>NW_026294469.1:46628656-49456994 GCF_007827085.1 Peromyscus californicus insignis
AATTGCAGAGTGGAGGCAGCAAAATACATACAAATTGCCCCTCTTTATAAATGGACCTAAGTTAAGGACGAAAATTTGAGGTTAGATGCACGCTAGACAATTTGGGAGATATTTGACTAAATGTAATCAGGGTGTATGCCCCATTCTGAAGCCAATTTAGGACCCTCCTGAGAATTTTCAAACACTGAAATTGTGGACAACAAGACTTATTCTGGAAGACAAATAGAAATGGAATTGTTGGTTTTATAAGGTGGAAAAAAAAATCAGAACTTTTCCAACGTCCCTGCTTTGAGAGCAGTTCCTGCTCGGCGATTGCGAATGGGAACACTAGATGGCAGTGTTGTTCCTGTCTTTGGGGAAACGGCCGCTGGAGCTGTCGCTCAAGCAGAGTGCCTAAATGGCCATTCTACAGATTGGAAATAATCATACTGTATCCTACTGGAAACAGAGGAATCTGCCTCCACTTCTCATGAGCCCCCAGCTCCCGCTTTTCTGTAGTGTTGAGGCTGTTGAAGAATCGCGTGCTACCCAACGTCATTTGCTCTATCTAATGAACTCAACCCCGAGGAGGCAGGAAGAGTCAACTAAGGTCTATGAAACTAAACACTCGTTTTGAAAAATTGATACTGCTTTTGAAGAAAAGAAGAGAAAAGAAAAGAGAAAAAAGAAAAGAAAAACAGAACAAGTGCAGAGTTGATAACATTTCAACAGTAGCAAATTTAGGAAACTAATAATCAAAAAGCAATGTCAGTACTACTGTGGATGCACCCTTCACTTATGTGTGTCTGATGAGCCAGGCTCTGGGCCCAGTGGTCCCCATGCCTGACATCATGTAGTGGGAACCATCACCCCCATTTCACAGGTGAGGTCATTGGCTTTCAGAAAGTTCACACACTTCGTCTGAGGTTTCAGCCAAGGGCTGGACTGTTGACTGACCCCAGACTATAAAGATAATTTATTACATTTTTCTAAAGCCAATCATAGCAAAGGCAGTTCAGCATTTCAGAAGCTAGGTATGAGGCACACGAATCTCACAAACAAGGAAGAAGTAGGCCTTCTATACCCTCCCCCAAATAATATATCAAATGTGTGTGTGTGTGTGTGTGTGTGTGTGTGTGTGTGTGTGTGTGCACGTATGAACAATTTTACAATTGTGGGGTATAAATTGTATGGTCTGTCTATCTTTCAAGGATGTTATTATAAATTCAAAGAATCTTTGCAACATGGAAATTGGTTCTCAGAAACTTCTACCTCATGAGAATTAATAGTCATTTTCTTGACCATTCTCCCAGGCTGCTCTTAAACTCATGAGATCAACTGCTCCTCCCACCTCAGGCCCACCAAGGTCACTGCCACGTGTTGCTCAACTACACTTTTTTTAAGTGTAAATTCATGTCCCAGAAGCACACTTCCTGCAGCAGCTTTTGCTTGCTGGCGAATCACTTTTTATTGTGAGTCCATAGTGGGTGGTGTGTACCACTAGAAACCGGCAGGCTCCCCTTACACGGGAAACGGAAGGCTGGCAGTACAAGGAAGCTCACCCAGCTGTCTCCTTTGGAAATCAAGGGAATTCAGGGACGCCAACCTCCCTCCTCCCTCGCTGTCAATAGGCCAGGAATTCCTCAAGTACACACTTTGAAGTTAGTTACACTTCAGATAAGAGCAGGGAGGGAAGGATTAAAGGAGGCCCTGAGAAGCATTGGAGTGTTGTTGGCTCTAGACCTTGGGTTTGATGGACATAGAAAAGGTCTGCAAACATCTCAAGAACTTGGGTTTGAAGAACAGAAGAGGCAGAGCAAACCCACAGGGCTATTGCCCCGTGAAGGCTGACTTACACTTGGACTCTCAACTCCAAGCCAGTCAAATTTATCTTTGAGGGGTTCACGTGTCTTTATAAGAAAAGAGTGGACAAATCTAGGTGAACAAAACTCCCAGTGTGGTACTCAGCCTCAGGTTACCTACCCCCTTGTGTGCGAAGCTCTGGGTACCAGTTGCAAGCAGAGGCTCTCCTCAATACTTCCTTCTTTTAAAGTTATAAATCAAGCTAAAATTTGAATGAATACTGAATGGGGAAAATGCTCTGCTTTCTAAGGTCAACAAGTATACTTTCTTAATGGGTTGGAAGGAATCTGGATTCCTGGAACCTTCAGGGTTCTACTGCAGAGCATTGACATACAAAAAAACACAGACTCCTGGTTGCTCAAGAAGCCATAGGAGCATTTGTGGGGCTATCCAGTCCATATGCCTATGCGTTGCTTCCTCAGCACCAAAGCTGGGGTTAATATAACAGCTTTGTGACCCAGTGAAGAAGAAAGTGTAGACCCTGTAAGCTGCCTACAAGACCACCAGAGAGAGGGACAGCATGGTCATATTTGGATGGAAAGGGGGTGAAGTTTCTTGGGGGGGGGTCAAGTTCTTTTAACCCTGCAGAATTTCCATTCCATAGAGAGGGAGACAGCTGAGGCTGGCCAGGGCCCAGCACAAAGAACACAGGCTTGGCTAAGGTCCTCTTTGGAGGCTCAAATGTCTATAAAATTTCAAAGTGTCTTTAAAACTTGGCTTGTCTGTAAAGCAGGAGGTCACGACAGGAGACAGCTGGAAGAACAGGACAGGAAGGCTGAGAGAGGAGCGGAGAGCACATTCCTCCACAGAGGTAAGGGAGAGGGGATAGAATTAGAGCACATTGGCTCAGGCCCCGGCAAACAGAACCCTGAACTGTGGGTCTGGTATGTTAGAAGAAAATTGTGTGGTCATTTAGAAAGACTGACATTATCATAAAGCAAAACTCTGATGCTACAGATGTGAATGTTTGGGTTATTGGAAACATGAGTTACAGTCACACTGGAATTTTGATTTGGGGATGGTGAGATTCAGTAGTGATGGGGTTATCTCTTAGGTACATGTAGTAGGGAGAAGAAACTAGAGCTGGGAGTGGGGGTACACCCCATAATCCCAGTGCTCAGGAAGCTGAGGCAGGAAGGTCACACGTCTGAGGCCATTTTCAATCATACAGAGTTTGTCTTCTTCTAAAGAACACAGTGGCCTATCACACTCTGCAGCTGAACCAACTGGACCCAGGACGCTTCTGGAATTGTTCATTCTCATAATCAGAGGGCCGTGACCCCTCCATCTAAGGTTTCAGTGTCTTTCTTGCAGCACACCCTAGCTCTACCCACTGTGACTCATGGGCAAACCTGTCTGAACATGGCCACGGTTAGATAACTTTACCCAATGTGAAACTCATCGGATCACAAAACATTTCCTAGTTCCCCCAATCCCCCTGCTGCAGGTGGTGGTTAGGAGCTGGCACCCTTAAATCCACCACAACACGGATGACTGTCCACTTGCCTCTCCTGCGCCCCATTTAAGGATCTATCTTTCTTCCTAAGCATGCCTGCCCAGGGTAGCAGAGGCTAACCCAGACCCGAGAGAAGCAAGCCATGAAGGCCTGTGGTTTGCTAGCCTTCTCTTCTGTCAACTCTAAATCCTTTTTAAAGACTTAAAACCAATTTTAAAAATCAACCTTTATTTTATTTTTATTTTGTGTGTTTGGGTGTTTTGCCTGCATGTGTGTCTCTGCACCAGGTGCACGGAGTGCTCTTGGAGCCCAGAGGAGAGTGTTGGAACTCTTAGAACTGCAGTTACAGATGGTTCTGAGCCACCACGTGGGTACTGGGAATCAAACTCGGGTCCTCTGGAAGAGCAATAAGTGCTCTTAACTACTGAGCCATCTCTCCAGCACTTAGATATCAAAAGCTGTTAAGTGTGTGTGTGTGTGTGTGTGTGTGTGTGTGTGTGTGTGTGTGTGTGTGTGTATGCACTTGTGGGAGCAGCTTGGCACCCACAAACATGTGACCTTCCTATGTCAGCAGAAGCCAGAAGGGGCCATCAGATCCCCTGGAGTGGGAATTACAGGTGGTTGTGGGCATCCTGATGAGTGCTGTGACTGAAACTCAGACCCTCTACAAAAGCAGTACCCCTGAGCTGTCTCTCCAGCTCTCTCCCTTTTTCATTCTACCACAACAAGATTTATTATATAATTATTGAACAACTAACTGTAAACTCAAACTATTGCGATGAAATACATGAAAACTGATTTACATCGGCTAAGCAAGATTCAGTGCATGTATTTCTGTCAGGTCTGATAGACTGAAATCATTTATTATTTAGATTTTCTAGGCTTAGATAAATCCTACCCAAAATGTCCTTTCTAGCTTTAGAAGGAAGTAAAATACACAAAAAAGATGATGAACAGAAAGGCGGGCATCTCTGGGGCTGCTGCCTGGCAGCATTCTGATTGGCTTTCCTGCCTTGTAGAGTGAAAGTTGGGATTTAGTAGTTCTCGGGTCCTTTGCGGGACATTCCCAAGACTCAGTTCCATGTCACTGGCTCTTGAGTGGTCCCGTGGAGGTAGATGCTCAGGTATGTGGGCTGTCTCAGGATCCTTCCCAGGAACAATGGGCTGCTCTGTTTTCTTAGCCCCCTAGTAGAGACGCTTCAGCTTCCAGTGGAGTCTCTCCTCTTGTAAGAACTCCAGCTGCGTGCCAGGCCTCAGGAGATCGGGTTTTAAACCCACACTTCAGAAAAAAAAAACACAAGTCCAAAACTTGGTGACCACAGTACTGAGGGAACTCAGCAGGGCTTTGCCAGGAGCCACACTGTTGATCCTGGCCGGGTTTCCATCCTGATGTGGACAGGCCACGGGGGAGACCAACCGCCTGCTCTCACTCTCCATCCTTGCTCCCCTGCTGTGCAGGGAGGTTTGGGTTTCTGAGACTCTAGGGGAGCTAAGTAGCTCGCCTCAGGCCAGGGGTGTGGGGCCTGTGCCTGCTGCCTCTGTGGCAGCTTTAATGTGCTCAGATAGCTTGTGTCCACAACACCGTGTCTGGAAGATGACTCCGGGCCAGATGCAATCAGACGGGGAGGCCGGCAAGTTTTAATAGAAACTGGAACATTGTAGGTCATACCCAGGGTGTATGTTGTATAAAACTCACGTAGTAGAGGAGCATGTGAAGTATTGACAAGGGGTTCCCATCTCCCTCCACTGCTGTGTCCCTGCCAACTGGGCCGAGACCAGAGCCAGGCATTGTCTGGAAAAAAGGAGGGATGTCCAGAGGGAGCTCAGAAACAAAGATAGTGCAGTCTGCCTACAGAGCTCAAAGCCCTGTGATCTTTCAACTATGGTTAGGCACCTTAAGAGATAGGGCAAACTGCCGTAACTCACCCCATCCCCCTCTGTACAAGATGAATGTACCCTCACCTGAGGTTGGGATGGGAGAGGAAAGAAAAGGTGTAAAAAAAGGGGGAAAAATGATTCAGGAGTGTGCATTTATAAGGATGCACATCTTATATAAGGAAGGATATCTGAACCCAGAGCCTGTCTAAAAACAATATATGCTGGGCCACACCTGTGGGACATCCTGGGAGACCCCATGCTAGAAGACCTTAGGAGTACGCCCAGGTGGTGGCATTCTTAGAGAATGGCCCTCCTCTCTCAGTGGGAATAACACTGTCCATGACAGATTTTGTGGTCTTAAAACAAATGGTCCCGTGACTTAGTTCCTCGGGGAGGAACTACATGTGTACAGTAAGGACCATATGACTTATACAGGGAAATCCTTAGAGGCTCTAACAGGTTCAGCCCCACCTGGCAAAGCACTGGGGCCAGGGGTAGGGGGGACTCACAATTCAGTCTAGTAGTGATATGGAAAATATCAAAAGGGAGAAACATTTCAGAGGCATGGCTGCTAGGTAGGGAGGCCCAGAGTAGGACCCAAGGAATGGAGGTATCTCTTCAGGAGGCCGTGTGGAAAAGAATGTCGTCAAGGGTAAAGACAGGACAGTAGTGACAGATCAAGCCACAGACAGGCCATTTTCCATGCATATCACTACATGGGTAACACTCATGAACTCTTCTTCTCTCTTGAAGTCCCAGGATGCCGAAGGTAAGTTTCCATAGGTTGTCTTGTCCATGTTTATGTATAATATTGTAATTAACAAAACTTATATCCGAAACTTGAAAAACCACGAAAGTGACTATTTCTAGAAATGACTGTGTGGAGTTTTATATATGTCATGCAATGGTGCATCAAGAAAGAAATATTTAAGTAAGTAAATAAAGTGTAATAGCTAATTTGGCATGAGTGCATATGGTACATGTTGCACGTGTGTGATATGTGCATGTGTGCATGTATCTATGCGCTCACATTTGGAAGACAGAAGAGCTATTCAAGTGTCTTCTCCACCTTTCCTTGTGACAGTCTCTCACGGAACCCCAAGCCTGCTGTCTCTGCTAGACTGGCTGGTCCGAGAGTCCCCAGGATCGACCTCTCCTCACCTCCCAGTGCTGGGGTTACAGACACGTGGAGCCATGCCTGGCTTTTCCACGGATGCTGGGGATTGGAACTCGGGTCCCCATGCTCCTGTAGCCATTGCTCTTACTTACTGAGCCATCTCCCCAGGCCCAATAAATACTTTTATTATGGTTCCAGGCTATTTTTAGCTATACTTTTAGCCATAGAAGGCACCCTTCCTGGCCTTGAACTCACAAAGATCTGCCTGACTCTGGCTCCTGAGTATCGAGTATTGAAATTAAAGGCGTGTGCCACCATGCCAGGCAAATTAGTCATTTATTCCTTTCCTGAACTCTTCTTTCTACTGATGCCAAAGTATTAACTTCAGGAGGACAAGAATTTTGTAGTAAATCCCTTTCTATTTCTCCTACCAATGCTGAAGACTGATCTACATATATTTTTCTTTCCTTCTTTCTTTTTTATGTGTGTGTGTGTGGGGGGGTTACACATGAGCATGTGTGTGTGTGTAGGCTTAAGGCCTGTGTTAAGAATATTCCTCACTCTTCACCACATTCTTTGGGGGATGGTCTCTCAATAAACTACAGAGCTTGCCTATATGGCTAATCTCATTAGCCAGCTTGCTTGAAGGTTCTTCTGTTTGGGCCTTGCCTTCCAAGGCTGGAATTACCCTTGAGTCATGGCAGCCACTAGACAGTTATGTGGGTTTGAGAGATACAAACTCTATTCCTCTTGCTTCTATGGCAGGAAAGCATTTCCTCCATATAGCCTAGACATTCACATTGCTTATGTAGCCCCAACTGATATAATCCCCCAACACCATCACACTTTTCTCCAAAGTGTGTCATCATAATTCAAAAGCTTGGTAGACATGATGTCAAGCACATCGGCAACACTAGCATTGGAGATCGATTTGTCACTCATGATGCTCTACAATAGGACTAGGGTAAAAGTGTGAGAACTTATCGCATCCACTTAAGAAACCATGTTCCTACCAACTGTGTTGGTCCAATTAGATGTCCCTCTGAATGCGTTTAAAACCTGGCCCACGCATCATTCTTTATACAAGAACCAACTCAAAACCAGGCAGACTGAGTTCGGAGAGAGGTCGAAGGAGTCAAATCCGCTAGGGTCCACATCCCCATCTCTTTGAGTTCAACACTTTCAACTTTGGCTTGGGCCATTGCAATATCCAATCCTGTTTGCCATGCCTCTACATTAGTTCTTCTGATCTATTCCCCACCCAGTCCTCAAGCTTACATCTCTGATGACAATTTGGTCCATTTCCCTCCTTTACATACAGGTCACTGCCAACATCCTCCCTTCCCACCCATTTCGTTTAGAATATCTCTGTTGTGTTCAGCATCCAAAATGTTAATGCTCCCTTTATGATACCACTCCTGATCGGCTGGACACAAGTCATTTCCTTCTTTTCTTTTTTTTTTTTTGAGACAGCGTCTCTCGACATAGCCCTGGCTGTCCTGGAACTCACTATGTAGACTAGGCTGGTCTCAAACCCACAAAGTTCTACCTGCCTCTGCCTCTGGAATTCTGAGATTAAAGGTGTGCAGCACCATGCCTGGTCCCCCTTGTGCTCTTGTCTCTCCTCCCTCCCCTCCTAATGGACACTATTCAGAGTGTGCTCCATAAATTTCTCTCTGTGCCCAGCAGAGTGCTCGCTGTGGAATAGACTTCCGGGGAGCAGACTTTGAGTTGTCAGAGAGACAGGAGGGAGAATACAATCATCCTTTTTAAGTCTCCAGGAAGTGTCTCAACATAGACTAGGAAGAGGCAGTGAGAACTTACACTTACCAAACACCAAGGTTTATAGGGGCCCATGCTACCGTGGCTTTTTCTTTTTCAATTTTAAAATTTAAACTATAATCAGAACCTTCCTCGTTCTCCCTCATCCCTCCAACCCCTCCCAGGTCCCCTCTTCCCACTTCCTTTAAAATCCACAGCCTCTTTTCTCTAATTACTTTTGTTATGAGTGGCATTTTTATTCTCCGGTGGGAAACACACACAAGACGTGGACCTTGCCAGTTTTGGCCACAGTGTCCAGTTGGGAAGGGGCTGGCTGCGTGTGTGTTCTCGTCATCTCTTCGTGCAGGGTGGGCTCTAGACGTATATTAAAGGACAGTGAGTTACCAGGACCTTCAGCTGGTATGTTACTCTTGGCACTCGGCTTACCCGTGGTGAAGGTCCTAATGAAACCCACTTTCTGAACAGAGCTCCCTTTCATGCCCGTTATGACATAATGTGGCTTTGAAGTCCCAGCTCATGAAAGAGAGAACAAAAGCAATGTGCTGTTAGGAGGCTCTAATGCTGCGTGTGCTGCACCTGAGTGCCTCACTTAATTGCATGCTCATTAACTGGATGCTCTTTGCAGCAGATAAGCACATCTCTTGTTCTATCCCAAATGACAGGGAAGGAAGGGACTCAAAAGCTGATGATTTGAACAACAGCTTCCAACCACATGGGAACCTAAACCCTGCACTCCAGTAGTACCCTGAGCTCTGAATCAAGTTCAAGGAGACAGGAGGGGCCAGATAAATCTCCAAAGGAGGGAAATGCCAAAAAGTCAGATGACCGACATTAGTTGCCAAGTTCCATGTCAGGGTCCAGATCCAACAACTGAATGCCCTTGGGCCAAGAGCTCTGCTCCCCAATAGGGTGTTAGCCATCAAAAAGATTTCTCTTTTGATTATTAGGGAACCTACCAAGTCTTTCCTCAGTTCCACAGTCCAGTGGACTCTTTAGCTTGCATATCACTGAATCTCACAACCCTAGAGGCTCCTTACTAGCAAGGTGAATAAAGAGACTTTGATAGAGGTGACCTCAGGTCTGGGGATTAGATACTGCCATTCTGACCATCCATCTTGTCCCAGGCCCAGCAGTGACTTGGCAGAGTTTACAAACTCCTCAGATTCCCAACAACTTGAAAGGTCTTGGTGCATCACAGTGTGAGCAGTGTGGATGGAATAATTGTGCAAGTTCAGACGAAGAAGATTGTTGGCTTCACAGTGCAAAGGAGACAGGGGCACCCATGTGTGGAATTAGGGAAAGCAAGAGGAAGCTCACAAAGGAAGAGTCAGTGATCAAGAGTGAGGCGAAGGGGCTGGAGAGGTGGCTTAGTGGCTAAGACCACTGACTGCTGTGGTTGATATATTATGCACCCCAATAAAACTTATCTGGGGATCAGAGAATAGAACAGCCACTAGATTAGACATAGAGAGGCCAGACAGTGGTGGCACACACCCTTAATCCTATCACTTGGGAGGCAGAGATCCATCTGGATCTCTGTGAGTTCAAGGTCACCCTGGGAACAGAGTCACGAGTGGTGGCACACACCTTTAATGCCATCCCTTGAGATCTCATGTGTTTGTTTGGGAAGAACACACGCCTTTAATCCCATGAAGTGATGGCAGGGAACAGAAAGGTATATAAGGCATGAGGACCAGGAACTAGAGGCTTTTAAGCAGTTCAGTGGAGACACTTTTGGGTGAGGACTCAGAGGCTTCCCGTCTGAGGAAACAGGATCGGCTGAGGAATTGGTAAGGTGAGGTTGGCTGTGGCTTGTCCTGTTCCTCTGATCTCTGTTTTCACCTCAATATCTGGCTCCGGTTTTTGTTTTTTTTTTAATAAGATCATTTAGCAATTCGTCTTACAGACTGCTCTCTGCAGAGGTTGTAAGTTCAGTTCCCAGCACCCACATTGGCTGGCTCTTAATCCACCTGTAACTCCAGTTTTGGGGGATATGACACCCTCTTCTGACCTCTATGAGCATTTCATTCACACACACCCTCCCTAGACATATATGCACAATTAAAAATAAAAACAAAATCTTAAAAAAAATAAAAATGTATGTTTCTAAAAAGTGAGAGAAACATGAAAGACAGCTCTTTTCTCTTCGGTAACCAGCTGGGTATGGTAGAAGCCTTGTATTAAAAGTCTCAGAAGCTGGAGAACACAAACTCACCGGTGACCCATTGTGGCGCACTGGATGGCAGCTGGGGAGGGAGAAGGGAGAATGGGAATGCATCAGGGAAAATGCCTCTTTCTGGAAAAGAGGGTTGTGCTCAGCAGGTCAGGAGGACCTGTGTGTATGCCTAGGAGGAAGTGCTCACTGCTGTGGAGAGGAGGGTGAGGCGTCCTCTGGAGAACCAGACAGAACCCACACTCTGGGGCCTGCCTGCGCCTCTCCAGTATTTCCACCTCTGAGCACAGTGTTCCTTGAGAATGTGTTATGGACTTCTGGAGTATTGTTGGTCACATGCATTTCTTTACCGTTTCTCCCAAGACCATTGGAGATGCAGCAGTAGGAAATCTGGGTGAAGGGAAGTCTAAGAAGTTGGAAGCTTTTGAGTTGGGGAGTTGCTCCGGTTCCTTGTCTGCTGCTGTGACAAACATATCTGGAAGAACTCAGTGGAGAAAAAGGTTGCTCAGCTTCTGCTTACACATCAATTGTTGAGGAAAGTCAGGACAGGAACAAACGGGGGTGGGGGGAGCTGTACGTTTGCTGTCTCTCTGACTGGCTCACCCGCTCATGCTTGGATGGCTTTTTTACATGCCTAGGATCAGCTGCTCAGGGATGGTGCTGCCCACAGTGGGCTAGGCCCCCCCCCCCCCGCATCAATTAATAATCCCATGAATCCCTCACAGACCTGCCCAAAGGCCAGCCTGATCTAGGAGATGCCTTACTTCAGGTTTCTCCTTTCAGATGACACCCTTGGCCAGGTCACGTTGACAGCTAAGGCTAACCAGGACAGGAGTAGAAGGTTAAAAAGAACGAGATGAGAAAGAAGTAGACGGAAACTCAGCTCAAGCTAGTTCACACCAGTGTGAACTGTGTGGATGAGATAAAGTGTACCAGCCCAGGCAGGGAAACATGTTTGTTACATTTGAACTGAAAAAAAAAAAAAAAAAGACAATAGAATGAACCTGGATACAGGCAGTTATTTTATAAATGAAGAGAACAAAAACATCAACAGATAGTTTCGTGTTTGGGTCACATAGTTAACATAGGACAATAGCCAGGAGAATCAACCCCAAATCCTATACATTATTTTCTTCACCAAACTATTTTATCACTGGTGTTTCTTCCTTTGTCTCCATATCTATCTCTCTCCCCTTCCTCTCCTGTGTGTGTGTGTGTGTGTGTGTGTGTGTGTGTGTGTGTGTGTGTGTGTGTGTATGTATATATAGAGAGACAGAGAGAGACAGAGACAGAGAGACACAGAGAGAGAGACAGAGAGAGGTACTAAAGATGGAGGTATGTACCCACAGGCTCCCAACACCTCCAAAACATACTTAGAAGTTGATTGTTACACTCCAGACTCATAATACACACATATTCCACTGAAGCTGTGGTGAATGAACACAGCTGCACCCACACTTTTGGTTACATCAGTGAAGGCAACCCATGGCCTCACAGGCTGATGACTAGATTTAAGGAACAGTTCACGCTGCTGGAAACCATCGCTGACTCAACAGGGCTCTACAGATTTAGCGGGAGGACCCACCCGCGTTGCCCCTGCTTTGGGCCTATGAGATAGATACGTAGTCTTCTGGGTGGGCAGCAATGTGAATCCACACTCTGACTAGAGATGTAAATGTCTGAATCCCAGTTGTCCATCTGACTTTCTCTGTCAAATTCATTACATTAGTGAGTCTTACCTGCTACCATTCTTAGGGACTTACTGTCCTTTAGAGAGAGACATTATGGAATATATTTGAGATCAGATTATTGGTTAAAAGCAATTACCTGTGCTCCTTAAAACCTTCTGAACATTTCTTAGTGATAATAATGCAGCCCAGGGACTTAACGTGTGCAGGACCTCACTATGCTCTCTTAATTATGCTTCATTTCCACCAAGGAATTGGTGTTTGGTTCTTTCCAAGAGGTGCTATTGGCCGAACTTACTGGATTAGGTCATTAAACCCCAGCGGTTCTTACCCAGGTTCTCTGTGGACGCTATGCAGAGTGAGCATGTGCTGTCCCGTCCCTCTCTGCTAAAGCATCTGTTGTTGGTGGCCTTGTTCCAATCCCTCCTAATAAACAAATTAAAGTTTCCCAGGAATAAGTAACAGTCTTTAAAATTTCTGGAGCTGCCCTGGCTTCCTTGGAGCACAGTCAGTCACAAAAACTTCCCGATACAGGATGACTAATACTACCAAAAATGGGGTTCTCAATCTTGCATGGTGGTCTCTGGTTTGCACCAAGGGCAGCATCCCACACACCACAAAGAATGTGCTATACCGGTGGGGATGTGAGCATGTTACAAACAGGGCCAATTTGTGGTGTACTTGCAGGTGATGCAAGAAACACTCAGAAATGCTAACTATTGAAACCCCACATTGTCCCAGTTTATAGTGGGAGCCCCACACAGAATATTTTCCTCCCTAAAGGACAGAGAGAGTATCATGCTCTCAGTACTGATGGTTTAGCCACAACCTGTTTATGTAATGTGCTTAAAAATGCTCATCTCACTTATTTGAGGTCTCTCCCTAAGTTGCTAGGTTTTTTAAGTCAAGACAGGGGCTCTCTCTTTTAAATCAAGCTCATGTGTAAACAGCAGGAGTCTCTTTGCTGGCTGGCTTCATTCAGCAACACCCCACTCTCCAAGCTCAGGTATTAGTATTTTGGCTTTTTATTGCATGGGTCTTTTGGTCTTCTATACCAAGAATTTCAAGAGGAAAAAGAATTTCTATTTCTGTTATCCTCCTAGGAGGAAGCCCAAGCCCACTTGGATCCATGCAGAGCCCTTCCTGTTCTCCAGAGCCATATGTGGGGTTTTGGCTCAAGGAATAATTTGGGTGTGTCCTTAAGAACCTTTCCATCTCTGAAGGGCTCACAGGCTGGTATGACTCGAAAAGGGAACTGATATTCTGGGCAGGCAGGCTTAAGTGCTGTTTGGCAGCTACCTGATGATGGAGGTAGGGAAATAAAGTCCGACAGTTCACTGAATCAACCTCTTTTGCCACGGAGAGAGCCGAAGGTCACACTGAATCCATTCCCCGTCCTATAGCCTAGATGGTCTCCATCTGGGGGGAAGCGAGGCAGGCCATCAGTTATCCTAGCGTCTAGAGCCTGGGAGAGTGTCCAGGACAGGAAAGGGAGAGCAGGGGCTGGAGGTGGGCCTGTGCCAGATGCCTTCTCCGGGACAGACTCGAGCCAGGAATACTGACTGCCTTGTTTCATCTAACCGTATGGCAGTGGAGGGAAGGTGTCTATCAGAGACTGGTGTATATGAGAGCTCGGTCTTAACCTCTTCTTGAATTCTGAACCCCACTTCATTTGTGCTTTCTTACACAGTTAAGCTGGTACCTATGTGAGTAGGACAGGCCTTCATTATCCATTGGGCAGTCATTTCTCAGTGAGGTAAGCCATCGATAACTCATATCTCTGCCCCGTATGAGACAAAAGACCCACATACTCAAGTCAAAATTGTCCAAATTTAAAATAAACTATTTCAAAAACAGGTTTTATTCTGAGAAATGGTGAGGCAATTCTCCCTTCTTCCTATAACCCTTACAGTAAATTCTACCTTTCCCTACCAACTGGGGCATAATATCCCATCAGACCTTGTGATGGGCCAAAGTGGGTTTTTGTGTGTGTGTGTGTGTGTGTGTGTGTGTGTGTGTGTGTGTGTGTGTGAACACTAATTTGGGTATCACTTTTCTAACTTACCTCTGGAGGAAGAAAAGGGTCCATGCAGCAGGTGCCCATGGACACCAAGTCTCACCTCTGACAAAATGGAAAGTAGAGCATCTCTTGGCTCTTTCCCTGCCTGTGCAGGAAATATCTAGGGAATGGATAAACACTGGGTGCCTTCAAGAGAATGAGTGTTCCACAAGACAGACAAGCATACCAACCATTCCTCTCAGAATGTCACAAATGATGGGCAAGTTGGAGAGAGAGAGAGAGAGAGAGAGAAAGAGAGAGAGAGAGAGAGAGAGAATAAAGCATAGTGAAATGCCCATAGACCTTCACATAAAAATGTTTTCAGAACATAAAAACTCAAAACTATTTTCAGAAAGGCATCGCAGCAATGGAAATACCTTTGCCATCTGCGTCTCATTAGCCTCTTATCTACTTCTCATCCTTCATTTTGATAGGTGCAGCCTATCAAATTTGTTTTCAGATTCAGGCTTTACGGCTAGAGGGTTCTAGCAGGAGGTTGTTTGGGTGATCAGCCTGGCTGCTGGAGTGAAGTGCTCTGTGGCCGTGGGCTGGGTCTGCACTTGGAGTGCGTGTGAGGAGAGTTACACTTTCCAGCAGTTTTTGCTCTCTTCAACATTTCTCTTGGGAATGGACTTGAACACTTCCATCATCCCGAGGCAGGTCTAATTCGGGGCTATCAGAGCAGGAGCAAATTCTCACCAGCGAGTTTGGAATGAACACCTTTGAACGGGTGCGTCACCATTTGCTGCTGGTTAAAAAAACCAGGACTGGAGAACTAGCTACCCATTGGGGAGTAGGAGGTGCTGAGTAAGCACTAATTGCTGAGGTATTAATGGCTTTCATGTGTGCGGCTTTTCCTTCGTCCGTAAGTTTTCAGTTCTCTTTACTCCGTTTGGCACATCTTCCTATTTGGGGTGTGTGTGTGTGTGTGTGTGTGTGTGTGTGTGTGTGTGTGTGTGTGTGATAATGATGATGATAAACGTGTGATAGTAAGCTTTTCTGGCCCTAATCCCTTACCTGTTCTTTTTCCTCCTTGCACCCAAGTACAAGATATGAGGAGGCAAAGGCAGATGAGGTTGCTGTTTTCTTTCCAAGGGCCTGTGGTTTGTGTTCTGTGTGTGAAAAGCATACTTGGAGCAGGGGATTCTGAAAGTAGTGTCTGAATAGATATTTTGGGAGGTGGCCTTGATGAGACCACTTGACTTCCAAATCCTCTGAGTTATTATCATTTGAGATAGTGATTGAGAAAAATATGCTTTATATTGATTTACCAAATAATTGTATTGTTTAACCGGGCTCACAGGCCAGTGGTTCTCAGCCTTTCTAATGCTTCGACCCTTTAGTACAATTCCTTATGCTGTGGTGACTCCAATCATAAAATTATTTCATTGCTACTCCATAACTGCGATATTACTGATGAAACCTCCTTTAGATCCCACACTACTTCCCCTTGCCTCCCCAGGGACACTTCATCCGTGACCCAATGGGGAGGGAGGCTTTGGTTGCAAGAGGTCATGCAGCTTCCTGTGAAAGGCCTTGCAATGGCTTCCTATTTTTCTTAAAGCTAAACCAAATGCTAGCAGATTTCAATCCAAGGCTTTATGTCTTTTCATAGAGTTCGCTCCTGGCTCTCCATCCCTCACTCATGTCTCCTATACCATTCCTTTTTTCCTGTGTGCACCACCATGTCTACTTCCTTGCTCCTGTGGGATTTTCAGACTGAGACCACTTTGAGATATGTATACAGCTGGCTGCTCTGGAGGCCGGCAAGTTCTCATCTGGATGTTAAGTGCTTAGGCATGCCAAGGCAGCCCAGGCTAGCCATTCCCTGTGAGCAGGACCATCCAGTGTACTGTCCTCACAGTTCTTGTCCCTGGATGACATTTCCTTTCCCCCTCCCAGAAATAAAGCTGGTCTTAATGTTTGTGTTTCCTTGTCATTTTGTCTTACTCTTTATTTTTTATTCAATTAAAATATAATTATATCATTTCTCCCTCCCTCTTCCTCCAGTCACTCCCAACCTTCTCCTTACCCAAATCCTTCTCAAATTCATAGCCTCTTTTTCTTTTAAAATAAAAACACACACACACACACACACACACACACACACACACACACACACACACACACACACACTGAGTCTTGCTGAGTTTACATGCCTGTGATCTCAGTAATCAGGAAAGAGTCAGGAGGATCAGAAGTTTAAGGTCATTTTTAGCCATATAGCATGTTAACGGCCAGCCTGGGCTACATAAGACAATGTTCTCCTCCCCCACCAGGAAAATGGCTAGCATCAGAAAAGATTTGGGTTCTATTCCCAGTTATATGTGTGTGTGTGTGTGTGTGTGTGTGTGTGTGTGTGTGTGTGTGTGTGTGTGTGTGTGTTTAGATAACTGTTTAGTGGACTCATCCCTGGGGAAGACTAATTCTCTCTCAGCAGATCTTAATTGCTTGTAGCTCTTCATCTAGGAGTAAGGCCTTGTTAAATTTCACATATCCACGTTGGCATATACACCAGGGTGTCATTGTCTAGTTCTTGTTGAAGCAATCATGTTCCTGAGATTGCATGGGTGTAGCTTCCCCATCACATCTAGAAGACACAGTCTTATAGCAGATGTGTTGGTTCTCTGGCTCTTACTCTCTGCTCCCTCTTCTGAGATGTTCCCTCAGCCTTAGGTGTAGTAGCTGTGCTGTGGATTTATGAACCGGGGCTGAGCACCTCTGGTTAGATAGTCCCTTCATTTTGATGAGTTGCATTCTGTAACTATCCCTTTCATCTGACGAGGGGCGAAAGCTACATTTACCTGCAAATATAAGGATGAGCACTTAGAACACAGTTAAAAAATTATACTGGTTTAGGAAAGCATAGATAGTAAGTCATGCTCACTGGAAGGGGAAACTGTAAGTTCTGGCCACTGGTAACTGGCTCGGATCATAGGACCAGGCATGAATGCTGTGCTGTGAATGGGCCTTGAGTCCAATCAGACAGCAGGGTGGGACTAGTCACCGCTTTCCTCCCTTGGCAGCTTGCGTATCACCTACCAGCCTATGAGAGCTGCTGGTCTTCAGGGAGGAGGGTTTGGATTATTCCAGCTCCAGTCCTCTGAGTCCCGTGTCCAAAGTGTGTGGTGTCTTCAGCATAGGGGTTTACCATCAACTTCTGAGAGGCAGCCAAGGGCAGCAGCGATAGCCTACATTGTTTTAGGAGTCTCTTGGACTTCGCTCACCAACAACTGGAAAGGAATTTTCTCATAACTGATGTGGGGAAGGGAATTAGATAGTTTATAGCTTTGGGGGATGCATTATCATTCCAAGTGGCTTGTTCACTATATATAATTTTAGATAAACGCAATATGATTCCCTGAGGCTAATTTAAACATCCATAGTGTTATTTCCCTTCCCCCTCCCCATCTGTATTGTCTTCCCTCCTTCCTTAAAGCCCCACCCCCTTTTTCCATGTCCTCTTCATAGCACCCGTGTCCTGCCATCCAAATCTCTAAAGCTGTCTCCCCGATGGTCCCTTTTTGTTTTCCTAGTATCTGTATCTATTCCAAATTATATGTTCACATCTAAAGATTTGGAGCAAGGATCTAAAAATGAGGGAGAAGAGAGAGAGAGAGAGAGAGAGAGAGAGAGAGAGAGAGAGAGAGAGAGAGAGAGAGAATGTGGCACTTGTCTTTCTGGGTGTGGGTTACCTCACAGAATATATTTTCCTAGTTCCATCCATTTACCCAAAAACACCATGATTTGGTTTTTCTTTATAGATGAATAGTATTTTCTTGTGTATGTGCACCACATTTTCATTATCTATTCATCAGTTGAAGGACATGTAACTTTGTTTCATTTTCCCAATGATTATAAATAGATTGACAATGAACATACTGAAGAAATATCCATGGGGCAAGATGTTGAATGAGTCATATGGTAGACTTAATTTTTAACTTTTGGAGACTCACCCTGATTTCCAGGTGGCTTCACTAGTTTGCAGTCCCAGCAACAGTGAACAAAGGTTCCCTTTTCTCCACATCCTCTCTAGAATTGGTTGTTGTTGGTTTTTGTTGATCTTTGGCATTGTTATTGAAGTAGAAGAAATCTCAAAGTTGTTTTGATTTGCATTTTCTTAATTGCTAAGGATAAAGAATGATTTTGGAGATATTTCTTAGCCATTTTTATTTCTTCTTTTGAGAACTATCAGTTCCAACCCATAGTCCATTTTGTTTAATTGAGTTCTTTTCATGACTCTGTTGTGTTCAGTTGTTAAGTCTGTATTCTGGACAGCAGTCCTCCCTCTGTCAGATGGACAGCTAGAAAAGAGGCTCTCAGTCTGTAGACTTCTCTTTCTCTGGACTGCTTTATAAAGTTTCACTTGTCAGTCATTGGCGTTAATTCCTAGGAAACAGGAGTCCTAGTCACAAAGACCCTTTCTATGTTTGTATCTTGCAGGGAACTGCCTGTTTTCTGCTATCCGTTTCAGAATTTCAGGTTTCACCCTTTGATCCTTTGGGGTGGATTGTTGTTCCGGGTGACAGCTAAGGGTTTACTTTCAATCTTCTACCTGTAGACATCTAGTTTCCCCAGCACTGCTTGTTCAGGCTGCTGCCTTTTCTCCAGTGCATGTTTTTGGCATCTTCATTTCTGCTTCACTTTTTTTTCTTTGTTTTTGATAACTTCATACATGTATACAATAAAATATGGCCGTATATTCTCCCCATTTCCCCCCACAACCTCCTCCCATATCTCCTCTAGTAGTACACCCCTCTTCTAACTCCATGCCTTTTTCTTTGTTTTTTGATAGCCCACTTAAGTCCAGTTAGTGCTGGAGCATGGGCATGAGGCCCTTCACTGAAGCATAGGAAGCTAACAGTGGCCATATCTTCAATAATGAAGGGTTCTTTCTCCTTTAGCAATCTTCAGCCTATAGCTCCTCTGTAAAACATGGTGCCTGAAGATCATCTACCTCACCAATGCTGGAATTTTGATTGCTTGACCTTGTATAGGTCTTGTGCATATAACAACTACTGCTGTGAGTTCATGATTTCAGTAGTCATGTCTCATCTAGAAAAGAGTATTTCATATACCTTCCCCATGCTCTACCTCTGGAATTCTTTCTATCTCTTCTTCTGGGATGTTCTCTGAGCCTTGATGGTGATGGGGTAAGATAGTTGTCCCATTTAAGGCACTTTACTGTTCTCATTTCTCTTGTTCCTTCCAGCACATCTGTTATATAACTTCAGAATCACAAGTCCACTTTTCCTTACTAGGTCCAAGGAACTTAATAGGCTCTGAATATAGTAGATCCTTAATAGCCTAGATGAGGTGAGTTCCCGAGCAAATGCAGAAAACAAGATGTAGTGCATGTATAACCATATATAGTATATACTGTATACTGAGGATGGCACTGGAAGGAAGATATCTCCCTGCCTGATTTTTTTCCTTACCCCTTCCATTGCCAATGTTGTATCAAAAATCATTGTCACTCAGGTTATTGGAATAGACCTTAGCTGGCCTTTCTGCAACTATCCTTGATGGCCATTTGCTTGTTCATCCCTCAGTAGCCAAAGTGAGCCATTCAACTGCCATTATGTTTTCCCCTTTAAGAAATAGTTAATTGCTTTCTATGGACTTGGCATTGTCCCAGGCCAAATAAGTAACATTTTCATTTTTCTAAAAACATTTCTAGAAAGATTTGTTGTGTTTTTACATGTATGGGTGTTTTGCCTGCATGTGTGTCTGTGAACCAATGCATGCCTGTTACCCGTAGAGGCCAGAATAGGGTGTTGGATCCTATAAAATTGGACTTCTAGATGGTTGTGAGCCACCATAGAGGTGCTGGAAATTGAGTACAAGACCTCTAAAAGAGCAGCCAATGCTCTAAACTACTGAGCCATCGTTCCAGCCCAAATAATATTTTTCAAGGCTTCGTTCAACCAGAGGCTTAATTCATGCCTGATATGCCATAAACCCTTTGTTCTCATCAAGGTCATACAGAGAGGATACACATGGCGAAAAGACAAGAGGTCAGAGGGTTACAGGTCCAGCAAAGATGAAAAGAATAGAAAATATCAGGACTTGTTACTTTAAAATCAACTGTCATCAGAAAAACCTTCTCACAGGGTAGTATTTGAGCGGAGATAGACTTGGGATCACCTATGGGCATATCTACAGGCATTAGATATCTACAGGTGTTAGGAAGAGAAATCCCCCCTGGATATTTCAGAAATTGCAAGTATGTCATCAAGAGCATCAGTGGTGTGGGAAGACTCTCGGAGGAGAAGACAGAGAGGTGGGCCTGGGGACAGATGGTCAAGGGTCTTGTGGGCTGTCAACATCTATTCTGTGTAACCTGAGAAGGTGCTAGAAGCTTGGAGAAGAGAGGAGAAAGGATCAGAATTACATTTTTAATGGATCACTTTGGCTACTGAGGGGTGGACAGACTAGAGGGGCATTTAAAACAGACACAGAAAGGGTCAAGTTACTGGGAGGCTACTCCAGTAACTTGAGTGAAAGTGGTTTTTTGCTACAGCATTGACAATGGAAGGGGTAGGGTGTGGTCACATGCCCATGTATAATGAAAACAGTGTCCGTATGATGTAATGTAGAACATGAGAGAAAGGAGCCAGGATGATGCCTTGAGTTTAGGATTGGATGGTTTCAGAGGCTCCATTCAGACCCCAAACTTCATTGGCATCAGAAACATAATAGGAACAAGCAACAGAATGTTTCTCTGTTTTTGAGACATAGACATAGCAAAGACTCATGAGAAAATGGAATGGGCACCAGGATTTGTAAGCAAGTTTACTCATCTGGACCACAGGGCTTAGCTTGAAGAACATAAGAAGTTACACACCCTCTTGGGTTCTCTCCAGCAATTGCTTTTTAGTTGTGTAAATCACTAGATTTCCTTTTTCATGTTGGCTGCTGAAAGCTTAATGCTATATTTAGTTAGTCCGTGTTAAATAATAAAATCCTAAAGTGACTGTCATAAATAGCAAAAATATGAATAACTAATCGCTTATGGGTCAGCTGTTTGAGCTGGGCTTAGTTGAGAGGTTTTTCTCGCCTGGTTTTCTTATGTGGCTACTGTCATCTGGTAGCTCAGCTGTCACTGGCTGGGTCAAAGTCTTCAGTGGCTTTGCCTAGTGTTCATCACATGGAGGCTGGGATCCAAGAGGGAGCAAGCAGTAGCTGCAAAATCTCATGGACGTCCACCTTTAGAAACCAGACAAAGTCACATTGATGCTCAAGACAAATCCACAAGGCATCCTGTTAAGTTTATTTTGGTAGAAAAAGCTACAGAGAATTTGTGATCAGTTTAATCCACCTAATGTGGCGGGGGTGGGGTGGGGGGGTTGGGTGGGGGTTGGAGAAGTTGTGTAGAAATTGATTATACAAATTTTGCATTAGCTTCACGCACACACACACCATAGCATTTTGTTTTAGTGTCTGCTTCTATTTTTTTTTACATTACCTTGTCCCTTCTAAACACTAGAAAAGGATCTCAAATGTTATTACTTATCACACCATATTATAATTCCATTGGAAAAGTTTCCCTTGATATCTGGGATATCTTGCCTTAAAGGACTTTCTGTTAAGTTGGAATTGCTCTAGGGTTGCAGAGCATCATACAAATTCAAAGTTAGCAGACATTTCAATGAGCCTAGCTAGACCTCTACCCCAGAGATATTTTTAATACTCATTCAGTGGAAGCAGAACTCCCCAGTGCATTAAGTGTCAGAGATGTCTTAACTGCTTTTGTAGTTCCCTATTCCAGTTTCCTTTCTGTGAATTCACGGCCTCGAGACAGACCGTTGGAGAGAACAGAAACTCCCAAGCAAGAGGATTTGGGAAGAAACTCTACCTTGATTTGGGGTTTACTTCTTCTCCCCAGTAGCTGGAGACTGGAATAGATCTCCACCATATTGATGACCTTACTAGCTGGGAATTATCTGTCATTACCCAGACATGTAAAGATTTCACCTTATGTCTGTCTACTGAGTCAGATTCAAGGAGATCTATTATTTTGCTGAAGACCAGTTGCCTGTGGACTCAGCTGGCTCTACCTGTCATGGGGGATGCTGCAAAAAATTTTTTCTCTAATCATTTAGAAGGAAATGTACTTTCACTTGAAAATATCATATTAAAATGGCAAGACTTGGATCAGATCAAAGTAAGTCAAACCATGAGCATCAAAAGGGACTCCAGAGACAGGGAGAATTAACTGCTTCCCTCAATTCTTCCTTCTGATCAACAAGAAGACCCTTGCTTGGGTTACAGAGAGCTCCTGGAGGGATGAGAAGGGCTCACTCGTGGGGGTTTAGTAAGTCTGAAAACCAAGCAGCAAGAGATAATGATGGTGGACACAATTTGACTAAGAAGTGACAGTGGCTTTATCCACTGGCTGTGGAAGGGGTGACGGGTGATTTCATCTCATATACAATGAGACAGTTCCTCAGGATCTGATGCTGATGAGCTATGAGAGGATGCCGGGTGACTCAACTCATTTTTATAGGTAAGAACAATGATGGGGAGGTGCGTTTTCCCCCTTGAAAGATCCCCACGTGGCTAACAATGACCGATAGTAAATGCCTAGTGCTGGGATGATATGTTATGATGCTGTTGAGATGAGAAAAGTACTGTGTTCATGCTATGAGCAATGTAATAGAAAAGGAATGATGGGAAATAAACCGAGGTTGCAACAATGTATTAATGTGCAAGACTGGGCTCATCGGTGTAGTCCATCAATATTTTATTATGAAAAATCTAGAATCTTCTGATCCATAGTCAGGTGTGTTATCTATTGCACCACTTATTGAAAATAAAAAAAAAAACTTTGCAGTGAATATCTGTGATATCTGTGCCAAGGCTAGTTTCCTTTATGTTGCTTATGATAAAATATCCTACAAAAAACAACTTATGCAAGGAAGCATTTATTTGTCTTAAATTCCAGGTTACAGTCTATCCTTGAGTCACGGCAGAAACTCAGTCCACATCACCTCCATAGTCAGTAACAGAGAGAAATAAATGCATTCAAGCCTATTTGTTTATCTGCTTGTTTTCAGCTAGCTTTCCCCCTCTCTATTCTGTTCAGGAATCCATGCCTAGGGAATGGTGCCACACACAGTGGGCTGAATCTCCCTATACAAATTAACAATCAGCACAGTCCTGCACAGATATGCCCAGGACACAATCACAATGATGATCTAGATAATTCATCATTCACACTCTCCTATCAGGTGGTTCTAAGTTGTATTAACTGGACACCACAGTGCCCACATGTAAAAAATTTACCTTTATAATAGAATAAAGCTTGCCTTTATGATGCTTTTTCAAATCTATCAGTCAATCCATCCTTGAATTAACCTATCAAACTATCTGCTATTAAAAACCCTCCATAGAAAGAATATGGCTTGTAGTTACTAGGAGATGGAGACCAGGTTTGGGAAACAATCAAGAGGCAAGCAGGGGCAGAAAAGAATAATTTCAGGCCACATCATGTCATGGAAGCACTGTGACAAGGAGCCCCTTTCTCCCTGACCAGAACACTGCAAGTTACTGAAAGTGCACTGCAGCTCTGGGAATCAGCTGTTGCAGTCACACCTAGAATGAGCTCACTGCTTTCTGGTGGGTGCAGATGATTGGCTGAGCTTATTAACTATGTGGCTATCAGCAGCTTAAACATGCCTAAAATTTCCGTGACACTCCAGTTGAGGCTATGGTATAGTCTACATTAGATACTGAATCCTTCAAAAACTGCCTTTCAAATATCCACAAAAAGAATGGGAGGCAGGAAGGGATTGCCAGGTAGATGAGGAAATGGATAAGTACAGAGATGGGTGAAAAAAAGTCGGCTTAAAGAGTCCGTCCCAAACACACATAGCAAAGCTTTGTAATCTTCAAGACTGTTTCTTTCTCTGTTCCAATGGATCAGTTTGTACCACAGTTTTTGGTTTGTAAATTTCTTTGCTGCTTTTGGTGATGAAAGTGACCTTATTGAGAAATAGAATCTTGGTGAATGTAATTAAGATGTAAGTTAAGGGGAAATCAAACCACTCTGGAATGGTGGCTCAGGCTTGCAATGCCAGCATCAAGGAGGCTGAAGTAGGAAGATGTGGTTGGTTTAAAAGAAAAAAAAAATGGGCCCCAAAGAGAGTGAAACTATTAGGGGGTGTAGCTTTGTTGGAGTAGGTGTGACCTTGATGGAAGAACTGTGTCACTGGGGGTAGGGCTTTGAGGTCTCTTTTGCTCAAGCTATGCTCAGTGTGACACACAGTTGCTTCTGCTGCTTGTGGATCAAGATGTAGAACTCTCAGCTCCTTCTCCAGCACCATGTCTCCCTGCATGCCACCATTGCCACCCACCGTGATGACAATGGACTAAACCTCTGAGCTGTAAGTGAGCCCTAATTAAATGTTCTGCTTTATAAGAGTTGCCTCAGTCATGGTGTCTATTCATAGCAACATAAACCCTAACTAGACAGAAGATCACCAAATTCAAGGCCAACCTGGACTGGTGCACTTGAAGCCAGACAAGGCTACAACATGAGACCTGGTCTCAAAACTAACAAAAATGAAGTCACACTGGACTACAGCAGTTCCTTAATCCAATATGACTGGTGTCCTTATAAGAAGAGATGGTATGTAGAGACAGATGTATTGAGAGGAAGTTACCACATGATCATGGAGTCAGAAACTGAAGTGTGGGTCATGAGAGTCAACAGATGCTCCGGCAAACCAGCCAAGGCTGAGAAGTCTACACTACAGGTTGCATAATGAGCATGAGACCCAAACTTCCTTGACTTCAGAGTTCAGAACTCTGAGATAATTCATTTCTCTTATTTAAGGCACTTGATTTATGAGGCTTTGGCATAGCATCTTAGGAAACTGATGCAGCTTGCTTTCCACATCCTCTAAACAAGTAATCATGGTCTGTTGAACCCTATTGTGGTAGACTAGTTCAAAGCGAAGGTCCACTACAAATTTTACTAGTAGGATATTTGTTGAGTATACATATTACCTGCATTTTTATTTGAAATTCTGATAATCATATCTGGTCATTAAAACTAAAAAGGGGCATATTTCAAACAATTTAGGTAATAATAGAATTAGCAAGTTTTTTTTTTGTTTTTGTTTTTTGTTTTTTTGTTTTGGTTTTCGAGACAGGGTTTCTCTGTGTAGCTTTGTGCCTTTACTGGAACTCACTTGGTAGCCCAGGCTGGCCTCGAACTCACAGAGATCTGCCTGACTCTGCCTCCCAAGTCCTGGGATTAAAGGCAGGCACCACCACCGCTCGGCGAAATAGCATGTTTTAGAATCTGTGTTAAATGATTTTAGAAGGTCAAAACACACCTAAACCAAAGATACACATTATAAACTTAAAGTCAATTTACAAAGTATAAGAGTACAAAATTAAAAGATCTTGAATTGCGATCTTAGTTTAGATAAATAATTTTAAAATACATATACAATTTAATTGATTAAAAACCAATATTATTTTATATAATCTTTTACGTTTACAGCTTCATTCGGACCTTACACTCCTCTTTTCTCTCTCTCTCTCTCTCTGAATAGTCTCAGTTAGGAAAATGGGAGGAGACTTGGGTTGTCTCCCACTTAGGGTTTTATGTTACATCAGAAGGCGTGACTTCTTGAAGGCTAGTGATCAGGGCAGGGCATAGAAAACACCACTGTCAGCTGGGCGGTGGTGGTGCATGTCTTTAATCGCAGAACCGGGGAGGCAGAGGCAGGTGGATCTCTGTGAGTTCGAGGCCAGCCTGCTCTACAGAGCGAGTTCCAGGATAGGCTCCAAAACTACACAGAGAAACCCTGTCTCGGAAAAAAAAAAAAAAAAAAAGAAAGAAAGAAAGAAAAGAAAAAAGAAAACACCGCTGTCCATACCGTCTCTCACTGATCCAAGTATGAATTCAAAGAGTGAGTAGGTGACCAGAGGCAGTTGTGGACCCACAGACAGACTACATTCCCAGCAGCCGTTCAGGACCTTGAAGGGATGCATGTCACTGTCTAATCCTTCATCTACACTCAAAAGAGATGGGAAGCCAGTGAGGGAACTGGATGTTTGCAGATTATGGATGAGATCAACATTATAAAACAGAACTGCTTTTATTATCAACAGCAAAAAGGAACTTATATAAACTTGGGGGGACACGGTTGATATCTTCCCTCTGTTTTGTTTTTGTTGTAAAACAAATATGAGGACAAAGTCAGACGCACAATGCAGACAAAAACCAGATTTAAAACAGATGCCAGAAAGCACTTTTTTTTTCCCTCCCACTCTGAGAACCATTTGTGTGTAGTGAGGCCAGAAAGACAAAGGAGAAGAGTTAAACTGCCAGGTTGCTGGAGAAGTAGTGGCCAAACCTGGCATCTGTAAGAGCTGGCTCCTTAATATTTGAAAGTAGCCTTGATCGGCCAAATGCATTTATTCTTTCGAAGAGCTCGGGTAATTATTCATTCACACAAAGCTTCACATACGTCCGGTTCTCAATCAGCCCATGGACATAGTTTAACACAATATTAAAGGGAAACCAAAGAGTGACACCCTGGAGAGAAATACAATTAAAGTGGCTGACACAGGTATGGTGTTAGATGTATGCCCCTTCTACGAGCTGGGTACTTCTCACCACAATGGACTATAAATTGCGATTTTTGAGACCGCATGGTTCCTCTCTGCCGTTTTCTTGGTCTTCTGTGACATGCCAACCACCAGCTCTTGGGAAGCGTGGACTGCACCGTCCTCCAGCATGTCTTTCAGAACAAGGAAGACAGGCTGTGGTTTGCTCTGCAGGGACTGAGCCCATCCTGTTACTCTTAGGCAGTGCCTATCACTAAAGCTGAGATGTGTTTCTTCCAGACAACAGATCGGTGGACTTTGTTTCTCGGTCCATTCAGCCAGTCTGTGTCTTTTGACTGGAGAATCGAGTTCATTTATAGTTAAAGTTATTACTGAAATGAGTGAGTTGCTGGTGGTCATTGTTGATTTTTGTTTTTGTTGTTTGTGTTCTCAGTGGTACTTTTGTGTTTTAGTAATAATGGCTACTTATTTCTTCTCAGTCTCTTGGATAGGCTCCTTCCTCTCTTCAGCCTGGAATATTGCTTCCTGTATTTTCTTTAGGTTTGGTTTGTTGAGTATAAATATTTTTAGGCTATTTATATTGTGTAAAGCTTTTCTTTCTTCTTCAGCTATATCAGATAATTTTTCTGGGTACATTAGTCTAGGTTGGCCGTCGTGGTATTTTTGGACTTTTAACTCACTGCTCCAGGCTCTTCTGGCTTTCAAAGATTCTATTGAGAAATCAGCAGTTACTCTGATGGGTTTCCTTTTATTTGTGACTTGAGTTTTTCTTCTTGGTCTTTCAAATACACTTTTTTTTTTTGTCCTGTATACTTAATGTTTTAACCATGATATGCTGTGGAGATGGTCTTTTCTGGTCTTGTCTATTTGGTGTTCTATATGGGTGTATCATTTCGTAGTTTTGGGAAGTTTTCTTCTATGATTTTATTTGTGCTGTTCCACATTTCCCCTATATTCCTTTTCTGTGTTTTAATATATTTTTTCCCTCTAGATTCTCCTTTATTTTCAAGTCCTGATAGTCTATCTTCTGCTGGTTTTTATTCTACTTATATGTCTTTCTTTTGAGTTTTCTAGTTGGGTTCTTTCAGTTCTAGTTATCCTCAGTCCAGTCTTCTTCAATGTTTCTATTCATTTACAGAATTCTGTTTTCAGATCCTGAATTGTCTTCATCATTTCCATCAGCTTCCTGTTTTCTCCTGTATCATTCTGGTGTTTAGTCTTTTTAAGTTTTTTTTTTTTTTCCCTTTAATTTCATTGAGCTTCTTTGGGTCTTCCTTAAACTCCCTGAATTCTTGGATGAAGTTTATGATTTTTCTTTAAATTCTCTATCCTGAGTGTATTTAGATAACATTCATGGGCAAACATTTCTAAAGGACTTGAAGGAAGGACTTGTTTTGGAGAGGGGATTCTAGCCTGATCTTTTATATTGTTTGTGCTCTTCCAATGAGATCTGGACACGTGGACTTTTTGTTGTTAGTTCTGTGTCTGATATGGATAGAGAAGGCTGTGGCAGAATTGAGCATGTGTGAATGGAGCAGGCCTAGAAGTTTGAAATGACTTAGGTTGAATGACGTCAGGTGAACACAGGAAAGTGGGATGATATGCAGGATGTGCATTCTAGTCCAAGCCTGGAGTGAGGGTTAGATCTGGGGATAGGGGAGACTTTGGAGGGGAGGACCAGCAGAGTCACCTGGCTGGAGCCTGGAGCAGGACGTGTAGCATTTTACAGGGCAGAGAGACTGTACGTGGCATAGGCGGGTCCTGTGGGTCAGTGGCAGGCAGGGAACATCCCGGAAGGAGTTGGTTGTGGCACGCACAGGGACAGGCAGACTAGGCTGGGGCACTGTATGTAAGTGCTTGGGGAGGGTCCATGGGGAAGAAGATCAGCCAGTCTCCCCAGGCTAGACCCTGGAGAAGAAAGTCTTTGAGAGGTTTTAAAAATGAATATGTTTTACATTTTAGAATTTTGTCATGTGGTGCATGTCATAGGGTCAGTGTGTTGCTTTGATCCATCCATATGATGTGCAATGGTCAATTTTGAGTAATAGATATATCACCTCAGCTATTAATCATCCTTTGTGGTGAAAAAAAATCTTGCCTTTTATTCCAGGTGGCGCCATGATTTGACTTCCACAGGCTCTTCTCTTCTTTGTGTTTCAGTAGGCCGTGCACAGGACAGTTTCTAACACTTGTTCATACTACTGTGTCCCAGAAAACTCTGTGTCATGTATCAAAATCTGCCTCTTCAAGGATGATCTCATTCCCATCATCTCTAGGAGACCTCATCTAGACATGTTGCAATTCATTGACTACTTGTGGTGGTATTGTGTTGCCCAAAATATTGTGTATCCTAATAAACTTATCTGGGGTCAGAGAACAGAAAAGCCACAATATTAAACATAGAGGTTAGGTAGTGGTAGCACACGCCTTTAATCCTAGCATTCCAGAGACAGAAATCCCTCTGGATCTCTGTGAGTTCAAGGCCACATTGGAAACAGCCAGGCATGGTGACTCACGCCTTTAATCCCAGAAAGCAGCCTTTAATCCCAGGGAGTGGTGGTAGAAAGCAGAAAGGTTTATAAGGCGTTGAGGACCAGAAACTAGAAGCATTTGGCTGGTTAGGCATTTGGCTGGTTAAGCATTCAGGCTTCTAGCAGCAGTTCAGCTGAGAGCCATTGGGATGAGGACTCAGAAGTTTCCAGTCTAAGGAAACAAGACCAGCTGAGAAGTTGGCCAGTTGAGGTAGCTGTGGCTTGTTCTATCTCTCTGATCTACCAGCATTGACCCCAATAACTGGCCTTGGGTTTGATTTTATTAATAAGACTCTCTAAGATTCCTGCTACAACTACTCTTTCCCCAAGATTCTGGGCCATTTGTGCAAGACAGTCAATGTGGCCTTTGAGTAAATACCATAGTGCAGCCATAGATGGTTGTCTTGTTTCTCTAAATTGTTTCAGTCTTGGAAGGAAAATTGCTTTGTGTCTGGATTACAGTGAGGTAACAAATGTCAAATGCTCTTCTGAGCAACTTACTCAAAATAAAACTGTGTAATACCTCCCTTGCAGTAAAGACCAGTGGGCCCCTTCCCCTGACTGTAATAGTAGCGGCATCGATAGCTTCAGTGGATCAGGGGACCATCATGGAACAAAACTTGTAGTTAGCCTGCTCCAGATGCCCCAGCATTCTATTCTTATTTTGAAAAAGTCCCAAGGGGCTCCCTAGAAAGGTACAGAAAGGAGTGTGAATCAAGAAAATCTTACTAAATTAAAGAAGGTGTTACCAGATGATCCTCAGAAACCTGTTCAGATGTTTTCTGGTAAACTCCCTGTCATGGAATTGCCTACTGTCTGCACAAGATTCAAATCCAGGAGGCAGTCCACATAAAACTGACTGTACAGTCAGAACCTCTCCTTCCTTCATTTATTACAGAGGGTGGTCCATGAGACTGACTCTGTATATTCATCATTTTTCCTTCACTGAAAATTTCTAGACTTGTTTCTATGAGTTCAGTAGAATGATGAAGACATGTGGTCACTGCTGGTTAGAAGCTCTAGGTGCTACTCTATAGTCAAGGGTCAAACTTGCCTTTGGCCTGAGGTTCATAAATGCATTGGCCAGGGGGTTAAAAATGCCCTTGTCTTTCTTTACAAGAGTAGGTTACCTAAGTGCAGGGTGTTTAGATCAGGAAAAAAAGGTAGGCAGGAGGAACCCTTGGGGCAGGAATGTAGGCACCTAGGACAGGTCAACATGCTGCTTTTTCCGACACAGTGTTAGGAATTGGTTCATAGCTCTTACTGTTATTTCATGTATGAAGCAGTAGTTGTTGGCGGAAGGCTATTCACGTTAGTGTTCATTATAGTTTGCTCAAAATTCATGTAACATGTTTTCCGTTTCCCTTGGAAAACATTTACACTACATCCTGATATTTAATCTGTGGCTTTAATGGGGGTGACTAATGTGAGCTGTAGGTTCTTGGCAATTTCGAAAGAAAGCCAACTTAATCTACTAATATCTTTTTTAGGCTCATAGGAAAAGGGGAAAAAGACAATTAAGAAACACAAGTAACTAGTGTACTTTCCTTGAGCATTCTTAGTGAAAAGAAGTGTGTATGTGTTTTTAAAATACGAAAGTCTGGTTTAAATAAAACGTTTAACCCTTCGAAAGGCAGGACTTTAATATGCATTTAAAGGTACAGGGTTTGGGGTGGGGTCTGCTGTCTTGCGGCCAATATCTTGGCATGTTAGTGCCTACACAAATCTCTGGTTTATGAGACACTGGGAGCAGTTATTCAGAGGGTGGGGCAGACAAAGCAAAGGCAGTGTTTAAATCGTGCTTGGAAAACATTTTGGATTCAGCAGAAGCCAAAACCATGGGAACTGGCCTATATCCTCAGGGCTTAAAAGAGATCCAAATAGGCTTACCATAGAGTGGAAGTATGCAGAGTACCAGAGTTTAGCCAGACAACCAGGGTTCTGGTCTCACTTGTGTGTAAATTGGCTGTGCACGCAACTCTTATAAATCTGGGCCTCAGTTCCTTTACCTGTAAATATGAGTAGGTTTCTAGCTCTAGCTTTCATGGTGATAAATCATTCTAACAGGGGTTATTGGTGTGCACGGTCTCTTTACTCACTTTCTTGGGGACTCTGTAGCATGAGGACTCTGGCTGTGTTTGTGGCTTGGGATTCTGGGCTCTCACCCACAATTCCAATAAACAGGGGGTAGTATTGCAATTGTAAATGTTGGTGGCAATCTAAATGTTAGGTCATCTAAAAATTCCACAGGTGTGGACCACTTGGGCGACTGGTTCATTCGGGTGCTGAATGTTTGGACAGGATCCTACAGTTTAGTGGTTGTATCAGTAGTCAAAGAAACATGCTTAGGAGGAAGTCTTGGATCAGTATGTGGTCTCGTTTATCCTCTAGTGATGGCCAGGGCATGGATGCAAAGTGCAGAAAAAGCTGGCCTTCCTGAGTTCCTGCTGCTACCTGCTGGGGCCCTCCACAACCAGGAAGCTCCTCTTACCTCATGGAACCCTTGGAGCCACACAGTGAGATCAAATCAGGGAAGCGATCAAGTCTGAGATGTCACACATTTTGTTCCAGGAGGCAGAATTCATTGTTCTGCCTGATTTAAAGGAGGGTTGCTTGTTTTTGTTGTTGTTTATTACGAGACCATACTGTCTCAATGGTTGGATTACAGAATGAGTTTTACATTGTATGTTAGGATTCTATTGAAAGGGTTTTCCAAAGACAATTAAAGTCAGCAAAACATACTTCTTATTAAGAAATCATGGATTGAGAAAATGAGCATGCTTAAAAAAAAAAAGAAGAATCAACCATCATGTAGCAAATGCCTCATTTTCTATGAGGCAGCAGTGGGCTTCCATCTTTCCTTTCATCTTTGTCTTTTAAAGTTCCTGGAATTTGCCAGGGAGTGGTGGTGGTGCACGCCTTTAATCCCAGCACTCAAGAGGCAGAGCTAGGCGAGTTCGAGGCCAGCCTGGTCTACAGAGCGAGAGCCAGGACAAGCACTAAAACTACACAGAGAAACCCTCTCTCGAAAAACAACAACAAAAAGTTGTTTCCTTTTTAAAAAATTTCCTATATTCATTTTCTCCCCCAATAAACTTGTTTTTGAACAGCTTCCAATTAACCTATCAAAGTCCCAAAGATGAGTACATCAGTCTCTTTCCATGGCAGTGGAGGAGAAAAGAAAGAGCTTGTTTGAATAAGTGATGTCGTCCTCCACTGGACTATTGTAAAGCTGGAGCACAGATGAGCCATGAACAGCATGGAGAGCAGTGGAGTTTTTTGTTTTCGGAAGAGAAAGGAACTTTCATATTTCCAGCATATTCTTAAAAGAGCATGAGTATTTCTGAATGGTCAACATTAATATGTCAAATATGGCTGTTTCTTTCATTTCAATTTCATAAATTAATTCCATTGTTCCCTAAAATTTTAACGGACTCAATCAAACCAATATTTTAGAATTTTCAGTTGTGTGTTTCACCTTTAACATGATCTATTTTGCAAACCAAGGTAATTAAAGCCAAATGAAGTCTCAGAGAATGGACAGTGTGACCAGCACTGTTCCCTACACTAAGATAATAAAAAAGAGTAGCTGTTTGAATTAATTGTCATTTATATGCTTCTCTGAATTAAGTTTAGATGCAAATTCGACTAACGTCCACACAGTGTAAGCTGCAGCAACATGGAAAATAACAGGACAAAAATCTCAAAAGCTCCAAATCACAAAGCAAGTAGAGAAAGAATCCCTGTCATCCGAAGATCATTATTACCAGTGCATATAGTCACTGGGTTTGGTTTAGATCCCTGAGTCAACATTATACTTTTATGTAAATTAAAAAAAAAGAATTAGGCTGAGTAAATTTCTGAGAAAAGTGAGGATGGGAATACAACATGCTACCTAAACATCCTCGGTGGTGGTGGTAAGTTCTGAGAAAGATGACATCAGTTAACGTTGTAATAAAGCAGCCAGGGATGCCCATAAGGATCTTCCTTGGTAAAAGCATTTTGGAATCATTTTCTTCTAGCACATTCTTCCAGGCCTAATGCCTTTTATCTTCTGCATGAAGCTCTCAACTCTGTAGGTTTTCAAACTTCCTCATGAGCAGACTTAAGGTAAACTGAGAGCCTTGTTGCTTGATATCCAGAGCTAGAGTCAAATTTGGTTCCAGGTCATTTGACATTACAGAGCTCACGCTGTACCATTAATAGACGCCAGATGAAGCTGCATGTGCATGTTAAGTTTTAAAGGATGCCCCGAGGCAAATACTTTTCTTATTCCACACAGCTAATTTCTGGTTGGCAAAGAACAGAATTAAAATCAGTCATAATATTCCCTTGTTTTCTTATTCCTAGGATGAAAAATTTAAGCACACAAATCCTACCATGGATTGAATTAACTTGGAGATCTTGGAAACGTGTGTGTGTGTGTGTGCGCGCACGTGCACGCAGCATTTTAACAACATATCAAAGGAGGGTTCAAGTTAAACTCCATTAAATCTATTCACCTCTCAGAGTAGAGTGCACAGCATTGTAAGAGATACGCTTTGGGTTGCTTTTGGGTGCAGGTGCCACTTGCATTGAGATATGCCGGCTGTTTACTTTTGCTTAAAGTTTTGGCTCCTGTAAACTTTGCTCTTTAAGCTCTTATAGATACTTCAGGATGCTTTATTACGATAGCTTCCACAAATATACTGGTGGAAGAAGTGTAATTCTTTGAGGTCACTGAAAAACCGGGTCCTAGGAAGCTTAGGATTTATGCAGAATTGAACAATCCCACTGCTTTCATTATATTCTTCTGTATGAATGTGACACGAAAGCAAACCCTAACTGCTTGCTTGTCGTGTATGTCACCGAATTCCTTTACTTTCCTGTGGGTGTGCCCTGCCCTCCATCCAGTTCTTCAATACATGTCCCTGTAAGCCAAGTCCCCAGTGCCTTCCGCAAACGTACCAGCCACTGTAGTCTCAGGAAACTCAGCCAGAAAACTACCCCAAAATAAGCTTTATTGCAAGACAAGTGTCAAGTTTGATACATAGACCTACAAAAACAAACACAACCAAAATCCATAAGTTTTTCCTCACAAACACTTGATTACAAATTTACATTGTTTTTCTTTTTTCTTTTTAGTTATTAAAAACAAACAAACAAAACGAGAAAAGCCCCCAAACACTGGATATAACTGGTTACTACTCTTTGGTCGACACAGGTGTGAGAGGAATGATTGGCAGTCTGTGTGCGCTTTGGCCATTTCACTTAAGAGGTTTCGTCACTGGTCCAGGGATGGGTTCTCCGGAGAGAAGAGCATGGAGACGTGCCCTTATTAGTAGTACCTCCTGGTGTAGCATCTTTTCAAATGGCTAAAGCAAACTAAATATCAATTCATTTTACAAAGGTACTTCATACACAATAAGCTATGATAAAATGAGACATATGGTGTATAACTACAGTATTAATGAAAAATTCTAAAAAAAAACATGGGTTTAAAAAAAAAACAACATCAACATATATTCCTTGGCTGCGTGGCATGATTGTTTGCACATATGGCAATCCTGAAATAGCTTGAACATAATAAATGCACCATTAATCTACGACAGCACCAAACGCGACGGGACGCCAGGTGTTCCTATTCAAAGGAACAACGGTTCTTCAGCTGCCTAGGGGACCACAAGTGTGCAGCGCGCCCTGGTAAGAATGAGGTGTTGTGGGCAGCACATGTGGTTCCTTGAGGTTATGAGAAGGAAATACAGTACAGTTTGGCCTGCAATGCTAACGGTCTCACAAGCAGTCAAGGTATTTTGCTACAGTGGTTGAGTTTCCTCTACTGTTGCCTGGTGAATCTGGTGATGTGAAATATTGTCACGTGAGCTGCTCTGGCTTTGATCTCCTTTAGATGGGATCAGACAACATTTACGTCTTCTAAATTATTGATTACACTGCCCATTCAGCTCCGTAAGACTTTCTTTCAAATAGTCAGGTGCGTACCAGTTGGAGGGCTGGCAGAGAAACCAAAGGAGACATCTCTTGAATGTACTGGACTTTTTTTTTTAAAAGCACCTCTAAAAGAAATACCTCAAATTTATAAATCTAAAGAAAAACAAGCAAGTTTCCCTTTTTGTTTACATAGTTTGTTCTTTTCTCCATATATTACTGCATTAAAATAAATAAACATCTATATTTTTTTTTAATTAGCAACTATAGCAAAATACCCAAAGTGTTACAGACTGCTAACAGGAAGAAAGCTCACATTATTTTTGTGCATTTAGTGCCATATGCTGATCTCTCGAACATTTAGGTTTTTTTTAATATATTTTAAAATGAAGTTATATAAAAAATACAGTAACTATGTTTGCCTTTGCACTCAAATCTTTGGCTGTACTGGAGTCTAAGTTATCCCTCCCTGTGAGGGTCAACATCCCAAAGTCTGAATCAGGGAGGAAAGGAACAGAAGTCATTTTTTTTTCCTCTTTTAAAATTAGTCACTGACATTCCAAACACTTCTGAAGGCTGGCAGTGCTGGGATCTGAGCTGGGTATGGGACCCAAGTCTGCAAAGGGCTAGTACAGCTGAATCTGAAGCCTCATTCTGAGGGCTTCCCCCAGTACCCCCAGGAGGTAGTCATCCTCATTGTATTCCTCCAGTTTCCTAAGCTCCTTCTTCCCATAGAGAGGGATGCTGGTGATTTCCAGTGTGTAAGTGCCAGGGGTGAGCTTCTTCTTGGCTGTGTGCAGGTAGCTGAGCCCATTCCTTTGGTGGATTCGGAAGAGGCCGTCGTCATTCCCTTGGGAGATGACGTAACGGATGTGGTTGTTGAGGGGCTCAATGGCAGGTACCAGTTCTAGGATGTGCTCCTTGGAGCCAAGGCCAGAGAGGTTGAACTTCATGTTGACCGGGCTGTCCATGGCGACGCTGTCTAGGCTGATTTGCTCCACCTGGGGAAAGAGCAGGCACACACTTGAGATGAATTTCTGCAGGGCACACAGTGGACTCCCAAGCCACCTGTGGTTGAGGGTTACGGTCACAGTGGCAGGCTGAGGTTGTTCCCTGTTTGGCCATCAGCTGTCTGTGAAAGAGGTTACTGTAAACAGAGGTGGGGCAAAGCTTCATCCCATGGAGGGATGCTCTTGTAAATCTTTCTGACTCTCACCCAGACCCAACAAGATCATTAGAGTTATAGGACTTAGGCCACAGAGAATAGTCACGTATCTAGTTATTTTGATGGGTTTAAGCACCACATGGTGCTTATTAGTAATTTTAAAGTGAGAGAGTGGTTTTTCTCTGGTGGTGTGGCCACTCATAGTTTGTCCATGTTTCAGTGCCTATGGGCAGCACAAAGTGTAACCAGTGGGGCATTAACTAAAGAAGTCGGAAGGGGGATATGTTGTGTTGGGAGGTTCTCTTGAGGGAGCCGGAGGGGAGAAATGGGGGCCAATAGGACCAGCATGCGTTTTGTACACATGTGAAATTCTAAAATAAACATTTTTAAAGAAAAAAAAAAGGACAATTGAAGAGATGAGTCTAATTTTATCTTTTCTGGGGTCAAAATGAGAAGACGATTCAACAGCAGGTCCCGCACCCAGGGAAATCATCACCCTCAAGGCTGAGCTCTGAATTGACTAGGAGCCTTAGTACATGCAGAGTCAGATGCAGAGTGAGCCAAGATTAGTGAGAGCCAGCGGGTAGGGCCCAGATAATATGATCCGAATTTGTCAGTCGGGGTGTGAGGTAGGAATACACTTTAGTTAGACATGCCCAAAAACCATAATGCTTTGATGTGGGTATGTGCTTAAGTGAGGTTGTGGCTACAGTAGCTTGGAGGAACTCATCATTATTTTTAGACAGAATTATGTTTCATGAACCACAATGGGAAGGCTTTATATCTTGATGAATGAGTTGTCATGATTAAACATCTGTTGGATACTTCAGTTTACTGAAAAGGAAATGTAACATTAACTTGTTATTTTAAAATACTATCAGAGATTTTGGGTCTAAGTTAATATGGTCCTATAGATAAAGGAAAGGTTCTGGGGCCCAGAAAAATAGAGCAAGCTGCCAATTGACATAGCCAGGCAGTTGGTGACTGTATTTTTTTTGGGGGGGGGGTCAATTCTCAGCAATATTAATTGAAATGAGAGGTAACTTGGTGAAATCATACTGCCTCTGGCCTCAGTGAAAATCACCAACCTCCCTATATGTGGGTTATTAGTCATTGAGTGTTAGGTGTACATACATGTCTTATGAGACCCATTATTGGTGGGCGGGGCTGAGGAACAGCTCCAAAACCAGGCAGCCTTTGGCCCAGCCTCCTAACTACGCTGCTAAAACGCCACTGGGACAGAGAAAAATACCAGAGGCTGCAAAGTCAGACCTCTAGTTCTTTACAAAAGGCAAGTTAATTGGAAACAAAATTTTATGATGGGCAAGACTTATACGCACAGAACACGTGGCCAGGCTGGCGGACCCACTGAAAAGCTAAAACTGACAGTGTCTTCTTGCATGTCTGGAATAGAACTGTAAGAATTCAAAATCATTTCAGTTTTCAATAATTTTCAAATAATTATTTCTCAAGTGAGCATCTTCCACTCTGTGGCACAAATACAAACTAAATCAAAATGACTTGAAACTGAATCATCGTCTCCCACAGGGCTTTGTGTTTTAGACATCATTCCAACTAATTTTAATTTGCTTATCTTTACCACACTGGACCTGCCAATTGGTCGACTAAATATCCAGATAGACTTCACTGTGCTGGAGCTGAAAGCATATTAATGTCACTGTGACAAGGTGTGGATAACCTTTTGCTTTTGTTTTTTCTTTTGGCAAAGCAGGATTTCTACTCCGTATCTACTCACAGCCGAGGCTGGCCCAGGCTCCTGCAAGCTCCTCTTCTGCCTGCCATCTTTCTTGGGGTAACCATTGATTTTGCATTCGTAGCACGCTTCTGGGGACAGAGCATTTTCCTCATCCACCTCCGTGTCCACCGAGAGGTACTGTCCTTTGTTGAAGCCCATCCCCGAGACACAGTGGCTGTTCGTGAGAAGGAACACTGTTAGACGTTATCATCATTAGCCTGGGCAGTCTAAAGATCTTTCAAAACATGGAAACAACAGAGCAAGCTCTAAACCACTGTTTTTCAACCTGGGGGGCGGGGAGGTTTGACCCTTGGGGTATCAAATGTCCCTTTCACAGGGGCGGCCTCAGCCAATTAGAAATCACAGATATTTACATTACGATTCATAACAGTAGCAAAGTTACAGTTATGAAGTAGCAGCGAAAGTAATTGTATGGTTGGGGATCACCGCAACGTGAGGACCTGCATTAAAGGGTCCTAGCATTAGGAAGGTTGAGAGAACCACGCTGTCCTAGGCTCTTAATCACAAAACCCAATCATTGTAGTTCTGTTCTTCTCCACACAGAGGGAGAGATTTCCGACTAGCCCTGGGCTTCCTCGGCTTTCAATCCTAATTAGACTGAGCCACTGAAAGGTCGTTTATTAAGGAGGAAAAAGCAGCTCTGAAAGTCAAAACACAATGGTAAGAGAAACTCCATTGCTTCATGAGCCTGCGGCTGCTTCCTACTACTCAGGAAAAGATCCATGCTTCAGTCATTGGTGCTTCTGAATCCTATTTTAGTTAGCAAAAAGAGGCAATGCATTGGCTCTGAAGTGACCTGTTCTAGGCCCAATCTGTTCTGTTCCATGGGATTGTATGGTGGTCGGGGGAATATCGGCCCATGTCCCTTAGTGTCTGCCTCACCGACTATTCCTTTCAAAGAAGTTCATCCCTATTCACTCCTACCATTGTCTGTGTTCCGGAAGAACGCCCTCGGGGTGGAAGGGTGCATGGGGCTAGGACTCAGCCACAAGTGGTAAGACTTGAGAAAGTTCAGCTGTCCAAGGGGAGTCAGCCTTAGGGAGAAGGATTGTTCCCTTTCTGGGTAACACAAAAACCAGATGAACAAAGAAAGACAAAGTCCTTCCTTCCTTGGGGATTACTGGGTCAGCCCCTGTTGAAATCGGCAGAACATTTCCACATTGACCTCCCTCCTGCAGTGACATACAAGCTACCTAAGTCTTAATCTGGCCTTGGGTCAGAATCCATCAATTTCAGCCATTGCAAGGAGCAAAGAGTGACACCACCATGGAGCTCAAGCCTTAGGCTCTCCACAAAGGAAGCGACCCTATGCTTCATGGTGCCTAAGTCCCAACACTTTCCTCTCTCAGGCCTTACACGTTGTGAGGGTCCCGTTCCTTCCCCACAGTGGCGGGAAGCAAGGCTGCCTCAACTCACTGGACAGAGGAAGAGTCACACTGCGCTGTTGCTGGGGGCCATGGGCTGCCTTACCCCTGTCCCACTCTGAAGTACCCCGGTGGGCAGCCGCAGAGGTAGCCGCCTTCCGTGTTGGAGCAGCCATAGCTGCATGGGTTGTTGGAGGAGGAACACTCGTTCACGTCATGGCAGGCGCTGGAGAACTGGTCGAAGGAGAAGCCGGAGGGGCAGGCGCACTTGTAACTCCCCAGGGTGTTGTAGCAGGATGCAGAGCCACAGGCGCTGGGGTTGGAACATTCGTTCTCATCTGTTCGAAGGAAGAAAGCAAGCCTTACACAGGGAAGGGGCAGGGCCGAGGAAGATGAAGTTGGGGAGTGGTCTCCCAGGGCCTGTCAGTTTATAGGGGAGATAGCTTAAAAGAAATACTGTTGCGACTGACTTCAAAGCAGCCAGAGAGTTAATTAAAGACATATTTCAAAAATACATCTTTAGAGGCAAATACCCCAAATCGAAACAAAACAAAAAACTCGCTCTGCCCTTTTCTATTCTATTTGTACTACTTCTGAGTATGTGGGCAGCCCTTAGGGACAGATATTTGCAGTTTACCTAATGAATAATTCTCTTCTTCTCTTAACAAAGGGTTATTTCAAAAGCCTGGATTTTAGGCAAATCCAGAGGGAGCAGATTGGAGGTTGCGGGGGCTTGGGGGAGAGAAGAGGTGGGAATAATGGCTGCTAGGTATGGGGTTTCTCTTGGGGCAGGAGGCAAATGAAACTATTGGGGTAGGTGCTGCATACCCTTGGAAGAACACATCAAAATCATTCAGCTGACACTTTAAAAGGATGAATTTTCTGGTATGTGAATCATGTGGATTTTTTTTTTAAAGCTCATTTCTCTATCAGCATTTGTATCAATGGCCCCTCAGCACTTCCCCACACCTTCATGTCTATGAAAAATTCAGAGCCTTTTATGAGAACATTGGAAACAACCCTGCTGCACTATACCAAACTGAGTGGTTTTAACTGCTCCAGAGCCTGCCTGGGGTGGACTGTGCCCTTCTGCGAGTGTTGTATCCCACCGTTAGCCAACACTGAGCCCTTACTGTTAAATGCTCAGCTCTGGCCTGTGGAAGCCAGGCAGGACTACGATTACAGGTCTGTTTTCAGTTGCTGTTATCACAGATCCAAGGCCCCATGGTGCTTTTGACTTTGGAAATTATGAGTTTGCTTTTAACTGTTTGGTTGATAGATAGCCCTGGGTTTGACTCCTTTGAGCTTTATTATAACCCAAATTTCACCCTGGGCACAAATCACATCTGGTCCATGGAATTCTTTCCATTCCTGTGACTGTATATGGAGTGTAGAGTGTCTGTGGACATATTTCAGCCCATGTGGGGAAGCAGGCACATCTGTGAGTGTGCGTACCCAGGGAACACGATGGTGATTATGGGGTATGGGGGCAGGGACCTGCAGGGGTTCGGGAGATTTCCTAGATGAAGATGTGGCTCAGCAGAGGCCTCTAGACAGGAAATTGAACTTCGTTTAAGCACAGGATAGAGGCTACCAAAAGGGCAGATAGGAAGTACATTTTAATATAATGAACATAGTTTGAGAATTAAATGAGAGAGCTAAGTGTTGACCTATTAAGTCATTGAATATAAAATATGCTCAGATTACTTAATATGTGAAATCCCCTGGCCTTTATTATATGCAGAGAAAATACATAAATTCTCAGTAACTTGGCTCCATGAGACCTGAATGTACCCAGTGTTTTGTTTATCTGTTTGAGAGACATGGGGTTGTGCCCCCAAGCTTCATCCATTTTTATAATTAATTCTCACATTAGCATGCAGGATTTCTCTTCTAACATGGGATCTAAATTAGATTATACTTAATGGCATGTTCCCACTATGATTTATTCAGGCATTGTGTTAGGTAGAAAAATTACCAAGAAAGCCAATTAATTGAGTAAATTGAATTTGAACATTCCACTTACAAGAAAATTTTAAAACAAGATAATGTTTCTGGAAGCACCATAAGATCTCATATTTATATGCTTTAAATATATAGCATGGTGACATTGTATGAATTTAGTTAAGCATGGCCTTGTCTGAGATACACTGTGAATTGAAATGCCTTGCTAGGCTATGTTAGAATTATTTTTTGGAAAGCTTATACTACAGAAGGAACTGAAAGTTATCAGCAGTAAATGGCAAAAAAAATTTGCAAACTGAAACATTTTCTTCATGTGCAAATGTTCATAAGAGTCCCACATTTTCAATTTTAAACAATCACAATAGTCAGTGGCTGAGGTACTCCCCACATCTGGATATCCAATGTCCTAAAATGGTCTCTTGATTCCCTGTGGTAACTTACTGGAAACTTATTAAAGTGAGAGTTTGGATGGAAAGCTTTTTCCAAAATGAACCCTTTCAGAGAACTTTTGCTTTTCTTGAATTGGTGGCAACATGAATAGTATCACAAACTTACAATTTTGTCTACTTGACAAGGGTCTGGTGCACTGACTGACAGTTGTGACTGTTCACTAGAGGACTCTGAGAAAACTGCTTCAGAGTCTTCTCTATGTCCCCCCACCACGCATAGAGTATTTACACCAGCAGTCACAGATAATCTGAACTATGTCATAATTTTATTTTTATGCTGACAGCTTCCTGGTTGGAGCAATGTCACTGTATTTCTGCCATGTATTTGCGCTAAAATTCCAAACTGTGTTAAGGTTTCAAGGCAAGAATAGTGTTGGCTTTATTAGAGACCAGCTGAATCCCTGGAAGGATCCAGAACCTTTGAAATCAGTCTCTGTTCTCTACCAATGGAGTGGCTGCTTAGAGATAACCATTTTAGGAAAGAAAAGCTCCTAAACCACTCTTGCAACCGGGGAGACCTGCTTATGTACTTTTGATCCCCTTTCTTGGTTGGCTTGTTTTTGAGACAGGGTCTCACTGGCTTTGTATTCTCCTGCTTTAGTTTGTGGGTGCTGAGACTGCACGCACATGTCTGTGGCTGAAGTTTTCCTGGTCCTGCTCGGTTCCTGCAGCCCTGCGGCTGCTTGGACCCAAGTAAACACACAGAGGCTTATATTAATTAAAACTGCTTGGCCATTAGCTCAGGCTTACTATTGATTAGCTCTTAGACGTAAATTAACATGTAAATTAAACATTGTTTATGTTTAGCCAAGTGGATTGGTACCTTTTCTCAGTTCTGTCTTTACATCTTACTTCCTCTGTGTCTGGCTGGTGACTCCTGACTCTTCCCACAATTCTCCTCTCTGCTTGTACTGCCTATACTTCCTGCCTGTCTACTTTTTAATTAGCATTTTATTTATCAACCAATGAGAGCAACAGATTCACAGCATACAGAGCGATATCCACAGCACCTGTCCCCACACCCCATCCTTGAAAAGCACTGCTGCCCTCCTCAAGGCGTTTCTCTCATCAGAAGGCACCCAGGCCTGGGTCTGGACTCTGGCAGCCTAGGCTAAAGCGTTGTACTCAAGGAACTCATGAAAAGGAAACAGGAATGGTACCTTACCATTTCAAACTTCACTCAGTTTCAAATAAAAACTCCAAAGTTACCGAAAGACAGTTTTTGCATTGGATGTTTACAGGTCAAAACTTTAAGAAGTGTAAAAACTTGAATTGATGACTTATACATGTTCTCATTTCTACTTAAATTCTCTTTAAAACCAAGAATTCGGTGTGAGTTAACTACTAGAGAATGATTCTTTTTGCCTTAAGTTTTGCAGAGCTCCTGAGAAGCATGCAGTCCTTACTAAAATGATGGCCCTGGGAGTTCAGAAACACCATAATATAATAAAGTTCTACATCATTGCTAATGGTAGAAAAAAAAACCACTATTGTCTGTATTCTATAGAGCTTGCCAGGACTTGGCCTCAGTATATGAATGAATATATCAGGCCCAAGGAATTATATATATATATGTATATATATATATATATATACATATATATATAATTTTTTTATTTGAAACTGAGTGAAGTTTTATATATATATGTACCTTGAGTTTTCCTGCTTGCCCAGAGTCAGGACAAATCTCTCTCACCTGCCAGTCCCACAGCCGTTCAGATCCAATCAAGTAAACACAGAGACTTATATTGAATGTATTATGGAAAGAAAAAAAAGAGAATATGGATATGATAAGATAAAAAGGGAGATTATGGAATCTACTTTTAAAAACGAACTACTTGTTTTAAATAAGATAAGTAATGAAAATTTTTTGTCTGAATTTGTCAAATGTTACTGGACTGGACATTGTTATATATAATGGAATTTTTTATCTGAATCTGTCAAATGTTAATGGACTAGACATCATTAATGTAATTTTTGGCTGTATATATTGTATATACTTATTGGATAGTTTTTCTTGTATTAGTTACAAGCTTTTTTTAATTTTAGACAAAAGGAGAGGAAATGTGGTGGTATTGTGTTCCCCAAAATACTGTGTGTCCTAATAAACTTATCTGGGGTCAGAGAACAGAAAAGCCACAATATTAAACATAGAGGTTAGGCAGTGGTAGCACACGCCTTTAATCCTAACATTCCTGAGACAGAAATCTACCTGGATCTCTGTGTGTTCAAGGCCGCATTGGAAACAGCTAGGCATGGTGACTCACGCCTTTAATCCCAGAAAGCAGCCTTTAATCCCAGGGGTGGTGGTAGAAAGCAGAGAGGTTTATAAGGCGTGAGGACCAGAAACTGAAGCATTCGGCTGGTCAAGCATTTGGCCTGGTTAAGCATTTGGCTGGTTAAGCTTTCAGGCTTTCTAGCAGCAGTTCAGCTGAGAGCCATTGGGATGAGGACACAGAAGCTTCCAGTCTGAGGAAACAGGACCAGCTGAGGAATTGGCCAGGTGAGGTTAGCTGTGGCTTGTTCTGTCTCTCTGACCATCCAGCATTTCACCCCAACAATTGGCCCTGGGTTTGATTTTATTAATAAGAACTCTTTAAGATTCCTGCTACATATATATATATATATATATATATATATATATATATATATATATATATATATATATAAAAGAAAAAGGAAGTGGATCATATTTATGAAATAGTTTTGATTGGCAACTTAATTCATTGCTTTGGTAATCCTTTAAAGATCTACCCTTACCTTTATTTCCTAGCTGCATGTTTTTAAAGTTTACTAATTTTTTTTTTTTTTTTTGGTTTTTCGAGACAGGGTTTCTCTGTGTAGCTTTGCGCCTCTCCTGGAACTCACTTGGTAGCCCAGGCTGGCCTCGAACTCACAGAGATCCGCCTGGCTCTGCCTCCCGAGTGCTGGGATTAAAGGCGTGCGCCAAGTTTACTAATTTTTTAAGGTATCGTATAAAACAATGGGCTTCATTTGTGACATTTCCCCACACATCATCATTATCCCTTGCTCTAGACCACAGGGTGTAGAGACTTTCTTCCCGGTGATGGGCATTTCTGGTATGGCATTTCTGGCCTGGCAGGGGGCTACAGTCCAGATAAGAACTTCATAGACCTCGTGTCCCTTCCGAAACACTTGGTTCTCTTCTCAGCTCACTGAGCTGCCATTAGAAAAATTCTTTTGAGAAAAACATAAAAGATCAAATCAAGTCAGTTCATTTGGTGGATCATTACACTACTTTTGAACGACATGTGTAGTAGCTTAAATCACTTCAGAGACAAGGAAGCATCCTGCTAGTCTCTAGGGGTGGGGGAGGGGCAGGGCTCCACTGCCCTTCTGTTTGGCAAGGCAAGCTTCTCCTCTCAAGATGTGCAGCTGTGGAGTGTGTTCAAACACGGCCAAGAAATTGGGCATATGCTAAGTGAGCCTACTCAAGAAGAGTAACGGTCTCTTTGATCAGTGGTTTCTCATGAGGAGAATGTCTGTGATTATTATCAATGAAAAGAATAGAACGGAATGACCGTGTGTTTTCTTTTATAAACATTCTTGTCTGGAGTTGTCAGGAGCATTTGCTGTGACTAGCTGCCTCTTCTATGTTAAAACACTGTCACAACGCTTATTAAAGCTATGTGACAGGAGAGCCCAGATGGCCTGGCCTCAGTTCTTAGAATTCCTAACCAGGCACGGTAGTGCATGCCTGCTATCCCAAGTCCTGGGAAGCAGAGGTTACAGGATCTAGAAGAGTTCAAGGCCAGCCTGAGGCTACATAGCAAGTTACAGACAAGCCTGGGCTATAGGAAGCCCTGTCTCAAGAAGGAGGGAAAAGGTCCTTTAGATTTATAAGAGGGTAATAGAAGAGTACTTCCACAACCTAAATCTATCAGATTACTGACGAAAAGCAGCAAAGAATGGCGAACGAAGATGTTGTTTTTGATGCTGTCCTCAGAAACCTCACAGTACACCAGAAAGTGAAAATGCCTACACCTCTAGTCGATGGGCCTTTAAAAACTTCAGAAACATGTTTATTATGGATTTTGTCACACGCGCAAGTGCAGAGACTAGTAGACTAAAACCTCAGTGTGCATCAATATTTTTATGCAGATTTTCCCCTGTCCACCTTTTTAACAGTGAGTAGGGGTAAGACGGAACCCGGGACCTTCCATGTGCCCTGTCCCTGAGCTAACTCTAGCCCTCCCACACACGAACCCCAAATGCTGTTTTTTAGGTTCTAGGACACTGCACTACCTCTACCACTTCCATTATTTATTCAGTTTACTCAGACACTGAAGTGAGAAAAACGAGTGTCGGGCCACCAAGGAATGCTCACCAACACACTGATTCCACTGGTAATGCTGCACATATCCCTGGGGGCAGCCGCACCTATAACCTCCCAGGATGTTCTGGCAGCCATGTTGGCACCTGTGGTTTCCATCGCATTCATCAACATCTGCAGAAAAACAACCCAAGTCCGGTCTTTACTTTCCCTTGTTAAATGCATTCCTGACACAACCTTTAAGGGAACAAATAAACAAGGCATGGTGTAGAGAGGATGGCTGAGATAAGAAACCACCTTATTCTTAATGTTGTCCACCAGACCATGGCACACCAGTGCTCTGAATAATAGTTTAATTTCAGCAAATCAACCATAGTAACCACAAATATGGTGCATTTTGAATTGATTAGCTCCATATGGTATGATTTATTTGGTAAATTGTGTGTGTGTGTGTGTGTGTGTGTGTGTGTGTGTGTGTGTACGCATTACAGTTTCTAGCTGATTCAAGAGTGACTCACATGTAATTCTCATTGTAGGGAAGATACAAAAACCATGGAGATATCTATAAAGTATAATGGTTTTGCATGCAAAGTTTTTTTTTTTGTTGGTCAAGACTAATTAGATGCAAATCCTTTTTAAGTATTTGAATATGTTGTTATTTTTAGGCAAGATGTGGTATGATACATATGGAATAATTTCTTTGTTAATATATGCATACACTTTTGGAATGACAACTAAGGCTTTGAAATCTACCCCAAAAGAGTGAAATGAAATTGGCATGTCTGATGTGTGTGTAACAAATTTACATGGATAATTAATAAATGGTATCTTATGTGGATGGGCATAAGCTGAATTCACACATGGCAAGCAGCTGGTGGGTTCAGAATGTTTTCAATGTCTATTGATTTCAATCACAAAAAAATCAAAAATTTTTAAAGCAAAAAAAATGGGCTGAAAAACACGTACAAAAGTCCTATAATTCTTACAAAGAGCGTGTTTAAAATTCTGAATGTTTCTAGAGTTGAAAGCCACCTATTTCTAGGAATAACTTTAAAAAGGATGACTGACTCAATAATATAAATTGCAACACAACACAAAGATGTAAAGGTGATGAGGCATTCAACACTAACATATTCATCTTCCTGTACCTGAGCCCTTGCCAAGGAAACACTGAAGAGCCATATGATAGTCTTCAGACTGCAGGCAGATTCTCACTTACCTCCCAATCAGCTGTTGCCTTGGATTTTTGCAAGAGAAAAACTTATTTCATGGGAGGCACCGTAGGCTCTCACTAGTAGAGAGCATGGGGCAAGAGCTTCAGTCTATGAAAAGGGCAACAGCCATCAGCCTCCTGCTCCAGTTAATTATTATTGTTGTGTGTGTATTTGTATGTGGTGTGCATGCATGTGCGTATGCACGTTCTTATGTGTACAGGTACGTGTGTATGTGCAGAGAGGTGTGTGTGTGTGTGTGTGTGTGTGTGTGTGTGTGTGTGTGTGTGTGTGTGTGTATGTTCCTCTAGTGTGCTCCACCTCGGATATTGAGGCAGGGTCTTTTGCTGAACTCAGAGCGTGCTGATTCTTGTAGTCTAGCTATCCACCTTGCTCCACAGAACCCACTCTGGCCTCCAGAGCACTGGGATCACAGCATAGGTAGCATGCCTATTTGTCATTTACTTGGGTTCTGGGGACCTGAACTCTGGTCCTCAGCCTGCTATGGCAAATGCTTTATGTACTGGGTCGTTCCCACAGCCCTAGCATCAAAGGCTCTTATGCACATGAACTCACCTTCACAGTTCAGCCCAGAGGCGTCCAGGGAGAACCCTCTTTGGCATTCGCAGCTGAAGCTCCCAGGAGTGTTCTGACAGATCCCCTTCGTGCCACAGAGTGAAGGCTGAGACCCACATTCATTATTGTCTAGCCAAGTAACAAGGTGGAGGGAGAGAGTCAAACTTCCTGGTGTGTAGTACGTGAACTCAATCTCACGACGTGAAATAAGCGGATAGAGACAAGCTCGAGCTTTCGGTATAGGGAGAAGGCATTTTAGACAAAGCTAAATTGGAATTTATTAGCAAGAGTCACATAAAAAGTGTGGCTTTTCGCAGTGACTTGAAAACAGAATGTATGAGAGCCGCTAGAGGCACCACTTCAGATAATATAGACTAAGAATCTTTTAACATGTGCCTTCTAAAGTAAAACTGAAATATTCCAGTGTGGCTGTTAGCCTTTAATCCTGTTTTATCTGAGCACGTGTCACAGCAGTACGGAACATGAAACGGAGGCACTGCCTACGATAGATACAATGTGTGATCATAGCTGTGCTGACACTGAGGGGGTCATGCTGAAGCACCACACAATGTCCCCACTGCACAGATGCCTGTCCAGGCCTTCTTCCCGTGGATGCTGTTCTTGTGCGGAAACGTCCCCATTACCTACGACTTCTTTAGGCCAGGCTGAGCCGCAGTTATGCACCTACCCAACATCTGCAAAATACCGCAACTCTGATGTGCCTTACCAATGCAAGCAGTGTGATGCTGGGTGAACCCAGGAGGGCATTTGCAGGTGAACCCCCCCAGGGTGTTGACACAGAGGAACTGGCAGTTGTGCTGTTTGGTTTGACATTCATCGAGGTCTGAAATGACAGAGAAATCCAGGAGAATCAGGAGGGCTATCCGCTTACCATTTGTCCTCACACATCCACAGGAGCTGTGCATTTTCTATGGGAGCATTTGGTTTAAATTTTGGCTCTAGTTTATAAAGGCACACATATGCTTATGAGGAAGGGCTTGAATGTGCATATTAGTCTAAGTATAGAAGGCTATCAATCAGGACAGGGTGGCTAAAAGGTTTTAGAGCAAAGTTTTCTTAAAGTAAGAACTGGATGGCCGAAACATAGCAAGTTCACCCTTTTCAAAGCTAACATGGAAAAGTAGTCCTGCTTGTACTTAATGTGATTTAGAACATGGATGGCGACTTATTACAGGGAATATTAAATAAAAATAGAACAGAGTTTGGAAATGGAGGAAGGTTTACCAGATCTAAATGGAAACACCATCACTAACATGAGAGAAGCAAAAACTTCGCTTCTGCTGGGCATGTGGTGCATGACCGTCAAAAAGACAGTAACAAACCCCAAACCAATGTAAAACCAACAAAATCAAACAACCATAAATTTCGAATTGACCTCTGGACTATTCTAATAGGAAACTCAAAATTTGATCTTGGTTTGAGTGAAGCTTAATTTGGAAAAACTACATTCAAACTAAGTTCCCTGCACAGTGGAAGGTATGAGTTCCACACATTTTATAAACACCATGCAAAAGTCAGGTCATGTAAACCATTCCTCTAAATGGGGTTAAAAAAATCCCAGAACTTGCTACTTTTTGTGCACTCATTTCTTAATATAGGTTGGAAATGAAAGCTTGCTTCACAGAGAATACAGGTAAACCATCTGCTCAATCCATTAGTATCGTGCTTAGAATGGTTTGCATAAAATCAAACACGGTATGGCGTGGAAGCCATTTTAATGATCAAATTTAGCCTGGTAATTACTTTTAATACTACACAAAAAGTAATGCACACACTGACTTCTCACCTTTCTACAGTAAATGCAGATGTATGTAAGACTGCTGAGAGATGAAGTCTGAGGTAGGCAGCAACAAAATCTAATTTCTCATGGTTTGTTTCAACTCTTGCCTCAACATTTTTTTAATTAAAAAGTTACCATATGAATGAATGGATTATCATATTTTCATATATGAACATCATTGTAATTTTCTCAAATTTACCCCCATTATCTCTTCTCGTTTCTCCCTCATGCCTCTGACCATCTCCCCAAATTTACACCCATTATCTCTTCTTGTTTCTCCCTCATGCCTCTGACCATCTTCCCAAAAGTGTTCTTCAACTTTCACGTCAGTCATACATATTTTCTTTTAAATTTTTAGTTTAAAATTTTTTAAAATTAATATATTTTTTTTTTTTTTTTGGTTTTTCGAGACAGGGTTTCTCTGTGTAGCTTTGCGCCTTTCCTGGGACTCACTTGGTAGCCCGGGCTGGCCTCGAACTCACAGAGATCCGCCTGGCTCTGCCTCCCGAGTCCTGGGATTAAAGGCGTGCGCCACCACCGCCCGGCTTAAAATTAATATTTTAAGACAGCAGACAATGTAGTAGGTTTCATTATGGCATTTTTACACTCCTTGGGAAAAAAAGTCTAGAATCTGTGCATGTCAGAAAACATATTTGCATTCCTGAGGTTGGCTTATTTTGCTTGATGTGATGACATCCAGTTCCATCCATTTTCCTTTGATGTAATTTTGAGTTTCCTGGCTTGGAAAAAAAAAATCCAAAGAAATCTCCAGTGTGTGTGTGTGTGTGTGTGTGTGTGTGTGTGTGTGTGTGTGTGTGTGTGTGTGTGTGTGTTTAATTTCTAAGGAGTGAAACAGTGTGACTTAGATTTTGAAGTCCCTTTCCTTTTATAATGGGAGCCCTGGTGCAGCATCTGTGAAGCAGTGTTTTAACACAGGGGAAACCTGGGTTACAACTCTGATCACTAATGTGCAAACGTTACTGAAGAGAGAGACCAGGGCGGCGGCCACTGAGATTCCCCTCACCTTTGCACGTCTTTCCGTCCTCCTGCAGGACGTACCCCCGGGGACAGGAGCACTGGTAACTGCCCTCGGTGTTCTTGCAGATGAAGTTGCACGGTTTTGGAGACTGTGAGCATTCATCGAGGTCTGAGCGGAAGTAACACGAACATGAGAGCCCTGGTTACAAGAAACGGCCAGCCCCTCTCCCCTCTCCACATTCTTACTTCAACCTTCTGGCTTCTACTATGCAATTTACAGTGGAATCCAGCCCAAGAGAAACGATGCTTAGAGCAGTTTTCTCTAAAGTAGCAGACTGGTTTATGTGGTGATATATTGTGTACACCAATAAAGCTCACCCGAGGATCAGAGGACAGAGCCAGCCACTAGATTAGACATAGAGAGGCCAGACAGTGGTGGCATACACCCTTAATCCTATCAGTTGGGAGGCAGAGATCCGTCTGGATCTCTGTGAGTTCAAGGCCGCACTGGAAACAGAGGCAGGCAAAGGAATTCCTGATTGTAGAGAGCCCACGGGCTGAGTTACCTTGTTAATTGCTCTTAGATCTGTTACCATTCTCCACTGGCTTACTTTGAAGATCAATGTACAGATTGGGGCTACATCTTGTAATGTCTAGACAACCGTCTGGGCTCAAAAAAATTCCTCTTCAGATCAATTAGACTGGATTAGACCTTGGAGGCTTTATCAGTGGACTCTCCCACCTCCAGCCTTCTGGACACTCCTAGTTCTTCTTCATTGTCTCTCCAGTGTGGGTTTAGTCTGAGCCACCGGCTCCCATTGCAGCCTCTCATGGATGCCCTCTGAGCACTCCATACACCTGTGAGGCTCCCAACACATTTCCCTCTTTTTTATTTTATTTTTGGCCCCAGGGTAATGTTCCATTGTGGCCTTTCTACACTCCGCTGTCCATTTACAGACTCTTACTGTTAAGCCATACTGAAGGTCCTCACAGGGATGGGCCACCTCTTTACGGCCAGGTCTATGACCGCCAGCAGGCCACTTCCGTTTCCTCCACAGAGCTCACTGGGTGGATGCCTATGGCATGCAGACATCTCTTGACTAACAACCTACTCCTGGCTACTCCCCTGTCTGCTCTTTCTACTGTGTGAGTCAGATGCTTACAAAGGGTCAGTTAGTTGGTTTTTCTTAATGTTTTTACGCCAGGTACTTGTTACTAAAATAGGCAATTTAAGAGGATGCAGCCAAAGCTGAGGAAATACCAAGAAACTAAGAAATGTTTGAGAGACAAGGAAAAAAAAAAGGCTACTCTCCAGCCTTCTGTTAGCCACCAATCAGATGATAAAAAAATTCAAGAAAAATATGTTGTAAAACAGCCCAAAGATGCTGTAGCGAGACTGCTCTGCAAGGAGAGAGTTTACATGATGCCCCGACTTGCTTCTTTTCATGAAAAATTGTAGAAATGCATTCTGTTTCACACACAAACACACTGGATTCACAAGAAAAGTCTATTTTTTTCACCAACTAAATGCACACTTGTAAATTTTAAATTAAAATAGAAAATGTTGAAAGCACATTTGTCAATTTTTATGTTTCCCTGACTGCACAGAATTCGAGATGAACTGGACCCTGAATCCCACACAGTTAAGGGAAAGGTAAGAACTCCGTTGTTCAGAACAGCATCACTGGCAAGTCTGGCATCCTCCAGGGAGAGCCGCACAGACAAGCGCTTCGCCGACCCGACCGCACTCGGTCTGGAGGAAGCAGGGGTCACCAGACGGTGCGGGCGCAACCTCATCTTACCTACGCAAGCTGTCCCGCTGATGTCGGTGGTGTAGCCAACCTTGCAGAAGCAGCGGAAGGTGCCCATGGTGTTGACGCACTGGCCGTTAGTGCAGAGGCTCGGCATCACCTTACACTCGTCGATGTCTGTGCGGTGAGGGAAGAGAGAGAAGGAGGAACAGGAGTCAACGTCTGCACAGTGGAGATGGCCGGAAGTGAGGAGGGACGAAGGGACTGGCGTGAGATGGCAGCGGACACCCGCAGAACCTCCAGAGTCCTTTCTCACTGTTCAGGGAACGGCAACGTGGGAGGGGAACAAAACCAACTGAGGAGCGGGGAGAGACAAACCAACTGAGGAGTGGGGAGAGACAAACCAACTGAGGAGCGGGGAGAGACAAACCAACTGAGGAGCGGGGAGAGACAAACAAGGGAAGGCTATGCTGCAAGGCCCACGCTGGACTGTGCATTTTCCGTGCTAAGTGAGAGTTACTACCTTTTTAAATATACATATATTAGAAAGCTACCTCTTTGAAGTATGACTCTTCTGAAATATGTGGTAATTGACTCTATATAGACTTGGGCCTCCAGTTCCCATCGGCCTTAGATTCTAAAGGGAAGCTTCTGTTGGCAATCAGGCTAACAGAAATGTGAAAGAGTAATCCTATCATCATTCCATCTAAAACACCGCCGCACTTATGTGTGCTCTGTACGTGAATCACAAGAACATTGTGTAATGCGTTATAAAAGAGAGTGTGTGTGTGTGGGGGGTGTGTGTGTGTACAGGTGTGTGTGGAAGCCAGGGGAACCCCCCAAGCGGGCCTGGCTGGCTGGCCAGGGAACCTTAGGGACCCACCTGTTTTCATCTCCCTACCACTCTTGGCCTTTTAAAATGCAGGTCCTGGGAATTTAACTCATGCCTTCATGCTTGCAAGGCACTTGACCCACCCAGCTATCCCTCCAGGCCATGCTTCACAAAATTGAAGAGATCTATTCCTACATCAAACCCATGGAAGACTTTACAATCCTCACTTAGCAGATGAGGAGACGGAAGCACAAAACTATGGTAACAGTAAAGAATGTCCTCAAGAAAATGGCACACAAACCTACCTGATCCCAAAGGCCGTGGGGGTTAGTAACCTCTGAACTACCCTCGCCTTGTTCCAAGAAATGTTGCTCACCTGAGTGTAGGTAGGTATTCATCCTATTTTCTGGATACTTCCACACTAGCAAGTTGAATAGTGAGGATTACTTTTTCACGTTTCTTTTAAACTAATTTGGATGTATGAAAACATAATCCCCGAAGCACCCCCCAGCTGATCACCTCTTCCATCAGTGGCGTAGCCTGGGCCATGAGGACATATCTTTTTGTACTGGGCAGTTCCGGGAAGCGGGCAGAGCTCACACTGGTGGCCCCAACCTCGGCCGCCGTCACAGCAGCATTCTGACTTCGTGACGAGGTTGCGGCTGCTGGACGCCATTTGACACATGGTCTGCAACACCTCTGCAAAGCACAGGCCCTGCCGGTTGTCTGCAACAAACACCAGGGAGACGAGAGTCAAGGTCAAGGAGCCATCAGCTTGGTTTTCAGTGGACAGTCATGCTCTCCTCCTCAGCCACAACCTTCAACACTGAAAGTATTCTTCTTACGTGAGCAGTCTACACTTAGTGATTATAAGGTCTTGTTGACATTACACCTCCATGGTGCTTATACCACCAACAGATGATTAAACTTGACAAATTTACTCAATATTCATTCTTTTCAATACAGTGAAAGTCATGACTGTCAGGACCCCAATGAAAGAAACACCACATACATTTATTTCCTTTTAGATAAAATAATGACAGGTAAGAATTACTGAAAAATTAAATTCAAGACTATGTTATGAATGTGGTGCTTATTCCATTATTTTCTACAGTGAAAGGACTGAGTACATTATAGATAGTGTACTAATGTAAGTTCAGGGGTTTCTTCTTCAGTAAGGCATAATAAGCCAAGTGTGCTAGTAAAATGGTAATATGAACAGAAAACATATTCTTTGTAGGGTATCTTTGCTATTTCTTCAAAGACTCATTACCAGGGAAGGTCTAGATTGGAAATAACAGGACATAAAATACACTATGTTGAGTATAAAAATCTTCCTAGGATTGGAAGCAGCATGTTGATGCACCTCTGATGTCTGGCCGCATCAAGCCACTGGCCAGTTGATCACTCTTCTTTACCTGGTTCCTTCAAATTCGACCACACCCTACAGCTGCCGCCATTAACTGCAACAGCTCCAGGAATGTCCACATTGCAGCATTGGTTTAGTGTGATGGAGTGCCCATGAGGTTCATATTTCCCCCAGAAAATATTTTGTAGAACATTTTTCTGGACTGTAATATAAAAATTAACCTCCCTTGCACTTTGGAAATGTGGTGTCTGCTGTGCATTAATATTGGCAGAGCCTACCTCACACTGCAAATATTTTCTTTTGGAATTAAGTCATTTCCTCGCGTAAGCCTTAGTAAAGTCACATTTTCCACGGAGCTTAATTAATCGTAATTTTGGAAAGACTATTTCAGGTTGTTATTTACATTACATGTGCATGTATGACAGGCATATAAATATATCATTTTAATAGACGTATACCCGTGGGCAGAGGCATGGAGAGTACTGTGCTTATGAGGCTCACCGGACAAGAATACATGTGCGGAGCCCTTCTCTGATGACGTCATAAACATGTTTTGCTTACCAAGGAAAATATTCCTATACTTGCTTACCAAGGCATTCGGTGCCGGAGGAGCTTGACTGGAATCCTTCGTTGCACTCACATCTGTAGCTCCCAATGATGTTAACACAACGTCCATTTTCACAGATACCTGGCTTGGTTCTGCATTCGTTTTCATCTTCATAGAAAAAAAATAATATAAGCAATGAGCAGCTTGTAAAACCACACATTTTTTTACCTATCTTCCAGTGGTTACACCTTACTTAAAATTCCTTGACAAAATACCAGTAAGATGGGATACATCACGTCCCATATGACTACGGCATCTGACTATGGCACCCCCTGTACCTCGTCCATTGAGGGGGTTCCTTTTGTAAAGTTTCCTTCTTGACCCTACCCCTGTAGAAGAGGGATGGCATTCTCACAGAGTCGCAATGGGAGGGAGAGCTCTTCCCTGAGACATCCGACCAGGAGAGGAAGAATTATGTGGGAGGGGGACTGGAGTCACGTGGAAGAGGGATGGTCTGTTGAGATGGTGGCAACCAGGGATGAAAGCTTTTTGAGTGAAATCACAGGGCCAGCTGTGGTCTCTGAGGGCAGTTGATGGGACAGAGAATGTAGGGAGCTTGGCAACAAATAGATAACAAAGACAAACCCAAACTTAATTATAAAAGTTCCCGCTATCCTTACTCCGTTTGTACAGCATTTTGTCAATTGTATTGGATGATTTCTCAAAGCTGTTTTCAACATAAGGGAGCTTGTTGCTAGAGTTTTCCTGCCTGACCCACAGTCAGGGCAAATCTCTCTCACCCGCCAGTCCCAAGCCGCTCAAACCCGATCAAGTAAACACAGAGACTTATATTGATTACAAACTGTATGGCCATGGCAGGCTTCTTGTTAACTGTTCTTACAGCTTAAATTAATCCATTTCTATTAATCTATACCTTGCCACATGGCTCGTGGCTTACCGGTATCTTCACATGCTGTTTCTCATCATGGTGGCTGGCAGTGTCTCTCTGACTCAGCCTTCCACTTCCCAGCTCTATTCTCCTCCCTGTCCCGCCTATACTTCCTGCCTGGCCACGGGCCAACCAGTGATTTATTTATTGACCAATCAGCAACACATTTGACATACAGACCATCCCACAGCAGGAGCTCACGACAACTTCATCTTTTTGATAAATTGCTTCTTTTATACATTTTAGTTTTTAGTCTTCAGTTTTCTGACATCTTTTTTGTGTTCTCTTTCTATTAACATTTGCCTTGAATATCTTTCCCATCTCTTTATTTTCAAACCATCATCTCACTCTTTGATTTAGGTAGGTTTCTTACAAAAAAAGAAACATTTAGCTGAACTTAAAAAGAATTGTAAAAATGCATTCTTCTTTCATCTAGCAATTGAAACCATTTATACTTACGATTTCATTCTTACCTGCCATTTCATATGTTTCAAATTATTTCATATTTACTATGCTGTTGCCTCACTCTCTTAACATCTATTGAATCAATCTACTTTTTATGCTTTCCTTGCATCTCCAACCCAGGTTTGGAAATTACCATGTTCTTGCCACTCTTCTAAGCAGCAGCCTTTAAATGATTTAAAAATGTTGCTTTATTGATTTTCTGCCAGAGTCAAGTAGAACTTTGTATCTTTTTGATCCTATATATTGAATCTAGTACCCTGTGCATGCTAGGTAAACATTCTACCACTGGGCTATTGTCTCTAGGTCCCTTTATATTTTGAAACAAAGTCTTACTAGATTGCTCAGACTGGCTTAACCTGACTCTGTAGTCTAGGACGAATTTGAACTTGCCATCTTTTTGCCTCAGCCTCCTCCGGTCCTGACCCAAGGGTGGGATCTGTTCCAAAGTTTTTAACCAGAACTTTGTATGCTTGTGAGAGGCCGTGTTACTACATACATGTAATGACTGTCTCTTGATTATATAGTTTGTTAACTAGTTCAGAGAGGGCATGTGAATATGAAATAAATTCCCAAACAGACTTTTGACAATGCCTTATTTTGACTGTTCTTAAACTCCATCGAGTTTAAAATTTTAGTTCAAGATTATTTCATTTTGAATGGATTCTAGTTTTTTTTTTTTTTTTTCTGGAAGAGCTGAGTATTTTCATTTTGTTTTTAGTGTTTTGAAACTCACAATGATGTAACTTTTATGTAGATATTCAGTTTCAGGGAAAAAAGCCTTATGGAAATTTTAAAGTACTCACAAAAATGATGAGCTAAATTATGAATTTTGCACGTTTTAGTTTGTTGTTTCTAGAATCTGAGGGCTCAGGTCTACCATCCTAGAACTGATCCTTTCTCTCATGCTGTGACTTCTCTCTCTCCATATATATACATGGTTATTATTATTATTTTTTTTGAGACAAGGTTTCTCTGTGTAGCCCTGGCTGTCCCAGAACTTGCTCTGTAGACCAGACTGGCCTTGAACTCAGATCTGCCTGCCTCTGCCTGCCACCGCCCCCATCCCTTGCCTTCCCCCCTGTACTCTCCCTCCCTTGGTGCTGGAATCAAAGGCATGTGCTGCCACCACCCAGTTTAATGTATTTATAGTGATTTATAATTTAACAGCGGAAATTGATTTCTTCAGGAGAGCTTTAGCTGGATGTACCGCCTAACCTAAGCTCTGATATTTGAGTGACTACTTGATGTGCCTCAAGTTCTACCATGACTTTACTTTACTGCCACTGGTAATGAGAATTTTAAAAAAAGAAAAAAAGGGCAAAAAGCCGAATTCCCCACCACTGCCAGACTCTGCAGCTGTCACAGGGTGTGTCTTAGTATGGCGCTTCATCACCCAGGGCATTTTGATTCCCAACATCCACTGTCTCTTCTTGGACAGTTTCTGCACCAACCACTCCCATTTCCATGCCTATGGCTCTTCCTGTGCTCATGTCCTCTTCCCATTCTGTGTCTGACCCACAGCAGTACCACCCAGAGGGGTACGATGCTCCAGACAGTTCTCAATTCATTCATGAGTCTGGGCACCATGGAACTTGGACTTCTGGGGACCATCCCACGACAGTCCCTAGTGTCTATGCAGCCGCAGCACTGAGAATGGTATGTGACTGTCCTACTGGGGACTATCCTCACTCTCAGCTTTTTCTCCCTTTCCACAAGATGAGGCCTTCGCTGTGTTCCAAGGCCAGCACTTCGTTTGTGTCTTCCAAGATCTCACGGTTCTCCCTTCTTAGGAAATCACACCCAGTAACTTCTACCTTGAAAACCCAAACCAGAACGCAACACTTCTCAGTCACACATGACGACTCTGGTTACCGTCACATCATCACATTCTCTACGGGGGACAAAACTGGAAGGAAGGCTCTGTAACTGCCCATCCCACTTCCGCACCTCTGATTCTTCGCTTTACGCCCCTGCTCTGTCTCCCTCCACTGACACTTCCTGAAAGGCCACCAAATCCAACTGTCACATTGCTGTCTGCATCTGACTCTTCCGCTCCGTAACACCTTGCAAAACGGACTCCCTGACTACCTACCCAATGACCAGTTCTCCATATTCTCAGGACAGCATTGTGGGAGCCCGTTCTCGGGTTCCTCGTGGCTTTACCCAGCAGGTCCGCATAGAGGATGATTAGACCACGGGCCTGAGTGCAGGTGTCTGGGATGGTCTGCACTTGGCTGTGCTGGGGGAGGAGATCTTTTGCTCCACCCCTTGGCGTCTCTGTAAAAACCCTGGGGCAGAGATAGTCGGGGCCCATTGGAAAAGGTTCTAGGCCCTCTCGAGGCTGTCCTTTATTTTCTGTTTATCTCTGCAATAGTCTCCACAATAAATCCTTCTATCTAATGTTTCCTGCTGCTGGCACTCAAGAAAACTCTGGGGAGCTGTGGGGTTGGTGGGTAAATGCCCCACACAGCATGACATCCCACAGGGTATCCTTTCCTGCTGGCCACTCTGTTTCCATTTCCCATGGGTTTTCAGCTGCCCTAAATAGTGGAGTTCCCAGAGCTCAGTTGCTGCCTCTTCCCTTCCCTATGACCCCCTTCCCGGTGTCCATGCCAATTCCATTTAACAATATGTATGTCAGCAATTTATACCTCTGCCTCATGAATGTTTGTATGTGTAATAATACCAGTGGGATGTGAAATATATCCAACACATTCCGCAGTCACACATATTGACACATCTCAGTCATTTGCGTACCTAACCATATTTACTTTTTCTAGTCTTTTCCATACACGTTTGCAGTAACACTATCCAATCAACTTACTCAAGTAAAAATCCTTCTCATCTTTTATACTTCTTTCCTTCATCCACCCTGTCATGCATCCATCAGCAATCCTGGATGTTGATTAGTTCATTGTTTATTCTAGGTCTGTCTGCATAACCATGGCCCCAACCTGGATGATTTTTTTTCAGTGGCCACCTAAATGACATCACTAATTCAGCTTCTTCCCCCTTCAAATGCACCACTTAACAAGGCTGCCAGAGTGCTCTAAAAAACGTCAGTTAGAGCTGGCGGTGGGGTGGAGAGGTGGGGTGGGGTGGAGGGGGTGGCGGTGCATGCCTTTAATCCCAGCTCTCGGGAGGCAGAGCAAGGCAGATCTCTGTGAGTTTGAGGTCAGTCTGGTCTACAGAGCGAGATCCAGGACAGGCACCAAAACTACACAGAGAAACCCTGTCTCGAAAGCCCCGCGCCCCCCCCCTTCCAAAGTCAATTAGAGGATAACAATGCTAGCATTTAATCGAAACTTTACCATCTGCTCATCTCTGTCCTAAGTTAGCCATGACAGCAACCCTATGAGGTAAGTGTCCTCACGATTACAATTTATTTTAGCACCAGGAATCTGAGACACATTAATCTAATTTACCCAAGGTTATAGGCCAGCCAAAGACTTACAACTAGGCTCCTCGTGTTCATGGCATATCCCAGGCCTTACAAATAAAGCACTCTGCCTTCTGGCTTTGGCTACAAAGCCAGACTCTCCACCACGACTTCAATGTTTTGGCCTCCCTTTGTTCCATGCTCTGGCACAGACTCTGATGCTGCTGCCCTTCCCTCCTGCCACAGGATCTACATTGTTGCCGATATTTCTTTCATTCTCCATCCCACGTCACAGCTCCTGGGTCATTTCATTAAACTCTGGAGCACGCTCTCCAGTATCTCCTACCCAGTCCCCCAAACTTATTTTCCTTCAAGGGCTTAATCACCACTGTATGGCATTACCATGATCATTTGTCTCTTTATTTGTCCAAGCTTCTTTGTCCCAAGCCAGGGAGGAAGTGAGGGGTTCGTCCTCAGACGAAACCAGTTTATTCTGTATCTGCCAGTGCCACAAACATGATGAATGTTTCATAAATATAATTAAACTAATGGATGACTCTTGTGTGAGGGTTTTCATGAGGCAGTGTGCTCTTTTTGATGGAGATTTAAATCTCTTTCCGAAGAATTTCTCCAAAATACTCAAATATACCCCAGGGATTTTTTTTTTTTTTGCTTAGTTTTCCTTTTTTGCTTTTTTTTTTCAAAACAGGATTTTTCCATGTAACAACCCTAGCCATCCTGGAACTTGCTCTGTAGACCAGGCTGGCCTTCAACTCACAGAGATCCACCTACCTCTGCCTCCTGAGTGCTGGGATTAAAGGCAGGCACCATCATGATTAGCTAGTTTTCCTTTTTTAAAAGGAATTTTATTTATAAACATATTGTGGCTACCTGTCTTCCACTTGATCATTTTATTGACCCATTCTATATCCACATTTCTAATTGTATTTTCTGTCATTTTTATTTTGTGAATGCGCGCGCACACACACACACACACACACACACACACACACGTCTTCGAGCACGTGCCGATGTGCATGTGTGCAGGCACACAGAGACTGGAGGTTACCATGGGTATCTTCCTGTGTTGTGCTCGCTTTATTTTTTGAGACAGGTCTCTCACTAAACCTAGCTTCCACCGTTTTGGCTGGTCTGGCTAGTCAGCACATCCCAAGAACCCTGCTTTCCCCTCTCTAGTGCTGGGATTCCAGGTGCCCACTGCAAAGCCAGACTCCACCTGGGTGCTGAGAGCTGGACTAGGGTCCTATGCTGCACAGTAAGCACTCCATCTCTACCAGCCGAGCCATCTCCCCAGCCCTTCGTTTCTACTCTGTTACTTCCAAAGTGATGTTTAACTCCTGTAACAGGTGCATTTCTTTTCTGAGTTTTGCTAGATTACCATTACATTGTCTTTTCTTCTGTATTTCAGTAGCTTTTAAACCATTTGGGTCTTTAACAGTCTTTCTCACAGATGGCTGAAGTGATTTTTCTAAATCATTTTCTCTCTCCCGTTGTCTTGAGTTTATTTCTTATCTTGCTCCCTCTCTCCCCTCTACTCTGCACACGTGACCTGCGTATTTGTGTAAACTGTTTGGTCTTGAATAGGTTTTCTGCAGTTTGACTTTATTTATTTACTTGTTGAAAAAGTATCCCAGCAGGTCACTGTGGGAAAGCCGGCATAATCTGTGGTTTCCATGCACATATTTCCTTACGAACATCTTCAACGAATCTGTCATGCCTTGTGTCCCTGGGGCACTGCGCTGCATCAGATGATCGTTGCCGTCTGGGTCACACGGACGGCGCACAAAACCTTAGGCTCTCTAGTGACTGCTTTGTCCCTCTGCCTTTCGACTGGTCTCTAGAAATCTCCACATCTAGACCAGCCTGTTGACAATTAAACAGCATGGTGCCAGCCTATCTCTCACATCCGCCCTTTCCTGAGACTACAGGGTAGAAGGGAGCCTCCAGGAAAAGGCTGCCACGTCTCTTCTTCACTGTGCTCCGATCTGCTAATCAGACTTTTGAAAACTGAGATGGTTGGCTAAGGTCTGCAGGAGAACATGTCACCAGACACCTGTGTTGTCTAATAGCACCCTTCAAAGTCTGCGGTGACTGGGTCTTTGAGTCCACAGAGTCGAGTACTCATCTTCTCCCACAACATTGTCTTCAAGGTTGAGAAGGACATATCTTTATTCCATCATCTTTAAAATAAACTGCCTTCTCCTAAATTACAGTCTCAGATGCTTATGAATCCGTTTTCAATCAAATGTAATGATCTTGGTATATTTTTCCTATTTATTAGATTTCGGAATTTGTGATTTATTCAAGAGATGATTGCTTGATTATAATATATTGCAGGATCAAGTTTCCACCTCTGGTTAATTTTATAGTTTTCTTTCTGGTTTTTTTTCTATGTCCTACACAATGTCCTCAGCTTGCCATGTTTTATATTTTTATTACAATTGACTTTTTTTTGAGACATTTTCTTGGACTCCAAGGTCATGCATGTATATTTTTCATTTTCCAAATGACTTTATTTTCCACCCTGAAATTTTGCAAATGCTTTTTATTTTTTATAATATTTTGTTATTTGTGTGGGATTTCTAATTTCGAAACCATACCACCTGCATCAAATGGACTTTTCCATAGCGTCTTTCCGGTGGTCCAAAAAGCTTTTGTCTACTGTTCCACCACCAGTGTGCTATAATGAAAAGCTTGAGGGTTTGAGAAACTTCAAAACCTGATTCTTATGACGTAGCCCAGGCTGGCTTTGAACACGTGGTCCCAAGCGCTAGTGTCACAGCTTGAGCCCCTATGCCAGGCCTTGGGGCTTACATCTTTTATTGTGTATTTTAACCACAAAAAGTACAGATACAAAATGCTGCCCATCAACAAGATCATAAAATATTAGGATTAGAGGAGATGCCTTTCTTCCCACATCCCCCAAAAAGAAAATGAGGGACTAAGCATGAAACCCTTTTTGGAGTTATTCTGCTCCTTTGCAACAGTTTGGGAGGGTTCATCCTGGTGTCTACCCTTGTTCCCCAGGAAACAGACAAATGTACTGGCATTATAACGAGAGAGCCTGACAGTGATAAAGAATGGGAAATTTCCATGTCAATAAAGCAAAACATATTTCTAGGTACGTTAGCCAGATAGAATTAGACTAATAGCTTACAGTCTGACTTAAAACAAAGGAAAAGTGTCTCAGGTGCAGTAATCAGGACAGTTATTTCCTCCTTCCCACATGTTAGAATTGGGTCATGTGCTAGATTTGAGGAACACATGTTTTGACTTAGGAGACTAAGTTAATTCCCTGAATGGATGGATCTTGGATAACAGTGATTCTGAAACAGTCATGGAATAATTAAACACTTAAACAAACAAACAAAAACCCTAACTGTCATTAAAAAATGTTCGTTAAATTACAAGACACTGCATGCTGTAGTGTGGATACTCAATGTCCCCTAAAGGCTGATATGCTGAAGGTTAGCCACCATGCGGGACTAGTGAGTTGTAGTGAAACCTTGAGGAGGTGGGGTATAACAAGGAGGTGCCAGGGTCAACGAAGACTTGTTCCCTATGGGGACTATAGGACCCCAGAGCCTGCCTCATTTCTTTGGCCTGGATTTTGTGGTCTTAATAAGTACTTTTCCTCTTGTGGCATAATTCTTGGGTGTAAGTTCAAAGTGTGGGGCCATCGGTCAGGGACTAGAACATCTATAGCTACGAACCAAAACACCCTTTTCTCTTTAGACATTATCTCATTTTGTTGCCATGACAGAAAGAGACAATGCAAATATGTTAGAAATCCACACAGAATTTAGTAGGGAGCTGCATTTCTAAGATTTATGCTATACATTCGATTTAGGAATTCAGTCTTGTCAAAGATCAAAATTTTCAGAGAGATAAAGTCACTCTAGATTAGTAGCCTTTAATCTAAGTATCTTTTTTTTTTTTTTTGGTGGCTAATTCCTGAATCACAATTTCTCTTTTTAAAACTTATCCTATGTATTCACTTGCTTGCACTACCTATAGAAAACATATGACTTTCGATTTCCCATAAAATGACATGTTATTTTATATTGCTTCATTCTGTATGTTTACGGTTATCTCAGTATCTATGGATATACATTTATCATACTCATTTTAACAGCTATGTATTTTCTAGCATGGAATTTGCCAAATGGATTTATCTATGTATCCATGATGCATATTTTGGTGGTTTCATTCGTTTATTTTTTTTTGTTAGTACAAACAGTACCACGTTCTACATCCCGTATCTCTTTCCCTGGGGTAGCTTCATTTTTTTTTTAAAAAAACTGAACTTTACTGAGGTATAATTTGCATGCCATAAAATTTGTCAGTGTACAATTCACTGGTTTTTGGTCAATTATGGGCTGGCGGAACAGTCACCACAATGTAGTCTTCTAACATTTCCACCCCCCTAAAGGCATCCCTGGTGTCCACTGGCAGCCTCTCTCTGTTCTAACTTTGAACAACTGTGTGTAGATTCATTCTTATTCTTGATTTTGGTCTTCTTTTTGCAGGAACGGGAAATTATTAATAACGGTTGTTTCTCCAAAAATAACTCAGTTGCTCTAGGTGGCAGAGGTTGGTTAGGGAGTAGCGGGTCTCAGTTAAACAGTCCCTGTTCTCAGGGAGGAGAAAGCTTGTGCAGGGGGCTGCTGCAGCGGCTCAGGGGCCAGGCAGCACGTTAGGAAAGAAGGACATGGATAATGCATGCTTGCACAAGGCAAGACTCGCACGTGTCACAAAGTCATAGCTCTGTGCCCCACCCCCTGAAATGCGAATGCAATGAGACTCAGACATGATGAGCGACCAAGGAAGAGGTAACGTTGCTGCTGGACTGCCCCTGAAGGGTTCCTGTCACTCATGGGAGGACACAGGGGTGAGACTGTTAACCTCAAAGCTTTCATTTTGCTTCAGGAGCAGAGGTATTTCAGGGACGTTTTTCTATACTTCAAAGTCTGATGTTTTAGACTCACAGAAGCTCACACACAACAAGTGGACACAATTCCCAGCAGCATAAACCACCACTGCACGCTCCAGAGCCTCATGGGCTGCCTTGGACCCTGAGATGGCCAACACTGGCCTCGGCATAACCTGGGAAAGAGCTGGTTTCCATTTAGTTTATCTGGGAAGCGGTGTTAGCTCTGGCTTGGAGCAAGAGTGCCGCTCACACAGAGAGTACCCTTGGGAGCTTACCTACACAGCCCTCTCCATCGGGCCTGCGGGCCATACCAGGGGGGCAGATGCACATGAAGGTGCCAATCAGATTCTTACACATCATGCCTCGAGATTCACAGTCGTGTAGCCCTTCGGCACATTCATCCAGATCTAGAAGACATTTGTTAAAATAGGTATCAAAAGGAAAAAAAAATAGAAATAGCACATTCTGTTTAGCAGGCTATATGTTAGTAATTTTCAGTCATTATTTCTGGTCTTCTGATCCTTATCATGCTGTCATTTGGTATGATAGAGAAAGAAGTAGCCCAGTCTTCTGAACAGCTGGCTCTAGTTCAGATGTATTACATTCTCAGGACTGGTCCTTACATGAGTTCTGGGAAGGATAACCTTTGTTTTCAGTAAGAGTCCGGGCCGGGCGGTGGTGGCGCACGCCTTTAATCCTAGCACTCGGGAGGCAGAGCCAGGAGGATCTCTGTGAGTTCGAGGCCAGCCTGGTCTCCAAAGTGAGTGCCAGGAAAGTCGCAAAGCTACACAGAGAAACCCTGTCTCGAAAAACAAAACAAACAAACAAACAAACAAAAATTCAGAAAGAGTCCGTGGGTATGACAACAATGGGATGCTAAGCCACCTCGTCCATAGACTTTTAAGTGTACTGTTATCCAGGTAAGTAAATGTACAGCAAAGCTGCCACATTTCTTCCTGTCATGCCCTGGAGGAAAGCTGCTCAGAAGAAGACAATGCCCAAAGCATGACACATCCCAATGGAGCAAGTCAAGCGGCGGCTCTTCCCTTACCTTTACACATCTTTTGGTCTTCCCTGAGGGCATAGCCAACTGGGCACGTGCATTCGTAAGATCCAAAAGTGTTCATGCAGCGGAAGGCGCACAGCAGTGGGTTCTGGGCGCACTCATTGATGTCTGATCAAAGAAATGGGCGCGAGCTCAGAGGGAGACTCTTCATGATATCACCCCCCCCTCCCGCCCTCCCCAAATCGTTTCTTTAAAGAAACACTAGTGTGTTTACTTGCAGATCATATAGGAAGCAACAAGGTAATAAAACTTTCACTTCCGGTATATAAAACATACTACCTAGCAAACTCCTCCTCCAGCAAGATAACAGCCTAGGCTGGAAGAACTGCAAAGGTTCCCTGGAGTTTGAGTGATGAGGAGTGAAAACTTGGAGCTGAGAACCTGCAGGAACTAACATTAATCACCATGTTCTGAACTCCCTCCCTCTTCCCTTCTTCCAGTCTACCCTGCAGGTGACCATTATCCTGGCAGTGGCAGCCTGAGAGCTAAATCTCAACTTCTTAATATCCTTTCCAGGGGGCAGAACCTTGAGGCCACCATGGTGCTAAAGGCTGAACGGGAATTCTGGAAAGGAGTGCCAGAAAAGAGAAGTGATATACTTTGTTCCTTTCCATGCACGTGGCCTAGGCTGTTGACTGTGCCACGCATATGTGGGACAAAACTCAGAGGCTAGCTTCTTGGTTCCAAGAGTTGAACTGAAATCTGAGCTTTCACAAGCTCGACCCAGGCTGCCCTTGTGCCTACACCAGTTAACTCTGCTAAGACAAAAAAGCGTCAACATTCCTCAAAGCAAGGTAACCGAGCCCAGAATGTATCATTCCCAGTATCTAGAGAAGAAACTGAAAAATTAAGCAATACATTGAAAAGCCACAAAATGGGGCAAATGTAAGCAGATCTTAAAGGGAAAAAAAAAACAGATGCCAGGCCTGAGCCACTCAGGTGCTGCTGCCAACAGACAAGTGTGTAAGACAGTGACAGAGACCGCTGGATGAGGTAAAGGACAATGCACTCATGAAGAGTATAAACAGAAGAAGAACACGGTGACTCAAGATGGCAATAATTCTCTACAACACATTCCGCATATCGAAGGAAGATAACAGGCCATCCCCAAGGCAGCTCGACTTGCCTTCACAGTTCATCATGGGTCCTGGCTCGAAGCCTTCGTTGCAATTGCACTCGAAGCTTCCGATCACGTTGGTGCACGTGCCATTCCCACAGGGGTTGCCAATAGAACACTCGTCAGTGTCTGGAAAATGAGGGAAGGTGTGCGGGGTCCCACACACATTCCAAGGATCTGAAGGAACCATAGCGACCCGCCCCCTGTGACCCCCCCCCCCCTCCTCCCCCAGGCCTTGGCCAGTCTTTATGTGTGCGGAGGATCTGAAGGGTCACTGTGCAGGGCTCTGACTCTCAGAGGATAATGCTTTCTGCAATGGTCACAAATCCAGAGGCTGTATGTGGACATTTGCCTCAAGAAGAAATGTGCAAAGACATGAAATAAAATGGACAATTCTCCTAGTTAGGCCTTTTTCAATTGAATAATGTTTTTATTTTTGTTTGGTTTTGGTTTTTAGAGACAGGGTCTCTCTGTGTAGCTTTGGCGCCTGTCCTGGAACTCACTCTGTAGCCCAGGCTGGCCTTGAACTCACAGAGATTCACCTGCCTCTGACTCCCAAGTTCTGGGATTAAAGGCATGCGCCGCCACCACCGCCGCCGCCACCACCGCCGCCGCCACCACCTGGCCTGAATAATGTTTTGTTTTGTTTTGTTTTTTTTTTTTTTTTTTTTTTTGCTTATTTTTAATGCTAGGGACCAAACCCAGGCCTTGTGCATGCAAGGCATATATAATCTATCATTGGACGACATCCCAAGGCCTTTGAGTTGCTACATTTGGTTAAAGGCAGAGATACTGAGAAACTCAGATACTTGGTTCACTTGAACCAAGCTACATGGGAAAATGCAGAAGTGAAGGTACTGTTATTCGCTCATCTTGGTTTTCTAAATCTTAGCACCACCACCACCGAGGCTGCTCAAGCACCCTTTGGGCTCACAGGAGAATAAAACAGGGCATTCAAACTCCATCAACCAGAGCCAATACTCACCCACGCACCGGACTCCAGTATAATCCAGGTTGTAGCCCATTGGACACTCACAACGGAAAGATCCATCAGTGTTGATGCACTGACCATTCGAGCAAATGCCTGGGCTCTCAAGACACTCATTGACATCTAAAATATAAAACTGCCCATGAACTTCCTCATAATAAAAGATAGGCTAATACAGCCACATCTACTAAACACACATCTAACATGAATGGAATATAAATCTTTCTTTTGTTAGAAAAACAGATATTCCACACATAAGTACAGTCATATGATACACATATAATACATGGTCCATAAACTATTACATACATACTTTAAATATAATACACTATCGGGCATACTAAAATTAGCATGATTTATAAAACAAATGAAAAAAAAATCCACCTATTTGTCAAAGCTCACCTTCTCGTGTATCATGAAGACTAGGGACTGTCCCATGGCCATATGGACACAGATCCTGGAACGCAACTACAGAGAAACAGGTTCCCCATTACTGAAGCGCCTCATTTTAAGAACCAGTTAACCCTGTACAAATTCACCTTTAACAATTTTCCTCTGTTTTCTGTTTGGAAACAGAGTCTGAAACTTGCTACGTAGACCAGGCTGGCCTTGCACTCAGAGATTGGCCTGCTTTCTGCCTCCTGAGTGCTGGGAGTAAAGGCGCACACCACTGCACCTGGCCATGTGGCCATGACTTATTTTTAAAACCAACACTGAGCTTCTCCTAGGGTACCTGGCTCTGTCTAACATCAGGAAGTCCAAAAAGGTCCCTGTCTTTTACACACAGAAGCCACCCCTAAGATAAGGATCCACTGCAGGTTGATCTTGCTGGGAATTAAACTCTACAATTCACCGGTGCTGATGGGAAACTGTTGGGCCAAGGTGCTGATTTCACTTCTCAGAATTTGATGTAATCGTCTGAGAATCACAGCCCATGATACTACAGCAACATAGGATTTTACTTATCGGTGTGCATTCATTTTTGGTGGTAGGGATCAAACTCCCAGCCTTGTAGGCACTAGGCCTACGCTCTCTTGCCAAGTGACACGTCTGCACCCCCAGCTTGGGACTTGTGGCGTCATGTGAAGTTTAATTCCCACCCTCTTCTGGCATCTTCTGGCCCTGCCTCTGCGGTTCAGTCTCCAGAACACAAGTGATGCCAATGCTTTGGGAGGAAAGGTAAGCGGGCCATCTCGGAGCATATGCGGCATGTAAGCAAACGCTGGTGGAAGTCTTGCCGAGCAGCTGCTTCTGGAACAGTTGACAGCTCTATCTGAAGGTATAATCTTGCCCTCCACACAGTCACAACAGAGTTCTCTCTGCTGTAACTCTCACCTTCGTCGTCTTTGGGGCACAGCTCACACGGGTCCCCCCAGCCCTCGCCTGGCATCTTACTGCAGCAGCATTTCGCTTTGGTGGTGTTGAAGGCCTTGGGTACAGAACACTTTCCGTTTTCGAAGTTGGTGAAGCAGAAACTCTGGCGCGTATCTAATCGGGGAAGCAAACAGCACAAGGTCCTCACTGCTCTTCAAACAGACGGAACGGTGGGGATACACCTGGTTCTGACAGACTATTTCTCACAAGCAGGACACAAGGTACAGGCTAGATCAGTAGTTAAGACACAGGCCTGGACCGTCTCCACGGGTCACTTTCATTTGCTAGTTGAAATTGATCTGCATATAAAATGTTATTATATCTAAAATATTTTTTACGATGTGTTTAGGGATTTGTAAAATCAGCCTTAGTTGGGAAAATATCCCCACAGTCTCTTTTTTTTTCCCCTTCACTATAACATTAAAGCTGTCCAAAAACAACGAATTTAAGTTTCAGTAAGTTAAACGTTGCCTGAGGCAACTCGTGTACTGATAAATAACAACCCATGCCAGCAACAAAATGAAAATGGTAAACCAAGACAATTTCTCTTTTAGCCTAAAATCTAAACATATGTCCTAACAATGTTAACAGAGTGTTCTAAAAGCTGTCCATTTGAGACACTCTTGCTAAGTCTGTGTTGTACTTGCAGACAGTCTATTGCTAATAGACAAATATTTTATGTAATAAAGCCCTGGCATGATGTTTTACTGTCCATGTTCAAACCGTCTAGAGGAGAGTCATGACAGAGAAGTCAATGCCACAGCTTACCGAAGCATCTCCGTCCATTATCAGACAAGACAAAGCCAGGGGGGCAGATGCATTGGAAGCCCCCTGGGGTGTTGGTGCAGGAACCAAAGAGGCAAATGTTGGGGTCTTCGTCACATTCATTTATATCTGCAGAACAGCAGAGTTTGTTAGTCAAACCAATGTTCTCTTTGATAGCTGAAAATATCTACTTGTCCATACTGCCAACAGCCATTAATTAATGGATGTTTAATAATGGAATTAGAGATTATGCTGTGTACATAGCTAATTTGCTCTTTTAAGATAAATTATTCTTCTTAAATGTGAAAGATAATATCTAGTTTCAGCCAGCTTATATGCCAGAGCTTCCCACGTCCACCTCCAAGTCCTGAGCTTGGATCATTAGGAGTGGGGTACACTTGCCTATGTGATGTGACCAACTTATATCCCTCAAAGATCCAGGGTGCTCAAATGGCTTCTACTCATGCCCCCCCCCCCCCCAAACGCTTCTTTTGGAAATTCACTAGAGGATACCTCTGGCTTTTTAATGCCTATACACAATTAGCATGTAGCCTAATATCCTGCTCCTCAGTACCTTCTACCCACCCTCAGTTGGCATCCAATTACTTTACACCTCTTCGCCAGCTTTCAGAGGAGGATAATAGTTGCACGGCGAACAGGGTTTAAAGAAAGACAATATAAAAGAAATGAAATCACAGATGCAGGTGCTTCCAATGAGGCGGAGGTTTCTAGGATGCTATGGTGCCCGAAAACATCTGTATATCTATTCCCATATGGCTATCATTGTGCAAGCATGAAGACCTACGTTTAGATCTCCAGACCATATATTAAAAGCCGGGGTTGGTCACATGCGCCTGTAGCCCCCTACCCTGAGAAGCAGGGCCAGGTCATTGGGGCTTGCTGCCTGCCAGCCTCACTCCAGGTTCAGTGAGATACTGTCTCAAAGGAACAAGGGGAATAACATCTATACATGCATACATGTACACATACACCATATACACCACACACATACACAAATACACTATACACACATATAACACACACATACTTCCCACCATGTACACATTTACCACACACACAAATATCTACCCAAATTAGATACAACATATATACACCACACATATATATCCCCTCCACCACACACACATACACACACATACACACACACACACACACACACACACACATACACACACACTCTAACACACATACATCACATGCACATATATACCACACACATACTTCTCCCCACATACACATACTCAATACACATCACATACACACATACACACCATTCCCCAACATACTCCCCATATACCACACACATGTATCACACACACATGTTCATACTACACATATAACATACCACATATACATACTTATATACCACACACACATGTACATTTCACACACATATTTTCCCCATGTTTCCCCCCACACACACATATAACACACACACACACACACACACACACACACACACACACACACACACCCCACATAAACACATACATACTATGTAGCCAATACTGATAGTTTTAAAGGAAAGGATTGATGGACTATAGAATTTCCTTGATACTTTGTTGTGAACTCATCCATATGCACACATACACAAATTAAAAAAAATTCTCTCCCATATTACCAAAACAAAATTAAAAAATGGTAGAGAATCGTAAGCTTTCAAAAAACTTTCTACCAAGATGATTCAACTATGGCCACTATTATTTTGGCTAGGAAAGTAAGATCCAATCTGATAATAAACTATACATACCAACCAGAATGACTGGGGATGCATACTATCTAATCATGTGGTCTGAAATATAACTCGGTTCTATGACGCCAACAGCCCTTTTTCCTCTGTCACTGCCTTGAATATGAACAGCAGAACTATTATCTTTAGGATCACGCCAAGGGTGAGAGAATGAAAAACCTCAAAGACAAACATATCCTTAGCAATCCTTCTGTGCTAGCCAAGCGTCCCTGAGTCACCGCTGCTTCTGAATGTCAATCATGCTGTAAAAAACGATCCACAAGAAGTGAAATGAAGCGAGCTGTACCAAGGTCACCTCCCTCGTGCCTATGAGGCATTCTGAGGCTGTACAGTGTTCTCCTGTGCCGAAAGCTCCTGCAGGAGACATCTGCTGTGGCAAAGGGGTTCATAGTTTCTATCTTTGTATAACGAAAGCCTTCCCAAGAGGGGACGTGTCAAGAGAACCATCACGGTTTCTGGTTCATATTTTCAGGAGCCTGGACACCTTTAGTAACTATTTTAAAATCGTGTGCCAAAGATTACATTGTAGACATTTTAAAAATTCAACGGGTAGTCTCTATTGACATTCAGGACACAGATACTGAGTATAATGAAAAAAACCCTTGACTGGCAATAAGATTTCTGTCGATGAAAACAAGCCCACATCCCTACGCTTTCACTGCCAACACTCGGCAAAGCAACCATTTGTGACGGTTCAGTGACACAGAGGCAGGCAGCTATACGTTTAAGTCCTGAGGCCGGCATGCACACACGGGCTGGGTCTGAGGTCTCCGTACAGCCTCTACTAAGCCTCTTCTCCCGCGCACCCCGTGACCTCCGAATGAACTCAAGCCTCACCAATGCAGTTCTCGCTTTTCACTTCATATCCGGGGGGACAGATGCACCTGAATGATCCCTCCAGATTCTGACAGGTCCCAGGAGAACAAGAGCCAGGAAGTGCGACACACTCGTTAGTATCTTTGGAGAGAAAGAAGACCAAAAAATGTAACCCAGACACGAGGCGACCATCGCAGACTCATCTGTTTGCGGGATGAGTAACACAGATTCCACGCGGGCCCTCCGGTCTGCTGGGTCACCGTGGACAAAGATGCCCTGCACTCCTCCAATATCGTGGCTGGTTCTTAGGAGGAAGGCTGCCAATTCTTTTGATTTGTTTCTTCATGTCCTTTTATTGAGACATAGCCTCAGGCACTGTCCCCAATAAAAACTCTCCCAGGGATACATTCCCGACTGGTGGTGAATACCTTAGACTGAAATAAATGTCCCTGTCACAGGTCCCTGTAGCCCTGTGATTTGGCGATGAAATGTGGATAAGCGAAGTGAGTCTGCAGGGTTCATGCTGTCTCACAGGACAAAAGGCCATCAAGATGACCCCCTGTTTAGTTTCTTACCGATGCAGTTTTTGCCGTCTGGTGTGAGTTCATAACCTTCATTGCACAGACACTTGAAGGAGCCAATTTCATTGAAGCACCGGCCATTTCTGCACACTTGGCCGAAAAATGAGCTGCACTCGTCTATGTCTGTAAGCAGAGAGCGGTCAGTGTCTCAGCGGGAGCGTCTACACTGTACCGTTTCACTAGCTGAAACTTGAAAACACGTTTGGTGGCACCCATTTACCAAAGGTCTACACTGTACTTTACTAACAAGAGAAGAAAATGGCACATTTTAAGGACGGAACCACTAAAAGTTCACACAGGGCCTCCTCGATTTTTAAAAGACATGAGATATAAGTCAAAAAATTTATAAACAGGTAAATTTGACGGTTTAAGGTGAATCTTTTTATTTATTTTTTTCCAATGGAAAAGTCTTTCTTTTGACAGTGGAGAGGGGACTATGGATGTAACTTGACTGAATGATTTGCAGATCCTTTGCCTGGACACAGGATCTGATGCAAAGGACAGAAGAGTGAGCAAACTAGACACAGGAATCAGTCCTGCTAAGAAGTGTAGGATGGCTGACAACATGCACAGTTCACAAAGAAGACCACACGTGCTGGCTTTTCAGGGAAGCCGTGGGCTGAACACAAGTGAGTCACTGCCTGTGTTTTCTGGAGACTGCATTTTGATTATGGCATCAGTGATGCCTCCTGGGTCTCCCTATCTACAGGAGGGACTGAGAAACCTACAGAAGAACCGGCCGGAAGTGGAATAAAATACCCATTTAGCTGCAAATCCTTTTCGAGACTGCAGAATTTCGAAGGATAAAGAAAATCAATAGGGAAGCTGGGATAACGAGGAGGTGGGGCTGCGCTGGGGTGATCCTCCAGTGGTGGGCGGCCTCCTGGACTCTTCCCTCACACCTCCCAGTCATGGGCTACAGTTGTACAATGCTGTGAAGCACCCCACGGTGCCAGGCTCCTTGCAAACAGGGACTACACAGGTGTTACCAGTGTTGCCCTTTTCCTTCTGTTTACTCCACTTCCTCGGGGAACTTCTCTGGCCTCAGTTCCCATATCCTACTGGTATGTCAGTGTGAGCAAAAGCTGAAATCCTGTATTTAGCACAGGTGTGGTCTGAGGGGCCATCTCAAGACCTGTTCACTGTGCTTTTTTTTTTTTTTTTTTTTTTTTTTTTTTTTTTTTTTTTTTTTTTTTTTTTGTGGGCAGAAGGGAAAGGCATACAGGCTTTTGGAGCTGAAGGATAAGAAAATTTTAAGACATGGACACAGGTATGCTGGTGCTCAATTGTAAATTAGGAATGAACTAATAAAATCCGTGTGGTAACATGAGGATAATAGAGGGTCTCCCCCCATCTCACCTAGAGGGGACAAAGAGCCTAAACTATAAATCAGTCCTGATCCATTTACAGGTGCCTCAATGACCTTTCTCCCTGACAGACAGGATTCGTGAGGGAGGGCTCAAACCAGTATGCGACCTTGCCATTGCTGAGGGAAACAAAGGGCTGGTGGTGACTGGAGAGTGCTCAGTGGCTTCGCCGATCTCCTGGCCGTGTATGCGAGTTTAACAACAGAAGTCCTCTGTGCTCTTTGGTTTTATTTCTGTACATTCCACTGGGATAAAAGAACCAAGGCTGAACCAGGAGGAGGACTTACCGAGGCAATCGTTGTTGTGAGTGAGCTCAAACCCTGGGTAGCACAGACAGTTGTAGGAGCCGACAGTATTCTTACAGGTCCCGTTCCCACAGGGATGGCGCTCACACTCATCCACATCTACCAAGAAGAACTCAACTGTTGTCTAGAACCAGACAGTCACCTTTAACGTTTTCTCGCTGTCACTACGTCATTAATCTGACTCTTCCCAAGGTAGCGGTAGGGTCCCATGTTTGTTTGAGGAAATTAAGAATGTGAAAAGGGGGGGAACAAACCAAATACTGCAAACGTCCAAGAGAGAAAACAGTTTAACTTACTGGTAGATACAATTCTCAGAAGCAATGGGTAGAAAAGCCACCGGCAATGAACAGGCTTGCTTATCAATGTTAAAGCATTATTAACACTTGTTCAAGAATTCATAAATCTTAATTTCATAACAAAAACTTTAGTCCCTTGAATGAAATCCAAACAGAGGTTTACTTAGAATTTAAGTCATGAGCATCACAAAAATCCTGGTGAGAATAGTTAGCAAGGCCATCTGTGACAGGGAACAGTAGACCCTTGCTCTGGGAGGCCAGCCCGCAGGGCCACCATACAAGGAATGGACACAGCTCCTTAGGAGAACTGTGTCCAAGAGGTCTGAGGCTCCCTCTGGCTTTATCATGGAAGAACTGTTAATATAGGGACATGTCTTTCCCATATGAATTTCTGAGTCATAAATATCACAGATTTTTATTTTTGGCAGATTATACTCTCTGAGAGAGTATAAAGGGAGGCCCCTGTGTCTCCTGTAAGCAAACCTTCCCACAAAGTCCATGCACATGGGACCAGAACCTGTGATAGACTTTGTATAAACACTAGAGATTTTTTTTCTTGTCATTCTGGGGCAGCCCATGGTGGGAAGGTGCTCTCAGGGTGCATTGGGTAAACTGAGGCTTTTCCGATATGCTCCTTGTTGCACATATATTCCATGAAGGAGACGATTTTACACTATTCAAACCTGATTTTAACACTCCAGTAGCGATTATCTAGAATCCCTATAGAGCGGGAGCACAAAAAGCCCCTGGCTTTTCTACACAGCGAACATGCTACTTACAAATAACCACGTTTTAAATTTAGTTTTCCTCCTTCAAATATGAAGCACAGAGAGGAACTTTGGCAGAGGCACAGCCCTCTGCTGACATCAGAGTTAAGGCATTCGGTGCAGTCCCAGCCTCAAGGCATCCTGCCCACCTGCCTTTGCAAACATATTAACCAACACTCTCATCAATTAACCAGCCATTATGTTGGTTACTGGGAATTTTTAAAGACTCTGCTAATATTCACGTCTGCAATTATTTTAAGAGCTAAAGCTTAAATGACGCCATTAAATCCCAAGCTACAGTTTGCTTAAAAGGATGCATATTTGATACGTGTTTATTGTTAATATTGTCATCCTTTCTACTCCTTTGCATTTCAAAGTGCATTGTGTGGGTAAATGCCACCTAGCCTGAGTTGTCTGAATGAACGTCATGCCACATGAACTTCTGGAGCGAAATGTTGAGAATCACTGGGCAGAAGAACCTACTATGGTACGTCCCTGCTTGCAACTTTTACCCCAAAGCCTTGGGCTGTTCAGCATGGCAGAGACATGGTAGCTGCCCTGAGAATCACTGTCCTTAAGTCCCGACCTCATGTCGCTCCCTGGATTGGAATATCCTTCTTACCCATGCACATGGTCTGGTCCTGAGAAGCCTTAAAGCCGTTGTTGCAGATGCACTGGTAACTCCCTTGCAAATCAACACACAGGCCATGACTGCAAACATTAGGAATTTCCAAACATTCATTGCGATCTACAACAGAAAAAGCAAAACAAAACAAAAGAAGAAGACACATGTTCTACATATCTGATTTTTATTAAGATTCCTCCGTTTTTCACAGATGCATTTCTCTAACCTGCTATTAATTATTATAGACAGGCTGAGAACGAACCAGAAGAACAGCTGAATCAAAATAAGCAGAGCCTTTCAAGCGCCCAAGGCTCTCTTTTCAGTCATGTAATTTTTTTGTAGATTGACTGGGACCTCAAGGATTGTATTTTAGACCAGAGAGATCCACCAAAGGAACACCGTTTCTCAACAAAATCATCTGAAAGTTACGGGGCAAGTGTTTCAGCCTGACGACACAGATTGAGTTAGACAGTCTTTCTAAAATCATCCTTAAAGTATTTGGTGGTGAGAAAGCAAGGAGCCCCTCAAGAACAGGGAACCCAGCGACCATGGTATTTGGGGACTGCCAGCCCCTTGCTTACCTACACAGGCCCCGTTGGGGGAGAGTTTGAAGCCGGCGGCACACTCGCAGCGGTAGCTGCCGGGGCTGTTGATGCAGTCCGCATTGCGCTGGCAGAGATTGTCGCCGTTGCTGCACTCGTCGATGTCTGGAAAGGCAATGGGGTCCAGGTAAGCAAGTCTTTCACCTACTGCTTTGGGATCAGATTCAGCCCACCAACTTCCACACGCAACTCTTAACCGCTACCGAAGAGGTGGTACAAAATCAGAGGCCCACCTGAAAGCCACTTACGCATAGATAGTCAAGTCTCTGGAGGACGGACATCCCAGATTACCTTCGCAGACCAAGAGCAGGTCATTGTAGCTGAAGCCTGTTGGGCATTCGCAGCGGAAACTGCCGATCTGGTTAATGCACACACCGTTTGCACAGATGCCCGGAATCTCTTTGCATTCGTCAATGTCTGAAATCGAACGGATTTGGTAAAATGTATGTGTTTCTGCTAAACGTAGCTACCATCTTACCTTAAAACAATGCTATGGGTAGCCTGAAATAAAAAGACATACTCTCTGTTCAAGTCAGATGCAAACTGGCATAAATGGTCTTATAGCTTACAAAGAACTAAAGACTGCAGTGCAGTTAGTTCCTCTAAAGAGCTTTGGAAAAATGGAGGTGGATGGCAAAACAAACACAAAAAGTGATTTTATGTGGTAATAAATCAAGTGTATCTCTTAAGGAATCAAGCCCCACCCACCAGTCGTGTCAGATGGCCCCAACAGCTGCCATTCATCAGATAAAGCTATGTTCCCTTAAGTTAATGTATTTTGTTACACACACACACTCAAGTAGATTGCTTCATAGAGACTTAAAATTATATTGCTTAAACTAGGAGGGAAAAAATAGAGTTTGCAACTGAAATTCCACTCAGAAGGAGGCAATTTATCTGAAAGGGAATTCTGTACATTCATAATGAGATCAAATGAAAGGGATGATATTAAAATATACAAAAAAACTTAAGATGTATTTTTGAAAAGAGTAACTAGCAGTTAAAATAAGATTAAGGGGGGCAGAGAGAGGGGTGGTTCAGTGGGTTAGTGTTTGCCATGTGAGCATAAGGACTCGAGTTTAGATCCCCACTGTTCACATAAAAGTTGGACACAGTGGCATGCATCTGTAACCCCAGGGCTCAGAGGGGAGGGATCAGAGATGGGTGGATCCCTGGAGCTCCTGGCCAGCTTGTCTAGCTGAGTAAGTGACCTTTAGGTTCAGTGAGAGAGCCTGTCTCAGGAAATAATGTGGAAAGTGTTGAGGGAAGACATCAGGTATCAATCTCTGGCCTTTAGAAATACTGGCACACACATGCATATGCACCCACACAAACACATCTGAGGCACATCCACCCCCACAAACACAAAATAAGGTTCAGACATGTAAGACAATATGCATGGCAAGAGAAATTTGAATTTTTTGCATGGTATGCATGGAATTTGATTGTCAAGTAATCATCATAATTAAATTGCTAGGCAATGCTGATGAAATATAATACTATCATTAAGCATGGTTTCTTGATTAATTAATTAACTAATCACATTAGCCTGGAATCCAGATTATTAGATTTTGTGTTACTGTTACATTGTGAGACACTTTCGTACAAACTGTGACATATAAATGCATATGTTTACATATGTATGTGTGCATTATTCACAAACATAATGGGAACAAACTCACCAACGGCTTTCCCTGTGTGGATGTCAAAGGTGAATCCAGGAATATTTCCACATATAGTTTTAAAGTCAGCTTTAAAACAGAAACAAAGGCAGGCACTCTTAACATTCTCAGACACATTCAAATTAACTTTACACCATAATTTTCATACCATGATTATACCATAATTTATACCATCATTTTCAGCAAAAAGAGCATTTTTATAATATTCACAACCAGTCTTTTAAATTGTAATTGTATACATTTGATAACAATGTCTGCTTCTGCAAACGATCTGGGCATCCTCTATCATTGCCATCTCTGTCATCAACTTTTTATTGATCTGATAGCAGGAGAAGGTAAGCAAAATACTAAAGAAGACAAAATTTCTTTGGCAATAAAATTATTTCCCCCTTGTGATACAAAGAGTGTTAATAATGGTTCAATTCGGGCTTCTTAGGTGGCTCAGCTGTGGAAGCTCTCATGGAGTAAGCCTGACACCTGAGCTGGATCCCTGGAGTTCTCATCTAAGTGTGAGGAGAGAAACAACTTCACAAAGTTGTCCTCTGACCTACACACATACACACACACACACACACACACACACACACACACACACACACACACACTAATTATAATTAGAAATTTGAAATCGTAACAAAAATATCCAATTTATAAAGATTGAGAAACTGAATTTAAAGAGGCCACGATTGCACAAGGCACAGATGTGCAGAGAGGTTTTACAGTGGAGACACGGGCTAGAGGTGGCCCAAGAGTGAGGCCCGAGTTTTGTTTCATTTGTTTGTTTTACGGTCTACCTTTTGGAAAGTGAAATTGGAGAAATAAAATAGAGACTACGAGGGCTCTTTCCTATACCTCACCAAATCAACAGAAACGTAAAGAAACATTGATTTGTTAGAGCAAAGTGTTTTGGATGGTGGTCATGACGCAAGTGTGTATGACTAAGACTGTAGTGGTAAAATGCATATGGCGCGCGACTCTCAGTGACATCAGTGTGAGGATTTTGTGGTTTTCTCCCATCAGTAAACACAGAGTTTTCAATTCATTGTTTTCTAATAGCTTGGTCACCTTCAGATATGCATCTTTATTTATCTCTCTCTCTCTCTCATCCATCCATCCATCGATCCATCCACCTACCTATCATCCATCCATCGATCCATCCATCCATCGATCCATCCACCTACCTATCATCCATCCATCGATCCATCCATCCATCGATCTATCCATCTACCTATCATCCATCCATCAATCCATCCATCCATCGATCCATCCACCTACCTATCATCCATCTATCTATCCATCCATCCATTTACCTACCTATCTACTCACCCACCCATCCACCCACCTATCCATCTAATCTACCTACCTACCTACCTATCATCTATCTAACTACCTACCTACCTACTTACCTACCTACCCACCCATTTATCTGTCTTCCTGTCTGTCTCTAGCTGTCGTCACTCATCTTAGTTCATCAGAAAGCATGACACCCACAGGGAGTAGCCCCTACCACTGTTGATTATCCATTTTCCAGAGAAGGCATCATTACAGAGTGATGGTAAAGCCTCTGCTTGGGTCACACAAGTGACAGGGCTTTGATATACATATAGATCTGTCTCCAAAATGTCTTCTCAGAGAAAATGACATTTATGTTCTTAAACCAGCAATCTTCAACTTTTACTTTTGGAGCTTTATACTGTTGCGATATGGGTCAGAGACGCCCCTGCCCAGCTCACCCTTTGAACACTTGGCCTCTGGCTCTTTAACCGAGGTTTCGGTGTTCGTGGCTATGGAGCATTTAGCGGCTGGGCATGCCTGGTGGAATCATTCTGGAAGGGTTGGTCTTTAAAGGTCACATCTGCTTCTGCCTCCTGCCTGCATCCTCTGCCTCCTGGTCTACCCTTGGTGAACAAGCTGGGACCTCAAGCTCCCGCTACCCTGGACCAAACTGCTCCACTCAACTTTCCCTGCTGTGATGGGTCCTGACTTTTGGAACACAAGAGACAAAATACATCTGTCGTCCCCGAGACAGGTCCATCAGGTGTTTGTCACGTGATGAGGAAAGTGACACACTGCTGGATTTGAGTCCCTGAAAAAAGGCCCCTGTACCACCTGTCCACACCTCCTCCCTGAATTCATTTTCGCATCCTCTTAAGTAAAATGTTTGAACGCGTGCCGAGTCAGTATTCGGTAACAAATGCACAACCTGCCTCCCATTGTTTCTCTCAGGTCAGCTTTCAGGATCTGTAACTATGAAAAATTTTTATTCTCTAGGCCTCCTAGGGTCTAGACGAAGAGTAATTTAAAGACAAACGGTTGCTATTCTTGTCTCTGTGAGGTTTTTTTCTTTTCAATGGAATTTGCACTTGTGAAAAATCCTTCCTCAAAAGCTGGAGACATGTTCTTCTGGGTCCCATTCCTAGCATGGACGTGGCACATCACAACCATCTATAATTCCCAATTCCTGGAGATTCGGTGCCCTCCTCTGGCCTCTGCAGGCACCAGGCACAGAAACACACAAAGGAAAACATCCATACACATACAATAATAAAATAATTTAAGATGTATTGTCCTGTAAAAGTTCCTTCTGTGTTGTGGGAGGAGCTACATAAGGAACACATTAACAAGCCGGTTTCTGCAGTCTTTTCATGAAATTCTTTTTTAAACGTATTTTTCAAGCAACGTTTCTTCAGCAAATACTTTTTAAAACATATTTTTCAAGATGTAATTTAAACAATTATTACTGAAGTTGCTAGCTTTTAAGTTACATTACCGAAATATTATACCTTCCATGTTGAACCCAGTGACAAACAGTAGTTGCAAAATAAATTCACTTGATGAATAAATAAATGGCCAGTCTTATTTGATGATGGTTGCATGTAGACCAATGCTATAAATTCTAGCAATGGTGCTCCTCTCCTTTTGAGATTTGGAGCTTATGCGGCATATGTCTCAAGAGTCAGTGTTTGGCTCAGGTCATTTGGGAAACGAAGTCATAGCATGCATGTTTTGGGGATCTCTCTGGAACTGAGCCCCTCCGGCTATAATCACACATGCTGTGGCTGTGTGTCAGACAAAGCCTTGAGCAGAGCGTGAGCTGTGTTACCTACCTGTTCCTGGCGTTGGGCACGGCTCACAAGGTTTGTTCCAGGCTTTGCCGACGTTGTATGTACAGCAGCACATCCTCTTGGTCACGTTAAAAGGTAACTCGTTTTCACAAGTGGTCCCATTATAGCTTCGGTAGCAAAAGCTTTTCCTCATGTCTACATGGAGAGAAATGGGTCAGCTGGGCATCGGGAGCAGTGAGACCAGTGTGCTTGGTCAGCTGACTTTCCTGAGATGATACAACTCTGGAAAAGGTCTGCCATGTTCAGCTGTCTTAACTCTCTGAACTGCTCCATCGTTTCCAGATGGACAGCCCCTGCTTTTAGGCAAGGCGTTTATGGGGAAATGAGCATGAATTCTTCTTCTACTAAACTATTCATTTAATTAACAACATTAATTTAATTGAAAAAAATAATTAAGTATTGAAATTTAAATATCCCCTTATCTATACAAAGTGCATTTTATATACATGGAGAATCAAAATTATCTAAGATCTGTAACTCCAATGCCCCCCCCCCTTTAAACTTCAGATTTACAGACTATGTAACCATGTGGTGGAAGATTAAAAGCTTGAGGGAAGCAGCAGTTCATAGGACTCTGACACACTTCCTCACTCATAACGATTCCCCATTCGTTAAATTTGGTTTCCGGAGCCTCTGAACAGTAATTCTGAGAACAGAGGTGTCCTGGCTGCAACGCCAGCAACCTGGACTCCAGCAGTGAGTGCATCTCGGTGATGGCTACTGACCCATGCAGTTGTGCCCGCCGTTGACTTGCATGTACTCGGGTGGGCAGATGCAAGTGTAATTCCCCAGGGTGTTGTAGCAGGTGCCAGGTCCACACACGCCAGGGTGGGCAAAACATTCGTCAATATCTAGGGGAGGCGAGAATGTCCAGGAGTTAGGTTGGTTCTATGAGTGTATAGAGAGTATAGTTTACTGCACAGACCACAGTTCTGTGTTTATAAGATTCAGGAATAAAAAATACTCCAAAGGATGTGTTTACATTTACACCACACCACACAAGAACATATTTCTTAAAAACAAAACAAAAAAACAACGAAAGATAAAAAGCTCCCAATCCTAAAATTATGAACTATAAAAAAAAAACAATTGCCTCATGCCCATATACATTTGGGGAAATTCACATTCTTCAAGAGGAATTTCTTTGAAGTCTGCTTTTTCCTATGCCATTCAAATTAAATTTTAACAGCAGCTTTAAACTGAGTGTAGGCTATGTGATCCTCCTTTCTAATTAGAAGTCCTCTCAAAGGTTCTCAATGGAGGGTAAGTCACATTTCAGATGCCTTTGGCTAGTAAGTTCAAAACTAAAGGCTGTAATAGAATAAATAATGTTTCATTCTTAATGTTCAGTTTTAGAAACAGTCCCTCATCCGGCACACAAACACTGAAGTTATACTGTTAGCCAGAACTTGAAGCAATAAAGACAAGGATGGACCTTGCCTCCAGAGGCAAGACGGTCCCCTAAAAATAAAATTATAACTGCCATGTGACAAAGGGGAGGGAGGAAGAATCCATACAACATTTCAACGTCTTTATATTATATCCAACATTCAGAAATGAACGACCAATATTGATTTGCAGTCACATTTAAGTTTACAGGTTCCTACTTGAATTGATTGTCAACATATACATGTAACTAACTTCATATTCAAAATTCCATTTTCAATTTATTCTTAACCAATCATCTTACTCAATTTTTTTTTTTTTTTAGTAAATCATTGCAGAGGAACTGCAAACTGAGCTCATCACTACACAAAGGGACAGCATTGTTATAAAAGATGAAAGCTATCAGCCTCAACAGAGCCCGACGGTAGCATGCAGGGCCATGAGAGGCGACACTGTGGTAGGGAATAATACCACTTTCCCTCACCTTCACAGATGCGGGTCTCCTCACTGAGGTAGTAGCCCTGTGGGCACTCACACTGGAAACTCCCAAAAGTGTTGATACAGTTTCCGCCCTGGCAGAGCCCGGGCAACTCCTGACATTCGTCAATGTCTACAAGAGGAGACAGTTCATTAACAACAAACATCACAACCAAAGAGACAGTGTTTGCAGCTTTCAAACATGACGGCTCTTATGGACCACGGACATCTGTGCACCTAAAGGGAGGCCGGTAAGTGCTGCGTTTCTTCTGACTGAGAATCTCTTGCCTTTGTTGCTGTTTGCTGAGGAGAGTAATGGAAGCAAGCTGCGTGTAATTTGTTGGGGACAATGTAACACAAAGTTTCTCTGCCTAACAACTGTACGCCAGATGCTGACAATGGATGGCTACTCCTCAGTTAAATTGTTGCATGCGGATGGATACTTCTCAGTTAAATTGTTGCATGCGGATGGCTACTTCTCAGTTAAATTGTTGCTTCACATGTGTGTGACAGACTGCCTACCTGCAATTCCACTCTAGAATCCTGCGGGCACGGCTTCACACTGACTTTTGTACCGGCTTCCCTCTAAACTAAGCCATTTACCTTATTAAAAACGACATGACAACGAGGGATGAACTCACCCTCTAAGATGATCGTGATGGGGTTCGGTCTAAAGCCTTCACCTCCAGGACACAGGGTATAATATTCAGCTGGGGGTGGGGGGAGGGAAACAAAGTTTGATTCTTGGATCGCAGTGGTAAAAACAATCAGCAAACGCTCAGCAAATGCCAAACTCAAATCCTCAGGGGATGTCCACATGTCCTTTCAAATGCATGTACAATAATGTATATCACATTTTACTCCCAAATATCATTACTTCATCAATGACAATGCAGTGGGATAACAAAAACCTTTTTTTGTTGTTTTTATTTTAAAGAAAACACTTCCTTTTAGATAATTCATATCACAAATGACTTGGCAAGTCAATAAAAAACGTCAGGAGTCTATGGCACAAAGGCTTGGGTTTTGTGCATATCAGAACACATGTTTCCATTTAAAGTGCCCTGTGACTGACTTCAGGATACAATCTACCTATGGACTTGAACTAACAACCTCCAAGAAGACCCGGGAGTGGCCTTCATGTGTGATACCATGGAGAATCGACATTATCACCATTCAGATTGGATTGTGGTTAAAATGATTTTTTTTTTTTTTTTAGAGAGAGAACATAATGAAAAACATAATGAAAAAAATAGGAAGAAAGGAACTGAAATTCCTTTTCTATAAAACACTCTTGGCAGATTTCAGCAGAACCACTGACAACAGTCCAAAGCCCTTCCCCCCGTCCCCCCCCCCCCAACAATACAATAGCAACTTGTTTCTATCCTGGACTAGCAATGTTCCATTCCTCTTCTTCCGGCTCCATACTTACTGCTATTTACAGGGGGACATGTCTCGCAGGGGTTTCCCCAGGCCTTCCCCAGGGAGCAGCAGCAGGAGGAGCGACTGACGCCCACCCCGATCTCTGTGTTGCAGGACAGACTCCCATCTCCTCGAGGACCAAACTTCAAGTAACAGTTGCCCACGCGGTTGTCTGCAGAACAACAGAAGAGCTTAAAGTGGTCCTTGCTATGGAGAGAACCCCTCAGGAAGGCATCTGAAAGACTAAGTTCAAGATTTTGCACACTGATGTGGAGGGCACATCTCAATCCCCTGCACAACACACTCCTTTGTTTTTAAACTTCTCAAAAGATCGAGTCAGCCACAAGACATGATGACAGATGGTGGTCACTAGAAACCATAGACCGTTTTCCATATATCCAGGGAATAAACAACACAGTGAGGCATTCCTTATTTGGGGGTACTCTGGACATTTCAAATAATGAGAACATAATAAGACTGGGTGTAACTAATCTGTATCTTGAGTTTGTAAAGACGTGGAAACATACCTAGGAGAAGTTAACTAAGCTTGTGACATGTTAACAATCTCATTTTGCTCCTTTTGTTTGCATCCCCCAATGGCTTTATTTCAATCTTCACAGCAACATTCACAGATTGTCAAAAGGTTGTCAAACTAGAGTCTTCAGCCAAAGGTTCCAGCGACCGGGAAGACTGTCTCGTCTCTATAGTTACCATCTTGAACCACAGCTTTAAACAGTATTTTCTTTTTCCCTCGAGTGATCTCAAGTTCAGAATTCTCTCTTACCTTTCTTCTAAGTTCTAAACCTTCCTGCTTATTTTTTCTCAAGTATTATCAGTTATTTCCAAGTTAACACTTCCAGAAATTAAACTGGATACTCTTCGTTCCCCATACAGATCTGTTCTACTTGTCCTTGAGTCTTAGGGGTTTTCAGTCGATGGAACTTTCCACCTTTCTCAGCTGTCCAGCCTTGCTGCCACTTCTGGTATCTTACCCTCATTCCTTTTTCACACCGGCAATAACAAGGCTTGACAACTTTATCTTCAAAATATATTTGGCAACTGACGTCACTGATGCCTTTCCCCCTGGGTCTGAATTCCAGACACCAGCACCTTCTTTAACCAAGACTACTACAATGGCCTCCTAACTCATCTCTTAGCTTCGATCCTAGGCCCAGGTCCAGTCTGTTTTGGCCTTTGGAGCCAAAGTAATCCTTCCGAAGAACTACTTTAGGCCAGGCCACCCCTAAGAGGTCTCATCCTAACCAGAGTATTCTGAAAGTCTTTATGAGTCCACAAAGAACCTTTCACTTGCGGCTGCAATACAGCGCAACCATCTGGCTGCTTCTTGCTGCTACACTGCGATATTTTCATTTGTTTCTGATGCCAAATCTTGGGTGTAGAGAACGGAGTTAGCTCATGGTCCCTCCCTTGCTAGCTCTGAATTCATTTGGCATCCCTTCCTTCCTCTTCCCCCCTTTTACCTTTATCCTTCCTTCCTGTCTTTCTTGTCCCACTTGACTGTTCAAATTCCCTGCTAGTAGCTTTTGCATGTGTTCTCATAAAACAGTTTTAATGCACTAATTTAAAACTTAGATAAATGACTTCTTGTCATGCAAAACACTGACTTTTAACATCTAATTGCACTTGCTTTGTGGAGAAACTGCATATGAGTTCTACGATGTTCAAATGCTTATATTTCTCATTTATCTGTTTTAAGATAGGGCTTTATTCTACAGCACAGGCAAGACTCCAGTGTGCAATCCTCCTGCCTCAGCTTCTTGAGAGTTTGGATTGCATTAAAAAAATCTGTACAGTTTGTTAAACTGGTTTCTAAATCTGTGTCACCACAAGTAATGTAATGAACATCTTATGTGTATAAACACATCTATGAAAGAGTCAGTATGTCAACATCTTTGGCATATAAAATCAGTATAGAAATTTATGGTTCATAGATCCTTCAGAAGTAAAGAACACTGTCCTTTATTATCTGCATTCAATGGTTCCTCTTTAATGTTTTAAAATAATTTTTAATGGAGTTTATAGAAAATAAAAATCTATACTGAAAAAAATTATTGCTTATTTTAGTAAGGATTTAGTCCTGGCTAACTCGAATATCTACTACCCCCTTTCTTGGTTTTGTACTCCAAATTGTCCTTCAAATTATAAACTTAGAATCATCTAGTGTGTCTCTTAAGTGAACAGGCTGTTTTTCTTTAAATGAATTTTATCAAATACATATTACAGTTAATTGTCAAGAGAATTTAAACATTCAACTTTGTCTCGATGATTCTATATATTTCATTTATCTTTCACTTACCAACACAACCCACGCCAGTGGGGTTCAGCTGAAAGTCAGGTGGGCAGTTACACTCATAGCGACCAGGCGTATTCACACATAGGCCATTGACACAGTTTATGGGATCTGCACACTCATCAATATCTATGAACATGTAAGATGCCAATGTTAACGTCTTTACTTCTACATACAAAGTGCTATTCTAAGGAATTGGTTGGACCTTTTCCCCAAGTTATTAAAGATTGTTGTAGAAGACTCAGCAAAATGAAAATTAAAAGATTCAATATAAACAAAACAGGTTCTGTAATGGTGCAGATTTTATATGTGTATGTGTGTATACATGCATGTGCGTGTGTGTGTGTGTGTGTGTGTGTGGTGTGTATTTTTTTTTGAGGGTGTAGGGGGACATAATAGGGTTATACTTCATAGTCTTGACTGGTCTGAAATTTACTATGTAGACGAGAAAGGCCTGGAACTCATAGAAAATGACATTTTCAACAATGCCATTTAATATCCTAATATATATGCAATAATCAAATTTTGCAATTCTGAGGAAGAAAAATTACCTGCTTAAGAAAAACCGAGAATCCAGTGAGAAGCTCCGCAGGCTCAGAATTGCTATCCAGCCTGTGTAGAGGTTCACCGTAGACTTTGGGTCTGCTTAATTTTGTTATATGATGGTTTTTATTTGCAAGATTTGTTTATAATACATTTTGTTAAAAATTAAGAAAAAATGAAATATATGTAAATATTCACATATGTTCACACACATATATGAATACTTACTAGTTTTGTATTAAATAATGAAGTTGTTTATCTAAATGCAAATAAATTCCATAGTAGAAAGTAAATGTACCAGAATGTACTTTTTCTTTTTTGCAAACATGCACAGCCAATGTACAGATCAATTTTGAAAAGTTTATGTAGTTAGCATAGAACATGAATGTCAAGCAATGAGAACACAGTTGCCCTGACTCACAATACCTGTGCAGTTTCCTCCTGTCCTGTCCAGTTCATAACCATCATCACAGATACAGTGAAACATCCCAGGCAAATTGTTGCATGTTCCAAAGACACAAATGTTTTGGAAAGAACATTCATCAATATCTGAGGACATGAAAAATAAGGTCACCTCTTGTTGACAAAGATATATTTAAAGTTTTTAACATGTAACAATGAATTTTTCTAAATTCTAAGATATTTATCAGCAGTAACTTTTTTTTAACTTCATCTTCGGCTAGATAAACAGTCCAAATGGTAAGTTAGATATGCTTATCTACAGGACAAGATATAAAACAAATCCTATTTTGGTTCAATGAGTATCTTATACCTTTTCCCCTTTCTGCAGTACTAGGAATATGACATAGAGACCCATGCATGCGAGGCAAGGGCTTTACCACTGAGCTACACCCTAGACCCAAATGTCTAATATTGTAACTGTTTTGGATTACAATATACTCTAATAGGAAGTGTCAGCTTAGGCAGCGTAAGTAGAATACAAAAATTAAATGCAAACTCGTCAAATTAGTGAAATTTTAAAAAGCAAAAACAATTGAAATATTCTACCTAATTCATACAAACATTACATAGTTTGTAATTGGCATACTGAAATATAAAACGATATAACACTACATATTAAATATATTGGTAAAAAAGTCTTTTTTTTTTTTTTTTGGTTTTTCAAGACAGGGTTTCTCTGTGTAGTTTTGCGCCTTTCCTGGAACTCCCTCTGTAGTCCAGGCTGGCCTCGAACTCACAGAGATCCTCCTGCCTCTGCCTCCCGAGTGCTGGGATTAAAGGCGTGTGCCACCACCACCTGGCTATTGGTCAAAAGTCTTTAACACTTAATTTTAGTTCATTTTATAATGTGACCTATTACCATAAAATCATTTATAAACATGTATAGTGTTCCTTATACCATGAAATAACATGATCCATACCCATAAATTTCTCTGTATTTTGCTAAAATATAGGTACTAACAGAGCTGGAGGGGTGGCTCAGTAGTTCAGAGTGCGTACTGCTCTTCCAGAGGACCTGAGTTTGATTCCTCATAGCCACATTCAACGGCTTACAACCATCTGCAAATCCAGCTTTAGGAATTTGATACCCTCTTCTGGGCTCCATGAGCACTCACATTCACACGTACACATACCATCCTACTCCACAACACACATGCCCATGGAAAATCTTAAAAAAAATATTTCTACTAAAATCAGAAACTCAGTTTATAAAACCATCTCATGAGGCTGCAGTCAAGGGGCAATAAATACAAAGTTATCACACTTAACAAGTGAAAACAAGGCACAAAACAGTAGAGACAGAATTGCAGAAATAATGTATTTGTACCCACAAAAGAAGGTGGACAGTTTAATATATAAATTGTCCAATACTGTGAGAATGAAGCCCACATGTAACATTTACGTTTGACCAGAAAAGTCATTCTTTTTTAAGGAAACAATTCTTTAAAAATGATTTTTAAATATTACATTTATTAGTGTGTGCGTGCAAGTGCAAGTGCATGTGTGCTGGGCACATCATGGCTTGCATGTGGATGGGAGAGGGTGATTTGTGGATATTAGTTCTCTTCTTCCACCATGTGGGTCCCAGGGATAGACCTCATGTCATCAGGCTTGGTGGCAAGCACCTTCCCTTGCTGAGTCATTGTGGCATGCTCCGTAGATAAGTCATTTCCAACACTATCATGAAACAGTTGTATCTTAAATTTAAGAGGGTCTCCTGGCCATTTAAAATAGTTACACTCATTTGTTTTTAATTATCTTAGGTCTAAGGGGCTGTTCAAATTGTGTTAAATGTTCAGCTAATATTCAAATGTGTCTTGCCTTTGCTGGGACACGCTAAGGAAAGAGAGCAAAAATTTCTTCATGGAGGTTGCAAATAAACTGTTGGTAGTCTGCCAATGGAGAGGGAATGGCATCATCTTTGCGAGCACACATGCCACTCTTAAATGAGCTACCAAAAGCTCCCCATTTATACTAACGCAGCAGCTTATGTAAGACAGGGTGAAAACACAGCCTTTATATTACCAGTGCTCAACAATTCTAACGATATAGAATGCACTGCTAACAGATCAAAAAAGAATGCCATCTCCCTCTAGGGCCTTCATCGACCACCATGCACAGATGCAATCCACACTGCAGACTAGCTACTCAGACATCACCGTCTCTCGGGCATAATTTCTCTCTTAAGGTCTACTTTCTGATGGTGGGGTGGGGTGAGGTTTGGCTATGAGTCTCCCCGGCACAATCTGTCTGGGTCTGGTTGATATTGTTGTGTTTGTGTGTCTGTGCTGGTACTCGCCATTTCTTTCACACTACAGTAGGGAAAGGGACTGAGATTTGTTTCATTTTATCTTTGCCTGAGAGTTAGCTGGGGGGGGGGGAGAAGGAAGAGGAGGAGCCAGAGTTGGAGTTGAGGGAGTCACTTTTTAAAACAAAATTTTTGTAGGATTTCTATGAATGGCAAATTTGGTTGAAGTTCCATGGTCTCACAGCAAAACTAAATTCTTTTCATTCTTCAAACATATTGTATTTCCTATAGCATGTTGATGGTCCAAACTGCGTGTATGTGTACTACGAAATGAATCTCTAACTTGAGAGAAAATCAATTCCCCCCACCCAGATAGCATACCAGACACAAAGCCCTATTTTTAGGAGAGAGATGATGTATTCCCCCCCCCCCCCCCCCCCCCCCCCCCCCCGCCCCGAGCAGAGGTGAACAAGTCCTTGGTGGACTTAGGAGGCTTTCAGTCTCAGACATACACACCGCAGACTTAACCAGGAAAGGAAATGCCGGAAACAAGCTGCTTTGACTTTACTGAGTGTAATAAATACAGATGGCTGAGGCAGGCAATAGATCACCATTTAAAAACTGAAGAGGTGTGTCCCATGTCATTCATTTAGTGACACAAAAGAGAAAAAAAAAATGGTTTTTTTTTTAAAAAAAGGAATAAGCTAAATTTCCAACTATTGGGTCTTTGCCAGAAATATTTCATAAGAGATGAAAGCCAGCCTTCCTCATCATTCATTCCACACAATAATCCATGCTCAAATGAGCGGCTTTTATATGTGCAGCATGCACTGTGTATTCTGCTTCCAGGTGGAGCCCGTTCCAGCCTTTTCCGTGGTTTCATTTGCTGTAGCTGATCCAACTTGCAAATGAATTGGCAGCCTGGCGACCCACCTTGGCAAGACCTGCTGTCGGAGGCTGGGGTGAAGCCCATTTCACACTCGCAGCGGTAAGCTCCCGGCACGTTCAGGCACTGGCCATTCTCACAAAGGTTTATGTTCTCCGCACACTCGTCAACGTCTGGAGGGTAAGAAGACATCCCCGTTAAGTTCCAAATTTCACGACACACTTATGTCCTTGCTCGACAATGAAATCGGTTTTAGTGGCCGGAGTTGGTGTTCATTAATATGAAGCAACGATTAATCCCATTCATAGAGTTAGCGTCTGAGGCCTGAGGTGGAAGCTCCCTAACTTACACCCCAACACTCAGCTATAATATAGATTGATGGGGTTTCTTTCAGTTCTCTTTAATACCCACTGACGAATTAGTATTCAAAGCAGTATTAGTAGATATGACCAAGAGCTCTGGAATTACGTTCATTCATTTGAAAGCACAGCAATGCACTTCCCTGTTTCCCTAGCTGAAGCTTCTTGAAGGAAATTAGAGACACCATGGAAACAAAGCTTCCTCCTTACTACTAAAGTGTCACCAAAATTACACAGACAGACACTTCCCAAAGACCTTCAAGGTGGTTTACTTAATTCTATAAAGCAGGAAAGGGGAGGAGGGCAGACGTCAGCATGCCCTGAGCTAGGTGCTGTGGCAGTCACCAGGCACGCGGTTTCCATCGAGTTCACTAGAAAGATCTGGGCTGAGAGCGGCCAAAAGAGCTGCAAGGGTCCCACTGAGCCCCACTGTGATTGCAGACGTGTTTTTCTGCACGTCTTTCTTTGACATGACATCACAGGCAAAGTCCGGAAAATATAGAATAGCCAAGACTCTAAAGAGAGGGAGTCTAAGTCTGCACTTTGTGTGAATAATTACAAACTTAGTCTTAGGAGTTTAAAGTGTGAATGAACATCGGCTGAGAGACACCTCGCTTGTAAAGTGAAAAGTGGTTTTCTTGCCCAAAAGGATGATCTAGTCTTGCACATGGGTATAATGAAACAAGGCATCATCCTTGAGCCCCGGGGAGCACCAGGAGTGGAAGAGCAACTGGTGTGTCCTGACTCTTAGTGATGCTGACTCTTAGTGATGCTGACTCTTAGTGATGCTGACTCTTTTAGTGATGCTGACTCTTAGTGATGCTGACTCTTAGTGATGCTGACTCTTAGTGATGCTGACTCTTTTAGTGATGCTGACTCTTAGTGACGCTGACTCTTTTAGTGATGCTGACTCTTTTAGTGATGCTGACTCTTAGTGATGCTGACTCTTAGTGGCGCTTTCCTAAGTTCTTTGCTTCTGTCATTCCATTTAATCCTTTTGAAACTGTGAGGAAAGCTAGTAAAACTCCGAGGAAGATAATAAGCACCTCCGGTGATGTAACTTAGAAAGAGATACTAGGCATCCCATCTTCAAGAACTGAGAAGTTCCATCACATCATCCACTTAGTGATAAAAAAAAAAATGCTGCTGTGGTCACTATGCCTATTCTAAAATGAGAAGAGCTGAGGCCAGCCAGGCTACTCACGGATTTAGGTTTATAGTAGAGTAGGCAGCATATACACTGTGAACCCAGGTGCCTTATCCAAAGCCCGCATTTTCCTGATCAGTACTTCATAAAGTAGTAAGAGATAACAGTAGTCATTTACAGGACAGGAAAAGATATATGTCATTACTTTAAAACACCAGCCAATATTCTGGAAGCATTTTCAGGCTTCTGTGTTTAGTGGATGAAAGGGTGTGTGCTCACTCATAAGTCAAGTAGAAGCACAGAGAGAATCATTTCAGTTTTTGTAGTTTTCTTAAAACAAGGAAAGCGTATGTGATGTCCTGAGATGGACCTATCAGAGCTCTCCTCAAGTCTGTCACTTACCTGAGCAAGTGAAGCCGTCCCCTGTGAAACCCTCCGAGCAGGCACATCGGTAGGAGCCTGGGGTGTTGACACACTGAGCGTTTATGCTGCATTGGTGGGTTCCGTTTGAGCATTCATCCAGATCTGCGTGACGAGTGAGCACAAGAAAGAAGATGACGGACAGAGATGGGACATTCTAATGCATGGGAAGGTTGTGACTTGTCAAAATCATGAGCTAGCCCAAACTGATTTTGTTTTGGTTTATCTGGAAGGACACTGCTCTATATCCCCAAGATTTTAGGTTCATAATCCAAAATGTTCATGTCATAACCGTGGCCCCAGCTACCAATTCAAGAATTGTGTGAAGTATTCATAAAACAAAGGAAAACAGGAGTCAGATTCACTCTGACCTCCACCTCCGGTGGCTCTTTCTACTGGTTCTCTTAGCACGGTCAGAGGCTCTGTTTGGGAGGTAGCACCGATCTTCACAAGAGAGAAGCAGCATAGGGTTCTAAATTTATTTTATAAGAAGGGAAGAGAGACGTGTTTCTTGATCTCCTGGAATTAACAGCCTATTGGAAAGGATGGGTGTCAAACACAGAAAAGAAAGAATTATGTATTTTGCTATGAACTATGAAGAATGTTGCAGATATAACCTAGTTGGAAATGCAGGTATCAAGGCAGATCCCATCGAAGAGGTAACTTTTAATCAATTCCAGACCTCCTCTTGCAAGGAGGAAGGAGCAGCATTTCACTGAGTAGAAGGACAGAGGGTGTTTCTCAGAGAGAGCAGCACAGGCAGGACCGCCGGAGAGGAAACCTACAGAACGTGGCATTAAAGGCAGGTGGAGCGGCACGACCTGGGGGCCAGGGCAGTGGAAGGTGAAGCCAGAAATGCCGTAGAGACTTGTAAACCATGGAGAGGAAGCGGGTTTCTCCTAGGTTTAAAGAGGTCACTGTCAATTGTGAGAAGAGGCTGAAGATTTCGAGTGCTGCTACCTGAAGTGAATAAGTTGCAGGAGGGTCAGGGAGTGAACCCGGGGGAGGGAAAAAGAGAAAAGGAAGAGAGAAAGGGGGCAGAAGCGGGGAAAGAAGGAGAGGGGGGAGACTGAGAGGGAAGAGGGCAGGAGGATGGGAGAGGTGGAAGAGAGGGGACAGGGGTGGCAGGAGGAGAGAGGGAGGGAAGGAAATGACTGAGAATGATGGACTGCTGGCGACTGATCTCATCCTGGGGCGGGCAGTCTTGTGACGGTCGGCCAGACCGACAGACGGACATGAAGCCGCACATAAAATGGAGACTGAGAGAAAACCAGAAGGCTCATGGGGCAAGAACGATGGGAATGAGGAGGCCAGGCCTGCCTGTCAGGCCGTGAGATGAACGCTGGTGGGCATCACTGGCCTGGAAACAGGCCTGCAGTCGACCCGAGGAAGCCGACACAGGCCGTTACCCAGCAAAGTCATTTGGAAACTATGATTACGTACATTCAGTAATTGGCTTTAAATATTTGACAAGTATGAAACATTTGGCCAGATAGACAAGTCTTACTTAAATTAATTTATACTATTGGTAAGAGATAGTAAAGGTTTTTTTATTTAATCCCTACTAGGGGTCTATAAGCTTTAATGAGAAGTCATCATGGGAATCTCAGATGGTTTTTCTTCTTCTTTTATTTTAAATTGACCTGGGTAATTCTTACCAGCTGGAAATAGTCTTTATTGTCACAGCATGGACATATTAAACAGCTTTATGAATGACACCCAGAGTATAATCCAGTCCCCTGCCTCAGGGCTATATAATATTATTAGGCTTTGGCTCAAGAGGAACTCAGGGAAAAAGATTTCTCCAGTCTCTTTTTCAAGTTAGACTTCTTGGAATTCAACAAAACACTCAGCTTTGCCTGTGAGGACAACTCTAACACTAAGAGCCGTCCACTTACTCCCGTCTTGAGGCCATGTGAAAACCCCCTATGTTCCACCGTTTATTTCCCTGGCTTTCAAATCGCACTGATTACTCTAGGAAAAGACTGGGAAAACACATTAGCCGTTTTTTCATGTTACAGCTGTTTAGATCACTGGCTGCACATCAAATAATTTTTTTTTTACTGAGCAACATGCACGGAAAGGCAGATGCCAGAGCATCCTGTTGTAATTTGACCATTTATATTAAAGCTAAGGAAACACTCAGGCAGGAATTATCCCTGCGACCAAAGACAGCTTTGATTTACGAGAGAGTAAATAAAAAGTGAAGAGGATGTTCCCGCCGGAGTATGGCGGTGAACACGTGTGCAAGGAAGAGCCAGGAAGAATGCTGGCCCTCCGAGAAGGGTCTTCCTCGTTTGCGAACTCACCAATACACTTGATACCATTCCCCACCCAGCCTTCTCGGCAGCTGCATTTGAAGCTTCCGGGGACATTCAGACACGAGGCGTGCATGTCACAGTTGTGGGCACCGATTTCACACTCATCCACATCTGAGAAACCAGAGTTAGAAAGGAAAAGATAAAGCATGAGCTAATTAAGTCTACATGCTGCAAAGGCCCAGACAAAACTCTGTGGGAAGGATATGGAGACACACATTTCAAGAGAGATTTTTGAGAAAGACTATGCTGTTCCTTCCAATTACTATTTATCACATACTTTTCATGAAGGTAAGAATGAGCTTGACATAAAAAAAAAAATCGGCCGGGCGGTGGTGGCGCACGCCTTTAATCCCAGCACTTGGGAGGCAGAGCCAGGTGGATCTCTGTGAGTTCGAGGCCAGCCTGGGCTACCAAGCGAGTCCCAGGAAAGGCGCAAAGCTACACAGAGAAACCCTGTCTCGAAAAACAAAAAAAAAAAAAAAAAAAAATCATCCTTCATTTTGCGAGTCAATGCTCCAATGTAGTTCAGGGGTAAAAGGTTTGCTTGGCATCTGTAAGCACATAGGATTAACTTCCAGCACCCTCCCCCGCCTCCACACACACACTGCTACATATATATTTAGAGTTTCTGTAAACTGTCACTTACGTGTGCCCTTTTGCTTTTTATTTCTTATCTAGGAATATGTAAAGAATGTTCTCTTCCGAACATTCTTGGAAGGGGACCAATGCTTACAAGTGTGTGTTTATGTTCACAAATATTACACAGAGACACATATATGTGATCTATTCAGATATATACAGTCATGTGCAGCCTAATGACATTTTGGTCAATTGCAAACCACTGACAATGCCTAGACACACGGCTATGCTGTAATAGGTATGCTTTTTGATTTAGCATGCTGGTGAATTCATCTAAGAATGCATTTCTTGCGACGTATGCCTATTACAAAGCAATACACAGCTGTGTGAATGTGTGCATACATAACATATACACTTGTACTATGCACAACTATGTAGATTTGGTTTCCAAAACTTTCTAGACTATGATTCATCTGTTCTAGCAGCTCACTGACTTCAAGCTGCCACTGCTGAACTGACACTGTACACACACGATTGGCTGCTAACACCTTTACGAGGAGTAAAGTCATGCCCTCATCCCTCATCCTCTCTGCCTTTTCCTGGATGGTCAGCTAAAGCGTTTCCTGCAGCCTGAGTGCCTCATTGCTGTCTTGAACAAAATGCCATACTGAAGTATTATTCTAATTAATCTTATCAATAAAAAAACCAGGAGTCAAATATTGGGGTAAAAATCTGAAAGCTCAGAGCAGCAGGGGAGCAGCCACAGTCCCTTCGTCCCTTTCCGGTTCCTCCAAACAAAAGGATTCAGATCCTCTCTCAGCCCCACCTTACGACTTCCTGTCTCCTCTTTCTACAGTCCTCCAAACCTCTATGGTTAGCTAGTGGCTAGCTCTGCCCTCTAACTCTAAGCAAGCTTTATTTGTCAGAACACAATCAAAATATCACACAACACCATATGGGGACCTTAAAGTGAACATCAGGAGACAACTCGCCAGACCTTTATTATGATGTTTCCTAGTCCTATCTGTATGCAAAGGGAGAAAAATAAATAGCAAAAACAGGAGTTAGAAGATAAAGTGTATGGGGTAAGCAAGAACAGTGAAGAGAGAGAGAGAAAGAGAGAGGTAATAGTGGGAGAGAGAGAGAAAAAAGAAGAAAGCATGGGGGTAAGACAGTAAAAGTCTAAACAGGACCTAAGAATGCATTACCAGTTTCACATTGAGAATCAAATGAAAACTTGGATGCTTTAGGACAGTGGTTGTCAACCTGTGGGCTGCACTCCCTTTTATGGTAGGATGGCCCTTTCACGGGGGTTGCCTAAGACTATCGGAAAACACAGCTATTGACACAACGATTCATAACAGTAGCAAAATTACAGGTACGAAGTAGCAATGAAAATAATGTTATGGTTGGGGGCCATGCAACACGAGGAACTGTATTAAAGGGTCGCAGCATTGGGAAGGTTGAGAAGCACTGCTGTGACTTTTCCCTCTTTACGTGGGCCCTCCATTTGGGCTGTAATCAAGCTGAGCAACTGAACGATGTTACGAGATCCACCAGAAGCAGGGCAGACTTGACCCACTCCTTCCTCCTTACTGGGTGGCTCAGTCAGTACGCAGCTCAGAGATAAGGCAAGGTACGGCTAAGAGTGAGTTACCCATCACACGGCAGTCATAGCCTGGTGGACCGGCCCTAGGATGCACAGGTCCGAGGATGGTGAACGCTGAAATGATGTCAGCTTCTGAAACCCGTGAGGCCGAAGTCTAGCGGACATGGGGGCGAGTCCTACCTGTGCATCCCGTGGTCCCCTTCTTCACCGAATAGCCCAGCTGACAGTGGCAGATGAAAGAACCTTTCGTGTTCTCGCATTCCCCAAACATGCAGATGTTGGGATTCAAGTCACATTCATTCACATCTGGAAAATACATTTTTCTGGTTACTGCTGTCCATCACCGTAATTTAAAAGCCGCCTTTTAAGCTGAATAGCATAGTACTGAAATAAACAGGTAAAACTTAAAATACAGCTCCCTTGAAAGATTCGTGTTGCAGGTAAGTACCTACCTGCCTCTAAGAACTTCTGAAATAATTCTTCTTTTTCATATTTTACAGTTCTGGCAAAATGGCTCAGATTTTCAAAGAAACAGTGGGAAAAAAAAAGTCTTCTTTCTGTGTGTGTGTGTGTGTGTGTGTGTGTGTGTGTGTGTGTGTGTATTCACATATGTATCAGACTCTCATTTGCTGGGGAGGAAGTGCTGTGACATGCTGTCTTCTGGACATGACATGGTTATTGAATGCATGAACTCACAGCAGCCGTGGTTACTCATACAAGATCAACCCAACTAAAATTGGACCACAGACATGGGAAGTGATTTCCAGGTCCTGGCCCCGACTGATGAGCAACGGTCAGTGGAAAGTGACTGAGGGAGGGAAAACCATTCTTTTGGAGGGTGTGGCCACTGGTAGGGTTCCTAAGCTCCTGTGGATGGCCCTACATCTGTGCACATAAGGGTGGCACTAACTGGACTCAATGGGTGATAGAAAGAAACAAACCTGAAGCTGAGCGGGAGACACATATGAGGAGATACAGGAAGAGAGGAAGAATGGAGGCAGACATTCTATTTCACTCAGTATGATGGCCTCAATAACAGAGAACAATAAAAACATTATCACTTGCTCCTGATACCCACCGATGCATGTTTTCATGTCCATTGAAGCCATGAAGCCATCGTAACAGAGGCAGCGATACTCCCCAGGAATGTTGGTGCACTGACCACCATCGCAGACATCAGGATGGTCTTCACATTCATCAATATCTGACGACACAAAGTTAATGGTCAGTGAGAGCAAGAACGTTTTTCATTGGTCTCAAATAAAATGTCTCCATTCAGCTCTACTTGACAAAGCCTGGAGCCACATTTCTAATAGAAGAACCATAGCATGCATATTTTTATCTTTTCTGTACCTGCACACGATCTCCCATCCGGCATCAGTGCGTACCCCTCACTACAGCTGCATTCGTAGCTCCCTTCTGAATTGGTGCACTGGGTGTCGCAGCCTCCGTTCATTATCATACATTCATCGATATCTGCGCAGACATTACAAGCACATTAAACGCCAAATCTACATCCATACAAAGGAATGGTTACTGCATCTTCTTTTTAAACAGATAATATATGACTAGCTTTGGATTTGTCTTTATACTGTTTGTACTGATTTAAGATTATACCAATGATCTCCCTTAATCCCTTTCACTTCCTTTTATACAGCATTCTGTTTAGTTCACTGTCTGAGGAGGAAAGAACCCAGAAATATAACAGCTATGAAGTTTGGAGCACTTTTTATGAAAAGACCAGTGAGTTTTCTGCAAAGTCAGCAAACCATCTGGCCCCTACTTACATTCCTTTATAGTACAAAGGACTCCCATAGGCTTTAGGATATAGCTGGTGACAAAGCTTGATGACCTGAGAGACGGGGAGAGCCGACCTGTGCGGCCTACCCTTACCTGTACAGCCCTGGCGGTCTGGCGTGGCCTGGTATCCAGGATTGCAAGAGCACTGATAGGTTCCAATCATGTTCACACATTTGCCATTTCTACAGAGATTGTCACTCAAGGAGCACTCATTAATATCTAGAAAAGACAAACAGAATTATGCTTTATACCACAGCAAACTTAGAAGAGCCTTTAAGAGCAGGTTTCACCAAAGAGGTGTCACCTGAGTGGGAAACAGGATAATCTGGGATGTTTGGTAAAAATGCTGGTCTCTATTCCCGTATTGCTGACACAAGAACTTTCTGCTGTGCTGGAAGCATTCCCTTCTCTGTCTATAGTTTCTAAAATGGAACTGCATGTTCTACTAGCCCTTGAAATGTGTTTAATATGACTGAGCAATTTTATGTATTTAATTTTAATTACAATTAGATAGCCACATGTAGCTAGTCATTGCCATCACAAAGTACACAGACATATTGTATGTCATAAGTAAATCTCATTGTTATCTATTTTATGGGTTTACACTGGTGTACCCACATGGTCTTCAAAAGCTGTTCAGGTGCTGCCTACAGAACTTGGACTATCCTGAAGGAAGATGCCGGTTCCAGAGAACAGAGTCATGGCAGTTAAGATCTCATATGCTTGTGTTCATCAAGCTGTTTAAGTGCCTGGCTATGTGGATCTTCAGCCTGCCACTGTTAGTTTAAAACAATCTGGCCTTTACAAGATGGACAAATGCCTTAAAAAAAAACTCATGCAAAAATATGTGGAATAAAGCATAAAATCCCTAGAGAACACCCTGTGACAGGAGAGTGATCCATTTCCATATGCAAAATACTCATCAGAAGGAATATAAGTTAGACTCAGTGACCACTGGATATAAGGAGAAATTATCTCAGACTCATACAACTACCTAAAAGAATATGCTGCATAAATTTATGGTTATAGTCATTGAGTATACATATCACAAAACATTTATTTTATAATACATATTGCCCTTTTGAGGGGCCGTTTTCTCAGCTGTAGGGTTGGTGAACTCTAAGCTGTGACAGATAGACTCAGGAGCAGGTTCCCGAATCACTATATTGCAGCATGTCCAGCCATGAATTCTTCAGTCCCCAGTGTAAAGTCATCTTGTGCACTGTTATCAAAATAAAAATACCTAAGAGTTTAAATTCACCCTGCTGAAAAATGTCTGTTTAATATATTGCTTAAGGTTCATTTCATGTACCGGCAGAGAAATCTATCTGGCTTATACATAAAGGTATGAGCGTTGGTGAGTTGTGCTCAAACAGTTCTGAGGAAAAGGTGTGCTGAGGAAGGTGCTTCCTGGCTAAGCCAGTGCAGGACAGCACATGTCCTAGACATGGTAACCCTGTGTGGATTTCAAGGGAATAGCTGGAGTGGGGAAATGCCTCCAGCACTCTGCTGTGACCTCTGCCATCCTTCTGGACTTGATGCTAGCAGAAGACCTGGAGGCGTGAGGTGTCAAGGGAGCTCTCACAGCCTTATGTGGGTGTATAGACCTGGGTGAGGTGTGGACTCTGACATAGTAGGCGAATGGGTGTGTGGACAGAAAAACAACCAGGAGGTGTCCTGGGCAGCTCACTCACCATCCTTCCTGGACAATGGAACCTATGGGCCTTGCAAAGAGGTCTTTACATGGAAAGGAGCCCAATGCCCAACATTCTAGAAACTAGATATGAGAAATTGGGATATCCAGGTTGACATGAGCTACAAAAGTCATACACACCCATTAGAACTGACTCTTGATCTTACCCATTGTGCTCACTGGATTTCTATACGAATGGGAAAAAAAACTCACCTACACAGTCCTCACGGGACGGGGACAGCTCATGCCCCAGGGGGCAGTCACACTGAAAGCTGCCCTCAGTATTCACACAGGTGCCACCCCTACAAAGGAGAGGGTTACGTTCACATTCGTCAATGTCTGAAAGGTAAAAACGTGAGATCCATTAAAGAACTCAGAGGAAAATACATTTTCACATACAGAATGGGAGAAGGGATAGTAGGAGGCAGGTGTGTGGCTCAAACATAAAGACAACATCCAGTTAGAAGTGGGATAAATCTCACTTGTTATTTCAATATGAAAAGCATGAAACTTCTACTTTCAATACAGCAAACCACTGGAAAATTTTCATGTACAAAATAATCTAGTTCATAAGTTACCTATACAATATTTACTTTTATATCACCATAGACTAAGGGTTCATATGTTGTTGCCAGTCAATTGAGTGTTTATAGCCTGAATCTAAGATTCCTAAAAGATTGCAGCAAGGAGAGCCTAATCTGTGGCCTGTGGCTGCATGCAGCCCGTGAGTGCAGACCGGCACATTATAGACAACAATGCTCTTTTGTAACGTGAAAAGGTTGTACCCATGAGAATGGCAACATCTTATGTGGTAAGTTCAATAAGTCACTCATATGAAATAGTGGCCTAAACATTTTTCAGTTTCACAACTACAGGGCATAGCTCTCATGGGACTGGCAAGCCAGAACACAAATCAGGGGTCACCACAATGTTATCAATTAAAAAAAAAATGGATCCTGGGTAGTCTGTGTGTTGCTTCCAGTTCAAGGAAGGGATTTTTGTCTGTCCCTGACAGGTCTCAGTCCTCAGCACACTTCCGGTCAAGGGTGCTGCCACAGCTCTGAAGCCAGCCGAGGCGCAGCAGACTGGCCTGCACTAGGCTGTTTTCCTAGACTGCCAGGCGGGTCTGAGCCAGCTTACCCATGCAATTCTTCATCATCATGAAGCCGCTCTCGTATCCCTCAAAGCACTCGCATTCGAAGCTGCCTGGGGTGTTCACACAGATGCCACTCCCGCAGAGGTCAGGAGAGATCCTGCACTCATCGATGTCTACTCCCCATGTTCAAGAAAAGAAAAATACAGAAGGAGATGAGAGGGTGCTGGAGGGACGGGGCTTCCCACGGGACGGGGCTGCACTTTGGAGACTTGGGAAAACCAGGGCTGAGAGTAGGAAGAAACGTTCCAAGGAGATCGGGTGGAGGGGACGTCTCCTTCCTAAGGCACATTCCTTTTTCCAACTGCCAAAACTGTCATGGTCAACCGGCAGGTGGGGCCTGGGTGTCTTTGAGTTCTGAAATGTGGCCATCTCTTTGTGGCTTAGTTGTAGTAATGGAGAATGGACCCAGCAACTCACTCCTCTGTATGGTCCGAGTGGGGAGGCAGTGTGCTCACACGGGAGGAAGGCCCAGCAATGTGCAGAGACTGTTCATTCTGCTACCCCAGCCAAGGCAGCATGTGGACATGGAATGCTAATGCTGAGAGGGTTGGCTGGCTGGCAGGACACAGACAGGCAGCATCCAAGGCAGACCCAGTACACCCCTCAAGTCAGAGTTTTCGGGCACAGCTGGGTCGTGGAGTGAACCCACCATATGATCTGTGCTGCCCTTGGAAGACAAGTGCTTACTTACCAAGTCTTAAAAAATAAAGAGAAACTATGTGTGTGTTTTACCATGTTTTCTCTATCACAGTAATAATATCTGCTCTCCAGATTATTAATTAATTTATTAATAAAACTCTCCAAAAGTTCTTGAGAACTCCCTCACACCTGTAATGCATTTTCAGTACCGAAGTCGGATCTACACCAAATATGTTTAAGAAAACATGAGCCATTAAAAAGTCACAATGAATGAAATGTTTCTGTCACTATCTTATTTTATTTTAAAATATTTGTTAATGTATTGAGTGTCTGACTATCCTGGAGTACTCTGCATAGACCAGGAACTCCCAGAGATTTCCCCAGCCTCTACCTGCCAGCAGCTCATTGTGTTTTTGTTTTTGTTTTTGATGAATTGAAGTTTGAAGTCTTTCTGTACGATCACTGGACAACTTCTGCATTTCTGGTCAAGCCTTTGTTATCAATCTGCATGCCACCAAACAGAAACATTTCTAACTTCATCTCTTTTCAATCTCATGGGGTTAAGAATGCTGTTTGCAGGGGTTGGGGATTTAGTTCAGTGGTAGAGAGCTTGCCTAGCAAGCACAAGGCCCTGGGTTTGGTCCTCAGCTCCGGAAAAGAAAAAAAAAGAATGCTGTTTCTAGGGCAGGAAAGCAAGTCAAAACATGTCTATCATAAACTAAAACAATTACTAGAATATTCTTCAGGTTGAAATAATAGACACAAACTCTTAATGGCTATATTCTTTAGTCCTCATATATTTTGAAGATCATATTTTCACATCAAAACAATGGCATTTTGGGCTATTTTGTAGCTCTCAAAATTCTTTGGAGAACTGGCTTTTAAGTTCAGTAAAAGAAAATAATAATAATGTGTGTGTGTGTGTGTGTGTGTGTGTGTGTGTGTGTGTGTGTGAGAGAGAGAGAGAGAGAGAGAGAGAGAGAGAGAGAGAGAGAGAGAGAGAGAGATTGATTTTCTCATTGAGGAGATGGGCTTTTGAAGGCAGTATACTCACTGCCAATGCAATAAAGATAGGTTTCATTAATGGACAAAACCCATCTTACCTGTACAGTTTCTCTCCTCCATGTCCAGGGCAAAGCCATTATTGCAACGGCACTTGAAGCTTCCAATTGTGTTTCTGCACTTCCCATAGGTGCACATCCCGGGAAAGGCTTTGCACTCGTTGATATCTGCAAGCAGAGTGAGGCCCAACTGTGGAGCTGGTTGGCAGGAATGAGCCCCCCCATTGCCTTAACTTAAAAGTCTATCTCCATGGACAATAATCGTGCAGCCTTGCAGCCGTGGACAGGGACCGCTCCTGGGGTCTGAAATGACTACAGAGATGGCACAGGAAACGTTTCCACTGTTGAAGAGGTTCTTCACCCTCAACTGAGTCTCAGTCCTATAAACCTGGGTGTTGGCTTATGAAGAAAAGTGGGGGCAGAGATCTCTCTGCTACTGAGGACATGGGCAGGGCTACCTCTCTTCAAGCTATGTCAAAGGAAATGCAGGACAGTAGAAGGAGAGGAAGAGAATGATTAGCGTTCTGTTTTCCCAGCTTTCTATCAATGCTGTCTTTTGCACGTAATTTAGAGTTTCGGTCCTTAGGCTGGCCACAAATCACAGGTTGAAAACAGAACCCATTCTCAGAGAGTGTAGAGTGCCCTGGAACGTGTGATGGGCCAGGGACCCAGCTCGCAGTTACCTTTGTAAAACGGACGCCCCGTGAGGATGTCCCCTCTGTTAGCAAAGCCTGGGCCCCGGGGGCACAGGGTCTCATATTCCTTGGTGCCAGGTTTGGGGCATTCTTCACACTCTGTGCCCCAAGCTGCCCCAACTGCACAGCAGCAGGCGTCCATGCGGAATTTCCCAGGAACGGGGTGGATGCATTCATCCTCATCCCACGTCAGGAAGCACTGCTCCACGCGGATATCTGCATCGACAAGCACAGTCTGAGCCTAAGTCGGGAGATTCACTCAACATCCCTATCCCACATCTGTTCAGTGACTCTCACACTGGGGGCCTCAGGCTACCTGCACTTAGCTAAAACTGCACATCTCCTAAAGGATTCTTTCCTCATCAATGGCAGTGCCGTGTGAAGCCGACTCGAGAAAGCAGTGCATGATGGTGGGCCTGGAGACAGACCGAAAATGAGAAACCAGTCTGTCACTACCTTGAATGGTCTCCATAGTAACAGTCATTTAGCGGGAGTGAAGGTGGGTTCTTAGAAGATTATTTAACTCTCATAAGGAATCCTGAAACACTCTCCTGATGACATGGCTCTTCCCTCCTAGCCCACGATCGTGGTCTTGCATTTTCCTCATTAGAAAAAAAGAATAATTTCAATGGTGGCCTCTTCTTTCTCATCTGCTTAAAGTCATCTTACAGGAGTCCTGTTAGGGTCCAGTCATAAACAGCCATGGTCAGCTAGATCATTGTTAGTGCATAGATAGTGCATCCCTCTTGCAACTCAGTAAAAATCTACTGAGTCTGCTTGACTAAGACATTATGTTTTTACTTCAAGTGGGTTTTGTTCTGTTGTTACAAATTGTGGATCTGGGTTTTCTCCTGAACCAGGCAGACCCATCAACTTCTTCACCATGAAGGGGCCAAATTATTTGTTTAAATGAATGAGCATTTTTCCAAACTGTATGTTAGTGCCCAGCTTGAGTGATTCAGGGACTCAGCGCAGCGATGAACAGCCACACGGCAGGGTGAGATAGTACGGTCTATGGACAACAAGCTCATGTGCTGGTCAACAGGAAGATGGCAGAACTCCAGTCACACACTTCTTAATGACAAATAGGAATAACAGGCTCAGAAAAGAATTTTTCTTAGCTAAACAAAATGATTTTTTTTGGTGAAAGCATTCTGAGACATGACATCATGAGTGAGCTTGAAACCTGCTTCACAAAGGGAAGGTCTTCCCTGATGGAAAGGTCACCATGGCAAAAAGACAAGTTTAATGCTTCAGTTATTGTCGGTCCTGAGTCTTCCGAGTTCTCAACCGAAGGTCACATCAGTATCTGCCTCCGTCTTTAACCTTGAGTTACATACATTTCCCAGAATCGAAACTGAGAAGTATTTTATAAGAGCAAGCACGGTAAAGTTTCATTTTGAGTGTTCCATGCAGGGTGTCTACATGAACGTGAAGAAAAGTCACACACTATACCACTTCCCAGAGTCTAATGACACAACTTCCCAAACACTGGTCTCCGAGTTGACTTTACCCAGCACGGCCACTAGGGAAGGAAGGATCTTTATAAGATGTGGAGGGTTTAGTTAGGTCCAGCTATGAAAGTATTGAGGTCCAGCGATCAAAACCCCTCTTTTGGCACTCTAATCAACATGCCCAATCAAAAGAAACCAACTCATCCTAACACAGGGCTCCTATTTTCCACCTATAAACCGCCATTTGCCTATGGGTCATGTCTGTCTCCTCTCTATCCAGTGACATCCAGGTCAAATATTCCCTCTCCCTCTCCCTTGTCCCCTTTCTCCCTTCTCCCTTGTCTCTTAGCCCCTGTCTTTGTCCCTCAGGGGCAAATCAATCTCCTTTGAGCGGAGAACTTGGTCTTGGTGCGGCTGTGCCAACTCTAGTCCTTTCAAAAACTTTACTACTCCACAGCTTATTGGGAAAAGTTATCTTTAAAAGAAAAAGTATTGCTTACATATAACACAAAATAAATGAAATTATATTTTATTTATTTATATTTTTAAAAATATAAATAAATTAAATTTTTAATTAAATTTATAATGGAAATTATATTTCCATTATAAAATTCAAATTCTATCAGCTATGGCATCGATAAAGACTAAGGTGAAACCACCATCAGTACAGTGTTGATAAGGAGTCTGAGCACTTTAGATCTTAAGAAAACAAAGCATTAAGAAAATCTGCAGCTGTGCGGGTGGTGGCACACACCTTTAATCCCAGCACCCAGGAGGCAGAGGCAGGTGGATCTCTGTGAGTTCAAGGTTAGCCTGGTCCAGCCTGGTCTACCGAGTGAGTTCCAGGACAGCCAAAGCTACACAGAGAAACCCCATTTTGAAAACCAAAAAAACCCCAAACAAACAAAAACAAAACAAACTTCTATTTTTTAAAAAAAGGAAAGTTTGCACTTTAATGGTGGTAGAGAAGGGAGCAGTATGATTGACATACCTTTGCCCCTCCATTCCCCCTTTTATCTGCAAAGTACGGTTGCAGTGAGCTGGTACATGCTAACTTTTAAAATTCTAGGTTCAAATTATGTCTAGTTTCCTTTTGTGAATATAGTGAGAGTAACTCAACTTGTCTAAAGTATCAGAAACTAAAGCTTAAATGATAGTTTTTCTTTTTTCTTGTAAAAGTACGTTTTAAACAGAAACTATATTAATAAAGCACATATTTTAATATCTTGAAGTGATTTTTTTCCCCCTCAAACTGTATCTCATTTAAAGCAAATTTCTCCAGTACAGACTCTGGTTTCGGACTGGCCCAGAGGACAAAGAGCTGATGGTTAACTTCATGCATGTGGACAGGAAAGCATGCATCTTACCCAAACACACACGGCCCGTTCCATCCAGTGTAAGGCCTTCAGGGCATTCACAGTGGAAAGAGCCTTTGCTGTTGACACAGCGTCCATTTGGACAGACGCCAGGAAACACCTCGCATTCATTAACATCTGTGGGGAAATGCAGTAAGCAGAAGGGTAAAGACGTTACAAATAGAAAAAGCAGGTGTAGCCTCATTTCCTGTGCAGGGTATTCAATCTGCAACAGCGTGGTGTGGATTATTACTTTAGTTAAAGCAAAAATATTCCACAACGCAGCCACCAGCTTTCCTGGGCACCAGCTGTGCAGACGGCCACAGCCATGCTGTCCATAAAAGTGCAGCCCAGACATGCTCCCTTGCCAGCTGTTCTGTGCCTTGAAGGCTGGGGACTTCCTTGGGAACTGTATAAAGAGGAGAAATGGGAACCTCGAAGCTATTTCCTAAGAGCACTGTGTTGATTACCCTGAGTTATTTTAATTGAAATTTCAAGGGTCTGGAAAACAGTGACTAGCTCCTTGAGAGGGAATGGGAATTCTGTGCTCTTCTTTAAGGACTTGTTTCATTCAAGAATCACACCCACCTTCACAAGTCACACCTTTGATCCTGGCAAACCCTCTTGGGCAAGCTGCGTCTGGAAGAGCAACAGGGCAGAATTTTACTTCGTTACAGAAGAAGAATACATTTGTCAGGCTCAGCACGAAGGAATTAAAACTTGAAGCTGGGTCACCAAGGCCAAGGGACCAGTTGTCTCCAATTCAAAAACTCCCTGCTTGCTGTGCTGCTGACACCATCCCTGTTGACCCAGACTGAAATGATTTCCCCGTCAATTCCTCTCTGCTGAAACTGACAAATGAATTAAAAGCAAACAAAACCAAAGCCTCAAGGACAAGGCCATCCTGTCCCCCTTGGACACATCCAAACGAGGACACCGGGTTTGAGCCAATTCTCTCTCCACATCTAAGAGACTTAGGAGGTCTGCTCACACTTAATGGAAAACGCAAATATAAATGTCTAAAGAAGAATGAATTTCACCTGTGCTGTGGATATTGCTCTGTATAAATAAAATGCTGATTGGCCAGTGGCCAGGCAGGAAGTATAGGCAGGACAAGCAGAGAAGAGAATTGTGGGAAGTGAAAGGCTGAGGCAGGAGACACTGCCAGCTGCCACGATGAGAAGCAGATGTTAAGATACCGGTAAGCCACGAGCCATGTGGCAACTTATAGATTAATAGAAATGGGTTGATTTAAGCTATAAGAATAGATAGCAAGAAGCCTGCCAAGGCCATACAGTTTATAAGTAATATAAGTCTCTGTGTTTTTACTTGGTTGGATCTGAGTGGCTGTGGGACTGGTGGGTGAGAGAGATTTGTCCTGACTGTGGGCCAGGCAGGACCAGGAAAACTCAGCTACACACCTGGAAAGACAATTTTGGAGATAATACAACATAGTGGTCTTCCTCATTAAAGATACGCTGTGAGAAGGAACGTCTGTTGACCCAGATGACATTCCAATCAACAGGTCTGGGGGCCTGGTCAGGCTCCTACCTAGCTCACAGCGCTCACAGGGGCTCCCCCAGGCAGCTCCAAGAGTGGCACAGCATTCGGATTTCAGGGTGGCCCCATTAATGTTCACTTCACAGCGGTTGTCCTGGATGTTGAGCCAGCATGTCCCTTTCAGGCTGTCTGAAAAGGAAGAGGAGAGGTTGGGAAGCTCTGATCTCGTAAGAAAAAATGGACTCTGTGTACACCAAAGGGATTTGTTACAGTGTAGAAAGGATACAAGAGTATTCACTCTTGAAATCATTTTTTACATCATATTCTTTGAGTATATTGACATGTGCCTGTATTTAAATACGGCATACATCAAATATTGAACTGCACTATCCCACACAATGTGGCCGTTCGTACAACTGTATCTGCTAATAAGCTCTAGAGAAATAATCACTATTGCCCAAGGGCTTATTCTGGTACTAGGAATATGGTGCATTGCCATGATAACACTATAACCCAGGTGGAGAGGGACAACCTTTATGATACGTGCTTTGATAGTTAAGAACAAATATATGTCGTTTCCATTCTTCACCGAACAAGGCAGTCAAGATCTACATTCTATTTGAGAAGATCCAGTATTCCCCTAACTGAAGACATTTATTTGATGACTAGCTTGGAAAAAATATCTTAAAAAATAAAACAAAACAAAGATGACAAACTTATGATGATAACACATAATGATAAATCCACCAGTCATCCCTGGCTCATACCAGGGCTGCTTTCTTTTAGTATTTTGTCCTGTGTGCTTATGTGTAATTTTAGCTCTACCTCCAAAACTAACACGTTTATTTATCATCAGTGACTTGAGGGCACAGGGCAATATAAACAAGATATAAAAATCTCCTAGCAATCTGACCACCTGAGATAGCCACTCCCAATTTTTAAAATGTTTCCATATCTCATTTAACTTTTTCTTTTTAAATAGTGACATCTTCATGAGCTACCACGGGCATCTCGCTTTTGAGTCCACATGTGCTGGAGGGTATGGCCAGTGGTGAGTGGAGCTTTTGATGGAACAACAGATTTTAATTGAGCAAAGGGTAAATGACAACTGATTCTGAAGCAGTGGCAATGAATTTATTCCAAGTGACAGGGTGAGTATTGACTGCCTATACAACTACATGCTTAATTTTCTTTGTAGAACTGTGGCTTTCAGTTAAGCGTGCATGGCATTGGCAATATTCCTGATTAATTGCAGATGCATAGCTCCGGGTGTGCAGCTAAGAAATCTGCATTCTTGACCATCTCCTCAGATGATAACAAACGCTAGAACATATTTGATAGAAATTCCCACCATGCCCCCACGGTCAGGCATGGTCAAGCATGCCCAGCAGGACACTCAGTCATTTCCACCTATTCATTTCTGGGTCATACGTCCTGTGTGACCCATGACCCGTGGCTGCATGGTTGCGTAAAGCATGCAGTGCAACCACGTGATCTATGCGCCTGCATGGAGTATCCACGTGGGCCTGTGTGTGCAGGTGTGGCTTGGCCTTTAAAAGCTGGCCCCCAGGTTCCCCCACCCCCTTCACACACGTGTCCTTTCAGCAGTCCTGATCACATCTATCCTTTTCTCCTCATCTTTTTTTTTTTTTTTTTTTTTTTTTTTTTTTTGGTTTTTTTCGAGACAGGATTTCTCTGTGTAGCTTTGCGCCTTTCCTGGATCTCACTCTGTAGCCCAGGCTGGCCTCGAACTCACAGAGATCCGCCTGTCTCTGCCTCCCGAGTGCTAGGATTAAAGGCGTGGGTCACCACCGCCCGGCTTTTTCCTCATCTTAATAAAACTCTTTTTAGTGGATTCTGCCGTGTTTCCTGACTTTTCCTTGCAGTGTAAGAGCGCCGTGAAAAAAAACAATATTACTGCACATAGTTGAGGAATATCACAGTATATCCCCATAGAACTTATTGCAATCTCACTTAATTCTACGTGCAAAGCTTTACTTCTAAATTCAACAATAAAATATACACAAAAGTGACTCCACAAATCCAGAGAAGGAACTATGAGAGAACGATGATGCTTGGGCATATCACAAGAAGTTGCCATGACCTAAATCCTGTGGGGGTAGAGATTAAACTAAAGCCACAATTCTTTCCTTGACCTAATATAAAAAGTTGTGGGCAAGAGTGTGGGAGGAGCTGGGTGAGGATGTCGGAGGAATTGAGTGTGGGCAGAGCTGGGTGAGAGTGTAGGAGGAGCTGAGGGCCTGGGAGGAGCTGAGGGTCTGGGAGGAGCTGAGGGTCTGGGAGGAACTGGGTAAGGGTGTGGGAGGACCTGAGGGTGTTGGAAGAGCTAGGTGTGGGTGTGGGAGGATCTGAGGGTGTGGGAGGATCTGGGTGAGGGTGTAGGAGGAGCTGAGATCTGGGAGGAGCTAAAGGGCTGGGAGGAGCTGAGGGTGTTGGAGTAGCTGGATGAGGGTGTGGGAGGAGCTGAGGGTGTGGGAGGAGCTGGGTAAGGGTATGGGAGGAGCTGGGTAAGGGTATGGGAGGAGCTGGGTGAGAGTGTGGGAGGAGCTGAGGGTGTTGGAAGAGCTAGGTGTGCTTTTTCCTTTGGGGCAGTTTTTGGTTTGGGAAAAATCTCTGTACACTCCAGAAAGACTGACATATCAGCCAGCATCTGTACCTTCTCAAATGAAACACTCTTTACAGGTTTATACATACTTGTAAGTGCCATGACACAGAGAAAACAGACCCATCCACAAGATTGAATTTAAATCTTCAATTATCCATATAATAACTGGTTTATCACCCTGGCTTTTTTTATTCAGAGTAAGATAAACTGTGACAGCAATTGCTACTATTCACTGGGCTAGTGACTGGAGTCATTCCAGACCCTCTTTATTTACTCAGTATATCTAAGGCCAATCAAGTATTTGGGTGCTGGCATCAACATTCAAGTCAGTGAAGTCAGATTCTAGGCCCTCACCATGCAACACTTCACTTCTTAGGGTGGTACTGTGCACTAAGACGCAGGTTAGGGACTCACTGATACTTTCCCTCATGATTTTTGTATACATAGAAGAGACGTAGGTGCAGAGATTTAATTATGGGTTAATTAAAATCTCTGAATAAAATAAATCAGGGTTAACATCTTGGGGGGAAGGAAAGACAGAGACAGAGACAGACAGAGAGACTTTATTCAGGATGCTCAGAGAAGCCCCAACTCTGACAAGCTTAATAGAAACAGGAAGAGGACAAGACACAGAACCTGGAGGAGGACCATTCTAGCCACAGAGATCAAGAACAGGAGGTGCAGGCTGGACATGCATGAGCGAAGGCCCATGTGGCTCAGGGTGGAGGGTAGCAGGCGGGGCTGTGGGGGATGGTCACAGCAGGAGTGGGGGTCATGAAAGTGACCAAAGCTTCGGCAAGGAGGGCTGCCCTTGCTCTGAAGAAATGGAGGAGCCACTGTGTTTAACACCTCCAGTTCCCACAAAGGAATGCCATGCTGACTTCTCTCTCCAAGCATAAGCTGAGGCCTGTGCAGAAATGCTGTAGGCACTATGTTTGGGAGTAAGAGGAAAACGGAGTCAATAGTATTAAGAGGAGAACTGGACAACAAAGATGAAGCTTCTTCATGGGAAAGAAATGGTCACCAGAGTGAGAACCAGACTACAAAAAGGAGAAATCTTTACCAGCTCTGCATCACACAGGGGTTAAAATCCAGTACACACAGAAATTTACAAAAGTTACCCCTCTCCCCCGCCAAAAAAAAATCCCAAGTCATTAAATGAATACACGGACTAATGCACCGAACAGTTAGTTCTCAAAGAAGAAATACAAACAGCCAATAAACACTTGGAAATGTGTGCAATAGCCCTAGCCACCAGGGAAGTGCAAATGTAAACTGCTCTGAAATTCCATCTCACCCTAGTCAGAACGGCCATCATCAAGAAGGCAAAAGACAGCACAGGCTGGTCAGGGTGTGGGAAAGAGGGACCCTTGCCCACTGTCACCAGGAGTGGAACTTAGCACAGGACCACTCAAAATCAGCGTGGAGGCTTCTCAAGAAACTGAAAACAGAATTACCACAGATGACTCAGCAATATCACTCCCAGGTATATGCCCAAAGGACAAAAGACTGTGTCAACATATGACAGAGAAACTACACATCCATGTTTATAGCTTCACTACTCATAAACACCAAGAAATGGAATCAGGTTAGATATCCATCTACATACAAATGCATACAGAAAATATGTATGTAGACATAATGGAATCTTGGGTAGCCATGAAGAAAAATCAAATGATGACTTTTTTTTTTTTTTTTTTTTGGTTTTTCGAGACAGGGTTTCTCTGTGTAGCTTTGCGCCTTTCCTGGAACTCACTTGGTAGGCCAGGCTGGCCTCGAACTCACAGAGATCCGCCTGCCTCTGCCTCCCGAGTGCTGGGATTAAAGGCGTGCGCCACCACCGCCCGGCCAAATGATGACTTTTATAGGAAAATAGACCCAACTGGAAATGGTTAAGTGAAAATAAGCAAGACTCAGAAAGACAAATATTGTATGTAGAACATAGATTTAAATATCTCTGTGTGTGTGTTCTTGTGGACATTTATACATGTATGTTTGCATATCACAACTAGAAAGGGGATGATGAGTGAGAAATAAGAGATTTTTAAGGGAGGTGGCAAATAGACAAAATAATGGAATATATATATATACACACATTAGGAAAGCCGAAAGGGTACCAATTAGGGAAAGAGAATGAATTGGTTTGTGTAGAGACAGTGACAGACGGGGCCTAATGGAGGAGGACAGGGGGGTGATGAATCAGAACACAGTGAAACAGGATGTGCGTATGAAGATGCTGTGATGAAATCTATTACTACGGTAAGCTAACCTAAAATAATTAATTTTAAAATCAGAAGAGAAATAATAGGTGGAGGGTGAAAAGTGGCTGAAATACAGGTAATCAGCAAACAAAATCAATAGATCCTGTTTATAGATTCAACGGGAAGCTTGGGAGTAAGGCATCGAAGCTGAGGAGGAGAATTTGGGGTGACAATTAAGAGAATGGAGCTGCCCTTGGTGAAGATAAATATGTGTCCAGGAAACAGGATCGAGTTCGAAAATCAGAACCTGGTTTCAGACACAAGACATGCCGACAGAAACAGTTGCAGCCAGGTGGAAACATAAGCCTGGAATTCATGGAAAGGTGAGGATGGATCCACGGAATTGAGAAACAGGGAGTGCACACAGGGAGGCAAAGAGATTAAGGACCCACCGGTGACATACTTCAGGTTGGATGTCAGGTGGGTAAGAATGACACAGCAAAAGATATTTTAAAAAAAAGGAGTTGAGAAACAGTTGCGCTTGGGATGTCCACAATGCAAATCCTGAGAGAACGAGTGACAGACTTCTTTGCTAATAGTCTACCATATGGAACAGACCGTGGGATCCAACAGCAGGGAAGCTGCTGTTCTTTTATGTCCACAGGAGTTAGGGACATAAGGCCAGAGTGCATGCAGACCCAGGACGAAGACAAGGGACACAGGTCTGGATCACATGGCACTATGGTACTAGAGCAGTACCACACAGGAAAAGTGAATCAAGTGTGTTGTTCTGTCAAGGTTAACAACACTAACCAGAATACGATAGTCTTTTAAACATTTACAAAACCACTTAGGATCATCTTTGGTATATCTGAAGGATTAACTCGAACTCTGTAACTATTCTTAGTACACAATGAAGTCACAGAAGCTCTAAGTTTAAATTAGTAACCAAAAAGTAGAATTTTCATTCCTTAGTGACTTAGATCCTGTGACTAAAAGTGGTGGGGTAGTCACTGATTACAGTCACTGATAGCCCCAATGAAAACACGTTCAAGGCAGGCTGGAGAGATGACTCAGTGGGTAAGGGCGCTTGCCAACAAGCCTGGGGACCTGAGTTCTATTCCTGGGATTCACATGGTAGAAAGAGAAAACCAATGGAAACACATTTTATCATAACGAATGGAAAACTGAAGACACTGGCCAGGGAAATGTGGTGGTGTTTAGTTGTTGGCAAATGGAAGAATGACTTAATGATTTGGGAATAAGACATCTTTGTTTCATTAATAACTATAAGGACAAAAGGCCAGGATGATAAAAGTCTATATGATGAATCAGAAAGGAAGATGTCTTTGATGCTCAAGTGGCATACAGATCGCTTTCTCAGACTATTAATTGACTGATGCTGGGTTCATTTCCTTTATATAATACAATAATTTCATCTTAGTTGGAAATTGTGCTTTAGCAAAAATATTTCTGCTTTACAGATCTAGTCCCATACCTCCAAACACTAGTAAAATTAGATTGTTTTAAAAATGGAGCCTTGTCCTAGGTGTGTGGCAACTGATTTTTAAAAGGAAAGCTGAGCAGTGCTTATATTTCAGTGGCCATGTTTCACTAGGAAATGAACACATGACTCCAAAGAAGGTTGGTTTCATTGATAATATGGGTCTCAGTCATTTCGAATTAAAAACAAGTAGGTAAGCTAGCATCCAACTCTCTATGGAGACAATGATAAAAATACTTGTGTCTTTACTTAACTATTAAATCACTAATGCATTTTGGCTAGACAACAAACAAGAACTTGCCCATTTATATGACACCATGGAAAACTCCCTTTAAAGGTGGATGTTAGGTATCCATGGAGATTGCGGCATGCTGCTAGATGTATGGAGAAATGTCTGAGGCAGACTTTCCCTGACACATAACATTTTTTCCTAGATCAGACTATCTTGCTCTGGATACATTCTGTGTCATTACCAAGACCTGGTCTTAAGCAGGCATGGTGGCCCATGCCTGCAATCTCAAGATCTGTGAAGCTGAGACAGAGGAATTGCGAAGTCCCAACCAGCCCACTCTGCATCAGGTCCTAGGCCAGCCTGGGCTATACATCAAAAACTTATCTTGGAACAAAACTTGGAATAAAAGAACTGGCCTTAGACATTTTGAGTCATAGTATTATCCCTAGAGATTTTCCAAAGCAAAAGAACACTTATCTTCTTTTCTCTGGAGCCTATCAACTTGTGATGGATGAGAGAAAGGAAAATACTAAACTCCCTCTGTGTGTTCATGTTTAAAAATCTTCAAATTCTTGTTCTGTAAACTGAATCCAAATCCCATCATGTCTTTGACTACGAAAGAAGGTTTAAAGATCTGTGACAGGATTCAACTGTACCCGTGCCTAGAGCATTTGAAGGGTACGACGAAATGTGTATGTATAGGAGCGCTTACAACCACAGCGTCATGTATCAACTGACGTGAAAAGGGGGGGCGTTCTAGAACGGAACAGCCTGCCTAACTTCTGTTCTTGTTCTGTTTCCACCACAGGAAGGCTGGGGTGTGGGATGACCTCCCCGGGGACTCCTTGTAGAGATCTCACCGATGCAGACGAATCCTGAGGGGCTGAGCTTGCTGCCGGGCGAACACTCACAGTGGAAGGAGCCCAGGTTGTTCCTGCAGGCCCCATTGACACATGGGTTGCTCTCACATTCATTTACATCTACAATGCAGAAGGAAAAGATTCCGTTAGAGCTGCCATGGGTTTCTGGAAAATATTATTCCAGCAAGTCTCGCTATGCCAGAATGTCTGGTAAACTTGGCTCTTGTAATTTTAATAGGGACCTACAAGGCCTGAAGTGAATGGGGAATGAAGACATGTGGTCTACAGCATGGATGCACATCTACATGACTAAAGACTCGGTAGGACCATCAGGAACAGCCTATTTGGAAAAGGGTTCAGTATGTGGACCTTCTATGACTCTAAGTACATGGAGTTGATTTGGTTAGCTCTTTCATAGGTTGTAATCGATTGGCATAACAAAGGCTGATTGTTTTCTGTCTCTCATAGTTCTGTGAAGTTTGAAGAAAAAAGCATGCCAACATTGGCTTTAATTCTGAACTCCCAGAGGGAAATCAGGAAACAAGGACTGGGATATTCATCCTGGCTACAGAATTTTCCCCAGTCACTATCCATCGTTCTCTTTCTTGAGCCCTTTACAGTTACATGATTACTTAATGAATTACTTTGGTAAGACATAAATTAGGAAAACTAGAGCTGGGGTAGGGTGGGGGAATTGTTCAGTGGCAGAGCACATGACTCGGGCCCTAAATCTAATCTCTAGAACCATTAAAGATAGAAAGAAAATACTAGCTTTGATTGTACTCAGTAGGACTCCAATGATTACGGCTCTTAGTCTTAAGTCAAATGATATACTAGAAATGTAAGCAATTCTTGTTGATGTCAAAAGCAGACAGAATCATAGTACACCTATATTTTCAAAAGGTGTCTAAGAAATTCTCAAAGTTATAAAGTTAAATACCTTAACACGTGAGTTAATAAAAGGTAAACACAGGTCTCAGTTAAAATATGAACAAGAACATCAAGGGCACTTTCCATTCAATCCAATTTCTCAGCTACAAAAGCAGCCACTCAATCCCATCTCTCCTTGCTTAAGTATTCCAAACATAGCAATGCATGTCAATACTTTTAGGTTAAACAGTAGGGGCTCTGAAGTCCCAAGGAGACACATACCTCTATACCTATCTTTGGATTTAATATAGACACTTTTTTATTTAAAATATTGGAGAAGATTTGTAAGTAAAGCTAGAAGGCTCTAATGCTTGCTCCTGATTAATTCAAGTAAATATAAATAAACTAGTCGCCGGGCGGTGGTGGCGCACGCCTTTAATCCCAGCACTCGGGAGGCAGAGCCAGGTGGATCTCTGTGAGTTCGAGGCCAGCCTGGGCTACCAAGTGAGTTCCAGGAAAGGCGCAAAGCTACACAGAGAAACCCTGTCTCAAAAAAAAAAAAAAAAAAAAAAAAAAAAAAAAAAAAACAAAAAAACCCCAAAAAATAAATAAATAAATAAATAAATAAATAAACTAGTCCTGAAAGGGGCAGGCTCAGAGCTGACTGCCAGCCAATGGGTTAAAAATATCAACTCAAAAATCTATGTACAAAGACCCAAGATGTGCTAACATGGGAGGGAGAAACCTCATGCCAGCTTAAACCCTAAACAAAGAACTATAGGCAAGTAAGGAATGTTGAGAGCAGGGAAGATCCCCCGATTGGTTATTCAGTAGCAAGTGGTCAACCCTAAAACATATCCAGACAAGTAACATTATGTGGACTGAGCAGGTTAGATTTATATATTTAGACTCACATATGTAACAACAATTAGAGAAACAGAGGCCATGAACTTGAAAGACGAGTGCATGGGAGGAGTGGGAAAGAGAGAAGAGATGAGGAGAGAATTATATAATTATATTTTAATTAAAAAACCTGTGCAGAGAGCAATTACTGCCACTTCAGAATGTCTGAAGATGTGCTCAGGTATTAATTTAGCTCTTGAACTATAAATTATTGGGAGAAATATGAGTGCATTTTGCTTTCAGTTTGCTTGCAGTGGAAAAAGATTTCTTAAAAAAATACAAGTATTTATAATACACTAATTCAAATGGGAGGTTTTTTTAAATGGAAGCAAATATTCTACAATATTGAAATCTTTTCATAAAAATATAAGCACAAAAAAAACCCTAGGGGGAGCAGGAAGTAGGCATTCCATCGGAGGGCAGTCCACATTTAATTCTCCAATTAATTCATTTGTGAGAAGATTCCCCCAAAAAGAAAGTGCTGGTGCCATAGTTTTACAAATATCCATTTTGAATTAAGCAATGGCCAATTCAAAAACACGTACAGCAACAACTACAAATATCAACTATTTAGTTTTCCCTTAAATACAATGTTTTTATGGCATAAATGTCATGGAACCAGAAATTGAAACAGTTCACTGTACATTTCTGGAAATAAACTTCAAAGCACATCTGGTTTACATTTAACTAGTTATGTCACTGGGAACACAATCTAAACCACAGTACTTGATGTCAAAATTTTAACTTTCACAGACTCTCCAAGCTCAAGCAAAATAAAATAATTTTTTTTTGTAACCTCAGCCTAAAAAATACAGAGGAACTTCCTGCTTATTGGTGCTGTTGTTTATTATACATTTAAATTAATCTATTGAAAACATGAATTACAAATAGAATAAGTGAACAGAGAATACATATACAGAAAGCTGAAATTTGCAAAGAACCCAGTACTAATTCTCTGTCTAGCCCATGGAAATTAGTAAGAAAGACTAGAGTAGATAGAGCTCAGGCTGACAAATTGACTGTGCCCAATGGTGGAGGTAGGGATGCTCAAGGAGACAAGAGATGAGTGGTTTCTGGGTCTGTACAAACGTAGTTGTGAGGAAAACTTTAGATGAAACGCAAATAATTTAACAATGGGTAAAAAAGGTACTTGGGAAAGTTTCCTGTGTAAATCATTTTAATTTTTTTTTTTAATTTCACCAACATCATAAGGTTGGAGCCCAAATATTTTTCTATCGTTTCATTTTTATTCATACACCATGAACGTCTTTCCTATGTATGAATAACAGATAAAGGTCATTTCCATATCAAAGGAAAGACTAAGGTTTATTAAGAACAAGTGCCCTTTGAACAAAGTAAGTCAAGAAGTCTCTCCAACATTCCTTGTTGGCTGATTTGCCACTGAAGTGCCTTAAAATTTATGTGACCATCCAACATTTTGCTACTCAATGTCATTTGGTCTCTTACGTGCTTGGTAGTTTACCTATCGGTATCTTTCAACACCATCTTACTTGTTTTGACCATTCGGGGTACGTAGCACAGAACCAGACCCCAGCCACGTGGTTCCCACTCTTTTGCTCATGTGATCACCAGAGGCCATAGTTGCATATGACAGATGGGAAAACAGACCTTATCAATAGCTCTGAGTTCATCAAGATGGCATTTCATCTACTCTTGCTTTGTAAGTTTCCTGGGATTTAGACAAACTTACCTTTTTAATAGAGAACTGAATTGAATGCAGCAGCAGAAGAAGGAATACCCAGGAAAAACACAAATGCTAGAAACTCCCTCTCTCATCCCTCTGAAAAAGGACAGTATAGGCAAATCTACTAGACAATCTTTTCTCGGAGAATGTTGAAGGAAAATGAGCGTTAGGAGTGAGAATGGAAGCCAGAAAACAGAAAACGTCACACGTATAGTTGAGGAGCCTGAGCTGGGTTTACCAACAAATGGCCCTCACTCTTAGGGAACCCCTAACCATCTGTGAAGAGAAGCCAAGTACTCCAATCTGAGACGGATGGGTGTGTCCTGTCAGACAATAAGGGAAACAGTTACCTCAGCTAAGTTTAGGAAAATGTGATTTTATGTAAATGATTATCTACCCCCTCCTTGGTTAATTACTGTTTTTTTAGACGTCCCTCCGACTCAGTCCAAACTTAGAACTGTGCTTTGCAATTGCATTCCACTGGCTTCAGTGGAGACATTTGTGTTCTGGCATCTTGTTCAATAGTCCTAACTTGCTTCTTTCCACAAGAATGCTTTGAAGTTAAAGAAGACGATGAGGAGAGAATGCTAACATCTTTTTTTTTTTTTTTTGGCATAATATAGTGCTATTGCATTTTTCCTGGGTGTGGAGTCACTAAGGAACAATTACACCCCCAGAAAAGGAAAGAGTCATTCTGCATTAATTAATATTAACTTTCTTAAAACAAGCTACTATTTGGAGGCAGTAACTGGATTCAAGCAAGCATAGGATAGGAATCCTCCGCAGGCCCACCTCGTAGAAACTAAAGAAAGAAATGAACAGTAGTGAAGAGACAGATTATTCTGAAGCGGAACTGTGATTAAGATATCAAATCATCACTGAATGCACTTATTCACAGCCTGAGCCTCACTGAAAACAGAGACTTCCTCCAGCATTTAATTTGTTCAAGCAACTTGCCCAGCAGAAACTCATGGCATAAAAGAAGAGGTTTTAAAATCCTGACCTAATTTGGGTCTACAAACCCAAATGATAGCCTTCAACTTGTCAAATGGAAAGGACAATTTTCATAGACTACATATTTCAGTGAGGAATTAGTTTCACATCGGCTCCAAACATTTTCCTGGGTTGACACTATGAACCATCCATTTCATAACGAAGAGGCTAGCAGCCGAGTGCTTTTGGAATGTAGGTTTGTAGGTTAATGTGTCACAGTCATTTTTTTTAAAGGGTAAACCAAGTGAACAAAATCAGATATTTTATTTTAACAAGTAAAATAATACGGCTCTTTGTGTTAGTTTTTTCAAGTGCTTGTTGATATTCTATGTGAACAGAACAAACCAACAGTGTTTATAAATTGTGTTTATATGAATGCCTTTTCCAGAACTTCCAAATCAGTGGACAGAGATCATAAAACAGGGAAGATATTCACACACGTTTTGACGACACTCCCTCGCTGTGACTGCAGTTGATATGTCTCGAGATGCTTCCTGGGCGCGGACATGCCAAGTGAAAAGAAGACAGCCCTTACCTTCGCAGGTCTCCGTCTCTGTCCGGAACACATAGCCAGGGGGACATGTGCAGCTGTAACTCCCCGGGGTGTTTCTGCACAGACCATTGTCACACAGCAGCCTGTTTACCAAGCACTCATCAATATCTGCAAGCAGTCAGCGGAAGACAGGAGGTGAGAATGGTTAAAGGCATATCACGCAGACCACCTACGTTTTATTTTTATTGGGTTTTGTCCCCCACTCTCCTCTCTGGCTCTGTATCTTTATGCCACACTAGAGCAAATATACCCATGCTATTCACACAGTACATTCTTACACTGGTGGATGCTTTTAAGATCTTCTGAAGTCCTTTGGCAATGTGTAAGACGTAGCCAGGGCTCTTTCTTTCTTTTTCTTCAGTTACCTTTTTTTTTGTTCCCACTAAATAGGATTACGTTAAGTTTATTTTTACATTTAAAGCACTGATAAAATACATGAGAAAGTTAAACTCATTTGCCAGTAAACTTACATATAATAAGAATATGGTATTTTTCATTTTTTTTTTCTGGTGACAATTCCAAGAATGTGTTAAGGGTCGGTTAAGGAAAAAATTCCCATTGTGTTTTCAGCTAAGGAAGAGGAGTTACTAGGGGAGCACTGTTGATGCATTTTGTACATTCCTCTCGCCATCCGGAATGGCCCAGAGAAGATGGTTTAAAACCTGCGGTTGGTTCAAAAGTTCACATCAACTTTATCTCACTTTATTTTATTTGGAACAGATCTCACCGTGTAGCTCAGGCTGGCATCGAATTCACTCACTATGGGCTGAGATTACAGGCAATGACTTCTTATCAGCAAGCAGCGTTACCAAGAGGAAGAAATAGCAACTATACTTGGGGATAAAGAGCGCCTTTGGCTTCACATTACACGTTTCATCTTGCACACAGCTGCCCACCTTTGTCAGAGGACATGCTGTCACCCCGATAATACTGAAAACGGGGATCGGAAAATGATTTCACATATCATCACCATCGGTAGTTTTATCTTTCCGTTTTACTTGAGTTTTTCCCACTCTGGATGCAATGTTTTGCTCTGATTCCGACTTTTAATATGTAGATTCAAATGAGAATTGTCTGAACCCAGTCACTTTTCTTCAGGGCTGTGATACACTTATGCTTGTATGTGCGGCACAAATTGGACTCCATTCTGCTTTTTTTTTTTTTTTTAAGGGATGAAGTTGGAGGGGGTGAGAGAGTAGAAGATGGAGAGGTGGGTGTAGAAGGCACTGGGGAAGAGGCAGGAGATGTATGATGAAAATGCTTTGTATGCACATATGAACTTCTCAAAAAAATCAAGACACACGTTAAAAAAAAATCTAATCCCAATGAGGTCACATACTGTGTTACTAAGGTTGAGGATGTTGATGTATGTTTACTGAGGGACACAGTTCAATTCCATGAGAAATGGTAAGAAAATGGTGAGTCAAACACTTGATAAGACTTACATGTTTTTTACGTTATCTCTGGGTGTGTGTTTTGGATGCATGCATGCATGTGCACACAATGTCTGTGGAGAGCAACAGAGGGCATCACGTTTCCTGACAACTGGGGTCACAGATAGTTATGAACCACCATGTGGGTGCTGGGAACTGAATCCTGGTCCACTGGGAGGGCAGCCAGTGCTCTCAACGGCTGCAACATCTCTCCAGTTCCTTCATCTATAAATTTTAACAAGCATCACGTTCACAAAATTTTTCTTGGTTTTAAAAGGGCCCCATCTACACGCTCATTTGGAAGTGCCCTTGCTTCTGCTGAATAAAAGATGGCTTGGTTTGTATTTATTTATTGAGACAGGATTTACAGCCTGCCTGGCCTGGGACTATGACAGCTGTTGAATTCCTGATCCTCCTGACTCCCAAATTCTGGGATTACAAATGCGGGCCACCACCCTTGGTTTACATAGTGCTGAGGATTGAACCCAAGGTTTCCATAGTTAGGCAAGCTCCTAGCAATGGTCCCAAAACTCCTGGCTCATCTGCATGCTTTTAGAACTGTTTAATGACCTTTGGCTGGTACCCTTTCCTGTATGTGTACAATCTATTTAAGTATATAATAATAAGAAAGTCCATCTGTACACATCTTAAACTCAAGATCAAATGGGTATATTAAGTAATAAAACCATTAGAAGAAACACAGAATATTAAGTTTCGTTACTCATAATCATCAACTGTTGGGTTGTAAAAGGCATTACAGATAATTTGTAAGTATTCTATATAATGAAAGCTCCAATAATTCTCATTTTATGAAAATGACTCAATTGTCCTGCGAGACAGTGTTGATTCTATCCAGTCTCTTAAATATGTAAACTAATAAAGCACTGGACTGGAGGTCTCCTTATCGTCCTCTCTTTCCTTTTGCTGAATATAAATTACACATGAGATTTTTCTTTCCACACTCTGTTATAAGTTAAAAAAGTTATCTCAGCTATCATATTTAGGCATGCAGCAGAAATTAGCGGTTTTTTTAATAAGGTCAAGGTTCCTCCAACCTGGAACACTGCACTTTCCCAATTTATCATTATCAAGGGGGTTAGCTTTTGAAGTCCATGCCTCACTGAAAACATTTAGGATTAAGATAACTACAGAGAAGCAGGAGGTGAATAATTCAGTCGTATTCACTCATTTGGGAAAAGATTATCTAAATACACAAGTACCCCAACAGGTTGGATGCTGTGTTGTGGAATTCAATTCTAATACTTTTGTATCAACGTACAATACAAAGGCAATAAGAGAAGCTAGGGGATTTCTAGTTTTCATCATTAATGGCTGTTTCTTCTCTTACCCATGGAATTAAAGAACACGAGTGGCTCTTGTGTCCATATATCCCCAGGAACTCACCAATGCAGTTTCTTCCAGAGGTATCTGGTTCATAGCCGCTGTTGCAGTTACAGCGGTAGCTTCCCCTCAGGTTTTCACAGATCCCATTGGCACAAATGTCAGGGTCCAAAGCACACTCGTTGATATCTGCAGGAAATATAACATGCGTAACACTTACAGACACCTCTTTGTTGACAAATGAGGATCTAATAAGGAGCGTTTGATGTGTGAAGTATCTAAGCTTGAAAATCTACAATTTGCCTTTTAGAAAGAAAAAGAAAAGAAAAGAAGAAAATAAAACTGAAGGACACAAGACACTTTACTGGTAAGACAAGAGAAAATAAAAAGGAAAGGAGCTGGCAGCACCCAAATAATTAAGTCATGTAGTATGTCTGTATTTTTGACAAAATTAATAAAGAACATTTATAGGCTGTTGGCTCAAAATCTAAAGGAAAACTCAATTTAATGGGTATTATAGCCATCTAATTAAAACACAGAGATTTATTAGGAAGGCCCGTATGATTTTATAGTCACAGGATGCTCTTGCTTTGTTCTCATATTTAGCAATTATTTAAATAATAGGACACATAGTGCCTCTCATTGCTCATGAGTTAGAATGAATCCAGAAGACACTCCAACACGGCTACTTGACAACAAAATGCTTTATAACAAGCCACGGACATGACAACTGCTGTGCTGCCCAGGGACAGTGGCACTTGAACTCCAGTGAAACAAAAACACAATTCCCAAGAGGCAGTGGTCTCTGGTGGGAGGTCACTGACAGGGAAGTAACAAAAACAAAAATAAAACAAAATAACAACAACAAAATACTGTGGTACAAAACTACCATTTTCTTCACTGTGATCTAACACTGATGATCGTTTATAGGAATTGGGAAGGATCAGCCAGCCAGAACATCCCTATAATCCTAGCACCTGGGACAGGGAAGGAGAGTTAGGAAGTAAAGGCCAGCCTGGGCTTCGAGTACTGTCTTAAAAAAGTAAAAAAGGAATTAGAAAGAACTCCTTAGAAACTCTCTGATTATCTATCTAACTTTTCATTTTATATTTGGGAAAAACATCCCAGTAAAATTCTGCCTCTTTCTCTGATTTCAGATATTTAAAACTCACCAACAGTGCCTGAAGATTTACAGACTCCTCAAACACAGCCACAAGCCTATACACATGTAAACACAGATGCACTTGCTTCTCTGTCAGGGTTTTGTTAAAAGATAATGCCAAATTTGAAATAAGAAAACTTGAGTGAATTTTACTTCTGCAGTTAGACAGAAACATGTTGGTGGTTTTTCAGCCTAAACAATCTTAGCTATTTTGGGACAATATATTTCAGACCTGATCCATATCAAATATCCCTATCTGTATAATTATTTGCTTTAGTGCTGTCTTAAATAAAACCATGGGCATGGTGCTGTGGGATGTCTGTCTGTACCCTGTGAATATATGTTGTTCCCATTGGTTAATAAATAAGCTTCTGTGGTCTATGGCAAGGTAGCTTAGAGGCAGGTGGGAAATCCAAGGAGAGAGACAGGAAAGAGAAAGGTGGGATGAGAGAGATGAGAGCCTCCTGCTGAAGTAGCAACAAGATGCCAGCAGACCGGTAATGTCATGGCCACATGGCAAAACACAGATTAATAGGAATAGATTGAGTTAAGTTATAAGAGCTAGCTAGCAAAAAGTCTGAGCCATAGACCAAACAGTTTGTAATTAATATTAAGCCTCTGAGTAATTATTATATAAGTGGCTACGGGACCATGGGTGGGAGAGATTCCTCCAGACTGCAAGGCTAGGCAGGACCGGAGAAAATTCCAAATACAATATGGCTTGATAGTAAGGTTCTCAGTGAAGTACTTTTAATGGATAAATATTTACCTGTAATGAAAAGCAGTCACATGTGAAATTCCATTTAACGTCATCTAACTTAACAACTATTTCTCTGGAAGATGGTTCACCCTCTCATTCTCCATCTGTGCATCATCACAGTAAATATAACCATATTCATATGCTGATCAGAAAGCTATATATTTATATTTTACAGTTATGAGACTGAGCGTTGAGCAGAATTACCTCTTCCATCCACAGTGATGCCCACTCCACTGCTACAGAGGCCATGGAACTCAGCTGTGCAACGAACACAAACAGAAATGTTAAGCCATGCCCACTCCACAAGCCATTAATATAACGATGGAAATAGGAAATTTAAAACAGGCTTACTCCACACTCGGTCATTAACATAACAATTTTACATAAATTCATTTTATACTAAAAACAATCACTGTTGTCTAGAACATAATTATTTCAAGAATTCTAAAAATCACAGAAAAGTCTAAGTAGTAGAATTGCTTGTAACCATGGTTCAGGATGATCTCGATACACTGATAAATGTTAGAATACTTTTCATATGCAACTTTAATCTAAGACACGTCATCATATTGTTTTTGTTTTTTTTCTCCATGATAACATGACAAGGGTCAAAACTTCCGTTATCATATTTACCCAATACCAGGTAGTCTCCATTTTACAACTAATAACTAATCTACTTGTCCTAATACCACCAACTAGAAATATTTTTTTCCTTCTTACAAGAGAGAAAACTGACAAAGAGTAACACAGCAGTTTGCCCAAAGTCACTGAGATGAGCAGAATAGCAGGCTTGGGTCCTGAGAACTATCACAGACATGTCATGTGAACGCCCCATTTACTGGAGCATCAATATTTTATTCACAGGGATATGGAGGGACTATATTTCCTTATCGGTCTCTTACTGATGTACTTGGGTCTTTCCAACTTGCAGAAACTTAGGCAAGTAATGACAACTTGAGCTGTGCTACCTGAATAATTAATTTTTTGGAAGTAAAACTTCTCTGGGTGCATGCTTCTTTTGAGGTTAACATCCCTTCCCTGTTCCTAGAATACTCATCCATCTGCCATTTAAGAGTATTTGTTTTGGCATATCTTCCCATCACAGGAAAAATTAATTGCCTGTAGTTTCCTCAGTCTGACAAATAAAATTGTAATCTCATTATAATTTTTATAGGAGACTTTTTTTTTTCACATGGAAAGCTACCATTTACGTTCTCCTTTGCAAAACTCTGTGCGTACTAAGCTTTCTTCAGCAGAGCATTTTGACTTTCCTTACTGATTAATTTATGTTCCTTGGAGAGTAAGGGATGATATAGGAAATGCTTTCTTTCCGTTTAAATCTGTGTTTTGATACCTGATATGTAGTTTAGTATATTTTATTTCCCCTCTTTAATAAAAAAGAAAGAGAAAATGTCATATTCAGTCATTCGAGATGTATCGAATGTTTTTCCAAGGTTTGAATAACCCATTTAACACTTTCAACAGAACTCAAAGCCCATCAACTTTGGGAGAAGTTTTCTCCCATCTTCCACATGGAAAGAGAACTATCAGCATCTCTCTCCTCACTGCCCCAGGTAACTGCGGCTTCAGCCTTTGTGCTCTCCCTGCTCTCTGGTCCTGACCCTTGTCGGTGCTGATCATACTACAGCGTAATTCGTGTTTGCTGCCTGTGACCTCAAGTATCTTCAACCTGAAGCAGCAGCAGCAGCAGCAGCAGCAGCAGCAGCAGCAGCAGCAGGGAATTTATTTTTGAACCCCACTGTACTTACTTATATACCACAGAAGCTCATTGAAAGCATGAATGAACAAGAGTCAACTGGGATGGACCTTGGGCTTGACATTATAAGGTGTTAAGATTTTTCAAAAGTCAATCAGATTGTCTTGTATTTATAAATTCAGTAATGGCAAGTACTCATTGAGGTATTTTATATTCTCCATAACAACACTGATCAAGGGAACTGAGGGTAACATTTGAATATAAAATCTGTGCCACAATCACAGCTGCATGAGCAAATAGCTGCTGTTCACTGTGATGACTGTGGGTCCAGCGAAAGCATGCACACATTCTGCAAATTCTGACCACACGCCTCACAGACCGAGGCAAACTCAGCTTTTTCTTCTTCGATTCAGAATAAGGACAAGACACTTCAGAGTGAATATCATCTGTGGGCAAATTCTACTACTGAGCTTCTAGTTTCTTACTACAAGTGAATACCTGAATTTTTAGCAGGGCAAGGCTGGCAGGGCTCTCCAAATCCGTAGTCGGGATTAGCACAGCAACATTCAGACTTGGTCACTGCTCCAGGGAAAGGACGCACACACACTCCCTTCTTGATTCCGCCATAGCAGGTACTACGCATGTGAGTGTCTACCGGAAATAGACGCATGGTAAGAGAGGCAGAGACTGTAAAACGGAAAGCTTCTGTAACCTAAGAGTTGGCTATACTGGGGATTTTCAGAGAACACCCGCCACTCCCTCTTATTCATCTTTAGCCTCTTCGAAGTTGGGGAATGAACAAATATGCTTGTAGACTAAGGGGATGACTGAAAACATGCCAACAACTGCGGTCCCCAGCTCTACCTTGTGACACACAGGTACCCACCTTCCCACCTATTCGTACAGGTCTTTCATTGGGTAAGGATATAGAGACAGTTAAAAGCACCACCTTGAGCTTTAATCTTGGAGCTGTCCTAGCCTCAGCCTGGCACTTAACTCTTGTTTCTGCTGCAGCAGTTCTAAGGAGCAGTGAGGATAAACTGCTTTAAAATGATTAGAGTGTTGTCTAGGAAACTGCTTGCTTTGACCTTTTAAATTAGGTCATCTTTCTTTTCAATCCTCAGGATGCTGGTGGTGACCATGTTTTTATCTTTGATGTTCAACTAATAGGAAAAAAAATGAGCTGAGTATGGCGGTGCTCAAATCTAATCCCAGCACTCAGGAGGCAGAGACAGGCAGATCTCTGAGAGTTCAAGGCTAGCCTGGTCTACAGAGTGAGTTCTAGGCCAGCTACATAGTGAGACGCTGTTTCAAAATGAAAGAAAAAGACAAGGGACCACCGTCCTGGCACTGTATTGGGTGTCTATGCAGACAGGATCTCATGAAACAGTCAGGTCACCAACTCTAGAGCCCAGGAAGAATATGTAAATAGGTCTAAGTCACAAGCCCAGGCTGGGATTGACTATAGGCTTGTGTGGCTTCCAAGGTAACTCCTCTTGCCACTGTACCCATCCATGCCCCTAAAACAACCCCACTCTGCTTGATTCTCTCATTCCTGAGTCTTATGAAATGTGTTATGGCTTTATGAGGCAGTATATAATGAACTATTTAAAAAAATAGACTATCTTAAAAGTCAGAGAAGCAGCGTAGTTTCTTAGTAATAGAGCATGGTAATTTCATCAGGGAATAGCCCCCATTGGAAGTATCTCACATTGTTCACAAGTTGTTGGAAATAACTGTAACTGTTTCTTAGAGTGTGTCTTCTAATGTTTTGTTAGGTCCTAGCAGTTTTGACCATGAAAGGAATCGGACTTACAGCTCTGTTAAACAAGGAGATGTTTGTGTTTTCACATGGAAGAGGGCCCCAAGTTTATCATCACCATAACCCGGAGGAACACAGCCTGGATTTACAACAGGATTTCTGTGAGAGTTTTAGAGATTACCAATAACCTTGCAAGGGATCAGAGTATGGTCAAAGTAACTGCTGTTTTCAGGACAAGAACATACAATGGACAGTTTTCAAAAGCAAGTTGACTGGGCTGGGGAGAGGGTTCAGTGGCTTAAAGTGCTTTCTGCTTTTGTGGAGGATCCAGGTTCGGTTCCTCGAACCCACATGGAAAACCATAACCACCTATAACTCCAGTTCCAGGGGATCTGGCACTTTCTCCTGCACATACATGGTGCACATAAACTCACCCAGGAACACATACATGAAGGTAAAAATAATAAATGAATAAACTTAAATTAGTAAAAAAATAAAAGCAAGTAGACAGAAAGCTGTGGAACCAATTACGGGAGCAATATTTAATCAACAGAGCTAAAGAGGAAAAAAAAGTTTCTGGGAGGGACTGTATCCTGTCCAACACTACACACCTGGTAGATAATGGAACTGGTGAAGAAAAGAATGTAACTTTTTAGAAACAAAAATGCTGGTGTTTGGAAACATGATGCAATGTTCTAAAGCTAGTGTTTAAAAAAGGCTGCTGAAAAAGAAAATTTAGCTGAAAATTTTCTAAAAGCAAGGCAAATTTTGAGATCCCATCCTGAAGATAGAAAGAAATTAATAACTGATCCCTCATATCTGTCCAACATCAAGGATATCTATCTATCTATCTATCTATCTATCTATCTATCTATCTATCTATCTATCTATCTATCTACCTACCTACATACCTATCTGTCTACCTATCTGTCTGCCTGTCTGTCTATCTATCTATCTATCTATCTATCTATCTATCTATCTATCTATCTATCTATCATCACTTATCTATTTATCTCTCTATCTAATGCTTAAAAGAATAGTTATTAAAAGAGGCTTTTTTGTGCATAATCTGAGTCATAAATTGAGGTTCTTCTTCTTTAAATCTTTTCAAGACCTAAAGAGTACCATGGTATCCCTGGAAGGACTTTTTATTCAGTCCTGCTTGGGAGGTATAACAGGCAAGTCCAGGGCCATGATGTGTGCCGTGTGAGTGAGGAACAGATGGTGGGAGTGTGAGCCTCAGGTCACAGTGGGCAGTGGATAGTATGTCTTTGGGGTGGGTCACATGAAGAGAGGGCCTTTGTAGCAAGCACACAGGAAGAAGGTGGCTTTAAATATTTGCAAAGCTGGGAAATCTTGAAGCCACCCTAGGGCAGTTCCAGTACCACAAAGAATTCCTACTTCCACCGTCCGGCCTCTCTCCCTGCACTCCAAAACCCTCCCTCACTGAAGAGCGGAGCTTAGAAGGGAATTTGTTATTTAAAACCCAGCTAGGAATATTAATTAATACATGCTAGTGAACATTCTAATTTCTAAATTCAGATTATTCTCATTATATAAAATCTTCATAGAATTTTCTTGTTACCTAAAAGTTAAGTTATAGAATAGACCGAGTTTTCTTCCTTCATTACAGGATCCACTTTGTCTACTGAAAAAAAAAAAAACTAAAAAATAAAATTTAAAAGGATGGGGATGGCATGGAAACATAAGTTTTGTCTGTTTGTGAATCACGGTTCTTCAGTACACTAATTAAAACCATAGCTTAATTTTATGAAAGTTAAAAAACTCAATTATTATAGAAACAAAGATATAAACAAGAAACCTAAGTTAAAGAGCCAATTCAAATAACTCATGGGAGTGACTTCTTCCTAACATAGTAGGGAATGGTTCCCATTGTTTATTGGGTGGACTGAAGAAATCTTCCACAGTGTGAGAATAGCAATATATAATTTCCCACTCAAACAATGTGCTCTTATTTTAAAAAGCTGAAATCCATGATGAAAAAATTCACAAAGGCATTCCAATGATTTCTGATGTGTTCCCTGAATGTGGATAAAAGAAAGAATCCTTGGTTTTGAACCTCAATTTCATGAAAAATATTCATAAATTGGCTGCTTGAAATAAAAATCATCTCTCCTTTCTAAACCAGCTTTATGTTCACTTTAGATTTCAATGGAATCACGTAGGTGTAGACAAAATGCAACTAAGTGTTTTAAGGCAACTGGAAATACTTCAGCTCTCCGCACAGGAAGGAGCTACATTCTTCTGGCTGCTATATTTGAAATTCCCCTGGATAAGTTGCTGACAACCTGCAGGCTGAAATGCAGCCTGGGCTGGACACAGGATGAGTCTGAGAGAACAGATGATTTCCATCTGCCGGCCCTTCCTTGTCTCTCCTAACCCCTCCTGGGATTCAAGAGTTAGAAGTAAAGTATTAACAACTAGGGCTAAAGAATTTCCTTTCTCTCAAAAATACACTTTCAAACCAGCCTTGCCGTTTTCCTGCCTAAGCTGAAAATCAGAGGGTGCAAAATGATCAGCTCATCCTTCAAGCTTCACAGAAGCACTCGGAAGGGAAAATCCCATGAATGTGTCTTCCTAACTTCTCGACTCTCGGTATCACTGCAGCATTGTGGCTTAGGTCTTGAGGTGCCCACAGCATCTCACACACATTCTTGCCTGTCTTTTGAAAGGCACTCCATGATCATTTTGATTCATTTTCATGGCATCCATTCAGCAAATATTTCCAAAAGGAATTCATAATGGCTTACAGTAAAATGTACATTCAGTCTCCTATTTTCCCTTTAGTAGTTTATTGTGGTGAGGATTAATCTTAAAAACTTGAGGCTTTAGAAATCAGTACACTTCTACGGTACAAGTCACTTATGATTCAAGCTTTGTTCAGATAAAAGTAAGAGTTTACATGAATGTAACTATAATCATATCTGCTATTAATAATAACACGAATGCCTGCTGAATTCAAAACTCTGTTTCTTTGTATATTATCAGAAGCTTTGAAAGGAGACAGTCTGGGGGTCTCATTTTTGTAACAGTTGTATTAAGATATAATGCACGAGCTATAGAATTTACCCATCGAAACTACGTTTTAAGAGCACTCACAATTGGATTTTAGAACATTTGCATGTCCTTCAGTTATCATTTTCTTCCCCTGTCACCCCGTCCTTTCTGCTATAAGCCATCACAATGAATGAATGCAGACTGGCCTATTCTGGGCCTTTCCTATAAATGACACCATACACAATATGGCCTTTTTGAAATGGATTCCTTTCACTTGGCATATGGTTAAGCCTTCCCTGTGTTTCAGCATGCATTCGGTTGTGGTTGAGTATCACTATTCCTCTATGTAGATATATTCTATTTTATGTTTTCAGAGACCACTTGGGACCATCGGGCCATTACAGAACGCTTACTTACCAACACATACACGTCCATCTACTCCCACAGCCAGGCCAGGGGGACAGTCACAGCGGAAGGATCCCTCCTTGTTGATGCAGTGCCCATTCATGCAGATGCCTGGGGTCTGGCATTCGTCAACATCTGCCCAGAGGGGGACAGAAGCTGGTCCATTACAAAGTAGTAGACAGTGCTGGCTGAACTGGTCTATCCTACCAGCCTTTCAACTGAGTAACTTGCAGGAAAATATATAAAAATAGCAACTGACCAACTATAAAAATATAGTCCTCTCAAGCACATTTTGTAGAAGGCAGAATAAGATCTGCTGTATGCATTGAGGAAAAGAAAGAATCTAATAATGCCTATTGTTTATTTGATTACTTTGTTTACTACTAATAATATTTAATTCAAATTAAGTGAAGCAAAAATCTACAAATCTATGATCAATTTTTGCAATATTTTTTCCACACAGAAATAGATGGTTTTTGACATTAATCTCAACATTTTATTAACAAAATAAGCTGAGATATTCCTTGTCATCTTCAGTTCTCTGGCATTTATCACATGATGCCCAATATGAAGTGGCATTCTCAACAGCAGAAACACACCCCAGACACAGAACTGAGAAGTGATGGCCATTTCAAGTCATCTAGAGTCTGACATTTGTAGTGAGAAAATTGATGAAAAATAATTTCCAGAAGAGAAATTCCCATGGGGGAAGCCAAAGTCATCTATATACATGCATTTAACTTTGCTAGGAAACCCTGAAACCACGAAGTTCCAGACTGTCATGCAATGCTGCATGATACAGAGAAATGCTGGTAACACCTCTCCTGTGTTAAATCTCAGTCAATTGACCTTGAGATTTCAGGTCAAAGCAATAGCTTTTCCACTTCATCCTGTATTCCCTTTCTTTTCTTTTCTTTTTTCTTTTTCTATTTTTTCCAAAGTCAAAGTTATTTGTTACACATGAACTTAGTCCTACTTTGTATCCCTACTGTCTTGGAATTTCAGTGAAATCACAGGAATTGGTAGCAAATCTTATTTTATTCTGGTAGATTGGTGAAATTGAAGGCAGAAAGCATTCATTGAGTTGATTTCCTCTAAGGGAGGAAACCGAAGTAAAAATAAAAGTTTGCTTCCAAGATGAAACCACAAAATGAATTCTGTGTTACAAAGTGCTGCTTGTGAGTAAGAACATCATACAGTGTCACAGATTTCCAGGAGGACTCTAATTTGATTATTAAAATTATCACTAGAATTCGGTCACCAAAATGGCTTCGTAAACAAAATGGCTAATGAAAACATTCAAATTATGTCTTCACTTAATTAAATTAAGATTATAAAATCATGATGTGTTTCCTAACAACCTGTAGATTAGTGCTATGGAAAAGATGTGATACTGTGCCCAAAAAAAGTGACCCTGGAAAATCCAGGCCTGGGAATATATATAAATGACGATTTTTCAAGGTTTCTGCTTACTCTTACTCATTTAGCCAACAAGTCACAAGAAATTATTTCTGTATTGCTTTCTTTAGACTTGATAAAATCAATTTGCCACACCCTTAGTGTCTCCTATACCATTGTTATTTTGCAAAGACGTTATTGTTTCTCAGTTCACAGTGTATCTTTCCCCAGGAAGCTTTAGACATCTATCTGCCTTGCTGATCTAGCAGGAGATGTGAAAAACATGAAATTGAAGGAAGGAAAATGGAATTATTCCTCTATGACCCACAGACAAGGAAAGGATGGTTCCAATCACGGCGACTCTCTTATCTCAGAGTGGTACATACCTGTGCAGTAGCGGCCGTTTGGCGCCAGAACAAAGCCTGGCTTGCATATGCATTTGAAGCTACCATCCTCATTGATGCACATTCCATTCAAACACATGTTGGTAGTTGTGCATTCATCATGGTCTGCGGCAGAAGACAGAGTGACTTGGACCCCTGGCCTCAAAAGAACCAAGTCAGTCTCTCTCTCTCTCTCTCTCTCTCTCTCTCTCTCTCTCTCTCTCTCTCTCTCCTTCCATGATCTCCAGTCAAAACGACCTCACAGATGAGTCCTGTCCTTGTGGGTCCTATTTTACTTTTTTTGCATCATTTAGCTTTTACTTTGAGATTATGATATCATGACACCATTTCTCCCTTCCTCTGCCTCTCTCCAAACCCTCTCATGTACCTTCTTTGCTGTCTTTCACATTTATGGCCTCTTTCCCACTGGTTGCTGATATTCCTGAACACATAAACACAGCCTGCCCTGTCTGTATAATGTTGCTTGTGTGGAAGTGTTTTCAGGGCTGGGCATTGGTTCACTTCACCTTTCAAAACAAGAAAGCCTCATGCGTGAAGACAACGGTGTGTGGAGACTGGGAGGGAGCTTCCATATGAATGGAAAGGCAAGGAATACAACTTACGTTTAGTTGCCTTTGAAACCATATAAACATCAGTGGTGCCTTGTTTTCTCGAAAAGGTAACAAGGTTTCGGTGGGCCTTAGGTTTGCAATGGAATTAATGGTAAGCCTCATTGCTGGTGAAATGACCTGGGCTTCCCTTAGTGAATGTGTGAGTTCCACTTCTCTGTTGGCATCTATTGCTCAGCCAAGCATGCCAGTCAAAGACTACCGGCATGCCAAGCATGCCAATTGGTGACTGTGGACACCAACATTGCTGTATTCTCCCAAATTCAGAAAGAGGCTGCCTCTTCTCTATCCTATCAGTGTTATGACCCTAGCACCTAAAATACAGCACACTGCCGAGGAATAACTGTTACTTATACTTAAATATGTACTGTATAGGAAAAAGATGAGCAGTCATAAATTATGAGTTGTTGTGACATTACTGATTAACTATGGCTTCTCTCCTATACTCAATGTTAAATGCGTCTGTATTTTATTTACCTAAGTTACGTGACCAGCTTTCTTTCACCCACGAGGTGTGGACACCTTTGTAAAAATCATCTATATGGTTCTAAATCAAAGGTCTATCCTCTAAAACCCGTCTTTTTAGAAACAAATTCCATACCGACACAGTTTTTCCCATCTGTGGTTAACTCAAAGCCAGCATTGCAAATGCATTGGAAACTTCCGTCGGTGTTCACGCAGCGGCCGTTTTTACAAAGAACTCCATTCTGGATGCACTCATCGATATCTGAGATGATTAAAGAGAGCCAGACAGTGTTCCTCTGTAGTGCGTGTCAATTAAAACACTAAGACAATGCATGCCACTTGAAATACTCACTGTGTTTTCACACACGATACCCAAGATTGTGTTGCTTTCTCAGCAACATTTTCGTCCCTCACTAGCTTTTCTTCTTGCACAGAAAGTGTGAGCAGTTCTACAGACCAGATAGTAGGTGAAGAGGGAGCGAAAGCAAGAAGGAAATGGGGTGCAGTGAGCTTAGGAGTGGGGAGGAGAAGGCTGGAATTATGGATGCAGTCATTTTGGGCATAATGGACGAAGACCTGAAAAGTTGGAAGTAAAAGAGGCTGCAGGGTTCCTGGGTGAAGAGCAATATAATGATTGCAAGGAGAGAGTCGATTCAGACCACCAAGTGCCCGTGGGCGAAGAGGAAATGAAAAGACAAGTGAAGCTGCCTGGTAAATGGATTCTGAGATGAGTCAGCAGTGAGGTAGGTTTTGGATGATGATGGTGGCGGCTGAAGCATTGAGGCTGTGACGACAGACAAAGCGTGATGTGGTGTTGGATTGTGAGTGGGGCTCAAAGACAACAGTCGTTGAAAACGACTATAAATATGAAGCTCAGTGAAGGGGAAATCTGGCGTTACCGGGAGGAAGGAAGCTGTGCTGTTGAGGAGGCAAAGAAGGCAGACTACAGGTTTCTGAAGCCAGATAACTACATTGCCTGGGTTATACGTGCACACACAGTGCCTATGTTTAAAGGGAGATTCTCCAAGGGCATTATAAAACAAATCCACAGCGTAACAGCGCCGAAGTAATTCGCGTCTCTTAGAAACTTCAATAAGTTTCCTTTGACTTCGACAGCCTTGCTGACTCGATTTCATTGCACTGTTTTCTGTGTGTAGAAACCCTGCTTTACCAATGCATGCTTGCTTCGTAGGAGTCCTCTGGAATCCAGCGTGACATTTACAGTAATAGGATCCAGGTGTATTAACACAATCTCCATTAGTGCAGGGATTTGATGTGCATTCGTCAACATCTGTGAGGAGCAAAAGAAATCATTACAGACGTCACTCAATTTGTAGAAATGTTTGTTTAAAGTGCATTTAGCCTCCCCAAACTTGAGAGAGGGCCAGCCCATGGTAATAGTCTAAATAGTGGAGTATTTATAAATGAATGGAAATTCCTTTCTTCAAATATACAGTCCAATGTGAAGATTTACAAAAATAATACTTATTGGTGAGTACTAGAGAATTTGCTTTAATTAGGAAATAATGGTTTTTTTTCCAACTGGAATAATGCCCAGTGATTAAGGGCACAGGCCTTAAAAAACAACAATGTGAGTTCCAACAGACTATAACACTCAGTAACTACAGCAATCTAGGTAAGATAATAGCTTAAGGGCTTAGACAATGTCATGAGAACATGAAGGGTTTCTAAAGATACACATGCACGCACGCACGCACGCACGCACGCATACACGCATGCATACGCGCACACATATGAACACTACATGTGGTCAATACTGTTAGTTTTAAAGACTGGACTATGGACTTTTTTGGTTACTGCGTTGTGGACTCATCTATATAAGCACAACTAGGTATTCACCGAGGCTTTATTTTGTAGTTAAAAAAAAAAAAACATAAAGTACGCAGACAATGAAAACTGATATAGAAAAAAATCTATTTTCCCCCCATTAACTTCAGATTTCGTGCAGGCCTTAAAATTGGCACTGAGGATTTTTTCTCACAGAAAATAAGATCTGATGCAATTACTATCTGATTTGAAAGACAAGAAAGCTGAAGTTTTCATGTAAGGTCTCCTAAGGAACAATTAAATGTGACTCCATTACAGAGCTTTGGGTGTGTAAAACCCAGGACTAGACTGACAATTCAGACCAGGCAAATCCCAGGGAAATCACTTGTGCCAGTGGAAGCTGAATTTGTCTTCCCTTAGCAAGGCTCACTAAATAACATGACGAACGCTGGCAAGTCAAAAAGCTGGTGCCATGGTTAGCCATCACAGGTACCCGGAGAAGCTGTTAGCCTTGCAATTTTGGTTAAACTGGAGAAAGCCGCAAGGTCATCAACTCGCAGGGTGACCATTTCAATAAAGAGACTGCTCTTTCCACAGATGTTCCTGCCCCAGGACTGCACTCCCTCAAACACACCAGCCTCGTTTATATAAACTTTCAGAGGGAGTGCAATTAAACCCTTTCTGGTAAAAAGAAGTGGGGGCAGGGGGGCAGCAAAACAAAACCTCACGGTGAATAAAATGAAGACAACAGAGTATAACAGGATTAAATGCTTTTTCAATTCATGTAAAGGCCCTTGCAGCCCATTAAGACTCACTTACATTGACACTTTGGGTTGATAACATCAATGCTACTGAGCCAAAGGAATGAAGCAGAACGGGAGAGAGAGAGTTCAGAGCATTAGCAAGCACATAAAGGAACAATCAGCACTTTCCACTGTGCAGGGCTGCTTCTCCAGTCTGCACTGTGGAAAACCGCTTCGTTTATCCAGACGGACATTACTGACGTCCAACCATTAAACAGGATCCACAGATGGATCTTGACGGAAGTCCCACTGTAAAACTGCTTACATGAAGCATTTGAGAGACCACACACCCAACCCCCTCTTTCCAGGTAATGGTCTGGGAAGCCACGGCAAACTGGAAGAGTCTACAGTGTCTCAGCATGTCTTTCTCCCTTAAGGACCTGCTCCCATGGCTTATTGTTGCCATGACAACTCTTCCGACCACCATCACTCAGTGACACCAGAGCTGTCTCCTTAGTCTTCAAGGGTCCAGCCAACCGACAGGCTGTATCTGTTCATTTATTTTTATTTCTTCATTGGCAAATTAATCAAGTTGCTTTATGATTCCAAGTGCCTTTTAAACCTCATTTGTTGCTTTTTTGTTTGTTTAACAGGATTATGATTTTGGTTTGTTTTGTTTTTGAGGCAGGGTGTCTCTCTATATAGCCTTGGCTGTCCTGAAACTCACTCTGTAGACCAGGCTGGCCTCAAACTCAGAGATCTGTCTGCTTCTCCTGGGTGCTGGGATTAAAGGCATGCACCACCATGCCCAGTTGAATTATGATATTTAACTGAATCATTTTTATCTATTTTTTATAGTTCTGGGGATCAAATTCACGGCCTTATGCACGCAGACAAGCACTTCATCATTAAGCTCCACCCTGAGCTGCTAGAGATTTGGCTTCACAACAACCACAAGTCACTATCACTGTCTTCTGAATCATGCATTTTCTGTCTCTTCTCTATTATGTGTCTCACATTCCAGTAATGCAAAGTGACCACATTTATCTTTCTTAAAGGGGCAGAGATAAACAACTACCATAGTCACTACACTGTGGCTTTTTCTAAGACTCCATTAAGAACTGAGTAATATTAAGAAGAATTCATGGGAATCTTAGACTTCTAAAACAAGGGAAAGAATTGTGAAAGTATTGATTATTGAAGTTGTTGAATTTTCAGACACTATTTGAGTTTAAAAGTTTAGCCTTGAAAAAATATTTTATATATCAGTTTAGAAAATACTTAATTTGAAGAGCTCTGTATTACCCATGGCAGAAAAGGAATGCATTTATTTCCTATTGTCCTATCATGAAATGATATGAAGTAAAATTATTTTAACAACCATGTGAATCAGACAGGCACTAGGCATTACAGAATTTCATGGTAAGAGTCAAACAAGAAAATAAGAGGAACATGGTGAATAAATGTAACTGCTTTCAGTTGAGGGTAATTCTCCTAGAAGCAAAAAGGGCCAAAGGCTGTTTTTTTTTAAATGTTTAACATAGTGATTTCTTTATGCTTTAGCAAGTATCTAACAGAAGTTCCCAAATATAAATGGCAATTTGTCACACCTCAAAACACTGGCACATTTTAAGGAGGTACCATTCTTATTCTGGCTACTAGGAATATTAAATATTAGTTAAGTATTCAGTCAGGGTTTTTTTCTAAAATGCTAATTTGTTCATGAACTTCAAATGATTAAAAGCTGACATCAGAAAGAGAATAGTAGGTTTAGAAAGACCAAAAACTTATGTTTTACCTGAAAATGTGCTGCAGTATTAAGCTATGCCTGTGTGCATTATAATAGTGTGAAAGAGAACCTTGATGGGGTTTTTCATTGTTGATGGATTGAATGATGAGATCCGTCTATACTGTAAATGTGTATATCTGGGCAAACTGTAGAAGATCTAGGTTCCCCTAACATATTAAACCATGTGGATATATAAATCCAACACCACATTAGGCAGAGGTGATAAAAAGTATGACAAGAATCCTTCCTTCCTGGGGCTTAACACATCAGGCCCTTCAACGTTAAACTTGAAACAAAACTCATCTCCTAGGCATCTGGCTGAGTGTGGTCTATGGACCATCTATGGGTGAGGTGAGCAACACTCACGCCAATGGCTTTCTGAGGGATGAAGTTCAAGGTGTGGCATCTGCAAAGAGAAGTCAACTTGGACAAATCAAAGCCTCTAGTGAGGCTCCATCTGGCCTTTCTAGGCGTGAGTCTAAAGATGGGCAAATAGGCACACCTGTGACTCTTATCTGAAAGTACAGGGCATTTCTACAGATCATGACCATGTGCTTCCAGACTCAAGACCTGGAAGCCCAAATGAGGAACCTAAACAACGTGTTCAGATGGAATTTTCAGTATCTGTACAACACCATCTGGAGTGGGTTGTGTTTGTCTCCAATTGTTCAGAACTTAGCAGGGAAAAGGAGACGTGCTGATTGTGGCGTTCCTTAACCCCTCCAGGGAAATTCTGATTTATCCAGCTGGCAAGGGGGCAGCTCCCGTGGAAGCTGCTTCTGAGTCGGAGATCTCTCCTTGTCTTCCTTTCCACTGTCATGTCACATGACTCTAAATCAAAGAGATAGAATGTAGGGACTCAGCCCTTCCGAGACGACCTTTTAAGTCTGTGAGAAAATGGCTTCTAGCCAAGCATGGTAGCACACGCCTTTAATCATAGCACTCGGGAGGCAGAGGCAGGTAGAGCTTTATGAGTTTGAGGCCAGCCTGGTCAAAATAGTGAGTTCCAGGAATAGCCAGAGGTATACAGTGAGACTCTGTCATAAAAAAATGGAAAAGAAAAAATAAATTGTGTGTGTGTGTGTGTGTGTGTGTGTGTGTGTGAGAGAGAGAGAGAGAGAGAGAGAGAGAGAGAGAGAGAGAGAGAGAGAGAGAGAGAGAGAGAGAATGGTCTCTGAGTTCATATATGGCTCAGGACCAAGCTGAGGAGTCTCTATAATAACCACTGTCAAGATCTAGTGTAACGGCTCCTGGAAGCCACTGGGATTTCAGGAACATGATGAAAAAGATTTTTCACAATCACTTGAAGATGCCACTGCCTTCTTCACTGTGTGGACATTTTCAGTGACAGGGCAAAGCAATGCTTATGCCTGAGATCAAATGAAAGCCACATTGCCAAGGACACACAGCACAGTAGAGCAAAGACAAGCCATGTTGAACAAGTAGCATCATTTGTGACAGTAAAAAATGGACCATACTAAATCCTGAGCTGTGGGTACACTTGCTAAAATCTCTGAGGAAAGTAACACATATGACACACCTTTGCTGACTGAAGGACCACAATGGTCTCAGAAACAAATGGCGGTAACAGTCTTTGTAAGCCATGTTTTATCACAGAATAGTATTGTTACTTGAAGATGAGCTCACATGAAAATTACAGTTCTTCAAATATGTGAGTATGTAAGACATTTTCTTGACAAAGAAAAACAAGAACCTGTCCCTTTAAGGAAATAAAAAAAAAAGTCTAGTTGATGTTAAAGCTAAAATCCCAGGCTTAAAGTGGCAGAATTAAAAAAAAATACGGCTAATTTTCTAAAATTTTACAGAGTTTCTAATGAGTCTGAATGTGTAATATCAAATGTGTGTCTTTTTTTAAATAATGTTGAAATATCTTGACTGTGGAACAACTTGTAACACAGGGAGCCATTATGGCCATTTTAGGTCAATAACCAGTTAAGGGGTCCTGGGATAGAGACAGCGGCATGCACACCAGAGAGACAGCACACAAATTAGTTTTACTTCAAACGACCTTAAAAAAAAAATCCCATTCTGTTCCACTTGTTCTCACGATCTAGCTGCTAGGTGAAAACTTAGAAAGGCTTAGGAATCGTAAACTTACCTATGCAGTCTCCATTGGCATCCTGCTTATAGCCCATGTTACATTCGCATCTGTAGCTAGACACAGTAGGTATGCAGCGTCCATTCAAACACAGGTTGGCGTGGTGCTTACATATGTCTATTGTCTGGTTGAGAATTGCTATGGAAAATCATGAGGTAATCAGACTCGGTTGTCACAACATGCATTATTTACTTGAACTGATTTTTTTAGAAGTTTAATAGAAATTAAGTGTCTATCAGAAGCCTGCATTACCCTGTATTTTATTATATTGTATTTTCCATTTTGGAGGCGTTTGAAATATGCGTGTGTGTGTGTATGTGTATGTGTACTTTGCTCATAGTCATTCTCTGTTACTCTCACATTTTTATTAAATTTTAATATGGAAGATCTTAAAAAACAAATACTTGAGACACATGGACACAAGTTGTGCTAGTTAAGTCACACATCTGGAAACTCTGCTCATGTCTTTTTAAAAAAATTTCAGGAATGTTCTACCATACATTTGAGAGTGCTCCATTTCTTTTTCTTTTTTTTTTTGTTACTTGCTGAATATTTAGATGTAGCAAATAGGCAGTATGCCAGAAAGAATAAACATAACACCGTGGGACATTATTAAATATTATTATCCAGAACAGAGCTTTTAAAGAGCGAGCTTAAATGTCAAGCAAATGGACGCCAACTCTGGTCTGAAGCCCACACTTCTCAATTTCAAGCAATTTGATAACAATGACAAAGCATAAGAGAAGAGAGATGTGTGCGTTGTTAGGCTATCTGGAGAGGTTCCGTTCAGGGCTGGCTTTATCTTATCTGAGACACAGTGTTGGGAAATAATCCAAGCAGCATATGAGCAGGGCATTGGAACAGGCCAGATGAATGAGAATCCAAAACATGCTTCCAGTGACATCATATAGGCTGGATAGTTTTGGACTCTCATTTGTATTTTCAAAGAGCCTAGGTCACATGCATTCTTTTGTGCCAATTTATCAAAAGGGTTGAAGAACAGATGAAATGCTTTCCTATCACATTTTCTTAAATTTAGTATTAGTGTGCTTTAGATACACACAGACGTGTACACACACACACACACACACACACACACACACACACACACACACACGTTTGTTAATGTAGTATCACTTGAGGCTGATAACTCAGGAATCTATAGGAAATGTGAGCACTTACTTAGTCCAGTGATGATGGGTCCCTGTCCCCCGGCACCTACTCCAGCTCCCCCAACACCAGGAGAAAAGCCATTGCCTCCAGGGATGGGGAGGAAGCCTGTTCCTCCTGGGCCATAGCCATTTCCATTGCCCCCAGGGCCTCCAGGTCTCGAAACTGAACTCCCGGGAACGCCGCCCATTGGAAGGCCATCCAGGCACAGTCTGCGATATTCCTCTATAAGAAAAAAGAGTGTGGTTAAACACAAACAGAGTTCTTGCTGCATCATAAAAGCAGTTGTCATAGATCATTTTTAGTTTACTTATTCTATACAATATGAGTAACAAGGTTATTTTCTTGTTAAATAGTTTCAATGTTGTATATTAACAAGAACAAGGTATAGGTGTTTCAAAATATTTAAAATTCACGTTCCTCATTATTTTAATTGACTTACACAAAGAGCCCTTTGTGTGTACCTTTTTACTTTACACCCTAAGGATAACTCATAACATTCCAGGCATAACTGTTATTGCAAGAAATTTACTTTAGCAGGTGGGAAGCTTTAGGTAACTCATTCTACATGTTTGGTTTTCCTTGAATTCTCATCAGGATTGTGTCCACCCAAATTTGTATCTGTTTTCTTCATTTTTAAGGAATTATATATTAAGATAGGTTCGGAATAATGTTTTAAAAATAAATTTTAGCAGAAGACAGTATTCAGGTAGCCTTCAAATCTTTACTTAGTTGCGTGGGTATCAAAACCAAGTAAGAAGCAAGGCTATAGCAACTGCCTTATTGTCCTAATTATTCATGGAATTAGGGCAGCATATTAGAGATCAGGCTTGGGAGTGTATTATGGCTTCATGCTTTTGAGGGAATGAAGAATGTGTCTCATTTTTTTTTCTCTGTAACTGCATATATAATATGCCTTTATAAGTAAATTTCAGGAGCTTTAATTATTTTGAGTTTTCCACATGGAAAAGATAACAGAAAATGTCAACATATTTATTTGTGGAGCCTTAATCATGTTTTCCTATTTGTGCTCTATCTAACAAGAGGACCTTCTTGTTCATCCTAAGGGGATTTTTTTTTCCAATAGAAACTTACTGATAAGGCACAGGGTATGAGAGGGATTAATTCTTAGGTCACAAGAAAGGAGAGAAATGATTCTAAAGGACTAATAAGCTACAAGGTGACGGTAATCCAAACACACACATGATTTGTGTGAAGAAGAAGGGCAGAGAGCACTTTACTGTCTCTTTAACATGGTAAAGTTTTAACTTTACCATGTTACTGTCTAAATACTGTTGGTGCCAAGGTGACAGCAGCCTGACACTCACCAGAACCTCTGACAGGACAGGCCTCAGGAATGGTCCCAACACCCCAGCAGCGGCCGGGCTCGCAGCAACACTGGGCTTTTGCCATTCGGCCCGGGAGTTCTTGTGCACAGCGGCCATTCACCAGGCCAGAAAAGCATGTGCCCATTCTCTGATCTGAAGATGTAAAGGGAAAACAGAAGACACGGTGGAATTATCTCTGGTTACTACAGCAACCATTTGCCATGTTAGGCGAATACAGGAGAGGTGATTTGCATTGACTTAATCTTTCCCATTCCAGCTCATTCCCTTGTCTTTTAATTTTTACACATCTGGTCATTGCTTAATTCATATATTCATCAAAGATTTCTTCCAATACTGATTCTGTGATATTTTTCTTGAATATGAAAGCAAAAGACATGCAAAGCTGAGGCAAGCTTCAGTGACAAGCCAAACAGGCCCGGTGCTCGATGAACAGTGACAACTTAACCCCATTCTTCACAACCTTGTTTGGGCTCGATCAAAATACTTTTTTAAACAAGCAAAGAATGGGGTTGTGCTATGTAGCTGAGGCTAGCCTAGAGCTTTCTATGTATTTCAGGCCAGAATCAAACTTGACCTACACGTGTTCTGCTGTCTGCTACTGAGATCTATGTAGCTATTTGCTTTACAACAACATCTAACTGATGGAGACGCTGATTTAAAGATCAATCAGGAGCTCAGAGGTGGTGGCACACGCCTTTAATCTCAGCACTGGAGGGAGGGGGACAGAGGTAGGCGGATCTCTGTGAGTTCGAGGCCAGCCTGGTCTACAGAGCGAGATCCAGGACAGGCACCAAAAACTACACAGAGAAACCCTATCTTGAAAAACAAAACAAAACAAAAAGATCAATCAGAAGCCACCACAGAGGCCGACGTCTGAGTACCTGGGCTGCAACCGTACAAAGAACAGGGTCCCAATTGACAAAAGAAGAAGAAATTGCAGAGGCCGCTGTCACAGGAGCCCTAAGGTCACTGTGAAAGGACTTGAATGGGATTTGAATGCAATGTTGTGAGGGTTTGTGGCTGGGATGGCTTCAATTAGAGAAAAGATAACGGCTGACATTTTTAAGATCTTGACTGTGGTGGGAACTATCAGAAGAGAAGGAAGAGCCATCAAGAGGGCACAGGAGCCATTCAGGTGAGCAATGACTTTGATGAGGGCAGCAGCCAGGGCTATGCTGTGAATAGGTGTTGCTCTGATTGGTTGATAAATAAAGCTGTTTGACCAATGACGAGGCAGAATAAGATTAGGCGGGACATTCTAACTAAGGAGAGAGAAGCAGAAAGGAGAGTTGGAGTGACGCCAGCCCGCCACTCAAGGAGCAACAAGATGCCTGCAGACAGGTAATGTCCGTGGCAACACATAGATTAATAGACACGGGTTAAGTTAAGTAATAAGAGAGGGGGATCTGTGGTTAGTATGTAAAATGAATAGAAAATTTCTTAATAATAAAAAAAGAAAAAAGGTATCATTGAGTTTGGCAATTCAGATATGGTAAGGCGTTGGTATGCTATCTGGAGGATTTGGGGTAGAAAAGTAACAAATCAAATTTGAGTCTACTAGAGGTCACTTTGTCAGCTGAACTGAGACAGAATCAGTGTGGCAGGCAACATAGGAAGACAAGTTTTAGTGGTCACCAAGGACGGTCAACTCCCAATCACACCGGAATAAAAACCCAGATCATCGGCAAACTTGATGTACGACCACCCGAATGAAAAAGTTATGTCCAGTTAATTATGTGCACTGACATCTGATCAAGATCCTTTGTCAAACAAATAAACAAATAAAAAAGCCCCCGGGGTTGTAACAGACAGCTCAGACAGCCCTAGAGCTTACTGCGGAGCCCAAGGTAGCTCCACGAAACCATCCTTCCCCAGCCTCTGAAGTGCCAGATTATGGATGTCTACCACTGTGCCTGGTTATCAAGATGTATTCAAAGACATTTTCTCCATGATTGTAAAAAGATACAGGACAATACTCAGGAGCATCACACCAAAGACCTAACAGAGAGGGAGAATCACTTTTCCCCACGGACAAGCTTCTTGACAGGCTATCCAGTCCCAAGTGGTCAGTCCTAAACACAAATAAATACAAGCAACACTAAATGGACTCAATAAGTTGCACACACATGCATAGGTGTAACAATACTAATTAAAGAAAAAGAGGTCATCAATCTGAGGGGGCCATGGGAGGAGTTGGAGGAGAAAGAAGGAGGGATAGAAATGGTGTAAATAGAGTGCTCATGAAATTATAAAAAAAAATCATTGCAAATAATTCCAATCATATATACAGCTGACATTCTTGGCATTAATTACATAGTCTAACATAAATACACCATTTCCGTGAATGGTCCATAGCAATCTCGGATTGCTTCCAAGCCAGCTTGAAACAAATGAGTTGGCTTTCAGATAGCCAGCAGGAAGTGAAATGTATCCCTTTGATTTCCAATAGAGGCTCAGCTCGCTGCAAAGCAAAGCACCAGATCTGCTGTATGCATGTATGCTTACAGCCACGGAAGACACTAAAAACCTTAAGAGCTGGGTTTGAACAGTTTGTAGCTGGGAGTAATATCCCAGGTTAATTTCTATTGTAAAGTGAGTCATGGGAACACATTTTAAAATATTCATTCTAGGGGCCAAAGTCTCATATGCTTAGCTCTACTTGATTGCTGTACTTCTCATGAACAAGATGTAAATTAAGATAAGTAAGCCCTGAACTCTTAAAAATAATCCCTCGAACTATAGAATACAACCAATGTTACAAGGTAGGATGGAAACATGAAATTTGGCAAGGCTTCTGCCTGGAAGAGCTTGTGGCATGTTTGGAAACAAAACCAAAATCACAGCCTTGAGTCAGGAGACCTAGCTTTACTTCCATAACTTTATTTAACTCTTTTTACTTATGGATTGGAGCTGGTAGGAAAATGAAATAAAACAATAGGCCCCTTGACCATGTGGTAGACTGTCTACCTCAAATGTCCCTCTTAATGAAATTATCCTGAAGAGTACAAAAAAACGTATAAATAAACAACACCCTGCTGACACGAAAGCCAAGAGAAAAAGGAGAACCCAAATAAAGTGAAGATGGGCGTTTGGAGAATTAAGTGTGCAGCTGGGTTTCACTTTTCAGCTTCTATTAAACTACAGATTTGCCAAACCTCTGTTACAGCTTCACAAGGCACAAAGCATCCAGAACAGGAAGTCTAGATCCCACCCACCATGGTGTGACTAGGTGCCTCAAAGACCAGTGTCCTGAGGGCATGAGTGACAGAGTGAGGGAAGTGAGGAGACATGCCTGTCTCTATGCTGGAGCTGTGGGAGAAGGAAGCAGCTGCCTCTTGAGAATTTATAACCATAGGCTCTGTGCACATGCCTTTAATCCTATCACTCGGGAGGCAGCGATCCATCTGGATCTCTGTGAGTTCAAGGCCACACTGGGAACAGAGCCAGGCAGTGGTGGCACACACCTTTAATCCCAGCACTTGAGATCTCATATCTTTGCTTGGGAAGGACACACGCCTTTAATCCCAGGAAGTGATAGTAGGAAGCAGAAAGGTATATAAGGCATGAGGACCAGGAACGAGAGGCTTTTAAGCAGTTCAACTGAGACCATCAGGGGTGAGGACTCAGAGGCTTTCAGTCTGAGGATTTGTGGAAACAGGATCTGCTGAGGAGTTGATAAGGTGAGGTTGGCTGTGGCGTGTTCTGTCTCTCTGATCTTTCAGAATTTACCCTAATATCTGGCTCCAGGTTTTTCTATTAAGACCTTTTAAGATTCGTGTTACACACTAGTCTATGGTTTGGAAATCTCAAGCTACTATTGTAACATGCACCTAGGATACTAGGCCATCTGTGAGAGGGCAGAGGCAGAGAGGGAGGACTATAAAGAAAACAATAAATGTTTTCACAAACTACATGATTACTCTCCTCTAATAACAGCATAGAGATGGCGGACTCACTTCTAATCCCTTGAATCAAAACACACAGAATATTCTAACACGAGGTACAGGACAGTGGCATCCATGGTTCAGGTCCACAAAAAGATATACTGTAAAGGAAGCCAGTTCAGTCCGGTCCAGTATGTCTGTGATTCCATGGTCCTTACCAAGTGCTGCAGTAAGGCATTTTATCAAGAGAGAAGACATTCAGAAGAGCTCTGTCAGAAACGAAAGCTGCCCAGGAACATTATTCCTTGAAGCAAGGACTTATTGGGGCCAAAGTCAAAGAAAATCCATAATAACATGGTCCTAACACTTGGTGTGCACTCAACTAGACTGACATGTTGTAAGCAAGAAGAGTATATTGTCTACTCGTCTAGGCTTCTCCACACTTGTTAAATTCCCAAGCAGGCTTTGCCAAGTCTTATTTACCACGGTCCCCAGAAAGAGGAAACAATTTGCCCCCTCTGAATAAAATATAAATCTTTACTGAAACAAAATCGTGGTATGATTATCAGAATGTGCCTCATGGTCTGGCATTTAGTCTAAATTTGGTTGAAGAGAACTAGTGACTAACGACAGGTTGTGATGGATGATGAATCCTTGGTTAGACTTGGGGATGGCAACCTGAAGTATGCATATCTGTACTGAGTGATCTCTACTCGTTAAAACACAGAGCAGAGAAGGTTGGCCCTGGTCAGAACACTCATGACAGTTGGTGTCCTGACACTGGATAAACATCCACATCTCTGATGGCCTAGCTCCAGCTTGGGTTACTGTGGATTAACTAACTCCACAGAGCTGTCTTGTCCCAGGATACTTTTATGCAAACTACCTGTTGACATTATTCAATAGGAACTGAAGTAAGAGCAAAGGAAGAAATTGAACCACAGTGGGAACCAGGTTCACTGCTTCCCTTGAGGTGGTTAAGATAACTCCTTGTCTCGTTTCATCTTTGGGCTCTCTTTCTTAATCACTGGTTTGCTTTTATACAATTATGAACTAGTTACCACACTGGTCATCCTTGATCTGCCATCTAGCTTTTATAAAGAAAAAAATCTTTAGGTATTTCAGGTTCTTCCTCAAGTGTTTTCTTGCAAATGTACCAGAAATTAGCACAAAACATAACACAGAGTGCCACACATTATACACACCATTGCTACATTCCGAGTTTTAAAGAGCATTTGATAGCCATCAAACTAGGTCACTGAATGATGATCTTTCCTTTTGACTGACACAGGACTTCTGGCCCATTGATTTTCATGCCTTAGCCTGCTTTGAACTCTTGATGGACCCTCATTGCATTCAGGATCTACCTGCAGTCAACTCTAGCATCAGACTTAGTCTCAACCCATCCTTTTTATTTTATTGCCAACCTGTCTCTTACTCAGTTCTTTCCCAACTAAGCTCTGCTCAGTGTCTCCTGAGCCCATATGGGACACTTTCAGCACCCAGTTGCTCACAGCATTCCCTCGTTTGGCCAATCTTATTCCTCCCATGGGTCCAGCTCTACGCACTTACTAAAGATCTACACTGGTGCTCAGCTCCTTGAGGATTTTCCTTTCAATGGTGTGTGTGTGTGCGTGCGTGTGTGTGTGTGTGTGTGTGTGTGTGTGTGTGTGTGTGTGTGTGTGTTGCACATGTGTGGGGGGGTACACGTGCATGGGTGTGGACATATGGATGGAAGCTCAAAATTGATAACAAGTGCCTTCCCCGGTTGCTCTTCACTTTGTTGAGCAGAATTTCTCACTGAACCTGGGGATGGCTGTTTCTGGCTACTCTGACTAACCTGTTTGCTCAGGGATCTCCTGTTTCTGCCCTCTGAGTGCTGGGATTACACAGTCACACCTGCCTGGCTTCTGTGTGGGTTGTGGGGAGCTAATCTCTGGCCCTCACACTCGCAGAACAAGTACTTCATTCATGGAGCTGTCCCTCCAGTGTTCTCTTTAGAATTTTAACTTTACCAACATTTAAAACATTTTTTGTTATTATTCTGTACGTGTGGCGGTTAGAAGACAACTGTGTGGGGTGGTTCTCTCCTCCCACCTTTATGTGGGTTCTGGGGATCAAACTCAGGTCACAAGGCTTGCATAAGTACTTTACTTCTGGGACATCTTGCCAGCTTTAGTCTTTTCTTTTCTTTTACTTAATGGTACACATTACTTTGAAAGTATTTAGCAGGGAGTTACTTCCTCCCTCAAATGTTCTCTCTCTCTCTCTCTCTCTCTCACACACACACACACACACACACACACACACACACACACACTTCACATTATATTTTCAGGTTTGTATCCTCAGGACATTCCAGGTGACACCGTGTAACAAAATGGGTAAAGCTGGAGGAAAATGCATTAGAATGCTGTCAAAACATCACTTTCTGCAAGAATTTCTAAAATCTCTTTTTCTAAACTTTTCTTGCCTCTGATGGTCTGGCCCTAGCCAGTCCCTGCCGAGGGCGGATGCTAGCTAGCTCTGGGAGCACGAAGAGGCAGCCAGCCGCCTTCGCCTGCATCCAGCCTGCTCTCTGCGGCTTAAACATTCATTACTTATTACTCCTTGTGCCAGTCATTCTTCAGTGCCTGGATTAAATTGTGGAAATTAGGTATTAATGATGCCCGAGGGGAGCAAATTCCAAAATGACATAAGGTTCATTAAATAACACTATTAAAATGCTTTTAAGGAAAATACTATTAGCGACAGGACACTTCAACTCTTTTTAAAGGTGGCATATGTTAGTTTCTAAGTTAAATTTTTTTCCTGGATTTAAAAAAAAATTAACACACTAGGTAAAATTAAGTTAGGATTTGTCTTCCTAATTTAGCATTAATGAAACTGGAGGGCTATACTATTTGAAAATTAAAATGACTAGCAAAATGCTTCTGCCCCATGAACCTCTTCTCTTGTCTGTGGGAGAAAAAAGCTCGGTCTCCTGATGCTTTATACTGTGCTTTAAGCTCAGCATATTGACTCTGTTGGTTTTCCTACGACACTGGAGGAGAATGGTGTTAGCGCAGGGCCGATGCATCAAGCGTCACTCTCAGAACAGAGCTGCCATAGCATGAAGCTGCATACTAAAGACTGTTCTGAGTTCATCCTGCTCAGCATCATTAGCAGGTACACTATGCACTTACAAAACAAACAACCGAGGGGGATCCATATATTCATGACGTAAGAGTCTATCATAAGTAAATTCAATCTAAGAAAATATATACTCAAGATTTTTAAAACTCAAAAACCTCTTACATGTTAAAATGCTGTATTTGTTTTTTTTCTCATACATGGAAACATATACTTATTCAAAACATAATGTGTGTATTTTTTTTAAATTAAGCTGTTTAGTTAACTTTAGCACTAGCTTTGTAATTTCTGGGAGTCATTTTTCACTTTTCTATTTTTGGGGGTGCCCTCCCTCTGTCCACTGGGATAGAATGCTTCCTCTTAAAGGAGGGGAATTTCTGGAGGCTCAGGACTCAGCATCTGGAGTCAACCTGTGAAGTATCTAGGACCATGAGTCAGTCCTGCATCATCTTGTCCATCAGACAGCCAAATGACACAAAGATGTCATTGACCAAATGAGACTCCTACACCCACTATTGTTCCATTCACACATTTGGTGGTTTTCCCATTCATTCAAGTGCACTGACACCAGGAAATGCTTATGATGTATGACAGGAAGCCTGAGATCCATGAGGCCAGCCGGCTAAGGCAGGATCCCAAAGTCTGGCTGGTGGGAAGAGCAGGGACACCTGTGAGAGGACAATAGACCCCCAGCTACGGGACGTGGGTCTTGTAGGAAGGGCTCATTCATGAGGGGCTCATTCATTTCATTTAAGAAGAAAATTGAGATTACGTAGGAGTGGCTGTTAAAAAACATTCTCAATTTAATCCTCAAAGAATGAGTGAGCTTTGATGAGTACGGAACAGAAAAACCACAGTAACGCAGGCAGAGGAGTCTGCAGGCAAACAAGGCAATGCTACCACACTTCACGACGAGAGATGTGCATGTAAGGTCAGACGGAGGTGGTTACAGATGAGCCCTGAATACGAGCTCAGTGAAGACATGCAAGAGACAAACAGGCTATTTTTAATTTACTGGGAAAACAAAGAGAAGAAAGATAACGAGTCCACAAACCTTGTGGTGAAGTGTAGACATAGCTACCATTCCTTGTTTCTCCTAATAATAACAGTGAGCATAATGGGACTATTCTATCGACCACCTTCTACAATGGAGGTGGAGAGAGACCAGCAGCTTTCCTGAGTCCTAACAGATCTTCAGGTGAGACTGAGGGTGTGCAGTGCCTCCCACGTCATGTACAACTGGTGAGAGCCGTGACTGTCACTGTCCACGACATGTCTATCCTGGGATCCTATTATCTGTGATAACAACCCGGCCCTCCGATGGCAGGACATACACCTTTCCTACTCACTGATGGACAGCCATGGCTAGTTTAGTGCCTGGTAGATAAGATATTCATCGAATGGTTTCAAGCCATAGTCCTTTATTGATGGTATGAGATTTTCAGTTTGTCTCCTTAACTCTGTAGTTCTAGCTCGTAAACTGATTTACTTGGTACTCTCACCAATCCATAGACCACCCCCCACTCCCCAGGGAGCTACTGATACACTAACTGCCAGACTGGGGGAAAGCCTTATTGTCCCACTTGTTCCTTTTGCTGGATCATGAAACTCTATTCTTTGGGCACTAGACTAATTTCTCTAATTCATCATTATGTAAATCTTGAGTGTTGCTATAGAGATTGTACATCCTTTTCCCTCTCTTTGCAGCTATTATTAGCTCAATATTGGAACTGACCGGGATGAATACTCAAGGCAAGGAATGAGAAGATAACAAACTATAACACAATTGTACATCAAAGGGCATTTCATAATCTCTGCGCTCACACGACAGAAGCCTAAGGCATGCTTCCTGATGGATGACCTACACCATGGCTGCAAAGTACATCTTCATCTTTTTTTTTTTTTTTTTTTTTAAAGATTTATTTATTAATTATGTATACAATGTTCTGCCTGCGTGTACGCCTGCAGGCCAGAAGAGGGCACCAGATCTCATTACAGATGGTTGTGAGCCACCATGTGGTTGCTGGGAATTGAACTCAGGACCTCTGGAAGAACAGCCAGTGCTCTTAACCGCTGAGCCATCTCTCCAGCCCACATCTTCATCTTTTTAAACAGGGCAGACCGTGTAAGTATATTTGGCTTTCATTTGAATGTGCTTGAAACACAAAATTAGGGGTGCCAGCTCCTCCTTTGTAATAAGTACTTTTTACCAGAATAAACAAGCTTAAGTAAATAAGATGCTCTCTGTGTTCATGATTCATAGCAACAAAAGAACCTTTAATTACTATATTCCAGTTCCCCAAGCAGATTTTACATCTTTCTTGTGCTGTGCCTGCAATGCTGGGCAACAGTTACATCCTGACCAAATCTTCCTTCCAAAAAATGATTTTGACAACATAAAACTAAGCCAGATGGCTCCGGAAAGTGAAGACTTTACAAACAGTACCTGGTCTATCAATCCTTCCGTGATGCTAAATACTGCTAAGGCTGTAGAACAACCCTTTCATCCATTTCTTCCCAATGGTTTTATAATCGTTACCATCTTCATACCTGTTCGGGCTGTCCTGTCATTATAAAGAAGCCGCGCGTATTGTACCGTCGAAACACAAGGCTTACCAATGCACCGAGAGCCATCTGTGGAGGTTACGAAGCCACGCGGACAGACACAAAAATAGCTTCCCACGGTGTTGGAACAGTCACCGGTTTCACAGACCCCAGGAACCACACTGCACTCATCGATGTCTAATCAAGGGAAGATAATTGAGAAAGGCCTTCATTAAACAAAAGGATTTAAAAATCTATGAGAGCACTCATGGTTGATTAGGTCAGATCATGTAACCCTGAAGATACTCTTGTTTCAGGCCCTAAGGAATTTCTCACACATATCTATGGGAACTGAGTTGAGAGTAGCCTCCCAGGATAGCAAAACAAGGCCAACTTAAGCAAAACTCTATATAAGCCCTTTCCCTTCAAATGCAACTTAAACTGCAAATAAGATGTCAACGTTTTAGTTCTGAATTATCCTTCTGGAGCCCTTCAAAAATGCACATATACAATTACCTTTTAAATATGGAATAATTAAGTACAAACATAGCTAATTTTAACAACCATCATCGGAACTAACAGAGAGTATCGGATTATCTTTTCCCATTTGGCTTTAGGATGTGCTGATGGTAGGTGCATTTGGATGTGGGTACATCTGACATTCTGGGAATAACTTCAATTTGAAACAATGTACAACTGTGGCAATGAGAAAGCATGAGAGGCACCGGGAAGGACCCACTTTTCCCAAGCTCTTTGTGTGTATCCACTCTGCTTAATCCCGGGAATGGACTGCTTCCTTTCACGGGCACGAAAGTCTGCTTTTTCTTAAATTGACCTAAAGCAGGAAAGTCTCTATAAGCTTTCCTGTACTTCCCTTTTAATCCCAGGAGCAGAGAGAGGTAGAAAGGCAAACAAAACTTCAGTTAGGCACACTGGGAGCTGAATGTTAATCCCTTTTACAAAGGAAATGAGCCACTGAGAGAAAACCCAGGCAGGACTTTGGTGTAGTAAAGACCACTGAATAGAGGAAGCAATTATAAAAGTCATAAACATAATTACTCAAAATCAAAGTAAATGGGAACTTTTTGTTTCTTTTATGTTCTTGTCCTCTTGTGCTGTATACATTCTTTTAGAGTGTCTCAATTTGCAAGACAGGGGAAATAACTGCATTTTAATTATAAACGAGAGGGAAACCATTTAAGCTCCATAATTACACCTCGCCCCCTGAGCTTCAGGGATCACTGCAAAAGAAGGGGTAGAAAGACTGTCAGGGGTAGTGAACTTTCATAGTCAAGCAGGATTCCCTGGGCCTGGCAGTACACAGAAAGTTCACATGAACTCACAGGGGCTGTGACAGCATGCACAAGACATGTCTTAGGGCACTAAGACAAAGCTAGCCCAAATCCCAGCATGCAGAAGGGAGGCGGACATGAAGGCCCACCCTTAGCTGAGGAGCAGTTGACCACTGATGGCTGCCAGAGGAGGGAGAGCCAGCTTTCTTTAGGGATGCGCTCCCCAAGAAGCTAGCCTCAGTAGCAGGTCCTACATCAGTACACATATGGGCAGCACAAAGGAGACCCAGGGTTGAAAACAGAGCAGCTGAGGGATGGGAGGTGGGGGGAGGCGCGGGGAAGCAGTGGGGGAGAAAGAGAAAGAGCAAGAGGGGAGAGAATAGGGACATTTGATCAAATGCCCCGCCTGCAGGGCTTCAACGGATTCTCGACCACCCTAAGGACGGAATGATAGAGACAGGAGATACAAGGAAACACACCAAGTCTAGATTCTGATCAAGGTGCAACTTTATTTTTCTCCAAGAGGGTTTATATAGTTTCTGCAGGGTGGGGGGAGCAAGAAGCTGTCATCTGCATAAGGTGGGGCAAGCTATCAGGATGTTTGTATAGGATGTTTACAGGGTGAAAGGGTCAAGGGCTCTGCCTCAATGTCCTGTTGCTAGGCAACCCGACTGTAAGATGATCTAGTTCCCTGTCTTATGGGGGTCTGTACTTTTCCACTAACTAGAGATTCTATCCTTGTCCCTGACAATCAAACACATCACAGATAAGTGTGAGATTCTCAAACCATCAGAAAGCAATTAAAACTACGAAATGGAAAATACAAGAAATAAACAATTGAAAGTTTTAAATAAAAACACATAAAGTTACCCATCTCTTTTTGATATCCCTCTGTTGATGCACTCATTACTTTTTGCCCATTCATTCCGACTAATCACCAGGGTAATGAGTTGCATCACGAAGCAACCATTAGATTTTTTTTTTTTAAATCTCCTTTGTATATTCTTCAAAAAGAAGGTGAACATTCAGACATCCTCTAAACTATTATCTTCATTTGAGATTCAACAGCTGCTGAAGGACAGAGGCACAAATCCACACCTACCAATCCCCCTGGGAGATCAGAATTCTAACACGAATTGCCCGCACAAATGAGGAGCAAATGTGTGATGCGGTAACAGCACTCCCATCAGCCGTCACCCAGCAAAACGAAACCATGTGTGCAAATTAGGACCTGTTGCATCCTATGCGGCCATCTTCAGGCACACCGTGCCTTCACACAATGGAGAGTCGCACAGAGACGAAGCAGGAACAGTTAGACCGCAAACAACAAGTATCACCATAAATGGCCTATCCCCAAGGAAGACAGAAGAGAGAACAGCATGATGTGGAGCAGGCGGCACAAATGGAGGACTGAACCTGCATCCTGTTCTCTTCATTGTCCAAAATATCAACAGTCCAAGAGTTTGGGTAGTTTAGCATTAATGAAAATTCTTAAACATTATAAGATCTCAGGGCCTTCATTTGAACACTAACTTTTATTTGTAAGCATTTCCTAATAAAGGATCTTTTTTTTTTTGTCCAAAACCGAAATGTGAAAGATGTTTGACATTTGGAGGGGGGGCGGGTATTTTTGAAAGAAGTATCTGGATATAGAAATACATGCTGTTTTCTGTTGTAATACAACATAGGCCAAAAAAAAACTTGGGGCAAAAAGTTGTTTCATTTTACAGCTTATAGCCCATCATTGAAGGAAGACAAGGCAGGAACTCAAGGAAGGAACCTGGAAACAGGAACTGAAGCAGAGGCCATGGAATAGTGTGGTGGTGCAATATTACAAAAATATCTCTTACATTCGAACAGAAGAGACTGGAACTTTTGCTGGAGCTCATAGTCAAAGTTAATAATATACATTGAGGTCACTTGAGACTTGAGATTGCTATCTTACTGTGTACTCAAACAGTTTGCTTAACTTACTTTTAAGAGAACAATGTAACAGTCACACTTACATTTCTTGAGTTTCCCATGCAATCAACTTTTACAACGTAAGCTAATGCATAGTTGTAACCTTAAATTATATACTCTTCAGTACCCTTGACCCAGATAATGTGTGTGCATCATTTGCTGAAAGCAGCACACAGAAGCAGAAAGCAACTTTCTAAAATCTAACATATGAAGTTGAAAGCAACCATCTATGGATATTGGCTGATAAATGATGATGCTTGTTATCTGGGTCAGTTCGGATCAGTGGTAGCCAGTGACTTAATCCCCTATAAAACTCAATTAAAGATTTCTGTCAAGTATCCTCTTCCTTCCCCATGTAATGCTTCCTGTACAGTTCAATAAAGACAGAGCAAAGCCCTGTGTGCGAGACAGACACAGATAAAACAGGGAGACACAGGGACAGACACAGGTTCAGACTCATATAACTCAAGTAGGCACAGACTCAGATCATACAACAGACAGACAGGAGACAGGAGACCCAGGGAGCATGAAAGTTTACTGCTTTCTCCCCATGGCTTGCTCAGTGTGCCTTTTTCTACCACCTTGAAACACCTGCCCAAGGACAGTACCACCCACAGAGGGCAGGACTCTCTCACGTCAATCAGCTAAGAAAACGCCCTACCGACTTGCTCATAGGCCATTCCTCTTCCTGGCTGACTCTAATTTTGTGAAGTTGATAAAAAAACTAAGCAGCATACCATGACATTCAGTTTTGAGGTTTTCTATTAAAACATTCATTTTACAAAATCTCTGTGTATTTAGAATGAGATAGAAACCTTAAAAGGTTAAGTTCAAAATAGTTATATGCTACAAACAGTGTCAGGAGGCTGAGGATTCTATATTTAAAAAAATCATTTTTTCTCAAATAGTTTTAGGCAAGTTACTCTTCAAATTGTAAGAATTAAAGAGATAGATTTAAACAAAACAATACAAAAGCAACAACAAACAAACAGGAACAGGATGGTCCAGACATTTTGCATTTCGGTATACGAACGGCTGGTATTTACTCATCTAATAAAATTTAGCATTGACATTTGTGTTCACTGGACTACATGCACATAGCTCTCTTACTCATTTGTTTCTTCAGGACCCTATGTTAGAATCAGATTTGAAAGGAAGCCCTATATCATTGAACATCACCTACTGCCTTAGCATAGACGAGTGTATCTAAGGGTACCAGGTCTATTCAAAGGAAAAAGGAAAGCCATTTCTGCATGTCTATTATGCTTCCCCCACATCATCTTGAACGTTTTGAATTTTTAAAGTGTGCTAGCTTTGGTTTTCAAATCCCAGAAAGACTGATCTAAACACAGGCCAGATATTTAATAGCATCATGACTGAAAGTCCAGTAACATGGTCCTCAGGATTGGTCAGACCAAATGTCTTCTGCTTAGGTCACAAGATGCCCAGGCTGATGCTCTACAACCATATTAACCTTGTAAAAATATAGGAGAATCAAGATGACCTGATGAAAATGGAGGCAACATGGGTCAAGATGCTCTTCTTCCCCTGCAGTCTACGAAAGTGCAGATTAAATGCTACACACCTAGCTGTCTAAACATTCTGGTCCTCATCTTCCTTCTCTATGAATTCTAAGTCTTTCTGAATAGATACAGGCAAGGTACAGAGAAAAACTAGATTCCTTCCCTGGCTTGGCTACACTGTAAATATCCCATTTTCCTTCACCTAGCTTTGTTTCCTGGAAAAGGTTTGGAGAATAGGGAAGCTCAGGCAGTTAGTTACAGGCTGGAAGCCTGGTGACAGCCTCTCTGTACTCCAAACTTATCTTCCATCTTCTTTCCCTGATGGGTTCATATAGCTACTGTTAAGTATAGCTAGATCTTTGACTGGGTCATCCAGTCAAGGACAGGTTGTCTCTCCAGGGTCTCTGCCCTCTTAAGAGGAAGAAAAACTCTCCAAGAAAGTCCCCACAAACCTTCCCTTTCATCCTAACATTGTGAATTGGCTCACAGGCAATAGCTGAACAGTTCCTTAGTCAGAGAAGTGGCTTCACTGACATAAGCCTGGAGCCCTCACCATCACTCAATATAGACTCCTAAGTACCAGGAAGTAGAAGGGTGTGAGCGAGTCTGAAACAACACAGTTGAAGGCTGGGACTTGCGTGAGCAAGGATGGCTGGGAAACATGGAGGTAAAAGGCACAGTTGGTAGAACAGAAGCCGAATCCTGGAGCATCATCTTTAGAGCTTTGGCTTTTATTCTGAAGGAACTGTCTGCTGTTTAAGATTTTTAAGTGAAGCAAGAGTGTTTCATGAAGAAACAATATTGCAGGATGCCTGAATTTAGGAAAGGAGGAGGAGGAGGAGGAGGAGGAGGAGGAGGAGGAGGAGGAGGAGGAGGAGGAGGAGGAGGAGGAGAAGAAGAAGAAGAAGAAGAAGAAGAAGAAGAAGAAGAAGAAGAAGAAGAAGAAGAAGAAGAAGAAGAAGAAGAAGAAGTCAATAAGAAATCAGGACAGAAGAACAGAACTCTGTCACTGGGAAGACACGGCAGACATATACCTTAATTTATAAGACAGATGGTGTGGAATGATGGAGGGAGAATGGGGCATGGGGAGGGTTGGGTTTGAGAGAAGTAGACTCATGATCCACCCAACTAAGATTCTGGTATGGACTTCAGCTGAGGACTAAGTTCCGGATGCGTCCTTTCACGGTTTGTCATTAACTGTGCAGCTTGGATTAGATGGAACAAATGGATGGGATTTCAAAAGGTCAAATAAACAGGGCTGAATTTAAAGAGGCAATGGTGAAAACCATCAACACCTCAGGGAAAATGCTGAGGAGAAGAGGTGGAAGTTTAGGAATAAAAGAGCAGGAACTGAGAGGACAGAGGGGAGCCCAGGAACCAGGAGTGAGAAGAGGGGCCTGGAAGACATAAGGGGCACTGGAGTGTACATGGAGTTGATGAGTCTGAACACGGGGCTTAAAGGGGAGGGGGGAACGGGGTCTAGAGAAAACTATCTGACGGATTTCTGATTGCCAAGCCACGTAAGCTCATATTCTTGTGGGTCTTACTCTTAGCAGGATACAGTGTTAACTCAGTGAGTAGAGTGATCACAGATAGCACTGCTTTCTAAGCACACTGCCTGAGGGATGCTCTGTTGTAACAGGGACATGGCATCCTCAAAAGCCTGCCATGAGCACCTGCTCCAGAAAACTTAGTGTGAATAAAACACGTGGTTTTTATTTATAAAATACTGCTAGGATACTTCCTACCCACCAGTGCCAATAAGCTGTGTACATTAGGTACAACCTTTTCTTGTTACATTCTTGTTTTTGTTATATACTGAGCTTCTAATTATTAAGGTACATTGGTGGACTGAAGGAAAATCCATGAGCTGGGATGTGATGTACAACCAATTGCTGTATATTTTAGTCCGAATAGGGCAATGTCAGTGTGATAAAATGAATTTTAAATGGAAAACTCTTGCTTAGTTTCTCCTTCTTAGGTTTTGAGGGGCCAACATATATGAACTGTACTGAGTTTTGTAGTATATGAGGGGCTTAACTGAGAAGAACTTCACATACTTTACACTTCACACATTCACCTTATAAAATTCTACTGTATTTTTCTAAATATAGTGCAGGGCTACATGACCATCACTGTAACTTAATTTTATGACACCTTCACCCCCTCCCAGCCAATTCCACTCCACTATTAATCATTCTTCATGGCCTCATGTAAGCCCCAGGTAATCATTAATACAGACTCTGCCGTAAGACAACTGACTGTTCTACACAGCCCATGCAAATGAGATCATAAAGTGTGCAGTCTTCGGGGAAATATGGCTTCCACGTAGTTTGACATTTGCTAGGCTGCTCCGTGCTGTGGTGTGTTTCAGCGTTTTGTTCCTTTGAGTTGCTGGATGCACTATGCAACTTATCATCCATTGTTGACATGTGGGTGATTTACGCTTGGGTGCTAGAGGACACAAAGCTGTCATTAGCATAAAGTCTAATGAGTCATGAAGATCAACTGTCTTCAAAGCGGCAGTCATCCTTTATACTCCCACTAACAGTGTGTGAGCACTCCAGTTTCTCCACATTGTTACCTACATTTATTATTCTCTTTTTTTTGTTTGTTGCAGTGGTTTTTTTTGGGGGGAGGGGTGCATTTTTTTTTAAGTAGAGCTGGAGTGTTATCACACTGCATTTCTCAAAGGATATCCTGTTGGTATTTTCATGTTGTGCTTATTAACCTTTTGTCTATCTTGTGTAAAATGTATTTAATGCCTTTGCCCACTTCAAAATTGGACATTTTATTATTGAGTTTTGTGGCAGCTTGTGAGAACGGCCTCTATGGGCTCATATGTTAGAGTACTTGGTACTCAGTTAGTGGAACCCTTTGGAAAAGATTAGGAGGTGTGGTCTTCTAGGAGGAGGTGTGTCGCTGGGGTGGGCTTTGAGGCATCATTCCCAGCATGCTCTCCACCTTCTGCTTGCACTTCAGCAATATTAAGCCTTCCAACCTATACAAGTACAATGTATTTCCACTTATTTAGATCTTAATTGACTTCAGTGATATTTATAGTTTTCAGAGTGCTAATTTTTTGATTCAGTTTCCATTTCTTTCTTTCTGATCTTATTAATTAATGAAATTCTCTTAATTTCACTTTCAGGATGCTCACTGTCAATGTATAGAAAATTTGTTTGTATATTGATCCCGAACTGCAGCAATGCTGAAGCAATCTACCAGCTCTAAAGTCTTTGTAGAGTTCACCGCAGACTCCTTAGGGGAATACCTCCTTTCATTTAGGTGGTAGTTTATCGGCTAAGCATATCATACACAAAATACAGTAATCCTCCTGTTGAGACAAGGGTGTGTCCTACTCTCACTGTGTAAAGTGGTGGTTTTCAGTTTGTGCCTCATCCTGAAACACTCCATCTCACAAGCAGCTCCTGACTACATTCTGAGGATGGGAAATTCCTGTGAGCCTGGGTACATTCACACACACACACCACCTGTCCAGTACCACCCATGCAGCAGAGATTGGTAAATGACTTACTATTGCCACCTTAATAATTCATCATGATAAACTGAGACTGCACTGGCACATGAGCATACTAAAACCATATTATGGAGAGAAGGGTCAAGAACTTATCCAATACATTGGACTCATGAAAGGGTAAAACTCCCTCACCTGGATCCCTTAAAGAGGTAAATACCCACACTAAGATGGTGATATCAGTCACCTCTTCAACCACCGACCTGTCGTCGTGTATGTGCATCAAGGATCAACAGGCAGAGAACTCCCCGTTATTACTCAGCTAGACCCCATCATGGCTGCAACCTACTCAGCTGGCTTCTGCTCATCCTCTTGTTCACCCCTCTGGATGTGCTGTTCATCTACATGTCTGTTTCTTCTGCCTATTGACCAGGTCTTGCCCTTTTACCTGTAGCTGGTTTGGATTCATTATCTTATCAACACAGACTATTTTTACCAGCCTACTTCTTTTTTTTTTTTTTGGTTTTTCGAGACAGGGTTTCTCTGTGTAGCTTTGCGCCTCTCCTGGGACTCACTTGGTAGCCCAGGCTGGCCTCGAACTCACAGCGATCCGCCTGGCTCTGCCTCCCGAGTGCTGGGATTAAAGGCGTGCGCCACCACCGCCCGGCACCAGCCTACTTCTTAAACCTCTTAAAACTCTTCCATAGCCTCTTTATCTCTTGTTTCCATTTTGTATCCCATATAAATACATGTGCATACACATACACATGCACACACAAACAGACACACACAAGTGTGATGCATGATCTCTAAGAGTTAATGTTAGCAACTAAAACTGGAATAAAGGAATGTGTTCCTCTTAACCAGATTACAAAGGAAATAAGAATAATCAGGCAGATTGTTGCCTCTGGAACATCTTCACTTTGTAAATTTATTGTTACTCAATACATTTTGACACATGGAAAGGAACAGGCGTATTTGTCTATGATTCTGGCATGGCTGACTGACAACACCACTCTTATAGATGGCTCCATGTTCTGTGATTTCAGTTAGCCACGCTCAAACAGTCCAAAAATAGTAAATGGAAGACAGAACACTGTGTACATTCTGAGTGGTGTGATAGAAGTTTTCATCTTACTTAGGTTTCAAACACGCCTTTACTGAGCACATCCACACTGTATACGTTCTCCTGTACTGCCCCCTTGACGCTCTCCTCTGTTTTCAAGAACCCTCTAAGTTTCCTAATATCGTGAATATGAGTATGGGCACCTAACTATCGTGCCTCGTGTGTAAGTTAAACTTCACAACAAACGTGTGTGCATGTATTTATATGTGTATAGGAACACTATATACGCATATGTAAAGAGATGGCTGGCTAACCAGATAGTAAGAGAGAAACAGACATATACTGACTATAGCTTCAGGCATCCACTGGGATTTCTGGGGTGTGTCCCTTGAAGTCAAGGAGCGACTGCTGAGGTTTTCTTCTGCTGCTCTAGTTAATGTCCGTCGCTACCATTCTTACCTAATCGCCCTGGCTATAGCCTCCGCTACAACTGAGCAGAAATGGCGAGTGGATTCCTCCCACCCCCTGCTGTTGGAGAAACATTCTTTTGGCATCTAAGAAGGTGTCAGCTGTAACTTTACACAGATGTTCTTGATCAAGGTGGGGAAACTCCTTTCAATAAATTCCTAATTTGTTGATCTTTTTTTTTTTTTTTTTTTTTTTGGTTTTTCGAGACAGGGTTTCTCTGTGTAGCTTTGCGCCTTTCCTGGAACTCGCTTTGGAGACCAGGCTGGCCTCGAACTCACAGAGATCCGCCTGGCTCTGCCTCCCGAGTGCTGGGATTAAAGGCGTGCGCCACCACCGCCCGGCTTGTTGATCTTTTTGATCGGGAAGTGACACTAGAGATTTTGGTCTCTGTTGTTTTTTTTTTATGTTTTCCTGCATCTTCTGTGGTGATCACGATCTTAATCTACTCTGATATGCTACATGGATTCATTTGAAGATGCTGGGCCAACCTTGCATTCTTGGGACAGATCTTCAATGATGGTGATGTATAACTGCTCATCCTTGGAGGAAGATCTTATCACGGACAGTAGAACATAATTATTTTTACACAGGGCCTTGTTTTCTTATTTCAAGATTTTTAAACAATGGAGACTTTTCAAACTTAAATTCAGGTTTTGCTAGGAGAAATTCTACCAGAATTCTTACTTGATATTTTTGAAGTCTTTGATATTTTTTTCATGCCATTCCATGCTAAATTCAGCTTTCTAAATTTATCTATTTAGGATAGAATCCTACTCATTACATTGTTACTATAACAATAAAAGATGGCACATTGATTTCTCAAAACCAGCCATCTAGTTAGCATGAAATTACTTTCTCTTACACATACTGTATTTATGAGACATTTGGAAAAACACAATCCCTAGAAGAGACAGGAAAGACAGTTATGTCATTTCTAAATGATCACTGTTGTACCTTCAGTTCTAATTCACAGATATTAGCTTTAGTTATCAATACATCATCTATGTTTTGTGGAAAAGGGTTAAAAGAGATGAGTGTTTAAACAAACACAGAGACTTTAGTTTCTTCATGCTGAGTTTTCTTAAAAGGCAAAGTATTTCAGGCAATTTTTTGGATAAAAATAATAATTGAAATGATACTACATTTAAAAAGCCTTCCAGTTCGTTTCCTTAAACAATGAAAAACAATCAATTAGACACATGTTATTTATTCACAAACGCAAGAAGTTACTGCTGATTAAAAGTCTTTGATTTGTCGCATACCAAGAACTAATTATACATGGTTTGTAACTGCCAGGAATTTGCAATCTGCTAAGAAGATGGATATAAAACAAAGCAGAAGATGACTGAGTACCCTGGAAGGCAACATGTTATAGTAGTATTCTAACTCAATGCAGTTGTGAGGCTCAGAACAAGTACTTAAAGTCATAGTATCTGAAAAGGGACCTTAAAGAATGTGAGAAAACCATCACCTGTATAGGAAGGAACAAGAGGGTTTTTTTCCAGCTAGGGAACAGAAAGAGCCAAAGTATGAAGGGAGCCTCTTGGGTGAGGAATGAAGTTTCCTGTAAGCTGAGGTCATTTATCTAGAAGATAAAACCAGAAAGTAAAGAAAAAGACCTAGAATACTTTGCTGTCCTTGTTTTGTAGCAAAGAGAGGCAACTAGAAAGTGGGGTAGAGGCTGACCAGAGGTCCACTGCTGGTGAAGGAGACATTCCAGTGCTGGTAAGGATGGGACAGAGTTACTAGTGCAGACAGGGGCAGTAGAGATCATCAAGCTTTAGGTAATGAGATCAGGACTGAGAGAGAAAAGGACAAAGGCAAGATTGCCTTGAGCATAAGAAGGAAGGGTAAGAGAAAGACACAGCAAGTTTCACTAGTGATCTGGAATTAATAAACCAGTAAGGCAAGATAGAATGATGTTTTAAGGGAAACAATGGCCTCTTCATGAACAATTTGAGTTATAGTATCTTGAAACAGCTGAACTTTGGAAGGTGATTGTCAGCCAAGGACACAGGAGGATGAAGCCAATGAGACAGATAAAATCAGTGGGATGGAAGTTAGAAAGCAGAGAGAGGAGAACACAATAGAGGCAAGATGATAAAGAGGTTCTGCTAAGTCCTATACCAAAGCCTGTAGAGAAACAACTCAATGGCACACCCTTCAAGTCCCCTGCTGCTATGAGAGCCTCCTTCATCTTTCCTGCTTTCTAAATTAAAAACTGTAGCTTTTGCTTTGCTTCCTCCTTATTCCCTTACTGGCATGAGACACAGAGACATGAGCATGAGACAGTGTTTCAGCTTGACCTCTGATGACCATTGAATGTTCAACACTGATGGCTCCGAGTCATGCACACTTGGGCTGAGAAATGCTTCATTGTTCTTAAAGATGTACATCCAAATCGTAAATCCAATGTAATAATAAGTACCACACTCAGGGGAAAGGGCTGAAAATGCTACCATACATGGCTAGCTTTTAAAATGGAAATGGATATGGCTAGACAAATGGCTCAGTGGGTAATGTACTTCCACATAAGCATAAGGGTCTGTGCTCATATTTCCAGTACCCATTTAAATATGAGGACACAAAAGGAAAAGACTGTGAAACTACATCAAGGTAAGGCAAGAAATTCCTTCAAAATTCTTGCTTGATGGAAGTCTGCCAGATATTCTAGGTCTGTAGGCCAAATATTGGATGCCCCAATGTTATAGAGAAACTTTGGGTAACTGTCCAGGTAGCCAGGTGACTCATTTGTTTCTATATTTTTGGAAGCTGCTTACAATTCACTTTGTTTATTCAGGTATTATTATATCCTTCTGAGGTCTTTGAAGGAGTTCAAGACTAAATAGTTATAGTTACATTTTTCCTTGGTTATTACAGAAGGTAAATTAAGTACAAAACTTTGGACTTACCAAGATAGGATAAATAATGGAGTATTTTCTTTGAAATTGCCAAGTACAAATGGACTGGACATTGTAAATGTAATTCTGACCTGATAATTGTTCTTATTGTATATTGTTTTACTATGTCAGAGTTAAAACCATTTCCTTTTTATTTAGACAAAAAGAGGGAAATGTTGTGAGATATTTGATTACACTTTGTAAAGATATGTCACTGTGATTGGTTTAATAAAAAGCTGAATGGCGAAGAGCTAAGCAGGATTTTATGGGCAAAGAGGATGCTGGGAAGAAGAAGGATGGAGTTTTGAGGAGATGCCAGAGGATGCAGAACAAGCAGCATGGGCTTTCCAAAGTAAAGGTAACTGAGCAATGTAAAAGAAGGTAGATTAAAAGATATGGGTTAATTTGAGTTATAAGAACTAGTTAGAAACAAGCCTAAGATATCAGCTGAGCTTTCATAATTAATAAGAAAACTCCATGTCATGATTTGAGAGCTGGCTAGTGGGACAGAGGCTCACTACAAATAGTGTCCAATGTGGGTGCATGCATTTCCACATAAGACTTGAGAAAAGTAAAAAAAAAAAAAAAGTTCCAAGCAAACAAAAATAGAGCCAAACACAGCTTCCTACTTTTGCAGTCATTTATATGGGCCTCTGTACCAACAGAGATGTATCTCCTGGCCACTGTCTGTGGGGTTGAGCTGCCATGAGCTAAGATGCATGGTAGGTTAAGGTTTTGTTCATGCAGACAGAAAAGGTTACAGATATGCAGTAAAATGGATTCAGATGGAAAAAAACTTCTCAACAGATTACAGTATATTTAACAACGTGTGTAGGCATAAGGAAAAAAAAGTATAGACAGTCATAAAAGTAAATAAAAAGCTTAAAATTAATAAAAATTTCTAAAAAAGAGTAAAGCAATAATAATAAAGAATAAGCCACATACAGATGGGAAATACACAGGGAGTCTGGATCCTATATATTATTGTGTTATCTTTGAATTTTTTGATTGTTGATAAGCAAACCACAGCTGCTGGGAGACATGCGATTGTGAAAGAGACTGCTGAAATCAACCAGCCTAGAAACTTTAAGAATGCCTTAACCTTAAAACGTAACTCAAAAAATTCAATGCTTTGGGGAAGAGGTTACGCTTTTGTTTTTACAGGAAATGAAAGGCTGTGGTTTCACTCGATCATGGTTGATAGAGATCAGATTTGATTGGGAAAGAACCCCTGAAAATCCTGGTTACAGACATAAAGAAATACACCTAAAGTAATGTCAAGACAGGTGACATACATTTTACTTGCTTAAACATAAAACAAAAAAATCATCTTTGGCTGGCTTGTGTACAACACACAGTCTGTACTTGTGCTAATGCAAGTAAGCATGTTATCTTTGAACGTTTATGTGTTTTCAGAGCAAGGGGATCAGACACCAATGAAAATAAGAAGCCCAAGCATCCAGCCTTTCAGAGTGCCTCTGTAGCAGTTTTCTCAGAGTTCTTCACTTGGAACAGCTTCAAGGCTGCTGATTGAGATGGTACAGTCTCACAGTTTATTCTAGCCAGGACTTGACCATTATCCTGATTTTCTCAGGGTCCACCAAAGATACCAGCTCCCCCAAACAATAGGAAGCAGTCTAGAGAACACTCCCAAGAGGTAGGATGGGTGCTTTTTGCTCTTTCAGTGGGTTATGCATGTTTGTCATTGCTTGGGGGGAGTTGTTATTGGTAATGGTCAGGAAAAAAGCTGAACAAAGGAGATTAGATTCAGAATCTTGTTCTAAAAAGAAAAATGGGGATAGAGAAATGATAGGATAAAAGGGTAGATTATTGAATCTACTTTTAACCTAAAAAAGCAACTACTAGTCTTACAAATTATACATTGATATGAATTTCTATATATTGATACAAATTACGTTTATTTTTGTTATACTGTATATATGTTTCTACTTTTGTTTAAAGTATTATTGTATATTGATACAAATTTAATGTTATTTTGTTAGGACATATTGTACATACATTTCTACTCTTGTTTAAGGTATTTTACCTATGCAAGTTATTTAAAAATGTAATTAATGTATATTTCTAGTCCTTGAAAGTTATTATTAGAAACTATTTAGGATAATGAAGAAATATGGGTTAATAGTTAATCATCTCACAAAGTCATAATCATGTTAGGTATGTTTTCAAGGTCAAACAGAGATATAGTTTAGGTAAACAGTCTTCAAACACTTTAGAAATCTACAGAATATGGCACTTAATATGTTTAATAACCTAAGACTTTTTATGACAGTGAGATACGTCTGCTCCTGGCAGCACCAATCTACTTCATAAAAGGATGATAAACATCGAAGAACCTCCATATGGAGTTTGCTTTCCCTGTGGCAAAGCTAGTCACTGGGCAAGAAACTGTTCTTGCCTTGACTGCTGACAGTATGCTATACAAGCTGGACAAGCAGGACACACAGGAAAGTGACTGGTGAACTTTTCCAAGACAATCCTTCAAAATTCCTGCTTCATAAAAAAAAGTCTGTCAGGTATTCTAAGCCTATAGGCTGAAGACTGGATGCCCCACCATTGTAGAGGAACTTTGGATGACTTTCCAGGTAGCCAGATGTCTCTGTCATTTCTATAATTTTGGAAGCTGCCTGCAATGCACTCTGTTTATTCAGGTAATAATATATCCTTCTGAGGTCTTTGATGGAGTTGAAGACTACATACAGTTATATTTTTCCTTAGTTATAATAGAAGGTAAATTAGGTACAAAACTTTAGACTCACCAAGATAGGATAAATAATGGAGTATTTTCTTTGAAATTGCCAAATACAAATGGACTGGACATTGTAAATGTAATTCTTATCTGATAATTGTTTTTATTGTATATATATATTTACTATGTCAGAGCTAAACCCTTTACTTTTATTTAGACAAAAAGAGGGAAATGTTGTGAGATATTTGATTATACTGTGTAAAGATATGTCACTGTGATTACTTTAATAAAAAGATGAACAGCCAATAGCTAAGTAGAATTTTATGGGCAGAGAGGATACTGAGAAGAAGGACAGAGTTGTGAGGAGATGCCAGAGGATGCAGAACAAGCAGCATGGGCTTTCCAATGTAAAGGTAACTGAGCAATGTAAATGGCATTAGATTAAAGGATATGTGTTAATTTAAGTTATAAGAGCCATTTAGAAACAAGCCTAAGCTATTGGCCAAGCTTTTCACAATTAGTAATAAGTCTTCATGTCATTATTGTGAGCTGGTGGCCTAAAGAAAAATCCACCTCCAAATGTGCTCAGGAGTCACCAGCACAAACTATTGGATATGCAGATCTTGACTTCCACTCAAGCACAGTAAACACTCTATATGCCCGCCCTGCCCAATTCCAAACAGGTAGTACTGACAGAAACCATGTGAAGACAAAAGGGTATATAAGATAAACATTTCCCTAGACCTGCAATAGCATATCAAAGTGATGATTTGAGCTGAGACCAAGGACTTGCTAAATTTCTTCTCTGGAAGCTAGCAGTGGCAACCAAAAGAACAGGACTGTACCTGTGGACAGGATGGTATGAGAGCATGAATAGTGTCTGGTGGAAGGAGAATTCAGAGAGAAATGGACCGACAGGGTCTCCCTCGGAAAGTAAGAGATAAACAAATAGGTAAGCAGGCCAACAATAATTGAGCTGGAGGAAAAGACTAGGCAAGAGTGAAGTAAGTAAATGTGTCTGAAATAAATGTGAGGGAACAAATAAGCCTGGGAATGTAAGCAGAGAAGAAGCTGGATGAACATCAATTCCAAAATCCTATATAAAAAAGTTGGAGAGTGATAGCAGTCACTGGAAGATGAAGGAGAAGCACATTCTTCCAGGATGTAAAGAACACTAGGGACTGTGTGCAAAGTGCCATAGTCTATAGCTTGACATCAATATCTTATGTTGTTTCAGATCTATGTTGCAATATCTACCTCTCTCTCTCTCTCTCTCTCTCTCTCTCTCTCTCTCTCTCTCTCTCTCTCATCTATTTGTCTGTCTGTCTGTCTATCTATCTATCATCTATCTAATCCATCATCTAACTATATCGTTATCTATCTATCTAATTTCTTGACCCCTCTTTTCTATTGCTGTTAGCCTATGAAATTGCTTTTAAAATGATCTTTGTATGTTAACACAAATGAATGCTAGTGGAGATTTTTTACAAAGAGTTTTGTGTTCACTTACTATGAATAATAGCATTTGTAAAAGGGCTACTATTGTGCAATGTAATAAATGGTTCCCTGTTGGCCTGAAATCAGTGTTGCATTTTCCTGGACACCAGTTTGGGGTAATTCAGGCATAAAGAACTGGCAGCAAGAGGCAATGCCATCATGATGTTTTGTGGCATTGTGAGAACACCCAGGAAACTATTTCCACTTCAAAATACATAAAAGTCACTAAAATCATAGTTAAGCAACATGAACTTTAGTTTTTGGTATATATTCCAAAATTATTTCCTTGGAGAGCACAGCCACTGATCAATAGTGGTTAACTGCCCCTGTCCCTCTTGAACCAACGTTTTACTCAGGGTGAAATAGTTTGTTACCCTTTGTTAATCCAAACATAATACACATGGGAAACAACATTACATTTAGAACATGGACTTCTAAAATAAACCAAACCAATTATAATTTATAACTTTAAAATACTGATGACTCAACATGGTGAAATCATATATGTGTAGAACAGCAGCACCTCTAACAGCGGAGTGGAGCCCTATTAAATTCTCTTCCAACATCTTTCTTGATTTTTATTCCCACTATCAGCTCTGGAGATCAAACAGAGCCCGACACCTGCTTAGTAAGCACTCTGCCACAGAGCCCTATTCCCAGCAGACTCTCAATAATTCTTTGCTCCAATTCTCCCCACCTTTCACCATTTCCTTCAAATTTTCAATGAAGAGAAGATGAATTGAATGCCCCCCTTTAAGGCTGGATAAAAACTAAAATTTCACAAATGTGAAAGTCAGGAAATTCCAAAGTTAAATTTACTGTAACCATTTGGACTTGGCAAAGTTCCAGGAATTCAGTACTTTGCACTCCTGTTCTCATTAGTAAGCAGTATGTAAAACTTTGATATTTTAAAAAGCATTTTGGCAATATACTGTCAAAAAACTAAAGGAGTTGATCACTTCTCAGTGTTCTAATGATACATTTAAGAGTAATTTATTTTTATCTTCTATATAAATGGTCTCAAGTGAAATTGGACCCAGTTCTGCATTCCGCTGTAGCAGTATGACATCATGAGTGTTAAGCTCCCTCTGTGCTTTTCACACAGTCTAGAAAGAAAATGAATTTAATGAAATCTCTATGCTCACTCACTAACATACATAGTATATACGACGCCTACAAAGAAAGTTGACCTTCAAATTGGTAGAACTGTATTTTCTTAGTTGTGCTTTATTTTGAAAATTCTCCTAACAGGCTATGTTGTTTAAAGTTTGCTTTACTTTTTAACGCAGTGGTACATGGCTGGGGATGTAGAGTGGAACGAGAGAACTTGCCCCGACTGAGCAAGGCCCTGTTTTCAATCTCCAGCCCTTCAAAAAAGCAGCTGTCCATTTACTGCATGATATAAACACTATCTGTATACATATTGGAGTGGATTGTGTAACTGAATATACTAGTATGGAAGGGCCACTCTTCAGGGTCAGTCTATACTACAGTGCATACTTTGACCTTCACAGGGAAGTGGTAGAATCACAAAAATTGCTGGAGTCACTTTCTATGGAAAAGACAAATATCAAAATGGCTGACTCTGTAGCCCAGTAGCTGCACAGAGGATCTTCAACAGCCTCTCACTCTAACTAGCCTGATGTAGACACACCCATCCTGCATTCTTGGATGATCACCTTCTGCTGCAGGAAATGATCCTTGGTGGCTTACCCATAAGGACTGCATCTGGACTTCATTTTCACAGAAATTAAACACTGCACAGGCTTCAGTGAGACTGAATTACCTTCACAGTGAAGGTTTCCTGTTCCTTCTATCACTCTCCCCAAAATATGCATCTCTCAGTGTCCTCTTAAAAACCTCAGGTGTGCCCCAGTCTCTGTTTGACAATGGCCCCTACCCAGGATGGCACAGAACAGGATATGTTTGTCAGCCATACTTTATTCCTTCACACTCTCAGATCTTGGCTCAAAATGTTGCATCTTAGTGACTTTTATAATTACAAATATAAAATGTTATGACATCACTAATTGATACTCTGCTTTGTTTTTCTGAGGATTTGATTGTGTTTAGTTCCATAGGTTTCCTTGCCTCTCATCTCCCCTTTGACTCTAACACAGTGTAGTGGTATTGTGTTCCCCAAAATATTGTGCACCCTAATAAACTTATCTGGGGTCAGAGAACAGAACAGCCACTAGATACAGAGGCTAGAAAATGTTGGCACTCACACCTTTAATCCTAGCATTCCAGAAGCAGAGATCCGTCTGGATCTCTGTGAGTTCAAGGCCACATGGGAAATAGCCAGGCATGGTGACTCATGCCTTTAATCCCAGGGAGTGATGGCAGAAAGCAGAAAAGTATACAAGACGTGAAGACAAGAAACTAGAAGCATTTGGCTTGTTAAGCTTTTAGGCTTTGAGCAGCACAGTTCAGCTGAGATTCATTTGGATGAGGACTCAGAGGCTTCCATTCTGAGGAAACAGGATCAGCTGAAGAACTGGCAATGTGAGGTAGCTGTGGCTTGTTCTGCTTCTCTGATCTTCCAGCATTCACCCCAATAACTGGCCTCAGGTTTGATTTTATTAATAAGTCCTGTTAAGATTCATGCTACAACACAGCGTTCACAGGAGCAAGGATTTGTATCTCCTTGGTTCCAGTCTCTATCCTCATGGTCTGCAACGATGGTTCTCAACCCTCCTTATGCTGCAAAACTTTAATACAGTTCCTCATGATGTGGTGACCCCTGACCATTAAATTACTTCATTGTTACTTCATAACTGCAATTTTGCTACTGTTATGAACTGTAATGTAAATATCTGACATGCAGGATACCTGATACCCTGTTGTGACCTACAGGTTGAAAACCACTGGTCTAGAAGAACAGCAATAACTTAAAAATTACACTCCTGAATGAATGATTCTGGCATTAGTGTCCCTTTTGGTAGAGGGCATAAGGCTTACTGTACCTTCTATTTTGAGGAAACTCAAAATTGAGCTCACTACCTTCTCACCAACACCACCAGGAAAACCTCTCCTGTCTATCCATCATAACTATTTAAGGGGAGAGTAAGTGCCATTTGCCTATGACATCTGTCACTCCATGTATTTGGCAAACAAAATGGAGATATATTTTAGATTTTGCTTTTGTTTTTCAAGCATCAAAGTCCAGGTTCAAATCACTCCTCCTCCCCTTTCATTCCATGGAGGAACCAGTTTTCTGTCACTAGCACACATCTAATAGCACACATCTAGCCTTACATCTATGCAAAAGGTGTTCTGGAGACTCTCAACCTTTCCTGTGATCTTCAACAGACACTCAACTACAAGAACCCTGAGCATTACCTTACCATTTTTTTTCCATCATTTATAAAAGGAGGTGAACACACACTAGCACTGGTGAAACAACACTAGGTTGTAGCAGTTGATCCAGCAAAGTGTCATTTCACGATCACTGTCTCAGGAGACATAAATTTAGTTATAGCAGTCTCAAATCTTCATTGCTGTGATGAAACTTACCGGGGCGTGGGGAGTCGAACTGGCCAAGACCAGGCAGGAATCAACTGGTCATCTGAAATCCTGTTCTACCTTTCCTCACCACGTCATTGCTCTCAGAGGTTTTTCAGACTATGCAAATAGACACTCCAGTAGGTCAGTTATGATATTTTTGAAAATTTTTGCTAGCTTGTAAAAGCTTACTTACTAGATGTTGTTGTTGAATGTACCCATTGAAATGATATATCAAAACTCTCAATAAAAATACCGTATTTTATGACACACATTGAAATCTTGGGCAGGAAAGTCAAGTATGATGACTCTACCAAGGTTGAGACTTTAATGTGCTGGTGTTGGCATAGCTCCTACCGTCTTGATGTGTGGACACTTGACTTTGTGCTACAGGAGCTCCGCTCTCCTCCCTCCCCATGTACATTCTGAATAACTCTTCACACTTAAGTGATCATTTCTTTCTACATGCTTCTTCTTACTTGGGAATAAAATTATTAAAATAAAATTGTGATAGAAGTTAAAAATGTGATCTGCCTGTGTGTGTGTGTGTGCGCATGTATGCATGCTTACAGGTGCGTATGTATGTAGAGGCCAAAGGTCAAGGTCAAGTATTTTTCCCTACTCTCTATCCTAGCAATTGTCATTGCTGTCTTCCTTTTCTCTTCCCCTTCCTTCCTTCCTTCCTTCCTTCCTTCCTTCCTTCCTTCCTCCCTCCCTCCCTCCCACCCTCCCTCCCTCCCTCCCTCCCTCCCTCCCTCCCTCCCTTCCTTCCTTCCTTCCTTCCTTCCTTCCTTCCTTCCTTCGTCTTCCTTCCTTCTTTCCTTCCTTCTTTCTTCTGAGACAGGGCTTTTACTGAGCTGACTGACTCAAGTGACCGGCCAGAATGCTCCAGGGACCTCCTGTCTCAACATCCCAGCACTGGGGTTACAGACACTGGCTGCCACCCCAAAGTATCTTCTTTTGGTGCTAGGAATCTGAACTCAGACATGTTACCCACTGACTTATCTCATCAGCTCAGATCTACATGTTTCAATGTTTGATTCACAACCCAGAACAAAGTCTGTTCTTATACCCTAGAGGTTAACTTTTTTTGCTGAATAGTTTCATTTTTTATATATACACTTATTTCAGCGGATTTATGGTCATAACCGTGATGTCACCCATTGAGTCTCAAATCAAGAACTCATGGCGGCTTGGGAGATGACTCCGTGTGTAAAGGTACTTGCTGCCAAGCCTGACAATCTGAGTTTGAACTCCAGGACCCACGCTGTGCAAGGAAAGAACCAATATTTGTTAACTGTTTTTTGACTCCTCCATGTGCCGTGGTGTACACACACTAAATAAGTAAATATACAAATGTAATAAAAAAATGAAATAACTTCTCTATACTTCCACTGAGAATTATGTCTGTAGCTTCTTTCCGTAAACCATTTCACTTAGTTTGAAATTAAGAAGTTCATGAGTAGCTCCCCACACATTCCCGCTGCTGGCTCACTGAAGGGTGACCACTCTATTGTCAAGGTGGTAACAAAGTTACCAACAGCCATGGAAGTTGTCTGTGGGAAAACTGGGAAGGTTTGTAATAGGATTTTCATCAGCACACTGAGCAGTCACACAGTCCCCCCCCCCACTTAGCCTGCGGCTCTGCTGTCCCTCAGGAGTCCCTATCACCCCCACCGCACCCCTACCCTGCTCAGCCAGGTGGATCTCTGCAAGTTCGAGGCCAGCCTGGTCTACAGAGTGAGTTCCAGGACAGGCACCAAAACTACACGCAGAAACCCCGTCTCATAAACCGAAGTGGGGTGTGAAGCAAGCCCCATTCTAAAAAAAACTCCTCCCCCTCCTCTCTTTTTCCAACGTTTCCTCCCATGAGGTGTGCACCCTTGAACCCCCTCTCTCTTCCTCTCTCCTTTCTATCTTCCTCATAAACTCTTTCTGCATGGATGCAGTGCCTGAGTGTGAAGGAGTTTCCACATGCTGCCTCCCCGCCCCCGCCCCCCATCTGCCCAGCATGTTTCTCTACATACACGGGATACCCTTGGGAGTCCACTCCGCACAATAATTCATAACAGGAAGGGCATCGAAAGGTCAGCCTGATAACCCTACTGCTCGTTGCCATTCCTAGATGGTTTATGGGAGAACAGGTGCTTCCAATTTCTGGTTTTGATTTAATCCCCCATTTTCCAAATGAACTTTTTTTTCTAAACTTCAGTCCAATATAAATGTATCGTAAAAAGCAGAATTTTTAGGTCATAGAAGTTTTACTATCAATTTGTCTGAGTACAAATAATTATTCCTACTTTTAAATAGATTATTAATATACTTAGATGGTTCAAGGAACGTCAAAAAACAAAACAAAGCCATTGGCTAGGGCACTAAATGAAAAGATGCTTTCCCATTTTTTTTTTCAAGTCATCTAATTTCTGTGTTTTAGGATACTGAATGAGAATTCCCTTGGGTCCTTCCACTGATATTCTATGCAGAAACAAGCAAATACGTAAACATACATAAAACTGACATGGACCAGCAGGTCTTTCTTTAGGGTTAATGGATGGAAGGTGAGAAGATAGAAGAGCTGGGGTACAGGGGTCTTGTACAGCCTACGTCTTATGCCCAGCGAGTTTATGAAGAACAGCATCCTATACACTATTTTTGCGAGAAAAACAGGACAGAGTCGGTAAAAAGCCATCATCCAATGGGAGGAAGTCAGCTCAGTAGGGAACTAATCGAACAGTGATGCCAAGAAGAACACAGATCTCAAGGGCATCAGAGACCAAGCCCACAGCAGCTTTGGGACTGATAACCACAGCCCCTACAGGGTGGGAGAAGTAGGGGTCTCAGGATCCAAAGCCACAGGTTCCCCAAGGCCCTGGCCTCAGGCCATTCCTGCCTCTGCCAAGCATATTCCTGGTTTTAGACAAGGATTTATGTTCCTTCTCTATAATCAGGGCCTCAGGGAAAGCCTCAGTTTGGTCTAGCCCTCAACAGAAACATTTTATCTTTTATATGTACACGTTTTACAACTTGCTTTTGTCAAGGGAAATATATCTTTAATACATTTACATAAACATATAAGGCAACCAAAATTTTTTAAAAGGCCATCATTTCCTACTTTGTGCTTTATACCTATCAGTCTACTACTGAATACATTCTTTACTGTATTTTGTCATTACAGACAGGAAGACATAATCTTATGTCCATCGTTGTTTAACGATGAATATAGATTGGATAACATTTTAGGATTAAAATCAATGGATTAAATGGTAAATACATTTGTATTCTGGTAGTCAAAAATACTCCTGATATTTTTTGTCAGGCATTTATAATCATGTCTACAACCTAACACCTTTAGTGAAACAGTTTTCATTAGAATTTTATTTTGTCATGGATTATAAGTTTAAAAAGTTATCTCAGTACTGGTTTACATATTTTTATTCTATTGAGGAAAATATGTTTAAAAATAGCAGTCAAATAACAATTGCCCATATCAACAGTGAAATCAGATCTTTGATCTTTTTATTAAAAATATTCTTATTGATCCATAAAATTTCTTTACATATTTTGAAAGATTTGTCTTTATCCATACTAAGAAAAGCTACTTTTTTCAGTTTTTTGTATGTCTTTTATTCATGTTTGTGGTGTTTTTCTCTTTTATTAGCATGGAATTTATTTTCTTTTATAGACTAGAATTTGCCAACCCATTCCTCTACAGATTCAGGGTTGACAGCATGTTGGAGTATGCGTTCTTGGGCCTAGGACTATACAACATGTGGCATTCCAATCTAGTACTTTTCAAATTTGATATCCAATTATCTCAAAATCATTCATTGTATACTAGATCACTTCCTTTATTGAATACACGATATACATCTGTTTTGTGTTACTGGACTGTCTTCGTTGAATGTCTATTTGCTGTTGGCAATCATGGAGAAAATAACCGGGAAACAGTCACCTGTTGGGCAGTGTGCATGAGTGATGTGTGACTCCACCATCCACCAGATCTCTCCTGTAACCCCCTTCCCTCCTCTCCCTTTCTTACTCAATTCTTGCATCCATCAGAAAGCCTGGGACTCTGTTTATCAGACCAGAAAGCTAATGATACAAATATTATAGTACATACTTTATATTTTAATCATATTTTAGTGTCCAAGGGGTGATCCGCCTTCCTAGTGCTGGCATTAAAGGCATTGTCACCTGACCCATTCATTCCCTACTTTGAAGCTTTTATCTTATCTTTCCATAGGAATAGCTGAATGCACTTTCTTCACAACTATTTCTCCAGAGTGCTGCTCTCAACCCCTTCCACGAACAAGGGAATTATTTCAGTTCTATTCCCTTAGCCTGGACTCCTGCTTTCCTAGACCTACTGAAGTTCTGGAGTCTGGGTAAGTGGATTAGTTCAGTGCAGTGGTACAGAATAAATCACAGTTTAATGAATATAGAATGTATTGGAAAACCGAGTGGCTGATTATGGAAGTGTGTCATCCAAAGAGGCAGCAGAACACATTTCAGTGGGAAATAAGCTTCTTAAAGAAATAGGCCTGTGAGCCACTCTCCTGCAAAGCACCTGTACACTGGCTCTGTCGGGATGCTTCAAATGCCCAGTCTGAGTAGAGAGCTGGTGGGATGGCCACTCATCTGGAGCAACAGAGCTCCAGGTCACATATAACTGTCACCATCAGTGACATGGGAATGCTTCTTATGAATGTGAAGGCCAAAATGAAGACTGAAGGATTCAGTCTCATGCTTTCTGTGTTTGTTAGCTCAAGGTTGAGATGGTACCTTTTCCATTCACAAAGCTTCCTAACTCCACAGCCAGTGACTGGACCACAAAATTGCTTCTAATTCTGACCTAGTTAGATTTTCCAGTCCTGTCACAAACTGAGAAAAGGCTGAACTCCTCGGCTACCGCTCAACAGAGTCCTCTGCTGTGCTGTGCCTCTCCGGCACCCACCTGCCTGACAACCCTGACCAAGAACAAGCTGGATCTCAGTAATGTCACATTGAGTCACATGACCTCTGTGCCTCGGTGTTTTCAGTTGTGAAGTAGATTAGTGTTAGTAGGCCACCCTCCTGCTCTGTTGTGATAGTTCAGTACAGCAGCCAGTGTACACTGGGTTATCTTATTGTCCCAGTACTGCCAGAGGTTATAGGAAGTGCATAGTGAATGTGAGCTGTTATTATTACTACATGTAGTCTGCTGGTAGACTCAGGCATGAAAAAAAAATAACAAAGCAACTTAAAATGCGGTGGAATAAGTGGCAGAGGGAAGTATTTTTTATTATGGGGCCAGGAAATAGGTTTGGATATGGCAGCCTCAACTTCCATATTCAACAGAAAGGACTATCTGTTTCAACCTCAAAGTTCTAAGCTTTCGGAAGAATTTAAAAGGCGTTGATTTTCACCATCATTTCCATTGATGACCTCCAAGCTCTCATCAGCTTCCACGGCTAACAACTGTCTTCCCTCCCTATCTGTTTCATACACAGGCTTCACTCTAAGACATAGCTGGAGCATTTATTCTTTATTTTAAAATTAATTGACATTTGGAAATGTGAGTAAAAGCAAATGATTTCCATCCTACCACAGAGAATTTATCACCCCAGGTTTATCAAAGCAGAGCTGCAATAGTAGCAAAGGACACCATGCCAACACGTTCCGCGAATTTCCCAAACACAGATAAAATATATTTGTTGTCTTCTGACTCCAAATGACAAAATGCTGTATAAATAGATCAAGGCCAAAGACTCTTCGGGATAAATTTTTTAAAAAGCGTCTGACACATTGAGAGTCACTAGAAGGAAAGACTGCGCTGCAGCTTTCCTGCCTGCACAACGCGGCAAGACAGAACAAAAAGCTCAGGCATGTTAGAGAAGGTACCGTTGGGGAAGAGGGAGACATGCACGGACATCTGGCACCCACTCGTCTCCACGCATGCGCAGAACAAAGCAAACCGGCATCGCGTGTGTGCAGAAAGAAGGCGGCTGGGCAGTGTCAGTGGTGCGTCACCATACTGCACAAAGGTACTTGGTATCTCATCTTCATTTAAGCCACACGCCCATTTCTATTAATGAATGTCTGAGTGGGTAAGTGGCTGAACCAACCTCCTCTTTGGATGTGAAAGCATCATTTACTCCACTGAAGAATCATTTGCCTGCTGTCTGTCAGAATTAGGAAATTAGATTTTGGAAGCAAACTGGCTCAGGAGAAGTAAGCATGGCCACAGCGGCTATCATCGGGAAGTTTACGGAATTGGGCCCCTAACCAAAGAGGAGGGAGAAGTGACTTTCTTTCGACACACACAAACAAGTATGGTTGTGTACTTCTTCCAGATTTGGGTCGAGATTTAGGGCTCGATCAGTAGTCTACACTGAGCAGGAGAGGGGAAACCAGTCGCAAAGCAGAAACATAGCAGACCACCTATATAAAACCCAACAGACTCCATGAAGGCACCGAGGATCAGGTGTCAAACACTAAGGAGACGGAGTCTGTCCTCACCCTGAATCAGAATATAAGCCATTCGTGTTCAAACTCCTATGATTAGCAGATCAAAGCTTTCACAATAGCGAAGGAGGATGTTCTGATCAGTGAGCAGATACTGGAGTCATCCTTCCTTTTTCCTAGAGAGCACAGGTTCCCTAACCTCAGAATGACAGGACAACACAACACAAAGGGACAACAACACAAGATAACAGCAACACGCCACATTTAATGTTTTTCTTGATCTCGCAGTGGCAGACACAACGAAAATGAAATCATTAAAAAAAAAAATGGAGGTGGGTATGGCGGTACTCTCCAATAAACCCAGACTCTGAAAGGGGAGACAGGAAGACTAAGGCAAACTTGAGACCAGCCGGGCGATATAGTGAGTTCTAGGCATCCAGGGCTATATGGTGAGATCCTGTCTCCAAATCAATCAGCCAATCAATGAAGGAAGGAATAAACAAACAAACAAATAAATATTTTTAAAGGGAAACATGGCTTTATCCTGGTCTCACAGTTCACCTCCTTTTTTGGACATGAACTCAGGTCAAACAGATGACCACTTTACAAACCTCTGTTCCTGCTCATCAACATTTATTAGTAAGGAGTCTGCCAGGTATATCAGAAATAGTTCTCGGGTCTGGAACACAGTCATGAAGAATGATTTCTGTCCTCAGGAATCTTACTCAAGCATTTGAAAGACAGAGTCAACAAACACATGCAAAGTGCAATGACATCACAGTTCCCAAAATTCACAGCCCAGTGTTGTGGCTTCCTACTAAGAATCCCATCACCCCAGTGGCTCAGACTCAACAATGCTGTGTCCTCTTAGTTTTGAGCAGACATAGGAACTTAAATATTAAGGGGTTTCTTTTACATGAACAAAAGCATGGAATTTCATATAGTAAAAGCAGGAAGGGCATAATTTAAAAATAAATCTGCCAGTACTCCATTGTACATTTTTAACACTGAAATGTAAATACCTTGGTTTTGATAATAAAAAGCAGCTGCTGTGGATGTATTTTTATTTAGAACACCCATCAATTTGAACTTAGGACAACACAATATTAAACCATATGCGAGTATAATTCAAAATCCGATATTGTGTACAGCCACAGCTCTGGTATTTCAAGGTACGCTTTGATACCAATTGAATTAAATAATTTTCTGTAAGTACTGCTTGCTCTTTCATATACAGGAACAGTATTACCCAAAGCAAATTGATAATAGCCACTTTTAAGACATATCTAAATAAATATGCCTTATAAACAAGTAAAGTTTTCACAAAAAACCTTTGGGTTCAATTCCTAATCAGCCCTTGTTCCAATTCCTCCATTCCCACAAATCACAAATACTAAATCATATAATTCTTTCTGGGCAATGTTTAAATGGAGTTGGCTGCCTGGACAGGATGTAAGCCAAGACATGACTGGATTCGGGGCCCCGGGTGGTGCCTATGTTGTATCAATAACTCCCATTCCCAAAGAACTAGGCAAGCGGGAATAAAGAGCAGCCCTGTCCTCCCCAGAGCTCTGTCTTGGCTCCGCATGCTCTTTTGAGGAAATGTGATGGAGAAAAGACTTCTCTCATTTTCAACTAAAAAGAAAGTCATTGTTTGAAGTGTAACGGAAATGTCACAACCACTAGAATCAGCCAGTGGCTGAGCCTTCTTACCTATAATCAAAGACTGGCTTTTCTCCCCTCACTCTTGGATAGAGTTTGGAGTTTATTCCAGAAATTAAAAGTAGAGGGGAGCGAAGAAAAAAAAAAAAGCGAGCAACAGGATAAACTCCCCCAAAAAGCTAGGCGGGAAAATGGAAATGACAGCACCCTTTTAGTAGAACATTCAGTGTTTGGTTCTTTTCTGGTGCTGATTCAGATAATTTCCCTCATTTTGCAAGTATTTTTTTTAACCTTTTCATTTCAAGGACACCGATGATCAATATTGTATTGAAGTACTTGAATATTATTAAGAACAGTGTCAGAGAAAATTCATTTGGCCCTTAAAATAATCAACTACATTCTTCCCACCTTCCTGTTGGGAGGAACATGAAATGAGCTGGTAACAGTGTTAACTGTGTGAGACCGTAAAGACGAGTGCAGACTGACCTAAATAAGTAGAAGGACATGGGAAAGAGAGACGGTGCCAGCCAACAATGCATAGGAGTGTGGTTGTTAGTAGTGAAGCAGTAGTCTTGATGCCCACACACTAGCTCCTGCTTCCCAGCACTGCTCAGATTCCCGCTTGCAGTGTACAGTTAAGCACTACATTTTCCCCTTTCCCATTTTCTTGTCTATATAGATGGACATGCTTCTCTATAACTGGTCAACATAAAATAAACAAACTACTGCCTTTTATAAAAGGCAAAAAGGGGAAATCTTAACTAGAGTAAACGAGGCTACTTTTTTACAGCTAACTAGAGCAATGATATGTTACTGTCTTTAGAAACTACCTTTGGGCTTGATGGTGGCTCAGTGGGATAACTCTGAGGATCTGAGTTCAGATCTTCAGACTTCATCTAAAGGCTGATGTGGTAGCATTTCTGTAACCCCAGTGCTCTCATAGTGAGACAGAAGGCAGAGCTAGGAGAATCCAAGAGACCTGCCTCAAACCAGACGGACGATGAGGACAGTCACCTGAAGCTGTCCTCTAACCCTCATACACATACCATGGCATATACACACCAAAGCATAGGCACACATGTCCTTACGCACAGGAGCATGTACATACATACACATAGATTATGCGCATGTGCACACACACACACACACACACACACACACACACACACACACACACACACACTAAAATTACCTGTGATGGAATAAATTGATTAAAGTAGGGCAATGGCTGAAAAGTTTCAGTACTGCTAAAAGCATTCTAAAAATATACATGATCCTTGAAGCCACATGCATTTAGACATTTCTTAAGTTTTATAATCATGACACAGACTTTATCACAGCTAAATTAGAACAGGGAATTTACTAGAAACAAATTCACAGTTGAAATGAAAACCTACCTTATGAAAGAAATTATATGAGGCTAAATGACTCTCACTCTCACTACCTCATAGCTACTGAGATCAACCAAATGTAAAATGTTCACTTCCTTTTTGCAAGTCAAATCCTTGAAGGCTACAATATATGCTCCCCAAACCAAATGCTATAGGCTACACCTGCACTTCCATAGTAAGATAAAGAATCACGATTTTTGTCATTAGTTTTAGCAATTCCTAATGCAATTTCTTTTCTTGGATTCAAAGTCAGCAGCCAGGCTTGCACCCGTTCACTCTCACCTTCACATTTCTGAGTGGTCTCACTCTGCTTGTGACCAGCAGGGCATCTGCATTCAAAAGAGCCCACTGTGTTGATACAGTTGCCCCCTTGGCACAATCCTGGAATCGCCTGGCATTCATCAACATCTGCAAGAAGAAAACATTTTGAGCATAAACCAAACTGATTTGCAGACTCTATCAGTATTTTTCTTTTATGTCCAGGGAAAACGTTGCTATCAAGACATCAGGATGAGGGAAGCAGGCCCTCTGCATGCCTGTTACTTAATTTACATAGACGGTACCAGGTATACCACATGAGTCTTCTGGAGAGCCACTGTGCTGTTCTGGGGTGAGGAGAATCCACAGATTTGGTGTGCCACAGAATACAGAGCAGCAAAATGTTTGTATTGCAAAAAGAGTAAGTTCTCTGCCCAATGATCTAACTTTCTATATTCATACATTCTAAAAGCACTAATTCAATGTGAAGTGAGTAAATTCAAGAGACTATGACAAAATATAAAACAAAAAAACCCCATATAGATAGATAATTACTATGAAATCTGGGTTTCTGTGACTATAAGCAAAATTGATGTATCTTGTCAGTACTAATCACAGATATAAGAAAAAAATGATTTACTAATATAAGCACTGATAATGAACACATCACCATAGAGTCTATAAAGATAAAAAAGATCCAAAAAATGAATGGTAGAAATTCAATAAATAAGGTGAAATACACAAGTCTGTCGAAAGGTACAAATGCCAAGGCTTACTCAAGAACAAACATATTGAGTATAAAGTATTTCTGTTAAAGTAATTTCATTCACAATTTAATATATTTACACAAAGAACACCCCAGGCCTCAGGGGATGCGCCACTGAAGCCTATTAAAGATGTAAGAGGAAAAATGACAGAAATTTCATTCAAATTCTTATAGCATAAAGATGTGACACTGTCCTGTTGATGTGACTTAAAAAACATCTGTCTGGCATCAAAGCCAGACCAAGACATTACCAAAAGGAACACAAGTAAAAAGAACGAAATTGAAAATCTTTCTCCAGGACAGTCACACAAAATTTTAATGAGTCGAGCTTAGTAATACATTAAAATTAGTGTAACAGGACCAGAAGAGGTTTATCCCAGGAATTTAAAGGTTTTCTTAAAAGTAGAATGAAATATTAATCAATATAGTTCATCATATTAACAAATAAAAGAAGAAAAGCCATTACCAACCTACAGATTTAGAAAAACAAGTAACAGAATTCAACTCTAATTCATGATTCTAAAAGCCTCACTAAAGCAATATAACTTCTTTAATCTGACTAGTCATATGTGAAAAACCAAAACTATGGTTAACAAGATAGGTGGAGATTTTCAAAGATCCTTTGTTGAGAGTGTTTGAAAGTCATGCCCTCCCTTGCCTGTTTATTTCCTTGAGACAGGATCTTGCTATATAAACTAGGCTGGCTTAGACACACTATATGGAGCCAAGGCTGACCTCATGCTCTACCACATCCATTACAATTTTCATTTTTATATCTATGTAAATTTGATGTAACTTCTTTACAAGAAACAATGATATAACTGAGTAGATTTGTATGTTAAACTTTACACATAAAATAAAAACATAAAAAGTTGCTACAATCAGTTCAAACTGAAAGTCTAGTCAAACTGATAAATGACACATAATTCATTATAAAGTTAAAAAAATACGGTGTGCCCTTGTCACATACATTTAAAATACAGAAGCACAGAACACCAGAGAAACAGCAATTCATAAATGTGCAGTCCTCTCCTTAAAGGAGACTTTTATTCACATGTCCATATAAAGTCATTGTCTGTGTATTTAACAAAAGTAAGATACTGGGTGTGGTGGTGCACGCCTTTAATCTCAGAACTCAGGAAGAGAAGGCAAGTGTCTCTCCGTGAGTTCGAGGCCAGTCTGGTCTATATAATGAGTTAATGTCAGCCATTGCTTAATTGTGAGATCTTAACAGAAAGAGTAAGGCTATACTTCATGTGTCCTGTGTCTCTTTTGTATAAAAGCACGCTAGAGTTTCTTGTTACTTTTTGTAAACCCACAAACAGGGTACCCTTTGTGTTTAGGAATTAGAGACTTTGAGCTTACAAAAGACAGCTTGTTTTTAACGTCTGTCTATAAAAATTAGTGATAGCAGTTCAAAGAAAGTTTGTGTTAAAATTAAATCTCAGGGCATTTGAAAGACTCCCTAGTTGAAACGAAAGTCAACTGGGAAGTAAATACAGGACATAACATTAGATATTGAAAAACTTCAAGCAGTGAAGCATCACTATTCTAAAAGGTCCTACACTCCAATCCATGTCACAGCACAGGAGAAAACACCTCTGGGGACTCCTTTTCCTGGAAGATAAATCAGAGGAAGGGTATCGTGAAGGAAGCTGATGCAGGAGGCCAGATTCGAATCCTTTTACACTGTATAAAATCTCGGCCTACACAGGGGATCTTCAGCAATTTTTCAAAGAGCGGAGAATTCTGACATGATAATATTCATTGTATAGCTGTTTAAAATGCATTTTCCTAGAAGGAAAAAGAAGTCCTTCATTTAGGAAGCCTCCAATCTTTACAGCTATACAGTTTTAGTATTAGATTTTTACAGAAAAAGCAACCATTACTTATTGTTTTTATAGTTGCTATAAAATAATACCTTTAAAAATAACGCTCCCATAGCATCAGATATTTTACACCTGTCTATTTTAAAGTAGTTTGCAGCTGGGTGGTGGTGGCGCATGCCTTTAATCCCAGCACTCAGGAGGCAGAGGCAGACGAATCTCTGTGAGTTCGAGGCCAGCCTGGTCTACAAAGCAAATTCCAGGAAAGGCACAAAGCTACACAGAGAAACCCTGTCTCGAAAAACCAAAACAAACAAACAAACAAACAAACAAATAAAGTAGTTTGCAGCAATTGTCAATTTTCATATCTTGTGTGTTCACTACACAACGATACGCTCACATTTAAAGTTGTGGAAATGAAACCCAGTACTTTCATAGTGAGTAAGCAAAATTAGTGGTGTGGATTTCACTGTAAAGTAGGGAGATTTTATATTAAAAGTTTATATCCTTATATATTTATTCTCCTTCCTCATTTTAGTGTTGTTAATTATATGCCCTTCATTAAGACATCTTATTTTGAAATGGTGAAAAGCTTTAAAAGGGACTTACAATAATAACACAAAGAATAACACAAATTTACAACAATAACACAAATTTACAATAATAAAACAAAGAATATTTTAAACAAAGATTTACCATTAGTAACCTTCAAAAAATTTTTAATTTTCCTAAGTCATTTAGAGTTAGTTAGGTCTAGATCTTGTGACTGTTCCCCCAATACTGATTTCTCCATAAAAACGCTCAGTTGAACCAGGCATGGGAGCTCATACCCCAGATCTTAGCCCTTGGGAGGCTGAAAGGAGGAGAAGCAAAAGTTAGTGGGATTAAGGGCGAGAACTTGTTTCAAAATAAAAAAAAAGTTATGCTCTCACAGAACTATACGTGTGTCTTATAGGCCAAGAAGGCTAGCCACTGAAAGGAAAGAGGGAATTGTAAGGAAGTGAAACTGAAAAAATTAATTTAGAAACATACACTGGCACTGTCTGCAAAAATAAGAGGCAAGCCCAGATTCCCAAGCACAGCTTCAAAATCTCAGACACACAACATCTCACAATGAATTCTCCACTACCCCCAATGGTGCCAACATGTTTCTGTTCATTCTGTCAGTTCAGGCTCATTCCATTCACTTCTTCAAATGCTAGATTATTACAAATCACATGCAAAGACTGCACAGAATTAAGTGAAATCTTTTGAGACTCAAGCCTTACCTAACCACTTCAGTGTCTTCTATTGAAGTTATAAGTAAGATGTGCTTAAAAAAAGATATGTTAATTGAAGTTTATGAAAATTCACTCTCCAATTTTTCCAAAGACTCTTGTCCTAAAAGGACAAATTCATTATAAAAACTAACATTCATCGGCACATTTTTAGTTCACGCCCAAATACGGAAAAAATGTAGTAAAGACTTACAACATAGCTTGTTTATAGGTATGGGGCCAAGGAGAAGGAAACAATTATATTTGATAATGTTTAATTTTTTCTGTCACTAAAATAAGTTCAATTAATTTTTTTATGTGTTTTGTCTGCATTTATGGGCATGTTCATCCCATGTCTGTGGAGGCCAGCAGAGGGAGTTGCCTCCTCTGTTTCTGGAGTTACCAATGGGTGCTGGGAACTGAATCTGAGTTCTCTGCAAGAGCAGACAGTATTGTTACTTGCTGGACCATCTCTCCAGCTCTAATGTTGCTGTTACTATTACTAATTCTATCAACATCACCTCTCTGTCTCTCTCTCTGTCTTTGTCTGTCTCTGTCTGTCTCTCTCTGTGCATGTGTGGGTTTGTTGTTGTTGTTGGTTTTGGTGTGTGTGTGTATTTGTGTGTGTGTGTGTGTGTGTGTGTGTGTGTGTGTGTGTGTGTGTGTGTGTGTACATACATGTATGCCACAGTAGAGTTGTGGAAGTCAGAAGACAACTTTCAGGAGTCATTTCTCTCCTTCCAATGTGGGTTCCAGGAACCTAACTCAGGAAAGCACTTTTACACAATAAGACTTTCCTGCCCTCCTAGATTCATTTTTTAAACGAAATTCTTATTTTTATGTTCTGTATATATTCATGCCAATAACTTATATTTCCATAAAAGCAAGTGTGAGGCCTTAACCATAGCAATTGAATAACTGGTTTATGTCTCTCTGAAGTCTTAGATACATGAGGTTTTTCGGCAACTACTCGTCATGGTTTGGTTCAGCCACAATCTCCATTCATGAGTGACATGAGAATTCAAACACTGAATGGTCATAATAACAAGCTGATAACGGCAGTATACTACCTGCTTATATTCAATCTTATAACAAAAAAAGAACAGAGAATGTTTCTGTCTCAGTGTGCTTCATCCAGCAGATGCCACCATTTCTAGACACTAAAGTGAGAAGCCCAGTAGAGAACTTGGCATTTCCTCATTATGCTGCTCACATCATTCCGCTGGCAGCAAGTCCGTACTTCCCACACACTTCTCACATCTTCACTCCGCCTCCATGGCCTTAGCCTCCGTCACACATCACCTGAACTTCTGCTTGGGCTGTGGAGCTCATTTCTTGTCTTCCTCCCTCAGTCCCTGTACTTGATTCTCTACAGAGCAACGAAGGAAATCTCATCCAAGTTCAGATGAGAGCAGATTATCATGAGAAAGGTCGATGGGCACAAACTTTGCCCTCACAGTGTCTTGCTCTATGAGTTATTCTAAAGACATGCACGACAATGTGGGAGGATTTCCTTATTTTAATAATCAAAGGAGATGGGGAAATGACTCAGTTGGTCCAGTGCTTCCTGGAGAGATGACTCAGTTGGTCAAGAGCTTATGGGGGAGATGGCTCAATTGGTCAAGTGTTTATGGGGTGGGGTGGGGCTCACAGTTGGCCAAGTGCTTATGGGGGGGATGGCTAAGTTTATCAAATTCTTACTGGGGGGATGGTTCAGCTGGTCGAATTCTTACTGGGGAGATTGCTCAGTTAGTTGGTCAGGTGCTTATGGAAACCTGAGAACCTGAATTTGATCTCCTCAAACCACATAACAAGGCAGGTGTGGTGCTGTCCACTTGTAATCCAGTGCTGGGGAGGCAGAGACAAGCAGATTCCTCACACTCATTGGTCAGCTAATACACCTTACCTGCTGAGCTCGGGGACAATGAAAGATCTCGTAACAAAAAGAAAGTAGAATGACACCCAAAGTTGACTTTAAAAAAAAAAAAAAAACTAAAAAGCAAACAGAGACACTTGCCCATGGGATTCTTATTATCTTCTTGGTTAAGTTTTGTGCTTTCCAATCAGGAGAAGTCTTTGTCTACCTCAAACTTTTTGTCATTTTTGTGAAGGTTTTCAGCGTCTCTCATCAACTGTCTTTGTCTGGCTTCTACTGTGTGTCAGTTTTTCTACCACTGTTGCTTATTATACTCTGACATTAGGCCCTTGTGTGGTTGGTGCACCACCGACTCTTCAGTTATATGAGTGTGTGTATGTACATGTATTATTTGTCTTTCAACAGACTAAGTATTATGGTTAAGTGTGAAATGTCCCCATAGGCTCATATGTTTGAACACTTGGTCCTCAGCTGGAGGTGCTATTCAGGAGGGTTGTGGAACTTTCTGGAAAAGGAGCTTCACTGGATTGAGTTACTGCTGAGCTCCTTTTCCTGACTGCAAGTGCAATGAGACCAGCTACCAAACACTCTGTCACTATACCTTCCCCGCCATGATAGACTGATTGTATCCCCTACAACCGCAAGCCAACATGAACCCTTCACCAAGTTGCTTCTTGTCAGTAATGACAGCAATGGGGAGAGAAACTAATATAAACAGTTTAAAACCTTCCTATTACCAACTCCATATTTTCTCAGTTGCCTTAATTTAATGCTTATAAGTCTCCTTTAAAGACCTTTTTTTTTAATAAGAAAGATTTTATTATTTTTAATCTTTGAGATGGAAGATGTGTGAACTCTGCATATATATATATATATTTATATGTAATTCTTTGGGGCACATTTCCACCTTCTTTTTTCTTATGTTCATTCTTTCTTGTCTTTTTTTTTTTTTTTTTTTTTTTTAGGTTTCCCCTTCTGCCCCCTTCTGTTACTGGGAAGGTCTGAGGTCCATGAATGAGTCAGGATGTTACTCTCCTTTTCAATGGGACATTAGTATCTGTGGATCTAGTTCTTAGTAGGTTCAAACAAACACAGACTGAAGGATGATGATGTACCCCACACACAAATGTCTAGAAAGCTCCCCCTATCCAATGGCTTCTCATCTCTGACTTTAACCATTGTTTCAGAATCTGATTTCAGAATTGTGAGCTGTTCTTTTTAAGTATCCTCTTGGCGTTTCTGCCAAGCTGGAACGGGAGATTAGTTTGCTACCTTTACTAGAGGTTCCTGTGATGGAGTTTTAAGCAATGTCTTGGATTGTATAAGTAGCTGCTTGTGTTGACAGAATGTTCATTTAAGATTAGACTTGCAAATTACATGATTATTTTGGTCACTATAGACAACTGAGATAAATGTGTTTGGGCTATAACTATCTTTATTAATTTATACTAATCAGGGTCATTCTCAAATCTCCTTTTCAACCAAGAACTAAAATTTAATAAACAAATAAACAAATTTCCTTACCAATTTTTCAAGTTTTAGAACAGGCAGAGATATTTAAAAGCCCAATATTTAACCATCAATGAGATGTTAATAATTGTATTACTTATGTATTAATATAACTAAAGATCTGAAGTGGATACATTCATTTACATGTATTAATCTTAAGTAAAATACCACTTCTAATTAGAATATGTGCCATATGTGTCGATAAAACGCAAACTATAAGAAAATACTATATGCATGCAAATAGCTGTTTACATAGGATGTAAATCTTATAAATATTCCTGGAAGGATTTAATTCAACTATCAAAATTTTGAATGCACTTGTTTTACGATAGCTTAAATGGAAAGGGTGACAGGATCTAACTTTGGTCACAGTGCAATGTAAAACGGAGATGGCACACCACTAAGTGTGGATGAAAGATAGGGACAACACACCACTAAGGTTTTATAGAGGACAAGAACTCAGTCTGCTTTCAACATTAAAGAAGCCAGAGATTGCTAAGCACCCCAAGAACACACACCTGACCCAGCTTATCTAGCTACAGAATATTAACAAAGACACAGCTAAAACTTAAAAAGCAAAACAAAACAAAATCTCACTGTTTTCTGCACAGATTAAGTGTCCTAAAGTATCATCTTCATTTTCTGTTGCTTCTCATTTTCCACAGTTATTGTGTTTGGTACAAAACTACGATGCCGCATTCTTTCTGAAGCCATGGACCAACTAAAACTGTAACAGCTGCAGGGCAACCAACTTTCAGAGATGGCCTGCCTTGGTTAGTATGATCAGTGTTTTGGAGTCAGCATTAAACAATTTTTAATGCCTTCTACGCAGCTGACATTTGTTTTTAACTTTATAAAATTCCAACCATCCTATAAAGTGACTGGCCAAAATTACAAAAAAAACCCGTAAGTGTGACATGTATATCAGTGTGTCGTTTTAATGTCCCACCTCTCTCAAACTAATTTGGCATAAGTATTCCGGAAACAATCTAGGAACAAGAGAAAATGAAATCATAGGAAGATATAGCTTGAAAACCCTCTAAACTGAGGATTACCCCATGTCCAGGAACTTCCTGACCACACTGTGATCTTGAGACTAGGCAGAACGTCTCCTCTCACTTTTCCAGATATCTTAACCACGCGTTACGTTTCATTTTGCTCCCATTACTGTGCTAATCCATTAGAGTTTTGATGCAAATGATGTCCAAAACTTACCTCTGCTGCATAAGCAAAACCAAGCGAGTAAACCTTGAGACACTGCTTACTCCTAACTACAGAATCTGAACATGGACGACACATCTCTTAAACAGTCATGCTCTGAAATATGAGGCCTCTGACAGAACACCAAAGGGGAAAAAAAAAACATGCCCATACAGATGACGAGGTTTAATAATTTAATAATTTGGTGTGCCTTGGCTGAATGACCTTTTAACCTGAATGATTTCTTTCCTTGAAATATTTAAATCCTGTAACCATTTCTTGGCTCAAAGAGTGTTTACTGCATTTGCTGTATGTACACTCACACCAGGCACTGTCCTAGATGCACCCCCCCCCAGCTCACTAGTGAATTAAATGATTTCTGCCTTTACACAGATTATATTCTACAGGGAGGGAATCAAGCCTGGGACAAAGTGTCTTAGAAGTTGAAAAGTGATATGAAATAAAAAAAAGGGGGGGCATTATTATATAATGTCTATGTAATGGATTATCTTATTTTCAGTAGTTATCTATGCCTATAGTGTCCTATGTACACCAATTTTGGAAGTCTCTAGAGAACAGTAAATACTGTTCAAGTCCACAACTGACATGGCTTTCATTATTGGGAAATACTCACTTTTTCTACTCTGGGGAGTTGTACTGCTATCCCCTCCGTGTCCCTGTAGCTCTGTTTTGAAAATCACTATGACACAGTGATTAACCTGTGATTAATTAACACCAGTAGAATCACGGGTTGCCTTAACTGAACTGCTATGGTTGTTTTCAGAGTTTGGAGTATCAGCACACACGGGATGCCTTGGGGATGGGACACAACTCTAAACACAAAGTTCATTTACGCTTCACATGCTTGAACACAGAGCTTTGTGATAATTTTACTCAATATTTTAACAATTTTGTGCATTTTAAAAAAGATTTCTTTCTTTCTTTGTTCGTATATGTGTGCTTCTGTGTGCCTGCCAGATGAGTGCAGGTACCTCTGGACACTAGAGAGTGCATTGGATGCCTGGAGCTCAAGGTACAGGCAACGATGAGCCTCCCAATGTAAATTTACGGAACCAAATTAGTTTCTTCTGCAAGAGCAGCAAATACTTTTGACTGTTGAGCCATTTTGACAGGCCTCAATTCTGCGCATTTTGACAACAGCTTCCCATGTGAGGTCACAGTGGAGCTTTTCCCCTCACGGCATCGTATCAGCGTTCAAAATGTTCTTGATTTGCAGAGCCTTTCGGAATTTGGATTTTTTCAATTTAGAGATGCTATGCCCATACCCTTTAATCACAACAGTACAAAACTGGCAAAAATCTTTGGGGGCTACTGTTTGTTTCTTAATTTACCAAACTGCTCACAGTTTATTGTGCAGTGAGATAAGGTTGCATGTGCTTTCTCAGCTGTAATTATGACACAGAGGAGGACACCGGTCTGCTTACGAAACTCTGACATTTACTCAGTGGAGCTGAAGGCATCTTCACTTCTGACATGCTCACTGACTTTAGCCTGAAACCTTCAGCTCTAACCTTGCACATGATTTACTTATAATAAGTATGTCTAACTCCTGTGTCTCAAATAGAAGCAACACCATTTCTATCAATAATGCAAAAGCCGTCTCTATACCCGTTCAACGACTTACTAGAGAGAGTATTTCTAAGTTCTAAAAATGGATTTAGTTCCTATGACATCAGAGAAGTAGCTAACAATGGGAAGGGCTCTGTTGGCTAAAAATGAGTGGAACTAACTAGTAAGTACAGGACCATTCTAGGTACTTGGGTTGGACTCGGTGGCTGTAGGAGCCTTGGGCCTCAGATCTGCCCTTGACACATGTACCAGTGCCACTTGTGAGGTGTGGGAGTCCCTGGATATTACCTGGAGAGAAAGACATCATGAATGATCAGGAGAGAAGAAATCACTTCCTCCAGGAGAACTGTGTGTGTAGAGCAAGTAGGTACAAAAGACTGTGCCATCAGAATAAAGACACAGAGCAGCTAACTCTCTCACTGTATTGCATATTTTAAGAAGTAGTTTTTAAAAGTTATTTTATGCTGGGCAGCAATGGCTCACACCTTTAATCCCAGCACTTGGGAGGCAGAGGCAGGCGGATCTCTGTGAGTTTGAGGCCAGCCTGGTCTACAGAGCAAGACCCAGGACAGGCACCAAAACTACACAGAGAAACCCTGTCTCGAAAACAGACAAACAAACAAAAAAGTTATTTTATTTTTCATCTTCTTCTCCATTAATGTTGAGAACGGAAATTTTCCATTGGGTGACTAAAATATAAATTATAAATATAAACTATCTCTAGTCAGACTTCTGAGCAGGGTCCACCATAGCAATGGGTACTGTTTTCAAGGTTCCCACACACAGTTTCAGGTTTCCTGACTTCTATCAAAGAGGTGATACTTGTGGTGGTAAACACGGCTGACTCACCTTGACAGGCTCCCGTTCGGATGTTGGGAATGAAACCCCGGCGGCAGGGCTGAGGCTGGGCTGGACACATCTCACAGGGATGACCCCAGGCTCGTCCAATGGTGGCACAGCACAGTGTCTTCGTGCAGACAATGCCCGTCAGCTGCCCCTGGCACATCTGATTATTGACTTGTGTGAAACATGGGCCTGTCCTGTAATCTAGAATGAGACAGAAGAAAAGACCGCTTTAATGATCATGCACTAGTCTAAAAGACCCCGCTACCAAAGACAGAAACCAGAAACTTCCTTCTGAGCAAAGCATCTAAAGACAGAAGAGCTGCGAGTTTCATTGTGAAAATTTATAATTTTCCAATCATGAGATGTGTGTTAAGAGACCGTAGCGGGTTCTGCACTGGTCATTGCGAATCTGATGGCTCATGGCACCCAGATGTGCTTTCTTGGCTTGGATGACTTTAAAGAATTTAAATTGGTAGTCAACATTGTAAAAATGGGAAATTTCACAAGAAACTTATATTTCAGGCTTTTCTTGAGTAAAACAAAACAAAACTGGAAGTTCTAGCTGTGCAAAACCCAATACGTCACATGGCATGACAGGATGAAGAGTTTGTCTCACATGGCATGACAGGATGAAGAGTTTGTCTCACATGGCATGATAGGATGAAGAGTTTGTCTCACATGGCATGATAGGATGAAGAGTTTGTTGTCTTCTTAGGACCCTCCCACTTTAATCCCAACCATTAGTATGCATTCAAAAGCCTCACATGGACCCTGAAGGCATTGTCATTAATGATTACTCCTTCTTATCCTCTGAGCATTTTCTTTTCAGACTAAGCGGTCAAGAGTTTAGAAAGCCAAAGTGACCAGATGAAGATGTGTTTTGCTTATCAAAAATATATTTGGGCAGTCTAAACAATGCATGAATAGTTAGGTCTAATACGCTGACATCTATCTCTGCATCAGTTTGTAGCTTAGCTTAGAAATGCGAAGAGAGCCCTGCGGTCATGAATTCTTTACAGGCAAGGTAATGTTGGATTCTCTTTGCTCTCTATCAGATGACTGTCATCTTACACTGATATAGATGATGACCAAAGTCTGAGTAAATGCATGGCAGCTGCGTGACACACAAGCACTCCTAGGACCTTCCTATGAGGTCAGGACTCTTACATCTCCAAGTGTAAGGTCCAGGGTCCAGATATCTTGGTGTCAACTTTATATCCCACCCTTAGGCCCACTGACCCAGACTCAGTCTATTTAACAAAAGGTTCAAGAGATCCACAGCCATCTCAAAGCTTGAGGGCTGGACCGGGCTGTAGGCAACTCAAAGGCTAGTTCTGGGTATTTCTAGTCTACTTTCTTCAGGCTGTAAATCTACTTCGATAAACATTCTGGGTAACCAGTAAAGATTCTTGTAGACAGAATGGTACTACCAATAAGACAGCCATTGAGTGTTACTGGTGTTGAAGCTTGATCTGCTTAAGAGGCCCCCTGGCAGTAGGATCAGGATCCATCCCTAGTACATGAGCTGGTTTTTTGGAGGGACACCTAAAAAGGTGTCCTATGGTGGGACACCTTGCACAGCCTTGATGCAGGTGGAGGGGTTTGGACCTGCCTCTACTGAATGTACCAAGCTCTGCTGACTCCCCATGGGAGACCTTGCCTTGTTGGAGGAGGGACTGGGGAGTGTGTTGGGGGTGGGGAAGGCAGGAGAGGCAGGAGGAGAGGGGTATCTGTGAGTGGTATGTAAAATGAATAAAAAAAATCCTTAATAAATAAATAAAAATGTTATGCTAATTTAAAAAAAAAAGAAATGGAAGAGAAGTCAGTTTCCTAATGACCGACTAGTATGATGGCTCTCATTAGCCCTGAAAGTAAGAACACATACAAAAACATTTCTTTCCAGAAAGACCGCAGCTCATCACTGGCCACTTCTTGGGAAAAAGCTGACTCTTGGGCTTTTGTTGAAAAGATTCGTGGTATGATTTTTATGAAAAACTGCTACTGTGAAAGTCAACCTTGGATAACAATCTGACATTAGGAATGACATGTAGGATGTATTATAGCATATAAAGGCTGTACATGGTCAAACAAAACTTAAAACCACATAAAGCGGTGTTTAATGAAAAAGGAGGCTTCCTTGAACAAAAGAAATGGGTATTTTAAAAGTTCAGTGTACTTTGAGAACTAATATAAAGATAAGTAAATTCAACAAAATCTAGAGCGGGTATTTTGGCACAAGTTCTTAAAGTTCTCAGCTTAACTTCCACAAAAGTAGCTTATTTTAATTCCCTTTTAAGAAGAGCCGATGTACTGGTTGCAGCTAAATCTTGAAGAAAAATCTTTTATGTATATGGAAAGCTATACCAATCTTATGAATAAGCATTTTCCAGGTCATAACTTTTAAAAAATCTTCATAAAACCCACATTGTGCCATTTTAAATATTGGGTTTGCAAGTTTTCAATTATATCAAGTTCTGAACATGTTGGAAAACTCCATTTCTTACCAAAAGACATTAAAATTATGAGTTCTTGAGATACATGCATAAATACTTATCTTCAAATACTTTAAGATTTTCAGATCCCCAGGGAAAACGCCTGTGGGCCTTCCTCTAACCCATCTTCCTCAAGCAAACCAACTGGACAGAAAACTCATCCCTTTATCTCACCACAGCACCTTCTTAAAATGCTGGCCTCTGAGCATATTCTCAGTGGACACAGCAGCTGTGTGTCTTTGCAAATGACCTTTCTGGTGGAATGTACTGATGCAGGCAACCTTAGGCTCCCATCTAACAACAGGTTTCATCTATCTCTCTCCTATTCTTTACACTTTCTTCTGCATCAATTATACAACAGCTTACTTACTATGATGACATTTTTCTCTCTCACTTAAATAGCTTTAAAGTTTAAATTTGCATTCTTAGCTCTACATGTAGCAACTGTCAATAGCCAAAGCAAGAAGGACACTGCATACGGGGAAGGAATTTAAATTCTTGGTCAGATTAAAGTATGCTGTCCCTAAATTCTACTTGTACCTTGGCTATGAGCAAGAATCTGAAAAATGCCTTGCTTGTCGATCATGTATTCTCTTTATGAAAGTTTCACCGCAGCAAAATATCACTGTACACCTCAGTAAACATTAAGAGTCAGGGTGGGAGCAAAGTATAGGATGTTTCATCAACTTGGCTGTGTTGGAGCCAATGGATGGGAAACTGGAAACTTCTTCCTTGAGGTATGACCAATAATTTTTTTTTTAAATTAGTCTGTGGAATATAAATACTGTTATTTTTATTTTCTAATATCTCAGTGAAATACTACTGTTTGAGAACTTGTTTTAGGCCATTTAATTTATTTATTTTTTAAATGTATTACCTTATTTTATCTTATTGCGTTTGTGCAATTGCATCATGTGTGAGGGGAGAGGCGTGTGTGCCACAGCTCACCTGTGAAGGTGAGAAGAAAACTTTGAGGAGTCAACTGTCTCCTCCCTACTTTATCTGTGTTCCAGAGATCAAACTCAGGCCAGCAGTCTTTCAGCTTGGAGAAGCAAACATCTTTAATGGCTGAACCATCTCCCTGGCTCTTTATTTCATGCTTTTGAACATTAGGACAATTAGCAAGCTCATAAAAAAATTGGCAACTCCCTGAATTTCTTTCCTCCACAGACAACTTAATTAAGGTATATATTACATGTCATATCTGTCTGAAATACACAATTAGATGATTTGCGGTACATTTATTGAAATGCACAACTATTATCACAATCCAGTTCTGGAACATTTCTGTTACTTCTGCAACATTCTTTCTGTCTATTACCAGCCCAATCCTAGACAACTGCTCTCCAAGCCCCGTCACTACCAATTTGCATTTTCAGGACAACTCATATAAATAAATGACATCATAGGCTAAATTAAGTGTGAAGCCCGACTCTGTATGAGAATTATCCTTAGATAAGTAAGGCAAAGCACTCTAGAACATGATGGAGGATGGCTAAGATGTAGAAATGTAAGCATGTATCATGACAGAGGAGATGAGGAAGAAGATTAACCAAGATGAAATGGGTATGAAAGAGTCATATGATTACCTAGTATCTTGTAACCATATTTAAAAATAAAATTTATATATTTTTAAAAAGGAGTTTGATGGGAGCTACCTTGTACCACCAGAAAAAGCTGTTCACAGAAGCTGTGGCTTATTAAACTCCAGTGCCACAAGTGGGGTTACTTCTGAGCTGTTGATCAAGGAAGTCCCAGGGACTCCAAAAAAATACACATTCTTGATATTCCTTTTGGTTGCCCATCAGAGGTAGATGAGGAGACCTAGTACTGAAGACACTATACATCTTGGATGTGTGATATGCAGAGAACGACCAGGATGGAGCTGGAAGCTTCCTCCCTCCCAGCTAGCTTTCATTGTACCAGAAGAGGCTATGTAGACCTACTGAGGGAGAAGAGGTACCAATGGTCTCACTTTTCTGTGACTACTATGACCAATCAACTAAATAAGTGAGGTATGCCCTAAAGGGCACTATGGTTATGGGGGTAATCATTTGCTTTCCAATTGGATTTGAGACCCACTCTACAGAAAGAAAGACAGACCTTGTAATAGAAACGTTGACAAAACCCCATGGTGAGGGAGATCATAAGCCCTAAGGGGAAACTGAATATTTATGTTTATCTAGATTGATATAGCATCAGGCTGCCCTGTAAGCATGTATGCTTACCCCCAGATAAATGCCATTCTCAGGTTTATTCAAACCACTGAACAGTGATGAACAGAGATTCATGGTTGCACAAGTTCTTCTGTATAAGTGATGGATAAATGCTCTACCCTAACAAAGCAATCTATTCCATCCTCACTAAGGCTCAGAGAACATTGCTCAACAGGGGACACGGCAGAAAGAATGCAAGTTAGAAAACAAAGAAAACAAAAATCGGTGAAACAACATCTTCTAGCAAAGACAGAACTAGGGATGCCTGCACTGGGTCCATACAAGATGGTACCACCGACATTAAGGCATGGATGGAGGAGGGACTCAGAAGGCACTAACCCTTACTGCTGAACTATAGTTTTACCTACAGATTGAGGGACGGTGCATGTAACTCCCTCAGTCATGTACTCACTAATGCCCATCCCCCATCAAGCCCAGGTAGTTCCAACCCAACTGCCACACAGACAGCTCTGATTAAACTAAATGGGGTCACAAAACCAAACCAAAAGTCATGAGTCTGGGACTTGTAGGGGAGGAGTTCATTTTGAGAGAGATAGGAGGGAGATAAGAAAGGCTGGAAAGGGGAGAATAATCAGAAATACATTTATGAAATTATCAAATAGCAAAATTAATCAATAAAAAGTCCCGGGAAATAAATGTTAGATGATGGGCTGGGGAGATGGCTCAGGTGGTAAAGTGCCTGATGGACAAGTCCAAGTACCCGAGTTCTGGTCTGCAGCACTCACATAAAAAACTGGTGTGGTTGTATGCATCCGTAGATCTGTAACCCTGGTGAATGTAGGGACACAAACAATAGGAACCTAGAGTTGCTAGCCTGCCAGTATAGCCAATCAGTGAGCACCAGGTTCAGTGAGAGAGACCAGGTCTTCAAAAATAAAGCAGATAGGTGGTGTAAAGGGGAAAAATGGGAAAAAAAACAGGTAGGGGGAAGGGAAGACGAAGAAGAAGAAACACACTAAGGATGTTTGATATAGCATCAAGGAATCATATTGTTTTATATGTCCCTAAAATTACACATAATAGATATATGTGTATACTCTCTCTCTCTCTCTCTCTCTCTGTCTCTCTCTCTCTCTCTCTCTCTCTCTCTCTCTCTCTCTCTCTCTCACACACACACACACACACACACACACACACACATACACACACACACACACCCCTTAAATGGAATTATGCAACCTAGGATGACAATACTCCCTACTAAAGCCATAGACTATTGCTGTGGGATGTTCTGTATGGCAAATGTGTTGCTAATTAGTCAATAAATAAAACACTGATTGGCCATTGGCTAGGCAGGAAGTGTAGGCGGGATAGGGAGGAGAATAAAGCTGGGAAGTGGAAGGCTGAGTCAGAGAGACACTGCCAGCCACCACCATGACAAGCCGCATGTGAAGATGCCGGTAAGCCATGAGCCATGTGGCAAGGTATAGATTTATGGAAAAGGATTAATTTAAGCTGTAAGAACAGTTAGCAAGAAGCCTGCCATGGCCATACAGTTTGTAAGCAATATAAGTCTCTGTGTTTACTTGGTTGGGTCTGAGTGGCTGTGGGACTGGCAGGTGAGAGAGATTTGTCCTGACTGTGGGCCAGGCAGGAAAACTTAAGCTACAGACTATCTAAAATAAAAAATAAAAAATAAAAAAACAGTACCAAGTATGAGAAGCTTTCTTTAAGTTGTTGGTTAAGATGGTCCACGTGATTCTCAAAACAATATAAGCTATGGCTGCTGTCCCTGATCACCTCTCAGAGGCTGAAGACACCATACACTTCAGACACAGTACTTCTGATCTGACAGCCTCCTCCCTGAGAACTAGCTTTCACTGGACCAGAAAATACTATGCAAGATGCCAAAGGAGGGGGGCAATCACAGTCCTATCCTGCTGTGACATCTATGAACCACAAGAATTACCAACACAGCAATAGTGGCACTCACATCTTGGTGGTAGCCAATAACTATCTAACTGGACTGAAGGCCCCTTCAGCGTGGTGAAGGAAGTCATGCCTGGTGCTAGAAAGTTAGGCCACTCCCCAGTGCTAGCGAGGTGATGGATCTTGGTGGACAATCTACTATAGCCACTTTCCTAAACCAGCACAATTCCTAGATGCATTCTCAATACTTATTAGACCCACAGATAACTGTAGTTCTCAACCTTCACCAAAGAAGATTCTCTTTATAGCAGAAAATCACTACTGGTCATAATGCAAAAGTCAATGGATTGGATCATGGGGATCCCAGCCCCAACAGATACATTTATAACACAGCTCTGGCACCTAAAGACTAGGGAGTATGCAGAAGGTAGTGTGTGTGGGGTGGGGGCATAAGAGCCAGAGGACCAAGAAGACTGCTGTAGGAAATGATAATGAAGCTACACACTCGTGATATTGCAACAACATGGCTACCTACACGAGACCTGAACAAATCAATAGACATGCTAATGTGTAAGTGGGAAATCTCACCTCTAGACAAAGAAGAACTATAGGCAACAATGCAGGACAATTAGTGTCTCCCAAGAATAAGCCCCCTAAATGACTACCCAGTAAAAAATGCTCAGCCCTGATATCATACGCACAAGCAACAAAAATGGACTTAGCAGGGTGTATTTATACATTTATGTATATATGAGTGTTACAATGGTAATCAAAGAAAAAAACCCGTGAATTTGAGAGGGAGTTGGGTAGAAGACATTGGAGGGGTGGAAAGGAGGAAAGGGGAGGGAGGAAGGGATATAATTATATTTTAATTGAAACAAAATATAACTTTTTAAAAGATGAAGTGTTTCTGGTTCCATGTCCACACACACTTTAAGTCACACATGCATACACACACACACACACACACACACACACACACACACAGCATTGGCTGGCTTAGGATCACTATATGAGGCTAAAAATTAAAATTAAATTGAGACAAGGTTCATATACTAAAAGATACAATGAAATACAAAGAAGCAACAAAACCTTCTGGAAACACAAGAACTTTACAAAAATAGACAAAGCAACTAAGAAAAACAAGTAAAAACTCTTGCTTTCATAGGTAGAGATATAATTCTGTGTTATGTAAAAAGAAAACATAATAAATTTATTTATTCATTTATTATGATAAATTTGTTAATTTATGATAAATCTTTGCTTACAATCACACAATTATTAGAATGACACCAATAGCTTCCGAAGCTCTCTACTAAATGTCATGTCCGTAACAGTCTGTGAAGCTGAGAGCTGTCACTGCCCTTGTGTAGAGTTTTGGGTAAAGGATCTGAGGGTCACCCAAGAAAGGAGCTTTCTGTGCTGTTTTTAAAAGGGATGATTGTTTTTCCAACTAGAGATTTGTGACATGAAATTGATCATTTTAGAGGGACAAAGGGCAACAGCTCTAAAATCACACAGCACCGTGGTTTGCCAGCATGCACAGCTCTGTGGCTGAAAGTGGCAGCCAGTAGCCACATGTGGCTTCCTCAATTTCAGCTTAATATACGAGTGACATAAAACAAACATTCAGCTCTTCAGTCACACTTGCCACATGTCAAGGGCTCAGAGGCCGCACGGTGGTTAGTGGCTACCAAACTGGAACGCACAAGTATTTACATCCTCCCAGAATGTTCTATCTACATATGCTCCTGTGGTTATCTCCCTAGACCACAGAGAAATGGAAATGAAAACAGCGCTTGGTGCAATGGCTCTATATGGGGTGGTGTGTCTGAAGACACATGGATTCAGGTTAAAAATGCAATGAAACGCAGCAACATTCAGACCTTACCTGTCGATCATCATCAAAAAGCTATCTAATGAAGAGCTTTGGACTCTAGCAGCTCTGTGATAATGCTTTTTTATTGTCGTGTGGGTAGGAGAAACCAGGGACATGTGAACAGAGGACAAAGAACACACATGTGCCAACCATGAAGTATGTACAGAGCATGGGTGCACCACTGTGAACACTCCTGTTTGGTGGCACAAATAGCTCTTTTACTGATGGTCACAGTAGATTTACACAGGTTAAGCAAAACTGCCCAAAGCGCCACAGTTGGTGCTAAAGTGAAGCAGATTTTGAATGAGCAATTGTATCTCACATAAAATCCCTGCTCTCATTTTCAAGATTTTATGTGTACATGTTCATATCTGTGCATGCTTGTGGAGACCAGAAGTCAGTGTTGGGTGTTTTTCTCAGTCACTCTCCACATCACCTTTTGAGATAGTCTCCCGTCGAACCAGGGACTCTGATTCTAGTAGACTGGCTATCCAGGGATCCTCCTGCCTCTGCCTCCTCAGCTCTGGCAGTATAGCCACCTGCCTCTGTGTCAGGCTTTTTCCTACGGGTGTTGCCAATCCAACTTAGGTCCCCATGCTTGTGCACAGTGAGTACTTTATATTGGCTGAGCCCTGTCCCCACCCCCAAATCCATATTCTCAACTCTCTCACTCTCTCTTCCATTTCTCAGCATCTTTGACTATCATGGCAGAGTTTATCCTGCACTTGATCAAGAGCCTTTGCTTTGAGTTAAATGCATTTTTGTGCCCATCTATTCCATCCCATATTTTAAGACTGTAAGGTCTTTTTTTCTGTCAGCAAATTAGCTTGGTTTACTAAATACTTCACGGGGTCCTTTGATTTGTGTCCCCAGGAGCCACCATGTCTAAGACTTCTCAGCCACTGCCCCGATAGAGTTCTTTCATGACTGCTGTTAGTATCACATCCTTCTCAGCTACGGACATTCTCTTTCAGCGAGTCCTCTCCGGCGGCGGCGTTACAGCACAGGCCACTCATGTCCTTATCAGCGGCAGCTCTGCTTATCTTCTCTGCATGGGCGGAGTTAAGGAAGTGCTAGTTCAGTGCTGAAAGAAGTTGTGGTGATGCTGCTGAGTGGACCACAGAAATGGCCAACCCAGTGCCCAAGAAGCCAGACACGCTATCGCCAGAAGATAACACTGAACTGCTCAGTAAAGCCTCAGTTTAAACCCAGTTTTTAATATGGATAACCCCAAACGTTCAGCCCCTCCTAGATGGAACATACACAAGCATGTTTAAGCACTGTAACAGATGACTTAAATTCTCATCATTTTCTATTAACTTTTAGATATGGAACACCCTAGAAACAAAGAGGTTTTTAATCACAGATCAACAGATGGGGAACTGAAGTCTGCAAAGTTTGAGTAACTAGTCTTGTCAGGAAGATTTAACATGAGAGCCTGGACCTCCTGGCTCAGCCTCCGCTGTCTCCAACAGAAAACGGTACCTAGACTCCTACAAGCAATGACTCTAAGGTGTCAAGCATGTCTCTGACCTGATTCTTGATTTTCATGACCAAATACACCTGGCTGAGATTCAGGGTAGAGTGTAATTCAGCATTTCTCAGCATGTGGTCAGTGGCATATCAGTTACACAAAACATTAGAAATACTTTCTCAAAAAAGGATTCTGTAGTCAAACATCAGAAAATATATTAGAATTCAAGAAAACTGGCTCCTTTGTCTGTAGATATGATTCCACAACCTTCAGGAGTGCTTAATGTACTCATGCACGTATTAACTGGCAAGAGGGGGCTATAGTAGGCAGTCTTCAAAATTTATTTGCTCATAAAAAAGTTTTATATAGAAGCATTCCTGAAGACCAGTGTGGGGTGAAATATATTTTGGCAAACACTTATCTAACCTTCTCACCATGTAAGCCCCTGTCATATCCTCAAATGTGGCTGCCTGAAATAGATTTAGTGAAAGGATACCTTTTGTGTGACTGGCTTTCATCCAGATGACATCATGGTCCTCATAAATATCACGGGGAATGTCAGAATCTGTGCCATGCTGTGATACCCAAGCTCTCTGCAGCACATCCCACACTACTGCCCAAATTGCTAATGGTGCTGATGGTATTTGTAAACGGCCACAGTACCAAGGCCCTTCTGTTTTCCTTGTGTTGTTCTTCTATCTACTAAAGCTCACATCTAAGGCCTAAAATGTAATCCATACATTTCTATGCAAGATTTTGCAAGCAATGCAGGGCAGAGGAAACGTGTGTGTGTGTGTGTGTGTGTGTGTGTGTGTGTGTGTGTGTGCAATATGGTGAGATATCTATGGTTTTTCCAAATGGTATTGGGATTTTCAAACAGTTTAATTGCTTCTTCTTAACCCTGATAAGCAAGGTACTGCATTCTGCCCCTCTGTATAGGAGCACCAAGCACAATGCCTGGGAATGGGGAAGGGGCTGTCTGGCAGTTCTAGGACCCAAGCTTTCAGCAACAACCTGCCTGTGATCTTAAATGAGTTCTCTTCCCTCCATTTCTCTATTTGTAAAATTAATCCCTTATAACAGGAGAGCTTGCACAGAGCAGAAGCTGTGGATGTGTGCATGTGAGGACAAACCTTCATGCTGGACCCAGTGTCCAACTTGCAATAAATACACAACTACCTGGCTCCTGTTCTTATGGCTATGGCCACTAAGAATGTAATATCTCAGGCCACTCTGATTTGCAATCCACTTCCCTCTTTAGCTTTTTCATGGCACAGCAGTGACATTGTAAGGTGAAGCACAAGGGAGGCAGAAAAGTCTATGCAAACCTTACCGTGGCTTTGAGCCTCCTAATTACATATGGATAAAGTGTTCTCGTTTAGGAAAGCTGTAAGCAACCACTTCTATGGATAGCAGGGTCCTCCCAAGAAACAATATACCAGAGTTCATCTCTCCACTCTTCAAATTCTTTCTTCCCCAAAGTTCAGTTTAGAATCAAAGCCAGGATTCACAGCCTGAAAACTAATACTGGGCAACCAGGAATAAATTACTTTGCAGAGAGAAATACCAGATCCATAGAAATGTTTTGCAAGGAAAAAGAACCTCCTCCCATTTTTTTTTTTCACTTCACCAAAATGTACAATGGGTAAACATAAAGACATAGCATCTGTCAGTGTCCAAGGTCTGCCGAAGAGAGCACTTTTGGTTCCTGGCTCTCACCCAGTCTTGCTCCCAATAGTGCTGCTCTAACCTGGACAGGAGCACAGCCAGGGGGTTCTGATTATCCAGGAGGTTATCTGCTCAGATCATCTCCCTGCAGCTTCTCTGGCCTCTCTTGTGAGAGGCCACCCCACCTAGTGATGCATATGGAAGAAAACCTAGTTGGGTATCCATGTTTCCAAATGTCGCTAACATTCCAGAGATACAAAAACATCTCAAACTCAATCAATTTTTAAAACATCTATTTGGGTTTTAGATTGCTCATAGCTTCTAGCTGTCCTCAAAATTGAGAAAAGTGTGATTCTTATTTTACTGTAGTATCTATATATTACCTATCTGTGTATTGTCTATCATCTATGTATCTGTGCATCCATTTTCTGTCAATCATCTATCATTGATCAATTATGTATCATTTATCCACCACCTATCAATCATCTATCATTTATCCATCACCTACCATCTATTATCTTTCTTATCAATCAACCATTTACCATCTTCTTCCCTTATTTAGTAAATAACATCAATTTATTATTAGAAAAAAATCTTTGAACTTATAATCACACACACCATGTTTTCATTTTTGGTATGTAAGGCTTTTGTCTATTTTCCTTCCAGTGATTTAGAAAACTACCCCAATTCTCCAGTAACTGCAGACAACTTTGTTTCCTATCCAGACAGAAAATATCAAGACCTATAAGGTGGACTTCCTTAAATGATCATATCTTTTAGGAGCAAAATCAAATGCTACACATAAAAAGAACTCTAACCAAACTGGAGCAAAAAAAAATGAACAGCTAAATGTCCACTGAACTGTTCCTAACGCTTTTTGCAACCTAAGTTTCAAGGATTCCCAGACCTCCCAAAGCTCACACTCAAAATAAATCCTGAGTTGTGTGGATACATCTGACTTGTCTTAGGTCCAAAGCTTGTTTTCAACTGGGAGAGATTTCCACTGTGTGACTCTTGGTGGGAGAATCATCCAAAGCCACACACTGGCATATTTTTCTCAGCACAAGAGGACATGGAGCCAGCAAGGCCCTAGAGGAAGGACCTTGGTGGATTTCCTGCCTCCCTTCCTCGGCACCCAGTCTCCACTCTCGTCCTGTCCTGTGACATGGCCAGCACCCTTACACAACATTCCTCTTGCTACTATCTTTAATTACAGAGGCTAAATTTTTATCTCTGGAAGGTTTTTTTTTCAACTGAGAACTCAAACTGAAGCATGTGTCGACTTACAGACAATGGAAATTTTTAAAGTTTAAAATGTTAGTTACAACTTTGAAACTTCATATTTTTTTTTCTTTTTCTAATTTTGTAGTTAGGGGGTGGCATTTACAAGTAGCAACCATTCTCTGCCTTTGTGTCTGGGTTTTGATTAGAAGTTTAAGCACAGCCACACCAGTTGTATTCTCCAGTGGAGTTTCAAATTTTAATCTTCCCCACATCTCCCACAATGCTGGGATGCTCAAAGGGTCTTAGCCATCATTAGGCCATTTAAAGAGGCTTAACCCTTGCAGAGGCCTTTGCACATGCTGAAATCCTTCACAGACACTACTCTGTCTCCAGCACACTGATTTGTCAGGATGACACAGCCATGAGCTTTCCAAAGATATGAACCAAGGATCCGGTGGCTTGAGGTCGACAGGAGTAAAAATGACTTTGTGAAACAAAGTATTCAACGAGGCACAGAGGCAACAGACTCTAGCCAGAAATGAGAGACGGTCTTGTAAACCACTAAATGCTGGCTGATGTTTCAACCTGGAAGACGCTGCCCATCCAAATGCACTCTCTTAACAGACACTGGAAAACTTAGCATCTGCCTATTTCCAAATCCTGAATTCCCACTAAGTCTATGTGAAAACCTTAATGAAATACTTAGGGCAGGTAAGTCTGTGAGCACATAAAATATAATGACTTTGAACGCCAAATAGTGTTCCAGACTCTGAAAAATAGACTGCATTGGGGGTGATCAGAAAATCTTAATATTTTATATGAATCAATGCCTCAACATTTTAAGTGAAAATGTCTGGAAAAATTTAAGTATGTAGTAATACTTCTCAAAATCATAATCTTTATAGAGTAGACAAGTCTGGCTGCCAGAAGAGGCTCCATGATTGCATTTCAGTCTTGCAGTGGTATCTGACTCAAGTGTGGAAACGTAGCATTTTTCACAGTATCTGCAACGGAGGCTGGTGACTGACTGGGCTATCTAACACACCGCTGAGGATGAATGGGCAAGGGCAGGGGCAGGGGCAGGGTTGAGACTGTTCAACAGAGAAGCCCGTTTCTCCTGGTTTTGTTGATGCTGTTTTAGATTTCCACAGAATTACAGCTTTCACAATCTTGTACTGTTCATTTTAGAGTATATTTGTTTTTAACAACATTTTCTCTCTCAGTAACAACATGGATAACTGAGGACTTTTGAAACTGTGTTATAATTATTAAGCTCACTAATAATATCCCATATTGGAACACATGGAAACAAGGTGTCACTTACTTCTAAGCAGAAATCATAAAAGGGCCACAATAAAAGCTGAAATATTTTGTGAAAAAAAAAAACAAAAAACTCAGCACTTCCAAAATGTAAAGGCTAGCAATGACACAGGCTGGGGTTACATATCAAGGGGCAGCATACATGACTCGTGTGTGTGGAGTCCTGGCTTTAAGTCCTAGTACTTCGGCAGCACCAGAAGGCGCTTAGGTGCTCTGTGCATGTGTAACATTCACTATTTCTAGTAAGGAAGAAAAGCTAGGAATGAAAAGAAAATACAAATTATTATATCGATAAAGTATTACTCATAAAGGACAGAGAGGAAGATCAGAAGCCATTTACTTTCTTTCAGAGAGAGAGAGAGAGAGAGAGAGAGAGAGAGAGAGAGAGAGAGAGAGAGAGAGAGAATGTGTGTGTGTGTTGTATGTGCATGTGGTATATTTGTACGTATGTGTCTGGGGGTGCACGCATCTGTGCACACACCCCGCCCTGCTGTATCTTCTCCATCATATTCCTTTCATATGGAGCCTTTCACTGAACCTGAAGCTTGGTTAGCAGCCAGGAGGCCACAGTCATCCTCCTGTCTCAGCCTTCCACAACCCTGGGGCTACATGCACCGGAGACTAACTAACTATACATGTCTTTTCGTGTGGGTGCTGAGGCATCAAACTCAGGTCCTGGTGACTACCAGAGAACGCTCTGATCCACGGAGCCATCTCCTGAACCCCTGCACACCGTGCTTTTGAAGTCCTAAGTCTTATACTGAAGTCCACCTTGGTAAGGACAGAGTTGTTTTGAACCAATGACTCATTAGGGAGAACCATTTTATTTTTCAGGGATGAATTCAAGTAATAATTAACATATATGACTGACTTAGAGACATTTCTCTGTGTTTAACTGCAAGACAATAAACATGTATCTCCTGGAATAATGTATTTAAAAAGTTACATTGAGAATGTTATCTGCTCTAAAGTCCCTTACCCCAGAGTTTTTATCTGAAGACCTCTTTCTCTGCTAGGGGTTGTCACAGACAAGTCAACTTGGAGAAAATAAACAAACAAACCATGGTTGTTCTGAAAACCCAATACACTTGATATTAAGTTAAGACACCCCCCCGAAAAAAAAAAACCCATAAATTCTAATTCCATATACCTGCATAGTCACCACAAACAAAAATTTGAAGAACAGAAAAATACCTCTTCTGAAAAACAGTGAAAAATGCAATGATAAATATTAGGAAACTATACTCATAGTAGCTACCAACACTACATAGTATTTTCATGGGAGGCATAAAAGTGTCCAGGATAATGCTTATAGATATTCAGCTGTGCAGAGAACTATTACAACAGTCCAGGGCCCTTCCTTGTCTTAAATCTTTCAAGCACACTGAATTCTCTCCAAACTTAAAGCCTTTCCTATGAAGACTCCTTTATAAGAAACTTCTTTCTCTAACTCTTAAAATGACCAGGCCCCTAAAAGGTCCAGTTCTCTACAATGTCCAAGTCCCTAAAGACAATGGCCAGATCCTTTCATTCTTCTGGCCTGTCCTGGTTCTTAATGCTGCCTGTCAAACCCAACTTGCCCTTTTTTCAGAAAAGAAACCAATCTCTGTCCCTTCTGAAGATGTAAATAGCATGTGGCATATATAGCCTATAAAACAAGGATGTAAGTGTTGTGCTGGCCATTCTAGCCACTATGCATGTGATGGTTACCTCCTTTCCTTGCCCCAGTATCTATGGAGGTGAAAATGAGAGAGCCTTTTTTTTTCACATCTCTGAGTTGCTATGATGATCAAAGCTCCCACCAACCTCCATTGGATATTTGGATAAACTGAAATTAACCCTTGCTGACCAAGTAAACTGAATAGGCAGTCTTACAATTGGTAGGTACTCCAACTCTCATAGCCTCATAGATTTTGGGTCGAAAGCCCACATGGGGTCACGTTATTGAATGTAGGGGTTGCACAAAACAATCAGGCAACGGTAAAAAGCTTCTGAACACGCAGTGACCAAAAAGGAATTCAGAACCACACCTGTAGCAAATCCGAGGTTAATCTCACAGCGCTGCCCCATGCTGTCCTACAGACTTCAATGCAGTCTTGTTTCTCAGCATACCACATGCACACCTCACACTGCACATGCCAGCATGCTCACAACGACTGCCTGATATACCTGGGCTCAAATCTGGCCCCTCTCAATGTTACAAACTGCCGTTTTCACTGTGCCGTGCAAGTTACAGAGACTGAGTGGTCTGATTATAGAAACTGCAGACAGAATGCTTCCCAACTGTCACGTCTCAGCACGTGTCTATTAGTATAATGGATTGTATTATGTTAGAATATTGGGTTCTTAAAACTGCTGTATGAGTAGTTGATTCTGACTTTCATGAAAATTCATTACATTAATTTCAGTTTGGATTAGGATGGAGTTTCTAACAATTTCTGAAATGGCTCCACACTTATTCAGTGGTGTTCAAATATCAATTCTGAAAAACATTGAAGATGCTTTACGTTTTGTAGTATCAAATATCCATTGAGCTGCTATCTAATTATTCATGTAAAATAAACAAATACACCATCTCCATATGCGAATTAGTTTTCATCTTTAATAAATGGAAAAATTATATGTACGTCAAAGAACCATTTAAAAATAAATTTCCTGGAACCAGAGAGATGGCTTAAGCAGTTAAGGGTACTTGCTGCTCTTGCAGAGGACCTGGGTTCAGTTCCCAGCACCCATCTGGTGGTTAACAACTGTCTGTAACTCCAGTTCTTGGGAGCGTCTGAAGCTCTCTTTTGGCCTCTATGGGCACTGAATGCACATGCTGCATTTAGTACACACAGACGATGCACATAAAATAAAATTAAATCAGTTTTACATTTTTTTATGATTTATTATCAGTTAAAATTTTATTTGTACACCTAGTTTATATTGCTATGTTCTCTTGGTCACATAAACATTTCTTGGGTGAAAAGCAGTGGATGAATCCCTGGCCAGAAGCACCCCAATTAACAGAGGAGGTCTTAGATCAAATGGCATATTCTCACACTAAAATGTCTTACAAAATTATTTGAAATTTCTTTAATCAAATACACCAGAAATCTCTTTATTTCCATCAGAGAATGTCTCATTGCTCATGTGTGTGTGTGTGTGTGTGTGTGTGTGTGTGTGTGTGTGTGTGTGTGTATACACAGCAGTACTAGTGAGGTCTTGCAGAATGAATGAATGCTCACTTTATTAAAATAATGTAGAGACCTTATAATTCTGAAACATAGTATTCTTAAGTAAAGAAATAGAAATAGTAACCAAATATTAAACACACAGGACACTTTAAAAACACACAAAAAGTCCCAAATTTGAATATCTACACGAAACACAAGCTATGTTGTAAATAGTGACACAGCCACTTCCACGTAAGAACACTGTGGAAGGAAGTTTCCTGACTTCTAACAAAGATACTTAGATAACCTCAGATGCAGTTTACATAAAAAGTGATGTAGACTTGAACTACACAAAATATAAAAAGTAACAAGAGTTACAAAAATGGCGCTATGTTGACGCTGTAAGAATGTGGACACTAGGTTTGGGTCTTTACTTTCTTCTGGCAAAAAAAGCACATGCTTCAGTTATATTTGTGACTACTTCATTTCCCATGTAGCTTCTGTTGGCAGGACAAAAAAAATCTTAAGAGTTCATGCTTCAATAAACCCAGACTCAAAATTCTATGATGAAGATGAATCTTAAACTGGCATCCACCAAACCCTGAACCACACGGCTCAACTGTCTGGGTTGGAGGACAGAGGCAGGTTGTACTAACATTCTTTGTCAGGCCCATTACTTTAGTCAATGGCTAGAGATCTCTCAGGGGCTGGTGATGAGCTTTGACTTTACATAATTTCTTTAAATCACAGAAATCTTAACTTTCATCTCTTTTAATTTAAAATACTGTTTTATTTCTATTCTATTTGAAAAATCTTAATGTATCCTGGCAATGTTTGCCTCCATGTTCATAAAGTTAAAAATCCTGATTTTTCTGGTAAATGTAGTTATATATGTTTGTCATGAACTCACAAATAAGCAATAGCAGAATGATTTTTAAAAGAAAAAATGGATTTTTTTTTGGTAATGAGATTATTAACAAGTATGAAATACTTGTACATATCAGGCCCTGTTATATCTGCTTTCTGAGAAGACTTTACCTCACTGACGAGGTAGGTGTGATTGTTACAAATAATGGGCACATATAGAAGCCTTCAGAAGTCAGTGTTAGATCCAAATATTGTGTGCAGTTAGTTATCAGTTACAATTCATAACCAGAGAAACAATAGGCATAAGCTATAGTAAGAAGATATAGATTCTAGAAGGAAGTGTACCTGAGTGAATAACAATGTTATCAATCACTTATGTGATGTCAATTTGGTGAAATAGTTAATGGAGAAAGCCTTAAAAAATAGATGCTCACTGAAGAGAGAGACTGGCACCATGGTGTGGTGGCATATGCCTATTCTTCCAGCACACAGAAGTTTTATAAGTTCAAGGTGAGATGGACAACACCACTTCTTAAACTAAAAACTCACCATGAGGTAGGAACATCAATCAGCACTTGTCTAGCATCTGTGATAGGCTGGGTTCGATCCTCAGTATAAAATTAAAATAAAATAGGATAGCAGAGATTTTTTATTATATTTTCCCATAATTTCAATAATTTTCTGGTAATGCTTGGCATTTTGTAAGTTCTCTTTATTGGACATATACTATTCTTTAAATCAGAAAACTAAGTAGTGAGGACCTGAGTTCAAACCCCCCAGAACTCCCATCAAAACAGGACATGGTGGTGTACTTTACTCACTGAACCAGGACCCAGCCTTTCTGGTCTTTAACAACATTAAGGTATTTCTCTTATAGATGCTCCCAAATCAGCAGAACATTGAGAGAAAAATGCAGCAACAAATACAGAGGAAAATAGAAAAGTCCCTAATGAAGAAACGGAACTTGTCTTCATTTTTTAAAAGGCGAAACCCCCAACCACGGGTGTTATTCAAACAGAGCCGAGATTATTCAAAAATACAGTCTGTGGGGGAATTAAGGAGAGAGTTTTGACAAAATACCTTTGAGAAGTGTCTTTGTCTCAATTCCCCATAGAAAGCATGTCTATTTTTATAAATTTTATCTATAACATTCATGTCTCTTCAGTTATTGTTATAATTTTAAAGTCTCCCTTCTTCTAAAATCAATTAGATGCTTTGAAAAATCATGCTCAATGACAATAGGCATGGCTTCTCTCCATCTCAGAAATGCTCAGACTCATCTACAATGATGTAGTAAAAAAAAAAAATGCCATTAAATAATGTTCATTCTCTTCCTTCCAGAATTATTCATGCTATTTCCAGTTTATCACCCACTCTAACCCAGGTGTTAGCTTCCCCCACCCCCCACCCCCACCCCCCCACCCCCACACAAAAGGGCACAGTTGTATTGGCAAAATGGTTGAGTGGATAAAAGCAATGACTGTACCTGCCTCCCCTGCTGCAGGACCCATGGTGGAGGGAGAGAACTGACTTCTGAGAATTGTCTGAGCACAAACACACTGTGGATTCTTTTTACACCCACCTCATCTACACTCCCCTCTATAATGGCACTGTCTTTTAGTCAGAGTGAGAACCACCTCCTCTTTCAATAGCCAATAATTGATAATTTCTAATAAATGCATGTCAGGTGGTCTAAATTACAGGCACCTAATCTATGCTTAGAGGCAGCTAAAAAAAAACACCCCAGTACCATTTCTGTGATGTCAGAGACTTTTAGCCTACATTCATGGGGTGAACATTTTGCTAAAATATATAAATATTAATTGGCATGTAAGAAAAATTCGTATACTTGATGAAACAAATCAAATGTAAATGTAAATACTTTTTAAATATAAAAAGTATCCATACCACAGTCAAGTTACACAATAAAATACATACAAAGCAAGCAAGGAAGATAACCTGGCCCACTGTGCTCTGGGTGAGCACTCTATGGCTTTACCGTCCTAAGCAGCACAGAGCTGGCAATACAGGATAAATAAAACCTGGGCACTGGCCTTCTAAAGTAGTACATGAAAAAATAAACTGAGACATTTAAAATATTAAGTGTTGTACAGTAAATGAGAAGAGAAGGTAGAGGCAGGCAGCTGCCTCTCAGCCTTCATGGAAACCTGGCGCTGGGAAATCCAGCAGGCAGTATCAAGTTCAAAGGCAGAAGAGTGAATGGGGAGAACAAAATCAGTTCCCTGTGGCTGGGATGGGGCATACTTTGGTGTTGTGGAATAATCCTTTTGTACACTGTGAAGATGTGTCACTCTGATTGGTTTAATAAAAAGCTGAATGGCCACTAGCTAGGCAGGATTTTCAGGGAAGAGAGGATGTTGGGAAGAGGAGGAGACACCAGGGAAGCAGAGCAAGCAGCATGGGCATTACAAGGTAAGGTAACCGAGTCACATAAAAGAACATTGATGGGGGCTGGAGAGATTGCTCAGAGGTTAAGCGCACTGGCTGCTCTTTCAGAGGTCATGAGTTCAATTCCCAGCAACCACATGGTGGCTCACAACCATCTGTAATGAGATCTGGTGTGTAAGCAGAACATTGTGTACATAATAAATAAATCTTTAAAAAAAAAGAACATAGATGAAAAGATATGGGTTAGTTTAAGTTATAAGAGCTAGTTAGAAACAAGCCTAAGCTAATGACCAAGCTTTCATAATTAATCATAAGTCTCCATGCCATGATTTGGGAGCTAGCTGGCGGGACAGAGAAAAACTCACTACACTTTGGTGTCAAGATGGTTAGGAAAACATTCAGGTAAGAAGGAAAAGGATTGAAAATGGTAACAGTAAACAATGACTGAGCACACTCTGTATGCTAAGTGCACACTTGACACACACTGTGCTGTCAATACTTCCTAACACCCCTGATGCTTACTATCCCCACAGTGAGGGCTGATGGGGTACACTCACTCACAAAGGCCTTCTCTGTCAAGTTCAGAAATGGCTATCATTTCTAAGGTGAGTATTTATGCAAATTTCTTAACTTGGAAGCATACAGACAAGGTGGTCTGATACTGGAACAGTAACTGTCAAAACAGTCTGGGGAAGGAAGAGTGCTGAATTCAGGCATCAGCGTGGCGCTGCTCACAAGGGCGAGCATTCCAGTGATGCTTCAAAGGTAGAATAGACAAGACTTAGTAACGTCTGTCTGGGATGTGGCGTGAGCATCCGGTGTTAGTGCGAGGATCTTGGTTTAGGTGACAGGATGATCCTGTCTCCCACTAGGGATATGCAGAGACACCGGAGCTCTAGGGAAAACCAGCAGGTGCAATGTAACGTGCCACACCAGAGTCTCAGCGGCGCGGTCAGACAACCTCGCCCCATTGTGCAATGCAGGTTGAGACTCAGTTAAAGTTGGAGACAAAGAGATTTCAGTGCAGTGGATAAAGAGGGCAACAGACACTATGCGAGACTGTGGACATTCAAGCGTGGAATAATGACACTAAAAAAAAAATAAAGAGATGCTTTGTTTAATTAGATGTCAGATAGGAAGCTGACAAATTAGAAAAATAATTTAAAGATAAATTTATATACACAGAAAAAAAATTACAGAAAGAAGACAGAAGCTTTGTTGACCTGGTCCCCAATAAAACAATCATTAAAACCTTACAGCCATTTTAAGTCTGTGAGTATTGTCCTACCAGCAACAAAGCAAACCAGTTAACATTTCTTCAAGAAAGTCTCTGAAATCTCAGTAATAGCAAGAGTCTGTGTCCCTGGAAGCCACACCCCCTTCCTTCTTTTGCTGTGCTGGCTTAGGGCCATGAAACTCTCCATAGAGGCAAGAACAGCAGGAAGGATAGATAGCCCTCCTCTCCAATCTCAGTCAAGGGCTGAGTCTTGTCTGGAGGGCAGGAAGGCAGGCTAAGACTATTTAGTGTCCTTGGCTAGGTGTCGCAGGGGCTCACTTACAGGGAGCAAGGTGAGGTAGCTGTGGCTTGTGGCTTCAGGTTTGTTGTTATTAATAAGACCTTTTAAGATTCCTGCTACAGACTGGTGAGCAGGTCTGGTAGACTGATGACTACTCCGGCAATCAGGCCAAGAACATTAGATAGAGCAGATACTGCTGGTGTACCAGCCTGAAGCTAAAGGGGAGAGGTTCCCAGGGAGGACTGGCAAGCTGAGAAGATGCAGACCACTGTCTCCAGCTCCAATCCTGAGGAACCGCTCAGAAATTTTGCCCACAAGAACTGACTATATTTGAAATCTCACATCGGTCATGTTAAGAAAGAACTATGACTGCTTTTGAAAATGGAGAGTTTTCAAAGTTTTCCTGAGTAAACTGGAGGATGCAGGTAGCTTTATGAGGTCAGTGGGTGAAACCACAGCCCAATTAGTTAGTTATCTAGAAGAACCACAGAAAAAAAATCTATCTATCTATCTACCTATCTATCTATATATCCCTAAGGTCCTCAAAGCCTGGACTCAAAAAAAAACTGCAAAGGGGCCTGAATTGAAATGGATCAGCTTGTGGAGCAATGTAGACCCTAAGACATCATAGAAAACAATGAAATGATTAGCGAGCCATTAGAGGAACCCCAGGGATGCTATGACATCAACAGAGGCAGACAGCTTAACAGAGATCTGGGGGGGGGGGGGGGGGGTCAAAGAAAGCCTTGCTAAAACCACTAGCACGCCAGGGCGACTGAGCATGCTCAGAACTTGTTCTCTGAGAAACAAAGGCAAAGCATTCAGCTACAGGGGAAAGTTAACTCATTTAATAACTAGTTCTCCAAAGTCACAGGATACAAAAATCAATGTATGAAAATCAATTATATTTCAAAAAAATTAGCAATAAATGATGAAAAATAGAATTAAGAAAAGAATTCCATTTACCTGGGAGAAAACACTAACCGAAGAAATGTCAACACTTATTATTCTGAAATTTACAAAACATTGTTGAGGTCTTCTTAAAAAGAAGATTAATTAGAAAAACATCTATTGGAAGGAACAAAGATCAACTTTAACAGTTTTCTTGACATAACTAGAATTACCTGGGGAGAGGTAACTTCAAATGAGGAATTGTGCCACCCCCCACATCAGATCAGCCTGTGAGTATGTCTACAGGGTATTATCTGGATTAATGATTGATGTAGGAGGGTCCGGTCCACTGCAGGCAGTGGTCAAAGGCTGTATAAGAAAGCAGGCTGAGTAAGCCAGTAAGAAGTGTTCCTCCATGGTCCCTACTTCAGCTTCTGCATTAATTTCTCTTGATGAAGGACTCTCATCTGTAAGATATAATAAACCCTTTCCTCCACAAGTTGCTTTTCAGTCATGCCTTTACCACAGCCATAAAGAAGCAAACTAGCTTGAACAAACCAAAGTAATTAACGATTATCAAACATCTTTTCAAAAATGTCTTCAACAAATGTGAGTCAGGTCAAGAAAGATGCTTTGAGCTATACATTCTGGCAAATGAATATTCAGAAGTGCCAAGACAACTTTCTGGAATACCAAATGCTAGTCTTAGGAAAATTTAGTATATGACACATGATCAGATCCACAGTCTTTGGAGATTTGTGGATCAAATTCCCCTGGATCACTATGATTTATCCTATCAGTTTCCTAGATCTGGTCTGGTAATCTCAATAAATCCAACCCCACATGAATAAAGACCAAGGCAGTGAGATCCAATAGTTTATTCTGAATTGCTAAATAGTATTCAAATAACTATGTTCCAGGTTTGCTTTAGTGACCTCCTAAGGTAGGAGCAATATACTCCCAGCTCTGGGAAGAGTGACTCATAAGATAGTCATCTGATTTCCCATCATCAAGCAGATCACTGGCATTGAAGTACCCCCTACAAGAAGGAACTGTCCTTTAGTTCAAGGTGACTTTGTGCTAGAGAATATTAAAGCCATATTTCAAGATCCACTGCAATCAGATTTTTAAAATAACACAGAAATCTCCACAGAGCTTCTAATGAAATGACTGGATGAACATGTTTTATAATTCTAGTAATTAAATAATATTGTAAAAATTAGATATCTGTATTACACAAAAAACTGACTTCTTTCTATTTGCCAAAGTGTACTATGGGAAGTAAATCCAAATCTAGAATCCTCAATCCCTACAGCCATGCTTCCTTCTCTGAGACCCATAGACCACTGTCCAGAGAAGAGACAGGGCACACACACACAGTAGTCGGAACACACAGGGCAAGGCATATTGGTCTTCTCTGGGGACTCCACAAATGCAATCCAATCTGGAGATCACCTTCTCAGAGTAGTCCCTACACAGCTCCACGGGGCCTAGAACTTAATAGAGGGTCTCGCTGGGGACAACTGCAAAATCTTATATATTCTCATGGTCACATTTAATATGCAAACAGGGAAAAAAAGAAAGAGAAAAACTGGGGATAAAAAAGGTCCAAATACCATAATAGCATCAGGGCATTAATTAGTGAATATTTAGTCTTTCCAGCAAGATGCCCTGAAGACCTTCATTTCTTCAGTTCCTTCAGAACTTTCTGATGAGCTAGTCCGGAGTCTCACTTAGTTCTGATGTGAGCTTTTTCCTTCAAGTGCCTAAACCATAGACTCCAAGTTATCTTTTTCTTTCTTTCTTTTTTTTTTTTTTAAGACTTTACATTCTACCTCCTTCACAAACATTCTTTACGTAACCAAATGAAATCCATCATGTTCCTCTGGCCTCATTCCAAATGTACTTACTTAGCTTTGCAAAATCATCAACAGCAAGAAGTACATCATTTTTTAAAAAAAATCATTAAAATGACAGTATTCAAAAAGAGGAGGTATATAAAAGATAACATGAGAAACAATAAGTATGTATTCCTTCATGCATCTTACTACAGTCCACACTGTCTTACTAAACCCTCCAAATCCCTCATAGAATTATTGGATAAAACACAGTTCAACTACAGCAAGATATGTGAGATGCTTGTCTCAAACAACTGAGATTATTCATTTAAAAATCTAGAGAAAGCTTTCCATTTTGTACACACAATTTTTAAAGTTTATCTGGCCTATTTCTAGTCTATATCATCGTACCCAAGCTGATGCATGAAGCCATCTAACTCTGGGCTCTTTTTTCTTTTGCTCCCAGCGGATGTGTGTGTATGTGCTTCTGAATGAGGTCATTAGGATTTAAAAATAGAAGACATGGAGAAATACTAGATAAAAGTAGACCACTTTCAAAACCCATTTTGCTGTATCAGAGGGAGGCACACAACTATTCTCATAATATAATTTGAAGATTTATAACTTGGTTCAACTTAGGCTTAAAAGTGAATATCATCCTAAATAGCTTCATTTGGGACTCTCTGCAAAAGAAAAGTAAGTATTGGATCCTGGAAAAAATTTTAAGAAATGATTTGTAAACTTTTTAGTTACCAAAAAAAAAAAAACCACTCTGAGGCATTTTAAAAGGACCACATGTAAGGTAGTATTTCACAATCAACGAACTATATAATGGGATTACTTTGGGGGCTTAGAACCACTGATGGTTAGGTATGCTTGGGTCCCACTGCTTATTTGACTGAATGCATGGGATGTCTGTGCCAGTATTTTAAAGCTCTGTGGTGTCTGTCTTCCTGGTATCACTGCAACTGAGCACTGAATCAGAACTTCCAGGGAGCTGGCATGGGAACATATGTTTTGGTCAAAATATCCAGGTCATTCTCATGACCAAGAAACAGCAAACACATCTTCATTTTCCAAACAACAATTTTACTTACAAGTTTAAGGAACACAATAAACTGTTAAATTCTGATTAAAGCCTCTACTGTAATGTTCAGAACTTAATTCTTTTCCTTTTGAGATGAAAATGGTCTTGTTCAAGACAGGAATGTGCCTTGTGTGCTATTTCTAAATCAGATGAAAACATGCAACTTGGCCCATATGGAAGAAGTTTGCATGCATTAAACTGTGACATTAAGTATGGTCATGGGAAACATGTGTAACCCACAGAAGATGAGGCACCCATGGAACTGGGGTTCCTGGTTCCATTAGATGTACCTAATGCATTGCCATAATCTTACTTGTAGATATCAGATATAGAAACACAAATTATATCCTATGAGAAGTACCTACCCTTGGCTTTCTATACGACTTTAGATAGATTTCCAAGTCAAAAATTTCCTGTGATGTCAATGCCTTAGAAAAAAACAGCAAATTGAAAACATATCACAGACTCTTCCCTTTCCCACAGAAACTATGAGCAACAACAACAACAACTCAACAGACGTCAAAATCAACAACCAAGCAAAGATTATCGCCAGTACCTAAAGAAGGAAACAGTCCCAGAGGGCATCACAACGACTGTCTAGGATTGACACGGAAGGGCTTTGTAAACCTTCCCCTGCAAATAATACAGGGGACGAGGGTAGATACTCAAAATCCTGAGAAAGTTCACTAATTCTCCATAGAGAGCTGTATTTGTCTAGTTTATGAACTAGAGAAAATGTGTAGGAGTAGAGGTCCTGCTACCAATATAGCATCTCATGGGAAGGAAAGGCCAAAGCCCCAGCCAGCCCCAGCCAGCCCCAGCCAGCCCCAGCCAGCCCCAGCCAGCCCCAGCCAGCCCCAGCCAGCCCCAGCCAGTGTGATCGCTACCAGATGGGAGGAAGTTATGGAAGATGTAATGCTTATTGCCACATAGGGCCAATTATCTCCAGCGTTAAACAGAAGAGAATAAATGAGGAATGTGAGGGTGACAGAGTCTGGGGGGGGGGGGGGCAGGAGACTGGGTGAAGCCCTTTACAACGACATGGGGAGAAAGGACCAGTTGTGGAAAGGGCTGGAGGAATTCTGAAACCAAGCAGAGTCTCCTCACAGCCAAGGATGCTACCAGGCATTACACCTGAAATGGGGGTGGGCAGGCACTACTGGAAGAATGTCTTCGAAAAGACAAAGACAGTGTGATCTGGACATGGGGGATGCGGAGGATACAGAGTACAGAGCTCAAATCCTTCCTCCAAACTACCAAAGCCCAGCTGAGGTCCTCTTCTGCCCCCGAGGGCTCAGATCACCGAGAACCTGAAACACCTGGGCCTCCAACCGGAGCTACAAAATGGAAATAATGTTCAGGTGATGTTTAAATGGAGATGAGAAAACTTACCTCCTTTGTCTAATTACTGCAAATAGAAACTCTGGACAGGGTTTCCTGTTTTGTAGGGAGAGGGATCAAGGACAGGGCTGGAAGTATGCAGCATATTATAATTCTCTTTATTGACCCTGAGGCACAGAGTAGGCTAAGAGAGCAAGACTGTTCCATTACTGGGAGGAAAGCAAGTAACCAGGAAACAAAACCTAAAGCGGACAGGAGCTCTTTGCACTCCAGAGGTCTCTGTCAAGAACTACTTAAGGAAATGAGTTGAAGATCTGGAGAGACAGCTCAGCAGTTAAGACCCTTTGCAGAGGACCTGGGTTTGGTTCTCAGCACCCACATGGCGTCTCATAAACATCCCTAACTGGCGTTTCAGGGATCTGATGTCTTCTTTTGACCTCTGCTGGCATCAGGCATGCAGGCACAGATAAGTACATGCAGGTAAAACACTCATACACAGAAAATAAAATTAAAAAATAAAAAAAAGACTTAAAAAAGAAAATGAATTGATTAATAAAAGAGTGCTGTCTAGGTGACAAAGCTTAAAAGCAAAATAGAAAAACTTCAAAGTTAAAGAAAGTGAAGACAAAAAGCAGATTACAAAACCGTTAACTGATGTAAAGAACAGACAGGCTTTTTTTTAAAGACTTACTGAAAAGATTTAAACAATTATAAAGCAGATAACAGATTAAGTTTATTGATAAAAATCAATTTAACTGAAGTGGAGGACCTAAAGCTGAGCTCAAAGATAAAATCTCCATACGTTTCCAGACAGATGTTGTTCCAGATCAGCGGATCATTAAAAGTAGTGCAATAAAGAAGAGATATTATACATCATTAAAAAGCCAAAATAGGGCTGGAAAGATGGCTTAGAGGTTAAGAGCAGTGGCTGCTCTTCCAAAGGTCCTGAGTTCAATTCCCAGCAACCACATGTGGCTCACAACCATCTATAATGAGATCTGATGTGAAGGTACACATGCAGGCAGAACACTGTATATATAATAAATAAATAAATCTTTTTTAAAAAGCCAAAATATTCAGTCTTGAGGAAAAAATAGGACATTAAAAAAAATAAGGCTAGATACAGACTTCCTCATGACAGTCACTGACAGAAAGCACTTGTACTATGCCCATAGAAATGAGTGAGAAATGTGTCAACTTCCAAAATTAAACACATACCACTTGGAACTCAAACATGAGACAATAGGTCCACACTCTCCACAATGAGAAAGTGCTCATCTCGAAGAAGCTACTCCATAATAAAATATAATTGGCCAACCACATACTGAAAAAAGGAACACCGCAATTATCTTTCAGTTCAACAGTCAAATTCTCCTTCAAAAGATTCAAGAATTACAAAGAAAAGTTATTTATTCTCATGGTTAATAATATAAGTATTGGATCCCCGGTAATAGGGTATTCTCCGCGGATGTAATAAGGCAAACCCAGCCGAATTAGTAAGACCCGGTTTAACAAACAGAGCAAAGCAACCACCATATAACTCTCTGAAAGGCCAAAGAGAAATCTGCAAGGCAAGTCTAGTGACCAGGTCTTAAATACCCTGTAGGAATGGTTTTGAGCAGCCCTGGGGGAGGAACTGGCCCATGGCGGGTTTTCTGAGAGGCAGGGTCTGGAATGGGAGGTGTGAGACCAGAGCAGAGATTCCCAACTGTTAAGTGTTCTAAGGCTATTTAATATTTTTCTTTGGTCTGAAATCTCTCTTTAACACTACAGTGGTGATGTTTTCATCTTTTGTGTCTTAAAATTGATTTATTTCATTTCCCTTTTGAAAGATATTTTCTAAGTCTACACGGGTTTGTGTTTAATGGCAAGGCTATGACCATCTTCTCACTTGCACTCTCTCCAAGCAGACACTCTCTGGCATCAGCATCCTTACCTCATTCCTCGGTTTAAAAATGCATCTCTTTCCCCTCTGGCTGCTAGAGAGATTTTCTCAATATCCTTGGATTTTTAGAAATGTGATTATGATGTTCCTTGATATTTTTAAATGTTTCCTAGGGTTCATTGGTGTTCTTGGTCTTGTCAGTTTACAACATTAAAAAAGTTTGGAAATTTTCAACTATTATTTTTCTTTTATTGAGTCCTCGGACAACTCTAATTGTATATACTTCATTTTCTAGGATTTGGCACAAAGATCAATATTTTATCCTTATATTTGATGGCCTCAGTCTCTGTAATTCATTTTAATATTTTCTCTTGATGTGTCTTCAGCTTCACTAATATTTTCATCTACAATACCTAATTTCCTATGAATCTTATCCATATAGTTCATGACTAAATCTTCTGTTTGATTTACACACTGCTGTGGTAGAATAAATGTTGAAGAATATCATTTTTAGGTGTGTCTTTTCTTTATGCTGCATTTGTTTAACTCTGTGGAGCTGTGTTGCTGTGCCTGTCTAAAACACCTGATGGTCTAATAAAGAGCTGAACAGCCAATAGCGAGTCAGAAAAGAGGATAGGCAGGGCTGGCAGGCAGAGAGCGTATATAAAAGGAGAAATCTGGGAGAAAAAAAAGGAAGAAACCAGAGAAGGAGGAGGACATCAGGGGCCAGCCACCCAGCTACACAGCCAGCAATGGAGTAAGAAAGAAAGGTATACAAAAATAGAGAAAGGTAAAAGCTCAGAGGCAAAAGACAGATAGGTTAATTTAAAATTAAGAAAAGCTGGCAAGAAACAAGCCAAGCTAAGGCCAGGCATTCGTAATTAAGAATAAGACTCCATGTGTGATTTATTTGGGAGTTGGGTGGTGGGTCCCTCCAGAAGAGCAAAAACAAACAACATACTGCTAATATTTTCTCTAGCTTTAAGGACAAACAAAATACCCCCAAAGCAATCTTTACACTGTCCAGTCTACAACTCTAGCATTTGTTATCAGTTCTAGGGGATTCTGATTTCATCATGATCATCCCCTATTACTTCCTCACAGGAAACTTTTAGTAGTTAGTAACTTAATAGATACCATGTATTGTCAGCAATTTTCTGACTATTTGGAACTTTGGTAATCACATAAATAATTCTGAATTTAGAAATGGATATTTGATCCTCTTAAGTATTTACCTTTCAGAGTCACCAGCCAGGACCAGAATAAAATTTGTTCTATGGCTAACTACTCCCTTTTATTTCTTAATACTCTGTTCCTTAAATACTTTCCTGAGTATTAAAATCAATACCTCAAGCTGGGCAGTGGTGCCTTTAATTCCAGCACTTGGGAGGCAGAAGCAGGCGGATCTCTATGAGTTCCAGGCCAGCCTGGTCTACAAAGCGAGTTCCAGGACAGACTCCAAAGCTACACAGAGAAACCCTATATCAAAAAAAAAAAAAATCAATACCTCAGAAACTATGTGACTTTACATCTTATACTGAGGGAAGAGAACATTCTCAGACGTGTGCTCAGAATATTATTCATTTTGATGCTCTTGGGTTGTTCCTTCTCCAGCCTTAGGGTGACTGCTCCTCTCATGACCTCATGTTTTACAGAGAGCGTGAATGATGTGATCATGTATGTACATCCCAAGTCTTTATATATATGCAACTCCTCTCTAGTGTTCTGTCCTAAGAATTCTAGCCATCATGGTCTCCTGGAATCTCAGCTGCATTACCTCACCTTAGGGAGTCTATGAGGCTGGGCCTGTGTTCTTTCTGACTGTAATACAGTATGATAAACCCCAGCAGTTAACTGGGAAACTCAGATGGCTCATACCGTTCATTCATTTTTCTTTCTCTCACCTCATGGCAGGGAGAAGAACAAGGCTGCTCACCTCATGACATGGAGGAAGAAGAGAAAAAGCCCCTCCTCCAAAAGCCATTAAGGTCATGAATCCACCAATGGATTCTCCTGATGGAAGTTGAAGACCTCACAATCCCAGTCTTCAGCACATAGAAGACCTATTGAACAGAGCTCCACTGAGGACAAAGACATTATGAGTTTTTAGGGACATTTATAAGTCAAACCATAAAACTTGGTGTCCAATATTTTTGAAAATTGTTGTCTTAAATATTTTACTTTTTCCTGTGTTTTCAGTCAAGAGGGTCAATATGGCCTCTGTTTATCCTGGTTGAAATCAAAGTCTTAATTTTGTTTTAAGATGATGAATTCTGAACATTTCAAGTCAGTACAAAAACAAACTTTGAGTATATGAGTTCAGAGGTATAATCTGAAATTTATATGCAAAAAATAAATTCATTTATGCCAGAGAGCAAAATAATTAAATGCTAGCCCACCACTGGCTTCATGTGAGTTTTCATTCATTACAGTAAGACATCCCTGTTACCCTTATACAAACTGACTGGTAGGCACCATGCATTTCTTGGGAGATGGCATATGTGCTTCATCTGAAGGTGTGATTAAGCATATGCATTCTGAGGCTATGCCTCCTATGTTCAAATCCTCCTTTATTTTCACCTACTAGCTTGTTGGATTTGATTAAATTACCTTGTTTCACTATGCACCACTTTTTGTTTGGTTGGTTTTTTTATAAGAAAAAATTTAAAAATACTATCTTTGGGCCTGAGGAGATGACACAGTGTGTAGGTACAGTGATCGCTACCCAAGAATAATGACAGGAGTTCAGGTCCATATCATCCACATAAAAGCTACATGTAGTGGTACATGTATGTAAACCCCATGCTAGAGCAGAAACAAGGAGATCCAGGCAGTCTAGCCAATATGTGAGCTCCAAATTCAGTGGGAGACCGTGTTTCCAAATCTAAGGTGGAAGAGTGTTGGGAGACGACATCCAGCATCAACCTCAGGCTTCTATAACATACACTCAAAGGTGAGCACACCCCCAGACCCCCCATAATTAAATTTTTTAATTAAATTAAGATGCTTTCTTCATATTATTACAGTGAAGTACTTTAAAGTACCTATCAAAGCAAATGTTCAATAAGTATCATTTCTGAATATGACATGCTTTTCTACTTAATATTTATGCTAACAGTCTAACATAGGCACACATACATCCTACTTCAGTGAGTGTATTATATAAACTTAATACTGGATTGCTACACTCCGACTGATATATGTGCATCCTCCTAACTCTTTTTGCTGCCTCTCACTTCCCAGCCTACATTCTGTCTTGTCACCCAGACTGACCTTTGTGGAGAACTACTTTCAAGTCCAGAAGTCACTCAAAGCACTTCCCCCCAATGCAGACCGAAAGAAGAACAGCCTTCTGCTTGTGGCTTTCCAGACGCTGTACATTCAGATCCAAGATTTTTTCTTTCTTCCAGCCTTGTGCTGTCTTTCACTGACTGTGTACTATGGCCACTGAAGATAAATGAGGGCCCGAGGACATTTACAGACCCTTCCTAAGCACTTCTTGTCTGGTTTCTTCCGTTTGGAACCCCACAGGCTCACAGTGCAGCTGTACTGTGCCGTATGAAACCCAAAGAGCACAAGGTCAAGTGGAGAGGAAAATCCTCCGCTGTTGAGAGACTCACAGCCAAGTAAATATGCACACACAACACAAGAATAAGTGCAGTTACTCTACAGAACTTGGACAAACGGCCGATACAGTGAAAGGGGTATATGTCTAATTGTCCCAGACAAAGAAGTGCAGAAGTGACGGCTTTGCAGATTAATGGTCTGAACTGTCCAAAGACCTCTCTTGAGAAAATCTTAGAACCATATTTTATGCATAGGGAACAGACAAACTTTAAAGGGGTCAAATAAAAAAAAACACTAAAAATAATTATGATATTTGGGGTCAAAACATGTCAAAACAGGACATACAGGGTCTGATCATTCAACGATGTAACAAGCAAGTTGGTGAGAACGCCACAGAAGATTTTTGTTTTGTTGTTTTTCGAGACAGGGTTTCTCCGAGTAGTTTTGGTTTGGTGCCTGTCCCGGATCTTGCTCTGTAGCCCAGGCTGGCCTCGAGCTCAGAGATCCGCCTGGCTCTGCCTCCTGAGTGCTGAGATTAAAGGCATGTGCCACCACCGCCATCCAGCACTACAGAAGATTTTCTAGTCAACCTTATATTGTCACAAAATGACAGTGAGGAAACCGGTTCATGTCACCTGAACCAGAGCAAGAAGCGAGTGCCAAGAATCCTAAATCACCCCCCCCCACACACACCCATCAAGAACAGTTCCAAGTGGGCATATCCTTAACCTGGTTTCATGGGTTTTTCTTTTTATAGCTATAGCACCCTTTCTGTGCCAGACACTGGCTAGAAACTTCCTCAATCAATTCTCTTCTCATTAAGATGAGATGCTTTCAAAAGTTCCCATTTATTCCAAGTTCCCCTAGAGTAAAAGTAGCATTAAACTTCACCTCCATAACTTGGTTCTCCCATTTGAAAGTTAAGTTTGATTAAGTAACTGCCACACAGGTCTTTTTGATAATCTGGAGTCATTAAAACTATCAATACCATCATCTATGGGATGCCGGGCATTACACGATTGTCATTTAATTATCACAGACACTCCCTGCCTGTGTAGCAGCAGATGTCAGAGAGGGCATGCAATGCCACCCCAGGGTAATATTAACCTTTGAATTTTTACTCCAGCCAGCCTTCCTAAAACATAATAAATAATAGTGGATGTCGGCTGTGTAGCAGGCTCACGGATCACGCGTCAGGTTCTACTATTTTTAATCATCCCGATAACTCTCTGACTAAACTACAAGGCTACATCCACTTCTAGAAACAGGTATTATTTGTTTTGGATATTTGGGTAAAAACTGTATTTGTTATATAACACGCACCCATCTCTACACAGATGTATTCAATTCCTTTCAACGAACTCCTACATAGCAATATTTTATTACAATTAAGTTTTATGAGTTTATATATGATATGGCAGCTTTGCATAGCTTCCAGACCTGGTAATTTCTAATGTCATCTGATCTGATGTTGAAGTAGGTAAATAACTTATTCAGTGGATGTAAACAGAGAGGCTTAAGGACAAAGAGATAAAAGTCGGGGTCTTTTCTAAATGAACCTTTTCAGGAAATGATTTTCTCCCAAACCCAAGTCTTCCCTTGATGGACCTCGTCTTCTTAATGGCATTCAAGATAAAGATGTCATCTGAGCTAGTGCCAAGACATAAAGTTCTCACAGATCTGGTATTTCTCTGATGCCCATTTAAGGCTAAGTTTAGCTTAGAGGGTGCAAGGTTATAAAATGGTCTCTTAATGACCTTACCAGAACAGAAATGCGTGTGGGTGCACTGGTGAGATGCGTCTGCTCACTGACTCATAAGCATATGTGGGTTTAACATTTATATTCGATAATATGTCGTCTTTACAATTTCCATTCTACTAAATCTTCAATGTGAAAGGAAAGGGTAATGCACTTCTGAAAAAATAAAAAGCTGGCTTACTTCACTACAATAATCATAATTGGTTGTGGAACTTAAATAGTGTTATAATAAGATGAGCCATAATATCATTTATAATATCAACGTAGGGGGTAGTCTGATGGCATTTTACATTACATTTGCATTGCAGACAAGGGAACTGTTCTAATTCCCTACAGTTGAGAAGTATCTCTGGGCTCATTACTTCTTTCCATTCCTATTATGGAATCTACCATAGGCACTGTATCTTCGTGTTTAGAGAGGATTTCCAGTTCTGGTCCTTATATACACAGCTAGCTTCTTGTGAATAGGATATACAGTATTTCTTCACAACTAGATTTCCAAGTACTCAATAGTTGTTAAGTTCTTAACAAATATTTGAGTGAGTAAAGGCTAAACATCCTAAATAAATGTAATTTAGTTGCAGTCACATATTCTAATTTATGGCTGAAAAGGTAAAAAGGAATAAATACCAAAAGCATGAGAAAAATACACATTTATAATATTTTAGAATAATAAAGGATTTTCCAAACACACTAAACAAGGAACCAACCACAATAAAGCTTTTCCATGGAAAAGAGCAGAATGCATCCAAGTCTCTGTTGTTTCGTCAAATGACAGAAGACAGTCTGCCCAGACACCTATAATGGAGGGACTAAGGCTGGGGTCTTGAGTTGGACTGCAATCTTGTGTCCTCTGATTTTCATAGTCTCAGTGCTACAGGCTGGACCTGGGCCAAGCTTCCTCATCCGTGAGAATGTATGAAGTGCAGCCATAACAGCTCACGGCACGTTCAACAGTGCCAGAGGAGAAGAGCAGCATTAGAGTGCTTCAAATTACAGAGGAGTAAATTCTAGTAAGAATGGAAAAGTCTTATTCTTTGAAAATACTTTGTACACAATAGGAATAAGAGACTCAATTTATTTAGTCTTATTTAGCCTTGAGCTTAGGAATTATGAATAACTGAAATTTCTCCTTTTATCTCATATTGTTTTCTAAATTATTTTATATTATATACATATTACTATTAATTAAAAATATAATAAAGTACAGTTTAAATAAAAATATTGCATAGACATTTCTTGAAAGTATCAGATCTATTGCCCACAGATGTCTGTAGGGTACCAGTTTATTCCTTCCACCACATATTTGATATTTCTGCTCATATTATTTAGTCTCTGTGTTACTAAAATACTGTAGAAACCCACCATGCATCCATTATAATACATTCCAAGTCTTGGAAATCAACACAGGTTAACAAGTGTATGAGTTCTTTACAACTTGGGTTTTGTCTATGTAACTCCCCAAATCCAAAGAAACTCCAAGACGGCTCTCTTCTTGTTTTTGAGAATACAGACAAGGTCCAAGTGCTTTTGTGACTATCACTATTACCTTATCTCCTGACATGTGAGGGACTGAACAAACATGCAGACAAGTCAAACCTCTTTAATAGGACTTGAAGTTGAGCCGGGCGGCGGCATGCCTTTAATCCCAGCACTCGGGAGGCAGAGCCAGGTGGATCTCTGTGAGTTCGAGGCCAGCCTGGTCTACAGAGCGAGATCCAGGACAGGCACCAAAACTACACAGAAAAACCCTGTCTTGAAAAACCAAAAAAAAAAAAAAAATAAAATAAAGAAAGAAAGAAAAGAAAAGACAAGACTTGAAGTTACAATCATGCTTGTCTACTCTAGTGGTGACTGTGTTAAATGTGTTGAAGAAGGTGCTGCTGTCACATTCATACCGAACCAGATAATATGGGATATGTACACATATTTTTGTTTGTTTGTTTCTTAAGACAAGGTCTCTCTGCATAGCCCTGGCTGTCATAGAGCTCGTTTTATGGACCAGGGTGGCCTCTAACTCAGAGATCTGCCTGCCTCTGCCTTCCAAGGGCTGGGATTAAAGACATGCGGCACCACCATCCGGCTGTGTGTGCATACTTTAAATGTGCAGGTTAGGTAAGACAGAAACAGTGTAGTATTCATGGTCATTCAGGACATTGACAATGAAAGCCCTGCAGAGAGACAGGAGTGAGAGCCTTGTGGCTCCAGGGCTCCAGGAAATACCAGAGTACTCTGCCTCAGCATCCTTTCGGATAATGAGTTCACACATCTATCTCTACAACTGTATGATTTTATGAGAACTGCCCAAACACAGAACTGATTCTACATCATTTTCCCTAAAGACATGAAAGCTTTGCTATTACACCCAGTACCGCTAGCAACTTGGTCTCACAATCCTGTGTCTTTGCAAATGAATACCTTAGAAGGATTTTTCTTGAAAACACTGATAGGTTCAAAAAGCAATCCTGTAGTCCTTCTTTTTAAAAAGCACCTTGTTTTGGTAGTTTGGAGAAGGCTTAAATTTTAAAGACAATGTCATTAGGTATCAGGGTATTTGAAGTTTTATAGAATTAAATGCCTTTCTAAGAAAAACATTTTTTTACATGACAAAAATAATCTGTAGTCACAGTTTATGTGTAACTAAAAGGGTGGAGCATATATTTTTACCAGATGCTCTTCAGAGAAAATTTAATCATTAAATAAGCATTCACTGAAGTCAAAGAAATTTTGAAAAGAGACTGTGGGCAGACCACATCAGGAATCAAACAATCATTTTAGTGTGTCTAAACATCCTTTATGTAGACTCACTTATTTCCTCTCTGCCTCCTTAAAATTTCTGTTGATGAGTAATAAGCTGCTTTCCGTATGGGGGACACTGAGACCTGCCACATAATGCTCAGGTCTGTTTCTGCTTTTTCTCAGGTGCATGGGAAGTAAAATTTTTTTTCATCTATTTCGTGGAAGAAGCAAAAATAATTGAATACTTTTATGTGCTTTAGACCCAGCTGAGCTGTCTGAGTTTTACAGTCAGCATGTGACCACAAGGCCTCTCTCTTTCTGCTAACTATAAAAGGTCATTGTGTGTATCATAAAGACGAGCGACTCCAGAGTTTCAGCTTACAGCTCCAAGACTCAAGTTAAATAGCTTAATCATGCCAGTCATTAGCTACCTTCGGTCTTTGCCTGAATCCAGAGAGCAGTCTGCCAGAACCCGGAGAGCTGCAAAAGCAGGCCTGCTCTATGCGACCCCTGAGCCCAGGAGGCTAGTTTAAAGGAAAATTATATGTATTCTACATTAAGGAGGGGAAATGCCCTTGACTTTATGAAACTCTTTTTTTCCTTATATAATAAGGAACATGTATTCTGAAATCAGTAATTGAGTAAAAACATCAACTTTAACTATAACCAGGCAAATTAGCCTATTTACTCAACATAAATGGGTCACTCCTCTTGTATATAGTAGTTACAATAGTTGTTAAGAGAGATTATGAACTCTAATCTTATAAAAATTATTATGTACATGTAAAAATTCTACTGAAAAAAATGCGACCTTGAAATGCTAAAGTTCACGGTGGCAATTTAGGAGTGTAAATCCCTCACTGCTTGCTTGAAAGAAATGAAGCTCTTGTACTTTCATTACTGAAGAGCGGTAATGAAAAACAATTTTCAGCAAGTTTTTAAGGTCAATTCATTAACTGATGAATTTTATAATTTCTTCTGAAAACATGCTACTGTACATGTAAAATGTACATAACTCTACTGGAGTCCCGTCCAGTGAATGAGTAACTGTTGGAGAATAGTGATGTAATGCCTGGAAGCCTGGCCTGAAAGGACACAACCAACTTTGTGCTACTCAGGAACTAACTTTGAAATCTGCTTTGATGAAAGAGCTGTGGAATTTATGCGAACGACAGAAAACAGTGAGCTGCTTTTCCATTGGTCCTGATTGTGTCTGCATTTTTTAAGTTTATCGTCTATTCTAGGGTCTTTAAAACACATCGTTTAGGAAGTCTGTATTATTTCATTCCGATCAATTTGTGCTAACATTTCACAATTCATTTTCCTTTTCCCAATAAGAACATCTGGTAAAAGCTTTAAAATTCATCCTAAGACTAATGATAAACTCTGTCATCTGTGGAATGTACTTTAGTCCCAAGAAGTCTCTATTACATTAGGAATAGCATAAATATCTCAATGTGCGTACACACAGACATATGTTAAAAGTTGGCATACGTCTAACTTCTCATACTTCACCATTCTTATTCTCAAGGCTTACCCTGAAAACCAATATGACATTTTTGTGAGGACAATGAGTTTAGGTTTTAGGTTTTTTTTTGGGGGGGGTTGTTTTGTTGTTGTTTTGAGACAGGGTTTCTTTGTGTAGCTTTGGGGCCTATCCTGGAACTCACTCTGTAGCCTAGGCTAGCCTGGAACTCACAGAGATCCGCCTGCCTCTGCCTCCTGAGTGCTGGGATTAAAGATATGCACCACCACACCTGGTGAGTTTAGGTTTTGAAGTACAGGTCATCTTCACAATTCCAAGAATTCTTTGCATATATACTTGTAATATTTCATTGATATTAGCTCCATAGACTTTAGTTTCCCAATAAAGTGCTATGTAACTTTAGATACCACCACAAGCCCAGGGAAAATAACTTGAAGATGTACATAACCATGGGATAATGTAATGTTACTTTTAATCTAAACTTACATTTACTCTCTTGGCTCGGTACTAAGTAGTTATTTATTACATTTGATGAGGTTTAACTTCCTTGGTGGACTGTGGCCACACTTGGTATCAGGCTCTAAGGCTAAGTTGCGAAAGCATCAATGCTGGCTGTTCTCAGTAGCTAATAGGAAACAGGTTTAATTGCTATTGGAATCATTGTGAGCTGTTTTCAGGTCTGCTTTAATGACTGTTTATAGAGGCACAGTGGTCAGCGCAGGATGCTTGCTTAAAGCAGCCATTCCTTCAACCCTTTTTTGTCTTGCCCAAGGGAAGTTCTGCTGGGTTCCAATACCCAGCCATCTTTTGCATGTGGCTTTGGGAAGGTTTACCTCATACCATGCTGCAGGAACGGGTACTGAATCCAGAGCCAACATCATAATGCTATCCTCTGTCATGGACTATTGTGCAGAACTCAAGCTTAATCCCACCAGTATGAAATATCTCTGAAGACTATAACTGACCAAGAAACAGTTAAAGAGAGGCTTCTCTCTATAGATGGAACAAGGATGTATGTTGCCTTAGTAATGATGACAGTCCTCATGCAATCACAAAACAAACAAAACAATAATAAAACACCCCAAAACCCACCAGAGTAAGACCAAACTAAAGCACACATGAGTACAGAGCCAAGAGGAATGGAGTAAGACACTGAAAGCCTTGATCACATCTGAGACGAAGCCCAGTAGTTCTGGACTTATGTCACGGAATGTAGTGTGTGTCTTTATTGTTATAGCAATTTGTGTCAAATTTTGTGGGGTTCAGCTAGGGACATATTGCCATTAATTTTTTTTACAGCAGAGGGGGTACTCCCAATAGTGTCTAGAAAATAAATGAAGTACATGATGAGAATCTGCCAGGAGTCAGTCAGTCAGCATCACCCTGAAGCTATTGCTTCTGAAGTGGCTTCTCAGACTCAGATCAATGTAATGAAAATCACTGAATGCTTCTGGTTCTGATAGGGCTGCCCCAAATTTTATAATTCTAACCCCTGGCACATAAAAAAAATACAGTTCATTAAAATAACTACCATAGAATGGTTAAAAAGCATGCATACATCCTTGTGGCATTACAGAATAGACTTTGCAAACAGAAGTTCCCCAGTCTCTTTTCCCCTCTTACCTCTCTCACACTGTGGCCCCGTGAATCCATAGACACAAGCACAGCGGTTGGGGCCGATGCAACGCCCACCATTCTGGCATCCATTTTCACAGACAGCTGCAGACGAAACATTAAGAAACAGCTCATTAAACAGCACGTCTCCAAGCACAGCAAAATCCTGAAATGATGTGGTCAAGAAAACATTTTATATCCAACTGCTGCTCTAAAATGGGAGCAAATGAGTCTGCTGGGTCACTATGTCAGAGATGCTTCAACAATTCATAGATCTTATTATTAATTAAACATTTATTATTAAGTTTTTTTTTTCTTTATCAGGTTCATGAGGACTGGCTGGGTCTGATGCCCACAAAAGTCAGAAGATCACTATTCAATATTCTATTACCTGTCCCTCTGGGACATCAGAGGCAAAACACATTGATGTGCCCTCCAAGTGAGGTATGTATCAAAAAATAGGAAGTTCAATAAGTAGACAGAAGTAGGCTGAAGGTGCAGGCACTTGGCTATTTCCTTGCCCATCATCTTTGTCCAGAGAGCATGGGGTGATTTCTGCTCTGCCAGTCATAGCAAGAGGACACATACTTGCATAGAAAAGATTTTCTCCATCCTAAAGCATCACGTGGGTCAATGACCTCAGGGTTACTATTACAGTCACACTTTGATACTATGTGCTATATAAACCTCAGGGTTAGCTGTTGCAGTCACACTTTGATACTATGTGCTATATGAACCTCAGGGTTACTGTTACAGTCACACTTTGATACTATGTTCTATATGATCCTCAGGGTTAGCTGTTGCAGTCACACATTGATACTATGTGCTACATGAACCTCAGGGTTAGCTGTTGCAGTCACATTTTGCTCAACAGCATGATGCAATATGGCTCTGGAGGAGTGTGTCTTTCTAGGAGGCACGTCTTCTATGTCCTTACCCATCACACGGTATGTTTCTAAGTAGCACTTCTGACCCACCATTGCCTTGAAACATGGGGCAGGCAAAAAAAAAAGTTAGAGGAGTCAATACAAAGGACAGGACAAGCAGAAGGAAGCCCATGAGGGTTGCAAGACAGACGGGGGTGGACAGAAATGTCAAAGAGAACAGGAACTTCCCAGAGATCTCTAAGGAGTGTGGAATTCTTGGAATCCATTGCCAGGATTGGAAAGCTCAATCATAAACCGTTAGCTAGATTTGGATCTAGGATTTCCCAACTGACCAACACATATATTTTGCGGAAGGAAACCCTAATTGAATGTGATTAACGAAAATGTAAGGAATCTTCTTTCAATGGTATCAAGTGGAAGGAAATTGGAATGAAAGCCACTTTCCCAGCCACATCTTGTTACTGTACCAGCCTTTGGAAAAGACACAGATGGGCTGGGGAGTTGGCTCAGCCAGGAATGGACTTGCACGCAAGTATGAGGGCCAGAGTTTGGACTTCAGTATCCATACAAAAAGTTTGGTGCCCCTGTAATCCTAGCATGAGGGAGATGGAGACAGGCAGATTCCTGGAGCTCCCTGGCCAGCCAGCCTACCTGAATGGTAGCTCCAGCTTCAGTGAGACGTCCCCCACCCCCAATAAATAAAATGAACTACTGAGAAAGGCATCTGATCATCTCCATCCTCCAAATGCATGTATATCTGCAACACTCCCCTGACAGACAAAGACACAAATGGAAAGAATCTGTCTGCCCCTGACTGGATGCTATAAGCAGAAGGAGGCTGCTTCTCTTGAGTTTCCTAAACCCAGACAAGGAGACAGTACTGATGAAGGTTCAGCTCCTCCTTCAGAGGCTAGCCACTTACTTCGTAACCCTAACCTAATTTGTCTGTGCTAGACTACCATGTCCTTTCGTCTTCACAATGTGTCTGGAGGTTCAGAAAGTAAAATTATTGTTCATAAAATATTTATGTGAACATGCAACATGGGTGAGCACCCATTTTAAAATGAGTTAGCAGATAGTTCTGACATTTCTAGTTTCAGTCTTCTAACACTGTGAATATTGATATGGATCCTGTGAACGGAAAGTCTGGGACCCAGTGCACTGCCAGTCATTTGCTCCTGTTCCTGTCAATCACAGAAGACGACCAGTTAGCTGGCCTTAAGATCTTCCTCCGAGCACTGTGGTTACTGATGCAACCTCGCCCCATACCAGCCCTTCCCAGCGCCTTTTCTACCCCTTTGCCAGGCAGATGGGTATCCTAAGCAATGAGTCCTGTCCTCCATTCCAGCCTTCCCACCTCCCTGATCCTCAGCATGCCTGCTCATAACAGCTGGTGGTTCCCACCCACCGTATTGTGAGGATTAAGTAAAGCTATGTGAAAAGCCAAAGGCTTTTTTTTTTGTACTCTTGGAGTGGTAGACTGTTTGTTTGTTTGTTTTGAGATAGGGTCTCCTTTTGTAGTCCTGACTAGCCTCAAATTCAGAGATCTGCCTATCTCTCCTCCCAAGTGCCAAAATTAAGAGCATGTGCACCATACATGGTTTCTTTTCTGGACTCTTAACTGCTGTTTTGTTTTTTTTTTTTTCTGTGAAATACGCATGAATTGGTGACTTGTTTTCCAACATCCAAAGATTGTACTAAAGAGCAACAACAAAAGAGAACCACCCTGCTATGATGGAGTCCAATCCCCTCCTCTCCTTACTTTAATGCTAGTCTTCATGATGGTCGACTGGGAGTTCTCACCTTGCTAATCATGAATAGGGATGTCCCCTCTCTCAGAAGAGGCCCTCAGAGTGCAACCACTTCTCAGCCTTTCTCTGTGATTTTTGATCATGTATGCAACCCTGAGAAGAAGTCTTCTCATATTCAAGATGAGTGTTCCCAAGTACTGTAATGGGAGTGCTGGTGATCACCTAGGGGATTGCTCATTTCCTGGGATGGACGAAGAACTGGACATCTCAGCAAGAGGGAAGACTGAGCTACTGAGAAAGCCAAACCATCCCTTCTGGGTGAGAGAGGCCCTAAGACTAGGAGTCTGCTGAACAGACTCTGGGCTAGGTGTTCAAAACACAGGGATCCTGGTTCATTCCTTTCCCCCTCATTGGTTCTGTTTAGATAATGGTCCCACGCAGGTTCTGCCTGCAATGTCTTCTGAGAATAAGAAGCCACCATCACAGGGACCTGGCTTTCCCATCTACCCTCTAATTCTCTCTTAGAAACATGAACCTTTTCATTTACATGTTGCCTGTAGTCATCTTCACACAGTGGTAGAGTTCAGTGTTTGCAACAGAGAAAGCAAGCATTAAAACATGTATTATCTAATCTCTGAGCTGGCCTATTCCTGCCTTTACCAGAATATTTTGGTTTGAACTGAATAGTTTTCTTGAGATTGTCTTACACCTTTATAGCATTGATTGGGAAGCTACATTTCCACCTAGAAGGCAGTATTAAAAATAATTAGGGCAACCACTATACTGCTTCAAATCTATTAGAGTAGTTTTAATAAAGGAAGAAAAAGAAAATGCCAAGTGTTGGCAAGGTAAGCTGAGCCCTTCTGCTTTCCTGTCAGGAATAACTCTGTAACAGAAAACAGGACAGCTCTTCCTCAAACACTCGAAAAACAGAGCATCCCAATGTCTCCCACTCCACTCCTAAGTATGTATATAAAAGAATGGGAACCAGGACTCAAAACAGTTATTTGCAAAAAATGGTGTTGGAAACAGAATTACTCACAATAGCCAAAAGATGAATTAATATAAATGTTCGTGAACAGCTGCATAAACAGTGATACACACACACACACACACACACACACACCGGGGGCGGGGGAGGGGGGGCGAGAATTCCTGACAGTAGTAATCTCTAAGAGGAAGGAGTTCTGATACATGCTACAGCCTGGATAAAACATGATTTTATCGGGCTAAGTAAACTGAAAAGGACCAGTGAAGAAAGGACAAACACTGCATTTATATGTCCTTATTATTACACTTGTATAAAGTATCTAGAGCAATCAAAAGCATAAAGATAGAATGGCGGGTGCCAGGGCTTGGGGTGGGAAGGAAGTGAGGACCATGACCTCCCGGGTGGAGAGCTCCAGTTTTACAGCACAGACACCTGAAGACGGGAAGTGATGTCTACCCTGGAACGTTAATGGACTAATGCCACCGAACTGGAACTTAAAAGTTTTAAGACGATAAATGCCATGTTATACATGTTTATCACCATGAAGAAACATTTTTTAAACTGCAACAAAGATAAACAACGTAATTAAAAGCAGACACCCACGTACACTTCACATCGGTTTTTCTATGTTGGAAGTAGATAAGCAGTTCTTAGGGAAGCCCAGAAGTCTAGACTCACATGAAATGTGAATGAAGTAAAGTGGATGATCTTTCTCGATGTGATTCAATATTTTCTAATGCTGTATTCTTCACATGCACTTAAGATTATGTTAATTTTGTTTGGGCCAGGCAGTGCAGGACTGTACATCTCAGCTCCCAGGGAGGCTGAGGCTGGAGGATCACAAGTTCTAGGCCAGCTTGGGCCAGATGGTGAGTTCAAACAAAGCCTGGGTAATTAAGTGATATCCTGTCTCAAACTAAAAAGGAAAGAGGATCGGGGCTCCATCTCGGCTATGGAAAGCTTGCCTATCGTGCACGAAGCCTCAGACTCATGCTCAGTACTGCAAATTAAACTAACCCAACAAACAAAAACAGCGTAAGTGCTCATGAAAGTGTCACAATTTGGTGAACATTAACCAAACATATTCCCCAGGGATGTGTCACAGCCCAGGAGCTTCACTCTACACCCCTCCCCAAACAGGACTATTCCCTTATCATGGTGTGATTCTCTCCAGTGAAGACAGTTTTATTAACTGGCACAGAGATAGAGCACAGGACCAACCTGCTTGCCTGGCAGATGCAAGGCCCTGATGGTAATTTCCAGTACCGCAAGTGGGTAAGAGCTTTGCTAAAAGCCTCCTCCTTCATAGTGATATCTAAACTTTTCAAATATTCCTGCAATCCTGTGTTCTGGTACTAAATGGATTTGAATAAATGGTAATGTGTGAAATTGGCTCTCATGGGGTTAATTTTGAACAATTCTTAAAAATTATATATATGGGGTGGCGGGGTAAAGGGAGCTGTAGAGTTTCCCAGTATCCTTTACTGTTTTTTCAGGAACATATCTGTGTTCTGTGGCATAAATACCCATGATAAAAGTCAAACTTGATAGCACATCACTAGCGCTCCACATTAATGTTATAAGGCACAAAAGCTACTGAGTTGGAAGAATTCCTCCAGGCTAAATTTGTAACAATTACTTGTGAACTATGACGTACTAGATAAAACTATCTCTTCCAATGACCATCCATGAGCTTTGCAAGAACTTACGTTCTGACCAGAACGAAATGGCTACTAAGTCACATTGTTTATAAATAAGTTGTTCCTAAGGTTTCTTACGTTGTCCACAGTAAGTCCCGATGTATCCCTTCTGGCACTGGCAATGGTCCTCAGCACAGGTCCCACCGTTCATGCATCTCACACTACACTGCTGGACTGTGAAGAACACAAGAAAAATACAGATGTCAATCATCAAATACAGTCTATAGACTACATGTCTAACCTGATGACAAATATATTCTATGTAGCCTACTGATACAAATGTTATAATCCAATAAGTGTTTATCATTTGTTATTGAGTCCACACATGTGGATATACCTCTTACCACATGTGACTTAGTATATATTTAAATAAACTACCATTCCAGTATCAAAGGAAATCCCTAGAAGATGTTGGTGGCATAGTTTAGGGCATATGGGAGACACTCATATCCACTTAGACAGCAGGGTCTATGTGCCTGCTGCCATGATGGATTTGGAGTCAGTCCTCGTGGAAGCTTGGAGACAGACCAAATCGGTTTAAAAAGCTTCAAAGTAATTATAAATAGCAAATGTATAGTTATATAATTTGTAAAGTGTATGGAGAAAAATAGTAAGGAGGAGGATGGTCCAGATTCAGTAGGAACTTAGATACAACATGCAGGGAAAAAAAATAGCACTCCGATGTGATGTCGAGACTTAGCTTTGAAAAGAACGAGAACCAGCCAGGCACGGGCAGTAGCAAGAAGCAACTCCTGAAGGATCAGAACCCAACGACCTAAAGACTTTAGGATACAGAAGATGCAGAAGGTGTCTTGGAGAGGCAGGCAAGGCCAACCAGATAAGGTGGGGCCCCTTGCCCACCAAAGGGTTAAGTAGGTCCCAACTGCAGGTGGAAGGAAGGGATTCAGTAAAAGTGAAGAGATTTGATTTTAAAAGATGAAATGCTGTGTGAAAGGGAAACCTGAAGATGTCAGGAAGATGGGAGTCTGGAGGAAAGATGAGGGTGGCTTGAACCACATGGCAAGGAAAAGGTGCAGCTGAAATATATTGTCTAGCAGAGCCCACATATTTAAAGAGTTACATGGAAAAAGAAAAGCTGCCGTTGTATAAACACTGGGTGGGTGACACGGCCACCTGCTGAGGCAGAAGCAGCTGTGGCCACGTAGACTGTGGTCAGCAGTGACTTAAGAATTTCCTTTTGGAGGTGAGCTGTAACTGAGGAATGACACCCCAGGTTAACTTCTGCCTTCCATATGCACACACACAGGCACACATGTGTAAGAAAGTGTTCCAGGAAGTTAGTGATACATCGTGCTAAAAAGCTTTAGCAAGTTCAAGCAGGATGAAGGTTAGAAGGGTTAGAAAAGTTCCTGATGTAAAGAAACTAGCTGTTCTCTAAAGGCCAAATGAATGTGTGGATGCCTGACTCAACCAGGTTCCATGTAAGCCATTCCCCGTTCAGGCCTGGACATTAAGAAGCAGCATTGCTTCTGTTTATGTGTTGTTGCCAAGGGTGGGTGTGAACAAACAGAGACTAAGATAAGAAAGACCCAAGGAAGGGTCTCTGGCAGACAATCTGGTAGGGGAAATGTGCTCCTGAAGGCACTTGACATCCTTGTGAGTTTGAATGATAAGTCTGAAATCACTGGGAAAACACAGACTATTAAAAACAATGAACCCAGAGGTTTGGGTCAGTGGTTCCTCAGAAGACAAACACATTGGTGTGCCTAGTTTGACTCTTATTCCTGAATCAGACGGGTTCTACATTACCCTTGTTTAGCAAAAGCCTCTGGAGGGAACCATTAAAATGTAACAATTTCATGCTCATTTTAGGAAGATTTAAAGCCTTTGTTTAGCTATTGAGCAGTTAAATAAACTATCATTTCTGTCTTATGCTAATGTGATCTTAAACACTTGCACAGAAGGTTAATCTTGGACTTTGGAGTCCCACGATTTTCTAGAGTCATGAAAAAAATACATTCCTAGTCTACTTGTTATAGTTACCTTCATGGAATTGTTAGGAATTAATATGTGCAGCAAAGTGAGTTAGCACATATAAAGTATTTGGTCAGTATTTCAGTAACTATCTGTGGTCTTTCTAGTCTTCTCTCCCCATAGTTTAGACACAAAAAGAACAGAGGCTGCCACAGTTACACAAAAAGACAACAAATACAGGCTAGCATTTGGGAGGACAGGGTGAGCAAGCCTTAGTCAGGAGACTCAAGTCTGTGTTGCCTTGGATAGGCGAGCTGGTTAGATTTTTGTCAATTTGACACAAACTAGAGTCATCTAGAAGAAATGACTCATTTGACCGCCCATAGTGAAGTTTATTGGACATTTTCCTGATTAACGATTGATGTGGAAGGGCCCAGCTCACTATGGGCAATACCACCTGGGCAAGTGGTCCTGGATGGTAAAGAAGGTAGATGAGAAAGCCATGTAAGCAAGTCAGCGAGCAGCATTCCGCCACAGCCTCTACTTCAGTTTCTGACTCCAGCTTCCTGGCTTCAGTGCCTGCCCTGACCTCCCTTGGTGATGGGCTCTGGCCTGGGAGCTGTAAGATGAAACAAACCCTTTCCTCCCCGAAGCTGCTTCTGGTCATGATGTTTATCACAGCGACAGATATCAAAGTAAGGCAGTAGATTAGTTAATACATATGTGCCTCACTTTCCTCCTCTGCAAAATGGGATCATATCAGTATCAAATAAATGTCGATGAGAGGATTATAAAAATAAATAATTATAATAATAAATAATGTAAACAATTCACGCAGAATGTTGCACACAGTGAAAGTTCAGGAAGTTATAGTTATTACAAAGCATTACTTCATGGAATCCTACCCATCCCACCACCTAGACACATCTTCTGGTGTCAATTAGCTACTCGTGGCAACAACTCTTACACCAAGACTGTCTCAGTTCAAAATTTAACGCAGGTCTGGTTCGTGAGAACCACCACCAATCCGTATCTTCTTCAAGGAGGACACTTGCCACTGGTTCACAGGCATAAGGAAAATTCAGCGAATATAGCCACAGAGAGGCAACATACTTGATTTTGCTCCACAGGTCGGGGATATTTGTCCACTGGAACAAGTACACATGTTGGGGCGGGAACAGAATCCATCTCCGCAACTGTTCCTGCAAATGGCTGCGGAGAACACAACACGAGTGGGAATGAGTGACGGCGCCCTCCGCCATGTTTCACAGCCAGAAGGCAATAGCTTAAAGCCACAGGTCTGGAAAACTAGGGTATGGTGAATGCTGCAACACATCTGACTTCTAGTACGGAATAAAACCGCCCAATGGAGATAGGGGACGAAGCGCTACAGTTTCCTTGTGATGATGTACAAACAAATGAAGCTCTCTTAAAATGCTGTAATACCAATTGATGCCAATTCTTTAACTTGATTATCAACACAAGTTGCTTTTTTTCTATTCAAAACTGGTAACTTTTGAATTCAGGACTCACCAAAGGAGGCAGTCTTGATCCCAGGGTGCTGGCAGTGGTGAGGAAACCCAGAGAGACTGAACATCTTAAGACAATAAAACCCACTGCTCAAGAATGTGAAATTGGTAGACAGAGACTCCAGTCCCTAATGAGTTGGCCAAACGTCGGGTTCCCTGCACATTCCATCCCTGCTGGCTTCTGCCCTGCCCTGTCATCAATCTTCAGCCCCTTCATGACTCCTCTCCGTTTTCCAGTCTTTCTTCTACCGTATTATCATGACCTAAAACACTCCTGCTGCTCTACAAAGCCATTCTGATGGGGGGTTGGGGACTGAAGCTTCCTACAACTGTGACTTCTAGTGAAAATTCGGGTCATCTAAGCCAAGTTTAGGCTCACTGACACAGCACATACCACAGTCACTCAAAATCGACAGTCAAGTGCCTTGGAATGGGAACTCTCCCCCAAATTTAGTCAGGCCATTAAGGAGCTGAAAGATTTATCTCTATCTCCCCAGTTGAATTCCCTCTTTGAGCATGAAGGCTGTGTGCTGATTTGATCTGTCTCTGGGTACAAGAAACAAGAGAAGGGTCTGGGAATGTCCTGAAACAGCATGCAAATACAGCAATGTGCATAGGATCTTTTGCTGGAGAGAGGTCTTGGAGCTTTTAAAGAGACTTGGGACTCCTATAATGTGAGGCCCGCACTCTACAGGAGCAAACCGACTTGGTAATTGCTTTCCTTTTCTAAGACCCCCCCTTTAGCATCTGCATAATATGGACAGTGTCTCAACTAGTTATCCTGAATGAAAATACTGTAAAAATATTACAGTCTTAAGATTTTTTTTAAAAAGGCAAGAAAATGCCTTTCAATGTAGAATTAATACTTCAAATATATTAGTTTCTGACCACCAATAATTTTTCTATGTCAAATATTAATTAAAATACAATTTTATTTCAAGGGTCCCTCTTTCTTAACTGGCAGGTGAATCTGGGCTTAAGTGTAGCAGCCCCATTTAGGTCTCAAACCACAAGAAGGTTTGAGGGGCTGGAGCCTGGACATTCTCAGGCAGTGACCTGTCTGTCGAGGCTTCAGTGTGTCCCTTACACAGGCCAGGAGGAAGCAAGTCTGAAGAACTCCTTCCTCTGTATGCTCACTTCAGTCTGGGGTCTCTTTACAACTCCCTCATTTTAACTGAAACTGTGAATCCTGGGGATGCTGGAAGGAGTGGGAGGAAGGATGCACATACATACTGGGAGTCTGGTGACATGAGGAGAAGTTGCATGGACTGGTACATAACACATGTGGTACATAAGAGGTGTGAAGTTGAGTTCTCACTTGCCAATGATCCACTGTGAGCACAGAAAATACTCAAAACATCCCTGGGTTCAGTTTTCTCATTAGAAACATAAATGAAAGGAATTATATTGGAAGGTTCTAATGTGGGGTTTTTTCCCCCCATTGGCAAATGCTGTGATGCTAAGCCGATCCCACTCCATTGTTTCCCCGCTGATCAAAACACTATTGCGGTACTTTCTCCATAAATAAATGCATAAGCAAACTCTTCTTCCATTATTTCATGTTCTTAGATGATTTTTTTTTTAAAAAAAAAAAAAGAAAGCTAGAAAGTAGGTTTGGAAACAAACATGGAAATTTGGAAGTACTTCAGTGACATTTCAAGCCACAATTAAGATAATAACAGCTGGGCATGGTGTCTCAAGCCTGTAACCGCAGCGCTTGGATGGCTGAGAGAAGGCCTGGGGGTTCAAGGCCAACCTGAGCAACACGGTTCCACGACAGCAGACTAGCTGGAGATCCTGTCTTTAAAAACGAATAATAAAGTGAGCACACTGAAGAAGAGAACAAAATCATAATGCAGCATGCTTTTTAAGGACTAGACACTTCTTTACTGGCTTCTTGCGTGAAGCCTGGTAAGAGGCAAATATTAAACCTTACAGCTTGTTCTGCAGAGGAAGACAGTGGAGACGGAACATATGAGAAAACTAATCGCGGGTCTTCATATTATTATCATTATTTTGTAAATTGCCTCAGGATTTGTCTTTGCTTCAGGGTGGAATCTAAGTAAAGTCAACAAAGAAATATTTGTTACTAAGAATTTGGGGGATTAAAAATTCCTGGTTTTACGTCTACAATGGTTTTAATTTCCGTATTCCTTCACCTATGACCTTCTTAAGATGCAAAAACAACAGAATTGCTGAATTTAATGCGCCTGAACTAGGTGAGGCTCTAGTACCAGGGACGGTACCACAGCTGCACACGCTTTCTGCTGAACATGTGTACAAGTTCACACGTTTTAGACTCCCAAGCATGCCAATTATTTTCCTAAGATGTTAATTAACAAATACTACTTAGACATACCAGACATAAATATCATAAATATTTATTGGAGATAGGAAGATAATGTTCAGGTTTGCTTCACGTGTCTCATTAGCACCCAAATATTTCAAATAGAAGACATGTGGGTGACAATACTCACTGTGAGGTGCTCCAAGCTGATCTTTAAAGAAGGAAACGGCACGATGATAGTCAAAGACCCAAAGTATTTAAAAGTGGAGCCTCACTGGGCCATGCCTAAGTTACAGCTGCAACTATGCTGGGAGGCTTTGCTCTCTGCAATCCCCATTCCTTACTGATCCAATAAAACCTGACTCTACAGATTTTCAACACGTACCGTAAACCTAGCCCCTCTCCTCGGCTGCTCGCCAACTCAATAATGGCAGTCACATTCATTACATGTAGTGAGTCAGACTTTCCACAGTGCCTAAGTCATTCCCAGCTAGTGCGGCAGGTGTGTGGTGAGTGACGTGAGCTGTTTCAAGAGTCTGTGGATCCCAATAGTGTGAGGCAGCCACAGTCACGCCCCAGTGGCCGGAACGAGTAATGCACCTTCTATAAACACTTCACATAGGACTTGCTGTGTTGGAGAGAAGGCAAGTGACCATCATTCTTTTTTCTTCCCCCCATTAAACCAAAGGCCTATACATACATGGGTTTACTTAAAATATTTATGAATCAATCACTTAAAAGGACACAGTAGCTGCTTCTTATTTTTGTGTCATTACTAGAGGTTGTGGGATTTTTGAATAGGAGAGAGAGAGAGAGAACTAATCTTTACAATAAATCTTCAGATTTCTGTCCTTTATAAGAACTGCACAGAAATAGCATTTAGGGTCTGTCTCAAACCCACAAAACCAATAAATACAGAGTCGGAGATGCCACTATACCCACAGTACCCCTTGGCTAGGATAGCTTGCCCTTTTTCTGTTCACAGTGGCATAATTATCTTTCCCTTGGGGAACACCAAGGTCAGCCTAAAGTCATTTACGGGCTGTAAATGCATGTGCTGTCTGTGACCTGGCTGTCCTCCAGAGTGGACAAACGTGGCCAGGCTACATAAACATGCAGGAAAGACCTATCATACTTCACCCCACAAGCCTGTGAAGTAAGACCTCTCAGAGCCCTTGATCGTAACACTAGAAAACTAACGAGTTTAGGACTTGGAAACCGGCATATATACTCTGGAAGCTGAAAAAAGTAATCTGAACCTTTAAGTTCTGATACACAGACCTTTTCAAGGTGTAAGAGTCATATTTGAGAAAACATACTGTCCACTGTAAGATTTGGCATGGGGAAATTCAAAGTTTAACTGTTCCCTCACCAAAAAAAAGGGGGGGGGGGTGTCAAACAACTTAAATTCTCTTGAAAACAAAACAAAACAAAACAAACTGTTAACTTTCGGTCAATTAAAAAAAATCTGTGCGAGTATTCCTTTTAAATCTTTGCCATGTGGCTGCTGAGGGCAAACCAGAGATAAGGACGTAGGATAAGGGTCTAAGATTGATCTTCTGATGGCCCCAACCCAGGAGTCCAAGAGTGATCTTAGTAACACGAAAAATTCTTAGCTGGAATTTTTAAAGGAAAGGTGATGTTGCATCATCTAGGGAATTGCTTTAACACAAAGCCCTCCCTTTGTATCAATACACACAAATAGTAAGCATCTAAGCATTCTAAACCCTCTATCCACGTCTTCCTCCCAAGTTTCCCTTAGTGAAATCTCAGCTGATGCAGCTTCCTCCTTGCCACTGAGCTCTCATTACCACGGTTCTGTGACCAATGGCTTTGTATGAGCAACTGGGTGTTCAAAGACTGCATGTAAGGTCAGCCTGTAACAGAGCTGTGCATGCTGCCCTCGAAGACTGTGGGCCCTGCCAAACACTCACGGACAATGCATTGATTTCCTCCCGGGAGCGTCTTCCATCCAGGGCAGCAATAAGAGTGGAATCTAGAGCCGCACACGTTGGGCCTGCAGGGGACAAACACGGTGATGTCCACGTAAGGATGGGTGCAGCAACACACACACACACACACACACACACACACACACACACACACACACACACACACACACACACAAGATCTTCCTAAGCAAAGCCTGAGTGAGTAGGTATCAGGACAAGGAACAAAAATCAAACTCCCCTTCAAATTCTTTGGGTTTGGGAAGCAGATGTGGAAGTAAGGCTAAGACTTTAGAATGGGGGAGGGTCCAGAACATCTAAACATCCCCTCTCATCTGCCCTCCCTTGCTTGACTTTTTAAACCGGGAAAAGAAACAAGAGACACATAATTTGCTACTATTCTAGAGTCCGGATGCCGAGAACAAAAGGAACACTGCGTTCAGAAACCTTTGCTGCTGTTCCCAGATCCAACCCTCCTTGATCAACTGTTGTCTCTGGCCCCTAAGTGTCAAGGAAGGCGACTTGGAACGCGGAGCGCTGGATCTGGCGATGATCACCAGCAACTGCTCCCGCACACGTCCTCAAACAAAAGGCTCTAGAGCTGCGCCCCCGACGGTGGGGGAGCAGGCAGACTCCGGGGGGCCCTGCGCAGGGCAGACCCGGGCCCGCTTTCAGTTTGACACTGGGACCCTTTCTCAGTGCCACAGACGTTGCATAGGCTCTGCCATCCACACCCAGAGGCCCGCTCCCACCGCCAACCAGCCGAAGCCCCCTAGGGAGGGCTTTCCACGGAGCAATTGAGACTTTCCCGGAGGAAAACGAGGGGCGCTCCTGGAGCTCTTGGGGTCTTTAAGTGTCCTAGTGGAGGGGACTGTGGCTCTACCCGCCAGGGCGACAGTCAGGGAGGGTGTGCAGTAGAAGGCAGGGAAGTTGAGGTCCCCCGCACAAGCCAGCCACCCCGCCGCCCACCTACCCTCGGAGTATGTCCTGCTGTCCTCGCCTGCGGACGCGGCTCGCCGCTACCGCACCCTCGTCCCGGTACTCGGGCGCCGCGAAGCCGCCTTCGGAGCCCGCTACTGCGGGTCGGACCTGTTGCAGGGGCGGCTGGGGTCGGAGCGTCTTAGGTGGCGGAGGCTGGGGCTGACCCGCTGTGCCCTGCGCCCAGAGCGCCACGCAACCCAGCCACACGAAATAGGGCTGGAGACACGACCGCCGCCGTCTCCCCATCGCCGGCGCCAAGAGCACAGGGACCGAGGCCCGCAGAGGGAGAGAGAGAGAGGACTGTCGAAGACCAAATCCGCGAGGCCGGGGCAAAAAAAAAGTCAGGGTCTGACCAGCCCTTCGTCAGCTCGCGGGACTCGCTTGGGTTGCGGTGCCCTGGTGGATGGAGCGGGATGCAGCGTCAGCTCCTGACCCGCAGCGTGCGGAGCGCGGGCTCTAGCGCTGGGGGCAGCGAGGCGCGGCGGCCGTGATGCAGCCGGTAGCCCCGAGCGGTCCACGTTGCATCCCCCGGGCCACTGCCCCGAGCGACTCCAGGACCGCCAGCGGGTGGGGGCGGGAAATTACAAAAGTAACCCGAGCAGCCGCGGCATAAAGTTACAAAGAAAGCGGACCTCACAAGGGAAAAAAAAAAAAAAAAAAAAAAGGCGGGGGGTGAGGGGGGTGCAGAGGCTGAGCGGATTCCCGTGCGCTCCGGGCACAGATCCTGGAAAGCTGCAGAAGTCACCCAAGGAAGCAGGCGAGCGAACAAAAGTCACCCCCAAAAGAAGAGGAGGGTCTCCTCGGGGCTCGTTTGGCGTCCTTTGGGGGCAGCTGGGCGCGGGCGGCGGCTGCACAGCCCGGCGGAGGTGCGCGGGGCCCAGGCGAACGGCTGGCGGGAGGGAGGGCAGGAGGCTGGACGCCGGGGAAGATGCCGCGGAGGAGGGCGCGGCGCCGGGGTTTTAGAGGCCCGGCGGGGCGCGGGGCGGGACAGCGGGCGGCGGCTGTCAGAGGGGGCCGGGGCGCAGCGGTCCACACGTGGAGTGCAGCCGGGACGGAGGGGCCAGCGGCGCGGGGTGGGCGGGGACAATGTTACGGGGCGATCTCCGGCCGAGACCAGGGGGGGAGCGAGCGCTGGGGGGAGGGGAAGAGGCAGGAAGGGGGGCAGGGCGAAGGGAGTGGAGGAGATTGAGATTGGGTAGAAGTGTGTGTGTTGGGGCGGGGGGCGGGCGCGCGCGGGGGGGGGTGGTAGTTTGAGCGCCCAGTCTAGGTTGGAAGCGGGGCTTCGGATGAGGGATTGGCGAGCCGGGGTGCCAGAGGAAATGAGAGGGGGATGGGGGAGGTGAGGGCGAGGAGAGAAGTGGGAAAGGGGAGGGAGAGGAGGGGGCCAGGGCCCGCTGGAGGGGCGAGGCAAGGCGGCCAGGCTTCCCGTCCCGCTCCTTGGCCGCTAGCTCTGTTTTGACTGCCGTACAAAGCAAGCAGACGGCGGGGGAGGGGGCGGCCAGCGACCAGGTTTGGGGAGAGACCCCGCAGGGGCCCCTGCCTCTCCTCCTGAGAGCTCCGGGGTCTCGAGGACTGGAGACAAGGGAACCCGAGAGCGCTACTGAACTTCCCCGTGGGACAGAGACCGCATGGTAGAAAATGGGACCCAGTTCTCCTGCAGGGACCGAGACTCTGATCCGAGGTGGGGGGCATTCGCAGTTGGCCAGGGACAGACCCTTACAATGGATCTCAGCTTCTCTCCTGTCCTAGGATTCTAGGCCCTTCGGAGCGCCCTGCTACCCCTACCAGGAACACCATCAATCGGTAGAACAAACCGGCTGGATGTTTCCAGATTGAGCTGCATCCTCAGTGTACAGAAGGAATTCATATCATGGCAAAGAGCCTCGGGCACGCGCTGGCGCCGCAGTCACAAGGAGTCCTTAGAGGAGATGTGCTCAGGTGTGACCCCTGGCAGAACTCTGCCTGGGTCCTTAAATGGGAATTTTGTTGGGAGGTCAGTTGGCAGAGTGGCTGGTAAATGGGACTGGGGCGTGGCTTTAGTTTTTGTCTTGGACCCCTTCTGATTAATGATTAAACCTAGCGATTGGTGCAATGAATAGTCGGTAAATTTAGGGTGTCTCTCCTTCAGCTTCTGGGGCCTTTTGTGGCCCTGCTTTCAGGAGGGGGGGTCTCTATGAAGCCTTTGCCATCTCTTAGTGGAATTGATGGGATAGGGGACCACACACCTCTGAAAACTAGGAATGAGCAAGCAGTTTAGGAAGCGGTTCTTGAGAACAGCCTCCAGCTGATTCCAGCCCAGAAACCCTTACTTGAAAAGAAATGAGTGTGCATCCTTGTTTTTCCTAGCCTGGGTTGTCCAGATGTGCTATTTGACAGCCAAAAATTCTTGGAGAATTGGCACACCTCCCTCCTTTATTTCCCCAGCGTAGCTGTAGTTGGCAGACAAAGACTCTCAGGTAGTAACCCTTCTAACAACGTCCACACAGAGCAGGAGGAAAAAGCAGGAGTCACATGGTTTCGGGGAAGGGACACAGGGAGCAACAGAAGTCTTTTTTTTTTCTTCCCTGCATTTTGAATCAAACAAATAATTGTTTAAGGAGCTAAATAAATGATCTCAGAAGTTACAGTGGCATTCTAATCTTACCCTGTGAATTTTCGTTTAATACTTAAACGATTTCATATTTCATTCCTGCTTCTTGCATTAAGCCCAAGCTTTCTAAAATCGCATGTGTCTTCACTCTTTCACTCCGTAATACCACTTTTAGGAGCCTGCATAAAAATACTCGGAGAAATGCGAAATGATGGCTCCTGTGAGCTATTCATGGCAGCATTGTTGTAACAGCAAAGGACGTAAACACTTCCCCAGTGAAGAATTGGCTGCATGCACGCTTAACTCGTTTTATGGATTACTCTGAAAATATAAGGAAAATTAATAAGGGGCGCTGTGTTCCTCGGGAGTGGTGTCTAGCAAAGAGAGTTGGGGGGGGGGGACATCGGCAAGGTGTTGGTAAAACAGGTCATTGATTGAGTCCCAAAGTAGAATACACATTACCAGGAACTAGGGAGGGAGAGAATAGTGAGCCATTGTTCCGCGGTGGCAGAGTCTCCATTCCAGACTGTGACAAAGTTCTAAAGGGAGAGGGTAGTGATGGCTGCACTTCGGGCGCAAGCCATCCTATTTAATCAAATATTTAATCAAAATGATTAAAATGGCATGCTTATATTATATACCATTTTACTATAATTATTTCAAATGGAAGACCTGTGATTTCACGTTGAATGCTGCCTTTTGTCGGTGTGTTTGTGCGGTGCATTGTCTTGTAATAGAAGCCTGAGCCCAGTCTAACAGCAATGACTTGTGGGGAAATGAGAATGTAGGAGAAAGTCTAGTGGGAGCTGCACATACTCTTACAGTTTTGAAACCCTCTGTGTTTTATGTGATTAAAATAATTGAATTTTAAAGGAGCTAAAAGCAAAGTAAAATAAACTGGTTACATGTACAGCCTAGCCACAGAGTAAGCAGTTAGTCAAAAATCACATTTTGGACAGTAAGTTTCTAGTGAGATATAAATTAGGAATGAAAGACACATAAAGAAGTCCAAAATTTCATTCAGTGGGAACAATGTGTGAGGAAAAAGGAAGAAAGGTGGGTTAGAGCTGTGTGAGCCTGAACTCAAGCCCAGAACTCACGGAAAAGACCAGGTGGAGTGGTGCACATCTGTAATCACAGCATTCCTATGTCAGGATGAGAGGGAAAGGTGAAAGAACCACCCAGAAACTCAGAGCTAGGTAGCCTAGCGAACACAGCAGCAGAACATGAAGGAAGTCTCTGCCTTCGTGGGTGGGGAAAGGTGAAAACCAACTCTCAAAAGTTTTCACTGACCCCCCCCCACACACACACACACTGTGGCGTGTGCACACGTGTATAGTCAGGAAATTGTTATGTATTAATGATTTATTTTTCATTTTAAATGGGGAGTTACGGGCATATTTGACTATATATTTTAGTAATATAGTTATTAATACTATACCAACTAAAATGTTTTTGGTGATAAAATGTGATGCTTCAAATTTGATTTAAACCACTTAGGAAAAATAAATCGAAGACTGGGTTTTGAAAATATGGGTTAGGTGTAATTTTCTCTATACCCCTTGCTGAACATACTTAAGCTAACACCCTATGGGGAAAGAGAAATCAGTATGCCCAGGAAGTCTCAAAACAGTGGGAAGAGAAGGCAGGCTGTCTAGTGAGCTTGGGACCTGCGGAATGACACGGAAGTGTATGCCTGCCTGGTGCTGGAAAAGCTGGCAGCTTGGAAATGCTAACATCACGGACTCAGGAAAGCCTCTAAGAACATCTGTCATCTCCAGTAAAAGGGATGAAAGCGGGTGGCCTAGCAGGACCAAAACCTCTTAGACAACAGCTGTTCTACCACTAAAACAGAATCAGGTTGTCCTACACATACCTGGACAGAAGACAGATGGGAACCTGACCCTCACACTCTACCAAAGTGACCCTCCCACCTCCTGTACAGCATCAGAGAAGATCCTGTGGAGAGTGTGACTGCCAATCTTCCCGTGCAGTAAGGAGCCAGTGTGCCACCATGTCAGTGGAGAAGCTGGACTTCAGAACTGTTCGCCAGGGTTCTCCAGAGAAACAAAACCAACAGTGCTATCTGTGTGGATATGCATTTACCGGAGGGCTGGCTTACAGAACCACAGACTGAAGAGCCTCTTCTGCCAGCTGAAAATCCAGAGAACTCAACAGCCTGACTTATCCCAGGAAGCCAGATGCCACAGAACCAAAAGTAGAGTCTCCATTTGAGGTCAAAGGCTTGAGAACCTTGAAGGATTCCTATTGCCGGATCAGAATGAAACGTTTAAAAAAAACAGAGACCAGTGTTCAACCACTTGTGTGTTAGTTGTGTTTCATGTTGCTGTGATAGAAAATACCTCGACGAAAGGAGCTCAAGAAAGGACTGATATGAATCGCAAGTCCAGGCTACAATCTGAGTGGGGAGGTCAAGGTGGCAGGAATTTCAAGCAGCTGGTCACATCACATCCACAATCCAGTAGAGAGCAATAAATGAATGCAAGCCTGCTAGCACTGAGCTTGCATTCTCCTTTTCTTTTAGTCCAAGGTTCAGCCCATGAAATGGTGTCTCTCACATTCAGGGTGGGTGTTCTCACCTCAATTAACCCAATTAAGAAGGTTCCCCCTAGATAACATGCCCATGGGTGAACTTGATCTAGACAATCTCAAATTGAGACTTCCTTCCCCAGTGAGTCTAGGTCAGTGGTTCTCAACCTGTGGGTCATGACCCCATTGGGGGTCACAAATCAGATATCCTGCACACCAGATATTTACATAACGATTCATAACAGTAGCAGAACTACAATTATGAAGTAGCGAAGAAATAACTTTATTGTTGGGGGGTCACCACATGAGGAACTATATCAAAGGGTCATAGCATTAGGAAGGTTGAGGACCACTGTTCTAGATTGTATCAGGTTGAAAGCACTAACCATCACAAGCTGGAAAAATTTGTATCTTGCTTCATAAGGAAGAGCCAGAAACATCAGCTCCTCTTTCTTCTGTTTCTTGTGCCTTTGGTCCCCAGCTAATGAAGTGGTAAATCTGCTCACTCAGTCCATTGACTCCCACACTAGTAATCTCTTCAGAAAACAATTCACAGACACAAACAGAAGTCATGCACTACCAGTATTCTAGGCATCCCTCCACCAATCCATTCACATTGACATCATTCAAAAAAAAAATCATGCATCCAGTTTCTCAGTAATGAGATGCCCCTATCTGATTGGATGGCATGTGAGAAGCTATAGAAGAGGATCATGAGTGTGTGGATACCCACAGCATGGCACCATCCTGGGGAGCAGAAGTAAGGTGCCACTGTCCTTCCCAACTAGGGGCTATGGATAAGCTACAGAGAGAAGGATGTGTTCAACTCTTGCTTGGCGATGATAGTGTGTTCCTCTTCATGAAGAGTGTTAACAGACTCTTGGTGTGGAAATAGGACTTCCACCACTACCAAGCAGTAGTGAGGGAGTTCCCTCTTTACTGCCCATCAGTGTGATGCCAGGAAGATGGCTGAAATAGATGGTTTAAATATATTAAAGTCTCATAACACAAAGACCAAAGTGCCTAAGACTCAACTGAGAAAAATCACTCACCTTGCAAAACCCAAGAAACTGTGAACACAAATGAAAGATGAAAATCCATATACACCAACACCAAGATGGCATGGATGCTGGATTTGTCTGACAGTATTTTTAAAGCAACCATGATAAAAATGCTTCAGTGAGTACTTGTGAGCACAGATAAAAAGAAAGGAGCAAGAAAGAAAGAAATGAGAAATTTAGAACTGAAAAATACAGCAATAAAAATGCAGTAAGTTGTGTTATTTATTTGCGATGCTGGAGATAGCTGTCACTCAGCTATCTTTAGCCTCTCCTATTATTATTATTATTATTATTATTATTATTATTATTGAGATATAATCTTGCTGAGTCGCTCAGGCCCAGGAACCAGCACTCAATGAACTTGCAGTTTGAAGAATAGAATTACTGAAACTAAAATTTAGAGAAAATCAGTTGAATATTAAAGCATTGGAGGTCCAGAAGAAAAGAAAACGAAATCATTATCAGAATGTCAAGAGAAGCGAGAACAGTGTTAAACCACCTGAGGAAAAAATAATGTCTAAAATTTTCCAACTTGTGGCAATGGATATATACACACAGATTCAAGAATCCTAGTAAATCATAAACACAGTAAACCCAAATAAATTGACACCGATTCATCACAAAGTAACTAAAATCAATCATAAAAATATCTTGAATTCAGCCCGAGAATTGACTTTATGCATTGGAGAAAAGCAATTGAGTAACAGCTATAGGAGCAGGTTTTTCTCCAGAAATGACAGAAGTGGGAGAAATTGTCCACCTAAAATCCTACACCTGAGTAAGACATTTTCAGATGAAGAGCAAGAAAGAACTTTTCTCTAGAAAGCCTACTGTAAAATAATGGCCAAAGGAAATTCTCTAGCCAAGAAGGAAATGATGAGAGGGACTCTAGACACAATGAGAAGAAAGAACAGTAGCCGATACATGAGGAAAGATGGGGTGAATGCAGTAAGCTTTATTTATTTTTCTGAATTTATCACATTGTCTATGTGTTCTCAGTGTGTGTGTAAGAAGTACTCGGGAGAGGGACAGAACAAACAGAAGAGCATCCAGGCAGCTGCAGGATATTGGGATCTCGTGAGTGCACTGTGATAAGACAAAGGGGAGACCCAAGCCACCTTTGTGACAAAAAAAATCACTCCCTAACTGCCTGGTAGTGCTTACCCAAATCCTCACGTGTCAATTTCCTAGTTTTTATATTGTATCTGAGAAGTAGGTATTGGGGGAATCTGGGTGAAGAGTAAGTAGGTAGGATCTCTTCCCTGTCTTTTCAACTTTCTGTAAATTTATGCTTAAAAGAAAATGGCACCCGAGAGATGGTTTAATATTTGTTGCTGAGTCTGAAGAACTGAATTTGGCCCCCAGGACTCATATTGTGGAAGGAGGATAGCAATTTCCATAGGTTGACCTCTGGCCTCCCCAGGCGTGTCCATCACGGCATGTAAACACCCACACCACCATCACCCCACACATTATAAATAAACAAATAATATATAATATACTATTGGGATTATATCACCAGCAATCCATGCAGTCTGCTTAATGATCAAAGAAATCTGTTTGGGGGTTAACTCACAAGACAGAATAAAGAAATTTGTTGCAGGATCCTGGGAGGGTGAGACACGGTCCAACACTGTTCTCTGGAGAGCTCTGCCCTGGTCAGTCCCAGTATCCAAAATCACGAGGTAGCTAAGAGCAAGCCATGTACATGCATCCCAGGTCTTAAGGGTCCCTGATTGGCCATGCCCCAGGTCCATGTACCTCAAAGGCCATAGGCAGGTGTAACAGTTACCTGCTACCTCATGAGGGGTAGTGCTTCAGGGCATGGCTCAAATAGCTCCTACTACAATATACATCGAAACACTTTTTAAATTAGTGACTCAAACTTGCCCTTTTTTTTTCAATGTGAAACAGAGACATTGCTTCCAATTAGATTAAAATTTACTGAATAGATGAAATAAAATGGCAAAATCTTGGTAATTGTTAGAGCTGTGAACAGGCCTTTATCAGAAATTGATGGGTCCAATGGGCAGACATCCCAAAAGGACAAAGACTGGACTGAACACAAGCACCAATCAACTAGATCTAGTTGAATTTTATATTATAGTTTATCTAACAGTCACACAATGCACATTCTTCCCAAGGACATATGAATTATCTACCATGGTAGTCATCTTTGGCAATAAAACACACCTTGCCAAATTCTTAGAGAATAGAAATTAAAGTATACCATAAGACTACCAATTAAAGTTGAAATAATAAACAGAAAGATAGGGGGAAATGCCATAGATAGGAAATAATATTTTTTCAAACAGCTCCCATATAAAATGTCTCAAGAAATTAAAAAAACCACTATACTAAATTAAAATGGAAGTCAAATTTATTGATCTGTATGTATATCATGGAAACAGCACTTAGAGGGAAATTTTAGAATTTATAGCATATATTAGGGAAAAAGAAATATTTAACATTGATAATCTAAACTTTCACATTAGGAACATAGAAGAGAAGAGTAAGTTAAATCCCAAGAAAATATGATAAAAGAAATAAAAATTAGAGCAGATATAAATAAAATTGATGACAGGAAAGTGATAGAGAAAATTAATACCAAAGTTTGGTTATTGAAAAGGGCCAATAAGATGGATAACTTTAGAGCAAAGCTAGGGAGAAAAAGACACACATCATTATATTAAGTGAAAGAACTCTAACTACTTACCTATGGGCATCAAAAGGATAATAAACACATAGTATAAACAATTATGATACTAACGTGCTAACTTAAGTGGAGTAGAGTAATGGCTTGTGGGTCATGGATTACCAGTATTCACACTGAATGAATAATCTTGAATAATTCTGTTAGAATCTTAGGACTGTTAAAGATATTGAAGTGGTAATTAATAGTTTTCCAAAGGTTATTTCCAGGTTTGGGTGGTACTGTCTAAAGTTCACTGGACTTTCACCAAACATTTGAGGGACAAATGATAACAACATTCTACAAATCTCCCCTAGAAAATGGAAACATATGGAAAAATTTCCACCTCATTCTGTGGTACCACCATTCCTCTAATATCAAAACCAGAGAAATTTCAAGAATAGAAAATTACAGACAAATAATGAACACAGACCCAAACCCCTCCCCTCCCCCCAAAATAATAGCAAATCGAATCTAGCAATGCATAAGAAGAATTGTACACTGCGATCTGTAGGCAGTGGCTCTAGGAGTGAAAAGCTCACTTAATATTTATGAATTAGCATACTATGTCACTTCAAGAAGAAAACTTGGGAGCTGGGGAGATGGTTCAGTGGGTAAGAGCACTTGTTGTTTAAGAATGAGGACCTGAGTTCAGATCCCCAGCACTCATGTATCCAGGTGAGGTCATGACACTTGCAATCCCCAAACTGTGAAGACAGGAGGATACTTAGGGCTTTCTAGCTGCCATTCTAGCTCCAGGTTGAGAAATGCTCTGTTTTAAGGGAATAAAGTAGAGAGCGATCGAAAGGGACACTCTGTGTCCTCCTCTGGTCTCTGCACATGCATGAATGTGCACACCTCTGCACACTAGTACATATGCTACATGTACCCACCACCCCATGCTTCTTTTTTTTTTTTTTTAAAAAGAAGCAAACTTATGGTCATAGCAAACCAATAACCATGCAGAATAAAAAGCATTTAAAAGCCACCAACTAGAGATAGAATTTTTCTCAGCTTGATGAAAGACATCTGCAAAACCCTTGAGGCTAAAACACTTGATCAGAACTGAATTCTTTCTTATTGGAACATTCAGATTAGAACTGCTTCAAGATTGGAGCAAGGCAAAGTTGGCTTCTTTCATCATTCCTAGTCAATACTGTACTGCAAAAAGACAAAATACAGACACAAAACTTAAGTATTAGGAGAATCTTTAAAACTGTAGATGTTTGCAGGTAACCAGATTGTGTATATAGGGAATACTAAAAAAAAGAAAACACCAACAAAAATACTGGAGTTAATAACCAGTTTCAGCCAGTTGTCTTCTTATACATCACTAATGAACTGTTAATCTGAAGAAAGGATGCTTAGATATAATTATAATGAATTCGCACAACATTAACAGAAGGAAAATGATAAAGACCAGAAGAAAGACCGAAAGAGTTAGAGAAAAGCTGTCTGTCCAGCGATGAGCCCTCAATGTCTAGAAGTTATCTATAGATAGGTTCCCTGCAATCACAGATAAGCCCTCTGCTACTTCATCTGTGGATACTGACGCAGTAATTCTTAAGTTTCCATGGAAATTCAAGGCAATGATGAAAGGAACAGCCATAGGATTGTCACCATACAGTTTCAGGAATTACTGAAGGGGTCACAGCCATCCAGACAATATGGCACAGGACATGAAGTATTGACCATGCGCTTATTTCTAAATTGGTGTTTTCACATTTTAAAAAAGTTTTTATTTCATAGTCAAAAGTTATTTGATACTGTGGATATTGTTCTGTATAAATAAAACACTGATTGCCACAGTGGCCAGGCAGGAAGTATAGGCGGGACGAGGAGAGAGGAGAATTCTGGGAAGTGGAACGCTGAGTCAGGGAGACACTGCCAGCCACTGCCGCCATGACAAGCAGCATGTGAAGATGCTGGTAAGCCATGAGCCACGTGGCAAGGTATAGATTTATAGAAATGGATTAATTTAAGATATGAGAACTAGATAACAAGAAACCTGCTGTGGCCATACAGTTTGTAAATAATATAAGCGTCTGTGTGTTTGTTTTATAAGTGGGCTGTCGGACTGCTGGGGCTTGGCGGGACCTGGAGAGAAGCTTTCCAGCTACAAATGGCGCCCAACAGCTTGAGTTTCCACCTTAAACCTGAGAATATTTAATAAGCAATTCTAAACAGAGCCCGAAACAGGTTCCTGCTTCATGTCTCATATGGCAGCTAGACACCGCAAAACGCAGGTTTGAGCTACTGGCGGGTTCCTGGTGTTTGCGCTTGACCTGCAGTATGGCAGGAATGAGGCATCTACAAGTGGCTGCTGCTGTGTGGTGGATTTAGCCTTTTCTAGTATATATATATATATATATATATATATATATATATATATATATATATACAAACTTAAAATTAATTTTGTTATACTGTGTGTATATTTCTACTCTTGTTTAAGGTGTTATGTTTGTACAGCTCATTTTAAATTGTAATGGATAATTAAAAAATAGATTAATAATTAGTCATCTATGATAATCATACTCGTAGCCATGTTAGTTAAGTCTTCTAGGTATACATAGATACCTAGAAGTTGAGTTAAATAAAAATGTATATTTTTAAGGTACCTTGACTTCAAAATTTGGATGTAAGGATATGTTGCTTTGGAAAGGAGGTTCTGCTTTTGTTTCCACAGAAAGCAAGAGGCTGTGGATTTGTTCCAGATTAAGATACATCAGGTTTGACCAGCCAAAACCCCCTGAAAGGTCTCCGATGACACCAAGGCCCAGATGATCCAACATCCAGAACCATTTCAAGGCAACTGGCTCAGATGATACATCCTCACGGACTACTCCATAATCCAAAAATTTTCTTTGTGTCCCCATAAGATACAGCACCCCCTTCCAGCAGGAAGCGACACCCAAATTCCCAAATATACCAAGCTGGCTTTGGAGAAGGAATTGGCTCATTCCCTCTCTAAACCCAGGCATATTGCTACAAAAAAAAAAAAAAAGGTTAAGAGATTCTTATGTCCCAAATCAGAAGAGCCCTCTGGTGTGGGACAGAGAAAAACCAATATTTTATTTAAATCAGGTTGATTATAAATGTGATCTCTTTCTGAAGAAGAAAAGGGGATGTGATATAGATATGATAGGATGAAAGGGTAGATTAATGAACCTACTTTTAAAGAGCAACTTGTTTAAAATGTTTTACATTGGTATAGATTTTAGTTTATTGATACAAACTTAAAGTTAATTTTGTTAAACTGTGTGTATATTTCTACTCTTGTTTAAGGTATTATGTTTGTACAGCTCATTTTAAATTGTAATGGATAATTAAAAAATAGATTAATAATTAGTCATCTATGATAATCATACTCGTAGCCATGTTAGTTAAGTCTTCTAGGTATACATAGATATATTTCAGATAGATAGGTAATCTTCAAATACTTCAAAGACCTACAGAATATGGCATTTAAAATATTTTAAAAATTTAGACTTTCTGGACAGTGAGACATGTCTGCTCCTGGCAGCACTGGATTTACTTCAGAGAGGAGGATGGGCATTGAAGACACTTCATATGGAGTTTATCTTCACCTTGGCAAAAATAGCCATTTGGGCAAGAAACTGTTCTTGCCTGGACTGCTTGATTGACAGGACATACAAGACACATAAAAATGTGACCACTGACTGAACTTTGCTTGACAAAATAGTCCTTCAGGTTCCTGCTTCGCAGAGGAAACTGCCAGACATTCTACAGGACACTAAAAAAAAGTGACTGAGAGACTCTAGGCCTGTGGGCTGAAGACAGATACCCCAACTTTACAGGAGAATTTTGGATGACTGTCCAGGCTGCCAGTTGTCTCTGTCTACCCTGCAAGACTCCCGAAAGTTGCTTGCATCCTTCTCCCATTTCTCAGGTAATATTATATCCTTCTGAGGTCTTTGATGTAGTTGAAGCTAGATAGTTACAGTTTTCCTTAGTTATGATAAAAGATAAGTTAGATATAAAACCTTAGACTCACAAATATAAGATAGATAGGATATCGTCTTTAATTTTGCCAAATAAGCTAGTTATTATAAATAGACGAGATATTATAACTGTAATTCTTGCTTGGTAATTGTTTTGTTATCTGTAATTTTACCATGTGAAAGTTAAAACCTTCCTTTTTGAAAAAAAAAAAGAAAAGGGGAAGTGCTGTGGATATCGTTCTGTATAAATAAAACACTGATTGGCCAGTGGCCAGGCAGGAAGTATAGGCGGGACAAGGAGAAAGGAGAATTCTGGGAAGTGGAACGCTGAGTCAGGGAGACACTGCCAGCCGCTACCGCCATGACAAGCAGCAGGTGAAGATGCCGGTAAGCCATGAGCCACGTGGCAAGGTATAGATTTATAGAAATGGGTTAATTTAAGATATAAGAACAGTTAACAAGAAACCTGCTGTGGCCATACAGTTTGTAAATAATATAAGTGTCTGTATGTTTATTTTATAAGTGGACTGTCAGACTGCAGGGGCTTGGCAGGACCCGGAGAGAAAACTCCAGCTACAGTTTGAGGCTTGATTACTTCTTGTACCCCCTCTCACTGATAACCACAAACTACCCACACATAGGTTTTACAATTTACTAATTCTCTGCTACCCAAAGAAGTAATTTCTACTTAGTCATTTTATCCTGGAAAGCACATTTTAATTTCCTGATTTTTTCTTCAACTTTCATGTCCAGATGCTCACATTTCTCTTTAATTGCTCAATAAGTGTACACTATGATTTCTTCCTAAACCCAGCCTTAGGTAATTGCTACTTTTTTTGATATGTGATGTGTTTATTATCCTAACTTTAATTTCATTTTTGAATTTGAAGTAGTTAAAGAAAGGGTATACAACTTTAATACCATTACATATTTTTGTATTTGTGACTACTAATTTCTAGTAATCTTGAAACATTTTCAGGAATTATGGCCTGTCCTCTACATATTCATGTAACTATCTGAATATTATCTGTCACATTACATGGTGTTGGTTCTTTTAAATGCTCCATAAGGGCTTTAAAAAAAGTATATGTGCATGCTCTTGATATACAAATTGGGATATCTGTTGGCTAACATATAACAATTACATAATTCAGTCTCTCTGTTAGCTTTTTTTTTCTATCTACAGCTAATCTATTCTGACTTTACTGAGGCAAGTTAAAATTTACTGCTGATACTGTGCATGACTCCAAACTTATTCTTCTGTGGTCTTGAGTTATTTTACTATAAACTTTCACATCTTTGTCTGTTTGAAACAAGGATCTGTCTTTTTTGCCAGGCTGGCCAGGCATTCACTATGTAGCCCAGGCTTTATAGCAAGCTTTTCAATCTATTTCCTAAGTGTTGGGGTGACAGGCATGAACCGCACTTGGCCTAACACATACAGTTTGGGTAACTGTAGCCTGACAGTAAACTGTATGCCTTATAGTCATGCAATGGACTGCTATTGCATGTAACATTTGCTTTAATTGAGTCCCTGTGACACTGATACTTATGTCTCAGATTTCACTTTGTTCTATCACTTGTTTCTTCCTTATTTAACCCGTCTAAACTGTCGTTTAGTTCTGGGGCTGCTTTTTTGTGTTTTGTGTTCAAGTCCTCCTTCCACTCTTCCTTCTTTACTGAACTTGATAATCTTTATATGTGAATACATTCTCCATATATGAGGTATCAAAATATTATTAGTTTTAAATTTTATCTGGTTTCATTCTGTATTTTTGTTTTAAACATTTTATTTTTGTGTTCACAGATTTTCTTGCCAGTCTCTCTCTCTCTCTCTCCTCTCTCTCTCTCTCTTTCTCTCTCTGTCTGTCTCTGTCTCTCTGTGTGTGTTTGTGTGTGTGTGTGTGTGTGTGTGTGTGTGTGAGAGAGAGAGAGAGAGAGAGAGAGAGAGAGAGAGAGAGAGAGAGAGAGAGAGAGAGAGAGAGACTCTGTCCTATCATCGTAACAGCTATTAACAACCTCACTGGAACAGCTGTGCTTACTCACAAGAGACCCTCAAGACTGGGCCTGTTGACATTCCCTCAAAAAGGGAGTGCCTGCTAAGGGCCTGTCGACTTTCATCTGAGATTTCAGCCTCCTGGGCCTGCACCTCCCTACCAGCTGCATGAGCAAACTGAGTGGGGGCTTCATCATTTATGTAGCTATGGGTGAGCTGTCAACCATGCTGGGCCGAGACTTTTCAGTGATGTAACTGCTTCGAGGTCCCCTGTGCTGTGGAAGTAACCCCTAACCCGTGCTCTAGTAAGTCACCCCAATCAACTCCCTGGTTCTCTGTATTGTAATTTGGTGTGCCCTTGGCGCTTTGTGCAGACAGCTGAAACTTTTGAACTTTGGTTTAGCTATCAAGTGTACGCTTCCCGTGATTTGCAAGGTGTGTGTCTTGTTTTCAGATGTGACTATGGAGACATTGCTCAGTATTTATGTTTCTCTAGCCACAACTTCTCATTATAGCAGCTTTAGACAATATTGATTGATATCGCCATGAAAAGTCAAATAATCAGTGCTTTTCTACTTATGTCACATGCTAATAGTATAATCTCATTTACTAATTTATTCACTTTTAAATGGTCATTGATTAATCATTAATAGAGTAAGAAAATGAATTTAAAAAGGAATTTCTTCAAGTTTTGGCTTATTCCAATTTATTTTCATAACTTACAATTTACCAGGGCAACATCCTCTTTCCTTAATGATGAATTTTACCTCAGTTCCTTATTATATATTTATCTCCTCCTCCTCCTCCTCCTCATCATCATCATCTTTCTAGTTCCAGAAAACATACATGATTAGTGAAACAAACCATATCTCTTTCACTGAGCTGTACCTCAGCCCTTTTGTTGCATATTCAAATTACTTCTGAGTTTCAACGCACAGTATTGGGGAGTGGCTTGTGCCTTCCCTTAGCTGTTTGGACATTGGCTGTAGTTAAGGATGTAGCCTACCTGCTTTCATCTTTTAATCACATTCAACCTGATTTTTCTTCCTTGGATATGTTTGTATTATTGTTGATATTTTACAAATTTATCTAAGACCTGTCCTGTCCTGGTAGATATTGTCATTTATTCTTTTATTTCTAGAATATAGTATTATGCTGCATCTACAGATTCTATTGTTGCTTTTTTCAGGAAAATGAATGTTTTGTTGTTCTACCTTTGAGTATCTTCTGGACTTTGTGTGCAATGTTCCTTATGTCAGTGGTAGATGATGTGATTGCCTGGCCTGTTAGCTGACCCACTGGCTTCCATAGCTGTATCTCTTTCTATGCTGGTTGTTGTGATCTCAAAACACCCTTCTCTGTTGGTGATCTGATTATCAGCCAAGTCTATCATTAGTCAGAGAGATGCTGATGTTTGATTTGGTTTTGCTCTTAATATATGTTTTAGGTTCTCAGGTCGGGCGTTTTTAGTTAATGGTCATTTATCATCTCTTTTATTTTTAAACATATCTGAACTTTGTATTTGAAAACTGAAGCAAGAGAATTCAACTTACAAATTAGCAATGTATTACAACAGTGCTAATTATACCTATATTGCTACAATTAAGCCCGACCATAATTGAGAGTCTGCTTGCACACACAGGCAGTGCTAAGTGAACTCCCGAGTTAAAAAAAAAAAGAGCACACAAAGTTGGAGGGAAAAGTGATGGGGAATAAGAGAGGAACTGGCGGGGAGAGAAGGGAGTGGACTCTATCAAAATATATTCTACATGCCTGTATGAATTCTTTTTTTTTTTTTTTTAATTTTTTTTTCAAGACTGAGTTTCTCTGTGTAGCCCTGCGCCTTTCCCGGAACTCACTCTGTAGACCAGGCTGGCCTCAGACTCACAGAGATCCGCCTGGCTCTGCTTTGTGCTGGGATTAAAGGCGTGCACCACCACCATCCAGTCCTGTATGAATTCTTAAATTTAAAAAAATCCTTATTTTTAAAAGATTCTTTCTTATTGGGTTCTTGCTGTCATTACTTCCTAGGGAAAGTCCATCTGAATTTTCCATTATCTCTCTTCTAGACAATTGTCATCTGTAGCATGCAGCATGTCCCTTACTGGGTACCCACACTGCCCTGTTGACAGTGTCCTCACCACTCACTTTACTCTGTACAGGAATGTACCCAGCACAAAGCAATTTGTTGAGACTCTTAGAAGCTAATAGTGGCTCATGCTATTCTTTTTCGTTTCCTACCAGCAAAAAGATAATTGAACTTCCTGTCTTCATTGGGTCTCTACTGCTGTGATAAACATTATGATCAAAAGCAACTTGGGGAGAAAAGAGATTTTTTCATTCTACAGCTTATAGTCCACTATCCTGGAAAGTCAGGCTAAGAATTCCAGGCGGGAACCTGGAGATAGAAACTAAGTAAAGGCCATAGAAGAATGCTGCTTACTGGCTTGTTCCCCATGACTTGCTCAGCTTTCTTTCTTCTACAACCCAGGACCTCCTTCCTAGGTCAGCACTCCCCATAGTGAGTTGGGCCCTCCCATGTTATAGATGGTTGTTTTTACTCTTTTTATTCTCACTCTTTGCTCTTTGGCCCTTTGTGGGGGGGTGCCACCCAGCTCCCAAATAAATCACACATGGAGGCTTATTCCTAATTATAAATGCCAGGGCCTGTGGTAGTATTGTGTTCCCCAAAATATTGTACACCCTAATAAACTTATCTGGGGTCAGAGACAGAACAGCCACTAGATACAAAGGCTAGAAAATGGTGGCACTCACACCTTTAATCCTAGCATTCCAGAGGCAGAAATCCATCTGTTCAAGGATACAGCCAAGCATGGTGACTCATGCCTTTAATCCCAGGGAGTGATGGTAGAAAGCAGAAAGGTATATAAGGCATGAAGACCAGAAACTAGAAGCATTTGGCTGGTTAAGCTTTCAGGCTTTCAAGCAGCACAGTTCAGCTGAGAGCCATTGGGATGAGGACACAGAAGCTTCCAGTCTGAGGAAACAAGATCATCTGAGAAGTTGGCCAGGTGAGGTTAGCTGTGGCTTGTACTGTCTCTCTGATCTTCCAGTGTTCACCCCAATACCTTGCCCGGATTTGTTTTATTAATAAAGACTCTTTAAGATTCATGCTACAGGGGCCTTAGTTTGACTTATTTCTAGCCAGCTTTCCTTAACTTAAATTATCCCATCTATCTTTTGCCTTTGGGCATTTACCTTTCTCTATTTCTGTATATCTTTTTTTCCTTCTTATTCTGTGTCTGGCTGTGTGGCTGGGTGGCTGGCCCCTGGATTCCTCCTCTGCTCCTTTTCTACTTCCTTGATCTCAGATTTCTCCTCCCATTTGTTCTCTCTGCCTGCCAGCCCCTCATATCCTTTCTCCTGCCTTGCTATTGGCTGTTCAGCTCTTTATTAGACCAATTAGGTGTTTTTAGATAGGCAAACTAACACAGCTTCATAGAGTTAAACAAATGCAATGAAAAAGAATACAACACATCTTTGCATCATTAAAACAAATGTTCCACAGCATAAACAAATGTAACACATTTTAAAATAATGTTCCTCAACACCATATCAAACATTAATCATGAAAATGCCCCCACAAACTTGCCAATCTGATGAAGAAATTTTTCTCAATTGAGATCCCCTCTTCCCAGATGATTGTAGCTTATGTCAAGTGAAAACAAAAACAAAACAAACAAACAAACAAAAAAGAAAGGATCAGCACACTTCTGATACTTTTCTCTATACAGGCACAACTTTTGTGTATTGGTTGAGTTCATGCTGTGGTTGAAGGTTTTACTATAATTAAATTTTTCTGTCACATATTTTTCTTACCATGAATGTGTTCCAGGGTCAAACTAGAAATTATATTTTACAGCAGAGTTGAGATGAGTGAGTTCAAGAAACTTCTCTCTTCTCCCTTCCCTTTCCCTTCCCTTCCCTTCCCCTCCCTTTCCTCCCCTCCCCTCCCCTCCCTTCCCTTCCCTTCCCCTCCCCTCCCTTCCTTCCCCTCCCCTCCCTTCCGTTCCCCTTTCTCTTCTATTCTCTCCTCTCTTCCCCTCCTCTCCTCTTCTTTTCATTTGAGGTTGAACATTTTGAATTGTACATCATGAAATTCTGCCCTTCCTTTTGACTGCATTGGAGGAGTTTTGACTAGTTTCTCCTCTTTGTTATTCTCTCGTTACAGTTGGGAATAGGGGAGTTTCAGATGTTTTCATTCTACCATCTCAACTTGGAAGTCTGTATGAGTACTTTAAATAAATTTTAATCAAAGCAATACAAACAAATGGTCACAAATCAAATCATGCAAAAATATTTTGTTAAGAAACAACTGAACCCAGCTCCAGGGTGGCTGAACTCAACCTCACTCCCCATAGGCATTTTTCTTTTCCTCTGTAAATGGAGGGAAAAACTATATATTGTGAAGTGCACATATTATAAGTGTATAGTTTGGTGAACTGTGATGATGGCCCAAAGCACTTTACCTCTTTCTGTTAAAATAAAGACTATTTCAATCACTGGGGGAAGATTCCTCAGTAAATCCCTCCACCTCTATCCGGGTGGCATACTATGTATGTATTATTGTACTGTATGTTAGTTTGCCTCAAGGAGAACATATAAATGTCATATGAATTTATTCATACAATATGTTCTCATAGCTTTTCCCACAGTATGAAATTATAACTCATCATACTGTAGCAATTGTCAGTTTATTCCTTATTACTGCACAGTATCCCATTACCTGTTTTGCTTAGTAACTGTACTGTGGGCGCATTTCAACTAGTGTTTATTCATGTTATAATTTCTCTATTCATTTCCTGGTGGGCATGTAAGCTTTTTTTCAGTTTAGAGTTACTGGGATTTTGATCAGAATGCCAATTAGTTTGTAGATGGGGTTTAGGCAAGTGAACATCTCATCAGTACTCAATGTTTGAAACATTGAATCACAGACACAGAACAACTCTTACTAGGCCTTTGTTGATTTCTTTTAGTCATATAATCATTAATATTTTGTTAAGTTTATCATAAGTATTATAATATCCCTTGGTACAGTGGAGAATAGCCTTAGTAATTCTACTTTCCTTTTTCTTGTTCAGTGTGGTAGTCAATTTTATGTGTTTACTGGGTATTTTTATAATTAAACTGACCTCTAGTTTAGGTGTTGTAATGGAGGCATTTTGTAGACTTAGCATCTACAATAATAACTTTCAGAAAGGACATTATCTTTGCTAATCTTGGTGGGCCTGATCCAATCAGTTGAAAGGCCTCAAGAGTAGAACTGAAGTTTCTCAAAGGGAGAAGACACCCTACCAACTACAGAAGCTTCCCTTTCCTTGAATCTCCAGCTTGCCTTCCTGACAACCTACCCCATAAATTTACTTACCTACCCAGCCTAGACTACCACTCGAGCCTAGTCCTCACTGTACATTTATTTATATAGTCTTCCTCACTGACACCCATCCTACTTTACCTACATCCACTTTCCCTCCCACATCCCTTCCCCACCCCACCCAAATGAATAAGTGAATGTAAAAATAAATAAGCAAACAAAAAATATGTTGAACACTAAAGATAGCAGGCAGGTCTATATTGTTCCTTTCAAGCACTATAAGAACAGAACTTTAAAGAAACTTAAAAATAAAACAACTACAACTTACTGATAAATACCAGCTTATCAATAAATCCACTAAAATGATGTTTATATATAATATAGGATGGTTTATAGAAAAAGAAAGTTGCCTACTGCATATATTTGTCAAAGGTAGACTTTCAAGAAGTAATTTCCTTTGGAGCAAATGTATTTAACGGGGTCACTTACATTTCCCTACATAGTTGAGTGGGGATCCATTCTACACTGTAACAAACAAATCTGAGGTATAAAGGGTGGGCACATCCAAGAATCTTAAATGTACTATTGCAGTTGGCTTCAAAAATCAACCCCATAAATTGTCTAATATAGTTTAAAGATGTGAAATTTGAACCTGAATGACTCCCATAACTATTTCAGGGGGAGAAGGGAAGGTTAAAAACAAAAAAGTGGACTTGTCAAAAAAGATACCTAAGCAAGTCCTACTAAATCCCAAAGTTTAAGGCAAAAACTAAAGAGGCAAGTGTCTTGGAATCTTCCTATCACTTGCACATAACATAGGGTTTCCTAGGTAAATAGCTTTCTAGAATAACCTGTGTTCCTTTGGGAAAAGTGCCAAGCACCTGGTTTACTTGCTGGTCATTTTTAAAGCAGAGCAAGTGGACTTTATGAGAATAATGGAGGTTTTTATTGGTTATATTGAAATGGTTTAAAGAAAAATTAAATAAAATTCTGACATATTATGCTAATGTCAGAGCCAAAACTAGCTGGAAAGGGAACAGAAAGATAAAAATAATAAATAGTTCACTTTAGACATTTAAAGTTTTGTTGCAAGTTTTGCTTTCTTTAAGGAGACCAGTTGACTTAGAAGTGGAAACTATGCAGTTTCCTGGTCAATGTTTTAGTAAAATGAACTTAAAGCTACAATACAAGAAACATTGAAAAGAGGCGTCCTTAAAAAAAAAAAATCTTACTTTGGTTTCTGCCAGCTGCAGGAAGATACTAAAACAAAGGTTTCATCTATTTCTGTGGAAATGAAAATTTAACAGGTAAGCAATCCAACAGAAATAGTAACTATTATATTCCCGCTTAATGTAATCATTTAGATTCTGAATGGAAGGATGATTTCATATTAGGAAGTCTTTTACTATATTAATAAATAAATAGACAAAATATAAAAGATTCTTTGTTTTCTGTATTTGGAATTAAACCCAAGCCCTTATGCATGGTAGCATTAAGTCTGTGCTAAGAGCCGTAGCCCCAGTCCAAAGGAGCTTGTTTTTTTTTTTATTTGATGATCATCGCTTATTGTTAATGTTCTCATAAAATTGCAGTACACATATATAATTAGATAAATAACAGAGCTGTAAAACCTGCTATATATTGTCCTCAAAATTAGTATTATTTCGATAATATAGGGATGAGGATTTTAAATAAATAAATTGCTTCTTAGAAATTAAATGACAAATCAATTTGTTGGCACATCAAGTAATAAAAAATATAAAACATATCCTTTCATCAGTATATTTCAAGTTTTTCTATGTTTTTAAGAATTTCATACTTTTCTCATAAAATACAATCATGTCTACCCCCTCTTTTCTCTCTTCTAAATATCACCATATAGGAGGAATATAACTCCCTCTTAACTTCATGCCTTTTCAAATACTTTATTTTTTTAAACCCACAAAATTCACTTAGTGTTGCCCACATGTGCATGAGTGTAGGGCCATCCAATGGACCCTGGGGGGGGGGGGGGGAACTGTCAGTAATTACATCAAAAGTTAGAAATGAAGCAAGCCTCTCCCTTTCCCTGCAATCATCCAATGCCAATAGCTTCTCAGTAAGAGGTGTGGCCTCCAGATCATCTACCCCATCCATGGCAGGAATCTGGCCTGATTTTTTTTTCCTGGTTTTTTGAAACAGGGATTCTCTGTGTAGTTTTGGTGCCTGTCCTGGATCTCGCTCTATAGACCAGGCTGGCCTCAAATTCACAGAGATCCACCTGGCTCTGCCTCCCTAGTGCCAGGATTAAAGGCATGCGCCACCACTGCCTGGCTGGCTTGATCTTCTATATAGGTCTTGTGAAGGTACACACAGGTTCTGGGAGTTCGTGATTGGCATAGTCCTGCCATGTCCAAAGGTAGCATTTCACAGCACTGCTTGCCATCTACTTTCTCCCACACTCTTTCTTTCTCCTCTTCTTCAGTGTTCCCTGAGCCACTGTAGTGGAGGGATGAATATAGATGTCTTGTTTAGGTCTGGGCGTTCTATCTCTTATTCTCAGCACTATTACTAGTATACAGCTCTCCATTGACTACTGCCCACAACAAAATGAACCTTCTATATGGCCAAGGTTGAGAGCAGCCCAGGTTTGTCAGTGCTATGAGTTGGGTGGAAGATGAAGTCTAGGTGCCAGTATAATTTGTAAATAGGTTTATAAAGATTATTTGATTCAATAAACAATTTAATATTCACATATAAAAGAAATAGAACATTTTTTAGAAATTCATTTTCACTAATACACAAAATAGAAATTACATGTAAAAATTTTTCTGAGGGTGTCCAGTAGAAGGTCACAAAAGTAGTCCCTCCCTCCTCACCTTTGGTTTTCCATTTTCTGACTGTCAGTCCTCACCCTTGGCAAAGCTGGTACCTTTGTGTTTGCATTATCAATCTCTAAAACCGTGAACTACATATATACATATATATATATACATATATACATATATAAACAATATATGCATGTATGTATATAAATAAAGATTCAGGTGTTTTAGTATAGTAGAAGAAAGCAGACTAGCACATCAGTGCAATTATCAAAGTTCATTAAGAGTCATGGATAGGATAAATACAATGAATGTTTACTCTCGAATCACCCACAATTCATTTGTTCTGTCTTATTTTCTTTTTCTGTCTCTTCTACAAAAACGTCACATTCCACCTGGGCCAGAAGTGGTCAAGGACTGTCTTTAAGAAAAAAAGCAAATCTTCCCTTTTCCACTTACCTCAGTGATTATCTCGGGAAAGGTGATGTGGCCTCGTGCAGAGGGCACATATTTTACTAGATGCTTCCCAGAAAGAGAATATTGATCATCCCTACACATGGACACCAGAGCAGTACCTGACACCAAACTGAGTTTTGGGAAGCTGTTGATGAGCTCCTAGTAAAGCTCTTCAAATGAAAATCCGAATGTGAGAAGAACAGCAATGCCAAGGGAAATCACAGGGAAATGAGAAGCCTGGGTAAGCAATGCCTTCAGCCATCTGCTCTGGCTATTTGACATTTATGAATTTCTAGCACACCTTGTACTTTTGTAGATTTTGATAATGCCCTTGCTGTGAAGCTGGTCAACACAGAAACAAAAGTAGTTTGTGTAGATGAATTGCTAAATCGCCTTATTAATAAAAAAAAAATCCAGAGCCAGAAACTGGGGTTAAAACCTGAGAGATCAGAGGAATAGGAAAAACCACAGACAACCTCACCTCACCAATACCTCACTTTCCAAAGAGACCTACTTCCTGTACACCCATGCCGATCTGCCTTTCTGTTCTGCAATATCACTTCCTCTCTCTGCCCAGCTACATCACTTCCTGCCTGTCTATACAGACCTCCAGACCTTTATGGTTAGTGCTGGGATTAAAGGAGTGTGTCACCATGCCTATCTCTCTTCCCCAGTGTGGCCTTGAATTCACAGAGATCTGGGTAGATCTCTGCTTCCCGAATTCTTGGATAAAAGGCATGTGCTACCACTGCCTGACTTCTATGTTTAATATAGTGGCTGGCTTTTTCCTCTGATCCTCAGACAAGCTTTATTAGGGTGCAAAATATTTTGGGGGATACAATATATCCCCACAAGTTTGCTTTTCTTGAGTTTAATTGTTTCAAACATAGAGAAATAGAACGTCAGTGGTCTAGCACACTCACAGAAGGATATAGAAGAATACAGAAGTACAGAAGCGGGGGCAGAGTGGAGGTTAACTGTCCAGCCAGTAACTTGGACGTCATTGTGTTCAGAATGAGGCAGTGATGAGAAAACCAGGAACCCTGAAACCACCCAGAGCCCTCCAAGAGGCAGAGCTGTGTCTCTGCAGTTTTTCTAGAAGATTAAAGACAAGTAGCATCAGTGTTGGCAAATATTAAACACACTGAGAATCTGAAAATACATGTCAGGGAGAGAATGGAAAGTGAGATGGAGAGATGACCAGTTGCCAGGTCCGTTTTGAGGTCTGCTGCAGTCAGAAGGAGTTGGCAAGAAGCTGTAATTGGTAAGGAATGAGGTGGGAAGGAAAGTGAGACTCCAGTTACAGGAATAAAAGTCAAGAGCACTGTGTGAGAAACAGTGAGGAATCAATTGTTCCCAAGGCTTCTGTTGAGTAATAGGAAATGTTTAAATGAGTGTGAGTAAAATGAACAAATGGGGGGGGCAGCGTGGGAATGAGTACTTTTTATGAGTTAATCTTGAGAAACCATCGTTGGAAATGGGTTTAAATGAAATGATTTGCAATGATACTCTGCTAGACTCATAGATCGGTGCCTAGCCCAAATATCATCAGAGGGGTGTCATTCAGCATCGGATAGGAGCAGATGCAGAGATCCACAGCCAAACACTAGGCAGAGCCAGGGGGACCCAGCAGAAGACAGGGAGGAAGTGGGGTGGAGGGCATTGATAACATGGCCCACAGAATCAACTAAGCAAGGCTCATAGGGCTCAAAGAGATTGAAGTGGTAAACACAGAGACCCTATATGGGCCTTAGCTAGGTCCTCTGCATACACTTTGTGGTTGTATAGCTTGGTGTTCTTGTGGGACTCCCAACAATGGGAGTGGGTGGTGTTTTGCCTGTGCTTGAGACCCTTTCTTCCTACTGGTTTGCCTTGTCCAGCCTTGATATGACAGTTTGTGCTTAGTCTTATTGTATCTTGCAAGGCCGTGCTCATGGGATATATCTGGGAGGCTTGGGTTTGTTTGTTTTATTAAGGGAAAGGGAGAAGGAGTTGATCTGGGGGAAAGGAGAGGTGGGGGACTGAGAGGAGTAGAGGGAGGGAAAACTGTGGTTGGGATGTAAAGTGTGAGGGAAGAATAAAAGTAAAAAAGAAAAGAATGAATAGGGGCCTCTGTTGGTGTTGCAGCTTGGGTAGAGGAAGATCCCATAGGCTTCTTCTTTTTACTGTGCATAAAGAATGAGTTGGTCAGTGAGCACCACACAGCTGTAGCTTTTACAGATACCAGAAAGAAGTCCATGGAAACAGAGGTGCTTATTGGCTCCACTGGAATTAGCTTAACCAGAGGAAAAATGAAAGCTCTGGAGAAGGCACATGGTGGTAGCAGTAGAGGTGCAAAGGGAAAGGACCTGAATGTGATGGGACAGAGGGTCAGAACTGGGTGCCTACTAAGACATTGAAGAAACATCACAAGGAAAATTTCTTGCGATAAAGATTCTAACTACTTAACTATTCTGACTACTATTCAGAATCTTCAAGTGACTCTGTCTTGAGCAGCCCTTTAGAGAATAAAAGGACTACTTTCCATCATTACATCCAGGACTGCATGAGAAGCTGAGGTTCCATTGAAAATATTTCAATGGAACATTTTCAAAAATGTTAGTTGCTAACTAAGTAGTTGGGGGTCAGGAAGTAGGGGTAGCAGTGAAAAGTTTCAAAGGAATAAGAAATAAGAGAGTATCTAGAGGAAGACACCAAAGAAATGATTGATCATCACATTTTCTAGAAGGAAAGGAAAATGAAAAGGCAGGGTACTAGCAAACTCCTGAGAATCAGACTGGCATCAGTCCTCATCAGCACCCCAACTAATAGAAAACAGAACACTTTATAAAGTGAGGAGAGGCTGGCAAAAGAAACAGTAGTCCAGCCCAGAAAATGTGCCCAAAGAATTGCAAGTCACAAAGGACATCAGAACCCCAGACTAGAGTAAGAAGTTAGGTTCATTAATATGTTTGCAAGTGCTCAGCTTTATTGGCTCATTATCAGCTTCTTTTGTAGGGGTCATTCTCACTGTGTACTACTTGTGGAACTTGGTTCTATTCACTCAAATATCAGAAGAAAATGGTGACACCATCCCCACTAATGCTTCAGTTCCACCATTAGACACTACTATCTGCATCACTGAACCGGAAGTCAGGGACATATTGTTGGCAGAACAGAAAAAAGTCAAGAGGACAGATGCATAGCATCTAGGAGTGATAAGTCCTATGTCCCAAAAGTGACCATTCCACACACTTACTTCTTGAATCTTGTTATGTAATTTTCATCACAGATGTCTCACTTCCTTCTTGTAGAGCCCCTTCCTGACTGGAATAGTTACTATTTCTTTGGCTAGCAACTAAGCATCCTCTTTTATTTTATAATTAAATCATATTCCAGGTAATGGACTTGAAGAAATTAATAGTGAAATTTGGCCTAAGGAGATAAAAGTAAATTATTAGTTTCTACATTATTGTTATCTTCTGTCTTTGAGGATAAGACTCTATAATGATTCATTGGCTGTTCCCATGATCGTTACAAGAAAAACAAGGGATTCAAAGCTTTTGAACTAGTGAGATGGTTCAAACAGTCTTAGGTATGTTGGCAGAAAAGGCATAACTCTACCAAACCCACAAGTTCTAAGTCAGAGTCGAACAAAAGGTAAGTAAAGTATATAACTTGCTTAAATTCCGTCCTATCTCTTAAAGCCACAGAGCTACCCAAGGCAAGGATCCAACTTGAAATTTGATGGTGAAAGTTGCTGACAAATAGTATCAGTTCAATTCACCACCTAATCAGAGGTTTTCAAAGTTGGGTAAAGTGGGATTAGAGAGATGACTCAGCAGTTAAGACTGTTTTCTGCTCTTCCAAAGGACCTGAGTTCCATATTCAGCATCCATATCTGAACCACCTGTAACTCCAGCTCCAGAGATCCAACATCATCTCTGGTCTCCATGGTAGACTCTTGCACACACATGTGCATGCATACATATACACACATAAGTAAGAATTTAAAATGTTACATGAGGAGTGTTCCCCTTGCTCCACATCCTTTCCAACATGAATTGTCTTCAGTGTTTTTGATCTTAGCCATTCTGACGGGTGTAAGATGGTATCTCAGACTTGTTTTGATTTGAATTTCCCTGATGACTAAGGATGTTGAGCAATTCCTTAAATGTCTTTCAGCCATTTAAGAGTCTTGAGAATTCTCTGTTTAGCTCTTTAGCTCATATTTTAATTGGATTGTTCGGTATTTTGATGTCTATTTTCTTGAATTCTTTATATACTTTGGAGACCAGCCCTCTGTCAGATGTGGACTTGGTGAAGATCTTTTCCCATTCTGTAGGCTGTCCTTTTGTCTTATTTACTGTTTCCTTTGCCTTGCAGAAGCGTCTCAGTTTTAGGAGGTCCCATTTATTAATTGTTACTCTCAGTGTCTGTGGTACTGGTGTTATATTTAGGAAGTGGTCTCCTGTGCTAACTCGTTCAAAACTACTTCCTGCTTTCTCTTCTATCAGATTCAATGTAACAGGTTTTATATTGAGGTCTTTGATCCACTTGGACTTAGTGCAAACTTATACAGCCACTTTGGAGATCAGTATGGCAGTTTCTCAGAAAACTGGGAATCAATCTTCCTCAAGACCCAGCTATACCACTCTTGAGCATATACCCAAGGAATACTCAATCATACCACAAGGACACATGCTCAACTATGTTGATAGCAGCATTATTTGTAATAGGCAGAACCTGAAAACAACCAAGATGCCCCTCAACTGAAGAATGGATAAAGAAAATGTGATACATATACACAATGGAGTACTACTCAGCAGTGAAAAACAATGACATCATGAAATTTGCAGGCAAACGGATGGAACTAGAAAATATCATCCTGAATGAGGTAACCCAGACTCAGAAGGACAAACATGATTTGTACTCACTCATAAGTGGATACTATATGGATAACCAGACTACAACCTACAGCTGTGGAGAAACTAGCTAACAAGGAGGACCCAAAGAGGGACTAATGTATCACCCTGGGAAGGGGAAAAAGATGAGACCTCCATGAGTAAACTGGGGATGAGGGGTGGGCAATGGAAGGTAGGGGACAGGGGATGAGAACATAAGGGAATGTGATGGTTGAGCTGGAACAGAGATGGAATGGGAGAGCAATGAAAGAGATACCATAATAGAGGGAGTCATGGGGATAGGGAGAAACCAGGTTCTAGGGAAATTCCCAAGAATCCACACCCCAGCCTAGTCTACCAGCAATAGTGGAGAGAGTACCTCAACTGGCTTACCCCAGTAATCAGATCGTTGAACACCCTAACTGTCATTGTAGAGTCTTTCCCCAGTAACTGATGGAAGCAGGTGCAGAGATCCACAGCCAAACACCAGGGCGGGCTCTGGGAGTCCAGTCAAAGAGAGAGAAGAGGGATTCTATGAACAAGGGGCATCAAGATCATGATGGGGAAACCTACAGAGACAACCAAACCAAACTAGTGGGAACTCATGAAATTTAGATCAACAGCTGTGGAGCCTGCATGGGACTGGACTAGGCCCTCTGCATAGTGAGACAGTTGTGTAGCATGATCTACTTAAGGGCCCCCTGGCAGTAGGATCAGAATCCATCTCTGATGCATGTGCAGGCCTTTTGGACCCTACTTCTATGATGGGACACCTTGTACAGCCTTGAGGCAGGGGGAGGGTCTTGGACCTGCCTCTACTAAATGTACCTCCCCATGGGAGGCCTTAACTTATTATAGGAGGGAATTGGGGGGTGGGTTGGAATGGGGAGGCTGGAGGGACAGGAGGAGGGAAGAGGAGGGTCTTTGATATGTAAAATGAATAATTTTTTTCTTAATTAAAACGTTACATGAACCACAGAAAACGAAGTGAGTGTTCAGTTCAAAGGGGATATATGCAGTTCAATTTGCTTGCTGTCCTTAATCACAAAATCGTCTCCTCACAATGTTATTCACTGCTATACACTTCAGATACTCAAAATTCCTTGGTAAAATATAGAGGAAAAAGTTCTGACTTTACAATGCAAGGGGCTGGAGTGCATTTATCAAGTGTATCCTATCCATCTCACACCAGGTCTCTAGGAAATCCCAGAAAGCATCAACGTTCCCCGTGGCTTGTATCATACAAGTAGTAGGGAGCAGGATCACTTAAAGAATGATAACACAGCAAAGTGGGAATGATCATAACCTTTCCTGTAGGCCCTATGTTTCAAATAATGATTTTTCTATTTAAACTAAAAGAGTAATTACATCGTGGGCTTTATAACATATGTAGATGAAAATATGTGACAAAAATAACACTAAGAGTTGGGCATGTTGGCTCATGTCTATAATGCCAGCACTTGGAAAGCTGAGGAGGAAGAATGACTGTGAGTTATGGGCCAGCCTGGGCTATAGAGCAAGGTCTTGTTTCAAAAATAGTAGGTGGGGGAGCTCTTGTTTTTTTAGTGTAGGAAAGCCAAGAGCCTGTTTCCTGTTGGGTTGCATGAGTTCTTTGAAGTCCCACAGGGACAAGACAAGGCAGCAGAGACAGATGCTGTACAGACGGTGGCTTGCTGTTGCAGCAGTATCACACAGCTGAGGGATTATATGTCTTATAGCATCCAGAAGCAGCCTCCTCATTCTGGAGAGAAAGGAGAAATGTTTCCTCATCCTTTGCTTGCTTGCCACAAACACAACCCTAAAACATGGCCCAGGAAAATAGATAGGGTTGCATTCTTGCCATATGTAAGACATTCAAGGACTCATGGCAAATTGCTGTTTGCAACATACTGATTCCTACAATTAGAAGAGTTGTGTTCCTCCACAACTCATGTTGAAACTATCTCCAATATGGCCCTATTGAGAGGAAGGACCGTTGGGAAATGATTGGATGATGAAGGCTCCACCCTCATGAATGGGATTACTACTCTTTTAACAGAGGCTTCAGAGAGCCTCTGGTCCATTTGGTTCTTTTGCACATGGCCCTTTCTGCTGTTGGAAGATGCTGTAAGAACTGCTCAGGGAGCTATACTTCAGCAAATATTGCATTGTTCTGAATCTTGATCTCGGATTTCCCAGTCTCTAGATCTTCATAGTCAAAGTATTATCGTCTTCTCCAAAATATTTGCATGTATTTATATAGAGATAAATTTCCTTTTTTTCTACAGAAAAAGATAGGTTTAAAAATTATATCCATTCTATACTATTTTTAGGCTCATTTTTTTTCTACTTCCTACTTTCTAACTGTCCCAAACCTTAAGGTATGGAATTTTAACATATGTTTTTATGTTTGTTTACAGAGTCTCACATGCATGTTTAGAGCACACAGATTATTGATGGGAGAGAGATTCCCCTATCATTTTGGACCTAAGGCTCAGTGTGAACAAAACAATAATTCACTGTTGTCTTTCTTGTGGTTTTTGATATTATGTGGCTTTTGATGTTCTATCTCTCTTCCATGGATTGCATCAGTCTCCTCGGTGGCTTGCTGGTATAGCAAAATTGGATGATTACAACACAAAACAAAACAAACAAAAAATGAAGTACACAAGCCGTTGGAAGTCAGAAATATTAGCACCATGAGGGATTTCACAGAGGAGCCCCACGAGAAGGAGGCAGAGTTCAGAGCCGAAAGTTGAACAGCATGAGTAATGAGGCTGGTGTGATCTGTCTTAAATATATTTACACATTTATGAAATGTAAGCTTGGATCACGTAGTGTCCATAAATTAAACAGCCAACAAGATTCCAAGATGAAGTCATTTTATTACATAGGAAAGTTTAATTTATCAACTTCAAGATCCCAGAACACTTATACTGTCTTTTGAGCTTTCTGAATTCATTTGCTTGTTTTGGTGTTTGGCCCAATGAAAGATATCTCAGGAGATCATATTTTATAAGTGAATGCAAATATATGAAGCAACTTGATGGTCTGGAGTTTATATTTAAACAAATTTGTGTTACCCTGGTTTAATGCTGTCCCCCATGATGCAGACAAGTCATATTTTTATTAAAGAAAACAGACAAAAGCCTGTCTCAGAAGTGCCGAAACTGGAAATGGGGAGTCACTTAAATCTATAGAATCAGCACTGTTAATTCCACACAGATGTCTTGGTGCATTCCTGTAAATTTTCAGACTGAAAAGGAAGTTAGTTACACCCTGCCCTTTAACAGCCTAGGCGAAAATACTTCAAATATTCTACGTATGTTTTACTAACACCAAAAAAGGCAAAAGATGAAGTAATCATCACTTTGAGCTTAATATTTTACTATTAATAAAAAACAACACATGCACTTAACAGGCAGTACATAAGCTCTTCTCGATGTCAATCTTCACATTTAAATGTATAAAAATGCAGTTTGTGTTTTCAGATAGTGATTGGGGAAACAATGTGTTGAAAAAATTTTATTTATTTCTAGCACACTGAGTAGTGTAGCTGTCATGTGTTTGGGTGTAGTCTTAAGCATAGGGGATGGATGCAATTGTTCTTTATAAACACTGCAAGGGTAAAGACATCATTTGAGAGAATTATACAATGGCAAGTGTTGGATGGTTTGGATCACTTTCAGTGTCTCTATATACTCTAGATCATCTTCAGATGGACCACTAGATCAGCAGCTCTTGGTTTGATACTGAAGAAACTGTTACGTTTTCCTAGCAGAGATAAATATATAGCATGAATACTTTCCTTCTTTCCCTTCTCTCATTCAAGCACTAAACAGGCCTGACCCCACTTAGCTTCCCTGATCAGACAAGATTGGACACATTTGGAGTGGTAGTCATAGACTGATCTTTCTCTTCTAACATCCTCCTACCCACAAAACATAACCACTCTCAAAGCTTTCTTAATAGATAAGCATTACTAGATGTATGTATATTGCCCAGGCTATGAAGAATGCTCATCTTCCCTGATTCAATCTGTGTGTTTTTTTTTTAATTTTCTGATTAAAAAAAATCTAGGCTCAGAAAAGCTAAAGAGCTAACCAGAAGTCACTTGGCTAGAAAGCATCAACAATAGATTCTGAATCTGGAATTATTCCTGATGACTTATGTGCCAGCAATACTCCAGTGGTTAAAATGTGGGATTTCCCCAATATTCACTTATTAATCAGTTAACATCTAAAGGCAACAGAAACTTGGCATTTCTTGCTATGAAGAAAAGCATCGAGTCCATTTAGACCTAGAGAAGGAAGAAATGCTTTTCAAGGAATTTAGTGATGATGAGGGCAGATGACTGAGTGGTGTTAAACATTTTTAGGCAAGTGTAGCTTGCAAGTCTTCGAAGACAAGCCATGAGTATACATGGCCCATATACGTATAATATCACAATAGCCAATATTATACACTACTGTATAAAGTAATGCTAAAGGAGCTAGGAGAGATGCATATTTTCATTGTCTGGCTTGCCCAGGAGCTTCTCAACAGGAAGGAGAGATTTGTTGAGCACATGTATTTAGAATGGAGAGACACGGGCAGCAAACTTTCTTACAAGGTGCTGAGATCATAGTTCCAGAAGTTGAGATCAGTCAGAGCGATTGAGTATGGGGTTGATTTGTGGCTTGTAAACCCCATCCAGATGTGACCTGCCAATAGAAGTCAAAGTTATTACTAGCCCCCTGGCTAACTCTGGATGTCTAGGTGTATGAGTCAGTATCCTACCTGGGGACTCCTTGCAGAGAAAGATGCTGGAGGAGACTTGGAATTTGTTGGTACCTTTCAGCCAGCCTGGGGACATTGACAGCTACCACACCTTTGACTTGATATCACTCTACCCTTTGTGCGCTTAAAGAAGATACATACAGAAGAATCAGTGTGAATAAGACACGTGCAATCAAACTGAGGCTTCCTCTGCACTTTGAAAGATCGAAATGTCCCATCATTTCTCTTGGTTTGGGCAAGAAGTTAGAGTGAGCACACAATGCATTTGATGACCAGATGTGGTGGTCTGCTTCCATTTCCATCATTCTCCATCAGCTGGGGTCAGGCATTTGAAGGAAAGGAGATTCCTGTTGCTATATGTAGACACAAGTTGAAAGTATGGAGGGTGGGTTTTTCTTTCTTGCTAAAGTGCAAAGCTTTCATGCTGAAGGCTGGAACTGAGAATCTGATGCCAAACCTTGCCTCTTTTTCTAGATGCTGTTGTCGTCTCCCCGTTGACAGCAGGTATACTTGTCCAGGCTTCTCATCTCTAAAGGCTGACAGTTGGATGAACAGTTTCACAGTCACATATGTCAGTATGTCAGAGTTTAGGAGGATGGGTGGACAAGCAGAGATCAGTAGGGAAGAACTTAGGTGTCATGAGAAACCAGTATAGTCTCTATAAACAAGAACAGGATTTGAGGGGGAGAGAATGGCAATGTTTCATCCATAAGTTAGTGACTAACTCTTATTCTGCTAAATCTTCTAGACAGCTTTTGGTGAGCAGGTTAGAGCCAGCCTTTAGAGTACCCTCTGAGAAAGGTATACCTAGAAAGAACCAGAAGGGCTGAGAGATACAGAGATGTGGCACACACCTTGGGCAGCCGAGATTTGGTAGACATTGCATTAGCCAGTGATTCTGGAGAGAAACAGCTGGCACACTGACGGTAGAGTAATTTTAAGAGTTTAGGAATAGGAGGACTCAGATCTGAGAAGATGACTCAGTCAGGAAAGTACTTGCTTTGCAAAGCATTCAAACTTGGGTTCAGATCCCTAGTACTTACATATAAGCCAGGGGTGGAGCAGTGAGATAGTTGATGACAGTCAGATCTCCATTGATTGCTAGATAGTCCATTTAGTTGAATCAGTGGGCTCTAGGTTCAGTAAAAGACCCCCCCATTTTTTGGTTTTTTTTTCCAGACAAGGTTTCTCCATGTAGTTTTGGTGCCTGTCCTGGATCTCGCTCTGTAGATCATGCTGACCTCGAACTCACAGAGATCCACCTGGCTCTGCCTCCCCAGTGCTGGGATTAAAGACATGCACCACCACTGCCCAGCGAGAGGCCCTATTTCAAATAATAAGGTTGAAAGAGACTGAGACACCTGATGTCAACCTCTAGCAATGCACATACACACATTTATATATGCACCTACAACATATGCAGCATACATGCACAAAAGAAAATAATTTATTGATCGTGATATAGGCAACATATAGTGAAATCATATGAGATCAGGCAGAGTCCTACTTTAGCAAGAAACAGACATTGTCTCTTCTCTAAATCTTGGGGAAGGCTTGGTTTTCAAAATTCAAAGCCAGTAAGACGTTGATGAAGGGATTGCTCTTTCAAAATAGAAAAAACCTCTGTGCTGGGGTATCGGCAACCCAGAGGCAGCATGCAGAGCAGGGGCAGAGAGAAGTCAATCTCTGACCCTGATGCACTTTCCCTCTGGAGCTTGCCATGGACTGTGTGGTAAACCAATGAGGAAGATGGTTAATATGTGGCAACCTGCTGAGACTCAGGTTGAGTGGGTGCAGAGGAAAGACTGACATGGGCAAGGGGAAACAGAAAGCCGGTGTTTGGAGCTCTGTGACACACTGACATTTGAAGTTGTTTGGAACATGTAGCTATATAATAAGAATGTAAGCGACTGTTCCATAACTCCATGAACATGTCAGTAGAACATCTCCATTGAGTATCAGTGTTTATTAAACCTGTGTGTGTGTGTGTGTGTGTGTGTGTGTGTGTGTGTTTGGGGGGGGTGTTTGATGGAATACTTTATGAACTTCAGTTTAAGGCATGTGCCATAGGCTATTTAGTCAATAGAATTCAGTTTAACGTAGTTATCTATATTTGGGAGGTATTAGTTAGACAACAGTGTTTTATTTAAGAAATGAAAAAGCACTTGTTATGCAAACTTGATGACCTCAGTTCCATTCCCCAAACCCACTGACATACACATTTGCCATATAGGCACACACATTAATGCTTGCACACACACACACACACACACACACACACACACACACACACACACAAATATAAATTTAAAAGGAAATTATTCTCCATTTTGTTTTATTCTTGAGGTTTAATATAATGAAAAATCTCAAAGTCACTTTCTATCACTAGGAAAATGAAGAGAAAGCATCAGGTTCAAATTCATGACTAAAATGTTTCACAGTTAGTTCTCAGCACCCAAGACAGTGCTTTCCACAGAATAGACATGGGGTTTGTTAAATGGAAATAAACTTATCAGTTATTATGTAGACTAAAAGCAGTGCCTGCTTCTTAAGAGAAACCGAGGGGAGCACTGACCTCTGTGGAAGCAGCTTTCACAGTCTGTATCCCCCTCAGCCACATGGCAGGTGAGCAGTCATTAACACCTGTCATTCATAATCTCCACGACTGTCCAGAAGCAGCAGGAGAGGTTCCCCCTTACAGACCTACAGAGGTCCAAGGAAATGTGTCTTACTACTTGGAACTCTAGCTATCTCATCCCTCCCAGACTAATGAAAATCTCAGGCATTTACTATGCATTCTCCCTTTGATAAACAGGTCCTTCATTGCACAGAGGGAAGTCTTCATGATGACTTTGTTATAGAGTATAATTTTTATTACCATATAAAATATAATAAATTCAACAATTCAGACTGTACCTCACTAGGGTGGCAATTGGTCTTATTTGTTACTATATCATACCAGATGACATTACTGGTTTTTGTTTGTTTATTTTTCTTTTTAAGATAGGGTCTCATGCAGCCCAGGCTGACCTTGCACTTCTGATCCTCCTGCCTCCAGCCCTGTGTGTTGGGATTACAGGCAAGAACCACCATGCTTAGCTTTGAAGCTGTGTTTTGTTAATAGTCTGGTCTGTGAACTATAGCAAGGCTTTGAATATTCTCTGGCAAAAGCTTCCCACTTTGTGTGTGTGTGTGTGTGTGTGTGTGTGTGTGTGTGTGTGTGTGTGTGTGTGTGTGTGTTTTCCCACCATCTCTTTTTCATCATCTACATTTGTCTCTGTATTTCTGCCAAATTGTTTGATGCTGTGTTTGAAACTGACCTACATACTTATGAATCCATTCTCCTGTTGTCTTTGTGTCAAATGCTTTATGAAGCAATAAATCAACCTATGTGAACACGTTATACAATCTACAAACATCTTAACTTGTTTTCCTGTTAATCATAAAGATTTCATATATCACTGCCTAAGGACTAATTTCTCAAGTATGCTCAGAGTACATTCTTCATGGGGCTGACTTGCCAGATGATGTTTAGTAACTGTATTTTTGGGAACTTACTCATTCTTTGCGATTGCTTTATTGACTCTTGGTGTTCAATTTAATCCCCTCTGGAGGGAAGTATTCATGTTAGATCAAGTGCTAAATCAAAGTTTTGTTTGCAAGACTATCTTTTGATGTCCCTAAGCTGTCTCTCTTGACAAACTGTCTTGGTCTTACCTGTAGGTGATCTTATTTTCCTGACCAAATTGTGCTAAATATTCATTGGAAATAATGTCTTCTTTGAAAGCAACAGTCTCAGGAGCTCCTTCTGACAGTGAAACTCAGCATTGGGTTTCTCCCATCTTTTATATAATTCCATTTTATTCACAGAAAACAAACCCATTCTCCTGATCTAAGTCACGAGTGACTGAGTCATGAAGTGACTAGTTTAATTTGTAAAGTACATGGAATCTTAAAATTCATAGCAAACTTTTAGGAAAGGCCATACAGAGCCAAAGGAATTTTAATAATAATAAAAAACACAGCTGGAGGCATCAGATTATTTGACCTCAAACTACACAACAGAGTCATTGTGGAAAAGCCAACATGGAACAAAACACAGGTGAAATTCTAGTTTCATTTCTCTTGCTGTGATAAAATACCATGGCAAAGAGCAACTTTCAGAAGAAAGTGTTTATTTGGCTCACAATTCTGGGTTACAGTCTGTAGCTAGAAGTTTCTCCAGTCCTGCCTGGGCCTTGCAATCCCGTGGCTTGCTTATAAAATAATCACACAGAGGCTTAATGTTATTTATAACTGCTTGGCCATTGGCTCAGGCTAACTACTGACTAGCTCTTACACTTAAACTCAGCCCATTTCTGTTAATCTATATGTTGCCACATTTTCCGTGGCTTTACCTATGTGCTGTTACATACTGCTCCCTGGATGGCAGGTTGGCATCTCCTGACTCACCCTTCCTCTTCCCAGAATTCTCCTCCTACTTATCCCGCCTATACTTCCTGCCTGGCTACTGCCCAATCAGCATTTTATTTATCAACCAATCAGAGCAACACATATTCACAGCATACAAAACATCCCACAGCAACAGTCCATCAAACAGGAAAGTCAAGGCAGGAATTCGAGCATCTTGTCCACCACTTTACATCAAACAATTAAGGTGCTCTGTCCAGACATGACCACAGCCAAATTTAATCTATATAACTCCTCATGAGACTCTCTTTCTAAGTGATTTTTAGGTCCTGTCAAGTTACTACTTAAAACTAGCCAGCACGTGTGTCAAAAGAATACACTGGTTAAAACAGCCTACTCAATGAATGGTGCTGGGAAGACTGGACAGTCACCTGCACAAAAACAAAATTAGGTCCTGTCTTTCACCTCACTCAAAATAAAATTCAGCCGGGTGGTAGTGGCACATGCCTTTAATCCCAGCACTCGGAGGCAGAGGCAGGAGGATCTCTGTGAGTTCGAGGCCAGCCTGATCTACCAAGTGAGTTCCAGGAAAGGCACAAAGCTACACAGAGAAACCCTGTCTTGAAAAAAACCAAATAAATAAATAAATAAAATTCAAAGCCCATTAAAGACTTATTGAAAACTTTGAAATTCTGAAATTGCTATAAGAAACAGTCATGCAAACCTTCCACATCATAGATATGGACAAGAATTTTCTGCATAGAAGCTCAAAAGTATGTAAAATTATCCCAAGATTGAAAAATAAGAATACATGAAATTAAAAAGCTCTGTATATCAAAATAAATCATTATATCAGCAGAGTGAACAGAGAGCACAGAATAAGAGAAATATTTTTGCCAGTTACCTCAGATAAGGGCTTAATATTAGACTATATGAATACATTTAATATTAGGCTATATTAAGAACTACAAAAATGAAATAATAACATGAACAAAACCTCAAATAAATGGGCCAATTATCTGAACTGGCAGTTCTCAAAAAGAAGAACTACAAATGCCCAATAAATACCTTTAAATTTGTTTAACAACATTAACCATCAGGAAAATGCCAATCAAAAATACTTTGAAAATCCAACTCTCCCCAGTCTGAATCCTCGTGTGGATGTGGGGAAAGAAAGATGTATATTTATTCATGCTGTGGTGAATATAAACTGGTACAGCTCATTTGGAAGTCAGTCTGGAGGTTTCTCAAATCTATATACAGACAGAACTACCATATGACCCAGCTATACCATTCTGGAGCATGTAACTAAAGGACTCCACATCCTATCAGAGAGATACTTGCATATTCATTTTTACTCTTATTTACTCTATTCCCAATCACATAAAACATACCTACATGTCTATCGACAGATGACTGGATAACGAAATTTGTAGTATATGTGCACAATGGAATTGTATCCAACTGTAAAGAAAACTGAAATTATGAAATATGGAAAAAATGGATGCAGCTGGAAAATACTATTGAATGAGGCAATGCAAGATTAGCAAGATAGGTACTATATGTTCTTTCATGTGACTCACGGCTACTAATTTTTATATATGTCTGTTTATGTGGGACTAAGTTGGACGGAGGCCAGGAAACTAGAAGGGAACATGCTTGTGAAGAGAGGGGAAAAAAGAAGCTTCGAGGAAGGAAGGGGATAGTAATAGACTGCATAGATGGAAATAGAAGGGGGGCAATGGAGGTGTGAGGGTACAAATGGTGATCAGGGACAGGGAGCCGGGGAAAAGGAATGTGGAGGGATCTAGAAAATATGTGAAAATGTTTCTTTGCATGAAGAAAAATGGTAAATTGAAAGCCAGAGTTTCCTCGGACCCGTTAGAGAATTGAGGTTACAGAGAAAATTGTCGTTGTGAAATCAAGGCAACTGGATACAAAGAATCACAGTGGAGATGAGCTTATCCCAAGCAGAAGCCACTGTAGCAATAAACTGATTACAACACTGCAGAGGTTATCTTGAGTAGATGGTGGCTAAGTGTGAACCAGCTTAAGAACAAAACACTTCCTGGGACTCAATCCTTAGGCATGCCCAGATTGTTACAAAACCTTCCTCTGGCAACTCTGGTTCTCATGATGAAGGGTCAAGAAGTCTTTTCATGTTTGCAGCTGGGGCATAGCCATATGGAAAAACAGTGTTCTGCAGAATCCTGTCCAGGGGAACAGGCTCCAGCTGGGCCTTAACTGACCTATGTAGGACAGTCAGTCAAGTCCACAGCTTGGGGGTGTAGGCCCATTCAAAATGTGGAAATCAATCATGGGATTATAGAATACTTCCTCTTCTACACCTTGCACCCACATTAACAGGTCTCCAGACAGTCAAAATATATGATGTAAAAGCTGATAGGGCTACAAAGAAAAATAGACAAATCTGTGATTTAGTTGGATATGTCAACGCTTCTTTTCTCTCCAGCGAGCTGAACATCGGTTAGGATGTAGTTTAACATAATACCACCATTAATCAACTGTATCTAATGGGCAATTATAGAATACATCATTCAGGAACAGAAAATTTCCCTTTTTTTTCCTAAACTTGGAGCATTCAACTTGGAACAGTCAGCCATACAGACAATATTCTGGGTCAGTAGCCATTATCTCACAAATTTAGACAATAGAAATCATAGAAAGTTAATTGACATCACAATGGAGTTAAAATAGAAATCTACAACCAAAAATGTTAAGCTACCAGGAAATTAGATGACTCAGTAAGTCTAAATAACACATATGCAGAAGAAGTCTCAACAGACAGTAAATGCTTTGAACTAAATAAAAAAGAAAGAGCAGAAGTTAAAATTTGAGGAGCACTATGAGGATAGTCTGTTATTGAGGGAATTTGATTATATTAAATGCATATTGGCAAAAGGGGGAAGAAATAAAGTCAATAATTTATGATTTTATCCATGGAAGCTAGAATCAAGAGCATTTAAAGGTACAGTTAACAGACCCTGTTACCTAATACACTATCCATTATCCTTGATACGCAGCCGATATTGCTTGATATACAAGATGGGCCTGAAACTTATTGTAGTCTCAAAATTAATGACATGTTAAAAAAAAAATAACTTTTGAATAAACCCATGTCCATTGATGGCATTTTCTAAAAGACATAGAAGTCTATGCTCGCTAGTTTTTATGTCAATTTGACAAAGGCTAGAGATATTTGGGAGAGGCAATCTCAACTGAGAAAATGTTTCCAGACCTATACTGTAGGAAGTAGTGCCCCTCTTGGGTAGGTGGTCTTGGAAGGTACTAGGAAGCTTTTCAGCAAGCTATAAAGAACAAGGCAGTAAGCAGCACTCCTATATGGCCTCTACACCAGTTCCTTCCTTTGGGTTCCTGCTTAGAGTTCTTGCCTTGACTTTCCTGGATGAAAGATTATAAACTGTAAGATGAAACAAACTCTTTCTTTCCTGAGTTGATTTTAGTCACATTTTTTTAGTTCTTAAATCACAACAATAGAAACATTAAGACAGAGCCTATTAAAAGAGTTTCCAATATCTGAAATTGAAAACTTTGAGCAACAAAATAAAATAGCTTTGGATTATAGCTTAAATTATAAAACAAACATCTAAGATTCCACGAGCCCATGAATAAATTAATTAACAGAGGAGAGAATGTAACTCTTCCATGCATACAAGTTTTAGAAGATTGCATAATTGTTCCAATTGAAAGGAAGGAAAAGAGAAATACCTGCTCCCTTGGAGTTTGCTGTACATAGTGGTGTCCTTGCAGAAAGTGAAGTAAGAAAAGTTGAAGAGCAAAAAAGACTAACTTTACAGTTAAGAAACTTCACAAGCACCTTTAAGCCAGATGAAATATCAGAGGTCACAACTCATCTTGAAGTTATATAAAATTAATAAAGTTTGATAAGTGTGACACTTTATCACTGTGACTTTGTCCCTAAATTAATGTTAACTTAGCTCAGTTTAATGGCAAAAACACCAGGTTCCTATAAAGGGCATCCGACAACACAACTACTCAGTATTCCTTAAAATTATCAGTCATGAAGACTGCCAAAGATCTATGGTAATTCATTTATTATTAGTGACTTTAAGACTGGTATGCTTGCCACACCAGGCAATGAGATTCATGTAGAGGTGTTGTTAAACGTCCACTGAAATTCTGACATTTCCTGGTATTTTTAGAATTATGATTAACTTGCCATCCAAGTCCACAGGAACCACTGAGTAGGGCTAATATAAAGCCCCTGTTCTATTTTTTTAAATAAAGAACCTATTGGTTACCCCCAAGAAGGAAAGACTGCTACAGTCAAAGGGTGCTTATTATGGTTTATATTGATTGTGCACTTGATTGGATCTAGAGTCAACTAAGATGTATTTCTGGGCAGGTCTTTGAGGGTATGCCACAGAGATTTCCAGTTTGGACTGAAGATCATGGGTTCTCCATGAAACTTCCAGGCTTTTCTTAGACTCTTCCTGTACCCTCATCATCATCTTCCACAAGATTCCCCAAGCCTTCTGTACAGTTTTGTAGATGTATAAAATACTTAACTCATAGTCAGATGTTATCATTTTGACCAGTCATGAGTCTCCATAACAGCTTCTGTCTACTACAAAAAGAACCTTCTTTGCTGAGGGGTAAGAGCTAACCACACCACCCTGTTAGTCTAAAACATTTAGAATACAGTTGGAAGCAATATTGGTTTACCAAGATGGCAGTAATAGGTTCTCTTCCGGGACTATGCCAGGCATGGCTCTAGGTTATTCTACTTTATATAATATTTTCTATCTATTTACCTGCAAATTCATGATTTCATTTTTTACAGCTGAATATAATTCCATTTATCTGCACCATGTTTTCATTATCTGTCCATCAGTTGAAAAATGACCTGATTGGTTTTTTGTCAACTTGACACAAGCTACAGTCATTTGGGAAAAGGAACACCAGTTGAGGAAATGTCCTCATCAGATTGGCCTGTAGTTATACTTGTGGGACATTTTATTAATTAAGGATTGATGAAGGATGGTCCAGCCCTCTGTAGGCAGTGCCACCACTGGGCATGTGTATGCCCTGGGTTGTACAACAAGTCAAGATGAGCAAGCCATGGGGAGCAAGCCAGTAAGCAGCATTCCTCCTTGGCCTCTGTTTTAGTTCTTGTCCTGAGGTTCCTGCCTTGAGTTCCTGTCCTGACTTCCCTCAGCGATTGAGTGTGAACTGAGAGTTGTAAGATGAAGTAATCCCATTCCTCCCCAAGTTGTTTTTGGTCCTGGTGTTTGTCACAGCAATAGAAACTCTAAATGAAACGCAGGGTACCTAGGCTGATTGTAATTCCTAACTATTGTGAATAGATTGGCAGAGAACTGTGTGAGCAAGTATCTCTGTAGGAGGATATCAGCTCTTTGGGCATATGCGAGGAGTGGTATAGCTGGGCCATATTATAGATCTATTTTAGGTTTTTGAGTATTCTCAACACTGATTTCCATAGTCATTGGACCAGGTTGTAATCCCATCAACAGTGAATAAAGGTTCCTTCTTACCCACATCATGGCCAGCATTTGTTCTCAGTTGTTTTGTTTTCCTGGCCATTTTGACGGGGATAAGATGAAATCTCCAAGTTTAAATGTGCATTTTCCCAATTGCTAAGGATGTTGATCACTTTTAAAGCTATTTAATACCCACTTTCTATGTAACATTCAAAAAATTTCAATCCAGATAGTAGAAAGCAGTAGTACAAAATATATTTGAAAAATGGGGGAACATAAATTATAAATCTACAAGATTATTTTTTATTATAATAAAATCATTTAGCTTCAGGATCTAGGTAATACATTCCACCACTTAACAAATGGTCCATGTACTCTAGTTATCCACCTACCCAGTGTATGAATGAGTGTTAAGCACTGACGACAAGCAGGTAGATTCAGATGCCTCAGTGCTGACGCTGTGCATACCTTTTTTTTTTCTTTGCTGGCTTCTGAAATCACTTTTAATTAAAATAGACTTATATCATGTTCTCACTTCACTTACCTCCCTCCAGCCTCTCCCAGGGACTCTCCCTCCAACCCTTTCCATAACCCCATTCTTAAATTTTATTATTATAAATTGATTATTATTATTGTTACATATATATATATATATACACACACATATATATCCACAAATATATCAATATACCCTAAAGTGTCCGTTTCCATGCTTGTTTATATATGGTTTAGGTCTAACCACTTTGTGTTGGATAATCAATAAGAAGGCATGGCCGGGCGGTGGTGGCGCACGCCTTTAATCCCAGCACTCGGGAGGCAGAGCCAGGCGGATCTCTGTGAGTTCGAGGCCAGCCTGGGCTACCGAGTGAGTTCCAGGAAAGGCGCAAAGCTACACAGAGAAACCCTGTCTCGAAAGACCAAAAAAAAAAAAAAAAAAAAAAAAAGAAGGCACATCCCTGAGAGAAGACAATTCTCCCTCCTCCAGCAGTCATTTATTGTCCATAGTTTGTTCTCTGGTGATAAGATCTTATGACATTTTCTTCCTTCCACGTTCATGCAGCCAGTTCTAGGAGAGACTGTTTCACAGCAGACTTCCTGATATTCTGGCTCTTAAAATCTTTCCACCCCCATTTCTTCAATGTCCCCTGAGCCATAGATGCAGCAACTGTGATGTAGATGCATCTATTGGGCCAGAACTTCCCACAACCCATTGGTCTTGGCATTGTGTCCAGTTGTGGCTTTCTGTGATTGTCTCAATTTGTTGTAAATAGAAGCTTTTTGTTTGTTTGTTTGTTTTGGATGAAGGGTGGTAGCTACACTTATCTGTGGGTATAAGGATAAGATTTAGAATGTAGTAACGAATTATGCTGCCTAGCAAAGTGGCAGTAGTAGGTTTTTCCCTAATGCCCGTGACCTCACTAGCCCCAGAAAGTTGTTTAGGTTTCTAGTACCAGTCATGATTTCCTTCCTGTTGAGTGGGCTTGAAGTCTAATTAGACAGTTGTGGTTTGTCACTGACATGTGAGTACCACTTACAGCATCTTTGTGGATATCTTTTGATGCTGATATTGTTGTTTTTCATAGGTGTCACAGCTGGGTAGGACTATTCATTTCTTCCATCCTTTAGCAGCTTGCATAGTATTTTCTGGTACTATGGAAGCTGGACTATGGGAAGGAGGTTTTCAGGTTAGATCCAGCTCAAATCACCTGAGACGGTAGCCTAAGTGTGTCATGTCTTCAGCAACTGGGGCTTAACGTCAACCTCTGAGAGGCTGTTGTTTTGGAAGTCACTTGGCCTATGTTGACCAAGCAGAGGAAAGGAGGCTTCTCATGCCTAGTACTGGAGAATTTTAGTCTGTGGTTCTTGTGGGAAGAATTGTCAGCCCAAGGGGCTTAACTTCCTTATAGATGTGTGTGTGTGTGTGTGTGTGTGTGTGTGTGTGTGTGTGTGTGTGTGTGTGTGTGTGTGTATGTGTGTGTGTGTTCATGTATCACGTATATTTATATGGACTGTATATAATTTTTGGTAGTACATGATTCCTTAAGATTTTATCAAACAACTTTGGTGTTATTTGTCCCTCGTCCTTCTTTCTTATCTGTATTTTATTTCTTCTTTGGAGAACTCTGTTAGAATTCATATCCTTTTTTTTTTTTTTTACTGGGTAGTCTGTTTTCTTTATTCTTTTTTTTTTTTTACCTTCTTTATATATGAATCTCCTCCCAGATGGGTAGCTGGCAGACTCTCACCCCATATGTTTTCTCTTTACTCAATAGATTGCTTTCAGAAGCTTTTAAGTTGTATGATGCCCTATTTGTCAGTTTTTGCCCTTAATTCCTGAGCTAATTTTCCTGCTCAGAAAATCCTTTCCTGCACCTGCATATTGCAGGAGACTGCCATGTTTTCTCCTAGCACTTCCAACATTTCAGGTTTCACATTGTGATCTTTGATTCACTTAAAATTGATTTTGATACAGGGCGATGGTCATGAGTCTAATTTTGTTCAAACACATTTCGACATCCATTTTTCCAAGCACCATTTGTTGAATGCCATCCTTGCTCCAGTGTGTATTTTTGGCATCTTTGCCAAATATCAAATGACTGTTGTTATGTGCATTTGTGTTTAGATCTTCTATTCTGTTCCATTGACCTACATATCTTTTTGTGTGCCAGTACCATATTGCTTTTATTACGATGTCTCTGTAATATAGCTTGAATCCTTCTAGTATTTTTTTTTTTCTAGATTGGTTTGGTATCCGGGGTATTTTGTGGTTACATATGGATTCTAGGACATTTTTTGTTATGGGGATTTTTGTTGACGTTCTATTGAATCTGTAGACTCCTTTTGATAAATGATAAAACAGTATCAATTTTACTAATCCATGAGCATGAGCAGGGGCTCTTTCTATATTCTAGTGCCTCTCTCAACACCTTTCTTAAGAAATGTAAAGTTTTATTGTAGATATCTAGGGTGGTTTGAAAGAAAATGGCCCCCACAAAAGGAGTGACACTATTAGGTGGTGTGGCCTTGTTGGAAGAGTGTCACCCTGTTGGCCAACTTTGAGGTTTCTTTTGTTCAAGCTTCCCTCAGTGTGACTGTCAGTCAACTTCCTGTTGTGTGCAAGATGTAGCACTCTGAGCTCCAGCACCATGTCTGCCTGCAGACCACCATGCTCTCTGTCATGAGGATAACTGAATGAACCTCTGAAGCTGTAAGCAAGTTAGTAAGCAGCATCCTCCATGGCCTCTGCATCAGCTCCTGCCTCTGGCATCCTGCCCTGTTTGAGTTCCTGTACTGACTTCCTTCAGTGATGAACAGCAATGCTTAAGTGTAAGCCTAATAAACCCTCTCTCCCCCAACTTGGTTTTTGTCATGGTGTTTCATTCCAGCAACAGAAACCCTAACAAAGACAGTATCTTTCACTTCCTTGCTTGTGTTTATTCCTAGATACTTTTTGAGGTGGTTGGGATTGCAAGTGTTCTCATGATCTCCTTCTCAGCCTGCTTGTCATTGGTTCACAGCACGGCTACAGATTTTTGTTACTTGAGTTTGTAGTCTGACACTTTCTTCTCTCCCCTGTTCTTGTCCATCTCTGCATCTAATTCAGATTCCAAGATGAGGTATCTATTCATCATGTTCTGAGTTGTTCCCATACTTCAGTGACTACTAGCATTGGGAGTCAGTTTCTCCAAATATGAGGATGTTTCTTAGTCATAAAGATAAGGAAAGGACTCTATGTAGAAAAAAAAACCCAAAAAACAGATGTCCACAAGATTCTATCAGTCATCTACCAGCATCTCTCTCTCTCTCTGTCTCTCTCTCTGTCTCTCTCTCTGTTTCTCTCTCTTTCTCCAGAAATTAAAAATAACCTCACTAACATAATGACTCCATTACACACATTAAAATTATCTCAGTGACACATTATAGACCAACTTAACAATGACGCTTGAGAGTGGCAGCTTCCAGCCCAGGATCTCTATGATCCATCATGAACCTTGGTCCTGCAGCTGGTCACAAAGTCTTAGCAGCTCTTTTAATGCATTTCCCTCATGGCCCTTTATGAGATGGTGCTGCTGTTTTCATTGTTGTTTTGCTAAACATCTCTTAGGCAGTGTTTATCTGGGACCATTTACATGGGACTGTTACTAGCCTTTATCAATTCTGAGAGCTCTGTTTGAGCAAACCATTAGCCAGCACAGAGGCAGAAATGCAGAAACTTTTCTCTAGGTATTTTTTTTTTCCTGTCAAGAGTGAGCTGTTAAGCTGTGACTCAAAACTCTTCCCACAGAAAGAACTATCTTTTAAGATCACATCTCAGTGGGAACATAACTCAGTAGCAGCCTGCTTTAGTATTAGCTTCTAGGGAAACCTCACCTGAATGCCAAACCAGTTAAGTTCCCCTTGTAGCAGACTGTCACACTCAAGGATTTATTCTCTTACTCATTTGAAATTAACTTCAGAGTTATCAGATTCTTTTGGATCTAGATGTGATTCCGTGACTACATTTTAACAGACTGAACATAAAGAGCAGCAGAGGCCATTGCATTTCAGTAATATTTGTGTTTCACTTTCAACCTCTTTCCCTCAGTGCTCCCCCATGAACTCGAAGAATGAGGATGCCCTATGGATGGAAAAGACACACATAGGAGACACTATAGATCTGTGGTCTTTATGGGAATAAATGCCATCATTAAGGAAAACTCATATTGGACTGTCATGTGAGCAAGAACTCAACATCTGTTGTGTTAAATGCACAGAACTTTGGCAGGTATATGTCCTGTGGGTAAGCTTCAGAACACTCAGTGCTAAGACCTTCCATTTGGCCTTTTCTTCCATAGTGGCATTGGCATCATGGGTCAGTGAACCATTCCCAGGGTTCTGCCAGTGGCCATTTAAGAGTATAGTGCTACTTTATAAAAATAACAGTTGGGCCACTTGTTCCATTGGCCTTGGGCATGGTCTTCATTTTATCCCATGATGCCAGGAATCTCATTCCAATCAAGACACATTGGTTTTGTGGGTTACTGGAATCAAAATTACCAAGAACTCAGTATCCCAAACTACCTAAAAGTTTGGCATTTATTTCTCCCCTTTTCCACGTGTTCTGTACCTTGTGTTCTTCTGGGGAAGGGTGGAAAGAAGCATTAGAGAAGCTTTGTGTTGAGTTACAGTGGAACTTTCCCCTGTCTTTATCCCCAGGTTTCTAAGTATGGAGAACTGATTCAGAGGCCACAACTGTGTTTTGTGAGTGCCTGAAGCTAGGTGTCCCAAGTGTTGTAGGCAACACAGATCTACTAAGTTGTTACCACCATTAGTTATACTTTGGTAGCTGCATAAGTAACAAGTTCTGACTAGAGGTCTCTGTTCCTCAGAAGCTAGACATGCAGGACCTCACTGAAACCTGCTTGGCTTTGCTGACTTGCTGTTACTTAGCATGGCAACCATGTATGTTGCTCTGTTAATACATGCCAGCAATATTTAGCAGCTACTATCATTTAACTCCATGGAGTCTGTGTTCTGCTGGTCTTTAATTATTTTGAGTTCATTATTTGATAATAAAGGTAAATTTTGCACATTTCCCTATTATCTGAACTTGGATGTCCCAGAGTTCCTTTCACAGTTGCTGATATCAGAAACGGTCATTATGAAGACTGTGCACCTATCTCAGAAGATAGACATTTTGGACAAATAGTTGCATTTATAACTAACATAATTAGAAATATGAGAAATTTATATTTAAAACTCATTAATGATCTGCAATAAAATTTTTCAATTAGCTAGCATAAATGATCTCTTCTACACCCCAGACTTCCACAAACAAGAAAAAGCCTCGCAGGGTGTTGGTGGCACATGCCTTTAATCCCAGTACTCGGGATGCAGAGTCAGGCTGATCTCTGTGAGTTCGAGGCGGCCAGCCTGGTCTACAGAATGAGATCAAAACTACAAAACTACAAAACTACACAGAGAAACCCTATCTTGAAAAACCAAAAAAAAAAAAAAAAAAGCCTCATTTGTCTGGTTTGTACAGCTTTTAAAAGTTAGCAATTCAGCTTCTATGTTCTCTAAGGTTTTGAGTAAAATCTAATATTTCAAGAGGTCATGAAAAGAATATCCTGGTACTTTCTTCCATGCTCATGCATACCCTACTACAAGATGCACAGTTGGGGCACTGTTGAAGCCTCAGTAAAGTCTGAGATAAATCTGAGCGCCCATATTTGTCCTTTAAATCAAGTAAGGACATTGCCATATGTTGAGAGTCAAAGGTTAGGGAAAGAATGATGGCCTTGGAGACATCGGTAAATGATTAAAACAGTTGCTTTGGGAATTGGAAATGTGTTAGATGGGTAAAGTGACTACAGAGTGGCAGTGACCTTTCCTTCTCACATAGCAGAAGCGATATACTGGGGCTGAAGAGATGGCTTGGCTGTTAAGAGCACATAATGCTCTTCTAGAAGACCCATGGGGGGGTGACTCACAAGTCAACTGCATGTTACTCCAAATCCAGGAGATCTAATACTTTCTTTGGGCCTCTTCAGGCTCTGTACTCTCTCTCACACACCCCGTATGCAGACATACACATCATTAAAAGGAAAACTTTTTTAAAAAAGGAGATAATGAACTTGATTAGAATTGAAGTCAAAGTAACATGAGGTCTATGTTCCTTCTGGCAGGATCACACTGCCTGCCATGGGTAAATTTAGAGCACTCCAGTGATATTTTGTAAATAAAATTTTTTTCTTCATACATGAAATGGGTATGTAATAGTGCAACTTAAACAAACATCCTTGAACATGGAATATTCAGAGAAAAGGGGGATAGCAGCAGGAACTGCTTGAAATACTGTTGGTAAAACACAGAAGCCTTACATAAATTCGGACAAAATAGCTTGGACCCATGCAGTGTGCAAAACCATAGATTCTGCATGTTTTATTTGGTCAGAACTGTGAAATTTAAAGGGTTATTGCTGCTTTTGTTATTTTTATTTTTAAGTTTACCCAATGGGTCAAATATGGCAAGGGTCTTTGTATAGTCTTTTTACACTTAATTTCAGGCATCTTAGCAATTAAAATAAAAACTTTATTGCTCACCACATCACATGAGAGAGGTCAGCCTAAGTTAAAATTCATGTGTAGACTCACCCACATGGGGCAAACCATGTTGTCTCTTACTGCACTGAAGGTATCAACATGCATCAACATTATAGGAAACTTCCCTCTTCCTGTGAATGATCATCTAGTACTGCAATAAAGGAATCCTACCATGAGGCATGAAGAAAATAATGGCATACTCTCACATCCTGCTTCCCACTGCTCCATGATTCCAGAAAGGGTTTTTCAGTCAAAATTTCCTCCTCAGCCTTAAATAATAAGATCATAACAGAGAGATAAAGCCAAAATTAGAATTTAGAGCCCCGAAATACCAAGAACTAATGGATTTCCCATTTCCCATCAAGCATTTTAACTATTGCTCAGTGACTCCCAGGGAATATTACTTTCCTTCTAGTTTCATATGAAATATAAATAATAAGAATAATTTAGGAAACTTCTCCCCAGAATCTGGTCTTAACTCATCTTAACATTCACAAAAAATTATGTAACTACCAGACTTTGAAGGACAAATGGAGCTTTTATACACCTTTTATGTTTTAGAAAAAAAAAAAAAGTTCCAATCATAAGATTAGGCCATAAAAAGAACATTGTAATATCGGGATCGAAATACTTCTATTCATAATTTCCTAACTCTCATCAATATTTTATATTAAGTTTGAAAAAATGTTATATAATCTTTCTAATAGCATATTCTGTATTAGTAATACATTTCTAGAATTTGAAATGTAAGACTTAGTCAGTATCTATCATGTATAACTTTCTGGGACACTTAGAGTTCTCACTCCGGTCTTCATAGTTCACAAAATTTGAGGATAGAAACATATATTGTTATAAAAATCTACATATTGGTGAAATTTCTGTTGTTACAATGCTTCTGTAACAATTCTAGGAGGGAATTGTTCCCAGTTTATGTTCTTAACAAAAAGAAATCAGTCCAGAATTCTGACAGTCTCGTTGTACCTTGTAATTTCTACCATGTATATTTTAAGCATGAATATTAGCAATGTTAATATTAATAAAATTACTTATTTCATACCTATCTTTTAAAGATATGAAATAATCAACACACATGTGTATATAATTAGACATACAGGTAAATACACTTGCTTATAAGAAATACCATCAATGATGCTGGTAAAAGTAGCCATCTTGCAAAATGGAATCTGATGATGTAGTTGCAAACATCTTGTTTTTCAGTTGCATGATTTTTCTACCTGGAACTCAGTGAGAATATACAGAATCACCACAGCTTCTCATTTCTCCCTGTTTTGCAGACGATGGAGAAGATAGATTCAGAGACTCCATATTTTAGAGCAGTTTAGATTCAAGTGTGCTTTCTCCTTACGACAAGGTGTGCTTGCACATCATCTCCATTTTAGACAGAAAATACTGCATTAGAATACAAAGTTGAATGTCTGGGTCATTTAGGAGCAAACAAATGTAAGTTCTCATGTTCCAAATGGCAAAAGGAGAAAAAGAAGACAAAACAAGGGATTTTTTTTAACCGTCAATGTAGACTGAATGCATATCATGTCTCCTAGAAGAGGCAGAGTAAGAGAGCCAAGAAAGTGCTTCCTGTCACTACATAGACACACCAAACTAACTTCACAAGACCTACAGAAGTGAGGTGAGAGCTCACAGTACTTACCCACCCTCCCCTTTTCAAGAAAGCATGGGGAAATGGCTTTCCAGTATCACCTTTCCCAGCTCTAAGTAAGCCCAGGATGGAAAGCAGCTTTTTCCTGGGAAGAAGGAAAAATGATTAAATCTAGGTTGTAGATCTGAAATCCAAAACCAGGTTCAGTTTGATAAAGCTCAATAACCCTACCACCAGGTGGATACAACTCTCCATGAGCCACTTGATCTGTGTTGGGTCAGATGGCTGACTGTCGTTACCACCTTCCCTCCAATGCTGGTTGGCAGAGCAAGGAGGAAGACTCCACTCAGAGGGGAATGGGTGTGGAAGATAGTGCAATGCTTGGTCTTGAAGCTCAGTGAGAGATTTAGCACTAGTAGAAAGTGAGTCCCCGCCAGGCAATGGTGGTGCATGCCTTTAATTCCAGCACTCGGGAGGCAGAGCCAGGCAGATCTCTGTAAGTTCGAGGCCAGCCTGGTCTGTAGAGTGAGATCCAGGACAGGCACCAAAACTACACAGAGAAACCCCATCTCAAAAAAAAAAAAAAAAAAAAAAAAAAAAAAAAAAAAAAAAAAAAAAAAAAAAAAGGTGAGTCTCCATAAGCAGGTCAAAGAAAAGAAAAGATCACAGATGGAACCATACAGATCAGCCCTGGCATCAGATACCTGTATTCTGTTGCAGATTTGAGTTTTTGCCACATTATTTTCAGCCTTGCAGTTAACTTGGGACATGTGCTCTTAAGACTGTAAAGGCCTCAGTGTCTGGGAGACTCCAATATAAGAATGCTTATCATTAGCTTTGGTGAACAAGAGGCTGGCTCCCTCATCTATCCTCTCTAGTTATCACCAGACTAGGGCTCATATGGGTCTCAAGTGCTGCTCTGGTACCATGTGTACATCTGCACCTCCACTATAGAATAAGATGATATGGAACATATTACCACCATAGCACGGGATAGCCCTGATACTGTAAAGGTCCTTGCAGATGGAGAACTCAGGAGTGACCAGTTACAGAGCCTAGGTGCTAAAGTAATTTTTTAAAACGATTACAATCTTGCTTTTCTGCCATTGTGAAAAACTACCTAAAAAATAGCAACTTAAGGGGTGAGGGATTTATTTGGGTTCATTGTGTCAAGTTTCAGGTCAGAAGTCACTTGGCTTTTGTTTGCAGGCCTGTGATGACGTGAAGCATCATGGTGGGTGTGTATGGGGAAACAAGGACAAGGAGAGGGCTTATAAAACACTATGGTGGTTTGAATGAGAAGCAGCCTTCATAGGCTAACATATTTTAAACATTGGTTTAGAACAGTGGTTCCCAACCTGTGGGTGGCAACCCCTTTGGGGGTTTCATATCCGATATCCTGCATTTATAATGTAAACTATATTTACATTATAGTTCATAATAGTAGCAAAGTTACAGTTATGAAGTAGAAACAAAATAATTTTATGGTTGTGGGTCACTACAACATGAGGAACCATATTAAAGGATGGCAGTAGTAGGAAGGTTGAGAACCACTGATTTAGGAGATAGGGCCACCTTGCTGGAGGAAGTCTATTATGGGGGGAGGACTTTAAGAGTGTATAGCCTCACCCTACCTCTGGTTTGCTCTCACTGCTTTCTGCATCTGGTTAAAGATTAAAGACATCATCACCTAGCTTCCATCTAGAGCTGCCTGCTGCCATGCATTTCCCTTCTGGAACTATAAGCGGAAACAAACTAAAAAAAGTTGCCTTTTTTATAGATATATTATCATGCCAACAAAAAAGTAATGAACATAACTGTAGCTAGAGTTTTTCTGTGTCCCAGCCTGCTGGTCGTCAGGACAAATCTCTCTCATCCACTAGTCCCGCAGCCACTCAGACCCAAGTAAACACATAGAGGTTTATGTTATTTACAAATTGTATGGCCATTAGCTCAAGCTTATTACTGACTAGCTCTTACACTTTAATTAACCCGTAATTCTTATTTATGTTTAGCCACGTGTCTTGGTACCTTTTACCAGTTCTGCATTCACATCTTGCTTCTCATGGCAGCAGCTGGCATCTCCTAACTCAACCTTCCTGTTCCCAGAATTCTCCTCTGCCTTTGTCCTGCCTATACTTCCTGCCTGGCTACTGGCCAATCAGCACTTTATTTATTTACCAATCAGAGTAACACATTCACAGCATACAAATATCCACAGCACCTAACACTAACCCTCAACAGCTCATTACTCTGTGAATTTATCAAATCTGTAAAATAACCAGCAAAAATAATAAGGAATGCATCAAAGTATAATACAGGGACTAGGGAGATGACTCGTTTGGTAATTAATTGCTACACAAGCAGGATGACCTGAATTAGGATCCCTGAACCCACATTAAAAGCCAGGTGCATGATGGACGATGATGGTACATGCCTTTAATCCCAGCACTTTGTTTGGAGGCAGAGTCAGGCGGATCTCTGTGAGTTCCAGGCCAGCTTGGTCTGCAGAGCGAGATCCAGGACAGGCACCAAAACTACACAGAGAAACCCTGTCTCGAAAACAAAAAACAAAACAAAACAAAAGAGTCAGGTGCAGTGGCACACACCTATGCTATCAATGCTATGGAACCAGAAGATGGAGGACCCCAGGGCTTTGTTGGCCAATCAGTGGGGATGAGTTGGTGAGATCCAAGTTCGGCAAGAAACCATGTCTTAGTCATTTTTCCTGTTGATGTGATAAATTACCCCCCAAAACAACATAAGGAAAGAGGGGCTTATTTGGGCGTGCAGCCCAAGTGAGGCAGTCAAGGTAGCAGAGTATGAAGCAGCTTGTCACACTGCCATCTCACTCAGGAAGAAGTCAGTGATGGCACTTGTGCTCAGTTCCTCTCCTCCTTCTTGAAGCCTCAGAACAAGCCTGGGGATTGGTACTGCTCTCCTCTAAGGTGGGTTTTCCCATCTTGATAACCCAGTCATGACAGTCCCTCATAAGCATGCCCAGAGGCTCACCTATTTAAGTAATCCCACACAGGTGTGCCTGGAGGCTTGTCTCTCAAATGATTATAGATTCTATAAGTTGACAATTGACATTAACCACAATCTCAAAATTTAATGTGGAGCACATTAGAGAAAGACACTAGACACTGGCCTCTGTTCTACACATATATCCATCTGTGTGCTCAGCTCTACATACACAAGCACACACAAGTAGGTATAAGCACATATACCGCACATGCAATAATCAATTCACTGAAAAAACAACCTTAAGAGTTAATTATTTAACTATAAAGAAGTAGGAGCAGGAACTACAAAACAATCATGTGACTAGCAATATAGTGGCCTCTGTGAGAAATTACATGTCCATAAACACTATTGAATAAATTCTGCAGTTAAAAGATGTGCACCTAAGTGTATATAAAACAAGGTCCAACTATACATTCCTACCAGAAACTCACGTCAGCTCTAACATTATACATAAAATTAAAGATGAGATAGTCTATTCCATATACATAGAATCTAAAATAAAAAGAAATGATCAATCATTCTTAGATCAGATAAAATAGACTGTAAATCAAAAGAAGTAAAAAAAAAAGAGAAAGGAGATTCTTGTTTAATTCTGTCAGTTAAGTAAGAGGAAACAACAGTTCTGAACATACAAGCTCCCAATATTGAAGAAATATTAAGAGACTGAATGGGCATGACAGACAATAACAATCCACATTGAATATATCCTTAAGACAGACTTTAACAAAGAAACAAATTAAGCTATCTCCTATACTACATGGTAGTAGCAGACATCTACAGAAAAATTCCACCCAATAGTTTTGACCTACACATTTTTTTCCATCAGCACATGGAAGCTTCAAGACAGGTCATATGAAGGTCACAGAGAAAGTATCAACAAGTTTAACAATAATTGAAATCATGCTATCTTTTTTACCACAATGGACTATAGCTGGAAATTAATAATAAGCAAAACTTTGGAAATAATATGACCATATGGAAATTAAACAGCTTACTTTTGTACAGCCAGAGTATCCAAGAAAAATTTAAGAAATAGGATTTAAAAATGGCTTTAAACAAATAAAACAGAGAACCAATGTACTGGCTGGTTTAGTGTGCCAACTTGACACAAGCTAGAGTCATCAGAGAGCAAGCAGTCACAGTTGAGGAACTACCTCCACAAGATCCAGCTGCAAGGCATTTTCTCAATTAGTGATCAGTGGGTGAGGCTCCAGGCCATGGTTGGTGGTGCCATTCCTGGACTGGTGGTCTTGGGTTTTATAAGAAAGCAGGCTGAGAAAGCCAGGGGAAGCAAACCAGTAAGCAGCTCCCCTCCATGGTCTTTGCATCATTTCATGCCTCCAGGTTCCATCCCTGCATGGCTTCCTGTTCTGACTTCCTCCAGTGATGGACTCTGCTCTGGAAATATAAGCCAAATAAACCCTTTCCTCCCCAACTTGCTTTTTTTGGTAATGGTATTGTGTGGCAGCAATAGAAACCCTAACTAAGACACACAACATATCAACATCTATGCAGTAGAGCAAAAACAGTTTAAGGAGGGGCATTTATAACAGTCTTCATGAAAGAAAGGAGAATGTCCTCAAATACATCTTAAGGAGTAAGGAAAACACAAATAAATACATGACATGTAGCAAGATTGAATTAGTACTAAAAGGTCCCTGTCTTAGCTAGGGGTTTCTATGGCTGTGAAGAGACTCCATGACCACAGCAATGCTTATAAAAGAAAACATTTAATTGGGTGGCTTACAGTTTCAGAGGTTTAGTCCATTATCATGGTGGGACATGATGGCATACAGGTAGACATGGTGCAGGAGAAGGATCTGAGAGTGGAGAAGGAGCTACATTTTCATCCACAGACAACAGGAAGTGAACTGTCTGTCACACTGAGCATAGCTTGAGCCAAGGAGACGTTGAGGCCCACCGCACAGTGACACACTTCTGCTTACAAGGCCACACGTACTCCAACAAAGCACCACCTACTAATAGTGCCTCTCTCTTTGGGGGCCATTTTCTTTCAAATCATTACAGTCGCCATTTAGAAAAATCTCAAATAGATGGCTTCTACTGACTATTTTTAGAAAGCTCATTCTAATTATCCTTACTCAAAACAAACAAAAGAAGAAAAGGGGATTCTTGCTGAAAACATTTTCAGAGGACAGCATTACTCTGATACCAAAAATAGATAACGAAATGACAGAAAGTGAGAGAGTGAGCACACATGCACGTGAGGCAGACTACAGGGTAATGTGTTTGATGAACAGAGATGCAAAAATCCTAAATAAAATGCTAGCAAACCAAAATCCTAAAAGATTATTCAGGACTGGGATAAAGGGCTACTGTGCAAGTATAAGAACCCAAGTTTAGATCTCAAGAAGCTATGGAGAGCTATAGTAGTATATAGTTGTCATCTCATAACTTGTACAGTGAGTAGCAGTTGGTGATGGAAACTCTTCAGGAAGTCATGGTTCAGCTAGCCTGTCTATGGTACACAGTAGTGAACAAGGGGCCCCTGCCTTAAACAAGGTGGAAGGAAGATTGTCCTCTGACCTCTACTCTTGTGCTGTGACCTGCCTGTGTTCTTCCAACTCAAACACATACTCAAACACAGAAACCAAATATAAAAAATATTCACATGATCAAGTGAGGTTTGTCCTAGAGATGGATTCAATATAGGCACAGACTTTGGATTGGTTCATATACTTCACTTAGAGACCTGGATAGTTAGACTGTATCTTACAGAGAGATGGAGCACGGGAGAAGGAAGGCGGGGACTCTGGAGGGATGCCCAAGATGGCGATTAATTTCAGGTACAGTGCTCCTTTGCTTTAATAACGTAACTTCAGATAAATTTTGTTGAATCTGGCTTGGAGGGGATGGCTGGCCAGGAACAAAGCTCTATTTCCGGTGTTAGATTTAGCTATCCAGAGGGAGCTTGCATTATCTGCTCTGTGGAAGTCACTGACTGTTGAGGAGAAATGTTCCCTTTAGCAATGCTGGGCACGAGTCCATTTGGAACCGAAAAAGACTGGAGAAAGAAAAGACAAAAACTTCATGTGGCTATTGTAAAAGGAAAGGGGAGAGATTTTAAACCTGGCTAAATCAGGATACGTTAACACTCCATAGCAAACACAAAATCCCTTTCTGTATAGTTTCTGACTACTAAAGAAAGGACAGTTGTGTGGCAAGTTTATTCGGTTCTTCACTTTGGGCCCTGATTCACAAAGTGCTCTCTGTGGATATTTTCTCCATTGTCTTGCTAAATGGAAGGCTTGTTTCTGTGTTCTTTGCAAAATTTAATGAAGTTTCCTCTGAAGCAGGTAATTTGAGAATGCTATTGGGAGCCCTCCCCCACCCCCCACCCCCCGAATCTGCTGAGGGAGAAGGGGAGTCAGGGCTTCCGTGAGATTTGAATGGGGTTTGGCTATCCTCTTTGAATGGCTATTCAGAGACATCTACAGCAGGGAAAGACTTTGGGGCTCCATGGACCCCTGAAATAGCATGCAAAGCTGATGCCTTTGTTAAACAGAGATCCCTGATGGTTCTTGGTAGGGTTGGGGGTTCAGTCACCTATCCTGTGATAGTCTCCTTTCTCTTTTCTCTCACTTATGGCAGCTTATAGGGGAAACTTTGACATCTGTATTAGTCACAGCCTGCTAAAGGAACAGAACTAATGAGATGAATACATGCTTACAATGTATTGAATTTATTAAGTCAGATTTAAAATAGTACCAACAGCAGAGTCAGACCTGAGAGGAATTACTTGGTGCTTGAGGCTGTGTACCTCATCAGACAGAATAGTCCCAAATGGCTGCCTCTCACTGGGAATGAGGCCAACAAACAGGTCGTTAGTTGCTCAGTCTCTGAGGCTGGTGCCTCAGCGGTCCAAATCTGATGCTGGAAGCTCTGGAGTTTCCCAAATAGCTGCTTGTCTCTAGTCCTTGATGAAAGCTTGGTAACACTGTTTCTGATATTAGGGAAGGAGTCCTCAGCAGCAACCACTGCGCAGATTAACCTGGCAATGAAGAGAGGGCCACGCTAGCAAAAGGAGACATGATTTGCCTTCTGCCAGACCCTTTATTTGGACTGCTATCAGGCACTGCCTGGCACAGTAGGGTGGGTTCTTCCACATCAACCAAAGCAATTAGAATACTTTTTCAGGTACCGCTCCCACTCAGGTGATGCTAACTTATGACAAGTTGACATTATATCTTACAAATGTCTGGCTTTTTTGTGTGTGTGTGTGTGACATGTCAGACTCCTGGCTGTAGGCAGAAAGGACCTGTTGTAACAGAACTAGCTGTGTGTTCTTCTCGTCTCTTTTCAGATGGACTAGCCCCCACACTGTGGCTGTCTTTCTTCTACAGGACTGAGGATAGTTTTGCCTTAGTTAGCTTGGCATTGAAAATAATAGAAATGGCCCTCTAATTTAAAGTGGGAGCCTGGGACAGATAGGCTGTGGAACACAGCCCAAGTCTCTACTCAGACATGGTCTGGTCTATACAGTGCCCCAGGATTGACCTCCACTGATGACCTCTAAGACACTAAAGCTCAGTGGGCACTTAGATTCTTAACCTGTCACCTCAGTTTCCCTGCACTTTTAAAGAAACTAGGAAAAATAAATCAATCATGGAAGATAACTTTATTTACAGTTTGGCCAAACTGATGGAGAATAAAATTTTAATCACCTTCACATCATACCTGTGGCATCTTAGAGTTCACAGAAAGTCATAAAGCAGACTAGGACCCACATAAATTTGACTATGAAATAGGATACCTGATTGTCTTGTGGTACAGGGGTCCTGGGCTTCAGTTATGGAGGCAAAGTTTCTTCTTCTTCTTCTTCTTCTTCTTCTTCTTCTTCTTCTTCTTCTTCTTCTTCTTCTCCTTCTCCTTCTCCTTCTCCTTCTCCTTCTCCTTCTCCTTCTCCTTCTCCTTCTCCTTCTCTTTCTCCTTCTCCTCCTCTTCCTCCTCCTCATTATTATTATTATTATTATTATTATTATTATTATTATTAATTATTATTATTTTTATAATCCAGGCAAGGAAGATGGAGTCTTAAAGATCCCAGATATTTGAAAGAGAATAGAATTGGGCTTTGTAGGATGTAAGATCTCCATCTATTCCAGGCCTTCTAGAGTTCCTTGTCCTTGACTCCATTCCTCCAACAGGTGGAGAGAGAGAAGCCTTTTGTATTTTCCTTTCTCAGAATTAGAAAAACCAAAGTGAAGTCCAGTCTAATGTCTCTGGTTCTGTTTATTACTTTACTTCTGCACGGTGCCACTTCAGAACTTATTCACTCAGCACATGTTGCAATATTAAATATTATCAATAATCTCCTTCAGGGAAGGAAATGTGATTAGAAATGTGGCAATACCAATATGACTTACTGAGGCATCAGAACCAGGTAGAATCTTTGGTTTGGTCTGTAACTGGCCAGGGGCCTTCCACTGGCACCTGAGGCTTTCTTCTTTCCCTGTGTGTTTCCATTCACATTGCTGTCTGCCAGCCTCTCAGCTGGCTGGGATCCTCTGCCCAATGGGGTCACTCAATCCTTCATTCCCCAGGGAACTAAGATTTTACTGGTTCTGCCTGAATGGGTTGCCAGAGCCTTTGCCTAACTTTTACCAGTGGATAGCAGAAATGTGAGAAAGTGTTCTGTTTATTTTGTTCTCTGCCCTACAGTAACAATTTGGTTTTTCCTTGAGAATAAAGATCAGTCAAGCCAGACTAAAACACTCCATTCAACCTGTGTCTTCATAGCTCCAGAAAGACAAAATGGCCTACCTCAGGTTCATTTCCATTCGATACTGGAAACACTCTGCTTTATTTTTCTGTTATCAACACAGAGTGTTTAACCAGGTGAATGGTACTATCTTTCTAGTCCTTCATTTCTATATGCATACAATTCACTTGGGAAAAACCAATCATTTACTGTTTGCTTGTTCAGAACTGTTAGTGTATCACAGAGCTTACCATTAATGCTCAAGGTTATTCATTGAACATGATGACTTCAATCTACATTCATTTGCCCTCTCTATCTATCTCTTTATAGGCCCAGTAGACCCTAGACCGTGAGCACATAATAAAACCATTGTATTCACTGGAAATTTCTAGTGTAAATGTTTTGGTAGGGGCAACAGTGTGCAGGATTCCATAACTTGACTCACTTTGGAGCAGTCAATGTGTTAATATACTCATAGATGTTATTATATTGTTAGTACTAGCATCTTACATTCTCAAGAATTAGCATTGGCTCTTGGGAATTGCTTTGTATTTCTTGAAATGTTAAGGAAATTTTATTCATTAAAATACAATTAACTTGATAGACGCTCAAAGTCATCAAGTCAGTTAGTCACTGTTCTGGCTAGTTTTGTGTCAACTTCACACAAGCTAGAGTCATTTTTAAAGAGAGAACCTCAATCGAGAAAATGCCCCTACCAGATTGGGCAAGCTTGTGTATATATTCTTGATTAATGATAGCGGTAGGAGGGCCCAGCTCACTGTGGTCAATGTCACCCAGAACTGGTGCTCCTGAGTGCTGTAAGATGTGGGTGCCCACAGAGGTTCCCTAGTAAGACCTTGCTTAGAGTCAGGATTCAGACAAGGACACAGTGACCTGGCAGGGCACCAAAGGGAGGATAGGTGACTGGGTATTGACCCAGGGCCCTTCTGAAGCTATCCTGTGTTTCTGTCTGTCTTATCATCTCCTTCTGTCTTTCTACCTAATACTTCCTCATTCCTTTCTCCTCCCCACCAAGAACCCATTCGAAAGGTGGGAGCTGGTCTCCCACAATAAGAAAGCAGACTGAGCAAGCCTGAGGAGCAAGCCTATACGCAGCACTCCTCCTCCATAGCTTTTGTATCAATTCCTGTTTTCAGGATCCTTCCTTGATAACACCTGAGGATAATGGACGACAAAGCTACAAGCCACAAGATAAAGCAAACCCTCTACTTTTTAAGTTGCTTTTGGTCATGGCGTTTTATCACAGCAATAGAAACTCTAACTAAGACAGTCACCAAATCAGAATTCAAATTCAAGAACACAAGCTCTTGTCCCTATGCAATGCACCTCTAACAAGATTTGACATTTGTGGTGTTATTGACCTTTTCATTTCCTCTTTGGCCATTATGGTTTTCACTGGAGGAATTTTTTTTGTATCTTTTTAAGTGACTTTGTTCTAGAAACTGGATGAAATACCAGATATGTAGTTTCTATATTGGTGGTATCCTTCACTAAATTCGCTTTTTTTTTTTAAATTTTTACTTTTGCAAGTACAACTTCAGTGGGTTGTTCATCTTTTCCAATTGTGAAAACCATAGTTGACAAACCATTTTTAAAAAGTATCTAGGTTGGAGGCTGATGAAATGTCTCAACAGGTAAAGGCATTTGTTGCATAATCCTATGACCTGTGTTCAATTCCTGGAACCCACACAAATGTGGAAGGAAGGAACCAGTTCTTGAAAGTTGTCCTCTAGCCTCCACACAAGCCCCTATGACACCTACCATGCCCCCATAATGAACACATACACAGAAATAATAATAATAAATAATAATATAAAAAATACATGTGTCAGAACATTCTAACAACTAAAGCTACTAAGCCTCCTCTCCAATTGTGGATTAAATGCCACATCATAGACATATCACTGCAGCACAGAAGCCAATCCATCAAGAGTTTCACTTATTAGCATTTCTCCTATGGTTTGAATCTGAAATGTTCCTCTCATTGACTCATGTGCTGAGTGATTATTGCACAACTTTTGGTGCTATTTTAGGAAGTGGTAGATGTGTTAGTAGGTGGGGCCTACTAGTAGCTCACTGAGCATTTGCCTTTTGTAGGGTATCTGGTCTCTGGAAACTTCCTTTCTCTAGTCTCTGCTTCTGGCTACCATGACATGAGGAAGTTGCTTTGCTGTACAACCCCCTTTTCTGGCCCCACCTCACCAGATCACAGCAATGGAGCTAGCTGATTGTAGACTGAAAACTTGGGATACGTAATTGGAGGTAAATCCTCAAATTGTACTTTTCAGGGAATTATCCATCATGATCAAGGCTAAATCACACAGAATAAGATTTTCATATCAGGAGGGATTGTGACTATTCCTCATTATGTAGTTCAGAAGTCTTTGGAATTGGCTTCTAGGAGGAATTCAGAGGAGTTTGGAGATGAAAACTAGAAATCCCTGGAACAGTATAAGCAGAGCTTAATGAGCAACTCTTCCTGGAACTTAAGAGCCTAAAAAGGCTGTAAGAATGCAAACTCAATACACTCATGAGGATTCACATTGAAACCAAAGTTTCTACTAGGAATTGAACTCCCAGCTATTCATGTTACATTCTGAGAAATAGCTTTTGCACATAACATTTATTTCCTTTGCTTAAAGACTTGGGGCTAATTATCTTGGTAGAGAAAATTTAAAGGCCACCCAACCTCCAGGCTGCTGTGTGGTGGGCATTGTGGTTGATTTTAGCCAGCTAAAGGTGAGTAGGGGATCAGAAAACTTTATTGGAAGGGTTGACTGTATTCTTGCCAGTTTGTTGTGGAATATTATTTTAAGATGTGCTACATTTGTTTATGGCGTGGGACATTTGTTTAATGATGCAAAGATGTGTTGCATTCTTTTATGTTGCATTTGTTTAACTCTGTGAAGCTGTGTCAACTTGCCTGTCTAAAACACCTGATTGGTCTAATAAATGGTAAATAGCAAGGGAGGAGAAAGGATAGGTGGGGCTGGCAGGCAGACAGAATAAATAGAAGATCTAGAAGGCAAAGGGAAGATCAAGAGAACAAGGAGAGGAGGACTCTAGGGGCCAGCTACCCAGCTGCACAGCTGCACAGCCAGCCATGGAGTAAGACTGAAAGTAAGATATACAGAAATAAAAAAAGGAAAAAGGCCTGAGGCAAAAGGTAGATGGGATAATTTAAGTTAAGAAAATCTGGCTAGAAACAAACAAGCCAAGCTGGACATTTTATAAGAAATAATAAGCCTCTGTGTGTGATTTATTTGAGCTGGGTGGTGGATCCCCACCCCCCAAAAAAGCAAAAGAGTAAAAGAAAATAACAACATCATCAGGTATTTGGTCATTGCGTGACACAGTAACTAATGCAGTGTCTAGGTATTTTAGCATGCGTATACCTAGAACTGAATATTTGTTTATAGTCCTTGAATTTTAGCTAATTTTCAGTCTACTGGTGAGTTTTGTCCAGTTAAACTCTAGAGAAACATAGGGAAATATCATCCTCATAGATAGTTCTGCTGCATCTCTTTCCAGTCTTGCCAAAGGATCCCTCAACTCTGGAGTCAGATGTTATTCTGATTATTTACTCCTCATATGCTTCATGTAAATAAAATCATATAGTATTTATTCCCTTGAGAAGCTGTTCTTCAAGCTACACAATGCTTTAAGGTTCATCCATGATGTTCCTAATTTTTTTTTTTTAATTATTGAATGATTGTTTTAGTCGAAGTCCTTTGTGAAGTAGAGGTAAAGGCAGGAGATAAATAATCATTCAGAAAAAGGGAAGGATCCTGAGAATTATCAGGGACTTCCCTCCCTTGTCAGGACACTAATCCTGTTCATGAGGCTCCATCTATATAGCTGAATTTATTTTCAAAGGTTTTTTCTTTTAATGACATCATTCTAGGCTTAGATGCTAACATACTCCATATGGAGACTCTTCAAGCTGTCATATTTGCCTGATACTAGGGACAGGAAGGAGGACTGAGTCTGAGGAGTCCAGTACTCTGCATAATCTCTTAGGCAGCCCAACAAGGAGTTCTCAGACAGAGTTGCTATTTTGAGCTACTCACAAAGAGAAGCCAACAGAGTACATGGTCAATCCAGAATGGAGGTACTGGGACTATTTGTTTTCATAAGAAGTTTACAGATCATTTCTCACTGTGGTTGTATATTTTTCTTCTATCAGTAACAGGAGGAAACTCCAGTCACTCCATATGTTGATTAACATCTATTGTTTTTAATTCTTACTGTTCTCTATGTTTTGGCGTGTATATTTCATTTTAATTTTCACCTCTCTGATCTGACTGGTATTTGGCACAGTCCTCATTAAGAGGCTTAGCTGAGATCCTTCTCCTGTGGCTTCCATATCAGCCTCTTTTCATGGCTTCTTAGGCACCCCTAGACCCGAATTTCAAGAAGGAACATTCCAAAAGGATAAATCCTATAGAGCAAGCCCTTCTCAAGTAAGTCTCTGTTGAGTGAATGGATGTCAGTGTCACAATGGCCAAGGCTTGTTACATGGCTAGCCCTAGTGACATACATACAGACGAATGAATGAATCCTAGGGCAGTTGGGAAGGTTGGCCTTGGACACACTTTGAAGTCTATCACAAGTTTCCTTAAATATTCTTTGATTTCAGTATGCTGAAATAGTGTTTCTGTCTTGATCAACCAGTGGACCCTACTTGTGCTGGTTCAATTTTGTCATCTGACACAAACCTAGGGAGAGAAAACCTCAATTGTCTATATCAGCTTGTCCCATGGACAAGCCTGTGGGACATTTTCTTGATTGAAGATTGATGTGGGAAGGGCAATCCCATGTGGGTGGTGCCACACCCAAGTAAGTGGTCCAAGGTCATAGATAAAAGCAAGATGAGCAAGCCACAGGGAACAAACTAGAAAGCAGATTTCCAATATGGCTCCTGCCTCTGCTCCTGATTGATTTCTTTCCCTGAATTCTCAATGATGGACTGTGATGGGGGACATGAAAGCCAAATAAACCATTTTCTCTCCAACTTGCTTTTGCTCATGATGTTTATCACAGCAACAGAAAGCGAATTCCTGTTCATTTTTGCTTTTATAAGCAAAAGGACACATCTGCAATGCTAATTTCAATCTTTTAAAAAGTCTGACTTCTTAATTTTCGGTCTTCAATTTTGGAAGAAAGGTCTAAAAAATGAACAAGGACATTTACATGTATTTTAAAAAACACAAATTTAATAACAAGAAAAATGAGGTGGGCATTAGGGCAGGAGGTCTTATCTTGATTCTATTTTGACTTACATATATATTTAAATTACTTTAGATAAAAACCGACATTTTGGTTTTTCTCTTAGTATTTTAACATTTTTACTTCTAAAACACTTAAGATACCTAGAAGGTGTTACTTTGGGAAAATAATACCCTTTTATTCTCTTCAATTAAATGGGATTTCCCCATGTTTGAAATGTTATCATTGTGTCAGTTGTTTGGACTGCTATTAAAACATTGCCCACTAGGTTACATAAATAATGGAAGTCTAATTCTGTCAGTTCTGAATGCTGTAAGGCTGAGGCAGGGTGCTGGTGTTCTTATATTCTGGTGAAGGTCTTTCTCCAGGATGAAAACAAATAACTTCTAATTTCATAGAAGAAATGAAGCCAAGAATTATCTGGGATCTGCCTTTCCTGTAAGGACACTAATCCTGCTCATGAGGCACCACCCTGATGACCTGATTTCTTTTCAAAGCTTCTACCACCTAATGACATCATGCTGAGAGTTAGATATTAACACACAAACTTAGGAGGAGAACAAAATATTTATTTCATAACCATGTTGGTATCAATTAAATTATTTTTCTGGAAACTTTTGGCACAAAAAGTCACATATTCATACTATAAAGATCTGAAGCATGTATGGTGTTGTAAGCATAACCTCTTGGCTAGCTCCAGGTTTCGACCTCAAAAGAAAATGAATTAAAACATGAATCACTACAGTCTTTAAGAAATTAATTTGCTCTTGTGGAAATTATCAGTAAGTTATAGTTGGAAATCTAGGGTAGAAGCAGTTGTTTACTCTGGCCAACCCAAGTCAGTATCAAGGATGTACTGCTAACAATCCATCATTCTCCTCCATGTGTGAGCATTTTAATTAGTGTTTCACAGTACAGTGGCATATGGAAGCCAGCTGATTCAATACTTTCTTAGGAATGCAACAGAATTCTTACAAACTTTGTTTTTCTGTTATTTTTGGAAAATCACTAGAATATGGAAAATTTTGGCCTTTTCTGTTATAATTTTTACTCTCCAACTTCTGGAGAAACTACCTGGGTCCAGGAACTATATTAGAAATATCCTAACTCATAGGGTGGTCGGTTTTCCTTTCCTGCAGAAACACAAACACCCTCAAAGCTGTAACCTTCAGTGTCAGGAGGGTTAACCAATGTCAGAAAACCACATAGAAAGCCCCAAGTGGGCTAGCATCTGATAGCTGCAAGGTAAATTGTAATCTCATGAGTCAAACCATGGCTTGTCAATGATATCCTTGGAAGTGTTATAAAGTATACTAGATCTACCACAAAACCATGTTGATTTGTTCTGAATTCCACTAACTTTGGATTCCAATAAAAGGAAAACCCTTCACCCTCCAACTGGTTGAGGGGGATGGTGAGAGAGAAGGAGCAGTGGAGTTCTGACCGTTTGAATGGCGTCCTGACAGTTGAGACTTCTGCCTTGTCTTCTTCATGAGCAGCTGCTCACTTGCTTTGCTTTTTGCACTCGGGATCCAAGCTGTATGTGCTGGCTAGTCTTATGTCAACTTAACACAAGCTGGAGTTAGCTGAAGGGAGGGGATGTCAGCTGAGAAAATGCCTCCATGAGATCCAGCCGTAGGGCATTTTCTTAGTTAGTGATCCGTGGAGGAGGGCCCAGTCCGTGATGAGTGGGGCCATCCCTGGACTGGGCAGGCTGAGCAAAGTCACAGAAGCAAGCCCTCATGGCCTCTGCATCAGCTTCTGCCTCCAGGTTCCTGCCTGGTTTGAGTTCCGGCCCTGACTTCCTTCGATGATGAACAGCTATATGGAAGTGTAAGCCAAATACACCTTTTCCTTACCGAATTGTTTTTTGGTTATGGAGTTTCATTGCAGCAATAGAAACCCTAACTAAGACTCCGGAGCTTTAGCTTTCTGTCTCCTAAAGGATTTTTTTTGAAATGTTAAAAACGAGCTGGTATATGCAGTCACCCGTGTGAAATCACACACCACTCACAGCACAGGGACGTGTGCCCTGATCTCAAAGTGCGAGGTCCATTAAATAAGGGAAAATAATTTTGAGATTAGTTTACAAAAATTCAGAAATGAACACTTAACTATAAGACCAGTTAAGAATTTCCCCAAATATATAATCTCATGAAGTTTTGACACACAGGATTAACATTTTGGCATACACATAGAAATATTTTTAAACAATTATATGTAACATATATACAATTATACATATAATTATAGACACAATGCTTATATACACTGCTATGGGGTTGGGGGGTTTATTGAGATACTATTTTGTCTTTAGTTTTCTTATGGTAGGTAATTTTCCCTTTAATGTTCTAAGACTGTGGCCACCTGAATTCTTTCTCTTTTCTGAGGAAAATTAATGACTTGCATGTGGCAAAGCCAGAAGAAAAGGTTGCCAAAGAAATGACCATGTCCACTGAGAGTTTTTAGTAAAAGATGTTTCGTGAAGCAGTAATAGCTTCAGACCGCCAAAGGGTAAGACAGGCTTTGAGGAAGCTGCTGAGCTTTGTGAGTAGGAAGCTTTTGAGAAGCCCAGCAGTAGCTACTGGGGAGGGGCTGGAGAAGTTTTGCATCCTGCAGTCTCCACAAGCCCATGCTGTCAGAACTTCCAGTCAACTGGGACGGGGCGCCTGGTGCTGTGACGCTCTGCCCTGGTACTAACTCTTGCACTTGAACCTGACATTAATACAGTGGAACCTCCAAGCCATAAGGATGGTTATGCTCACATCCAAGATGACCAGTCTGGACTAGAGATAAAGATACTGAGAGGCCAACAGAGGTGTGTAGAGGGCACCAATTCCTCGAACTCACAGGTAGCAGCAGAGAAATCAGGAATGTTATACACGCCGGCTTTTCTCTTTGATGGAATGATTTACACTTTGATGGAATGATTTACACCTGTTGTCAACCCAGAAGGCCGAGAGTAGATGTTATTGATAGCCTAGTGATCTTTGCTGTTCTGTAGAGTCAGACTTCACCTGTATCCTCCGACTCCTAAGCATTGTTTCTCAGTCAGTACAACCCATTCTGGTGGAACAGGTCACAGGTACTTTGCAAAAGACATGTGCTTTGAAAAGGTGTTTCAATGTAGTCATGCCTTAAGCTTTGTTGTGGTAACTGTCATGAGGAGACTTTTTCCAAGGTCATACTGTCCTTACAAATATCAAAAATAAAGCTTGGAGTCAGATTCTAGAAGTTTGAATCTGCTTGCCTAAGTCACATTGAACTGGATTTCCTTCTTGCCTCGGGTGGATCATGCTTCTGCCAGTCTAAATGTCTGCAGGGATGGGGTGTCTCCAAATTTCCTCATTTGTTAGTTAGTAGGGAAGGGAAACTTTGAATACTACCAAAGGCTCCTCCCCAGTTTTATAAGAGGAGTAAAAAAAGCTGCTGATATGTGGGGTGTATTTGTGTCTGTCTGTCTTTCTATCTGTGGGATGGTGTGTGTGTATGGTGTAGGAGTGTTGTGTGTCTCTGTGTGTGTTGACGTTCCCCGGGAAAAATTTCCCACATCACACTAGCACCTCTGGGCTTTCCCTACATAAGCCTAAAGAAGAAAGCCTTATAAACTTGACTGGAATGAAATTTCTCTGTTCAAGTAGGTGGTCTCTGGAGAAGTACAATGTTTAAGAGATGCATGCTAACGTGATATTTTAGGGTAAAATTCAGAGCACTCACCTAAGATTGCATCCTAGTTAATTCCTAACCCCCAAAAAAGCAATCGTCTGGTTTGGTACCCCAGTAACCGGTGAGAAGGATTTCTTTCCATCTGTAGGCTTAAGGAGAAATTTGAATTTATTTAAAGAAAACAAAGAAACTATGTTATTTCTTGAAAACTTATCACAGTGGTTCTGAGGTGAACTCTAAACTACCTCTTGGGTTCAAGCCACATCTCTGCCATTATTACCCATATGACTTTACATACAGTCTGTTATGCTTCTGTGGTTCATCTATTAAGGTCAGAGGCACTACCTACAGCTTAGAGTTGCTGTGAGGGATGAACGGACTAGAACACACCACTGTCTGGCGTTGTGCTTTCCAGCTTCAAAACAATAATAAGCTGAAGAATTTCTCTTTTGCTTCTTGGTGGGCACGGGTATTATTTTGAATAGAGACTGCATGTTATTAACAAATACTGTTTTTTTTCTGTACTAGGAAGATCACGTGTTTTCTTTATTGTGGCAGTGAACTATAATAGTAAATTTTATAATATTAAATCAAGTTTATATTACAGTTCATGAGCCTTACTTGGTTACAGTATAGGACTTGGTATGTTTTCTTGGATTTAATTTTGTAATATTTTGTTAAGGCTTTGTATATCTATATGCTATATTAAGTATAAAATATATGTGATGTATATGTATATATGTATGCATATATTTCTTTTCTTTTTCTGTCTTTGTCAGTTTTGATATGTGAACTTGTATTCATTTCAAAAATAATTTGGGGGCACTTTCCTCCTTTTTAGTTCTCTGAAGCAGTAACTATAAGAAAAGAATTACACTTTCCTGAATATAAGTTAGAATGTGCTTCTACACCTGGTCCTAGTAAGGATTCCTTTATATTTTTGAAAGATTTTCGACTGTAAATTTCATTTATTTAATGGTTAAAGACCAACTCAGGGAATCACAGATATTCCATTAGTCAATTTATTTTTTTGCAATATGAACTATTATAGGGACTTATTGTTTGCATTTATAGTTCATTTTTTTACAGGTTTTATTTATTGTGTATTTTATGACTATGAGTATTTTGCCTGCACGTATATAAGCACTCTGTGTGTGCCTGGTGCCAGCAAGCGTCAGAAGAGGGCGCCAGATCCCCTGGAACTGCTGTTACAGATGGTTAGACACTGCCACCTGGCTCTGGGAACTAATCCCGCCAGCCCTGCAAGAGAAGCAGGTGCTCTTAACTACTGAGCCATCTCCCTACCTTTCCTGTTGTTTATTTTCCAAAGTCTGTTTTCTTAGCCTGTATCCTTCCTAACCATTATTTGGATGTTTCATTTTACTTGTCAATCATCAATGGTTATTTAATAATTTAAATTATTAAAATGATTGGTCTCCCCCCCCCCCACTTTAGATGTGTTGTTTTCTGTTATTTCTTTTTATCTACTTCATATGTGGGAATAGGTTCCCACGTATTGTAGGGTGGCCTTGAACTCACTCTGCCTTAGGACTGGTCCAGAACTCCTGGTGCTTTTGCCTGTGTCCCCGAGTTTGATATTGCACCACTATGCCTGGCTTTAGACCTTTTGGTGGCAAATGTGTTCAGTGCTGACTTGTTTGGAAACATCTTTCATTTCCTTCTCTTCTTAAGACAGTTGGCTGGGTTAAATGATTCCAGCTTGGTACTTGTTTTCTCGCTCCCATCAGCCACTAATGCAAATTTACTCTCCTGAAAATAATATTCCTTTTTATTTTGTTTTATTTTTTTGAATTCTCCTTGTTCTTAAGCATCTCCCCTTGAAAAAAATTAAAAAGAAAATGAAACAAAAAAGTAAAATACCTAGCCAGGTATATTGGTGCACACCTTTGATCCCAGAACTTGGGAGGCAGAGGTAGGCACGGATCTCTGTGAGTTCCAGGGCAGCCAGAGCTACATAGTGAGAAGCTGTGTAGAAAAAAAAAAATCTCTATTTTGGTGTTTTAAGTTTCATTGTGATAAGTCTAGATACAAAGATCAATTTGTTTACCTTGCTTGATTATTTTTTAGAGTTTTATAAATAATATATTAATTCTTTGAGAATTTTATATAGTGTATTTTGGTCATATTTACCTCCTTCCCCTAACTCTTCTCAACCCCTCTCCCCCACCTTTTTACCCAAGCAGCTTAGCATTCTCGCTCTGCTTTGGTATCCCTCTTTAAATCCATCAAGTCCAAAGAAGATATACAAATGTCCAAGAGGTATGTTAAAACAATGTTCTTTCAATATTACTACTTCAAATCAAGCCAAATACCTCATCTACTAAGAGTGGCTACTATAAATAAAGACTAATGATAGGTTTTGGTGTGTGGATAGAAAGGAAACCTTGACCATTCTGAGTGGGAATTCAAATTAGTACAGCTATTATAGAGAACAGTGTGGAGGTTTCTCAAGCATTAAAATTAGATCTAGTGTGTGTTCCAGTAATACTAATGATGGGTATTCATCAAAGTGAAATGAAATCTGTAGGCTAAAGAGACACTTGCATTACGATCTTCTTCGGAGAAACATTGATTAAAGCCTATTGTCCATTTTTCTACTTGAGTGATAATTATTATTATTATTTGCTATTGAATTTTGCGGTTCCTTGTACATTTGGAATATCAACCCCATTTTAGATGTATACCTTGCAAATATTTTCTCCCATTATGTAGGCACATTGATTCAGTAACTGTTCCTCACCATGTAGCTGTTCATGTGTTTATGTATTAATTAATAATTAAGTGTATTTAAAAATACTAAAATTCATATGAGCAAATGTGTTATTGTAAAATGCTTCTATCTATATAAGTAGTTTCTATAAATAAAATCTATTTATTAAATATTATATTGTAGAAAAAAAATCCATCAAGTCCATCTGGATTGTTTGTATTCCCTGAATCTCTTTCCCTTGTCCTATTCCTTTAGTTAGTAATTCAAATGCTATATTGAGCAGAAACAGAGAAGTGTGCATCATTGTATTATTGTTCCTGTTTTTGGTGGGAATGCTCTGAATTTCTTTCTGTTGAGATGATGTTGGCTGTGGGATTATTTTAAATTGTCTTTATTATATTGAGCTTTGTCCTCCATATCCCTAGACTCTTCGGGACTTTTATCAGAAAAGCATGTTGAATTTTGTCAGAGGCATTTTTTTGCACGTAATGTTATCAGATGGTTTCTGATGCCGAGTCTGTTTGTGTGGTGGATTACATTTATTGATTTATCTACTTTGAGCTATCTCTGTATCTCTGGGATGAAGCTGTCTTGATCATGGTACATAATCTTTTTGATGCATTTTTGAATTTGGTTTGCAAGTATTTTGTGGAGAATTTTTGTATCTATGTTCATCAGAGAGATCAGCCTATAATTTTCTTTTTCCATTTGATCTTTGTCTGACTTGATGAAAAAAGAATATGGAAGTGTTCCTTCCTTTTCTACTTTGCAAAATAATTTAAGGAGTATTGGTGCAAATTCTTCTTTGAAGTTCTGGTTAAATTCTGCATTGTGCCCATCTGGTCCTGAGTCTTTTTTCATTTGGGAGATTTTTAAAGTTCTATCGCGTTGGTTGTCAAGGTTTTGTTTAAATTATTTACTTCATCTCAAGTTAATTTTGGTAGATAACACACACACACACACAGAAATCAATCCACTTTTTCAGTTTTATGGAATATATATATATATGTATAGGTTTTTCGAGACAGGGTTTCTCTGTGTAGCTTTGCGCTTTTCCTGGAACTCGCTCTCTAGACCAGGCTAGCCTCGAACTCACAGAGATCCACCTGCCTCTGCCTCCCGAGTGCTGCGATTAAAGGCGTGCGCCACCACCGCCCGGTAGGAATATATATATTTTTATACTGCATCCTATGGCTTTCTGAACTTCCCCAGTATCTTCACAATGTTTTCTTTTTCATCTCCGATTTTACTAATTTGGATCCTCTCTCCTTCTTGGTTAACTTGGCTAAAGATTTGCCATATTTGTTAATTTCTTCAAAGAATCAATTTAGCAGCAAATGGGACATCTATATGACCTCTCCTCTCCCCACGCTGCAGGGATCAACACAGAGAAAAGAAAGAGTTTAAGAGCCAGAGTCAGGGTGAATAGGAGCAAAACAGTGTCTTTTGGAGTAATGCACTCATGAACTCTCAACAGCGGTGGTTGCCTGCAGAGGGGCCTACACAAAAGCAAGGCAGCGAACATTCCAGCATGGTGTGGAGAGGGGCTCACAAGTGCCCCCACCCCTTATTGAGGAGCTATTGAGAGGCCATGGTTTCTAGAGGGTAGAGAGTCAGCTTCAGTTTTCTTTCAGGGTGTGGCCCCAAGTAGGCCAATCCTGCTCCAGTGAATGACCCCATGGCTATATATATATATGTATATATATATGTATGTGTATATATATGTATGTATGTATATATACAGAACAAATTGGACTCTGTGGGTAATAAAACAAAAAAATTTAAAAGAGATCATGAAGTTTAGAAGGGCAGTGGGAATTTATGGAACTGGGAAGAATTAGAGGAGTCATGATGGCGGTGAATTTATTGTATTCATGTATGAAATTCTCCAAGAATTAATGAGAATAATTAATAATTAATTAAAAACAATTTGAATGAAGATTGGAGAAATGGCTCAATAGGTAAAACATTTGCCATGAATTCATGAGAATCTGACTTCAGATCTCCAGAATCCATATAACGTGTGTGTATATATAATTTCATCACTCCTAAGAGCAGATAGAAAGTGGAGAAATGAGAATCCCTAGGTGCTTGTGTGTCAGCCTGTCATATGCAGTTGCTCAGCAAACAAGAGACCCTGTCTCAAACAAAGTGGAAGGTATGAACCAATACATGAGAGAGTCTGCTGACTTGCACATGTGTGCTGTTATGTGTATGTGCCACACCCAAGTAAATGTGCATGCTCGAATGCACACACACACACACACACACACACACACACACACACACACACACGGGAGAGAGGGGATGAGAAAGAGAGAGGGGGGCTGTAGAATGAATCCTGAATACCCACATCTAACAATTATAAGAGCAACAACATCTTTCAGAACAGACAGAAACACAATTTTTAGACTTCAAAACATTCACTGAGAGTCTTGCAGTTACAGATGATAAAAGGTGCCACTGAACTTCATGGTGGAGCTTTTGGAAGTTCAACTTCATATTAAACCCACAAGGCTGAAGTTATTTCTAGATACATCAGTTTGTCTGTGTACTGGAGATGCCTTCATCTTAACCAGATGTACCGTATCTGCCTTAGAGTTATACAATATGACCAAAGGGCACATTTTAGAATAGGACATTCAGGCCAGGGACACTGCACCCATTTATTATCATATCCCCTGCCAGACTGGCCAAATATGGTCCAAAGACATTTCTGAGCACAGTGCTGTGGCTTGAGAACAAATGCTAGTTACTCAGATGGATTTGGCTAAAAGGTCCACATACAAATAGCTGAAAGTTTTGAAACAGAGTTCTGACGGAAGCAATGTTTGTGAAAGATCATGTATAGCTAGCAGGTAAAGCCTCAAAAGGAACAGGTATGACACTCAGACTAATTTAAATAGATTTTATTTGTTAACGGGACTAATTACAGATGGGTGTGAATGGAGGAGTGGTTGGTGAAATGCAGAGATAATTCAGAAAACCAGAACTAGCAAACTTTCAGCAATCCACAAACTGAATGAACAATACCAAGAAGCCAATCCCAGAGCCAAGAAGGAAGGATTGTCTCAAAAAGCATCCCCAGTGTGTACAACTGACCATCTGTTAAGGGACACAGGATGCTCATCTGTGTTCCTTGTCTACCCACTCACTTCCTGCTGGCTGAACATACTGGATGTCAGTGTACACAGAAGCCCATTGATGTTGTCCAGGCAAGCAAGCAGCCTTAGGTAGTGAGCGGAGGAAAAAAAAAAAAGATGTGGGGGAGAAAATTAAGTAAAGAATCCCTAGCATATGAGAAGTGACCTATAAGTTCAGACTAGTTACTAACAATTGCGTCACTTTGTGAGTCAACCTTCTCTGTTCAGTCATCAGGATAATTTGTATTTCTTTTCTCTTCTTCTTTTTATTTTTAGAATTTGTTCCGCTATGCCAATCACCCTGATCTTCTTAACACATTTTATTTCACTCTCTCTAATCTAACCTACTTTTTATTCTTTTTAGATGTGATTATAGGTCTTCTAAAACCTTTCCAAAATACTTTAGTTTTCTAGGATCTCTGCCATTGGTCTATTTTTTTTTCTTCCTCAGATATTTTAACTGCCTTGGACAAAACCCATGTGGACAGAGTTTTCTTGGCATTGGGTCATGCTAACTCGTTTATCACTTCTGTCTTACTGACTTTGTAGTGAGCACAGTGGGGTAGGAAGCCAGTTCATAAGAGTGTTCTCTAGGGATTTCTACTTTTTAAGAATCATGTTGGTCACGGCTGCTTGATAGCTTTTCTTGTTGTATACACTCGTGTGTACGAATAGACAATAGATTTGGAAAACTCATTTGACAATGTAACTATCAAAACTTATAATATTTGAATATTGAGCTGTTTGGAGTTTTTAAAGAAAAAATGGCAGCTTAAACAAATGGCATTAATATGATGGCATATGTTATTATGAGGTGAATCATAAGGAGTGAGACAATGGAATTTTTCCTATCATTTTTGTCCAAATTGGTAGGATAGGCATTTTAGATATGGTATGTGAGTCATGTACATATTTTGAGGCACAGAATGCTGAGTTCATGAATCTATATTTTAATTCCCCCCAAGTATAATTGGAGGGCATCTACAGTGTCTTCGTAATCAAAGTAAAGCAAGTGTCTGGCACAACCCTTTTTGCTCACCAGAAGTCACTAAGTCCTGTGTTATTTATAGAAGTTCATTGTAGCCACGCTGCTCTTTCCTGAAAACCTTCAATACTGGTCATCGTAGTTAGGGAAATTCAGTCTCCTTCATGTGTCTCCACAAGGCCCGAGCGAGCCCTTCTTTTCCTCTGGTCTCAGTTCCTACCATCACCCCCTTACAGTACTTCTGCCTGGATCCTTCTTATCTGTGTCTATTTTGGAAAAGCGTCTGTCTTTTCAGGTTTCAGAGGGAATGTCACTTCAAGCAGGGCACCACTCGCCTTTCACTTCAGGACTGTTCCCTGATAGAGCATTGCTGTTCCCTTTATAGCATCCTTCCCTTCCCCTTCAGATTCCTTACGGCACATTCGAATGTTACAGGACGTTACGTTTATTCTAAAGTCTGTCTTCTCCATCAGATGGCACGTTCCATAGAAACCGTCTTTTCAGCCAGGTGGTGGCGGCACACGCCTTTAATCCCAGCATGCGGGAGGCAGAGGCAGGTGGATCTCTGTGATTTCGAGGCCAGCCTGGCCTACAGAATGAGTTTCAGGAAAGACACAAAAGCTACACAGAGGAAACCCTGTCTCAAAAAAAAAAAAAAAAGAAGAAAAAAAAAAAAGAAACCATCTTTTTTACTATTATATTCCAAGCTATGTGGCTCAAGGGCACCCAGAGAGTTATGATCTGAATGTTTGTCAACTACCTCTGCACCAAACTCCTGTGCTAACACTTGAGACTCAATGTGAGGGTTAGTTGGGGCTGGATGGAAGTAGAGTCTTAGGAGGTGGTTGGGTTGTGAAGACAGAGCCCTAATGAATGGGATCTATCTGAGCACGTATAAAAGCGCCTCCAAAGAGCTGTCTTCTGCCTGGTCCTTCCTCCCCATCCTCCCCTCCTGCTGCATGTCCTCTTTTCCCAGACTTAGACCACCTCTTCACCCTAGCCTCGTGCATCCTTGTCTGTGTCCCCACCTCCTGTGTGTCTGTCTGCCTCTCTGTCTCTCTATTCAACACAATGGAATTACACATTAGGTAAGTACTCTACAGCTGAGCAACAGCCCAGCCCTGCCTCATCCTTTCTGTCATGTGAAGACACCAAAGGAAAGCTCCATCTATGAATCAGGAATCCTGTCCTTTGCCAGCATCAGATCCTAACCGTGTCTTGGTCTCAGACAGCTAGACTCCAGTTTGGTGAGCACTAAGACATGTTATAGGCCATCCAACAATATAATCTTGTTATGAACAGACAAGGGCTAGGAGTCACTTAGTAGGCATGACAAATGAGCGAGTAGATGACCAAAGCCCAACCCACATCTTGTGGGTATTCAACACTTTTCTAAGTGGCTGCATACAGAGGTCATATCACTGCAGTGTGAAGTGCTAAAACAGTGTACAACTCAGAAGCCCTCACCAAGGAATTCATGAGGGCTCTACATGCAGGATGAAGTCACTTATGCCCTGAAGGAAAGAATTTAATGTTTCTTTTAAGTGAACAAAGTATTTAGTATATGCAAATTCAATCAATAGCAAGGGATTCAATGATGAAGAAAAAAATCTTGGCACTCATTCTATAATTCAGCTAGCAATTCTGTGGAAAGCTGTAGAGACTGAGAACTGTAGCATATGTCAGCCTCATAACTTTAGACAAGTTGTTACTCTTAGAGGCATGGGAAAAAAACAAGAGCTGACTCTATTTCCCCATGCCTTTTCAGGATTACTAGTATATGATAGCTTCTGGTACATGAAAATGGAGGGGTGAAAATAAAGTTAGGGAAATGTTGAAGCCTTGGGAAAAATTCTTCATACCTTGTATTAGGGATCATAATCTCTGCATCATTTGATCGCCATCTTATCTTTAATAGCATGTGTGGGCAGAGGAGGAGGACTTATGCACATATGAATGAGCTACCCTCTTGAAACTCTCTGCTTGCGTTCCTCAAAACCCTGGCTTAATCCATGGCTGTGTAAACTTGTAAAGAATCTTTGTCATACTTAATTCCAGATGGAGTAAATATGCTTAGTGAGGACTTATACAAGAGAGGAAATTCTGAAAAGCACATTTGTAGTCTGCAAAAAATTGGCAAACAAATGCACTGCGATATCAGTTCTGTGCACACAGTTCTGTCCATGGAAGCATCTTCATAATAAAAAAAAACCCTACTACATATAGGTTATGAGTGGATACTAATAGATTGAATTGAAAATATTAGTCAGAAACTAATCAGACACTTTATGCCCTCATAGTTATAACTATTTTAAAAGCCCAAACATGGCTATTGTTCACTAGAACTGTTTCATTTTGTATTGACCAAAAAAAAAAGGTTATACCTTTGTAATTCTTTACCTGAGAATAAAGGAATTTGACTGTCACTTGAAGATGTTTTTGTTCGAACAAATCTTATCCCATAATTTTGTTTTCTTTTCTAAGACTGGCTCTCACTATGTAGCCTTGGCCAGCCTGCAATTTACTGTGTAGACCAAGCTATCCTTGAACTCATTGAAATCTGCCTCCCAAGTGGCTGGGATTAAACACATGTGCCACCATGGCTGGACATCCTATAGCTTTTTAATGGCTTTCCTCCAGAACTAAGATTTCACTTACACAAGCTGATGTCTAGAAGAGGAAGATTAACACTGCAGCATTAGATCTAATTATTAATATTATCTATTGATTGACACCATAGATCTTTATAGCAAGGAAATGATGACAAAAAAATAGATTGGGACATTAAATGTAAACCAAGATGCAACCTAGCCTTTAGGCATATTGTCAAAAAGATCAGTTCCCATACTTGTTAACTTAGAGTTGTCAATTTTCTAACACAAAACCTCAGACCTCTACCTCAAATCACAGCTTAGCATCTTTGTGCATCTTTCAGGGTTCCTCATATTAGACACAGATGACCTTCACTTTATCTTACTGACTTGTCGACTTAGGATGCTCCTGTTTGGGTCCCAGTATGCCTTATGGTTTTGTGCAGGAAACATGGTGTTCTAGATAAATGGGTTGATTGGTATGGTGGTTTGTGTGAATTGTCAACCTGAAAGCATCTAGAATCACTTGGAAGATGGGTCTCTGGCCATGCCTGTGAGAGATTGTCCTGATTGAAATGAGGTGGAAAGATCTGCCCATTGTGACTGAGTGACCTTATTTCCTGGGCTGGAGAAAATGAGCTAAGCTACACCAAACATTCACAAGCGTTCATTGCTCTCTGTTTCTGGTTGTGGCTATGAAGTGATGGGCTGCTTCAAAATTCCTGTAGTATTGACATCTCCACCATGAAGGATTAACTATTCTTGACCTGTGGGCTAGAATAAACCCTTTCTCCATTAAGTTACTTCTGTCAGAGAATTTTTATCACAGCAACAGAAAAGAAAGCAAGACACAGGGGTTAGGTGGAAAGCTGAAAGAGGCCATGAAATAGGAGGGTACAGAAGCAGACACTCAACAGAAACTGTGCACTTCCCTGACCTGGTGTAGATTGAATACTGCCAAGAAGACTGCAATTGCCAAGAGGCTAGGGGCCTGCATTTGTTTGGTTTATGGCTTTACCTGAGAAGAATTCTTTGTAGTTTGTAGGCTTGAAGTAAATATTTATTGAACAAACAAATAATAATGTTCAACTAGGGTTAAAGGACTCTGCCCAACCCTGTGGCTCATCCCAATTTGTGGTTCAAGTTAGAAGAGAGTAGGAAAAATACCTGCTATCCAAGGTATGCACGTCAAGGCAACCTTGGGCTCAGAAACTTGTTTCTAACTTGCTAAGGCACAGGGTGCCCTCAGATTTTGGATCATGTTATTGAGATTTCCAAGAAGTTACCAGGAATCCCCAAAGGACTCCCAAGGTAATTTGGTTCCTTAGGTGTATTACTGGAAGTTCAAAGGGGAGACAATTATTGCCTTATTAAAGACATCTGGGTACAACCGACCTTAGACCTGAAAGCATGAAGATTTGCCCAAATTCTAACATTTTACAATAAAAATGCATTATTTTAAAGAATGGCTTTTCTGAGTGAGGGAACATGACCCAATATGTGGGCATTGAAAGTGAACTTATGATGTAGTCTTGGTGTGTTCTACAGCAGTGTGTCCTAAATTATTTGGGACAAAGACATTTTTTAAAAAAATTCTAATTGATCACAGAAAAATGCTTTAAGCATAATAGAAGTGTTTTTAGAACTATCATGTGCTTTTATAGTGTGATAAAGCCATGGTGTTGCAATAAAAGTTTTCTAACTATTACTCAACTATCACATCATGAAGTAGCGAAATATAGTTTGTGGGCTAGTGAAGGTCTAAGGAGTTACTTGCTGTAGCATTTTTCTTTAAAGCAAGACATTCTTAACTGTCATTGTAACTCAAAGAGATGACACAATCATAATGTTCCAGGCATCTGCCATTAAATAGGTCACACATAAAAAGAGCATAACACAAAATGAGAAGTATAATAATACTATTTTTCTCACAAATTTTGTCACTGTGATCAATATGTGGGGGAAATAACTTAAAAGGAAGAAATAGTTGTTTGGGCTCAAGTTTTCATAGATGTCTGTCCCACATCATCTGTACCCATTGCCTTGGGTCTGAGGTGACTCAATATCACAGCAGTAGCAGCAGATTGAAGCTGCTTACATCATGGTAGACAGGAAGCAGAGAGAAATAATAGGTCAAGAAACATTATTCAAAGGCATGCCCCGAGTGAAGTCAACTTGATTACATCTGTAATCAACTAAAACTCAAGCAGCTAGACACTCCTGGGAGGGGGTTCTTGATTAGATCAGTTGATACAGGAAGACCCACCCTACATATACACCACAACTTCCATGGAAACAGCTATCCTTATTGGCAACTTCATCTGTCTTGCTGCTGAGGCATGCCATCTTTGGTATTTGAGCGTGCTTCTTCACAATTTCAATATAGTCTGAAGACTAACAGTTCTCTAGGACTTCCCTGGGACTCCAGACCATATTGGATCTGCTGAGACATTCAGTCTCATATCCTGGACAACCCCTGGATTCTCAGCCTTCTGACTATGGGATGGCTATTGTTGGACTACCTGGACCATAGCTTGTAAGATACTCTAATTAATCTCCTTAATAACACCCATGGTTGTCAATAGTAATTCTTGCTACTTGGAAATGGTCTTGTCAACATTTTGCTGTACATGTTGTCTTAGAAACAGTCTAATCATGCTGAAAAAAAGATACTTTCTGATAGTAGGTAACAGTATTTATTTAATGGCAACATTAAAATGATTAAACTACAGGAAAGACAATTAAAATTCTGTGATTTCATAATCTATTTGCTTTATACATGGTTGTATTACTTTTAATATTTATTTTTAATGGTGTGTGTGTGTGTGTGTGTGTGTGTGTGTGTGTGTGTGTGTGTGTGTGTTTCTGTGTGACTTGTGTGTGTCACTGTCTGTGGAAGCCAGGAGAGAGTGTCGAATCTTCTAGAGCTGGAGTTACATCTGTTTGTGAGCCACTTGTCTTGGGTGCTGGGGAACCAAACTAGGTCCTTTGGAATAGCAACAGGTGTTCTTAACTGATGAGCCATTTCTCCGGTCTTGTATTTTAAATATGGCATATAACTGCTTACTAATAAGCACTGTCTTAATTGTAGATGAGTCTGTCCTCTCTTCCTCATCAAGACCAGGGTGGGTAAGACTTCTTGTGCCTCCATCAGAATGTTGAGTCATGTATCCAAAGTTAAAAGCTATCTATCATCTATCTATCTACCTATCATCTATCATTTATTTATTATTTTAAGATTCCTGTCTCTTACCATAAAGATGTGTCTTTTTCTGTGTAAGGCACATAACTGCAAACACATTTGATATGTCCAGCATGACATTTAAGACAGTAGTCTACAATAATATAATAATTAGGGTCTTCTTATAACATAGATTGCATAAATATCTAACAAAGGACTGTTCTCCTTAGACAAACACAGCTCATTTAACATTAAGGAAGAGATGAAACCTAGAAATCTCAGACAGATAAAGTTCATACTTAAAAGGTGTAGAACAATCCTTTGTATTAAGAGATCTCTCTTGGTGATCAAGAGAGAAACAAAAGCTTTTTATGTCTCATAGGTCTGCTAAAATACCCAGGTATATAGGAATAATGTGTTGAGGCTTCAATGAATGTAACATATCACTGAAGATCGTTAACTAAATCAATGTATGTCATTTGGGATGATGAGAGGATGATGGAAATGAAATCCTTGATAAAAGTATGGAGTAAAGGGAAGGCATGGGGTTGTCTAGGGTTACACATAAGGGGAGCCTTGCACCAGAGACTTGGATCGAGAAACTAGTGAGAGAAAAATGCTCAGGAATGCTAAATGTAAACCTCACCTTCTACATGGTCTTGATTGTACTCAGTTCTGCTTCCCATGTCTTTCTGATTTGCTCCTCAGACACTCTGGTTAAATAAATTATTATCCCACCAGCGATGGTAACTGTTCCAAAGAGCCGACTCTCAGAACCACCCATTGAGCCCTTCAACTCTGAAACACGGCTGGATGTTCTTGGCCCATGATCAGATGAATAAATAGAAAGGAGCATTAGGTACTGAAGGCTGGAAAATGAGTTTTTAAACGTGGCTAAGGAGACATCATTTTCTTTTTATCCCACGAGATCATTCAAAGAAAACAGAGAGACAAGCAGATTATGTTTCTCCTAAAGTGACCACAGAAGGAGTGTTTTATAAACTAATCCATTAAAGCTATGACATATAATCCCTTAATTCTGGATATTAATCTAAAACACCAGAAACACTAACCAAGATATTTCTGTCACAGTTCAACATTTTCTGGATTATAGTTGAAGAACATTATGTTCCCTTGGAACAGCTAAAGAATTTTTTAGTTCAACATTTTAAATTAACTATTTTGAATATGTTATATAAATTGGATTTGGTCATGTTGACTTTTAAATTAAGGAGAATGTTTTTAGAGCTACAATCTATGCATTCCAAGCTTGGTTTTCCATAGGATAAACTTCCATGGGATCTATTATCCAGATTTTTAATTAGTTACCATTCTGTTACTTTCATGTCACATTTGGTTTCATACAGTACTGGAGTGCACAGTGAACATGGACTAAGTTTCTGTAATCTGTACCTACCTTGGCATTACTACTGGCCATCATTTTTGAAATGTCAGACAAGGCCCTACAAGATGGTTCAGTGGGTCAGGGCAATTGCTGCCAAGCCTAGCATGCTGAGTTTGATCTCCAGGACATGGAAGAAGGAAAGAACTGGCTCTTACAGCTTGTCCTCTAACCTCTACCCTCCATACTGTAGCACAAGAGTGCATGTGCATGCATGCACACACACACATACACACACACACACACACACACACACACACACACACACACACACACACAAAATGCACAAACATAATAAATTTTTAAAAATACAGAAGTCAAACAACTACATATCTTCAATGGAGTATCAATAGTTAATAATAAAATTTACTTTTCAATCAGTTTAATTTTCTAAAAAGTTGCACTTCATGAGTCATATCATCATTACTATAGAGTCAATACTGCATTTCTCAAGTATACAAGACTAGGTAGAGTAAATTCCACTACACACTGTAGTCATGTATCTTGTCCATTGCTAATAGTGATTCATATAAGCTTAACTCAGGTCTGATTCCTTATGTTAATTCTTTCCATGCTTACCTTTAAATGACCTTTTAGGACCAAAGATAAATTTATTGTTTTGTATTGAAAAGAAGACCCACAGTGAAGGCCCAGTGTGGATGAGGTAGCTCGGTGCTCATTCCTTCTTTCTTCTTGCAGGAACCAGTGAGAGTACGGATCCCAGTGTTCACTGTACATTTGTTTGCCTCATGCACTATGGACAGAATTTTATGTGGTTTCTGTCAGGCACAGTCTTTAAAGTCTTCTGCTCCATGTCCTACAGTCCTTCTCCATATCAGTTTCCTGGGTTCATAGTGAAATTCCAACAAGATCCAGGCAACATTTGAGTCACATGATGGAAAGATCTTGGTTCCTAAATGATGTTAGTTAGAAAGGAAGTGGGTAGCTTTGAAGTCGTGAATCTTATTTTCTCAGTACCATTATCAAAGTCAGAGAGATCAATTTTCTACCTAAGTATGGTAGTTTCTTTTCTACCAGAATCAAAGGCCATCTGCTGTAGAGTCAGCAACACTTGACTTTCAAAGGCTCCTGGAACAAAGCCAGGGGAAGGAAACTTGTCTTGGGTATCCATGCCTTAAATATACCAGGGGCATTTCCTCCTGCAATGTAAGTTCCATGTATGGTTTCCTTGAAAATCAAGAACTTTAAGAGACTTGTGAAGGACCGAGTGTAGACTATTTCTACATCACCACTCCAGTCTGCTGTCACTTAGTCACCTGGCTAACAGTTTTTAGGAGGGCTTGTCTTCTTTGAAAGATAACTCAACTGGTTAGCAGAAAAAAAAAAAAAACATTTTCCCATGCATTTTTCCTGTTTTACATATCACTTAACAGAATTCGGGGTTTGTAGTAGTAGATATACTGTTGTAGGTGTTGGAGTGATGGGAATGATTCTGAATCACCACCTACACTGTAGTGACTGAGTTGTGTGATGATGGCCAGAGACTGGCTGCATTTAACAGTGTTCAGTTCGCAACAGGCATTTTCAAATTGCTCTGTAGAAGAATTCTAAAGGTTCATGAATGGAGAGAAGCATCTTAGTTTTGACAGATCCCACCCCTCTTACAGGGTCTCCGCTCATTAACATGTTTTCCTCCAATACTCAGTGTTCCTGGGAGGTGACTACACCTACTCGCATGTGATGACCCTGTGAATCTCTTGTCCTGATTTCTTTTCTTTCTGTGGATTCTCTTAAACCAATCACAGACGCACTGCAGATGCAACATCTGCTATGGTCTCCACTCTTGACAGGTGTAGCTGCTCCTTCTCTGGAATGCTCTCATCAACTCCCTCACGTGCTGAGACTTTAGAGGTGTTGATGCCATGCTCAGCAGCAAACGGACACACATAGGATGCTTACTTTCTGCATCTCAGAAATTTAACTGCCTCAGGCTTTGATTATAGTTCTGTTCTCCACAGTTCACTAAGCCTATGACAAACTCATTTCTTGATATTCAAGGAAAAATGTATGTGTGTTTCTGGTTGCAGTGGGTGACCATTGTTTGCTTTGGTCTGGTTTATCTTCAGGGATATTTATTTTCCAGAAACCTCCTTAGTTTTTTGTGCAGATTTGGAGTTCCCCAGTTTCAGAAAAGAAGTAAATTTAAGTTCATGGTGAGGTATATAAACCTAAATATAAATCTAATTGTACCATGACTATATCCTAATAGAGACTTGTTCTAAATGAAGAGAGTGTCAATTACCTCTTTTTATATAAAGAATTACCCCAAATTTAGTGGCTTAAAATGTCAACACTTTCATTGTGTTGTGATTGTGGATTTCAGAAATATGAACAAGGATCAGGTAGGTAATGTTTTATTTATCTACATGGTCTGGCCTAGGTTAACTTGATGATATTTAGTTAATTACTAGGATCCAACGTGGTGTCACTTGCAAGACTAGTACCTCGGCGAGAAGCTTTTTAGAGCTGTTGTGAGTCGGTCTGTGTTTTTTTATGTGTTCTCATTGCCTCTGAACTCACTCTCTGTAGCATATAATTAGATTTCTACATGCAAGTGGCTGTCTCGTGTGAGCATTAATCTTATGAGTTAATTTGGCAAAGCTAACATGGCCAGATGTTTGGTCAAACACCAGGCAAGATGTCACTTTGAAGGTATTTTGTCTTCAGATGTGACTAACATTTGTATTAACGAACTTTGAGGAAAGATCATCCCACACAGTGGAAGAGGTTGTCATTCAACCTGTAGAACGAAGGGAAAAGATGGGTTTATGAAGAGGAATTCTCCTTCAGATTGTCTTTAGGCTCCAGACTGCAGTTTCAATGCTTCCTTGGTTTTTGAACCCTTTATTCTATCCTAATAATTTCAGATGTGCTAGTCCCTGTAACACTGATAGACAGTTATTTAAAATAGCTATCTACCTATATCTACATAGTCTGATTTTGCCAGTGTCCTCTAGAGGAACAGAACATTATTAGGATGAATATATAATACAAAGAGAATTTTCAGACTGGCCTACACAGTACTATGTGGGTTGTCCAACAATGGCAACCCATATACTGGCAAGGTTGAGAATTCAGTAGCTGCTTAGTTCACGAGGCTGGGTATTTTAGAAGCACCAATATTGTGCTGAAGCCTGAAGTATTCCCAGAGAACCACTGGTCTTTATTGCATGCTGGAAGGCCAAATCTGGGTTCTAATGTCAGTGAAGGATGACAGTGGCAGCAGCAGCAGCAGCAGCATAGAAGAATTCATCGGCAAGGCAGGAAGGCACATATTCAAGCAGCACTACTTTTCCTTCAGACCTCTTTACACTTGAGCTGCCCCAGGAAGGTGCTGCCTGTGAAGGGGGAAGGTCTTCCCCCTCAGTTAATCCTTCCAGTAAAAATCCTCACAGACCCATCCAGAGTATGTCCTTTAGTTGACACTACATACAGTCAAGTTGACAATCAAGATTAACTATCACAAGTCTATCCTTTACCAACTTGACAGCCAATCACATCTCCCCAGTTCATGCTTAATTTCCAAATGAAGACAATGACAAAGTCACGCTTCCACCTGATATAATGTACAAGTGAAAAAAAGCTCCATTCTTCCCCCAGAATAGATGACAAAATCCCTTGAGGAGTGCCTAGTATTTTAGTATCCTATATTTTGAATATGACAATGGAGGTTAATAACAATTATGGGTAGTATCTCAACAATGTTAAATGGTAAAGAAATAGAGAAAACCTACAGATTTATCTGTTTGATATGTGTGTATGCATGCACAGATATATTCTTAACAAAATAAGACAGGAACACTCGTTTCCACTACAGCAGGGCCTTAGTTGGCATTTAATAGTATTTTTTTCTATCTCCCATTCCATAATTCCTCACGCTCAGCAAACACTTCTTAAGGAACTGGTTCTTTATGTGTATGTGTGATGTATACCCTCATTTCTTTCTTTCTTTTTAAATTCTTCTCTTATACATTGCATCCTGACCACAGGTTCCCCTCCGTGTACTCCCCAACCCTTCCTCACCTTCTCTCTCCCATAGATCCACTCTTCTTCCATTTTCTTACAAATAAAACAAAACAAACGAAACAAAAGAGCATGCCTTCCAGGATACCAACCAAACATGGCATAACAAGTTGCAGTAAGAATGGCACAGACCCTCATACCGAGGCTGGACAAGTCAACCCAGTAGGAAGGGCAGGCAAAAGAGTCAGAGACAACCCCACTCATACTGTTAAGAGTTATGCAAGGACATCAAGCTACACAACCATAACCTATATGCAGAGGATCTAGCTGAGATCCACAAGGTCCTTGATTGTCACTTCAGCCTCTGGGAGCCCTGCTACACCCCTTCCTCCCGGTCTTCTGAGGGGTTCTCCGTGCTCTGTTTAGTGTTAGCTGTGGGTCTCTGCATCTGCTCCCATTTGGTTGCTGGATGATGCTTCTCCGATGATGATTGAGCTAGACACCAATCAAAGAGTATAGCAGAATATCATTAAGGATCATTTCATTGACTTTTTTTTTTTTTTTGCCAGTCATGTTTAGTTCTATCCTAGGTCTCTGGGCTGTCCAGCCTCTGGTTCCTGGCCATCTAGGCAGTGTCAGTGTACCTAGAGTTTTCCTGCCTGGCCCACAGTCAGGACAAATCTCTCTCACCCGCCAGTCCCACAGCAGCTCAGACCCAACCAAGTAAACACAGAGACTTATATTGCTTACAAACTGTATGGCCGTACCAGGCTTCTTGCTAACTGTTCTTATATCTTAAATTAATCCATTTCTATAAATCTATACCTTACCACATGGCTCATGGCTTACCGGCATCTTCACATGCTGTTTGTCATGGCAGCGGCTGGCAGTGTCTGTGACTCAGCCTTCCACTTCCCAGAATTCTTCTCCTCCTTGTCCCGCCTATACTTCCTCCTGCCTGACTACTGGCCCATCAGTGTTCTATTTACTAACCAATCAGAGCAACACATTTGCCATACAGAACATCCCACAGCATGTCAGGCATGGGCTCCCTCTCATAGTATAGACTTCAAGTTGGACCAGTGATGGGTTGGCCATTCCCACAAGCTCTCCACCACCATTACCCCAACACATCTTGTGGGTAAGACATATTATAGGTTGAAGGTTTTTGTGGCTGGGTTGATGTCCTGGCTCCACTGCTGGGAGCCTTACCTTGTGTATAGAAGATGGCTGGTTTAGGCTTTGTGTCCCCCATTACTAGAAGACTTTGCTAGGTTCACTTTCATTGATTCCAGGGAGTTTCCGTTACACTAGGTTTCTACACAGTCCCCCAAATGCCCTCCAATTCTAGTCATCTCTCCCCATACCATTGCGGCACACTTGTTTATACTGTGAAGATGTGTTTTTGCCAAGGGGTCTTCTGATTGGCTTAATAAAGAGCTGAGCCAATAGCTAGGCAGGAAAAGGTTAGGTGGGATTTTGGGAGACAGAGAAGAAGAGATGGGAGGAGACACAGAGGAAGCAGGATGGGCGGCACTGGCAAAACAGATTAAAAAAAATGGGTTAATTTAAGTAATAAGAGCTAGTTGAGACAAGCCTAAGCTAAAGGCCAAGCTTGCATAATTAACAAGTCTCCATGTCATTATTTGTGAGTTGGTGGCCCAAAGAAAAATCCAACTATACTATACTCCTCCCCCACAAATACATTTGAACCCTCCTGTTCCCATCCCCACCTGCCCCCAGGATCTGAGCTATTTATAACTCGGGGGTGGGGATTGTTGTAGTTTCCCAGTGACCTTAATAAAAGGCCATGGTAACTTGAAGAGATGCCCTAAAGGATCCCCTACACTCCCAACATGCTTCTTTACCTCACTGTGGTAAAGTAACCTGCTGCCCTCCCAAGTGTAGTCTGGATCAATCACCCCTGTTAACAACATAATCTCTGTTGGTAGTTTCTCTTGGCAGAAGCATGCTCCTCTTGAAACAAAACCTCTAGGTAAGGAGAATATAACATTTCAGGAACAGGAAGTTAATCAAGTGGTAGTGGGTCATTAGGGATGATTCACCATTTCTAAGCCTTGATTCCTGGATGAGTGAATCCTGGGTATAGGAGAAATGACCACACATCTGAAGCTGGTTCAGTGCACATACAGCCTTCTGAGATCCCAGCTGCAGTGATCCAGGTTATTGCTACCTGGGTTACACTTGACCTATGTCTTTAAATGACCATTCCACTGTTCTGCCAGGCTAGCTACTTCAGGGTGGTAAGGAACATGGTAAAATGAGAGAATTTAGTGAGAAGGCGCTCACAGTTGTGCTTTGACTGTGGAGTATGTTCCTTGGTCAGAAGCAATGCTGTGTGAAATACATGATGATAGCATTCTGAAGTCTACAGGTGGTAGTTTTGAAAGAAGCTTTATGGGCAGGAAAGACAAGTCCATAACCAGAATAAGTAACTATCCCAATAAGAACAAACCTCTATCTTTTCTCTGATGGAACTTGTCCAATGTAGTCAACTTGCCTTCAAGGAATGGTGCCATAGCTGCAGCTCAGTGTTAGTCTCTGTTGTAAGCAGATTTGTCACTCAGCAGCAGTTATAGCCAGGTCAGCCTTGGTGAGTGGAAGTCTATGCTGCTGTGTCTCTGCCACCATGCCTACTTTGATCATGGGCTCACTGGGCCATGACAAGGATAGTTAGGCAAGAAAGTAAATGATTATCCACAGAACATCTTATCCTATATACTCGATTATTGAGCTCCCCCTCTGCTGAGGTCACAAGGTTATTTTTTATGGCGATTTATGTTCTTATTATTGCCACTCTCGATTTCTGATAATGTCAACACTGCTGATCCATGTCTCGACACAGGCTGGCTTCTAGCTTGTTAGACGGAATTCAGTTGACTTCTTCCAGCTGTCATTTGGTATCTGTTCAGTAAAGATTGTTAGGGCTTTATTATCATCCCAAGGGAAATGTAAATAAAGTAAAATTGATGTTCTCTCTCTACCCCACCAGTTGGAACACCCTCAAATGATACATCACATCTTTATGATATTTGAGTCTCTTTACAATGTGAATCATGGTCTTCTCTTCCATGGAGGATATGTCTACACTGATACTTGCTTTTATAAAGCCAATTATTCTATTGTTACACTAAACTGTCACTTAGCATGATGTTATTTATTAGGAAATGACAAAAGGACCTTAAATCAGTTCTTTTACAGTGGAACAATAGATAAGTGATACATACATGCTTGGCTGCCTTCCCCAAAGTATTTTGACTAAAAACCAATCTTTATAATTATCGAACTCTTCCTGTTACAACTTGGGTAAACATTTGCTCTTCTGCCTACTTATGGAAGCATCGCTGGCACTGTCTGCTTTTGGAGAAGTGAATGAGACTTCAGCCTGGCCAATGAGACTTGACAAAAGAGTCTGAGAATGAGTCAGTCTTCTAGTTGCCTCCAGCTTTCATCTTGACACAATCCAGAGTTATCTGAGGCAGTCTCAATGGTCTTTATCACGTTGGGCTGTGGAAATACCTATGGGATATTTTCTTGGTTTCTTGTTAACATGGGAGGGCCCAGCTCATGGTGGGTAGTGCTATCCCTGGGCAGATGGATTTGGGCTGTATAAGAAAGCCAGCTGTGGTTAACTAATGCAAAGGTATCAGCCCTGAAATCATATAAACACAACACACACAACACACACACACACACACACACACACACACACACACACACACACACACACACGGACACACACACACGGACACAGTACACAGACACACACACATAGACACAGTACACAGACACAGACACTTAATAATAATCAACTAAAAAGAAGCTACCAATTTGAGAAGGAGTATAGAGGTTGCATGGGAAGGGTTGAGAAGTAGAAAAGGAAGGAAGACATGGTATAATTATATTTACTTTAGAACATTTTGATAAAAATCTGTGCAAAGAGGAAAGTAGTTGAAAGCAAGCCTGAGTTCAGTCCAGTAATCAGTGTTCCTTCACAATCCCTGCTACAAACTCCCACCCTGAGTAACTTCCAAAGTAACTTCCAAGAACTGCAGGTGCTTCTTGTACCACTTATACCATCATTATTATTATCATACCATCATTTTATTTTATTTTTAAATTTTATTCTTAGTTCATAAAATTCTGATAGTTAACACTTCTAACAAATGAGTCAGTAGTTTACATGGAGGTACTGAGGGGTGATAAGTCATTTCGTGGGGAAGTGCCACACCAAACGTAGACACTGAGAGAAAAGAGCAGAACTTGACAGAGTATTTTTAGGTGCTTCTTCTAATTCCACAGTACAGAGAGTTCAGTATGTATAGGCTTTGGGGAGGGTCTAGAGAGGGTTTCTTGGAGGAGTCTGCTGATGAAAAGGCGATTTCTCCTAATACTAAACAAGGGAATTCAAGGAGAATTCTTAAGAGAAAAAATGTTGCTGTGAAAAGCCATATCTCCCTTCAAAGATGTAGGATTGGGCTGGATTACTTCTTATTCTAGTGAGTGGAAATGATTTTTTAAATGAGACCACTTAAAGAACGGGATGTTCTGCTGTGAAATCTCTGGGATGAGATTTTATTGGAGTTGGGTAAGGCATGGATGTTTTGCCTGTGAATCAACCTGGGGGATTCCTGCCTAAGATGGAAACCTGAGGCATGAAGGGGCCTGTGGGGGAGAAGCCACACCATTATCATGATTTTGTGAGCTAAGAAAGTAGAAGTGCTTCGCTGTGAGAATGGCATTGTCTCAACTGTAAACGAACTCTGGCACTAACTACATGGTTCTGGAGGTTTTACTCTCTATCAAACCCTTTGAAAGATGGATCTAGTGCAACACTGTCATTAGGGTGCATAGGACTGACCCCAGGCTCAGTTTTAATGCTTAGTCCCAAGCTGATGACACCGTATTGGGAATGAGGGTTTGGGGGAGAGGAACCTGACTACAGGAAATGGGCCACGGAGGCCATCTTTCTGACAGTTGTATTCCGGAGTCCCTTGGTCTTTTTCCTCTTCCTGTCTGCTGGGAGGAGAGTGGCTCCTCCACCCTTTCTCTGTGATAGGCTGCAACATCCGAAACAGTGAGCCAAACAGATCTCAACTCCACTGAAGTTCTTTGTTTCAGACATTCTGTCACAGCGACGACGAAGTACACATACTGACAGGCAAGGGATACAGATTTCAATGAGACAATGAGGAGGACCTCAGCCAGCGTGACTTTCTCACAATGGTAACCTAATTTCCGTCAGTGCCCAGCCTGTCTGTCTTGTGTGCCTGTTATTTTAAAACAGTGATTGCAACATCGAAGCAAAGATTTCCTCCTGGGAAGCAGCTGCATTCTCTCATTTATAGTTACTTGCTGGCTCCTTGACTAGTTATCATTTTGAATTTTCCCAGCGGATACCAGGGCAGTTTCCTCTGTTTTTCTAGTGATAAAACCTGATACTTCAGCAGCCGCTTATTTGTGGACATTAATTGCATCTTTGATTAATAGACTTCTTATCACAGTATATATCTGATGTTTATTCAGATAATATTTTGCTTAACTAAAAAAAAAACAAGAAACAACTTATTATGTTCTTCTTGCTGATATGATTTCCTCTTTTCTAATTGCCTTGAAAGAACATCTTCTGTGCATTATCTTCCATAGAAAGATTAGAATCTCAGAATCTGCATGGAGGAAGTGAAGTATATGTTTTCCAAGGAAAAGTAACCTCAATGGTAGACATTTGATAGACTTGTAAGCATAATATTTCATCAAAATAAGAGTCCTCTAGAGAAGTAAGAGCCTCCTATCTACAGGGAAGGCATGGAAACAAAATGGAGGCTCAGGCCAGGGCAGGGAAAAGAAGTACAATTTTAAGGAAAGATGAGGAGAGAAAAAGGACAGGGCATTGCTAACGAATGCCTGTCCAGAGTGCAGGTTCCAAAGGTGAAGGAAAACACACAAAAGCTTGTGGAATAAATATTCTCCAAATCATTGCATTTCAGAATTATTACCTTTGTCGTCAATTCTCACGTTAGAAGTAGATCTGTCCTTTTGAAAAGAAGCAGGGCTGGCCTTTAGGGAGCAGACTAGGCGATAATAGGTCAATTGCAATAGCTTACACAAGATAAACATGCAGAATTTGTAGCTGGAAAGATATTCCCAGGGTCAGTTCCAGGGGCGTATGCCACGTGGTGAAGTGAGAGGAGAAGGGGGAGGAGTGTTCTTATGGCTGCCATCCGAAAGGATCCCAACATGAACTGGACAACTAACTTAGTCCTTCTTGGCCTCAGACACCTCAAGAAGGAGTGAGAGGTTTGTTTTAAGTCATCGTTACAGTCATTTTATGCATTTGAAAATGCAAAGAAAGCATTTTTTTAATTTAAATTTTGCTTTTTTTAAGTTTCATGAGTAGATTGATGCAAAAAAATTTTTTTTATTCATCCCAGATCGGGCATCCACAGGCCAAATGAAGGTTTCCATCCGACTCCAGCTTGAGGAACCAGTAAGTTCACTGGGGCTTCAAACATGAGCCTGACTGAAGAGTTACATAGGTGAGCATGGGTGACTCAAAGGCAGTTGTACCACCAAGAAGTCCCAGTTCAGGATAGATAACGGTTCAGAAGAGCTGAAACCTTATAGTCGGTCAGATATCTTTTCCCAATGTGCTGTAGCACACCCAACAGCACATGCAGCTGGGGGCGGGAGTATGGAAGAAAGCAGTGGCCGGGCTTTCAGGTGAGGGTTAGTGGTAAGGAATCCTCACCCCTCATCCCTACTATTACTATAGATCCATGGAGCGCTGCTTTGTTGTGTTTATTTCATTGCCTGGGCTTGAGAAGGGTGGCAAGGTATTCTGAATGTATTTACTCAAGTGATCCAGTACTAATACATCAAAACCTCCACAAAGATGATAACACAGACTTTATCGATAATGTTAAGCCTTGGAAACAACCAAGAGTTCCTTCAGCGGGTGAGCTGATAAATGAATAATGGCAAGTGTACACAATGACATATCACTTGTTAAGAGAAAGAACATTTCAGGGTACAACACCAAGGACAAAAAAAATCAATTGTATTTCTATATACTAGAAGTATATATATATATATATATATATATAAGCAGATGATCCTGAAATGAAATTAAGAAAACAATATCATTATAGTAGATGCAGCTTAGATCATAACAAATTTCAGTCTAAAAAGCCTCCAGTGAGCTGCCTTCTTAGTCAGTATGAGACATTCCAATGAGCTCATGCCACCAAGATATCTATCTGGCCGCTCTGCCTCCCTCCCGCTCCATTTTCCTTGCTTCAGGCTTAACTGTCCCTCAGCTTTGGCAGGTACACTCTGGAAACCCTAATCCCAGAGGCCTGCATAGTCTGTGCCTCACAAACTGCTACTGCTTCTCTGCTCAACTATCAATAACATGCATTAAAGAGGTCCTCTCTCATCAAAATAAAACAATGTCCTCCACTCGTGTTGCTTTTTTCCCCTCTTTACATTTATACACAGAGAGGCATACATAAACTTAGAATTTTTATGTGCATGCTCTACAACTTTTCATCTTGGAAATGTTCCAAAAAGAAAAGGCAAGAATAGTCGATAGAAACCTTCTACCATTTGCCTATCTTTACCTATTTCTGTGTGTATTTGCCAAGGAAATGGCTATTCACTAAAACAATAATCACAACCAAATGCTCACTTTGGGAAAAGTTATATTGATTCCATTCTATTATCTAATCTTTAGTTCAGATTTGAATTATTTAATTATTTCAAGCAGTTTCATAGCTGTGTTTCCTTATCCAGAGTCGTGTCAACAATCACTTATGGCACACCATTAATCTTTCTAACTACCTTTATTCTACAGTAGTTTCCAGCTTATCTTTGTCTTTCATGTTGGTAACTATTTTGAATATTCTTAGTGTTTATCATATTTACTTATTCTCTCATGATTAAAGTTAAATTAAAAATTTTTGGCAAGAAAATTCCAAAGGTAACATGTTCTCTTCACATCAGAAACTATGATGGTGTCTACCTTCCATTTCCCCATTTTCTTGCTTATCTTCTTTCTCTGTCAGAGTGGAAGTTGCCTGGAAGATCTGACTTCTTTGTTCACTCAGCCCCAGGTTTCACAGATTTGGTAAATAGATTTTGAGTTGGTGAATGAATCCACAGCCAGCCAGAATTGTCTGATGTGGTGATATTTTAATTGTGCTGAAATGTGATTTTATTTGTATGTTAATAAATAAAGTTGCCTGGAGATCGGAGGTCAGGGAGCCAGAAACAGAAGTCAGGCAGTGGTAGCCCATGCCCTTAATCTGATCACATGGCAGGCAGAGTCTGTGTGGTTAAGGACAGAGCCAAGCATGGTGACACGAACCTTTAATCCCAGTACCAACCATAGAGACCTGGAGGTCTGTATAGACATGCAGTGATGAGGAAGTCATGTGGCTGAGCTTAGAGCCAATGAGAGAGCAGAACAGAAAGGCAATAAAAACAGGTTAGACGGGAAGAAGCTCTCTCTGGGGATGCCATGGCAGCAAGGTGGTAAGATAAGGTAGTTGTGGCTCTTTGCTAGTTCTCTGATCTCTTTGGCTATTACCTCTGTATTTGGCTCTGTGTTTCTTATTTAATAAGACTGTTTAGAAATTCGTCTATAGTCTGACATAAAGTAGAATAGTTGCCTCTACAGTGCCATCAGGTTGCCCTAGGTAGATGTTTTACTGAGCCTACATCCTACTCAGAGAAAGAAGGGAATCCTAGAAATTAACCTCCCTTGGCATCTGGGAAATTTCTTTAAATGATTTTTTGATTGTGCATTGAATTTGCTCATGTCTATCCATTCCACATTAAACAATATGTGCTCCTGTTCTATGCGACCAGGTACATTCTAAACATGCACATGATTGTTATAAAATAAAAAGTTAGAAATTATAGTAATATTTTCTTTCCAGACTTCTGTGGTTTGCTCTTCAAACTCCTGGCTTGTACATAGACTTCTAGTCTGAGATGAGGTGTATCCCTGGTAGATGGACTGTGGTGTGTTGAGTGTTCACACAAGTCTTTTTACTGGACAGCATTTTGACAGGGGACCCACCAGATTTTAGGCATTGTATGTTGACTTGTCCTGATAAATCCCAGGCAGATCTGTCAAGTCCCTCAGAGGCCTCTGAAAGTTCTTCACTGTTGATAATACTTTAGATAAAGACACTCCAGATCTCAGTTTTTGACTTCTGGATGTTCTGCCAGGAAATTTCTTCAGTTCCTGGAAAATGGTAAATTCTCAAAGGATAGTCCCTTCCAGTACAGGCTTCCAACGATGCGACTCAGAACATAACCAGGAATCTGAACCGTCTAGCACGCTTTGAAAAATCAGTCCCATAATTATCTGAAGAGCTCCTTTAATTAAATCCATGTTTCCAGGATGCATAATCCAAACTGAAACATTCCAGAAGTGTACTTACCGAAAATAATAGATTGTGACTGTTTAAACCCCTGGTGCTTTAAATCAGCCACACCATAGTGGGTCCTGCAGCAGTGAGGGCTTTGTTCCCAAATGAAGGTCCCATTGAAGAAGGATTGCCTTCTATGGTGGGATCAATTTATGTCATTGTTTCTTCACAAAATCTTTTCTTTCCATAGAGTGTCCACACAAATTATTCTTTTCTGATGAAGTGATATGACATATATTCTACTTAGGTAATATTTATTTTAAGAATTTAAAAATGTTTTTCATTTTCAAAGTCAGGCTTTACTGTATGTAGTCCTGTGATTTATATCAGGGTAAATAAAAGTCTAATTTTTTAAAAAGGTATAACATCTCAGGTCTGTTACATGTCCTCCCTTGTGCAACAGATTTTGTTTTTTCGAGGCAGTAGGATAACTGTCCTTCAGCTCCTCCTGAATCACGTGCTTCAGTATTCCTGATAGCATGTGTGGTGACTGAGTGTTGGCTGCTTGAACCCTGAGTGTCTTTCAACCAAAAGAATGGGCCATTAATAGATTTTCTATGTATGATTTTTAAGATTTTGAAAGAGTTAACATTTTGGGATTTCAAAAGGCATTGTTAACACACTATTTATTTCAAATCAGTATAGAACTCCTAAGGGGAAGAAAGATTCAGTCAGTATTGAAAATTATGTTTGGCAAATGTTTTTGGAGAACATTTAAGACATTTAGAAAATAATTCCTGCTAAATCTCTTATTTGGAACACATTATTTTCCTCCCAGTCTGGGAATGATTAAATATCTTTTTGGTCCATCTCATTAGACAGAAATTATTGACCAAAGAACTAATACATTTTAGAAGACAAATGTCTGGAGGTTCATAGATGAGTTCTAACAAAAAGCCACGAAATAAAAAGAGTGTGCCCATAGACACCCTCACTGTACACATACACACAATCTCCGTCTAAAGCTAACAGGTACAGTTATTGCTCTCAGCCCTCGAGGTGCAGCATCAAGCGTTGCTATTTGCTCGACATCTCAGCTGCCTTTTTATACACTCGGTTGTATCCAGCTTTCCATTATTGTTGGCAAGACATCCCTCCTTGGAATGTCTGCTCTACTCAGGAGGTGAGCTCGTGCCAGCCTTCTGCAAGAAAGGGACAAAATGAAATCTGTAATTTAAATAAAAGCTAGTGGTCCAATAAAATTGGCAATGGAATAAAATGTTCTTCAAAGTCTCCCCATCCCGAGTGAAACTCAGTTTTGGAGGGGCTTAACACCCCTGCCCCAACACACACACACTTTCAGAGCTTTTATTCTATGACAAAGATCCTCAGAGGAAGACACCTTCTGGTAACTTCAGTAGGAAATTGTTTGTGTTACTATGTCAGTAAAACATCTTAGAGTCATCTAGCTTGTCGTTTTTAAATTAAAAGTTGCCTTTGCTCAAAGTGAAATGAGACAGACATGATCCTGGATATATTTTCCATAGAGGCACCTGCTTTGGGTGCAACCACACATAGAAAGATTTTTGGCAAAATAAATGGTCTAATCCATTCAAGGGATGATATTTTGGATTCTATTCATGGCACCTTTTAAAGGGAATTTTTAGTGTGTTGTCTAGACTTGTGTCCTGAGGTCAGCACACAGCCTGAGGATACTTCTCTTTGGTTGAAATAGGAGAAAGACAAAGAAATTCAAATTAAAACCTCACCCTGTTTAGTGAGGCTGTGCCTGGGATCACAGGAATTTGAAAGAAAAGAACTATTTTAAGAGGCCAAATATGTCTATATTAGTCAAATAAACACCCTTAAGACGAGGGCAAAATTTGTCACCTTATAGTACAATTTTTTTTTTCAAGACAGGGTTTCTCTGTGTAGCTTTGCGCCTTCCCTGGAACTCACTCTATAGCCCAGGGTGGCCTCAAACTCACAGAGATCCACCTAGCTCTGCCTCCCGAGTGCTGGGATTAAAGGCGTGCACCACCACCACCCAGCTACCTTATAGTACAATTTAAGACCTATAGTTAGTCTATGTATTATATATATATATATATATATATATATATATATATATATAAACATTAATTTTGATGATTAAAACAGAAGTAACTTAGATAAATGTGTAAAATTAGGACAGTTAGGGCTGTGGTGATGGCCCAGTAGACAGAGTCCTTGCCAGGCAAGATAAGGATAAGAGTTTGGATCCCCAGAACCTGAAGAAAAACCAGATGATGGACAGCTGTCATCCCAGTGTTCAGGTGCTGAAGACAGAGAATCCCTGAGGTTAATCTAGCTAACTAGAATAGCTGAATGTGTAGGCCCAAGAGAAGCTGCTTCAACAAATAAAGTAGAAAGCAATCAAGGATGACTCCTCACATCAACCTCTGGCCCCTCACATACATGAACATATACATGTGAAGACGAATACAGACACACACACACACACACACACACACACACACACACACACATACACACATATAGATATACACACTCATGCACATGTGTGTGTGTGTGAATGTGCTCAAACGACATTATCCCAATTATGCTTGAGGAACATATGTACACTCCTCTGGCCCTCAGCAATGTTGATTAGATTTTCAGTTATGCTTCTCGGAGTCACCAACATTGGGACAACCTGTAAAGTGTATGCCACTATGAGATATATCAAACACCTAAAAAGACTTGTGCTGGCTGACACATGGCATTCTGATACCTGGTGGCCATTTGAAGGACACCTTGGAAGTCATGCCCATCAGAGCTGAGCTCTCAGAACTATATATCCTGAAAAGTAATGTCTTTTATCTGTATCAAACTCAGTGATTAGATGTTAGCTTTGGATATTGATTTTCTGTGATATTTTTGATAGGAACCTTACAGGTTTGACACAAAAATCAAAGTTGTAAGTCAAAAGTTGGCATGTTTTTGAAATCCATTCAGTTGAAGTTTCCTCAATGATAGTTAAAGTAATCATTATGGACATGACTTGCATTGACCATATACTTTAGTTTCTGTCTACTTCCTCTCTTACTCCAACTTCCTTTTACATTTGAATATATTTAAAGTAAGAGTTGATTAACTTGGCTATGAACATCCATCTATTGCATGCTGGCGTCAAGTCTTGATTCCTAATCCCATACAAACATACATATTTCTAAAGCATGGGACAACACTGCCCAGATGTTGTTCTTTATTTTTCTTTCGGCCTTAACTTCAAATTACAAAAGGTTATGTTCATTTAAGTCAGAAGAGATACATGTGTCCACAGATATACGTATATACAGTCTCTTGGAACAATGGTGCTGGATTTGTACCAGGTACTTAAACTTATCTGTAGCTTAATATGAGGAAGAACTTTCTTGGAACAGTATTTTAGTGTGTGCCAAAGAGTGCACCCGCCACTCTGCATAGTCAGATACATCACTAAGGTCTCTGGGAAAAAATCTGTATAATATACAGAAAACTACACATTAACATGGCATGACTTAATATTATTTATGCTAACAATGTTTTATTATCATTTGAAATGTTTCTTTATTTTACATTTGAGTCATATTGTGATAGATCCACAAAGAAGCTATTCTGTCATATTTATATTCAGAATGCTACTTAGAAAACGTATTTTCCTCATCTTACATGTACTAACATAATGAGGAAACAGCATTCTTGTGTAGTGAGGCAGAATGCTTCACGAGGAGGGAGCAATGAAACAAAAAGAAAATAATTGGAAAAATCAGGAGTGTTTCTGTGATAAGCCAGATATGTCAAAAGTAGTTAACGTTTCTTCCATACATAAAACTGGAGAGAAAATTAAGTTAAATAGTGTTTGAGGATACACAGAAATGATCATACTTGAAATTTAAGATGCTTTTTTATAAATCATGTGCATTGATAATTGGCATTATACTACATACTACTACATTGCTTGTTCTATCAAAGTATCAGACTGTTTTCTCTCTGCTATTTTGGTTGTTCCTTTCTCCTGAACTTCTCTCTCATTTCTACTCATAATTTGGATAAAAAATTTCCCATCATATAACCTGACTCTCAATCAATTGTTCAAGCCATTGACCTCCCTCTCTTTACTTTTACATCTGTATGTGCTCACCCACTACCACAGTGCTAATGTTAGCTATCCTGGTTTCATTTCCATTGTGATTAAAAAATCAATTTAGGGGAGAAAAGGTTTATTTCAGATTATAATTCCAGGTTATGGTCTACCGTTGCAAGGAACTCATGGCACCAGAAACCTAAAACATCCCATCCCCAGTCAGGAGCAGAGAGGAGTTAGTGGACACATGCTCACTTGATTGGTGTGCTCAGCTCAGGAAAGGACCTTCTCTCTTAGACAACCCAGGACCACAGGCTTAGGGAATTATGCCACCCTTGGTGGGTTGAGTCAATTAACTTAAAACAATCACCCACAGACATGCTAACAGGACAATCCAATGTAGATAAGCCTTCACTGAGGCTCTTCCCAGGTGATCCTAGCTTATGTCAATTTGACAATTAAAGCTAACCATCACGTTAGACTTATCAATAAAACTTCTCAATGCTATATTTTATCGCCAGTTTTCCGACCTTCTTTTAAGTGGGAGCTCTGAAAAAAAGTACACTCTTCCATTCTGATTTTACATCTACTTTACACTTGATCTTGGCTCCATTTTAGGTCTGCCATGGTCACCTCTGAACTCATCGTCTCTTTACATACTGTTTTCTCAGTGCTTGGTGGTTGACAATTGTCTTTCTCATTCTGCCACCAGCTTTTCTACCTTCATGTATTCTATGCCTTGGTCTGTGACCATTAAATCATGAAGACATATTTTTATTAAGACAATCATTTCACAAGGCAAAGAGGAGAGAGAAAACCTCAACCACTTATGTGCTTCATAACAGAACTTCAATATACACGAGGCAAATAGAGCACATAGCTACAGGAATAGTAGAGTTTGACTTGTAAAATGTAATTCTTCTCAAGAATTGATTGGAGACAAAAACAACATATAGAACACCAGACCGTGTTACTAACATTGGTAACATTTTTATGAAGTATTCCACGTCATGATAGCATGTCACATGTTTATAAAGCACTCCAACTCATGACAGCAGGTCCCATGGTCAAGAGCAACTTGAACACTCACTGATTGCCAACATGTTGCATTTTAAAACAATCCTAGACAAGCTGAAAAGGATTTCAATAATACATAGAATTTGTCTGAGTAGAACTGAATTAGATGTCAATAACAAAAAGTGTTTGAAAAATAATCACCAAGTACTTGGAAAATAAGCAACATTCCTTTTGCCTATTGAACAAAGAAAATCATGAAGAAAACAAAAATTATTTTGAGCTTAATAAAAATAAGAACTATAAAAATGTATGCATTGCATCTAAAGATAGGCATAAAAACCACTTCAAATGTTTGTCTTAGTAAAGAAAAACACCTAAAATAATTGATCAAAGCATTCTTCTTAAGCATAAAAGAGGAGAAATCTGTGCCTAAGGATGCTAAAGAGAGAAAATGAAGGGAAAGCTGGAGAAATAGAAATGAAGAAACAAGAAAAATGAGTGGAACTCAAGCTAATTCTTTGCTATCATCAATACAACTGTTAGACTAAGCAATAAAGGAAGATGAAATATTGGTTAGGTTTAGGTGACTCACAGTCAGTTTTCTTCTGTATTTTGACTAGTTTATATTTTTCTAAGGCTCAAGGAAGGTTGCAGAAGAGGAAAGAGAAAGATTATAGGAGCTAGATAATCAGGATATCTTGCCTGAGATGGTGTCCTACACAGAATATAGAACAAGGGAGCTGCACCCATGAAATCTCAACAATATGGTCATCTAAATAAGACCTGAATTATGACAGCTGACATGCCAGTGTGGATGGAGTTAATCTCACAAGGCCATATACCTGATTAAAAAAACTACAGTCAATTAATAACTGTTGAGAGAGGAAGAACAAGTCTTCCCCAGAAATGGACCCTCCAGTTGCCAATCCAATCCCAATGGTCAGCCCTAACACATATAAAGACAAGTCACACCAAATGGGCTCAATTGTTCATATATATCACACATATATAATATATATCATATACAATATATAGCATATATATGATATTAAACGAGATAGTTAAAGAATGGGAAACTTCGGACAAATAATCACTATAAATGTAGATTTAAATACTCTTGGTGGAAGCAAACTATACCTGATAACATAAAAAGGGAACAGCTGTCATCACCAACGGTGTTCCCACTGGATTGCATAGCAGTTAGTGTAACTCATCACTTTAACAGGGTTAAGGAAAAAGTCAAACCATGTCAACATCCAGAGACATACAATAAAATTCAGCACCCAATCAAGTTTTGTTTAATTTTTAGCAAAATCTCTTAAGTTTCTTAGCCTACATGAAAAGCATTTGTGTGAGCTGGGGATGAAGCTCATTGAGTAGAATGTCTACCTACTGTTCATGAAATTCTGGATTGGGTGACGAAAGTATGGTAACTCATATCTGTAACCCCAGCAGTTAGGTGCTGGAGAAATGAAAATTAGTAATTTAATGTTATCCTTGACTAAATAGCAGCTTTACCTCAGCCTGCACTAGACAAGACCTTGTCTCAAAAAGTAGATAAATTTAGAGGCATTTGTGGGAAATAGTGTAGAGATTTTTAAAGAAATTAAAAATAGAACTAATCAGGATATAACTGAAAGGAAGTGAGGCTGGTACCTCAAAAAGATGTGTATATTTCCATATTCTTTGCATCATTGTTCACAACCTGAGCGACTGAACAGGTGACAAAATCCTGGTATGTTTACACAATAGAATATTAATCAGCCCTGAAAATTGAGATCTTGCTGTTTACAACAATCTTATGCTAAATGACATAAGCCAGAAAAAGATATTTCCATAATATTGCTTACATGTAGACTTAAAAAAATTCAACTCTACAGAAATAAAAAAAAAAAAAACACAACTATCCATGGGAGTGAGGAGAAGAAATGGGTAGCAATTTAGTGAGGATAAAAGAGGCAAATACATCCAACTAGCAACCCTATAGGTCTAGCATACAACATCAAAGATACGATATACAAATCATTCTGTATGTAGATGTAGTTAATAATTGCGTTAGCTGCTCTTGCAAAACTCAAAACCCAATCCAAAAGAAACAAAAACAGAAAAAGCATCTCCTATCTAGCAACTCTGTGATTACATGCTGCAGTGTTCTGCCTTACAGCTCTGTTCCTCTTTCCTTGCCTGATCTAGCTGGCTGTTGGGAAGGGAGGAGTTACCATAAATTTTAGACAAAATACAAATAAATGAGAGCAGTTATAAATGTTTTGCTTCATTTGATGTATTCACCTCAGAACCAACCAACACTGTCAGTACTTTTTAATTCTGATGATTTGACACAATGTCAACATGTTTTATAGATGTTAAAGGAAATTTTTATATAAGAGGATTTCCATGAACTATCAGTTTGTATAAAATATGAAATTTCTTATTTGTATGAAGACATTCCTAGACATATATAAATAAACATTTTGCCAGAGTGTAAGATAGAATAAATGTACCAATGATATCATCTTGCTGAAATGTAGATAAAAGATCCCTATTACCTACAGGGAATCAGTAAGGGTGAAAGAGAGAAGTATTTTATTTTCCCCAGAGAACTTGTACATATTAATAAAAAATTTAAATGCCGTTTCAAGAAATGTCCTGGAATCGAGTTTCTATCCCTTCTGGCAGCCAACTCTCTTGAGTGTATCCTCTACTATAAACTTAGCTTACAAAGTAATTTAAACAGTCCACGCAACAGAATTTCTGCTGAAAGTGTGAGACCCTCTCAGAAAGGCTATGCCGAGAATGCAAATCAGTTCCAAATGCCCCATGCTTTTCTTGCTGTTTATCTTGCTTTTGATTCACTAGTGAGAAGAAATGGCTATGTGTGTATAAAAATGGTTTCCCAAATGTCTCAGTTCTCAAATAATGCTACATGTTGTGACTGCTGACAGGTTAAGTCTAGTGGCATTTTCAATTATAATTTTGTTACATTGTTAGCAATCAGTGCTTCTGTCTACTTCCCATTAGTGTGCAGTCCATTGTTAATAAATGGAAGAATGTTTACTTTCTGTGGGTATAGACAAATCTCTCTGTCAAGAGGAAATCTGTAAACAACTGTCACCAAAAGAGTGTAAATAAAGGGCAACTTTAAAATTTGCCTAGTTTTAGAAATGCTAGAGAAAAGAAACACTTATATATAGGTAAGAAGTCTTTTAAGTAGACATTCTGTAGATTGAAACCTGATTCAAATAGATATAATGATTAGAACATTGCCCACTGCTTATAGGTGGCTGTACCACGAGACATCAGGCTCAACACCTATGAGGCACTTTCCCCAGTCAGGTCTTGTTGCTTATTTTAGACCTATGGAGCATGGGCCCAGCTAGCCCTTCACCTGCATGGTCTATGAACTCAACATCTCAGCAATCATATTTGAATGGATTCATCTCTTCCTGTCCATCAGGCCCTACCTTCATCGTGAGGTTTATATAAAAATAACACTCTGAATTAATTCCTAGGCTATAGTTATCTTGATCTCTGATACTATTCTGATATAGAATGATCTTTCTTATTTAAGATTTATTTTATTTTTATTTGTGTGTATCTGTGTGTGAGAGAGGGAGAGGAAAGAGAGAGAGACAAAGACACAGACAGACAAAGAAAGAGATAAGACAGAGACAGAGACTATGCCATGTGAGTTTAATCTTTCAGACCAGATCCAAATGTCAAACTGTCTAGAAGTCCTTCTCTGTTCATCAAGCTGGAGTAGGTCCAACGCTTATGCAGATCTTCACATGGTAGTTTGGAAATTCACAAATCGCAAACGTGAAGCTCTTCTAGCCCAAGCTGGTAATACACTTGGGCAAAGTACAGACTTGCCAATGAGAACATTCCTGTCTTCACCTCAAACAGCAGTTACAGGGATGGAGACATACCTCAGTCTGCAGAGTGCTTGCCTAGCATGTGTGAAGCCCTGCAATCAATTTCCCAGCAACCTGTAAAATTAGGCATGGTGGCACATCCCAGCATTTGGGAAGAGATAGAGACGGGAGGATTAGCAGTTCAAGGCTGTTCTTGGTTACACAGTAAGTTCAAAGCCAGCCTGGGACACATGAAACCTGTCTCTAAAACAACACCTCCCACCCCAAATATTGACAAAACAGTAAAACAACATTTACTCATCAATATCAATGACCATTGTCACAAAGGACTATATGAACCATTTTCTGAATTTCACTGTGTTCTAAAAACACTCCCCCATATACACACACATGCACAAATTCCTTAAGTTATAAACTAGCAACTCTGTGTTCCAAATAATTTTTCCTCTTTCTTCATTATGACTGGTGCCTTAAAATGTTGCCATTCATATCCTGTATCTGTGAGAACCCTTGAGTATGGCCAGTAAAAGGCATAACCCAGCAATTCCATCAAAAGGTAAAAAAAAAATGAGAATCAAGTACCTTAGAGTGAGGCATGTTAGCTGCTGTCAGCATCCCTCTCCACAACTGTCTGTCTTTCTTCCTGCTATTTTCAAAGTGTTTACCAATCTAGTAGATGAAAATCAGGGTGGCCAGTTCCACTCTACTTAGGATTGCCTTTTGTTTGGTGTGTGTTGCTGTACAGTTGCCCTCTTATTCATCTTTAAACTCAGAAAAACTTCATTTTATATTTTGAGTCTTAAGATGAAGTACAATGAGACTATAAAGAGACCTGAGATGTCAGCTAAAGTATTGTCCTAGCTTGGGAATTAAGAGCACTTAATGCCTTTCTAGAGGACATGAGTTTGGTTCCCAGCACCTATGGCAGGTATTGCCACATACCTACATTGTCTGTGTCTGTAACTCTGGCTCCAAGGTATCTAATGTTTCTGATCTCCATGGGCACCTGTACTCAAGCACACATACACAGACACACACAGATACACACACACACACACACACACACACACACACACACACACACACACTCACACACACACACACACATAATATAGTACACACAGAAATAGACAGACATACACAAGCATGTAAACACACACACACACACACACACACACACACACACACACACACACACAGACACTGTAATGTTCAAAGCATCAAGAAAAGGCTTCACTGGGTTCTATAATATCTTTCTGATTTTGGTAGTCCATAGAAGGGAGTTTAAAAGTTCCTGTATACTGCTCATCGTTGTCTGCCATATCCTGCCTGGAATATCAGATTCTTTATGAAAAGAATCTTTAAAAAGATAGATACACTTTGGCTTGGAAACAAATAAATATACTTATCTCTCAGTATCTTAAATATCAATAATAATTTGTACTGCATTATAGACAATTTAAAATAACCCAATTAACAATATGACCCTATACATAAGAATTAGAATTTATACATTCTCTAAGGTCCATGTGAGATGTTTATAAAAATTAGTTGTATGTTAGGTTCATAAGGGAAATCTCATATATTAATGTACTTGTATTATGAAATGGCTATTTTACCACAGTGCAATTTCAGAAATACATAAAAACATATTTATGTTTTTAACAAAAACAAAATGTTGATTTTGTTAATTAAAAAGTTTTTCTTAAAAAAAAATAGACCGTTTATTTAGTTTCTCTTTTTTTTAAACCACATTCTCACCTTTCTTTTTCTCTTCTTTTTAATTGTTTGGGGATTTCTTTTTACAACTGTGAGTAAAGGAATCAAGAATAGAAAATGTGTGGAATGAAATAATAATAGAGATAATATTCATAAAAACCAGTAGGGTATGATCAAGATAGCTATAGTTTTTAAATTTTCCATCTATGAAAACAAATGGAAACAATTTCACAAATAAATTGTGAAGGCATAAAATGAGCCTTATTTGGTGCAACCTAATTATTGCCTGGTCATAGTTGAACACCGGGCTGGTGAAATGGCTTAGAGGATGAAGGTACTTGCATCACAAAACCAGGCAACTCAAGTTCCAGTCCCAGGCCCCACAGGGAGAAGGAGAGAACTAACTATTGCAAGCTGTCCCCTGCATCTTGGCAATCATATCTAATGACTCCAAAATAATAAATAAACAAACAGATAGTTAAAAAATAGTTGGACACTAACAACTGTTATTCAACTTAGGTACAAAAGAGCCAATACCAAAGCCTAACATAGATCATATAAAAGAAATTAAATAAAATGGAAAATTTAAACAAAATGGCCACTGGCAGGAATCAACTGGAAACATTTTCACTCATTATTTGCTTTGATATTGAATAATGTAGTCATATTTTCTGAAGTTAACTTTCCTAATGGATGTTATGAAAGATAATGCAATAATAATTGTCTTCTACTATGTAAGAATTTGATAAAGCTGGGCATGGACCTGTGGTCCCAGATACATGAAAGGCTAGGGCAGAAATACTACCTAAATCCATGAGTTTGAGAACAGTACAAGCTACATAGAAAGACCTTGTCTATAAAAAATATAATTCAGTGATACATGGAATACATTTTTAACATGTGGCACATAACTTATGATGTATTTAGTTCCCTTCTTCTTAAAACATAGGATGCTTTCATTCATGCCCACTTTCAATAGGCAATGTTGCCGGCTAGGTTTTACTTTTCATACCAATAAAGAAATATAATCTTTGAACCGATTTCCTATAGTAGACTCATAAAATAAATTGTAGATATAAATGGCTTGCCCAGCCAGCATAGATCACCTTGTAACTAATGTCACTATGTTTAACTATATTATGTTTCTAAGAAGCTTCGGTTAGCAGCCAAGCAATGAGATACCCTCTTGCAGCATTTAGCAGTGGGTGAGGAGGAAATGAAGGAGAAAATACGCACCAGAAAAAAGACCCTAATATGGACTTGAATCAGAAGCAGTCAGAGCGAAACTCTTTGCCAACTGGAAAGCCTTGTTCCACTCTTGACTGGAGAGTGTTCCATATGTCTCCAATTTTAAACAAAGCCACTCCCAACAGGAGCTCTACCTCAGAGAAGCCTGAGAAAAGGCTGGGTGTCAGCATCTTCGTGGTACTTAAAATCCACTCATTCTGACAGGATCTTGAACACCTGCAGTTATTTCAAAGGAATTTTGATCCAACAATAATTTACACAATTCATCATCTAGAGATGCCAAAAATTCTTTCAAAAACTGTGCTCTAGTTAGTAGAAGAGAAAAGAAAATGAGTAATAAAAAGAAGATGGTGGGTGGTAATATTTTTACATAGAACTTTTTACAGGAATCATGAAATTCTTAAGCTTTTTTCTGTCTACTTGTTTTTGTTGTTTCTCTTCTCATAGTTAAACTGTTGTTGATTTATTTTTTAATTGTATCGTGTGCTTGAAATTAGCATACACACAAAAGTGATATTATTAATATTTTTCCAAGGGATTAGAGTTTTGGTTTTATTTCAGCTGAAGTGAGAACCAGTCTGTGAGTCTCACTTGAATAATGTCGATGTTTGACAAACTCCATGAGTATTTCCTGCTAACAAAATCATCCCAAGATCTTAAATGATTGACATCAGAAAAAGTAAGGATTTGTATTCTTTGCAATCCCAGTCATCAACGAAATGTCTTTGTGCCTAAATTGAGGGTCCAGGACAAACAGGAAGAGATGATAGTATGCTGTGATTTCCTTTTTGAAAACGTCAGTGAGGGGTGAAAACAAGGCAGAGAGGAGCCTTCTAGCCACTATGGGCCAGGTTGGATTTAGGAAAAGCCAAGGAACCAATAAGTCCATTTCTTTTTCCATTAAGATCAAGTGAGAATCAATGCTTATGTCAGAAGATGACTATGAAGTGCAGATGATGGAACAAAGTGTGTAGACATGGCTCCTAGATTCTGCTTGGCCACTTCCTTCTAAAACTGCTTCCCAGAAGTCTTTGCAGTTAATGGGAATTACCCATATTGCAATTATTATCGTCTACTCTTGAAGTAAACACATGTTAAAAGCTAAGACCATTCCCTTGAGTGGTGTTTACCCAGGCCCCACCAACCCCCTGACCCCTGTCTCCTGTGGTGGACGTCTCCTTTGCTGTCAGCTCATCTTCCAGGAGAGAGACATCTTCCAGCATTGGCATTTATTAGAGGAATATGAAGACCTTTACATTTTCTTTCTTTCCAAAGTTTTCTTGTAGAAGGGAAGTCACACTTCACCAAAACAGAATTTAAAAAGAAATCAGCACGTCTTTCTTTCCAGGTTAAACACTCGAGGAGAATTTCTTGTTCTTTGTTCCCTAAAGGCCTGGCCTTTCATTGATTTTAATTAATCAATTAGGGCTCAGAAACGAGTGGTTAAAGGATATAGCACATGCAAAAATAAAATTCCCTTTTCCACATCGCCGCAACGTGCCATGGCGATGCTTGCCAACCCCATTTCATTTAGTTCTTCCAAACCTTAAACTTGGGCTTTCCTGCTTGGAAAAATATTACAGACACTTGCTCTCAAGCATCTTTGTTCTGCACCCCTAAAGACCAAGTTATACCCAGAGACATGGACGAGAGAGAACCTAATAGCCTAAATGGATCGCCTTTCCTCATGGGCAAGGGGAATCAGGGGAGGGATCCTTGGAGTAACACAGTTAAGCGGAATATTTCTTCCTTCTTTTAATTCTTTCTTTTCCCTTTTTAAAGGCCAGATTTATTGACCTACCAGAAAGTAAAATTGAAGAATGTTGTGGTTTTTACCCGGGAGGTGAGTTCAAACGCTTTTTGCCGCTTAAATAGTAGGGCTAATTTTTATTTTATTTTATGATGGAAAAATAGACTTAGCAAAAACTCAGTCCAACTTTTCATATGGATACTGTTGAATCAATTGCTTCAATAGGTGCTCAGCTTTCTGGCTTGAGAGAAAAAGAAAATACCATGTTCATTCTGAAATGGAGCAAAGTTTAAACATGGCCTTCTGGGTGGCTTGACATAGCTCTAAACTAAAGACTGCACTCTTAGCATGACTGAGATTATCTCCCCACCCCACCCCTGCCCCCACTGCTGTTTCTTTATAGTGGCCCTTGATTACAAACCTGCTATTACAGCCTTCTGGGATCCTTAACCCTTTCCAAGAGTTTTATTCTGCCTTGTCTTTCTTGTTCCCTGGGTCTTCTCTGACCTGGTGGTTTTTGTGGCCAGTCACATCCCCCTAATAGCCCTGGGCTTTCATGGTACAACAGAGGAGTTACGTTTCAGCTGTTACAGTAGGACTTTATGATCATGAGAGCCTGCCTCTGATTTTGTGACAAAAAAAAAAAAATGATGGTTCAAGGTGTGGGACCTGTGTGACATTTGAAATGTCCACTCTGATTGGTTTTCTTATCTGAAAAGGGGATTGATAATCAAATCTACCCTAGAGAGTCACGAAGATTAAGTGATTGTATGTGAGATGCCCCAATATGGCATGCACAGTACCTCAGCGAATGTTAGCTCTTAGTAACAGGAATGGCTACCGTTGACTGTCAACTTGACAGGATCTAGAATCACCCACAAGTCAACCCTCTGGGCATGTCTACTAGGAACTTTCTAGATGGGGCATAATCATTCCACAGACTACAGCCCCAGATGAAATAAACTTGAGAGAGCAAGCAGAGCCCTAGCGTACATTTCTCTCCGCTTCCTCACTGCAGCTGCCATGTGATCAGCTGCTTCAAGCTCCTGCCATATTGATGGTACTCAGAGGCTTAGGGGCATAGCCTCCTGCTGCCCCATAGTGGCTGCCGACCTCACTGCATTACTCTTCCTGTTGATGTCCCAAGGGACTCCATGAGAAAACCATTGGGACTTTACTGCTAAAACAAACATAACCTACTCTGCTTTTATCAGCAAAGAACAGTGAGGTCAACAGATGGAAGGGAAAGAGACAAGATCCCCCAATAAGGAAAGAACACAACGTCATTAAGAACCTGGGAGTAGTTGCCTGGGAGAATGCTGTTGATCCAAGTGCTAGGAGACTGGCCTTGAGTTGCCTGTGAGTCTTCATGCGTGAGTGTGTGACTGAACCTGGCAAACCTCTTCAAACCTCTTTCATTTTTAACTATTACCTGTCTGTCTGTTTTTCTGTCTGCCTATCTATCTGTCTATCTATCTATCTATCTATCTATCTATCTATCTATCTATCTATCTATCTATCTATCTATCATCTCTGTCTATCCATCTGTTCATCCATCCATCCATTTACCCATCTATTCCTCTATTTTCTTTCATCTATCAATTAATAAATCTTGCTTCTAATTTATTTCTCCAGTAATACTATCCTGTCAATGCAGCTGTGCTTAGAAAATTAGCTGACACTTCAAGTCACTACATTGAAAAGACAATTTTTATTCTTTATTTAGAAGAGATACATTTAAAAAAAATACAGTTAGGTTGGGGAGGTTGCTCAGTGGGTAGCAGAGCTTGCTGTACAGTCATTAGGTCCTGAGTCCATATCTCCAGAAACCATGCAATAAGCCAGGAGTTCTCATGCATACTCCTGCAACTCTGTTGCTAGGGGCAGGAAGCAGAGACAGGAAGATCTCTGGGACTTGTTGGCCATCCACTTAGGTCCAGGTTTAGTGAAAGACCCAGTCTCAGGGTATTAAGATGGAGAGTTTTAGAGTGTGCCATATGATCTCCATTTCCTTTGGCTTCCCCATTTATACAAATGTATGTAACCCACACATATGTGCAGACTACACACACATATTTGCTACACCATTTCTGTGCTATCAAAGATACCTATCTCTCTTTTCAGTCACTCTGAGCAATTCACCTATGCCTCCAACTTTGCATTTATACTCAGCATAACAAAAGTTATTTGGCTAGGTTTTCCATTCTAGAAGGCAGTGTATGAACATCTATTGTTTCTAGAGAGTACAATTTACTGTGAGTTCCAAGCAACTGATCAACACATTCACTCTGCATGTGAAGATCTTGCTCTCACAGGAGTCCCGGGAGGTAGGGATTTCTTAGTCTTGTAATTTCGGGCAGGTTTTGGCAACTGCTAGTTATTGGTTTCTTAAATGTCACTGGCTCAGTTTCTTCTAGGCTTTTAAACTTGGCTTTCATCATCTCCCTTATTCCTGCCCAATATGTTGTCAGATTTGGTCAATTTTGGTTTTGGAATCTTACCCTCCCATCCCTGCTTTTTCTCACCATTCTGATGCTGTCAAAACCTAAGCCCAATTAAGTGTCACCTAAGCCTTCCCAGCCTCCTCCCATCCTCATCCAGAAGCCATATGCCAGTATAAAGATGCTACATGCACTAGATAGAATGCTCTGTTTGAATTCCAATTTAGCACTTACTTTGTTATGTAATCTTTGACAACTGATCTTAATATCCATGATCTAAAATTAGTGAAGTAATTATTTCTTCAAAAGCTTATTAGTAATAATTATGACATTCTGTTTGGCACAGTATCTGTACTTATGACATACCAGTTACTATCTTGTCATCCTTTCTCTCTGGAAGATTCCCTGGCAAGATAGTAAAACACATCACTCAGATTACAGGTAAAAGTAGACCATTTTAAATTATAGGGAATTTAGATATAGCAATAACAAAGAATAAAAGATCTTTTGCTCATCATTATATCCCAAATTTATTACATTGAACAATGTCAGTAATAAAATAGTTCTCGAAGAAGTCTTGTGTTGGCATAAATTCCAAAGACATTAGAAGCATTTACATGGTCTTGCTGGGCATGTTGGCACATGTCTGTACTCTGAGCACTCAGCAGGAGAAAATAGTGTGGGTGTGAGCTCAAGGCTAACGAGGAACACATAGAGTTACAGACACAGAAAAAGGTTGTTTCATCTTAAACACTTTGAATTGTATTTTATTGTGCTTACTGTATAATATATCTGAAAGTTTTTTTTTTAACAAAAAATGTATATGTAGATTCTGACAAAAAGACAGGAATGAATATTAATGTGACAATTTTTTCTTTTTCTTTTTTTTTCTTCGAGACAGGGTTTCTCTGTGTAGCTTTGCGCCTTTCCTGGGACTCACTTGGTAGCCCAGGCTGGCCTCGAACTCACAGAGATCCGCCTGGCTCTGCCTCCTGAGTGCTGGGGTTAAAGGCGTGTGCCACCACCACCCGGCGACAATTTTTTCAAGATGCCTCAACTTTACCAAGTCTCTACTCAGTGGCAGGGTAGTAAACTCCATATTCTACTTCATTTCTTTCTTTCTTTTTTTTTTTTTTTTTTTTTTGGTTTTTCAAGACAGTGTTTCTCGTGTAGTTTTGATGCCTGTCCTGGATCATGCTCTGTAGACCAGGCTGGCCTCGAACTCACAGAGATCCACCTGGCTCTGCCTCCTGAGTGCTGGGATTAAAGGCATGTGCCACCACTGCCTGGCTCATTTGTATTTTTTACTGATATATTTTAGTGACAAAATTTTACTACAGAGTCATAGGAAGGAATCTCATATTTGCTATATTCCCTTTGCAGCCTTTGTATTCATTTGATTTAGTGATCATTATTGCAAACTTATTTATGAAATGCAGTTGGATGCTAAAAGGCCATATATGGTAACAACTATCTCAGCCCAGCCTTCTCCCTTCAGTTCTCTTTACAAACTAATGCCAGTTCTTTTTCTTAAAACACAGACCTGATGCTGTCATTTGCCTGTCAAGTATTTTCCGGGGCTTTTTCTTCTGTCCACTGCTACAACCCTCCTAGTGTCTGGCATTCATGGCTTGGCACCTCCTTATGCCCCCATCTTCTCTTCCTGAGCTCCCTGCTGCAGACTTGTAGGACCTCTTGAGTCTTATCTGCCCACTTGTGATTGCTCTCTCTATCACTGGAATTCCCCAGCCCCTTTCTGTCTTCATTTTTTAATTTCACAATAGACTCAAGTCAGCTTTATGCTGTCCATCTATCAAGTTGCCTAGATGTTTCCAGGGAAAATATCAAGCTATTTCCTCTAATTTCCCATAGCTTTTTGGGCAATTAAGAATTCCCCTTTCTTATGAATTCCTGTCTCTGATTGTATTTCATACCTCTCATTTCTTTCCTCTTCTACACACACACACACACACACACACACACACACACACACACACACACACACACACACACACGCATGCATACTTTTCTCTTGGGAGCTCAGAAAGAATCCATCTTAGTTGTGTGACTCAGACAATCAACAAAATGCCCGGAGAAGCTTCCCTCTTCCTCTCTTGTAACACTCCCAAGAACCTTTCCTTACAGAGTCCTCACTTAGTCTGGGCTCAGAGAAGCTCTCCCATTGTACAGTTATTATGCTTATATGTGTAGCTGTGATATTAAATGAGTTGGATTTTTAGGGCTTTAATGAGCCACCATTCTTTCAAGTATATCCAGGGAGCTAGTTTTTCTTGCTCGAGGATGATATTTTAGTATCTTGTGTAGAATTTCCAATGCTTTGCAAACCCAGCTCCGACCTTTGGGAATTATGACATCTTGACAGTGTACTTCTAACACAGCCTTCTGCTACTGGAAAACAAAAGCTTTAAGATGTGTCCTTCACTCCTTTGTGCTCCTGGGTGTAAGATCCTGCAAATGATTAACCTTCCAATAACTTAGGCAAGATTCACAGTTGTTCTGTGCTAACCTGTGGTACTGAAGCAAAATTTCACTATATGCTTCACAAATGAACAACTCTACTTCTAATCGGAACAAAATCCCTATTAATCCAACTCTGGTTACATTTCTTTTTCTTTCTGTCTTGAATTTTGACTCATTTTCATCCTGGGCCACATGCAAATCTTCCTGAGAGTAGGCAACCTTCTAGGAAAACACTCTTCAATGTAGTCTCACATGATACCAATCATGTTTTTTGAGACAAGATTTCATGTAACATAGGATGGACCTGAGCTGGCGATACAGCTCAGGACGGCCTTTCATTCTCCATCCTCTTACCCCTACCTTCCAAATGCTGGGGATTTCCCTAATGTACAACCAAATATGAGTGGCCTCATGCTATTCTTTTATCTCACTTGGCAAAACCAGATCCTCATAGCTGTGTTTCCTCTTCCATAAAGTAGCAACTCCCTTTACTGAATTCTCCAAATGCTTGTAGCTCTATGGTCTGTGCATTCCCCATCAACAGCCTCCATCCTCTATCACAACAGCCCTTTGCCTCACCTTCCCATAATTCTTTCATAAAAAGTTTCTTCTTACAATGTCTGCATTTGCTATCTGTTTAACAGTTCAGGCCAGTGTAACAATCAAAGCTGCCAGTTCCTCCCTGACTTAAAACATCAATCTGCCTTTGTGCTGCTTAAAACACTGACCCATTGCACCCTTCTGAACTTACTTTGCATCTCTTCACTCCTTCTCAACCAAGGCTCTGGCCTTTTCATGACTGAGCAGTAGAGAGGGCCCTATTGAAAGGGGTTTCGGCTGAGATTTGTCGTACTCACTGGGATTTTCTTGGCACATATTGACTCCATTGGGAACATCGATGCCATCTCTTCCCTTAAAGCCATCTCAACCCCCAACCCTCACAAGTCTGCCTTTACCTGAGTCTATTTTTATTGATGTCTTTTCTGACAGAAAGTACTTTGGTGTAGAGTCCCTTTCCTATGGTTCTCTTTAGCTGGAGGGTACACTCATCTGCCTTTATAGAAATGTTAACTCCAAGTTCATCCCTATCCTTTCCACCTTGCTGTCTCCAGCCAGTAGTATCCTTATATATCAGTAAAGGAAAGAAGCTGGCTCCTCTGGATGGATCTCCTGTAGCCCTCCCAGTTGCCTCTATTTCTCTCCTTCATGTGGAATAGTAAGGCAAACACCCAGCCCTCACAATTCTCTTATATTGTGATAATATCCATCTCCCCCCCCACACACACCTTTTGTAAAACCTCAAAGTCTATGGTGAGGAAAGGATTTAAAATCTCTTTTGGTGAGTCCTGTGTAAGTGGTATAAACCTTAATTTGGACTGTGAGGGTATGTACCATTTACCTTAGGATCCTTCTCCTCCTCCTCCTCCTCCTCCTCCTCCTCCTCCTCCTCATTCTTGTTCTTGTTGTTCTTCTTGTTCTTGTTCTTCTTGTTCTTGTTCCTCTTGTTGTTGTTGTTGTTGTTGTTGTTGTTGTTGTTGTTGTTCTTCTTCTTCTTCTTCTTCTTCTTCTTCTTCTTCTTCTTCTTCTTCTTCATCATCATCATCTCCTTCTTCTTCTTCTCCTTTTCCCCTCTCCTTTTCTCCTTCTCATTCTCCTCCCCAATCCTCCTCCTGCTCCTCCTCCTCCTCCTTTTTCTGGAGCTATTTGGACATGTGGTCATCAGATTTTCAAATGAGTCTCCCAACAAAAGAATGATAAAACTGATATGTCATACCAAATAACCTACTCTGCATTTATTTTCCTGTTTCTTACATTGTCTAGCCAACAGGAAGCTTTTATCCCTATTCCATTTCATACAGTTTACTCAAAAATTATCAATAACACTGTCTTTTCAAAGTCACCACATCATCCTTTCCTGTGTTTTCTTGTCTTTCATATATTACTAGTCCACGTTGCCCAGAACTTTCTATAAAGTGCCACTTTAAGTAGAATTTCCATTCAGCAAACCGAGCACTCTAGTCATGCCAGAGTCATGTGACACAGTGTTGCCCTCACAGGGCCTTGCTTCTCCTGCTATCTTGAGTGGAAGCTTTTCTTTATCCTTATTGTGCACTTGTGGGAAGCGTATCATACATTTATTGTATACATGAATTGATGAGGAGGCAAATATAACCTCCACTGTGGTGACCTTTGTCATTCTGGCAGTGGCAGGCTTGTTAAACCTGATCAAGTGAAAAGATGATAAATATCAGAACAGGCTCTTGTAGAGAGAGGCTGATAGAATTAGGGCCACACTGAAGACTTAGCTGCTGTGGCCCTGGATTGGTTTCTGACCCTAGGTCTGATTTAGAGTGAGACAGTAGGAGTCAGTGATGCCTATATATTTTTGTTACCTTTTTTGGCATCTAAAATGTAGGGCTCTTTTGGTATATTTTTGTAGTGGCACATTTGCTGGATGAGTAGTTAGTATCTACAACATGGGAATATATTTACTTGGCAATGGTAATGAGAATAATTAATCAAATTCTCTATTACAAGCAGAGGAGTTTGTAGTCTAAAGTGGGAAAGAGGAAGAGAGGGGGCGGAGAATAAAACAAAATACGACCTAGGGGGAAAGGTGACAGATAAGATGGGAGGCTCCAGAGGTGGAAAGCAAACACTATTTATGGTTCTGAATAACAACAACCAAATACTAAATTTCACAAAGATGATGTTCTCAAACAGAACATCAGTTAAGTGTACACATTGTGAAAAAATAGAGCCCCTGGCTGGGAAGAGAGGGAACAAAAGCAGAGGATGAATGCTAGTGCAGAATACAGCCAGGTTCTGCACATGCAGCATGTCTCAGCAGGACACGTTTCCCATGTGGGGTTTGTCACTGATTCCCAAGCAACACTGTAGACCCTAAAGAATCAAGCTATATCTTTCAACTTAGGGTGCTGTCCATGACCTCATGGACCAGCCACTCTGGGCCATGTGTGAGGATACCAAGGAGCCAGGAGCTTTCATCCCCTTTGGAGTCTGCTCCACTTAGAGGTAAACAGAGCCATGTAAGACATTTCTTACAGAAAATGAACAAATAGATTTGCTGCTGAAGCTCAAGTCTTATCATGTTTTAAAATTACTATCATTTCCCCACAGACACACACTAAAACCAGAATGTAGGTCAGCATGTTCTTGGGATCACATCTGAAACCTTCGACCACCATCTGCCCTGGCTGGGAAGGGTCATAACTTAGCAGTCACATACTTGACTCCAAACCAAAACAATTTTCCTCTTGCTCTAGCTCTTTTCACCAACATTTTTCTTCATTCTCTTGAGTTGAGTTTTTTTGTGGTGTTTGCTGCATATCTCTCCCTAGATATATACATAGCATACATATTTATTGGCACACACATATTTACATGCACACATGCATGCCTGTGCACACAGGTTTTAGCAGACATATTTTGTAGTCTGTCTCCACAAAGTCAGCAAGTGGACCCTTGTCTACCCTGCTTTTCCCAGTCTTTAAACCTTGCTACATTACTGCTGCTTGGTTGATGAGGCATGTCTCAGTGACCCAATGCTACGTAGTGCCCCAGTAATAGTTGTCATTTATAACATCCCTACCAGGTCTTTGGGGGCAATATAAATTATTTCATTCATGTTCATCAGAATCCTTAAATCCTTAAAATAGAGAATACCAATTCAAAGATGGGAATGAAGCTCCGCAAATGAAGCATATACTTAGCAAGCCCGCTCTCCCTGCCTCTGACACCCTTTCCTCCCTGCATGGGCCTTGAGCTTCAAATGTGCATTGCTGAGTACATTTGGACAGTTTGTCATCAGTAAAAAGGCCTTCGTGAACACTTGGGAGGCTTCTAGACTCTACTAGCTACACTTAGCTATATATGGTCATCATGTTTAGGCCATTGCCACGAATGTTATTGTAATTCACTTCTCTTTTTCTTTTCACATTTCATCTGGAGCTGTGCTAAAGTAACCGAAGTAGGGAAGTACAGCTTACCAACTGCTTACACCCACAGTCGCAGCTTAGACACCCTCCCAAATGCCCTCTCCTCATCTGATTAGGAAATCGAGGAATGAAATGGATTGTGTGGAGGCTGAGTCATTGGCTAAGGTTACTCCCATGGTGATAAAGCCATGCCAGGAGAGCAGTTCTGACTTCTACCAAGACTTTCACCACGTAAACATTGTAGACGAAACTCTATACATTGCAATCCAGTGGTAAAGGATTCCATAATCAGTTGTCAAATACATATGAGCATGAAGTGCAGGTGTTCTTCCTCTGTCCTTTAGTCTTACTTGTGCATTGCATTTTTATTGCTTCTGCATCGATACTCCACAATTCTCCTTGGCTTTATAACCATGCTACTGCTTCTTTTGGTAAACCTTTATGCAAGAGTATATGAAGATAATTGTTTTTCCAGTTCTAATTCTATCCTGGATTTTTTTTTGTTCTGGGTGGTGGACAAGTACATAAAATATATTTGATACCAAGGCTATAAAATTTAATGTGAAGCTCCACAGTTTTCATTCCAAATGCCTATTCTACCTGTATTGAGAAGTGTATTGAGTTATACAGAATCAAGGTTTGGTTAATTTTGGTGTGCAATTTTTATTTATTTGTAAGCATTTTTGACAATAATGTTTATAAAAAACATCTTAAGATAATCATGATTTTTTTTTGCTACTTCTAATATAATGCATTAAGTTATAGTCTAGTTGCCCTTTGGAATGTTCTTCCACAGTAGTGCTAATGACCCTTTTAAATTATCTCTAATATTTGACTTTTTTGCTTCCTTTGTATTTTATATTAGTTGCTGCTTTTCGTGGCTGTATAACTTGGCATCCTCCAGTTTTAATTACTGTAATGTGACCATTGTTCAAATATTTTGTCTTTTCTAAATAATAGACTCTAGATGTGCTGGCTAAAATTGTGAGCTGTGGATTCAACACCTCTATCAGTTTGGTAACTTCAGGAATGCTATTTAATCTACTTCAGTTTTCTCAATTGTAAATTATAAAAATAATATGTGAGAATTCAGTAGTAATGCCTTTAAATCATCATTTAGAATTGCATTCTTGAGGGCTGGAGAGATGATTTGATGGCTAAGAGCACCTTCTACTATTCCAAGAGACCCAAGATTGGCTCCTATATCCAGCAGCTCACAATCATTAGATGCTACAGTTTGGGGATCCTACACCTTCTTCTGGCCTCTTCAGATACCTGTATAACATGGCATAAATTCACATAGACAGATGCATGTATATATTCAAGACCCTGGAGGTAGGCATTCCCCTTCCTAAGTACTTTCATGAATATCTTTAGAATTCTGGTAAGATATGTATTTATAGTTATTCATAATCGTGCAATCCCATTATCACATCAACTTTGCCCCATTTTTTTTTACAAGTACCATGAAATGGCTACAGTTTGTAATACTTCATATTCACAGAACAATAATCATAAAGATTTCTTTCATTGTTTCGTAAAACTTCTCACAGAGGTCACTTATAGTTTATTGTAACCCCTCCTCTTGCAATATGGATATCACAAGTTTTAGAGTCAGACAGAAGTAATTCAAATGTTAGCTGAGGAGAATAATGTAGGCACTTGCATATCTCTCAGCTTTGGTTTTCCTATTTATAGCTACAGGAATATCTATATCTTTCAGGATTATTTTATTTTTAAAAAACAAACAAGGAAGACTCTAATGCAAGTATTTGCTGAAATAATTATTTCTACCCAAGTTTAAATCCATTCTCTTCTACTTCATTCCCATGCCAAATTTTCTCAAATATTCTCTTAAGTAAGAGAGACATTGAATATATTTTAAGAGGAAGTTGGATTGGAGTTATGATACTATATTAGCAAACTGGATTATCAATTCTCAACTGAAACCAGTTAGGCAAAATTTCTTAGAAAAGTTGTTTTTCTGTTGAAAATAACTCTTGAATATTTGTCTTAATCTAATCTACAATATTGGAGGTGAAAGTATGTATTTTGCCTTGACACTGTCAAAGAAAAAACAGAAAATAATTTCCTATCCATATAATGATATAAATTAATATGACATAAGGATGATTTTAGTCATATTTTTCCAAGTACAAAGATAGTGTCAAACTTACACATTTGTGACTCTGTCTCCTGTTACACATTCCCCAAACACCATTTCAACTGATCAATTCAGTTGTCTTTTTACCATAGGATAAACAGGGTAACATCTGCTCACTGTTGCATGATTCTATCTGTACTTAAGACCATTTCTAAAGGTTTGCGATGAATTTACAACTTGGATGGCTAATAATGATCCAAGCCCGTTTTCTGACCTGCCGACAGTGTACCGAGACATCATTCATTTTCTGTCATTTCTCAGAGGTTTTTCTAATTTCAAAAAAATATTTGCTGTAACAAAAGTGGGAACAATGACATGAAACTAGCTTTCTGGAATTGCAAAGGCAATCATCACTCAGATTTGCCAAGTGAATTTTAGATCTGTGCTTTATGTTGTTCAACCCTGTGTTTTTGTTACTCTAGTTTACTCAGAATATCTCATTGCTCAAAGATTGAATTATTCCCGTGTGTGTGTGTGTGTGTGTGTGTGTGTGTGTGTGTGTGTAATTTTTTTTCTTTTCCATCAACATTTGGCCCCAAACACAGAGGAGTCACCAATTAATGCGATATACCATATAGTCTAATTTTACTGTAGAATAACATTACAGTGAAATGTTTTCACCTAAAAGTTATGCATAAGAATTGACTGAAGAAATATGGCAGGCTACCAGGACCAGAAGACCCAAGAGCTATGCTATAGAGACAATGATTTGAAGGACTGAAAGACTGGAATTTAATGGCACTGTTGATAATGGTCCTTATTTGACAAGGATTCTGCTAAAATTGCGTCTGAGGTTTCATAGTGAGCATCCGGTATCAACCTTTCACAGGCACAAATGTGAGGAGGAACTTGTTTGAAGCCTGGAGTCCCACCTCTGAAGTGTGCTGAGCTGGAATCATGTTTTCAACCTCTAGTTTATGGTTCTCTACAGCAACCTTTTAGCAGTGGATACTCAGTTACTGTCAGAAGCATGAGATAACTGTCTCTAGAGATAAATACAGGCATGTATTTTCAATCTCATATTTCACATACAAGGGGGCTAATGGTTTGATCAATACTTAGGACAAATCACCATCTTTCTTGAACTGATGGCTGTTTGCTAGTCTGGAGGCTTTTCAGTTGCACAACTCCAAGGAAGAGGCAGCAGTCTAGCAGTGTGTCTCAAGTGGAACTGGGACCCCTTTTCTCTCAAGTTCACCTAAATTCCCCTCACCTGTTTTTAGTACTTGAAATGCTCTTAATAAAGGGCCTAGATTTAAATTCCACACTCAAAGATAAGAGAAGTGGGGATCAAGACACACATTCAGCGTTTGAAAGAGCACACTGACTTAAAGTCACACTGAAATGCCTGGTTCTATCAAATCCGTGACTCAAAGCGTGTTTTGTTGTCCAGGCAAAGTGAGAAGAGAAATTCACAGTGGCTCGCAGTGAGGACAAGCTCCCCCCGAAACGTGCTTTAGCTGCATTTAGGAATAAGTGGCTCTCTTTCACTCAATGAATGGAACACTTCTCTCTTTTCTTTGCTCAGAGCAGTTTTATTCTAGGTTGTTAGATGGTCTATGTGTTCCTCCATCTCTTCATTTGGGAAAAAAAATACCAAAAGGAAAACTGAGAGCATGTATTCATGTTCTCTGTATACCTGTTGTTGAGAGAGCTTGTGTTTTGCAATTTTTCTTTTCTTTTTTTTTTTTTTTTTGGTTTTTCGAGACAGGGTTTTTCTGTGTAGCTTTTCACCTTTCCTGGATCTCACTCTGTAGACCAGGCTGGCCTCGAACTCACAGAGATCCTCCTGGCTCTGCCTCCCGAGTGCTGGGATTAAAGGCATGCGCCACCACTGCCCAGTGTGTTTTGCAATTTTTTTTAAAAGTGCTATGGAGAAGCATAGATACCAGAAGACCAGAACTTTTTTTCCCCACATTTATTGGAAAGTAAATTCTTCAATCTTGTTACCAATCTGGGAAAGAGTCCAAAACATATTGTTAAAATATAGCATATGCTCAAGTGTGAGACATTGGGTTAATGGAAAAATTAGCACAGCCAGTTCGGGGTGATTTCCTTTTTGGTTCATTGATCAGGTCATGGTATAGGCAGAGCACTCTAAAAGTGGGAAAAGCACCCAATTGACTCAAGGTATTGGTGGAGGAATCCAAGCTGCATAACAGTACATCCAGGGGGATTATAACTGGTTGGAGGACCATGTGCAAAGATTACCTATTAAAATTATGTTCTCATTGGCTATGGGTTTTGTAAAAAATATTTTCAATGACTTGATAAAGATGTAGCTAATATGAGACATCAACATTATCTGGCAGACAATGGAACAAGTGTAGAAAATTCATTGGCCACGTTTATATTATAGGAGTAATTTAGGACCCCAAATCTCTTGGCACAAAATGGAAATGAGTTAAATATGGCTTAAGAAAAATGTGAGAGAAAGTTTTATTGGCTGAAGTGCTCTACACATAGCCTGCTCTGTGCTGTGCTACCTCATTCATACAATATCAGTGCTCTTTGTCTGTTACATAATGCTGTGCTGTAACTGTAACATGACCAAGTGGAGAAAACCATTATGAATTGCATTTTGGAAATTATGTATAAAATTTAGATATTCTTATTTTCTGGAAAAGGGACCAGTCACTTTAAACAACAGTTTAAGCCCCTGCTAAGGATGATGATTGCTTCTAATAACACAGTGACATTTCCCCCTTTCCTTGTGACCTGAGGAAAGCCAGATCTGAAGAGTAGGAGAAAATGCTTCTCAATGGCTTCCTTAAAACTGAAACAGAGAAGAGAGAATGAATAGACTCATTGTCTATCAAAAGCAGTACAGAAATCCAACTTTTGATGATGGGTTTGGATTAAGGCATCTTACTGGATCCTACAATTTCATATTCTCTACCCTTTCCTCATACTAGTGATGGTGGTTGTTGTTTCTACCTAGCTCCATTGTTCGAAGCCTCTGCTCACACCCAGACTATGTGAAATAAAAATTCTAATTGACATTTGTTATACCTACCAACTAATAAAGACCAGATACTTTTCAAAGGGTAAAATGGCTTGTATTTTATGCAAAGACTATAAAAAAGTAAAACCTGGAAAGTTTGAGGTGGCCTCATTTCCTGAGGGGCGAATCCAAACCCCTTTTAAGGAAACAAGAGTCTAAGCACATTTTGATTGGGCTGCTTCTTTAACCTCTGTTGACTTAAAGGAGCTTTATTTAAAAATATAATTTGGAAACCTATACTATCTACTTAATACAACAAAAAGGAACAGAATGGTGAAAAATGGCAGCAAGTGGAGAATGTGTCATTCCAGAGTCTCCAAGGTAAAGCATTCGCCACCAGGAGGGATCTGGTTGCATGCCCCTTTGTTGCTGGCACTACTAAACGGAGAATGAGAAGTTGGGAAAGTAAAAGAATAAAGTCTTTGCGATTTTGTGGCTGGGGTTACTAAGCACTTATGGTGGTAAATAAAGCTTAAAATACAAGTTCACCATATTAACCACCTCCCCCCAAAGAACCTTCCGGGCAGACCAAATCACTATTTTCCCAGAGACTGAAGTAAATTATTTTGCAGGAACAAGTTATTTTGTAGGAACAGAATATCCTGAATGACTTGGTCATTCAAAGCATTAATACTTGTTTCAGCTAATTCGTAGAGCACTCAGTTGGCTGAAATAAAACCTCAGGGTTAGAGGGATGCTGGTGTCTAAATGGTGTTTATATGTCCACTCTTCTTATGTTTAAAGGTACTTACTGAGTCTCCCCAAATGAGACTGCTTTGCTCTTCTTCAGGATGTGTTAATAATTAACCAATGATTGTAATGGAGGACAATTGCTAATATTCAGTGCAAACTAAATGATACAATATTGATGTGTTTAGGGAAGCTCTATTTTTCTTTGCTACAATGCAGTGCCTAACAAAATGCAATAGCTTAGGATTCCCAAAGTACATAAAGGTATGAAAAAGCTTCAAAACTTTGCTTTTCTGAATTTGAATGTTTTGGCCTCTGGCAATTTTGAGAACCCATCAATCAAGAACAGAGAATGTGAGTTCGAGGCCAGCCTGGTCTCCAAAGCGAGTTCCAGGAAAGGCGCAAAGCTACACAGAGAAACCCTGTCTCAAAAAACCAAAAAAAAAAAAAAAAAGAACAGAGAATGCATGGAAAACATGTGTGAAGATAAAATCTCTGTCAGTGCCCTTGGTGGTGTGAGAAAGTACCAAGGTATGAGGTGTCCTGGAACCCAATAAATATAATAGTGTCATACAGAACAATCTCCCATTAATAATTCTGTCATCATTAGGAGACAGTAGAGACATGTGGAAATCAGCTATGGTGACTGTCTTAAGGTACTTCACTCTTCCCAAGTACAAATATTTAGGGAATGACAAAATTCCCCACAGAGAAATGACTAGACTTGTTCTTCGATTGCCAAGAAGGAATGGATCCCTGAGCACGCTCTGAACAATGATATAAATATGAATATTAATTTAAACCTTTCATCTCCAGATATCTCAGTGCATGGCAACTCCATAGAAACTGTGATAAGCTCTGGAATACCTGTGGTGATAGTATTCTGTTTGCATGGCAGCCATTACATATAATGAAATATGGTTCTTTTTTCATTTGGCTGTGGTTGTGCATTTGGTTTAGTTCCTATTTTTTAAGCTCCTAATGGATTAATCAATGAACATTCCTGTGCTTGTATCACAGATCACATGTATAGACATTTCTGTTGGGGAGGTAGTTAGAAGAGAAATGTTGGATGCTATGGTTTCAATGTGAGTACCTCTCACAGGCTCACATATTAAAGCCTTGGACCCCAGCTACTGGTACTTTTTCAAGGGTGGTGGAAAGTTATGATGTGAGGCCTACTTGAAGGAAGTAGATCACTGAGAGTGGGCCTTTGAGGACATTTTGCTCTTGACCCCTTTCTGTCTCTTCTTTGCTTCATACTATTCCCCTTATAATGTAAATATATCCATCAGCTGCTTCCTCTGAGCACCATGATGTTCTACCCATGCACATTTGGCCAGATGGCCATGGGCTGAATCTACTGAAATTCTGAGACAAAATAAACTCTTCCTTTAAGTTGTTTCAATCAAATATTTTTGTCACAGTGGTGAGAAAATATCCCAAAAGCCCTAGCAGACGACACCAAATTTTATTCAGTGTGATTTTGCTAAAGGACACACAGCAGAGCTGCTTATGATGTCCCTCATGGCCCCACGCTGTCCCAGACACTTGATGTTGTCTTCAGGGACATCACTGTGTTTCTTCCCAATGTTGTGAGTTATCAGTACAATAATTTACACACTCAACTTTTATTGTAAGTATTCCCTGTGGCTTCACAGTGAAACCAAAATGCATTCTTGCCCTCGGTGGGGGAATGTTCCCTATTCTACATCCCCTCTATGTGAACATCCCTATTCTTGGTTGCCAACTTGACTACAACTAAAGCACAAGCAACTGGGCACAACAGTGAGGGATTTCCCCCTTAATTAAATCATTTGAAATGGGAAGATCCATTTTTAATCTGGATCTTTTGAGGTGGGGAGATACAGACAAACTTTCTGGCAGCATCCTATACAAAGGACATGGAAGAAAGAAGCTCTCTCTTTGCCTACTTGCTCTTGCTCTGGCTGGAAAGTCCATTCCTTCACTGGTGGTAGAGCCTACTTCTCTGGGATTCCAGCATATACTGAAGACCAGTTTAGACATCCAGTCTTATGCGTTGAGCAACTGCTATATTCTTGGACTTTACATTGGAAGACAGTGACTCTTGGACTAGCTGTACCACAATCTGTGAGCCACTCTAATACAAACAAGCAAAAACATATGTACATATATACATACATGCATGCATGTTGTGGAATATTTTGATTGCACCCTGACACTCTGAGATTGACAATAAAGTTGATCTTGAATCAGATATGGAGTTAGTGATTATTAACCATAGAGTTTTTGGTGGACCTACATTAGTATAGAGAGACACAAGAAGGAATAGAGAGGGGCTTAGAAAGATTTGTGAGCCTTTTTTGATCTGGGAAGTGTGGAGAAGCAGGGTCAGCTGATCATTTTTCCATTACTCTGTGGATCTATCAGATTTTTACCCAAATATCTGACTCTCAAGTTTTATTTAATAATAGAATAATAAAAGTAATCAGTTCACATTCACATATGTATTTATGTATGTGTGTATATATGTTTATGTATATACAATTGAACCAGGCTTTTTTGTATTACTGTCATTAATATTTCCTCTGGTTAGTCTATAGTTTTTGAATAATTTCAATTCTTTACTCAGTACTTCTTTTTTTAAGTTAATTAATTAATTAGTTAATTATTTTTGGTTTTACAAGACAAGGTTTCTCTGTGTAGTTTTTTTTTTTATTTTTTTTATTTTGCAATACAATTCAGTTCTACATATCAGCCACGGATTCCCTTGTTCTCCCCCCTCCCGTCCCCCTCACCTTCCCCCCAGCACCCCCCCCCTCCATTCCCATCTCCTCCAGGGCAAAGCCTTCCCCACAGACTGAGATCAACCTGGTAGACTCAGTCCAGGTAGGTCCAGTCCCCTCCTCCCAGGCCGAGCCAAGCAATCCTGCATAGGCCCCAGGTTTCAAACAGCCAACTCATGCAATGAGCACAGGACCCGGTCCCACTGCCTGGATGCCTCCCAAACAGATCAAGCCAATCAACTGTCTCACCCATTCAGAGGGCCTGATCCAGTGGGGACCCCTCTGTGTAGTTTTGATGCCTGTCCTGGATCTCATTCTGTAGACCAGGCTGGCCTCGAACTCACAGAGACCTACCTGGCTCTGCCTCCTGAGTGCTGGGATTAAAGGCATGTGCCACCACTGCCCAGCTCATTACTACTTTCTCCAATACCACTCATGCCTTTTGTATATTATATATCACTTATATGATCATCTCAAAATTCTGCACCGCATTTTCTGCGTCTTTGTTATCCATGGATAGCCTATACCTTGGTCTATTGGTTGCTTTTCACTACTCTAATCCAAACACCTCACACAAACAGCTTGAATGATGGAGGATTCATTTTGAATCGTGGTTTCCTAGTGCTTGCTAAGGCCCTGGTTTTAGGCAGAATGCCAGGGTGCAGGAACATATGGTGATGCAGCATGATTTACTTTACAACTGGCAAGGAAAGAGGTGTGACCAGAGGCGTCAGTCAGGACTAACACGCTTCCAAGGACCTGTCCCACTGTCCCACTACTCCAGCTAGACTCCTATAAAAGTTTCTAGAACTTCCCAAAATACAGCTGCCAGATGGAGCTATATTTGACTACATTAGCCTTTGACTCTTTATCCCCAAACCAGGGTATTCAGACATCTGTTTAGTTTACTTTATGGCTTGTTACCATGGTCATTGCCTTAACCTTGTTACTAGTGTTAATTTCCACACTTCTAAAACATCATTTTGAAGGATTCACCTATCCATATCTCCACTTTTCCTTTTTACTTCTTCTAGGATGCTGATGCAAAGACTGTTCCACCTATATTTGCTTGCTTTAATTGTTTACCCACTCATATGAGTGGCTCCCCACATGCCAGCAGCTTCCTTTTCCATTCATTTGTGCTTTCTTTCCCATCTCTGTTTCCTCTCTGAGAACAATCTCTGTGCTATAGAATCTTCTTCCAAGGCAGTGCAGTGTAGAGTTTGAGGAAGACGATGCATAGCTTTGCCATGGGAAAACTTTAATGGATGGGGACATCCATCGTCACTGAATCCAACCTCCCTGTCCTCTGACCGGACCATTCTGAGACAGATATTCCCAGTGAGAATGACTCTGTTGCATGACTTTGCTGGATTTATTGTCTTTCTCGCCTCACATACCTCCTTCGTCACCACCCCCTCACCTCATGCTCTATAAAATTGTCTTCTGACTACTCCACCTGTACTGCCCTTATCTCAAGGATTCTTTCTGGAGAAGCACATGTACTTCCGATCCCACGGCCTTTACATTCCGTGATTCAAAATTATATTCATTGTCTAGCATATGCACTCAGTTCTAACTCCCTTGTCTTTCTCATTTTTGTTCTAGGAAGTACTGGACTTGGCCGTCTTTAATCTTTGTTAAACATGACTTTTAGCCCATGGCTTATTCTTCTCTCTCACTTATTATACATCTGGGTGTCTACTTGTACATTTATTCACCTGTTTCAATTACTATAATCTATTATGATATTAGGAATTTTACCCTTCTTTCTTGCTTTTTGGCCCAAAGTCCCCAGAAAGTGGCTGATGATGTAAAGGATTCTTTTAGTTTAATAAATTTAAATTACATGTTTAAAACTAACACTGTTGTGAAGATACTATGGTGATATTTTATTTGTGTTGAAATGTGATTTTATTTGTATGTTAATAAAGAAAGTTGCCTGGGGGTCAGAGCTAATAGCAAGCCATAGCCGAAGTCTGGCAGTGGTAGCACATGCCCCTTAATCTGGTCACATGGCAGGCAGAGTCTGTGTGTTCAAGTACATCGCCAGCTTGGAGACACACACCTTTAATCTTAATACCAACCATAGAGACCTGGAGGTCTGTATAGACAGGCAGTGATGAGGAGGTCATGTGGTTGGGTTTACAACCAGTGAGAAGGCAGAACATAAAGTCAATAAAAAGACAGACACACAAGAAGTAGGTCTCCTTCTCAGGGGAAGGACGGCAGTGGCAGTAAGGGGTAAGAAGGTGGTCTTGGTCTCAGCTCTTAGCTACTGCTCTCTGACCTCTGGGGCTTTTAACTCTGCAAGGTACCTCAAACTTAAGCCAATTTCTCCGTCATATAGGAAGTCTGAGTTGATTCAGTACATACATCAGTGTAAGTTCTGTTGACAAGGAGCCAAGGTCCAAGTTTTAATTAAGGAAGTATTCTGAATGCAACCAGTTACATTATTTTTCTCTTTAGAACAGCTAGAATGTAGTTATTTCTCATCATGAAAAACATTTAGAATGATAATTTTAGAATATCAAAAGTGTAATGTCCAGAGATTTTGGGAGCAAACTCTCAGGGACTGACCCCAAGTATTTACTAACATCAGGAGACCAGGAACTATTGATGACTGTGCCCACATACATAGAACCTGGTCAATTCACATCTAAAATTAATGCTTTGCAAAGCTGAAGAATTAGAATCCTCAGTGATTTCAATAACATTACATATTATATAAATTTTATTTACATTAACTTAATATCTTTAAAACATACAGCTTTAAAGGTTTCTAAGAAGTAAATATATTATCCTTACTCCAAAAATGAAGGAAAAGACAGAGAAAATCTAAATGATTTGCTCAAAGCAACACAGTTCAGATTAGGGACAATGACATCTCTTTGGTCTCTTGAAAGTAATTCTATACTACAATGCTTTATCCCTAAATGAATCATGCAAGCTGACTAGTTAGCTATGTAATAAATACCTTGGGTAACCAACTTGAAACAATAACAGTTTTATTTTGGCTCATAGTTTCTAAGGCTCTAGTTAATGATGGACTGGTGACCATGTTGAGAAGCATCCAACCCTATGTTCACTTTGATTCAGCCTCCTCTCTCAGATCTTCAAATATTGGTATTCTTAAAAGTGTGTCCTCAGGTATATGCCCAAGAGTGGTACAGCTGGGTCTTGGGGGAGATTCCTTCCCGATTTTCTAAGAAAGTGCCATATTGATTTCCAAAGTGGCTGTATAAGTTTGCATTCCCACCAACAGTGGGGGAAAGTTCCCCTTGCTCCACATCCTCTCCAGCATAAGCTATCTTCAGTGTTTTTGATCTTAGCCATTCTGACGGGTGTAAGGTGGTATCTCAGAGTCATTTTGATTTGCATTTCCCTGATAATTAGGGATGTTGAGCAATTCCTTAAATGTCTTTCAACCATTTGAGCTTCCTCTGTTGAGAATTCTGTTTAGCTCTATAGCCCATTTCTTAATTGGACTATTGGGCATTTTGATGTCTAATTTCTTGAGTTCTTTATATATTCTGGATATCACCCCTCTGTCAGATGTGGGGTTGGTGAAGATCTTTTGCCATTCTGTAGGCTGTCGGTTTGTCTTGTTGACCATGTCCTTTATTCTACAAAAGCTTCTCAGTTTCAAGAGGTCCCATTGATTGATTGTTTCTCTCAGTGTCTGTGCTACTGGTGTTATATTTAGGAAGTGATCTCCTATGCCAATGCATTCAAGACTAGTTCCTACTTTCTCTTCTATCAGATTCAGTGTAACTGGTTTTATATTGAGGTCTTTGATCCACTTGGACTTAAGTTTTGTGCACGGTGACAGATATGGATCTATTAGTAGCCTTCTACATGTTGACATCCAGTTATGCCAGCACCATTTGTTGAAGATGCTTTCTATTTTCCATTGTACAGTTTTGGCTTCTTTGTCAAAAATTATATGTTCATAGGTATGCAGATTATTGTCAGGGTCTTCAATTCAATTCCATTGGTCCACATGTCGTTTTTTATGCCAGTACCAAGCTGTTTTTATTACTGTAGCTCTATAGTAGAGTTTGAGGTCAGGGATTGTGATGCCTCCAGAGGTTATTTTATTGAACAAGATTCTTTTGGCTATCCTGGGTTTTTTGTTTTTTCCATATGAAGTTGAGTATTATTCTTTCCAGGTCTGTGAAGAATTGTGTTGGTGTTTTGAAGACCCCATGGGAATCGGAAGAAGCAAAGTGCTAGAGAGGTCCCCAGAAATCCAGTCATGTATATACCCCAGTCTCTTGAGTAAATCTTAGTCTTGTCCCTACTTTGATCTCTCCTTTTCTTTCCTTGAATGTTCTTTTCTCTTTCTCAACTTCCTGTTCACTGTCTAGGCCATGACTACCATGGTCAATGTTACTTGTTGTTTTCATTAGGGTTTCTATTGCTGTGACAAAATGCTATGACCAAAAAGCAAGTTGGGGAGGAAAGGGTTTATTTGGCTTATATGTCCATATTTCTGTCCATTATTGAAGGAAGTCAGGACAGGAACTCAAACAGGGAAGGATCCTGGAGGAATGGGATCTGATGCAGAGATCACAGAGGGATGCTACTTACTGTACTACTTTTCTGGGTTGCTCTGCCTACTTTCTCATAGAACCCAGGACCATCATCCAAGGTATGGAACCACCCATAATGGGCTTGGCCCTCTTGAATTGATCACTAATTAAGAAAAGCCGGGCGGTGGTGGCGCACGCCTTTAATCCCAGCACTCGGGAGGCAGAGCCAGGCGGATCTCTGTGAGTTCGAGGCCAGCCTGGTCTCCAAAGCGAGTTCCAGGAAAGGCGCAAAGCTACACAGAGAAACCCTGTCTCGAAAAACCAAAAAAAAAAAAAAAAAAAAAAAAAGAAAATGCCTTATAGCCAGATCTTCTGGAGACATTTTCTCAGCTGAGGTTCCTTCCTTTCAGATAATTTTAGTTTGTGTGTCAAGTTGACATAAGACTAGCCAGCACACTTGTCTCCATTAATTTTTGCCAACAAGCATATCTCTCACTATTTTATATATATCATGACCATATAAGTACTTCATTTCCCTAAATACTAAATGTCTATTAATAATTAACCTACTGTGGTAATTTCATTTATTTTCATCAATGATTCATTTATATATAAATAGCATGTGGGTAGTTGGAGTTTATTCTGGATACAAACCACATCGATTGTTTGAACAGAAAGAAAATTTCTTTTAACTAGACACCAAAGAGCCAGAAAGACAAAAATGAGATCTTAAGGGATTATGGTAGAAATAGCTTCAGGTAGAAGCTGTTACCTCTCAACTTTGGAAGTGAAAATAAAAGGGTTCAACTGTTAACAACACAGAAGTTCAGGAGGAGAACTCCACGCATCTGGGTCCCCCCTGCCATCAGAGCAGACTCTGCCCAGTTTGCTGAGAAGACTAAGAACACAATGGAGTCGATTCTAGTGACATGGTACATGGACAGTCTACAATTATTTCACTGCTCCTCAAGGAACAAACTTTGGGCTGAAGAACCATTGTTGGGGCTACCTGGGGTTGTACTGAAAGCAAGCAGGAAGGGAAAAATTTTCTTCCATAGTTTCACAGTCTCTCTTTAGCATCTGTACCACCCCCTGCCCGTGGTGACTTAACAAGGAGCAAGAACCTTCCATTCTCAAGCATTTGCCATCCTTAATTCATTAAAAAAATTTTTATTTTTGAGATGATAATATAATTACATCATCTCCCCCTTTCTTTTACTCCTTCCAAACCCTCTCATACACCTCTCCTTGCTCTCTTTCAAATTCATGACCTCTTTTTCACTGATGTTTGCTCCATTCATTTATGTATATGCATATACATATACATTTCTAAATACAACCTACTGAGTCTGTATGATCTTACTTGCATGTACGTTTTCAGGGCTGACCATTTGGTATTGGGTAACTAATTGGTGTGCTTTTTCCTGGGGAAGACCATTTCTCCCACTCTCAGCCTTCTTTAGTTGCCTGTAATTCTTTGTGTAGGGTTGAGGCCTTGTGGGATTTCCCGTCCACCTTGGAATTTCTCTTGGCATTGTTCTTGTTTAGGTCATGTTTAGGCAGTCATATGGATGAGACTTTATGGATGTAGCTCCTTATGTTACTTGGAGACACAATCTCACAGCAAACTCCCTGATCCTCTGGTTCCTGAAATTTTTCTGCTCTTCCCCCCACCACTTCAGCAATGTTCCCTTAGCTTAGGTGTGGGATTGTTTTCTAGATGTATCCATTAAGACTGGGCTCTACAACTCTGCATTTTGATTGATTGTGGATTTCTGTAATGTTCTCATTCTACTGCAAGAGAAGTTTCTTTGATGAGAGGTGAGAACCACACTTATTTGTGGGTATAAGAACAAATATTTAGAGTGTAGCTAGGGATTACGATTACACTGGTTTAATAAAGTGGTGGTTGTTGGTTCTCCTCCAAGATCCAAGACTTCATGGTAGTTGGCTAGGTTTCCAGTACAAGGTATGATTTCCTTCTTGTTGAGCAAATCTTGAGGAGGGAAGCAACCAACATTTCTTATTCATTTTTGAATGCTATTCCTTTGGATGATATCATACTCAGACTTCCCCAACAACTTCAAAATTCTTCTGTCTTCCATGGTCCAACTCACCACACACTGTGTCCATTATATCTACAAATTAATTGTGAACTCATGTGATTTGCAGGCTTCTCTTACAATGTGTATCTTTTGTTTCCTGTCACCATGAATAAAAACATGTTTTGATACAAATATTAAAATTGTGAATTTAGAGCGAGAAGGGCTGTTCCTGAGTCCATTCCTCAGTTCTACATCATTAGGCAGTAACTTAAACTTCCCGACTGCCACATTCCTCACACATCAATTCAGAGGCAGGGGCTCTTAAATAGTTTCTGCTCAATAAAATTTCTTTGGTAGGTAGAATTTAAAAGGACTTGGTGTGTTTTAATTATCTCTCAGAAAAAAACAGTACAATATATCTAAGCATTGACTGCTTTGTTGGTATACTTGTATATTGGCAGCCAAGTAGTAGAGATGTTAGGAGAAAGGATTCTCTATAAGTTTTGGTGGATTAAAATGAAAATAAACACAGCGTTCAACCTTTTTTTCTTCAATAGTTAGCATTGTTAAATTTCTTTTAATTCTTTAGTAGAATAAAAGTTTGAAAGAAGTGCCTCCTTTTTCAGGGATGATAGGCTTATTACATCTCTAGCCATTCAGAATTTTCCTCTGTAATTGTGGTATTTTCTTAAGCAATAAAAACCAAAGTCCTAACATCTATAGATCTATACATAATGAATAAATTATGAAAAAGATTTAACATGGGTTAACAGAGAGCATGATTTTGTCAGTAGGCTTCACTCAGCATACATGGCTGGAAAGCTATTGGAAGAAAATCCAGAATTTTGCTATTGTTGATTTTGAGGATCCAAGAAACCCCTGGGTTTGTTGGTTCATCTGCTGTTCTGTCACCAATTTGTTATGAATCATTAGAAATAGAATTTTCATATATTTTAGCAGCTGCTTCACCTTGGACGTGATGCTGCCTCCTCGTGTTTGTTTCTGGAAGAGCCTGTTGCATTCAATAACAACGAAAACAAGTGGGAAATATCGACAATCTGGATGTGGGCCAAAGGAGCAGGAATTAGGTTCCTGCTGTTTTAGTCTTCTTACGGGCAGAAAATAGTCTTGATAAAATAATGAAAGCCTTGCACATTCTAAAGAGAATTTAGTTTGCCAAAAAGGATAAATTATCTTTAAAATATGGTGAGATAAGGTGGGGGATTGAGGTGAAGAAGAACTTTGGGAATGGTTGGAGAGAGAAGAATGCAAAGTATCGAAGCCTAAATTGTGTACACACAGCTGAATGGTCCTTCGCAAATGAGGCTTAAGTGTCCAGGCCATGCTTTAGTGATTTTCAAGAGTGAAAAGCATCTAACTTGGAAGCAGGTTTAACCTGCAGTAATGAGGGTATGAACTAATCTGCAAGGACCATATTAGGGAAATAAAGGCAGTGTTATTCCACATGGTTTGAAATGGAGTGGAGATTTTACCGCTAGTTCCATCAAGACCGGCTTAACTGCCAGTGTAAATTACTCTTATGTGGTCGTTGAAGTCGCATGCTGACGCTGCTTGAAGCAAAAACAGAAAACCAAGTTCTGCTTTGTCACGAAGCAGACCTGGCTTCTTCATTGCAAGCTTGCTGCTCACAGAGAGGTTGTGTGAGTCCTCAGCTTCAGAAGCCTCTGTGCACACAGGTAATGATGCACACACTAGAGTAACAGTACCGTAAGCTGCCTAGTATATGACATACAGTACAAAGGAGACAGCAAGTCACAACTAACATCACATTCATGTTTCTCTGGTGTTTATATCTGAGTCACAGGTTCCGATAAAAAAAAGTAAAAATATGCAGCAGAAAGATGGGTCCTGCTTCCGTATCCATTCTGTAAGCCTATGTCTTTTTATAGGTGAATTAAGTCCATTGATATTAAGGGATATTAATGACCAGTGATTGTTCATTCCTGTTATTTTTTGGTGGTAGTGTGTGTGTACTTCTCTTCTTTGGGGTTTACTGCTGTGGCTTTATCTGTTGCCTGTGTTTTCGAGGGTGTATCTGACTTCCTTGGGTTGGAATTTTCCTTCTAGTGCTTTCTGTAGGGCTGGGTTTGTGGATAAGTATTCTTTAAATCTGGCTTTGTCTTGGAATGTCTTGTTCACTCCGTCTATGATGATTGAAAGTTTTGCTGGGTATATTAGTCTAGGCTGGCATCCATGGTCTCTTAGTGTCTGCATTACATCTGTCAAGAAATTAGACATCAAAATGCCCAATAGTCCAATTAAGAAATGGGCTATAGAACTAAACAGAGAATTCTCAACAGAGGAAACTCAAATGGCTGAAAGACATTTAAGAAATTGCTCAACATCCCTAATTATCAGGGAAATGCAAATCAAAACAACTCTGAGATACCACCTTACGCCTGTCAGAATGGCTAAGATCAAAAACATTGAAGACACCTTATGCTGGAGAGGATGTGGAGCTAGGGGAACTCTCCTCCACTGCTGGTGGGAATGCAAGCTTGTACAACTACTTTGGAAATCAATATGGCACTTTCTTAGAAAATTGGGAATGAGTCTCCCCCAAGATATAGCTATACCACTCTTGGGCATATACCCAAGGAATGCTCAATCATACCACAAGGGCACTTGCTCAGCTATGTTCATATCAGCATTGTTTGTAATAGCCAGAACATGGAAACAACCTAGATGCCCTTCAACTGAAGAATGGATAAATAAAATGTGGTACATATACACAATAGAATACTACTCAGCAGAGAAAAACAATGATATCATGAGGTTTGCAGGCAAATGGATGGATATAGAAAAAATCATCCTGAGTGAGGTAACCCAGACTCAGAAAGACAAACATGGTATGTACTCACTCATAGGAGGATACTAGATGTGGAACAAGGATGATTGGACTACTACTCACAACACCAGGGAGGCTACCTGGAAAACAGGACCCCAAGAAAGACACGGGGATCACCCAATGACAGAGAAATGGAAGAGATCTACATGAACAGCCTGCACGTGAGTGGGGGTAATGAAGGGCGAGGGTCGAGGGAAAGAGGGCTTGGGGGAGCGGGAGATCCCAGCTGGATCAAAAACAGAGAGGGAGAACAAGGAATAGGAGACCATGGTAAATGGAGACCATATGAGAATAGGAAGAAGCAAAGTGCTAGAGAGGCCCACAGAAATCCACAAAGATAGCCCCACAACAGACTGCTGGCAATGGTCGAGAGACAGCCCGAACTGACCTACTCTGGTGATGGGATGGTCAAACACCCTAATTGTCGTGCTAGAAACCCCATCCAATGACTGAGGGAACTGGATGCAGAGATCCACGACTAGGCCCCGGGTGGATCTCTGGGAGTTCAATTAGCGAGAAAGTAGAGCGTTTATATGAGCGAGAATTGTTGAGACCAAGGTTGGATAAAGCACAGGGACAAATAGCCAAACGAATGGAAACACATGAACTATGAACCAAAGGCTGAGGGGCCCCCAACTGGATCAGGCCCTCTGAATGGGTGAGACAGTTGATTGGCTTGATCTGTTTGGGAGGCATCCAGGCAGTGGGACCGGGTCCTGTGCTCAGTGCATGAGTTAGCTGTTTGAAACCTGGGGCTTATACAGGGTTGCTTGGCTCGGCCTGGGAGGAGGGGACTGGACCTGCCTGGACTGAGTCTACCAGGTTGATCTCAATCCTTGAAGAAGTCTTTGCCCTGGAGGAGATTGGAAGGGGGGGTGGGATGGGGGGAAGGGGAGGGGGGCTGGAGGGAGAGAACAAGGGAATCCGTGGCTGATATGTAGAATTAAATTATACTGTAAAATAAAATAAAATTAAATTTAAAAAAAGTAAAAATATGCTGCTATGAATCTATCAAATGATAGATTGCTAGCCCAATTCACATGATTCTGCAGGACAAATCCATGGAAGGTTTCACTCACTTCCACTCTGAAATTCACAGAGTTCTGAGTTGCCTTCATTGAAGTTATTAGTGCTTTCTTGTCTCTGCATCAGAGGGGGCAAACGGGACTTCTCTTTGATCTCAGACATTTATGATACTGACTAGGAGAACATTAAAACAAACAAACAAACAAACAATCCTGGGAAAGTTGAGAAGTAGGTAAAACTATTAGACCAAAAGGGCTCTGTATGTGACCTTTATTCTAAAACTTTGCTGGGGATTATAGAGCATGCCTCTTCTAGGCTGTTCACCCTCTGAAGTTAATTGAAGTTAAATTATATAGTGCAAACGTAGACAGAAGGTTTCTAGGGGACATTTCCCATTGGTGCTCTGTAACATGTTATTCGAGAATCATAGAAATGAATGAAGTTCAATTGGGTCATAAATAAGCTAGTATGACACAATTCATTCATTGCCATTTTAAAGTCTCAAATGAGGAGTGGGTAGGAGCAGGCTGAGGAGAACAACTTGGGAGAGTTGGATCCTGATAAATAAAATAATTCCTATTATTCATTCGGCTGTGCCTTGGTCTGTGTCAATAAGTAAATTAGTAAAAAGAAAGAAAGAAAGAAAAAAAGACAAGAAGCCATTTCCGTGGATGATGGGACAAACAGCTTGTTAACAGTTATTTCTTGGTATGGCAACACTGCTTCCTTATTCTCATCTTCTTTTTTATGTGACTGTAATGGATTCATTTTTACTGGAAGAAAAATTTAATCAAATCAAAGTTGTTTTCTCACCCCCTTTCTACCTTCCTCTTTCTAATATTATGGTTGACTGGAAAAATGAATAAATAAATTCCTAAGGGGCCAAACCAGAGGCTTTTGATGATCTAGAGGGAATCCAGATGTTCACCCTGCCCCCACCTTACATAAAGGCTTTCATGGAATTTGTTGCAGGTCATATTACGTCTCCTAAAGAGAGTTTCTTCCTACAGTTTTACAGGTAATATTAAATTAAATTTCAACCTTTTGTTGTGAATAACTTGTGAAAAGCCTGCCTCTCAGTGTTGGAGTTCCACATTTATTGACAAGATTTTTGTAAATTGTCGTAAACATATGATCTCATGATGCCATTTAAGAAAGATTTAAGTCTGAGGCTGTTGTTATTTGCTTTCTTGTTATGATAAACATCAAGGTCAAAAGCAACTTAGAGTGGGAAAACTTTTACTGAAGCTTACCATTCCAGTTCCCATTTTCACTTTCTGTCATTGAGGGAAATCAGGGTATGAGCTCAAGCAGGAACCTGGCTCAGAAACCATCAAGGAAGATTGCTGATTGGTTCACTGGCTCGTGCTCAGCTAACTTTTTTAGACACAGAATGGTGCTGCTGGTGGTGTGGACTGGGCCCTCCCAACATGCATCGTCAATCAAGACCATTACAGATGTGAACACAGGCCAGTCTGGTCTAGACAATTCTTTAATTGTGTTCCCTCTTCCAAGATGGCTATAGGTTATGTCAAGTTGACAATAAAAATTAACCAGGATAAAGGCCATTTTGAAACATGTTTGCCTCGGACTAACTTCAAGGGCCCATGACTCTTCCTGGCTGCCCTTGCGGAAAGGTAGTACTGACGCAGCTACGAACATAAAACAATAGGTAGTCGGGTCATTCGAGAACATTTAAATATAAGAAAATGATAACTTTAGTGTTTATTTTAGAAAATTGTATTATAGACTCAAAATAGACCAATATAGCATCTTTTCAACTTTGAATCACTTATAATTATGTATGAATTATAGTTTTGACATTGAATAATGGCATTGGTAAAATTGCATGCAATAATTCACTGGAATCATGAACTGTTATCTCCAATGGTTCCACCTCATTGGGAAATAATTTCATGAATAGTTGATCTTACCTTGACTCTATAAAATAAATAAATGGGGATATTAAAACAATTAAGTTCTTATACTGGGCTTTTGAAGATATGGCACTGAACATTTCAACTCCAATAAACAGAAAGGAATAAGTATGCTCCAGTGAGTTCCAGAGATAAGGAAAATAGAATGGAAAACTAATCCCCAAGGCAGAACACTCCTATTTGTAAGAGGACTCCAAACAGGGAAGTCAATATAACATATTGATTTAGTAACCTATTCAAGATATGAGTCATTCTGAAAACTGTTTCATGGATGAATAAAATTCTGAAATTTAAGACAGGACTTCAGAAATTTTAGGACATCAACTAGCAAAGAAAAACACAAGTAAAACCTCTGCTCTAAAAAAAAAAAAAGAAACTCTGGCTTTTAAAATTAAATTAGTAATGTTATTAGGTTTTAAAAGAAAAGTCCTTTAGAAGACAGAAGTGTTATAGAAAAAATCTTTTTGTAAGATCAGTGCAAACTTGGTATGTTTGCCTTTGGAAGTTTAACATATAATATCCCACTGCAGATTAAAAAAAAAGACAAAAATGAAAAGAATGTATAAACTAGCCAAGGTAAAACAGAATCTCGGCCCAAATTTTTCTGAAAATATAGGTTGTGTTCAAAGAAAAAAGGTTTCAGTTGCTACATTCTGGCCCAGCTGAGTGGGCAAATACATGCAGACATCTGAATTTATGAAATATCAGTGCTGTTTCACCTAAGACAGAACTTCCTTCCCATATCTATTCCCACCCTCTGAGATGTGGGACTAAGATGCTATTTTCACATTCTTGGATAGGAGATTAATAGCCTTCCACTGTTATTCTTCATTTTTTATGGCTTTATTACAATGCTCCATCGAGAATATAATATTACATGTAAAACTACGGAGGAAATCGCATCAAAGAATTAATGAAGAAAAATATGTAAGAGAAGAAAACCTTGTGAGCTACAGAATGTATTTCAAAGGCATGTTTCAAATACCTGTTATAATCAGAAATTATACAAGGAGGAGACTTGGTTGAAAGTGATTTTTGTTCCAGACCTGTCAATCACAGAAACTATCCTGTTCATAGGTTTGTTAATAATATAACCATGACCAGCTGCATTCTGGACCATGAGACCCTTCTCAGATGAGGTCCAGGATGGTCCATGATCCAAGTGCCTTCACTCTGCAAATCGAACAGGTTCATCACTTTATTTGGTATGACAATCCTTGCCCCAGTATGGGGAGTAGTAATTCTCCTTGCCAATCAGACCCACCTCATTTTTAAATGAATTTCACCTAAAGTTTGTAAAGAATCAAGTAGACAACAGTAAGAATGGGTAGTCAGGTAGAGTGGAAGATGAAGAGAATAGAACTTGCCTAAGGGTGTCCTAGGTCTTTTTAGTCAAATCAGTCTGAATCAAAGTGTCCATCAACAAGCCAAGCTTCACTAAGCATCACAGTTAGCCAGAGTGGTGTGCTATACACTTGCCAAGAGTGTTTTGTTACATATATGCTCTCTCACTGGAGAGACACAGAGTAATAAATAACACAAGTACATTAACTGTCAATTACTTTACAATCATTAAAAACTGAGCTGGAAAGAATACATTAATGGTGCATTCCTGCCTGGGCTCCCATTATACACTTGAGTACAAATCCCAGCCGAACTAGCCTGTGGTAGTTGTGTAAATTTGGTCAAGTCACTTAACCAAGCAGTTTCTTATAATGTGGTCACCAGGCCAGCAACAATAGCCTCACAACTGCCGTGCTCGAAGACTCCTTGTTCTAAGACTTCTAAGTCACAAGCCTTGGAAACTGGGACAGTACTTTTATTCCAACACACCCTTTAAAGAATACTGATGCAAACTCAAGGTGAGAAGAAACCTAATTGAGGTCTTAAGATCCCTGTTAAATGGAGGTCAGAGAACTAACAGTTGAAGATGTATAATAATAGGGTCCAAAAATTGCAGTAAATTTATTATTATTTATTATTACTGGATAGTAGAAGAGAGAGTTGTTTCTGAAGTGAGTGTAGGGAGTAGAGAGGATTGAGTGAATGTGGAAGATCGAGGGGCCATTCCTGGAAGTGGTAACACGTATTGTGTTTCCAAGAATAGGTGAGGAGACGTTTTACCAGGAATTGGAATCACATACTTTTTGGAGAAAGCTTGGAAATAGATTTGGGTTCACATTTCATTATCACATCACCCATTTATGATCTCAGAAGACTTACTTAACTAGAAGAAATTTACTAAAAATTGAGCTAGTTCTCCTGGAGAATTGTAGAGAGGATTAAATGAGATACTGTATACAATACCTATAATAGATTACCTGATGTTTACTAAATGTTATCTACTACTGTTACTATCAGTATTGTCTATCCATTCTAAATTCTGTTACCTTTTGTCCTTGTTTTCTGTTTATTTTGTTTTTAAATAACTAAACCCTCCATCTGCACCAGATTCTTGCCCAAGGGTTGTCTACTCAGCATGCCTTCCAAGACTCAACAAGGAAAATGACATCCTTCTTCTCTGGTCTCGATCTCAGAATCCAATAGTTTCCTTCTTTCTTGCTTTAAAAATCTGTCTCTCTACACAAAAATGTCCATGGAATTCACTCTTCAGACATTGCCTGGCTTGTCATAAAACACAGCATATGAATGTCATAGTTTGAATGACTAATTGCTGACATGAATGTATTTATAACTGCCAGGAGTTACAACAACTAACACACATTCAAGAATGTATTCAGGTTGCATCAAACCACATCCATTCTCCAAAACACATCTCTGCTTGTACCTGTGTCCAAAGGCAGGTGCTGAAAGAGTCCATCAGGGAGGCAGAATCATGGCTTTTCATTTCTTTTGTGATTTGGTGACAGGGACAAAAGCAAACGAAGCCATCCAGATATATACTAACTATGACTGGTTGCATTAGTAAATTTTTATGAATCTTTCCAGTTCTCTCTGCCTGCTTATGAAGTCCCCCAAAGTACTTGTGAGTTCTCTGGAGAAGTAATCTCTCAGGCAATAGCAATGATTTAAGCTTTTAAAATTTCTACTGAAATTTCTAACTTCTAAATGTCAAACTAAGAAATGTATAAATTTTTTTAAAGCACGCATTGAAAGGATATGTTTGTATTCTACAGTGGCTGAGGCTATTTCCCTTATAACAAAATATTTCAGGATTTTCTTAATAAGCAAGGCTGCTAGTATGTTAGCATGTGTATATTATGTATTTATGTCTAACATAAACACATATTTGCATGAAGATGAGCATATAGAAGAATATACAGTGGTTATATTATTCTGAGGGAAATAAAAAACATATACTTTTTTAAAAGATTAAATGGAATATGAAAAACTATAGGAAGAAATATTTGTTTTTTTTCTAGTGAACTGATTATAGAGACATAAGCTCTTATGCATAAATAGAAATACAGCTTCAGGAATTCTCAGTATCTCTCACAGGTAAGATGTAATTAAGGTGGTTTGTGCAACTAGCATCCTATGGGATTCGTACCTACATCACATCAGTATGTTCTCCAAGTTCTGAGTTCGGAGCCACACATAAGAAGCAGGAGTAGGATTTAGAAATGGGTCTGCCCACTAGAAGTGGCACAGTGGCCCTGTGGATGTTGCTGAAACATTTTCTAATGCACCCTTTGCACTATTAACATTGTGGCCAACTCTGTGGAAACAAGTAGGCACCTGGCCTCAGAATTCTGATCATGTGGTCAACCTGGTTGGTAGCCAGCAGAGCTTACTGTCTCATGTGGTGGGCCATCAGTCTCTTGATGGGCTAGCAGACTTCACTCTGATCCTTCAGTAATGACCGCGAAAGCTGGACCCACATGTTTACATGCCTACAGTGTCCTCACAGTATGTGAGGCAGGAAGGTCAAGTGCAGTCCCACAGAGCATCATGAGGCCTAAGGGAAAGGCCCCTACCTAATGAGAGCTCCTGTTGTTTCTTTATAACTCCTCATTGCCCTTTGTGAAAGCAAATGAGAAGTGCTCATCTCGCCAGCTTCCTTTCATTTACTCTATTTCAGAAATGTTTTAAAATTTTCAGGTAAATTTGTACGTTGTTAAAGAATTACTTTGTGTAGTAAGAGATGATTTGGGATTAACAGATGAGGCACACTGAATTTGACTGTTTCTCTGCCCTTTCTGTGGTGTATTTATTTATGTAGCACTGCATCGGAATGTTTCTCTACCCTTTGACTACGTCTTCATAACAAAGATTCACAAACTAGGTTTCCAAGACCATCAGAAAATTAATATCTTGAAGTAGAGGTCAGGAGTATGAAAACGAGGAGAAAGTAAGTTCTTTCTATTAGCTCTGAAGGACAAGCTTGTCCTGCCTTTCTTCTGTCTCCTGATGGCTATAATCAGCATACCTCATAATTCCTTGGTGCATAGACACATCCTTCTGAACCTGGCCTCTGTCTTTACATGGACATCCCTCCAGGCCTTCCTTCTATATCAGTGTCTCAAGTCTTCTTTCCTTTTTTATATTAGAGATGTTAGTCTTTGGACATAGGGTGTACCCTCAATCCAGAATTACTTCATGTCTAGATCCCTAGTTACATCTATAGATACTCTATTTGCAAAAAGATCACACTTTACAGCTAACTATTGAGAATTAGATTTGGAAATACCTTTATGGAGCACCATTCAACCCATTACATTAATATTACTGAAATCTTGTAAGACTACTTTATAAGAATCAACTTTGTTACAATACTATTAAAACATTTGTTAGACTAATCCATCTCAAATAGCTCCATTAATAAGAATTCATATGTCTTCCTTTTGATGTTCTTACTTCCCCCTAGATGCCTATCCTCTATCTTCCCACATTCATCCACTTCTCCTCCTCGCTACCCTCAATCATTCTAGTGTTGTTGCTGTTTGCTAGACTCACCATCTGCATAGGACTCTAAGTCACTTCCTGAGTATTGTGTAGAACTATTTAGCTAAGTATGGCACAAGACCCTAATTCAGTGATGTGAATTGGTCACTTAAGTTCAGTCATACTATGGGTATCAAAATGCTCAACTCATGGATCAGATGTTGGCTTAATTACTTTTTTTCAGACTATTTTCTTAGCAATACCATAACCTCTGTCATGTCAGAACACTGTTTCTGTCTTGTCTTATCTTGCTTACTTTCCTATCCCCCAGTGACAAGCAGATGGTCTCATCTGAAATAAGAACTCATTGAATTCTGATTACTGAATGCTGATAATGTTGATATTCCAATGACAGCCAGTATTATTAAACTGTCATCTTTTAAAGACCAGAGCTTGAGTTTAATGTAACAGTTGTCCCCAGGACAATTATTAGAAGTATCTGTCAATGCAAAAAATTAGCTCTGACCTCAAAGAGAATAAGAAATCATTGATTCTGGAGTCAAATTTGAGTGACCATGGCCTGGGAAACATGGAGTTAAATTACCCCAGGTTCAGTGTTCCAATGTGGAAGCAATTTAAAGGAGTTTTTGTAGTAACAGAATAAAGAAATTTATAATTCAAGGCATTTTAAAAAACACATTGGTGGAAATATCAGAGGCGGAGTGAAGCAAGAAGGGGAATCTCTCCCATGGGCCTCAGGGCTATCTGATGATAGTCTTAGCTTTGGGGTTCTTGGAACCTAGTACTCTACTAAGTTTCCAAAATGTTTTTATCTGTTAAGCATAGAATGTTATACCTGACACAGAACTGGGCAAAGAATGGCCACTTAGGGATCTAAAGCTGACCAAGACAAAGTATAATCAGCCTCTGCTGATCTATGAGACTATTCACAAAAATGAAAATCATTTCTAAGTTGGTGTGGAGTAAATACTGGGTAATAGCAGCACATATTAGAAATGTGGTTATTTGACTGGACAGCTCTGAGATAGTTGGGCTTTCAGGAGGAGGGGGAAACATAACCTGCCTTTAGAAAGTGTACGGTAAGTATATGAGTTAAGTATACAAGGAACCATTTCTAAGGGGGCGTAGAGAATATAGGAAGAGATAGGGGAGGAGCAGATTGTCTGGAAGGAAACTAACCTTTGGCAAGGGTTTGAGTAAGACCACACCTCTCTAAGCTTTACTCCAATGGGCAGAACTTTGCCTATGCCTTCAACTACAATATACTACAGAACTCTGATCCTCAGTCAGTCATAGTCATGGGCAGGTGCTGACCTGATCCTGACCCCTCAACAGGTAACAATATCAGCATTGGAAACTATCATGTTTTTTATCTCTGTTCATGTTGTCAGTCATCATTCACTAGAGGACAGAACTTCAAGGCCATTCTCTGTCCACCAGACTTTATTTCCCATATGGCTTTGCCTGCTGCTTCTCATTTAAGTCTATGAATGTTCCCTTCCCATTCTTGTTTAGTTAAAATTTGGCTATTCTTGGTGACCTGGCCATGCCTTCATCCTCCATAAAAGGTGGAAATTTTATTTTCCACACTCTTTGTATCACTGGGCATGGAGATTTTTGTGACTGTTTTTCATTATTTTCCCTGATACTTCTGGACTGCTCTTTCTCCCTCATCCACAAATTCATTATCATTAAACTATCTACTATGAAGCTAAGTACAGTCATCTAATGTTCTTTCCCCATGGGTGTATCACCCTCATTCTTTGAAGATATCAGCTCCTACATTAATGTCAGGCTCAAATCTTCATAAACCAGTGTATAGTTTTACTCAGAGTTTATTTGAGGAGTTAGAGAAGGGGTGGGCTGGGCTCCATGTGGTTATTCAGAGATTGGGTGGATGAAGGTTCTGAAGTCTTTGCCGTATGACTTCCAAGATTATCCTAAATGACTGTGCTACTGGAAGATAGAGAGTATACTATGAGGGATATTATTTCCTGAGACAGAAGAGGGAGATTGAGAAAGATAATCTGGATGAGGATGCCTTGAAGGAAGGTGATTGGTAGTTAGTAAATAGTTGCCCTGGTTGTTTTGTGTTGTATGGTCCCTAGAAGACATAATCAATATCCATTTTATTTACTGCTTGAATATCAGCACACTGTTCATCAGCTCTAAACATAGATTTTTTTAAATATGCATATGAGAGACATGAGGACACTGCCCTTTCAACCACATCTAACACACACATACACTCCACACCACACGGTGAAGCAGAGACACGATTATTATAATTTAGATTTCCATTATGAGAATAGAAATCATAGCAGTGCTTGAAGGCCCCACATAGAGCATCATTGAAATTCTCCGGTGTGAATTGAGTAACTTGCGTAGACTTGACTCTGTTCTCTAGGAGGGATTCTTTGCCTCTAATCTTTATGACTCTACTTCCACTCTCTGGGAGGTTTGTCTTCCTCTCTTACCTTTTAAAGCCACCACTGGGTCCCCCAGGGCTGTGCAAGCTTCATCTCTGCTCCATTCTGGAATAAATGTGAGGCTCAAAAGACTATGACCCAATATTTAAAGTCATCTTTTGGTTGAGATTTGTCATTTTTTTTTAACAATATATATCACTTGAAAAGCTAATAGGTTGTGTATTGACTTGCTTTCATGAATCCATAAACACACAGTTTTTTCCCTGAATGTAATCTTCAAGTTTCATGACATGGCCCTTTTGCACACAGACGTTCTCAATAGGAGGGTACCTCAGAGGAAGTTGCTGGGGATGTCTTTCTGTATGTTGTGAATGTGTTGCTCTGATTGACTGATTGATAAATAAAACGCTGATTGGCCAGTATCCAGGCAGGAAATATAGTATAGGCAGGATAAGCAGAGAGGAGAAATCTGGGAAGTAGAAGGCTGAGTCAGGAGACGCTGCCAGCTGCTGCCATGAGAAGCAAGATGTACCGGTAAGCCACAAGCCATGCGAAAAGGTATAGATTTATAGAAATGGGTTAATTTAAGGTGTAAGATCTAGCTAGTAAGAATCCTGAGCCATTAAGCCATACAGTTTTAATTAATATAAGCCTCTGTGTGTTTACTTGGGTCCAAGTGGCTGCAGGACTGGCAGATGAGAAAGATTTGTCCTGACCATGGGCCAGGTGGGACACAGGAAAACTTCAGCTACAGGAAGTCATCAGACTTAGACAGAAGCCACACCTGGAGTCTGATCATTGCCAGAAAGAAGTGTCGCTTAGCCTTCAAGGCCTTTTCATTCTTTCTCCCCATGTTTAGAGTTGGTAACAAGGGACTTTCCAAGCATTTTGTAAGTCTTGTATTCATTCCTTCTCTTGGTTGCTTTTATTATGCCTTCTAAGTAGTCCATTCTTCTCTGACTCTGACCTTTTTCTGAAATATTTTTCTAAGTGCATCCAATAAAAGTCAACATTGGCTTCTAATATTTTTCCAAAGCTTCCCCCCATAGAGCCAGTGTCTCAGAGGCAGCTGCTCTGCCTTTCAGGCAACAGCAGATGTCATTCTCCACAGAGTGGCATGAGTGCAGAACAAATGCCTCCAGCATCCATTCCCATGTGCCCACTTAGCCAACCAACAAGGTGTGGTCTCAACTGGACTCCATGGCTGCTTTCCTGTCTGATTCATGGAACTCTGACCACGCTGCCCTGTGCTCCAGAAATGCTCTTATTTTTGTGTCTTCTCTGTTATTACCCCCTTGGGTTTAGAATACTCCACTCAAGCTATCCACATTCTAAACCTCAGTTGCAATTGTTTACTCTAAAGTCTACCTTGATATGAGGACTTGAGTGGCTATCCCATGGCCAACCCACACAGCAATCTTTTCTTGCTCATTTGATCAAATAGTTAAATCACACAGAAACACATTAACTGTACTTCTCAATTTACAAGGGTACCTCATAAATCCTTTGTGAGTCGACAGTATAAGTGAAAAAAAAATTAATGTATCTATCCATCTTGCCAAATACTATTGCAATATAGTATGGTTGATTCTTGTGATCAGGTGGCTGAATGGAGACTGGAGTCCCTTGTGGTCATTATGGGGTTCAGATTTAAGGTTGCTCTGCCATCTTCATCACATACCTCCCAACACTGAGGCACTGTCTCTACTGTGTGTACTGATTTCCCATTATCATGAAGTTGACAGTTCAGGTTGAGCTGTTGTAACTTGGTGACCATGTGAACACACACATTGTTTTACTTCTCTTCCTGGCCCTCTACCATCCCTCCATTCGATTATTCCACATTTAGCTCTCCACCTTCTCTGCAACTTTCTTGATACACACACACACACACACACACACACACACACACACACACACACCAGTTGATTTTTGCTTCCATGGTTTCATTTTGTAAGCACACACATTCTCCCTATGTCTTTCACGAAATGTGAGTACTGCTGTATGCAAAAATTCATTTTCTAATTCAGAGGGGGCAATCTGTCCTCTCCCAGCATAGTGTTCCTCGTGTTCAAAATCTACATACCTTTTTTACTTATTGGCTGTATGGGTTTCTTCAACTCATTATTGTTGGATACTAGGGCCTGGGATGTCTGGTATTTCATTCATGCAGTAAAACAAACCCTGTGCACATGTCAGGGGATCAGTAAGACAGATTCTTGGAAATGGAGCTTCTGAGTCAAATTCTTTTGCGTCAAACATACCTGACTTTTGTTAGACCTGCCAAATTTCCCTCAACTGGGCTATTCCCATTTTGTTTTCTACATGCAATGTAACTTCCAGAGTTTTGCGAGGTGGCAAGTAAAAAGTGACAACTGTGTAGCTGTACATTTTATTTTTCTCATTATGAATGGGAATTGAAAATCTTGTTGATTGGCCATTTTTTGTGAACTTCCTGTTGATAGCTTTTCTTCACAGTTCTGTCACATTTGGGGGACTTTTCTTGATTTATAGGAAACACCTCTTTACATATTAGGAAAATTTGCCTCTCTCTATAATAAGTATTGCAAAATTTTTCCACTTGCTTTGTATTTTTTTATTGCTTGTTCTCTCCTTTTCTCTCTCCATATATAATCTCATGTGCCTTGTCAGTTTTTCCTTAATTGATTTTAAATTTCACATCATATTTAGAAAGGACCTCTCTGTTTAGAAATAATGACTAAATTCACCCATGTTTCCTATGATATTTGCCTGGGTTTCTTATAATGTACATTCATTAGTTCTGGAGTTTTTCTTGGAAGGTTTCTTTCTCCACATGACTATCCAGTTGCCCCAGTTAATTGTTAAGAAATGCATCTGTAGTCTATTGATATGAAAAGCCCAATTGATCACATTAGCTGCTATGCATATTTGAGTCTATTTCTGGAATTTCTTATCTTTCTGCTGAACACTTCACTATTTATACTCACTTCAAGCTTCTTGGATCACCAATATGTTTAGTAGTTCTTAACAGCTGGCCAGACTGGTTCCCTATATTACTCTTTTCCAGAGTTTTCCTAGATATTGTCATTTATTTTTTTTATATAAACTTTGGAATAAGACTTTTAAGTTTTAAAAATAAATTCTTTTAGTATTTATGTTTGATTTGGAGTGAATTTTTTGTTATAATGTATCTGGACTAAGATAGTATTCTCAGCTCAGTTCTTGAACTTCATAAGTGCTCAAAACAGACTCTTCCAGTTCCAGCCCCAAGAGAGTATTGATAGGAAACTGATGCTTATCAAGGTGCTGTGCATGGTGGTTTCTGTGACACCAGTATTTATGGACTTCAAAGCTTTCTGCATTGCCTGTGGTGGTCACTTGCAGATAAAGAGTTCACTTTGTAAGGTGACTTTGTCCACATTTCCCCTCAGCTCCCAATATTTTCTCAAGTTTTATACTTTTAAAAATAAAACCATGTTTTCTGCTAAAATGATTGAAGGTGCCCCAGGGAAGAACCATTGGTTAGGAGATTGGTATACAACTGCATAGTTTCTGGCTCAAGTAACTTTTAGTTTACCTAGAATTTTAACAATGATCTTGAGGTTTTGTACATTCCCAGTCTTTCAGCTTTTTGACTCAATTGCTTTGGTGACTGATTTGAGTATTTTCTAGAGACCTAGCCTTGTGAGTATTGACATTGGCTTATATTTGTCAGTGTATGAACAAGCCTGTCCTGAAATATGAATTACTTTTCTGTGAGTGATTACTTGAAAATGTATAGAATGCTGATGTGTACAAATAATGTCATCCAAAGAAGAATAAAACAGTCAGTTGATCTAGATGAAGGAAAATATTCCTTAGTAAGTTGACTATGATTTTTTGACAATTAACTACAGTGTTAAACAGGTATTCTTAATATACCTTGTACGTAATGTAGGACAACTAGTGTTTATTATAGCAAGTCTAATCTATGTATTTCCCACATCTGTGGTAGTCTATTTAGTTAATATGAACAACATTTTCCTAAGTGAAGGAAAAAAATAAGAAAATTCAAAAGCTGATATGTTTATGCTTGTGTATAAAAGGCTTAGAAAGTTTTAAACATGTGATTAAGCATGGTTTGATTTCATACCACTATTGCTAGTTCACTTATTCAGCACCTCTGTTGAGGGCCTCCTCTGTGTCAGAGGCCATGCTTCACTAAGCCCAGCACTACAGATAAAAGATCACGAAAATCTAATACTCACTACTGACAAGTTCTCCCACAGATACATCCAGAAATGTGTTTTGGTAATCTCCTAGGTGTCTCTCAATATAAGCAAACTGATAACCTTGATTAAGTATCACCCCCATTAATGTTTGTAACAACCCAATAAACATCAATACTATTATAACCTCCATATACACTTGAGGATGGGGATATGACTGGAAAGTCAGAAGGTGTATTCAAAGCACTAGGAAAGCACAACACATACTTGGAGAAAATGTGTTGTATGGTAATGAGATTAGTCTTTGTGGGAAAAAAATATTCTCCAGAGACATCCTATAGAGTGTACACTGCATAGTATAATAGAGAGAAGGCATTCAGCAAAACATGAGTGCAGAGTACCAGCTAAATATTATGTATCAGTAGATGATTATTAAATAAAAAGTAAATAAGTCATTTATTTCTCAGATACTTTGTAGGATAAATTGATTATTGGAGATTTTTTTTTTTTTTTTTTTTTTTTTTTGGTTTTTCGAGACAGGGTTTCTCTGTGTAGCTTTGCGCCTTTCCTGGAACTCGCTTTGGAGACCAGGCTGGCCTTGAACTCACAGAGATCCGCCTGCCTCTGCCTCCCAAGTGCTGGGATTAAAGGCGTGCGCCACCACACCCGGCTTGATTATTGGAGATTTTAACAATAAAGGCAAGATATGTATAGCAGGAAGATAGTTTGCAAGGGTAAATTATTGTTAAAAATTTATGGTTTATAATTCTACAAATATTTGTTTTTATTTTATTCATTTATAGAAAGATAGTTATAAGGTTTTTTAAATTTTGAGTTTCTTTTTCCAGTTGAAAACTTTATTGTTATCAGTCTGGTTGCCCACCACAGTATTTGCTTTTTGGTTAAATACTTCTCACTCTATGTAGTTATTTAATTATTATTCCATTGTAATTTTTTTGTCCTTTGTAAATTTCATGCAATATAATTTGATCATGTTGATTCTCTTCCCCCACCTCTTCCTAGATCCATCCCACTGTCCCCGCCCTCCAAACTGTGCATCTTCTTTTCTGAACCCATCAAGTCCAATATGCGCTGCCATGTATTCTTGGACATGTGACCTCCCATTGGCATGGTAAATCTACCAAGGGCTCTTTATAAAAAACTGACTCCCCCTCTCAGCAGCCAACAATTGCCAATAGCTCCTGAGCTAAGGGTGAGATTTTGTGCCTCCTTACCCCCTTCATGGTGGGATTTGGTCTGGCTCAAGCTTGAGCTTGCACAGATCTTGTGCATGCGGTCAACACTTCTGTGAGTTCCTGTGTGCAGCTCCCCTGTTGTGTCAGGAAGACACTGTTTCCTCATAACCATCCACGGCCTCTCTTCGTATACTCTTTCTGCCTCTTCTCCGATGAGCCCTGAGCCTTGGGAGGAGGGAGTATGATATAGATGTCCCATTTAGAGCTGAGCATTCTGCAGTTTCTTGTTCTCTATAGTTTGGCCACTTATGGGTCTATTTGTTACCCATCATCTCTGCAGAAAGAAGCTTCTCTGATGAAAGTTTAGAGGTTCTGTAATCTATGAGTGGGACAATAAGTCATTAGAATACAGTTAAATATTATGCCATTTATCAGAATAACACTGCTAGGTTCTTCTCTAGGGCTTATGACTTGTCTAACTATGGGATCTTAGCTGGATAACGGTGCCAGGTGTGGAGTTCAGCTTGTGGAGCATGATTTAAATCAAATCAGAACCTGGTGAGTTACTCCCATGATTGCACTCAAAAAGCGGTTGTTTACTTGTAGCTGACCTTTTCCTGCATCCTACTCAGTCTACAGCTGCTCAGACCCAAGTAAACACACAGAGGCTTATATTAATAACTGCTTGGCCATTAGCTCAGACTAACTACTGACTAGCTCTTACACTTAAACTCAGTCCATTTCTGTTAATCTATATGTCGCCACATGTTCTGTGGCTTTACCTGTGTGCCATTACATGCTGTTCTCTGGACAGTGAGCTGGCATCTCCTGACTCAGCCTTCCTCTCCCAAAATTCTCCTTTTCTGCTTATCCCACTTATACTTCCTGCCTGACTACTGACCACCCAGCATTTTATTTATTAACCAATCAGAGCAACACATTCACAGCATACAGATATCACTTCAGAGAGGAGAATTCTGAGAATAGGAAAGCTGAGTCAGAAGTCGCCAGCCAGACACAGAGGAAGCAAGATGTAAGGCAGAACTGAGAAAAGTTACCAAGCCACATGGCTAAACATAAATAAGAATTATGGGTTAATTTAATTGTAAGAGCTAGTTAATAGTTAGCCTGAGCTAATGGCCGAGCAGTTTTAGTTAATATAAGCCTCTGTTTGTTTACTTTGGTCCAAGCAGCCACAGGGCCGCGGGAGCCGAGCAGGATCAGGAAAACTCCAGCTACAGTTACTCCCATGACTGCACTGATGGGCATGTGTTGTCAGGCCAGGCACTACTGTAGCTCACAGAGTTCATAGTTGGGTATCACTGTGAAGCTTCCCAGTCATTACCACTGCGATTTCCCCATGTGCTATGCCTATGTGGTGTCTTCAGCAGTTGGGTCTTAGCATTGAGATCTGGAGGGTATCCAAGAATATTGTCAGTAACTTCCAGTGCTGAAAGGTCTATGAGACCTCACTGGCCAACACCTCAAGAAGAGGTAACCCATTCCTAGCAGTGGTTTTTTTATTTGTTAGCCTATGGTGCCTAATAGAGGCACTGTCATTTCATAATAAGGTAACTCCATTCTCCCCCTCACCCCTCACTCCTCCCTGTGTGAGTGTGTCTATTATGAAACTTCTACAAGAACAGGTTTCCATATGAATTTTTGGAAAAGGTTTTTGATATTATTTATCCTTTCTCACATCCTTTATCCTGCCCTTTCATTCCTTCCAACCCAAATTTAAACTTTCCTGTTCCACTTTTCCACTTTAACATTTTATACCACAGCATACTGTCTCTCTTCCCTTGAGCTTCTTTTTATCAAGCTGTTAAAAATGTCCTTAAAAATGATCTCAGGTCAGGAAGATCAATGTTGTATTTTTCATATATGTACTATCTAGATGAACCAATACTGTATGTAATATGAAAACAGAAGTGGGACTATTGAGTGGGGGAGAGAAATGGCAAGGGAGAGGAGTGCCAAGGGAGGGTGATGGATTGGTGACTATGGCCAATGTATAATGATAGCTAGGAAAACATCATAACGAAGTCCATTATACTGTTACACTGAAATTAATTTCTAAGGGAAAGAGGGGCCTGCCTGTTCAGGGTAAGTCTAAGACAGTTGAAGCAAGCAGGACTTGGAGAAGACTTCACCTAGTCTCTTCTGCCTCTCTGGCACAAAAAGTCAAAGTACAAACCTTTTTCACTACTGTGGATCTGGTATTACTTTGTACATCCTTTGTTCCCATACCCAACCAGTCTCAGAGCCCTGGAAGTCAGATCTCCCTCCCTACTGTTGCTATTCATACAAAGGTCTTCTCCTGGATCCTTCTGCTAAGGTGGGGAATGTTGTTTGGGGGTGGGAAAGAGTCACCGAGAACCTGGACTCTGCTCTTTAAGAGAGTTGTGTTACACTTTTGTTGTGCAGCAGTTACGACACATTGGCATCTAGCTAGGCTGTATTCCTCCTCTTCCGATTTTTAGCCACGTCACAGGTTCTCACCTATAGGAACTGTAAAGGAAATACAAGTCTTAAAGAGGTGGTACACTCTTTCTTGCCTTCTTTGCCTCCTGACAGACTGAGTATATGTTATCATGAAGTCCCAACAGAGATCGCAGACTTAAGAGTAAGGGGGAATTTGGTTTTGAGTTATCTTCTGATTAGCTTCCTGACCTCAGAGCTATTAACCTTGGCCTTATAGAGAAGGACTCCTATCTGAGCAACACAGACATTCTCTAAAATGACGTTCTGATTAAGACTTTAAGCAGATGAGCAATTTACCACATTGGTCTATGGCAGTCATTCTCACCCTTCCTAATGCTGTGACCCTTTAATTCAGCTCCTCATGTTGTGGTGACCCCCAACATATAATTATGTTTGTTGCTACTTCATATCTATAATTTTGCTACTGTTATGAATCATAATGTGATTATGTGTGGTTTCCGATGACCTTTGGCCATCCCTGTGAAAGTGTCATTCGACCCTCAAAGTAGTTACCACCCATAGGTTGAGAACCACTGGTCTATACAGTCTAAGTAAAATTTTAAGAGCATGTTTACTTATCTGTGAAGAAATTAAAATTTCATTGAGGATATTCTTAAGACTCTTGAAGAAGGGGCATGCTGTGAAATCAACCAAGTTTACCCCTCCAAAACACCCTTTGTGAAATTTCTGGATAACACAACCAGACAGCAGACCACAGCCAAAAACTTTAAATAATAATAAATAGAAAAGAACTCTTTTTCAATGCATGTGTTTGTTGTATTCTCCAGCCTGTGGCGTCTTCTCTGTGACATTGATTAACTCAGTATTACTTATTAAATATAAGGTGCTAATTTAGAAATTATGATTGCTTAAAATCCGTGTAGTTGCTCTAATACAATTGAAAATGTCTTTTACCACTGTGGCAGTCCATACGACTGTGTTGTTCATGCCTACCATGTTAGGTCACACATTTCTTCTGCATATGTGTACCTCAGACTCTTTCTAGACTTTCTGTTTGTCTTCAATGGAAATGATTTCTCTGGGTAACATAAAACTTCAGTTCACTAAATTAATTGAAAACTTTACAGTAGTTTTTTTAGTGTGAAACAGATATGATTTAATGTTCAGAAAGGATCTTCTGGGTTTAGCCAGGAGAGATCTTAGAATAATGCATTCCAGATGAAAGCACAAGATTAGAGAGTTCAAGTCCCCCAAAACTAGTTCTTCTCAGCTCCTTCTCTAGTTTGTCTTTTGCCAACTTAATCTCTCCACTGTGCAATTGGTGAATTCCTTGAAAATTCCAGAATTTCTGATACTTTATTTACTCTTTTAAAATCCTCAAAATTGAAAATATTTACCATTGCTGATTTTCCCCCTTACCAAAACTGCATATACACCTCTTGAATTCCTATCCTTTAAAAGGGTGATTGTCAAAACCCTGGGTTAGTATCCTCCAGCTCATATCGTTCTGTTATCATTTGTGAACTTTATGAATATTTCTATTTAACCAATTAAATTAAGCCTTTCTCAGTTTGGAAGGTTATTTATCAGTTACGGTTTAGAGCCCAAGAACTAAATAATGTATTTTATTTCCCTCAAAATATGTTTTTAGATAATAGCATCTCAGCATGTTGGGACTTGAGGGACTGGTGAGACGTCTTAGAGGATAAAGGAGCATGCTGGGTTAGCATGGCAACCTGAGTTCTATCAAGCTACTGCTACTTCTAAAGATCAGAAAATGAGTTGCCATGCTATTCTTCTCAGTACATTTTGCCTTTTGTGATTTCATTGGACCAAAAATTCTATAGCACAGATGTGGAAGAGATGTTTATGTGTTTTACTTCTAGGGACACCTAGATTGTAACATGTTTCCACTGTCTTGGCAGCAGATAATTGAATATAGATAGGTAGTTTATCTATATGGACTATTCCACCAGTGCACAATTGCCGAGAGCCATTTATAACCAACACAACGTTGGAGAACTTTGTACTTTCACAATGGCAGCTGGTCTTAGGAAAGTAGACGGAATCAAGCAAATGTAAAAGGCACTTAAATGAATGCAAGGTCTGCTGTTCTCCCTAGAAGAAGTTCATAGACACTGGCTTTGGAGGGTGGGGGAGCCATTGGCTTTGGTGCCCTTCATCCAGAAGATGTGGTCTTGGCTGCAGCTGTGGCACTGAAGAAGAGCAGACCATCAGCAGCTGTTGTCTCAGCAAAAACTGAACTGTAAACAATCTAACACTAGCTCTTTGTTGGATGAAGAAAGGCATTTCCATGGGCATTATTCTGAATTATTTTCCTCCAAATCCTACTGGGAATTATTTGTTTTTCAGAAAGCAATTCACCCCAAATCTATTATAATATAATGCATATAATTATAGTTCCAGTGGTTGATTTTTTTTCTTTTACTGTTTAAAAGGATTTTTGCTTCATTAAACCACAACAACCTGGTGTTTCCTCAAGAAGGTTCTGTCTCTGTCTCTGTCACTGTGTGTAGCATGTAGCGTGTGTGTGTGTGTGTGTGTGTGTGTGTGTGTGTGTGTGTGTGTGTTGTAGTGTTGGGAACATGGTACAGTATTCCGATTCAAAGAAGACTATCTACCCTACAATGATTTGAGTGTTTCCACCAAAACACATCTTTAAATTTAAACCCTGTTTTGAGTTGTTAGCAAGTGGCATCAGGTTAGCTAAGGAGGGTTAGATGAGATCATGAGTTATTTATAAGGAGGAAAGGAGGAAAGACCCAACAAGCTAGCTAACTCTTCCATACCCTATACTATCTTTGGACTCCTCAGAGCAGGCCACCAGTTGGCTCTGACTACAGGCATACCACAGACCACATCAAGGTGCAAACTTATATTGTTTTAAAAAGTGTTTTCTCGCCGGGCGGTGGTGGCGCACGCCTTTAATCCCAGCACTCGGGAGGCAGAGCCAGGCGGATCTCTGTGAGTTCGAGGCCAGCCTGGTCTACAGCGCGAGATCCAGGAAAGGCGCAAAGCTACACAGAGAAACCCTGTCTCGAAAAACCAAAAAAAAAAAAAAAAAAAAAAAAGTGTTTTCTCATTTGTAGTATGTAATGATTATAAAGAAAATGGACTAAAGTATATATTTTCTTCTATAAGATTGCTTATAAGCAAAGAGCATGGAGAAGGTAGCCAGGTGATATTGTTCTGTAGGTCATTCTCTGATCATTACTTTCTCTGCCCAATTTTCAAGGGCATATATCCTGAAGCTGATGTCTGTGGGTCAGTAGAAGACTCAAGCAAGTCGGTATAGAATTGAAAATCCAGAGTGAGGCAGACATCCATGGACATCAGCCATTGTTAATTTTCAGTAGCAAAATTAACTTAATTTGTTTTTATAAGAGAAAGCTTTTTCCATATTTACATGAAAGTAAATAATCCCCACTTAAGTAACAGTCAAGCTAGATACCATAAAGACTATCATTCGGCTAAGTGTTAGCTTACAAAGTGAATTCCTCTGCATTTGTTTGTAGAAGTTTAGCTTACAGGAATATGGAGCTGTAGTCTTCTCTGGGGTTTAGAAAGACAGAACTAAAAATAAGGACATTGGGATCAGAGAAAAATCACTCAGAAATTTAAACCAACATGTTTCTCCTTTGTATCATCTGTGGGTGATTTTCTACTTATTCCCTAATCAAGGATTGATATTCATTCAATTCTTTCCCATTTGATACATTCATTTAATATGATATGTCGTCATATGTGTCCGTAGAAAAGCCTTCAACTTGACACAGAGAAAAACATAATCCATCCACATTTGGGTCAGCAATGTGTCTTCTTGATCTGCTCTAAAGAAAACAACCAGTCAAAAGTGATTTATTTTCATAATTTTGCTTCAAACCCAGCTGTTACTCATTAGTGCTTGAATTGGCTGGATCAGAGCACATTTACAGACAGTAATAATTAAAAAATAATAATTAGCCCTTCCTTCCCTAAATTTTTTTAAGTAACTGATTTAAGCAACAGTTATGTAACTGTTGACTTTCCATCATTCCACACCCAACATTGAATTTTTGAATGTGTAAGAAGATTTTTTTTGCCACCAAGTCCATGTCAATAATATAGATGTTAGCTTTATCCCAAAAAATGTGTCATAATGAACAGAGTTAGCTTTGTGTACATTAAAGGTTCTAGCTAAGATAATATGCTGGAGACAGGGAGCTTTCTAGAATATTATGGTCCTTTATATACAAAAATCAAGTGAATTTTCTCATTGTCATAAAACATTGGTTCTAATCGAATCAAAATGCAAACTTTTTTATGAATACCAGTCTTTTGATTTTTGTATAATTAAGGAAAATAAGTTTTGAGACATTTACCAAGAAAGACTGAATGATGAAAAAATTTAAATTGTATCATATACAGCTGAAAAAATATAATTAGAGGATTCCGTGATGGAAGATCAGTAGCAGAAACTGTCTCTTGTACCAGGTATAGCTGATGAGTTCTATCCACCTTGCTGTTTCTCAAGATGATGCTATTTAAAAATAATATGTTGAATGTTAGGTTTCTACAGCAATACATAAAGTCTGTTGTAAATCCTGGAGTTAAGACACTAAGAGGACAATCCTGATGGGTTAAATCAGAGATGAGCTGGGAGCAGCCCCCTCCCCCCATACATTAATTATCCTGTACATAAGATGGTTCTGGGAGTCAGCAGCGGAGTGACAAAAAGGGGTACAATGACTATAATTCTCAGTTGGGATGAGGCATAGGCGTTGTATAACCAAACACCAATATTTTTCCACGTGGAGATTGGTTGTATGGTCAAGCACTGGAATTTACAGGAAAGAGCTTTAGAGTAGTATGGAAGCTTGAACCACACTCCCAAAATGACATGGGCATACCTAAGAACTGGCAGGTGTAATCCTCCACCTCTTCCCTTAAGGACCGATCACCTTCTGGATACAGGATGGGAAACTGGTCATTAGTGACCAACAAACTGTATGCCACATTTACAAGGTTCCACACAAACATATCCTTTGCAGCTATTTAAAATCTCGAGACACGGAAAGAGGATTTCTCTACAGCATTTGGACTTGAACTGGGACAATAGATAGTGTGACACTCTTGTCACAAGCACTCACCAAGGGAATTCAGCAACCTACTCGGTTACGAGCTCTTTGTCTGACTGCTGTCTCCAAAGGCCACGTTGAGCCAATCAGTTCTTCTGAAACTTGGCAAGTGTCCTTCTGAAAATGGACTGTGGGTGCACTCAGCAACAGAGTTGGAAGCACAGGATCATTTATAATAACTTGAGCTGCATTGCCTGACTTGGCATCATTCAGAAATCTTTCGGGGCTACCCACTTCACTTAGAATTAAATCTAAACTCTTTATGATTGCCCTGCAAATCCCTGCCTGCTCTACTCGGGCTTCTTCTTCTTCGGATCCCATCTCCTCACACCCTCTCCTCTCTCACCACAGGGAGATCATTGGCTACCTGCCAGTTCTTCAGAGGTCTTCCAGGCTCCTGGAATGTGGTCCCCTCTCTGGAATGCTGCCCCCCCCCCCGCCCCCGCCCCCTGCATGTCTGCCTCTTTTTCATCCCGAGTCTCAGTTTATTTCCCTTTCTGAACAGGTCATTTCTGATGATCTTTTTAACATTTGCTTTCTCATGTTTGCCAGAGTCCATTTTTATTTCCCCCATATAATGCAGCGATATTAGAATTAATAGCTTACCTCCCAAATACCTCACATCTAGAATGTAAGTTGTATAAATGGTAAAAGTAGACACACACACCGTGCCTGATACAGGGGCCAAATGATCTTCATGATTGAAAAAAAAATACTAAAAAAAAAAAAATCCTGTTGTGAGAAGTCATGAGCAACAAAACAAAACTCTTAGCACGTTAGGACACAGCAGAATGTATCGTACAGGGTAGATAGGTACCAGTTAATGGGATTCTCCTTCTGAAGTCTAAGCATTAATGCATAGATGTGTATAGGCTGACATTAAAACACATATGAAAGCTTCATTTCGAAAAGCTTTGCAATACAGGAGACTAGAGAATAATTTGTTTCTGATTTGCTCACTTTAGAGATTTTTTTAATAACTCTTTTAACTCAATATGACTGAATTTAGTTTTTTTTCCAAAATTCCTTAAGGTTTAGAAAAAGACTATAAAATAACAAAAAAAAATTAAAAGGAAAATATTGTTGCCAAATTAGAAGCTTAATATAATTCTATTTTCCTTTGGAGTTTTAATAATGCTTGGGGGAAAGCCTTTATTCACATTCCACCCAAGTGACCATCATCCACTCCCACTTTCTTTTTAAAGAAAACATTTACTTCTATGATTTGGTCATAGGGAAGTACAAAGGACTTCGTTGTGTGTGAAAATGAAACTGGGAGTGAGCCTTTTAAGGAAAAATTAAAGAAGGATGTGTATGTGGGGGGTAAAATTCCCAAATCTCGTTCAGTTGATCCTGCCTACCTCCTACTTAGAAGGCAGGCTGCCCTGCGTGGCAAGCCCCAGATGTTGTGTATCAGAGACCAAGGAGGCAGCACCTTCAGAAGCATGTCAGAGACATGGTGAAGCAGAGCCCAGCTCAGACTGTGCATAGGGCTGTTATGGCACTGGGTGGAAAGGATCCCAGCCAGGCAGCGTTTAGTAGACAACTTCCTGAGGTGGATTGATATTTCTGAAACTTCCCTGTCATACCCACAAGTCCTAGCAGAGCATAAACGAACAGATGGGCAAACCTAGTTGAGATGATTTGGTATGTGATTGGGGAGATGGAATTGACCAGAAATGGTGTATTTGGGAATTGGTGTATTTTAAATACAGTACTTCGTGAGAACAAAGGAAACATCACAGAAATGAGAAAAGAAACTGCTTTCAAGACAGTATCTAGAAGTGTGTAGAAAGTTCTGGGGCTTTCTTGGTAGTTCCTCAGGTCCGTAACTCTTTCTGTTTTCTGCTGTCTCTATCATCCTCAGCAGTTTTCTGTGTAGTAGGTCTTGCTACTACAGCGTAACTTATCCTAAAATTAAGTTTCATTGTCTGACTGGACTATTGTCCTTCCTCTCTGTTGTGTGACATTGTTCCTTGGGAGGTGTGAACATCTACTCCCTCTAAATAAGTAACCAATGACAGCCCAAAGTAGTGATACCACCAGAGTCTCACTCTGTAAAACAATGAGTTCGCTGGGATTATTTGCAATAATATTGGTAAGGGGTTACTTAAACATGGACAATTCATAACTTAATCATGGAAATCCAGCTTAGCATGGGTAATGAATCATGAAAACAGGAACCCTAGAGCCCTCTGCGTGACTTGTAGATGTCTTGACAGGCCACAATTTCCTTCTGTTGGCAGTCATTACTGCTCATAAAACCTAAGGATGGAGGGACCTTGTCAGTCTGGTGAGTTTCAGGGACTTCTTCAGACGTGTGAGTTGCTTACCTCCTGAATCTTTATGATCCTTCCTTTTGGACTTCCTGAGTCATAATAGGCTACCCTCCATGGTGGAATGTTCAATTTAGCGGAATTTGCTAGAGACTGTCCTTCAAGAAGTCACCAGTAGTGTGCCTTCATGGACTCATGGTCCCCAGGTACTTGCAGGGTACTGATACTGTGTGCTGAGAAGTCAGCACATGGCCCTTTATAGTTAAACTTCAAAAACCTTTTCTTCATCCAAGACTGCTTATCTTTTGTGGAGCATTTGATCCATCATCTTGTCTCTGCTCTTGTATCCATCCTCTTAGCCTTCTGGAGTTCAATGCTGTGGTTATTTTATCTCCTCTTTCATCAGCTTCTGTTCATCCATCCCTTTTGCTCTCTTGTTTCTTTTAACCAACATTTACTCTATGATCTCTTTGAAAGAGCACTTGTGACTGCCAGATTCACGTGTAATTAGGCTATACATCCTGTGTCCCTTGCCCCCACCTCTTCTGTCTAAGACCTCAAGTCTCATCAAACAGACATACTAATTCCTTTAATCATATGAGGTCATCCTTTTGATAAAAACAAAAACAAAAACCTTTGAGTGACTGCCTATCTTCAGCAGAGTCAAAGCCAGATTCTTTGCGATCCTTATGAGACCCTTTGTGATATGACCCAGGTCATAGCCCCTGAGGAACAGTCTCAGACTCAGCCAGATCTCACTTTCAATACTCCTGTACTTCCAAGCCAGCCCCAGTGAGTGAATGCATGCTCCAAAGAACTTAAAATTCCATAATATATTACTAATTTTTCTTAATAAGTGGGGCTGTCCAACCTTTTGATATTGCAAAATGAAGTTATCCTTTACAACAAAGTTCATTGGGAAGAACTGCTCAATCAAGTTACGCACACACACACACACACATACACACACACACACACACACACACACACACACACACACACACGAAAAAAAGTGTTTTAAAGAAGTTTGTATTTTTGTGTTTGGTCACATTTATAACTGTCCTTGGCTGCATGTGGCCTGAGAGAAGTGGTTTGGACATTCCTGGTAGGTCTGTTTTCTGTTTTTTGTTTTTTTTTTTTTTTTTGCTCTGTGTCATTGGTCAGTCTGTCTTTATACAGATATTACACAGTCCTGAATACAGCCACATACTGCTTAACAATAGACTTATCATGAGAAAGGGTCCTTGTGTGACTTTGATGTCTGTGTGAACCCCACAGAGCATAATTAAAGATTGGGACAACTATGATATCACTAAGTGATACTATCTGATGGTACAGTTGTCACATAGGCAGTCTACTTACTCAGTGACATACATGGGGGCCCAGCATTCACGGAGTGAGTCACATATTGCAAGCCTGTCAACTTGGTCCTTTTTCAAAGTTGTTTTGGCTTTTCTAGATTCTTTGTCTTTTAATCTATCTTTTATAATCTGCTTTAAAAGCTGTCCAGGACTTTGCTTGGAATTGCATTATTTTAGACCTACAAATATCCTTTCACTGTAAAGGACTGATGTGTTAAAGACTGACAATAGTAAGTATTGATAGCAAAAAGAGCCTGCACACAGATACACTGCTTGAAGAATGAAATTGCAGAGCTACCTTCTAATGCAGCATACCGATACACTACAGAGTCATATATGTGCTTCCCAAATGGCTCAGAAGTCCTACTACCAATTTCACCAAAAAGACATTAGAGCATATTTCACATAAAGGCTCCATGAAAATATTTACAAGAGCACCATAATTGAAGAATAACTCCAAACTGGAACTGGCCCAGACACCTATCAAAGGGTGAACAGATGAGGAAATTAAATGCTGCTAATAAAATGAATGATTAAAAAAGAAAAATTACTAATATGCTTATTGGAATGGATGAATATTAAAAAAAATACTCCGAACAGTGAAAGGAACCAGATGCAAGGGACCAGTGTTGTATGACTTGATTTCTATGGACAATTTTGAAAATAGAATCTATCAAGACAAAACATGAATGAATGGTTGCTTGAGGGCAGAGGTGGTGATGTGATAAACAGTATATGATATGAAAGGTCTTTTTGGAGCTACAAAAAATATTCTATAGTGGATTTGTACCGATGATTTCAGAACACAATACATTTACTAAAATCATTGAAATGTACATTTGCAGTAGGTGGATTTTATTATCTACAAACATGGAAATTTTAATGAAATCGTAAGATACGATACATGGAAAAAAAACAGTATAATCACATGCTGCAGTCATGTTACAGAATTTAAATCAGTGGGTTCCTGGGGATGGGAGGAAGACCACAGAGTTGACTTCAAATAGACAGCAAGAGTGGGACAGAAGGTCTGTTTCCATTGCTGACTTTGGTCCTGGCTGCAAGGTCTCCACTGTTACCCAAATCGCTACAATGCATACAAATTGGTGAATTTTATTTTATCTACTATACTCACCCCAAAGTGGAGAAATAGCCCAAATAACTTCCTTATATAGTTAGATCTGCAGTCTTGTTTCATTTTCACTTATTTTCTTTTGAGCTTTTTTTTTTCCTTTTTAAAATTTTACAGATGAGTACTTTACATAATATCACCCCTCCCTTTTTTCACCTTAATTCCTTTACGGCCTCTCCGACTCTCTCTCAAATTACAGACTTTTGCTATTTTTATTGTACACACACACACTGCATGTACATATACGTAAATACGACCTGTTGAATCCATTTAGTGTTGTTTATGTGTTTATGAGTTTAGAGCTGACTCTGGAGACTGGATAATCTATCAGGGTTATCCAATGGAGAAAACTCATCCCTGGAGAATATAGGTTGTTCCTCTCTCCGCAGCCTTTAGCTGCTCATAGCTCTTCACCTAGTGATAGGGTCTTGTGACATGTTCCCCCATCACATTGACATGGCAACTGGTAGTACACGTTTTACTGCATTTAAAACTTTTCAAGTTCTAAAGCCTTTAGCATTTTCTTGCAATAGTTTAGGTTCATCTGACCCTAAGTCGTCAGATAAAATGACTGAGTGGGATAATTTACTGAAGATTAAAGCTTAAAAAAAATTTCCACAAATTGTCAAAAGAGGAAAGTATGAGAACACATCAACCTGTCTGAAGCAAATAGCAAAATTCAAAAATCTTCAGCTGAACTCTGAACACATTGATGCAAAACTGTAATAGATGAAATAATTTAGGATCTCTCGGGGACTAAATAATAGAGATATAATGGGCCTCTCTTTCCCCTCTGCCTCCAAGCTTTATGCTAATTATGTTCCTTCTTGTGTTGTGTTTGTTTGTTTTGTTACTTTGAAGTAAAGCTATGACCTGTGCAGGGTAGGCAAACACTGTACACCTGAGCTCTTGGCCATCTCTTTTGTTTTTATCTTGAGGCAAGTCTCACTCTGTTTCCAGACTGGCTCTTTATCTCTGTCTGTCTAGGCATCTTTATGCTTGAGACTCTTCTACCTCAGTCTCCTGACAAGCTGAGCATACAGGCGTGGGCACCAGATCCATTGGGTACTTTTCTATTTAGAAAAATCTGATATTTATGTAACCAGGAGAATCTTAGTGAGACTATTTTAAAATGTCTATATACTTTAAAATGGAAACTTCATTGATCCATCTTACAGAGAAACCTTTACAGAACGGAAGGATGACATTTAAAACCCTTTTAGAAATTCAAATCTGGAAAGAATGCAATGTTGGTCAGTGGAGAAATAGCTCATCATATTTCATAGTAGTAAAGAGTCATTTAAATATATTTGGTGAATGTTTCCAAAGCACTTTTTAAAAAATATTTCTTTCTTTCTTTCATGTATATATGAGTGCTCTATCTGCATGTACACCTTTACACTAGAGGGCATCAGATCCCACTATAGGTGGTTGTGAGCCACCATGTGGGTGCTGGGAATTGAACTCGAGATCTCTGGAAGAGCAGCCAGTGTTTTTAACCTTTGAGCCATCGCTCCAGCCCCCATAGCACTGTCTTATATTTATCAATTCACTAATAAAAATGTTTACAGATCTCCTTAGGTGTCAGAGCACAGTCCAAGAATGGAGTTGTGTGAGAATTCTGAGTGCTTATGAGAAAACTACAAGAAAACAAGAGTCTTATGACCTCAGTTTCTTCAAAACACAGAATTGTTCTTGGAAAGTATTTTCGTGCTACTCCAAGGTGTAGCAGACAGGAGTGAGTTTACTTCAGCTGTTGTTATTCATGTGCCTCTATGGAAAAGAAGTTTTTTTGGCCACACTCAGCTTCTCATTGTGATTGTATACAGCTTGAATTCATGAGAACTTTGCTCAGGTCACCTTTCTTAATTCTTAACCCTCAGGGTATAAATTGTCTGATGCTCTGAATAATGTTGTCTACTGCGTGAGAATTTAGTCCACCCCATTTCATTTTAGACCCTGTTCTCCCAGGTATACACTACCAACCAGAATGACAACACATACACACACTCACACACACACACACACACACACACACACACACACACACACACACACATGCATATATCTGTGTGGGTGTGTGGGAGTGTGTGTATCTATCATTCTATCTATCTATCTATCTATTCATATGTATCTGTGTGTGTGTGTGTGTGTGTGTGTGTGTGTGTGTGTGTGTGTGTGTGTGTGTATGTGTGTATGAGTGTTTGGCCTGCACATATGTCTGTGTATGACATGTATCCAGTGCCTTTGAAGGCCAGAGGAGGGCATTGTACTCCAAGGGACTGGAGTTACAGAAGTTGTGAACCATCATGTGGGAACTGGGAATCAAACCTCAGCCCTCTGTAAGAGCTACAAGTGCTCTTAACTACTGAGTCGTCCCATTAGCCCATTCAGAAACTCTTATAGTTAAAGAGTCTGATGAATAAAAATAATATTATTTTCCTATATCTCAAAATTTAATTTTAGCCTTAGAAACTAAATTAAGAAAATCAAAGTTTTGTTTTTAAGGGAATAAAATATTTCTTAAAAAATACATGCTGTCACTACTTAGGAAAAGAAGGCAAAATATCCAAGATATCCAAGCTGGGAAAAGGATTTGGCTCATAAATAAAGAAACACAGACATACAACAGAAAAGCAGACATTGGGTGGGATTGGGATAGAGCCTAGCAGCTAAAAACTCAGCACATTTATTATAGACAGCTAAATGAGGAAGTGAGTTAATCTCCATAGTGGGTCTCTGTAGGGGAACAGACTCAGGCTGCAGTCATCTGGGAAGAGGAAGCTGCCATGATACTTTCTGCATATACTGTCAACAACCATACTCAACTAGGGAAAAGCCTTACCATTATCAGGGATCTGATGTGTTGGCATCCTTCACATGGCCATGCCCATGTCAACAATACACATTCACTCATGATTTTATTCATTCCCCACACTCATTAGATGCTATTTATTGACCTTCATCAAGACAAGTCTGACTTCTATCGACTGACTATCTCATTAAAATGAATATTAGCTTAATTAGTTTGATTGTTGGGAATGGTTCCAGAAGGATGTCTATTTGAATATGGGAGCTGAGAATGGTAGATCCTTTGGGCATTTTTTTTTTTACTACTCTTACCCCAGTACCCCAGTAAGTAAAGCTCGTGTTCTATGATGGTCTCAAGTCAATGTGACAGGGCAAGATTGCCAATCTACCTGGTCATGGTTAATATGGACGCATTTCCATATTATCACAGAATGCCACAACAGTGGCACTTTGGCTGCTCATAGGATAACAATATTTCTAGAGCATCATGATGTTGTAGGTCAAACTTACAAACTTGAAGAATTTCACGGGGGAAAAAAAGAGATAGAAGACAGTAAAGAGAGAATAATGAATACCATCTATCATTTACTGAACACTTAACTCAAGGGATTTTATCGATATGGGCTTGTTACAGTGAATATGCTTTCATTACGAATTAAATGACCGTGACACAGGGAAGCTAAGATTTGCCCAGTGTGATGGTTTGGATGTCTCCTCCAAAATTATGCTGAAACTCAGTTGTCATTGTGATGGTATGAAGTGGGACCTTTAAGATAAAAGGATGTCCTTAGCCTGACTCTCCATGCAGCATGAAAGATCATGCTGGATGCTGGTTCCAGGTTCTTAGATTTCTCAGCCTCCTGAACTGCATACCAAATGAACTTCTATTATTTATAATTTATCCAGGCTGTGGAATTCTGTTCTAACAACAGAATATGGACTAAGACACCTAGGAATGCTTAGCTAGGCACAAACCAGAAATTTAAACCCACCCAGCCCTTGAGCCCGTGTCAATAATGAGACAAACTGGAGAAGAATGATCCATAAAACAAAGGAAAAGTCTGTGGAGAAGGCAGCTGCCTGGAGAGTCATTCCTATGTCTTCTGAAAGAAATGAGACCAGAAGAACGTTCCGATTATTAGCAAGAAGATTTAACTTCAGAGACTACAAGTGCATTATTTTTATATTGCTTTTCTGTTCCAGGACACGGCATTGATGACTGCTCAGTGTTGTGAAATTTCTTTCAGATTCACAATTAGACAAATCTGTCCACAACGTAGTTAGAAGCGATCTGGAGGAAAGGGGGTAAAAAATAACTTGAACATCAGAGGTCTGAATTCAGTCTCAGCTGGTGAGAACCCTTGCTGTTCAAGCTCGGTTCTCAGCACCCGTGTCCAGTGGCTCACACTGCCTTAGCTCCAGGAGTCTGACATCCTCTTTGGACCTCTGCCCCATACACATACACATACACATACACATACACATACACATACACATACACATACACATACACATACACATACACATACACATACACATATACATACACACACACAATAAATAAATACAATGAAAATGGATCTCAAAAAAGTTATTTATCTTCTGATTTTTAAAAATATGAAAATATACACATATAAACTTACAAGAAGGTGAGCTGTTTCTTGAATCCTTGGATTGTTTTAATATTGATGACAAGTTATTATATAATAATGTCAAATAAAATTATTTTGAGAGTTTAGATCACCAAAAAACTTATTTAAAAAACAAAACAAAAATAAAGACAAATAGAAAGCACTGTCTCCCAACACTTTCAATAATTAGAACAAGCTTCAGTAAAGAATTCTAAGTGTATGAGGCCAGTTAGTTAGGTTGGATGTAGCTCACGTCAGTGCAGGGAGAAAAGAGAGAGAGCAAGTCTAATGAGGGCTGAGTAACACGGTCATCCGGACCCCTGGAGTGGACTGTGTCCTGCTTCACACAGGCCACAGCAAGGGAATGGGCTGGCTGACCCATGGTGTCTCCTGAGGCTTCCACACTGAGCTGTTTTCTTCTGCCCTGGGCCAAATGGCTGCCTGCCTCCTTTTGGAGCTGGGCTCTCCTGGGCTCCCCATGAATTAGGCTCGTCAAACTAACTCTGGATGCAGCTAATTCTCTTTCTCAGACAGTTTTCTCAATTCAGGTCTAGACCAGTTGAACTCATTTTCTGCGGCATTTTTTTTTTTTTTTCAAATCTGGAAAAAGTCCAGGGCATTCTTTCCGTCACAGTAAACAACACCCAGAACCACAGGTCAATTATGGATGTTATAAGGTTTGAATGAATCGTGAACTTAAAGAATTAGAATGGTTGCTTGCTTTCTGGGAAAATAGCAATTGGAAACAAATCTCGTTTAATATACCACAAAGATTATTTTGTGCGGGAACACAGCATTCTCTACACCGAGTTTGTTCCTGGCAAAGGAAGAGATCATGTAGCTGGCGTGGTCCTTGAGCCCATCTGGAGGGAGTGGTAGCTAAAATGTATGTGTTGGAGTCTGCGTCTCCAAGGTTTCATGTTTTCTTTTCAAACATCCTATTTCTTTAAGGGGAACAAATGTTTTCCCCACAAAGGCTGCCTCAGGCCTCCCTCTTGGCTGCTCAGATTTCTGCCTGCCTTTTGGTTACCGTGTGGCTGGTGATTTCTCAGGGTCCCCAAGGAGGCCGCATGCTAGCTGTTAGGACTGAACAAACAATCCTGGCTGAAACCAGAACAGAATCGGCACCCTGCTTCCACCATCTCCCTCTGTTTCTGCTTTCCCTGCCAACACAGATACAATATTGAACACTGAGATTCTGGCAAGCTCAGCAGTCCAACAGACTTGCAGTAACGACTGCTGCCTGTATCTTGAGGTACCAGGCCTTACACCAGACAACTGACAGAAGTCATATTGCATTCAGTCCTTGCAACAATACATGAGCTGAGTGTCACCAATTAAGTTTTAGATCCACTGAAGTAGATGTGTAGAAACTCAGAAGACGAAAGAATTACCATGCCAGAAGTCCTAAGAATCCTTAAGTACCTGAGACTGTTTACAGTTATTGTGATCTCTTCTCCCCTTCCTCTCAGCCTCTAATCTACATTCTCTTTTCCTACAAATTTCTGTTCTTGTCCTAACATGTTCAATTTGAGTGTCTACTTTATCTGGACCATGTCTTTCATTCAGAGGAAACAAGGGTCTATGGTTCCTTGGCTACTACTGTCAGAATCTGGGCCATATCCAAGGGGCAGGATGTAGACACATTCCTCAAAGAACTCAGCTCATCTTTCGGGCCCCCTTTCTCAATACTCTACACATGCACCCATAGTTCTAGCTGCATGGACCACTTTCTCACCTCTACTGCAGCATCCCCACCATCCTGGATGCTCTGTCATCTGATCCTCTACTCATTTTCACTCATTCTTCCAGCTTCAGTCTTCTGTCTAAGCGTCTTGCAGCATTCTTTGAATATTCTAGCTAAAGTAGGCTGCTCTTCCATGATATCAGATTTCTACATGTCACATGGTGTCTATGGGTCAAGTTTCTCCACATATGCCTGTTTATGTATCACCTGTGGGTGCTATTATTTTAAGAAGACCAAGCTGAGAAATTGCAAACAGGGTTCCAAACATTTTTCTTGAAAGGGTCAGACAGTAATGTCTTAGGCTAGATAGTCTATGATACGAACATTCTAGAGAAGTAGCAATACCTAGTTTCTACCTTTGGTCTCTAAACTGGCTACAACACTTGAACTAGTGGATTGCATTAGCTGTCAGATATCTTGTAATTTGAATTTAGGATAGGTTGGGGATATAAGAGATGAATTTTACCAGGAAAGCAAGATCTCATAATCAGAGGAGATCATTTGTATTTTTTTGTTACTATTTTTAAGTGTCTTACCCGATGATCCAGAAAAACCAGTTCTTCCTTCCTCTTGACCCAGCTCTTCCATCCTCTCTCTCTTTTACACTTTCAGAGATACTTGGAGCTTAGAATGATAATCCATCAATAGCTCTTTTTTTGTCCATCTAAGAAGCATGTCATAGGCATGTTACCTCTAGGGTCCAGTGTGAAAAATCAAACTATGGAAGGAGTAAGGCCAGTCCTTGCCCCAAGAGAACCCTTAGTAGAATTCCCCACACTCATTAAATCCAAGGAAATGAAAACTGTTTAAAATTAGTTTTATATTTATATCTTCCATGCCCCAAATGCCTCTTCTTTTTTTGGATTTTTGTAGTAACCAATTCCCTTGCATCAGTCACACAGGTGATTTTTGCAGACTTCACTCATCTTCTCTCTCAGCTGTTCCAGGCACCAGAGAGCAGCTGTTCTGTCTCTCTTCATTTTGGTTCTGTTGTGAGCGTGGCTGGGTTTTTTTTTTTTTTTTTTAATCCATACGGGAAACACAGGCCCTCAGAGTGTTGCTACCATGTTGCTACCAAGGCTTCAGCTCTCTCTTGCTTTACTCTTGTCTTCTGAAAGATCTTAAAAAGTACCGTAGTGTTTTAGTTAGTAATTTGGTTACTGGCACATATAAAACTTAGGAGAAGTTTATCCTTTCAGAAATTATGTCTTCGTTACTGTTCTATTGCTGTGAAGACACACCATGACCAAAGCAATTTATATAAGGAATCATTTAACTAGGGACTTGCTCATAGCTTCAACTTCAGAGAGTTAGTCCATTATCACCATGGCAAGGAACATGGTGGTCAGCATACAGGTAGACATGGTAATGGAGAAGTATCTGAGAGCTACATCCTGATCTACACACAAGAGAGAGAGAGAGAGAGAGAGAGAGAGAGAGAGAGAGTGGGAATCTGGCCTGAACTTTTGAACCTCAAAGCCTGTGATATACCTCCTCTAACAAAGTCACACCTACTTCAGCAAGGCCACCTTTACTCCAACAAGGTCACACTTATTCCAGCAAGGTCACACCTCCTAATCCTTCCCAAACAATTCCACTAACTGGGGAACCGAGCACAAACATAAAAGCTTATGGGTGCCATTCTCATTCAAATTACTACATTGTGCTGGTGGATTTCTCTGTGAAGCCATCTGGGAAAACAATAAGATGAAATGAATTTTAATACACGTCTTTGAAAACAACACCACTCAAAAAGTGTGCATTCACTTTTCCTCTTTGCTTTCTGCCTTTGAGTCCTTGCCCTCGGTACGATAGTGAGCTCCATGCGGGCCTCACCCCATGCCCCTTCCCAGTGTAGAACATCTATCCAGGTGTCTGCTTAAAAGATATTTGATAATTGGTGCTTCTGGGTACTCACATGTTGGGAGAGACTCTGTGGTGGGTTGGTTCAGATATGCTCAGCTTGCATATTGTTAAACGTTATTCCTGTAGTCCCTAAAGAGATAAAGAGACTCATTATTGCTGGGAGGATTTTTGTAGAGTATTAGACCATGGAAGCATTAAAAATAATTATATTTTGTTCTATATGCAGTTTTATAAAGAGAAAACTTTTAGCCTTCTTTCCCATTCCCTAGTTAACTAAAAATGACTTACCTTTTATACTCTTCATTCTTCATTGAAATGAACAGTGTGGAAGCTTCTTTAAAAGCTATAACAATATGCAAAACACTCACAAACATTTGTCAATTAGTAGTGAAGACTGCTCCATTTCCCCCTCTACCACTCACCTAGGAAGCATTTTAACAAACATGTAAAGAGTAATGGTTCCTATCCTGGGAACCTTCCATGATTTGCCTTCGTGTCTTGACTGAGCACCTTCCTTACAGATATATCCTCTGATGTCATATCTGAGTCTATTTTTTTTAATTAGGGTATATTTTAAAATGCATCCTTTGCACTCGTTTATGAAACAGATATTTATCAAAGCCAGATTATGTGTGATTATGTGTCAAATCTGAGAGCACACACTGGGTAGGAAGGATCTCACTTTGTTCCTACTTCTCGTAGAGCTTGTATGTCAGTATGTCACTTTAAATTATAATCCTGGTATTTGTACAAACATACAAGTGCTATATTGCCAGGTTTGTTTCATGTTTAATCCAATGGCATGCAGTACATCAATGTCCAATACGTGTTAATTATAGCTTGGGACCTTAATTTTGTTTTCGATACCACAACCATTTCACATTCTTTAGTGGCGTCCAAATTTTTCAAGGGAAATTCCCAGAGAACCTCGTGATATATCTCCTAAGTATTGTTCACTGGAACCAGGCTGCTGTGCTGAGAATCTTGTGTGACTTTTAATCGCCTTATGATTTTGGTCAAAGCTCCTCATTTGTCGTTTTCTCAGTCACCCTCTGAAATGGTGCAATAGAAGAGTCAGTTCACAGGTTTGCAGTAAGAACGGAGCAGAAATCTGCAAAGTGCTTGAGCTAGTACATGATCAGAGGGAAATGATTTATTTCAGGAATTATCAATTTTTTTCTTCTCTTCGCGTTGAAATCTTTTTCTTCCTGCAGATAGAGCCCTTATGATTCTGTCAGTTTTCTTTCCTTGGGTCTCCAGAGAAACTCTCATGGCTGATGCCTTCAGCTCTCAGTCTTCAGCCTCCTGTGGATTTCAAGAGTTCTTTAAAACATTGCAACCAAATTGGTGTTTTCTTAAGTGAGCCAGCATCTGCATCAGTCACTATAATCAAAGGATCCTGAAATAGATACAGTCAGTACAAGGATTCATTGTGGTCCTTGTTTATGTGGTGAATAGCAGTTCGTGGGGTGAGTGGCAGCTTTCCTAAATGTCTTAAGTTTAGAGAGGGGCTAGGAGCTTGAGAGTCACAGCTGATATTCTTCAATGCTCTCCCGGTACTGGTAAATCCTTACACTCTTTAGAAGGTTTTTAACCTTTGATTCTTACTATGCCATACCAAAAACTACACTTGTGACCATGCAGAACCACACTGAAAAGTTTGAGGTTTGTATCAAGATTTTGAAGACATCTGCAATTTTATGATGGACTCTGTGTTTGGTTCCATTTGTCATGCAGCCCCTGGGGACCCACTGATCGCAGCTGTACATGGAGACAGCTAGTTGGTTATACTCTCAGAAGGCTGCCTGGGTCATTGTAACTGATACAGTGGGGAGGTGTCCTTTCTTCCTCACCTTCCTGGGAGAATTTTCTTCAAAGTTAAATTTACTTTTGGGCTAATAATCAAATATAGAGCAATGAAAGGCTATGTGTGAAGGAGAAATTAAGTTTCATTGGTGAATTCTATTCCTTGGGGCAAACTGCAGGAGGGATAATGGTGGGCTCACTGATTCTCTAAGGAGGATATTATCAGGAATGGGGAGAAGATCATTGTCTAGGTTTCCTTCTTCTGCAGAAAACAGCTGCCCAGACTGAAGAGAACATGAACTGATGGCCCTACTCCCTATCTACATTGCTTATTTGCCACTAAAGACAATGTGGTGACATGTTTGGGTGCGAAGTAGGGGATCATTATTTTGCAAATGTTCTGCTGTGGCATATAGAGGAGTTTATAAAGAAAAGGAAGCCCAAAATGACTTACCAATAGCTAAGCTCCACCATCTCTAATGCTCTGGATGGCTACATTGAATCTCAGACAACCCAAATGCCCTCCCCTAGTAAGTACATACGTGTATGCACACATATGCATACACAGACACAGAAGTCTATGCATCAGTCTATTGAGTGATTGTAAACTGTGGCTTATTGTCATGTAGACAGTGAAATATGTATTTTTCTCAGTATCTTATATTCTTTTACAATAAAAATTGGTGTCATAAGTCATATATACATCTGTGCAGGGGCAGGAGACTGAAGAGCGTTCAGACATTCATTGATAAGTTTATCATTTTTCTGTGTGGTATGATATTTTTCTCTTGTATCATTTTCAACTGTTTTAATCGTTAGAAATTTATTTTAAGGCAGAAAAGTTATGGCACAAGAGAATAGAAATATACTTGTAGCTTCTAAAATGTGTAAAGAACATTGGATTGCCAGGGGTCCAAAATCCTGGCCTTGGGTAAGGGGCAAAAAACTGGTGCAGGGGATGAAGCTGGTGTATGGTAAAGAAGAAAGAGTATGGGGTGCCAAAGAACGTGATGGGCCTTCTGTAAGGGTTTGACATTTGCAGCTGGAAGCCAAGCCAAAAAGAGGTGGCCTGAGGTGTGAGTGGATTGAGTTGGGACTGGACAGAAGGCAAATCAGGTGTTAAATGAGGAGAGAATAAGAGATTTGAATTCTAGGCATTGCACGGGGTCAAGGTCGTAGACAGAGCTTTACTCTCGATACAACTCCAGATGTGTAGAAGTGAGGGCAGAAAAACCACTTAGTGTTCTCTTTTATAACTCCCCCTGAACAGAATGATGGACAAGTCATGCTAGGGCAGAGTAGAAAATGAGCGAACAATATAATGGGTGTACAGCCCAGACAAACAGTACATCTGTAAGGATACATCAAATAACACTTTTGAAAACTTGGAGAATCCAGTTTTCAGTGATGTGTATGAGCCCTGGTAAATAGTAATGTCACTTTCATTGACATCAGCCCATAGATGGGTAAAAAACTTGCTGGCTGAAAGGATTCTGCTTTCTGAACTTGATTTCCATGACTCTCACATCTACCATGGGCTATAGACAAAGTATAGTACTATGTCTTGGCATAAAATTATGCTTAACCATGTTCAGATGGTATAGAGCTATAAAAGGCCCGGAAGGTAACTGGGAATAGAGATAATTCCACAAAATCAATACTGTTTTTTATTTTATACTCACCAAATAAAATAAAATGAAATGAAAGTCACAGGGAAAACTAGAATTGAAATAGTTGTCTGGGTGCTCAGATTTCCACTGTTCCCAAGTCCTTGGGGCTTAGTTCTACTTAGTGACATATTAGAAAGAGAGACAATTTTTATGGCCCTGTGATACTTCGCGGGGATGACTCAGTAGCTGTTTCTTTCCTGGGGTGGGGGTCAGGTTAGTAGATTTCCCATCACACCTTACTGTGTGTGAACATGAATGAGAACTGTCTCTGAAACCGTTGCTGATATTCGTCTATCACTATATAAGTGGCACAGAACTCATTGGGGCTCGTCTGTCACTGATCCTCTTTGCATAATGGCAGTTTCTTGGCTGTTCTCCATGTTTTCCCTCAGACTCTCCCATCCATCTCAGTGAGTCCTGGTCTCATATTTGACTGAGTTATGCAAGGGAAAGGGGGTCCAAATCTTTGTTGGCATCCTGTTCCTCTTCTTTGTACTTATCTACGTTGTAATTACCCACTTATTTGTGTGGCCTCTTTATTAATATGTGACTACCACACCAGATTATAGGTTCCACAGCAAATAATGATGTCTGCTCAATCACCATTCTATACCCAGTACTTAGCACAATACCACGTACTTTGTAGAAACTCAATAAATACTTGTTGAATAAATGAAAGGTCTATGAGAGCAAAAAGCTAATTATGCCTTCAGTATGCTGTGGTGTGGAAAAGGAAGCTTTATGTGGAGGCTTCTTCCCTCCCTCTGGGGAGGAATGGTCTATGGGGAGATTACCACTCAGAGCATGTAAGAAATCCCTTCATTTTAGAGATAAGGAATTCCAGGTCAGAGCAGTTTAATTACCTTTTCAAGGATCCGAGGAGTGCACTGCTGAGCCCATTTAATCAAGCATAGCGATTGAGTCAGCCTGGATGGACTTGGCAAATGAACCCATTCAGCTTGGCTCTGAAGCCAGGACTCCATTCATTAGACCCTGATGTTTCTGGCACAGCATTCACCAAGCACCACAACGTATGACTTCTTTTCTGATTGCATAGGCTAATAAATTAATCCAAATGGTTTGAACAGATAATTATGGGATGAACACTGGCTAGAGACGTGTATCAGGAAAGAGTTGGGAGTGGAACAAATAACCTCTTTCCAGATCCCTGAAACCAGGCGACCATCAAACTGTACATCTTCCGTTGATTAAGTTCTTTGGACTGTAACATATAAACCTTCCCCTCTGCCTTCTGCTCCAGCTCCCTGCAGTAATTCATGTCTGTGAAGATGCTGCTGCTGCTGTGAGGAAAATGTGACCTTCTTTGATGACGATGTTGCAAGGAGACAGAGGTTTTTTTTTTTTTTAAGAATTATTGCCATTATCTCATAGGAGAGATTCTGAGAGTCTGAATTTCAGAAACGTGGGAAGGGCTGTCATGAAGCCACAGCTGATGAGGTAAAGAATTTTCAGGAATGCTGCTTTGATGGGCTGGGATCAAGATTCACATTGCAGGAGATGTATCAAAAATCAGACTCAGTTTATAAATGGTAGAAGACTCCAGCAGAGTATCATGGGACTTCGGAAGCCATCTTGCTCTTTCTCCTTTCATGTAAATTGCTTGCAACATAGAGGTTTTAGAAAAATGAAAAGATAGACAAGTAAACAATGAATTAATAAATGCAGAGGTTCTGTATGCAGTTAATACTGTAACCATTTCGATTAACCCATGTACCTGCCCTAGTCAGTTCTGATAGCAGTACAGGGTGATAGGGAGCTATTGCAATACTAATGTGTTCTTTTCTCTAGGGAAACCTCTGCTGGGGCAAATGATTTTTTTTAAAAAAAGCAAAAATTGTTGTCCTCAATTTGCATAACGATTGTTGCACTGTAATTATTTACTTAGAAAGTGATGTTATTTTTTTAAGAATATTACTGTTTTAGCTACAGATACACAGCATTTGATTATAGAAATGAAGGTCCACAATTATGTACAAATAAACACAATCAGATATTGATTATTTTATAGCTAATGTCTTAGAATTTGAATGATTATATCCCTAGTGGTCCCTACCCCACACTGACCAAAGGCTCACCATTTGACTGCTTTTAGGAATTATGATAGGGTAGATAATGGAAGAGAAACATGCGGGGTTTGTTGTTGTTTTTGGTTTGTTTTGTTGGTTTAATCTCCATCCCCTTCCTGTAGCGTGCCTATTATAGGCATCAACGCTGATAAGCTATGAAGAGATGCCTAGAGGAAAAAATGCCGTAAGAGCTTGGAATACAGTCACGCAAAGAAAGCGACCAGAAGTAGCAGAAACAGTGACCGTAAGTTCTGGCTGGGATGGACTGGAACACACGGAAATGGATGAATCCAGGCATGGGAATCATGTCACATCAAGTTATATCAAGCCGACATGTGAGGATGACAAGAAAAAGTCTTGGCAAGTTTGGTGGCAACGTATTAGGAGAGATGGTGATAGCAGCCGGGGTGACAGTGGGAGAGAGGTGGTGAAGAGAAGATGCTCACAGCTGCGTGTGCAGTAGTGAGTTGGTGGCTTCAGAGTGGCACTGCTTGTGCTGGACACAACGGTGAGGATGCTTCAAGCAGTGATGGTGGGGTAGGTGACACCACTGTGAAGATGGTAGGTGGAGATGGGAATGCCCCTTTTCAGTAATGCCCCCAGATGTCTTTGGAGATTGATGAGCAAATGATAAGTGGCTCTGTCAGCATTTAAGGAAAGCAAAAGAAGATTCTTGTATTCCTGCAGCTGCTGCTCTTTGTACTATCCCAGGGCCTAATCACTCTTTGAGGTGCGTTTCCTAATGTTGGGAGTTAGACCCATTGTCTTCTTCCGTAAATAGTCTACAAGTTCTATTCTACATGTTCGAGCACCAAATGGTTTCAGCAGATAGAGAAACTTTAACCTTGGGTAAAGTGTGAACACTTATTAAACATAAAATGCTTTTTCTTTGCTGTATGTATCACTTGTATGTATGGGCAACTACGGGAAGAAGGGAGCTTTCGGTGTGCGATTCACTCCATTGCCAACATAAAATTCTTACCCAAGTGAAGGAGAAGAAAGAGACATGACATAAGTTCTTTGTCAGTTCAGGAAGAATGGTGTTCGGTCTGCAGTGTGTGTGGGGACCCATGCCAAGGTAAATGTTCCTGGTGGACCCTGAGCTGCGCTGGCCCCAAGTGGCTGTTGAACACAAATATGGAACAAGGTATATTTCATTCAAGATGAGAACGGGAGGGGTATTCCTTGTATAGTAACAGTTGATAACGCTGTCTCGGCCTTTTTCTCTCATTTAATTGAGCATCTGTTGGTGTCTGATCTCCATTGCCTCATGCAGGCTCCCCAAAGAGAAAACAAATGCTCGATGCAACAGTTCCTTCTCATGATCATTGGTTGAATGACTGTAATAAAAGGATCAAAGTTTATTTGCTGTCTAGTCTCTCCTCTGTAGCATGTGGCTGTGCACGAGGTGTTGCTGATGTGTTTCCAACAGCAACATCTGGATCTCTGGCAGCCTGCTCTGCTCACTGTGCTGACCCACTGGTGGCTTAGAACTGTTCGGGGAAGCACTGCAGGGGTTGGTTGGAGTATGTGGAAGCCACTGGGTGCTTTTTAAAAAGTCATTCTCCTGGGTGCTATTTATATGTCAGTCACATTTCATTCCAAGGAATTTACTGCACTGGCCTGTCTATTTGAAATGAATAAGGAAACTCCTCATTAAAGACTGAGAATTGTATAGCCCAAAGGGGAGTATTCCCAGGACTGTATTTAGGGTGTCAGAGATTCTGTGTTATTGGTTGAGTATTTCTGAAAAAGTGAATATTCCCTGAAATTGCATAAAACTGTTAAACGTCCGATAGAAGTGAAGGTAAAAGATTTTCTTTTTCTTTTTTTTCAAGGACTCATGACATAAAGAACAATTGAAATATAATGGAAAGAACCCAGGTACTACAAAGGATAAAACAGAAAGGAGAGCAAGCTGTGAGATCACAAATGGGAATTTAAAGTTAGAGTAGGAAGAAGATGATGGAGTTTGAAACTATGTTGAATAGAGAGAAAGCTGATGGTAAAGTCTGTGATCTTTGAGGAGAGCAGAAGAAACAAAATTGAAGTTTGGAACAAACTCTTAAAACCTAAGAAAATGATATCTGGAAAATTGATGCAGTTAATTTAAAAGCAATATAGGAAACTAAGAAATAGAAATAACAAATAACATAAAGGCAACCTGAATGGATCAACACATTCAAGTTCAACACTGGAATGCAGTGAATCACGTTTACTCTGGACTCTCAATCCCCATCCTGATTTTGAGAGGATATCTACAATAGCCACACAGAATTGGTCATGTGTTCACTTGGATGTATGCTTTTTTCTCTAAAATCAGAATATCCATGTATGAAAACACTAGCCTCTCCTCTCTGCAGTCTCCCGTTCTGTCGATCATTTTTCTATGACTAATAACTAAATGGAAAAGTTCTAGGTTCAAGTAGTTAATGAGTTTTAAATTACACATTCTTCTGGCTAGCATGGGGACATGGTGCTTCCTCCTCTGTCTTGACTGGCGTGGGAGTCATACTTTGTCTGACACCCGGACACTGTCCACCTGTTGTTAACTTGGTAACTGCTGTGATTTGAATGGGATCTGTTCCCATTCAAACTCATGTCTCCAAAGTAACATTGTTGAGAGGTTGTGGTGCCTTTAAGAGGTATTTTGTGTCGGGGGTGGGAAGCATTCTTGGGAGGGATGACTGTTCATCTTTCAGGACTGAATTACTTACAAGAGTAGGTTGCTATATATAGAAGGACATTAGATGCTCTTGGTCATTTTTATACATGACCATTTCCTCTTTCACTTCCCTGTCATCCTTTAATGTCATCCAACAGGATGACAATGAGATATGTTGCATCCTTGTATTAAAATATCCCTATTCTAACTAATAATTGTCCCAAAGATCAAAAGCTATAGTATTTACAATTTAGCTATAACAAATAGAAGTATCAAAGTACCTTATTAACAAGGTGGGTAACAAAATGTGGGTAAGTACAGTCTAATAAGAAATTTTAATGGGATAGAGAGTACATGTTTATAGTCCATTTTATTATTGATTACAGTTAATATCTGACTGCATAATTTTATAAGTTGCCATAGCTATGTTCATATGAACATATGCCCACAAGCATAGGGCATAGCGCCATGGGCAGTTTTCAGGCATCCATGAGGAACTTGGAATAAATTCCCTGTGGATAATATGTGTGTTGGGAAGGGCATATAAAAATCCTTTCTTGGAATCATGTGGAATGGCAAAAACAGTCCAAGTCTACAGTGAGGTTTGTTCCATTTGCAGAGTTATGACATTGATGTTCACTATTTTAATACCAGCCAACCTTCATACTGAGCCTACTCAGTACCAGCAATTTTAACCCATTTCATCTCACCAGCAAAACCAAGGTAGGAACTACTTTATTGCTTCCACTTTATGGATAGTGGACCTGATTTAAGGGAAGGTTGAAGGATTTGCTTGGGCCAGGAAGGTGGGATGTGGCCAAGGTGAGGTTTAAACCCAGGCAGTTCAGTGCATTGTAAACCTCCTAACGCTGAGGGGTTGACAATAAGGACTAGGTTTTTATAAAAAACCCAGGTGAGCACTAAATGAAACTGATGTTTATTTTCATGCAAAGGAAATAAATGAGTCTGAGTTTCCCAGGCAACAGACATGAGGTAGCTCTGGGTTCCCAGAGGTTGACTTCCCAGCTCCTGGTGGAAGTTATTATTTAATTTGCATGAAAAAAGAGTGAGACTATGGCCCAGGTGACACACGGGGAGAATCCTGGAGTTTGATATGACAACCATTGTCTTGCTAAAACTTACATGGAAGCTTATAGATGTCTAGAAACACATGGCTCTGCCACGAGCAGCCTTAGTAAAGGCCAGCAATGCTTCATTTATTCATTCATAATTAAAATGCCAAACAACTGCAAAGGATGCCCTTCTAATTGCTTGTTTTTAAGACAGTAAAGTACTTAAGCTCAGGGGAGAGGATGGGTTGGTGACTTAACTTGTAATGTCCTTTGTAAAGACTTTCAAATAGCAGGCTGCAGAGAAGTGCAAACATTATCCTCGTTTAAGGTCCCACCAGATTTAACAGAAGGCCTGAGGGTCGTAAACCTGCAGACAGAAGGAGGTCCAGAGGGAAACAGAACCTTGCTAGCCAGCTGCGCAGAGGACTGTGCTCCAGCTTCCCATAATGGATGTGCAGCCCAGAGAATGTTGGCCATCTCTGCAGCCAGCTGGCCAGCATAGAAACCCTGCTCCTCGAAGTCCTGAGTTGTCTGCTTGGGACTCGAGTGAATAGAATTTGGTTGGGTTAGCAGAGGAGAATCTCAGCAGCCAGTATCTGGTCATGCTCTTTTATAAAAAAACTTGCTGGCTTCAACATGTGACCGATGGGGCTGTCAAATGGGGCTAATAAACCCTGCCTCATAGGTTTATGTGAGGTTTCAGTTGGAAAACTTACATAGAGCTGTTAGCCTAGAACTCAAGCAAGCTCAGCATTCAATAACTGGGTCTTGTAAAAGTTCCCCATGTGCAAGTCCTTTACCTCCATTGCCCCCTTTACCCTCTGATACACCTCCTTCTCATAGTTCATGACTGTGAGCGGCAGGAACCAGATTCCATGCCGGGAAGTGTAGCATGTACCAGGGTAACCCCAGTGAGGCTCACATGGTATTTGTTATGGTGCTCATTCCTCACAGTCCTTAAAACTGGAGGCAGAGCCTCACACAGCCTGGAAGGGTGCTAGAGGGAACAGTTCCTTGGAAATCCCTACACAGCCACTCTGTGCAGACAGAAGAAAATTGTCTTCCTTCCAAGAATAAGCAAGCCACATTTCATCCCCGCCCAGAGCTTTGGATAGTGCCAAGGGCTCGCCAGTGTGGCCAGTAGGCAGTATCCTTCCTGTTACCTACAGACTGAGGTACCACCTCAGGTTTTGCTGGAGTTCATTTTCACTAGTCTGGGTCAAAAGGCAAGCCAAATGGTGCTCATCGGGTTCAAACACCCACAGACCTATCTCTAGTTTTGCTCTGACTATTCTAGCTGTCCCCGGGCTCTCTTTATCCCAATAATCTAAAAAGAAAGCAATGCTGTTCTCTTTTTGTTTTCATTAAAATTTGACCAACGTCCAACCAGTTCATCTATAAAGAGGCTGAGAAAGCGCTGCGGGAGAACTCAGGGTAGCTTGTATAATTGAAATAATAGCGGTCTCCCATGTTACATGAGGTAAACTTTGGAGGTAAAACAGAAAGCAAAATTGATTCTTTGACCAAACATCTTCTGGTCAAGAACCAGGGAGAAGTCCAGATTCTGCCTTATTAAAACAATAATTTAAACTCCATTTAATATTGCTTCAATTGATAATCCTGTGATGTCAGTTCAGGCTTGAGTGAGGGTGCAATTTATCACCCATTCAGAATTTTGCTAGCAGACTTTAAAGTAAAGTACGTGTAATTGCATCATTGATAATGTGCTATGTTCTAGAATTACCCACCCAAAGACCTAGTATTGATAACAAAGAATTAGACTCTGCTCTAAGGAAAGAGCAGGTCTCAAGTCAGGCTATGAAGAGCAATAGGAACTTTGCATTCAGCTTTTCCAGAATATTTCTACGATCTTATTGGATGGGACCAGCAGGTTCTGGTAAGAATATTAACCTGAATTTGTTGCAGTCTTGTTCCCCAAACTGCCTTATAAACATTTTCCCATATGGGCTGCCAAAGATTTGCATTGAATGAATCATTCAAATCTGTTTGCCACGCATCCCGTGGAGCTGTTGACAGTAGGGTGCACGTTTCTGAGACCTGAAAAATCAAAGTAATTTGTGCATCACCCAGCAGATTGCCTCCTCAAATAACACTGTAATAACATTCATTTTGATATATTAAAAATATTAAGTGTTCTATTTTAGAGAATCATTGTCAACTGAACTGCCTAGTCATCTCCTAGGATTTGTTGACTGTGCTTGCTATCATGTTTGTGTTGATTGGGCAGAAGAAAGTATGCAAATTATTGACTGATACACAGTCTCGTCTTTGCCTCCTGGTTCCTCATCTCACTTGATTGCTTTACCTTACGTATAGAAACATTAGCCCCAAAGTCTAGAGGTTTGAAAGTTCTTTAAACTTTATTATTACTGTTGTGTCTGTGCAGATATTCACATGGACGTCGGAGGACTATTTTGGGAAATTAATTATCTCCTGATACCTTCATGAGGGTTCTGTGGATAAACTGAGTTCATGAGGCTTGCAAAACATGTGCCTTCACCTCCTGAGCCATCTAGCCTGCCCCAGACCTAGAGATTTAAAAACACAGATTTTAGAATGAAATGGGTCAAATTTTAGTTCACATTCTCCTTCTTAGTAGCAATCTGAACAGAATACTATTTGGCATCTCCTAGCCTCAGTTTCCCTACCTGTGACATGGATTGCGTGATGTCTGTAACTTCCTTGGCTACTCTAAAAGTAAACTTAGGTCATGGGTGCTAAGTTTCAGTGTAGTGCTCACTGTATCACTGCTGTGAAATTGTTTCTTAGGATTGATTTTTATTTGTATTCATGTGTGTGTCTGTGTGTCTGTGTGTATGTGTATATGAATGTAATGTCCTCAGAGACCCCAAGAGGGCATGTGTTCCATTGGAGTTGAAGTCACAGGTGGTAGTGAACCCCCTGCCGTGGGTGCTGGGAATCTGACTCATGTCTTCTGTGAGAGCACTAAGTGCTGTTAACTGCTGAACCATCTCTCCACTGTCAGTTTGGTAACTATTGGGTAGCCATTTCTCTTTGAGGAATTTAGGAAGAAGAAAAAAGGGGCTTCTGGGAAGACAAACCATAAAAACAAAAATTCAACCAAACCCCTCCCTAATGAGGCTTTAGCATCTGACCATTTCAAGCAAGCTAGTGCCTCTTCTTTGTGATAGAAGAGAGAGAGGTCATCCGTGCTGCTGAATGGCTGAAGGAGTTGTGCTGGGGTCTTGGCTTGCTTTCTCTTTTGAGACTCCAGGCTGGCTCATGTTCCTCCTGCCTCTGGACCACCCACCTACTTTGAACAGTTAGTTTTTCAGGTTCTCTACAACCTTTGAGCTTGCTGCCTTCTCCATTCCTTTTAGATGGCAAGCATCCTTGTGCGCTTTGCTTTTCTTCATTTTAAAACAGTTTCGTTTTATGCTGTTGGAAACAACCATTTTCCTATGGAAAAACCGTAGATCATTTTCCCTCTGTCAAATATCCAGGTGCTAGTAACAAAGGGCTTCTGAAGACATCTGATCATTAGTTTGACTCCATCTGCAGTGAGCCTGCTAGGCCTTGGGGTGAACGGGGACCATCTTCTTCTCTCTTCCCTTCAGAGATAATACCATTTTACCTTTTTTTTTTTTTAAATTTTCCTGGGATTTCCATAAACTAGGACTGCATTTCTCACTCCACTGAAAACAACCTTAGGATCTCCCATGTTTAGAATGCTTGTGCTCCAACCTCAAATTCCCATGTTGAAACTTCATCTCCAGAGTGATGCTATTAGTAAGCATGGACTTAGGGAGGTAGGATACGAGGGAACAAGCCCTCCACAGATGGAAGAGTGCCCATAGGGGACCAGAGATTTGCATCCATTCCTGGAGCACATGATCAAGTATGTGCATTATTTCTCAGCTGCCAGAACTGTGAAAAAACAAATCTCTGTTGTTTATAAACCATGCGACCTGTATTCTATAATGGCAGCCCTAGGGGAGTAAAACAAGATTGCCAGATCAATCCAATCCCATTTCTACAGCTTTTCCTCACTAGAGATGATATTACAGATAACTTTACCCTTGAACTCAGTGCTAACTATTCTTCAACAATGCCTTCCAATGCTCCTATAACTAACACATATTATTTAATGCTAATTAACTCTCCCAAAGGTACCAGACCTCTAACCTGCTGCTCTTTACCATGTTTCACCACTCATAGCCTTCCTGTGCTCTCACCTTCACCTTTACCCAGTTTCTGATTCTATTCTTTGTATATAACCCAACAGTCTGCCTCTGTGGCTCCTCTATCTGCTTAGGGAAACCCGGGAACCTGAGCTGTAGATTGCAGTGGTAGCAAAGCAGACATCCATGCTAGCTGTCTTACTCTAGCTTTGACTGTGCACATAAACCTCACCTTTACAAGGGCCCTTCTGGTGGCAGGAAGTCACCAGGCTTCTATTGTCCTTCTGGTGTCACCTGCTGTCCTTCTACCATGGTGGAAAGGATTTGCCTTGAGTGCTGAGTCATCTCAGTGTTCCTTGACCATAGTAAAAATGTCCTTGTTTCTATTGTTCTTCTCACGTGCTGCATTAACATGCATACATACATGCATACACATATACATTATATATATATGTGTGTGTGTGTGTGTGTGTGTGTGTGTGTGTGTGTGTGTGTGTGTGTGTGTTTAGAGGCATATATATTCAGAGAGGCATATATGTGCCTCTGTATACATCAGCAAAGTCTAGCTTGACCAATAATCCCTCTTGGCCACTTTTGAGTTTTTACTTTGCAATTATTTTTAACAACACAGTTACTTGTATGGAAAACTTAGTATCTCTCTTGCTTTGCATAGAAGTGGTCTGTGAAAACAGGACTATATTTCATTCATTGCAGTTCTTCCATCGTTTTTGTGGCACACAGTCAATATTCAAAATGTCTGATGAAGACATTGATGGCCTCACAACATTCCCTAGGCTATGATGGATGTAGCCATGACTTTCATAGATTCAAATTGAATGTTGGGTGAGAGCCACATGATTAGCAATCTGTAGAGAAAACTGTTGTGAAGTATAATTTGCTCAACTCTTTTGTATAGTTTTTCTTGCCTAAAATGGGAAATTAGTAACACCTGTTTTTATTTCCTACACACTCTCTTGTTATACTGCAACCAACCTACAAGAATAGAGGATTATTCATGTTTCTTCAGCCTTCCCTAGAATCCCTTTGCCCTCTCCCAGGAAAGACTCATGCTAACATTTTCTTGATCTCCCTCCTAAATCTCTCCTTTTCTCTTCTATGAATTCAAATGTAAACCTGAATTTTAAGAAATTATTTAATTTTTGCTATGCTCAAATAATTATTCTTTGAGTGCATATCCACCCAATAAATTGTAAGAAGACTTTTAATCAGCTCTTACATTTATACATTTATGCATGAATATGTGTGTGTGTGTGTGTGTGTGTGTGTGTGTGTGTGTGTGAAGAGATAGGATAAACTAACATATATATTTATTATTGTTGTTATTATTATACTATATGTTTGATAACATATCATATATGATATTATATATTATATTATTTAATTTGATGGCTGTTTATAATATTTCATAGAGTAGGCAGATCATTTATCTACCTTTTTATTCTCAGACTCTCTAGAGAACCAGAGACAAAGTTTCCAAGCAGTGCTCTTTACTTCCCTGCTAAATTGTAGACTCTCTCTGAGGGAACCATAAAGGGTCAAGGAAGCAACAGTAACAGCAGAGTGTGGTGATATTTTATTTGTGCTGAAATGTGGTGATATTTGTATGTTAATAAATAAAGTTTGCCTGGAGATCAAAGCCATTTTAGGGTAAACACAAAAGTCAGGTAGTGGTAGCACACACCCTTAATCTGATCACATGGCAGGCAGAGTCTCTGTGTGTTCAAGAACACACTAGGGAACAGCCAAGCATGGTGACACACGCCTGTAATCCCAGTACCAACCATAGAGACCTGGAGGTCTGTACAGACAGGCAGTAACAAGAAAGTGAGATAGCTGGGCTAAGGGCCAATGAAAGGGCAGAGCAGCAAGGCAATAAAAGCCTGGGTAGACAGGAAGTAGCTCTCTTGGGAAGCTATGGTGGCATAGTAAGTTAAGGCTAGCTGGTGGCTCTCACTATTTACCTGATCTCTAAGGCTTTCACCCCTATATTTGGCTCTGTGTTTCTTATTTAATAAGACTGTTTAGAAATTTGTCTACAGCAGAGCACTGGTTTTTCCTTGGCAGGCCCTACTGATAGGCAGTCACCTGCCATGGTCAAGCAAACAATTACAATGTGAGGTGGTAACTGTTGGGATGCAGTTCTTTCAAAAAGCTGCTAGATCTGCTAGAGGGGGAGTTGTTTTATTTTGTTCTGAATCAGCTTTGGTAGACAAGGAAATTTCCTGAAAAGTTCCATTTAATCATCACCCCACTTGATGAATAATTGGAGTGGGGTGGGTGAGAGAGAAGGGGCATAGGAAGTATGGTGGGAGTTGCTGATCCTCTTCTTAGTGGTCCATTAGGGCAGCTGTAAGAGAGGAAGAAAAGAGCAGAAGGAGTGGAGGAAGTAAGCAGGACTAGGCAGAAGAAACTGGGAAGAGAGAATGCAACCCTTACACTTGCACCGAAGGTGGGGGGCAGTTTTAGATTGAAGGCCTTTGCCTGGGGGACAGAGAGAGAACAGAAATAGACACCATGTGTCACGCCTTGCGTCAAGTACAAATATTTTTTGAATTCCAGGAAAGTGTAATTTGTGAGTAAGGATGTGGACATTAGAGCCAGCTGAATTTGAGATCAAAGCCAGGTTTTGCTGTTTACCAAGAAGATAGGGAGTGTGTGTGTGTGGTAGGGGTGGGGGTGGGGGGTGCCTTATGAGCTCACCTATCTGGGAGAGCTTGCTCCTCCTGCGTGGCTGTGAGGAATCAATGAAATGCTATCGGTAAAACAATTCATCCAGCATCTGCAATAAATATATAATTATAATTTCTGCGTGTCGCTTGCAAAATATTTTGAACATGAAAAAGTTACACACTCATCAAAAAAAGATGATTGTTTCTGCAGACGGCTTCCTAATTTTTCTCCTCCTCCTTTGCCTCTTCCTTTTCCTTCTTTTTCATTTTGAGACAAGTCACATGCGACTCAGGATGGATTCAAACCTTACAAACCTTGTGGTTTCAAGATACTGGTATCTGATGGGATTTAGGAAGTAGGTGTATGAAAAGCCATCTGATCATCTGCCAGAAGAAACTCAATCATTTCCCATTATTTCCAGCCCCTTGTGTTCCACTCTCAAGCCATTAAGGGAAAGTTATGGTTTTCATCTTAGGTACCACCAGGGATGAAGGTACAGGAGATTTAGGGCTTCATCCAGCTTCTGATGGCTGACTGGACAGAGAGGAACCAGGAAGTCTCTCGCTCTGATGCTGAACAGAGAAAAAACTAAATCTTTTCTTGAAATTGCTTTGTGATGATGTCATAATGCAGCAAATCCTTCTATACTATGTATTATAATATGAATCAAAACAAAACATTGTGTCCCCTACTTTCCCTGAAGATCAGTATCATACAAATGCTTTTCACAGTACTTTCTCTTCTCACTCCCACCTTCTAGTCCTGAAAAGTTAGAATTTTTTTTTCACTCCTGTGACCACCTTTAGGAGAAAGATAATCAGGAAATCCTTTTCCCTGCAGACCTCAGAGAAGCCGAGGGCAATGACCATCCCATCATTTTCTTTTGCTTCCATCTGGAAAGGGTTGTCTTAGCAACCACTCTGTTAAAACTAAATTGATGGAGAATTGTAGAAGTCAAATAAGTAGAAAAAAACTGTCCAACTTACTTCCTGCAATGAGTCTCTTTACTTAAAAAAGGACTTTTTGTCATCGTACAGGTTTTAGCCTAGTTGGAAGATTCTGCTTCACCTGAGATATTTCTGTTTAGCAGTGATAACAATTGCAGTTCTGTTCATTTGCTTGTTTGTTTTAACTGGGTGGTACAGTAGATTCAAATCATACAGGTAGGGCTGTAATTGGGACTAGGTTAGTGTGACCACATCTACTTGGCTTGTGAAAGGCTTCCCAGGCCTAGCACTATAAACGCCATCCTACAGAACCTCCTTTCTGGTGACAATATGGAAGCCAGCTTGTCCTAACTGTGCTGGTTTCTAGACTTAAAAAGGAAAGGACTCTTCTTAAAGACTTGGACAGCAATGGCAACTTCAGTATGCCTGACTCTTAAAATCTATGCAAGCCAGCATTTTATATGGATATCGTCACAAGGCCACACTGAGGAGAGTTGACAGTTGACTTTTTGCTTCCATTTCCAGCTTGGAAAGGGAAAAAAAAAAACCTTAATTTTGGACACATTAAATACATTACCACCCAATGACATAGGCAGTAACCGTTGACTGTAAGATTTGATCCCCAGTAGAGAAATCCCCACGATCTCAATCTCCTACCATTCCCTGCCGCTCTGTTTCCACATCCTTTTTGACAAAAGTCATCACTACAGGGAATGATAAATGGTCAACATAGTGCACTTCTTTAACATTGCTTTTCTGGCTGTAGGGTGATTGCCCCAGGGATGGGAGCCTGACGCAGAAATGGGTGTCCAGCGGGAGGTTTGCTATGGGACCCCTCTGACTATTTTCTTACTTTCTTGGGCACCCTTATACCTGAGGAAAATGGTGTATAGCATTTTCTTCCTTGCACCACACGAGAACTCGTTCATAGGATCAGAATAGAATCAGCATGATTCACTCTAATAGCATCCCCAGCCCTCTCCACTGCCTCCCTAACAAGCCCAAACAAGCATTCCACATTCACTGTGGTTTTGATTAGTCTATTTGTGCTTAGTCCCACTGACCCAAATAGAATGCTAGCAGTATTCACATCACATGGTCCATTATGTAATTGAATTTAGTGTTCATGAGATTCGGAGCCAGGAAAACAACATTCCGTGTGGCGAGCCAGATGAATCTATTCTCTTGGTCCAGAGTGGAGGAGCTGATGAGTCTGAAGACAGGACTTTCTACATTTTGATTAGGAAAGATTGTTTTATTCTTGAGGACATGGCCTTGGGCCAGGAATCAGTGTTGTGAAATATTTGTAAAGATGAAGACACTTGGATGTGGAATTCCACAGCGTACCCATCATACCCCTACATAACCAGTATGTGCCTGCATACTGTGGTGCAGAGTGTGATTGGCTCCACGAGAGAAAAGACATAATTTTGAAATTGTAATCACTGTGCCCCAGGGAGGCACATTAACCAAGGCCTGTAGCATGTGAGCTGCTTCCTTTAGTTCTATGCTTTTTCCATGGACGATGTAAGGAATGCTAAAGACAGCGTAGTGAAGTGGGAAAAGGGATAGGGGCTTGTTTCTGGTTTGGATTGATGGGTTTCTAAGGGAACTAGCTGAGCAGTTTACATGAATGCTAAATAATAAGACTTTTTTATAAATAGAACATCAGTGTAATGGTATGCAGTTTGTTCAAACAGCTGCACCAGGAACTGTGTTGAAATTACATTAAAGCAAGATGTGTTCTCTCCACTTTGCTGAGAGTTGTAAATCTGAAGTGGAAATCTTTTGTGATGGATGGAAGATTCACATATCACATGAGAGCTGCTTACAAGGGGTTCTTCTCAAGAGTGTGTTCCACAAAATGAAAAGCTGTAAAATATTTTGGATCTTCAGGAAGTGGAAGAACAAAGTTTTAAGCTCTCTAACATATTGACAATTAATTGCCAGTAGGTAATATTCATGATAGAAAAATGAACATGGATAAGGGTGACCATTTGAACATGGTACAGAATGTTACAAAGGGAGTTGTAATGAGGTACCATGTGACAAAACACGGAAAATGGAACAAAATGCGTTAGACTCCCTCAATAAACAGAATGTGTGGTGTGTGGTACTGGGCAAGCAGGCCAATGTCCAGTGAAAACATAAAGAGGAAATACTGCCCACATGAAATGCAACAGAAGACATGAGGCTTCATGGAAGTAATGTGCTACTTATATTTGAAGCTGTAATTGTTAATATCACATATATCCCACTAGGGACACCTCAAAAATGGACCTTCAGAAACTTAGGTATATTTACTACACATGAGAAACAAGTTCCCATGGTGATGTTTTATTTGTGCTGAAATGTGATTTTATTTGTTTGTTAATAAATAAAAGTGCCTGGGGGTCAGAGCTATTAACAAGCCGTTTAGCAGAAGTCTGGCAGTGGTAGCACACGCCCTTAATCCCAACCACATGACAGGCAGATCTCTGTGTGTTCAAGGACACCACCTGCATGGAGACACATGCCTTTATTCTCAATACCAACCATAGACAGGCAGTGACAAGGAGATCATGTGGTTGGGTTTACAACCAATGAGAAGGCAGAACAGAAAGTCAATAAAAATACAGACACACAGGAAGTAGGTCTCTTTCTGAGGGGAAGGACGGCAGCGACAGCGAGGGGTAAGAAGGCAGTCTTGGTCTTAGCTCTTGGCTGCTGCTCTGACCTCTTGGGCTTTTAACTGCACTTGGCTCTGTGTTTCTTATTTAATAAAACCATTCAGAATTACATCTACAAGTTCCAGTATGAGAAATAGATCAAAAAGGTTTTGTTTCTGATATATAATTATACTCTAGTTACTTGTTTTTTATAGGCCTATTTAGTAATAAATTGCGGTGGGGTTTTTTTTGTCTTTTTTTTTTTTTTGTCTTTTTTTGGGTTTTTGAGACAGGGTTTCTTTGTGTAGTTTTGGTGCCTGTCCTGGATTTTGCTCTGTAGACCAGGCTGTCCTTGAACTCACAGAGATCCACCTGGCTCTGCCTCCCGAGTGCTGGGATTAAAGGCATCAGCCACTACTGCCCGGCTTTTGTCTTGTTTTGTTTGAGATTGGTTGTCACTATGCAGCCCTGGGCTAGCTGGTAATTTATTGTGTAGACCAGCTGACCTAGGATTCACAGATCCTGTGTCTGTTCCCAAGTGCTGGGATTATAGGAGTGTACTACAACACTAAGCACAGAATATTTTTTTAGTCATGCCCAGTTCCACTAAATAAAATGGGCAGCTAAAAAGATAAAAACTCTAGATACAGTAAATGATTTTTTAAAAACTGACTTTCACCTGAATATTTAGATAATTGAACAAAATACGACTATTGTATTTATTTCCAAATTATGCTTTCAATTCTCTATTGCAATTTGAATGTCTGAATTAAATCTTTTTTTTTTTTTTGGTTTTTTTCGAGACAGGGTTTCTCTGTGTAGCTTTGCGCCCCTGGAACTCGCTTTGGAGACCAGGCTGGCCTCGAACTCACAGAGATCCGCCTGGCTCTGCCTCCCGAGTGCTGGGATTAAAGGCGTGCGCCACCACCGCCTGGCCTGAATTAAATCTTAAACAAAACTTTTAAGCATTTTTTTGTGTTTGAAGGAACATCATACCCATTAAGAATTTATAAGCAGCCCTCTCAAAGGCAACTCAGGGCTATTTTGCAATGCACCAAGATAAGTAACAAATAGCAAGTACATAAAGAAATTTGCCCATTCATTGTCTCTGTGTGTTTACAGAATATGCATGTGTTCATGTGAATGTGTGTAGGTATGGATGCAGGTGCATGTACATGGGTATGTGTTTTTGCATATGAAGGCCAGAGGTAAACATCAGGTTGTTGTTGGTTGTTTTTTTTTTTACTCTTTGGGGGGCCTGCTACCCAGCTCCCAAATAAATCACATGGAGGTTTATTCTTTCTTTATAAATGCCTGGCCTTAGCATGGCTTATTTCTTGCCAACTTTTCTTAAATTATCCTGTCTATCTTTTGCCTCTGTGCTTTTACCTTTCTCTATTTTTGTATATATTTCTTTACTTCTTACTCCATGGCTTGCTATGTAGCTGAATGGCTCACCCCTTCTTTTCTTGCTCCTTGAACTTTTTCTCCCCAGATTTCTCCTTCTATTTATTCTCTCTGCCTGCCAGCCCTGCCTTTCCTTTCTCCTGTCTTGCCATTGGCCGTTCAGCTCTTTGTTAGACCAATCAGGTGTTTTAGGCAGGCAAAGTAACATAGCTTAGAGTGAAACAATTGTAACATAAAAGAATGCAATACATCTTTGCATCATTAAGACAAATGTTCCATAGCATAAACAAATGTAACACATCTTAAATAATATTCTACAACATCAGGTGTCTTTCTCAATCATTCTTCAACTTTACATTTGAACAAGATTTCTTATGGAACCTGAAGTTCACTAATGTAGGTAGGCTGACTGGCCAGCCAATGTACTGCCTCTGTCTCCCCAGTGCTGGGATCATAGGCATGTTCTACCTTGTCTGTTCTTTTACATGAACTGAGGAATTCAGAGTTCTCATGCTTGCACTGCAAGCTCTTTACTATATGAACCATCTCCCTAGCCCCTTGGACATTCAATCATGTACTAACCTTTAGATAAGACAGTCTTCTCCATAAAATTCAATACATACATCCAAGAGAAATATGCACTCTCATGTTAGTTGAGACATTTACAATAGCCAATATGGATTACTACCCAGTCATTAAAGAACAAGACACTGTCATTTGTGAGAACATGTGTAGAACTGGAAAGTTCTTTGATAAGCCAAGTAAGAAAGGCACACAACTGCATGTTCTGATGGTTAGTGTTGTCAACTTTCCAGGATTTGGAATGACCTAGAAGGCCCCTTGGCACACTAGTGAGGGATTTGGTTCTATTAGACTTTGGGCAAGCTTGTGGGGATTTTCAGGATTTCTTGGATTGATGTGGAAAGACATACCTTAATTATGGCGAGAACTTTATTTGAGCATGGGATCTTGGTCTATATAAAACATCAAACCCAAATAAACTCTTTTTCTATAGGTTGTCTTGGTCATTGTATTTTATCACAGCAATGGAGAGGTAGCTAATATAATGGATGAGGAGCAGAAATAACACAATGGCTAGAACAAAAAGCAAGAGCCAGATTTTATGTAAGATGACACAAGGAAAACTGTTTCCTTACACTAAAATAAAAGAGACGACACTGAAGAATTTTATTCACAGTGGAGACCTCAATAAATGAAGGGAAGGGTGGAAATATTGTCAGTAAAAAATCTTTATGGTGATCAGTTGGAGAGCAGTTTCCACAGACTGAAGTCTGACCTCAATCTTTAACACTTCAACTAGTTTCTTGAGTTGGGGTAGTTTTGAGAAAGTGAAGAACTTAGGATCCAATTTGAAGGATAAATAATAAAGTTTTGGTATGTTGTGCCTAAATAAGACCTGAACAAGGGCAATACCAATGGACAGGCCAACAAAAAACCTACACAAAGAACTTCCAGTAACTGTGAAACTCCTTTTAATTCCTGGAAGGCCCTCATTGTTGAGTGAAGCTCTGTAATGGTACCTCACAGCTGCTTCTCTGCACATATGGGTCAGGTTATTCCCAGTCCTGTGCCCTTTCTGGTCCAGTGATTGATACAACATATTTGCATATATTATCAGAGCACATCCTCTTTCATTTAAGATATTTGTAAAATATTTCCTTTGGTAGAGACTAATGAGGGGACGGACAATCTCTCTCAAGAGAAACCTATGAGCAAGGCCGCCCTATGAAGATAGAAGAGTCTGCTCTAACATATTTTAATTTTAGGCATTTTCTTAAATCTCTCCTCCTCCTCCTCCTCCTCCTCCTCCTCCTCCTCCTCCTCCTCCTCATCCTCCTCCTCCTCATCCTCCTCCTTTTGCTACTGAGAAATTAAGTAAACCCAAGCTGGCCCTGAAATCCCTCATAATCTCAAACCTCTCAGCCACACAAGACTATGTTGTGTGCAGAAGATTAAGATGAGATGTGAATGAGGAGAACAGTAATGGTGCTAGGAATTCCTCCATGCAGGGACACAGAAGTATGAGTACAAGAGAAGCCCCACTGGGGACCCTTCTGTACCTACAGTCACCTTCATTTATCATCACATTTCAGGAAATTAAAGAAAAAATGGAATAGCAGTGATTTCCTGCCTTTCTCGTTCACTTTGAAAAGCACGCGGGGTCCTGGTGAGCTCAGCACACCGCAGCGATGACGACAGAACAGCTAACAGCTAATATTTTACTAAAGTGACCGGGATAAAAGCGTGCCGTTATAACAAATGGGTTGAAAGGGGCACATTTCAAAAATACTTTTTCACCCCACCCCCCACCCTTCTCTCTTCCTTTCTGTTTCCAACCTCCGCATTTTTGGACATCCTGAGCCCTTTGTGTGTAAGTCTGTGTGGGTGGATGTGATGAGAAGCAGTTGAATAAACTTCCTTTAAAGCCACTAAAGCTCTTGTAGAGGCTAACAGAGGGCAGGGGGTGGACCAATGCTTCACAGTTAACAAGAGATCTTTGAGTGCAGGTTTTAATTCACTGGATTCCCCAACCCCAGTCCAAAAGGAAGTGTTTTCTTTGAAAAAAAATACGAAGTCCCTGAGTGGTGTTCCTCAAGGAATTATGACATTTTGCTGGAGATAATCTGTATGTATAATTCAACTGCAGATTTTCTCCTTTGCTTATGTATAGTAAATACAGTTGGAGGCATTTGTAGTCCTTAGATACACTTAGAATTTCTTGCTTTGGCTGTATGGCTTCGCTGTGGTTTCTAGTCAACACATTATATGCTCTTGGGGAGTTTAGTTCACATTCTAGGAAATGGGGTGGTTCAGTTCTTAGCTTCCAAATATAAGTTCTCCAAACAAATATAGAGACATTCAAAATGAGAAAGTCATGGATAGTTAGAACTATAAATTATGGTCATAAATGAAAATCAGTAAATTAGTTCCATTATAAACTCAGGGCTTGAAAGAAATATGCCTCACCCAAAAGAAAATCATAGAGATTGGTAAGATTTGCTCTATGAAGGCTGAAAAATATTTGATATAATTTTTTAGTGTAAAGACTTATTTCTAAAGTTAATTTCTCTCATATACTATAGTTCTCCATTATTTTCTAATATGTTTTTCATTGCTACCACACACATCGGTTTTACCATCTAAGCTATGATTTTATTCCACCTAAAAATGGAGATGAAGTTGACCATGTAGGATTCCAGTACATGGGAGGATGTGTATTGCTCTTCTTGCCCAGATGGACTTGAGTCTCTCTAAAACCAATGCTTAGATTTTGAAGATAATGATGAAAAAAGATACACATCATACTAATTTTATTCTGTAATATGAAAAAAGAAAGATTTTTAGAATGTACATTTCTAAAGTCGGGAAATAAAAAAGCAAACACAGTCACTTTGCGATTTGTTGGCACATGACATAGCTTACATATTGATTTATTTTTTGATACTATGCATTCTTAAATGGAAAAAATGATACAGAAACCCAGACTGAATATATGTAAGGGAATAAATAGGATAAGCAGTTTATATAAGACTAAATTACATGGAAGATTGTATTATTTTTTGCTAACACTAAATTCAAACCTTTGATTTTTCTACTTATGAAAGAGAGAAAAATATTTCATTTTTATAGAAAATTAAAATGAATTTCCTTATTTCTCCTGAGTACAGACATTTGTTAAATTAAAAAGTGGTCTCATGCTTTAAAAAAAACTTATCCTATGTTAAAGTGTAAAATATCAGTTCTTAAATATAATTGCCTCCAATAGAAACACCTAGGGGGTTCTGGTGATTCAAATAACACTATAAACACCAGATGGGATGACTTCATGGATCAAACATCTGCTTCATATTTTTAAAGTATTTGATGTCAAATCTGATATTATTAGAATTAGATTGTTGGTATATTTTTAAAACTTTCATGTGGATTAATTCCTATTAATTTATTAAACAATGTTATTTAACTCCAAAATTATGAAAAATATTGAGTGAGCAGTGTGTTTAGATTTTTTTCTTCTGCTTCTTCCCTCCACCTCCCTTTCTACCTCTCTTCCCTTGAAGCTATGTGTTTGTCTAGAAAACGTATGACATCTAATTTTATGTCCAGTCTCTCTTCATTTGTTTTATTGTTCAAGGTCAACTGCAGATATCAATGTTCATTATAGGATGAACTCATGAGGAATAAAATAGACATCTTTACCACTATATATTTTACCAGTTTTTTTTTTGTATCCCTAACATACATTTTAAAAAAAAAGTGTGTGTGGGGGGGGTGATATATAATTGAACCGAACCATTGAAGCTGAGATAAAACAACATTTACAAGCAAAGAACTTGTAGGGCTTTCCGTTGTAGTTGTATGGAAGTCAGATGAAGCTGATCACTCTTACCACTAGGTCTTGTTTTGGCATGTGCAATTGCCTCCTTTTTTTTTTTTTATCTAGAAAGAGTAAATCTTACTCAAACATGTGCACACAGTAGCTGCCTGTTTTCTGCTATCCCAACCTATGAGGCAGTGACGAACTCCTTAGAGTGAGAATCATCATTGTCAAGCAACAGATGCCTGGTTGGAGGAGCTTGGGAGGAAATGGGAGCTTGAATTTCTCCATTTCTCCAATTCTCCTGGCCTTTATTTATCTGACACTCAAGTGCCTGACTCCAAACCTATGTTACGCTGCTTTTTTTTTTTTTTTTTTGACAACACTAATTTTCAGACAGCCTTTGTCCTATAAGGAAGAGCCAATCATTGGTACAAACTGGACTTTATAAACTCAGAGAAGTGAGAAAACACTGAATTGTTAAAATAAATCATTCTGTTGTCAGACAACAACCCAGAATGACTAGATGAGGTCAGCATTGCCCACAAACAAAAAGAATGGTCTCACAAGCCAGGATGGACCAACTGAAGATGATATCCCATGCCCAAGATGACTTAGAGTGAAGATGTCAGTGTGACCCATGACTCGAAGACATTAGAAATCTTCTCTGAAAGAGGATCATGAAAGGGTGGGAAGTGTAAATAGATGGGGAGGCAATCAAGAGCATAATGGAATATGTTTGAAATGAAAGCAGACGGGATAATCCAAGGGAGGAAGAGGATATGAGTAAGGTAAGTGGAGATAAGGGGAAAGAATGTATGTGTGTCTGTGTGTGTGTGAGAGAGAGACAGAGAGAGACAGAGAGAGATGGGGGATGGGGGGAGAAAATGCTACAATAAAACCTATTATATAATGTAATATATTGTAATATAACTAAAGAAATTAATGATATTTAGTGGGGGGCCCAACCCCACATTTTTTCCCCCAGGGTACTCCTAAGGAGTGAGGGATAAGAAATTTAGATCGAAATATAGAGGGGAGAGAAAGACAGAAACACAGGATAGCCTCGGGAGGGCCTGGATCCTTATCCACCAGGCCCCCTTCTGTCTCTTCTAAAGGACTTTTTAAAGGAATGGCAAAGGAGTGGAGCAAAGACCTCTCCCTAGCACAGCCAAGTGCAGACCCTTTCAAACACCTGGTAACCACGCACATGGTCAATCCATCCCTTTACACAGCCTTCCTGGGTAAAGCAAGCTCAGATCTTACTAGGAAACCTCACTGGCCTCCCACAATATGTACTACGTAACAAATTGTATCGAGTTATGTTTTCAGATTTATTTTCATATATTGATTTTATTTCATGATTAAGTCATGACCAGCATACATAATGATCAGTGTACGTAAACAAGATTTGTGTGCTCGGAGTGCTGGTTTTTGGCATCATAGATGAGTGAACTGAATTGAATTAATTGCTAGGCACGTAAAACCATTGTCTGGCTATTAAACTAAATGGGGTTTTCTGTTTTGAAATGGTCAGATGTTCTCTGTTACGGTGTCTAGGGTAAAGATGCTATTCATTCCTGTGTTTCACTACTTACTTACATGTGCTTAAAAACTACAGCCCTGAGACACTTCAGCCGCAGCAAAGCTGAGAATGGCTGGCGTGTCATGGAGTTAATTGAGATGGAGGCTCGTAAGAATGTCTCTCTGCACGGCAATAAGTAAGAAAGAAAATAAGAAGGGAACCGAGTATCTGATGGGGTGATGTTAATTCCTTCTCTGTGAGCTGCCCTTTTCAAAGTGTTGACTTATTTTTCCTTTGTCTTACATCTTCTCCTGGACTAGGTAATAATGCCTGGTGTGGACTTTTATAGTAAAAGTGACTTTGTACATTGGCTAACCAGGATTTCAATTTTTCTCTATTGCCTTTTTAGGCAGAGAAAAAGCTAAAATTTTTGACCTAATGGAGCATGAACTGGCATTTCTCTCTCCTTCTCTGAGCTCACTTACTCCATTGAAGTTCTCCATTGGGGTAGAATGCATAATGACTAAAGGCCTGGCAGAGACCCAAGTGACCGATGAACAGTACTCATGCGTGTGCCTCAGCCAGGTAACCTAGACCAGACGTCAAAGTTTATTATCTTTGTAGTTTCCTGATCTACACCAGTAGAAGGAGTCACAGCCTTCACCAAATGTTTTGACTAGATTATTAACGAACTGCCTATTTCTTGGCATTTCTTAGGTAAAGGCATAGTTATAAGTAAATGAATGCACAGAAAAAGACTTGGAATAAAATTAGGAGACAGTCAGATCACTTTCTGGTTATGTTATGCTGAGAAGCAAGAGTCCATGAGCCCCTGTTTGTCATGACAAGAACCTATACCTTTATCATCTATATCTACGTATATTCTTTTTTGGTGAGTGTCAGGGATCGATTCTCACGTAGTCCAGTCTGGACTTAAACTTGCTGTAAAGCCAAGAGCAAACTTGCACTTCTGAGTCTCCCGCCACTATCTCCCCAATGCTGGGGTTATAGGTGTATGCCACCAGTTCAGTTTATGTGGTGCTGAGGATCAACACTGGGATTTCTGTATGCCAGGCAAGCGTTCTACCCATGGAGCTATGACCTCAGCTGTGTCGCTATAGTTTTATAAAGTAATCAGACACAGGAGAGAAAAGACACTAATTTATAAGTTTCTTTATGAGGAGGCTGTGAGACGCCAATGCCTGGTATGAGAAAGATAGTCTGCCATCAGAGCCTATTTTATTCTCTGGAGGCTTTTGAATTCAGCAACAGCGAGAGGACAATATTTTGTTCTGGTTCACATTCATTGCATTGTCTTTACCAGGGCTATGGAGAGGTCTGTGGTCTTCCGGCTCATATCCTTGAATACATATTGCAGAGAAAATTCTTCTGGGACATATGGGAGTTGTATAAGGTCCTTTCTGTTTGGCATTCTAGGTCCCAGGACTCCACATTTTTTTCTTAACAACAGAACTAGGTTTAGGCCACCCCAAATTATCTAAATATGCATCAGATGGAGGAGACAGACTGTTCCCCTTCAGAAAGATGGTTTTAGTACTTAAAGGCTCATATCACTAAAACAGAAGTTCAGTGAACAGTCACCTCATGTTCTAGAGTTCTTGTAATTTATTCCTATAGCTGTTCAGGTTCAGGATTTTTGTGGTAGTTTGAATAAAATTGGCTCCCATAAGCTCACAGGGAGTGGCACCATTAGGAGGTATGGCTTTGTTGCAATCGGTATGGCTTTGTTGGAAGAAGTGTGTCTCTGTGGGGATAGGCTTTGATGTCTTATACATGCTCAAGCCACGCCCAGTGTCCCAGTTCACTTCCTGTGGCCTGCAGATCAAGATGTAGAATTCTCAGTTCCTTCTCCAGCACCATGGCTGCCTGCATGCTGCTATGTCCCACCATGATGATAATGGACTCAAACTCTGAATTGTAAGCCACTCAATTAAATGTTTTCCTTTACAAGAGTTGCTGTGGCCATGATGTCTCTTCACAGCAAGAAAAACCCTAAGACTTATTTGTTAAATGTTTCACTTTCACCTACCATTGAAGCAGAGAATTGCTACTTTGTTAAAGTAACATACAATTTGTCTGAAGACATGCTTAATAGAGTGAAAAGTCAAAGCATGTTCAGTGACTGCAAGGGAGAATTTCACATGAATAATTTCCCTAAAAGGCTTGAGACTCATACCTTAGGCTCCCTAGTTATGTCCTCCAGAACCCTGGAAGAAATGTCCCACAGCTCCTTCTAATTGCCCCCTAAAAAATACCAGGTACATCTACAACCCATGTCACACTCAACAGTAGATCAAGGACTTCCCGGTGGTTTTGTAGTGTGGTTTGGACCACTCTGTTCAGCAGTAGCCTAAGACTTGTAGATTTGAGTTTCTTCCTCGGTGGTGGCTCACGCCTTTAATCCCAGCACTCAGGAGGCAGAGGCAGGCAGATCTCTGTGAGTTTGAGGGCAGCCTGGGCTACAGAGTCAGTTCCAGGACAGGTTCCAAAGCTACACAGAGAAACCCTGTCTCGAAAAACCAAAAAAAAAAAAAAGTTTTTTTTCTAATGAGGAGTGGCCCAAAGCTCAGGATGAAAATGTGTCATATATATTGATTTTCTATTGGTCCAGTATGTTTTTCAACTAAGATTGCTTTCTTTTGTATATGTTTAGTTTTTTTTTTTGAGAATTCTCTAAAAATTGTCATGATTTTTAAACTTTCACAAAGAAGAGAGTGATAAACAGACTGAGAAATGCATTTGGGTTAGGTTTAAGGCCACCCTAATAAAAATCCCAAATGGAAATAAAACAGTGATGCCTAACTCAAATGCTATTCCTTTATACCCTTGGTCCTCCCAGGCTCATGAAAGCTCATCAGAAGCTTGCATAAAAAGTCATGGGTATTTCTTTGTTTTCTGCATCAGAACTTACCTAGGGTCTTCTTCCATCCTCAAAACTTTATGTGATTTGTAACCGTAGTGGGGGGAATGATCAGTATATTTTGACGCAAATATCAGGTGAAATTTTCTAACAGACAAGCCCTTTATGAGATGGCTAAATAAAGTACATGAAGTTATGCAACCTGTATATAATTAGAAATTGTGTAAAATGAAAAGAAGTCTAAATTTCTAATACTGATGATGAAAGTAAGGGTGGACAAGAAAATAAAAAGATGGAATAAAATTAAATATTGAAGTTAACTAAATGAACAGTAATTAAAAACAAGCAAACAATCCAGTATGTTTTTCTGTGAAGTCCCATAAATCAGAACTCTAGGAAAGTAAGAATAGCCACTGTTAATGTCACACTCTAATGCAGTACTGGAGCTGCTAAAAGATACACATTAAGAAAAGTACAAATCATATGACATTAAAAGTATCTGCATATCCAATATGTATTTGAGATATTCAGGTGTATTTACCTATAACATAGAATATATACATGAAACTGAATAAAGAAAGATAATTATCCTGGCTAGTTGTATGCCAACTTGACATAAACTAGAATTATCTGAGAGGAAGGAGCCACAGTTGAGAAAGGCTCCATAAGATTAAGCTATAGGCAGGCCTAATTTTCAAATATATTGATGGCGACCGGTTTGAAGGCATGCTGAATGAGCATCCTATTCACATAAAGTGTGATGACTTAGACATCAATATAAGATGAACCATACAGATCCAGATATAATTATGAATTGCTACTAAGGACACCTGATATGAATATCAAACAAAGAAGCTCATCGTAATTCATAATTCCCCCCAAAAAAGAGCTGGGGTGGATCTTTCAAATCGCTTTATTTTTTAAACATTGCCTTTCTGCTTTTTCAGGTTTTTAGCTTCCCTTTTGCCTTTTGTTGACTCCCAGAGCCTTTTCTGTTCTTCTTCCCTTGGAATATAGTGTCTCCTTTATTTCCTTGACTCTTCATACCGACAGAGGCATCGTAAAGAACAATTCTGAGCAGTCTGTGCAGATTGCCTCTTTTCTCCCACCAGGACCTTGTCCCACTCCCCAGCCCACCTACAGGAATGGCATAGGCTGACAGTAAGGAGAAAATGAGGTATTTTCTTTGCCATGTCCAGTGACAATTTAATCAGATGCCAAACAAGAAAAGTTGCCAGTCTTTCAGCCCTATGCTTCTGGTGGGCTTCAGGGCATGAGCCAAGAGATTGTCACCAAGGTTACAGCTGCAGAGGTGTCTCAGGTGTCCTGAGCATGTTCTTTCTGATCAGTCTTCAGAGTAGTAGGAGCCTCAGATCTCATGCCTTCAAAAGGTCTGGAAACCTGGAGCCTCAGATCTCTAGAGCCTCTGGCCTCTGGAGCAGCAGATGCCTTGAGCCTCAGGTTTCTGCAGCAGCAGGTCTTAGGAGACTGGAAGTAGTTGCAGGAACAAATTTCTTTCTGCAACTGAAGTGCTGTGTCTTGAAGACTGAGGTAGGGACAAATCTCTCTGCCTGAGCAGGCAGATCCAGTTCAGAAGGTTGTAGTGGTGGGTGCCTGAGCAAGCTCCTTGCCTGAGGCAGGAGTTTCAGGAATGGGGAGCCTTGCCTCTGATTTGATGAGTCTGTTCCTAGTGAGTCTGTGTGGTAACTTTCTTCCTCTTGTGAAGAAATCTGCAGGTTTCTACCCCTGACTAAAGCAGGAACACTTAGGGGTCAGCCCTCCTTACCTCCCTTCTCTGTTGAGATTGACACTGATTCTGTATTCTGAAGCCCCAAGACATTTTATATTTAGGAATAGCAACTGGGTTCTGATTGTCCAAATATGGGTATGCAAATGAGGTGAAAGAATGAGACCTATCAGGGGAGATTTGTCAAATCTGGAAGGAATAGGTCGACAAACAATCATGTCTACAGGTCTCTGCCTCTTCAGCAGTAGGGAACCAGACCTCACCAGGAAGTTCCCTGCTTGATGCTATAGTCCTGCAGGTGGCTGCCTACTTTCCACCCCAGTGCTCTGGCTGTCAACCTCATTTTACAGAGGATTTCATTGAACCAGAGCTTTTCTTTCTCTTGAGGGTGCTGGCAGCATCAGCAGTCCCCTGTTTGGGAGTCTGAATTTGCCCTCTGGGTTTGAACCTCCTCACTATCAGAAAGCTACATATTGGGGCACCTACTACTTCTAATACTTTTATCACAGCACTTTTTTAGATTACAATTATCAGGGTTCTCTAGAGGAACCGAATGGATAGAACAATATATATGGTTTAGTAGAGTGGCTTACAGGCTGTGGTCCAGCCAGTCCAACAGTGGTTGTATAGTAATGGAAAGTCAAAAAGAATCCAGTAGTTATCCAGTCCACAAGGCTAAATGTCTCATCTGGTCTTCGGTATATGCCAGACTCGCAAAGAAGTCGGCTCTACTGCCAGTGAAGGAATGGGTTTGCCAGCCAGAGCAAGAACAAGTAGGGAAACAGAGAGCTTCCATCTTCCATGTCTTTTTTTTATAGGCTGCCACTGGAAGGTGTGGCTCCGATTACAGGTGTATCTTCCCACCTCAAAAGATCAAGATTTGTAGGAGGCATGTCGGTCCTTGTGCTCACGGATAAGCACTAGAGAAATCAGGAATGTTAAACATGTAAGGTTGTCTGTTCAAAGAGAGAGGTGTGTAATTCTTTTCCAACCAGAAGTCTGGGAACAGACACAGTTAACAGCCGGGTGATTTTTCAGATATCTGTATGGCCAGGCCCTACCAGATCTTTCCTCAGACCTTTATTGTGAGGATATTTTCTTAATCTATAGAAACTATCTTTATGGAAAATGTCACTTGTACTTTACAAAGAGTTTCAATGTAGTCATGTCTTAAACTTTGTTGTGCACATGAGATTGAATTAATTATCACCAGGAAACATTTTTCTGAATCGTGGTGTGCTTAAATATGCCTAAAATAAACTACTTGAGGTCAAACTCTTAAAGTTTGAATCATCACTGGCTACTGAGTCCTGAGTCCTGTTGAACCAAACTGCCTTCTTATCTCCCTCAGATCGTTATTTTGTTGGTCTGGGTGGTCACAGAGGACATCACCTGACCCCAGGCCCCATACAGATTAAAAGTGGGTCTTCCCACTTCAAAAGATTAACTAAGAAAAATCCCTCACATGTGTACCCAGCTGTAGTCAAGTTAACAACCAAGAATAGACATCACATAGAACAAAATAATGATGTTGGTGATGTGATGATGATGATAACAATAATATTTCTACAGTACATTCAGAAAAAAATTGCATGTACATCTAGGACTGTTATTGTTGTGAACAATTACTACTTGCTTTTATTGTTTTTTTTTTTTGACAGAACCTCACTATGTAGCCCAGACTTGCCTCCAACTCATGACCCTCCTGCCTCTGCCCCCTGCCACAAGTGACTGTGGATGTATATCACCATACCAGAATGTTTTTATTTCCCTTTTGGCAAATCATGTTTTTCTTAATTTCTTTAGTCTCTTTAGAATTTCTAGTAGTAAAACAGCGCATTTCCCAAATAGATCAACACATTTCTAGTTCTTTTTCTCACATTTCCTGACACTTTAGTATTTCAATCTTTTTTCTAGATAGCAACCTATCCTTTACTTAAATTTATGTTTTTAGTTGACAATTTCAAAATGTTGCTCTCATTTTTTAGGCTATTTACTTGCTTTAAGTTAACAAAAACTCCACCTGTTTCAAGTGGTCAGCTACGTGGTTAAATACACAGTCTAAGATGCTGAGGCTATCTCTTGACTGGGAGTGTATGTTAGGTGTTGTCCATGTAGGTGTAACTTAAGGTCATGAGACTAGATAGCGTCACCAAGGGATTAGATAGAGACTGAGCTGTCCAAAGCCACAGACTAAAGCATGCAAACATTTCCAGGTCTAGTCCATGAGAAAGAACCAAATCAGGGGAAGACTAGTGATGGACAAGAGAAGGAAACAGAGGTAAATGATGTCCTATAAACCATATGAAAATATATTTCATGGCTTATCTGTGGCAAATGCCATTCAAATGTAGAATGGCATGAGCACTAAGAATTAATAATTGATCATTAGATTGAGAGGCTTGGAGATCTGGGCCATTGGTGTTGGGGAAAATAAATACATTAATCTATTACAGACACCTTAAGGAAGAATTATCAGAATAAGTGGGGCAGGTATTATAGACAGGGTGTAATCAAGCCATTCATCCTTATGGCAGAGAAGAGAAGAGCTGGGCATTTAGACCAGAGGTGGTACATGTCCAAAGCCCTACAAACACATTGATGTCAGGGTAGAAAACATTTCAGAGGTAAGGGAAAACATGAAATGATGACATGAAAATTTCACCAAAAACACAGTACTGATTACAATCCCTATAACTATATTCACAATTTTTGAAAATTAAAAAAAATCAAATTTAGATGTCTTAACTTACATGTCTTCAAATTCAGTGGTTGTAAATCAGTACGTATTTTATCTTATTCTGATTTTTCATTCAGGGTGCTTTCCATAATTTTTGATATGAACTGTTTTTAGGTACTTACTGGACAATTCATAAGCTGAATAGCACTTATCTTGAACGTGCACTGGGTACAGTCTAGTGTGTGCAATGACCTGCTCCTCACAGACCAATGTGTCCAGCTGCTCTCACCCTTGTAACCATCACCCTTGGCTCTTTGAAGTCAACAGCAAATGCAGCAGCAGCAAGACATTAGGGATGTGGAAGCTTATGGAGAGTTCTCTGTGTTGGAGAAAGGCTCTTTGCTATTAATGCTTTTAATACCATTTGCTTTCATCTCCTTGTTTTTAATGTCATTTTCCCTGCTCTGGCGGAAAACCCGAGGGGCCTAATCTTAACACAGCCAAGCCATTTCTAAACAGAGCCCTTGTCCCACATAGAGCTACCAAGAGAATGTGATAAGCATGATAACAGAGTCGGGCACGTTACTGAAAGTCTCTGAGCCTGTTTCCCATGTGAAACAAAAGATAGCTAAATGTCAGCAACCCTAGTCACAAGGTCCCCTGTCCTCTCAGGCTACATAGGCTGTGTGTCTGAGAACTGTCTGTCAGCATCAGCTACTACTCAGGTTGCTGTGGACTGTCCCTGCCTGGGGTTTTCCCTCCTACACAGCTTGTTCCTACATGCATAAACACCACTTTCTAGTCTCCCTTGATGAGGTCCTCAAAGACTCATGAGATGGCTCCTTCCCGTCTCTTTCCTCCCCATGGGGCACCACATCCTGTACTTTCTACTCTACAGTATCTTGGCCTTCCTTAATTCTCTGAGTACCCTCCCTCCCCACTGAGACTGCATACACTCTTCTCTTTGTCAGAGATGTCCTTCTTGTCCTAATCACATCTCTAATTTGCCTGGATAAATTCCAGTTAATAGTGTCTGTAAGCACAGCCATGTAATGCTTGGCAAAGGAGATGATACACTGAGAAACATGTCCGTGGTTTGTCATTGTGAGGACGTCATAGAATTCGATCTTAAAGGTTCTAGCTGTAGCAGAAAGGGACAAACAAGTGTGATTCTTTAAGTTGTAGGCCTTCATCACTTTTTATTTTAATTCCCAGCTCACCCACTTGATTATGTCTCTTAAAGGCAACATTGGCGGGGGATTTTGCTTATTCAGGAGTCATGGTGAACCAAAACATGAGGTTAGATCAAGCACAGGAGAAAATACTACAATGAAGAGATATTGACAACAGGAAATATGGGAGGTCACTGCCATCATGATGTGGCATAACATCTTACAGTCTGCACTCTAAGAAATAAGAAAAAGTAACATAGTTACTTATTATCTTTATTAAGTATTGTATTCCAAGTAGGTGTTGAGTATAACATCAGACTTTGAGATTTGTAACCATAGGTCAACTGTCTCATCCATTTGAAACCTAAATATGCAGACTCCATGGGTAGCCTAAAATATCAAGCTAAGAATGTGATGGAGCGACCCCAAGCTATTGTTACCCTGAAGGTCACCTGGGAGAACCCAACGCAAGTCTCTGTAAGAACCTACCCACATGCCAGGCCCCAGCTGGGTTCCATAATAAACCCTAAACTGAGCAGCCCACTCTCAAAAGGAGCAAGACACCATAAAGAAGAACCAGCAGAAAAGAAGTATTTCAAGCATGATAAAATATTAGAAAAAAATTTGTTTGATCTCTTGTATTAAAAAAAAGAGACTAGTTAGGAAATTATATACAAAAACATACACACATATATGTGAGGTGATGAATATATGTCTCGGGGCAAAATAAAATTCTACAAATAAAAGATAAATGAGAAGAAATGACACTAAGGGTATTTTTAATCCAAAAATAAGTATGTCAGAAGAAAGGTTTAGTTAACTGAATGACATCTCTGAAAATATTTGGGGCTGAGGAGATGGCTTGGTGAGTAGGTAAAAGCATTTGCAGAAGCTTGGGGACCTGGACTGAATCCCCAGGACCCATGTCAAAAGCTCGATATAGTTACATATAAGCCTGTGACCCCAGTGGGATGGGGCTGGAGACAGGAAGATAGGATCACTAGCGCTTATTGGCTGCCAGCCTAGCTCCAGATTCAGTCAGAGGACTGGTCTGAATGGAATAAGGCAGAGAGATAGTATCATGGTAAGAACAGAAGTTAGGGGGTAAACTGCTGAGTCAGGAGTGCTGGGGATGAGAAATGAAAGCTTGAAGCCGGCTACAAGATAACCAAGCCTCACAGATAAGAATGGGGACAGGGCTCTGGGAATACAGCCAGTGTTGGCAGGCTGGCTGGTTTCCATGGAGCCCCCTTTCCCTGTAGAACATGCACAAGGCACCATTGTCCTTCCACCCACTGCTTGTCACACAGCTAATTGTAGTGAGTAAAGATGGCTTCCAGAGAGAAATTTCCATCTATTCCAGAGAAGAGACCTTCCTAGATTGAAAAGGAACTATGAGGTAACCAAAGAAAACCACAATTACTTCTCACTAGCTGTGATAGGTGATAAATTCTCACATAACAGAAACAAAGAGAACATACTTTAGCTAATAGCTGGCAGAACTTGCCAAGGTGGGAGATCAATAGGACCTGAAGGTTGGCAATGCCAGGCAAGGCCATGGACCAGTTAACTGGCCCAGGTAAGGATAGTGGGGCTTCAGTATATGACTACTCCTCTGACTGGGTGAGAAACACATGGACATTATGTAATCATCTCTCTGGGTGGACCAGACTAACATGCATGGACTATGGGAACCACTAATTGACTTGACCTTTGGTAAGCCCAAAGAGTTAGTCAGTCTCATTAAAAATAACCAGAGTCTGTGACCAGTATCTGCCATAAGTCCTATAAAAAGCTCCTCGCCTAGACCAACAGCTCACAGGTAGTCTCCCCCTTGGGGGCCTGGTGACATATGGGAGCTAATTGAATTCCTGGAGCTCTGCTTTCTCTCCAACATAAAACTGTCATCTTTCTTTTTACAGTAAGATATGATTTTTTAAATCTATAATAAAATTTCTTTCTATGATAAAATAAATATCCTTGGCAGACTCAGCTGCCATTCCACTGCCTGTGAATTTCTTCTTTGGTCATGAGATAAGGACCTGGAGCCACTAGTCAGTGGAAGTGGTGTGTGACATGAACATCCAGCAGCACTTTAAGGCCTAAGTTTAGTCCTCCTGAGATGAGAACGTCTGCATCATACTCCAAGACCCCTGCTGTTACATTTCAATAGAACAGGGAATAAGACGTTCTGTGATAGCCTACACACACACACACACACACACACACACACACACACACACACACACACACACCACAAGTGTATGCACTTGCATGCACATGTGCACACACACTACACAAATGTATCACACACACACACACACACACACACACACACACACACACACACACACCTCACATACAAATATAGATATCCAATAAACAAAAATTTGACAAAGTATCCAAATGCAAAATAAATAGCCACAGATATGAAAAGTGCAAAGGTCAAACTAAAGGCAGTTGAGAAGCTGGTGAAAAGTCATTTACCTGAAAACTAAAGAGAGCATACATTAGCATCTGGGATGATCAGTTTTATCAACTTGACACATATAAAACCACCCTGGAAGAGAGTCCTAGTGATGGAGTCTAAGTCAGCTTGGTCTATGGGCACGTCTGTGGGGGATTATTTTAGTTAAATTAACCAGTGTGGAAAGTCCTGCCCACTGAGGGTAGCTCCATTCCCTGGGCTTTGGGTTCTGGATTACATAAGAGTGATGGAGATGAGGGAACTATGGACAGTCACAAACCCCTTCTCCCTGTGCTCTTGACTGTGTATGACTCAATGTTTCAACATCTTCCTCCTCTTCCCTGATAGGATGATGGGCACCTAGAGTTGTGAGCTAAATAAACTCTCTCTCTCTCTCTCTCTCTCTCTCTCTCTCTCTCTCTCTCTCTCTCTCTCTTAAATCAGTTTTGTTCATGTATTTTACCATACAGATACAAATTCAAAGCAGATTAAATGGAAAGGAATCCATATTTTGCTATATCTTCGAGTAGCAAATGGTCCAAAACAAAGAGAACTGTTAGGAAAATGTGAGAAAAACGTTTCTCAGCTTGTGAATGCTTATCAGCAATAGTCGTGACGAGAAAGACAAACTTAAGAAAGTCCCAATGTAAAAAATGACACGTGAGAAAATGCTTAGGTAAGTGGAAAGTGCAAACTAAAATCAAATGATAAGCTGTATATGTCTACCAGACTGAGGACAAAATGAAATAATATCAAGAGTTATTAACAATGTGGGCAATTGCAAGCACCTGTACTTGATGGTGGCAGCATAAATTGATCCATCAGTTTGGCATTGTCTCCAAATATGAAAATATGTATAACATATAATCTGACAGTTTTACTTGTGGGTAAACAACCTAGAGAAACTCACATATACGTAGGCATGCTGTTAAAATAGAAAAGGGCCGGGTGGTGGTGGCGGCAGCGCACGCCTTTAATCCCAGCACTCGGGAGGCAGAGGCAGGCAGATCTCTGTGAGTTTGAGACCAGCCTGGGCTACAGAGTGAGTTCCAGGAAAGGTGCAAAGCTACACAGAGAAACCCTGTCTTGAAAAACCAAAAAGAAAAAAAAGAAAAGGATATTCACACAGCATTGTGCCATGGAGATTAGAAATTAGAGAAACTAACATACCCTTTCAGGTCTGAGTGCACCCCCAAATCCATGTGTTGAAACTTAATCACCAGTGAGTGAAAGGACTCTCTGCCATGTAGGAGTTGATTAAATCACCAAGGCAGAGCCTGTGAGTGTGGGATTATGGCCCTCATAAAAGTGTTCAAGGGGCTGGCTGGGTTTCTTCTCTTCCACTCTCCTGATACACAAGAGCGAAGTGTTCATTCATCTCCTTCTCCCCCTTGGTCTGTTTTGTCTGATTAGGATGCAACAAGAGGGAACAGTTTCCACCCCACTCTGCAGACACCATTACTAGCCCCTGATCCTGAACTTAACCAGAATCCAAAACAGTGAAAAATAGATGCTTATTTGCAAATCACCCAGACTCAGATATCCCACCTTATAAAAGACACCAACATAGAAGAATATTAAAAACAATGTTGAGCGAAAGAAAGAAAATAATGCACTGAATTTAGCTTTATTATTTCACGGAGTAAAAAGCACATAATATGATCAAAACCTTAATTAGCTCCTTAGCTTATTTTGGCAATGGAATTATGTCTTTGGGGGTATAAAATGACCTAAGGATTGCTGCAGAAACTCTGTTCTTGGTGGCCAGATTACAGTTTCTCTGAGTATGGATATTTGCAGGAGCATCCTTCTTAATGGTGGTAATGAGTACCACATTATGTACTTGTGTCCTGGAGCTCTCTCTGTTTGTGTCTGTGCCAATGCAGTTGAAAATCAGATACCTAGAAGATTATGAAAATATAGACTCCTGAAGATGTAGATTGCTGTGGCATTAATGTGGTGTGGGGGAGATGGCACTGAGGAGATGGGAATGGGGAATTCAAACCAATTGAGTTCATATGCTTAAGTCACAGGAAAACCTGGAGGAAGGAATATGTCATGATTACAATAATAATATAAATATGCTATAGAAAAAAACTAGAAACATAAGGCTAAATTCACTGGGATGCAGATACGTGGTCTCCTGCAATTCAAACACCATGGTGAATCAGATGATGTAAAACATTCACATTGTAAGTATAGTTATAATTTACATAAGTTTAATATGTACTTACATTTATTCAGAATTTAAAAACACAGCATATGTATTCCTTGCAGGGAACATGCATATGGCCATGCGTATGAAAAAGGCAGAAGGACTTGTCTTCTGACCCCCTCATTATATGATGTTTATATTTCTAGGTTATTTTAAATGATTATTCAAATTTGTGTTAAAATTTCATCTGTTTAGCATACCAATACAATGAGTGTGTCTCTCACATTCCTGGCATTCTTTTGCAGTGAGTGAGATGATTTTTACTTTGTACTCTGGTGCTTTCACACTGTAGATCGACAGGAAGGAAACAATGAATTTAAAAAATGCATCTTTAAGTGCTGTACAGACGATCAAAACAGACTGATGCAAATGAGAATGCACAGGTACAAAGAGAATCATGTACAGACAGACCATGCATAAAGGACTCGTGTGTACATGATGTCACAAATGCAGGCGTCATACTGGATTTGGATATAGAAGTGTAACTAGATGTATGTCAAAATGCATCTTTGAGTTAAAAATGGAAGTGCGGCAGTTTATAATACTATAATACTGTTTATTGAAATGAAAGTTTATTGTCCATTAATTCAGTTATATGTAAATACATGATAGAATGCAGGCAGAGGGGTCTAAGTTAAATGGCAATGTATATCTGTTAGGAAAGGGAATGGGCTCAGGGATGGAGGATAAAGAGAGAAAGCAATAGGAAAAAAAAAGGAAGCAAGTCATTCAGGCTTTGAACAGACCAGCGATGCAAACCCTCTGGTCACGTTAATTGAAAGGAAAGAGGAGGGTAGCATGAAGTAAGCAGGGACAGCATCGACAAGGAGGAGCCCAGCAGCTGTTTTTCACAGTGAGGTGAAGGAGTGAAGCGACGCTTTTAGATGGGAGATGCTTGCACTGAGATATGACTTACAAATATCATTAGTAGAAATACCTGAAGAAAGATCACGGGAGGGAGATCACCAGGGGAAGCTGTATGTCCAGAACTGTCTACACCCTGGCACACAGATTCTAAAATTAGCTTGGTAGAATCTATTTTTGGCAGCCTGGCAAGGACAACTGTGATGGTGAAAATAATAAATAAATACAATTCTTAAAGAACATATTTAAAAAATTAAATAAAACAACCAATCAGAAGAATGGTGACTAAAGATACGACAAACAGTTGGTGGAATGGAAACTCTGATTGGCCAATAAATATAGGAAGAGTATCATTTTGATTTACTAAACTCTGTAATTTAAAAACCACACTGGATGGAAAATTCCACCTCTGGTTCAGATGCAGAAATTTACAGGAGGAGGCTGAGGCCAAGAAGATGTCAGTCTGGAGTCTGTCCAGTACTTCAGTCCCAAGCTACAGTAAAGAGAAAACTCCGTTTCCACCCTGGAAGCACTTGCAGCCAGTGGCTAACTAAACCTCCAGCTGTAACAAAGCCCAGGTCTTGCTCAACTGCACATTAGATCGACGACTCACTGCAATAGACACAAACCAGTAAAAAAGATCCATTTTGGTGGGAGGGGACTGACTACTACTTGAGGTTTTGTTTTATATTTTCATTTACTTTGAGAATTTCATATATGAATACTGTATTGATATGATTTCTACTCCCCTCTCTCCTCCCTCCAACTCCTCCCATGTCATGGTCATTTACACTGATGCATTTTTTTTAAAAATCCATCACATAAAGAGGTTAAGAGTCTCTTCTGGCTTTCTGTACTCCGATAATAACAAAATTCAATGAGAAAGAGAGAAATTGTACACCAGGAAAGGAGACCTAAACCAAACTCCAACATTCACTATAATAAACGTGAGTGGTCTAAATACTCCAAAGAAAAGTTAGAATGTCACAGTTGAAGAACAAGATGGTCTTGGTTGTAAGTTTGTGCCTTGATTATTTTTTTTTTCCAAGTATAGGTCTCATTTCAGCACTAATCACTGAGAAGACTGTCCTTGCTCTATGGCATTTATCATGCTTATTTATCAACGAATTAGCTGAATAGTTATGTGCCGAGTTCTTTGCAGCTCTATCCTCTTTCCCTCACCCATATTGATGCTACATTGTTAGCTGTGCACATTTCAAACGTAGCATCTTTATCTGCATCATCACAATGCTCTGATCCCTTTTAATCTCTAATAACTTCCCTTGCTGTGAAGTCTGTTTTGATGGCAATATAGTTGCCTCCACATTTTTTCACTGGTCTCAACATGGTTATACTCTTTTCCATTCTTGTTGCCTTTTAATAGACTCAAGCGTGTGTTTTCACTGTTTCTGTTACATCAGCATTTGAGGTGGTCACTATTACAAATGAACTGGCACCTCCGTCAATTATTTACAGTTTTCAATGGACCACTCCTGTTCTTTGTCCGTATTTTTTTTATAAAATTTCACTGTCTTTTGGAGATTTCACTGAACATTTTATAAAATTCCATATTCTTTCCTTGGCATAACAATTACACTTTTTAAAAATAATAACAACAAAATCTGTGTAGGGTAGATCATGTCTATAGTCTTAGCATCATGGAAGGCTTAGATGGGAGGATTGTCATGAGTTCCAGAACAGCCTGGGCTGTAGAATGAGACTTTGTCTCAGAAAAGCAAAGTCCCACAAAAATAAAAACTGTTTTTGATGACTGGCCTAGAGAATGCTGTATGCATTTACAGCTCTTTCAAATCTGTTTTTCAATTAACACAATGCATAAGCTGCCTAAATGACTTATGATAAAAAATATGCCCAGTCCTTTCCTCCCACTCTTTGGGTCACATCTATCATTGATTTTACTTATCTATTAGTGTCTAAATGCATATCTATGCATAAATACGTATAATCAAATACATTGTCATCATTTTTTTTTTTTTTTTTTTTTGGTTTTTCGAGACAGGGTTTCTCTGTGTAGCTTTGCGCCTTTCCTGGAACTCACTTGGTAGCCCAGGCTGGCCTCGAACTCACAGAGATCCGCCTGGCTCTACCTCCCGAGTGCTGGGATTAAAGGCGTGCGCCACCACCGCCCGGCTCCATTGTCATCATTTTTGAAGACTATTTGTTAAATAAGTTAAGAACAGAAAGAAAAACAGAAGTTTCTTATAACTTTCTTCATTCTCTGTTGCTTTTGCTTCCTTTCTACAGGTCTGAACAGCATTTTACTTTTACTTTGAAGAACATTTTTGGTGTTTCTTCTAAGCTACACTTGCAGTGAACAACTCTTCTTCATTTTTATTTGAGGACATTGTAATTTCTCATTTGCTACTTTATTAGTTCAATGTGCTCTTTTACAGCTTCATACACATATGTAATACAGTCAAATCACTCTCAGGCCCTGTCGTTTTCCCATCTGCTTAGTGGCTGGATCTGAATCTACTGATATTCTAACTACCATCTGCAGCCACCAGCCCCAAATTCAGTGCTCCACTGCTCAGGCAATGGCCTGGCAGGATTTCTGATCCTGCCTGCACCAGCTGCTTTCAAATGTAGATTTTATCATTCTCTCTATCTACCAAAAAAAAAAACTCAGGCGTCAGATGTTGGGGTGAAAATCTGATGGCTCAGAGGGGCCAAGAAGCAACCAGCTGACCTTTTCTTTGGTCTGAGACCCAGCAAGAGAACATCTCTCCATTTGTCCTAAAACAAAAAGACTGTGAATCTCTAAGTCCCTGCCTACTCCTTCCTCTGAGTTTCTCTATCTGTCTTCCTGGGTCCTCCACATTCTCTGTGTCTAATTCTTGTCAACTAGTCACTGGCTCTGCCCCTGATCCAAGGTTGATTTTATTAACACAGTCTCAGGGACTCACAGTGCAATCAAATATCCGGCAACAAGACCCCACCTGCCTTGTATCCCTCCCAGACATCTCTTATTTCCTTCTCATCCTTGTGAGTCCCCACCTACAAATCCATTTCTCACATTTATGACTTCTGTTTTGTTTTGTAACCCAGGGAGTTTGTCCAGGACCTGATGTGTGACCATGGGTTGGAAAAATGGTGGGTTAGTTCTTTCAGTCTCGAGAAATTATTTCACAGGGTCATAATTCGGAGTTAATAGTTTCCTCCCCCAGTCTCACTGTAGAAACTTTAAGGTCTTCATTCTTACTTGCATGGTTTCTGTTGAGGGTCATGTTTGCTCTCCTGTAGCTGAAGTTCCCCTTCACCTTCTTTGGATTTTTCCTTTACCTTTGATTTTTCCATGTTTTAATATATGTGACTGTCTGTTCATGTGTGTGTGTGTGTGTGTGTGTGTGTGTGTGTGTGTGTGTGTGTGTGTGTGTGATTTATGGCATTGGCTTTATCCTTCCTGGAGCTATGATGTTTGATAGTGATGTAGTACAGTTCCAGTCATGATTTGTTCAAAAGAGTTCTTTATTTCCTGTGGTGCTATTGCTATGTGTATACTGTGTCTTTTGTAGTTATTTCACAGTTTCTGGAGCACATTTTAAAAAATTCTTTCTCATTGCTTCTCAGATCTAGAAACTTTCGTTCTCAGCTATTTCCAACCTGATCATTGGACGTACTCTTCATTTCTGTCGTACCTGACAGCTGCCATTTCTTTCCATTTCTTTCCTGGCATTTTTATGGTTTTGCTTAGATTATGTCTGTGATCAACAATGGAAGAATGTTTCCTTCTTCCACTAAGTCTTCCTCAGTGTATGGCTCACAGCCAAAAACACCTGTCCATCATTCTAACATGCATGCCCTTTCTGAACCCAGTTCCAACCCTTGTTCAATCTCTTTAAAGTGTATTGTTGGGTGTTCTGGTTTGGTTTTTGTCTTTTTAGTGTGTTTTATAATTCTTCTCACAAGAGACAAGGTAGAGATGTGTACAGAATAAAGGAAGCCACAGTAAACAGACCAAGGATGCAGCAGTCAGATGTGGGGGGTGGTTCTCTTGCTCTGTGATCAGATCTCAGTTTGTTGGTGCAGAATGGTTTCCCTAAGAAAGATGGTGAAGGCAGAATTGTGAATGTTCCCTCTCCCACACAGAAGAAGTTCCTCCTGAGGGTCCACATCCCTAAAGGGAACACAGTGCTCTGGTACATTAAAAAAAATGTTTCTTTTATTTTTCTTCCTGCCGGAAGGATGAAGGGAGTTTCCATGGTATTCACTGAGGAAGCCAGGAGCATTTCTGGGGGTGGAAGTCCCAGGAGCATCTTGACCTTCTTGTGAATGGTTTTCCCTGGAGCTTTAAACTCTCAGGCTTATCCACATTGAGTCTCTAGTTGTCACTCAATGAGTTAGGATTTTCTAACCACGGCTCTGACTTCCATGAGTTTCTTCTCAAGAATTTGGTCTAGACAGCTATGACTCTCCGCATTCACCTGTCTGTTTCTCTAGCTTTAGGGACGTCAGTTTGGCTAGGGCCTTTCATTTCTTCAGCTTTTAACTTGTTAGATTTAGCAGCAGGCATCTTAATCCTCTGGAAATGTTCCCTAAGCCTTGGGTGTAGAGATTTTGTTGTTAGCACACTCTGGCTTCAGCCAGGTTCCTAAGTGAGGGCTCCTCTCCCTTCTTGTATGCCTAGAATTTTCTCTCTGTCTAGCTTTGCCACAGTATTTTCTTGATATCCCATTCTGTTTGATCTTATCAAAACATTTATACCTTTGCTTGCTTTCCCTATTTTGTATTCCTAATTTATCTCTATAGGCTAGGCCATCTCCATCCTCATTTAAATATGTTTAAGTCTCTACCTCTTTCAGGTTGGAATAGGCTGGTAAGGCTATACTTTCCACTAGCCGCCTCCTTCAGTCTACTGTGCCATGGGAACTAAGTTGCTCAAAGTCATTTGTCCACACTCTTGTGTATGCTTTCTCACCTCTTCCTCACCTCACTTCTCAACCTTCTATTTTTCTTAGGTCATTCCCACAGGCACAACAACATCTCTAAATCACTTAATCACTTTCTAGTGGGGCTGGGTTTTTTGTGTTTGTTTGTTTTACCTTTTCAAAGGGCACTATTGGCTTCTACAAAACAAATTCAAGGAGGCCTTCTAGCTTCCCCCATTTTCAGTCTTTGAAGAGCATGCCTCACGATATGAATCATCACTCTTGAAATGGTTCCCTTTCTTGATTTCTCTTGCACAGATTTCTTTCCACCTTGCTTTATTCACATTGTCAGTCTTTGCTGAGTATTTAGCTAAGTATTTATCTTCTTCTTAGTCTACCTTTCTCTGATGCTTGATTTTTAAAAATCCACACATTCTTGTGTATTTTACCAATAACTCCTAAGTACATCTTTTCGCTCAAGGTTATCATATGAATCCTCTAATGACTTAAAGTCCAGTGTGGATGGAACTGGACTCCTGGTCTTCCCTGAGAATAATGCTCTTCCTTCCCATTTCTGTCAACTGCCCTGGGGTTGTGCCTGTCCCTGACATTTGGTTGGGTGATTCACACAATTCTCTAAATATGTGGGTGTCTCTTTTAGCTCTATCCTCACTTCCACCCCTCCCTGCTCTCTTCCTCCCTTTCTTCCTTCCTTCCCTGCTTCTGCACCTCCTTCCTTTTCTTCCTTCCTTCCTCAATCATATACTTAATAGCTTTCATGTACCAGGCACTGAAATAGGTACTAAGGAGATGGAGGCAGGAAAACTGATGATTCCAATCTTCATGTGCTTACATCTACCAAAGGAATACACATTAAATAAAGCATTTTATAAACAAACATAAAGTGAGGACTCTGTTAAATTATGTGTAGTAAGTGGATTTACATATTATGGTGTATTATAAGATGAAAAATATACTATAAGCATCTTTACCATCTAGAAAAATATGATCATTTATAGCATGCTCAGTGGGAAAAAATGACTTTTCTATCTTTTCAGCCAATAGTATTCTAGAGAAAAAGTGATGTGGATGATCTTCTAGTTAAGGTGTCAATACCTAGCTCCCCTTTTCTCCCCAGAAACTGCATTGTGAAAAACTTGTAAATAGTTTAATCTTTCCAAGTTTGTGGTTTGAATTAGAAGTTAGGATCTTAAAGTCACTGAGTTTTTCTTGCTGGTAGGGCAGATACTGAAGAGCTAAACATATTAATCCCCATCTGTGAAATGGAATATCAGTTAAAATTGGTATATTTTTATCTTACCAGATATGCTGTAAGGATTAAATTCTTTTGAGATCACCTAATTAAACCATTATAAACTTAAACAAGAAGCATTTTATGATTATAAGAATACATATTTTGCCGGGTGGCGGTGGTGCACGCCTTTAATCCCAGCACTCTGGAGGCAGAGGCAGGCAGAACTCTATGAGTTCACGGCCAGTCTGGTGTACAGAGTGAGATCCAGGACAGGCAGCAAAACTACACAGAGAAACTCTGTCTCAAGAAAAAATACATCGTTTTCACTTTTTCAATAATGTTGGGTTTCAGATTTAAGTCCAGGACTCAGGAAATTCCAGTGACAGTAGTGACCCTTGAACAGTTCCATTTTTTTGAGCATCCTGGCATTGAGATAAAGGTACCCCCCCCAGAAAGGAAAAAAAACCACAGGGAACTTTCTATGGGTGAATATTCATTCTTAGATTAAATCTACATATTTATCTCTACATATTTTAAAAGAAAAAAATATTTTAGCTTCCTTTTTCAGGAGCTGATAATTCTTATTAATATATTGCCTAGATACAAAAACATCTACAAAGGTAGCAATTTCACTGTGGTCACCCATATTCCTCTCTATATTTCCTTTTATGGAACTAAATTTTAGTTTAAATATATATAATAACTAGGGTGACAGATCTGAGACTTATTTAAAGATGAAAATATAAAGCAATATCCAAATATAAACACATGGTGTTGGCTTACCTTGATTTCTCACATTGGACTATTCTCTTTTTGCTTTCTAGAACTTATACATTCCATCAAAAGTGTCACTTCGCAAGATGTCCATAAAGGGTTGTTAAATTTCAGCTAAACTTAAGCACAAGTCACAGCACTGGGACAAGTTGAAGGTTTTATATGTATAAATATTGCACTGCGTAGTCCTTAACCAAGACAGAAAGACAACACCAGCCCAACTAATAGCTTCTAAGTGAATGGCTGCTCTTCTAAGTGCAATCAATTTTCCTGATAACAAATTTTAAACTATTGCTTTTGGGGCCCAGGGTCTAATCCAAGATCACATGTTCCATCCATCGCCATTAAATGTCCCCCGAGTCTCCTTTACTCCAGGGTACATTTTTTTTTAAAGATTTGTTTATTTATTATGTATACAGAAGAGGGCGCCAGATCTCATTACAGATGGTTGTGAGCCACCATGCGGTTGCTAGGAATTGAACTCAGGACCTCTGGAAGAGCAGTCGGTGCTCTTAACCTCTGAGCCATCTCTCCAGCCCCAGGGTACATTTTTTACCTTCCTGAAAGTGTCATTGACCTCTATATTTAAACAAGTGTAGTTGATTTCTATAGGAGGTCATTAAAATAAAATATTCTTGATATTTCTTCATAACTGTATTCACAATGTGTGTTTAGAGGGGATAGCAGTGTCTTTTTCTGTGCTACAATACCCAAATGGTGAATGTGGATTTTCCTTTTTATGATGATGTTGATTTTGAGTACTCAGTTGATTCTATGTCTGCCAAGTTTTCCACTGTAAGATAATAAATATAATTAATAATTTGGAGCACTACAATTTGAGAGTAAAAAGTTATTAACTCTTAAGTTTTTTTATCTAGTAGTTCCAGCATTTATTAGTTATTGCCCAAATCAGTAACATCTAAGATGACAGAAATGAATGGTCTTTAATCCCATTGTGTCCTGTAGATTGTTGGTTGGAATCTTGTCTTTCAAAAGACTGAAGTTTTATTCCATCCTCGCCAGTCACCTTTCTATCTATTTAAATATTTATATTACTGTGGAATTATGTATTTTTATTTTATAGGCTATAATTCACCACTGTTGTTATTTATTTTTATGCTCCAATTGACCCAGATTTGGCTCCTGTATAAACATACTTTTCATCTTCTCTCTAGATTTTTGCTTTTGCTTTTTCTGTGAAACTAGCTATATACTTTGAAAAGACAGTAAATATGTATCTTGTAATTGAGAAAGTCTTGTGCATGGTGAATCATTATATATTTATTTACTTACTGTCTACTAAAAGCATCCTGCAGTTCTGGGATATAGTTACAGGTATTAATGAATCAGGTAGATGGTTGATGGGGGAATGTCTTTCTGTATGCTTCAAATTTGTGTTTCTCTAATTGGTTGATGTTTAAAGCCATTTGTCCTATGGCTAGGCAGCTTAGAGGCAGGCGGGAAATTCAAAGGGAGAGATAGGAAGAAGGTGAGGAGACACCAGCCAGTCGCCCAAAGAGCAACGTGTAATGGGACTCAGGTAAAGCCACGGAACATGTGGCAATACATAGATTAATAGTTATGGTCTAATTTAAGATATAAGAGCTAGCAAAAAGCTTGAGCCATGGTCATGCAGTTATAATTAATATAAGCCTCTGTGTGTTTACTTGGGGGACGCAAGTGGGAGAGATTTGTCCCAACACTGGCAGATCAGGACACAGAAAAACTTCCAGTTACAGATGGTGGAGTTGATTTACTCCGTAGGGAGTTCATCAGGAGTTAATCAATCAGGTGGATGTTGGGGATGATTTCCTTCATGGGGAGGTCATCAGGAAGTTCTTAATTTAACCTCCGTCCGTTACTAACATGCCATAAGGACAACACTGTACACATTCTTAATTATAACAGTTTTTAAGAGAAAACAGTCCAGGAAATTGCCAAAAAAAAAAAAAAAAAAAAAGAAGTCAGTGATTGACTTGGATATGGGAGGGGCTGGAGGGAGGAAAGGGAAGGGGGGGTGTGAGATACGATTATCTTTTAATTAAATGGAGAGAGAGAGAGAAACACACACACAGAGAGAGAGAGAGAGAGAGAGAGAGAGAGAGAGAGAGAGAGAGAGAGAAAGAGAGACAGAGACAGAGAGACAGAGATATAAAGAGGAACTGTCAAGTAAAAATCCAGACAGAAAGTGTTCCAACATAGTCACAACTTTGCATGTAAGTGCTGCCTCATTCTTTGCTAGATAAGGAAAGCCTTGTGTGCATATCCAGGACAGTGAAAGCCTTTGAAGGCCTATCAGGACTTTTTCCCTTCCTTCCTTTCATGCACGGTTTGTTGTATAACTGCCAGCTTCTCTTGTTGGTGTGATAAGATAAGGACAGTGAACCCAGGATTACTTGGAGTGGTGGTTTGAAAGAAAATGGCCCCCAAAGGGAGCAGCACTACTAGGAACTGTGGCTTTGCTGGAGTAGGTGTGGCCTTGTAGGAGGAAGTGTGTCACTGCTGGGGTGGGTTTTTTGAGGTCTCCTTTGGTCAAGCTAGACTCAGGCTCAGTGTGGTACACAGTTCACTTCTGTTGCCTATGGATCAAGACGTAGGACTCTCAGCTCCTTCTCCAGCACCATGTCTGCCTGCAAGCCACCATGTCCCACCATGACGATAATGGACTAAACCTCTGAAACCCCATTAAATGCTTTTTCTTTATAAGAGTTGCCGTGGTCATGGTCTCTCTTGACAGCCATTGAAACCCTAACTAGGACATTTGTTTTCGAGGACTTGGGCTTTTGTGGTTGTTGCTTGCTTGTGTGCTTGTTTGCACACTAGGTTAGTGCAGCAAATGATGAGAATGCAGATGAGGTGGGAGGCAAGGAACATCAGACATGCAGAAGCAGCTACAGCAGCAGCAACATTCCCGGCTCTGCCCTTCCTCATTCTTACTTAGACATTGGTTGGGAATTCCCACATAATGGGGATCATCTGGAGGTTTTTGTTTGTTCCTTTTTTAATACAAACTCCCAGGCTGTGTTCAGAGCTGTGGATTTGGCCTCTAGTTGAGGCTAGAGAGAGACAATTTGTATTTCCTAAATGATCTCAGTTAAGGTTGACTCTGCAAGTCTAACAGTGCTGAGAGTTACTTAGATAGAGAAAATAAAATGAAACCATTCTGAACCTTTGGCCCAAGGAATTGACAACAGACTGTACTCAGTGGATTTTAGGACCATGTTAGGGTGAGCATAAAATGGAATAAAAAGGGGGCCACTCTAAAAGGGTCTGATAAGGTACAGATCTAATGCAACCTGACTCACAGTGTTGGCAACGGCAACTCAGCATCAATAGATACAAATTAAATACTGACATGTGACTTTATTACCGAACTCTCATGCTGGCAGATGAACCAGGTCCATTCACCTCACTCCTCAAATATTGTTTTGATGTATAACTGAATCAAAACTGTCAGCCAGGTCCTTCAAAGCAAGGAAAACTTTGTTTTACTATTCAGCATAGAGATACCTCTTCCAGTTTTGAAAGAATTCCTTGCAGCTACTTATTTGATTACATAAGCAATCCCAGATTTAGCACACTTATCGTCCCTCAGATATCACACCCTTCACCCCTCCTGTGTGGTGTACCCTTCCTGACAATACTGCCATAAATTCTAAGAGTTCTTCTAATGTGCAATTCCTATGCATATATGCTTTTATATGTTGTAGAATATTATTTTAAGATGTGTTACATTTGTTTATGCTGTGGAACATTTGTTTAATGATGTGAAGATGTGTTGTATCCTTTTATGTTGCATTTGTTTAACTCTGTGTTACTGTGCCTGTCCAAAACACCTGATGGTCTGATAAAGAGTTGAATGGCCAATAGCCAGGCAGGAGAAAGGATAGGAGGGGTTGGCAGACAGAGAGAATAAATAAAAAAGAAAAAAAAAAGAGCAAGAGAACGAGGAGAGGAGGATCCTAGGGACCAGCCACCCAGCTACACAGCCAGCCACAGAGTGACAGTGAAAGTAAGATTACAGAAGTAAGAAAGTAAAAGGCCCAGAGGAAAAAGAGAGATGGGATAATTTAAGTTAAGAAAAGCTGGCAAGAAGCAAGCCAAGCTAAGACTGGGCACTTATAATTAAGAATAATCCTCCCTGTGTGATTTATTTGGGAGCTGGGTAGCAGGCCCCTCAAAAGAGCAAAATCAAAAAACAATATTTGCTCTTCACTGCGTTTTCTCATAATTTTGGGGGGATATATTTTACTATTTATATTTTAGCTATCAAGAGAAATAGGCAACTTTCTTTGCTAAAATGTGTCCTTCATTGTGATAGGAACTTGAGCTTTTGTTCTTTCTCATGGCTGTGTTTCATTGTCTGCCCAATTCACAGCAGGTAACCAGTAACTTAACTGCCAGATAAATGAACATTTTGGTATGCAGTCTAGACTAAGACCCTTTGACGGAGCTGGATCTATGAACTGGCTGATGCTACTGATATTGCTGTATCTGTTGCTAAATTGTGGGTCTTAGCCATGGCCTCTGGCTTCAACGTTCGAGCATTCGTGAGAGCATGGATGTGGTCTTGAGTCTCAGGTCTCTGTACTTCTCCAGCATTTCCTTGTTCAATTATCCACAGTCTCTCCTAGGTCATCTCACTTCCTTCTGAAACTTCTCTTGGCCATGAATGATGAACTTGGGACTCATTTCTCAGGCATTCTCTCTGCTGAATAACTTTTGTGCCTGATTGATTCCTCTCTGAGTTCAAGTGGGAGATGGGCAATGCTTTGCCCTCTGTGATTCCCGGAGCCATGGGTAGGTTTCCTTCGGGGTGTCCTGAGTATAACCTGTGCTGCTCATTATTGGCTTCAGAAATTGACTGGAAGCTAGGTAATTCTTCTTGCTTATTTGGAAAAAAAAAAAAAACGAGTAATTGTTTATTGTTGTGTTTTATTTGAAAAGGTTAAAAAGGGCACCTTCAGGGTACCATCCTGGTTATTTTTCGGTTGCTGTAATAAACACCATGACCAAAAGCAACTTGAGGAGGAGGGGGTTTATTTCATTTTATACTTTAGGTTCTGTCATCAGGAAGCAAAATCAAAAACATGGAGGCAGGAACTGAATCAGAAACAATGGCTTCTTACTGTCTTGCTCTAGGCTCTCACAGCTAAGGCCCACCTGCCTAGGCATAGTGCTGCTCAGAGTGGCTTGGGTCTTCCTACATCAATTAGCAATCCAGAAAATGTCCCCACAGACATGTCCACAAATCAGCACTGTGGAGACAGTGGAGGGTCCCTCTTCTCAAATTGACATCTGACACTAACTGACAGAGGTGTGATATAATATCAATTCTTTCAGCACCAGGACAAGAAATCACAGTGGAACATCCCAGGGTTGCTTTCCCTGAGTGTACCCTCTCTCCCATGGGACTCATGCTTTCAGATAAGCTCTGAACCCCGGTAATTTACTCTCACAAGCCAAATTCACTACATTGGCTCACTACTCATTAATTTGTTTATGATGTCAAACTTCAAGATTTTGTTAAAGTATTATTAACATCTACTGCATTTCGCCTTGGAAGAATTGTATTGGACATTCGTGTTCTATTATATGACAAAATGTTTACTCTTTGACATAATTTTAATGTTGAATTAACTTCAATGCTCATTGTTATATCTATCATGTATATCATGATTTTAAAACATCTTTTAATTTTGTGTCTGTGATAGTTTGAATGTAATTGGTCCCCATAATCTCACAGGGAGTGGCACTATTAGGAAGTGTGGCTTTGTTGGAGTGGGTATGACTTTATTGGAGGAGGTGTGTCATTGTGGGGGCAGGCTTTGAAGCTTTCTATGCTCAGGATACCACCCAGTGACTCAGACTACTTCCTGTTGCCTGCAAGATGTAGGACTCTCACTTACCTCTCCAGCACCATGTCTGCCTGCATGCCACCATGTCCCACCATGATGATAATGGACTAAACCTCTGAAGTACAAGTGAGCCACCACAATTAAATATTTTACTTCCTAAGAATTGCTGTGGTCATGGTGTCTCTTCACAGAAATAGAAACTCTAACTAGGTGTTGTTTAGTTCTATTACTGAGAGCTCACTAAGAAAGAGATCTATTTAGGCGTGGGTCTCTGGGTTCTCATATTTCTGAGAATGCCTTTAGTTTACCTTTACACAAGAAAGACCACTTAACTAGGTATAAATTATTAAGTAGCAAACTGTTTCCTTTAAAACTATACCATTGCTGCAAAGACATACCCATTTTCCTTCCTCTTGAGATAGTCTTGAACATTTCTTCTCCAGATTTCCTCTACTTTTACTCCTAAATGATATGATATGAATGAGCCACACTTCCTTGGGGGTCAGAATGTATATAAACTTTATTGTTATGGGTGATTGATGGATCCTTTCTTGGTTGTGCTACTAGAAGGAGCTGCAAGTAGATATGAGCCTGATGCCTCTCACCTCCAAAGAGAGAGCAGATGTTCCTGCCCATGACTTCTGATATCTGATGCCAGGGCTCACACATATATAAAAGTCTATCACCAAGCATCCATGCCAAAAGAAATGGTCTCTACCCAGCCTATAGAGTGTTAACCACCCCATCGGGTGTGGTGTGCCCCTGCCATGCTATGCTGAGCAGAGAATTTTGCTCTTCTCCTCTCAGCTGCTATATCTGACACAATCCAAAGACAGCTACTGGAAATAGAAACGAACGGAAATAAAAGCCGGGCATAGTGATGCACACCTTTAATCCCAGCAGATCTCTGGGTTCCAGGCTATGCTGTAGCAGAAATCTTAAAAGTTCTTATTAATAAAATCAACCCTGAGCCAGGTATTGGGGTCAATGCTGGAAGAGAAGCAGAACAAGCCACAGCTACCTCACCTCGCCAGTTCCTCAGCTGGTCCTGTTTCCTCAGACTGGATGCCTCTGAGTCCTCATCCAGAATGAATCTCAGCTGAACTGTGCTGCTCGAAAGCCTGAAAGCTTAACCAGCTAAAGGCTTCTAGTTTCTGGTCTTCACACCTTATATATCTTTTGCTTTCTGCCATCACTCCCTGGGATTAAAGGCTCGCTTTCTGGGATTAAAGGCGTGAGTCACCATGCTTGGCTGTATCCTTGAACATATGGATTTCTGCCTCTGGAATGCTAGGATTAAAGGCGTGTGCTACCACTGCCTATCCTCTATGTTTAATATTGTGGCTGTTCTGTCTCTGATTCCAGATAAGTTTATTAGGGTGCACAATATTTTGGGGAACACAATACCACCACACTATCCTGGTCTGCATAGTGAGGTCCAGGACAGCCTGGGCTATATACTGAGACACTGTCCCACACACAAAAAAGAGAAAACAAAACAACAACAACAACAAAAACCAAACAAGCAAACAAACAAACAAAGAAGTGAAAGACAATGAGAGACTGGAGTGTGCAGACCACAGCCATCTGGTGTGCTCAGAAATCCAGTGTCCATTTTGGAATGTGAGCTCTAAACCCTGATTCTGAGAACCCGGGTGCATATGGGGTTTATCAGGAGGTCTTCGGTGTGTTCTCAAAGTTTTTTTCCAAGCATTTTTTAAAATTTAAATAAGACAGTGCTCAGGTGGGTAAAAACCAACAGTAATTGAACCTCTTCAGCCCATGGCTTCAGTTTTTTTTTAAATGTATGCAAGGCAGGCTGCAATTCAAACAATGGTTTTTATTTACCTGTTAATTTTAGACAAAAATAAATAGAAGAAAAGAGGTTACAAAACTGTGTTTATTCATTTTTAGCAAAATAAAGTGATTAGTTTTCTGTTACATATTTTAAACTTTTGGTGGATTGTAAGTCAATCTTATTCACACAACTTACTTCCCAGCTGAGACTTTCATGAGCCCACTCAGCACCACAGAGTGGTGTTGTTGACTGGATCTCCAGCCCTTTGGAGCAGATGGTGGAATTGAATTTCAGGCACACAGGAAAGCATTATTGGGACTAAGGGCTGCATGGGGATCTGGACTTGGCCTCACAGCCTGGTGTTCCTGTCTGCTGAGAGGCAGGTGGCTTCTTAACTGGTGATCTTCCCACGAGGGGACAGAGTATAGGCAGTGAGACTCCAGTTGCTGTGTAAGCCTCTGAGCAGGAAGCTGGGGTTCTCCCACCTCCTATGGTGGGGTGTTTCCACATCATATTTCACTGAGTCACAGTTTTCTGAGAATGTCCTAACAGTCTCAAAATGACATTTTTATGTGGCTTAATGTTCCTAATTTGCTACAACTTGTATTACGTCTCTACTTGCTTAAACCACCAACCAGATGGAATACATTCTGGTCAGACATTCAGACAGTTATTATTTAGGGGATAATGTAGCCTTTAAAACTTTTCACAAGAGACTAGGAGTCTGATTTTAGTACTCTCTACTCACAGAATAGAATTTATTCCAAGATAAATTACTTTTTGGTGGGAAACATTTTATCTCAGTTTGAAGCATCTGTTTGGTATTCTTGTATGCTTTGTTAGCAGTTAGCTAATACACATAATGAGATATAAATATTTGCCAGGAAATATATAAACAATTTCCTTTATCCACTGAAAAAGCTGAATTTGGATTAAACACAAAAATAAAGCAATAGAAATGATATATTTGGATTTGACAGAATTGTATATTCAAGTATTTGGATATATCTCTGCTAAGTCAATTTAGCATCCGATATAATTTGAAACAAGTCATTTGTGGGGAAAGATGTATAATGAATTTCTGATGGACCAGCCATTCCTTTCAAAGCCACGGTTGACATCTGACTGTTGGCCCATAGCTCCTTTCCAGTCATCACCCTGATGACATCATAAAACCATGGCCCTCTTGTTTCTTCACTTTTTTACAATTCCACCTACTTAATTCCATGATACCTTTCCTAATGTCCCTTTTGTGTTTGAGTGTTCCTGTTCAGTGTCTTTTGTTTTGTTTTGGTTTGGTTTTATTGGTTTTCCAAGACAGGATTTCTCTGTGAGCCAGCCCTAGTTGTTCTGGATCTCACTCTGTAGACCAGGCTGAAACTCTCAGAGATCTACCTACCTCTGCCTCCCAAGTGCTGGGATTAAAGGTGTGCACCACCATTGCCTGGTGAGGGCAAATCTTTATAAACTTGAGGTAGAAAACTCCAACTTAGACACAAATAATTAAAAAAAATAGACTTCACCAAAATTAAAAGTTGTATGCATAAAAGAAACTATTTTAAAACTCAGAGACAACTCAGAGAATAAGGGGAAATATTTTCAAATTATTTATCCAACAAGGGATTTGTGAAAAGATATAAAGAACTCTGAACTCAGTGATAAAAAGACAGTCCAACTGAAAAAAAATGATAATGGGTTTGTTTGGTCTGGTTTGGTTTCTCGAGGATAAGTTTTACCATGTAGTCATGAGCTAGACATCTTCTACCTCCAGAATTTTGGAATTGCAGAAATGTGATCCTTTGGCAGGCTGTAACAATTCATTTCAACAAACACTTTGCATGGGATCTCTAATATAAAGATCGACGAGTACTGGCTAATTTGTAGACAAACAGGACACCCATGCACATACGTGGGAATGAAAAACTATAATAGCTGCTTTGGAAAACGTTTAGCAGTTCCTTAAGTATCACACCTACTCATGGTTCCACTTTTGTGCCTTTGCCCCCTAAAACTCTGTTCATGAATGTTCATAGCATCAAAAATTAGAAACAACGGACATGCCCATGAGCTGACATAAACAATTTATGAAGCGTAATTGACTATAAAAGAGTGTATTCTACACAATGGATGGCCTTCACAAGCATGACCCTAAGTACAAGAAGCTAGACTCAGGGGATCACATTGTGATCATTTATTTAGATGCAACCCCATTCCTATTGAATGGCCACGATAGAAAAGTCCGTTACAGCAGAAAACCTACTAACGGCTGCCTGGAGCCGATCTGTATGGGAGGAAGGAGATGGGGGGGCACGGTGCTAATGGGCATAGGGTTTCTTTCAGGGGTGGTAAAATATTTTAGATCTTGTGATCATTTCATGACTCCCTGTGTACTAAAAGCCAACAATCACACAATTTAAATGGGTGAAATGAATACCATATGAATTATATTTCAACAAAGCTATAAAAAAATTTTCTTTGCAGAGTGAACAGCAGCTACATTTAAAGTGATTTTCCCCCACATGATTATAAGCCTCTAACCTTTTCATATTACCTGTTGATGAGGGCACTTTTCCTTTTTATAGAGATTTGTGTGTCTGTGCTCCTCCAACATGCTGGATGCCCATGGAGGCTGGAAGAGGGGGTCAGATCCCCTGGAACTGGAGTTACAGTTGTGAGCCATCCTGTGGGTGTTGGGATTGAACCTAGGTCCTCTGTAACAGCAACAAGTACTTGTAACTACTAGCAATGTCCCCTGGCTCATATACTTACTTTTTAAATTGTTTTTCTTTTCTTTTCTTTTCTTTTCTTTTCTTTTTGCTTTCCCATGGTGATCTATAAGCAAACTAGTACATTTATTTATAAGCAACCTAACACATGTCTTCATGTGAATTGGAAGTCTTTTGCCCTAATTATTTCACTGTTTGAAAATTTTATTTGTGGCAGCTTTGGATCCCATTAAAAAATCTTAATATATTGTCTATTATCCATCTTTATGATTTTCATATTTTTTTAGTTTAAGACTGATTTTATTTTAAAGTGTGTGTGTGTGTGTGTGTGTGTGTGTGTGTGTGTGCAGTATGGTGGTGAAGGTGTCTGCAGAGGTCAGAAGAGGACATGATATTATGGAGCTAGAGTTACATGTGGTTGTGAGCTGTTTATCTGTGTGCTGGGAACTGAATTCCAGTCCTCTGGAAAGGCAAGAAGTGCTCAACCTTAATTTGTATCTTTGTTGGAAAGTTCTCTTTCAATGTAAAAAAGTCAGTTCATGTTTTTCTGTGATTTTTCAGTACAAGTACTGATAACCTTTGTTTAAATATTGTAATTGTGTAAGTTATCATGCGGATTTTTATTGGCATATATTCATTGCACAAAATAATGAGTTCCACTGTAATATTCCTGTGCATGTATGCATCATATACATTAATCTCATTCACTACCCTCCCACTTCCCCACTCCTTCCTTTCCCATTCCCATTCCTCATTCCCACTACCTCTGTCTCTTCTCCAATAGTCCTGCACTCTGTTTCAAGTCTTTGCTTCAAGCATAACTTTCGATTGAGCAAATGAGAGAAACCAAGTGAGGCTAATCTTCCTGGGCCTCTCTTTATCTTCTGGAATAAATTATATCTTCATGATTAAAACTTTGACCTCTCTGAAATGTATGTTGAAATACAAGTCCAGCCTCACTGTTTCTGTAGCATCCGACTCTTGTCCCCGTTAGCCATGATGACGTATGTCTCTCTTGTCCAACAGTGTGTACACCACAGTACGTCAAGTTTGCAGTTACTCAGATCAGTTTTATACACAATCGTCTCTTCTATCATGCTGTTCATTTAACCATCTACTGCCTGTAAGCATCCTCTCCCTCTAGTCCTACATTTATAGCTCTCTGATCTGAGATGGTAAGACACTGTTGTCTCTCTTTTTTCCAGATGTTTTGGATTGTCTTCAAATGTATGTATATATATATATATATATATATATATATATATATATATATATATGAGAGCTTCAGAACAAACTTGTCCCAATTTTAAATAGGAAAAATAAGACACCATGTTAACAATGAAATATGCCCCCTAAAGCATAAGTATAGGACAGTAGTTTTACATTTAGTTCAAACAGACACTTTACCATTTTCCTGACTTAGAAGATGTTTTGTGTATGCAAGATTTTAAAAAAAATTTCTCTTTAAAGTCTTACATTTCATTAAGGGTTATATACATTAGGTCTAAGTATTTTTGCATTGTCGGTGCATCTTTTGGTTATTTTTTTAATTTAAAATATTGTGCAGTACTAAATACTATACTTTATCTGGTGAAATTGAAGATTAATATGAAGGAATTTTGTCAATTTCAGATGGTTGGAACTACCAACTGGTTATGATCTCTTCTTCCTTCACAGGTGAGGACACTGAGGCACTGAGGTTTCAGGAACTTGCCTGGGTTTCTACAACGACAACTGAACTAGAGTTTGGTGTGGTGGTATTGTGTTCCCCAATATATTGTACACCCTAATAAACTTATCTGGGGTCAGAGACAGAACAGCCACTAGATACAAAGGGTAGAAAATGGTGGCACTCACACCTTTAATCCTAGCATTCCAGAGGCAGAAATCCCTCTGGATCTCTGTGAGTTCAAGGCCACACTGGAAACAGCCAGGCATGGTGACTCATGCCTTTAATCCCAAGAAGTGAGCCTTTAATCCCAGGAAGTGATGGCTGAAAACAGAAAGGTATATAAGGCGTGAGGACCAGAAACTAGAAGCATTTGGCTGGTTAAGAATTTGGCTGGTTAAGCTTTCAGGCTTCTAGCAGCAGTTCAGCTGAGAGTCATTCTGGATGAGGACTCAGAGGCTTCCAGTCTGAGGAAAACAGGACCAGCTGAGGAACTGGCGAGGTGAGGTGGCTGTGGCTTGTTCTGTTTCTCTGATCTTCCAGCATTCACCCCAATAACTGGCCTCAGGTCTGATCTTATTAATAAGACTCTTTAAGATTCCTGCTACAGTTTGGAACAAAGCAACAGTGGTTTCTTCCTTGCCATCCTGTCTCTGAGCTGTGTCTTGGTACAGAGTGGAGCTGAGGGGATGCAGTAGAAACTGGCAGAAACATAGGCTTCTGGAACTTTGAGTTCTTCTTGAAAACAACACTCATAAAGATCAGGAGATAATGCGCACAAGCTGAATTCACCTTGGTCGTCAGGTTCACAATGATTCCTGTCAAGGAAGAAACTAGATAGTGTACAATCGTTAGAAGGTAAAAATGGGACTGTGAGCCACCGCCTGGAGCAAGCCCCAGGAAACTAATTCGGCACCTCGATGTAGATAGTCAGTATGTGATCTCTAAGACAGACTTGTAAGAATGCAGACAGCTCTCTCCGGTTAAGGTGTGCAAAGTCATACAACAGCCCCTGGACAAACCCACATAGACCCTGACTAGCTTAATAACTGGGAGCTGCCTTATGCCTATTTCCAACTTCTGATCAACCGGAGAAGCCTAAATACAGACCCCCAACAATAAGCACATGGGGTGTACTGCTTCTGTATAACTAAGCTGTAGCTTTCCACACCAGCACCCTTCATTCAGACACACTTGAGCCTTCTCTCTTCTCTCCATCAAGATTTTCCACTCTCTGCCTGACTCTGTGTTTGCTAAGCACAAGTGATGGTGGCCGACCCTCTTGCTACGGCAAGCTCTAAATAAATAGCCTTTGCTTTTTTTCATCTGGGTGGTCTCCATTTATTTTCCAAAGTGTTATTTTTTTTTCAGTGTGTGTGTCTGTATTTTCCATTACATTGAGAGCTTGAAGACACGGCTCTTTATTTATCCTGTGTTCTAACTTCCTGAGTATAATCTAGTGCACTTTTTCATATTTAAAGTATTTGTTGACTAGATTTCTTGGGAATTTAACTTGCTTCAGTTTCCAGGTGCTATTTGGAAATGCCTCTTTTGTAGCAGCTATTTACAGCTCAATAAACTACGTTGAAAAGACTTGCTCCTTTGTGCAGCAGAGGTGATGACGCCAATGGTGATAACTAGGATGTTGTGTTAGTAATACTCGCATCCATTGTATGTGCAACACTATTTTAGTCAACTATTAACTTCAACAAGGCCGAAGAAGTGGACGCTATGACAATTCCTGTTTGATGCACAAGGGATTTAAAGACAAAAAGCCCAACTACCTTCAACCAAAACTGGACACTAAAGAAGCCAAGTTTTAATTCAGGAAGCTGAGCATACAGTCAACCCTCTTAACTGCTAAACAGTGTCACCTCTCAGTCTTAAAGGCAGGTTTAATATTCCTCCTCACTTTGTTTCAGAAACCTAGATATCATGTCCCCAGGACAGAAAAGTGAATAAAATAGGCTTCTTCCCTGCCTGGAGGAAGTTTGACAATGTTGTAAACTTGCTTCTTTGGAGAGGAGTGAAAGGGTCAGGGGCTCGCAGAGAAGGGAACTTGGGGAAGGGCACCAGAAGAAGGTGCGTTTGGTGGCAGAAAGTTATTTTCCCTTGTGAATCACCAAAGGCTTGACTGGAAATAGGGCTTCGGGGGAAGTGGGAACGCAGACATGCCCTTGGAGAGAAAGAAACTAGACCCTGCACTTCTGTGTGAGGACTTTGAACTTTACCCAAACTTTACCAAAAAAAGTGCCCAGTTATGTGTGGTGGGGGAGTATGAGTTAATATGACAGAGTAAAGTATGTCTATATTCCCTTCGTTTTGGATTGAAACTCTTTGCAGGGCAGAACAGTGGTTGTGAGTGGACACACCCTGAAGGATAGGGGCCAGGTAAAGTGTGTGACTCCACCTAGTGTCTCGCAGCCTTTGGTGGAGAAGGCACAAGACAAGCCAGATGGGGAGCAGGAGGTGAGATGGGGTAGCAGTGAGATCAGCATTCCAGAGAGCTGCTTCTGGCCCTCTGATCCTGTCTGAATGAAGCATATTAACTGCTTTTGGATCCTTGTTACCTAAATGTAAAATAAGGCAGTACTACCCCCAGTCTTTAAGATTCTGAAATTCTAATCATAGAAACAAAATTAAACTTTGGTGAAACACTTCACTTTTTCAAATAAAGACAGTATTAGCAATCTCTGCGTACAATCAGCTGAAGCTCTGTCACCCATAAAAGTGACCCCAGGGAGAGGGTTATTGCTTTCCAAACACAATAAAAAGCCCATGAAACAAAAGTGTTTGAAAGTCTCCCAATATAAACAGAGTGCTTCTTTTCTATTAAAGCATTAAAACAGTTCTATAAAAAGCAGAAAATTCCTGTAGCCTCAACTGCCAAATCTGTTCCTGAATTCCAAGGAGTCTGCCTCTCCAGTTCGCATTCTGATCTCAAAGATGTTGTGGATGAAGAGGGGAAAAAAGTCCTCTCTAAGTCTTCTTTGGCCAGCGCCCAAGTATGTCAGCATTGCTTCTGGCTGTGGGTTTCCTCCTCTGCTATGGCCATTTCTAAACAATGGCCTTTTAGGCTGAGCCAGCAATGGGGTGGCGGTCTTGCTGCAGAACTTCAATAGAGAAAGCTGAAGTTGCCTTACGTGAGGCCAACACGATGGGAGTCAATACCAGATGAATTCCAAACTTCCAAATCTGTTTGGAAAGCACAGGCCAGCCAACATAAAGTTAGCTTGCTATAGAATTAGCTATTTTTGTCTTTTTTTTTTTCCAGAGCTGAGGACCGAACCCAGGGCCCTGCGCTTGCTAGGCAAGCGCTCTCCCACTGAGCTAAATCCCCAACCTCCAGAATTAGCTATTTTTATAAAAAGAAATCTAGAGCATAGATTTAAAAAAGAAAGCTAAACCACATTCATTCTGTTACTATTGATAAAAGTTGTCTAGTTTTTACAATAAATAATGAATTGGTACATTGTTACACAGCTCCAACCATATAATAGCAACAATGCACATCCTGTTAGCACCCACTCTTAGTTCAAATGACATAATGAATGTAATCGTTACTACCATTGATTTTCCAAGTTTCTTAGAGTAAGTCAGAAGGTCCATAGGAAATGGTTGCAAAGCACCAGTCCTATCCTACAAGGCAATGGTGTTTCAAGACATCATGTCCACATGATGCTCCAGGAGGAACTCATTAGTACAGGAGGAAGACTGACTGATTAGATTCCTGTGGTCTTCCTTCCTGCTTCGTGTGACATAGGAAGTCCTCATATTCAGTCCCCAAGTTTGATTTTGTCTAGGGCATTTGATTTGATTCAAGATTTGAATTTGGTGTGCATAATTTCTTTCCTATTTAAGAGCCTATTTAATTTTAGTTGGGAATATAACACCACCCTATATTTAATCATACTCAAACAAAGTCTGTGTAACTTCTAACCGCAAAACTAAATAGGAACGGAGTTAAGGTGCTAGATGCCATCATGCATCTATGCTGTCCTGCTCCCCCTGGCTTGTGGGGGAATGTCTTAGAGCTAAATGGGACTAAGAATTGGAACTACTAGGTTTGACCCCATATAAGTCAGTCAACTCTGCTTACGCTCATGATCACCTAATTCATTGTCTACTTGCAAAGGCATAATTTGGGGAAGAGCAATAATCAACTAAGGCAGATGGTGACAGATAAGATGACATGATACTGTCATACTGACTCCCTCATAAAAGAGTGCATAGAGCGGGACATTTTTCTAAAAATAAAACTGTTCTTAAACACACATTGGCAAAAAAATAGAAAAGGGTTAATCTCATTGTGTTCTGTGGTCATACTCATTAACTCTCCCCCAAAGAAGATAAGTATTATAATAAGCGTACAACCACATCCCAAGGTCTTTTCCAGTTGTTTTCAATACCTTTAGTTCTTCAGTTAAGAATTATACTGGGCCTGTTTCATATTTCTGTAATGTTTTCAAAAGGTCCATGTCTTTATTCTTAAGACCAAGAATATCTTCTCACCGAGAAGCAGTGATAAAAATTTGTTGTGATGTATAATCTTTTCTAATCTTCCCACATGCCCGGAGTACGCACTGTTCTTCTTATCATCCAGTTTCTTTGATCTCATATACAAAGACTCCAGTTTGATAGGGTGGTTTGCAGCAGCCTAGTACCTCCCTTTTTCTTTGGACATTTGCTAAATTCCTCCAAATTTTGCATCTGGAAGAAGAAGAAAACAAGTTTTCAAGAGTGAAAAGCCACAGCATCTGTGAAATGTAGTGTGGCATGATCATCCAGTCGGAAGGATGAAATAAGGTATTTACCACTGTTGTGAAATGTGTGCCATCAGGCTATCTTCCCTCGCTGGCTGAGTGCGTGCTGGAGGATGTAACTGGGCCGTGATTCATGAGCACCCTCCCTCTCCTAGCCTCCCACAGTCTATCCGTGTGTACTATTTGAGCATTGGTCCTCTTCTGACAGGTAGGATGAAGCTTGTCCTGGCGGTCACACACAGCCAAACATGTCTTTGATGTTTGATTAAGCATATGGGTTACTGCCTTGCCCTGTGATTTATAGAGAAAATCAGAAATAAGAAGCCTAGGTTGGCAGCAACATCCAGATGATTGCTTCCTACTCTCAGAATAGTGAGCTCTCTACTAAGGACGTTTCACACTATCAAACAAATGTCCAGAGTGGAAGAGAGTTCTGTGATCTAAGAATAGAATTTGAAGAAAATTTAAACACTTTAGTTGGCAGAAAATCCGGTACTCCTGTGTGTGTTTGTGTTTCTCTGTGTGTGCATGTGTGTACATATGTGTGTCGGGGGGGGGGTATGCAGGTGCGTTGTGGAGGAGTGGGGTGTTTATATATGTCTGAGTATGTATGTGTATATGTGTGTGCATGTGTCTATGAGTGTGTGGGTTGTGTGTGGATATGTGAGGTGTGTGTTTGTATGTGTATCAGTGTGTGTGTGTATGTGGGGGATTGTGTATGTGTATATATGTGAAGGGTTGGGGTGGGGAGTATGTGTGTGGATGTGCATGGGGTGCGTAGGGTGTGTGTGCTGTGTTTGTGTCTGTGTATACATGTGTGCATAAGTGTGTCTGTGTGGGGCAGGCATGGAGGTGTGGGGAGTGTGTTTGTGGGGAGTGTGTTTTTGTGTGTGTGTGTGTGCGTGTGTGTGTGTATGAGTATTTGTTTCTTTGCGTGTGTGTAAATGTACACATTCTTTTTTCTGGTTTAAAAAACAGCATGATGACAACTTAATGTAGAAATTTACAGTTTAGAGAAGACTTTAGAAGTGGATATGCACTTCAGGGCCTTCCTCCATCCTTAATGGCCCTAGGAACCATAATTCTGAGCAGCAGAGAGCACAATGCCAGATGTTTGTCGCTCTGCAAGCTCAGAGGATGCTTCACGGAATCCTGACGTTTTAGATGCGGGGACCTTGTTATGTTTAAAGCCTCAGTGGTGGAACATCAACATTCTTTGCTTTCTCTTTGCAAAATATTTGCTGCAAAGTGTAAATAAAGAAAGATGAGTATTTCTTCACATTGCTGTGCCGAAACATCTGACATCTGGGCTTGTGTTTACGCCTCCTGCCCTGCAGGCCTGTCCTTCAAAGCAGTCTTGAGTTTTGCTTTCGCTTACTTCAATGTCCAGAAAGTAACTTTAATGTTTTTCTTAGGAAGATGATTTTGTCCAAGCATATGGTGCATCTTAAATATTGGAGCCAAAAAAACAAGTCACTAAAAGGAGACATTTTCCAATTTATCTTTACAGCACACCTGCTTATGTCCCAAGGGCTCTGTGTCACTCAGGGCCCCACCTACACAGTCTAAATATAAGATCCAAAAATAACATAGTGCTTTTGGGGATATCATTTAAAAACATATTTCCACCTTGCCTGCTCCAAACAATGTGATTACAAAGAATCATACAGCAGAAAAAAGCAAATAAATAAGAAATGAGAGAGAAAAGCAGGCAGGGAATGAAATGGAGATTCAGCAGAAAATGAGGCTAGAAGAACAGGCGGAACCTTTGCAGCCTTGGCACACAGAAACTATGCTCAATATAGTGTGACTGTCATTTGTCTTTGAGGATCCTTGCAAGCAAGTCAAAAACAGAAACATAATTAATTGTGTGAGGTTCCACGTCTGGAAAGACAAAGCAAATGCTCTGGAGAAGTTCTCTTTTGTTGATACAAACAAGCTAGACAATTTTTTCCTCTATGTCTCCCTGAAGGAGATATGTTGGTTTAGAGAAGAATATGTTTGGTCTCAGTCTTGCTATGAATATAGCAATGGCTTTTGCAGGGCTGCTCAAGTCATGTTCCTTAACACATGTCCAGAAAGTCTCCCCAAGGCAAAGTCTGTGAAATGAATCTCATGTTATTGTTTGATAGCACAGACCAATGGTGGCCTCAAAGAATCCAGGGTTGCATTTCAGTCACCAGCTGTTGGCTTCTAAAGGAATTCTCTATATTCTCCATAAATATCCACCCATCTGCCTGTTTGTTCAACAGAATACTTGTAAATCACATTGCTCCTGGTGCTGGGGAACTAATATAAAATAGATCTCTGTAAGGAACTGATGTCCCAGTGAGGATGGGAAAAGGAGCTAGTTAAAAAGGGAGGGAAAGTATTTTTTTAGAGAGTTGTAAAAAGCAGTGGGTCAAAACTTAAAGGGAGACCAGTTTTGATGGGCTGGTCAAAAGATACTTTTGCCTCTGTCTATCTGCCTGTCCGTGTGTGTGTGTGTGTGTGTGTGTGTGTGTGTGTGTGTGTGTGTGTGTGTGTGTGTGTTGTATGTGTGTGTTGTGTGTGTATGGTGTATTTTATGTGGTGTGTGTGTGTGTTTGTGTGTGTTGTATGTGTATATTATGTGTGTATGGTGTATTTTGTGTGGTGTGGGGGGGAGTTTGTGTGTTGTGTGTGTGTTGTGTATGTATGGTGGTGTATGGTGTGGTGTGTGTGTGTGTGGTTTGTGTGTGTGTGTGTGTGTGTGTGTGTGTGTGTGTGTGTGTGTGTGTGTGTGTGGTGTAGGCCAGAGACATCAGGTGTCCCTTGCAATCACTCTCCACCTTATGTTTTGAGACAGGGTCTCTCATTGACCCTCACTAATTTGGCCAGATTGACTAGCCAGCAGGCCCCAGGCAGCATCCTGTGTCTACCTCCCCAGCACCCACAAGAGCTCTTGAAACTTTTAAATGTGACTGCTGAGGATCAAACTCAGGTCACCATGCTTGTTTGTCAAACACAGTACCTGGTGAGACATCTTCCAGAGCCCAGGTACCTCTTCAAATAGTAACAACAGAGCTGAGACCAATGATGAGAAGCAAGTCAGCAAAATTCTGAGACACCCCCACAATCCCTAGAGTCAACTATGGATGCAATTCTTCAGGAGTGGATTTGAACTTGCAGTGACCTAGAATCCTATGGATAGAATTATACAGAACAAAGAGGATTGGATGGTAGGAATTTCCAGGTCTACATAGCTCATGTGTAGAAATTAGAAAGGAGGTATAATACTGGAAAGACTTGAATCTCACTATTTGGACACCTTAGTTCTATATAAATATGGCAATTATTTGGTATTATGTTGGAAGAATATCTTTAACATATGTTTGAAAAATTGCAGTGGTAAATACCAATTATATTAATGACCTTCCAGGTTACCACAGCAAAATACAGATCAAAGCAATTTAAAGAAGGAATGATTTACTTTGTCCTCTACTTTGAGAACTCCCTCATGTTGAAGACACCATGGAGGCAAACACATAAGGCAGCTGGTCTCTGCATCCACAATCAGGATGCAGAGCACATCAAATTCACCTGCTGAGCTAGTTTTCAACTTTTACTGAGTCCAGGACCCCAACTCATAGATGGGTGCCATGCCCATTTAGGGTGAATCCTCCTGCATGAATTAATCTAACCTAGAAAACCAGTCATCAATAGTCCCAGAGAGATTTGTCTCCAAGGTGACGTGGGATCCTGTCAAGTTGACAATATAAACCATCACAAAGATATCTAAAATGGTACTTGAATTATATTGATTGCTACTTAAAAATACTTCCACATTATTTTGGGATTGTGCTCAGTAAAGGACACACTTAACGTGTCAGTCAAAGTAAAAAACATTAGATTTTCACATTGCAGAGTTAGACCCACCAATTTCACTCTTAGCAAAACTTCTGATATGAAATTTCAATGACTTTGTGTCTACCAGAGGTGAGAAAAAAAATCAGTTTTAGAGGTGAGGGGATTCTGTCTGGCGACAAGAAGCCATTGGGGTGCTGTATCAGAGAGAACTGAGCCATCAGCCAGCGCCCAAGCTGTAAACCATCTCCACAAGTCTTTTTTTCAGAAGATTGATTTTAATATTGGGGTGTATGTGCGTGCGCACGCGCGCGTGCGTGCGTGCGTGCGTGCGTGCGTGCGTGCGTGCGTGTCCATGAGCACAGGTGCTCACAAAGGCCAGAGACGTGGGCTCCCTCTCAAACTGGACCTCCGAGCAGTAGTGAGTCTCTTGACACGGGTACTGGAGACTGAGCTTGCAATCCAGGCTTCTAATCGCGGGGCTGTTTCTCCAGCCCCGTCACAACTTGTGTGTTTGTTATAATATGAGCAATTCCTCCTTCCTTGGCAGGTTTAGAGCATTATAGCAAGGGATGGAGAGGGGGAGGCATCATGTAGGACTGTAGGGACTTCTAGACCCTTTGCGCAAGCTTGCTGAGATATGGAAACCATGAAGTGCAGTGATGACGCGGGAATGCAATTTCAGAAGATCTGTAAAACCCACCATCCGCAGCTCTGCACACATGAGTCGATCCTAATGTGTAACAGCAGCAGCAGCAGCCTTCAATATGCTATTCATTGCTGTGAAGGCTGTTTAAAAGATGACAGAATTGTCTTTAAAAAATACATTGTTGGATGAACATGACACCATCGTTTGATAGTTGGCAACACCTTGGAAACAGCTGCTACAGCGGCTCTTTTTCATGTTTTCTTAGTTAACAACGCTGTGACATCAGTTTAAGGCTGCCAATAAATTAGCATTAAAACAAATCTGCTCTACCCTGGAGATTCCAAAAGGAAAGCTAGGCTCTAAACCTAGAAACCAAATCAGAACAGCATAGCCAATAGTTTGGGCAGCACTGTCTCTGCTTACCTAGGAAGGTTCTGACTTCTGATGCTGAGGATTGAACCCAGGGCCATCTGCATGCTGTGGTAACATTCTACCTTCCCAGCCTGAGATGTGGCTTTAAAAAATGGCACTATCATTCCTACTTCTTCTGACCACAGTTGACTGTGAACTTAGACCTTGCTGTTCAGCTTAGTAAATTATGTATCCATGTCCATGGGAGTATGTCTTCCTTTTGGTTCAGTGGGAAGGGGAACTCAAAGCATACGATATTTCCAGTGGGGTCCCAACCTTTTACAGGTCAACATGAACTGATCATTTGGGACTGGTACATGTTGCTATTTTTCTGTAATTCTTACTTCTTTTTATAGTAGGGGAATCTACACTATCAACTCTTACCTGTGGGAGACCAGACCGGCTCCCACATCTTACCCCAAGGTACTCTTGAGGAGAGAGGGATAAGAGATCTAGATAGAAGGATAGAGGGGAAAGAACCAGATAAAAACACACAATAGCCTCAGGAGGGCCTGGATCCTTACGCACCAGCCCCTCTTGTCTCTTCTAAAGGGCTATTTACAGAAACACCAAGGGGTGGAGCAAAAGACCTCCCCCTCAATCAGCCAAGTGTAGACCCTTCCAATCACCTAGAAACCATGCACATGGTCAAGCAATCCTCTAATGCAGCTCTGCTGGGTAAAGCAAGCTCAGACCTCACTAGGAAACCTTTGTGGGTCTCCACACTTCCCGTTCTCCCTTCCTTGCCCCTGTCAATGTTCTGAGTGTATGTGAAAGAGTGACAGGACAGAGAGTGAGGAAAAAAAGCTCAAGAGATTCCAAGCACCTTCTGAGGAAAATGATGTCATTAGTTGGGAAAGAAGACCAGTTTCTCTACAAACATAGAGTCCTACAAATCCATTTGATTAGTCGGAATGTCTCACACTAAAATAAACGTATCCTTCATGTGGATTTGAAGATCCACACATCAACCATGATCTAACTAAAAACGCGTTGCATTGCTCTTGTTAGACACAGGGTGTTTCTAGGATGGCCAAGACTGCCTCATTGATCCTGATGAATGTAAGACACGACTTGGCAGCTTTTCAGTTCCTTGATTTGGAGACTTCCAGCTGTCCTGAAATACTCTACCAATATCTCAAGCAAATGCTATTTTTGCTTGCATGCAGCACTACATCTTTAGTCTGAGGTAACAGAAAAAGCATCAGTAAGCATGCTCCATAATATCCTAGAAACCATGCTGGACAAACTCTAAAGGTCTGTGGTATATGTGGGGATTCATTACCTCAAAAACAAAAGAGACAACTTCTCCAGGAAAAGTCTTTGGAGACCAGTGCCCTCTGCTCACCAGTGACAGCTGACAGTTCAGTGGCCTCTCCCTCTGTTGGGCTTCCAGTTGAGTTCCTGTGGACACGGCTTCTCTGTCTCACAAATTCCCAGAGAACTCAACTACCATTGCTATTTCACAACAATGTTTCCCATTTCCTCAAAACATGTAAGGATCTGCCCAAGTTTAGACAGGTAGAAAGAAGAGCCTTTGATTTAAATATTGCTACCCACCTGCACAAGCTCTCTGTGGACAACCACTGTGAGTTCAGACATTACTCAGACCGAGGGGGATCCCCAGCAGTGTCTCAAAGGTCTCTGGATTAACTGCCTACTAATGAGTCAATCAAACCATACTCTTATTTACAACTCCAGTGATGTCACCCTTCCATTAAAGCTAATATTTTAGAACTTAGTTCTTCCAAATAAAACTTTGACCTGCACATTAGTGCTTTTCACTCCGAGCTGGCAAAACTACTAAAGCACTATCAACACTTGGTCATCGTTTCCTCCATGTCAGAAGCTGCCACGTGCACCGTTTTCATGTCAGCCTCTAAAGGATGTAGCATCTTTACTGTAAAGATTAGAAATCAGGTTCATGCTGATATTTTACAGCTGATAAGGCAGAAATTCTACCACAAAAATCATCATCATAATGATAAAAAGGATGAGTTGCTTTGCCACTTATTAGCTTTGAGACACCTTCCAGCTTCCTCCATGCCTTTTGAGGTAATTGTTGGGTCTCCTAATTTCAAGGCTAAGTCTAAGTACTATACATACATACATACATACATACATACATAATAACACTCCTTAAAGCACAAATACCGTGCTATGAACCATTGCCGTAAACAAAAATAGAAGCATTCATAGATACGTAAATCTTTAAAACCAAGAGGCATTGTGGGTAGTTTAGCTTCCCTTGAATCTTCAGAGGAGGCAGCAGGAAACATCGAATGATGAATACAGGATCAGGAATGCAGAGCCAATGGTGTGAGAACCACGCAGTCCTGTCTAAATGCTTCCAATTCTTATCAAATGCCTGGTAAATTATCAATTAAGTGAAATAAAAGGAAGAGGAGAAGGTCAAAGGGACTAATTCAAGAGGAGCTATACTAGTTAAAACAGTAAAGATTAACTTACCTGTGACAGCTTTGTGAATTTATGGCATAAGGAGAAATGATGTTTTCATTAAGTAGGAAATAGGCTAACAGTTTTAACATATTTAGCATAGTGCCTCTCACAGTCATTATTTGAACTACAATGTCATGTAGACATGTTAACAACCTCCCCCACTCCTAATTTGGAGGAAAAAGTAAAAGAAAAAATCATTAAATAATAAAATAGCATAAAACTTCATTGATAAAGTAGCAATTTCTATGTAGTAGGTAATAAAAGAGAGGAAACTGATTCTTTAGAAATCATAGATAAAAGATGAAGGCATCAAAATAAAATACCTTCAAAAATAAATTTAATCATATGTATTTTATACAGTCTTCTAAAACAATTTCTTGGCAGATGTCAGTCAATATGTTCATGTTCTGAGGGCTAAGAGATGGACAATGGCATAAAGCACTCTGCACATGAGCACAGTATTCTGCTCTGACAGCAGGTCAGTGATGTGGGGTCCCATCCCTGTGCTCGGTGCAAGCCCTTTCACACAGACTACATTCATAAGGAAGTTCCACAGGTCATAGGCAACCCGCTCCATTGGTAGTTGTTTGCAAATCTGATGCAAACTCTTGTTTAGTTGTATATATTTACAAATGTCCTCTCCCATGACTATAGTGCAAGCCCTTTCACACAGACTACATTCATAAGGAAGTTCCACAGGTCATAGGCAACCCGCTCCGTTGGTAGTTGTTTGCAAATCTGATGCAAACTCTTGTTTAGTTGTATATATTTACAAATGTCCTCTCCCATGACTATAGTGCAAGCCCTTTCACACAGACTACATTCATAAGGAAGTTGCACAGGTCATAGGCAACCCGCTCCGTTGGTAGTTGTTTGCGAATCTGATGCAAACTCTTGTTTAGTTGTATATATTTACAAATGTCCTCTCCCATGACTATAGCCAAGCACTATTAGTGGAAGATAAACTGTAGCTTTCCTACCAAATTGTCAGTCAAGATGCCCATGGGAAAAGAATGTTGCTGAAGGATTGATCAAGGACCCACAGTCCTTGAGGCTGTAACCTACGATGGTAGAATATACAGATGTCCAAAGCCAGGCAAACGGAGAGCAAAAGATTTTTGTTGGGAATATTTTTGTTATTTTAAACAAAGGGCACAAAATGCTTTCTATGAAAGGTCATTCTTTAAATATCTTATTGTCACACTGTGAAGCCCCACTCATGGCTGACTGGCACAGTCACTACACCTAAATAAATAGAGAGGAACACTTAGGGAAGGAATGGAGAAACTTGCCATTTCTAACCCCAGCTCTGACCCTGACTTGGTGTGTGGTCCTGAGAAAGCCATTTAACCTCTTGGTGGCTCACATTCCCTTTAGAATCTCAAATTTCAGGGCGTAAAGTGAGGATAGGATTTTGGAATTATCTTAAGATCCAGAAATGCTGAAAGAAAGAGTGCACATTTTCTAAATGCAGAATAAAAATAAATTTGAATAGAAAAGTATTTCGACTAAGAACTGTATGTGGGTGGATCAGAGTTTGAACAACCTTAGATTTTGGTGTCAAATTAATCTTTTTTTTCTTTTTTAGTTGCAATTTAATATTTTTGTTGATATGGAAAGATATAAATTTTGCTAACAAGGAGAAAAAGTTCTAACATAAATTTTAATATAGTCACATATTTACTCTTGGGTCAATTATTAAGAACGTGATCAGGGCACATTGCCATCTCCTATATGAACCAGCAAAGGAGATTTTTTTTTCTGCAGAAGTTGGTTTACATGAGGAAGGTGCTTCTAAAGAACCTTTTCAGCAATTCCAGGCCCAATTATTCAAAACAGCTTTGCATCTATAACAGTTACAGAGAGAGAGAGAGAGAGAGAGAGAGAGAGAGAGAGAGAGAACACCATACACACACAGAGCACACTACACATACACACACACACACACACACACACACACACACACACACACACAGCTACACACACTCACACACACACCACAGAGAGAGCACACACTACCCCCTCCACATCACACACACATACATGCACACACACACATACATACATACACACACACACACACACACACACACACACCACACAGAGAGAGCACACACTACACCCCCCACATCTCACACACACACACACACACACACACACACACACACACACACACACACACACGCTGGACACTTTAATCTCTGGATTTCTACACTATGGCCCTCTGAAATAGTTTTACAAGAAAGCCAACATTAAAATTAGTTATTCTTTAATGATCACATAATATGCAATCCATTTTAAATTGTTTACGTGTAAGAATGGGAGAGATGCCAGGCAATGGTGGCGCATGCCTTTAATCCCAGCACTTGGGAGGCAGAGCCAGGAGGATCTCTGTGAGTTCGAGGCCAGCCTGATCTACAGAGTGAGTTCCAGGAAAGGCGCAAAAACTACACAGAGAAACTCTGTCTCAAAACAAATAAATAAACAAACAAACAAACAAACAAAAAAGAAAGGGAGAGACTGTCTAGTTGAGGAACAATTTTTAGACCACTGTATCAATTTTAGAAAGGAGACTGGGGCACAGACAGGTTAAGTCACCTGACAAATGGAAGCAGAAGGCTGGGAAGGTCTCTATTGTAGACTCACGGACATGTAAGAGACAGAACACCCTGGCTCTACCAAAAAGCAGGATTTTATCTCAACAGAAAAGACAAAAAAAGTTTGATGTTTTAGGGTTTCAGCAAGTATATTCTGTGCTAATTGAGAACCCTCACTACAGTCCTCAGTAGGACACATTAGCATCTGGTAAGCATGTGCCTCGGCTCTGGCAGTGCTGGGGAAAGAGAAAGGAAGGCGTACAATAGAAGCCACAGAGGCTGGAGACGGGGGATCATGGGCATCTGCCTTTTTTGTGTGTGTGTGAAGTTCATCTGGCTGGAGGACTTCATTTAAACTAATTATTTCTCCCAGGTGTTCGAGATGCCAAGGACTGTGAACTACTGGGGTTTTAGATATGACTGATAAATAGATCGAGCCTTCAAGGAGTGTCCAGGTGGACTATCTTAGATACAAAGGCTCTAAATTCCAGGTAAGAACAACAACAACAACAAAAAACACCTCTGCAAGGTAGCAAACAAAATGGCGGAAGAGACCAAGAGGAGGCAATTGGGACTGCTGAGAGTTAGATGCTAGGCAAGCGTTGGGTGAGTGGAGGGGTGAAGCAGAAGCAGGGATGCCAGCAGGAGAGACACAGATGAGCTGCACATGGTGGCTTCTGGGCACAGCAAATGGTCCTTGAACCATGTACCTGGAAACAAAGGGGGAGTCATGAATTGATGGGAAGGGACAGATCACATGAATGTCATGCAAAGGCATCATACTTTGCTATCGTAGGAAATCCAGCACCATAGAAACTTTTTTTTTAAGGGCTAAGTGAAAGAGACATGAATTTTAGGAAGATGACTTTTAGATCTTGGTAGGTGAGAACCAAAGCAGAGAACCCAGTTTGGATGTATCTGTGATGTAACAGGCAAGAGAAATTAGAGAAAACAAGAGTGGGAGAATATTTTGGGGGAATATAGGTTACAAGACTCTACCTGTTGCCATTACTCATGGGTCAAGGAGGGTGGGAATCAAGGGAAGTCAGGGCTGACTGCAAATTTCTTGCTCGTTCATGCGGACAGATGTTAGTGATGATCAGGAATGAGTATGCACATAGGAGGCCCGTTTGGAAGGGGTCCATATGTGTATCACACTGGACATACTGAAGTCAGTGGCTCCATCCCATGGAGCAGAGGTGGCATGTTAGTGGAGTCAGCCTCAGGGTGGAGGTGAAGTGAGGAGATCTCTGATAGCGAGTACCAGAAGTACAGGCAAAAGTGAATTAAATATAAAATATAGATATAAAATCCTAGCAAATTGGATAGACAGTATAGAACATGCCATCTGGAGTACTGAGTCGCAAAGTACGGGCCTCAGAGTTAACATTTAGAAATATGCTCATGCCCCACTCTAAGCTTGGTGAGTGAAAAGCTTTTGGGTAGAGTACAGAAACCTATCTAGTACCTACCTTCCAATGCATAGGCAAGTGTGGCAAGGGTGGCTTTATTGTGTGCTAATGGAACCCTAAGAATATAGATCTCCAGTGGGTGTGCTAATGGAAGCCTGAGAATATGGATCTCCAGTGGGTATGCTAATGGAACCCCGAGGATCTGGATCACCATAGACATGCTGATAGCACCCTGCGATACAGATCCTCATTAGCCATGTGGATTACATCCCAAGGATATGGCTCACTGAAGGAAGCATTTTTTTTTGTTTGTGAAGGGAAATTTTTTAATGTGGTTTGGTGATAAGAGAAAGTAAGATTCTAGGTGATGCAGGGAAATTCCAAGGGGATTATTTTATGATACGGGAAAGATTAAAAATCATATTCTGAATCTAGATTTTTTAAAGGCACGAAAATAAAAAGGGTGGGGTCTGGAAGAAGAAGAAGGAGACCAGAGGGAGGGGTGAGAAGATTGGGTAGGTGGGGCTTAATTATGATCAAAGCATATGTGTATACAAACACCACAGTCAAAACTATTATTTTGTGAAGTTAATATTACTAGTTGAAAACTTCAGGGACTAAGGTGAGTAAAAAAATCACATTTTATATGACTAGACAAATGGAAAGGGGGCATTTTCCTTTTAAAAAGGAAATGGGTCAGCAAGCATAGTGTTATGTTTACAGAGGGGAAACGTGAGGGAATTCACGCCAATGAAACTTCACAGCGTAGCAAGAGTGAAAGCCATTTCGTTGAGTGGGAGTTGAGAAATCCAGGAGGATTTGAAAGCAGGTGTAGTTTTAAGAAGTTCTGTGAGGCCGGGTGGTGGTGGCACACGCCTTTAATCCTAGCACTCGGGAGGCAGAGGCAGGTGGATCTCTGTGAGTTCGAGGCCAGCCTGGTCTCCAAAGCGAGTTCCAGGAAAGGCGCAAAGCTACACAGAGAAACCCTGTCTCAAAATAAATAAATAAATAAATAAATAAAAACTTCTGTGAGAATGGGAACTGTGGAGGAAGCCCAGTCAGTAGTCAACCTACAATGACCTCAGTTTCCCCCTTGCTCAGTTTTTAGGTGCTTGTGTGTTTTCCAAAATGCAAGATATCAATGAACTCTTACTACTCTGCCCCAAGGCCTGGCACAGAGTTTGAGCTCTTTTACTTCATAGCCGGATCCATTTCTGGCACAATTTTGATCTCAAATAGGTCAGCTGAATGGGTAACTTCATCTTGCCCCACTTGGCTCAATTTATCCCAGATGATCCAGTGAAGAAGAAATGAAGAGCATCATTTGTGGGCTTCAACAGATATGACAAAGAGGTGACGTTTATTAATTTGAAGACTCGCGTGTCCAGTAGTGACAGAATCCATGCACATGTCTTAGGACCCTGCAGTTGTTTTCTGGCATTTGCTTGAACTGAAATGAATTAGGTAAATGGACTTTCCAGATAGTCCCATTATCCTAAAGCATATAATAGCATTTCAATTTGTATAGTCTAGACTTGTTATCTCACACTGCTATTAAGCCATCAAGCTCACAGTACTTCCCAAGCCACAGATTTCCCTTTTGGCCATTTTCACCCACCCAGTTCTGTCCCAGCAAACAAAGTGCACGTTACTCGCAGATCCAAGTCATAAGGATCAGGAGAAAAAGTTAATATTAGGTAACTATGAAAATATGAGAAATAATCATATTCTCTTTATTCATTCTTTAGAGGTAATTCAGGCCACCATTTGTAGATGTTCCAAATAGCTAAGGCTTTTGGCCACAGAAAATATACACTTTGGAATCATTTTTTAAGAGCTCTTCCAGACATTAAATAATTGAGTTAGAAAGGAAACTTCTTAGAAGGGGTAAGATCAATCAGGTCCACTTCCCTCCCAGTCTTCAGCATACAAACCATATCTTGGAAGTTCATGCACACTGTTTGGGAGATAGATGACACAAATGACTAGCCTCCTAACGTCCTCCAGAAAGCTAAGCTGGTCAAGAACATTTCTAAGAAAATAGGAAGCAAGCATTGGAAAATAAGGACCTAACAGTGGGTAGAGGGGATATGTGCTTTGATTTCACATTGTGGAACTCAGTGGCTTAAGGAAATGAACCATCTTTCCAGGTGTCATTTCATTTTAACAGGCCGTGTGGAATGAAGACCCAGTAGCTGTCTGCATCACAGCCTCCACTAAGAATAAAGACAAGTCAAGCTTGAGTTACTGTTTTCATTTGTATCTCATGAATATTTTAATTCTAAATAAGTTTCTACTTTGGTGATTAACTGAATTCTAGGTTTAAAAACACTTTGTGTAGAACAAGTGGATGGTAAAATTATCTGCTCACTAGATACATAATGAAATCCTGTATCTTCTCTAATTAAGCAAATAGAATAAAAAGGCTAAGACTTTATTCTCTCCTCCCTACTTTGAAATCCAATATCAGTGACTAACAAAATGCTTCCTCCAGAGCCCCTTTGCAACAAATTCTGTGAAAGGCAAAGAACTCTAAAGTTCAGCCCAATAACAACTTTTTGAAATGAAAGAAGACTCACAGCACATAATTTTATTAAACACATATGTAGCTTAAGTTTTCCTGCCTGGCCCACAGTCAGGGCAAATCTCTCTCACCTGCCAGTCCCACAGCCGTCAGACCCGACCAAGTAAACACAGAGACTTGTATTGGTTTCAAACTGTATGGCCATGGCAGGCTTCTTGCTAACTGTTCTTTCAGCTTAAATTAATCCATTTTTATAAATCTATACCTTGCCACATGATTCGTGGCTTACCGGCATCTTCACATGCTGTTTCTCATCGTGGCGGCTGGCAGTGTCTCTCTGACTCAGCCTTCCACTTCCCAGCTTTATTCTCCTCCTTGTCCCGCCTACACTTCCTGCCTAGCCAATGGCCAATCAGTGTTTTAATTATTGACTAATCAGCAACACATTTGACATACAGAACATCCCACAGCACTTCCCCCTTTTTTTTTCAAAAAGGAAGGTTTTAACCTTAACAAAGTAAAATTACATATAATTTGGGAATTTGGACGTAGCTTCTCTTACTACTTCCTGCTGGAGGGGGACGCTGTATCTTATGGGGAAACAAAGAAAATTTTAGGATTATGGAATAGTCCATGAGGCTGTATCGTCTGAGCCAGTTGCCTTGAAACCATTCTGGATGTTGGATCATCTGGGCCATGGTGTCATAGGAGACCTTTCAGGGGGTCTTGGCTGGTCAAACCTGATGTATCTTAATCTTGAACAAATCCATAGCCTCTGGCTTTCTGTGGAAACAAAAGCAGAGTCTCCTTTCCAAAGTAACATATCCTTATATCCAAATTTTGAAGTCAAGGTACCTTTAAAATATACATTTTGGCATAACTCAACAGCTTTTACAATCAAATATTTTTCTGCAGTTAAAAGTCCCAAAGACAACACAATGCAGATTCTCTGTGTAATATCCATTTTTACGTGGCTTATTTTTTATACTACCTTTACTGTCTCTTTAAAGACTTTATTTTTTAAAACTATGTATTTATTTCTATAACTCTATATATCATCTTTTTTGTCTCTTTCAAGCCTACGTATCTTTTACACACATTGTAAACTATTACATCTGAATCTGTCTTATTGTGAATCTATTGCCTTAAACTGCAGCAGCTGTGGCTGCTGGATCCACCCACCTCAGCTTCCCAACATGGCCATGGTTTACCGCCAGCTCTGGGAGCTGTCGGGGGTCTATGCTTTTAGCCAAGCAGCGTGTAGCCCAGAAACCTCCCCTTTTGCTCTGCACCAGCAAAGGCTAAATCCACCATGCAGCTCAAAGTGCCACTTGCAAAGGCCTCATTCCCGCCATAGGCAGGTCGAGCACGCACGCTAGGAACCCACCAGTAGCTCAAACCAGCAGCTGCCGCTCATTTGAGAGAGACAATTAGGAACTGTTTTTAGCTCCGTTTTAGAATCTTTTCTCAGGTTTTTAGGTGGAAACTCTTGCCACCACGTTGGACGCCATTTGTAGCTTAAGTTTTCCTGCCTGGCCCACAGTCAGGGCAAATCTCTCTCACCTGCCAGTCCCACAGCCGTCAGACCCGACCAAGTAAACACAGAGACTTGTATTGGTTTCAAACTGTATGGCCATGGCAGGCTTCTTGCTAACTGTTCTTTCAGCTTAAATTAATCCATTTTTATAAATCTATACCTTGCCACATGGTTCGTGGCTTACCGGCATCTTCACATGCTGTTTCTCAACGTGGCGGCTGGCAGTGTCTCTCTGACTCAGCCTTCCACTTCCCAGCTTTATTCTCCTCCTTGTCCCGCCTACACTTCCTGCCTAGCCAATGGCCAATCAGTGTTTTAATTATTGACTAATCAGCAACACATTTGACATACAGAACATCCCACAGCACACATAACCTATATTATTAGTCTTCCTATACCAAAATCCAACCACACAAAAATAGTTAATAGTGAAAAATTTCTTCAGCTTTCCTCAAATTTACTTCCTGTCCAAGGATAACAACTACAACCTGTGCATTTTCTTCAACAACTTTCTTTATACATCAAATTTCTTTGGTTTGCTAATATTACTGAGTTGTTATCTCCTGTCTTTCCTCCACCCGCCTAATATGGAGGAAGCATAATGCAGTTAGACTGAGTGCTGAGCTTCTGAGGGCCTGTAAATAACATGGATCTTTAACATTCTGTCATATCCTGATCAACGACAGTCTGAGACTACACATAAACTACATGTGATCAGACTGCCCAAGTGCCATGTACATGAACAAATCCACCAAAATGTTCTTAAAATGTGCTTTGTAAATAAGACTTCATATATATTGTTTTCATGATTCCAAGTTAAACTTTTTTTGGAGCAATGAGAATTTCCTCAGCTCTCTCCTCTTCTCCTCCCCCAAACACACACCACACATCATTACTTGCCAGATACTGACCATTTGAAATGTCCAGGTGGAAAAAAAAAAGTGAAAATTTGTGAAACACTGTCCTCTAGTGGATAAGTGAGCATTTGCTTTATTTGCAGAAAGAACACACACTATATAGAATTCATTGTTATTTATGTTGCACAGGCTTATAAGATGGATTTTTTTTTTCTGAGCACATGCCATACTATAAGTGTTCAGACCCAAAATTCTCCAGAATCAGTTATTTTTCTCACACCTTGGAGTGAAAAATGGAAAATAGTTTCTTTTCACTTCAGATACATTTAGTGGTGATTCTGACTGAGTCTTCATTTCCATGGGATCCTGCTTCACCCTGGTTCCTTTTCCCTACCTGATGACTGTGTTTGGCATGGAGCCTACCTCATGGATGCAACAGCCACAGTGGGAAGAGAGTAAAATACACCTACACAAGGAAGAATGTGAATGACTAAGCAAGAGGAATGAGCGGGCCTTTGTGCTCCATTTTCTGTGTGAGCCAAACCCTACAAACAATTCTACCCACAACAGAGGCCGTGGCTCCTATCTTTCCTGAACTTTAAACTACAGATGAAGCAGTTAGTTCATTGAGAGAAGTTCTGGGACCTTTGCAGTGCCCCAGTGACAGCTGTGCCCTCCTTTGATCAAGCTTCACACGCTTGGCAATGGTGTTCACCTCCAGCTTTTTTTCCCAATTGGGTAACGCAAACGTTCTGCTGTGATATTTCAAAAACAGATATTACATTTATTTACTCATTTATTTACTGTGTGTGTCACACAGAGACAGAGGTATGTGTACACAGCAGAGGACAACTGACTTAAACCTATTCCTTCCATCGTGTGGGGCTGAGAGGTGGAACTCAGGTCGTCAGGCTTGGCTGCAGGTGCCTTTACCCGCGGAGCCATCCCTCTGACCCTCGGCTTACTTTCCTCCGGAAACAGTGCCTATGAGCTCCTGGTAGTAGAGCCTGGGGCTCTACTGTCCCTGTCTGAGTATACTCAGTGTGCTTGCCTATCTACACGTCTAGGAAATGGGTGAAAACCTGCTCCCTCACCAAGTTCACGCGATGAGGCGGCTCCTATGACCTCAGCTTTTGCAGAGCTCTGCAAGCTGGAATAAGGGCCATTGGTGGCGGTTAGCTTCTCCTGGGTATCAGGGTATGTTGCTGTGGTTGCATGCTGCAAGTGGCTGCATTCTCTCTGTTCTCCATATTTTCTTCCCTCTCCACATCCACTTCCATTTCTCCCCGACTCCATCTTTATAGGAGCTCCGGTCCCAGTGTGTACCCACGAACTGTCTATGCATCCATGCATCTAAACCATCTAGGTCTGTAGTGACCCTGTTTCCAAATAAGGCCACATTTCAGGGTACTTATGCTTGGAGCTTTAATGCTTGGCATTTCAAGAGGTGCAATTCAACCCACCCTAACAGCCCTTTTAAGGAAAAACTAATCCTCAATAGGAAACCTAAGCTCTGAGCAGGATCTGGTGTGAACTATAATCCCATTTATCTTCGGTAAGCTTTGAACCACAGAAGGACACTTAACCCTATCAGCACATGTTCCAGTGTGTACTCCTTTCTCCCACCTCTCCCCCCCCCCCCCAGACTCTCTCTCATCCTTGTCACTGTTCTCTCTACTCTGCTTATTTCTAATAGACTCCTGGGAAATACAAGAGATTTACAAATGGAGTCCAGGAGCCAAACCATCTTGTTTTATAGTATAGTCCAAATTATGTGGAAGAGTCCAAATTATTCTCTTTGGTCACTGTGAATATAAGGTCATTTAATGATACCAAGCAGTAGCTCGATGCAGGGACATATCCCATGTTTACAAACTACACAAATGAGTAAATCAGATGGACAGTTCTCGCTACACACACTCCTGCACTGACAGCCTCTAGAAGCTGAGACAGAAGAAGGCAACGGGTTTCTTTTGCATTGGGTGACACCACCTCCCTCTAATGAAGTGGATTTGGGCCCTGAGCCACCTAGTGTGTAGATTGATCCTGACTTTAGGCTGCTCATTTAAATGTGACATTGGTCGTAGATGCTGATGACCTTTTGCTACTAACACTGGAAAGATTATTTTGTGTGTCTGCATAAGTACTTAGAAAATAATACTGAGGTATTAGAAAAGAACCTCCCAGCCCAATAAAGGATTCTTATAAGATGCTTAGTCCAAAATATTTGTACAATAATACCATTTTTTTAAAAAAAAAAATCTTTTTGAAACCTGTTTCATGTGAGGACTTTCAAATTTGTAGCATGGTATAACTCATGAAATTTAAAAAAAAACACTTCCTTTTTGGGGGAGAAAGAGTTTATTATACATGGTGGCAAGATACAGTCCCCGCCAGTCCCGGAGCCCACTTATAAAATAAACACACAGACTCTTACCTTATTTAAACTGCTTGGCCAATAGTTCAGGCCTATCATTGTCTAGCTCTTACTCTTATATTTAGCCCATTTCTATTAATCTATACTTTGCCACGTGGCTCGTGGCTTACTGGTACCTTACATCTTCCTTGTCCTGGCGGCGGCTGCAGGCTGTCTCCCCCTCTCCCTTCCTGTTCCCTCAATTCTCCTGTCTGTTAGTCCCACCTATACTTCCTGTCTGGCTACTGGTCAATCAGTGTTTATTTATACAGAGCAATATCCACAGCACTGGTGTGATGAATTATCATCCTATCGGCTGTCACCTTTTTATTCGGCTCAGGATCTCAGTCCCTGGAATGGTGCCATCAGCAATTAAGGTGTGCCTTCCCATCTCAATTAACTTAATCTAGATAATCACTAATGTGCCTGGATGCTTGTCTTCTGGGTGATTCTAGATCCTGTTCACTTGACAATCAGCATGACCTAACACACATAGTATCAGTTCTTACTTGAGTATCAACCTTCCTGTCTGGGCTGCAAATTTTGAGACTAGCCTGATCTCTCCTCACCCCACCTCCCCAAAAAACCAGAAGGACAATTTCTTGGAATAAGTATACCTATCTTACCTATCATAGATAAGTAGGCAGATGATAGACAAGCGTATAGACAATAAATAGATAAATAAAAAATGAACTCCTTCAGTGTGTCTCTCAGTGGAGAGCTACATTTATTCTTGTCAGTCAGATCATAAGTAAGCTGTTCAGTCAGATGTACAAGGTCAGTGATTAAGTAGTTAAGTTGTCTGAAATTTAAATTTTACTTTTTTGTGTATGTTCATATCGAAATCAGGAACCATTACTATTACCTTTCAGATATTCAGTGGTTTTTTTCCCCCTTCTTCATTTATCATAGCTTACCCTGACAGTAAGACCTGAAAACTTATCTGTTTTTCAAGTGGACTTGCTAATAGTTGAAAGCATTATATCTTCAAAAGAAAATGTAACTATGATTAATGTTACCCTCAGTACTAGACACTGAATCTTTAACACAAGGCAATTGAGAGTCCAGTGATTACAGGCCTTGAAGATCCTGACCTGACTCTCTGGGAGTTTATGCCAATGATGTCATTAAAAGCAAAGCAAGGCAGGTACTGTTTGTTAAAGCTCAAAGAGCTGGAAGTTGCTAAAGGCAATGCTCTGCATATCCTCCTTTCCCACCCCTTGTCTATTACTGAAAATGAATGGTGCTGAATTCTGGTGATCGATAGGCAAGCTGACATGGATTTCTTTGTGGGGAGCCCTTCCAACCTATCCACTCAGCATTCTCCCACCCCTGATGGGACATTTGCACTGCTGAGGTTCTAATGGGCCGCCAGACCCTGCTCCACTAAAGGGTGCCTGGGGCTCTTTGGATTATGCCCTGGTATGGGGATGCTGTGTCCTACTTCCAGGGTTCTGGTGGCCCCCCCTGGGTGCTTGCCCCATTGTTGGGGATTCTGATGGCTTTTCTCTTTACTGGGGTCTTTGTCCTGTTCCTGGGGCTCTGGATCCTCCTTTCAGGTTTCCTGCACCATCATCAGCTTGGAAATCCAAGCGCCTGCAAACTGAAGGATGGTTAAAGGACATCCCGGGGGCCTCTTCTGAGCTGAAGGAGAGTTAAGTGAGATCCAGGTGTTAACTTTTGGTATTCTCAGTAATCGTGGATCTCCATCACCTTCATCCTGTGCTGATCTACCCAGAAGACTGAATCTACCCACAAGCATTAACCCCTAAATACCTCTAGACTCTATGGCCGGGACCCTTCTTTGACTCTACTCAGCATCCCTGTTAAAATGTCGCGTCTCAGTTCATTTTTCCAGGGTAAAACCAGTTCCAACTGCATGAACTACACACCCCATACTTAGTTCAACTCTTTTGTTTTGTTTTTCAAGACAGGGTTTCTCTGTGTAGCTGTGACTGTCCTGGATCTTGATCTGTAGACCAGGCTGGCCTCGAACTCACAGAGCTCCACCTGGCTCTGCCTCCCGAGTGCTGGGATTAAAGGCATGCGCCACCGCCACCCGGCTTAGTTCAACTCTTGATCCCATTTCAGAGGAGCAACTTTTGGAAAGTCACCACTCAGCTGATTCAACATATTGCTGTGACCTCTTAGGGCACCAAAAACTCCTATTCAAAAGCAATTACTCCCTTCCTAAATTGTTAACTTGATTCACCCACACCACTGTCCAGCACGCCACACAGACCTCACATGAATGCCATCTTCTTGACGTGGGAGTACAGATACCAGACCCAGACTCAAAGATCACCACTTGACCAACTGGCACCAATGAAGAGAAAGTGGAGCTTGATGTTAGCTCCTATTCAGCAAGAAGTAGCCAGAATTGAAGTCAATGTCAATAAGCTCCTTGGGTTTCCCTTCCCTCTAGCCCCTGTTCTACTATCCCTTGGTAAGCTCTTCCAAAGTATAGGTGTTTCTGTACTGACTTTCACTGCTCACCACCTACTCCTATGTTCTATCTTTCCCCAGATTAAAATGTACTTGTTAAGTCAGCGAAGGAAGGATGTATTCAATAATCTGCACATGCTCCCCAGCGGGTGAAGTCCTTCAGGTCTTTCTGACAGTAAAGTCCTCCTTCTTCCCAACTTCTCATTCCACCACAGTCTGAACTATCCCTTTAGACTCCACTGATGCTGGAGTGCAGATGATGTGATTATAAGACACAGCTTTACTAAATTCATGTCTCTATTGTGACCACTAAGGTGTAGCATGAACCTTAAAAGTTCTTATTAATAAAATCAAACACTGGAAAATCAGAGAGCCAGAACAAGCCACAGCTAACCTCACCTCGCCGGATCCTCCGCTGGTCTTGTCTCCTCAGGCTGGAGGCTTCTGAGCCCTCATCCAGAATGGGTCTCAGCTGAACTGTGCTGCTCAAAAGCCTGAATGCTTAACCAGGCCAAATGCTTAACCAGCCAAATGCCTTTAGTTTCTGGTCCTCATGCCTTATATAGCTTTCTGCTTTCTACCACCACTCCCTGGGATTAAAGGCTTGCTTTCTGGGATTAAAGGTGTGAGTCACCATGCCTGTCTGTATCCTTGAACACATGGATTTCTGCCTCTGGAATGCTAGGATTAAAGGCGTGTGCTACCACTGCCTAACTTCTATATTTAATATTGTGGCTGTTCTGTCTCTGACCCCAGATAAGTTTATTAGGGTTCACAATATTTTGGGGAACACAGTACCACCACACTAAGGTGGTCATTTGAGCAAAAATACTTTATCCTTAAAATCATATAAATCAATACTCCGTTATAAAGATTCGATTTATTGGGAAATTAGTTTGTGTTCAAATGATAAAACCACTTAAAACTGATCTGTCTTCAGAAAGACAAACCATCCTTTTAAAATAGAATGGAGAGTTGGGCGCATGTACCCCTTTGAACGCAACTGATAAAACCTTTAAAATTGCCTGCCAATCACATTCTTTCAAGTAGAATTGTATTTCAGAATCATTAAGGACACCGCTCTTCAAAACAATTGCACTACAAATCTTTATACAGTATAGAATATGTTTATGGTACAAATAATCATCTTCAGTTTATTTTCCAGTCAGTTCAATTTTGACATATTTTGCTCAATCTAACACTTACACAGATGTGTTTATGAAGAAAACTGGTCCTTTGTAGATGAGTACTGTTGTCATCATTCATACCTTTGTGATGAAAATTACACCGTTTGCAATCCATGTGGTGTTAAGAGTTGAAAAATTGGAGCTAAAGAGGTGGTTCAGCAGTTAAGAGCATCTGTTTTTCTCACAGAGGATCTGGGTTTGATTCCCAGAACCCCTATGGTGACTTATAACCATCTTGTTTGGATCTGATACTCTCTTATGACCTCTGACGGTACCAGGTATGTATGTGGAGCAGTTTTACAAATGCAGGCAAAATGTTTACCCCCAAAATAAATCTAAAAGAAAAGAGGTTTTTTTGTTTTTTTAAGAATTGCAAAATTTAGCACATTCTGAGACATTCAAGTATTTAATAATATTGAACTAAATGATTGAATATTCTATACATTGAATTATATGCATCTGTACATGAGAAAGTGTACACTTGCTTTTAGAATATCAAGATAATTATCCCCTATTATTCTCAGAATTATGTTCAAATTCCTCATCAGTAGGTAAAGCCGTATTTATGGGTTCTCTCTCTCTCTCTCTCTCTCTCTCTCTCTCTCTCTCTCTCTCTCTCTCTAATTCATGTTCCTGGCTGAGCTCTGAGCTCTGTGAGAGCAAGGGCCCCATCAGCATCTTTCCACTTCTGCATCATGAGTGTCTAGGAGAGAAAGCTGCCTTGGTTAGGAATCCAGTAAATATTTTCAAATGAATAAATAAAAGAATTAGAATAAGGATCATTATGCTTTTTATATGTCAACATGGGTGGGCTGTGGCACCCAGGGCCCAGAGGTTTGGTCAAACATCAGTCTAGACTTGACTGTGGAGGTCTTTTTTAGATGTGACTAAACATTTAAATCAGTAGACAGAATAAGGTAAATTATCACCTATAATTGAGTTGGCATCATCCAGTCAGTTAAAAACCTTAGAGAAAAAAAAACCTGAAGTACCCCATAAAGAGGAACTCTGCACCCAGACTGTCTTTGGACTCAAAACTGCAACAATAGTCAAGCAAGGCCTTTAGCTTTCCAATTTGCTCTGCAAAATTTGGGCTTCCCAGACCCTACAATTATGTGAGGTAATTGCTTAAAATCAACCTCCCCTGTCCCATCACAATCATTCTGTTTCCTTGAAGGACACATACACCTTTTGATTTCTTTTCCAGTCCATGACACAATATTTAATTGTCCATCTACTCTCATGCAATAATTTCTGGCTTTTTAATAAACGTGTTGCAACATTTTCAGTTGTTGTGGAATAAGAATCCAGACTCTGTGCATCGTGCTCTTGCTTGAAAGGTTAAGTGAGCACTCTGCCTCTTGTGTGCAGCATCTCTTGGCAGCCAAGCCACTGGCTTAAAGATCTAGATCACAGGCCAGGTCCATTCTGCATGAGTGATGGCGTTGCTCGGGCTATAGGGTTCCCAAGCCAATCCTGCAATCATGTCATTCTCCAATCCAGCTTGTATGGTTGTACCTGGCGAATACACCTTCCAGTTTCCATATCAGCAGCCAAGTGTACAGACTGCTTTCCTGTAGCCAAAATGTTGAAGTCAATTTATAGCATGAAGATAGGTGAAGCCAAATCTCATCACAGTCAATGTTTATTGTTTACATTTTGACATTTGAAGAGTTGTTTTTGTGGAAACAGCACAGGGTCCAGTTGACAAGAACAAAAGAATGACTAAAAACAGAGCAGAGAGTTTCTTGATGATGCCTTTTAAAAAGAGCCAAATTGTCTAAGAACTGTTTCTAAATTGACTGCTTAAAATAGAAAATAATCCATCAGCCCATTGGAGAAGCTGAAAGCTTTGCCAAAGCCTTGTCATTTTCCAGCCGAAAGCCAGAAGATTAGATTAAGGGGACCATTAGATGTTGTGACTTAATGGATACTAAATACAGCCTTGAATGAAGTGATTATAAAATGTGGTGTTAAACTCGGATTGGGTAAGACACTGAGCTGATTATACAGGTGCCATGGGTGGCAGAGCATACCTTTGGGTAGGGGTTTGTTGGTATGGAGTGGGGATAGGCAACCTATAAGAACTATAAAAGTGGGGGAGGGGGTGGGAAGACCATAAAACATTGTCAACAGGAAGCTGGCAAAGTGATTAAAATGATCAGGATGACGTGCACCACCATACATTGGGAATCTGTCTGGTTATACCCTGCATTTTAACACACCCCACAGAACTTTGTTCTAGGCATTATAATTCCTTGAAATGCTAAAACAATATATGGAACAAGGAAACATAAAATTTCCCCTTCATATTCACCTGCTGTTCCCAAACTAGCCCCTTGTAAGGGTATTATTGATTGCAAAGTCACTACCACTGGAAAGTTAACCTATCTACACTCTGGTTAAGTATTTGTTGTGATGTCTTTTCCAGATTCTCCATTGTGAGCAAAATAAATGTCCTCAAACTGAAAAATTGTCAATAGGACTCATTCCCACGCAAGTGCATTGTATTCATAAAAATGTCTATACTTTTACTTATTTGGGGGTTGGCCTTGGAGACTACCTCAGAACAACTGCTCCACATGTGATGCTTATTTCCTACCTAAGATATGAACCCTTAGGTTCCTTCAGCTACTTACAGCTGTCACCTGTGCTACACAAACATGCTTGAGAACATGGACAATGGAACAACTATGCAATCCAGCAATCCAGCTGCTGAGGGCAGACTGAGAAGAAAGAGAGCAGCATGAGGAAAAGTAGCTGTATCCCCATGGTTACTGCAGCACTGCTCAGAAAAGCTTATGATGTGGAATTGAAATTGACTTCTGTCAGCAGACAAAAAAGAAAGAAAGAAGGAAAGAAAGAAAGAAAAGAAAGAAAGAAAACATGCTAAGCACTTGTATGTGTTAAGCTGAATTATATTGCTTATATATTGACCATAATCTTTTTTTTTTAAATTACCAAGAATTTTGTCATTGTATTAGGTAGGGTTCTCTAAAAGAACAGAGGTGATGGAACGTATGTATCATAAAGTTGGGTTCATTTGATTGGCTATCTGCGGGCTGAAGAAGCTAGAGCCTGTGGTTGCTCAGTCTGGAAGCTGAGTGCCTCAGCAATGCCAGCCTGGTGCTAAAGGCCTAGAAGATTTATGAAGAGTTGCCAGTAGTCAGTGCACATTGAAAGGCAGGGGCAGCAGCAACCATGGCAACACACTGTAGTTACTCATGGAGAAGTGAAGCCAGGAGGGAGACGCTTCCTTGGGTCTCTTTATATCTGAGTACCCATTGGAAGGTGCTCTGAGAAAATATACTGCCTCTCAGTTAGTCTTCTGTGAAAACTCCCTCAAAATACACACAGAGGTGTGTCTCCAAGATGACTGTAGATACCATTGAGTTGACAGTCAAAAGTAGCCAACACAGTCTTATCACAGGAAAGAGGATGAACAAACAGAGAATGAAAGAAGGAAGGAGGTGGGGAGACAGAGAGGATATTTGGGGTTAGTCCCATCATTTTTTAAGAGAATAATGCCATGACATAATAATGAATAGCAACAGAATGCTTAACCATAATGATATGATTATTCTTCTTTAAATTTGGTCTCTCAGGGCTGGTGATAAAGTAGTATGGTAGCATACGTACCTAGTATCCTCAAATCTCTGGCTTAATTTCTAATGACAAACACACAGAAACACAACTAGAAACAACACAGGTAACACACACACACACATACACACACACACACACACACACACACACACACACACACACACACACACACACACAGTATATTCCTATACTGAAAGTTCCTAAATTTGTATGCCCAGCCTAAGCTTCCCCTTGGGAACATTGACTAAAGGCTTGTTCCACCATGCCAGGCAAGTCAGAATTTCTTGCTTTTGTTTCTCTTGTGCTATCTGGTGCTTGAAGGTGATGGATGATAGAACCAATCAGTTTCTTTGGTACTTTACCGACCTGTAGATCAAATGACCTGCTCAGGGTCTTCTCTTGGAGACGTGAAAGCTGGCATGCCCTGACTATGCTGCTGCCTTCCAGCTACTCCCCTCTGTTCTCCTCTACCCTCTGGTCATTTCTAGCACAGAAAATAGTGCCAGATGCTCACATCAAAGTCATTTGAAGAACTCTCCTTCGTTCATTGTCTTCCCATATTCTAAAAAAAAAAAAAAAAGAGGCAATAGATTGGTAAGTCACTTGAAGTTATACATTCAAAATACATGCTACGTCACTTCATTTCTAACATCTGGACTGTTCTACCAGTTTTCTAAGTGTGTCTGTCTTCACTGGTACCCATCCTCACCCCTTGGTGTCTCTGTTCTGATCTCATATCCCACTATTCTCCAGCTCTGCTGAACTCGCTTCCTGCTTGATCCCACTCTGCACTCACCTTTTTTTTTTTTGTTTTTCGAGACAGGGTTTCTCTGTGTAGCTTTGCGCCTTTCCTGGGACTCACTTGGTAGTCCAGGCTGGCCTCAAACTCACAGAGATCCGCCTGGCTCTGCCTCCCGAGTGCTGGGATTAAAGGCGTGTGCCACCACGCCCGGCTTGCACTCACCTCTTAAAGCTCCTGCTCTCACAACCTCTCTGCCTTGATGTCGTTTTCTGAGATGATCATCTCCCTGCTTCTTTTGCTTTTGTTTTTACATCAGCTGGTTCAGTGATGTGTTCCACCCAGAACTCACTCATCCCTGTTCTTCTCATGACCGTGTAGGGCACGGTATATCTTACTTTTATTTTTAATTTATTTGTTGCAGAGTACACTTCATAAAGCAAGAATTTCTTAGCCAGGCATGGTGGTGCATGCTTTGAATCCCAGCACTCAGGAGGCAGAAACGGGTGGATCTCTGAGTTTGAACTCTGGTTTACAGAGCAAATTCTGGGACAGCTAGGACTACAGAGAGAAATCCCGTCTTAAAATAAACAAAGCCCCAAGAATTTCATACATACATACATACATACATTCAAACATACACACACACACACACACACACACACACATATATATATATATATATATATATATATATATATATATATATATATATATATAGAGAGAGAGAGAGAGAGAGAGAGAGAGAGAGAGAGAGAGAGAAAGATTTACTATGCAGACCTGGATGACCAGAGAAGTTAATATGTGGACCAGGCTGGCCTAGAACTCACAGAGATCTGCCTGCTTCTGCCTTGTGAGAGAGAGGTGCATTGTCACTCCAGACAAGTCAAAATTTCTTACTGTTCTGTTGCCAAGTGGCTCAAATCAATAATTCATATTAAAATGCAGTTCTTCCAGGGTAGATTGTCTTGCCATGCCTGTGTTCGAGGAGGGAGACCTGGGCTCAGTAATTAGGGTGGCTACAGAGCACAGTACAGAAAGTGATCATAGTTGTGTGTGGGGGGGGGAATGGGTAAGGAACAGAGATGCCCTGGCCTGCTTTTACCACTCTCTAAGCAGACTATGTACCCCAGAGGCTACCGTGACTGTCTACAAGCTATTGCCAACAGAGCTTTAGATCAGCTTAGGAGCCAAGTGTAATCTGGATAAAAGGAATAATGCAGGTTATTCAGTTTCTAATGGCTACTTGCACAGCTTTTTCCTAATTGCATTTTCCACAGACAATTCATGCCAAAATGAACATTTCCCTAATGACGCTGGCAAGACGGTTTGTCAAACAGTGACACCTAGTGAGTGTTACTGTACAGACCTTGTTCTGGGCTCAGTTTCAGGTCCAAAACATTCCACAGACATTCAATTTAGGAGGCAGTCAAGTCTCATTCACCTACTTTTAGTATTAAACTTGGCAGAGTTTGACTCCAAAGTGGCGCTCCCTCTCATTACGGGGCCCCTGGGCACCAGTGAATGAATGCCCTTGGAATGTTGACGAAAATTTTAATCTAAGAAAAACAGCTAGGGGAGAGCTCCAGCAAAATTACCCAGAGAGTCTCTCAAGTCAAGTATAAATGTTTAATATTTGTTAACTGCCGTGGTGCGTGCTCAACACTGAGCACTGCTCCCTTCATAACAAGGAAATAGCTCTGTCTGTCCTCAGTCTGCAGGGGTCTTGGACGAGTTACTGGGCTGGCTCTGATATACCTGTGTCTCACTCCCTGAGAACTGGCACTTTAGAGGCTGCCAGTGCCAAGGGGTGTGATTTAATGGGGGACTTACAGACCTGAGAAGAGTCAGGGACTTTGTGAGAAGTGATAGAATCCTGCAGAACAAGAACAAATTAGAGCCCCAGCAGAGAGTATTTCATTTATTTACTAAACTTCTTTGCAGTTCAGCTTACTACGCCATAAAAGGAGAGAGAACCTTGGCCCGTGGTTTTGAGGAGTCCTGAGATGCATATGGGAAGAATCCTGTACTTTGTGGTGTCCATTTCCTGTGCCTTTGGGATGGGCAGGAGTTCAAAGCTGTTATCCTTGGGTTCTGTGCTCTATTATCCTGTATCAGTTACCGGGGTTGTACGTAGGTGAACAGTGCAGTGGAGAGTGTGCGCATCCTTCTCATTGTCTGTCTGTACTGGTAAAGTACACTTGAGGCAACTAGGCCGGTGAAGAATGACCTTAGTGGTCCCAGCCTGCTGCCTCCCAGCTTATCTTGAGTGGTCTCTGATATCTGCCATTGTGGGTCTAGAGACTTGTCATTCAGATTAAGAGATGAGCTTTGGGACCTGGAGCTATGGCTCCATGGTTAAGAGACTACACTGCATTTGCAGAGGACCTGGGTTCAGTTCATGTCAGATGGCTCACAACCACCTCCAACTCCAACTCCAGGGGATCTGACACCCTCTGCTGTATTCCACAGACATCTTTGCTTACACATACACATACCCACACAAAGACACACATATAAATAATTAAAAGTAAAATAAATCTTTAAAAATACTCGACGGTAATTAAAACAAAGAAACCAACAGAAATGTGATCTTATTTAGATTGCTTAGAGCCCGAATTCTGCTTTATATCTTACTGAATGGCCTCAGTGGGGTCGTTTAAGGTCTCTTAGCTTAATAACTTTCACACACAATTTGTATGAAAGATATACACATAAGCATATATTATATTAATTGCATATAACATCTGTTTGTTCAAAGAGGGATCGAGTAGAAGCTGTCTAGTAAGTAATGACCTGTTGCTCAGTGTGAGATTGCAACACAGTCAGTTTTCTAGAAGGACTGGAGCATCTTGCTCTGTGTACGGATACTCTGCAGTTAATCAAGTGGGAAAACTACCTGATGGCATTTCTCAGACTGCGTCCCCGTCCCTGTGAGATGTTCTTCTCTCTAGCTTCGCTAATGACGATGTTGCTGTATTACTGGCATAACACACTGCATGGATATTCCCCGGAGAAGACACAGGAGAGAAGGAGGATGATAGACTTCTTTGCTCGTGTGGTTTTATGATAGTTTAGCATCGTTTCAGTTATGTTACTGTCTACTTCTTCGTAAAGACACAGCAACCCTGTCGCTCATGGTTATATACTAGCCGCCTTCCATGGGCTTCCAAGAGAGATGGGCATTTGACTCTTATTCTCCTTTGCTCTCCCCTTTCCTCTCTTGGCAACCTTCTCCCCCTTCTCCTTCCTCCCCCTTTCCTTTCACTTTTCTTCTTCCTCCAACTCCTCCCTTTCCTCAGTCTTTCTCTTTCACTGTCTAACACAAAATCTGGAGTTTTCCTTTTGGGGAACCCTATTTGTCATCAGTGAGCCCTTACTTTACAACCTCTAGTCTTCACAGGGAACAGCACAACAGTGTGGAGAGGGATGTTGGGAGGGGTGTGGGGGTGTGGTGTGTTTTATAACCTTTCAGACGTGACATCAAATTAAAATAAAAAAAGATTTCCAAAGTAAGGTTATGCCACTTCAGTGAGGCCTGGTTGCAAGTGGCAAGAAAGACTATAATGGTTCCCTAAGTGTCTTCATAGTTACTCAAGGACATAAGGGGAAACTTGGCAATTGATCTTTGTTCCAGTGAAGTCAGGACTGGGGTGTCAAGACCAACAGGAGTAGACTGCTCAGAGTCCCTTGAATCTTTGCTAACATGGTGATTTCTGGTTCCCGATTCTTGACTTCCAACAGACAGGTTTCTCAGCACATTCCATTGTCATTATGTCCATTAAATCTGTTCTCAGCCATGTTACATATTGTAGTACTTCATTTCACAAACACCAGGCACATTTTCTGCCTTACAAACCAAAATCCTCATTATATTAACTGGCTACCAAGGTCCTTCTAGATGCCCTGGGTCTATGGCCTAACCCTGACTTCTAACCACCTCATCATAATCTTTTGTAATTATTGGAGAATATTTCAGTTATGTCAAAAAGTGTAAAAGTACCTCCCCTGCCAAAAATAGTTCAAATATGGCTTTTTGTTTTAGTTAGTAAGTCTATTCTGCCTTTGCTGGCTTGTTTGTGCATCACTATTCTTCAGTGATGATGAGCTGTGTCTGCTTCCTCAGTGGACAGAGCCTGACTTGGTTTAAATACATTAATTGTGTTCCCTCCTATCCCAGTTTTTGCTTTGCATATGACCCTTCCCTCCTCCCTCCTCCTCCTTCTCTTCTCCCCTCCCCCTCCTCTTCTTCCCCCTTCCTCGTTCTTAAAATCTTATTTTCCTTGACCATGATTCTTTTAGTTTTTATTATCCTTTGTTAGAACAGATGCTATATATTTTATTTCCCCTTTTATAGTTGTTATTACAATTTTAATTTGCATATGGATAACTAAGAAGTTAATGTTTAACTCATAGCTACCTTTTCTAGGCAATTACTTCATTGCCCACTAACAGTTTGAAGATTGTCTCTACTAAGTCCATTCTTTTTTCTTTTTTTTTTGGTTTTTCGAGACAGGGTTTCTCTGTGTAGTTTTGTGCCTTTTCCTGGAACTCACTTGGTAGCCCAGGCTGGCCTCGAACTCACAGAGATCCGCCTGGCTCTGCCTCCTGAGTGCTGGGATTAAAGGCGTGTGCCACCAACGCCCGGCTATGGTCATGGTGTCTTTTCACAGCAATAGAAATCTTAACTAAGACAGGTTGGCTAAGTCCATTCTTAACCAACCTGTCTTAGTTAAGATTTCTATTGCTGTGAAAAGACACCATGACCATAGCAACTCTTATAAAGAAAACATTTTATTGAGGAATACTCACTTATAGTTCAGAGGTTCAGTCCATTATCATGGCGAGGAGCATGGCAGCATGCAGGCAGATGTGGTATTGGCATCGTAGCTGAGAGTACTATACTTTGTAGGCAATAGGAAGTTTATTGAAACACTAGGTAGTATCCTGAGCATAGGAAACCTCAAAGCCCACCTCCACAGTGACGCACTTCCTCCAACAAACCCATACTCCAACAAAGCCACACCTCCCAATAGTGCCACTCCCTATAAGATTATGGGGCCAATTACATTCAAACTACCACACAGCCTATATTTATTGTTTTTCAAAGTTAGTAAAATATAAAAAGTTTACCGATTGCTTTTGTCATCATTGCTGCTAATTATTCCCAAGCTTTTCCTTTATGGGAAACGTACAGTTTCTCAGGTGAAAGATTTCTGGTGAAAAGATACACCAGGGGACTCTGTAATGGCTCACGTGGGTAAAGGCACTTACCTACCATGTGTGTCTGGTGACTTGAGCTGAATCTCCAGAACCCATGGTGAAAGCAGAGGACCAGTTCTACAAAGCTGTCCTCTGACCTCCACATGTACACCATGGGATACATGCAACACACACACACACTGAAGAAAATTGTTTAAAAGAAATACATTCCAGTGTTTCCTTGAATGTATCTCAAGTTTTTATGCCCTTGTTTGTGTATGGTAATTTTGGGGCTTGCTTGGTTCTGTAACTGTTGTTGTAAGTTTTAGTATGTGTAACACCTTGAGGATGTTCTCTTTCACTTTCAAAAATTTATCCTTTTAGCCGGGCGGTGGTGGCGCACGCCTTTAATCCCAGCACTCGGGAGGCAGAGCCAGACGGATCTCTGTGAGTTCAAGGCCAGCCTGGGCTACCAAGTGAGTTCCAGGAAAGGCGCAAAGCTACACAGAGAAACCCTGTCTTGAAAAACCAAAAAAAAAAAAAAAAAAAAAAATTTATCCTTTTAGGTTGATTCCATGTCCTGGTTTTCATGAATAGAGGTGAATGAACATGGTTGGGGCAAGTTATCTGTGGAGTGAGGTGTTGAGTCCTTTGTGAATACACCAAGGAGTGGTCTATCTGGGCCATATGGTGGCTCTACCTTTAGCCTTTTGAGAATTCTCCACATTGATTTCTATACTTACAATCCCACCAATAGTGAATGGGGGTTCCCTTTTTCCACATCCCCTCCAGCGTTTGTTGTTAGCTGTTTTCTTGATCTTAGTCATTTTGACTGTGGTAAAATGAAATCTGAGTTGTTTTAATTTGGATTTCCCTAATTGATAAGAATATTGGACACCTTTAAAGGTATTTCTCAGTAATTTTTATTTCATCCTTTGAGATTCTCTGTTCAGAATGATAGCTCATTTTTAAACTGACTGGCAAAGATTCTCTTCCACTCTGTAGGCTAATTGATTCATTCCCAAGATGTGCAGAAAATTTTAAACTTCCTGAGGACTCACTAGCGAATGTTTTACCTTCATTTGTGAGCAAACGGAGTCCTATTCAGAAAGTCCTTTCCTACACTTCCATCTTTAGGGTACTGCCTGTGTTTTCTTCTAGCGGTTTCAGTGCCTTGGGTTTCACACTGACATCTTTGATGCATTTGGAGTTGATGTTTGTTGACAACAGGCACTTGAGCAAGTATCTGCACGTCAGTGTTCATAACAGCAGTACTCCCAACAGCTAGCAGCAACTCCCATGTGCCTTCAGAGGAGAGGATAAGAAACACGGCATGTCCGTAGGATGAAATTTACTGACTCTGAAGAGAAGAGATTCTGACCTCTGGGAATTGATGGATGACTGGTGAGGGAATGATGGCAATGAAATCACCATTTTTAAAAACCAACCGACCAATGAATGCTTTCACTCATATGAGATGTCTAGAGTCATCTCTCATAGAGACTGACAACAGAAAGCTGGTTGCCAGGATGAGAGGAGGGGAGTGAGGTGGTCATGAATGCATGTGAAGCCTCTTTTCTGCAAGATTAAAAAAAATGTCCCACATCTAGGTCATGTTGTCAGTTTGTGATGAGGTGTATATATGTAATACCATGAGACTGTGCACTTCAAAAAAGTATTGAAATTAGGCTGGGACTGTCACTCAGTGGTAGAGCACAACAGGAACAGGACTTGATTACCAGGACAAAGAAAGCAAGCAAGGAAGGAAGGAAGAAAGAAAAGTTTTATGTTGTATGTATATTAGTAAAATAGAAATAAAATGCAAGATATTTGATGCATTTCTAGGGTTTCTGGGTCAGAAAGTTCCCCCAGCTATTGAACTGAATTTTAGCCTGCATATGCAGTTCCCTAATTATTTTACCATCAGAACATTAAATTGCTTATTTTCCTCCAACGTCTTCCTGGGATAAATAATGAAAAGGACAAAGAAAATTAGACTTGCGGCTTCTATACCAGGCATCGGATTCCGTGGGAAACACTGCGAAGCCAGACCTCACAAGCACTGAACTGATACCCGAACAAAAAATGTGGTCCCTTGATTGTAAATCTTCTTCTTGCTGTTGGCTTTTCTGTCCTAGCAATTACTGATGAGCTCAGGCTCTCGCGTTCTATAAAACAGCATTTCTCAGGCTGTGCCTTGCCCCAACCGATTCCATTTTACACACGACTTTTGACTCCATGTCGAGTACAAATGCCGAAGTGGGATGACCTTGGTGGACACACAGACAACACCGTCTGTCTGTCACGAAACGTGAAGCACGGGCTGATAAAGCATTTAATTCTAAAAGTCAAATGAGTGCCGGACTATAAATATGCCAATATAAATTGGGACCATATGAGCTCATAAGCATATTAAAATCTTATCAGGGAAACTGGCTGGAGAACTCAACAAACACACCAGACTGAAGAAAGAATAAAGAGGACCACACCTGACTGCTATGGTGTTGGCCCTCGCCAGCCTTTCATCTAACCCACAGGTGGAGAACGCTGGAATGATCCAGGGCCTTCATCTCAGGATGGTCCCCACTACTGATAACATCTACTCAAATTGTCTTCCATGCATGCACCCATCTGTCTGGATTCAGTTGTACCCTTTGCCTCTTCTTCAGCCACCTGAGACCCACATCTTGCTTCTCTAGCTCAGTTCAACCCAGAAACTCCGCTCATCCCTGAGGCTGAGCTCAACTCTGACCCTGCAGCTTGTCTCCATGGCAACTCTCCTAGGAGACCTCCCGCAGAGTTCTCTATTTCACTCACACAGAGATGGTCTTTGAGTCTGTATGTGTTCTCTGCCTCTGCTGTTTCAAGTCCTCTTTGGAGCACTTCACATTTTGGTAGAGCTTCTTTAACCCTTTCAGAGAATTTAGCAACTTACAAGTATACACATATAGCTATGGATGGACTTATGATTTATGCCCTGAGAGCTCATATTAGAAGTTAACGTTGAATAAAAAAAAAAATGTTTACATTGGATAGCTATCAAGGTAAATTGGGATGACTTGGTAAATTACAGCCAATGCCATTGACATAGCTTGTGAATTGATTGTTATTCAATACAGTCTGACACACACATGTCCATTTAGGATTCTGGTAGAGCATGCTCTTGACAAGTATCCAGCTGTCTTTTTTTTTTTTTTTTTCATGCTACGACTCACTACATTTTGTTAGAACTCACTAGAAGGTACTAAGTCCTACACCTCATGGAAATTCTTCTTGTGTTTTGGCATCTGCCTTTCCTTTTAACTGTTGCAGATTCTTGGCTTCCTAATTCCAAAATTCTGATCTGAGTACAATTATCTGGGCTACATATGCTTATTTACTAAAAAGGAACACACAGGAAATTCTGCTTTTGCTCAGCTAAGTGAGGAGTTCTGTGTAGTAAAGTCAGTGGGAATTTTCTTTAACCCCTCAATTATTTGAATTCTCTGGAAATTGTCCTAAAAGCATTTAACAAATGAAATAAACTTTGTACAAATAAGCCTACTGAAGCTTGATGAGAACCTTGAGAGTAGCATCTAAACAAGAAGCTGCTCTCTCTTCCCATTCCACTTTGGCATCATAATGTTGCACCCCAGATGGATGCTTCCAAGGATCCACTAGCTTCCTGTTAGAGGCCAGTGCATCTTTTCAACAGGCAGCGGAAACATTTCTCATCCTGTTCCGGCTACAAGTTGCAAAAGCTTAGTTATAGGTCAATGGGATGAAGAGGTGGTTTTTTTTTTCTTCCAATCAGTTCCACTTGAGCATATATGAGATCTCAAAGACTGCCTCCACAGTGACACACTTCCTCCAATAAGACCACACCTACTCCAACAAGGCCACACCTCCTAATAGTGCCACTCCCTTTGGGGGCCATTTTCTTTCAAACCTTCACATTCCACTCCCTGGCCCCCAAAGACTTAAAGCCATATCATAATGCAAAAATGCATTTAATTCAACTTCAAAAGTCCCCACAGTCTCAACAAGGTTTAAAAGTCCGAAGTTCACAGTCTCTTCTGAGATCCATGCAATCTCTTAACTGTAATGTAAAACCAAAATAAAAAAAGAACAGATCATATACTTCCAACATATAATGTCACAGGATATACATTACCATTCCAAAACGTAGTTAAAGGAGCATAGTGAGGAAATACTGGACCAAAGCAAGACCGAAAACCAGCTGGGCAAATTCCAAACTCTGCCTCTCCATGTCTGATGTCAAAATGCTCTTCAGGTCTCCCGCTCCTTTCACCTTTGTTAACTGCAACATACTTCATTCTCTTGGGCTGGTTCCACTCCCTGTTAGCAGCTTTCCTCTGCTGGTATTCCATGGCTCTGGTATCTCCAACATCTTGGGCTCTCCAAGGCAATCCAGGCTTCACCTTCACAGCTTCATGCAATGGCCTCTCTAGGCCTCCATTCAGGGACACCCCTGAAACATGCCTGGCCTCAGTGAAACATGCCTTACCTTAGATTTAGAGGCACATTTCACTGGTCCTTTCTTCTATCCTTAACTCCAGAACCATGTGATTAAAGCTGCCAACTTCTGATGCTTGCTGAGGCTGGAACATGGCACCCTTGTTTGATTATGTCCTCATCATTTTTCTGCTTTCCTTCACTGACTAAGCTTGTCTGTCCTTTAACTTTCTCTGTAGACTAGATGGCCTCAGACTTAAAGATCTGCCAGCCTCTGCCTTCTAAGCGCTGGGATTAAAGGCATGCACCACCACACCTGGCTCTAAGCTTTTCTTTAAATCCTTTTCACAAGTGGGATCCTGCCCTGAGGTCACCACTCCCTTTATTCCATTTCTTAATCTGTTTATATTCTTGAATATAGGATTTAGCTCTGTTCCACTTCCTGGTGCTCCTTTTCTCCTCAAATATTTTTCCTTGCTCAGCTTGCTCCTTTTCATTATACATCGTCATTAGAGTTAACACTAGTAACCACACAACAGGGTCTATACTAGCCTGCTTTGAGGTTTCCTTTGCCAAGGAAATTAATCCAAAACTCTTCATGTTAGCCTCAGGCAAACTTTTCAGACAAGGGCAAAAAAGCAGCCACATTCTTCACCAAAATATCACAAGAATGATTTCTAGGCAACACACTAAAATGTCCTCCAACTTTCTCCAACAAGATCACACCTTCTCCAACAAGGCCACACCTCCTAATAGTGCCACTTCTTTGGGGGGGCCATTTTCTTTCAAGCCACCACATTGGGATAATGATAGAACACCTACAACAAAAAAAAATAATGTTTTGCAGTAAGCCCTATGCACCAAAGCTGCCATAGCTACACTAGAGAGCAAGCATCTTTCTGGGTAAGGGAAAGCAATAGCAGAGGTTAGTTGTTACAAGAAGGCCTGGCTGCTTAAACTCCAGCAAGTTCAACTGTCCAAACGGTTTGTGAATTGTAAAGTTCAGAAGGAAAAGACACCAAACTACAGAGATGTGATTCTTAGAAATAGGCCTGCAATAAAAGGATTTAAATAGCAATGAAAGCCTGCCCTAAGATCTGCCTGCCAGCCTGTGTGGTGGATCACTGCACACTGCAAAACTCCATCACTGCTCTGAGTTCATCCCAGTACCTCTGGCATTAGGAACAAAAATACCAAATCAATGTCATAAAATTATGATGTCTGAGCATCTACATGTGATTGTTGTTAGGGAACATTAACATGAAGATCTGCCCCTTGGGGACTCACCCAGCATCCTGACCGTGTCATTTTACATAAAGTCCCCTTTAAGGGAAACACCCCCACCTTCTTTCTCTCTTCCATTCCCTCTCCCTTTCTCCCCTTACATGAGGCTGCACGCACCTCCGCTTCCTCTCTTTCCCTCTTTTTCTCTTTCTCTCTCTTCCCTTTCCCCTCCCCCCTTAATAGTAAAACTTTCCACATGGATGCCGTGTCTATGTCTGCATGGTTGAGTAATTTTTCTACCTTGCCACACCACCACCCACTGCATCTGCATGGCATGTCTCCCTCACCTGCTGTGGAGCATCTTGGCTCAAACCTGCCAAGGCTGCTGCGCGTGTACGCGCACTGTTTTACAACAATTGTGTTTCATTTTAAAATTTATGTCAGCTAAACATACTCAGAGGAGGGGCACCTGTCAGATCTTTGGTAGTAGGAAAGGAGGCTAATTACCAAGCCCAGCCATGAAGGATGTATAGAAAGCAACGAGTAAGAATGGACAGGGTAGAATAGATCAAACAGAAGAAGCAAGATGCACAAATCCCAAGAGTGAAAGTAATCATGGTGTATGAGAGTGTGTGTGTGTGTGTGTGTGTGTGTGTGTGTGTGTGTGTGTGTGTGTGTGTGTGTGTTTATTGAATGGTAAGGTCTGAGGGCAATATGAGTTACAACTATTAAAGATGTAGCCGGAGAAGTTAGTGATGCTTCAACCATCTAACAAGAGTTGACAGGGCTTCCAACCAAAGCATAGCTAATAGGAATGATAAGAAATGGATGACTTCTATAAATAGCAGAAGAGATAAAGTCAAGAGACTGTTGCCGATGATGAATATAGAATAAGACATTGGAGTCCATTATTTGTCCTGGCATACGCTTCAAGCAATGAGGAGCCTTGAAATGGAGGTATGTGCTTGGCCAACATGCTTAAGAAGTAGTGATGGACAGTGGCAGAGGCCAATGTTGCTAACAATTCTACAAATTTCTGTATTTTTTTTTTTATAAGACTTACACTTTCTAGATCTTTCTTCCTCTCTGGTTGTTCCTCACACAGGGCTCACTCCTTAACGTTGCATTTAAGTAAACCCTGTCAGGAGGAACCCTAAACACATTCATAGCTGCTGCCTGAAAGTCACCTACAGCAGGGGATGAGGAAACACTCACAGTGAGGCATGGCCTCAGACTCAGCCTCTTTACCTGAAATATTTCGATAACAAAAGATTCAACCAGTGGAAGACATTTTCTGTGGTTTGGGTAATAGCTTCAAATCCTTCCTTTGTTTGATGCTTGAAGTCAGAATGCAGTTAAAATGATTCCATAGAGCAAACTGGTTGTTAAAAAATCAACTTCTTTTAACTTTAAAACTCAGAGAATTTGTTTTCCTAGTGACCATAGTTAAGATATGTCTAAGATCCTCAGTCATATCCAGAACATCCAGGAACATTGCCTAGAATCAAGCAAAAAGAAAATTCTTTTCACATACTCTTGACGGCAACTTAATTTGATCTCCATAGAGCTGTCTTGGCTGTTGTTACAGTGTGAGTGAAAATGTCTGAGGTTTGAGAGGAAACAGATCATCTTGGGAAATCACTCTGCATGACAAGGGAACTGTAACTCTAGCGTTCAAACCACATCAATCATGGGGGTGGAGAGCACAAGTTAGTGCCATATGAAAATAGTTGGGGTGTCTCCAAAGTCTGAACGAGAGCCTATAGCAGCAATGTGATGTTTAGTTTTAGGGGTGGGGCTTTCCTTTTCAAACAGTTTGAAGAGACGCTTCTTTTCCTGATGTTGCTCTGGTTGATATTTTTAAACACTTGCTAAGAACAGCAGCTTTGGGAAAGAACTGTGCTGTTGATACAAGATCCTACACATTTGGAATAAAAAACACATGTATGTTCTAAGCATTACCGTTGACCAGTTTGTTTTATACAAATGAATTCTATTGTTAGGGATTTTTTTTTCTCAGAATGGATAATGATGTGTGATATTTACAAATGATCTAATCTATTCTTTGTTTCACAATAACAGAGGGAAGGAGGGAACAGAAGCTAACAGCAGAAGGGAAGGAGAGAGACACAATATCTAGGGACACATAGGGGCTTAAGGGATAACAGCCATGAGCACACAACAGCAGTAGGAAGATGGTGGCTAGAAAGGAGGAAGAAAAAAACACACATTTAAAAGCTGAGGATTTCTCAGTTCTCATGGAACTGAGCTAGAGACACTAAAAAGAAAGAGTTCAATAATTTGACTACATTTCTGATAATTAATGATCTTCTAGGGCATAAATATATACTCTTTCAATACATACTGCTATTTCCCTGTTCACACATACACATGCATATATTTATTTACAAAAGTATGGTGACTGAAAAAAATAATATCCGGAGCAACAAGCTATGGCATACCCATCCTTCTTTGTAGGTGGTAGCCCACATTTGCCTGATAGTTATGTTATTATTCCAGGTTCTGTAGTATGTGGTTGAGAACACTTTGTTTTGTTATGATCATGTTTCCTGTCAGAAGCTTTCACTGTGGGGGACTAGGGAGGAGAGAGATCAATGTAAGTGCAACTGGTGCAAAAAAAAAAGAGAGAGCCTCATAACACCAGGCACTCACTCTTTCCAAAACAAATGGGGCAAAAACAGAGACCCACAGCCAGATGGTGTGCAGAGGGTGAGAGACCTTGGGATACTCCGTCCTATATGTGATGTATCCATCAAATCCCTCCCATCAGGGCTCAGGGAACTCTGTGGAAGAGGAGGCAGAAAGTTTGTAAGAGTCAGTGGGCATGGAAGACACCAAGGAAAATGAGGCTTTCAAGACACAAGACTGACATAAATATGAACTCACAGAGAGCGTGGCAGCATGCACTGGGCCTGCATGGGTCTGGATCAAGAGGAGTCTCAGCACTGAGAGGAGATCATGGACACAAACCCCCATCCCTAACCAGAAGCCATCTCCAGTTGACAACCACTCACAAATGAAAATATAGTTTTCTCCAAATGGAATCTCACTGGAGATACAACCCACTCTTAAGAGCCCCATGCCCAGCAGTAAATGGCCAACACAAAATGAACTCAATAGAATCTTTGAAGGTTCTTTGTTTCCTAATATTTTGTTTGGGCATTTTTAAAAAAACCTTACAGGTCCTTTGTACCTTTGCATATATACTTATATTATGGCTTCTGGGTTTTTGTATTTGTGGTGTTCTTGTGTGTATGAACTCATGTGTCTTGGCATCTGTGTGTTTCTTGTGCTCTTTGTTTCTTTCTTTCTTTTTTTTTTTTAGAAATTTTTCCTCTTATTGAAAATAGATTTTTTTCCCTCACATATATATCCTGATTATGATTTCCCTCCCTCTGCTCTTCCCAATACCTCCTCACTTCCCCTCCCATCTGGCTTCTACACAATAGTAATATAATATGATTAACGAAGCCTAACTCATTGGAATGGGCAAAGCAAACAAAGAGAAAGAAAGAAGCCTAAAAGAAACAAAGACCCGCTAGTTCACACACTCAGGAACCGCCCCCCCCCCGCCCCCAAAACCACTGATAGCTTTTTCTTCTGTTTGTCTGTGTTGTTTTGTCCTATTCCAGTTTTTATTTTTATTTTACTATTATTCTTTGGATGTCTGTCTGTTTGAGGGACAGAAGGGTATGGACTCAGCAGAGGTAGGGAAGATCTCAGAGGAGTTGGGGGAAGGGAAACTGTAATCAGAATATAGTGTTTGAAAAAAAATCTATTTTAAATAAAAGAAAAATGGGCAAAAAGGAAAAGAATCCTATAACACCGGGTACCCACTTACTTGATATTCAGCTAAACAATAGGCTTATTTAAGTAGTTCATTGAGCATGTAATTGCAAAAAAAAAAAAAAAACACGTGAAGAAAGCAGTAATGGTGTTGGCCATACAGAGCTTGAAAGAGAATTGTTTAGCTTGTATCTCCATTAAATCCTCAATCCTTTACACATTAGCATTGTTACTTTACCTTTTCATTAATAACTTTTCTTTGCCAGTTTCACACACACACACACACACACACACACACACACACACACACACATTTATTTATTTATATTCTGTTCTGGTCACTCTCCCCACACTTTCTCTGATTTTCCTCTGACCCTAGCCACCCCATTTCTTCCTTACAAAGCTCTTTCCCACACTTACTGCTTTCATTTTGTTTGGTGTCCCATGGAGTTTTTAGCAAGGGCTCTCAGTGTGATCCTGACTTTGAAACTAACCATCAGAGCTTCATAGGCTCACCAGTGGTATACAGCTGGAGACTATATTTGTTTTTTTATAATTGTGTGATTGAGTGGCATTTAACTGGGGTCAAACCACTGCTCTGAAGAAAAGGGAACATGATTCATAGGAGGAGAAACGTGTGATACGACCTATACATGTGACGTGTAGATAGGCAAGTTGGAGAAGGACAGTGTATCTGAGAAATAAAGGATTTACCTGAGATCTGACAGATGTTTAGTGACAGTCCTAGGGGAGAAGGGGAGGGCAGACATATGTTTGTAGAGAGAGGACAGGAACAAAATGGAAGAAGTGAGCAAGTTAGCTTCGAAGAGGTGAGGAAAAATCTGAGTGGCTTCTGCACAGAAGGGAAGACAGCAGTTCAAGACGAGAGAGACGTGAGCAGAAGACAGCTCCAGTCCTCTACCTTATGGGGAAGGAGAGGCTGATAAAGTTGATTCGGTCAATGCTTTAATGAAAATGATGCTGTCTGTGCTGTATAAAATAGGCTGAGGAGAAACAGAGATGAATACATTGTAAGGAAGCAAGCAACGGCAGCAAACAAGGATAATAAGGTAACAGTAAGATAGTAATGAGAGCACTGATGGGATTAAGACAGTCATGATGGAGATGAAGAAATACACAGGACTCTGAAAGTTATTTTAGAGTTAAGTAAAATAATATCTAATGGTATGTTTCATATTAGGACTTAAGGATCTATCAATAACGGTTGTGGAATATCGTGGTTAAGATAGGATTCTAGAAGGATGCTATGTGAAGAACAATGACATTTGGTGTTGGATAAATTCTGGGTTGGAAGGCCCACGAAGAGGGAATGTGCGTGGGAGGGAGCTGTTTGGATCTGAAGCTCAGTAACCCTGTCTAGAATGAGTGTATCTATTCAACAGCTTTTGATCTACCTAGAAGAAGAAAGTGGTGTGCTGAGCTTGGGAACCACCCTGAGCCAGATCAAGTTTGGTTTCTGCTCATGCAGAGAAGTCAACTGATGAACCTACACTAAATCAAAAATTTCAAATTCTGTGCTTTTGCATCCAGAGTCTAAATTTTGATGTGGCAAATAAATGTCATCAATGAGTTCTCTTCAAATTCAGTTTCACAAAGTTTTGTGGTGTTGCTACAGAAATAAAATATCTGGCTTTTACTGATAGATACTTCACCCAAATATTTATTACTGCGCTACACCTTTCCCAGACCCTGTTACCTATCCCTTCACTTGTAAGTTACCCCACAAAATAAACCTCCCTTTTAACTACGTGGAGTTGCCTTCATATTACAACCAATGTATCAGTACATGCACTTACCATTTTATGTAACTCACTGTTGATATTGCAAAGCATAAATCAGTGGTGATATTATTTAGTACTTGGCATTGTGTTTGTTTAAAAAAAATTATCTCAAAATTATTATTGTGTAGTATTAAAAGGGGAAGTTAGCTGTAATCTGTAGCATCGATGGGGGGAGATGTGCAGATCTAAAGAAATAATATATTGCTTTGAGATAAAATCACTTGTGTCCTAGTCACATGAAGGCTGAGAAAATTCTCTCTTCTGCACACACAATGGAGAAGACTGTTCCCAATATGATTTTGGATTATGATTATCCCTACATTGAAAAAAACACGACAAATTTCAAAAGTGAGTGGTAGAGAAAGCCAGTGTTATCTGCAGTGAGAAACCACTGGCCTGACTCTATGTGGCTGATAGTCCCGGAGAAAAACACATATCATTTCTAAACGAAGCTTAGCTCAAATCTGCAAAGAACTGAGGTTTCTTTCATTGCCTAAGAAATGCAACAGAAAATGAAAGCCAGCATATACCAAATTGTGGGTACAAAAGAAGAGATACACTGTTAAATGAACTGCAGGAATGCTGCAGCTTGGATTCAGGATCTAAGTCGGCAAAATATGAGCTGGTAGTTCATCTGGTACTTGGGGTAACAACTATGCCATGAGAAGTCCCCTCATGTTAAATCCCCAAAGGTTACCATCCATGCTGAATAACTTAAACAGAACTTAGGGACAATGCTGCAACCTGATTTTCACTCTACATTTTGATGATCTGTGGTGATGGTTTTCTTTCATTTGATGCAAAACAGAGTGGAATACAAATTCACTTGACAGATTTTGCAGAAAAAGCTCAGTTTGTTATCTATCTGTCTATCTATCTATCTATCTATCTATCTATCTATCTATCTATCTATCTGTCTCCTCCCTCCTTCCCTCATTCCATCTCAACAATTACACAATTTATCCTACCAGTCTGCTTGGAATACCTTAGGAGAATTTATGTGTTTATAGGTTCCTTCAAATGCTGTTTGTATTACAAATCCATCTGATGTACGTTGCAGATTTGGTATTTGTGATTGGTAGTTAATGATACCATTATTATTTAGACATGGCAGTTCTATTTGCTTTGTTTAACATTGTTTCTATTATTTTAAGAGTAATAATTTTCCTTTCAGAAAAGAATGATCAAAAACCAGATAAAAGATCTCAATCTCGAGGCAATTCTGCAAACATTTGTGAATATTTTCCTTATTTTAAAATGTCTGCACACATGTGCACACCCACGTGGGACGTGCAAACTGTGCACCACATTAATTGGAGAGGAGGGAGTTGGAGCTTGACATTAAACATGTTTGATATCAGTTCTTGTATGCCCCAGAAGACTGACAAATCAGATGAATAGAGGGGAGATGAGGTGGTCACTGAACAGCGCGTGGGGTGCCTGAACAAAACACCTAGAAACAGAAGTACATGCGCAGGAGGTTCATGGGTGCAGGGCAGGTGAGAGGAGTGGATTTATGCGTTCTCTTTCAGCTTTAAGAAAGTGTGGACAGCAGGGCTGAGCCCAGGAGCAGTGATGGTGATGGGGGGCGCGTTGCAGCAGAACCTCAGGTAATCTATGGGCATCCGTATGGTAATTTAGAGTTATCTGACGGGGCAAAAGAGCAATTGTTTTCTTTAATTTTAGATAAGATACCTTGACATACTCATATCATTAGACTCCAAAAGTCGTCATTGATGTAGCATACCCTTGACCTTTCAAAGCTTTGTGTCTTACCTTATAGATACATCTGGAGCCCTTCAATATGTACACTGCCTGTTGAAACTGAATACTAAACAATAATGTATAGGATACTCACTGTCTTTTCAAAATCATCTCTGCAAGGACTATCTCATCATTCTGCTTAATTTTGTGGGCTAGAATTTTGTCATTGGCTACATTATAAAGGCGGGGCAGTAACTCTTCATTCTGGTTGACAAATAATTAGCAAGGATTTCTTTCTCTCAGTGTATATAGCAGCACCTCTAGACATCTCTGTCATATACAGTGAACCCATGAAAACACAGCATCAATGATCTGCTACTGGAGAAGTTATTGTTTAGAGCCAAAAGAAAACATAATGCATTCTAACGATACAGAAATATCTAAAATCTTGTAGATATGCTGGATTCTGATCCGGTGCGAGAGGAGGTGACTCTGCCTCTCTCTCTCTCTCTCTCTCTCTCTCTCTCTCTCTCTCTCTCTCTGTAAGGGGGTGTTTTCTCTGTTGCACAAAGGCAAACTGTGAGACTTGGAAGAACTGCCTCTTTAGTATACTCATGAGACCATGGACTTTCACACGGTTTCATTCTTACAGGCCTCTTTCAGACGGCAAAAAGATTAACCCTTTGGTGTCAAAGTAGCATCATCTGTCACACATGTTCTCAAGAAAAGAAGTCAAAATAATCTTATCCTGGTGGAAGCTGTGTTTTCAACTCTCTGAGTGACAAGGACATTACTTTTGAGAAAAGGTTGGTTCTCCCCTGCCAGCAGCTTCCACACAGGAATATCCTTCCTCTGAGTGGAGTGTTCCCAGTCCCTTAGGCAGCCTGTCTGTTCAAGTTATTCACAGCTAAAATGCACCAAAGGTGTAGACTGTAGAAGAATGAAAACGACCCTCATATACATTAACAAAGGTGGAAGGTAGCTCCTCAAGGACTGACAGGTAAGACCTGGCTATGTAGAACAAGGAGCTTAGCCTTAAAATCAAACATGATGCCTTGTGCAAAATACTCTTACATATTATAAAGTAATTTTTAGTCATGGCGAATGAAAGTCTTGATTTTTATAAATTTCACCTTTAATTAGCTTTATGCAATAACAACTGCATTTAAAGACATTCATCGTAGTGTTCAGTTCATTGTGAAGTATGCTTTTCTGTCACAGGACAAAAACATTTGTTTAAGGGGAGCCGGCATTACTACTTCATAACATTTTTCGGCTCTGCCACGAGGTGGCAGCACACACAAGGATGCTCATTGACAGGGTAGCAGATCCTTTGGATTTGAAACATCAAACAAGTGCGATTCCAAGGTTAAACTTCCCTTTCTAGAGTGTAACAGGTTAGCAATTGTTCCTAAGTTCAAAACTAAACATATTTTTCACTCCATAATATCAAGTTTATTCTTTCACAAATTAAGCTATCTGGTTAAAAAAAATCTGTTCCTTTTTAGATCAGAGAAAATAGTTTCATATAAATCCCATGTAGCTTCTGTTAGATGTGGACTCACAAACTAAACACAGTCATATGAAATTGCTATTGTATCTTAAATCTTCACTTGGATTCAACATTGACTGTTGGCATTCTGATGGGTCTCTGAGATTCCTGTGCCCCATGACTACTCTGTTAAAACAAAAAGAAGGAAATAATAACTATCTTCGCGTCTCTCACATTTTGGCTTATTAATAGCAATATTCAGGCGCTGATCCAGTATATGAATTTGATTTACCCTGTAGCATAAAACTCCATGCTTCAGGATTCAATGCACTCTCAGAACTGTTTGCAGCATCCTGCAGGGCTTGGAAGTGTTTTCCCTACTAAAGGAAAATGCTTGGAGAGCTGGTCCTCCTTTCCCAGAGGTGGTGTAAAGCCCCATTGCCCAGTGTGCTGACTTCTGAAGTTTGCGGGTGAGATGTATGGATGGGCATTGTTGTCATGGTGAACGGGGTCCTTTCTGCTGACTGATGCTAGCTGCAGACAGTGCAGTTTCTGCACAGCTCATCAGTTTGCAGGGCATGCCTCTCAGATATAATAGCGTTGACGGAATTCAGAGCCATGGTGGTTTAGACTGAGCACCAGAAAGTGACCATAACATTTTTTTTTTACAAGTTTGGCTTTAGGAAGTGTGTTGGAGCGTCTTCTCCCACCCGGTGACTAATCTGTTATCTATAGTCCTCTTCTTGTTCAAGTCACAGTCTCACTGAGAAATGGTCTGTCCTTGTTGCATAGAATAGGATAATATGCCAGTTCAAAATGATGATTTAAAAAAGTTAGTCATTTCACAAGGCTCTGACTTAGTTTTCTCACCTTTACAATTCAATTAAAATATCAAATGACTGTTGAAAGGTCCACGGTGAATTCTTTAGTGAGTTCTCATGCAGTGGTAAGAGAATCCGCTTCCACCGCTGTTTTTCATTGGTTGCTGTCAACTTCCAACAGCTGACTTCTTCCTCATCCTCATGGTTCTTGCCTCCTTCACAAAACTTCTTCCGTTTATTTTATTTATTTATTTATTTTCTGTTTTTTGAGACAGGGTTTCTCTGTGTAGCGTTGCGCCTTTCCTGGAACTCACTCTGTAGGCCAGGCTGGCCTTGAACTCACAGAGATCCGCCTGGCTCTGCCTCCCGAGTGCTGGGATTAAAGGCGTGCGCCACCACCGCCCGTTTTAATTTTTAGTTGAAAGATTTATTTATTTTGTGTTTCTGTGGGTGTGATGTGGACGTTCAATTGCCACTGTGCCTGTGCTTGTGTGGAGATCAAAGGACAGCTTTCAGGAGTTGGCTGTCACCCTCAACCTTGTTCAGACAGGGTCTCTCTTGTTTATGCCTTTGCACTTATCCTCCAGGCTAGCCGGCTGGCAGGGCTTCCAGGGGATTCTTCTGTCTGCCTATTTCGCCGTAGGAGCACAGATACTGTGCATGCATGCTACCATAGTGGTCTTTTTACTGCAGTTCTGGGAATTTAACTCAGACAGCCCCTTCTGAGCCATCCGCCTGCCTGGCCTCTCTTTTGCAGATTTCTTGATCCAGTGGCATGGTATGCTTACTAGCAGTTCCTGAGCAAAATCTCTTTATTAATGCTGTCTCTGCCACTTTGCAACCCATTTTGGACTTGATTAAGACAATTGCTTGAATTTGTTTTTTTGCCTAACATCGTCTCCATATCATAAAATAAATACGAAATGAACAGCAAGTCATAACATATTGGATAAAAATCCACATTCAAATAATGCAAAACATACCCATATTTATTAAAAATGTGTTCCAATATCAAATGGCAGATTTCAACAATACCAAAAAACCACAATTACTCTTGCATCAACCTAATAGTTAATTTTTTTATAGCTTCACCCTGCCCAAATGAAAGGCCTCAGGAAAAAAGCTCTGTCAGGTTTGTCTGTTGTATCTTGGCATTTTGGAACAGCACATAGTGGGACAGCACATAGTGGAAGAGCACATAGTGGGTGTTCACTGACCATGTGCTGGCTGTATTGATGTAGATGCTGGGATGAATAGCCACGGTGAGATGGCGATGTATTTAAGCAGGGCAAGTGGTAAGATGGAAGGGCAGAGAGGGTGGGGTTCACATGGCTGTTCCCCTTCACTGCTGAGCACTCCTGTAACCACATAGACCTTGGGGTTCCATTTAGTCCATGTAGAAAATAAAATGTTTTTGCTCATATCTTTGCCTCTCTATGAATCCTTTTTAGACAAATTAGACGAGGTCACATAGATGAAAACTAGCTCCTTCTCTTCAATCATTGTTTTCCTAAACTCTGATCAATGATTCACTAAAGTCTTCCTTGGGGGCTCTATTGTAAGGACCAGCCATCAGCATCTTGTCTGAGCTTCTGTAAGGATTTTCCTGAGCGTTCTAGTTGTAGGAGGTAGCCTGGTGAAAAGTGAGCAGATGTAAATGACAGAAAGGGACAAGTGCTGACTATATTTTTCCCATCTAGAATTTGTATAAATGTATTGGGGAAAATATACATTTTATTGACACTTTGAGGTGGCAAACATTCATTGTATGTGGCAGTTAAGTTTTATAAGAACGTTTGATACAGTATCTAATGATTTTAAGCATAATCCCCATCACACCCTTGACTCTCCCCCTTTCTCACCCTATGACTCTCCATCGTTCCCTTTTCTTTCCTAGACAATTTTATTTCTCTTTCCATGTCATATATACATGCAGGACTTTATTTCTCCCTATGAAATCTAAGGTCCACAACAACTTATATCAACATGTATCTTTCTAAGAGTGACTTAATTTGTTTTAATTGATTATCTCCAGATAAATCCATTTTCTTGAAAAATGATACAATTTTGAATGGAAAACGTCTACTGTTTATATATTCACCAAATTTTCTTTAGACATTCTTCCGTTGATGGGTACCTAGGTTGATTCCTTAACACAACTATTGTAAATGTGAAGCTATAAATATGTATATGCAAGTGCCTCTGTGATATGTTGACTTGGAGTTCTTTTGGAAAATACCCAGAAGAGGCATAGTTGGTCCATGGGCCACGGTAGATCTATTTTTAGTTTTTAAGGAACATTTATCCTGGTCTTCACAGTGTCTTCATCATTTAGCATTGTGGCAGTGGAAAATATTTTAAAAATTATTCTACATTCTCATATCTCATGGCATATCTGCCAGTGTCCTCCAAACTTGCCAAGGAGCCAACCATTCCAGTCTTTGTAGTGTTTAAGATCATGAGGTACTTAATTCATAAAATTTGGGACAGAAATTTGCTGGAGATGTGGCATGATTGGACAGGTCAGACTTGCATTTCTGCTGACAGGCAAAATGAAAAGAATTCTGACAGAATCAGAAGAGGGCTTTTCAGTAGGCGAAGAAAGATGTAGTGCGCCATTCCTGACATCCTACCTTTGATGATCGCAAATGAATCCAGTAGATGGAAATTAACATAGAGACCCACAAATATCCCTGGTTTTTTTTTCTTGATATTTAAGCACAAAATGTTGGGTTGTCCATGTCTCCCATCTTAGAAATGTTGCTGAAGCAAATGCTGACCAATTTTCTTCATCTTCACCTCTGCCATCTGGGTCCAAGACACACTCAATCCTAAGGAAGATCATTGTTGTGTCTCCTAACTCATCTTGTGGTTTTTGTTCTTGCCTGCTAGTAGGTTTTAAATCCAACAGCCTGGGTGTAGGCAGAGTTTTTATCGGGACCACCAACCAACTCTGCCCCACCAACTGTTACCAAATAATTACAGACTTGTTAATTATAAATGCTTGGCCGATAGCTTATGCTTGTTACTAACTAGCTTTTACATCTTAAATTAATCCATATTTTACCTACATTCTACCATCTGCCACATGGTGGTACCTTATCTCAGTATGGCATGCTCATCTGCTGCTTCCTCTGTGTCTCACTAGCTACTCTCCAGACTTCGCCCTTCTTCCCAGCTTCCTCCTAGTCTGGCTCTCCAGCCCCATCTCTTCCTGCCCAGCTATAGGCCAGTCAGCTCTTTATTAACCAATGAGAGTGGTACATATTTACAGTGTACAAAGATTGTTCCACAGCATCAGGGTGATTTTGTTAAAATAAATGCATAACCATATCACTTTTTGGCTTCCTGAACCTAACAAACTAATCTCTTCTTACTCAGCAGACAACAGAAAAACAAAAAAACAAGTAACAAACCTGAAAACGACTTCAGTCTCCTATGGTACATACATCTGCTCCTCCTTTCTCTGATGTTCTTTTAGATGCATGCTGCTCACTCTACTCCATTGTACTGGGCATCATCGCCTGCCCTCTTTCATATTTATTCTTTTTCACAGGCCAGTCTCCTTGCTGCTCCTTAAGCTTAGCTACCAGTTAGGCTTCTCCACAAAGGTTTTCATACTTTCCTGGAATATTCTTGCTCTACATACTTGCTTAGTCTAAATCCTCATCTTCCCGAGATGGATGCCCAAGCCCCATTTTTCCACAGAGTGCTCTCTGGCTACATTATTGGAAATAGCTGTTACCTCCCACCATTGCTGTCCCCATTTCCTGCTTCTTCTCTCTCTAATTCACGTTACTGGCATCTAATGCTGTGTATATTTTGCTTGTTAGTTTTACTCACTGTCTTCCTTTTTTTTTTCTTGGTGTGAGGCAGTGTGCAGTGCTAGGAACTGAACAGAGGGCCTCACACATGCTAAGCACGCACTCTACCACCAAGCGGTATTCTGCCGTCTTCCTTTCCCTAGTGGTTCTCAACCTGTGGGTCATGACCCCTTGAGGAAGATCAAACAACCCTTTCAGAGGGGTCACATTTTAGATATCCTGCATATTAGATATTTACATTGTGATTCATAACAGTAGCAAAATTACAGTTGTCAAGTGGCAATGAAAATAACTTTATGGTTGGAAGTCATCACAACATGAGTATTACAAGGTTACTGCATCGTTAGGAAGGTGGAGAACCACTGCCTTAGTAGAACCTAAAATCCAGAATGGCAAAGTGTTACTTTTTCTTTCTTTTAAAAAATACGGAAACTGTATTAGATGGGTAAGACTCAGATTCAGTCATTATCATGTCACTGAGACTCAACTGAGGTTGACTTTGCCCCACAACTTATGTATTTAAGCTATTTCACAATTTGAATAGCACTATCCCTAGGAGCAAACACATTTAATTAATTATGTAGTATGTACTTGAAATGAATGTAAATGTACTACAATTAATTATATAATTCACACTTGAAATTAGTGTGTGTGTGTGTGTGTGTGTGTGTGTGTGTGTGTGTGTGTATTTGTTGCTTGATATTTCCCCATAACGTCATGTATTTGAACACTTGGTCCCCCAGCTAATGACATTCTTTGAGAAGGTTCTGGAACCTTTAGGAGTTGAGTCTTGCTGGAGGAAGTAGGTCACTGGGGTATGGGACTTGTCCAGCCTCTGCATTGCTGATGCCACATGACTGGTTGACAGCCTGCCTTCTGATCCTGGCATTGTTTTCCGACCATGATACAAGGCATGCCCTGGGTTTGGAAGATGAGCCTTGCCTGCCCTAGACTGCTTTATGTAGGCATTTCGTCTCAGCAATGAAAAATGTAACTAATATATGCACATTTATATTCATGCACTCATCTATAAGGATTTACACATATTAAAATGTGTCTAACAAAATCACAGCATGAAGGATGTGTAGTAGAATCAAAAGAAAGACTATTCAAGAGCAGGGTGCAGGTTGGATGCTGCTGCTGTCTGCTCTACTGTACAGCTTTCTTGTAGCTTTGTGTCATACCTTACCTTCGCAGCTCATTCTCTTCTTGGGTAGTTTTTTTTTTCCTCTATAATGGATAGTATATCCTCCTGTAATACAGCAGTTATTTTCAGTGACTGTTAGCTTATTTTAAACAACACTATGGTCAAGAAAAAGTTTGATACTGATCTGTCAAGGATAATAACAAACCAAATACTTGGAAGTACTATGTACAGTTGCATTTATACCATTTCACTATAAAATAATATATGTGTGGGGTGGGGGCCTTCTGACTAGATGTGAGCTTCCTAGAGTGTTTTATTAATTCCTAGTCCATGGTGGCTGGAAGGTGATGTTCAGCAAACGCTTTAGCTTGAAGAGGCAATATGAAAATCCATGCACTCATAGTAGTGTAGAATATAATCATGATACTAGCAAGGATAAGAGAACGCAGAGTCCTTTTGGAAGCATGCTAGAGATTGAACCCAGGGCATCTGACACAATAAACATATACTTATATTTTTGGTTGTGAGCCTAGCCTTTAACGGCTGAGCCATCTCTCCAGCCTAATAAACGTATACTTACCTTTGAGCCCTATTTCCAGCCCTAAGGGGATCTTCTTTTTCTTTTAATCTTGATTTTTTTTGCACTTTCAAATCTTTACTGTTTTAATATTGGACTGATCTTTTATCATATATTATGCAAATGACTTCTAAGTGCCTAATGAATACCTTTTTCCAAAACCCAACCATGAATTATCTTTTAATGAATGTATTACTCTAAACAGTCATAAGATGTTGGGAGGACTGAGGCCTCTCCTTGCTAATGTCAACAGAGGAGACAACCCTATAGAATTCAGGTGACAATTGCCTGGAGACTCCTTTTGAAGATTGCTAACTATTTGTGGCTGATCTTAAAGTCAGGTAAATTACAGAGTACTTCTCACTTCCCTCCCCCAAAACATCACAGAGAGGTTATTTTTTCTTTTTAATGAATTTGCTTTAGCAATCCACAGAGGCAAAATCAAAATTATAATCAAAATTATAATCGTCTGTATACAGTAATACTCCCTTTGAAATGTACACATTTTATGGAGAATGTGTCTGATAATGAGTTCTCAAAAGGTCAAATGCTGTTAATTACATATAGTAACTAGGTTCAAGCTAATGTGTATTTAATAAGCAATTAATATGGCTCATCATGAGCCCCCTCTCCCCGAATGCTTATACACAGCCTTTGAGAAAAGGAGCCAGATTGATATACATTTCTAGTTCTCTGGGTGGGAAACAAAACCAAATCATTTCAATTCAGTGAAGAATTCTTTTTTAACCCATGCTGTCCATTTTGTTTCCCATAATAAAGCTTATCCAGACAGAGTATATGTATGTCCAAGTGTTTTGTTTATCACTGTAACAGTGACAATCACCTGTGACAATTATACATATCAATATTAAAATTAAACTTAAAATTAAGACTTTAAAGTTAAAACAATAGTTTTTATTTCCTGAAACTCTAGAGGTAAGTACTAAACTTTTACCAAGATTGGCTATCATTTTAATTACTGTTAGTCTGTAGTTACTGTTAGTTTATAGTTCGTTTATAGCATAAATACATTGCCAATAAGAACTACTGAGATAAAAATTACCATTTCTTGGAGATAATCTCTCACAAAGTTAATAGGGCTTTTGTGTTTTTCCTTGGGTTCAACCTACAGGAATGGATATTAATAATGATGAATGTGGTACCTGCTCCATCCTTTTATCCATAGACGGATGTGAGCGTCGAGAACAAATCATATACAAAAATCAAAGTGGGAATGGAAGTCAGCCAAGGATTTTAATGAATTTATTTTTCCTAAAATGTGGCCAGTGACAGAGTAGTGTCATCCAATGAAGTATATTGTCCCTTTCTTATAGACATGACCGGCTGTTAGACCAGTTTCATTTCTCTGGCTTTTTGCAGCCTTTTATCCCACTTAGCTCAATGTTCTGTTTTCTCTGCTGTTCCCTGATGTTCCTGCTACTCTCCCAAACCACTCAGCGGCTTTCCCCTCAAAGGTGAGTGAGTCAACCAGCAGCCTATACCCTTCTACAGCTCTGTCAGCTGACCTGAGCCTCTGCTGGATGTACTGTCTCTGCTGCTGCTTCATCCCTCACCACAAAAGAAGGAAAAAGAAAAACAAAACGAAACAAAACCCCAGAGAAGCCATTTATAGGACCTGATATTGCCAACCAGGGGAGGCACTGCAGGAAGGTGTCTCCTGAAGGACTCACTAAGCGATCCTCAACTGCCCGCTTATGTAGGCAGAGAGGGAATTTTGGTCCAATCTGAGCATATTTCACCTGCTGCAAATGAAGGCTTGCATTCTGAGCAATTGCAGGAACACTTTTCCTAGGCCACCACGTGAGTGCACTCCCCTATGGCCTAGATAGAAAAGTTTGCAGGGTCATTTAGAGTTCAGTGAGAATTGTGATGGTCCCATAGCTGATAAAATAAAAACTGTTTGAAACAGGCTTGTCTGAATTTGTGCCTTCAGGAGCTGAGGCCATCAGCTGGGATTGTTGCACAGTTTTCTGTAGGCTCCGTTGGCATAAGAACAGCCTGGCTGGCTGTTGGCCCGATGGATCCCCTTTGGCGTCAAGGCAGCCAAGACAGCACGGAGATTCCAACAGCTGTTAATTAGGGAGGCTAATTGCTCCATCCCACACCATCTCCACTTATGCATAGGAAATGAACATTAGAAGGGGGCCTTGTAGCAAGGCCTTAGTGATTTGTCATTAACATGATTTTAACAATGTTTAAATGATGCTCAGTTTCTGTGTAACGCTGGAGGGGCTGTTCCCCTTCATGTTTCAACATCATGTACCTAAAACTTTTTTCCCACTCAGCTCAGGTCTTATTATAATTTCCATCTGCCCTTTGGTATCTTACATGAATGGATATAATAATTATACTTGTTGCTTGGATTTTACACTCCTGAAACTTCTTTTTGTAATTACCAAGTACATGAAAAAAAGGTCTTCAGCCTTTACACTACAGGAATTTCATAATTTATCATGTTATGACCAGATAAACTAAAACAAAAAAGAGCAATATTAATGTGTCTGTATTTTAGCTTTTTTTTCAATTTTTATACACTATTACTCAAGTAAGAGCGTTGCTGTGTACCAATGGCTGGGACTTTTAAGGAACATGTGCTTATACCAAAGAAGTGAATTTAGAAAAGTCACCTAGAATGCATGAAACTGTGCATGTGAAGAACAAGCAAATTCCAATTCTGAGAAATATGTCAGCAGATGATTATTTCTGTAGGAACATCACAGACTTTAATCACTAATCTGGATGAATTGCTGTTACCTGGTCCCTGATGTGACTCAGAGATACAGTAGACACAGGTGTCTGGGGTAGCTGCTGGCACTGAGACAGTCTGTCTGTCCTGTAGTAAACCATATAACTGTTCTTTAACTAAAGGTAAGAGATATACTCTGATGGACAACATCCTGCTATTATTGTACAACTAAGACCAACATGCCTGGATTTTCAATTACAAATGGTATCAATGTCTGACCCCTCTTATTGCTCAAAGGTCACCTGTACTATAACCACATAAACTGGGCAGATAATCATTTATTGTCCTTACCTAGTATGATGTAGTAATACGTTTGTATGTGATATATTCTGGCAACCTTGTAAGTGTGTTTACATCAGTTTCAGAAAAAAAAAAACATGTGCATGTAGTGATATTGTGTTCCCCAATATATTGTAAACACTAATAAACTTACCTGGGATCAGAGAACAGAACAGCCATTAGATATAGAGGCCCAGAAAATGGTGGCACTCACACCTTTAATCCTAGCATTCCAAAGGCAGAGATCCATCTGGATCTCTGTGAGTTCAAAGCCACACTGGGAACAGCCAGGAATGGTGACACACACCTTTAATCCCAGGAAGTGATGGCAGGAAGCAGAAAGGTATATAGGGTGTGAGGACTAGGAACTAGAGAGCCTGGTTAAGCTTTTAGGCTCTTGAGCAGCAGTTCAGCTGAGATCCATTTGAATGAGGAGTCCGAGGCTTCCAGTTTGAGGAAACGAGATCAGCTGAGAAATTGGTGAGGCGAGGTTAGCTGCGGCTGGTTCTGTTTCTCTGATCTTTCAGCGTTCACCCCAATACCTGGCTCTGGGTTTGTTTTTATTAATAAGACCTTTTAAGATTCATGCTACACATGCATGTTGTGTTTCACTGTTGCCACAGCTATGATGTCACTAGGCGACAGACACTTCTCAGCCCTACATCATCTCCTGAGAGCACCGTGGTGTATATGCAGTGACAGGTGACTGGAACATCAAATGTGATGCTAGCACTTCCCACTCTCGCCTTGTCATTTTTAGCCTTCTGGTAACTGTATGTACTCACTTTTGAGGTTCCTGAGTGTGGCTAGGGAGACGGTGTGGCTCCTATTGCTTCTTCCCTGTGGCGAGCTCTCTTTACTGTGATAATGAAGGGGACATTAAGATTGTTCTTACAACACTTGGGCTTTGCATGCCTTAAAGTTAGTCACTTTCTGACTTTGTAATGAGACTTTCAGTGACAAGGACAACTGGCCCCAGGGTAGCATGTGTCATCCTCCGACACTCCTGGTTGGGTAATTGATCAAATTCCCTCTTTGATAGTTGGCAAGAAGGCAAGACCAAATCTATTACAATGGCGTTATCCAATACAGTTTTGCAAACACTTTCATTTAGAGCAATTGCAACAACTTCTAGATAACTGATTAAAGTAAGAACACAGTGTGACCTTAGTTTTGCAGCCTGATGTCTTCACAGAAAGGGAGGGGGGAGTTGTGCTGTAGTGGAACAAGGGTTACTGAGTTTCAAACTGCTTGCAGCGAACCAGAAGGAGCTCTTTGCTCTCAGCCTCAGACAGTTCCCATTTGTATTGTAGAGTGGTTTCTAGCTTGAACGTGTTATTAGGAATGTTCTCAGATTTTACTGATCCTTCAGCTTCACTCCCCCTTGCCTTTGTAGTGGCAATTTGTTTCCATTTGTCTCCTAAATAAGTGAAGATGTGATTTATGATGCAAATCAAAGAGGTGCTTAGTGTTTTTAACAAAAATATTGTCTTCCATACTTACATGTACAAAATTATTATGGGAGGGAGGGAGATTCATCCCCCACCCAATGGCATAGACACTTGTAAATTGCCTATGTCCTAGTAAACAGCCCCTGACCCATGCTCATGCAAGCAACCCTAACTAAACTTTAACCTCCTATGTCTCAGAATGAAAATAAATAGATGAGCAAACATTGTAAAGGAACCAGAGCTTACTCACTTGAACAGTGCTGGGCAAAACTTCTTTCATACTAGATTTCTGTGTAGACCTTTTAGATTTTGGTAAAAGTATGAACCCTCTGTAGTGAGCAAAAAAAGTTTCAAATCCATCTTCTTAGTGACTTTTAGCATTTTTATTAGGTTGGACATATGTGGGTATTGATTTTCACTGTCTAACTGTGATTCTGTCTGACTAATGCCAAGCAATTTTTAATACACAAAATAACGTATTAAAAAACCATTGACTTTGGTTCAGTATCATCCATTCGGTATCTTTTTTTTCCACAATATTTCTTTACATTATTTTTATTCTTTGACACTTTTATACATGTAAATAGTGTGTTTAGGTTATTTTTACCTCCCAATACCCTCTCACTTCTGTAGAAATGATTCTTTTTCCCACCACATCTCCCTTCTACTACAGTGGAGCACTGAACTATAGTTATGCCATCTTGTGAAAGTATTCTTAAGAATACTTTAAGTGCTAAAACTGTCTTGTGTAAACTGTCCTCTAGACACATAGATCAGCCGTAAATTCACTGGTCACAGAGACCAGACGTAAATTGCTCTACAATGTGTCCCTGACCTCCAGGTTGTGAGAACTGCCTATTTCACTGTTATCTCTCTGCCTCTAAACAACACTTGCTTGCCACAGATGTCCAGGGCTGCCCTTCTGTATACACCACAATTGCAGGGTTTTTTTTTTTTTTTTGCCTTTTGAAACTTGAATAAATTGGGGGTCATGGCTACTTCCTGCCACTCTACTTGGGAAAGCCTTGCTGGTGGTGAACAAAGGCTCCATATAACTTGACTTACTCAGGTCTCTTGATGTGTTTTTTTTTTTCAGGTACCCCATAACACTACTACAATCAATATTTAGGTGATTTCCCACAAAAACAGGAACCAAGTTGGCTTTGTTTTATTTGAGTTGCTTCAGATATCATGCATATGGTAGATTCGTAATGAATTAAGAATTATTTGAATCACATTAATTTTTTTCATTACATGTATTTATTTTTGTGTGTCTGTATGTTTCTACAGGGCATGTGTTCAGGTCATATGATAACTTTCAAGAGTTGATGCTCCCCTTCCACATCATGGATTCCAGGGACAGAGCTCTGGTGGTCAGGCCTGGCTCAGAATGCCTTTTCCCACTGAGCCATCTCATTGGTCCAGAATCGCATTTTAACATACAATATTCCAGTGCTCTTACAGTTTTCTTGCTTGCTTGATTTTATATCAAACTATAAGTATAAACTAACTAATCTATAATTATCTCAGCCCATATCACCTCCATTATGAACTTGCTTGTTTGAAAAGGGAGAACTCTTAGAATATTGTACCTCATCTCTCCCAGTTTTAAGGAAAAGAGGAAGAAAAGCATGTCTGGGATGATCTGGGTCATGCTGTGATCATTAAACACTAAGCATTCACCAGCAACTTCTACGATTTGTTCCGTACAGTAGATATATTTTGACCTTTTTTGGAACATTTAAAGTATCTTTAAGTCCAACTCAACTGTGGGACTTGTATGAAAATGTTGTTTTGAGCTCCACAGAGAGCATTATCTTGCCTGAATCTGTAACTTGGTAGTTAGAAGTGAGAAGGTGTCTAAGTGCTGAATCACATAAACTATGAATTATTTCTTTGAAACTTGGCAGGAGTCAGCATGAGTTATTTTTATTTTATTTTTTCCTTTTATTGAAAACAGATTTTTTTCCCATGTAGTATATCCAGATTTATAGTTTCCCCTCCCTCTACAGGTCCCAGCTCCTCGCCACCTCCCATCTGATCTAGATCCACTCCCTTTCTGTCTCTCATTTGAAAACAAACAGGATTCTAGGGGGATAATAATAAAATAAGATGTGCTACAGCCAGTGCTAAGGCAAATATTGATCTGGTTTAGGCTAGAGGAGATAGATCAAAGAGGTGTATTTGAGCTGTGTTTTAAGGAGGAAAGCTCTTGGCCAGGCCATGGACAGAATAGCACCCTCATGCATGCTGAAAGTAGTGAGTGGTTTAGTTTGGCAGGAGTCAGTTTGAGTTATGTTCCAAAAGAAGTCGGGGGAGAGTGAGAAGTAGTGAATATTATGATTACTTTAATCTATTTTGCAGAAATGGCTGGCTGATATCTCCAGAGTATTCCATTCATTTCAATCATCACCTTATACTCTAGCTTGCTAAAGAGCCTCTTTAGTTCCTAGAGAACATTTTACATATCTCTTGAGGATGCACCAATAATTCCATTATCATTTTATTTTGTCTTCTTGAAATTAGCAGACATAAATCTATTTAATATGAAGTAGTAAAATTTTAGCTGCAAATATTCTTAAAAGGTTCATAACTTATAAATAATGCACAACTTGGCTTCCATAGCTACTAGAATTGAGTTGTTGAGTGAAAAGAAAAAAATGAGGTGAAATAATGGTCAGTTAATATGGTTTCTGCTTTCCATTTCAAGAGTTGATGTTATGGGCACTCACAGAGATGAGCAAGTGTGGCTGACTCAGAGCTGTGGATAAGGTAGAAAGACAGGGAAAAAAATTACAATTTATCCTATACTTGATAATGAATCAAATCATCCTATTGTGCTGTAGAGCTATATAGCAGTCTTAGCATGCTATTTTTTTGTTGTTGTTGTTCAGTCCAATATGGCTTATGTATAAGAATATACTTTTTTTTTTTTTTGGATTTTTCGAGACAGGGTTTCTCTGTGTAGCTTTGCGCCTTTCCTGGAACTCACTTGGTAGTCCAGGCTGGCCTCGAACTCATAGAGATCCTCCTGGCTCTGCCTCCTGAGTGCTGGGATTAAAGGCGTGCGCCACCACTGCCCGGCAAGAATATACTTTATGTATATATGTACTGAACAAAAATAGAATGGTAAGACCACTGTATGGGCCCCAAAGCTCAATAGGATAATTGCCCAGAAAGGGAATCCATGAAAGACCAAAGTAATAATTGTACCAATGATGGTACTTGAGTTCAGTTTGGTGAGCCAATGAAATTTATTGGGATTACTAGCAGGAGTGTGAGTGAGAGGCTACTTGGAGGAGATAAATCAGGCAACTATATCACCTGGAACCACATTTCAACAAGGGTGTTAACTCCTGAAGGCTTCAACCATGGAAACTTCTGAAGGTAGCTTGACAGGTCTAAGAGTCTTCTCTCTGAGGCTTTGCTGGCTTTGGCCAGAATCTCAACTTAAGCATCTGATTACTCCTCTATAAAGCTGGAGATCCCTCAAGAATCTTCCACATTTCAAAGAGGCGTCCCTTGGAATGGGAAACAAATTTTCACCAATTATATCTCTGACAGATGGTTAGTATTTGGATATACAAAGAACTCAGAAAACTGAACACACAAATGGCACACAAACTACTGAGAAGCACTTAAAAATATTCAACATCCTTAACCATTGGGACAACACAAATAAAAACTACTTCATGACTTTATTTTTACCAAAGTCAGAATAGCAAAGATCAATAAATAAAAGCGTATACTCACAAGGATGGAAAAAAAAGGGGAACATTATGCATGTCTGGGTGGGAATGCTAAACTGCTACATCTAGTATAGAAATCAGTGTAAAGGTTCTTCAGGAAGATAAGAAGAGATCTACCACAAGATCCAACTATCCCACTCTTGAGCATATATGCAAAGGACTCTGTATCTCATCACAGGGATACTTATTCATTTATGATATTGCAACTCTATTCACAATCGCCAGAGATTGAAAACAGTCTCGATGTCCAACAACTGATAAATGAACAATGAAAATGTGGTACATTCACCCGGTGAAATATTATTCCATTGTCAAGAAAATAAAATTATGAGATTTGTAGATTAAACAGATGGAACTTGAAACAATCACCCAGAGTGAGGGAACCCAGATCCAGAAAGAGAAACATTGTATGATTTCTGTTTTAGGTAGATACTAGCTTTCAAGTTTTAGGTATATGTGTTTCATTCAGAATATCCACAGTGATTAGGTAGTTATCAAAGAACTGAGGGGTGGGTAAAGAAAATCTTTTTATAGATGATAAATCTATAAATGAGTGCATGGGAAATTGGAATAGGAGGATTAGTTGGGGATAGAAATCGGGCAGGGTAAAGTAGAGAACGTAGGAAGGAGAACTAACAATAAAGGACCTTTTAAAAGTCACATGGAATCCTACTACTGTAGAAGCTTCCTAAAATGCATGCATACATAAAAGGAGTTTATTTTTTTTTCATTTTAGCAACTTTATATGAGATATGTTCTCTGTGTCACAAAATATATTCATTTCATGTGTAAGACACAGTGGTATTTTAATGTGACTTCATACAATCATCACCCTAAGTGTGTTTTTGCCCTCCCTCTGATTAGGTTCACTCACACTCTTCACAGTTTAGTCTGTGTTTCCAGACCAGGCTATTTCTTTTTTCTTTTCTTTTCTTTTTTTTTTTTTTTTTTTTTACCATTTTTTTATTATTAAGAAAATTTTTCGTTTTTTTACATACCAACCACAGATCCTCCTCTCCTCCTCTCCTCCCTCCTCCTGCCCCCCCCAGCTTCCCCCCCAACCCAACCCCCATTCCCACCTCCTCGAAGGCAAGACCTCCCATGAGTGGTCAGCAGAGCCTGGTACATTTCAGTTGAGGCAGGTTCAAGCCCCTCTTCCCTGCATCAAGACTGTGTAAGGTGTCCCACCGTAGGCACTGGACTCCATGAAGCTTACTCATGTACCAGGGATGGATATGGATCCTGATCCAACTGCCAAGGGCCACCTTAATCAGGTCAAGCTATACAACTTCTTTGTCTATGCAGAGGGCCTAGTCCAGTCCTATGGAGCCTCCACAGCTATTGGTCCACAGTTCATGAGTTCCCACTAGTTTGGTTTGGTTGTCTCTGTACGTTTTCCCATCATGATCTTGATGCCCTTGCTCATAAAAATCCCTCTTTTCTCTCTTTGACTGGACTCCTGGTGCATGGCTGTGGATCTCTGCATCTGCTTCCATCAGTTACTGGAGAAAGGCACTATGATGACAGTTAGGGTAGTCACCAATCTGATTACCTGAATAGCCTAGTTCAGGCACCCTTTCCACTATTGTTAGTAGTCTAAGGTGGTCATCCTTCTGGATTCCTAGGAACTTCCCTAGCACCTGGTTTCTCCCTATCCCCATGGTGTTTCCCTCTATCATGGTATCTCTTTCATGGCTTTCCCACTCCATCCCTGTTCCAGCTTGATCATCCTGTTCCCTTATATTCTCATCCCCCATCCCCTACCCTCCATTACTCCCCCACCCTCAGTTTACTCATGGAGATCTCATCTATTTCCACTTCCCAGGGAGATCCATGTGCCCCTCTTTGGGTTCTCCTTGTTAGTTAGCTTCTCTGGAGCTGTGAGTTGTAGTCTGGTTATTCTTTGCTTTATATCTAGTATCCACTTATGAGTGAGTACATACCATGTTTGTCCTTCTGAGTCTGGGTTACCTCACTCAGAATGATATTTTCTAGTTCCATCCATTTGCCTGCATATTTCATGTTGTCATTGTTTTTTACTGCTGAGTAGTACTTCGTTGTGTATATGTACCACATTTTCTTTATCCATTCTTTAGTTGTTTCCAGGTTCTGACTATTATGAGTAATGCTGCTACGAACATAGTTAAACATATGTTCTTTGTGGTATGATTGAGCATTCCTTGGGTATATGCCCAAGAGTGGTAAAACTGGGTCTTGAGGAAGATTGATTCCCAATTTTCTGAGAAACCATCATACTGATTTCCAAAGTGGCTGTACAAATTTGCACTCCTACCAAGAGTGGAGAAGTGTTCCCCTTGCTCCACATCCTCTCCAACATAAGCTGTCATCAGTGTTTTGGATCTAAGCCATTCTGTCAGGTGTAAGATGATATCTCAGAGTCATTTTGATTTGTACTTCCTTGATGACTAAGGATATTAAGCAATTCTTTAAATGTCTTTGGGCTATTTGAGATTCTTCTGTTGAGAATTCTCTGTTTAGCTCTGTAGCCCATTTTTTAATTGGATTATTCAGTATTTTGATGTCTAGTTTCTTGAATTCTTTATATATTTTGGAGATCAGCCCTCTGTCAGATATGGGGTTGGTAAAGATCTTTTCCCATTCTGTAGGCTGTCATTTTGTCTTATTTACTGTGTCCTTTCCCATACAGAAGTGTCTCAGTTTCAGGAGGTCCCATTTATTAATTGTTGCTCTCAATGTCTATGCTACTGGTGTTATATTTAGGAAGTGGTCTCCTGTGCCAATGCGTTCAAGACTACTTCCTACTTTCTCTTCTCTCAGGTTCAGTGTAACTGGATTTATGTTGAGGTCTTTGACTTGACTTGGACTTGAGTTTTGTGCATGGTGACAGATATGGATCTTTTAGCAATCTTCTACATGTTGACATCCAGTTATACCAGCACCATTTGTTGAAGATGCTTTCTTTTTTCCATTGTACAGTTTTGGCTTCTTTGTCAAAAATCAGGTGTTCATAGGTATGTGGGTTAATGTCCGGGTCTTCAGTTTGATTTCATTGGTCCACTTGTTGGTTTTTATGCTAATACCAAGCTGTTTTTACTACTATAGCTCTGCAGTAGAGCTTGGGGTCAGAGAGGGTGATGCCCCAGATGTTGCTTATAAAAGAAGTTTAAATGAAGTTACCTTGTAATGGGAAAGACAATGCTCCAACTAGATATCATATGCTACCCAATAACCCCCCCCCCAATGTCAGGAATGGGTTATATCTTCTTGAGTTATTGGTCAAAGATTTTCAATAAATCCTCCAAACATTACAGCCAATGCTTACCTGATGATAAGACTTTATCACTGGGGATATCACATACTTAGATCATTGAACACAGAGAAATTGTGGTTGTGCTCAGATAGAAGTTTATGCCTGCTAACTAGCATCCATAGTGCTGGAAGTTATTCTGCACACTGTAGAGGGAAAAACAATAATCATCAGTCTTACCTTGCTACAAATTAGTCAAACTACAGTTGCAACCTGCCTGCAAGATATGCCCACTGGTACAATAGTGGCGCATATGTTATGGGAGTAATCAACCACTTTTTTTTTTTTATTGATTTGAGGCCTACTCCATTAGACTTACCTATACCTGACACTGTAAATGAGAATGTAAGACTATCTAAGTCATGAGTCCTAGGGGAAAACCTACTACTACTATCCTGTCAAACAAACCTAGCAATAAAATGACTCCTGTGGCACATGCATAGATGAGCACATCACTCAGCCTTCATCAGAGAAGCTTCTTGCAGTATGGTGTTATCAGAGATACCCACAACTGGATAATAGGCAAAGAAGAATAGAATTTGGAGCACCTGCCCTAAATGGAATGCCTTTATCACACCCCTTCTCTTAAGGCTCAGGCATTCATGCTGAAGAAGAAAGGTAGAAAGATTGTAAGAGCCAGAGGTGGTGGAAGATTTCAAGGAAACAATGTGTCCGATATGAACTCACAGAGACTATGACAGCATGCCTAAGACCTGCACAAATTCAAGCCTTACACAATCCCAGCTCTGAGAAGGGGAACTGGACATCAAGTCCCACCCCAAAAAGCTATTTGTGATAGTTGTTGGGAGAAGAAAAGTCAGTTTTCTTCAACAGAGTAGACACTTGGTATGTCGATCACACTCCAGGGTAGGTCTCACATTCTTGAGCAGTTGGCTAACACAGAACAGACTACATGTTTTGTTTGTGGGGGAGGTTGTGGTATTTTGGTTGTTGTTGTTTGACTGAGATTATTATTATTATTATTATTATTATTACTTTAAGAGAGAGAAGAACATGAAGTTGGGTGGGTAGTGAGGGGGAAGGAGTTGGAAGAGGGAAAATTATAATCAAAATATATTGTATGAAAACTTTTAAACAAATTAAAATTTTAAAATATTCCAAGTTTTCACTTTCCCAGACAGGTGACATTTTGGTTGTCTCTGGGGGCTAATGAGCCTTCCCCTCCTTACTGGAGGGGATGTCTCAATTCTGAGCAAACTGCTATGCAACAAGGCCCTAAGAAACCCTTCACAGTAAAAGGAGAAGGACTCTCTTTATTGAGGATACTGAAACAGGTAGATTTACCATGCTCGAATGAATGGCCCTGTACCCATGCACTTATGGGCAGCTCTAATTAGACCCAATGGGTTATTTTTTAAATGCACAAAATTGGGAGAGGCCATATTTAGTTATAATTCATTGAGTAACTTAGACTTTTGATATTTCAAAATTCATTCCAACATGTATTAGTATGTACTTCTTTTATCACTACTTTACTAAGTAATGCTTTAAAAGAATATTCAGTTTATATTTTTATTGAAAACTTATTTAGTATAAGACTGTTCTTGTTATCATACAGATTCCAAAGAAGTTTGAGACTGTCTTCCTTCAAGGATGTGAGCATCAATTTTCAAGGGAAAGGAAAGAGCATACTATGCTATAGATAATAAAACCTGCAACCAGAGTCCTCCACATCCAGCTGTGTAATTCAAAGGAAGGAGATTTCATATCATATGTCATATTAAAATAACCTTCTAATTTATGTAAGCATTTGTTATTTGGTATTATAGCCCATATGCTAAAACCTCCTAATCTACCAGCCCTGGAGGCTCTTTAGAGAGAGAACAATGCTCTATTATATTGGACCTTAAACATCTCCTAATAGCTCATGTGTCATAGGTTTGTTCCTCAGAGTTGCTCCGCATGGGAGTGCCTGAACCTTTAAGATACAATGCATGTTGGGAGATCTTCAGGTCATGGGGCATATCCTTGAAGGAAGGAGGTGACTCCATTCTCTCCCTTTTCTTCTTTTCATATCCCAGCCATGAGGTGACCAATTTCATCCTGCATCATAGTTTTCTATGATGTGATGCCTCCCCACAGACCCAAAGTACCAAGACTGAGTGATCTTAGAGACAAATGGAACTTTTCTCTCTGCATGCTTATTGTCTCAGCAACAAAAGGCTTCATGATACAAGGGATTATATAGCTTCCCTTTATTCACACTCTGACAATTTTTGCTGGACCTCTGGTGACATTCCATCCAACAACACTTTACCAGGAGGAGAGAGGTAGGAGGTAGTATAGCTAGGTCACGAATGTGACTTCTAAGCTGCCTCCAAACTGTGTGAGAAATGAGTCTCTATCTTCTCTCTATTTGAAAAATGTAGACATTTAAAAAAAATCATGCAGAATGTTTGTGAAGATTAAAGAACCAGTAAATGCCAAAGAGAAAAGTAGCTTCGAATTCAAGAATCGCTTATTAAAAAGCTCTGTGTTCAGCTCAGGAACAAAATTATAAGTGAATCACATTCTTTACCCTTAGGAAATCCACAGTTTATAATCCTGAATGAAAAAGTCCCTATGCATTTTGGTTGATGGTTTTATGGTATTTCTTCCTTGTTCTGTGAATCATACCGTACTGCAGGAGGGGGGGGGGGTCTGAGTAACAGAACAATATTTAATCAATGGATAAATTACAGAATTTAGTGTGTTCTTCAATGGCATGGAGAAAAGTCCTAGTGTGGTATGTCAGAAGGTGTCTGATAAGACAGGCTCACCTCTGTGAACCAAGGCTCGGCCTGGCTCTCAAGAACTTGAAGTTTATGATACTCAGTTTTGGAGAGGCCTAGGAATAAATAACCTGTGACTCCATAATGATTTCTATCTTTGTTGTGATCTGTAAAATGCTGAATTAACTTTTGGAAGCTCTTAAAAAGATTTTTGTTTTTGTATTAGAAAACAAACGATGAAGCAATTTCTAGGGAAAAATCTTTCACTGCTGAGTCATATGTTTATACTCGAGATGCTTCCTCTATTGCCATGTGGTTTTTCTCCACCCCAACTTCTACTTAGGACTACTTGAGGAAGTTGCCACGTTATTGTGAATCAGTCGTTTTGAAATACGGTACACATGCAGCCTTACTCAACAGTGCTCCAGACCATATCAGTCAATGACTGTAGACCGTAGCACTGTATGGAAGTTCTCTCTGGAGAAGTCCAAGTTTAGATGATGTCCCACTACCCCACTACTTTACCACTTACTTGCTCACTTGGGTCACTGGAGATTATTCTGTCTCCTGGCCTCGCTATCAGGAGAATGAAAATGAAAACCGCAGTGGGCTACCATGTCTTCTCAAAATCCCTCTATCAGTCAGGAAAACAACCAATCAAATGCTATAAAGGATGTGGGGAAAAGAGACTTTCATGCATACTGTTGGTGGAAGTGTACATCAGTGAGATCATCATGGACAACAGCGTGGGAGTTTCTCAAAGAACTAAAAGTAATATTACTGCACCTAGCTATCCACTTATTAAAATGGATGCATGCCCTAGGGGTTCTGTATTACCCTTATGTCTGATTCTGTGACTGAATTCCCTGAAAAAAAGTAGTGTAGGGGAGGAAGTGTTTATTAAACTTACAATTACAGCTTATAGTCCATCATTGTGGGAAAGTCAAGGCACGAGCTTGAAGCAGCTAATCACATCGACAGACAAGAGCAGAGAGTGCCCATGCTTCTACTGCCTACATCACTTTCTCCACTCTAATACAGTCCAGCACCCAAACCCAAAGACTGCTGGGCACATTGGTGGTGGTTTGAGTGGCCCCACATTGTATAATTAATCTCCCGCAGACACACCCACAGACCAACCTGATCTGGATAATATCTTCAAATTCTCTTCCTGGGCGAATCTACATTGTGTTGAGTTGGCAATTAAAACTACCATCACAATACAAAAGACGTGAACTCCACACATAAAAAAGGTAGCTGCATTCCCAGTGTATTGTGACACCACACACAGTGGTAGAAGCTAGGATGTGAAATCAGCCCCTCTGCACATAAGTGGATAAAGGGAATGTTTTATGTACACAGTGGAATATTAAATCATAAAGAAAAAACCCTGTTGTCTGCAGCAAAATGTACTGAATTAGAAGACATCATTTTATTTTTAGTGAAACATGCCAGACACAGAAAGGCAAACACCTCATGTTCTCTTTCATATATGGAAACTTAAAAAAACGAAAACAAAAACAAAAAGCTGTTGACCTGAAACTACAATAATAATTACTAGGGACTGGTAAAGGTATCAGGAAGAGGGAGGGCAGAGCAGAAGGGCTGTTGTATGGAATGAATACATGCTGTGTACATGTATGGAAATAGACTGGATATTGTTAATATGCAGTTATCGTGTTAGTAAGAACTTAGTAACTGAGTAGAGTTCCAGCCTCGGGCCTTGGGAAATGACAGTAGGAAGAGAGCAGGACTCGGTGTCACATCCTAATTACGTTCCTCACAGAGCCCTGACGGGGGCTCAGATAGTTCCAATTCTAGTCCCAATTCTACTCTTCTGGGGTCCTGCTGTTACATCTCCCCATCTACTGCCCTGTGCCAGAGCTGTTCTCTAGACGCTGAGTTTATACTTGTCTGGAATGGCAGTTTTCATTGTTTGTTTTACGGTGATTATTAGCAATAAAAGCATTTGACGTCATAGCTTAATGAATATTTCCCTCCACGTTTACATACTGAAATAACTACCTGATAGGTACATATAGGACTTTGATATTTTTTACTTCATTTCATTAAAAATATACTAATCACAGCCTATGAAACTGATTTAATGATTGCTCTATAGGCTATAAACCATGGTTTATGGAAAATCTATGCTCTGTTGGGGCTGAAGAGATGGCTCAGTAATTAAGAGCACTTGCTGCTCATGTGAAAACCATTATTTGATTCCCAGCACCCACATGCCTAGCTCACACCCACTTGAAACTCTAGCACCACGAAGTTTGACCCCCTTTCCTGGCCTCTGCATACACACACACACACACACACACACACACACACACACACACACACACACACACATAAAATAAAATAAATCTTTTTTTAAAAATCACAAAGGGTATTTTGGTCTTTTTATGATTAACAAATGTGGTAAAACACATTTTAAAAGTAAAGTAAAACATTTTCAAGTCATCCCTTAAATGATAAAAATGATGGCACCTATTGAACATTTAGTTTAGTGAATGTTTAAGTATTTTCTTTTGCTCTTTCTGTTTTGAGACACCTAATTGACCCCAGTTGTCCCTCAAATATGTGATCCTCCTGCTTCAGCTTCCCAAGTGCAGGGATTACAGGTGTCTGCCTCTCAACATGGGAATACTTTGCCTTTAGAAGTCCTTCCCATGAGAAATGAAACTTGGAGAAGCGTGTGATGTTTAGCCACCCATGGTTTCCACAGTCCACACCCTCTTTCTCTGTTCTCCAGAAGTGAAGAAAGAGCAAGTCCCTTGAAGCCTTTGTTCTGGAATAACAACTCCTTCTGGCAGCATAAGTCACTAACTGGCCGTATTGAGAAAGGCACCCAGTGTATACTGCACAATGCTGATGTGCCTGATTTCCAGATGTTGTTTCCTATCTAGCAGTCAGGGCAGTAGTATTTGCAGGCAAATGGTTGTAGTGTTGTGGATTTCACTGTAGTCATTTTGTCTAACCTCTTCTTTTTTTTTTTTTTTTTTTTTTTTTTGGTTTTTCAAGACAGGGTTTCTCTGTGTAGCTTTGCGCCTTTCCTGGATCTCGCGCTGTAGACCAGGCTGGCCTCGAACTCACAGAGATCCGCCTGCCTCTGCCTCCCGAGTGCTGGGATTAAAGGTGTGCGCCACCACCGCCCGGCTGTCTAACCTCTTCTAATCTCATTGTGCCGGGGTCTGACTCTCCAAACTTTGTGATATTTCTTTTCTTTTTCATCTGTACAGTATGCATTGGGTTTTTCTTTTTGTAATCAATTGTAATCATTTTCCCTGAAGCTTTACTAAACATTAGAGGTTGTATGTCTGTTTATACTAAATAAGGCTATCTTGGTGATTCTTTGCAATGTCTGTATTGAAGGCCCCTCAAAGGAAGGAAAGGGAGCTCGGGAGGTGGGAGGTGAAAGGATTGGAGGACTAATGTGAATTGCTGATGAGACAGAAGAATCCATGTTGGGTTTTTTCCCCCACTTTCCTTCCCTTTTTAAAGTAACTTCCTCATTAATTCAGCGTCTATCATCAAAAACTCACTTTGGAAGACATGAAAGACTGAATGAGGAGAAAGGGAAGGCAGCCTTAGACACAAAGAGACATGGAACATGATGTGTACCCTTAGGGAGACCAGCATCATGATTCTTGTTCCAATTCTCATGTTCAACACCAGCCCAGGGTGACTTTGACAGGAACAGCATATGCAGTATTGGGAAGGCCACTGAGAAGGTGCGTGTTAACATATGTGCCAGCAGAATGAAAAACGAAATCTGATTTAATTCATCCTAATCAACAGATATGTGTACAATACTAATTCTCCAGGTTGAACTACCCAGAGAATGCCATTGTTCTTCCATCATTCATAATGGAACAAGGAGGATTTCAAACCAAAAGATGCAGCTCTGAGTTGCATGTTGCCTTTGTCTTTGCGATCTCATGTTTTTAATGTTTCAAGCATTGGCATTGCACAGGACATTTCAGATCAAATATAAATTCAATGCAGGCATATTAACAACTATCCCTCACTCAGAATATGACCAGCTTACCAAATCCGCACTAAATTAACACACATGTGTAAATGTCGTGACTTCTTATGCTTAATAGGAAACCAAGTGAGGACAAATGTCTCCAGTGAATAAACACTTGTGAAACATTTAATGAAATAAACATGAGACACAATTAAATAAGAAAAATATTTCAGTAATTTTAGTTTAAGTTGCACACATGTAGATATAATTAATGCAAATTTTATTTTAAAACCAAACATCAATTTTTATCTTAAAATATTTGAAAAAGTGGTATTTACCAATATTGACCTTGTAAATTTTTATTTACAAATAAGACTTGAGCAAGGAGGATGATTTGATGGTTAATAATGTTTCTTATGCAACTGTGATGACCTCCATTAGAATTCCAGGAGTCTCATAATAAGCAGGGTTATACACACCTGCTGTGGGATGGTCTGTATGTCAAATGTGTTGCTGATTGGTCAATAAAAAATCACTGATTGGTCAGTGGCCAGGCAGGAAGTATAGGCGGGACAAGGAGGAGAAAAAACTGGGAAGTGGAAGGCTGAGTCAGAGAGACAGTGCCAGCCACCATGATGACAAACAGCACGTGAAGATGCCGGTAAGCCACGAGCCATGTGGCAAGGTATAGATTAATAGAAATGGATTAATTTAAGCTATAAGAACAATTAGCAAGAAGCCTGCCACGGCCATACAGTTTGTAACCAATATAAGTCTCTGTGTTTACTTGGTTGGGTCTGAGCGGCTGTGGGACTGGCGGGTGAGAGAGATTTGTCCTGACTGTGGGCCAGGCAGGAAAACTCAAGCAACACACACCTGTAACCCAGCACTGTGGGCTCACAGGAGAGTCCTTGGGTTTGGGGTTTGGTGGCTGTCAGCTGGCCTCAGGCTCATTGAGAGACCCTTTGTCAAGAGAATGAATATAGGCTGCCGACACCCTTCTTTAGTTTCTATATACATGCACAGACATGCATACCCAAATAAACATAGGCACATATAACGCGCACACACACACACACACACACACACACACATCACAAATTAAGTAGAAAACAATAAAAACAGAAATTTAGAAACTTTTAAAAATTGTGTGAGTGTGAGCGTGTGTGTGTGTGTGTGTGTGTGTGTGTGTGTGTGTGTGTGTGTGTGTGTGTTGACATGCATATCTAGGTCAGAGAATAGCCTGTAGGGGTCAGTTGTCTCCTTCCAACGTGTGCATTCCGGGGATTTAGCCCAGGTCATTGCCCTGTAGTCATTGTCTCTAACCTCTGTCGCTCTCACCTTGTCCAGAGCAGCCACACTGCTTTCCAGGCCTGAGAAACTTCTCTAAGACATATGTCTTTTTTTTTTTCAACTTCATTGTGATCACAAGAAACCAGTATGGATCACAGATATTGTTTTTATGTTCTTATGAAGTGGAGATTTCACATACTATCACTTAAGAATTAGTAGGCATTGCCTGTTATTGGTGAAATTATTAAGGCCACTCCGCGTAGTTAAAAGGGAGGTTTATTTTGTGGGGTAACTTACAAGTGAAGGGATAGGTAACAGGGTCTGGGAAAGGTGAAGCACAGCTTAGCGGTGTTCTCTGGAGAACTCTGCTTGGTCTACCTCCAGCGTCCAGGGTCCAGGAGCAAAGAGAGCCTGCTCATCCGGATCTCGGGTCTTCAGGGTCCTCTCTCAGCCCTGCCTTCTAGGCATGATCATTACCAAAGCCTCAATGGGGATTGGAACTTCCAGGTCAAAGCTGGAATGGCTACCCACTACAGCCTGTGGTTTCAGACTTGAATATGGTCAGGATCAACGTCTTAGTTAGGGTTTCTATTGCTGTGATAAAACATCACGACCAAAAGCAACTTGGGGAGAGGGGATTTACTTCATCTTTACAGCTTGCACTTCATCATCCAGGGAAGGCAGGGCAGGAACTTAAGGTAGGAACCTGGAAGTAGGAGCTGATGCAGAGGCCCTGGAGGAGTGCTGCTTACTGGCTTGCTCCCCATGACTTGCTCAGTCTGCTTTCTTATAGCACCCAAGGCCGCCAGCTCAGAGGTGGCACTGCCTGCATTGAGCTGGACCTTTTCCCCAGTAAATACCAATCAAGAAAATGCAAGACAGATTTTCCTATAGGCCAATCTGATAGGGGCATTTTCTCAGCTGAGGTTTTCTATCCTAAAATGACTCCAGCTTGTGTCAAGTTGACATAAAACTGTCCAGCACAGCCAGATCACCCATGCTTGCTTGTGAACTGTGAAGGGACAGTGTGAAGGGACAGCATGGTTTGCTAGCTACTTTACCAATGAAGCCTTGGGTTTTGGAAAGAGCAGTTCTTACTCATAAGTCAGATACTAAAGTTAGCACCCAGAAGTTGAGATCTAGAAAGAAAAAAGTATTTTTTAAGTTTAGAAGAGATAGTTTTTAGTCTTTGATCAAAGCAATGAAAAACATAATTGAAGTCATGCATGGTGGCACGTGGCTATAATCCCAGAATTTGGGAGCCAGATGTAAGAGGGTAGGAGTTCTAAGCTGACTGTGACTACGCAGTGATACTCTTTTTCAAACAAGATCAACAAAATTGAATGTTTACCACACACAACATGCAGGTTAAAAACAGTCTTTCTTCTTTAATCAAAAATTTTCCAAGTGCTTCCTTAGTTAGAAACAGTAGCTCTAGGGTCTAAGCATGTTTAGGGGTTTCTTTTAAAGAAAGAAAATTGAAATCTGTTTCAAGAAGACTAATAAAGAAACTTCCTAAATTATTTCTGATAATGACCTTTGTAACTGTGACTTAACTAGCCTCTTTGCATCTGCTTTTCTTTATCTTTGAGTCCTGAGCTGAGTGGCACACCCCTCACATCTAGGTGGCCAGAACAAATGCTGGTATCTGGTAGGGAAAAAAAAAGCAAGACTAGATAATATGTACTAACAACTTACTATGTAGCTCAGGGCATTTTTTCTTTACATACGTGTTACCGTGTTTAATGTCAACAATAGCTGTGGCTGGGGTAAAAATCACAGTGGCTGCCTCCTTCGGCCATGCGACACCAAGATCAGGTGATAGTTCCACGCCTGTGGCCACGTCACTTCTACTCATCGAAAACGAAATGGAAAACTCAAAGAAACTCGTTTCAAGCATTGTTTCCTCTAGTAAGGTTGCTGCGTTTCCTATGCAACTCAGCAATGTATGCTTACATTGCATATTTATATTACATGTAAACTTTCCATTGAACAATAGGGGTACAATGGATGATACAGTAGCTAGCTGATTTGTTTTAAATATTTAAAAATATGAAGACATCAATAAAAGAATTTTCACTGAAAGATAATTCGAGAAAGTCACAGAAAAAAAATTAAATTTACGGTAGACGTTAAGCAATTGCATGGCAAAAAAGGAGCAAGGCTAAGTGTAGGCTGTTAGGGAGATGATATTATTTAAATTCAGTAAGATTTTCACTGTTTCCTTCTTGTTAAATCCTTGATTCCCTCAACGCAGAATCCCTAATAATGATGTTTACTTTGTTCTGAATGCAGAGCACACTGAATCTGGAATTCATCTATAACACAAGTGTTAATCTTTATTTCAATCAAGGCTTTGTTAGCTACTCACTTATGTTTTGTTTCCAGTCACTACTGGAGAGCAGAACGGATGTACATCGTGAGAGCAGTCTATGTGACTTTGCACAAAAGGATATGGCTGCATCTACTTCACTATCAGAAGGAAATCATCCCCGTGAAGCTGCTGCTTCTGCTTAAGATGCAATATATGTATCCATTAAAACCTTGTGTCTCACGCTTCTTAAGATCTTTACAAATTTATGAAAAGTGCTTTTCGGAAAACAATATCAGGCAGGTGTGGTGGCACAGGCCTTTAATCCCAGCACTCAGGGAGGCAGAGGCAGTCCAATCTCTGTGAGTTCGAGGCCTGACTGGTCTACAGAGTGAGATCCAGGACAGCCAGAGCTACATAGAGAAACCCTGTCTCAAAACAAACAAACAAACAAATAAATAAGTAAACTGAATATCTCTGAATATCTGACAATGAAGAATAGCAATCCTGAAGGCATAGGCAGGGAAGGAGGCGGGGCTATGCGGCTGCCTTTATTTGTTTGCAGGAGAGTTTTGTAGAACAGTGCATGGAAAAAAGTAGGCATATCTGGCAGCTTCCCTAAACTGAGAGATGGAGCTCAGAATCTAGGGAAACAGACATGGCTCGACACTGCCAGGCTCAGTGTCAGTGAGGTGAGAGCTGGCCAGAGAGGACAAAATCTACTGTGTTGTTTAGATCACAACTGAGTTCAGACCAGTGTCCTTGCAAGAGGGGACCTAAGGCAGAAGGAACAGTCAACCCAAAGAATGTAAGGGAGTTGGGCTGGAGAGATGGCTCAATGGTTAAGAGCACTGACTGCTCTTCCAGAGGACTTGGGTTCAATTCCCAGCACCCACATGGCAGCTAACAACTGTCTCTAACATCCTCACATAGGCATACTTGCAGGCAAAATACCAATACAAATGAAATAAAAGTAAATAAACTAATTTTTTAAATGTGAGGGAGCAATAGCCCATATTCACACAAGACTAAAATACTTTCTGTCCTAGCCTAGCATTTAGAGTGGAAACCCCCTCCTCTGCCTCCCCGCACTCACAGGATAGCATGTGGATGATCAGAGAGGTGTTACGGTATCACAGATTCCACACCGAGCAGCATTTTTGGTTTTCCCTACTGAAGCTTAAAAGTTAGTCTCAAGCTGGAGAAATGGATTAGTGATTAAAAGCATGAATGCTCATAGCATCTATATCCAGCAACCCACAACCACCTGGAGCTCTAGCTCTGGGAGATCTGACACCCTCTTTTAGACTCCATGTGCACCAGCATTCACATAAGCAAAAGCATGTGCATGTGCATGTGCACACACACACACACACACACACACACGCACACACTCAAAAAATAAAATAAACCTCTTTTTAAAGCCTCAAATGGAAGCAAATGTTCTTTATTTTCATTGTACACCAGAAAGTAGATTAACATGAAAAGAAACAAATGTAGTCACCACTAAGGACAATATGCACCATTTGAAAAGACAAATCAGCCAACTGAGATTTTTACAGACACTATCCATGAAGGCATTAACAAAGCTAGCAAAGACATGCATGTGTTCCATGTGCTTAAGAAAATAAAGGGCATCTTGAGCATAAACAAAAACATAGGCTACTATCTATGTTGCTATCAGACAAGGTAGTAGACATAACAGGAAATAATATGAAGGCTATTTAATAATAGTAAAAGTATCTATTCATCAAGGGGGATATTAGCAGTAGTTAATACTTAGGAACCTAAAGTTTTAAAATACATGAAGCAGAAAGTGATAGAATGATAAAGGAAAATGTTCAGCTGCAGTTCAAGATTCCAGCATCCCTCCCTCAATAAAATTACATATTATTATATAATATTTTGTAGGATACTTAGACTGAAATGCTATGTAAGGCTTTAATGACACTATCTGCCATAATGACTTAGTTGGGATTTCTGTAACAACACCCCCCCCCCCCCCCCCCCCCCCCCCCGCCTATTCACCCAGAGAAGAAGACCTACTGAGTTCAAATGCCCTTGAGACATTTGTGGAGCATGGTTTGGGTTACAAAATAATCTTGATAACTTTTAGACCATTCCAATTATCAAATGTGTGCATTTTGAACACAGTAGAATTAAGTTAGATATTAATAAGAAGGTAACTCTGCACATTTGTGAGAACTAACAATACCTTTATCTATAGACCAGGAGTCAAAGATGCAATCAACAAGGAGTTTTTAAAGTATTTTGCATTATAATGAATTTCAAAGATACAATTTTAAAACATACAAAATACAGCTAAAGCATTTTCAAACCAGAAAGACAAGCAGCTGGAGTTCCTCTTCAAAGAAAACCCAGGAATGAAAGAACAAATTAGATCCAATTAGCGCTCCCTGTTGTGGGCTCTTAGTCTCATTAATATAGAATTAAGAATCCAACTTGGAAGGGATCTTGAGGTCTGTTCCATTATGGTTGTGAATTCCTTAAATTTTTCTGTTTATGAACGTTGATTTAACTGCCCCCCCCTCCGCCAGGTACATCTCACTTTATAGCACAGGCTGGCCTTGGACTTCCTATGTAGCCTAGGCTGACCTCAAACTCATGACCTCCTTGCCTTAGCTTCTCAAGTACTAGGATTACAGAGGTGCTACATCTAGAAGGGCCTTTTTCTCAGTTGTTGCTATCAAGCATGAACTTCCTGCAAAGTCTTCCCTAGTCTAAATCTTCATGAAAGTCAGACACGTTGTGAGAACATAGAAGGAAATCATCCAGGATCGCCAAAGGAGAACCACTGGAGCAAGGAGTGGGATATGTGGCTATAAAATGCTTTATGTTTTAAAGGCAAACAAAACCTAAAACCAGAGCGATGAAACTCAAGGAAGTCATTTGCATTTTCAGACCTATATAACCTATCTTCCAGAACCTATTGAACCTGTCTTCCTGTCCCCCAATACATTTTGAAGTAGGTAAGAAGTTTGAAGGAAGTCCCTATCCCTTTCTCATGCCCCGTAAAGAATTTCACTCAGCTGTCAGCCATGCTCCCCTTCCAACTCCATGTGAGCAAACAGAGCTGGACCAAGAGCTATTTTGGAGTTTGTTTTGCTCCAGGCTGTCCCACCCTCTGCTGCTTGCCCGGCTTTATCGTCTTATAGCTGGCTGATATTTAAACTTGTAGCTGGCAGGAGTCTGCCCTTCTGGTTGCTTGGCACGTTCCCTGCTTCCGTCCAGTGGGTGCTCGACATGGCTGTGCCCATGTCAACAATACTCTTTTACCCAGTGGTTCTCTCCCTTAGGGTTTCCTCGCACGCCACAGCTGGCCGCTGTCATTATGTGAGAACAGGGTTATCAGGTTACACATTCTGGCCCTCTGCTCTTAGTATTGAAGCTCAGGAGGGAAAAGACACAATGAGACAGGGTTTGATGGGATAGTCATAGGAAAGAATGATGAAGCTAAACCTTGGGAGAAGTCTAAAGACATTACGGGCCTGGGCTTTCCCGGTGGATTAGCTTGGACCCCGAGCATGAGCCAGGGGAACTGTTTGTTATTGAGTACAAGGCCCAAGTGGAATGATTACTGAGAGACAAGAGTTATAGCTCATTTCTGCCCAGGACCCTTGCTATGTATGGACATGAAGGCTGTATGACTATTGGCCACAGTTTTTAGCTCTGATATAACTTCCTGTTCAGCTGTCCTGCAGCATCTATACACCCTGGCCACAACCTGCTGCAGGCAGAGTTACAGCTGATAAGAAGAAACATGTGTGTTGATTCACTGCCTGAAGAATCTTTATCTCAAGGAAGCTTGTGGTGTGTTAAATGATACAGGGCTGGAGGTGCTCCACAGCTTGTAGTGCTCTGTGGGGGGCTATTAGCAAAGACATGAGTACTATGTAGTACTGTGCATTTACTTAAATTGAAAAAAAAAATCCATCAAGCCGGCCGGTGGTGGCGCATGCCTTTAATCCCAGCACTTGGGAGGTAGAGCCAGGCAGTTCTTTGTGAGTTCGAGGCCAGCCTGGTCTACAGAGCGAGATCCAGGAAAGGCGCAAAGCTACACAGAGAAACCCTGTTTCAAAAACAACAACAACAACAAAAAATCCATCAAGAAAGGAATATTACTTGAGCTTTGGGGTCTTATGTCATGTGATCTTGGAAGCCAGACAGGAAGAGAAACACAGAACTGAAAATTATCCATAGCAGGGTTTGATTGAGCCATCCTGCCCATTCTGAGTGTGAATATGGACACTTAGGTCCACTGAGACTAAATCCCCAGTGTTTGGTAGTCAGGAGCCAGCATAGAAAACTCCTATCCATCCCTTCCAGAGGAACAATGGCTCCTTATGTGCTGTGAGCACCATAGGTGACCATGAAGCTCTGATTCTGTAGGCTTGATGGTAGTGGCTCACCAGGATTATGCCAGGTATAGGGAAGACATGATTCTCTGTTCCAAAATGACACTTAGTTAACATTCCCTTTGGAGACTTCTAAAAAATCATTCCGGTTTCATAAATACTTCCTGTATCTAACTCTGACCTAGTGACAGGTCTTGCCTGTGCTTAGCTGAGTCCACCAGCTTGCGGATGGAAATGCCAGAAGCGTGAGCTTGTGCTGTGTCCCTCCCTCCTTCTGGGTCTTTCCTACAACAGCACCAGAGCATCTAGTTTTGACTCTGTTTCTTGGGGACCCACAGCTGTGAAGGAACAGCAAGCCTGCCTTTTCTATCAGTATTTTTTTTTATTATATCTTTTATTGGCACAAGAATTCAATGTCAAATTTGTAATTCTATTCATAACGTTGCTACATTGAAAAAAGTTTATAGTAAGACTTTTGGGAGACTCTCTTGAGTTCAGAAGTAACTCTGGAACCAACAGGTTTGCCCTGGTATCAAACATCAGACATCTGTTGTAACTCTAGATTTTAATTTAGTGTTACACTACACTGCTCATGTGCATCACTGATTTATTGAGCCAAACTTTCTACGCGCCTCCTGTAGCAGATCAGGACACACACTTATTCTTATAATAGTTCAAAGAACAATAGCTCTTTGAAGTGTGTGGCCTAGATTTTTTAGGCCATGTTTCTGCCATCTCTCTCATCTCTGGAAGACTTGTTTGTTTAGTTTAGTTTTTGTTTTAAATTTGTCTTTAATTTGGTGTAGAAATACATGTCGGAAATTTAGTACTGTGAAAAGGATAAAACATATGGATTTTGAATTATGTAATTTCATGTCAGTTAAAATTTTTATTCTGTAGCAGAAAGCACTTGAATAATGTTGTTAGAACACAGAACCAAACACTTTGCTATATATATATATATATATATATATATATATATATGTGTGTGTGTGTGTGTGTGTGTGTGTGTGTGTATGTATACATATATATGCATATATAATATATGTAGTATAATGCACATATAATATATATAGAATTAATTTGACTAGACATATACCTGGGAGATATGATGGATTTGGGTTCAGGATTTGTAGTAAATGCAATGTTTTGGTGAAGTGACTAACATGATATTTTGTGGTTTCCCAATAATACAAAACTTATGATTGCCAGGTGGTGGTGCACACCATTAATCACAGCACTTGGGAGGCAGAAGCAGGCAGATCTCTGCGAGTTTGAGAGATCTTTGACCAGCTGATCTACAAAGGGAGTTCCAGGACAGCCAAAGCTCTTACACAGAGAAACCTTTCCTTGAAAAATTAAAACAAACAAAAAACAAAATAAAACAAAAACCCCTTATGATTTCATTATACTGTTGACAACTGTGTGAAAATTTTAGCAGAGAATGAACATTCCTTAATTAAAAATAATTGATTCCTATCAAATGCTAAAGTGTGACTGATGGATGTCTACTTTAATTGCTGATCATGATGGCTGTGGTAGACAAAGATAGAGGATGTTTTGGGAATTTGTTTAATATGAAATGGCAACAAAAATAACAGCATCATTAATGTTTCCTTTCATGGAGAACTTTGCCATCACATCCAAGCTATTAACAGCATTGCCGTCAAATGGAGTCAGTCCTCATACATCCTCAACTAAGTTTATACAATAACGTGGCTCTTGTCATCTGCATAGCATCTCCAATATCTCTGCTGAGACAGATGTAATCAAAACAACTTTTTGTGTGTACATTCACAAGAAGAACTCTCCATCCACAGAAGTTGTTATTGTCAGTCATGGCTTCACACTCCACACTAATCCCAGCTTTGCTATTGTCATTGGACCACAAGCAGAGTAACTTTTTGAAACGAAGTCTGGAACTCTCAAAGTTATCCACGATGGTTGAGTCATTTTTGTCAAAACCCCTTTTACTGTTGAGATTTTTAACTCTAAGAAATCATAGATACTCTTAACGGGACTTGCGATGGGGAATTTCACCCTAAAGGTTTTCAACTTACTTGTCCCAGACTGATCAGACGAACCACTGCCTGAGACCTTACAAGATGTAGCTCTTAAATAATAAGACTTGAAAATCCATAAAATAGCCTATAAAATGGAAGCTGCTAGAAAATATTCTTCTATTTGCTTAAAGAAACACCGAAAACATTAACTGAAAACATGGACAGCTGTTAAGTGTAATAGGTGGAAGAGGTAAAATTAAAGCCAAAATTTCTGAGTCCCTCTTCTTACAGTCTTCTAATTTTCAGACTGGATAACTTAAATATTTTAAGTGTAATATACAGTTTAGGGTTTCTCAAAATAACTTGAAAATGTAGCTGCCAGACGACTTAGCTCTCCAACTCCTAGCCATACACCAAAAGGACTTTAGAGGCACTTTCCCTGCACATTGCTGTTCTCTTTCTCTTCATGATAGGTAGGAAATGGAATCGACCTAGATGTCTACCAACTGATGAACGAATAAGGAAAATGTGGTACATATGTAAAATGGAATATTACCCTGCTGTATACAAATGAAATCATTCATTTTGCAGATAAATGGATGAAACTGAAAAAAAAAAACTATACTGAGTGACATCACCCAGGTCCAGAAAGACAAATGTTGTGGCTCTGTCTCATATGTAGAGTTCAGCTTTGAATCTTTTGTTTTGTGTGTTTAACTTGAAGTATATGTAGACTCCAGGAAGCTAGAAACACACCAATAGGGATGGATGAATTAAGGTGTGTGAGACAGTAAAATGTGCATAAAATGAAAGTAGAAATGGTGGCTACTGGGAGTAGAGAGGTTCATGCATAGAGTAGGGTAAGAGGTGGGGAAAAGGGATAACAGGGTAATAATTAACCAAAAGGAAGGATGTGTGAAAAAGTCATATGAAAATCTACTATTGCAATCCCATTTAAGATCAGGGAGGTTGAACTATGCTTGTCCCAGTTATTAGTGAAAATCTCAGTGTCAAGGCTAAAATTTCTCTCTGTGAGTTATTGGAGGTCTCAGAGTCCCCTTAGACAATATAGCCTATTGCTATTGTTTCTGGTTGCCCACCATAACTAGACAGTAAGACCATTTGTTGAAGACACCACCCATTCAGGGTGCATGACTTAGGAAACTCAATCTCGAAATCAACAAGAAACTCTCTGCCTACTGGTTAGCTTTCCTGGTGCTTGGAAGTGGTGTGCAGAGTGGTATGGGGGAGTAAAGACATCAGTGGTCTCTCTCAGTGCTGGACGTTGCATTCCATAATAGCACCTCCTAGACAAGATGTGCTCACTGCAATAGTGGCATGATGTTTATGGGGGTAAATGATCACTTTCAGATTGATTCTAGGCCTGCTCCACAAGAAGAATTTTTATGCCTGGTACTATAAACCTGATCAAATGTCCCTGTCTGGGGAGTTTCCAGGCCCTAGGGAGAACCTACTGGTGTTGTTTAGCTAAGTGGTCATGTTATCAAACTGCGTTCTAAATATTTATGTTTATAGACTTAGATTTGTGCTGCTTTCAGACTTGTTCAAAGAAGCTATTTTCCACAGTTGATAGTGGTTAATACCCAGATTGATAAGTGGCTAACGTGCTGAAAACAAATAACTCTCAGTGTTCAGCCATAAAAGGATCATCCACATCAACCTTCTACAAACCAAGACTTTGGAAACATTGCAGAAGAGGAGTCCCTGAAATACTGCAAGATATAGATGATAGGAAGGACAGAGCTGGATGCTGGGAAGAACAGTTATGAAAAAATTGACTTCTGGATACAATGGAGTTAAGCATTCAAAACTCCAGCCTGGATTGAGAAGAGGCTCCAGAGACCTTAACCCTATTGTCAACCCAGTTGATGACTGCTAACAGAGGGAGATCACTTATCTTTGGGGTATGGCAGCTGGTAGGGTGCCCATGACACAGAGGGTGGCCTGATATCTGTCCATGTACATGTAGACATCACTAATTTGACTCAGGGGATTATTATTGTTTTAAAAAAAAAAAGGACGTGAAGTGGGAGAGAGACTTATGGGTGGGGAGCACTGGTAAAGCTTGGGGGAAGTAGTGGGGACACATATGGTCAAATGGCATTGCATGAATGTATGTAATTTTTTTATTGAAAAAATTCTTATTCATTTTATATACCAATCACAGAAACCCCTCTTCCCTGGTCCCACCCCTCCAGCTTTCCCTCACCTCCAACCCATCGTCCCATCCCCTCCTACAAGAAGGTAAAACCTCCCATGGGGAGTCAGCAAAGTACATTCAGTAGAGGCAGGTCTAAGCCCTTCCCCCTGACTCAAGGCTGTGTGAGGTGTCCTACCATAGGTAGTGGGCTCCAAAAGCCAGCTCATGTACCATGGATGGATCCTGATCCTACTGTATGGGGCCCCTTAAGCAAATCAAGCTACACAACTGTCTTGATTATGCAGAGGGCCTAGTCCAGTTCCGTGGAAGCTCCATAGATGTGGGTCTAAATTTCATGAGTTCTCACTACTTTGGTTGGTTGTCTCTGCAGGTTTCCCTATCGTGATGTTGATGCACTTGCTCATAGAATCCCTCTTCTCTCTCTTCAACCAGACTCCTGGAGTTTGTGGATCTCTGCATCTTCTTTCATCAGTTACTGGAGAAAGGATCTATGGTGACAGTTTGGGTATGATCTGATGACTGGGGTAGGCCAGTTCAGACACGCTCTCTGCTGTTGCTAGCACTCTAAGGTGGGCTCATCCTTGTGGATTCCTGGGAACTCCCTAGCATCTGGTTTCTCTCTATCCCCATAATGTCTCCCTCTGTCATGGTGTCTCTTTCATTACTCTCCCACTCCATCCCTGTTCCAGTTTGACCATCCCGTTCCCATATGTCTTCATCCCCAATCCCCTACTCTCCATTGCCCCTCCTCACCCCTAGTTTACTCATGGAGATCTCATCTAATTCCCCTTTCCAGGGAGATCCATGTGTCCCTCTTTGGGTCCTCCTTGTTAGTTAGCTTCTCTGGAGACGTGAGTTGCAGTCTTGTTATCATTTGCTTTGTATCTAGTATTCACTTATGAGTGAGTACATACCATGTTTGTCCTTCTGAGTCTGGGTTACCTCACTCAGGATGATATTTTCTAGTTCCATCCATTTGCCTGCAAATTTCATGATGTCATTGTTTTTTTACTGCTGAGTAATACTCCATTGTTTATAGGTACCATATTTTCTTAATCCATTCTTCAGTTGAGGGGCATCTTGGTTGTTTTCAGGTTCTGGCTATTATGAATAATACTGCTATGAACATAGTTGAGCATGTGTCCTTGTAGTATGATTGAGCATTCCTTGGGGATATGCTCAAGAGTGGTATAGCTGGGTCTTGAGGAAGATTGATTCCCAGTTTCCTGAGAAACTGCCATACTGATTTCCAGAGTGGCTGTACAAGTTTGCACTTCCACCAACAGTGGAGGAGTGTTCCCTTTGCTCCACATCCTCTCCAACATTGACTGTCATCAGTGTTTTTGATCTTAGCCATTCTGACAGGTGTAAGATGGTATCTCAGAGCCATTTTGATTTGCATTTCCTTGATGACTAAGGGTGTTGAAGAATTCCTTAAATGTCTTTGGGCGATTTGAGATTCTTCTGTTGAGAATTCTCTGTTTAGCTCTGTAGCCCATTTTTTAATTGGATTGTTTGGTATTTTGATGCCTAGTTTCTTGAGTTCTTCATATATTTTGGAGATCATTCCTCTGTCAGATGTGGGGTTGGTGAAGATCCTTTTCCATTCTGTAGGCTGTTTTTTTTGTCTTATTTACCATGCCCTTTGCCTTACATAAGCTTCTCAGTTTTCACATCTGACAGAGGAATGATGTTGGAAGATACCTCCATCAAATCCCTCCCCTTGGGGCTCAGAGAATTCTTCAGGAGGAGACAGAAAGAGTCTAAGAGCCAATGGGGCTAGAACTCATTGAGGAAACAAGGTCTTCTAGCCACGACAGGGCTAATGCACCCATGAAACAGAGACTGTGGCAGCATGCACGGGGCCTGCAGAGTTCTGAGCCAAATGGGGTCCCAACGCTGAGAGGAGAAGTGGACATGAGCCTCCATCCCTAACCCAGTAACTATCTCTGATTAGCAACTATTTAAAAAGGAAATAGTAGATTTTGCCAATGGACTCTCACTGGGTATAAAAACCACTCTTAAGAGCAGGACCCATGCCAAGCAGTAGATGGCCAATACAAAACAAACTCAGCGGTATTTTTTGTAGGGTGTTTTGTTGTTGTTGTTGTTTTGTTTTGTTTTTGTCTCATGATGTTTTATCTATTTTTTAACTTTACAAGTCTTTGCATAAATATTATTGTTTTTGATTTTGTGTTTTTATGGGATTTCTATATGTGCAAATGTGTGTGTGTGTGCATCTGTATGTGTTTCTTGTGCTTTTTCTTTGGCCATTTTTCCTGTTTGTTTTGTCTTATTCTGGTTTCTGTGGATTTTTTTTATCTTATTTTAATATTTGTTTTCTAGTGAAAGAGAGCAAGAAGAAATATAGATTTGGGTGGGTGGAAGGTTGAAAGTATTGGGGAGGAGTTAGCAGAGGCTGAACCATATCCAGAATGTATTGTATGAAAAAATCAATTTTCAATTTAAAAATGGAAAAAAAATTTCTACTTCATCTTTAGCGCTTAAGAAAATGTGTTTGTTTTTTTTTTGTTGTTGTTTTTTTTGGTTTTTCGAGACAGGGTTTCTCTGTGTAGCTTTGCGCCTTTCCTGGAACTCACTTGGTAGTCCAGGCTGGCCTCGAACTCACAGAGATCTGCCTGGCTCTGCCTCCCGAGTGCTGGGTTAAAGGCGTGCGCCACCACCGCCCGGCGAAAATGTGTTTTTTAAAGTTGTGATTATTGAGTTAATATATAATTTATTGACAATAAGTTGCCCCCAAAACTTACTGGCATACAAAAAAGGTAGATGAAACAAATTGAGCATTGCCAGAGTCCGGCTCTGGATGAGGGCAGGGTCTGAAGATGGGCGGGTGCAAGAGTGGCAACAGAGGAATCAGACATGGGACACTTCTTAGTTTTGCCTTAGGAGAGGTGGACAGAGAGGAAGCACTTCTCGGTATGGCTTGTCCTACTCTGGCGGGATCCATCCCTGGTGGGACAGGTCCTGGCAGAGGATGTAAGGAGTTGGTGAGGGAAGGAAATGAGCCAGGCCATGGTGGTCAGGAGAATCTTGTAGCCTGACTGACTCGCAGCCAGAGTGCTTCTTTATTTATACAGAATTTAGTAAGCGGGGATACATCAATGATGTTCCAAAACATAGATCATAACATTTTTTTTTGTTTTTGGACATGTGTTTCACTTCCTTTTGCTCATCTTTTAGTCATCATTAATGAACTATGACAGAACAGAGTTATCATTTTCAATCATTTTCCCTCAAGTTTTGACATCATTAATAAAGAGTTATCATTCTTACTCATTAACCCCATAACCCAGTTTTTAAGAATCTAGAGGCATATGCCAGCCTGTTCTCAGGCTAGTAGCTTTGGTTGCTTCAAGGGCACTAGGCCAAAACAAAATCTTCAAGCCACCCTGGGCATTTTGTCATGTCCCAGGCAGCATATTATTTATTCTTAGTGATCAGAGTGCCCAGGAAAAATCCTCAGGCGAAAGCTGCTGCAGTTTTATTCAAATTCTGGCATAATACAATCTTTATATTTTATATCTTTATAGAATTTGTCTATATGTCTAATCTTGGCATTCTGTTGTTCCTTGGTCATGGGTCATCATAGTGGCTCTGCATGAGCTAACATTTATAAGAAAAGGAGGTCCTGACATCTCATTCTTTTATCATCTTTCCACTCCATACTTTGCTCATCAATACGTCTCTGTGTAGGGCAGAAGTATATGCCACATAATTGTCTGAGTGTACAGTGGGAAGAGGCTTGTAATCTGAACTGTGGACATTTCCTCTAGTCCACCAAATCTTGTTGATTTTTATGTTTACTCTGTTTTGAATATCTTTTTCCTGTGTAAGTACAGGGACACATGTTTCAAGAATGTCTCATAGCCTCATAAAGAGACCTCTGGCTTCTTTATATGTCACAACCTCCAGGGCATAAGGAAGACCTTCAAGTAGATAAGGATATCTCCCTAAAAGCAGGGGCAATAATATGTTCAGGACTGTCCTGGGGAAGCTTAGAAGCAGCATTCCTGGGAGAAGGCATAAATGATTCATAAGGAATTTTCCATCAATCCAATATTCACAAATTGTACAAATATTAAAAGTGCCCCAAGTATGCAACAGGTGGAGATGAAAACCAAAGGTGACATGGCAGCATCATGCTGCTCAGCTTTGCCAAGCAGCTGTGCTGGCTTTATGACTTCTGCCATTCCATTCAGATATGGCTGAGCCATTCCCCCCCCCCTTTTTGTTTTAAAAAGATGACTGGAAGGATGAGAATCAAAATAAGCACAACTCCCAAAATTATTCCCAAATGGATGATAATAGATCAAAAGCTCTGTCCTGAAAAAAGAAAGAGAGATTGTAAATATCTATGTGTTACCTCAGAAGCCAAGGTGGATTACAACTGAGCTGAATTAATGGCTATAATTTCTTGATGCAAAGATTGCATGTTTACAGCTAGTTAGAAGTGTTCCATAGGCCATGGATGTGGGACCTAACCTGTGCCTAGATTATCTAAGAAGCATCATATGTAAGTGGAGTGACACAAATCCATTTAAATTGTGAATGACAAGAGGCAGTTAATCTAACTTGATATTTTGAATTTGATTACCTATAAATAAGACAGCTTCTTCCAAAGTCTTTACCATGTCCTCTTGTAGAAGTGGCCAGAGAGGCTCTTTCATTATTTCAGTAATGATCAAATGACCTACATCTACATAGGTGGCTTATAAACTAAAAGTGAAGCTTTCATGAGTTTTCAGCCAATAAATAAAACTTTACAGAAATATCTTTTTCAGAAAGTCAATTTCACCAATAGTAAGGAAGGGAAAAGTTTCATAAAAGTGTCTGAATCTAAAAAATACCACGAATAAAATAAATGTGTAAAGTATCTTGTTAGGACGTTGATATGCATAAATTTCTAGGTACATTTTCAATTAGTGGTAAAATGATAGTTAAATATTTAATTTGTTTGGGAGTTGTTCCCAGAACTATTATTATGGGACTGTTTATTTGGTACTATAAAGTTTTTTTATATTTTAAGATGTGTTTGATGTGTCTAAGACATGTAGCAACGATAATAGCCCCCAACTCTCTGACATCACTCCTTGACTTTAATGTTGTTTGTTCATGAAACTTTGTGGGGGGAAATGTTCTGGGCAATAATTACTCATTAATGAAAATAAACATTGGATTACAAGAACAGTAAGTGTTGCACCAAAACCAAAGTTGGTATCACAATCTAAATGCAGTCGTTAAAACTTGTAAAACGCTACTACTGCTCTTGAGTGGAATTACAAAGTGAGGGAGTTCTGGAGGCAGTATTTTCAGTTCTCTTCTTCTCCCCTTTGGAATGCCACCATGAAGGAAGAGAGCAGCTGTGTCTCCTTGCTTCTGTGGAGGGGTCGGAGCTAAACTCTCTATGAGCACCTTCCTCTAAGTGGCAAACTGCCTCCTGCTGTGAAGTTGGGCGATGTTTTACTTGTCTTTTGGGTGAGACCAATTAGCCTACATAAGTGGCCTTTTTCCTCTGCCTTCCTCCAAATGGGCCTGCCATAGTACACTTGCCAGACTCAACGTGGGAGGCCTGCAGGAAATGTGACCACGGTTGAAAGCTAGCTGTGAAAACTGGTCCGTCAGCCTACATTAGAGATGAGAAATAGGTGAGCTGAGTAGAGCATTGTCATGGCTCCATTCCATCCTGTTCCCTTCTCCACGCATGGTCCACAGAGACCCACTTCTGCAGGACTGTTTTCTTGAGGAAAAGCTGAGAAGGGACAGCCCTTCATTTTTAGAGGCACACAAATCCTTAATACATATGATGTCATCTCTCTCCCCTTTGCCAAGCCCTGGCAGTATTAAGTAGCCAGCCTCTTGAAGCTTGCATCCCACAAAATCATTCTGTCTTCTTTCTCATCTTAACCTCCCATAGTCCTTATGCTGATGGTTGCATTATTGCACCAAAAAGCATGGGAGGAAAGTGGGAGATTACTGTGCCAATTACTGTCCTGGGGAAGTGAGTCAGTGCCTGTTCTATGATGCTGTTTCTTACGTGACATTCATCACTTGCTACAGTTCATCCTCAGCAGCACTGAGAATGCAGAAAGGACTGGAAAAGGATTAGAGAGGAAAGTCAATTCAGAATTGAGTTGAGAAGAGTGTATGTAGACTGGGAAGACCCTTGTCTTACTGTACTGACTTGTATTTAGTCACACTGTTTGATTTTGTATTTTTTTTTACTGTCAAATACCATTAGAGAGAAGCGTAACATTGATGTATGTCCCCAGGGGAACCTGGGCAGTATTGCACTGTCCCTGATCAAAAGCAGTCTCAGAACAGGTGTCTAGATGATTTCCATGCTCTTGTTTCTCTTTATTTTACTTAAGTCATAGATCCTGTAGCTATTGCTATCTGCCAGCCATTGTACAATAACGTGGTATTGTGACTGAAGTTATATTCATCTTTGATAGCTGTCTTTGGCTATATTGAAAGTGGACACAAAATTTAGGGATGAGATAACCTGTAGTTAGTAGCTGTTCTAGCTATGACCTTGAAGCACCACCCCGAGTGAGGTAACAGGTAACTGTTGCACCTACATATGACCTTGAAGTGCATGCTTGAGACCCTTAACAACTGGGATGCATGTACAGGACTCCCTTCGCCTCCTCGTGATATTTGATGCTGGAATCTTGGATCAGGCAAATCAGCATGGGACATAGGTCAACTTTCCCGGACCCTATGATAAATCTCCCATGGTAGTGAGCTAACCCCCAAATAAATTCCTTTGCTCATTAAATAGACTCCGTGGGTTTCTTGCATTAATAACCAATTCACATGCTGATACAGGAATACACAAGCCTCTTCAGTGCTTCAAGATGTTCACAGGGTCCATCTTCCATGGGGAGATTTCACATAGAAAGTTGGTATAAGTCTGTAGAAGCTTTAGTAATGTGAGCTTATAGATCTTAATATGAAGGGACTGTATTAAAGGGTCACAGCATTAGGAAAGTTGAGAACCGCTAATATAGCTGCTTCCTTTCCACTCCAAGCATAACCTGTGAAATCCTTTGAACTTTGACAATTCTTTAAACAGCCTAACTGAAAAAAGAATGTTGTTTTAAAATAAGTTCTTTAATTTGTTCTTAGACAATTTCATACATGCTTTTAATGCATTCTGATTACTGCAACTCCCAGCTGATCTCGTGTCTCCCATTCTTGTTACCCACTTCATCCTTGCAAGTCCCTTTTCCAAAAATACAGGAATAGGCATCATTTCATACTTTTAAAAAATACGGTTATGACTTCCAGATAGTCAATTTTTTTTTTTTAGATTGGCACTATAAGGGTAGTGTTGCCAACACTAACTTAACCACACACTTTAAAATTTGCCTATTGTAAAAGAAGAAAACGTGAGCTTTCATGAATGGGTTCAAGCATTCCACCTTTTCTCAGGAAATAATCCTTTGGGGCCTAACTAATTCATAAATGCACACTCCTGTCCCTCTGCCTTTCAGCTGGTTTTGCTTTGTGTATTTGGAACCTTTACCTTTAATCCCATCAATAGTTTGTTATGTCCACTAACGACCCCCTCCCTGGGGGGTGTTCTTTCACCTCATCAGTCACTCTGGAGGGCTCTCATCACCCCTGACTGGATGCCAGTAGCTGCCCCTGCCCCCGGACACCCCACACAGTGCTTTCCAGTGTCTCTGTTACCCTACGTGGGACTGTGGAACGGCCTGAGGCCTGGTTCACGGCATGAGCTGGTCACCGCACTCCCACAAGGGAGAGGAAGGTCATTTGCTCAGCAAGAGCCTGACAGAGAGTCCAGGAAGTCACCGCCACTCTGGCTCAGGGCTGGGGGAGGCAGGAGGTAGGAGGGTGACTCTCCCAGCTCCAAGGACACTGGAAAGAAGATCTCTAGCGTCTGTGCCCCCAGCATCTCCTTCCATCAGACGCGGTGGCCCACAGACTGAGCTTGTGTAGGAGGGAAGGAAGATCCCTTCCCCTGGGCGGGGCGACAGTGACTGGACAAGGGTGGCGCTGGCTGGCTGCAGTGTCTGCCTGGGGACTGGGAGGCGTGGCTGAGCCTCTGCGTGAGTGCTGGAGGGAGCCCCAGGAAACTACTGCCTTTCTCTGACTTCCCAGCTCCAATTCGGCCTCCAGATCCTGGCAGTCAAAAGGAACATCGGGGCATAGTATTGTTCTTTCAGAGAGCAAGAGGTGACAAAGACCTCCTTCGCAGCTTGAAGCCCAGAGTTTTCTGCAACCAACCGGCTCTGGCAGCAGCGGAGGGTTGGGAACACTAGGCTGTGCTGGACTCATATCCAGCCCCTTGGGTGCTGTGTGTGCAAGCGCTTTTTTTTTTTTTAAAGAAGACTCGGGGTTCTGCTCCACAGCTGCAGCATCCAGTGTCCCAAGACTCATCAGCAGCAGTCTTCTGGGTGAAAAACTTTTATTTCTTTCATAGGATACAGACAGAAACCCTGAGCCAGAACTACAAGGGCCAGCCCTGAGCTTTCAGGACAGGGTCTCCAGGGCAAACGAGGTGGAGGTGAAGCCTTTGGAAAAGAAAGACATTGATAGGACCCATTGGGTCAGCTGGTGGCCAGGGCGCTCATGCTTCTGCCTTGGCTCACAGGATTTGGGGCTGGATTGCTCTTCCTGCACTTCGTGCAGAAACTTCTCTTCCCCTACTTCTGGGATGATTTGTGGTTCCTGCTCAAGGTGGTGCGCTATGGAATTCAGATGGAGATATACAAACTGAGAGGGGAGCTGGTCACCGTGCTCGATAAGTTCCTGAGCCACGCCAGGAGGCAACCACAGAAAGCCTTCATCATTTATGAGGGGGACGTCTACACCTATGAGGACGTAGACAAGACGAGCAACAGAGTGGCCCACGCCTTCCTGAACCACTCCTCGCTGAAGAGGGGGGATGTCGTGGCTTTGCTGATGAGCAACGAGCCAGACTTCATTCATGTGTGGTTTGGCCTGGCTAAGCTGGGCTGCGTGGTGGCCTTCCTCAACTCCAACATCCGCTGCAATTCCCTCCTCCACTGCATCTGCACCTGCGAGCCCACGGCCGTGGTGGTGGGCGGAGGTAGAGTATGAGCTGTGGTCTGCTACGCACAATGCGAGCCAACCTGTCTCCCCGCTCCCCCTCTGCTAGCCATGTTTCATGTCTAACACTCTGAGGCGGGTGGTAAGGTGTATAAGGTATGCATATGCGATCGCTCTTCCATCCCTCAGCCAGCGGCTTAGCTCCTCCCACACACCTCTTCAACCCCCTTACTTCCTGGTAGATTAGTAAACAGCAATACAAGGAAAGAATATTTTTATGAAATCTGTTTCTTTCTATTTGGGGAAGGGCAACTAGTACCTTCAGTCCCCGAAAGAACTCAAGAGACGTAGGGTCGGATTAGTTATTTTATCAGCCCTGACAAAGTGTTTCATGAGTAAGAAAGCTACCAATTAGTAACTTTATCAAGAATGGGTACATTTGGATAACTGAAATTTTAAACGTGAAATTCACACATTCTTAGCTTCACCCCTGGGCTTCCTTTGTGCTCTGCAAGCTAGGATTTGACAGCGCAAGGCTGAGCTACCCCTCTGAGCCAGCGACAGGCTCTTGGCAGACAATAGTCCTCTCCCTTGTTTTGCTTACCTCCATCATTTTCTTTCATTTGCCTTCTTCCTTCCCTGATGTGAGCTAAGACAGCTATGGTTATATATATTTACAATGACTGATGAAGATAAATCTTGGGTTTAATGAGTAATTAATGAAGAAGTTAGGAAATGGGGTAATTCAATAAACTAAAGCAGGAAGCCTGGCACTTATTTGGCACAACCTAAAGGGTTTAGACAATTGCTTCTTGTATGTAGCTAAAAAGTCATAAGAGTGTCCAAAGTAAAGATCTTGGTTAAAAAAAAAAGAACAAAAAACTTACGTATTTTAGATTAAACGATACATATTGGTTCTTTGTATAGGATTTCAGAATCCTGGAAGAGTAGGGAACATAATCTAGTTTCTGCTTCATTGATAGCTAAAAACATAGACGTTTCCAGTTCGCTTTTCTCACAAAGTCCGCACGACAAAATTGAGTTAGGCTGTGGAAGTAAGAAGGGCTGGCTGTCAACACTGTAACTCCTCCTACATCTTCGTTATGTCCTTCCAGCTTATCTTGTACAGGTCCAACCATGTCAGGAAATGTTTATTGTCAAGCCCTGGTTTCAGCTAGTTTAGGGTCGTAGGAGTGGAAAAGCCAAAATGTGTCCCTTGGGTACTGTCTGGTGGTTCTCTCAGTCCTCTCTTCCAGTCTCAGTGACCTATGGTGACAAGTAGAATCAATGAGTCATGTAGAATTCTGACAGTGTGGAGAAACAGTATCAATTACTACAGCGATGAATGCAGCAGAAAAATAAACACCCTTTATTGTCTGTGTACATACTCTGACATCTTGTCCCATGGCTTACGCCACTGCATATCATGTAGCAAATATAAACTCCAAATTATGCTAGAAAATATTACCTCCTTTCAGAAGAGCAAACTAAGAGAGATACAGTGTCCCTAAAAGATCTTTGTGGTCATGATGCTGAGGTCAATCTGAGAAGTTTCCCAGAGCAAATTACTAGCGAGTCTTCCCAAGGGGCACAGTGCTGGGTACATCTCAAGTTCTTACACAAACTTGGCTGTAGCGTGGGGAGTTGCTTAATTATGTTCAATTAGTGTTACAGTTTACTTGTTCTAGCTTTGACTTTGCTCTCCAGCAACTAATTGCAGTGTTTCCTTGTTTCTCTGTTTCAGTGCCAACATCCCAGCATCCCCTACTCCCTTTTTAGTACATAAATGCTATTGAGAATGGGTGCATAGCTAAGTCCAGTAAAGTACAATCCAAACATAAATACCTAAGTTTGATCCTCATAACCTAAATTTTTAAAAGCTATGTGTGGTAATCTCAGAGCTAGAGGCAGAGGTAGGTGGAGCCCTAGTGCTCACTGGCCATTTAGTCTAGTCACTTGTTGAGCTCCAGGCCAATGAGAGACTCTATCTCAAAAATTGGTAAGGTGTCGCTCAATGGAGGAATACATAAGGCTGACCTCTGACCTCCACACAAGCCATATACATGTGCTTTCACACACACACACACACACACACACACACACACACACACACACACACACACATTCCTGCACACACATATGCATTCACACACACACACGTACATGCACACACACACATGCACTCATGGACACATGCACATATGCATTTAAACACACACATACGCATTCAGACACACACACACACACACACACACACACACACACTACTACTTTGGGTTACTGGAGTTTTAAGTCAATTCTATTTAGCAGATTTTCAGCGAAATAGTTAACTGGGGAAATTAAGCTTAAGTCACATTAATCATTCATCTTAACATATCTCAAAACACAAATTATATGAATTTTAAAGATGTGATAATTATATTTTAATTAATGAATAGGTCATTTTGTTAAGACCAGTGTAGATCTTAGTAAATTGTGTGTATTTAAAGTTCTTATCCTGAAATACTGTATTCTTGGCATTTTAAACTGCACTGGTGAACAACATACTCCTAAGGTTTAGATTTTTATAAACTTCAGAATCCACAGATTCTGACCAGCTGTTCCTAATGGGGGTCCTTACAATCCTAAGGAGAGTGTACAGAAGTGGAGAAATGATTTATACAGAGCAGCCAGGCAGACCTAGTTCATGTGTAGTTAGCCACATAGTAGCTGCTGGAAAAATCTCTGTGAGTGTCAGTTTATTAAGCTACAAGATGGTGATGATGCTGTTTACTTCATAGCCCTTCTGAGGAGGAAATGATATGGCTTTCGTGACGTGGCCAAGCGCCTGCTACAGGGTAGCTCAATGCTTAGTGATTGAACAGAATTCATGCCATGTCTATGAGGTCATCCTATACCCAAAAGAATAGCACACAATTTGCTTGAAATGATGTTTTAGAAAAATTATACTTGTTATAAGTATGTACAGTTTTGGGGTTTGTATATGTGTGTGCAAATTAGTATGTGTGCATCTGTGAGTGCTCATGCATGTTTGTGCATGTGGAAGCCACAGGACAACTTTTAGGGCAGTTCTTCAGTTACCATCCATTTTCCTTTTGAGACAAAGTATCTCTCACTGGCCTGGAAATCATCAAGTAGACTAGCCTGGCCAGCCACTAAGTACCAGGTTTCTGCCTTCTCTCGGTCTCCTTGGTGCTAGGATCAGAAGTGTGCATCATAATAACTTATTTGAAGATGGGTGCTTGGGGATCAAACTCAGACTCTGTGCTCATAAGGTAAGCACTTTACCAACTGAAATATTTCTGTAGCCCCAGAAGTAATACACAATTTTAAACAAGTTTTATGGGTCAGATTTGATAATGTCCTTGGTGATAGGTACAAATTCCACCTTTGGCTTACTTATCTGGTAACCACATTTGGGAGGAAGCCAAAGGAAAGATATCAATTAAACCACCATCAATCATTATTATTATTATCAGTAACAATGATGTCGGCTGTTATCTGAGAGGCAGATGCAGTGAGGTTATTCTAAGAAATTGGGTAGCTTAGCTTGAGTTACTCATTTTAGTAGATTGAAGAACTAGTATTCAAATCCTGGCTTCTGCTGTGGGATTCTGATCTAATCATAATCCCGTTGTGTAAGGACTGCCGGTTACACTTCAGTATAGTTATAAAAAAGTGTGTGTTCCGGTTATATTATAAGAAAGCATTCCAAGATGCCACTATCAAGATATCAGACTTTAATACTTGCTATTTAGAAAAAACATGTATGATATTATTCCCTCTAACAAAGTCTGAAGACTCATGTGTGCTTGCAAAGGAGTCTCCTATCTATGTTACGATCTAGGGGTCCAGATCAGGTTCATGTTCTTTGTCAGTCAAAGAATTAAAATTAAACGGCAGGACAAATCTCAGGCAGGACAGGTGACAGCCCGGAAATTCTCAACAGAGCTGACAGAATCTGTTGGTGAAAAAAGCTTTCATTAGGGAACAGGAAACACTGCTCCTAACAGATAAGAAGTGCCTTGGGTTGATCAGGTGCCCACAGGTTTTCTTGTTACTAAAATGTGTATAATGTGCATATTTTACTTTCTCAATGCACAATATATTAAATCACTATAAACAGATAACTTTAAACAATCTCCTGTTACCCCAATCTCCTCTAGTCTAAATGGGATAGCACTCTGTGTATGAATTCATTTTAAAAGACTTTAGATTTCTCCTCAGAAGTAACTACTGCTGTTCACAGTAGACATGCTAACCTGTGCAGCCCAGCCCTATTTTTATGAGCATTTGCCCTCAGAATGTGCAAAGAAAGTGTTCAGGTTAACAACTGAGCCTTTGCAATCCTGCAAATATCCTTTAGCCATAAAAGAAACTGCTTCTTAATGCTCAACAGAGAGGACAAATAAAGTCCTTTTTAAATTTTACTGAAAGCAGTATATATGGAGGTACAGAAAACAAAGGGTTCCTGTGAACTTTATTACCTATCTTGTGCCCTGGGATACCCTTACATGGGATCCATGCCTATTTTTTAGGACATTGATAATTTTTTCTTGTATTTATTAGAATGGCTGTATCACATTTTCTTAGATTTAGCAGGGTCAAGAGAGTTACCTTGCTACAGAAGAAAATAATTGGTTTTATTAATTTAAAACTATAGTATAGCTGACAAGTGGTGGCACACATCTTTAATCCCAACGTTCTGGAGGAAAAGACAGGAAGATCTCTGTGAGTTTGAGGCCAACCTGGTCTACAGAGTGAGTTCCAGGACAGCCAGGGCTACAAGAAGAAATTGAAAAACAAACATGACTTGAAAAATAAACAAACAAAAAAGTATAGGGTAATTAAAAACAAAACAAAACAAAAAGATCTAGACAAAGAATTGAATGAAACAGAATGGCTAAGACATACCACCTCTCAATGAAAAAGGGAAGATTACTTAACATGTCATGTAAAAACTGCTGATTCTGAAAATAATTACAATGAATAGGAATGTAGAATGGATGTTAATGGGGGATGTGTGGATTTTGAAGTTCAATGCACCTGAATTAAAACAAGCTCATTAGCTTGTGCGAGCTATCACCTTTTAGACTTCCATTTGTTTTCAGATTCCTTGCATTTCATTTCCAAGGAAGGAAATCGTGCACATTTTCTAAGTGTTCTATGATTTGTAATAAACAGTGTTCATAAAAGTATACATAAATAGCAGAATAGATCATACATAATGATAATGAGCATAAATACACAGAAACAGCACACACTTCCTAAGCGCTCTGTGGTTTGTAATCAACAGTGTTAATAAATGTAACTGAAGCACTATTTTTTCAAGACTAGGTTTCTGCACCTGATATTCAGCCCTGGTATCATTATGTCTGAATAGTTACTTTAGCACACTGCTTGCTTAAGCATCATTTTCTTAAAAACCAGAGCCTAGCCATGCCTCTCTAGCAAAGCTATTGAGCTGTGCTATGCAGGAGAGAGTTGGTTACAAATACTTGATAAAATCTATAATTTCACCCTGACTTCTTTGTGAACATTGTTTTGCACTACAGAGAAATCAGGTTACCTATTTGGAGTTGATTTTCATATTGGATTTATTAATGTTTTTGGTGCTGGAAATCAAACTAAGGATTCCACAAATATCAGGAATGCTACGGTGGACCTATACCCTGAGTCATATAAAAATTTAAAGGTAAAATACTTACCAATGTCCTGAGAGCTATAATCAATTGATTCTTTCCCCTCACATTCGAAACTCTAGGTCTGTTAAATGTAGAGCAGGATGATAAAGAGTTATTAAAGCAAGATGCAAAGCACAATTCAAATGACATGTTAGAGGGACACATGAAATTTTTGTTATTGATTTTGTAGTCTCAGGAATGTGGCTAAGAGGTGCAATGATGATGTAAGAAGAAGAAATTATTGTATACTAAGAGTGCTGAGTGCTCACACACAGGATCATCACCTACTCATTTTTACCGTTGGGATTCACCTAATGCTCTGCTTTACATGTGAGGAAAATTTTGTGTGTTTCTTGAAATAACTTGTTCCTCCAAAAAAACAAAATCCAATCAACCAAACAAACGAAACCAAATGTATTGAGTCTTCTTCTGCAGTGGAGACTTTATTAAAGATCATAGGAAACCTAGCTAACTCATGTTCTCACACACTTTACTACCAAGTTCTGCGTCTATTGTAGTCTCCCCAGCACAGATCCCAACTCCTTTAACCAGAAATCTAACCAGAACGTGTGGTGTGCCTGGCAGGTGTGGTAAGCAGCAGATGGAGTAGGGTATTGGTCACTCTGTTGAGGTGTCTGCAGTTCTGCAGAGATCAATGGTTTGTGCATTTCTTTGAGGAATGGGTCTTAATGAGTTGAGTTTCATTAATGTATTTGAACAGTATTATTTCACAGCCTTGGCTGCTCTTCCAGAGGACCCAGGTTTGATTTCCAGCACACACATGGGGTTCACAGCCTTGTCTATAACTCTAATTCTAGTGGATCTGGAAAGATGTCTTTTGGCCTCCATAGGCACCAAGGGTGTACATGGTGTGAAGACATACATGCAGGCAACACACCCTCACAAATAACTATAATTAAACTATAATAAAATATAATAAACTATAATTAAATTATAATAAATTAAATTATTTTAATTCATATCAATATTCTGAATTTCCTTTCAAAGTGAAGGAAGTCTTTTTCATGTTTTTAAAAGTGATAGTAATAAATAAGTAGTGATTCCTTATCCTTTTTTATAAGGTTTATTTTCTTTTTATTTCAGGCTGGGGGTGGTGAATCCCATGTGTATGTGAGTGCCTTCAGAGGCCAGAAAGAGGGTGTCAGATATCTTGGAGCTGGACATGCCATGTGGGTACTGGGAACTGAATTCTGGTCCTCTGGAAGGACAGGAAATGCTGTCACCATTGAGTCATTCTTCTGTCCCTCTTTATCCTCACATTGATGTTCAGAACTTTCACTATAATACCCATTATCATTTTTAACCACTGTTGAAAGGATTTTATTTGAGAATTCTGCCTCAGCTAAATCAGCTAAATTTTAAGGATATGAAATCATGTTTCTTTTGACTTTTGCTCACTTCTTTCATTTTTGTAAACATTACCACTCTTTGTAAACCCTCACTATTCCCTAGACTCTGTAGTTTCAACAAAGATTCAGGTCACAGTCATGCTGTAACTTTGTACTTATATCCCAATTCATTTAGAAGTTTAGCCATTGGTTTATAATTTCAGATGGCCAATTTGAAATCACGGTAACTACGATAAGTAGTTGAAAGAATTGTTAAGTTCAGTATACCAGAAAGAGTCATTTAAACAAAATCTAGAACTGTTATTTTGAAAGACTGGATGCTTTGTGCTGTTGTCTTTCCTATCAGCCATCTCTGTGGGTTTTCGCACCTTGTCAAAGCAGCCTGCGTGCAGCAATTTACTGCATGAATAACGGCAAACACTAACCAGAACTGAGAATCAGAATACCACATAACCGCGTACACTAATCAGAACTGAGAATTCTCCTTGGATTCTTACAGTTTGCTTAATTTATTTGTGGTAGAAATGAAGATTAATAAGACACTTTAAGACCTAACCCCTAGTTCCCTGACAACATAATGCCTCATTTATGTGTTTGCTTTGAGTTTCTTACAGGTTCTATTTATGAGTTATCTAGTGCCATTTGACTCGGTTATTTGTATTAATTAATTTTATTGAAAAATACAATATATTTTGATCATGGTTTTTATCCTCCCTCAGATACTCCTGACCTGCCTACTCACCTACCTTTATGTTCTTTGTTTTTCTCTCTCAAACAGCAACAAAGAGACAAAAACAAAACCAAGAAATACACATGTGTGTGTGCAAGTGCACACACACACAAAATGAAAATCAAAACTATCAAAAGACAAAACAAAAGCAAAATGAAACAAAGAGTCCACGAGAACACTATTGAGCTTGTTTGTGCTGGCCAATGACTCCTGGTCATGGGGCCTGCCCTGGAGTATTGGTTGACATATCCAATGAAACTCCATTGGAGAAAACTGGCCTTCCATCTCCCAGCAGACATCAGCTGGAGAGAGCTTCCTGGTTAGGCATGGGACCCTATGTCTCCCTCCTTCTGACCTGAACCTGCAAAGGTCCTGTGCATGCTGTCACAGCATCTGTAAGTTCAAATGTTCAACAGTCAGTCCTGTTGTTCCCGGAAGACACTTTTTGCTTGGAGTCAACCATCACCTCTGGCTTTTATAAGCTTTCTGCATCCTCCACTTTATGCCACTATTGAACCAGTATGCCTTGCAGCCAGATCACTGCTGTTGGTCACAGGGGTTGTAGTTGGGTGATATTAGTGTACCTTTCTCTTTTCTCCACCTTCCAGCATCATGAATGCTAGTCCCTAAGGCTGATGCCTCTAGTTAGGCACCTGTTTGACATCTGCATGTTTGATGATGTAACTAAGAGTTGTCTTTAGCAGTAGGGCCTTACCACCAGGTTGTGGAGATCAAGCAATAACATTGGCATTAACTTGTGGTATTTGGGGATTCCTATGGGGACTCTTTGCCAATGACTCAACTAGATATAACCAATGCCTACTTCTGGAGGTTTCACATGATGGCATAAGATATCTAGTTAGGGCATTGGCTCCCCTATTATTTGGTTACTCCACTTAGATTTATTTCATATATGCATGATTTTAGGAAGCTTCTACAGTGGTAGGTTTTCATATAATTTTTCAAATGGCCCTTACTGTCAGTTGTCCTTGCCCATATATTCCTTTGTTTACCCTGTCCTCCCATCCCCTTCCTTATTTAATCTTCCTACTCTGGCTTCCCCTTGTCTCTCCATAACGTGAACTTTATTTACCTTCCTTGGGAGATCTTTTCCTCCTCTTTGGTCTCGTAGCAGGTACCTAACTTCTGTGGTGATTTGGATTAAAGTGCACATTTTGAAAGCTTAAAAGTAACATAAACCTAAAAGAGAAAACAGAGTATTTGTCATCTGGGGCCCGGGTTACATCACTCGGGATGCTTATGTCCTAGTTCCATCTCTTAAGGGAAAATTTCATAACTTTGATTTTCCTAACAGCTGAATAATATCCCACTGTGTAAAAGTACCACATTTTCATTATCCATTCATCAGTTGATGGACATCTAGGCTGTTTCCAATTAGGTAAGCAATGAACATGGTTAAGCAAGTGGTTAATAAGAGGATACAGAGTCCTTTGGGCATATAACAAAGAGTGGTATAGCTGGGTTTGAGGCAGATGTATTCACAGATTCCAGAGGAACTGTAACACTGATTTCCACAGTGGCTGTACAAGTTTGCACTCCCACCATGAATGAGTGTTCCCCTTATACAACATCCTCACCAGTATGAGCTGCCATTTGTTGTATGGCATATGATCTTGGCCATTCGGACTGAGGTAACATGAAATTTCAAAGGAGTTTTAATTTGTATTTCCCTGATAGCTAAAGATGTTGAACATTTCATTAAGTGTTTCTCAGCCATTTGTGCTTTATCTTTTAAGAACTCTCTGCCTGGTTCTACATCCCGTTTTTAAACTGGATTATTTATTTATTTTCTTGGTAAAACTTGATTGTTCAAGTCTTTCTTTTGGTTCTCTATATATTCCAGATACTAAAAATTAATACTAGATAGATAAATATCTACTAGATAGTTACCTCCTATCATATGTATAATTGATAAAGAGCTTTTCCCATTCTGTAGGCTGCCAATTTGATGGAATGATAGTGTCCTTTGCCATAAAGAAGCTTCTTGGCTTTATAAGGTCACATTTATTGTTAGTGACTATGATATTGGTGTCCTGTGCCATCAGTTTCCTGATCAGAAAGTCCTTTCTGTGCCAATGAGTTCAAGCCCACTTTTCACTTTCTTGTCTATCAGACATAGGGTACCTGGAATTATGTTGACATTCTTGATCCATTTAGAGTTGAATTTTCTGGAGGGTGATAGATATGAAGCAATTTTCATTCTTCTATGTGCAATCATCCAGTTTGAATGGTACTATTTGTGAAAGATACTGTCTTCTCTCCAGTGTATTTTTGGCTTCTTTGTCAAAAATCCATAGATGTGTAGACTTATGTCTGAGTTTTCAATTCAATTCAGTTGATCATTTTGTCTGTTTTTATGCCAATACCATCCTTTATTATTATTATTATTGTTATTATAGCTCTGTAGTACAACTTGAAATCTGGGGTGGTGATACCTCCAGGAGTTCTTTTATTATTCAGGATTGCTTTAGCTATCTTGGGTCTTTTGTGTTTTCACATGAAGTTGAAAATTGCTTTCTAAATATTTGTGAAGAATTATGTTGGAATTTTGTTAGCGATTACATTGAATATGTAGTTTGCTTTTGGTAGGATGACATTTTGATTATATTAATTCTATGGATACACAAACATGGAAGATCATTCCATTTTCTGGTGTCTTCTTCGACTTCTTTCTTCAATGTCTTAAATTTTTTCTTATTCGAGTCTTTTATTTGCTTGATTAGCGTTATCCCAGGATATTAATTTTTATTTATTTTTTGATTGAGGCCATTGCGAAAGATACTATTTCTATGATTTATTTCTCATTCTGCCATTTGTATATAGTCAAGTTACTAATTTTGTGTGTTAATTTTGTATCCTGCCACTTTTCTAAAACTATGTGTCCTGGCTGGTTTTGTGGGTCAACTTGACGCAAGCTACAGTCTTCAGAGAGGAAAGTGCCTCAGTTGAGGAAATGCCTCCCGGAGATCCAGCTGTAAGGCATTTTCTCAATTAGTGATCAATTGCGGAGGGCCCAGCCCATGGTGGGTGGTGCCATCCCTGGGATGGTGGTCCTAGGTTCTAAAAGAAAGCAGGCTGAGCAAGCCATAGAAAGCAAGCCACTAAGCAGCATCCCTCCATGGCCTTTGTCTCAGCTTCTGCCTCCAGAATCCTGACCCATTTGAGCTCCTGTCCTGACTTCCTTCAATGATGAAGAGTGATATGGAAGTATAAGCTGAATAAACCCTTTCCTCCCCAACTTGCTTTTTGGTCATGGTGTTTCATCCCAGCAATAGAAACCCTAAGACACTGGTTTTGGTGTAGATATCTGTTCTAGTCTTTAGTGGGGTGGTCCACTCTTTGATTGTTGCTCCCCACTCTGAATCCTAGGCAAGTGTGATGGGCATGGGGTCCCTAGCAGAGAATAAATTTGTTGGTTGGAAGGTGACACAAAGGAATGGAGATGAGGTAGGAGGAAAGGATGAGACGGTTTGTTAGAAAGAGCTAAGAGGACCCTGGGTCGTCACTGAAGGGCAGAGTCTCCAGAGAATGGAGGTAGGGTAGGAGGAAAGGCTCCTCTAGGCAGGCATAGCAGGACTCAGATAAAGTCTGGAGAGACAGGGATGAAACTTGACTCGTTTCTGTTGCTGCTTCTTTATGATTAATCTGAATTACAGAAGCCAACAGTGACTGACAGACAGCTTTTCTGAGACAACCAGATAATCATTCATGGTTCACATCCTCATTCATGAAAATATCTAGCATAGTACTATGAATTCAAATTCAAAACAATATATAGTTTGTGATTCTGTTTCATAATATATAGTTATGATTATGTTTGTTTAATTTTAAGAAATAAATAGCATATAGTTGATTTTCATGTACAGGCCAAAATTCATATATTCTGGAGCATTCTGACCAGATCTATTATACTAAAAGGTATTATTCCTAATCACTGTGTTTTTAAAGATTTTTCAAGTACATATATTTGTGTGTGTCTTTATGAGGGTATATGCACTTGAGTACAGGTGCCCAAAGATGCCAGAGGAAGACATCTGACCACAGGAGCTGGATTACAGGCCATTGTGAGCTGCCTGATGTTGGTGCTGAACACTGAACTCGTCCTCTGCAGGAGCAGTACACATTCTTAACCTCTGAGCCCCAGCTCTCCAGTCTAAGTCACTGGTTTCTTTTATGATGCATATATAGATATATAATTTCTTAATTTCATTTTGATTACCAGTTACACTGGGCATCATTTTGAGAACTTGGTTTATTAGCTTCTTAGAGATGCTGTGATAAAATGCCATACACTGGGAGTTTATAATAAGGGAAGTATCTTTTGCCTAGTTCTGGAGGCTAACAGTCTAAAGCAAAGGATTTGCCAGCTTCATACTCACATACTTACATTTTTCTAAATGTAAGAAAGACTCTTTCTTTGCCTTTACTTAGCCTCTAGTGGTTGCCAGTAATCCTTGGCTTTGTTGGCATTGATTGCAAAATGCTAGTGGGTATCATCATGCAGCACCACCAAAGATGTTAGTCTAGTTGTCAAGTTAAAATAAGAAACACAGCAATCAGAAGTCCCTCACACCTTGGAAAGAATGGAATATCATAGAAATAAAGAAAAAACCTACCAACTATTAATGTAAAACTTTCATTTTACTGTCAAAGACCAATGTTAAAATCAAGCAGAATTACAGTTAAATGTAACAAGCATAGTTCTCCCTAAATTCTGGAAAAAGAGTTTTCAGACAGGATTGATTTTTTTTTCTTTTGTGTACTGTTGGGTGCTGAGTACCTTAATATCTAATGCTTCCTCATGAGGGGCTCACCACTGCCATATCTCCCTTCTTCTTCATCAATGACCTTCTTTAGAGTATGACGTCTTATCCTACATTAGTGGCCAAATAAAAGTCTCAAATAACTTAGTCTCACCTCACCTCAGCCATTGCCTTTCTGTGTTCTTAATTCTGGAAGCAAAGAGTTTCTGAAAAATAGTATCCTGGTTGCTTTTCCATTCCTTAACACTCAGACCCTTGAACTAACGATGCTCCAAAGTTTTTCAGTCGTGGAGGCTGGCTCTCTCAATATTTATTGTTCTTTTTTTCTGTTTGACTTTGGTTCTGTCCTTGGCCTTGAGCCTCCAGGCCGCTGCTGGAGACTCTGTTCATCATTCCACTGGCAGCTGTCCCTGTCACATCCTCCCCTGCATAGAGGACCTTGTTCTGTTTCTGGAAGACATTCTTTTCTTTCCCCTCTGCTTCAGGGGTTTGCAACTTTACTTATCATGGTGCTGAGTGAACAGGCCTCTCCCTGAATTCATTAACCTTTGGCTTCAACATGGTCTTGAAACCACTCCAGAGCAGCCAAGGGATTTCCTCAAATGTGTTTCATTAAGGTTGAGCAATTTAGCACTCAGATGTTCTCCTGGAATAATTAACTACCAAGTTATATTTAGAAGAACACGCCTTCTGCAATATCCTAAATTTAAATTTGAAGAGAATCTAAGAAATAGTTTTATTTAAAAGATGGGAAAATATAATAATTTTTTGTAATAGAATCTATTAGATGATTTAAGACAGCTGTAAAGAGAAGGTAGGAAGAAATAGAGGCTTGATCTGACTTCAGGTGAGACCAAGACCATGTTTGTTCATAACAAGGGGGCAAGTGTGTGGATGGCCAAAATACCTACAAATACAAGATCTGGCCCCTTACAGGGGCAGAAATTACTACCACCCCATAGTCCCTCTCTTCAAGAATGACTTGGCCTGGCCACAAAGGAAGCGGGGAAGTGCGGTCTTTTAGCAGGAAGCTATCAAAATCATCAACATTCAATGTGAACCTGCTTTGTGTTGTTCAATCAGATGGTGACAGAATTGTTGTTTCAGGTTGAAATAGACACAGGGCTTGGAATGGTGGCTCATGCTTATAATCCCTGGATTTTGCAAACTGAGGTGGGAAATTGCAAATTCAAGGACAGACTAGGGGTATTTAGGGTGACGTGCCACAAAACGAAGTATATCCCAAACCAAACATAAATATAAAATACCCTTGTCAATCATAAAGAGAGGAGACTTTGCTTTCATTTTATCTCTGTTCTAACACATGAAAGAAACCCAACATGAAATTTGAGATTTGAGTGTTTTACCTGTTTCTATTTGCTTGCTTTTCAGATTTACTTGGAAGCATAGAAGAAATCCTTCCCAGCCTCCCCAGACACATCACTGTTTGGGGAATGAAGGACTCTGTTCCACAAGGTGTAGTTTCACTCCAAGGAAAGCTGAGCCTGGCCTCTGATGAGCCAGTGCCAACAAGCCATCATGTCACCTCAAGCCTCAAGTCTACCTGCCTCTATATTTTTACCTCTGGAACAACAGGTATGTTCTCTCTGTCTCTGTCTCTGTCTCTGTCTCTCTTTGTGTGTGTGTGTGTGCCTTTGTGTCACCAACGCTGGTGTTGCAGGCACTGAACAGACATAGACATACAAATATTAAAAATAATAAAAATCTTAGGTCTGATGTATAAAGTCTCAAACTTAGGACAAATGGTTAAATAAGGTGTCTATTTAACATATCAAAGTGGACCTGAGCGGGGTGGTGGTGGCGCACGCCTTTAATCCCAGCACTCAGGAGGCAGAGCCAGGCAGATCTCTGTGAGTTCGAGGCCAGCCTGGGCTACCAAGTGAGTTCCAGGAAAGGCGCAAAGCTACCCAGAGAAACCCTGTCTCGAAAAACCAAAAAAAACAAAAAAAACAAAAAAAGTGGACCTGGCTGCCAGGTTCTCCCAACAGCTCTCAGTTTCCACCTACTATGGGGTATGACTGGAATAGCTTGCCCTCTACACTCTCCAGCCCAGGGGCTGTTCTACCCTTCCCCCAGAGGCTTTGCCCTACATAATATAGCCATTTTGGTTCCCCACCCTTTTGTACATTTGCCCTCTTAGCTGCGGCAGCTTGTTCCCCTCCCTCCCCTTCTCTTCCCGCCCCCCTTCCGACATGGCCAAGCTTTGCCTGGTCATGTCCACTTTGGGATCTCCCAGATGTTCCGGTGCCTACCTACGCTCTCGCTTTGATCTATAATACACTTTCTTCCCCATCATGCCTAGGAGCAATCATGTCCCTTTCCTCTTCAGTTCTCTTTTTTTTTTTCATTCACCTTCTGTGTTTATAAACCTGGTAATGGACTCCAAAGCAGTTCTCTCTATTCTTGACTTTTGGTGCAGGTGGCAGCTCTCCTAACTTTCCCAGAATAACTGGGTCTTATGACTCACTGAGAGTCTCCAAGACTTGATGAATCCAGAGAAAGAAACAACACGGGCTCATGGAACTCAGCTCTCTTTAGTGGGAGGAAAGTTTAAATGGTGATAACCAGAAGAAAATAATAAAACGACTTGAGGATTCACAGGAATTCTCTGACTTTTAGGAGGAAGCACTGAGCTGTGAACGACAGGCCAAAGACGCTCTGTAATCAGTTTGATGGTTGGGATTTTGTTTCCAAGTTTCAATGTTGCTATTACCTATGTGTGTGCCACATTGTAAGCAAAATTCCTACTACACAATAACTTCAAAAAAAAAACTTACCAGCCAATAGTTTGGTGCATCTTATCTCTTTTAGTCCTTTAGAAAACAACAAACTGTATTTGAAAATATGGTTAGAATAAATTAAACTCAAAAATGCAAGGATGTATCAGTTTGTCAGCATAAATTTAGTTGGACATTGGGATTTGAAAGAGAATGACTTTTGGAAGGGGTTTTCTTAATATCCAGCAGAAGGTGCTCAGCCAGTTGGTCTTGGTGGTTGTGTTCTTTTGACAAGTCAGGGGTGACTTAGAGGCAGTCTCTAAATGTCTACTCCAATGACAACAGACTGGAGTAGATTCTAACAGATACTTATTTCCTCTCCAAGGTTAAAGCTGAGGCATTCTGTGCTGTCACACTGCTGGCTGAGAGAGAAAGCACCACTGATTTTACATTTCATATTTATTATGTTACAGTTGTATAGCACAGAATTGGGGGAAAGTTTTAGATATGTGAGAGAAAAGCTCCAGATTTATTGTTTAATTCTGCTTCAAAGGCAGAAAGTATGTGCAGTCCTTTAAAAAAAAATGCTTCTCTCTGTCTAGAGAAAACAGGTAACTTAGCATACCCTTAGCACCCATGTACAAACATTGTCTACTGATTATTCTTAGTTTACCTGCACCCCACCCCTCCACACACTCCTTTATGTTGTGGGCACTTCCTCTTCCTATCACACTAAGACCCACTAAATGCTGGATGATCAGTGTCATAACAGTGGACGCTTTCTAACCGAGCTGTGTAGGACCCAGGTAATGGTTTGTTTTCTTTTTTCAGGTCAAACTCCTCTCAATCTGGAATTAATTGTTCTTCTGGTTTGGTTGCTTGATTGCAGAGTTTGCTGGCCACCCAAAACTGCTTTGTATTTAGTGTTGTAGTTTCCAACTTTTGGTGGTTTTTTTTTGTTGTTGTTGTTGTTTTGTTTTGTTTTTCATAATTTTAGTCTTGTAGGCCCTCTCTTATTGTCGGGAAGCCAAGATGGGCAGCTGCAAGGGACTGGTGGTTGGAGGGAGGGTTGCTCATGTGTGGCGGGTGAGACACGATTAAGGATGAGAACAAAAGACAGCAAAGAGAAGGAATGGATGGCATAAAGGTCTAGAGAGTTAGGGATGCCAGTGGGAGGTCAAGCGGCAGGCAGGAACTCTACCTGAAGCGCTGTATGGGAGAGGGGATGAAAGCTTATTGAAGCCCAGGGGCACTATTCCTTAGATTACACTATAGGGGTCATGCATGGATTAGAATGAAGAAAACACTCATGAAGAGGGGATTTTACATGGCCCTGGTGTTGCTCATTAGGTCTATCATGGTCAAAACCGGTAGGTTGTGAGGGTATGGTGAGTGACATGAGGGGCTTGTTACTGTAGCACAGTCTTGTGGTGATAGTTCTCAGAAACTGAAAGAGATTACTGGGTTTCCAACAACATGGATCGTGAGATAACAATTATGTTGAACTAATTTGAGATGCCACCTCTTCCTCAACCAAGAAACGTAGCTGTAGAGAGTGAGGGAGTCCCATGCATTCCTTCAAGTCAATTTTTGGACACCCTTGTTCCACCCTTCTCCTTCAGTGCTGTCCAGCAGCTGTGTTGCCCTGTATTTGTCTTTCACTTGGGAATGCCTTCAACATTCTCTTTTCTTGGTCCCCTACTCAGCAGAGGTTCAGCTATTTCACTCTTTACTCTCTCTGCCCTGTTCTCCGCAGCATCTTGATAAGGGACACATGGAAAGGAACACTTTTACCAATTCTTATGTATCCCCAAACATCTCTTTTTCTATCCTTACAGACGGAAGACTGCTTGTAGAATTGTATGTTTGAAATTCTTTTTTGTTCAGGATTTTGACTTTGGATTTCCTGTGTCCGTGATGAGAAGTCTTTGTGCTTCTTACCCTTGAATCTCCAGTACTTCACAGCATTCTGATGACATACACTGGGGACTGGTCTTCTTCGGTCATTTTCTGGGAAGTTAATAGCTATTTCAGTCTAGAAATTAATGTCTTACAGTTCTATGTGGTTTTGAAATTAAAAACTACCCCTTTCCTCTTTGATTGTTTCTTCCTATCACTGCAGGTGCCTTGTTCATTCATTCATCATGGGAGCCTTTCCATTTTTAAAGATTGAGCCTCTTAAACCAAGTTATTAATTTCCTATTTTTCTACTTTCCTTCTCTAAGTTTTTTATTTACTTTTTGAGATATTTATTTCCCCATCCTGTGTTCTTTGGCTGTTCTTCTGTTAGAAACTTATTAATGTACTCTTGATAATTTATTGTCTCGTGTTGTAGAATATTATTTTAAGGTGTATTACTTTTGTTCATGTTGGATTTGTTTTACTCTCTGAAGCTGTGTTACTGTGCCTGTGTAAAACACCTGATGGTCTAATATAGAACTGAATGGCCAATAGTGAGGCAGGAGAAAGGATAGGCCTGGCTGGCAGGCAGCAAGAATATATAGAAGGAGAAATCTGGGAGGAGAAAAGAAGTAGCCAGAGAAGGAGGAGGACGTCAGGGGCCAGACACCCAGCTACACAGCAAGCCATGGAGTAAGAGTAAGATTTACAGAAATAAGAGAATGAGAAAAGCCCAGAGGCAAAAGGTAGATAGGATGGATAAGTTAAGAGAAGTTGACTAGAAATATGCCAAGCTAAGGCCAGGCATTTATAGTTAAGTATAAGACTCCGTATGTGATTTATTTGGGAGCTGGGTGGCAGGCCCCCCAAAAGAGCAAAAACAGCCAGCAACAGTCTCAAATCTTTCAAATGTCTTTACCTTGTCTGTTTTTCCCATCCTTTTTTTTATGTTGTGGTTTGTATTGCTTTCTTTTATGTTAGAGAATTTCCTTAAACGTTAGGTTTCTTTTGACTGCCAGTTCATCCTTAAAAGTTTAGGTAATAAAACCCAAAGCAAATTACCTCATGAGTAGAAGGTCAGCATGCCTGAGTGGGATTTATTTACTAGTTGGTTTCATGGCCTAGGCTTTGTGTGTGTGTGTGTGTGTGTGTGTGTGTGTGTGTGTGTGTGTGTGTGTGTGTGTGTGTGTGTGTCTGTAGTGGAGTATCCTTGATTCAGATGTCTCAGAAAAGAATCTCCAAAAGAAAACTAGCAAGTATTAAAGGGGGCATAGTGAGTTAGGAATGTTTGCACACTTCCTCTTATCTCCTTGTTTTAGCCTCTATTTTTGAGGGGTGGAGTGGCGGAACCCTCAGCTGTCTACAGAGTTGACAGGGTAGCTCATGACTAGAATTGTTTTACAAACAGAACGTCCCACACAGCAGCCTATTTATGGTCACACCTTTATCTTCTACTCCCTATTCATGAGCCTTTCTGGGTTCTGAGGAGACAAACTGTAAGCATTGCAGCTTGGATGGAAAGGTTTTCCAGCAGCTGGAAGCCAAGGAGTACCACTAAGTCACACCACACAACAAACCTCACACAATAAAATTTATTGGGAGAGAAAAAAAACAGGAGGGTTGCTGCCTCTGCTCAAGGAAGAAACAGCAGCAAACTGAACAGGGTGGAGGGTTTATAAAGAGCTTCTTGGGAAACAGGTGGAACTTTTCAGGGTGGAGCTTTCCAGGATGGAGATTGGTGGGATTTCATGTCCAGAGATTAGGCTTTTTGCTCTGTAGGTTGGGGGCAGAGTCCAGCGGGTGGAACCTGGCAATTGGAGGTCCTCAGGGGAGGGGCCTGACCACTGGAGTGGTTTGAGGGACTTACACAAACCAGCTTTCTTTTGGCTTCCCCTTAAGTTTAGCTTTATTGGATGGATGCCGTGACCCACCTCTCTACCATCTATCTCTTTAATGAAACTCCGTGGCTGTTATCTTCTGTCTGTCTCCTTTGTCCATAGAGTCTGCTAATGTGTTCAATCTAGTCCTGCCATTACTAGATGGACTTGAAGAAGTGGAATCAGGAATTTCTAACAAGGCCACCTCGGCCTGACTAGGGCAGCAATATATTCAAACATTGCTGTAAGTTTCAGGAGGAAACCAAGACTCAGCTTGTGTCTGGAGCCAAGTTGTTGTTACCCTATAGAGAGCTCCATGTTTACACACTTCTTTACGAATCCCTCTTCATTTTGTCTGATATCATAATCAAACTTCACAGTTAGTTCCCAAACTGTACATGCCTTGAAAATGGCTTTCTCTTGGCATGCTCTAGCATTTCCCACCTTTTTCCTAGTTTTACAGTCATCAGACAGATCCCAACTCCTCACTTCCTTCCTGGACCTTACAATTAATGGTCTTTTCAACTCAGACTACATTGGAAGAGTTCCAATGTCAGGGTTCAGAAAAGCTTAAAAGTGTCAAAAACTGTGGAGCCCACCTAAGGGAACCTCAAGAAAAAGTTCACCAAGAAAGATACGAACAAGGTCTCTATGACTATATTAGTTTAAAAAATACCATTGAAGTCTGTTCCAAAGTTTCTATGCTCCTTGAATCTTAAGCTCTTCGATGTGTTAACATGTTAACACATTATGCTTATTAAAAGCAGGAATCAGGCTTGATTTTTTTCTTCTGCTTGTTTTCTTCTTTCAAAGCCAAACCTCATCAACTTTTGATTTTTTTTGATATGTTCCTATCTCTTGTCTTCTTTATCAAATAATTTACTAAGCACCTTCCTTTTTTTTCAGATAAGTTCTTGAGTTTATTATATACTGAAAAATAACTAAACTGGTAAGGTTAACAGGCTCAGGGAATTCACTAAAGTGCCTTGAAAGGTGACAGGAGTATTAGATGTAGTGTTGCTGGTTCTGGACCAGCCTCTCCATGACAAGCATTTAATCTAAGAGCTGGTTTGCTGTGAGTTGCAGGGACAGTCCATGGAATGGATAATGCAGTGACTAAGGCCTAAGACTTCTCTGTAGCAGAAAAAAAGCAAGAGTATTTGCTCCTCTAGATGAGGAACAGAAAGCTATTCTTTATAACTGTGGCTAGAGCTAGTCTCACTTCACATTTTTATGTGTAGTTTTGAGGGGGAAGTTTGGATTCTCAGTACAAGGTGCAAAAATCCAAGCAATTGGGAGTAGTTTCAAAGAATTCTTTTTAAGAAAGAACATCATTTTAAGATAGTGCTAAATATTATCCCAACTTCTTGTATGAGGTCAAGTCTGAGCTCATTAATAAAACAGAGCAAAAAATCTGCCAGGATTTTCAGAGCTGGTACAGAACAAGACAGACTTGAGACTTCCTGGAGGGCATTTGAAGTCTCCATGGACTGTGATCCTTCTTTTGGTGTCTCCTGTGGTCCCTCAGGCCTGCGTCCAGCAAACCCCCTGTGTGGCCTCATCCCCTTAGTATTTTGCAATGGCAACAAGTTTATTAATGGTATAGATTGGTTAGTTTTGTGGCTCTGGGGATTGAATTCAAGGCTGCATGCTCTAAAGAGCATTAAATGCTGACTGAGCAAACCCTTTACCACGGAGCCACACTCCAAGCCACAATGAGATAGATTCAGAATGGAGAGCTGTGCAGGAAATCGTTTGAAAAACAAAGAACCTTTAAACTCGGAGAAGAATTGGATATGACCAAATCTAATTAATTAACTGAAGTGATGATATTTATCAACAGGAAGACAAGCTGTGTTCCATGATATAGGTCATATAACTTAAAAGACATGAAAGTGCTAATGTTCAACCATGAGCATACAATGTTTTTAAAAAAAAGGTCTTTTTTAAAGGCTGGATTTCTTACACTGACATTATAATTTTCTAAACAATAGAAAATTCCAAAACAAAAAGGAAAATACCTACAAAGCCAGTACCAAGGCACTATGCAAAATGCAAACATTTTATATATATATATATATATATATATATATATATATATATATATATATATATCTTACAACTGTATATTTTCATAAGAAAACAATTATGTGGGAAAGAAGGACAGACAGGGAAGAAGACTGGCTCATGAAATGCATGGAATCATTCCAACATAGTTCATGAACCTTGCATTTTTAAAGGATCATATGACAAGACATGTTTAAACATAGCGAAGTGAATGGTCCACCGTGAGAGTCCTATTTGGAGGAATTGTTCTCTGGAAAACTACTTTACATATAATTCAGATTTCTATTATGCTTCCTCTCATTTGGGGGCACATTTTTGCAGATGTTAGATTTCTTCCTTTAGTTTCTAGCAGACACTGTAGTTTGATTTTGTGTAATTTTGACTTCTTTTGCATAGATTAGAGACTATATTATTTTTATATTGTATATATTTATATTTATGTATATAATAAAGATTATATTACAGAAGCAATTCACATTGCAGGTATCCTCCAAATCATCTAGAATAATTTGATATATTTTTGTCTCAATTCTTTGTGTTGTTAGTATCAGGATAATCTTTCTTTCATAGATCTATATGTAGTAGAACATATACACACACACATACACACACACACACACACACACACACACACACACACACACACACACATATTACAGTGATCATGACCCTGCGTAACAGATTAAAGTTACTCTGGAATCCATGTTCTGCCATTGAAGGGGTTTCATGGACTTCTGTATTCACAGAACAAGGAAAATTATAAATCAGTTTATTCAATGAATACATTTTTCAATATGTTTCAGATATTACTTTAAAGCATTTTTAGCTATAGGTTGGTGGAGGCTAGAATCCTGCTAAGCTTAACAACGTGTTTCAAAAGCTTACCCAATGATCATGAGAAAATTAGCTCACATACAAAGGTAAACATAAATAGCCATTTTCTAAAGGATATAAAGCTATCCAATGGTAATTTTGGCTCTCCACCTACATTCCACCTTTCCATAGTTATTATACTGTACTTTACTACCATCAATTTGCATGATCTTCAAAATGGATGAGAGTCCCTTGGAGAACTCAGAGTCCCTCAGAGAACTTGTGTGGGTTAATTTTTCCTTCTCTTCTTCTCTTTCAGGTCTACCCAAAGCAGCTGTGATTAGTCACTTGCAGGTGTTGAAGGGATCTCTCGGGCTGTGGGCTTTTGGTTGCACAGCTGACGATATTATTTATTTAACCCTCCCTCTGTACCATAGTTCAGGGGCTCTCCTTGGAATTGGTGGCTGTATTGAGTTGGGTACGTTTTTTTTTTCTTTTTGACAAGCCATCAAAATGTTTAATCAGAGCTTATATTCATTAGAACTTAGAAGTATTCATAGAGTTCTGAGGAACTGCACGCATATCTCACAATTACAATGTAGTATCTGTAGCAAGGACACATTTTCACAACATAGCACATTCCTAAACTACAAAAGTCAAAATCTTGGGCATTTGCTCATGTGATTTTGGGCATTTATAGACTCCTTTTTCCTGTGGTTGCTCATTCTCTAGGAGACTAGCCCCAGGGTCCCCAGGCAGTCAGTCACAGGGAGTAAATGTGTCAGCTGCATAACTATTTAGCCCCAAACCACAAGGCTTACTTCAGCAGCATTCTGATGAGCAAAGCAAGCTAAGCCAAGCATCTAGATATAAACAGTGGGAAAATAGACTCCATCTCTTTCAGCAAGAAGAACAAGTTTGTATTTCACAGATAAGTGAAGGGAAGGACTTGTTAAGGCTAGTTTCTTTTCTCCCCACAATTTGTCCAAACACCCAAGAACTATGTGATAGAGCTTATGATTCAGATAGAGCTTATGGAATCCATTTGTAGACAGGCAAGATGATGTTTCATTTACTAGTTCTGAAATAATTAGAGCCCATTCATTACTGCTTGTGTATGCTTGACATACGATTGTAGCTTATACCGACTGTGAAATAAGGAAATAAGTATCAGTCATTAAAATTATCTGTAAGAATTTGTACGGAGATACACATTCCGGTCAAAACTGGATTCACAGAACATAGTCACTTTTCCACAGACACAGCAAGTTGATCATTCATACATACATGTAAAGATCACCTTTGTGGAAACTGAGGAAACTGGGTGTTGGACCAGAGCACCTGATTTTCAAAAAAACAAAAAGGAAGGGCATGCTGAACAAGCTACAAGGGAAGGAGCCGTCTCCATGTTGCCCCTTAAGTTACTTTAAGCAACTTATTAGAAGGAAGGAGAAAAGAGAGAGGAGAAGACAGAGAGGCAGAGAGAGAGAGAGAGAGAGAGAGAGAGAGAGAGAGAGAGAGAGAGAGAGAGAGAGAGAGAGATCCTTTGTGGAAGAGGTATTTGACATAGGTCTGTTCCTGAAGCCCAGTACCAGACCCTCCATGGTGGAATCCACTGCCAGCCAGAGCCCCAGGGACCCCACTGCCACACCAATACTCTTGTGCACTAAGCTGTGCAAATGCCTTAGGCTGGTTTACTAACTGCCCCTAGCACTACTTCTTGAAGAACCAGGGACAGATTTGGGAGCAAAAGTCCACCCACTGTGAGGGTGCATGTATTAGATTTCAGAGCCAATAAAACATGGGGTAGTCATGTGACCAAGTGATTTTACTCATGGGTACATGTCCAAAGGAACAGAAAACATGCAGTCACACTTGGTCATAAGTGTGCCTGTTGATGGACAAAACAGAAGCAAGCCAATTACATATTAATGATGAATTACAAATAAAATATTACATATCCACAGATATATTCAAACATAAAGAGGATGAAGTATTGATACATGTTACAAGATAAGCAAACCCAAATCACATTTTATAGTAAATGAGTCACATACAATAGGTCACAATAGTCCATAACAAACAACTTTTGAGGTAGATGTACACAAATGATTGCTAAGGGTAAGGGGTGTTGGAAATTGGAATGACTGCTAAGGTGATAAGGTTCGTTTGGGGTAATAAAAACAAATGTCCTAGAATTAGGTGATGACAGTGATGGCACCCTTGTGACTTTATGAAAACCCATTGGCTTGTAAGCATTAAATTGTAAATTATTTGGTACGTGAATTATATCCCTAGTAAAAATAGGATACCATGTTAAAATATGTAATTAAAACTAGATACTATATCCATTGATGAACCTTTGCTGGTGGAATTTTAGCATAGCTTCTTAAATCTTGACTTCAAGGTATGATAAATCTGCTTTAACATCTTCAGAAGAAACTGCACGTTTTTGTGCAAGGATAAAATAAGTCAATATCATTCATCTCTGAGAAGAAGGATGGATGGCTCTCCCAGAACTTGTAGTAGTATACATATACTTCCACCAACACTTGTGGTAGTATACATAAACTTCCAATGTTTGTGGTAGTCTACAGGTAATTCCATGCTTGTGGTACTCTACATGTAAGTCCAATGCTAATGGCAGTATGTATATAATTCCTACTGATTTTGAAGGTGCTTCCATTCCACAAATTGCAAAAAGCACATTTGCAGTCGAAACTCACAGTTACCACATGGCTACACTGAAAGGTTATTGGACTTTAGAGGTAATATTTCCAAATAAACTTGCTGCCCATGACTGAGGATGAGATGTGAAAGCCCTGGAAGTCAGTGGACCTGTTAAGACAGCATTATCATTGTGTTTCATGGTAGTTAGTGCCTATTTTCACCTCTTCTCATAGGTGCTACATGTGTATTAAAGAAGAAATTCTCTGCAAGCCAATTTTGGAATGATTGCAAGAAGTACAATGTGACTGTGTTTCAGTACATTGGAGAACTCTGCCGTTATCTGTGCAAACAGCCTCAGGTAAGAGAGACCAGTACTGGAGATGCTAAGGATTTCAGATAGAATATGTGCTGGGGAGGGGAGGGGAGGGCAATTTTGCTTTCTTTGTTTTCACTCCATAGTCCTTCAGAACATGATCTGTCAATGACACAGAGGTGCTTACAGTATACAAGATAAAATTAATATAAAAGTTCAAGAAAATGAGGCAGACTACCCAGTAAAGTGTTAATCGTGTGCTTTGTTCTGTAGCAGGACAGGACAGATCCGTGCACTTCAAGTTCAGGCTAACTCAATTTCATTATGAAATTTTATTATAAAATTAGATGCATATGATGCTAACAGAAAAATAACTCCAAACTTAAAGTAGGCAATGCTTTAAAGCACTGGGCTTTCAAAATGACACCATAATTGTACTTTTCTATATTTCTTTTGAATCAATGATAATATTAGGTATATTCCTGTAAATGTTTTTAGCATTAAAAGGAAACTTAATTTGTATTCGTCATCCCAACCCCCAAAGCAGTGGATCTGACAACCTTTTGATCAGTTGCCACTGCATGAGAAATAGGTAAGCGCAGAGATTTGCAGAGCCTGGCGTGTGTCGCTGTGACTTATTTGCTTTTTCTGTCCCTGTCTTTGTTCTGGTCTCATTTATCTTTTGAAATACCTAAAAAAAAAGAAGGAAAAAACTTTCTGACTTCCTAAATACTCTTGACAGCAAAGACATGATTATTTTTCTTTAATCAAATCCACATCAACCGCTTTCCAGAAATGTAATGGAGCATGCTACCCTTCCTGAGGAGAAACAGTGGAGCCGTCGCTCTGAACTACATACACCTCCCGGCCTGAGTTCCCTCACTCAGCATGTCTGCCAAGGATGGTGGACTGGGACATCTCTTTCCTGGTTAAAATATTAACACTACTTCTTCTTCCACTAATTATCTCCAATCCCAATGAGACTAGACGGGGAACCCCAAATAAAACTTTATTAAGAATGTGGGATTGCACAGGACAGATGAACACAGAAAAGAATGTGAACTTGGATAGCATGATCTACAAGATGCTTTTGTTCATGAGTTTGGAGTTCATCATAGGGAGACTTCCTGTCCACCCAAACTCCTCCTTCTGTTAGAAGCCATCTATATACCTTTATCAGCAAATCTGGATTTATTTAAAGAACATGTGGTTTCATTGTCCTTTCTTATCGTTATTTTTTAAATACAAATATGTACACGAGGTTGCAAACCATGGTCTATGGGATACTCAGTTTTGCCCCCATTCTGTAAACCTAACTAACTTGACACCTGTACTATACTGGTTCAGGGTATTATTGTAGTGCTTGCAAGGAAGGTCAAACTGTCAGAATACATGACTGTTCTTAAAGAGGCATAGGTGTGTGGCAGCCATATGCATGCATGTGTGATTATCAATAGGCTTTAGAACCACGAGGTCTTACCTAGAATCAGAATGGAAGAACCAAAACAACTACCATCTGCTGTTTGAGCCCTAGATGATCATTTCAGGACGAACCCTGCTTTCTGCAGAAAACAGCTTGCCACGCTGTGCTGTGGGGAGTAGTCATTTGGTTTTGCTTTCAGTATCTCCCTTCTGCCTCTACGTGTAGCAACAAACATTCTCATTTCCTTAAAACTTAAAGTTGCATAGAGTTTTCTGCATTTAAAGAGAAACTATGGAGTTTCAGTTTCTGTAGGCATCAAAAGAGGGTCTTTGGCCTGGTTGTGTTACGGTTTCACAAAGTTGGATGGAGTCTGTGTTCTGGAAGAAAGAGACTGTTTCTGGGAAGGAATTGATGATCCGGTAGCAGGTAACTTCCTTTCAGTTCCTGCTGCACCAGACAGCAACTTAACAAAGAGGTTTTTAAGAAGCCAGAACTCCAATATTTGTGTGACTCCCTCCTTCATGGATATCATCACACCAGTGGGGTTCTTTGTACCAAGACCCAGATGGACATGCCTGAGAACTAAGCCCATGAAACATCTGTGATAGAAGTTCTGACTGTGTCAGAAATCTGTTTAACTGGTATAAGGCACTTTAAATGGCCGAAGAGTAAACAAGTATTTTCTGTGGTTTAGATAATGGCTTATCTATGTACCTATATATCTAGGTATCTACCTATTATGTATCTATCCATCTATCTATCCATCCATCCATCCATCCATCCGTCATCTATCTACCCATCCAACAATTTATTTATCTCTGCCTCTCATTCTTTCTGTGTGTTTGTGTGTGTGTGTGTGTGTGTGTGTGTGTGTGTGTGTGTGTGTGTGTGTGTAAATACCCGGCAGTAAAGTTGCAAAGGATTCTGTATGCTTTTGGAGAAATCTTAAGAGAAAAACCGCATCAGAAGCTCATGTTTGTGTAGCCTTTCATTACTGAAACCACCAGGCTCGTCTTAATAAAATGAAGCATGGACTTTTGAGACTTTGCCTAGAGTGTCCACAAACAATCATAAACGAAAGAAGTACGTAAATGTCAGAGAAAATACCATAGAAAAGATTACAAAAGAACTCGTATTGCTTTTCTAGATAGACAACCTATATTCAAAATCTCATCTACATCTACCATAGATGATCTCCCAGTAATCAGTCCTGACTGTGCTTTATCAGAAACGCACAGGTGGGCCACTTGTGCTCCTTGAAGGCTGTAGCTTGTCGGAGCTCGATTTAGATTTCATGATACTATTAGACACTTATATAAAGCAAAGTTTCTGTGCCTGTGCAAATAAGGTTTTTAAAGCTCCCCTTGTTTCATTCCCTCCTTCCATATACGTACATATGTATGAGAGTGATTATGTGCGTAAGTGTATACCCCAATAAGATTAACTTTTGGACTTGCTACAGGGATTTGTGATGTTACATTTTCATTATTGTAAGTAAACTATTTTCATTTACAAACACATATTTCTGTGTTAGCGATTTGAATCAAGGAAACTAAATTGTGAATAACGACCCTGGTAACTTCCAGTATCTCAAGGACCTGTGCAATAATAACATTATATTACTCAGGAAAATAATTTTGCCATATGTTGCTCTCAGAAGTGGATATGTTTGGATGTTTAGATTCTCAATTATCATTGAGAAACATTTAAAAGTGCACACGCGCACACACACACACACACACACACATACACAAACTTATAACACTTTCCCTTTAGTCCCTTGAGAAATTTAAGCACTTTTGACAGTACAACATTCATCCTGAATTTGTCACATGCTGTCATAAGATAGTATTTTCCCACTTAATTGACAATGCACTGATTTTATCAATCTTTAATTCAGTCGATACCTTGAATGCTCTAGTTATCTGCTCTGACTGTGCTCATGGAATACACTAGAAGCATTACCAACATTCAAGAGTAAGTACTCACTCACTCATACATGTACATACTCCGTTTGCTAGACCCTTTCATTCCTTTCTGCTGTTTGTTTATTGCTCTATGATACTTTTTTTTTTTTATGTTGGGAGCATCCTTTGTGTTCCTAGTACCACTCTACTAAAGATACATGTTTAGTTTTACATAGCTTTGTAAACATTGTCTTATTGATGTGTATGTGCAAGTTTCTGTGTGAGTATGCTTCATGTGTGTAGGTGTCTTCAGAACCCCTGAAGCTGAAGTCACGGGGTGTTGTGAGCCTGGCATAGGCACTGGGACCTGAACTCAGTTCCTCTGCAGCTGAACTCGGGTGCCCTACGAGAGCAGCATGTGCTCTTAACCACTGAGTCATCTCTCCAGCTCCAGTGCATGTGTAGTTTTTGGTTTTCTGAAGATACATTTCATTTTTAACGTTTTAAACAATACATTCTTAGAATATAAAATAGCCAAAAATAGTTCCACTGCCTCTTTAATAATGTTCTCTCTGTGTCTCTCTGTCTCTCTCTCCCCTTTCCCTCTCTCCCGTTCTTTTTGTTTCTTCCCACTTACTTTACCAGAAAATGTTCAAGCACCATCCTAATATTTATTATTTTTAAATTTTGTGACCTTGAGTACATAACTCCATAGTCTCCCATCCCTTTTAGAAATTTCTGTAAATTTATTATTTTTTCAGGTTTTTTTTTTTTACTGTCCTGCAGGTATATTCATTTTTCTCTGGAACAGTTTTTATGGCAGCCCACACAATCTTAGATGTCCTTTCACAGGCCTCATCCTTTAAAAATCGATGCTTTAATAATATTTCAGAACGGCATTAAAATCTAACTACAGATGTATGGTACTTGGCACCCGAAGGTTCAGATTCTAAGGAGAGGTCAAGCCATTTTATTGAGGCACTTCCAAAAGTTGATATGTACTCATAAGTAATTTATCAGATAACTCAAGAGTTAACTGCTCGTGTCCATAGCTACGGTGTCACAGTATTACAATTAGTGCAGGGTGATTCTCCAGCAGAACGCTGTGGTTTCCTTGTGTTTGCGTCGCTTCTGCTATTGCGCATGCCCCATTTACTTTTAGATCAGTTGCCGTATAAATAGCAGTAAAAAAAGGGAGAGGCGCAAACTAGAGTTATTTAAAAGTGAAATCTTTTCTTCTAACAGAGAGAAGGGGAAAAGGACCATCAGGTGCGTTTGGCAGTTGGAAATGGTATGCGAAGTGATGTGTGGAGACAGTTTTTAGACAGATTTGGAAATATTAAAATGTGCGAATTTTATGGTGCCACTGAAGGAAACATATGTTTCATGAACCACACGGGGAAGATTGGATCTGTTGGGAGAACAAACTTCTTTTACAAGGTAAATATAGCACTTTCTCTAGAGGAAATACGTTGAGGTCTACAAACTCTTGTTTGGAGCTTAAACTTCCACATTGTGAAAATTTTTATCACGTTTTTGAAGCTGAGATCATCTGCAAAGGTAACAGTGGCTGTGAGTGGACTGTGATGCTGTGGGTTCTGCAGACTCCAGTCCCCTGCCATGAGCTCCCTCGGCCGCATGAGGATAGCCATTTACTTCTGTTCAGTTTTCAAGTTTAATGTGTAAGAGTAAAGCGCGCCCAAGTCCTGAGCAATTCTTTTTTCATTCTCCTTTAGTGTTTTTCTCCCACCACTCCTTATCTCTTAGCGTTTATACCATATAAGTTTTAAAAGCTCCTACTCCACAGCAATAATAATTCTTGCTACAGAGCGAGATCCAGGACAGGAACCAAAACTACATGGAGAAACCCTGTCTCGAAAAAAAAACAAAATCAAAAATAAAAATAAAAGTAAATTCAAGGTCTGGAAAGCTACCACAACAGTTGGGAGGTAGAGAACCTGAGCACCCTGTCACACAGCTGCTCACAGCTACCTCTAACTCCAGCTCCGTGGGATCAGATGCCCTCTTCTGGCCCCTTCAGGCTCTGCACACCCAGGACATTCACTCACAAACACATGTACACATACCCATAAATAAAAATAAAAACATTCTTAAGAAAGGTGAAATTTTTGCTAAAACAACCTCAAAACTTGTGAAGAGAAATTTGTTTAAAAAACACTCCAAGGAGAAATAAATAAAACTGCAATAATGTAGGATATTTGAATAATACAATAAACAAGCTACATAAACTAAGTGATATATGTGGGGCCTGTATCTATTAAATGTATAATACCCTTCCTTTTCAAGCACTTGGGAAACATTAAAAGAAATTACTGGACCACTTAGGAAATTAAATTTTGCATTCATATGAAGACCTCAAGAGTATACTGAAGATGACTTGTGTTTTATGTTGCTGGCTTGAGTGCATTATAGTTTCCTCCTAAGAGACCGCTGTAATGTCAGTAACACAAAACATCACATTGACCCCATTTTTTTTTGGAAAAATACTGATTTTCAATTCATTTTAATTCAGTTGTTCATAGTATGAATTTTTTTTAAAAAAGTTGTACCTGATACTATTTAGATTCTAGTCTGCCTTTTTATCATTTCAGCTACATGCTGTCTGCTTATAGTGCAAGTAATAAAAAAATACAATGATTATTACATAATTAGGCAAGGAGACTTTTAAGTATCTCTCTTAAAACTTGAAACTTTGCCAGGCATGGTGGTGCACACCTTTAATCCGAGCATTTGGGGGCAGAGGCAGGCAGATCTCTGTGAGCTTGAGGCCAGCCTGATCTACATAGGGAGTTCCATCACAGTCTGGTTCCTGTAGAGAGACCCTCTCTCAAAAACAAACAAACAAAACTGTGAAAGTTTACTATTTAGAGAGGATCAGCTTCCAAGGAGAGAGATAATGTTATGAGTGAAGGCAGAGGTACACAGCAGTGTTTCCTTCCTGTAACCCCAATATGCTTACAGCTGCGAGGCGTGCTCTTTAAAGAGATGGCATCCGATAAACGTGCCTAATGTAAGCAAAATAGAAGTCTGGAAACAATATATGTGTGAAACAAACTCAAAGTTATGAGCAGCCCTCACCTTTCCGATGCTAATCTGGGGAAATAATTTGTAAAGGCTAACTGTGAAATCTCTGTAGGGCAGAAGCCTTGAAACAAAGGAATCTGTAAGTATAGAGAAAGGGCAGCTGATGGAATACAAATCACATCACTTGCTTCAAAGTGACCAAGAAATGCTTACAAAACATTTTCCCCATAAACTCAGGAAAAGATCACAACAGGATTCTCTTAAAAAAAAAACAAAAACAAAACGAGAGCTCAGATAAGAGGAGGTTTCAAGGACAATGCAGATCAGCAAAGGAATTAGAAACTGAACATGCTGTCTCAAAGAAATAAATGAAGAAAAATGAACATATAATAGAAATGAATATCACATAAAAAGCGTAAAAACAAAACAGATTGTAAACATTGCTGGTGAGAAGATGAATAAGATTAAAGAGTTGTGTGCACAGGGCTGGTGAGGTGGCTCAGAGGTTAAGAGTACTGGCTGCTCTTCCTGAGGTTTTGAGTTCAATTCCCAGCAATCACATGTTGGCTCACAACCATCTATAATGAGATCTGGTACCTTCTTCTGGCCTTCAGGCATACATGCAGGAGGAACCTTATATACATAATAAATAAATAAATCTTGAAAAAAAATATGCACACAATTAAAAGATAGTTCTTAAATATAGACAGTTTTTGGCATGTGCTTAATTGTTCTTTCAGAAAAGAACTGTTCACAGAGAAAAATAATTCTCTTAACTATACTAGAAGAAAAGAGCATAATATGTTCCAGGAAATGAAGTATGGTGCAGAATAACAAATAGGTGCATATATATTAGTGAAATGAATTAACAGAATATAAAGAACTAGGCCCCCAAAAAAGTATGGGTTGTACAAAGCATAGCTTGGTTGATGATGGGACATGGTGCAGGAATCTCTCAAAAATGCAAACAGAATTTTGCATTTTTGCAAAGTCCAGACCAAAAAATAAATAAATAAATAAGTAAATTAAATAAATATCTTCATCCTTCACCTAGGAAATTCCTAAAACTTTTACACATAAATAGAGAATAGCCCAGCAGTAGTGGCACATGCCTTTAAACCCAGCACTCAGGAGGCAAGGGCAGGTGGATCTCTGTGAGTTCGAGGCCAGCCTGGGCTACAGAGTGAGTTCCAGGAAAGGTTCCAAAGCTACACAGAGAAACCCTGTCTTCAAAAACAAACAAACAAACAAAAAGAATAAGATAGATATGTAATAACAATGCTGTACTTCTCTGAAAACAAAATAATACATTGAATGAAAATATCAGGTTAGTCTGAAAATAAAACAAAACTTAGAAGAAGTCACTTTCAATTTAAAAAGTTTGATGGCCAGCATTAATTCCATTTAAATACAGAAGATTAAACAGATCCACATTATGCCTCTAAGTGGAATGGAAACAAAATCTGAAGATATAAAATGTATGTCTTACCAATATATACAGGAGATGACAGAAAATTATAGGTGGTATTGCTTCCATAGCAGTAAATCCAAGGATATACTATGAAAATAAAATGTGGGATTGTTAAAAAGCCTATTTCCTAACATTTTTACAAGCTGTTTAAGCATCTTCAATGTAATCTATAATCATCTCTCCACCACGAGCAAAGTTCACCAAATGCAAAGTCAGAGCACATTCACCATAAGACTACCTTCATTTCTGGCGTCACTTGCAATTCCAGGAGCCTCCAAGATCACCCTTGGGATTGAAGCAAACAAGGAATCAGCTAGCTGGAAGCTGTTACACTCAAGGTTACAGCTTATCACAGCTAAAGGACAGTCTAAATCCAGCCAAGGGAACAGCTCACGGGCAGAACCCAGGAGAGTATCAAGGACAGGGCTATGTGTCTTCACTTCTAGAATCAGAACAGTTCTGCAGCCGGGACGGCTAATCTCCATTTCCTTCTGCTCTAGGGATGCAGCAGCTGTGTGACCCAAAGCCCAGCTACGCCATTGTTGGCATGACTTAGAGACCCCATTTAAAAATCCCCTTGTTATTATCTAGCTGGCCTAAACATGAGCAAATGAACACATTCCTCACAAGAACATCATTGCAAGCTCTTAGAGACAATGAATAAGAAGTTGAGGGTGGGGGCCAGGCATCATTTTCAAGGCAAAAATTGCAGACACAGCGACAGAGAGCCCAGTTCCAGGGTCAGTTCTGCTGCTATTGGACTTCATAACCTGGACACTTTTCTCCAGGTTAAAGGTTTCTCATGTATTAATTGAGGAAATGATTTTTTTTTAGTTCCTTAACAACATAGACATTTATTCATCTGAATATAAAAAGGCATGTAGGCATAGTGGGGACTCCTGGATCCATTGTACAATCATGTAACTGTAGATAGAACCATTTGGAGAAAAACACTTAGCAATACTGTTGTGAACAGCACCTCATACAGCTGCGCCCTGGACACAGAGACATAACATGATTTAACTTGGGATTTTAAAGTGTGGTGACTATTCTCATTTGCATTACTATAGCAAAGCCATTGCTGAAATCTCATGGGAGCCTCTTAAACACAGGAAGGAGAAGAGAGATGCTTCTAGCTGAACATTTATACTTTGATCCAGCCTGCTTTTCAAAGATCTGCCACCAATTCCTATTCATCTCATAATAGACTCACTTATAGCAATTCATTCTGCAGCGACTCTCACTGGTGTACACTGTTACCAAGTTAAGTGAAAAGAAGTAACACCAAAACTGATACCTGAAGTTGGGGGGAAAGTGGTTCAAAATACAAAATAAGAGAGAAAAGGATGAGTGATGGGAAGGGCGCTCTCTTTTCCTGTTGCAAAAAAAGGTGATAGAGGCTAGACTGAATGTCTGGAATCTTGCCACCAGCCATTAGGCAAGTATAACAATATCATGTTATCAAAGTGACAAATACCAGTGTGATATAAATGTATGTTACTATTTATGTAATGAAGAATAGTGTATTTTCCTTGCAGCCTCCTGGATTGTCCCTAGTCTTCAAATGGGATGACATTAGTCAACCCCGCACACAGTGTTCCAACACTTACAGAGAGCTCTTTAGAGCCCTCAGATCTTAGCACTGTGTTCGCCTTAGACTAAGTGCTTAATTGATCTTCGATGTTGTCACTTAAACTGAATTAAAGTGATGAATTGTGGGGTGGTGGGCGAGATCATTGGATACAAGTGTCTATCCTGGGCACCACACAGCAGAGGGCAAAATCTGACTCCCAAAAGTTGTCCTCTGACCTACACACCCACACCCACACCCATACCCACCCCCCACACACACACACACCTCACGATGGCACACATGTGCCCATGCACATATACACACACACGCTCACAGTAAATAACTAAATATAATTTAAAAAGAACTATTGGATGGTGAATTGTAGATCTGATTACATGCTGTTTTTTCTAAGACTGAACACTAGATATGGCTTTACTTATACTTAGATATCATATTTATTTTAGCGACTCTATGTATTTTTTAATTTACTTGTTCTTATTGTGCATTTTTATCCTCACTCCCCTCTCTCCCTCCTCATTTACGTGCTCTTGTTGTTCTATCTTACTCCATTTCATCACCTCCATGTTAAATATGTTTCCTAATTCTGTCTAATACGGTTACATGTTTAAACGGCCAGTAAAACCTCCCTTTTTTGTAGATAAAATGAGGGAATTGGACTGAACAATTTTTAGTTCACTATCAGGTCAGACTTGATAGAATGGGTGTGTCAGTATGACACTGTGATGTGGCCGTCATAGGTAGGGCAGCTGGGACCCACTGAAGATGAGGGAGATGGACATCCAGTTAGCCTGGCTTTTGAGTGAGCGGGACATTCTACCAAACACATCTTCTCATGCCACAATGATAGGCAAACTTCTACATGTTAGTCTGGAGGAGTTAACTTGAAAGGCCCAGAGGAAAGCCGAACAGTTGCCAAGTTATTCTAGCTTTCAGGCAGTTGGTCACTTTTCTGCGGGCTTTGAGGAGAACACCAGCACCAACAAAACTCCTGATAATTCAAAGCTCAGATCGTAGTTCTGTTGAAAACGTGTGTTTGGAGAAGATGTTTTCAAAGACTTAGAGACAGGTCCTCTGCCCATGGTTAGAAGAAAGAGGAAATCAGTGCTGGGTAGCTTCTGCAGCTTGATTCCATTCCCTTGTGGGGAAAACCGAACAGCACTGAGGCAAAAACAGAGCCTAAAGGAAACGAAAATGAATGACAAGCAAGAAGACCAGCTCACCAGTGCCTTCCATTTCGATTTTCAAATCTTTGTTCCGTTTTTGGTCAGTTAGATTTCACTGTTTAACTTGAGCATGGAATCCACTAGCACTTCCTCTTGCTGCACAAACAGCTAAATGTTCATGTGTTGTTGCTTTTGTTTGGGTTTGCAGCTTATTTTTGCTTTTGAGTTGATAAAGTATGACTTCCAGAAAGACGAACCCGTGAGGAACGAACAAGGCTGGTGTCACCGTGTGAGAAAAGGTAAGAGGAATGATGAAGGCGTCGTCTTACGCAAAGAACCTGAATCCAATGTCACTGGTGCTGAGTTCAGGGAGGAGAGGACTGTTCGGAGTGTGATTTACCTTGAATGGTAATCAGGTGGACTAGCTTAACTGCTGGCTGTTGAGCCCTAATTCGGTTAAGTGCCAAATTGTTATATGGTTAAGCGGTATCTCTTTGGCTTGTATTTATCTTTGTGTACACCTCTAGTTAGTAATCCGTGGTTTTAAAATGGCACAGTAGCTGTGCCTTAACTGAATGCTATTTCAGCCAGCAGTTGCAACTCTGCAGTTATGGGCCTGTATCTCTAGCAGCAGCTGGGCCACTCAGGCCACAGCCTGGTGGGAATTCTGTTCTCACAGGCACTGGCCCTGTTACTGCCACTAAAAGTTAGCTTTAATTAAATCTCTATCATGCTATTTATAAATAAGACTTGAGATTTAAAGGCTGGGGTAAAAACCTGTAAGCTCGGCGTGGCTGAGTAGCAACTAACTAACCCTGTCTCCTTGCTGGTGTCTCTGAAAGACCTGTGCTTCTGCTTCGCCAAACCAAAAAATCCACACCACTCCAAACCCTGACCTACCACTTCCTGTGTCTCTCTATCTCTCCTGGATCCCCTCCGATGCTCTATGATTACTTTCTGTCAACTAGTTGCTAACTCAGCCTCCTGATCCAAAGTTAATTTTATTTAATCAACACAAATGCAAACATTGGATTTCACAGTGTGATCAATATCCCCCAACGGTAATCACAGCAAATATCTACATCACATATTACCAATAATATTAAATTAATTTGCCAACCTAGTTACAAGGAGAAATTTGAGTTTTGACACTTAGAAACTGTGGATACATTAGCCAATCTGAGACTCATCTCCTTCTTATATAAATCAGAGGTGAGATTATTTATTTCATGAGGCTCAGGTTGACAATTAAATGGTGTGTGCAATGTGTACATTGTGGCTTCTTGCTTTCTTCTCTTAATTATTCCTCTCTCAAGGTAGACTATCTAAAAGTTTCAGTTTAGAAATTTTGATGAAAGAAAGTTCTCCATTAATCCCAGCACTCGGGAGGCAGAGCCAGGCGGATCTCTGTGAGTTCAAGGCCAGCCTGGGCTACCAAGTGAGTTCCAGGAAAAGGTGCAAAGCTACACAGAGAAACCCTGTCTCGAAAAACAAAACAACAAAAAAAAAGAAAGTTCTCCATTAACTCCATATCGTCACTGAAAATAGAATGTATAGGTACGCCCTTAGAAATGTTTAGAGATTCTACCTGTGTCATTGGGACCCAAATTCCAGTATTAGGCAATACCAGAAGTGACTTCCTAGATCTTTACTTCCATGTGATAATACAAGTTGTAAACTTGCTTTACTGTTGTTCTTATTGTTATTTTTCTCTTACTGGTACTGGGGAGATTGCAAAAGAAAGTATTATTCATTTAAAAAATAATCTCCCAAGCCTCTCCATATCAAATCAGTGTCTTGGTGACTGCAGGGATGACACAATCAGAGGTATTGTTCTTGCAAAGGACCTGAGTTCAATTCCCAGCTTCTGTGTCAGGCAGTAATTTCAGTAATTACCTGCCTGTAATTTCAACCCCAGGAGATCTGAGCCTCAGGCCTGTGAGGGCACTTGCCCTCAATTGCGCTGGTACACACACACACACACACACACACACACACACACACACACACACACACACACACTTAATAAAAAGAATAAAATAAACACTTTCAAATGTTTTTTTCATTCAACTCCACAGACACAGTCCAAGGAAAAAAAACTTTCAATTTGGGAAGATTTGGAGAATTGAGGTCTTTTGTAACATGTGTGTCTACAATTACCATAAGTTCTGAAACTGGAACTTGAATCTTGGGATTGTGCCTATGTAATTTCAGCATTTCTAAAACTGCTGACTGACGGACTCCGTTCTAGAACCCTCATGATGAGCTATTGCATTTTAGTTTATACTCTAACATTGTATCATTATGTAAATTGTGCCTCATCAGGAAAGACATGAATACACCATGACCTATGTAAGCATTTACAATAATTTGCAGAGAAAAAAAACCTAATATCTACATCCTGAGCAGCAAGGGAAAAAGTATAAATTGTGAGGAAGATAAGAGTTTTTTTAAATATCTGGAATATTAAATGTAGCCTGACAGACTACACAATCTATGTGAGGCTTTGGAGGAATGTGGACTTTGTCCTAAAATGCATGCTCCAATTTCTATGTGTGTATGACTTCTACGGCTGTGTGACATTAGGCAAATTACTTTATCTGCCTCCCTTTCTGCACTGGTAAAATGAAAACGGAACCAAGACCTTTCTTAGAGGTTTCTGATAAGAATGGGATGGACAGATGGGCAATGCTCTAAGACCAGTGATACTACAATAAAGTGTGAAGTATGACTGTGGTAACAATACCAGTAGGGGTGGTGCAAGTGGGGATGGAAATAATGGTAAAGAGAATCAGTGGGGCTCCATGGAAGCAGAGTATGCATCTTCATCCAGAGACGTAAAGGACAGCCCTTGCTAAGATCCCTATGAATATGTCATCTCATCTCTGCGGCTAATCCAGAAGGAGGTAAACAATGTCCTGGACGGCTGCTGCTGTGAAAGCTGCTTTCCTTTATTTTAAACGTAATCTTGTCCTTTGGATTGTCAAGCACAACTTTGATTAAATAGGTTTGACATCTGAATAGTGATTTCAGATGAGTGTCTAAGTGTGAGTGGCACTAATAAGTGTCATGAGATGAGAGATCTTTCTAATGCCCTCCCTCCCTTTCCCTGTCAAGTGTTTCTAGAATAACATCCTTGAGGCCTAAACCACTCTACTACTGTGTTAATTGGGTCAGCCTACTTCACAGACTCTTTGATCCAAAATTGCAAAGGCTTCATTTTGAGTTCTACATCTATTTCTTTTTCTGATTTTTTGACAGCTGACTTCCTCCTTGTCAGCATTAGTTCTTTTTTCAATGAAATAAGAATTGTAATACCAGTTTCAAACAATTGTTAATCCAATTAAAACAATCATAATTGTGGAGTAGGCATGGTCACTAGTTCATACTGCTATTATCAGCTTATTAAAATTATTGAGTTATTTGCTCTGGGTTAAATATCTGTGCAATTTCCTGGGTTAAAATCTGTGCAATTCCAAGAGATATTACCCTTAGTCTGTCAACCCAGAGTATAAAAGAAATTAAATTCACAGTTCCTTTGCATGCAGTTCTTTTGTCATTGATTTTTGCAAAGTTGTTTGTGAAAGGATATTCTAGATGTGGCCACCAAGAATAAATGCCATTAAGTAGGTTGGGAACAAACACAAAGAAAAATGAGAACCTACAATAGCTAGGCATGTCTTATGTAGCTTAGATACATGTACAGTGTCTGTGTTGATAATTGTTAGATCAGATGACTGCAGAAATGGTCCTTTCTCTTGCAGGAGAACCAGGGCTTCTCATTTCTCATGTGAATACGAAGAATCCTTTCTTTGGCTATGCTGGCTCTTACCGGCACACGAAAAGCAAGCTGCTTTTTGATGTTTTTAAGAAGGGAGATGTTTACTTCAATACAGGAGACCTAATGGTCCTGGATCATGAGAACTTCCTTTATTTTTGGGACCGTATTGGAGACACTTTCAGGTAGGCATGGCACTGGATGCCCAACTGGTTCTGTGCCTGTGAATCCCTCTTCTGTGAAAAGTGCTGAGACCCTGCTTCTGTTATTTCAGAGCACACAGGGTCCTTTCATCACCACAATGATTCCCCACTCAATGATTCACTCAACATCTGTTTCTAGAATGAACTGAGTTGAGTCCTGATGTCAAACTCCATAATTATTTTTAAAAATTGATCAGTCTATACCAAATCAGTAGGATATAAAAGCAGAAGTGACATGTGAAGGTAGTGTTAGGGTAAAAACAAAGTACTGTGTGAAGCTGTGATTAAACAGAAAAGTCGGGTCATTCATTCATTCATTTATTATCTCATATTTCTCTATTTAGTGTTGCGGGGAGAATACATGCCACACATGCATGTGACTTGGGGGAGTTGGTTCTCTCCTCCCACAATGTCTGTTCCAGGGATTGAACTCTGGCTTGGTGGCAAGTGCCTGTTAAGCAAATCCACTAGAGTCTGTTAAAGGGTATCAATGATTTATTAAGATATAAAATGGGGAGAAATATGCCAGCTGTTGCCATCTTCCATTCTGCTGTGTGTGGTGGTGGGGGGGTGTCAATGAACCAGCCATCCAGTTTCTTACCACCCCAAGAGAGAGAGAGCATGTGCCTCCTCTTCAGTTTTAAGCAGTCAAGTGCCCAGAAATAAAAACACACCTCTGTCAGGCCAGATACCCCAGGGTTATTGGTGGAATGAATCCCCACAAGTGCCTCCACTCCCTGAGCTGTCTGTCTCACTGGTCCTGAGAGGATTCTGGACATAAGGAAAAGATTTTCAAACTGAGACTGCCCCCTCCCCATTTTTACATTTTATTTTCTGATTTCTCAAGCTCGTCTTAGCCTACCTAAAAATGTATTTTACTTTGTTATTCAATGACTATAGACTAGTCAAGAGCATAGAGTAAGTATCTAGCAAAGGCTTGAATGAATGGATAAATGGGAAGTAAGTCAGTAGAATGTCAAATTCTCATCTTATAGTATTGTCTTCATTAAAATAACAGAAGTGAAGGATTCAATGGCTACAGATTAAAGTGGGTTAAGATATTGAGGTAAGTATAGTATTTCTTTCAATTCCCACTACCAAAGATAAAGTTTTAAACTTAGTTATTATTATTGCACAAAGTAGTGATTTTGTACTGATATATCCTCCTTATCATCTATTTTTATGGCTCATTTAAAAAATACTGAAAAGTGAACAATTTATACCAATAAAACTCTAAGTTATTTTAACCTAACCACAGCTGCTGATTTTACTGAACTCTGAACAAAATGGCTTTTGCTTGGAAACTAGTTATTTTTGGCCACTAGGTGCTTCACAGAGCCAAATGCAAGTCACTAAAACAGCAAGCAGGAGCTGGCTCTTCAGATGCTTGTGTTCTCCCTCAGATCTGTCTGTCTTTTAGGTGGAAAGGAGAAAATGTTGCAACCACAGAGGTAGCCGATGTGATCGGGAGGTTGGACTTCATACAGGAAGCAAATGTGTATGGGGTGCCTGTGCCAGGTATGTGGATGTTGATGATTTGATGATTTTGAGAATTGTAGAAGAGAATGTGCATGTCCTCTTTAGGTTTTATTACTTTCTTAATTGATATGTGAAAGTCTGCATATTAAAATTAACATTTTAAAATGTTTTTATCTTGCCTTGGCAAGCAATGCCCTTGAATAAGAAATTTTATGGACACTGCTTGAAAATAGTTGAAGCTGACCTTTCCAATCATCTCACTTTTCTTTATCTTTTTTTTTTGTTTGTTTGTTTGTTGTTTCAAGGAGACAGGGTTTCTCTGTGTAGTTTTGGTGCCTGTCCTGGATCTTGCTCTGTATACCAGGCTGGCCTCGAACTCACAGAGATCCACCTGCCACTACCTCCTGAGTGCTGGGATTAAAGGCGTGCACCACTGCTGCCCAGCTCTCAGTTTTCTTGTTACAACATGTGTTGGTGCATTTCACTAAACAGGAACATGTTCTAGTTTAAATGTTAAATAATACCACTTGTGATTGAGGTGTGTCCTTTTATACAGATGGCAGTGTTTTCTGTTAATGCTGTGAGTGGAAGGGAGACCAGGGAGAGAAGTGTCTGCTTTGCAGCAGAGGAAGGAGGGGACAGATTCAGAATTTGTCCCTGAGGACTGGAGAAATAATGCCTCAGTCATCTGAGGTCTGCAGATGTCATGACAGCAGCAAGCAGTGTGGCCTGAGTCAAAAGACTCAGTTTTCTGAGTTTTCTTAGCTTCAAATATTCCCCTTATTTCTTTTTTTCATTAGTGATTAAAATGTACATTTTTTGCTGGGCTCTAGTTACCTCTAAATACTGTCTTTCTTAATATTTATGTTGATGGGATGCAAATTATACATAATTTATTGTGTTTCCATCCCACCAGTTTCATTTCTTTAGTACAGACAATCAAGTGTGGTCTTCCCTGTTGTTGAATTACTTCTAGTAATTACATCATATGTCAGGGAAAGACACAGACTCAATTTAATGCTACTGCTATATTGTTATCTCTGCAGGAGACTGAGTGTCTCTGTATTATTGAGAATGTGATAGAACTGATTTTGAAAATTCACCTAGTAATACATTGATTTTATTTCAACCTTTTCCCCAGGTTATGAAGGGAAAGCAGGGATGATTTCTATTATTCTAAAACCAAGCAAGTCTTTAGACTTAGACAAAATGTACGACCAAGTTGTAACATCTCTACCACCTTATGCCTGCCCACGGTTTTTAAGAATTCAGGTAATTTTACAGCTTCAAAATTTATTGTCAAATGTCAGAGCCAGAACCAAGAGGTGGATCAGCAGCAAAATACTGTTGTCTCCTTTAGATCATGTGTGAATGTTATTGATATTAGTAAATTTTAAGAATAAAAAGCAGAAAGTTGTGGAGTTGAGGCTATTTCATGCTATACTTAAAGCTGCATGTCAAGGAAGCATGATGAGGTCCTGGGTTTGTCTCTGTCCTGCCTGTGGAGTTGCTCTTTTCCTCTTCAGCTAGGACCTCGGAACAAAGTGATGCGCTCAGTGAGGGTGGCAAGCCAAACCCATTACTTGCACATATCTTCTGAAGACAGTTGGAGTTATTTGCCTAAAATTAGGTTTCACCGGGTCAACCTCAGAGTGTTTGCAGGGTGTACACTGAGCCTGGAGCAATGTGTCTTTAAGCATGTTTCCCCCACCCCTTTGGACAGTCCTTAGGTTCAGTCCACTCCCTCTTGTTTTGTAGGAAAACCTGAGCACATTTATTTTGGGATAAAGGCTCTTTTTTGTTTTGGATTGCTAGTAAAGAATGGTTTGAAAATAAATCACTCAACTACTGGGTAACTTTACCAGCTCAGTTACTCAATTGCTTGGTTATTTAATACTGTGGCTCAAATACAGTTTCCCAAACTTAGTAGTTTTTCATTTTAACATCATAACACACAGACTTTTTCAGAATATATTTGCTGTATTACTATTAAGTAATGAGTGGAACAAACATAATATCACATTCATTTTTAAGACATTTGTAAATCAATGCTCATAGCCAAGCCACTTCTTTTCCAAGGTGCACATCGTCCAAATTTCTTTATTTCATTTGCATATTTTATGTATACTGTTTCAGATAATTTTCAGAAAAATTCTCTGAAATTATAAAGGCAAATAAATATGAAAAAGAAGTAACTTATATGTTAGTTGAAACTTTTATCGATGATTAGCATTTAGGTTTAAGTATTAACCCATACAGACATCCTACATATCTTTTACCCACCTTCACACAGGCACATCTGACGCAACCAGGATAACACAATCCAAGTTTACTATCAATTTGCACATGTTACTTGTGTACTGACATGTCATGTGCATATGTTTCCTATACACCATCTTTTGTATAGCTTCTGTATAGCCTCCTTTTTTTGTTTATATATATTCCTAGACATATAAACACAACCTGCTCAGTCCATATAATGTCACTTATATATACATTATTTCAGAGCTGACCACTTGGTGTTGGTTAACCAGTTAACTTGGGGAAGACAATTTCTCCCTCTCTCAGAGTTCCTTAGTTGCCTATAGATCTTAGTCTAGGTTTAGGACCCTTTGAGATAGGACCCTCCTGTGTTAGTATGTCTGTTGGTATCATCCATGTTCAGGTCTTGTTTAGGCAGCCGTAAGTGTAACTTCCCTGACATTTCTAGGAGATGTGATCTCACAGCAGACATTCTGTTTCCCTGGCTTTTACAACCTTTCTGTCCCCTCTTTTGAAAATGTTCCAAGCCTCGGGTGCAGGAGTTGTGTTGTAGATGAATCAGCTGAAGCTCAGTACCACACAATCAAGTCGTGGTTTTCTGTAATGGTCTTCATCTCTTGCAAAAAGTAATTTCTTTGTTGAGGGGTAAGAGGAGTGCTTATCTGTGGGTATAACTAAATATTTAGAATGCAGTTAGGAATTATCCTGGATTAGTAATGTGGCAGATGTAGGATGTCCTCCAAGATTCATGACCTCACTAGCAAGTTGGACTCTCTAGGGTGCTGGATACATTTCTAGTAGAAGGCATGGTTTTCTTCTTATTGAGCATGTCTTCAGTCCAGTTAGAGAGCCCTTGGTTACCACTAAGATATGGGTGCCCTTATGGCACTCTTAGGGTTATTGTGCCATGCTGGTCCTTGTTTTAGTTTATAGACCCCCTTACTACTTGTTGGTCAGGGAACCCAAAGTTCTAAAACATTGTAGGAAAATGCTGTTGCCTCTCAGAGATTGTAGGTAAGTCCTTATGACTTAAGGCACTGTATATAGCAGACAAAGGAGCCAGAGGATCTGATCTGGATCTGACCTGAAAGGCTCCTCTCTGAGGATTAGCTGTTATGGTACTAGAGAGTGCTGTGAAAGCTTCCAAGGGAGGGAAGCAGCCAATAGTTAGTTCTACCCAGCTACCTTGTTCTTTCATGTCCACTCCCAATCTCCCCATCCTCCCTTCTGTTATCCCATGAGAAATATATTTTCACAGAATAGAACATAGATTTAGAAAGTAACATTTTAAGCTTTTAATTCTAGTATAATTTATAATTTACTCACAGAAGCAGAAGCCATATTTTAGCACTGCATTATTATAGTAGACTAGGTCAGTATCACAAGCATTTAGAAAAATCTTTTAATATCATTCATTTTCCATATAGAACATTGGCTATTACAGTTATGACTATTATTTCATTTGCTACACCTAACAAAAAGCCTATCATTTAAAGCGTCATGCTCAGATCTCCACAGTGAGCTTAAGGCTAGGAATGACTACATCGTGAGACCCTGTCTCAAAAAATATATGTAGCTAATTAATTATAGCAATAAGTAATCTGAGAAAATACAGAACTAAAACTTACTTCTGACCATATGAATAAAACAAGTGCTTTGTGAAAAATTTAAATCACATTCCTAACAGAGTAGTTTTGCTTATAATAAACATTTTTAAATGTGATAGGACTCAATATGGCTAAACTAAAACTAACTTTTTCCTTTCCTTCCACTCCAGAGACACAATTTACCAGAACCTCCTGAGAAAACTTGTATCATAAATTTTGTCTTTTAGAACTCTATAATTCTTATTACAACATTGTATATTCATAATATTGCTTTGGTCTTGATATGAGGTAGGATATATATTTCAAACATGCTTAGTTTATTGATTATATTAATAATTTGTATTCAATAAGCTAATATTTCAATAAAGTTTACAGATGAATGAGAGTTTTCTATTGCTAATGTTACATTAATACTAACTATAAAGAAGTTAATTGGATATAACACATGATAAGGAGATATGGCTTACCTTGTTAAACATTGTACTCATAATTGTAGCTACCATGAATCCTATTAACTTGTTCCACTCACATCTGTAACTGTTTCCTAGGATAAAATGGAAACAACAGGGACTTTCAAGCTGCAGAAGATACAACTGGTGGAAGAAGGATTTCATCCACTGAAGATTTCTGACCCACTTTACTTCATGGATACCTTGAAAAAATCTTATGTTCCATTGACCAAAGAAATTTATAATCAGATAATGTTAGAGGAGCTTAAACTTTAAGGCCATTGTTATGGGACTTCAATGCCTTCCTGGGAAAGATGGAGGAAGACACATGAGCTCCTTGCTTGACCACCAGGGAGAGTTCCTTTCATAAATCGATCATGAGTTGAAAATATTATACACAAAGAATGAATTTGATATACCTAAACTCTCAAGGTCCATACATCCCAGCACAGTGAGCCAGGAGATATGAGATGTTCATCCCATGGTCATGTGACTGATGGGGGGGATGCTGCTCACAGCCGCTGCCCAGGATCCCCAGAATGCAGCCTACAGGATAGCATGTGGTCACAATTCAAAGTACAGTGTTTCTGGGTACATTTGGGAAGTAAAACCAAATAGGCCATACATAGTGTTACCACACGACTCTTGGACTGCAGGAAATATGGTGATTTACTCTGAAGCAGAGACGGGAAAGTAGTGTTCAGCTTGTACCACATTCCCTTCACAGGCAAAAGTTCCTTGAGTTTAAAAAGGCTTCAATTGGCTTCATCTCATATAAACTTCAGCTGATTTTTTAATTAGAAGACTCAATACATAACTAAATATTTGCCTTAATACTGAAGATTTTAAATAATGAATAAGTAGTTAGCAGTTAATCACTTAAAATACTTTCTAATATGTGAAGATTCTAATTTTCAATGGACAGTAAAACTTTTACTCAGTTTATTTTTTATGTGCTCTAACTTGTTACTCAATAAAACCACCTTTAATAATATGTGATTTGGGTGTTTCATTTTTTTTTATTTTATTGTGTGTGGGTGTTGTGCCTGCATGTATATCTGTGTACCATGTTTGTGCCTGCTGCCCACAGAGCCTAGAAGAGGACATCAGATTTCCCAGAGTTGTGAGATGCCATGTGGGTGCTAGAATCCCAGCCTTTGGAAGAATAGGCTGTGCTCTCATCCACAGGGCCATCTCTCCAGCACATTGATTTGGGTCTTTGTTGTGTTGATTTTAAGTGTAAACTCCAACAAAAGGAACCTGACAATACATGTACTCATATCTCCTTTCTCCTAAACACACACTAAAGAGGCAAACAAATGTGGAAATGTAAAAGGACAGAACAGGGAAACAGGTGAGCCCACGTCCTTATAATTGTTGGGCAGCTGTAGAAATGGAAGAAGATTAACGATACATTTTCAAAGAGCCATAGGAACCACGAAAGTGATACACAGAAGAGCTGGGCTAGAGCAGAGCCCTGGAATTGCCACCAAGATCAGAGACAGAGCAGCAGTCTGAACAGGAATGTAAGGAGTTACCTGAAACACGGGGTGCCATGGACAGTGTGGGGAACAGTGTGCTGGCCGCAAGCTGGGGGCATTCCAAGCCAGTGTTGCCTTTAACCTAGAACCATAAAACGTCCCTCTGTAAGGTGAAGTTATCATCCTTAGGGAAGTGGCAAGGACTGCCAGGGGTGGTGACAGTGTTTGCAATCTCAGCGCTGGAGAGGTGGAGCACAGTCAGACTCCCATAGTTACCTGGGTAGCCAGCCTAGAGCCTCAGGAACAATGAGAGACCCTACTTCAAACACCAAGCGTGGAGCCTGGGGTGGTATCGAACACCTTCAGTAACAGCACTCAGGAGGAAGAAGCAGGCCGATTTCTTTGAGTTCAAGGCCAGCCTGGTCTACAGAATGAGTTCAGGACAGCCTAGGGCTACACAGAGAAAACAATGTATCAAAAAAAAAAAAAAAAAAAAAAAAAAAAAAATCCAGAGCGGAATGTAGGGCAAGAGGTCTGAGCTCACTTCCACTTTTGGAAACTTACCAAAACCCACCAATTCTGAGCACGAAATTCCACCAATCTCTGAGCTCGGCTTGAAATCTTACCAATCCCAACCCTGGAAATCTCCACCTTGGAAAACTCCTCCCCCAAGCAACCCTGTCTAAGCCTGTATTCTGCTCCCCTGCTCAGTTCCCTGATGGTTCTTACCTGACCAGAGGCAACCACCCTCTTGTGTCTTTCTCAATAAATCTCTTCTGTGAGGTTTATTGTGCATTGTGACTTTGTGGTATTCCTTGACTCCCAAAGATACCTTACCAAAGTACCTTTCCCTTCAGAGCTGTAACACTTTCACTGGGGAAACCTCCACCCGCTTCCCCTGAGAGCTGTAACCCTCCAGTGGGGAAACCTTTCCCCTCAGAGCTATAACACATAACATCTCCTAAGCTGCAACACCCAAGGTTGTCTGTAGGCCTCCACTGACTTGTGTATACATAAACACCCTTGAATATCCACAAATTGACATGTGCTACATACGTGCCTGCGCACACCCACCCACACGTTCACAGACACATGCCAGCATGCGCGTGTGTGCGCACACACACACACACACACACACACACACACACACATACACACACACACGCTGCTTCTTTGAAAGCCTGTCACAAGTGTGACTATTTCACCAGTGAGGAGTTTCAGTGCCATGACTCCAGCCTCCACGCTAAGCAGCCCTGGCAAATATCATCACTGGCAGATTAAAGAGCAGCATTAAAATGTAGTCTTAAAACTGTCTGTGGAGTTTATGTTATGAACTGGCAAAGCTTTCCTTACTCAGAACACTGGCTTCTTGGTTTAGAGTAACCGCCACCTCCCTCTGTAAACTGTGGGACTCTAACCCTTTTAGAGGTCAGGCCCAACTGTGCAGCTGCTAACGACACCATGTCACACTTTAGCCATGTGGTGAAATGGCTGAAGTCTTGAATGACTTCGGTAGCACATCTGACCTGGTGAAGAGCAATAGCGCTTCCTTCTTGTAATTTCAAGAACGACTGAAATCTTCATCATCTTCAGGCCCTGCCTTCAACAAATATCAGATGTTTCTCCAAACTAGAGGGTGGAACAAGCCATTTTTTGCAATTTTTAAAATGTGTGTTTCTGGGCTTTACCGGATTTATGGAATCCAGTGCTCAGTGTCTTGAAAATATTACTTTGTGACAAGAGTTCTAGAATTCTCAGTTGTGTTTAGTCTTCTAGTGTGTCTTGCTTCTTTACTCTGAACCATATTTTTACCTGCTTCTCAAACTTTCTGGCTTACCTCAAGGAGAAAGCAGGCCTACAGCGTCTTCTTGGGTAGACATGGGCCACCCATTTAGCTTTTTATGTTTGCTAGCTGCAGTCTGGGGTACTACCTTGTAATTTACCTGTTTTTGACAGCAAGTAGGGTCTATAGTTTGTTTTTTGTTTTGGGGGTTTTTGTTGTTGTTTTTTTGGTTTTTTGTTTGTTTGTTTTTGGAGGGGGAAGGTCCAATTGGAATGCCAGAGAACAAAGTAACAGTTAAATGTGTTTAACACTCAGTAGTTTCAGCAGCAAACTAAATCAACCAGAAGAAAGGTTTTGGGAACTCAAAGTCGGGTGATTGAACCATCATCCAAAGACCAATGAGTGAAGCTCCCGCAAAGCCAACCATCTGTGCTATGGGAGCTCTGTAAGAAGAAGGAAAAGGAGCCGGGCTGTGGTGGCGCACGCCTTTAATCCCAGCACTCGGGAGGCAGAGCCAGGCGGATCTCTGTGAGTTCGAGGCCAGCCTGGTCTCCAAAGCGAGTTCCAGGAAAGGCGCAAAGCTACACAGAGAAACCCTGTCTCGAAAAACCAAAAAAAAAAAAAAAGAAGAAGGAAAAGGAGATAGAAAGTTCAGTTAAGTAAATGATGTCTGAAAGCCAGCCATAAACAGAAAGAAATCAGCAGCCAGAGCCAGGAAGCCCCAAGGACATAAAAGAGATGCGCTGGATCATGTGTTCATTAAATTGTCAAAGGTTAGACAAAGAATTCTGGAGGCATCAGGGGTAAAGTGACTTACAAGGGAACTGTCTAAAGTTATAGCACCCTGCTTTAACTGTTTGCGTTCAGACACCCTACACTTCCATTTCTCTCTCTGTGATATGCTTTCAATATTCCAGTGTATACCTACTTAAATACAGCTCAATGACAGCTATTTTCAATACGTGTGTCTTGTAAAGTTAAGTCAGGACACTACTATTGAAGACTGTGAGCAGACTTACTTTTTAGCAGAAACTGCAGGCCAAAAGGAAGGGGGATGGTGTATTGAAAAGGCTGACAGAAAAGTTCCCAACAAGAGCACCCTACTGGGCAACTGTGTCCCTAGGCAGCAGCGAAAGTGGGATACTTTCTTAGTCAAACAGTATCTAAGGAATTTCATCCCTGTTAGACCTGTCTTCTAGGAGAAGTTCTTCCAGTTATGGGATGCTGAACAGTGCCTCAAGAAGACACAACAGCACAAAATTCAGGGGGAAACATAACTCTATAAGATAACATTATAAAATGGTGATAGGCAAGTTACTTTCACTTAGAGTGTAGACTTTAAAAGACACAAGCATTAAAAAATGGCTGTCATTAAGCTGTAGTAATAGGGACACAATTTAAGTAGGTATACTTGTAACGTTGAAAGTATATCATGTGGGAGAGAAACAAAAGTATAGAGTGTCCAAATGCAAGCTGTTAAAGCAGGATGCTACTAGTACAGTATATATATGTATTTTTCATAAGAATAGCAAAGTATATAATATCCAGCCCTGGGTGATATGAGCACATACTGGTGCTCAGTATGTGACCTAGGCTGACCTTGAACTCCTGGAAATTTCTTAGTCTCAGTCTCCAAGGTGCTAGAACTACAGACATATTTCTCCACATCTTGGGTAACTTTTTAAAAAATGGCCTTTTGCATTCCATTAAACAAAGTGTCAAAAACATAAAAGAAAATGGGCACAAGATGTAAACACATAAAATTGAAAGAAAAGAATTCCTTAAATGTATAAAAAACATTGTGCTTTTCATAGTTACAGAAACTCAAGAAATACTTTTTGCTTCAACTCTTATCAGATTGGAAAAAAATTCAACCGTCGGCAAGGAAATGGAGAAATTGTCTTTTTGTGCATTGCCTATGGTTCATAACTTTATAATCAAATGGAAGTCAGTTTAGATATGTCTATTGTATTGGTTACTTAGGTGTTGCTGTGATAAATCACCATGACCAAGCCAACTTTAGGAAGAAAAAAAATCACTTTGGCTTATAGTCCAAGAGAGTCTATCATGGCAGGAAGGCACAACAGTAAGAGGCAGGCATGGTGGGAGGATCAGGAGACTGAGAGGTCACATCTTCAAAGGCAGGCACAGAACAGAGGGCAAACCAAAGTGGCAGAAAGACCCAGTGATGTAATTCCCCCAGCAAGGCTTCATTGCCTAAACCTCCCAGGTATCTCCACCATCTGGAAAACAAATATACAGGTTATGGAGCCTGTGCAGGACATTTCTCTTTCAAACCACCTGCCCTAGTCAGGGTTTCTATTGCTGTGATGGAAGACTGTGACTGAAGTAACTCTGGGAGGAAAGTGTTGGTTTGGCTTAGCCTTCCACATCACTGTTTATCATTGAAGGAAGTCAGGACAGGAACTCATACAGGGCAGGAGCTGATGCAGAGGCCATGGAGGGTTACTGCTTACTGGCTTGTTCTCATGGCTTGCTCAGACTACTTTCTTATAGAACCACCAGGTTCTATACTTTCTTATAGTCCACCCAGGACCACCAGCTAAGTGATGGCACCACCACCCACAATGGACTGAGCACTCCCCCATCAAGTGCCCTACAGCCAGATCTTATGGAGGCATTTTTTTCTCAATTGAGGTTCCCTCCTCTCAGGTGACTGTAGCTTGTGCCAAGTTGACATAAAACTAGCCAGGACACCACCATAATCAACACTGTAAGAAAACATATCGTTCAACCAGCAATCTCATTTCTGGGACTTTATGCAACAAATTCACCTAGACTTCTATTGGCAGAAATATTTAACAGGCCATTAATTTGGGAGTTTACATAATACAACAGTATTGATAGATTCTAAGAGGGCTATTTCAATAAATTATAATAAATACATTTAAAGTGCTATAAAAGTTTAGTGGCTTTCTGTGCACTAATTTTGGAAATATCTCCCACATATATTATGAAAACAAAACTTCGGGTACAAAGGTGTAGTGGAGACCACAAAAACACTCTAGATAGCTCATACTTTTGATCTAGATCCCCCGCAAAGCCAGAGAGCTTTGGCATTACTTGAAAAATGAACCAAAACAATACTCATGGTATGGAATACATTTCTTTTCAAAGTCCTAGGGGAATGAAATCATGTCATATTCACGTAATAGGATGGAACTAGAGGTCACCATGTCAAGCAAGTAAATCAGATGAAGAAATACAATGCCTGCCTATTGTTTTCCATGTGTGTTAGCAGGGGGAGGGGGATGACCTAAACACAGTAGAGGGACTCCTAGAAAATGTCTGTGGACAAAGCAAAAAGGGATGAGAGAAGAGGGTTAGAGAAAGCCTTTGGCACTGTGGATATGATCAAAGTATGATACACACATCTATGGAAACATCACAGTAAAATCTATTGATATGATATGTATAGTTAATATTCACGACTATAATAGCATTCCCAGGATGCCTAGTGTGTATTTTGCCATCGTATGACTTTTGGGAAGCACAAGAGATAGCAACTTGCCCTTTATTTTGGAGTAGATGCCCTGGGAATTCCTAAAACTGATCTACTGAACCTCTGAAAGCTTTACTGATCCAGCAGTGTTGTGTGACAAAGCTTTTCCTGAGGAGACCCAAAACACACACACACACACACACACACACACACACACACAACACAGATGTCTGCTCACCCCAGACAGGGAACCCATAACAGACCGAAGTACCGATACCACCAAACCCAACTTGGTGAATCAATGAGTTTTACTGGGGTTACAGGAGTATGGGTGAGGGATGATTTATAGACTAAATGACTCAAAGGCAGCTGCATCACCAAAGCCCCCCAGCATGGGTGACAGCTCACAAAGCTGAGAATATGGAGCCCACTGCACAGCCTGAAGGCCACTCAACAGGTTGGAGAGCGTCTTTTCCAAGTGACTTTTATCTAAACCCCTTCCTGGCAGCTGGTTTCTGCTTCTTCCAGGCAGCTGGTCTGGTCTCAGAGTCTTATTGACATGTCGACTTGTCTGAGTCTCTCTCTTTTTTTTTATTTATTTTATTTATTTATTTTACTCTTTCACAGCTGAGACTTTATTGGTTGAGTCCACAGACATTTCAATTCTTAAAACATGGACCCAAACTCTAAGAGTCAGACATTGTGTTTATGTACCCAAAAGAGCCATGTGCTGTTTCTCTTTGAACTTATTCCAGTGATGTTCCATCCTAAGCTTGGCAAGTTTTCCCTAAGACCTCACATAACAATCAAATGCTCACAATCCTTAATTCCACTGACTCACAATTTTATGCCACATACAGTACATATTCAAATTCAAATCTTTCACAGCACATTATCACAATTGTTAGGAAAATGGACTGCCATGACCAGAAACAGTTCTGACAGGGCAAGGACTGAGGAGTGGTTTTTTAGGATACAGTTCTACTAGAAACAGGAGACCAGAAATAAATGAAAACATTCCAGACACAAATGCACGACCAAGACTCCAAATTACCATTTAGTATGCTTTGTGTTGCAGGATATAAAACTAGCCCCCTCTACGGAATGTTATGGTGACCCCCGAGACAGTCACAGCCTCTCCTGATTCAGTACCCTGCTGTTTTCTGGTTGTACCAAAGAATAAACAACCAGCAAGTGATTTAACCTCTTAAAAAAAAAATCATTTACACTTAAAAAATGGGATGAGGCGGGACTTCCTCCCACCTTTTAAAAATGTTTCTAGAACTACTAAAAAACTTGCATTTACAAAATAGTTGATAAAAATATTCCTCTGGATTGTACAAGAAGGGAGGCAGGGACACTCACAGATACGATGGATGGTTAGTCGGACTTGGCTTCTTTCTCTTCTGCTTCAGAGGCTGGACTCTGGTTTTCAGCCTCTCCATTTTCTGCAGGGACATCTGTGTTTTGCTGGTCAGCCACCTCCGCCTGTTTGCCCTTTGCTCCCCTCTTCCCTTTAGTTTGCACTTTTTTTGTCTGACGGTTTATCCTTTCCCTTGGCCTTCTTCAGCTTCGTGACCACCTTGGCAGGGCGGGCTTGGCCAGAGCATCGCTTGGGCTCCGCCGCCTGATCCGTGCTAACCTTCCTCTTGGGCATAGTGGCAGCGCTGGATGGGAGGCGCCAGGCGGAACCTGTCAAGGATCTACACTGCCTAGGCCTCCACCCCACGAACTCTCTCTCTCTCTTTTTTTTTTTTTTTTTTCTAGCTTAGATTGTTTACTCTGGCAGGGAGGGGCCTGGTGAATTGGATCTGTTTTAGGGACTTCCTAAAGCTATTTGAGTTGTTTACCATCATGTTTAAGGAACTTCCCTGCTGGATATGTTTCATTCTTGAGGGAGAAACTGTTACACACCATTCCACTTCTTTTTCCAGCATACATATATATATATAGTTGCCCCCTCTTTTGTAATGATTCCCGAGCCTTGGAGGGGGTGAGTATAGCATCACAGTATAGTTACAATCAGTCACTTGTTCTCCAGAGCATTACCAATGGTTATGAGTTGAGGCTCACAAAAAAGGTGGGTGACCTATGAGGGTAAACACATTACGTTTAGGAAGCCTTTGACAGGCACATCACATCCATCTAGTAAAACGATAGAAGGTGCTTTTCCATTGGGACCTATGAGCTTTTCATCCACCGGTTTTTGCCCTGGCTCACAGTACCAGATGTGAACTACTTCTTATAGAGTGGGCCTTAAGTCCATGCAGAAGGTTGTTGGTTTTGCCCATGATAAGATAACTGAGTGACTATTGTGCAAACAGGCACATCCTGCCTGGCATGTTGATACTTTAACATATAGGGTCCATAGTCAAGCAAGAGTGTTGGTGGCAGTTGCCCACCAGTAGTCTCCATAGCCCCTTCTGGCATTCTGAAAGCCAGCCAGCATGGTGGGGGTTTCCAGTTCAGTGGCAACTTAATGTCTGCATGCCATGTAGTTACAGCATGTGCATGTAATGTCTTTAGCGATAGAGCCTTATTTTCTGGTTGTGCATGCAACCAACAGCAGTATCAGCAGCCTTTATGGTTTGCAGGTCCTCAGGGGCTTTCCTGACCAACAGCTCACAGGGATGCAGCCCACCACTAGCATGAGGTTTTTATTTAATAACCTTACTGCCTTTAGGAGTATCCTTTTTCACCCATGGAGGGTACCTTTGGGAATATTTTTTAATTAACCCACCCCAGTAGGGTTATAAGGTAGGGGCAAGTACCATTGCACCTGTTTTTCCCCCCAATAGCTTTTTAAATTTTGTTGTTGTTATTTTTTGAGACAGAGTTTCTCTGTGTTGTTTTTGGTGCCTGTGCTGGATCTTGCTCTGTAGACCAGGCTGGCCTTGAACTCACAGAGATCTGCCTGGCTCTGCCTCTCAAGTACTGGGATTAAAGTTGTGTGCCACCAATGCCCGGCCAGCCTTTTAAATTTGTAAAACACTCCGAGGTTAGCATCATCTTATCTATATAAAAAGCCTTTCTTAGAGGATGAGCAGGACAAAGCACCATCCCAATCATGATCCCATAGCAAGCAGTGGGGTTACAAAGCTAATCTTGGTGAGGTACTCTGAACATCTATCTATTCTCAGCAAGCGTTAGGTGACTCCAGTGATTCACAACTAAAAAGATACTGAAGTTGGACACAAGCAAAGTCCAAAACAGCTTAAAAAGGTTCCATTTATTTGTATTAATTGGTCTCTCACAGGTCAAGGTTGGCTACAAAGCATGGATAGGAGAGGCTAACTCAATTAACTCCCTGTAACCCTCAGTCGCTTTTTCTGAGCCATTACATTTTTATATCTTGGAGCTCTTTCATGGAGCCTCCCTACATTTCTCCACCCCTGATAAACTCAGTGGGCCTGACTTAATCTGCTCAGAGCTATTCAGGGCCAAAGGTTAGCCTAGCCCTGCTCTCTTCCCTGCTGTCCCTGCTGGCTCCCTGAGTCAGAGTGACCCTGAGTTGGGACCATGGCTGTAACCATAGCTGTTGCCTCTCCGTTCACCATTCCCTGGATAGGCAAACCATTTCCTAGCATAACCTTCTGCTGGAGGGAAATGTACCCTCCTTAGTCTGGAGAGATAATTACCTCAACTGGGACAGGCATGATTGTCTTAACCTGTGTTGTTTTATCATGGATGTCTTTAGTAAACTGCCCCTCAGGCTTTAAGCCTTCCCGGAGCTCCTTAGCACATAGTTTGACTTTGATCTTTTTCAGCTCAACTCAAGTCTTACCACATTTTTCTTTAAGTAACCCAGACGGATCTCTTTATGTTTTATTTATTTATTTTTTAAATCCCCTCTAGGTTGTTCTCTCAATTTATGGATACTATTTGCAAGCTGTCTCAGTTACTGAGATCCATCAAAGCCTTCCCTGCTTTATAGAGGCCTTGACCCACCAAAGGGCTCAGCAAAGCCAGTGAAGTCCCTTCCATAGCCGTCTCCAGATCCCTGTTCAATCGTGTTTTTTCAACTAATTTTATTCATTTATTTTACATCCTGACCACAATTTTCCCTCCCTCCTTCCCTCCCACTCCCTCCCACTACCTCTCCTCTGCCCCTTCCCCAGTCCACTCCTCTGTTTCTGTTCAGAAAGAGGCAGGCCTCCCGTGGGTGTCCACAAGGCATGGCATATCAGTTGAGGTAGAACCAAGCTCCTCCCCTCATATTAAGGCTTGGTAAAGCAACCCAGTATGAGGATTAGGTTCCCAAAAAGCCTGCCTTTTGTGTCAGGGACAGGCCCCACTCCCACTGCTGGGAGTCCCACAAGTAGACCAGCTATATAATTGTCACATATATGTAGAGGGCTTAAAAATCCTCTGTGAACATAGTTTTATTTGGCCCAGTGGACTGTGGTTCAAGCACTGCTTCTTTTATTCCTAGTTTCCTTAATAGTGTCTTTAATTTTCTGTGATCTTCCATTCACAGGCATTTTTAGGGACTTCAGATGGAAATAAATGAGTGTCCCTAATGGCTCTAATAAGGTAGTCCATCAGGAACTGACTTCCCTCATATTATTTCAGGTTATGCAGCCTTTGCCTTTAGGTAGTTTGTTATTTTTATGTTTGTTTGTTTGTTTGTTTATTTTGCATTAGGCATTACCCAGTTTTCCTGTATCCATAGCAGACTGATCCCATCTGTTCCCATATTCCACTGCCTCACAAGCCTGCCTGTGACAGGCTCTTCCATTTATTGCTTAAAAGTCTTCCCTGATTTCAGAAGTTTTGGTGCTGAGTATTTCCTGATCACCCTAGTGTTTTGTACTGGACCATTGTCAAGTTCCTCATCTGTACTTGGGATCACAGAATTTTCCTCTTTTTCTAATACAGGTCCGACTTAGGGCTATCTCTACTGCTTTTACCGCCTCTCTTCAATCCTCTCATTTATCTAATGTGTCAAATCCGAGGCTAACATGGAGGATGCCAGCAAATTTCCCTTTCTTGTTCCAGTTGCCCCTTTACACAAACAAGTTCCTGCCTGGCTGTCATCTCAGCCTCAGATGCATTTCTAAGTACACACAACAGAGGCCAGGCCACCTCTGCTGCTGCTTGCTGACAAGTTTGATCCTGCAAAATTTCCTCTAAACCTTTAACTGTTTTTTTTTTTTAAGCTCCTTATTCACATCATGCATTCCACCCATCAAGCAGACATGCTACTCCCTACCACATAGACGAAGACTGCCTCACTGGGATTCCTCCCACAGACCCTCCTAATCTTGATGGCTCATCCTTAGTTGCATGCCTCACTATCTTTAGCAATAAACATGCAACTGCTGTCATAGCACAAAGGCACATAAAACACATACCATACAGGAAAAAACCAGAGTGTTCACCACAGATGCTTTCCCTTCAGACTTTTCAGCCACAGTTGCATGCCTTGCTACCCAAAGCAAGGACTATGAACTCACTACTCTCCAACTCATCTTTGGTTTTGTCGTGTCCCTGTTTGGGTGCCAATGATGTTGTGTGACAAAACTTTTCCTGGGGAGAAGCAACACACAGGTCTTCTCACCCCAGATAAGGAGCCCACAGCAGACCAAAGTACAGATACCATCCAAATCCAACTTTGTGAACCAATGAGTTTTATTGGGGTTACTTACAGTAATATGGGTGAGGGGTGGTTACTTACTGCAGGAGAAATGTGTAGGGTAACAGGCCAATGGAAAAACACCTTGCCCCTGGCCTGACCCCTAGCCCTCAGACTTGGAAAACCCCATCCCCATGACTCAACATCAATGACCAAGCAATACCTCCCACCATACTGTGCTTTTTCCAATAGCTCACTGAACATGATCCAAAGACCCTACAAAAGCCGCCCTTCTTCCCAACCCTCTACTATCTCTCTTCCTGTTCAGAGGTGGCTGCCATTCTGCTCTTCTCTCCAATAAATATCTTGTGTGAAGTTTGTTTCATGGTATGACTTTGTGATATTCCTTGGCTCCCAACTGCCAAGATATCCTTGCATCCTCCCAAAAAACCAAAACAAAAAACAAAAACAGAAACAACAAAAAACCTTACAAAAAGACTCAAAGACAACTACAATACCAAGGCTCACTCTGGCATGGGTAACAGCTCAGAAGAGCTAGGAAACCTGGAGCACACTGCACAGCCTGCACGCAGCTCGCCCAGTTGGAGAGTGTCCTTACCAGATGCCTTAATTGGTCTAAACCTCTTCCAGGCAGCTCAGCTGATCTTAGAGACTCCCTTGCAGTTTGGCTTGTCTGATAATCTTTTTTATAGCTTTGCTTTGCTCCTCTGAGAGGGACTCTCAACTTTTATTGCCTACTCTGATGGGGAGGGGCCTAGTGAATCTAGTCAGTTTTAGGGAATTTCTGTATCTGTTTTGAGTTGTTTACCTTCTGGGACTTTGCTGTAGGAACTGTAGGGTGGAATATTTTTAATCCTGGAGTAAATTATTACACAATTACAGGCAGTCTGATGAGCATCTACAGGCAGTCTGATGAGCATCTTTAGGACTTTTCTTCTGCTTTCTAACGTGCATATAACATGGGAGCAAAGCTTCCAATGCACTTGCCAGCTTTTTATTACCCTGACTTCTCACTAACAAACATCCACCATGATCCCACTGATCTTTTCATGTATCACACAAAACCAGAGATATGGTGGAGATCATTACCTCTGCAACATATACCCAAGACTTTACAGGTGGCATAAATTTGTGCCATGTCATTTGGGATGTGGCATTATTTTTAATATTGGTGTCCACCTAAGCATGAGCTAGCAGAATTCTAAGGCTACTAATTGTGATTATTTCACTGCTATTGATCTTACTATATAGGTTAATAAAACAGCAACAAAAAATAATATGTGTTCCACTTTCTCCATATGGCTTTCCCTATTGTGTAGTCTAGAACTGGGGAGATAAGGACAGGGTTAGTCTATAAGCCCAGATGAACTACAGTGGCATGGATTTGCTTTATTCCTGATTTTTATTCTAGTCAATCAATCATCTATTGTATTATGAATTCTTGACATACTAAAATGATTTTTCTGTTATACATCTATAAGAAGATTTGGGTATTTCATTTTCCTTAATGTGAAATTATTTGAGTAAGTAGCCATAGGTCCCCTATGAGAGTGGGAGATCTTACTGTGTATAATTGTTCAAGTATTACAGTATTCTTCCTCATTGGGAGTCATCTTCCTTTCCAGAGAAAAGGGGCTATCACAAATATTCTTCAGGAGAATGGAAAAACAAGAGGATGGAATGCTGACTGGTCTCCTTAAATTCATTTTGTGCAGTGTTGTGGAATAATCTTCTTATACACTGTGAAGATTTGTCAGTTGGATTGGTTTAGTAAAACACTGAATGGCCAATAGCTAGGCAAGATTTTCAGGGTAGAGAGGATGCTGGGAAGAAGAAGGGCAGAGACATAGAGGGTCACCAGCCAGACACAGAGGAAGGAGGAAAGCAGCATGGACAGAGTAAAGGTAATAAAGCCATGAGACAAAAATGTACATTGATAAAAATGGGTTAATTTAAGTTATGAGAGCTAGTTAAAAACAATACTAAGCTATAGACGCAGCTTTTACAATTAATAATATGTCTCTGTATTGTGATTTGGGAGCTGGCAGGAAGGATAGAAAAATCTACCTCTAGTGCAGTATGAATAGAGGGAGATGTCATAAAGGTTGGGAAGAGACTGTGAGAAAGCAAATTACTAACAAGATTCTAGGTGAGGTAAAGTGGTAAAATGTTTCTCATCTAAGCATGAAGACAGCGTTTGATTTCAAAAGCCTAGAGTGGTGACACTTCCCAATGCTGGGAAGACATAACAGGTAGATCCATGAGGTCCAATGGACAGCCAATCTACCTTAACCAGTGAGCACCAGGACAATGAGAGACCCTGTCTGAAAACACAAATTGGAGGGCTCCCAAGGAACCTGAATAATGACACCCAAGATTGACCTCTGGCTTCTACATGAATGCATGCATATGCAGCTGTGTCTACACACAAAAAAAATTAATAAATAAAATAAATAAATTTCTTTCAAGATCCAGTTTACCAAGACAGAATACACAGAAAAGCCTTCCCCATCTTAATTAGAATAACAGCAAAAGGCAAACAAACAAAAAGTAAAACACATTTTTGATGCTTAAGAGATTGTAGACTGGAAAATTTTAAGAAGAATGGACTTCCATCATCAGTTCCTTTGGCGGTGTGGGGCATGTCATATAATGTAGTAGGACAGGTCCATAGGGTCAAGGAAACTGGCTCAGACCAGTTGCCAAGGCATGCACATAACAAATGTACTTCTTATGAGCTGACCTAGAGTCTGTCTGAGGGCCTAGCAACAAGAGCTGTCAGAGTTCCTGGTCACTGTCAGAGTTTCGATCATGTGGAGTCTGCCTGAAGGCCTAACAGCAGGTGCTGTCAGAGTTTCTAGTCACTGACAGAGTTCCTGATCATGCCTAGCCAATGAGGGAGGACCACACAGACTGGGTCCTGGGAGGAGGGTATATAAGGCCTTCCCCATTATTGAATAAATGAGTTTGCTATTTGCCTTCAACGGACTCCCGGTGTTTGTGCCATTGATGTCGCGCCTTCTCACCCCCTCTGCTAGGGAGCTGTTAGAATTAAAGCAACAATACAAAAATTGATAAGGTTATTTCAGAAACAGAGCACCTCCATGACTCTAGTTGGGGCTGAAATGTTAGTGAGAAAGCTATTGAGTTTTAGAGGCTTAGTGACTGCAAATGAGGGACATTTCTGTGGTTGAAACTATGAACCTCTGAGAACAGAACACAATAATGACTATTTTGGAGAAAGTTGCACAGAATTAAATCTGACCCCTTCCTTCTCTTCAAAAGTGTGTTCTAAAGCACTTAGAGTTGATGTCCAGGAGAAGAAAAAAACATAATTGTCTGAAACCAAGCCCTGTTATGAACTTTTGAAATGGAAATTAAACTAATTGTGATCCAAACTCAACCTTAAATTCTCTTCAAGGTAACTTTTCATTCTATTGTGCAAAAACATTGCTGAAATGGTTCCAGTAGACAGATGCTCAGGGGGTTGTTTATTGACTCTATTTCTGAGGGTCTTCTTATATGATGCACAAGGCAGATCTCTCAAACTGGAAGATGGATATTCCTCTTTCAGTGCATTTGTGAATTGTGACTTGAATCAGCAAATCAGCCTCCAGATTGCAATGAACTCAATGACCTTGAGGAGAGATCAGAAAGCTCAGATCAATAGAGGGGTCAGATTGTCATGTTTACTTGTGCCACTAAATTTGGAATGGAATTCACCATTTTTCACCAGACTCTTTTGTTTTCTTGAATGTGTTTATAAGTAGATATCTGATGTACCAGTTTCTACAGATATTAGCTCTTTAAATTGTCAGTGACACAATGGAAAAATTAAAGCAAGAGTTACAAATAATAATAGCTTTAGCATTCAGACCGGTATTATATTCTGATGCATATAAGTTAAAATACTGAAAATGGCTCATAGAAGCTCTGCCAAAAAAAGTAACAATGTAATGAACAAATTTCCTAAGATCAAAATTAGCCAAAATAAAAGCATTCCTTTTCCATACTAATAGAGAAATTCCTGCAATGCTCATTAGTTCACAGCACAGACAATGATAATACCAAACTCTCTGAGATGGATATCAAATATTTTGATGGTTAATGAGCAAGTCAAGTCATTAAGCTTAAAAGGAAAGTCTGTAGTGGTCAGTTGTTTTTAATCACCATAAGTGCAGCTGAGTTTGTTATTTTCTTTCTTTTACACAGTCTATTAAAATCCAAAGAGAAAATACTGGAAACACTTGCAGCAATTGTTTTATATTATGACTGAGTTATTATAACATATGCCATACATGATGACTGAAAACCTGGGGACATCTGGAGCAAATGGAGTTGTCAGCAAAATGAGTGAACATTTACTGTTCCTGGGGAGCAGGGAAACAACAAGAGCAGACAGGCTTCAAAGTGGCCTGTTCTGCTGACACTGGACTACAGTAACACAGAGCTACCCCAGGCCTTGTGAGGAAAACATCAGACAAATCCTAACCAAGATCATCCTACAAAAAAAAGGCACTGTAGAAGACCATCAAGGTGATAAAACAAAACATATCAAAGTAATGTGGTATCCTGGATAGGATTCTGCAACAGAAAGACAAATTAAGTAAATGTTAAGGAAATCTGCTAAGGAAGGAGCTGTAAGGCATAATATCAGCATTGATTCCTTAATTATCACAAATACAGCACATTATTTCAAGATGTTATAATAGTAGAAGCTGGATATGTGTACAGGGAAGCTGTCTGATGGAACAGATTTTTCAATAAATCTAAAGGCATTCTAAAGGCAAGATTGTATTTTGAAAAAAACTTGCTGGATCCAGTGATATGGCTCAGTGGGTAACAGCATTTGCCATTTTGTTACCAAGCCAAACGACCTGAGATCACTCCCTGGAACCACACGGTTAAAGGAAGGAACCAGCTCCTGCAAATTGTATTTTACCCTCCACATGCCCACCATGGCAAGTGCCATGCCTCCCACCAAACACATGAAATAGATAGATAGATAGATAGATAGATAGATAGATAGATAGATAGATAGATAGATAGAATATGGACATGATTTTGGTAGTGTGCATTTAATATTTATGTGACTCAGATCAAAGCCATTCTTTGGTGTTTCAGTAACTTTTTATACCTCCACAAGATCGTTAGGATTCATCATGATTTGTACTTTACACGTTTTATGTAATAATCACCCCGATCATCCATTCCTGTTTCCTCCTTCAGAACAATGGAAAAATCAGAGGTCTGGGTTGCCAGTGACATGTTGGGTTTCTAGGTCTTTACAGCTGACAGAGCAAAGAAATACACATGCTTGGATTACCCTGTGTATAAGCACATAGTTTTAAATATTTACATATATATATATCCATCTATATATGATGATAAGTATAAAACAATGCCTTTAACCTCTACTTCTAAATCATGACCATTCAGAACATAGTAGATACCCTTTGCTTAAGTATATCCATTCTCTCTACAGCTAAGTAAAAGATTCCTTAGCTATCTTTCCCTCAGAATGACTATTTCAAAGTATAATAAATATTTAGTGGTCCTGTAAAGAAATTTAGAATAATGATACTTGAATATTTATTCAAACTATGTAGTTTTGATTTAAAGTTATCAGCAACAAATGAAAGCTAGGATGCTTAATTAAACAGCAATTAAAATTGTTATATTTATAGATGACTTTTAAAAATACACATTATGTATTAGCTTGTATCTATAATTGTAATTTTAATTTTATGCTGTTTCTATGTTAAATAATTCCAGAATTTTTATTTTATAGTAGAGACATTATTTTATGATTCTACACATTCTATAGAACAGACAATGGAGATTATTATTACCTATCAGTCTGGAGATTATTTAAAAAGATCTACTTATTTTATGTGTATGAATGTTTTCTGTCATGTATATATGAGCACCATGAGCATGCCTGGTGCCTGAAGAGATCAGAAGAGGCATTAGATCCCCTGGAACTGGAATAATGGATGATTGTGAGCTACCATGTGGGTGCTGGGCTCTAAATTAGGATTCTGCAAGAGCAACAAGTGTTGTTAGCTACCTAGCCATCTCTCCAACCCATGCAGTCAATTTTTCTTCTTTAAAATTTCTTTGGAAAACTCTGATCAATCTACCTCCAGCGTCCAGGATCCAGGAACCAAGAGAGCCGGCACATCCGAATTTCAGGTCTTAAGGGCTCCTGTCTTGGTCTTGCCTTGTAGGCGTGACAGTTACCGAAGCCTCAATGGGGGTAGTACTTCCAGGTCAAAGCTGCAACAGCCACCCACTACACATGTATTCACTGATAAACACTACATTTTCCTCACTGCGTGTACCTAAAATATGACAAAGAGTTTTATTTTAATGAATAGTTTCTGAAATTTTTATTTGATTTTATCTGGCATCTAATATTATGACTTACTGTCTCAACTATTATTTCAATTCAAATTTCATAAGTGAACAGCAACTGGAGTTTGAATTTCTGTGTTTTATTACAATTTTGCTATTTAATCAGTTACTTGAGAAACTGGACTCTAAACCCTATGTCTTCATTTGCAAAATAAAGGTTCATTATAAACTTACTTTGAAAACATGTTTTAAAGGCTGAAACAATTGGCAAATATGAAAGTTTTGAACACTCAAAAGTTATTGTATCTGCCTATAAATGATATAAAAATGTATATAGCTCCTATTTTACAAAAAGCAGAAATGCTTGTGACAGTTAATTTTGATTGTCAACTTGGTTAAGTTTGAGAAATCTAGCAGATCATTAAAGCACACCTCTGGCTATGTCCATGAGGGCATTTCCAGACATGTTTAGACCCTGATGGCTCTGAGCTGATCAATGGCTAATCCATTGATTGATTCAAAAATTGAGTGCTCTATCGACAGGTAGTAGAACTGAGGAAGGCGGGACCTGGTTGAAGGAAGAAAGTCATTTCGGTTCTGAGTGCGTCCTGGGAAGTGTGTGTCTGGTTTGACCCCTTCCTGGTACCTTTTTCTGGCTCTCATGAAGTGAGAAGCTTCGCTTCAGCCTGTCTTTCTACTATGATGCTGGCTTCAGCCTGTCTTTCTACTATGATGCTGTGCCTCACCATCGGTCTAGAAACAATATAGCCAACCAACCATGGATTGTTGCTCCTGAAACTGTGAACCCAAATAAATGCTTCCTCTTTTAAGTTGATCCTTCCAGGCACTTTATCAGAGTGACAAACTTCTAACAAAGTACCCACTTCCCAAAACTCAGGAAAATGCCACGCAGAGTCATTTCTTGAATAAATAAATGTTAATTATGAAAAAAAAAAAAGGTATTCAGATTAGTAGCCACTCACTAATGAATTTATGGCAGTGGGAATGGTGAGCACAACTGTGTCCCTTATAGAAATTATTTTAGTAGCGTATCGCGCTCACTTGGATTCCTGTCAAAGCTAAACCAAGAATGAGCTCTTTTCTCTTCTCCCCATCTCCTCATCACCCCACCAACCAAAGAGGAAAACCACATCAATCAGCTCCAAGAAGGCACACAGCACAACCTGGAAAAAGGAAAAGGCTCACACTTGGTCTGGGAGCCTCAGGGTCTCGTTCAGCAAACTCAGTCAAAGCCACTGCCCCTTGTCTTTGGAGAATGTGTATAAGTTTGCCAGACTGGAAGCAGAGACACAAGAGATCTAGATGTTGCTGCATTGCCAGAGGTGCCCTGTGCTCTAGCTGGTGTCTCCTGCTTAATCCCTGGGAAGAGACAATTAATAGAAAACTTAATTACAGCAGAGAGGTGAGGCCAGGAACAACCCAGGGAAGCAAGAAAATCCCAAGAGCCCCTGCATTTTGAATGACACAATATGGGCATGGGAGGAATTGCCTTAGGAGGTTCTAGACAAAATGGGCCTGAGCTAGCTGAGGAAATTCTTGTGCCAGCAGTGTTAGGGAATATGGCTAAGTGTTTCCAAAGCCTTCCAGAGGGGCACTGCAGAAGTAAAAGAACACAAACAAAAGCTTTAGCATCAGCTGCAAAGGTAACAGAGAATGGGGCTTGCAGACCAGATGGAGTAATGGTCTGTAACCCAACAGATGACCAGATCAAGACATCACAGTGACCAAGGGCTGAGTTCAGCTCCTACGCACCTGAGTATGACTCACCACAGTCACCACCTTTACTTACATTTCAACTCCTTCCATGTTTATGGTTGGAAGAGAGAATTAGTTATTTCTTCGTGAAATATGCCTAACATGAATACAATTTGTCTCATTATCAATTTAGAAGGTTTAGAATATATATAATGAATATATATATATATATATATATATATATATATATATATTTGATTTGAGCTAGATCCTAAAAAAGGTTAAACCAATTAAGAGTATTAGCTACATACATACATGTATAAAATATACATCTGTATGATCAGATACAATAATTCAGAAAATTGTTAAGCAGTAATCACATTGAAGAAAAGGTTAGTGTTTTTCTTGTAATTGCAATGTGAACTTTTCAAGATTGCTTTGCTCTAGATAAAATACTTAATCTGTTCTCTGGAAACCAGTGAACCTTTTAAAGAGCTTTGGGAATTTTTTTGTATGATAAGTTTTAAAATGAAATATAGTCGGATGGTTTCTCTGGTCCCACGAGGCCCCTGTAGTCCTGGGGTGCACTTATAAAATAATCACTCAGAAGCTTATATTAATTATAACTGCTTGGCCATTAGCTCAGGCTTATTACTGACTAGCTCTTACACCAAAATTCTTATCTATGTTTAGCCACGTGGCTTTGTACATTTTCTCAGTTCTGCCATGTCATCTTGCTTCCTCTGTGGCTGGCTGGCAAATTCTGTCCCAGAATTCTCCTTGTCCGCTCACCCTGCCTATACTTTCTGCCTGGCTACTGGCCAATTAGCATTTTATTTATCAACCAATCAGAGCAACACATATTCACAGCATACAGAAAGACATCCCATAGCACTTCCCCCTTTCTGTCTAATCAAAACTTCCAGCTACAAATAGTGTCCAGATGTGGTGTCAAGAGTTTCCACCTAAAATCTGAGAGAGCTTAAGGAGAGATTATAAATGTAGCCAAGAGCACCTTCCTAGTTCATGTTGTTCATGGCCAGCCAAGGTACAATGACATGTCCTCTGGCTGTGGCAGGTTCGAACCATGTGGGTTTGAGCTACAGCATGGTGGATTCCAGCTGCAGAGGCATCTCCAAACTTGTGCAGCATGGTGCATAGTGGTGGATATAGCTTTTGCTAGCACAAAAAAAAAAAAAAAAAAAAAAAAAAGGAAACAAAAGGTTTCTGGCTTACATGCTGCTGGATAGAAGCATAATGGACCCACTGCCTCCCAGAGTCAGCAGAGAGCATGGCTCCCAGAGCTGGAGGTGAATTATCTCTGCTGTGTTGAAAAGTTGAGATGGGCAGAGTCAGCAGCCAAGGCTGCTTCAGTACTAGCCACTGCAGTTTAAAGCAATAGATTCACAATAAGGCAGATTCAGATGGGATAAGCCCTAAACAATATACAGTGTGTGTAAAAATGTACATAGGCTTGGAAGAGAGAGGAAAAGGAATATAGACAGTTATATTAAAAAAAAATAGAAAGTTTTTTTAAAAAATGAAGTCTTTAAAGAGAAAGTAAAAGTAATATAAAAAATAAGCCACATAAAAATGAAGATTACACAGAGAGTCTGGATTATGTTGTTTTTGGTATTTTTAACTACAGAAAGACATTTGATTGAAAAGGCTACTCAGTTAAACCAATATGTACATTTTAAAGGTATCTTGATTTCAAAACTTGGATATAAGATTATGTCGATTTGGAAAGGAGGTTCTGCTTTTGTTTCCACAGAAGATGAGAACCTATGGATTGCTTCCAAGCTAATATGGTTTGATCAGCCAAGACCCCCTGAAAGGTCTCTGATGACACCATGGCCCAGATGATCTAACATCCAAAAACAGCTCAGAGAACACAGCCTCACAGACTATTCCAGTCAGGACTTGACCATAATTCTTAATTTTCTCAGGATCCCCATAAGAATACAGTGCCCTCAATTAGCAGGAAGTAGCCTAGAATGCTACGCTCACATTCCCAAAAAAATGGATTATGGATATTTGTTTTTATTAGAGATTGGTTACAAATTGTTATTGGTCATAGTCAATATCTTTCTAAAAGTAAAAGGGGGATATGATGTAGATATGACAGGATGAAAGGGTAGATTGAATCTACTTTTAAAGAGCAACTTGTTTTAAATTGCTATAGATTTTAGTTTATTGATACAAATTTAAATTTAATTTTGTTATACTGTATGTGTATTTCTACTCTTGTTTAAGGTATTATGTTTGTTCAGCTCATTTGAAATTGTAATGGATGATTAAGAAATACAGATTAATAATTATTCTATGATAGTCAAACTTACAGTCATGTTAGTTAAATTTTCTATGTATACATAGATAAAATTCAATTAGGTAGGTAATCTTCAAACACTTCAAAGACCTTCAGAATATGGCATTTAAAATGTTTTTAAAACTTAGACTTTTCTGGATAATGAGGAATGTCTGCTCCTGGAAGCACCAATTTACTTCAAGAAGAATGATGGGCATTGAGTAAACTCATTATGAAGTTTGCTTTCTTTGTCACAAAAGTTAGCCACTGGGCAAAAAAGTGCCCTTGCATCAACTGATTGACAGTATGTTGTATAAACTGGACATGTAGGACCCTTTGGAAGGTAAACACTGAACTTTGCAAGGCAAGACGGTCCTTCAGGTCCCTGCTTTGCAGAGGAGACTGCCAGACATTCTACAGGACACAGGCAAAATGACTGAGAGATTCTAGACCTATAGGCTGAAGATGGATGCCCCAACGTTGCAGAACTTTGGGAGATTATCCAGGCAGCCCACTGTCTCTGTTATTCTAGATTTTGCAGAACTTTGGGAGATTGTCCAGGCAGCCCACTGTCTCTGTTATTCTAGATTTTTGGAAGTTAATTACAATGTTCTTCCTGCTTACTTTGGTAATATTATATCCTTCTGGGTTCTTTGATGTAGTTGAAGACTAGATACTTACAATTTTCCTTGGTTATGATAAAAGATAAATTAGATAGGAAACTTTAGACACAAAATATATGATAGATAGAATATTTTCTTTAATTTTACCAAATACAAATAGACTAGATATTATAACTGTAATTCTTGCTTGATAATTGTTTTGTTGTATGTAATTTTACTAGGTTAACATTAAAACTTTCCTTTTGTTTAGACAGAAAAGGGGAAATGATGAGGGATGTCTTTCTGTACTCTGTGAATATGTGTTGCTCTGATTGGTTGATAAATAAAGCTGTTTGGCCTATGGCAAGGCAGCTTAGAAGCAGGCGGGAAACTCAAAGGGAGAGACAGGAAGAAGGTGGAGAGAGATGCAAGCTGCCACCCAAGGAACAACATGCCAGCAGACCAGTAAGCCATGACCACGTGGCAAGGTACAGATTTATAGAAATGGATTAATTTAAGATATAAGAGCTAGCTAGCAAGAAGCCTGCCATGGCCATAATTTGAAAATAATACAAGCCTCTGTATGTTTATTTGGGTCTGAATGGCTGTGGGACCCAGCAGGACATAGAAAAACTTCAAACTACAATGAAATGTCCTCCCTTCAAACTAATTAAAGGCTTGAGGTCTTTTCAATAAAATTATTCTAAAAGCTTGTACACATTTTAACACTTGGATATTCCCTCTTTGGGTTTTGTATGTTTTTATGTGTATACAGTGTACACACTTGTAAATAAAGCATGTTTTCATCTAAAGACTGAGTGCAACCATGAAAACAATGGAAGGACACAGCAACAGTTTAGAGTGGAGTACATTTATGTTTTCTAGCATAGGGCTTGCACACAGATTGCTGTGGGATGTTCTGTATGGCAAATGTGTTGCTCTGATTGGTCAATAAATAAAACAATGATTGGCCAGTGGCTAGGCAGGAAGTATAGGCGGGACTAACAGAGAGGAGAAAAGAAAAAACAGGAAGGCAGAAGGAGTCACTGCCAGCCGCCACCAGGGCAAGCAGCATGTGAAGATGCTGGTAAGCCACGAGCCACATGGCAAGGTATGGATTTATGGAAATGGATTAATTTAAGCTATAAGAACAGTTAGCAAGAAGCCTGCCACAGCCATACAGTTTGTAAGCAATATAAGTCTCTGTGTTTACTTGGTTGGGTCTGAGCGGCTGTGGGACAGGCGGGTGAGAGAGATTTGTCCTGACTGTGGGCCAGGCAGGAAAACTCTAGCTACAACAGATGATTTCAAAACAGTATCTGATTAATCAATGAGCACTGTCTCCTTTTCTAAATAAGTTATGTTAATAGAATCCAAGAATGCATGTCTATATCCCTCTTGCAAATGGTGAAAGCAGACAGATGGGGTAGTGTTAGGTTGGTTTTCTAAATTGAGGTAGGTGCCACAGATGAAGAAATGCAGGGTGCCTCTAAAATATGGAATGACAGGGGAACAGATTCTTTCCTTAGAGCCAGGGAATGCAGTCCCACTGGCACTCTGATTTAAATACCTCTGACACCCAGAGCTACAAGGTAATAATTCTGTGCGATTGCTAGCAATGAAGTTTGTGGCCATTTGTCACAACAACCATGACTCATAATGATGCCAGTTTTTCAGCTCAGTAGGGGCCTCTCCCATCCTGTTTCCAAAGTCCTTTGAAAAGTGGCTGGTGCTATCATTGGGCTATGAATGAGCATGTTGAACGTGTAAGTGTTCAATCAGGGTGACACAGCCAGAGCCAGAACAAACGGTTCTGAATTTGGAAAACATATGCCTCAGGGTACACCCCTATCTCCACAAATGGTATTAATTTACCTCAACACTGTCCGTGGCTTTCTCTAGTTTATCAGAATAAGTCTATCCCCTCACTAAAAGTTAAGAAGCACAAAATTAGAATTATAGTTTAATATTTTTACTAAGTGATCTATAAAATGGAAGAGTTTAGTCATCTTACAATTAAAATTTTGTATTTAAACAACAAATATGAATAACTGTGATTGAGCAGGCATATGCAGATATGGAGAACACAGCACACTCAGGTTCCACACAATGAGTGAGTTTCTGGACCACTCAGATATCCAAGCTATGCATTTGTAACGACAGGAAAAGGCTTCAATAATCCCATTTGTCTTGTTCCTATGGGCACTGAGTTGACAATTAGTAAACTATTATGTCTATGACCAGGGCCTTCATATATATTATGGCTTAATGTTCACAACATTCTCCCCAGTAGTCTTCAGAGGCTCATGAAAAGCTAGCTAGGAGTGACCCGGCTGTTCAGTGCTGGCCTGAATTTATACTGCACCAAGGAAGCAGGGTGACGAGGGACCAATGAATCCATATTTAGTGCACACAAGGTACTTTGGGCTGCTGCCTACAGTCAGGCCATGGTTCTCTGGTGTGGCTTTGAACCACTAAAATCAACATCACTGGGAAGTTGTTCTACTTCACTTCCAGGCCTCCTTCTGCACTTACAGAATCAGGAACTCCAGGGCTGCCTCAGCGGTGTGTTTCCACAAGCCCTTTTAGTGCTTCTTGCACAGTTGATCACAAGATCTACGCAGAGGACCTTGTGTTGATTCTCTTTCAGGAAAAGATGCTCTAATTGCAAGTTTTTGGGGGGCAGTGATAAGGAGTTAGAGGAGAGAAGGAAGGCAAAGCAATCACAGAGAGAACAGTGGAAATTTGAATTTTCTCTTTCTCCCTTAACACATTACTACTATAACCCTTCCCTGTTCATTTGTGTCTATAAATAAAAATGTCTTTCCTGTGGACAGACTTTTAGCCTAGAGACCACTGGGAGGGTTTGGGAAACATGGTACTTTATGAATCTCTTAAACATTTGCACACTGGTTAGATTTTTTTAACCATCATGTTCAGTTCTGCTTCAGTTAACTTGCTATAGTCTCAAAAGCTGTTTTACGATACCAAGTAAGATCATCAAAGTCAAATGACAATAAAGCAGGATGCATCGCTTGGGAGTGTCTTAGCACCAACATGGATGAAAACAGTATGCAAACCTAAATGTTTCTTCCGTAATATAACTCAACCCACTCACTCCAAGCCAGCATGACCTTACTTGGTTTTCCCCAACAGGGTGTTCCTGAGTCTAAGACAGTCAGAAAGTAAGTGCTAAATAATGTTGAGACTATTGAAAACTGTTATGAACAGAAAGAGAAGGCTATGCAATCTCTGTCTAAACTACAAAGAACAAACAATACAGTTGGGACTCCTGTTCACAGTTATCCTAGAGTCTATCTCAAAGGCTGATGCACACGTGTCATTTTGTATCATACTTTTAGGAATGTTCCCCCGCCTTTGGCTTCTAATATCTAAGGTGTTAAGCCTACCCCAGTCACTATCTTCACTTTAGTCAAAACCCCAAATATCCCTGAAGTCTGAATGACTACACAGATAACCCCAGCCTTGGGGAACTAGCATGAGGAGCATTAAGAACCATTTTCTAACCCATAGTCATCATTTAAACAATCTTGAATGCATCATTCTTTCTTTCTTGTTTTGCTGAATTTGTTCAAAAAAATAATTCATCTGAGCTTAATCTTCATTGTGGGTGACTATGCAAATTCATCAATTAAGTTTGAATTAAAAATCAACTTTGAGTATTCAGAGTGCCGCTGAATCAAGATATCTTGTATGATTAAGAGTTTGATAGTGCCTTGTCCACGCAGCCAACTGTCCACAAACACAGTCACCTGTGAGCCCACATCTACACAGCCAACTGCCTGTAAACACACTCAAGTGTGATCCTTCAGAAGAAACGTTGCTGCTCTCTGTGTTTGAAATGCCCCTTAGTTTTATGGCCAGACACATTCTGTGAAGATTTCCCTCTCACACTTGTATTTCCAAGATAATTATGAACTTTTGTCCCATAGCTGTCCTCACACTCACCTTGGCATTTATCAGTCTTTGATCATCTTCTGTAAGAAAGAAGGAAGGAAGGAAGGAAGGAAGGAAGGAAGGAAGGAAGGAAGGAAGTGAGTGAGTGAATGAGTGAATGACAGAGGGAAGGAGGGTGGGAGGAAGGAAAGAAGGAAAAAACAAAGGAAGGAGCAAGAAGGAAGGAAGAAAGGAAGGAAGGAAGGAAGGAAGAAAGAAAGAAAGAAGGAAGGAAAGAAGGAAGGAAGGACTTACCTTTCCTGGTTCTTTCATCTCAAAGTCTTTTCCCACTTTATTTCTTAGGTACCACAATCTCCCAAGTTCTCAGCTGACTACATTCCTCATCACAACGATGCCATGATTGTTTTTCTACTTAAGCACTCAAATCAGCTCCCCAGTTTCTTATCTGATAGGGTCTTTAAAATATCCCTGTCAATTATCTCCCTATATTATGATGCTTCCTTAACACACCTCTATGCCTTGAAATTTCCTGTTTCATATCAACAGTCACAGAGACCTCCTTTATCTTTATCAGGAGACTGTCCCTACTCTGAGTAGCTTCTGCACAGAACTGCATCCCACAAAGCTTGAAGTGTTAAAGTAACTGCATCCATATCTTGCTTTTGACTACACGTTTTTCATTCAAAGCAAAGCGACTGAAATCCTTTGAGTCACTTAAGACTGAACCTATTTAGTGTCTGCTAGCTGTCTCAGTGTGCATTACCATCTGGCTCTGTTTTCATTATCAAGAATAACCAAGCACAACTGAGATGGGAGGAATATTCACATTATCCTCCAACTTCAACAATATCTGCATACTAGGACAGCTGCCAGCGATTTCATAACAGATCCAAGAAGCCAGAGTGGTTCCTAAGAAAGTTTGAGGGGAAAAAAAGAGGGATTTGTTTTCTGCACATCCACTTTCATTTCTCTACTTTCCTTTCAGCTTCTTGATGTTCTTGCACCCTCCTTCTGACTTCAAGTCTGTCTGGAATGCACAAGCTGGATAGTCCTCATGCTACCTCTATTACTACATTTCCTATAAACTTAACTAGATTAAGGTAGTTGGTGTTAAATTCTCTTGTACAATACACATGCTTATGTTGATGGAACTGGGTTTTGTTGCAATACATAGAATTAATTTATTGAACCCATAAGAGCTGTATGGTACAACTGTGCTGTGGGATGTTCTGTATGCTGTGAATATGTAGTTCTGATTGGCCAGTAGCCAGGCAGGAAGTATAGGCAGGATAAACAGACAAGGAGAATTCTGGGAAGTGGAAGGCTGAGTTAGGAGATGCCAGTCCGCCATCCAGGTTGCAGCAGTAATGGTACACATGTAAAGCCATGGAACATGTGGCAACATATAGATTAACAGAAATGGGCTGAGTTTAAATGTAAGAGCTAGTCAGTAGTAAGCCTGAGCTAATGGCCAAGCAGTTTTAATTAATATAAGCCTCTGTGTGTTTACTTGGGTTTGAGTGGCTGTGGACCAGGTGGGACACAGAAAAACTTCCAGCTACACACTGATTGAATTAAGAGGTCCAATGGGTTTTAATGTTATTTTTACTGCTTATTAAAATTATTTTTAAAACTTTAATAATAGGAGAAACAGTTTTAGCTATGTTAAAAAGATGCAAAATTAGGCCGGGCGGTGGTGGCGCACGCCTTTAATCCCAGCACTCGGGAGGCAGAGCCAGGCGGATCTCTGTGAGTTCGAGGCCAGCCTGGGCTACCAAGTGAGTTCCAGGACAGGCGCAAAGCTACACAGAGAAACCCTGTCTCGAAAAACCAAAAAAAAAAAAAAAAAAAAAAAAAAAAAAGATGCAAAATTATTGTCCTTACACCTGTTTTAAAAAGAAATTGCCTCCACTGTGGCAGTAAACTAAATATTTGAACCAGTCTTCCCAGCAAGATTAGAGAGCCTGCATAAATCATGTTGTAAATTCCATCATTCCTGGATACATAACTGAAAGAATGCCTCACACTTATTTTTTATTATGGTAATATTCACTGGCACCAAGTTATGGAATCACTCTACATGCCCATCAACAGAAGAATAGATAAAGACAATGTGTGTGCTACACATGGAATTTGATCCAGGCATGTCATTTGGGGAAAAAAATGGATGAAACTAGATTCTCATGTTAAGCAAAACAAATCTGTTTCATAAATATACATATTGTTTGTTTGTCTCATATAAAATCCTATGAAAATACTTGGAATTAGAAGCAGAGCTATTTAGAAAGGGAAATGGCACCAGATGGAGAGGAGGTGGGGCCTAGAGCAGGAAATAGACAGTGTAAATATGATTGAAGTTGTTTGTAAATGTGCATGAAGATGTCATATAAAACATTACTTTATTATTATATACAAATGAACTAAAATGCATTAAGCATATCTAAAGAGGTCATATTCTTAAGGTGGTAAATATTTATTGGATGAAGTGAAAGGAACACTAAAAATTGAATCAATTAGTTGAAGCTCATCAAACCTGGAGTCTTTGATAACCCAAACATAGTGGTATGAATGCTGAGTAGGATTGTCGAAAGAATTCTTATTCATGTTGCAGGAGCTGAGCTGCACAGCCGACCTATTATGAAGATCCATATGAAACCACAATACTTTAGGTCTCAAAAGATTGTAGGACCAAGAGTGAACTGAAAGTGTATCAGTTTTGCAGAGACTATAGGGTAAGCTGAGAAGATTTGAAAACCCCAACTCTAGTACAAAGTGCATGTATAATCAACATGGCCGGCATTGGCTTGTAATTACTACCAATGGTATTTGATTCAGAATCTATAACGTTGTCACTTGATTTTAATATGCTCTGTGGCCTTTCCATCCCTTTTCTACTTTCACAATTTGTTTTTCCCTCTTCTACTTCTCTTTTGTTTGTTTTGCTTTTGTTTTTAACAGCTTGTTGATGAATAATAAAAGCCAAATACAGGTATACTTTTAAATGCATAATTTGATGTTTAAAAAGTTTGTGTTAGGGTTAGAGAGATGGCTCAGCAGTTAAGAGAAGCTGCTGGTCAACCACAAAAACCAGGGTTTGGAAATCATGAACTAGGGTTTGGACCTCAGCACCTATGGCAGGCAGTTCACAGACACCTGTAATTCTGGTGCCAAGGGATTCAACACCTTCTTCTGGCAGCTTAGGCTTCTGTCTCTGTCTCTCTCTTCTTCCCTGTCATGATTTCTCCCCATTCCCTTCACCCTTTTGTAACCTCATTTGCACTTTCAAATTCTGTGACATTGACTATTTTAGTTCAACATGAGATCATACAGCATTCTTGCTTACATATCTGGCCAGTTTCACTCAGCATCATGCCCCAGTTCTCCTCATGTCCACTATACTAATTTACTTTCCTACCATGATGTAGAAGGATTCTCCTTTCTCCACATCCCATCGAATGCTTGTTATCTATCATTTTGATTACAGCTACTCTAACAGCCAGGAGGTAGCTTCTCATTGTTTTAATTTGAATTGTTCAGGTGATTAAGGACACTGTACTGTGTATTTTAGTTCTGTGTATGTCTTCTTTTGAGAACTATCTGTATTGGTTCTTGGGCTGGTTTCTTGTTATTGAGTTGTTTGAATTTATTATATATTTAAGTTATTGGCTACTGTTGCTAAAATTCCTTCCCAGGGGAGACATAAGCGATGGGACCTCTTCCTAATGTCGCAACCAAGGCATGCTTCCACCAAAGTTCACTCTGGGAAACCAATAAGTTGATTAGACTTCCTTAAAGAACAGAGATGAAGGGTACATACAGGGATGTGGGTACTCCTTCCCCAACAGGCTACACCTAGAAAGCCTTACCCAACAGGGATGAGGGCTTCCCTGTAGCCACATAGATGGAGCTTCTTCCCACCAGTCTTCCCCAGCCCTACTCTAGCCCCTACCTCAGGCCACCTGCAATTAAGGCAGAGTCATATGCAACAGGTGGTAGGGAGAAGCTAGCTCTTCAGGTGAGGCTCTCATGACCCTCCCCACACATCGACAAATGCATGCAAACACTGAACAGCTGGTATGATCCTTTTGCAAGAGGACACAGATAATCTCCACAAGATGGCAATTGCTTGAACTGAAGGACAGTCATTCACAATAGCTACTTAGATACACAGTTTGTAAATATTTCCTTTTATTTCATGAGTTGGCTCACTACCAGCAGGTTTATTGCATGCATCTCATTTATCTGGGTTTGCGTTTGTTGCTTATGCCTTGATGTCTGTGGCTTTGTGTTTCTCGGGTCATTGTCGTGAAATTTTTCCTCTCTGTTGTACTCCAAGTTCTTTAATGTAAGCTTTGGGGAAGTTTATTTTTATATAATTTGATAAAATACACATTTAATTTGTCTGTGTATGCATATCCAGTTTTCCTGGTACCGTTTATTTAATGAATGCCTTTCCCATAGTGCATATTTCTGTGGAAAAGCAATTTGTCATGAACATCCAGAAATACCTCTAGATCAGCCTTTGGGGTAGTGTTTGGTTGCAGATTTATCAACTGGGGTATTATAATGGGAAAATTCTACTCGTTAAATAATTACAGAAAAAAAAGATATGACTCTCATCAATCAAACATAACTTGATTCTTATTTCAATTTTAAATGGAATATGCTATAATTAATGTTCAAAAAACTGAATTCTGAACACTATTAAGTATGATAGAGGGTTATGATTGGGAGAGCTAAATTCTATTTCCTAGTGTGGTGCTTAATGAGTTTTATAGACCTGGATAAATTTTCCCAGAAACCCTTATTATGTAAAAGTTTTCACATGACAAAATTTAAAAATTACATTTTGTATAGCTTTGCTTGTAATTACACCTCTGCTCATGTTAGAAGCATATAAGTGGTGGCTATTCCTCTAATTAATTTTATCATAGTTTTGATTATCTTTTGTCATGTCATATAAACTTAATGTCAACAATAACATTCTACATTATTTCACATGTATTTCTAGTGAAATATTGTTTAACTCTAAAAATTGGCTACTGTTATGCATTTAATTGTCACACAGTGTGTTAAGTGCCCCCCCAGCATGCAAGAATATATGAACAATTCTACTTTTCTTTCTGTGTATATACATGTTTATTTATCTGTACATATGTGAGCAGGTAAGCACACACTTATGTGCATATACATGTGAAGGCCAGAGTGCAACATCAGATGTCTTTTTCAACCATTCTCCACCTTATTTTCAGAGACCGAGTCTCTCACTGAAACTGGAGATGGACACTTCTGTAAGGCTGTCTGGTTATCAAGCTGCAGGGATTGCCCTGTCACTACCCTTCCCCACCTCTGCCCCAATCCCCTCCCTACTTCTCCACCCCTGCCAACCTCAGTACTGGAATTACAGGTGCACATCACACCAGGATCTTCATACAAATGCTAGGGATCTGAACTCAGGTGCTCATGCTTGTGTGGCAAGAACTTTACAGGCTGAGCCACGCACCCCCATACTTTTCCCTTTAAAAAGAACTTTCAGTAAGTTATTATCTAGATGCTTTCAAACACTAACACCCAGAAAGAAGGTACCAGAAGATGTCCTTGAAATGCAGACTTTGTAAATTTCTGGACCTAGGTTCTCAACACTTCCCAAATATCACACGGGCCACACGTGGATGCTCTTGTCTCATTTCTGTTTAAAAATTCATTTGGCATTTTTCTTTTCAATGGCTTATTGTCTTTGATGTATACTATTCTATGCCCTAGCTTACTTCACTATTTTCCAATATTATTGCATTTAAAGTATAATCTGCACATTAAAAGATCTTCACCTAAGTGCTCTCATTCAGACTCATTTTCAGCAGTTGTGTTATTAGTTACTGGAGAAAGGTTGTGGTACTTGCATTCAATCGAAATTTTCCATCTTTGTGAAAATGTCCCTTTTCTCTTTGTAAAACTGTCTTTAGAGAGAATTCTCAGGTTAAAACAGTAGATGTCAGGTATCAAACTGCAGCCTAGATAGTTAGGAAGAAACTCTGGTGGGATCAGAAGAGAGACTCATTTGGTGAAGAAATCCTAGTGTTTAAAAAAATAAATCCACGATGGGGTTCAATTTTGCAAACCTAGACACCAATAAACAAGTATGAGATAAATGTAAGTGCTGTCCTATTCTGCTGACCAAATGAATGTTACATGGCTTATTAACTTCATCATGGCAGCTTGGCACTTGAGGAGAGTGCCATTGTGTCTGTCTTTTCTAGGTATTAACCAAAATGTAATTGAGGATGAACGAAATGCTAGGCAGTCTCCAGATCCCATTTATAAGTAAGGCTACAGAAAAACAGATGACAACAACAAAACAGTTTTTGGCATTCTTAAATTCTTGAGATAGTCAGTTGTCGCTGTTAGATGTGTCATGGTTATTTGGTGCGTGTGTGTGTGTGTGTGTGTGTGTGTGTGTGTGTGTGTGTGTGTGTGTGTGTGTGTTAGAAGGTATTTTTCTTTTCTTGTTGTTGTTGCTAAGTCTCCATGTCAGGAGCAGCATAAACAAACTGAGAAACTCATGAATTTAGTACAGTGGTTCCGTGTGTTAAGCTTACTGCTGTGGCTTGGATTCTGGGGTAATCTTTCTTGGGATGAGGAAAGATACTTCTGTGCATGACATTGACAGTATGGAGCTATTGAACTGATATGTTATGACAATAATAATGATCACTGTTCTACTTTCTAAACATTTTCAATTTATCACTTTCCTTCAACATCATTAAAGATTTTTCAGTTTTAAAACCTATTAAAACTATAGGTGGATGTGAGATTTGCTTTGGACAACCAAGTAATGACCATGCACTTAATACTCATCTTACTTCCAAATAACTGTATTAGGCAAGAGTGTCTTAAGACCTGGGCTGAGTATATAATATAAGCAATCAAAAATGTTGAGTTACTGTTTGGGATACTTAGAATGATTATTATGAATTCTATTTTATTGCAATGCAACCTCCTACCTTCAAGCAAAATTGGATCAGTCTCTATACTTCAGTCTTCGTGACACTCTGTTTGTTACCTCTCCTTACATCCTTCAACATACTCCTGCAGTGTGTGCTTCAGTCTCATGCCTCATGCTTGTGACGGGTGAGTAGGCTTCAGGGTTCCCGAGTAATCAACACATAAATAGTCATTGCTATCTACTCTTAAGGTCAGCTCTGGCAGATGTCATGCTACTCAAAGGGAAATCATACTGACAATATGAATCATCTCTGTGTCATTTGAGAATGACTCATATTAGCTAATGACTAGCCTTCCAAGTACTGGCCATATGTTTTTGTTGTAAATACTATTAACTGATGGACTGCAGCCATTATCTAAATTAGCAGATATTTAAGCCTAGATGAGCAGTATGAAAGCTGGACAGTTGGCAGCGTGCTGTCGTTAGCTGCAGGGAAGGTGAACTGTCAGGGGCTTAGTGGCTTGTCATACTTTGATCTGTGGAATAGACATTTTCTCTTGGAAATCCCTTTGGAGAGTCCCATGCATTATTCACACAAAAAAGTTATCTAGGAAAAGATTAGTATTTCCCATCAGAATTACCAAATATTAGCTTGGTTTTCTTTACTTATTATGCAATATACTAAAATAGACAATGGCAGCTGAGATACCTATATTTTAAAATGAATTTAATTCTCACCATCTATTATGCTGTGGATGATATTGTTTTAGCAATTGTTTGACATAAAATGAAACTTGAACATTCAATAAAAATGAACAACATTTAATCTTATAATTTGTTAGTGAGAAGAAAGTTGAACCTGCAGGGAAAAATCGTTTAATGCCATAGAGTTGACCAAACACCAAGTATTTATTTATTTGTTTGTTTATTGAGAAGGAATTTTTCTGTGTAGCCCTGGCTGTCCTGGAATTCACCTGCAAAGAGAAATCGTTTAATGCCATAGAGTTGACCAAACACCAAGTATTTATTTGTTTGTTTGTTTATTGAGAAGGAATTTTTCTGTGTAGCCCTGGCTGTCCTGGAATTCACCTGCAAAGAGAAATCATTTAATGCCATAGAGTTGACCAAATGTAAAGGTTTTATTTATTTATTTATTTATTTATTTATTGAGACAGAATTTCTCTGTGTAGCACTGGCTGTCTCGGAACTCATCATGTAGACCTGTCTGGTCTCAAACTCACAAATCTGCCTGCTTCTCCCTCCTGAGTACTGAGATTAAAGGTGTGTGCCCCCACCGCTGTTTAAAAACCCCTTTTAAAACACAGGTTTTTTTAAAGTGACAAAAAGTTTTATACATTTAATCTCATATATTTTGAATGAAATAATCCCTGTAGGAGGCTTATTTGGCAATATTTTATTGACTTCAATAGTCTCCTATGATGTAGAAATTCTAGGGATGCTGTCACATAACTCACTAGAAGTCATAAAATGATAATGGCAGTATTCTCTGGACTGGGAGAAAATTGGAAATCCATTAGTGTCCATATGCTGAATGAATGAATGAATGAATGAACGAATGAATGAACTGTATTACATTCATTCAATTAAATGATCAAGAACTAAATATACTTATAGAATCAATATGTGTATGTATTGGGCATATAATATTGTGGTGATATATTGTGCACCCTAATAAAATCTGCCTGAAGATCAGAAAACAGAACAAGCCACTAGATTAAACATAGAAGTCAGGCAGTGATGGCACATACCTTTAATCCTAGCACTCTGGAGGCAGAGATCCATCTGGATCTCTATGAGTTCAAAGCTACCCTGGACTACATGAGATTGACTCAGTCTAGGAGAGAAACAGAGCCAGGCAGTGGTAGCACACACCTTTAATCCTAGCACTCCGGAGGCAGAGATCTTTCTGGATCTCTGTGAGTTCAAAGCTACCCTGGACTACATGAGATTGACTCAGTCTAGGAGAGAAACAGAGCCAGGCAGTGACACACACCTTTAATTCCAGTACTTGGGAATCACACGCCTTTAATTCCAGCTCTTAAGATCTCATGCCTTTGCTTGGGAAGTCACATGCCTTTAATCCCAGCACTAAGAACGAAGTGATATGTTGGGCAGAGAAAGGTATATAAGGCACGAGGAGACAGGAACTAAGGCTTTTTGGCAGAAGTGTCCTTTTCAGCTAGAGGTCTTTTCAGGCTGAGGAGTTGGTGAGGTAAGACATGGTGGCTGATCTTTCAGCTTTCACCCCAATATCTGGTTCAGGGTTTTTATTATAAGTTAACCTTTTAAAATTCAAGTAACATAATATTTCATGGGAAAAGTAAAAGAGGATTACTATAAAAATATCTTAAACATTCTAAATAATCATATTTTATGTAAATGTATTTGCACAGGTAGAGAATAATGCCTGAGAAGATACATAAATTCAAGAACGGCTTTCTCTGGGACAGCATATGGAATCTTAAAAAAGGATTTCAAGTTTATAATATTTTATTATTTTAAGAAAGCTTTAAGTAACAGAACAAAAATAAGGGGTAAATAGTAAAACAATCACTTGATTCAAAAGTAGAAACACAAAAAGTAAATAAAAGGAGAACCACAAATGACTGCTCAGATTTTTGTATAGAACAAGTTAAATTTGTGTTCTTTGTATGTTGCCTGTGTTTTAAACGTATATTTGAGAACTGTTTCCCGTAGTGTTGTGTAAATTTAGCCCTTCAATGGCTGTTGTGTGTTCTATTAAATGTGTGAATCTTCACCAGATTCCTCGACAGACTTGAACTGTCAGATGAAGTGACTCCAAACATCGTAAGAGCCCCAGTCTACGAAAGCCAGACAGCATTCTAGCCCCAAACAACCTGTCTTCCTGAAGCCCACTGTTCTCTTGGTACTGGGTCTACACTTCGCCTGTATCATAGTCTATATATTATAAGCATATAGAATTCTCAGGCTCATTTCTTTTGAAGACCCAATAGCACAGACAGTTAATAAATCAAAGATCAGTTTTTATTTCCGGACATATAGTCAGACTGATCCCTAGGCCCTCTTCTTAGTCTGGTTAGGGGTGTGATGTGATGTACTTTCGCCAGTGGACTCGGAGTGCTACTTGTGGGTAAAGTGTTGAGCATAGCTTCATCTGTGCTCTCTCTCCTTCACTATACCAGATGAAAATGAGGAGGACACAGGGGATGATGCAGCTCCAGAAGCGTAAATCCTGGTATTTGAATCAGTATATTAGAAAATCCACTTGATCAATCCCGTTTCATAGTGAGAAATAAACTTCTATAGCATTTAGATCAACTTATGTATTTGGGTCAGTGACCTAAAACTCTTTAGACTGGCCTGACCTGCACCATAGAGTTCATAATTAAATATTATGGATGCTTTAAAGATTCTTAATATATAATTTCAGGTTGATATATATATATATATATATATATATATATATATATATATATATATATATATATCACCAGAAATAAATGAGAGAATGTCTCATTCATTTATTAACACATATGTTTTAAACTGCTTTAGTATTTGATATGGTGTTGTAATCTGAACACATCTGTACAGCATTCTTAACACCAAATCTGAGCAAAGTAGAGAATGGATTTGGGGCAGTGAAAGAGAATGTGGTTCAGCACAAATAACATCAACCCAGGGAAAGCCATCAGTACAGAGCTGTCAGCAAGAAGCCCCAGCATATGGTGACAGACACAGGCTGTCTGATGAAGTAGTCTGACCTTAGCAAGAATAAGATGCACCGGGCAAAGGTTGGAGGGAATGGATGGCTTAGGGCTCCTCAGTCTAAAAGATGTGGACTTTCTGGTAAGAATTTTAGAAGTTTGGGGTCATAGGCCATGTAGTTTAGAAAATCCTTTTTAGAATCTAGGCCTGGCTAAAGAAGCTTTAAGAGGGCTGAGTATTAGGTTTGTGTTTATAAGTAAAAGCAGATAAAAAAAAACGGCTGCAAAGGCTCATTCACTGCCTGTTGCCAACTGAAACATGGCATGCTTTTGATGGATTGGCTAAAAGTCCATTAGTACTGCAAACACCTCAAGTGATACAGTTTATACAACACACACTTACCCTGCATTACTCTAAAAGCCCTGCACTTAAAGTGATTCTGTGTACAAGTCAGCAATAGAACAAGACGTCCTGCAAACGATGGGAAAGTAGTGGAATTCAATGCCCTCAAAGGATGGTTTAAAGAAGAAATTCTTTTCAGTTGATTTCTATTTTGGTGCAGTGTATGGGAATTCTTCTATCGAAACTAATGTGCTTTTCTTTTAAAAATGTACCCCCAGTGGCAGGTAGCTTTGAAGGTCACAGAGTTTCTGAGCTCAAATACAGACACTGCTGCTTACCAGAGTCATTTGCTCTTGAGTGAGTTTGATGATGATGCTCTGTGTCACTTTCCTCTTCAGCAAATAGGAATAACCACAATACCAATCCAGTGGCTGTTTGATTAACTGAGTTATAGCTATGGAGTACTAAAGCAGGCTGACTCTTATCTCCCCAAGACTGTTGTTTCTATGTGTTACTTCAGATGGCAAGACACATCTTTACAGAACTGGTCAAGTTCTAGATCTTCCAGTGGAGAGAATACTGAGAGAAGCAATTTCCTTTGTGTTAAGTTACCCAGATTGTAACATTGTATTCCAATTATAGAAAACTAATACTAACATGTGGATTTATGCCAGCAAAATCGTAACTGTTTGTTTTCTTCTTTCACTAAAGTGGCCAGAATTTCATTACCTTAAATACTGACATAGAAAAACTCATGGACTGTGTTTTCAGGGGACTTAACTACTAAAATATAGGAAGGTGTCCCAGATAGTTTATTGTGATAAGGGACACGAAAGGAACACACATGCCACTGTGATATTCCATCTTCCATTGGTAGACATTTTCATCAGATTAAGCAAGATCAAAGGACCATGGCAGTGTTAGAGGAACACAACAGCCTCTAAGTCCTTCTCCTCCTGCTTAATTAAGGAGTATGATTTGTAAGACAAACAATAATATCTCCTGGCAAGGTTATGCAAGACATTCTTGAAAACAACAGTACTAAATAGTATCTAGAGCTAGCATTGACTTCCCAAAGAATAGAACGTGAATGGGAGGGAAGGGAGTGTGCAAGAAAAGTCACAACAGCCTTTGGAATCAGGTAGGATGACTCCCGACTGAGTGTCTATAAAGCACTTCATGTTATATAAATGTAACTCCTCATGGGCCATTTTTAGCTTCAATCCATCTCCCTCCTCTTCCTCTTCATCTCCCTTCCTTCCCCTCCCCCCCCCCGTTCTGTGTGTGTGTGTGTGTGTGTGTGTGTGTGTGTGTGTATGCATGCATGCAGATGTATTTAAGATGTCACTATTGCCTCAGATTACTGTATGAATTAAATTGAATAATCCAGGAAGTTACTTAGACTCAAGCCTCCTTACTAGTAGGTCAATAAAGAACTTCCCAAAAAGATGAAACTAGAGGGCTAAGTTAGTTAGAAGCCTAGAGTATTTAGTAGGTAATTGGTTTAAAGGCCAAGGAATGCACAGATTTGTGCACAATGTGTTCTGTTGGGTTTTCTGTCTGCCCTGGCTCCCGAGACTATTTGCTCTTTACAGCTTAAAATCTCCAGCAGCACAAGGTTTGGGGCATCGTGTGATTGGCATGGCAGAGTTAGGGTGATTTCCTGAAACGAAAAATGATGGAGAATCAGGATGTTCCCATTAATTTTCAATAAACTTCAGTTTGGATGAAAAAACCTTGCCTATGAAAGTTAACTTTGGCATCAAAGACATATTAACAACAAGATCTTATTTTGCTAAGTTTAAACATAGAAAGGGAATGATCAGAAATCACTTAAACTCTTCATGGCAAAATTTTAACATTTAAATGAATGTGGCAGAATTAACTATAAAGAGTACCCACAGGGACCATGTGATCACTGGTCCTCCACTACTTCCAAGAACCAGGATGAACAGGTGACCTGCTTCTGGCTAAATGACACATGAGGAAAAGCTTGCAGAGACACTTATGGAAAAGATATTCTCAGTCAGTTCAGCAATGATGTGATGAAGAAAGGGTCTGTCCTGTGTGTTTTCCTGCCTCCAGACACAGAGTTCAGCTGTGTGATTCTTGGAGCTTCAGTGGGTACTGTGGGACTCAGAGAAAGAATGAGCTGCACTAGAGAGCTACTGACTTGGGAGTGTGACAACGCTGAACTGCTACTCTTTCCCCCAGGACACCTCGTTTTCTGGACTCTAATTAGAATCAAAATAACAAAATTTCATTCGCCAGAAATTCTGTTTCTGACAAAGAAATGTATGTGTAATTGATTCAATATGTACAAATAAATTCAGATTGTCAATGATGTTTGTTTACATGGAGGACAGTAAGAAATAACTATATCAGTATTTTATAGGAGTAGATATTATTTCAAATTACTCAACCCAGACACTTAAAACATTTGAAGTTGAAAGAAAAAAATGAACTGACTTTACATATGAATTCATTTGTTCAATGAACATTTGTTACATTCTTATTGGTTAACAGGCATGGTGCTGCTGGGAATACTTGGATGCAAGAGTTGGACAAGTTTTCCTTCCTATCCTGTGTACACACAAACAACTCATGAAAAAAGTTTAATAGTGAATGGCAAGGGCTTAAAGAAAATAAACATACTACTTTTCAGTGAAAGAATCTCCTCCAGAGAGACCTGAAGGCTGAGAAGGAGCCCAGCATAAGAAAATCTTGGGGAATGCCTTTCCGGACTCAGCACAGGGCTTGGGAACGGGGCAGTTCTTTGGGAATCCACTGTGGCTCAGCAATACCAGAGAAGGAGAGGAAGCGGGAGAAGAGGGAACGTGCAGCTGGACCCTGCATCACATTGCAGGTCCAAGATAAGGCAGTAGATTGCTTTCCATTTTAAACACAGTAGGAAGCAAAGGGGGGACCTGAAGGAGAGAAGTGAGATGCTCTCACTTGTGTTATCAACAGCTCGCTCTGCTGCGCTGAGTGTGGATTAAGAGACAGGGGTTCAAAGAGAAAACCTCTTAGCAGTAATCCAGAGGGGACAGCTAACTCGAGGACAGTGGCCACAATGGGTAGATGAAAAGCAATACCCGTGGAAAACTGGTGGGAAAAACAATGGAGTTGGCTGATGTATGGGATTTGAAAGGCATGAATGAAGGCTGACTTAGCACCTTCTAGCTGTTTCACATGTTATGGGCGGTACTATCTTCTAATGTGGAGGAAGACTTTTATGCTAAATATTCACAACTCTGCTTTGAACATGGTACACTCGAGACGTTCTAGAGAGATCCCAGAGGAACTGAAGGGTGAAGTCGGACATATGAGGATATGTGGTTGCTGTGGCAGGTGAGTTATGGGTCTCAGTTGTGTCATGGAAAGTTAGTGGGTTAAGAGAGAGGAAAAGATTCAATGTTGACATGAAAGGCAGACAATGGAAGAGCAGTGAGGTAAGCAAGAAAAGAAAAGCAGGTGAAAATCTTGCCATGGAAACTCAGAAGGCTACATACCGTACCATGGTGGCTGTGGTGTAGCCCATTCACAAAGTGTGAGTGTCCAGAGATGTGCTGGGTACATGTGAAAACCTTAAGAAGCTGGGTAGACAGATAGTCATCAGCCATGGACACGACCCTGAGGTCTGCAACTCAGTTACTCCCAGTTATGCACATGAGTGATGCAAGCGACCCAAAGAAGGCAGAAGTGGGGCTTGAGTGAGTTAATAGAAATAGAAAATGAAGCTGATCACTTTCTGAAAGTTTTCCCTTGAGGAGCTTAGAAATATGCTGAGACTTGTTGGAGAAGAGGACAAGATGCACTGTCACCTCCTCTAATCTAATACGAAGACTTCACTTTACAAGAGGTACCTGATGAGGAAAATCCAGTGGAGAATGAGACATTGGGTACAAAGGGACACAGTGGGGTGAGTGTGGAGCAAAGGCTGTGGGGAGGTGGGTAGTGGTGGTGGTGGTGGTGGGGGGGGGTGGTGATGGTGGTGATGGTGGGTGATGATGATGGTAGTGGTGGTAATGGTGGTGGTGGTGATGGTGGTGGTGGTGGTGGGGGGTGATGGTGGTGGTGGTAGTGGTATGGTGGTGGTAGTGATGGGGATGGTGGTGGTGGTGGTGGTGGTGGTAGTGCTTGTGGTGGTTGTTGCGACCACCCCGACCAGCAAGGAAGACACAACACCGAGCTCTTCTTTCTGCCATTTATTCAGGAACCTTGAACAATCTTCTGATCCCGGGGAAAGCCAGCCCACGCCCTTTATAGCCACTGGGCAACCAACCCCGTAGTGCCACGTGGACAATGCCGATAGGGTCAGACATACGCAAGCAAGCCAGATTCCACGCCCAAGCCAAATAAGGAGTTGTTTATCCCAGAGAACACCTGCCATCGGGAAGGCGGAAGCCGGACGCCGGCGCCATCTTTGAGGCGCGGCCGTGCATGGCTCTCTACAGGTGGTAAAAAGATCCATAGTGCAAATGGATTCTCCCTAGCATCAAGGTTGTTTCCTTTAACTTCTCAGGAGGGGGGATGTGGATATGGAGTGCTGTGCTGACTTCAAAGGCTCTGCCAATCTTGAACGACAAACACAAAATCCATTTGTCAAACGTGGCATGCCCACCCACATCTGAGCAATAACACAGTGACTCAGAATTGCAAGTAACAGCTGAAGCAGCAAAAGAAAGTCAGACATAGTGATTGAGGGGAGGTGTAATTAAACTGCCTGAAGGTGGGCGATTTCAAGATCTTAAGGTAAATTTCATAGACAATAACATGTTCCAGTGTAAGAAAGAGTTTATAAATTTGATTTTTTTTTTCTTCTCGTTCCAGGAGTCCACTTACTAAAAAGTGAACCAGACTCCACGCTGGACAGAAACATCCTGATGCAATACATGGAAATGCTGAAATTCAAAACACAATAAATTATACACATCTTTCTATCCTCAAAGGATGGTCCTGGAGAAGTGAATGTACTAAAATAGAAATGTGTCTCTGAAAGCAAATTCTTTGAAAGGAAAGTATGACAGCTAGGAATAGCAGAACAGGTCAGAATTATAGTCGCCTGAACACAGTGATGGATGACTAGGCCACACTGAGACAGGAGGACAGCTACATTTCAAATTAGTATACAGTTAATGTGTCACAGAAAGATACTAGGAAGTCAACGAACTCCTGTATTTCCTGATTTTAAGATCAGTAACCTGCTCCTATCTTTATGCACAGTCTATTAGTTACTTTTCTGTTGTTGGGACAAAATAGCACGGAGATTACTCACCTGCAGCCCTCCTATGGAGATTAGCTAACCCCTCCCCCATGCTGTGCCTAATAAGCACAAGCACACTAAGGTTCTGGGTCACAGTGAAAGCATAGAGAACCCCATTTTATCCTAGCTTCACTGTACGTGTGTCTGTGTGTCTGTCCGTTCTTCATTCCCTCTCTGCTCCTAGCCAGGGTTTCAGGATCCAAACGGAGCAGGACTCTGCATATATTGTTTTGTCCTCTTACTGTTTTAATGACTGTGAAGTAAAACATTTTGTACGCTTAATTTGTACCTTCCAGATATCTAGTGGTGTTAAGCACTTTTTGTGTGTGCTTTCTAGAAGTTTGTGTTTCTTTCGTCAAGTGTCTGAATCTTTAACTAGTTTCAATGGTATTGTTTGTTTCTACTATTGAATGACACGAGTTAGTCGTATACTCTGATCTTCTGTGGAAATAGTATGTTTTCTCTAGTAGTTTCCCTTTGGGGAGAATCACTTTGAAATATAAAAAAAAAAAAAAAAAAAAGTTGCTGTGTGTTGTGCTCATTCCCATGTGTGCACTCCCGTGCCTCTATTGCAGGTCTCCTTGGTTCCTTTCTGCTCTGGTGTCTGACTAGCTGGCCAAGCCATTTATCAGTGGCTGTATGCATCTCATATTCTCAGCTCAGGAAACCTCTTTCCCTATGAACTATGTGACCAGGTCACTACCCAAAGCCTTATTTACTGGGAGGAATGCCTCTCATTCCCATTTTTCAAGACTTACATAAACATACTGAGCCAATATATTTGTAAACCATGTCACATGTTTCCCATCAACTGGTGATAATACATCCCTTTGGGACCTTTGGGGGAGTGCTGGTGGGACAGTAGTGGTTGGCATGAATGTCTAGGTTACTTACTCATACGCTGCATATAGTCTATTTTTCCCCTGTGCTTGATGTCAAGTATACTACTTCTATTTTTTATGGACTTCTACATGCCTAGTCAACTTCATATCTTCTTGGTGCATCTGATGAAACTATCTCAGGACAGATGGCACCATTTGTTAGGTCATTTGATGGCCTATCAACACAATATAAATACCCTCCAAAGACAGATGACATGGTCTGGTTTCAAAACTAGTGGTACTGGATTGTGATTCATACATTAGGCTTGCCATAGATTTAATGATCTAGCAATACTACTCTTGGTCAAATATTGAAGAGATTAAAATCAGCATACCACAGAGATATTTGTACACCCAAGTCTATTGCTACAATATTCATAGCAGCCAAGCTATGGAACCAACCCAGATTTTTATCAAAAGATGAGCTAGTAGTATCTTATGAGCAGCATATATATATCATGCAGTGTGTGTGCATGCACACACATATACACACACACACACCACAACACACACAAAGCAATTTTATTCAGCTATAAAACAATGAAATTCTGACATCTGTAGGAAAACAAATGAAACTTTAGATCATTATGTTAAGAGAAATGATCGGACTCAGAAAGACAATTATTAAATATTTTCTCTTATGTGTGAACTCCAGAATTAAATTTAAATATACATCTGTGTGAATATATACATGTCTGTGTGGCAATGAAAACAGAGTGGGGACTTTTGGGGAGAGTCTAGACTTTAGAATCTAAAGGACAGGGAGAATGAGAAAGAAGAAAGAAGTACATAAAATGTGAAAGAAGGCGTGACTGTTTGGAAGGAAGGAGATCAGCAGGAGTGGGGAAAGAAGACACAGTGTGTGTGTGTGTGTGTGTGTGTGTGTGTGTGTGTGTGTGTGTGTGTGTGTGTGTAGGGGTGGTGAATAAGAGCTAAGTGTAATGATACACACACACACACACACACACACACACACACACACACATATGAAATGTCCCAGTGAAATCCATTAGCTTGCACGCTGATTTTATAGAATAATAAAATAGGAAAGCAAAGTGGGAGGGGATGGGGCTGGGATGCAGCTCAGTTGTAGAATTCTTACCTAAAGTGTGAAACCTTAGGTTCAATCCCCAGTACAGCCAAAAATAAATCCATTTATAGTAAGGATTTAATCTTTGAAACTCTGCTCCTAGCTGAGTTCCTGAGTTCCGGTCTTCATTCTCAGTTCCTTGTCTTTCCACAGCAGGACTTAGACTCCCAATGCTGCCAAAAAGGCCTCTGGCCCTTGGACTCTGCTTCTAATCACCAGTTTTCTTTTTTCCTAGTACATCAGTCAAGCTTTGAAATTGTCACTCAATTCTTTTAATTACGTGCCCCGTATTTTTCCATGCTTGGTACAACTACCATGGCATTCACTCCTGTTAATATGATCCCTGGGCACTGTTGGTAAAAGTTTGAACACTGCTGGGGCTGCTGGTTGTGCAGTGTTTATTTAGTGTTTGTTTATTGGTGGTGCTGTTCATTATCAGTCTGATGGTAATTCATCTTACTCCAAAACCCTACTGCATGAAAACTGGCAAGCAGAACACTTACTAGGAAGCACTGTTTGTCATTCTGTCTGCTTCTCTCTTGTGACTTCTAATGACACATGGCAAATTATTTCACATTGCCTCATGAGTGACCTAAACTGTCTTTGTACTCTTTAGCCTCTGTTCTTTACTTTAGATAATTTCTACTAGTCTTTTACTATGCCAGTGATCATTTTTCTGCAACCCATAACCTTACATTCAGACTACCCAGGGGCGTTTCATTCTAGACACTGGCTTTTGTTATTTATTTATTTATTTATTTATTTATTTATTTATTTATTTATTTTTTTTTTTTTTGGTTTTTCGAGACAGGGTTTCTCTGTGTAGCTTTGCGCCTTTCCTGGGACTCGCTTGGTAGCCCAGGCTGGCCTCGAACTCACAGAGATCCGCCTGGCTCTGCCTCCCGAGTGCTGGGATTAAAGGCGTGCGCCACCACCGCCCGGCTTATTTATTTATTTTTTTATGACCATTCTTGTTTCTCACATGTTGCTATCACTTTTCTCACGATCATCCTTTGTTGTGGAATAGGCCTTTTGTACACTGTGAAGATTTGTCACTCGGATTGGCTTAATAAAAAAATGGTTGGCTTGTAGCCAGGCAGGACTTATAGGCGGGACAACCAATCTAGGAGAATGATGGGGAAGAAGAAAGGCAGAGTCAGAGGGGACGCCAGCCAGCTGTTGAGGAAGCAGGACAGGCAGAAAATGAGGTAACAGGCCATGATCCACATGGCAAAGCCATAGATAAGAAATATAGGTTAATTGAAACCTAAGAGTTAGCTAGTAACAAGCCTGAGCTATTGGCAGATCATTTATAATTAATATTAAGCCTATGTGTCAACTGGCTGGTGGGACAGAAACTTCGGCCTACAATCCTTCCCTCCAGTTTCCTAAATTTGCTCATGACTTTTTAAAGTTTTGCTTTTTAAAGTTTTGCTCTCTTAATTTCATCTGCATTTCTTGAGGTCTATTTCTGTGTACTAGAGGATTTTGATCAGTGTTGCATGCAAACAAATGAAATGTGGTAACTGACATAAATAGGGCCACACAAGTCAAATAATGTCACCACTCGTGATGAGTTATAGTCAGAAAAGAATGATGATGGTGGTTTGGTCTGGGCCAGCAGCATTAATATGGATACAAAGTCTCGGGATGTGGGGCATCAGGTTTCACTGACAGAGGGGAGAGAAACAGGACAACATTAAATGATAACCTATGATTGAACTCTTTGAATACAACGGAATCGCTATTTTTTAGCTATAACAGGGGAAGGCAAATATTTAAGAAGCAGTAAAATCAAGAGTTCTGCCCATCATGTTCAGTGTGAGATATCTACTCAGTTCCCATCCAAGATGGTCAATAGATACTTTTTCATGAGTTGGAATTCAAGCCTGGGGGCAGGCACGATACTGGTTTAAAATTGCAGGGGTATGGGTGGTATTTAAAGGCTGGGGTCTGAAGAAGACAAGTAAGCCTTTGCGTATTTAAATAGAGCAGTGGTTCTCAACCTGTGGGTCTCAACCCTATGGAACCACATATCAGATATTTACATTACGATTCATAACAGTAGCAAAATTACAGTTATGAAGTAACAACGAAAATAATTTTATGGCTAGGGCGGTCACCACAACATGAGGAACTGTATTAAAGGGTTGCAGCATGAGGAAGGTTAAGGACCACTGGGTTAAGGACTACTGGGTTAGTGTTTTCAAGCAGTAAGAAGAATATAGGAAAAGAGCCTAAAACTAAGTCCGAGGGGAAAATATGAAGAGTATGGTATCTAAGAGACCGAATGGAGATTATGGCTCCAAAGAAAACAGCAATCAGTGCGTCAAGTGTTGTTGATTAATAGGAAAAGCAAGAATCAAGTAGTTAATGTATTAATTCACTGAGGGGGTTGTTTCAGAAGTACATTAACATATTAATCAAGGCCGTACAATCTAATTTCTTGAGTGGCTCAAAATTTGAATTCTGATAAAGTGTTTAACTTTTAATCAGCTATGTTCCCCAAAGTCTATCTGAGATCAGTGTGAGCATTTCCATAATAATGGTTTTGTCAGTTAGGATAATCGATCCTGTGCTGTGTGTCACTTGAGGGTCTGTTTAGTGGTCCCTGTTCACTGGCTCCTTCCAATGCCATTTATTTACGCTGACTTAGTTACTACTCTAACCTCTAACGATAGGTTATTGGGAATAATGTATCAGTGAAATGGGCATTCATGTTCTTTTTCCACGATAGTAAGGTACAGCTGACCACTGCTGCACCTCACTCAAGGTGATTGTGCCCAGTAGATATGGTGTTATTTACGTCATTTGATATATTATTGTTACGGAGACTGGATCACTACATTAGGCTGCCAAAAGCTAGATTCGGCACAATGGATATGAAAACTGATTTCCTTAGGGGGAGAAAAGAAGAAGAAAAGCAAAAGAAAACAAACAAAAACCATCTTATATATTTTATAAATGCACTTTATGTACTTTTTTTTAAATAAATGCCCTTAAGTTTCCTGAACAAACCGAACCAACAGTTCCAAATCAACAGCTGTAGTCGAGAAATCTTGTCAAAAAAAAAAAAAATCAACATATTTTATAAGGATTACTACCTCAAGTCTAATTTTATGCTTATATTCACCAGCCCTTCATCCCTAGGATCTGAGGTCAAGGATCCTGCTCTCAGGCTTGTGATTTGCAGCGACTTGTAGTGCCCACTACAAGTCGTCACTATTGTGAAGGTGATGATTTCTATCTACCTACTGACACAGGGAAACCTTCCGTTTCAGTAAGTTCCGATTTTGCTCTTCCCTTCCCAATTCCAAGCCTTCTCAGAAAACTAGCTGGAGATCCAGAAGGACCTGCTCTCGACCGTAGGTCTGGTCTGGTCCTCCGCGGAGGCCTTGAGACTGCACTCCTGGCTGTAGGGGCCACCCTAGCTGCAGTCCCGGCGCGCTGCACGCCACAGGTGACCACGGTGGCAGCAGCAGCGGCAGCAGCAGCAGCAGCAGCAGCGGCAGCGGCTGCAGGAGCAGCCCCCGGGGGCGGCGCGGGCGGGGTCTCCGGCGTCCAGGGCCCCGCCCCTCGGCCCGGCGCGCGGCGGCGGCGCGCACGCGCGGGGAACATGGCGGCGGCGGAGCCCTCGGTGGCCGCGCTGGCTGGCGGCGGGGTGGGCGCGGGGCCGCCGTCGGGCGGCGTGCCGGTGCTCTTCTGCTTCTCGGTGTTCGCGCGGCCCGCCTCGGTGCCCCACGGCGCCGGCTACGACGTGCTCATCCAGAAGTTCCTGAGCCTGTACGGCGACCAGCTCGACATGCACCGCAAATTCGTGGTGCAGCTCTTCGCCGAGGAGTGGGGCCAGTACGTGGACCTGCCCAAGGGCTTCGCGGTGAGCGAGCGCTGCAAGCTGCGCCTGGTGCCGCTGCAGATCCAGGTGGGTCCCGCCCCCGCCCGCCGAGCCGGGTCCCCGCCGAGCCGCTCACGCCCCCACGTGTGTGGTCCCCAGCTCCCCAGGGCTTCGTGCGGCAGCCTCCTGCGTTGCCGTGCGGCCGCCGCTGCTCTTATTTTTCATGGGTTGGTGCAGATCGTCGTGGTGGTGGTGGTGGTGGTGGTGGTGGTGGTGGTGGTGGTGGTGGTGGTGGTGGTGGTGGTGGGGTGTTAGCGTTAGGGCTTGTTCCGGGAGTTGTGGTAACCAGTTGCAGAAATGCAAACTTTGCCGCGGCTCTCCTCCTCCTTTCCTTTTCATTTTGGTGACAACCGGATCGCCTCCATAGGAAGGGAACTGCATGCAGTAGCCTCTTCAATAGCCAGCGTAACGCTGGCTAGTGAATCCCAGGCTGAGGAAGTTATACCTAAGGATTAGAGTTTATTAATTTCTGTATTGCTAAAAGCTGTCTTGCAATACGGGACAACCTCTTGTCCTAAGATCAGAGGATTCTCTGACAGTGTCTGCTTTTGAGAGGAAAGGCGGTAACTTAGGCACCACACCATCCATAGTTCTTTTGTTTTTGTTTTTGTTTTTTCTCTACGTGTAGAATTGCTAAGTTTTTTCTCTGGAAGATGAACTGAAATGTGACATTGGAGGTTAGAAGGAATGTTCATATCCAAGTGCCATTTTGAGAGGCATATCCCTGATGTTCGTTTCTTATCATCTGTAGTCGGAGACAGGCTGGATGGTGCTGCCCCTCCCCCCACACCTAAGGATCCAAAGGGAGTACTTTAACATGATTAAAGTTCGTGTGTTCAGAGGACAGAGTTCATGGGCTAACTGCCAGAGCTGGAGTGGGTGGAGTGATCTATCCTGCTGCCCAGATGGAGAGCTGCGTTCTTTAATGTCTAAGATTCTCCATTTTTTTTTTTTTATCTCTTTAAGAGTTCTAGATGACGGCTGTCTGCAGCCTTCCATCCATCCGTTTAGATTACCGCTGCCAAACATCCAATATGTTGGATGCACTTTTGACAACTCCATTATAAGGCCAGAATCAAAATACCGAGTGGGTCTGGAGCTATATTGAAGATACAGACTTCTTTGTCAACCATTTCCTGCTATTGAGAGAGAGAGGGGCGCCTACCTGTGACTGCTGAACTAAACTAGGCTTCCGATTTTTACGTATGCTTTTGCTTTTCTGTGTGCTACAATAGGAATTTTTATGTTTTGAAAATTTCAAGACGTGATTCAACATTTAGATTAAAGGGTCTGAAAATCAATTTTGTGTGTGTGTGTGTGTGTGTGTGTGTGTGTGTGTGTGTGAGAGAGAGAGAGAGAGAGAGAGAGAGAGAGAGAGAGAGAGAGAGAGAGAGAGGGAGAGAGACAAGGACAGAGAGAGACAGACAGACATTCATCCTGAAAAGGCAATATATAATTCAGGTCACTCAGGCTTTTGGAATAGTTTATGTATAACTGATTTTTTTGGAATGGTGTTTAAAACAATCATTATAACAATAGCAGTATTTTTTCCTAGCCACTAACAAATAGTATGGTTTTTTTCACTAAATAAACTAGGAATTCTTAAGCTTATCATACATAGGTATCTATATTTTGAAGTACTTGCAAATACTTTCATATTCTCACTTTAGTAATTGTGATACCTTCCTTCCATTGTGTGCCTCTCCCAGCATAGTTATAGATAATCTGAAAGACTTGTTTACATAGTATGTGACATGATATACATGTACACATGTGTATTTATGTGTGGGGATGTATTTTCAGAAAAGATACTTCTTTTCATTGCTGCTATATTTTCTGGAACCTGTCTGTATAACCCTATTGACTATGGGTGTTTTATGTCCAGAAGAGTTCATTCCACACTGAAGTGGCATCTTTGAGTACATGGCATGGTGGATACAAGCCTGGATTCAAGTTCTTGCTGGAGGTAGTAATGACATTCATTTCTCTGAGGAGCAGAGCGTAGAAAGGTAGGAAGGTTAGCAAATTGTCCTGGATTATATGCTCATAATGGCCGAGCTAGCAAAGCATGAACAAATCCTCATCAAATGTCTGGATATCTGCCATAGCTTGGCTGTTTTCTTTTCGTGGTTGATGGGAACATTGAGCAGTCTGGAGAGCAAGCCAGACTTGAGCTTCTGTCTGTCCATTTCTCTGGATGCTGTTCCCTGCTGTTTTACAGGGAACACCTGTCACTCGGGCAGACTCAAGGTGGCTTCTGGGGAGGTAGGAGTGATGGAGGTGGTTGGCCTCTCTGACTCAGGAGCAGGGACTGCTAGTTCTGTGTGCAGTCCTTTGTGTGGGCAGTGACCTTGTGGAAGGGTAGGTGGTTGTGCCACATTGCCCCTGCGGTTGGCAGCAGTTCTTTGGGAACTGATGATCTTGAAGACCTCTGTTGTCAGTACTGGTGTGGTCACTTTTTAGGGACGCCTTTTAAAAAATATCCTGTCAGAGTGACTGGATGTCTGCTTGACAGCTCAGGTAGCTGAAGGCATGGCTCATGTTTCATTCATGGTTTGTGTGCCCAGAGTCTGACAACTAGGAGACAGAATGTAAATGAAGGCATCCTGGGGTAGAAGTTTAGGTCTTTTGATGACGATTCACTTGTACTTTTCCAAAAGGTATTGTCCAAGTCTGCGTGATAGAGACGTGGGATGCTGAAGACCCATGTAAAGCCGGGACAGCGTCTCACACTTTGTCCAGGGCAGGAAGAGCCCAAGCAGAGGACAGGAAGAAATGGATGCTGGCAGGGGGATGCAGGCCAGACAGGAGAGAAGGTTTTGGCAGCTTTTGAGAACAGTAGAAATGAGCTTCCCTAGGCAGGTTATTGTGACATGTTCCTGGGGTGGTTAATTAGGAGAAGATTTCGGTCCAGCTTTCATGTTCTGGTAAGATTTTTTTTTTTGTTATGTGGGTGGAGCACAGGCATTTTACTAGAAGAGACAGTCAAGTTTGTGATCAGAAAGAAGGAAAATGCAGATATAGAAAGAGGAGGAAAGAACTGTGGGCTGCTGGTGGCTTCTGGTTGGAAGGTAGAGATCAGGATTGTTGGACCTTTGCTGTATCCTGTTGGGGCATAGCAGGAAAACGGCATGGATAACTTCACACTCAGACCGAGTGAGGAGACTGCAGGGTGTATCTGAGGTGCAGTGTGCTGTAGGGGGGACACTAAGAAGAGATGCCTAGATCCTGAATTCGGGGTGTTGCCTCCAGCCTGTTGGTTTGATAGACAGAGGGGGTTGTGGGATATGTGGTCATGAGGTATATGGGCCACTTACAAACTTGGAGTATTGCCAGGTAATGCCCAGACATTGTATCTTTTTGTTCCTTGTGAGTAAATTAGCTGCTACCTATAAATAAACTGTATTTGAGAGTGGGAGCTGCATGTGACCTGCATTTGATTTCTTTTCTTTCTTTCTTTCTTTTTTTTTATACATTTGGTTAGTCAAGGGGAATCTTAATGTAGATTTAAATGTCAGTGTGCTCTTGGCTCAGCCCAGCTTCGCTTTCATCCCAGGCTGAGGCACAGTCTCAAGAGATCCCTCAGGTCCTGCCTCTCAGTGGGTAGGCACAGCTGGCCTTCCTTGGAGAGTCAGAGAGCCCAGACTTCATTATAAGTTGCGGGTGTGATATTATACCAGGGACATCAATGCCTGGAGTAGGTACATATGTTCGAAAAGCAAAAGTGAAATATGCCTTTGCCAACTAAATGAACAGACTCAGAATCTGTTTTGCCAAAAATAAATCATGCGACGATGAGCCTTTTGGTGGTGTCTGGAAATGCACTTTATGAATGAGTTTCTTAATTCTGCACACTGAATTAGTACAGTGATGTTTCTAGAGAGAACTTAGTGGTAAATCATCTTTAACCTCATTAGAGAGCTTCCCAGCCTGTGCTGACTCAAATGTTTATTTTGCAGGATATCACCGCAGCCGAAGAAAAATGCTGTTTTTCTTAACTGTGTTAAAGATAAGGAAATTATATTGGAAGATGTTAATGATTTGACTATATTTATGTAACTGAACATAGTGAAGGTGAGATTTGAACTCAGAGTCTAATCCACAGGCCTAGACTGTGCCTGGAATCAATCCTTGAAGGATGTGTGGGTGGGGTGGGGTGGGGTGGGGTAGGGAAGCCTCTGTTTTAAATTAGTTGATACAGGGTTCTTTACCAAAGCTATGCAGTTGGATTGGAAACAGGACTTCAGTGCTGATAACCTAGATCCCCTTTAGACTCTTACTCAAGTAGATCGTGTTTATCTTGTGACTGTAATAGGTTATCGGTTCTCAAAGAAAAATCACCCCACTTAAAACGTTTCCCATCCCTAAGCATGTACAGATTCCTACCTGTGACACAGGGACTGTCATAAGCACTGCTAACCGAGGGGCTGAAACAACGCAGGCATTCTCATAGTTCTGGAGGCTACAGCCGCCCCAGGGTGTGGGCAGGGATGGTTCCTTCTGAGGAAGAGTCTTTTCATGACTTTCTCTACCTCTGGTTTGTAGAAGACTGGGTCTTGTAGGTACCCTCACTCCAGTCTCTGCTTTCATGGCCAAGGCATTCTTGTTGTATGTGTGTCTGTCTGTCCATCTCTCTTTATAAGCATCTCCTTTGCATACAGACACTAGTCATCTGTAGTTACTTACCCACCTTACTTTAGTGGATGACTTTATCTTAAGTCAAGTTATCTATAGTACTCCAGCTCCATGGAAGGTCATTCTCTAAGGTACTGGGGTTAGGAATTTCAAGTGTGACTTTACAGGAGGTGGGGGACACTGTTCAACAGTGTAACTCCATGTCTTACGTCCATTCCAGGAACTGCTATGTGTCATTAAGCTAGACCACCCACCCCTTTTTTGTGTTCCTGAGTGACCTGTGGCCAGTTTGTAAAATGATCAGAGTGCATGGCCAGGGTAGTATTCCAGCTTTTCTGTGAAAAGTTTATAGGTGAGAAATCTGCCACGCTGTGGTGGGTCTAAAGGAAGTGGACAAAGATTTTCCACCTAAATTCTATCTCTCAAACTCTTGTTTGAGGAAGTCGTTGATTAAAATAATCAGTCTTTTATATGTAAATGTGTATGTTCATGTGTAGGCATAGGTGACTTGGTTTTTGCATCTGCACTGATTGGCAAGTGCTACATTTTTGCTTCTGAAGATAATTGGTCAGCCTTGCTTGCTTCATGGCAGCGTTGGTCATCTTGCAGTTGTAAAATGTATATTTGGGGCCATTGGCTATAGTTTTTGGTACCTACAATTTAGTTTTAATTAAAATTTTTTTTGACTTAGGGTAGGGAATTCCTGAATTAGAATTGAATTGAATTGTAACAGCATCTTGTTGGACTCTGTGCATTTAGGGATAGGGAGGAGACAGGATTAGGTGGATAACATGGTTCGAATTTCTTGAGTTTTGTTTTTGTTTTTGTTCTTTTTCTGGCTTCGTGGATCTGGAGGTTATTTCTACAGTCACACCTTATCTTCAGCTACCATGTCCCAGGGAAGTCATTATTTTTATTTTAAATAAGGCTTGCATTTTAGAAGAGGTAGATTTATGCTGCAGTTGCTTAGATAGTACAGACTTTGTGTATTCCTCTGCTCAACTTATTCCTCTGTTGTTCAGATTGTACTTTCTTGTGGTTCATTTGTCACAACCAGTAGAATAGCATGGTGGATCCTTTTAAATTGCTTTTATTATTTTTAAATTTTTTAGTATACATGTACATCTCTAGAGTCACAGAACTTATGGAGTGAATCTCTCTCAATGTATAAAGGAAATTTGTTGGAATAATTTACAAGCTGTGGTCCAATTACTCCAACAATGGCTAGCCCTGAATGGAAAGTCCAAGAATCTAGTAGTTGCTTAGTCCCACAAGGCTAGATGTCTCAGCTGGTCTTCTGAATATGTTGGAATCCCGGACAAGTAGGCTTCAGTGGCAGTGAAGGAATGGACGTGCCGGCGAGGCGAGGGCAAGCAGGCAAAGAAGAAAGAAACCCTTCTTTTTCCCTTGTCCTTATATAGGCTTCCAGCAGAAAGTGTGGCCTACACTAAAGGTGTGTCTTCCCGCCTCAAGATCTGGATCAAAAGCTTGGGTCTTCCAGCCTCAAGATCCACATCAGAGGTGCGCCCTCCATTTCTAGATGGTAGTTTGCTCCAGATATGGTCAAGTTGACAACCAAGATTAGCCATCACTGTGGGATATGCATGTGAGTGCAGGTGCCTTTGGAGTTCAGAAGAGGGTGTCAGATCACCTGGATCTTGAGTTACAGGCAGTTGTGAGCTGCCCAGTGCATGCTGGGAACTAAACCTGGGCTTTTAACCAGTAAGCCATCTCTCCAGCCCCTGCACACTGGTTTTTACTAGCTTTCCCTTCTTGTCTTTTCTCTGTTTTGTGTTTCAGGATGACCTTATCCAAGATCTAGTCCAGGATGCAGTTAAATCCACTTGCCTTGCCCACTCTGTTTCCCCTGTGCTGTGACACTTTCCTCGATTTTAATGGTTATGAATGGCTTTGGCAGTATTGAAAAGCCCCAGTCAGATGTTTCGGTGGGGTGTCCTCAGTTTTTCTTAGGGGTAGACCGAGATTGTAGGACTGCGAGGACCCATGAAGGCCATTCCCATGTCAAGTGCTCAGACAGTTGGTGTGGCGTTGTTGAGTACACGAGTGAGGAGCTTCTAGCTCGTTTGTGTGTCAGCTTTCTCGGTGTGTCAGGGAGTTACTCTCCGGCCTCCACACTCTGCCTCCGGAAGATGTTTGCCAGATGCAGCTACATGCAAGGGTACAGGGAGGATTCACACAATCAGAAACTCCGTCTTTACAACAGAACATGTCACTATTCACTGTAGCAACTTCCTTTGTTTACTGAAAAGAGTTCTGTGGGGTGGAGATGGCTGTAGGGCCGTTTTTCTTCTGACCTCAGAACATATATTTAGATTTCTGGCTAGGTAAGTATTTATTCAAATATAGCTTAATATTTTGACAAATAATTTAACAAAATAACTTAGTATATTTTGACCATTTTTATCTTGTGGTCCCTCTAAAATAGTGTATTATTTGACATACTCTTTTTTTTTTTGACATATTCTTAATGAGTACTAGAATGACATTTTCCTAATTTAGAACAGTGTGTTACTACCTCAGCAGATGCCAGTGGACCTGAGCTTGGCCTGCTTTTCTTGTATTTTGGATCTCTTTTTCCATCTGTTCGTTCCTGACACTGCTAATTTTTCTGCCTCCGGTACTCTATTTCTGATTGTTTATATCTCTCTAATTTTCTGTGAATTTAGAATGTAGACTACCAGTCTTCTGTGGGACCCACAGTGTCAGACTATGTAGACTCCGTTGGTATGGGAGAGCTGCGGCCCTGATCATGTGTGTGAACTGTTGAGTATGTGTGAACTGTTGAGTATGTGTGAATTGTGAATGTGTGTGAACTGTGTGTGTGAACAGTGAGTATGTGTGAATAGTGAGTATGTGTGAATTGTGTGTGTGAACTGTTGAGTGTGTGTGAACTGTGAGTGTATGTGAACAGTGAGTATATGTGAACTGTTGAGTATGTGTGAACTGTATGTGTTAATTGTGAGTATGTGTGAACTGGGAGTATGTATGTGAACTGGGAGTATCTGTGAACAGTGAGTATATATGAACAGTGAGTGTATGTGAACGGTGAGTGAGCATGTCAGGGCTTGACTGTTGGCATACTTACGTACGTGCCAGAGGTGTCCTGTGCAAACTTGTTGGCTAGTGGAACGACAAGCTTGGCTGAGTTGTGTTAGTGTAATTTCAGAGAGGCCACTTGTAAGTAAATTGTTTCATATCATATACCTTAATCACAGTGGCACTGTGATACTACTTCATGTTTAAATTTATGAAAGAGAAACCATCATTTTGAGCATAGTGAACTAAGATTTAATGTTTACTGGGATTTTAAAATACGTGAGTCATTTGTAGTGATTGCTTTTTAAAAATAATATCCTAAGTACACACAAAAAACTGGTCTTCCTGGCTTCTGTGTAGAGGTCACATTCACTGCTTTGGAGATGACTGAAGTACAGGCAATGGGCAGGCACTTTGGCTCAGCTGGTAACCAAGGCTGATGACCTGAGGTCTAACCCCAGAGGCCAGGTGGCGGTAGGAGAGAAGAGTCTCCTGGTTGTCACCTGATTTCCTGGTGTAAATCCTGGAGCTTGCGCATACACAGACACACACACATTGAACAAATAAACGTTAAAACAAACCAACATTCAGGTAAAAGGTACCATTTAAAATCAGAGTGAGGGAACAGCCAAAGCACTTGAGCACTTATTTTAATAATAATGCTTTATTGGTAAAGGTAGAGTCTCTCCATAGGGTTAACTGACACGTGGCTCTCACCGCCTAGTGTAATCTGCTTCTGGATTGCCCATGGTGAATGAGTGTGCACGCTGTAGCCTCAGGCTCAGTGTGAGATGCAAGTACTAGAGTCTCCAGCCTGAACACAGGCAGAAGCCATCACAGAGCAGTTAGAGTAGCCACAGCTTTGGGCATAATAGATTTATTTCAGAGGCTCCTTTAATCCACGTAGGAATTGTTTCCTCTAGAGTCCACTGCATGCAGGGATGGTAAAGGCCGAGTCTAGAGCTGAGCTGCTGCCCCATGCAATCGGGACACAGACTTCTCCAGGGAATTCTTAATAATTGATATCTGTGGGTGGTTTTAGGGGATGCAAAACAGGATAAGTAGAGGGGTTTTAGTGGGTGACTAGGAAGTAATAACATCGGTTTCTTCAGGAGGAACATATTCTTTGCAGAGCTTTCTTTAATTTGCAAAGGTGGAAAGAAATTGGGCTTTTCAGTCTCCCGTGAAGTTGAAGTCCTGTATTCAGTGTGAATTTGACAGTTAGTGGCTCCATCACTGGGCCCTGCCTGTTGGAGTCAGATACCTGCAGCAGATGAGAAGGTTGGAAATTTGGTTCCCGGTTTTCCTCTTAACTCATTAGTTTCTCCACTTGTGATAATGTTTAGGAATTCACCCTCCGGTGTATTCCTTTCCCAGCCCAGGGCAGTTCCCATGTGTCATTTACTGCCCTCCAGAAGTCTCCCTTGCAAGTGGCAGCTTGGTCTTTTTATCTTGAGAACAGTGATTGTGTGTTTGCTGTGAATTGATCTGTTTTCTGCTTGTTGTTAGTTTTGTGTTTCATAGTCTCCAAATACAGACTGTTTTTTAAATTGTTACTTTACATGCAGTAGTTTAAAATTTAATTTCTGTGCCTGTCATACCACTACCAGATTTGTATTTTACTATTGTACATATTTTTTTCTGATTTGAAGATAACATATTCACAATAGCATTCAGCAAATGCTTTTAAATACTCTCAAAAATAGAGTATAAGAAAGATAATATTCAATATATATGTATATATATATAAAAAACTACCTGCTAACTTTTTGATTTTTTTCTTTTTCTTTTTTTTTTTATATTATTCAAATGTGCTGTTGTCAGAATTAACATTATATGGTAACTGTTTCTCCTTAGATGGAAGAAATTCTTTGAAACATGTACATATTTTTAATTGACTAAAATGCTTTTCTCTGAATATATTAAAAAGTTATTTAAACATTCAGATATTGTTAGTATTTGCTTTAATTTCCCCTTCCCTACCAAATGCAGTTTGGAGAATGTCTTTGTGGGTAACACCTTTTTTTTTTTGGTAATTCCTGTAGTATCAGATCTGTTAAGTTTGCTTACTAAGACAGAAAATAGGAACATTTTTCTTCTTGCACTGACCTCCACTGGAGTTAAATGTCATTGTGATACAAGTGCCAGATCATTCTTGTCTCTTTTTTCCACAGCTTACGACCCTGGGAAATCTCACACCTCCGAGCACTGTGTTTTTCTGCTGTGACATGCAGGAAAGGTTCCGACCAGCCATCAAGTACTTTGGAGACATTATTAGTGTGGGACAGAGACTGGTACGCTTGCGTGTTTTTGTCTGTTCCAATTTGCTGAGACACAACATGCGTTCATACTGCTACTCAACACATTTTTTGCACTTTTGTTTGGTACCCTTTTTTTTTTTTCAGTTGCAAGGAGCTCGGATATTAGGAATTCCGGTTATCATAACAGAACAGTACCCCAAAGGCCTTGGCAGCACGGTGCAAGAAATTGACCTAACAGGTGTGAAACTGGTTCTTCCGAAGACCAAGTTTTCTATGGTGTTACCAGAAGTTGAAGCAGCCTTAGCTGAGATTCCTGGCGTCCGGAGTGTTGTATTATTTGGAGTAGAAGTAAGTACCCTCTTGAGTTTGGGGCATGTGTGGTCTTGTTTATAGGATGCTAGTAGGTAAGTGGCACTGAGGGGAAATGGCCAGCACTTGTTACATGTCCTCCACCCTCATGGCACTGATTTAAATGCTACCTTGAGAGCTCACACCAGCCCTGTGAAGTGTGTATCCTTTGTCTCCCAGGATCACAGATGAGAAAGTGAAGTGTAGCGATGTTAGTGCCTTACCCACGGTCAGACACCAGGCAGCATTTGAATCCAGGCCAGTGATCTTCAGCTGTCTTAAAAACCACCTGCTTCCTGCTTTGGAAGACATTTTCCCCAAAGGCATTATTTTTATTTGTGTATTACTGGACTTCACTGGGGGCACATTTTCTGCTGTACCCCACCTCACCCCACCCCCAAGGTTATAGTTCATCATCCTTCAAATAGGTTTGTGTACGTGCTCTTATGAAAGAAAGCATACTCATGGATTCCTAGTGCCAATTTCAGTTGATTTATTACATTTTATTTTATTTATTTTTTGAGATATGACCTTGCTGTGTGGTACGGAGTGCACAATGTAACCTAAGCTGGCATTGAACTTGTAGCAGTCCTCCTGCATCTGCCTCCTAAGTGCAGAAATTACAGGGCTATGCCTCCATACTCAGCTCATTTCTAACTTTTAAACAACTATTATACTGAAATTTAAAAATTTCCCAACAAAATCATTAATGCAATAGAATAGCATTAATTTAACATGGTTATATTTTGATAATGAGGTTTTATCGTAATAGATTTTCAAAGCAGAAAAATATAATCTTAAATTTAGATGCCCATTAAGTATTTTTTATATTTTTAGTTTAGTCGTGACAATAGAGAGGAAGCTTGTTTGTGCAAATATGTACTATAAATGCAGTGGCTTCTGCACATATTTTATTCATCATACTTAACTCTCATGCGCAATGGGAATCTTTTCTGAGCAGTGGAGTGCTTTAGTACTATCTGAAGGAAGTAGTGGCTGGTTGCTCATCAAAGCTTTCTTGTCATGGAAGACAGTCAGTCAGCATTGTGGCAACATTAAAAACATAACTCTCGTTGGTTATGTGATGTAGTTACTGTGAGAGGGAGTTTTTGCTTTCTGTCCTCTGCTGAGGCAGTGCTACAAGTCAATGCCCATGAAGACGGGGTCTGTACAGTATAGTTGTTAGTAATGGACACTGGGTAAATCCTAGTTTTTTCAAATGAATAAACCGAAGCTAGATACTGCTGATTTACGCTCAAAACTACCTGGCTAGCTGGAGCCTAAACTAAATGGGAAAAGGGTCATTTGATTTTCAGTCCTTTCTGTTCTGCCCTAATGTATATTTGTAAAATGTTTTCATGGTTTTTGGCCTGTATTATAAATTATTTACCTTCGCCTGTCTTTACTTCTGTGTGACTCCATTTCCCCGGTGCTTTCTCGGTAATGTGACCTCATTCTTTTGAGTTATGTACCTGATGTGAATGTAGACATAAGCCCAAATACCAGTGGCCCCACAGCTGAGTGATAATAGTGAGCTTTCTCAAGGCCGCTCCTAGGACTTAGATGAAAGTCATTAGAAATTGCACAGAATTCTGAGAGTATGTTCAATGTGACCATGAGAAACATTGCTAAAAGCCAGTTCTTGGTCTGTAGAAATGCTGATGTGTTTGGAGCTTGCCTAGCTCAGGAGAGCCAGAACAGTGCTGTTAAATGTTACAGTGGCCTCTTTCATCCTTTTGAACATATATAAAGCACCAACAGTTTCCTGCATTCTTACATGTAATGCTTTGCTTTCCTGCAAGACACACGTATGTATTCAGCAAACTGCCCTGGAGCTGGTTGGCCGAGGCATTGAAGTTCACATCGTTGCGGATGCCACCTCCTCAAGAAGCATGATGGACAGGATGTTTGCTCTTGAGGTACTTGTTTTACTTAAAAATAAGTTGTTCATTGAGTTTTCTGAAAAATTAGAGTATTGGGTATTTAACAGTCCCTAAAACTTTGCCAAACTTAAACTTGCTCTCAGCATATCAGGACCATTTCTTTTCCGAGAAACAACTGTACCTACTTTTCCTATTTCACATTTTCCCCTTGGGATTAGAGTTCTAGAGATGCCAAAAATCCCTTGATAGTTTTGTGGTCACTTTACTGTAGTGTTCAACATGAACTGGACACTCCTCAAGTAGCCGGGACTGAATTTTACAGAACTGCACAGTAAAAACGGTTCACAGAGATTCAACGCACGTAATATGTAGCCCCAAACTCTGGCAGAATGGATCTAAGTCCGAGTCAGCCTTGTGTAGGTGACTGTAGACATGACCCACGTGCTGCGTCCTGGCTGACACGGGAGTTTGTGCTGTCAGACCAAGTCAGGGACTCAGCCAGTCTTTCTCAGTGTTGTCCTAATAATCATCTGAACTAAGTCCCTTCTGTTCCAGGACTGTTGAGGCTAGCAGGTCATCCTGGGGAAGTTTTACTCCAGAAGATTGTATGTGTGTGTATGTGTGTGGGTGTGTGTGTGTGTGTGTCCCTCTCATACTTAATTCTAATTCACCAGTAATTTGGAGTGTACATGTGGATTTAATTTCTGAATTGTTAAACTACTTATTTTTATTAAGACTGACAAATACCGGGGCTTGCAAGGTGACTCAGAGGGTGACGGACTTGCTGAAGAAGGCTGGTGACCTGAGTTCAGTTCCCGAATCCCACAGTGAAAGGGAAGAAGTGACTGCTGAATGGCATCCTCTGACCTCTACATGCACACCTAACACAGGAGAGGGCGTGCGTGTGTGTGTGTGTGTGTGTGCGCGCACACACGCACATATACACATACACACACACACACACACACACACACACACACACACACACACACATTGATAATAAATAAAAACTCGAAGCAATTTTAAAGAAATGCTGGAGGGTTTGTCGTTGCGAGATTATCCAGTACTGTGGGTACAGACTGGCTTGTGCATTGTTCTTTGTTGGGACTGTGTCAGCTCTGTAGCCTAGAGTGCCCTCAAGTGTGAGAAGGAATGGATGGAAGAGGAAAGGCCATGGGGAACAGGTCACAGGTAGTAAGAACTGGTTGGCCTCCCTTCTTGGCTTTCCCGTAAAGAGTGGAACCCCTGTTGTGATTACAGATAGAAGTCTGCTGTTTATTTATTGCAGTATTTATACTTACGCTTCTTTTTTTAAGTCCTTTCCTGTCTCAAGTCCAGTTTGTGTCGCTCCACTGGTCTTGGGTTTGAGTCCAGCCCTGCCGTGTGGTTGGTTAGCCTATCAGGCCTCATATTCTTAAGAAACCGACTCACCTTTCTCCTGGTAACTATCAATGCCAGTGGCTCCTCAGCTAGTTATGGAATGATGTGTCGACCTTCCCCTCTCGGGGCTGGGATTTTGTCTGTCTTGGGCATACACAGGTCTTGTGTGTGCTATTAAAATCGCTGAATTCGAATGTGCATTTGCCCTGTTGTGCCTCGAAAATGCTGCTTCCTGATGGTATCCACTACTTCCCACTCTTACAGTCTTTCCATCCCTTTTTCCTCAAAGACCCCAGAGCCTTGGGGTGGGGAGCATGAAACCGTTGTCCAATAGGTAGAAGTTTCTTTTGTTAAACCGCCCCATGCTCATTGAAAATGTTTGTTTTTCTGACTTGTAATAAATGGTGCTGCTTCTCATGCAGCAAAGATCTGTAAGCTCTTCTTCAGCCTTGAGTTCATTCCGATCCGCTCTTCAAGCTTCCTTCTAAACCAAGGCTTTACAGCTCCAGTCAGGTCAGTCTCCTCTCAGCCAGCAACTGTCTTCATGTACCTTCACGTGGAAACTTCATCGCCATGGTAATGCTCAGACTTTGAAGTATTTAAAAGGAACCAAGTGGTTGAAAGCCGTGCAAACAAAATAAAACCTTGTTCGCTGGGAAGATAGGTCAGGACCTTCCTTCTACATTCATATAAATTTTATTTTTTTATTTTTTCTTCTCTCATACGTTATATCCGACCAGAGTTTCCCCTCCCTCCATTCTTTCCAGTCCCTCCCCACCCCCTCCACTCTCCCAGACCTACTGCTCTTCCTGTTTTCTTTCAGAAAAGAGTAAGGCCTCCCAGGGTTATCAACTGAAAACAGCATAACAAGTTACAGTAAGACTAGGCGCAAGCACTCATGTCAAGGCTGGATGAGGCAACCCAGTAGGAAGAAAAGGGTCCCCAACAGAAAAAGGCAAAAGAATCAGAGACCTCCCCACTCCCACTGTTAGGACCAACGAAAGCCCCAAGCTAAACAACCACAGCATGTATGCAGAGGGCCTAGTGCGGATCCCAGCAGGCTCTGTGGTTGCGCTTCAGTCTGTGAGCCACCACGAGTCCTGTTTAGTTGATTCTGCCAGCCCTGAGACCTTCTAAAAAGGGACAGCAGAAGCCTGATCATTTGCATGAACACAGAAGAGTCAGAGTCTGCCTGGGTTAAAACATCAAGGTCGAAAGTGGGAAAGTGACCACAGCAGGTGAGGTGATGGTGTGCAGTGTCTGTAGGTGAGGTGAGGTGATGGTGTGCAGTGTCTGCAGGTGAGGTCAGGTGATGGTGTGCAGTGTCTGCAGGTGAGGTCAGGTGATGGTGTGCAGTGTCTGCAGGTGAGGTCAGGTGATGGTGTGCAGTGTCTGCAGGTGAGGTGAGGTGATGGTGTGCAGTGTCTGCAGGTGAGGTCAGGTGATGGTGTGCAGTGCCTGCAGGTGAGATGAGGTGATGGTGTGCAGTGTCTGCAGGTGAGGTCAGGTGATGGTGTGCAGTGTCTGCAGGTGAGGTCAGGTGATGGTGTGCAGTGTCTGCAGGTGAGGTCAGGTGATGGTGTGCAGTGTCTGCAGGTGAGGTCAGGTGATGGTGTGCAGTGTCTGCAGGTGAGGTGAGGTGATGGTGTGCAGTGTCTGCAGGTGAGGTCAGGTGATAGTGTGCAGTGCCTGCAGGTGAGATGAGGTGATGGTGTGCAGTGTCTGCAGGTGAGGTCAGGTGATGGTGTGCAGTGTCTGCAGGTGAGGTCAGGTGATGGTGTGCAGTGTCTGCAGGTGAGGTCAGGTGATGGTGTGCAGTGTCTGCAGGTGAGGTCAGGTGATGGTGTGCAGTGTCTGCAGGTGAGGTCAGGTGATGGTGTGCAGTGTCTGCAGGTGAGGTCAGGTGATGATGTACAGTGCCTTCCAGTTTGTAGGCTGCTCCTCTCTTTTGTATCTTGCTATAGAGATCATGCAGTTTGTCTCTAAAGATTTTGGGGAAATACTTTTGTGTTCTGTGAACTAGAAGTTAGCAGCAGCATGGCCAGCTCCTTTTCTTTTTATTCCCTCAGAGCAGAACTACTTCAGATCATCCTTATTCATATTGCCTGTTAAATTTATTTCACCTGCAAGATGTATGGTTAGTACACAAAAGGCCCGTGACCTGTACTTTATTCACTGGATGTTTCCTTGTATGTACTGGCCATCTTTTGAGCAGTGTCACCTTGAAGTAAATTATTGTTCATAATCGCATAATAAATTGCCGTGCCACCGTACACCTGCCTGATTTTGTCTGACCTCAGAAGAATTGCAGAATGGATGGAGTAAATCTTCTCTTGAACTTGATGCCCCTATAGCTTTTGGTGGTGTTTGGATATGAAGTGCATCAAGGAATCTTCCTTTATCATTGACCCAGTTGGACTGACTGTGCAGGTGTAAGGAGGAGCCTTCCATAGCCTAATGCCCCATTTTACCTCTGGAGAGAAAGTGGGCTGAGACTAAGCATGATCAGGATGTGGGCAGGAGCACCCACAGCTGTTGCTATTGTCTGCTCAGCTTCCTCCCGGATTGGGGAGGGCAGGCTCTATGCACACACCTAGAAGCCTATTCTAAAAGCTTTGCATTTTCTGTGCCACACCTTCCTTCTCACTTGGGTTCTTTGCTTGGTTATGTTTAAACCCCCAGTCTTGAGGTAAGTGGCACTGTACACCCCAGTGTGACCCAGCTTCCAGCACCACCAAAGATTATTAGGGTAGACAGACAAGACTCGGGTCCATACAGCACAAGAAAAAGCCCTGCCCTATTCCAAGGTTCCTGTAGCAGATGCTTCTTGGGATAGCCATTTGCCCTTTACCCTGGAGTTTGTGACTACTGACTGCTACAGAGAGTGAACCTCTGCTGTGGGATTCTCTCCTGGAGTCGGACACCCCCCACTCCCCTGCCTCCTTGAGAACAGTCCTGTTGGGGACCTTTACATAGTTACTGATTTTATAACCTTGTTTAATCATTCAAAAAAGTTTATAATGGCAGAGGAGGTGGTGGCTCCATTATTCCCTGGGGCAGATTCCCAAACCTTACATGAGGCCCTTCACTTCTGCCAATTGTAGCCGGAAGATTTCTCTGGTCCCACCAAGCCCCCACAGTTCCGTGACCCACTTATAAAATAATCACTCAGAAGCTTATATTAATTATAACTGCTTGGCCGTTAGCTCAGGCTTATTACTGACTAGCTCTTACACTTAAATTAACCCATAATTCTTGTTTATGTTTAGACACGTGGCTTGGTACCTTTTCTCAGTTCTGCCTTGTCATCTTGCTTCCTCTGTGTCTGGCTGGTGACTCCTGACTCAGCCCTTCCTCTTCCCAGAATTCTCCTCATCTCTGGCCCAGCCTATACTTCCTGCCTGGCTACTGGCCAATCAGCGTTTTATTAAACCAGTGTACAAGGGCATTATCCCACAGCACTCTAATATCAATCTTTAATCAAGAAAATGGCCTGCAGACTTGCCTAGAGACCAGTCTGATGGAAGCAACTTTCTTAATTAAGTTTTCTTCTTCTCAGAAGACCTCAGCTTGAGTGTCAAGTAGACAGAAATTTACGGGCTCAGATGGGGACAAAACTTATCCCACTCTCCTCTCTCTTTGGTCATGTTTTACATGATTAGCCTGGAAATCTAGCACCTACAGATCTTGACACCAACTCCCTGTCTCCCTTTATTTATTTCTAAACCATTATTAATATGGAGAAATACCCATGATGGGTTTGTGCTACATCTGGTTTTGAAACCTTTCTCTATCACTGAATTTATTGCTATGGCTGAGAACCATTGTTATAGATGAGGGCCCTAATTATTGCCCTGGCCCACTTCTGTTGTTTTTTAAATAATCTCCATTTTCTTGTTCACTTCTTGCTGTTTCTATTTTCTAGCGCCTTGCTCGAACTGGGATCATCGTAACCACTAGCGAGGCTGTTCTGCTACAGCTGGTGGCTGACAAAGACCATCCGAAATTCAAGGAAATTCAGAACCTAATTAAGGCGAGTGCCCCAGAGTCTGGTCTGCTCTCCAAAGTATAGAATACTTGAAGGATTGGGATCGTCGATGACGGGACTGCAAACCAGACAAGCTCTTGTCTCTACTAAAACTAAAATGTTAAGTCAATAGTAGTTCCTTCTTTGCAGCTCTTAGTAACTCTTAACTGGCTAGACCATTGGGTACAAGCATTTAGTTACGATGTCAAGGCTTCAGGTGCTGCTTATCTTCTTTGTTTCTTAATGGGCTTCTATTTATTAAGACAAATTACAATGGAGGTGCCTGTTTTGTCTACACCATATACTTCGACCGTATCTTTCCAAAGTGCACCCTCTGGTGAAGTTTTCTTAAATTGTGCACTTTACAGAAAAAAAAAAAAATCAAAAAAATCAAAAAAAATCTACCATAATGATTTGAGTTTTCTATTGTCGTGAAACATCCGTTGTAATGTCAGTGTAGACCCAATGTTTTCCCTTCACTGGTGAACGATTCCTGGGTGAGAATTGACACACAGGACTCTGTATTGTCGCCTACTTCTGTCACAGTATGGAATTGTTGACTGAGTGAGGTGCATTGATTTAACCAGAGCAAATTACCTTATATATTGTTGTATCTGTCTCGATTGTCCTGCTTTGCTTATTCCTGGTACCATCTTTGTGGATTTTCTTCCTCTGGCTAGTGGTCTGCGCTTATGTTTTTCCACTGAATGTTTTACATCCTCGTTGGTTGTTTTAATTTTGTGAAGAAGTGGGAGTGATTTGCTGTGCTGGGTGACTGACAGTGTTACCCTAACATAATGCCTTTACAGTCTTTTTGAGTGCATCTTTGGGTATACACGAGTGTTAGTGGAGAAGTAAACACTGTAAAATGTAGTTTTAAAATGCCCTATTGCCCTTTGCGTTTTCTCTCTCTGCCGTTCAAACATTGTTATTGCTGACGTCATCAACAGTGACTTGGTAGGGGTAATACTATGGTCATTGTCAACCCATCCATGAGTTTATTTTTCATTTAATACTTATTAGTGCTTAAAAATCTTTTTAAAGAGTGTTGTGATTTGTGCAACATTACTCTCTTTGTATTAAATTAAAGGAAATGTATTACCTGGGTGAAACTGTTTTTTTCCCCCATGGCTCCATGAGTACTAGTTAAGGAATTCTAATGACTTTTCAGAGGTAACAGATTTAATATTTATAATTTTAAAAGTCATGGGAACTTTCAAAGGAGGAGAATCCTTTGTAGTCTCAGACTGATGGAGTTGTTACAGGGCCTCCCTGTTGGAGCTGTAGAAATGTGTTTTGTTCTTTGAGCCTTGGTAAGACACCACAGCCTTGGTAAGACACCACAGCCTAGTGTTCTTGGTGTGCTCAGATGTTTGCTTTAGAATAATGGCTCTCAGTGTGTGGGTTGCCACCCCTTTGGGGGTCAAATGACCCTTTCACAGGGTTCACTTATCAGATATCCTGCATATCAGATATTTACATTACGATTCATAACAGTACCAAAATTACAGTTATGAAATAGCAACAAAAGTAATTTTTGGTTGAGGGTCACCCCAACATGAGGAACCAAAGGGTCGCAGCCTTAGGAAGGTTGAGAACCACTGCTCTAGAAAATGAGACTAGAAAGAAGCATCATATAGTTATCTACATTTTAAAATAATTTCTAACAAATGAAATCTAGTGCATTTCATACTTTTATTATTCGGAGAGCTTGTTAAAATACTGATTCTAGCTTTTTTCTTAATTTAAATAAAAAAAAGGCATTGCCACCAGTGACGCAAGGATTTAATTTAGAATGGTCTCCTTCCCTTGGACACACACACCTCTCCCATCTCAGTGAAACACCATGCCAGTGAACGCGTCTCACGGCTGAAGCCAGCCACGTGACCCTGGATTAGTGTCCTGAGGCTGCCCTAACAAAATGCCACAGACGCCATGTCTGAAAACAACAGACTGTTTTCTTCTCAATTCTGGAGCGGTCTGAGGCTCACTGTGCTGAGATCAAAGCGTGTATTGCAAAGCTGTGATCTTTTCTGGAGTCCACAAAAGGCCATATCTAACAGCTCCATGCTTCTAGAACCCACTCATGGCTTTTTGGGTTTGTTTTTAGGCTTTCTGTTTTGTTTTGTTTTATTTGTTTGTTTTGTCCCATTACTACCATCTTCTCAGTCCTTAGGTCCTGTCTGACTTTTCTTCCTTCTTCTGCCTGGCCTAAGATCTCATGTGATTTAAGGTCCCTAACTAGCAACCTTATTCCACCTGCAGCCTTAACACCCTTTGGCCATGTAGCAAGGTTCCAGGCTCCAGGGATAAAGACGTGGGTATCTTCAAAGACGGTTCTCATCACACAGATATCAGCTAGGAAATGTGAATTTAATTAATTGAATTGTATCAGGTCCAGGATTGGAAATACATGGAGACTCAGATTAATTGTGAACTCTGCCTTTTCTGTTTTGTGAATCATGCCAAGGTGGCAAGGCTTTTACTTTATGATTATAGGAAAACTGAACTGATTGTAATACATTAACTTTTGGAATGGAAGTGTCCATGACTCTGTAGGATACTAAAATCCTTTTCATTGACATAAATAAAGAACTTAAGGATGTAAGTAAGATGAGTCTGGTGTATTGAATCTCAAGGGGCCTGGGAGCAGCAAGAGGTTCCTTATGGAAATGCTCAACATATGTGCAAACTTAATCTAAAATTAAGCTGGTAACTTATTCCAGCCAGGAAACTGAATACTCTGTTATGTCCATTGAAATACCACATTTCTCTTCTTAAAGTGGATTACTTTCACTCTTTCAAAATTGATATTTGGGCAAGTATGACTTTATAACCGGGGAGAACGATAAAGATCCCACTCAGAAGTTCATTTTGGTTCTGTAACTGCAGATTTATAGAGACACGAGGTGTGGGCCACAGAGATGGCTTTTCCAAATTTGTACAGTAAGAGGAGAGTGTCTCCATGCCCTGTGCTTTTCATTCATTAGCAACACTGGGAGTTATGACTCGGCAATGGTGGGGGTTACCAGGGTGGATAACAATAGACAGGCACAGGAAGGGCCCACACTCCTCTGTGTAACCTCCTGTTTTGATGAGCAAAGCTCCTAGGATATGCTTGCCCGCTGAGAGCTTTGGGCAGGGGGATGCTCTCCCTCTAATGCTGTTTCTGCACTATGTATCCAGCAGTCTGTTCTCCATAGCTTTCTCTAAAGCATATTTTCCTAACTCATTCAAGGAAAAGAATAACAAATGGTCTGAAAATAGTGATTGTTTTCTTCATCAAATAATTGAATAGATTTCCCCATGAGTAAAACGATGATGACTGGTGTAGCCCTCACTGAACACTGCTGTTGCTGTTAAACTCTTGATTCGAAACAAAAAATCAACCCACTAGTTACCACAACATACAGCAGTTACATAGATAGAATTAAGATGAATTTTTACATACTTGGAATTGACTCCTAAAATTCTTACCTTTGTGTTATCTTTTATATTAATTAGTTTTATTTGCTATGTATGGCGAATAAAAAACTGTCTTAACAAGAATGTTTAGTTTTAGATCACAGAGGCTTGAAATTTGCTGAGAATAGATGGTAAATGAACTTACCACATGTACAAATGTGAGAAACACTGGGTATTCTATTTATTTTTCTTGCATGTGTATTTTGTCTGCCATGGGGCAGAGACTCCAAGGACCATTTGCAAAATCAGAGTCCAAATTTGAGAGTTTTTATTAAGCCAGCTGGAGACTGCCTGGAGAGCCAACTGTTCTCACAGAGGAATCCTGGCTGCTTTCTGAAGGGAGCTTTTAAAGGCAAAACCCATATCCTGGTTGGCAGTTGCAGGGGGACGTAAAGTAAGCAAGCTGTTTAACAGAAGCAAAAAGCAGCAGTTAGTTGGGGCTTCTTGACCTCGAGTCCCTGATATAGGGTTGGGTAATTTTGTAAGGGACTCTCCCATAAGAGAGAGTATAAGTGCGGTGGGAATTCAGCTCTGAGTCAGTCCTTAGATGGCGGCAGCAGGGACAAGATGGAGGAACCTAGTCCCTGTCACAGTGTCTGTGGTATGCACGCCTGTGTAAATGTGTTCAAATATGTGTCCATGCATGTGTGAAAGGGTGTATGTTGCTGTGTGTGTATGTGGAAGCCTGACATAGATTCCTGTCGTTTTCCTCTTGCTCAGTCATTGTCTGCTTTATCCTCTAAGGCAGAACCCTCCAGTTGTCCCCAGACCTCACTGATCGGACTGTTCTAGCTAGCTAGTTTACTCCTGGAATCCCACTCTGCCTTTCAAGAGCTGGAATTACAGGCAAGCCACTATGTCCGCCTAGAGTTTACTCAACTCAAAAGGCAAGCACTTTATCAACTGAACCATCTCCCCAGACCTGATGATCAATATATTAATCGCTTTGTGGTTTTATTTTACAGTGTAAACATTGATGAGGGAAGCATTAAATAAATCCTGCCTTTATTTGCCAACTGCAGCTCCCAATTGGAAAAACTCAGCATGCATTCAGCATGTATATGATGAAAGCTTCTTTTGACCTGAAGTGTATAACTGACCTGTTAATCCTTATGAAAAAGATAATTCCAATTTACTTGCTGTAGGGAACAGAATCCTGAAATAGCCCTTCAAATTTCCACTCTTGGTCTCTCAATTGCCAATGTAGGTTACTAAATACAGCTGAGGTTATTAAGCTCTCAGAGCCATTTAATGTGTGGACTTTGCCTTGCTGCTGCTCTCTTGATCCAATGAGACCTTGGTTTTTAAAAAGGAGCGGGCAGATCCTGCATTTCTATCTGGGCATTAGCTCAGTGTGTCTGCCTTCCATGTACCCTTCCCCAACCCACCAGATCTTGTCCAGATCCCATATCCAGTGCCCCTACCTAATTTGGCCACCCTTGCTGATGCCACAACCAAACTCTAGGAATCAACCAAGACCCATCCTGACTGCCCTGACCCACAGGCCCTTTTCATACCAAAAATCTATCCCTACACTCCAGGCTTGGAGCAGGCAAATATCTTGCCCAGCAGCCCAGTCCCCTCTGTCCACATGACATCATCTGATCTCAGCCATTTTCCAATCTCTAGACCTAAGACACCCACACATCCTTTCTTCTGCCCCACCCTCTGTCCATATCACACACACAAATAAGACGTTGTCAAATGCCTGGATCTCATTGCCAAAATACAGACAATATGAAAGATCAAGCCAGTATCTCCCCTTCCAAACCTACCAATCCTGTAGAAAGGTTTGCCAGTAAAAATTGCCTAGCTGAACCCCAGGGCACAGAATTTAAATTTCATCAAAGAATCCAAGGAGTTTAGAGGAAACACAAACAGCTTTGGGAAATTAATGAGAAAGAACTTAAGGAGTATAAATATGCTGATGAAAACGAAGACAGTACAGGACTTGAAAACAGAATTCAAGGAAGAGATAAACATGGAAGAACTCAAGCTGAAATGAAGATGGAATTGAAAAACCCAGTAACCCAACAAGAGAACTCAAAGCCTTATAAGTAGAGTGAATTAAGCAGAAGATAGAATATCAGGACTCACAGATAAAGTAGAGGATCTAGACAAAGCAATCAAGGAATGTGAAAAATTAAAAAAAAAAAAAAACAAAGGAAAGGAACGTACAAAAATGGAAGGACAGCATAAAAAGACCAAACTCTGAATTATAGGGAGAAGAATCTCAAGTCAGTGGCTTAGACAAGATCTTCAACAAGATCATGTTGGAAAAAATTAGCGAAAAACAAAGATATACATATGCAAAAAAAAAAATACACAGAACACCAAACAGACAAGATCAGAAAACAAAATCCCAAAGTATATAATAGTGAAGACACTTTAGTATACATAACAAAGAAAGTGTATTGAAAGCTGAAAGAGGAAAAAACACAAGTCACATATAAAGGAAAACCAATCAGAATAACAGCTGCTGACTTCTCAAGGAAACTTGGAGAGCCTGGAGCAATACAGTCACTCCTAAAAGACCCTGAATACCAACCCATGTTAATGTATGTGGTGAAACAGTTCATCATAGTTGAATGAGAAAGGAAATTTTTCCATGTTATAAAAAGCCTAAAAGTTTTATATCCAGCAAACAAAACCTAAAGTAAATACAGGAAGCAATTATTTCAGGCTGAAGAGAGTAGTGAACACAGCCAAGAGACTGGAAAGAAATATGGAACCATAATTAAAACACAAAGGACCTGTGAGAACATGGCCCAAAATCAACAGCACAATGACCACAATTCTCATTCTCTCTCTCTCTCTCTCTCTCTCTCTCTCTCTCTCTCTCTCTCTCTCTGTCTCTGTCTCTCTCTCTCTCACACACACACACACACACACCTTTTTTTTTAACCAACATAATAGTTTTACTGATTATTTGGGAATTTCACATAAAGCACCCATTTCCCAATCCTCTCAGGTCCAACCCACTCCCCACCCCTTGGGATCTCCCTCAAAAAAAAAAAAAAGAAAAGAAAAAGAAAGTACCAAGTTACCATGTAGAAGAATGCAAATAGATCCTTATTTATTGCCCTGCACAAAACTCAAGTCAAAGTGAATCAAAGACCTCAACAAATCCAGTTACATGGAAGCTAATAGAAGAGAAAGTGAGAAGTAGCCTTGAATGCATTGGCACAGGAGACAACTTCATGAATAGAACATCAGTAGCACAGACAGAGATTGATAGTTAATAAATGGGACCTCCTGAAATTGAAAAGCTTCTGTAAGGCAAAGGACACTGTCAATAAGACAAAATGGCAGCCTACAAAATGGGAAAAGATCTTCACCAACCCCACATCCGAAAGAGGGCTTTCAGATTCCAAAATATATAAAGAACTTAAGAACTAGACATCAAAATACCAAATATTCCAATTAAAAGAATGGGGTACAGATTTAAACAGAATTCTCAACAGAAGAATCTCAAATGGCCAAAAGATATTTAAGGAATTGCTCAATATCCTTATTCATCAGGGAAATACAAATCAAAATGACTCTGAGATACCATCTTACACTTTTCAGAATGGCTAAGATCAAAAACACTGATGATAGCTTATATTGGAGAGGATGTGGAGTAAGGGGAACACTCCTCCACTGCTGGTTGGAGTGCAAACTTGTATGGCCACTTTGGAAACCAATATGGCAGTTTTTCAGAAAATTGGGAATCAATCTTCCTCAAGACCCAGCTATACCACTCTTGGGCATATACCCAAAGGATGCTCAATGATACCACAAGGATACTTGCTCAACTATGTTCATAGCAGCAGCATTCATAATAGCCAGAACCTAGAACAGCCTAGATGCCCCCTCAACCAAAGAATGGATAAAGAAAATGTGGTATATTTACACAATGGAATATTACTCACCTGTAAAAGACAGACATGAAATTTGCAGGAAAATAGATGGAACTAGGAAAAAAAAAATCCTGAGTAACCCAGACCCAGAAAGACAAACATGGTATGTACTCACTCATAAGTGGATATTAGGTGTAAAGTAAAGGAGAATCAGGCTACAGTCCACAGCCCCAGAGAGGCTAGGTAACAAGGAGAGCCCACAAAGGGATGCATAGATTTCCCTGGGAAGGGGAGATAGAAAAGATCTCCTTGGTAAACTGGGGGTGGTGAGGGGGGATAGGAACTTGAGAGGTTAGGTTGGGTGGGTTGGGATCAGGACAGAAGCAGAGAGTTATGAAAGAGATGTCTTGATGGGGGGGAGTCGTTTTGGGATTAGGGAGAAACCAGGTGCCAGGGAAACTCCTAGGAATCCACAGGATGATTCCAGCTGAGACTCCTAGCAACAGTGGAGAGGATGCTTGAACTGGCCCTCTCTGTAATCAGATTGGTGAGACTACCCTAATTTTCATGAGAGAGTCTTCATTCAGTAATTGATGGAAGCAGATGCAGAGATCCCCAGCCAATGATTGGGGCTGAGTTCCGGGAGTCCTATTGAAGAGAAGGAGGAGGGATTATACGAGCCAGGGGGTCAAGGTCATAACAGAGGAACCCACAGAGACAACTGACCTGGGCTCATGGGAGCTTATGGACTCTGGACCCACAGCTAGGGAGCCTGCATGGGACCCACCTAGGCCCTCTACATGTGTGTGACAGTTGCATAGCTTGGTCTGTTTGTAGGGCAGTGGGATCAGGACCTGTCTCTGGCACTTTAACTGGCTTTTGGGAACCTATTCTCTATGCTGGGTTGCCTCACCCAGCCTTGATGCAGGGAGAGGAGCTTGGTCCTGCCTCACCTTGATGTGCCATGCTTTGTTGATGACCATGGGAGGCCTGCCCCTTTCTGATGGGAGAAGGAGGAGGAGTGGGGGTTGTAGGGATAGGGGGTGGGTGGGTGGGGGGTGGAATAGGAGGAGAGGAGGGAGGGAAAACTTTGGTCAGAATGTAAAATAAATGAAAAAAAATTAATAAATGTAACATAAAAAAGAAAAATCAAAAGAAATTTTTACTGATTATTTAGGAATTTAACATAAAGCAGCCTGATCACACTTACTTCCCAGTCCTCTTAGGTCCAACCCCTGACCCTTGTGGGCTCCTTCAAAAACAGAAAAAGAAAAAAAAAAGAAAATTCCAAGTCCTTTTGATGTTGCCCATGTACTCACTAGAGCATGATCAAACTCTCAGTGGCTAGCTCCTTAAAGAAAACTGAGTCCACCCCCGCCCCCATCAGAAGCCATCAACTATGGAGAGCTACACTTCAGCATCCGTGTCACAATTTTAAAGAATTCTCTTCATTGATTTCCTGACTGTATCATTCCTTTTTATTTGTAGGAGATGAGAGGGTAAGGGGGTTGGGTTTCGGGAGAGGTTGTCTCAGAAGCCTTCACATTCTCAACTGTGAGTCTGCAGTCATCAATACCACTGCAGAAGAAGCTTCCTTGCCCTTTACAGTCAGTGGCAGCATGGGTCATGGACTTCCACATGACCTCCAGCGTCAGCATGTGCCATGGACCTCAGTATGTTCTCCGGTGGCTGTACAGACCATAGACGTCAACATGGCCCTCAACATCAACATAGTCTCTGGCAGCAGCACAAGCCATGGACATTGACATGGCTTCAGGTGGCAGCACACATTTCAAAATGTCAAAAGACACACAAGCTAACTAGCAAGAAACAATCTGTCTCTATCTTGTCTACCAGAAACACATCTTAGCTTTAAAGATAGGCACTGTCCCAGTAGACGAAGTACTCCATTCAAAAAGGACCAGGAAGCAAGCTGACATTGACCTCAATATCTAACAAAATAGACTTCAAACTAAAGCTAATCAGAAGAGATAAAGAGAGACATTTCATTCTAGTTAAAGGAACAATTAACCAAGAAGACATTACCATCCTGAACATATATGCATCAAATTCTAGTGAACCCAGTTTCATAAAAAGTATACTACTAGACATAAAGATGACTTTGACACTCCACTTTTCAATAGACAGGTCACCTGTCAGAATTAAATGGCATCATATATCAAATGTACTTAACAGATACCTATAGAATATCCCTCCCAGACACCAAATAATAATATACCTTCTACTCAGCAGCATATAGAAGGTTCTCTAAAATAGACCACATCCTGATACACCAGAGAAATCTTTACAAATTCAGATTGAAATAGCTGCCTGTATTCTGTCTGAACACAATGTAATAAAACTTAAAGTTGATAGCAAACAAATCTCTAATAAGTTCACAAACTCATGGAAAGTAAACAATTCATTACTGTATAATGAGTGTCAAAGAGGAATTTCAGAAAGAAAAAAAAAGTCTCTTGGAACTGAACGAAAAGGAAAACAACACAACAAAACCCTCTAAGACGTATTGAAAGCATTTATGCCTCTCAGTGTCTGCATTGAAATTCAGAAAGAGCACAAATAAATGTAATGATGCAACTGAAAATTTGGAAAACAAATTGAAGCCCAGTTAACAACCGGGAAATAACAAAACCAGAACAGAAATTAATAAAATAGGGAAAAAAATCAATGAATCTAAGTGCTTGTTCTATGAGAAGATAAACATTATTCACAGACCCTTGGCCCAACTAAGCAAAAGAGAGAGAGGACCCACATGAACAGATTCAGAAATCAAGAGGAAACATTACAACAAACACCAGAGTAATTTAGAACATTATAAGGGAATAGTTTATAAATCCATGTAGCTGGAGTTTTCCTGCCTGGCTCATAGTCAGGATAAATCTCTCTCACCTGCCAGTCCCACAGCCGCTCAAGACCCGACCAAGTAAACACAGAGACTTATACTGGTTACAAACTGTATGGCCGTGGCAGGCTTCTTGCTAACTGTTCTTACAGCTTAAATTAATCCATTTCCATTAATCTATACCTTCCCACGTGGCTCGTGGCTTACCGGCATCTTCACATGCTGTTTCTCATCATGGCGGCTGGCACTGTCTCTCTGACTCAGCCTTCCACTTCCCAGCTTTATTCTCCTCCTTGTCCCACCTACACTTCCTGCCTAGCCAATGGCCAATCAGTGTTTTATTTATTGACTAATCAGCAACACATTTGCCATACAGAACATCCCACAGCAAATCCATACTCCCTTACGTTGGAAAACCTAAAAGAAATGGATGAATTTCTAATTCAGCCACACCATCAAAATTAAATCAAGAAAAGATCAACAATCTAAACAGCTCAATAAATGAGGATATTAAAATAGTAATAAAATGTCTTCTAACTAAAGAAATTCTGGGCCAGATGGACTCAGCAGAATTGTACAAAACTTTCAAAGAATATCTACAGCCAATCTTCATTAAACTATTCAGAAGCAGAAGGAGAAAAACAGAACTCCTTCCATGAAGCTGCTATTACTTTAATACCAAAACCAGGTAGTGACCCACATTAAAAAAAAAAAAAAAAAAAAAAAAAAAAAAACCCTACAGGTTAGTATCCCTGATGAACATAAATTCAAAATTGCTCAATAAAATACTTGTAAAAGATACAAACATACATCAACAAATATACACTGAGATGCAGGGGTAGTTCAATATACCATCAGTCAAGTCAATAAATGTAATAAACATATTTGGACTTAAAGACATAAGTTGACATAAGCACAAAAGTCACATGATGATCTTAATAGATGCAAAAAAAAGTCCTTTGACAAAATTCAACATACACTTATGATAATGGTCCTAGAAAATGTAGCACTAGAGAGAGCATACCTCAATAAAAATCTAGATAGGAGAAACTCATAACCAGCATCATTCTAAATGGGGAAAAACCTGAAGCAACCCCACTGAAATTAGAAAGAGACATTATCCACTCTCTTGACTCCTTTTCAATATTGTGCTGGAAGCACAGCTAGAGCAATAAAGTAAATGAAAAGAAAGAGAAACAGATAGGAAAAGATGTAAAACTATCCCTATTTACAGATGACATACTATACATTAGATATCCCCAAAATTTTAACAGAAAACTTCTAGAAATGATACTTCTCATAGTATTGGCACAAAACCAGACATGTGCATCAATGGAACATAATTGAAGACTTAAACATGAATGCACCTAACTTCAGTCAGTTAATATTTGACAAAGATGCCAAATTCATACTCTGGAGAAAAGAAAACATCTTCAACAAATGATGCTGGGATAGCTGGATGTTCACATTCTGGAGAATGAAATGATTCATATGTATCATATTGCATAAAATCTAAATCTAAACTGATCAAAGAGGTAAATGTGAAACCCTAGCCACTGAAACTGCTAGAGGAAAGCATATGCGGTTATATATATATATATATATATATATATATATATATATATATATATATATATATATATGTAGGAAAGGACTTCCTGAAAAGGGTTTGATTGCCCAAGAATTAAGGCCAACAGTTGACAAGTGGGGCTTCATAAAATTAAAAATTAAAAAGCTTCTCCACAGCTGATGAAACATTGGAGCAAACAGAAAGTCCACAGAATGGGAGAGAATGTTTTGTCATCTATACACCTGACAAATAAGTAACATCCAGAACATATAAACAATTAGAAAACAAAAAAATTAAACCAACCAAACAACAGCAACAAAAAAAAAAAATCAACAAAGACTCAAAAAAATGGCCTATTTAAAAAAAAATATGGGCCTCAGACCTCAGCAGAATTCTCAAAGGGGAAAAAATGGCTAAGAAATATCTGAAAAATGTCCATTAACCTTAGCTGTGATATTGTGACTCCTAGGAATAGCAGAAGCTTTATCTGCAAAGCCTCAGCAGCATGACTGCTTAAACATGAGCAGAAGAAGGACAACAATACACACGATGAAGTACACGAGGGGAATCCCATGATCCTTCTGCCCCATACAAAGAATTATAGCCAACGAAGGAATTCTGAAAGTGGTAGAAATAAAGGCTTCCTCGGAGAAGAAGACACCAATTGGTTATCCCATACTAAACTGTCAGCTTCGAAAACATACACGTAACATTATACCGACTTAGCAGGTTGTACTTACGTATTTAGGAATATGTATACTATGTATGTAAAGGCAGTTAATTAAAAAAAGAGGCCATGAATTTTAAAGAGCAAGGGGGCATATATGGAAGGCTTTGGAGGGAGGAAACGGAAGGACAAAATGATGTAATTATGATATAATTTCAAAAAAATAAATAATTTTAAAAGGGAGCAGCTGCGCCTTTCCTGATAGTTGGAGCAAAAGTGTGAAAAGGCTTCTACTATGAAGGAGAGTGTTGCTGACTTTGAAGATGGATGAGGAAAAGCAAAATGTGGTCCTTGGGTTTGGTGACCCAGGCCTTTAACGTTTAGCAGAGACAGATAGACCTCCACGCTTAAAGTCAACCTGGTCTACATAGTGAGTTCCAGGATGAGGGGGAAAAGGTGGGTGGTTGTCCTGGTGGGCTAGCAGCCTTCAAGGTAACAACCTCTAAGGAGTCTGGGCCCTCCACTGAACCCCACAGAATATTTCCCTGAAGAAACTCAGAAGGAAGTTTGTTCTTGGAGACTAGAAAGGAGGCGTGTCTGCTTGGTTCCTGGATTTCCCTTTCTGAGACCTGAGCAGATAATCCAGCCTTTCTCAGTCAGATTCAATTTGGGAGCTTGGGAAGATCTGCAGTTATCCCTGAGTCAACCTTTATACACTAGGCCCTCTCTGAGGCCTTGTGCAGTGAAGGCATGGTGGCATAAAACAGGCAGTAGGAAGAGGCTAGAGGATAGGGAAGACTAGGGGAGGTGGGGCGCCTTCTATGTGGTTACAGAGAAGCCCTGAACAAATTCTGCTGGGAAAAGGATTTCCAGGTATAGCCTGATGGTGGAAAGGAGTGTCTATACCCCTGGAAGTAACCCCTCACCTGTGCTCTATAAGGAGACCCAATTAACTCATTCATTCCCTGAAGTAAACTTTGGGTAGACTTGTGCCTCAGTTTGGCATTGGGACTTTAGGAAGAGGAGTAGACATCGCGTCATCTCCCTCTGGGAAGGATTTTTAGCAACAGTGAGTATGCACACATGTGTATGCTGGTGTGCTGGTGCCAGGGGAGTCTCCTGGTGTTGGGAGTTCCAGGTGGGTATAAGCTGCTCCATAAAGGAACCAAACTCAGGGTCTCTGTAAGAACATGACATACTCTTAATCACTGCGCCATCTCTCCAGCCCCCGGAAGGAACGTTTTGTGTTTTTAGTTTTTCTTCAAGTATCTTGTGTCTCATAATAGATATCTGCACTCTTTGCCAGCAATACATTGATTTGGATTGTCCCCTTAGTGTCATTCTGTTTTGATACCAGTCATATTTATTAAGTTCAATAAACTCATGCAGTCTTGGTTTATTTCGTGACAGTGATGTCTGCATTATTCTAAGACCATCTGCCCTGTTAGTCATGTGATCATTGACATAAAGAAAAGCCTAGCAGATAGTATGGTAACAGTGTTCTTTGGATGTTTTTATTATCATCATAATAGAGAAGGAGGAGGAGGGAAACAAGAAGCATTGTTTCAGCAGAAGAAAATAAGCTGCTTTCTTCTCAATTAACTACCAGTTTGTTTCCAGGAGTCCCACCCCCCCATTCTGTTAATAATACAGCACTTTGCCCTGTTAAGCTAGCTATCTGTATTTTTCATCACGTGAAACAGTCAGCTTGGAGCACACCTGTCATAGATGACACTTCCTGTCTTGAGGTAATTGTTAGCTGCACTGTGTATTTTACTGGCTTCAGATTTGTTCATTGTTCTTACAGCGGTTTCCTTGATAACTGTTCCTCCCACCTCAGACAGTAAGTGCAAGAAATGAGGTGATGTGTTTCAGAACCTATAGTTAATACACAGGCATCCATCGCTAACATATATTGAATGTGTGCAACTTTGAATTGAGTCTCTGCAAAATGCAAATTTTGTTTTTGAAATAGCCCATTAGGCAGCCCTGACTAAAAATATGAATTGTACATAAATTAAAATATTGGAACTCTGGAGGCTTTTTCCCTAAAAACAAAGACCCTAGATACATGAGATAGATGAATTAAGAATGCAGACATGTTTGCTATTATTCAGCTTTTAGTGTTTGTTGCATATATGTATGTCTTTATCCTTTTGGATACTTTGGTAAAACACACAAGTACTCTTTGCCCTGTGATGTCAACGATTATTCCTCCAGCTAGACGGGGGCATCTTAAGTAGAAGACTGAATAACAAACAGGAGTGTGTTTCAAAGGTGAGTGACACCCTTTGTCTCCAAAATCAAAAATAGAACCACTGAAGGAATTGATAGGGAAGACAAGGAAGATAGATTTACCTTCTCATGCAAGACAATAAAAAGATTTTCCTTCTCATGCAAGACAATAAAAAGAGATATTCTTTTTTATGCTTTAGGAAATGCCAGAGGTCCTTTGAAGGATTTTTAAGTGGAAGCTTTAAACTTGCTGATCATTTTCAATAGCATTTAACACTTGGAAATTTCTTTTTCTATTGAGAATAGAATTTTTTCATACAATGTATTCTGATTACTATTCCCCTCCCTCAACTCCTCCCAGATCTATCTTGACTTAACTCCCCATCCACTCAAATCTACACCTTTCATTCTCTCTAATTAGAATACAGACGGTATCTAAAAAATGACAATACAATAAGATAAAATAAAAACAAACAAGAATGTGATGAAGCAAGCAAACTAGTAGGCAAAAAAAAACAGCCAAAGAAAAAGCACAAGAAAAAAACACATGGACACAAAGACACACACAATCACACAGGTGAAATCTCATAAAAACTAGCACTGGAAACTATAATATCTGTACATACACAAAAAAAAACATGTAAGGGAAAAAAACTAAATAAATAAACAAAAATAATGCTCAAACAAAGCATTATGAGACAAGAAACCTTCAAAAATGCCACTGAGTTCATTTTGTGTTGGCCACCTACTGCTGGGTATGGGGTCTATTTCTAAGTGTGGTTTGTATACTCAATGAGACTTCATTGGAGAAAACTAATTTTTCCTTTGCGAGTGTTTATCCATTGGAGATAGCTTCTGGGTTAGGGATGGGGGTTTGTGTCCACTTCTCCTCTAGCACTGGGATTTCATCTGGCTTGAAACTGTGCAGACCCTATGCATCCTGCCACAGTCTTAGTGACTTATACGTGTATCAATCCTACTCTATTTGAAAGGCCTTGTCTCTTTGGTGGTGTCCGTCTGCCACTGGCTCTTACCATCTTTCCACCTCCTCTTATGTAGAGTGCCCTGAGCTCTGCGGGGAGAAATTTGATGCAAACATCTCATTTAGGACTGAGTGTTACACTTGGAAATTTCTTATCCTCAAGTTGAAAAACCGGGTTAAATTCTATCATGTCAAAATTCCATTGCGGTTCTAATTCCCATGCATCAAACTGTAAACAATAAAATTTACTTTAACAGATGTCTAACAAATGGCTCTCCTATTAGGAAATGTTTTCTGGGTACCTGGCACTTAGTAAAGCATGAAAGTGGTGACCCACACCCCTGTGATATCTGAAGGACAAAGAGAATGAATAACGTGGCCAACAACCTGTCCACCCGCTGGCTGGAAGTGAAAAAGTTAAAATGTTAGCCCCAGATTTTCAGCTGGAATTTAGGAAGTGGGTCTGTCGTTGTTACAGGATGCTATTTTCCCCCCCGGGAGCTACACAGCTTGTCAGGTGTTGGGGGACCTTTGAGCAAGTCTTGATGGTGCTAGGGGCAGGGGCAGGCAACTTAGAAGCTTATTACTTCCAATATTTTTCTTGTTCAACTGGACAATCCCTCTGTAATCTCAGATAAATTGTAGTTTGGTTGTTTTCTCAAGACTTACATTTTTCACATTCATTTCTTGAGCAAATTCATTGAGAAAATTGCAAAAGGCTAAACAAATATGCTAAATTCTAAGTTTGTCACTATTTTTTTTTAGAATTGCATTCAAACATGTAATTTTCTTAACAAGAAACAGTGCCTGCAACTCATCCAACTTCTGATTTCAATTCTTCCAGTGCTGAAAGCTCATTTTATCTGTGTTGAATAGTCACTGACTTTGACAAATTACTTTATACATATTTTATCTTTTAATAGCTCCATGCTTATCTAAAACTGAAAGCCTTTAGTTCTTCAGAGTATCTGAATATATTATATATTAGCTTAAGGTCAGTGAGCTTATTTAGTGACATACATGATTCTGACCAAAATTAGAATGGGTTTATTGACTTAACAGTAGTGGGGGTGTGCACTGTGCCCCTTCCCTGTTTTCTTCTCATACCGAGTAGTGTGATTTGTTTTGAGTAATTAAAATAAAATCAGTTGCTATAATGATAAACTTGGTGAACTTTAAAGTTAATGTGAGACATTCATATCTGGGATTTAATTTTTTTCTCTTACGAAGTCATCACTTTGCCTGCCACTGTTTTGTGTGAACTAACAGCATTCCTGGATCAGAAACAAAGGACCTTGTTACTCCTGTCTCTGCAAGCAGAATAGGCAGCTCTCTGCTGGCTTGCTTTGCTCCCATATCCACTGGGGTGAAGTTGTGGGCCAGATGGATGCCCTTTGGGGACTAGGTTGATAGTGAATTTTTCTACCACAGAATAAGCAAGCCTTCTCTATTCTCAAAGTAGTTGTTACCTACTTTGATGATGGTCCCTCATCAGCCCTGAGAAATGGCCTGGGTAGAACATGTTCAGAGCCTTGAAGTCTTGGTATTCCCATCAAAAGAAGCATCCGGATCTCGGATCTTCAGGGTCCTCTCTTGGCCCGCCTTGTAGGCATGACAGTTACTGAAGCCTCAATGGGAGTTGGAACTTCCAGATCAAAGCTGGAATGGCTACCCACTACAGTCTGTGGTTAATTGGCTTCCTTGTTTTTGGTCTCATGGTGAGGCTGTATGTCACACAGGAGTGTGTGGTAAAGGGAAGTAGTCACCTCACAGCCATGATGTAGAAGAGACGGATAGTCTGCAACCCTTGGTGAGGTCATGTCCTGAATGACCTCTGACTTCCTACCAGGTCACAGTAGTGAAATTCAGATGAACAAGACTTCAACACATGACCTTTTCAAAAAGGCCACACTGCATCACAAGTATAGAAGGATTCCTTAGTCCAGCACATCTTTATTGCATTTGTCTGAATTTACTAGCTTAATATAACAATTATTTCTTATTATTGTCTTTGATAGGATAGAAAATTTACCCTAGTTCATAATTGTTTATTACATTTATTTATTCTCTCTATGTCTATGTTCATGTCCACATGTGTGTGCGCATGTATGTGGGAACACATACAATTGAGAGCGTGAGAAGGTCAAAAGACACCTTGCTCAAGTTGGTTCTCTCCTTCCACCACATAGGTTCCAAGGATCAAACGCAGGAGGTCAGGCTTGGTGACAGATGCCTTTACCCACAGAGCTGCTGCTTTGCTGGCCCCACATTTATAGTTTCGAAGGCGTTTGTAATATGGTTACATGAAGAGCTACATCAGCGCTGGGAATGCCCAGCTTCTATGCAGGTGAAGGGCATGGATGTAAAATGTTTACCACATGGCATAAATCTGACATCTGACTGGAAACTGGAAACTTCTCTTTCTTCTCTTATCTGATTTAGTTTGCCCAACCTGTCACAGAGTATTTTATCCTCAAACTTGGAGTTAAGTACCTGATATTATGTATGTGCTGGGACTTGCAATATGTAAGTTCTGTTTTATGAGCAGCATGGCTTAGTGTTGGGCCTTGAAAATCACTCTCAGTTGTTAAAGGACCACCTGTTACACCAGAGGGCTGTCTAAAAAGTCTACTGGGAAGGCTAATGATTTTTTTTTCAGGTACAGTCATCTTTGATGAATGACAACATCCCTCATCATGAAGTGACCTGAAGTTCCTATGCTGCTGGGCATTGCTGAACCTAGAGCCCATAGGGGAGTTTTGAAACATGAATACTTGAAACAGAGCAGGTCCTGCACAGCACAGAAGAATGTCCTCATACTTTTTAGTGGTCAGCCAGGCACCACTTGGCTCCCCATTTTGCCACAGGAGCTCCAGATCCAGAGCAAATGAAAGTCCTGGCTGTCAGGCCCATGGTCCATAAGACTATTATGTAGATTCATTTAACAGCTGTAAAAGATGTCTTATTCTAATTCTTCCTCAATTATAGTTTGCCAGCTGATCTTCAGTATTTCCCTCTCTAAGCTCTCAGAGGCAGCAGCCAAGAGTTTTGCTATTTTTAAGAATCACTTGGAGAATTTCTTTTAAAAATTCTAAAGCCCCCATTCTACATGTATGAAGCCCAGATCTCCACGTCTGAGATCAAGATCTGCTTGGCCTGTGTTTGTAAATGCTTTGTGAATCTCGAGCCTTACCCCAGAACCTGGCTCTCCAGGACAGGGAAAGACTCTTGGCTCTGGATTATAAGTCATGCTAGAGTTGGAGGCATGGTAGTGATTTTTCGTAAGTATATAATTGAAAGGCATGCTTCATTTAAAAAGTGAAATACCACAGCCCTGCTGAAGTTTAACACAACCCTCAGATGGCTGCCATGCTTGAGAAGCACTGTTTAATTCTCCAGTAGGATAGAGATTGAGGTCTGAGTCTGAAGATGGTGCCGTTGCTGGTGCTCATAGCCCTTTTACATGTGTGAATGTATTCCATTCGTGTGAGTGTCTGTGGAGGTCAGAAGAGGGCAGTGAATCCCCTGAAGCTGGAGTTCTAGGCAGTTGGAAGCTGTGTGATATGGGATGTGGGAACCCAATTCAGGTTCTCCAGAAGAACAGCAAGTGCCCTTACCCACAGACGCATCCCTTCAATACAGGATAGTCGTTCTTACCCACTGTTGTACATTAGCATCATGAGAGCCCTTAAAAATGTGTTCACACCTAGGCCTACCCAAGATACCATGACTTAACTGTGGCTTGTCCTTGACACGCATGCTTGAAAGAACTGCCCCAAAGGGAAGTCTAGTATATAGGCAGAATTGAAAACAATGATCACTACTGGCTCAGTTTTCCTCATTCTGTATTCTATGAAGTCATCTTCATCCAACAAAGCTTTCCCCTGTGGAGTCATCTGGTCATTGTTTCGTATTGGAACAACTCACTGGAGGCCAGAGAGCATGTTAGAGCTCATATTTAGCGATGTTTTGTGATCTGTACTAGTTCACTCCAGCTCCCACTCTCTAAGGTGTACTTACAAGTTAGTCAATGCTTGTCTTTAAGCAGGTAGTCCTTCATTCTGGTTTTCAAGCTAGCTATACTACAGAGCACCTGCAGTCCTGGTTTTAAAATGAGGTCAGGATGCAGACACCTACACTGGCTGGATTTTCAGAGCTCAAGAGACAATTCTGATCAAGGGAAGGTGCTGTGGGATACTCTGTATGGCAAATGTGTTGCTGATTGGTCAATAAATAAAACACTGATTGGCCATTGGCTAGGCAGGAAGTATAGGTGGGACAAGGAGGAGAATAAAGCTGGCAAGTGGAAGGCTGAGTCAGAGAGACACTGCCAGCCGCCATGATGACAAACAGCATGTGAAGATGCCGGTAAGCCTCGAGCCATGTGGCAAGGTATAGATTTATAGAAATGGATTAATTTAAGCTGTAAGAACAGTTAGCAAGAAGCCTGCCACGGCCATACAGTTTGTAAGCAATATAAGTCTCTGTGTTTACTTGGTCGGGTCTGAGCGGCTGTGGGACTGGCAGATGAGAGAGATTTGTCCTGACTGTGGGCCAGGCAGGAAAACTCAAGCTACAGGAAGGGAATCCACTGTTTCTTCCCCAGAAGGTTAGAGAAATGTGTCTGTTAGCCAAGTGTTTTAGAAGGAACTTCTCTGGGCCTAGGGACCGTAGAAAAGGGGCAGAATAAATCACACTTTATAAATTAGTCCTACAAACTCCAGCTGCTTCTATCCCTTGTACATCTCTTTGTGAGATGAGTCCACAGAATGTTTATAAAATATTGAGAACTGTACCCGTTCTCTGACCTCACCTTAATCTTGGAAGGTACGTTTTTCCCCAAGGGAAGACAGTAATTTCACATGGTGTATGCCAAAGGTCTCAGCTTCCTTCTCTTCAAATCTAGCCAAACTGCAAAGATTTCTTATTGCTTTGTGTTTTTTATATATAGAGTGCATTATTTTCAGTCACATATATGAAGGAAAAAGGAAAAGAAAGAAAGAGAGAAGAAAGAAAGAAAGAAAGGAAGGAAGGAAGGAAGGAAGGAAGAAAGAAAGAAAGAAAGAAAGAAAGAAAGAAAGAAAGAAAGAAAGAAAGAAAGAAAGAAAGAAAGAAAGAAAAGAAAGAAAGAAAGAAAAGAAAGAGGGACAGGGAGCAAGGGAGGGAAGAAGGGAGGGAGCAAATACTATTTCTGTGAAGTTAGCCTGGCATATAATAAGAACCGAAGGGTCTCTCCTCTGTATAAACCCAGTGATCCTTACCATCATGAAAGTTAGGGTTTGTTTGTTTCTCTCCCCAACAGCTACAAACTTCTGTTACTCAGCTTTGTGGTACATCGCAGAAAGCCAGGTCATGTGTTCTAATGTGCATAGTAGATTCATGGGAAAGTTCTTTTGTCAAAGAAACTAACAAATTACTCCTATCTCTGAAATTTGCAGGTATGTTTATGTATATGATATACATTGTTTCTAAGCTTTTTTTGCCACAGCAGAGGTTAAAAAAAAAGTAAAGTTAACAGTTCTGGAAGACTCTTTGGGAAAAACATAAGTAGGTCTAGGAGAGTGCCAATGTCTGGTGCCCCAAGAGAGCAATATCTCAGTCTTTATAATCACGTCTATCCAGATGCACTTACAGTGTGTTCACAGTCCACTGTCAGTGCTGGGAGCTCTATGGCGCCCCCTCTGGGCCTGCTGTGGGAATAAGACTCTCATACATAGCCCCTTATGGTTGTCTTAAACAGCCCTATAGGAAATTTAAATGTAATTATGAAGTGCAGTATGATAATTTGATACTGAATTTCTGTTTTATTATCTTCTGTATAAATCTTTATTTAAAGAGAAGTTCCTTTCCATATGGCACTTCCATTTTGGTAGGATCTCAGCTTTCATCTTATAAAAATGGGTTGGATGGCTTAGGAACCATTTGAAAAGAATGAAAACATTCCATCTCCCATGACTAAATTAGTTCTACCATCTGCAGCCTATTTAATGATAGATCATTAGAACTGTTTATTTCCAGTTTTCTATTATCCTACTGTTTCTAGGTTTCTTACAGTAAACATTAGATACTGAGGTATATTGACCTGTTGTACATGCTTAACTAGAAATCTACACTAAATTTCCCTGCTGAATGCAACCTTCTATGTTACAATCTCATTTATCTTAATGAGATACAGAGTTAAAGATTTGACCTTCTTACCTAGTGGTAATTCAGCTGGCTTTAGTGTCGAGCTGACCAGAGTCCACCAAAGCGTCTCAGATTCTCCTCAGGTTTTAAGATGATAACATTTGGTAACAGAATCTGTAAGTTCTCAGAACCTCTAGTAAGAAAGAGCCAGGACAACACAGAGAATGAAGTTAGGCTATTTGTCATTTATAGAAATGTGAATTTTGATCAGGATTATTTACTTTTTTTTTTTTTTGGTTTTTCGAGACAAGGTTTCTCTGTGTAGCTTTGCGCCTGTCCTGGAACTCACTCAGTAGCCCAGCCTGGCCTTGAACTCACAGAGATCCACCTGGCTCTGCCTCCCGAGTGCTGGGACTAAAGGCATGAGCCACCACTGCCCGGCTGTTAAAGGCTAGGCTCACAACCAAAAATATTTACTTATTTTTTAATAGAAAAATTATATTCTGATCACACTTGCCCCTCTTTCAGCTCCTCCTATAGCCTCCCCACCCCTCCCTCATCCAACTCCATGCCCTTTCGTTATCTGTTCAGAAAACAAATATACAGGCCAACATTAAACCCCAAACAAAAAACCCAAACAAACAAAACACAACACACACACAGAACACACAATCATAAATCATAATATACAAGCAAAAGACCAATAAGACAAAAAACAATGCTAAAACAGAGCAACACAAGACAGAAAGTTTACAAAAATACCCTTGAGTTCATTTTGTGTCAGCCATCTACTGCTAGGCACGGGTCTTACCATGAAGTGTGGTTAATATAGCAATGATAAACTATTGGAGAAAATTAGTTTTTCCTTTGCAGGCAGGTTCCAATTGGAGATAGCTTCTTGGTTAGTGGTGGCCGATCTTACCTATTCCCCTCTCTCATACTGGAACTCCATCTGGCTTAAACCAGTGCAGGACCTGTATGTCATGCCACAGTCTCTATGAACTTAATATGTTTATCAGTTCTGTTATGTCTGGAAGATAGTTTCCTTAGAATCATCCATCATCTCAGACTCTTACAGTTTCTCAGCTTCCTCTTCCACCGTTGTTTCCTGAGCCCTGTTCAATGAGATATGTAAAAGTTGTCTTCAACAACAGGGCCTTACCCTCAGTTTGTAGAGAGAAACCAATAGTCATGGCAAAAGGCTAAGATGTTTGGGGTTCTCCATAAGGTCCCTTTGGCCAATGACTTGGCCAATGACTCAACTAGATATGACCCATTCCTGGCACTGGAGGATTTTACTTTGTGGCAAAAGATATCTCGATGTAGCATTGTCTCCTCCAATATTTGATGACTCCCTTTGTATTTATTTCATATATGTATATATTCTAGGAAGCTTCTAGAGTAGGTTTCCATACGGCTCCCCAAATGGCCCTTAGTGTTAGTTGTCCCTCCCCCAAATCTCTCCTTTACCTCTCTCTTCTATTCCCCTCTGCATTTAACCCTCTCATTCCCTTCTCTCCCACTCCCATCTCCCCACAATCATCTATTCTATTTCTTCTTCTTTGGGGTATTTTCCCTTCTCTCCTAGTCCCTTACTAGGTACCTAATCTCTGTGGTTATATGGATACTGAAATGGGTATCATGCACACCAAAGGCTTAAAAGCTAACCCTGATGAGCATCCCTTTCTTTAGATTGTGAATATTTTCTTGTATAATTTTGTTAAAAATATTTTCTGTGATTTTTATCTGGGTTCTTCTCCTTCCTCTATACCTATTATTAGTAGATTTGGTGTTTTCATAGTCTCAGATTTACTGGATGTTTTGTGCCTAGATTCTTTTAGGCTTAACTTTTTTTTTTTTTTTGAGTGAGTTATCCATTTCTTCTACTTGGTTTTCAAGACCAGAACTTCTTTCTTCCATGCCTTTTCATTTGGTGGTGAGGATTACCTCTGTGGTCTTTGTTTGACTTGCTAAATTTTTCACTTCCAGTTTTACTTCAGTTTGGGTTTTCTCTAGTGATTTGGCTCCTTTTAAAAAATTCTAGTTTTATGTCTTAAATTGTTGTCATTGCTTCATTCGACTGTTTGTGTTTTCATGACTTTCATGGGGGTGTTTATTCGTATACTTTTAAGGTCATTGAACATACTCAGAATTGCTATTTTGACGTTCTTGTCTTGTGCTTCATTCGGCTAAACTGCTTTTATCAGAGCCTATTCCAATAGGGTTACCAACTTCTGGAGGGGACGTATTGACTTTGTTTTTCACGTTTGTGTGTTTCCCCAGGATCTAAGCATTTGAAGTGTTTCTTGGTATAGATACCTGGTCCTGTCTTTGTCGGGTGGGTCTTCCATACTTTGGTTACCATTTTTTACTCTAGGTCCCAGCCAAGTGTGGTGGCTGTGGGGTCCTTAATTCCCAGCCAAGTGTGGCACACATAAAATCCCTAGTAGAGAGCAGTATTTAGTCCCAGCCAAGTGCTGTGGGGGTGAGGTCCCTGGTAAGAGCTCTATGCAGGTTGACAAAGAGTCACAAAGGAAAGAAGATGGGCTAAAATGATTTGCTCAGAGATGCAGCTGGAAGGACTAGGGGGTCTTTGACTCTGACCATGAGGCTGGGTCTCTAGAGGATGGGTGTGGGCTATGAGAAGGGGCTCCTGCTGGTAGTCCACAGCAGGACTAATGGTAAATCTGGAGAAACTGGAATGAAGGACGGGAAGGAACATGAAGAAACATGAACTTGAGTTCCAATCTGTGTGGCAGCTGTGGGTCCTTGATGGAGAGATGTCCTGTGGGTCAGTTGAGTCAAAGAGGGTTGGAGATAGGCCAGAAAGAAATACTGCAAGTGCTGCTGGGAAGAACTAGTGGGCCCCTGGAGCCTCACTAAGAGGCCCAGTACCTAAGGGATGAGGATGGTTTTGGAGCAGGGAATCAGGCAGGCAGGCTGCAGCAGAACTAAGAATAAGTCTACAATATGACTCATATGTGCACAAGCTTATAGATTATTTATTTGCAGTATTAGTTGATTCAAATCTATTATCATATTGTATATTTAGAAATTAGTAAAATGTTTTCTCAGATACAGACAGTTTAGAAGGTAAACAAACTTCTTAGGAGAAATAAAATGTTTAGACTTGTACGTGACAGGATCAAGTTATCTATACTAATAATTGCCTATTACATAATTCATATGGCAGTTTCAAAAGTCTGTGTACCTAGATAATGCACACAAAAAAATTAGAAACTATGGATGATGAATATTGTTGCAATGATACATTTTACTGAGTAATACTTTGATATTTTAGGATCTGTTATAATATGAATTATGGGAAAACTTACCAGCAGGTGGTAGCACCAGTTAACAAATATGCCTCTAGTTCACAAAACAAGCGGTTCTGAATAGGTTACTAGCTGCCAGATCAGTCATATTCTACTATATCAGAATATTGAGTTGGAACTTGACAGACCTGATTCCTGTCCCCAGCTGTGTTACATATAGTCTCCATCATTTTAGGAAATGTATTTAATCATGTAGTGCTTAGATGTAAGTAAACTTTAGACAGCGACTCTTCTGGCTTGCATTATTTTAAGAATAGGAAGCACAAATTGTTGATAGATGGTATGAGAAAGGGATAGTGCTATCTAGAGCAGACTGTTTTCTCTCTCTTCTTACCCTCTCCCTAGCCTATTTACTTCTTTGTATTTAGACATATGTTTTCATATATAGTCCCATTAGGGACAAGGTAATCACCATGTTGCCTTTTAAAGAGTATACTTAGAACTACCAAATGATTTTTTTATTGCTCACATATTAACATTTCTGAGTACTTTTAAATTCTGTTTCTTTCCATATGTTGTAAGCTGCTAAGAATGCTGGTATCATTTGGCCTGAGGGAAAGTAGTTCCATGCTCTGAGTACTTTATGTTGTAACCATTTTTGCCTAATATGTATGTATTTGTATACTAAAGCAGAAAATCTTCAGTATACAGGAGGAGAATTCAAATGCTATCCTTAAGGTATTTTTGCAGAAGAAAACACCATCTCTGTATACCACCATATCGAGAATATAGGAACATAGCGAACTGCACTTACTTAGTGAGAAGAAGACAACTAGTCAGATAATTAAAAACCATCATTACCTGGGTCCCCCCAAAAATGAGAGACTTTTTTCTTCAATCCACAGATTTTATTGATCATATACAGTAGACGAAGCACAGTGCTAGGGGTACAAGTCAAGCCGGACACACACAATTTCTAAAGCTGGCAAGGAGTCACAAAGGAAAGAAGACAGGCTAAAATGATTTGCTCAGAGACGCAGCTGGAAGAACTGGGGAGGGGGGGGTCTTTGACTCTGACCAAGAGGCTGAGTCACTAGAGGATGAGTGTGGGCTACGAGAAGGGGCTCCTGCTGGTAGTCCACAGCAAGACTAATGGTAAATCTGGAAAAAAAACGGAATGAAGGACAGGAAGGAACATGAAGGTCCCCTACTTAAGTTCCAACCTGTGTGGCAGCTGTGGGTCCTTGATAGAGAGATGTCCTGTGGGTCAGTGGAGTCATAGAGGGTTGGAGATGGACCGGAAAGAAATACTGCAAGTGCCGCTGAGAAGAACTAGTGGGCAATAGAGCTATAAGCTCTAGTAAATGTGAATAAAACATCAGGCCAGAAAAGGGAGCCTTCAGAGGGAAAGAACCGGTAGGTGGCTGCTTGGGTTGTACCCCAACTGAAGGAAATCAGCTGTGAGGTGTGACTAGCAGAGTCCTACACCAACAGAGCAGACATTTGAAGTTGAGGAGGGAGGTGGAAGGCAGAGTCCTGAAGGTTCTAGGTTTTGCATAACCACTGACAAGTTACTTCGATTGGGTGTGCTTCTTGCTTGCCTTATCCAGCCAATGCACATGACGGTAATCTAGTTTTTAGAGTTATACCGAGAACTAAATGTGAAATTTAGTGCACAACAAACTCTTAAAAGGGGCACTAGCAAGCTGATTTTGCGAGATATGTGTGAAATATAGGAAAGCGGCTCTAGGACACCAAGGTCTGGATGTTGAGTGTTGGATTTATTACAGTAGGATGGGACGCAGCACAGATTCTCACAGAGAGGTGTCAGTGAAACGACACATCGATGGTGTCGTAGCAGCTGTTCCCAGGCTGTTTCAAAACAGAGTGAATGGAGGCATGAGAAGGATGATATCTCAAGAGGACAGATATGAGGTAATGCAAGCTTGGGCTTGGGTAAGGGATTTGGAAAGACTTGATGATTATAAATTGGATGAGAACAAGAGGGGGAAAAGATTAAAGTTCTTCTAGCAACATGAGCCTGGGGAACTAGGAGAAAGGTTGTACGTTTGGCCAAAGGATTTTGTTGTTGTTGTTGTTACTCTTATTGTTTTTTAACACGCTGGAGGAAAGCAGATGCATTTATATTTTATGGGAAAGAGACGGGAAGAAGACACAAAGCACCGGGCAGCAGGGTCCAAGACCAAGGCTGGACATTTCTGTTGGGGATAATCTGTTGACTTTCAAAATGTTCATTGAAACCAGCTGCTCCTACAAAAGGTAGTAGGGGGAAGTGGAACATTTAAAAAAAAAAAAACATATAAAAAGATTCCGAGAAAGAATATCCTGAGGGCTGATAGGAACATTTGGAGAGTGAAACCCTTCCAAGTGTCACAGTAAGCCAAACTCTGTGTACATGAACTTGGAAGAGTAGCTTCCTCTTCCTGTACAGAGATTTTCCCACGTCCTTAAAGTTCCATCCTTATTTGAAATGTCATGGGTGAAATCAAAAGAAAATGCCTGTTGCCAGCATGTAATAAATTAATATCTGGCTGAAGACACGTGGAGTAAGGACTAAAGCAGGCACCTCGCTCTCTGTTAAATGGGGTTTGTAATGTAAAATCAGTGGACTCTTTTTCAAGATCAAGTTGACCACCCATAAAACACGGGGGGAAGAAAGGAGGGGCAGTCCCTCTCAGAGCCTCTGGGAAGACTTCCTGAGCTCTGTGAGTTATGATGTTGGAACAATATGCCACACTTATTTCTATCACATGTTGTCAACATCACCTTATTATACTTTCAGATTGGGCTGTGATCCTTAAATAATTTAAAGACAACCATTTTAAAGGCAGCATTACTGGTATCCAAAGAACATATAAAAATCACCAATTATCCAAATATATTTATTCTAATAAACACTGTTGTCACACTATAGAACATTTCTATGTCTATAAAAAGTTGCCTACACTGCTTTTTTGCCCTCTAACATTTCTCTCTTACTCTGGTCTCTGGCAATCGCTATCATCTTCTCATTCAACTAGGTTAAACTTTTCTAGAACTTCATATCAATAGCACTGTGTAGTTCTGTGCCTGGTTGGTTTTTTTTTTTTGCCTACAATCTGCTCTTAAAATTCATCTGTGTGGTCCATTGTAGTGATTGTGTGTCTACCATCCTGGCATTCAGTAGGCTCAGGCATGAGGACCATGATATTGAGGGCAGGCTAAACTGTGTAGTGAGTAGAGACCAGCTTGGCCTACATAGGGAGACCCTTGTCTAAAATCTAAAATAGAATTCACCTGTAATACATATATAAGCAGTCTTATTCCCATCACCCCCTTTTGATTAATCACCATACTTCATTAATAATTTTAGTATATCCCTGATATCTTCTTCCATGATCCATTCCAGGATGCCATATTATATTTAGTTGGTATATCATTTTAATTTCCCATAGGCTGTAATTGTTTCTCAGACTTTTTTTTGGTTTTGGTAACATTGACAAGTTAGAGGGAATTTGACAAGAATTTTTGGAGAATGCTCATGAGATTAATTTGCTAATAGTTTTCATTTGATTGGAGCTAAGGGTCTTTAAGGGTACTTACTGTATGTAACTACAGGATTGAGTTAATTAGTCTCTTTATCACTGGGCCCAAAATACACAAGACCACTTAATGGAGGACTTGTCTAGGCTCATGGTTTCAGAGGTTTCAACCTTTATTTTCTTGGCCCTATGCACTTGGTTGGAACATCATGGCTGTGGCTGTATGTGGTCAAAGTTTTCACATCATGGCAAACAGGAAATAAGGAAAGACATAGGGGAGGGGTTGGAAACAAGACACCTTCAAATAACTCCAACTTCGGTGCTTTACTTTTAGAATAAAATCTCACTTCCTGAAGTTTCTAGAGCTTTTTAAAGCCCCCCTCATTGGGGGACCAAGCATTGCACATACAGGTCTGTGGAAGACATTTCATACTCAAGTAACATCCTCAAGCCCTCAGCCCAGAAAGTCTCACTGAAAATTGCCTGTAGTCCAAGAGTTCCCAATGTTTACAGTTCCAGTGTTTTTCAAAAGCTTAAGTTCAAAGTTTCTTCTGAGACTTAAGGCAAATTTTGCTTGTGAAGCCCTGTAAAATGACCAAGTCACACACTTCCAAGACAGAAGGCCCAGCATACACATACTCTGTAATCTGTCTAGACTATTGTTCTGTGTAGTCTTGAAAATGATGTGTTTTGTAGATGTTTAAGGGACTGTTGTGTTATGTCTGTTAGGTCTAAGGAGTCTGCCAAACAGTTTAACTCTGCTAGTCACTCTGGGGTGTTTTTCCATTGCTGAAAGTAGGGGGTTAAAGTCTCCGACTATGACTGTATTTAGACTTTTACCTCATTTCATGTTTATCATACTTTATATATTTAGGCACTCTAATAATGCATACATACAAACTTAAAATTGTTATTTATTCTTGACAAAGTAGCTATTTTTTCATGATATAATGTCTTCCCTGTAGCTGGAGAATTTTTCTCCAGCTCCCACCACCAAGTCCCGCCAGTCCCAGAGCCCACTTATAAAACAAACACACAGACTCTTACATTATTTAAACTGCTTGGCCATAGCTCAGGCCTATCATTGTCTAGCTCTCACTCTTATATTCAGCCCATTTCTATTAATCTTTACTTTGCCACGTGGCTCGTGGCTTACCAGTACTTTACATCTTCCTTGTCTTGGCAGTGGCTCCAGCTGGTCTCCCTTTCCTTCCTCCTTCCTCAATTCTCCTCTCTCCTTGTCCCGCCTATACTTCCTGCCTGATCACTGGCCAATCAGTGCTTTATTTATATCGAGCGATATCCACAGCACTTCCCTGTCTCCTTTCATAGTTCATTTTATGTTTTACTTTATAGTACCCTTTCAGTATTACTTATTTGTATCTTGTGTTTTCATCCCTTGCCTTTCAGGGGTTTTTTAAATTAATTTTTATGTGCATGGGTGTTTTGTCTGCATGTACATCTGGGCACTATGTCCATACTTGATGCTCTTTGAGGCAAGAAGAGTGTGTCAGAGCTCCTGGAATTGGAGTTACAGTTATGAGCTGCCATGTAGTGCATGGCATCAAACCTGAGTCCTCTGGAAGAACAGTGCTCTTAACTACTGAGCCATCTCTCCAGCCTCCTTTATGGTTTTTGATATATTTTATGAATGTTTGTAGATAGCATTGAGTTTGTAAAGGAAATCTTCTGATTATGAGAAGCTATTTTGAAATGATAGCAACTTCACATTAATTATAAAGGAAGCATGCAATAAGTGCTGATAAAAACACTTTATAAGTGTACTCCATTCCCTTGCATATTTTGAATTGTTTACATTTTATATATATGTACGTTAAGTACATCTTAGCTTATTATTCTATTTTTATCTTCACATTAAGAATACAAGTGACTACAGAACATTTTGAATTTTGAAGCCTTTTTAATTTCTACAGTTACTACTGGGATTATAGAATATATTTTCTTTCCTTTTCAAACAATATTTTTATTCTTTGAGAATTTGATATACTGTATTTGAACATAGTCACCTTCCTCCCCAAGCTCTTCCCATATCCAGCATCTCTATCTTTCCCTCCTTACTTCCAACCCAACTTTGAGTTTTCTTCTTCTCCCCCACCCCCATCAAGTTTAATTTGTATTCCCAACTAGTATTGAGAGTGGGGGTCTGCCTTGGTGTGTGGTTGACCTAAGAGGAGTCACGTCATTAAAGAAAAGTGACTACCACTCTCCCAGCAGCTGTCATGGGTCAATAGCGCCTCAATTAGTGATGGGATTTCATGCCCACATCTCCTGCTCTGTGCTAGGGTTTTGTCTTACTTGGGCTTTCATGGGTCTTGTGCATGTCGTCACAATCACTGAGTTCGTATCTGCAACTGCCCCGTTATGTCCAGAGAACACTGCTTTCTTAATGTTATCCACCACTGCTGGCACTTGCAATCATTCTGGCGACTATTACACCAGTGGGCATATCTTGTCAGGCCAGGTGTTGTAATTTGCAGAGTTCACAGCTGGATGAGAATGAGGACTGCTTTACTCCTTCAATAGCATGTATAGCAGTTTCCAGCACCAGGAAATCTAGCCAGTGGGGCTGAAGCTTCCAGGTCAGTACCAATTTGATTTCTCCATGTTCTGTGACTCAAATATGTTCTGTCTTCAGCAATATGATCTTATCATCAAGTTCTGGAGTGTAACCAAGAGTATTGGTGATAACCTGTAATGCTGTGTATGACCTCATTCTTCAACATCTCAGAAAGAGGTATAACCTATTCCTGGCACTGGGGAGTTGGGCTGGGTGTGTGGAGGGAAGGATCAGGCCAACAAACTGAAATTGACCCTGGAGAAGGATGTGTGGGGTATGGCTGGATGGAGAGATTGCATATAGTCTGGGAGAGACTTATGATCTGTGATGGGCAGAATGGGTCCTGGGGGAAGACTACAAATTGGTTGCAGCACAGGCAGAGATAGCTAGACTAAACTGGGGAACTGGATGTGGGACCTGGATCCGAGGGTCGTGAAAGGCATGGAGAGGGGGAAGGTCAGGCAGACTCAGAGGGCTAGACCTCAGAGAAGAATGTTCAGGACCTGGCTGTGTAGAGAGGCTGACTGTGGTGTAGACACAGTTCTTATATAACAATGTTATGTTAATAATCTGCCTTTCCAGAAAACAAAACTCTAATGTATAGTGTTGGATGATTTCAGTCATGTAAGTTCTCCCACTGTGGCTGATCTCAACATGATGCCCTCATGGCTTGGTGACAGTCAGTCCTTGTGAGTCTGCACAAGCTGACTCGCTCATCTTGAGACAGACACTTTGACATTCAAGCCTAGGTGGGTGAAGCACCTCCATCTGTCCGCAGGACACTAGATTTAAGTAGCCCGTGTCCTCTGATTTAATTAGCATTATCAGCTGACAGATTGGATAGCAGCTATCGCATACTCTACCTTTGGCTACATATAAGTTGGTAATTATTTTTGGAGATAGTATGATTATTTGTGCCTCTATAGGTGCATTTTTGATGCCATAATTAGACTGAAATATATTGTAACATAAAATTACAATTTAAAGTTAATATTTTAGTGGCATTGTCTACAAAACAAATGTGTATTTTATCTGATATTTTTGAAAACAGACAAAACACAAAAGTAATTAAACATTGTCCTCACTGCATGTCCCCGAGATAAACACTATTCACATTGTAGTGTTTCAAATTTACATTTTCCTTCCAAAGCTTGTCAAAGTAGTTTGATAATCCTGAAAATATGTCCACATGACTTGTTGTAGAATATTAAGGTGTGTTACTTTTGTTTATGTTGCATTTGTTTAACTCTGTGAAGTTGTGTTACTGTGCCTGTCTAAAACCCCTGATGGTCTAATAAAGAACTGAATGGCCAACAGCAGTGCAGGAGAAAGGATAGGTGGGGTTGACAGGCAGAGAGAATATATAGGAGGAGAAATCTGGGAGAAGAGGAGATCTAGGAGCCAGAGAAGGAGGAGGACTCCAGGGTCTAGCCACCCAGCTCCACAGCAAGCCACAGAGTAAGAGTAAGATTTACAGAAGTAAGAGAATGGGAAAAGCCCAGAGGCAAAAACTAGCAGGGGATAATTTAAGTTAAGACAAGCTGACAAGAAATAAGCCAAGTTAAGGCTGCAGCATTCATAATTAAGAATAAGCCTCTGTACGTGATTTATTTGGAAGCTGGGTGGCAGGCCCCCCAAAAGAGTTAAAACAAACAACACTGTTACTGATATTTGTGTACAAGTCTTTGTGTAAACAGGCTTTTAATTCTCTTTGATGATATATATGGGAATGAAATAGCTTATATTTACCTTTTTGAAGGGCATCTAAGCTATTTTCCAAAGTGGCTGTAACACTTTATTTTCTGACCAGCAACAGATACAGGTTCCAATTTTTCCAGGTTTACCAACGCTTGTCATTCTAGTGGGTGTGGTGTCTCACTGCTTCATTTGTATTTCCTGGTTACCAATCATGTGAAATACTTTTATGTGCTTATTGGCCACCTGTATGTTCTCTTTGGAGAAAAATCTGTTCATAATCCTTTGTCTGTCTTTAGATTGAATGTTTACCACTTTAGTATTGAGTTGTGTATTTTATATGTTTGGGGTATAAGTTCCTGAATGCATACATCTTATAAATATTTTCCACCATTCCCTGGGCTGTCTCTTTTCTCTCTTGACGATGTTCATTGAGGCACAAAAGCTTTTCATTTGGACAAAGTCCCACTTATTCAAGTTCTCTCCTTTACTTGTCGTCTTGGTGTTATACCTAAGAAATCATGGCTCAACACAAGGTCATGATTTATCACTATGTTTTTTCTAAATATCGTTTAATAATAATTTCAGCTAATCAGTAAGTATAAAGTCTTAATCCCTTAGAGTTATTTATGAGTATGTTGTGAGTTGGAGTTCCCAGATTCCTTTTGTTGTAGTTTGTACATGCACTTTCATTGAGAAGACTGTTTCCACATTGGATTGTCCTGGTCACTAGGTTGAAAATTAATTAACTGTATATGTTAGTTATTGTTTATTCCTAGTGTGGTGATTTGAAAGAAAATAACCCCCAAAGGGAGTGGCAGTATTAGGAGGTATGACATTGTTGGAGTAGGTATGGCCTTGTTGGAGGCAGTGTGTCACTATGGGAGTGACTTTGAGGTCTCATATATGCTCAAGCCATGCCCAGTGAGATAAACTTTTTCCTGTTGCCTGTGCAAGATATAGACTCTCAGCTACCTCTCCAACACCATGTCTGCCTCCACACTGCCGTGTCTCATCATGATGATAATGGACTAAACCCCTGAAACTTTAAGTCACCCCATTAAATGTTTTTCTTTATGAGAGTTGCCATGGTATTGTCTCTGCACAATAATAGAAACCCTAACTAATACACCTGGGTAACCAATTCTTTTCAGCAATATAAGTGGAAACATACTCAGAATTGGTGAGTTCTCTATTACGTTTGAAGTAAATGACAACAGAACTATAATTCAAATGCATGTCTGTGGGATCAGAAACCCAGCATCCTTCCTTTCCTCTTTAAAAGGAAATACAGCCCCTGTTCTCCTAACCCATTAACATTTTATAATGTGCTTTCTGTTCCCATCATCCTGCACAGTCAGTGTTTGTCTTTACAATGTTTCCTGTGACCATGGTGGCTCCTTGTTTATCTGGACTTGTTCTCTTCATTCACCTACTTCTGGGTAGTTAAAACTCCCTATAAGCCCCCAATAAAGATATTTAATGTTTGAAGATATTGTAGCTGGAATAATAGAGAATTAAAAAATACATCCACCTATCTGCTAGTAGTTTTACAAAACTTAAACTAGAAAACAAAGATAAATCCCCACACCTAAAAGCCTAACTCATGGTCCCTGGTTTAAAAACAGTATTTTATATGTATGTGTGAGAGAGAGGGGGAGTGTTTGTGTGTGTGTGTGTGTGTGTGAGAGAGAGAGAGAGAGAGAGAGAGAGAGAGAGCATGCACCTGAGGAGGCCAGTTGTGTAGTGCTGGGAACTGAAATCAGCTTCTTTGCAGGAACAATGCATGCTCCTAACACCTGAGTCACCTCTTGATCCCCACATAGTCCCTCCTTACAAGGAACTCAGCAAATATACTATAAAACCAAATCTATCTTTATGGATTAAAAGGCACTTTAAGCCAAATCCTGCAGAGCGGACGCACTGAAGAGGGAAACACAGCACTCTCCCAAGCACACTGAGTTTTAAGCTGAAGCCATACCTGCATCACTCACTTGCCTTTTCTGTCTGAGTTCTTCAACTTGAAGTACAAGAAGTACATGCCTTCTCTGTTTGAGTTCTTCAACTTGAAGTACACAGGAAACTTGCCTTAGTCTGCTTGCTGTGCAATGACTATATAAGCCAAATGCTCTTGTTCAGAAGTTCCTGAGTGCATTCAAGTCTGCAGGACCATGCTCACTTTTGCTCAAGGCTCTAAAGATGAACAACGAAAGTACCTCAATGAGCAACTGAAGACTTTCTCCATGCAGAGAAAAAGACTTTTCACATAGCAAAGCATCTGCACGCCACTCTCTATGGTTTGTTTTTCCAGGCCTGAGACCTGTCACTTACAATTCCATGTCCCTCTCTTCTGGTTTCAAATCTCTCCAGGGGAGCAAATTCTTCCAGGGAATGAACTGAGCTTGCAGTGTTTGCTGGATGCTCCTCTTTGGTGACAGGGGCTGCTGTGTTCCCTTCATTGGAGTTTATGTTCCACTCCCAACCCCCTCAGCCAATGACAGCCCTGGCTCCTGTGTCCTGCTCTTCCTTTATAACTATTAGACCACAGTTTCTATTTCAGAGGCTGCTTAGACAGATGGGATCAGCTACACTTTAAAAAGTCCACCTGTAGTTTTGACAGTAACCACAGGGAATTTGTGCTGCCACTGTGGAGATCAGCGATGGAGATTCCTTAAAACTAAAAATAGATCAACCATGTGATCCAACCATGCCTCTCCTGAGCATAGACCAGAGGACTCTGAGTCAGCAGACCACAGGGAGACTTGCACATCCATGTTTATTGTAGCATTATTTATAAGAGCCAAGATAGGGAACCAGATTAGATGCCAGTGAGATGATGAATAAAGAAAATGTGGTATACATACACAAGGTGTTTAATTCAGCCATAAAGAATGAAATGACAACATTTTTTTCCAGGAAAATGGATGGAACTGGAGATCATGTTAAGTGAAATAAGAAGGGCTGAAGAGTCAATTATCACACATTTTCTCTCATATGAGGAATCTAAATTTAAATGCATATGTACATGCATGTGAGCACACCCAACACAAACACACACAGATGCTCACTGTGAAAGCACAGGTATGCTATTTGAGAGGAAGGAAGTGGCCAGTGGGAGGTAGGAGGAGGGAAAAGTTAGGGTTACATTGGATGACCCCTCACTCATGGCACTAGTTCCTACACCAGTCCTGATGTAGCCCGTTCTCACTAGAAGGCAGTGAGTGTATGCAAATTTTCAAATTATCCTCAGTTTATTCAAGTTCAGGACTATACATTATATGAATCAAGTCTCTCCTATGCAAGTTCGATGATCACTATTAGATTTCATCACCCCTGTTTCAACTGGAATTTCTGTAATCAGAACGGAACATGCTTTTGCTGAATGTGTCCGGTGCCAGGTCCGCCGTGGTTCATCCCTCACTGTGGAGAGTCTAGGAATATTCACCGAGTAACAAAACCTGCCACGGGAGGAAGGGATTCATGGGAGCTGCTCTTGTCTATTCTCTGTAAGTGGTTCCGTCGTGTCAACAAGGCTGACACTATCACTGCTTATTAATTAGAAAAAAGACAGGTTCTACCAGCATTTTTTTTTTCTGCTGCGTCAAACAAAATCTCAGTTGTTGAACTCAAATGTTTGAACGTGTTTTATGCACCTAATGTAGGATCACTGCAGAACAAAGGGCGCATGGGAAGCTGATTTATTTGCCCAGGAAGTTCTAAGATAAAGACGTTCAAACAGAAGAGCACAGCATGTTTGAGTTTAAGGCGAGATGGAACCAGAAGTTCCCATGAACAAGACGATGGGGAGCATCAATGACTTTTACTCTCTGGTCTCCACCCTCTTTCCTCCTCTTTGATGAGAACTTGTCTGAGATGCTAGGGAAGATTAGAGGCACTACTGCCTGTGTTTCTCAGCTTCCTGCCACCGTGACACCTGAGAAAAACCACTTAACAGGGAAAAAGATTCATTTTGGCTAATGGCGTGAGAGATTTCAGTCCATGGTCAGTTGGCTCCATTGCCTTGTGCCTGAGGCTAGGCAGAATATCATGACAACTAGAGAATGTGGCCACCATGGCTCTGTTTAAATTAATAACCTCTATGTCCCCATGCAGGACCCTTTTTAGCTTCTGCCCACTTTAACTTGGGCATGTGATTTGCTTTGGTGGGTAGAATATGGTAGATGTGAAGTTGTGACGGTTGGAAGCTTAGACCTCAAAAAGTGTGAGCGCTTCTTCTCTGTGGTTCTCATGGTAACATGCCTGAATTACAGGCTTCCTCCCTGAGAGGCCACCTGAGCAGACCTGGGTCATTCCAGCTATGGTAGATCACCTAACTCGCAGCTCACCTGCCATTCACCACAGCCACATGAATGAGCCTGGTCCAAATCTAATCGATTTGTATGTGCAATACTTTTGCCAACTTGTAGGCTTATGAAAAAAAAGTCATATTCAGACTCATGTTTTAAGATCCTGTGTTAGACAGCAATGGTAACTGCTTCTGACCATTATTCATACTATGAATGGGGTAAACTGAGAATAGCTTTTCCCAGGTACAATCACAATTTAAATATTAAGTGTTTTAAGCAAATTAAGTTAAATCTGAGGCAGCATCTGGGTTTGGGAAGATTGTAATTCTAGGTGCTGATATCTAGCTTTGTCTTTGTTGGGTGGTGTTTTGTTCCTTGGTTTATGTTGCCCTCTCTGGTTCTTAGGAGAGTATGGTGGCTGTTTGTTATCTATAGGAAATTCTTTTGGGATGCTGCTAGGTGTAGCCACTGGAGGTTCTGGGTAAAGTGTGTTTCTAGGTATTGGGAGCTGAATGGGGATGGGCTAAGAGGGAATGGGGGCTGAGGGATCCACAGGGAAGAAGGAAAGCAAGGTGTTCCACTAGAATCTACTTAGTCCCCTGAGAATGGTGGCAAAGAGTGAGGAGAAGCCACAAGGTAGTCTGCTACAGAGCTAGGGATAAATGCTCTGTCATTGGATTCGGAGGAAAAAATGGAGGGTGAAGATCCAAAGCTTGCCTACTTGCTTGGTTGGCTTACTTGTTTTCTGGCAGGCTGGGCTGGTGGGTTTCCTATAAATGCTTACTAGAGTTGGGATTAGGGAAAATGGGATGAATTGGAGAGAAGTTTGGAGAAAATATTCATGATCTGCTAGAGATGGGGTCGAAGAAGAGGGAGGGCCCATGGCAGGTGGACTGGTACAGAGCTGGGGGTGAGACTGGGCATTGGATTTGGAAGAGAAGGAGAGGGGAAGTTAGCCTACTTATTTCCCTGGCTGGAGTGGTCGATGGATTCCTAAGGAATAATTTTTGTACATGTTTGTGTGTATGTATCTGTGGGTGCATATGTATGTGGCATGGGGTGTTTTTCTATGATTCTCCACCTTATCTTTTGAAATAGAGTCTCTCACTGAACCAAGTGCTCACCAATTTTGTTAAACTGGTTGGTCAATGAGCTCTAAGGAAGAACCTGTTTCTATGTCCTCAATTTGGAGTTACAGATGTGTGCCACTGTGCCTGGCTTTTACATGGGTACTAGGGATCTGAACACAAGTCCTCCTGCTTGCACAGCAATCACTTTATTAACTGATCTATTTTCCTAGTCCTTAATTTTATTATTTTTTCTTTTATAAATTATTATAATTTATAATAATTATATTAGGTTTGTTCATCTTATACGTAGTCTTCATTTTTAATAAGTGGTCCCAAACTAAGCTTTTAAGTCTAAAACTGTAGTTTTAGTGGTGCATAAAGTCTAATTTTATAAATATTTTAAGAACCTTCCTTTCTTGGCTCTGACCACACTGCCCTGGCCAGAGTAATGTTTTGATTCCTATTAGCAAAAACCAAAACAGGTAGTTCTTATTGTGATTGGTGTGCCTTTTTCACTGACTTGGAGGTTGTCAGTTCTTTTGCCTCATTCAGTTAGATTTTATTTATAGTTATAATTATATTTATAATGTCATTTTGTTGCGAACTCTGTTATTCTAGTGACATTTTTCTTACAGTCAAGTAGAGTAGGAAGATAGAGCAGAAAAGTGATGCTCAAGCGATTACATCTTATTAGGTTATAGAACTAACAATTACTAACCCTCTGTAATATTCTAAGTTGTATGAAGTATGTTTCAATTATTATATAATTGCATTGTCATAATCTGTTGGGGGATAATCAATCACACTGTGAACCTTGTGTTTGCATTTGTGTTAAATAAATTAAAATTAGCCTTGGGTCAGGAGGCTGCATTAGCAACTAGTTGACAGAAAGTAAGCATCAGAGGGCATCTGGGAGAGATAGAGAGGCACGGGAAGTAGTAGCGAGGGATTTGGAGTGATGCAACATTTTGTGGTTTGGGAAAGCAGAAGCATAGGTCTTCTGTAGACACCAGCAAGGAGAGAGGGTTAGTTAGTTGCTACTCAGCCTCTCTGAGCTAGCAGGTTTTCACAGCAGCCTTTGAATCTTGAGTCTTATTCATAATTAGAACGATAGAGATTTAGTTAAAGCTACCTTTAGTGGCAGAAACAGGGCTGGTGCCTTTGGGAGCAGAATTCTCACCAGGCTGTGGCCTGAGTGGCCACGATGCTTCTAGAGAAGCAGGCTGGTAACTGCAGAGTTGCAATTGCTGACTGAGATAGCCATAGATTAAGGTACAGCCACTGTGCTGAAGAGAAAACAACAATAATCATTTAAGTGTCTCTCTTTGATTACAGTTTAAAGAAAACTTGGTTTCTGTGAACTGGACAGCCTTGAGAGAAAGAGAAGAATGCAGACTGTGGCATTCCTTGTATATGATCTTCTGAAGCACCAAGCTATATTGCCAGGCAGTACAGCAGAGCCACAAGAAGAAAGGGTAATGTTTTAATCACTCTGTGATTTACTGGAAGAAAATGTTTGATAAGATATAAAAATTAATCTTTATGGGAGTATTGAAGCAACACACACAAAATCTAGAGACTGTCAAGTCTACATTCATCCTATGAGCACAGGCCTGTTGGAGCTCCTTTGGTGCTGGTCCCCACCCACCATCTAGTTCACCAAAGACACAGAGCCTGCCTCTTTTCCCTCATGGGCCACTTGCTGCATGAGGGTGTGATGGTGTTGTTTTTGTTTGTGTGGGTTTGCTTGCTTGTTTTAGTGGTCACTCTAGTCTCCATGAAATACATGGCTGCAGGAAGCTCCTTGCCTTTCCAAATGTCATCCCCCATGCCCCAAAGGAGTATGTCACAGTCTATGTCCTGAGTCCATGCAGGGGAGGTGCTAGCACTGCCTTTGTGTACATTATGTGCTACAGTTTATTTGTAAGCCTACTGACTTAGTATTTTTTTTTTTATTTTTGAATGGTCAGCCCTGTGCGATGCCCCCACCCCCACCCCCCGGTTTTTGTTCTCCCATCGTGAAGGCTTTTGTTCTCCTGGGTAGTGGGTTGAGGTATCGAGGCAGCCAAGTCTTATCTGTATAGACTCGAGCCAAAGTTGATACAAGTGCCCACTATACAAAAAGAAAGCAATAGTAATAGGGAAATTGGGGGGGATAGAGAGTTGAGGGTGGTAGAAGGAGTTCTGGGAGCAGGAGGAAGACACTCTAGCACTGAGGAGGCAGTAAGAAGCAGATCTCTAGGGGTGCAAGGCCAGCCTTCTCCACATAGTCTGCTCCAGGCTAGCTAGGGTTGCATACTGATACCCTATAGCAAAAGCAAGCAAACAAAATTTTGCCAGACTGGGGGTAGAAAGACACCTCAGTAGCTAAGAGCACTTTCTGCTCTTTTAGAAGACCAGGATTTGGTTTCCAGAACCCACATGGTAGCTCACAACTGTCTGTAACTCCTGTTCCAGGTGATCTGATGCCCTCTTTAGGCATGCTACACACTTGGTACATAGACATACATGCTGGCAAAATACTCATACATATAAAATAAAAAATAAATCTTTAGAAAATGTTTGCCAAAGTGAAATTTTAAGCTTATTTGACTCCTGATAGTTAACAAAAATCGAACCACCTCCAAAAAATGCTCAACAGTAACCAACAAGTATTGCTGGAGAGACAGGGTTCCATTCATCTTTCTGAGTATTATAAGGTAAATCTTGAACCAACTCAACTTAATACAGTGATAACCAGCATCGATTAATTGTGTTGACATAACTTGTTCTGACACAAATGAGTCCTAGCATCCCTCTAGGAAGCTTGACATTTTGTCCCAATCCCCAAACAGTACCTAAAATACTACCAGCACCGAATTTTTCTTTCCTGGGAACAGAGGGCTCCTGAAGAAGACGGTGTTTTGGGAGAGCCTTGAGGCAAGCTGCTGCTTTCTGCTGTCTAGATAGAATGAAAGTCTGTCAGGTAGGTAGACACATCTCATGACTATTGCAGCAGTGACTGACATTTGAAAGGTTCTGAACTATGTGATTAATGAAGACAGTAAATGATTTATTTGATTGTTTTTGAGACAGGGTCTCACTATGTAGCCTTGGCTGGTCTGGAACTCACAGTGCTCCTGCCTGCCTCTGCCTCCTTAGTGTTGAGATTAAAGGCATGTGCCACGACACACCAGCATGCAGTGAATGATTTAACAGCCTTCTCACCCTAACAATATCCAAACCCACAACGAGAAATATAAAGTACTTTCAAGAGTTTTCCTCCAAATGTGGTGGCTCTCATGCTTTTAAACCCAGCAGTCTAGAGCAAGAAGTAGGTAGATCTCTGAGTTCCAGGCTAGCCAGGGCTACACAGTGAAACCCTGTCCAGAAAAATAAAGTTGGGTTTGGTAGCTCACATTTTTAGTCCTAGAATTTGCACGTGAGAGGCAGAGGCAGACAGATCTCTGTGAGTTTGAGCTAGTATGATCTACACATGGAGTTGCAGGTCATTCAATGACACTGTCTCAAAACAAAACAATAAGAAGTCATGTTTGGGGATCCAGACTCTCAGACTCTGCAGAGGACCTGAGAGAGAGAGAGAGAGAGAGAGAGAGAGAGAGAGAGAGAGAGAGAGAGAGAGAGAGAGAGAGAGAGAGAGACTGATTGTCTTGACATCCCTTCACAAGTGCTCTGTGTCACATGCATTCTCTTTCTCTCTCTCTCTCTCTCTCTCTCTCTCTCTCTCTCTCTCTCTCTCTCTCTCTCTCTCTCTCTCTCACACACACACACACACACACACACACACACACACACACACACACACACACACACACTGTGAATAAATGTAAACTGTGCATCATGGTACACACCTTTAAGTGGATCCCTATAAGTTCCAGGTCAGCCTGGGGGACACAGCAAGCTGGAACTACATTATATTCCAGTTCTTCTGAGAAGAAAGCTGTAAAAATCCTTGAAATAGTCAAGAAGCAGTAAATTCTATCTAAGTTAATCTTAGTCCTTAATCGAAATTAAAGTTAAATGCTGCCTCCTCCACCTCTGCATTGGACTTTTATCAGTCTATGCTTTGGGACATCTTCGTATTCCAACTTTCAGTCATAGAGACAGAGTACAGCCTCCAGACACAAAATGACACATTTTTGTGGGAAGGAAAACAGGAACTGCTGCCCTTATGAGAGTGAAAGCAAGCAGGCAGGCTTTCCTACTTTTCCTCACACAATGCTGCTGGGACGTGCAGTTTCTTAAGCTCCTCCCCTCCTCTTCTGCTGTCCTTTTGCAGGTCACAGGCCTTGCAGGATGTTTGGTTCCCAGTATGAGAGTTTGGGGTCTCTGGAGATCTTGGTCACAGAATATCTGGAGGGTAACCGACCTCCAACCCAAATCACAGACATTTACTTAGTTCCCCAAGATCTAACTGTAACTGCTGACCCAAATAGACAGAAAAAGGAGAACCCAGACAACCTGGCTCTGCACTCAACTCAGCTCATGCTATTCAACTTGATGAATGGTCTCCCTTTTCTTTCATCACTTTTTATGGAAGGGTAGTCTTTGGGTACATTCTCCCATCTCTGAACCTAGGTTTGTTATGCCTGATTGGATTCTTGCCACTGCATACACTTTCCAATTGACGTGCCAAATATTTTGCTTATTGATAATGTTTTTATTCTAGTTTTAAGACACACACGATTTCTTTACAAACACCAATGGGTAACTCCCAACTTTAGGAATTTCACAAAAACATCTACATTGAGGCATCCAGGCTATCACTCACAGTGAGTCAAATGGTAAAGCCAGACATGGTAGTCCAAGCCTGTCATGCTAATACTTTGGAAGCTGAAGCAGGATCAATAGTTCATGTCCAGCCTGGGCTACATATCAAGTTCCAACCCAGCCTCACTACATACTTAGACCAAATAGGGGGAGGGAAGGAGGGGGAAGTCAGAGAGTCAATTGGAAAAAGGAGAGAGAGAGACAGATAGACAGAAACAGAAAGACAGAGAGAGACACAGAAAAATAATTGATTTTGAAGTAGAATAAGGCAGAAAATACCAATTATTAAATACTAATTTATTGATTTATTTAGTGATTTACTTAAAACACTGCTTGTACTACCTGTTTGCCAAGAGTGACTTCACTTGCTCCCTGGGTCAGAATGACCTGGAGAAACAACTGAAAGAATGGGTTGTGGCCCTTAACAACCTGATGACTTCCACACAGGATTCTGTAAAACTTCATTTGCTTGCCCATTCCACCTTCTAGTTTTAGAGAATAAAAAGAGAACCCAAAGTCCTCGACCCAGGGCTTAGGCCTTTAAGGAGCTTTCCTAGCTTTGCTCCATGGTGTGTGTGACATCTCTTCTCTACTGCTCTCACTGGTGTCAGAGAGCCTGTTCCAGACAGATTGCTGCAATGAATTTCTTGTTCAGGGACATGCCTGTTGGTTTTCAGAACTGTGTAGAATGAGTCCTCCTATCTATAACCCTGGGAGAAATTAATTACTTAATTCATTTACTGGCTTCTCTTTTGAGACAGAATCTGACCATGAAAACTTGGCTAGATTGAACTTGCTACATAGCCCCGGTTTGTTTCAAACTTGAGGTAATTCTCCTGATTCAGCTTTCTGAGTTCTGGGATTGCAGGCTTGTGCCACCATATCCAACAATTGGTCTACTAATTAAAAATAAATAAATCTATTTATTTTAGAAATAATCAATGCTTAAAATATAATCACAATTTGACTGTTAATACACCAAGTTCTCAGGAAAAACTATAGGAAGTTTTTTTCTCTCTCTCTCTATTTGCCATCGACTGCAATTCAAAAATCAGAATATCAGGTTTTGGCTTCGAGTCTGTATTTAGAAAGTTGTGTTTAGGCACTGGGTGTAGTTGAAGACACCTGTAACCCCAGCATTTGGGAGACTGAGGCAGGAGGACCATAAATGGGAGGCTAGACTAGGCAATATAGTAAGATTCTATTTCAAAAAAATAGTCATGAGGGCCAGTGACACAGCTCAGCTGGTAAAAGCACTTAATGCACATGCCTGACAACATAAGTTCAATCACCAAACTCAGAGTAGATGGAGAAACCTGTCAGTACTCACGCAGTCGGTGTCCACAGTTGGTGTCCTCAGAGGTGGTGTAGGGACTGGCATATCTGGAGGGCCCCCTTCAGGTTGGCCTTGGCACAAGTCTGGCAGGAGTGGACCTGTAAAATAAGCTGGAAGGTGGGTGGAGTCAAAGGGGGCTCTAGTTTCCATCAAGCCAGACTTTTTGATACAGTCGCAGAACTCTTTCCCAGGAACATGCAGGTATCTGTGTAACAACTAGAATAGATTTACATCATGGTGTCACAGCAAAAAGCCTCTATGCAGACCTAAAAGCTGGGACCAGTAAAATCCACAGAAATTTAAGAACTTCTGTAAACTGTTTGTAGTCTTGGGGGGAAGAGCTGTTAAACTGGTGAGGCTATCAGTACCCTAGTCAACAAATGCCAGAGATCTGAGAAGGATAAACAGATGAGCAGAAGTGAGACAGCTTTCCAGCTACCTAGGCAGTCCCAGGTTTCTCCATGGTCATTAGGGGACAGAGGTCCCAAAGGCAGTACCAGTCTTCTCCTGCCAAGTCTAGATCTGACAGACTTTCCTGTGGGGTAGGAATTTAAGGAGAGTGACCTACCTTGTCTTGGCAAAGCAGGAAAATCAGTTCTCTCATGTCCTGTTTTTGTTTTTTTTTTGTTTTTTCAGTCTAGACAGGGTCTGGGCAACAATAAAGGTACAAAGCAGTTATCTGCTCCGTGGCTGACTTTGCTACCCTTACAACAAGCTCTAGGTGAGAGTTCTTCTGTGGCCATCTTTGGAGGAGATACAGGATGCTGCTAGGAGCTGGCATGTCTCTATCATGAGAATATTTTTTATTAAAATACCATATTCTCAGATCTCTGAAGTGTTTGAAGATCAGGGTATAATTATCTGTTAGGTATATCTTAACTAGACAAATATTGTTTAGGCTTAACTTAATATTGTTTAGGCTTAGCTTTGAAATCATACATATATATATATATATATATATATATATATATATATATGCACTAAATCTGGACATATAGTTTACCCAATTAGTTACAGCTTACTGATGTTAGTAAAAGCAAGAAGATTAGAAGGAATATCTCAGTCTCTAGTGTTCAGCTGTGGTCCTAAGACATAGAGCATACTCATAATTCATGGAGGGCAAAACCAAGTTTTAACATTGTAAACAATTTAGTGTTTTTAAAATCAGTAATAAGGGGAATACCTTTTATGTTACAAAATCTGGCTCTCAGCAAGATGCATTTCTGTACATGGAATGCATGGAGGTGCAGCTTTAATATCTCAGCAAACCAGCATTGTTTTAAATCATATCTTTTATAAACTTTGTTTTTATTACAGGACAGGAATTGATAATTGATAATACAGAAAAATATGCTGGAGACCTAATGTCTCCTTGGTGGGGCCACTCCATGTGGTCACCTTTAAGGTGGCGGTGAAGTCATATGACCTGTCTCTCTTTAACCTTAGCCAAAATGGTGACTGCCCACATGGCTGGCTGTACTTCATTAGGGAAGTGGCAGACCGAATGTTGTTTTCTAGAGCAGTTCCAATTTGGAGTTACAAGTTTTACAGATCTTAAAACATACCCAATTTCTTAGCTGTTTCTTTCTTTTTTCAACAAGGCAGAACAACATAAAATATCTTTTTCTGTCATTCATCAGATTCAGAACCAGAAAATCTCATAGGCAAAAATCTGAGCCCAGGCAGCTAGTTGTTACTAAGACATAGGGAACACAGACATTCGGGCATCCAAGACCAATCAGACACAAGCATACTGTGACCACAGTTCCATCCATACACAAAAAGTATACGGGACCTTTTAACAGGAAGACAAACAAGACTTTCCAAAGACAAACCATGTCAGATGAAGCGGCCCACCGTGGGTGGTAGGCACTGACAGTCAACGTGTCGAGCTCACGGGCAGCAGGGTCCAAGGCAGACAGGGTGCTGGGCTCAAGAGTAGCAGTGCCTCACGCATCTGAGTCCGGAGGAGAAGGTGCTGCGGAGGGAAACTGAGAGACAGAGTAGCAGCAGGCTGCCTGAGAGAAAGCCCAGTTGAATGAGCTGGACAAACAAGTGGAGGGTTTATTTTTTTATTATTTTTTTATTTTTTTAGGAGAGGGGAAGGCCTAGTAGAGTTTATTGAAGGAGAATAGATTTGTTAAGGGTGGAGCAGGTGGTAGAACAGGAACGAGGGAGGGGGACGAGGGACGATGACGACGACGACGACGACCAGGAACGAGGGCCCTCCCTAGGCTACAGCATGGCATGGGCAGCGACAGTGGTGGGATTTAGCGAACAGAGACAGAGCGAACGGAAGAATGAGACATTTAAGCAGTTCAGGTTGGGAGAGCAGTCAGGAACAGAGAACGGATCTCTAGTGGGAGGAATCCCAGCATGGCCGGACCGAATACCAGGGAAACAAAGGCAAAGTCAGAGTGGGCATCCTTCAGTGGGCCCTGCCAAAGTGTGCCGTTGAGAGCCTCAGGTTGGGGAAACTGAGAGAGTGATTGAACAAAAGGATGAGAAGCAGGCAGACAGACTAGCAGAGAAGGGACGAGAATGCAAAGCTCTCAAATCTGGATGAGGGAGCTAATTTGGATACATTTCATAGAGATTGGTGATTGATCTTAACCCACAGCACCCATTCGCAAGCATTTTGCCGGAGACTGCAAAAAACTGCATCCGGTTCTATATGTAGGAACATGTACTTGTAGGAAAGGTGTATGGGATTGACTCTTGTGCAGAAGAAAGTCTTCTGGACAGAGAGATCCCAAGAAGCAGGGACTGTCCCTGCTCCAAACGGGCCACAGTTAGCTGGCGCTGCAGTAGCCTTTGGTGGGTAATCCAGAAGCCTTTGGCCCAGAGTGTCAGAGTCTCAAAAGGGATCCTGGATCCCTTATAGGCATTTTGGTTTGGAAATGGTTGCTTACGGAACAAAAGTTGGTCCAGTGTAGTGGAGGTGGAGGCTCCAGTGACCACATGTATGACTTATACTGGGCCTCAGCAAAATTGGCCCGGGCATGACCTTCCTCACACCCCATCCTTCTTTCTGTCCCAACCTGACTCGGCCCAACTCCCAGGCATGATGGCAACTGATGGGTTACCACTCCAGATCCTCAGTGCATCTGTGGCCTTCTCTATGATGACGTTCAAACACAAACTGTAACCAAATGCTGATAAGAACAGCTAAGACATAAAGGAGTGGAGAAAGCTTTATTCCCTTCAACAAGCAAGGAGAACACAGGAGTCATTTCTAAGGCGGCATTCCCTTTAAACAGAAGAAGCACATGGGGTCATATTCAGGCGTGTTCATATAGGATGGGCCCATTCCTAAGTATGTCCAGTTAAGGAGTGCATTCCTGAGTATGTTTGGTTCAAGGTCATACATTCCAAAGGAAAGATAGTAACACATTTTGGGGTGTGCTTAGCTGTATTGAAAGTGTACTGGAAGCTGCAAGAGAGAAACACAACTCATATTAAAAAAAATAAATAAATAAAAAATAACAAAAAAACACCTCTCAGAATAACAGCCCATTTCTCAATGGAAACTTTAAAAGCTGGAAGAGCCTGGAGCAATTCGATCAAAGTCTTAAGAGACCATGAGGGCCAACCTAGAGTGAATTTCCTCAGCAAAATAGTCCACCATAACTGAAGGAGAAAACTTTCTGTGATATAAAGAGAGTAACATTTATATCTAACAAACCAAACCTAAAGAAAATACAGGAAGCAATATTTCAGCCTGAAGAGAGGAAGGAGCACAGCCAAGTGACTGTGAAAAACAAGGTCATTAATTACTGAAACACAAAGTACGGAGGAAATAAACAACAAAACAAAAAAAATCAACCACACAATGACTGCAATCAACACACACATTTCAATAATAAAACTTCGACTATCAATGGACTCAATTCTCCAATCAAAAGACACAGGCTGACTGAATTGGTTACAGAACAAAATCCATCTGTCTATTGTCTACAAGAAACACTTGCACCTTTGAGTTAAAGGACAGAGCAAAGTTGTTTATTTTTACTTTTTACTCTTTGGCTCTTTGGGGGGCCTGCCACCTAGCTCCCAAATAAATACATAGAGACTTTTTCTTAGTTATGAATACGATGCGCTATAGGGTTCTACCCACTGAAGTGAATATTCCTGTCTTTTCTCATGCCCAGGCTAGCCAGCATGCTGCTGTGGGGACTTCACTGCAGCACACTTCCTTTCTCTACAGCCATGTTTAAAGCAAGCATCGGTTTTGTTGCTCTGGCTTGGGTTGAATGGGTTATGAATGAAATCTTTAATTTTTGGAGAACTTGGCATTTTTGGCCTGTCATCCATTAACCTTTTGGAACTGCTTAGTTTGGTAGATTGAAATACGGCGTTGGTCCTCGGAGAGTAGATTTAGTTTCCTCTGCACATGGGAAGCATTGCCCTGAGTTTACTGATGAGAGCAACCTTCCAGGGAAGCTGACAGCTTTCAGAAGCTCTGTGCTCAGCACATAGGCAGCAGAATTTGAGAAGGAAAATACTCCTCTTTACGTGCTAGGATTTTCATTCTATTTTTATAAAGTAGCCTTTGTTTCTGTCTGTATTTTACAGTTTGCTTTGATGATAGCTTTAATTAAAAGTGTTTAAATGTTTTTCTTAAGAAACAAAGTTGTATTTTTAAAATCCTATTAAAAATAGTATTCCAATGAGCAGCCCTCATTGGGCAGCCATATAAATGGCTCCATAAGACAATGACAAGTTTTTTTGTTCACCTCCAGTGACTTAGCTAAAAGCACTCTCCCCCCAAAAAAAACACCACCAATAACAACAACAAAAACAACTTTCTCCTTGGCAAGAATGTTGTGGGATAATCTTTTTGTACACTGTGAAGATATGTCCCTGCCTAAGGCACCTTCTGATTGGTTTAATAAAGAGCTGAATGGCCAATACCTAGGTGAGAGAGAAAAGGTGGGACTTACAGGGAAAGAGAGGAACTTGGGAAGAATCTGAGGCACACAGGTTTAAGCCAGCAAGATGCAGAGGGAGTAGGACATACAGAATGGAGGAGAGGTAACAAGCCACGTGGCAGAATGCAGATTAATATAAATGGGTTAATTTAAGTTATAAGAGCTAGCTGGAAACAAGCCATGCATTTGTAATTACTAATAAGTCTCCGTATCATTATTTAGGAAATGGCAGTTCAAAGAAAGTCCTGCCACAGAAGAAAGTAAGCTTGTTCTAGCAATATAGAATAAAATATTTTGGACCTGGGGAGATTGCTCAATGATTAAGAGCACTGGCTGCTCTTCCAGAGGACCTGGGTTCAATCCTCAGCACCCATATTGGAGCTCACCACTGTCTGTGACTCCAATTGTAGGGGATATGGTACCCTCACACAGACATACATATAGGCCAAATACTAATTCATGTAAAAATAAATCTTGGGAGAAAAAGAAAAAAGAAAAAAAGAAATAAACTTAAAAAAATTAAAAACATTTTTATGGCCACAATTTTTATAATGGCAAATTAATTGAATATTACTGATATTTATAACTGGAAAGTTATATTGGTAAGTCAAATAAACATCAATACTTAAGAATAAATAATCTTATGTCACCACTAGTATATGATTTTTATGACTTTATTAGCTTAAATAAATTTCATTTAAATCAAATCAAATAAAACAGAGTAACAAATCTGGGTTATCCATTAGGCAAATAATTGACTATAGCCTTTTGTGTTTACAATTTTTTTTTACTGTAGACTTGAAGGGCAATTGGATATGTGATTTGACATGTGGAAACATATTTACACTTTGTCTATCATCATAGTATTTCCAGGATTGTAATGTGGCCTTGAGACTTAGCTCTGGTAGAAAACATGACATACCACAAGGACTTGTCACTGTGAGCTCACACTAGAGGAGAAACAGCTGCTGTCTGTGGTTTGAGTAAACCAGAGGTCGGGCTCTGTCATGGGCTCATCAGGAGCTAGGCTCCATGGTGACACCAAATCAGTAATCTTCCAAGCCACTCTGGGTAACATTCAGAGAGAAAAAAAAATCGGAGTTTACTATGCCCATGAGTTTCTAGAACAAAAATGAAATTGCTACCAGGACGTCATGAAAGATCCCTTTCCATGTTGGTCACATAATGATATGGATACTGTGTTCCTTTTGCCTCCATTATGCACTGCTAAGACAAGACAATTCTTTCCATATTATGACATGACACTAAGTCAAATCATATCTCCCAAGTTTGAACCATGGAACCATAGAAATTCTCACTGTTTGAAGAATATACCAAGTTATGCTAAGAAGGCATGTGTTCCAGTTCTAAGATTCTAACCAGGCTGCATTTTCTCAGTCACCGTGGGATGTAGTGTGCTTAGTGGTTACCCTTTTGTGTGTTCATTACACAGCAGTAAATGAGACAAATGCGTTGCCTTCAAGCATCTTGCAGTTTAGAATAACTGTAGCTGTCCACATTCACAGACACTAGGACCCAATTCCTAGCTGAGGTTCTTAGATAAATGATAATCTCTCACTTGATCACAATTTCTTCAAAGATGTTCTTTCGTATTCCTTTATATTCTGGCATTAAGTTTTACATTTAATTTTTAAAATTCCCCACCAACCAATATAATTTATTCTAGAGGACTGATAGCTGATGACCTCTAAAAATGGAGTCTTAACTTGTCCTGAAATTTGGTACATCTCGGTGGGCTCAAGATTTTTGGGCACTCTCAGAGGCTCCTCCAATAATGTTGATGCTGTTTTCTGATAGACTACCCACCCACACTAAGAGTCCAGGTTCTACTCAGCAGCCAAGAGTGCATGCATTTCAGTCTTCTTTTTTGCTCACATATACAGCGCTTTAAGCTTGATGGTTAACTGTGTTCATCACACAGAGTATCTTGACCCCTATTACTTGTATTGTATTGAGAGCTTTTCCATATATGTTCATCGGAGGCACTGACATATATATTTCTCTTTGTGTTGTGACTGTGTCTTTACCTGGTTCAGCTGTCAGTGCAATGCTGGTTTTGAAAAGAAATGTGTTTGGAAGAGTCCCTTCATCTTTAAAGTCTAGTAAGTATTTTTGGTGAGTCTATTTGGACCTTTTTGGTTAGGAAGTTTTTAATACTGCTTCAATCTTGCTGAATGTTATGAATATGTTTACATTTTTCTCTTCTTGGTTTAATCTTGGTAGGTCATATGCATTTAAATATTCATATATTTCTTTTAGGTTTTTCAACTTGGTAGAATATAGGTTTTTAAGATTTATCCCTATGATCCTCAGGATTACATTGGTATTTGTTATAATACCTACCTTTTCATTGCTCAGCTTATTAATTTGAGTTATTTTCTCCCTTTGCTTGGTTAAATTGGCCACGGGTTTATCAGTCTTATTTTTATCTTGTCATCAATTATTTTCATTGTTTTATCTGTTTGTTGTTGTTATTAATATTTTTCTGCCCAGATCTTAATTATTTCCTTTTGTCTACTGGTTTTGGGTTTTCTTTGTTTTCCAAATGACTTGAAACACATCATTAAGTTGTTTATTTGAAGCAGTTCTGATTTTGTTATATGGGTACTCAGAGCTATAAACTTATCTCTTAGGTTGGCCTTTGTTATATTCCATATGTTTCTAATTTTATGTTCACATTTTTGTTTTATTAGAGGAACTTTTAAATTTGTTTATTGGTTTCCTCAATGACCCAGTCATTATTCAATAGTATGTTGTTTTGTCTCATTAATTTGTATATTTTCAGTCATTTCTCCTACTGTTGATTTCTAGCTTTATTTCATTGAATTCCAAAAGCATTTGGAGTCATTAGGTGTGATTGGATGGTAAACAACTTCCAGGTCTCCTCAGGGAGAACAAGATTCTAAAAGACTCAACACAAGATACACTGTAGCAAACTCCACAGAGAGTGGTTGGTGTGAATATGATTTCTGCTTGGTAATTTAATTATGTTTTAAGCAAAAGCCATCCCTGTGTCTGTAAGGGGAGGGGACAAAGACAATATATGTTCCCCATAATTCAAATTCTGTGAATATAGTTTCTGTAAGATCTGTAAAGACTTAAGTCTCAAATATTGTCACCCATTTCAACTCATCATCCCCCTTAACTGCCCCAACAGTTAGCACTATGGGCACTCTGCCGCATAGAAAGTTGTCTCCATCAGTATTCTCTACATGTATCCCAATGAAAACATTCAACATTTCAGTGTCTTCTGAAAATTGTGACTGGTATACATTCATATACTAGCCAATTTCTTAAATATAATCCTTAAGTGGAATTCTCACTCTCACTCAGCTGCTACTCACTGAATAAGGAACTCCCAAATAACAAACATCTATCTATCTCTCTCTCTCTCGAAAGACACTTAGAAAAAAGGACTGTGTCTTTCAGGTTTTTATTGATTTACATTTTGTCTTCATTGAAATAAGCAGTTATATTTAGTTGGTAGGGGCTTGGCTGAAAGTCAGAGGACAACTTTGGGGAATTGATTCTCTCCGTCTGCCCTGTGGATTCTGGGTATTGAACTCATTGCTAGGCTTGTGGACACATGCCTTTACCTGCTGAGTCCTCTCATTGGCCCTTTGCCTTTGCCTAAGGATTTCCTGCCATTTCTAGTGTGGTTTAGAGTTTGGAAACTTTTCTTGTCCCTGGCCCAGTTCTGTAGTACCCAAGTTCTTAGTGTGAACTGGGCCATGGCTGATAATCATTTTGGAAGTGACTCTCAGATATGGTACCACAGCTCTGACTTGTCTTTTGAACTTCTGGGTCATACTTTCCAATTCCTGTTGAAAATATTTATCTTGACATGCGTGTGCCTAGTCTCTCACCCACAACATATCTCAGCCTACGTCAGCAGCCATGCCGTTCATGGAGTCACCTTCACAAAAGGCCAAAAGGTCTGACTTCACTTCATTTCCAAACACTGTTAGATTATATTTTAATAATGAGGCCTTGGTCATTTCCAAAGTATCCAAAACAGAATTAATTAAATTAATTAATTAAAACAAGTTCTGATCGTCATGGTTCAGGAAAAATTATGACCTTGTGTGACAACAGAAATGGACTGGATGACTAAGAAAGCAAAAGCTTGTACCTTATTTATGTTTTCCATGTAAAATTATTTTGAAATCCCTGAATTCAAACACCAAGCATCAGCCATCTCTTTTCACTGAATCCCTCCAGACTCTCCTCCCCTCCTATCTCTGGAAAGTGTCCCAGATGTAGAGTTAATTTACCACAGCCCAGTCTGTAACTTGTGCTTAAACAGCCGAGAGCATGCTCACTAGACTGTTGTCAGCAAACACACATTATCTTCTCATTTACCACTTAGCCTTAGGCTCTTTCACCAGGGTTTTGAAAGAGATTCAGGTTTTATCCCTCATTAAGCCCTTTAGTCCAAAGACCCTGGCGGACTGAAATATCATCAGTGGTTGTGCCTTATCAGAGTATGTTCCTGAGTTAGCCTGTCTACTCTGGAAACAATATGTCTGTTGTCTAAACTTTAAACATTATCATGGCTTTTGCTTTCATTTTCAATGAGAGATAAATTAAATTTTACTAACTTTTTCTATGGCTTTACTTTGTTCTTATTCCAAACCTTAAATAACTGCTTCTCTCTCTCTCTCTCTCTCTCTCTCTCTCTCTATATATATATATATATATATATATATATATATATATATATATATATATATATATATGTGTGTGTGTGTGTGTGTGTGTGTGTGTGTGTGTGTGTGTGTGTATGCTTGGTGTTTGAATTCAGGGATTTCAAAATAATTTTATATGGAAAACGTAAGTAAGGTACAAGCTTTTGCTTTCTTAGTCATCCAATCCATTTCTATTGTCACTCAAGGTCATAATTTTTCCTGAACCATGACGATGAGAATTTGTTTTAATTAATTAATTAATTTAATTAATCCTGTTTTGGATAATTTGGAAATGACCAAGACCACACTATTAAAACGTAACCTAAAATGCAAACAACAGCATTTGGAAATGAAATTAGACTCTGCTTAAATGGAACTGGAAAAAATAAAAAGGTCGGGCATACCTTTGTTTGCTATTCATTTTCCCACTGTTACCTCAAAGCGGGCAGGGATTAAGCCTGCATCATCGTTGGTGCATCTCTGATGACTCCCTGTTACCTTTCTCATGAAAGGGTAAATAAATTACAGCACATTTGTCTCATGAAAATTTTAAGAAAAAGTCAGATATTTTCATCCTTTTCAATAGGAATAAGCAGACTCCATTCTCCATCCGTCCCACCAATGGAGATCACATACCTTGGACAGATGGCAAGGTGTAGTTATGTATCTGTAGACTAAACAATAAGGAGCTTTAAAACTTAGAACTATCGAGGTTAAGTAACACGCTTACTTTTTAGACATAGGTTTCAATACTCTTTTTAAACTGTGATTTCACGTATTAATAGAACATTCTGTAACTGTTTTGGAACACATGAATGCTCTGTGTAGTACCTATCCCAGACTAATGTTTTATTGTTGGAACAATGGCTGCACCTGAGTCTACTACTGTTTCAGCTACTGACTGTGGCTCTGAAATCTTTGCCCGGCTACTCAGGCCTAGGCCCATGGGACTTCAGCATCCCACCAGAACTGCCTCTGTCTCTGCAGCCAAATGTAGTTTTTTAACTAAGTCTCTATCATTCTATTTTACCAATAAAGACCCGGGAGTCAGGTACTGGGGTGAAAACCTGCTAGCTCAGAGGCCAAGCAGCAACTAGCTGACCTTCCTCCTTAGCCAGTGACCCAGCGAGAAAGAGCCTTTTCCTCCATCCCAAAGCAAGAAGACTGCCAAACTCAAAGTCACTCCCTACTACTTCCTGTCCATTCTTCTATCTCTTTTCTGGACTCCCTCTCGGTCTCTATAGATATTTCCTGTCAATCAGTTGCTGGCTCCACCTCTTGACCCAAGGTTTTATTTAAATGTTGCAAACTCAGGGTTCATAGTGTGATCACATATCCCGCAACAGTCTAACATACTTGTATCCTCAAACATCATTTCGTTATAGTTGAAAATATTCAAAATCTTCCTTAAGATTCTTTTGAAATATAGATGCATTATTGTTACCTACCAAAGTCTCCAATGGCCCATGTTCATCAACATTCTCTGTCTTTCCCCCACCTACTTCTGGTGAACATCATTCTCTCAACTTCTATGATATCAAAAATTTAGACTTCCATGTTCGAATGGTGCCACGTAGTTCTTGTTTTTCTCTGCCTGGTTTATTTCTTTTTCTTTTAAAAAATTTATTGATCTATTTACTTACTTTTTTTTCAAGACAGAGGTTCTTTGTGTAGTCTTGACTGTGCTGAAACTCTTTCTATAGACTAGGCTGGTCTTGAACTCAGAGATTCACCTGCCTCTGACTCCCAAGTGTTGGGATTAAAGGTGTGTATCACCACTACCTGGCTGTGTCTGATTTATTTCATTTGATAATCTCCATGTTTTCATAAATGATGGCATTTTATCATAATAGCTGAATACTATCTTTATGTGTGTATACCACATTAACCAGTTGATCAGTATTTAAGTGGCAGTTATATTTTCAATATACTGATTTAATTTTCTTAGGTATACACCTACTAATGGGGTTTGCTGGAACATATTGTTTTTCCTTTTTTAATTTGGGGGCTTACCACCTGGTTTAGTTACTCTTCTTATGGCTGTGGCCAAATACCTGTGAAGAAGCAACTTAAAGGAGGGATTATTGGGCTTACAGTTTGATAGATACAGTCCATCATGTCTTGGGTGGCTTGGTGGTAGGGGTGGGATGGCTACTCACATTGCATCTGCAGTCAGGAAGCATGGAGAGTGAGCATGAAATGGGGAAGACTATAAAACCTTAACCACTTACCCCTGCTCCCAGAGACCAACTTCCTCTAATGAGGCTGTGTCTCCTAAAGGATCTGCAAACATTACAGAAAACTGTAACCATCAAAGACAGCATGACCAGCTGGAGACCAGCTGTTTAGACACATGAGACTATGGGAGACATTTCACATTCAAATCACAATGGCTTCAAAGCAAAGAGCACCATATATTATTCCACAATTCCTGAGCTACCTTACCTTCCCACCAGCGGTTTACAAGGCTTTTCTCTTCTCCACAGCCTCACCAACACTTGAACAATGTTGTTAAACAATGCATGGATGAAATGAGAAGTGTAGAGAGAGATTTAAAATTTTAATCATAAAAATTTGTGGAATGCTTTGGAAGGAGCACTTAGAAAGAAATATACAATGTCTGATACATAAGAAAATATATCTAAAATCAATAATACTTGAGAAATGTTGACTTAAGAAACCAAATACAAAATAGGAAAAATGTTAAACCTGAAGTAAGCTGAAGCAGAGAAATAAAAATAAGAACAGAAATCAATATATTGAAAATGGGAAATAAAGAGAAAAATTAACAAACTCTCCCCATATCTATTAATATAGTACTTGAAGCTCTAGCTAGAGCAATAAGACAACAAAAGGAGATCAAGGGGATACAAATTGGAAAGAAAGAAGTCAAACTTGCACTATTTTCAGACGATATGATATTATACATAAGTGACTCCAAAAATTCTACCAGGGAATTCCTATAGCTGATAAGCACATTCAGTAATGAGGTGGGATACAAGATTAACTAAAAAAAAAAAAAAAAAAAAAAAAAAAACAGTAGCTCTCCTATATACAAATTGTAAATGGGCTGAGAAAGAAATCAGAGAAACACCACCCTTTATAATAGCCACAAATAATATAAAATACCTTGGGGTAACTCTAACCAAGCAAATGAAAGACCTGTATGAGAAGAAATTTAAATTTTTGAAGAAAGAAATTGAAGAAGATAACAGAAAATAGAAAGATCTCCCATGTTCATGGATAGGTAGGATAACACACTGAAAAATGGCAATCTTACCAAAAGCAATCTACAGATTCAATGCAATCCCCATCAAAATCTAAACATAATTCTTCACAGACCTGGAAAGAACAATACTCAATTTCATATGGAGAAACAAAAAAACCAGGATAGCCAAAAGAATCCTGTACAATAAAGCCACCTCTGGAGGCATCACCATTTGTGACCTCAAGCTCTACTATAGAGCAATATTAATTTAAAAAAAACAGCTTGATATTGGCATAAAAACTAACACATGGACCAATAGACGGGAATTGAAGACCCTGACTCAATCCACACACCTATGAGCATATGATTTTTGACAAAGAAGCCATAACTGTACAATGAAAAAAAAAGCATCTTCAACAAATGGTGCTGGCATAACAGATGTCAACATGCAGAAGATTGCAAATAGATCCATATCTGTCACCATGCACAAAACTCAAGTCCAAGTGGATCAAAGACCTCAACATAAATCCCATTACACTGAACCTGATAGAAGAGAAAGTAGCAAGTAGCCTTGAACACACTGGCACAGGAGACCACTTCCTAAATGTAAAACCAGTAGCACAGACACTGAGAGCAACAATTAATAAATGGAATCTCCTGAAACTGAGAAGTTTCTGTAAGGCAAAGGACATGGTCAATAAGACAAAACAACAGCCTACAGAATGGGAAAAGATCTTTACCAACCCCACATCTGACACAGGGCTGATCTCCAGAATAAAGAACTCAAGAAACTAGATAGCAAAATACTAAATAATCCAATTTTTTTAAAAAAAGGGCTACAGGAGCTAAACAGAGAATTCTCAACAGAATCTCAAATTGCTGAAAGACATTTAAGGAATTGCTCAACATCTTTAGTCATCAGGGAAATGCAAATCAAAATGACTCTGAGATACCATCTTACACCTGTAAGAATGGCTAAGATTAAAAATACTAATGACAGCTTATGTTGGAGAGGATGTGAAGCAAGGGGAACACTCCTCCATTGTTGGTGGGAGTGCAAACTTGTACAGCCACTTTGGAAATCAGTATGGTGACTGTTCAGAACATTGGGAATCAATTTACTTCAAGGCCCAATGATACTACTCTTGAACATATACCCAAGACATGTTCAATCATACCACAAGCATATTTGCTCAACTATGTTCATAGCAGCATTATTCACAATAACCAGAACCTGGAAACAACCTAGATGCCCCTCAGCCAAAGAATGGATAAAGAAAATGTGATACATATACATAATGGAGCATTACTCAGCTGTAAAAAACAATGACATCATGATATTTGCAGGCAAATGGATGGAACTAGAAAATATCATCCTAAGTGAGGTAACCCAGACTCAGAAAGACAAACATGGTGTGTACTCACTCATAAATGGATACTAGATGTAAAGCAAAGGATAACCAGGCTACAACCCACAGCTCCAGAGAAGATAGCTAACAAGTAGGACCCCAAGAGGAATGCATGGATCGCCCTAAGAAGGCGAAATCAATGAGACTTCCTGAGTAAGCTGGGGGCAAAGGGGGGCAATAGAGGGTAGGGGATGGTGGAAGAGAACATACGGGAATGAGATAGTTGAGCTGGAGCAGGGACTGAGTGGGAGAGAAATTAAAGTGATACCATGATAGAGGGATAGGGAAAACTTGGTGGTAGGGAAGTTCCCAGGAATCCACAAGGATGACCCCAGCTTAGACTACTAGCAAGAGTAGAGAGGGTGCCTGAGCTGACCTATCCCAGTAATTAGATTGGTGAATACCCTAACTGTCATCATAGAGTCTTCATCCAGTAACTGATGGAAGCAGATGCAGAGATCCACAGCCAAGCACCAGGCTGAGCTCCAGGAGTCCAGTTGAAGAGAGAGGAGAGAGTATTCTATGAGCAACGGGCATCAAGATCATGATGGGAAATCTACAGAGACAACCGAACCAAGCTAGTGGGAACTCATGAATTTTAGACCGACAGTTGTGGAGACTGCATGGGACTGGACTAGGTCCTCTGCATAAACGAGACAGTTGTACAGCTTGGTCTGTTTAAACGCCCCCTGGCAGTGGGATCAGTATCTATCCCTGGTGCATGAGCTGGCTTTTTGCAGCCTTGATGCAGGGGGAAGGGCTTAGACCTGTCTCAACTGAATGTACCAGGCTTTACTGAATCACCATGGGAGGCCTTACATTTTCAGAGGAGGCATTGGGGATGGTTTGGGAGGGAAAGAGTTGGGAGGGGAGTGGGAAGAGGGATGAGAGGGGGACTTGCGGTTGGTATGTAAAAATGAATAAAAAATTTCTTAATAAAGAAAATAAAAACCACATTCCTATTCTGTCCTTGAGTCAAGGAACAGGCAGGTTCATTATCTCACCATGTACCTCCTGCTAGCATCAGTAGCCTTCCTAGAATTTGCATTATCTAATTTGTTCTTTCCCATGGGCTAATCAGGACATTCTCACAACTCTCAAGGAGACTGGAACAAGCAAACTTGAACTCTTTTGACTTATGAGTAAGAATGGGCTCCAGATTCAAAATGGAGTCACTTTGGGCTCCCACAAACAACAAAAGAGTTTCATAGAGTTATGTATTTTCTGAATAGTTACACAGTATTTATATTCATTTTTCAAGTGAGGAATGATGTTTGTGAACTTCTTCGTTTCTGTGACCTATTTTCAGATTAGGATGATAAGATTACCCACAATCTTTACTATCAGATGTAAATATGTATTTACCTCACATTATTTTCTTGTCTTTTATGTTAGTTAGTATATAGTAAATGACAGTGTGGCTTCTTTGTTGTCGTTTCTCTTTGTTTAATTTATTCTTTGGTAATATTCTATGGGATACAATGTATTTTGATCATATCTACTGCCAACCCCTCCAGGATCTCTCAATGTCCCACTCCTAAATTTATTTCTCCTCTTCCACCTCCTTCTTCTCCTCTTCCTCCTCTTCTGCTTCAACTATTAATTACAGAACTAGTGTGACCCAAATGCATATGGTATGAGGTGATCCACTGGAGCATGGCCAGTCTTAATCCTCCTCAGCCACACACTCTGAGTACTCTGATCTTGGAGGCTAGGCTAGGTTAGCACTAGTTAATATGTCAGTGGGAAACATTGAGATTTTTTAATCAAGAGGAAGTTTTGTTTTCCTAAAAGATTCTATCTGTGCCAGCTGGAAAGTAGATAGCCTGTTAAATTAAAACACATTAGAGTTGCTTTTCTTTCATCTGGTTTTTCTTAAATTGTTGTAGAGCACCTTAAATTGTCTCCACTTATTCCTGTTTAAAAAGGCAGGTGGAGTTAAGGATGAGCCGGGCAGTGGTGGCACACACCTTTAATCCTGGCACTCGGGAGGCAGAGGCAGGTGGATCTCTGCGAGTTCGAGGCCAGCCTGGTCTACAAAGCAAGTTCCAGGAAAGGCACAAAGCTACACAGAGAAACTCTGTCTCAGAAAACCAAAAGAATTAAAAAAAACAAAACAAAACAAAAACAACAACAAAAAAAGAGTTAAGGATGGGTGGCACATTTAATAAGAAAGGAAAACATGAGAATACCAGGTTCTTGTGAAATCTCACTGAGTAGGAGGAGTGGTGAATGGGAACAATCTTTCTGCCATCTGCTGCTGGTCTCTAGGGTTATCCAACATGCCCCATGTTCCATATACACTTAGTAAATTATTTTTGGAAATGGAAAAAAATAAAATAAAATTTACTGTAGGTTAACAATAACAATGAGTTTTAGAAAGCATATCAAATTAACAAAGAAATACTTTCTAAAACTAAAAGATGAGAGACATAGAGAAATAAAATGAAAAAGTCTATAACCTCAACAGATCGAGTTATCTTTAGATTCAGTACTACATTGTGTCAGAAGTGGGAAAGACTGTGTTCAACTCCCCAGAATATACAGGAAAAGCCAGCATTGCTGAGCACAACTGAGACCCCAGAACTTTTTAAAATGGTGGAGGCAGGAAAATTTCTCAGGTTCATAAAATGCCAGCTTAGCTTGAGAATTAATGAGAGACCCTGTTGCCAAGAAATAAAGTGAAGCATGACAGAGTAGGTCACCTGATGTCTCTCTGTAGCCTCTGTATACTGGCAGGAGTATGTTTACCCACACAAATACATGCATATTCTATACACATATACCACACACACACACACACACACACACACACACACACACACACACACACACACACATTTTTAATTAAAAAGGAAGTAATCATATACATGTAAGAGGAAGCAGCAATAAATAACTAGTAAAGAGTAAGATACTAGGTGGGACAGAAAAAAATGAATCAGATAAAATGTATCAGGTAAAATTTAATAGGTATCTGTGACTGTCAGAAATGTATAGATTTAGTTTCAAAAGGCTAGGTACATGATGATTCTAAGAGTAAAATTTAACACACCCATTCACACACAAACATATATAATAGCCATAATAAATGTAAAGTTCTCCTGGGAATCATGATATAAAACTGATAAACATTGAGTTATACCTACTAATCATATGATCAAAATTATGAAACCATAATAGCTTTTACCTCTACAGGACCAGGGACCAATGTGAAAATTTGGTTAGCTCCTAAGTGTTTTCATTCTAAATAGGAGTTTAGAAAGTGACCATAAATTATATTTTTGTACCACCTGCCTCGCTATAAAGCAAGAAGTTCATTACATCTACTCCATTTTTGTCTAAATGTTTGGGGTGGTTGATAACCAAGAGAACATTTGTGTGTGTGTGTGTGTGTGTGTGTGTGTGTGTGTGTGTGTGTGTGTTTCAATGGTTAAGTGTAACAGAAATCTTAAAAGGTCTTATTAATAAAAACAAACTCAGAGCCAGGTATTGGGGTGAACACTGAAAGATCAGAGAAACTGAACCAGCCACAGTTAACCTCACCTCAGCTGATCTTGTTTCCTCAAACTGGAAGCCTCTGTGTCCTCATCTGAATGGATCTCAGCTGGATTGCTGCTCAAAAGCCTGAAAGCTTAACAGACTCTAGTTCCTGTTTTTCATGCCTTATATACCTTTCTGCTTCCTGCCATCATTTCCTGGGATTAAAGGCACGTGTCACTATGCCTGGCTGTTTCCAGTGTGGCTTTGAACTCACAGAGATCCAATGGATCTCTGCCTCCAGAATGCTAGGATTAAAGGTGTGTGTGCCACCATTTTCTGGCTTCTATGTCTATCTAGTGACTGTTCTGTTCTCTGACCCCAGATAAGTTTATTAAGGTACACATTATATTGAAGAACACAATATCATCACAGTTAAGTCAGATTCTAAATACCAAAATCCCTGGTAAATATTAGACATTTTCAGTGTTCACCTACTTTGTTCATGGCTTAGAGAATGAAGGGTTTATTTGGGCTTAGAGTGCCAGAAGAATGAGTCTATGATGTGGAGCAGAGACTTGGCAGCAGGTATAGTAACAAGCAGAAGCTAAGGGTTCACATCTCAAACTTCAAACAGAAGAACAAAAGAGCAGTGGTTTGAGACTTTAAACTCTAAAAGTGCAACTCCAGTGACACACTCCTTCAACAAGGACATACTTCCTAAGCTTCCCAAACAGCACCACCAACTAGGGACCAGGCATTCAAATGCCTGAGACTACGGGAAACATCTCATTCAAACTTTCACAGCAGCCATATATTAACTGTACACAATCTACCCTTAAATTTTACTTTCATCCTCCAACTAACATACATGGTCTGTTAGAACATCTCAGGATTGAAAATTAAGAAAACAAGAGGCTATGGTTCTTTCTGCTGGGAGCATTTCAGGTTCATTTCAAGCAACATGGTCTTGGATCCCCATCCATCTTGCCTCTTTTTAATGGCTGCTGTTATAGATCCCTGGGGGTAAGTCAGTGGACCCTGGTTAGGATTCTAGCCTTTTTGCCTATTGCAATAATCCTACTGAACTTGAATCTTAAATGCTACATGCCACTATGCTGCCCCTCATAAATGAGAATCCTATCTTTGCATCTAGAAAAATGGGCATCCCAATTCCATAGCACCATCCACTACCCTGTCTGGAACCCTCTACTGAATTTCAAGATGTATCCTGTCATTTTATCTACATACTTCTTTATGCATCATTGAAATGAAGAAGGGAATCTAGTTGGCCTTTTGGTATGCATAACTCTCTGCAGGTTTTGAGTCTGGCCTGCTACACCTGTGATATGGGCCATTTATCCTCTTTGCCAAAATTGTCCAGGCAGATCCTTCATTTTCACCTCATTAGGATCTGTTTCAAGAATGGTTATGGGTGCCCTGTATCTAAGCCACAATTATAAAAGGAGCCATTAGTCATTCATCTATACATTCGGCTCTCTGATCTAACAATCTTAGGTGTCATTCTCGGGTATGTTCTCTCAGTTTGTGATATAATTGGCTTTCATGGTCATGTATGTTATTCTGTGACTAATTGCTTTGTGTTTTGGTAGAGTCAGTGCTTTCTAAACTGAGTACTCTGAAACTCAATCCTAGTTACCATTATATTAGTCATCAAGAAAGAGTGGATTTTGTGCTGGGTGAGTGTTGCTGGATCCTAAGTGCTCCCTGGCAGAGAGGGGCTGAGAAGGCACTGCATCAACTGCACAGACACCAGGAGTCAGTTGAAAGGAGATAAGGAACTCCTTTATTTAATAATGAGGAATGCCTTATATACCCTCCTCCCAGCACCCAGTCTGTGTCACGGTCTGGTGGCATTGTGTGGTCATCCCTCATTGGCTGGGCATGATCAGGAACTCTGACAATGACTAGGAACTCTGACAGCACCTGTTGCTAGGCCTTCAGGCAGACTCCAGGTTGGCTCATAAGGAAGTACATTATGTGCATGCCTTGGCAACTGGTTTGAGCCAATTTCCTTGACCCTATGGGCCTGTCCTACCACAGGGGAATATTTTCTTAGGTAAGCTTATCTGAGGTTTCTGTACATATGTGATTGAGATTTGGAGGACAACTGTACTGTCTAGGAAGAGGAAATATACAAGGCTTGCATATCAGAAATATTCAGAGGACTTGGTATGTTCAAGTGTTGTAAAACCTGGTTAGGAAGATTTATTCAGTGCTCTCAAGCACATAAACACCCCCATTCCAGGCCTCAAGATCTCACAGTGGACTTGCATACTGTGACTTCAGACTCCTCTGCCCCTCTTCTAAGTATATTTCTACCTTGTCTTAGTTAGGCTTATCATTGCTGTGATGAAACATTATGAACCTATGACTGAAGCAACTTGGGGAGGAAAGGGTTTTATTTGGCTTCATCTTCTACCTTGTCCTTGAAGGAACTCAGGACAGGAATTCAAACAGGGCAGGAGCCTTGAGGCAGGAGCTGATACAGAATCTATGGAGGAGGGATGCTTACTGGCTTGCTTCTCATGCCTTGCTCAGCCTGCTTCCTTACAGAACTCAGGACCACCATCCCAGGGGTGTCACCACATTCAATGTGCTGAGCCATCAATCACTAAATATGAAAATGCCCTATAGGCTTGCCAAAACCTAATCATATGGAGGCATTTTTCTCAGTAGAGGTTCCTTCCCCTCAGATGGTTATAGCTTGTGTCAAGTTGACATAAAAGTAACCAGCACATACCTGTCACCATGACTGGACAGCTTTCCAGGTATAGGAGACAGGTTTGTTTGAACAATGCCACAGGGAATTCTGACTTCGACACTGTCTTGAATCAATAATTGGACTGCTTAAGTTGACTTTCACTTGTTGATTTCCTGTTGCTATAGGAAAACTGGATTTGGGTACCTTTATCAAGGTATAAAACTATCCTAAGTTCATGCTTCTGGAGTCTGGAAGTTCTATACTCACTGGTGGCTGCATGGTATGACTCTCTTTGCTGTGTCATACATACCATGGTAGAAGTCGAAGGGCAGGAGGCTGTGTATAAGACAAGGTATGAGGGGAAGCCTTACTTTATAAAAGTTTATTCTGATGACAACTTATTTGGTCCCTCAAAAATTCACCCAGTGTTGACTTCTTAAATCTCCCATCATCCAACTCCCCTAGGGCAATAACCAACTTCAACCTGAGGTCTAAAGGAGACAAACCATACTAAACCATACCACTGTTCTATCTATCTCATTATTTAGAATTCTTTTTTTTTTTTTTTTTTTTTTTTTTTTTTTTTTAAAGATTTATTTATTTATTATGTATACAGCATATATGCCTGCAGGTCAGAAGAGGGCACCAGATCTCATTACAGATGGTTATGAGCCACCATGTGGTTGCTGGGAATTGAACTCAGGACCTCTGGAAGAGCAGTCAGTGCTCTTAACCTCTGAGCCATCTCTCCAGCCCCCTCATTATTTAGAATTCTTAAAAGAGCTTTCTGACCCAGTACCACTCATGAACTATACTGACTAAAATGTTTACCTATGAATCATTGAAGTGTGATTATGTAGACATGAACTTTCCTGCACACACTCAACAGTGAAGCAATGTGAAAGCTCACTTGTAAGGAATAGGGTTGGAATCTGCCTTGTGCCCTCACACTTGTGGAGGAAAACTAAAGACTGATTCCATTTCATATTACAAGACCACACAGGTTCTTCCCTTCTTTTATATATTACACTGGGGTAATAGAAACAAGATGGAAATATTGGATAATTTTGTTATTTTCCAGGATCTGGTCTCTATGGAATTGTGTAGATTCTGGTGATTTACTTCTACATCATGCCTGCATTTATTTATTTATTTTTAAATGTTGTTTAATCTTTATTTTTACTCTATCTGTATGGGTGTTTAGACTATATGTGTGTCTGTCCATCATGTGTGTGTAGTGCAGAGGCCAGAAGAGGATGTTGGATTCCCAGACAGTTGTGATCTGCCATGGGATGTTGAACCCAGGTCCTCTGGGAGAGCAGCCAGAATTAACTACTTAGCCATATCTCCAGTCCCTTGCCTGCTATTTCTACTCACATATTAACAGCAACAAAACAAAAGATTTGTGAAAGACTTTGGAACAACTAAATTTTACAGATCATCAAGCTCATTCGAAATCTGCATTTAGCTTAGTAATTATAAAACTGAGGCCTACATTTTAATGATTTCTAATTTTTAAATTTTTTTGTATATATATTTTTTTTAAGTTTTGCTGTAGCCCACTTTTAGCAGCCTCTTAAGACCATCTGGCACAAGGAGGTGACTTTTAAAGTGGTAAGTGTCTATGAATGAGAAACAGGCTTTTATAAGTTCTTGAATTACACTTTGCCTCTGAAGGTCAGTAGGCCTGCAGACAAGGAGAAAAGAGCTGTCTGAGTAAACAGCAGCCGGTCTCAGTACGCTGGAAGCCATATGAAATAGAAATACCAGAAATCAACTTGACAGATGAATTTTAGTTATTGACAGAGCTCTGAAATTTTTTCCCTTTGTGTATTTTGAAGGTAGCTAGAATAGAATACAGAGTTAAAGGGAAACACAAATTAAAACATGGAGCTAGGCTTCCTTCATGACAGCACTGTAATGGCATGGTTAATGTGGACTGGTGGTTTATTTTCAAGGGATGTGGTAAAACCAGCTTAGAAGATATATACTGTGCATTTTGAAAACAAAAATGCATTTAAAACAGCTTTCTTTGATTTGTGTCCAAATTTATTTCCTGATAAATTAAAGGGCTATGTGTTTGTTATTATGCTATCTTTTATAAGACACAAATGTTTATCATAGAGATGAAATAATATCTGCAGAAATTCCTCAGTTTATATATGGTCTATGGTACAAATGGTTTGTTTTTACGATATGATTTTGTCTACCTATAAAAATTTATATGGGTCTAGTGATGTCTAATATAAAGAGTGCCCTGGGTTTGACTCTCAACATTGAAATAAAAGTAAAGGTAATTATCTCCATACTAAAACCATACACACATATTTGTGTATGTATGTATATATGTAATGGAGAGGCCCAAACAGCACACACATTGTTGGCTAAAGGAAAACTACACTTCTTGCCTTTTGTTTAGGACGAATTGTGAGGGAAAACATATTGACCAGGTATTTGATATGTTTAAGACATAGAAAAAAATGAACTTTGAAAATGCTCAACATTGGTGGTTTGTCTGAATAATCTGATAAAGGTAAATGATTCTATAGTTTTCTATGGTTTACAGGCATAAGATAAAAAGTGTGTGTGTGTGTGTGTGTGTGTGTGTGTGTGTGTGTGTGTGTGTGTGTATGTGTGTGCGTGTGTGTTGCATTCAAGTGTGCATGTCAGTGGGGGTCAGAGAGAGATGTCAGCTGTCTTCTTCATCACTGTACACCTTGCTTTTTTTTTTTTCAACCTCAGTCTGTGGATGTATACACCAGACTGAGGTTGAAAAAATATATATATTTCTTTTTAAAGAAAAAAATATATATATTTCTTTTTAAAATGTTTCAAAAATTTGTTGACATTAGGAGCCAGGTGTGGTGGCACACACCTTTAATCCCGGCAGGTGGATCTCTGTGAGTTTGAGGCCAGCCTGGTCTAAAATGTGAGTTCCAAGGCAGCAAGAGCTGTTACACAGAGAAACCTTGTATTGGAAAAAAAATTGTTGAGATTGTAATATAATTATATCATTTCCCCTTTCCTTCTCTTTTTTCCAAACCCTCCCTGTATCCCACCTTGCTCTCTTTTAAATTCATAGCTGATTTTTCTTTAGTTGTTATTACATATATATTTACACATCCACATATTCCTAAATACTTCTATAATACATGTAAGTCATTTTACAAATATGCATTTATAGTTTAAATGAAAATTTCCCATCTAGGCTCATAATTGTCCCCCTAGGAGCCATAGACATTTTAACAAAAGTTCCAACATCAGGCATAAGAAGCCTTCTTTTAAGTTGTTGATAGTTGTCTAAGAGACTCACAACATTATAGACTATTGTTATGGCCTTTGATTGCACACTAGAAATGCAAGGTAAGTTCCCATTGCTGAAAATTTCATGAAATTCAGACACAAGGCCCAGGGGCACCTGAAAGCTTCCTCCTTGAAGACTAGCTTTTATGGTACTAGAAGGTGTCACACAAAGCTTCAAAGGAGGGAAGTGATCAACAGTCCTGTGCAACTGTGATGTCTGTGAACCATTGCAATGACAGCATGGCAAAATAACCACAAGGGTGCAATAGTGGTATGTATTCCTTAGAGGTAACCAGTAGCTCTATAACTGACAATTAGACACCCTCATTAGGAGGGAAATCGTGCCTAGTACTGGACATAGACAAGGACCTAGTGAAGTTGTGGATCTTGGAGGAAAACCTATAACTGCCCCTTTACTAAACCAGGATAATCCTTTACTACACTGTAAATATTTGTCCTTACACCCACAGATAAGTGTAGTCTTTGTCCTTCATTACAGAAACTCTTTCCAACAGATAGCTACCATTATCAAAAACCACAGTCAATCAAACTGCAGAATTGTGGAGCCCAGCCCCAATAGTTATGTCTACAATGCCTCATTTTTTGAACCTAAACCTCATTGATTCAGCTAGGCTGAATCTTCCTGTTGCCACCCCAGCATTAGAGTTCCAGAAAGGTGCACTATGGTATCTGGCTTTTCTGTGGGCACTGGTGGTACTGGTGTTTGGGCACAAAACACTTCCTCAACAAAGCCATCTCCCCAGGCCTGGTTTTAGGACCTCTTTACATTCTTAAAATTAATAAAAACTCCAACATACTTCTAGATAACTTTTGAAGACCCAGTAACACATCATTTATTATTCTTTAGAATGGTATAATAGATGTCATGTAGCCTCTGGAAGATTCTACAGCACACTTATAAAATTATAAGAATAGAAGAAGCTGGTAGTATCAATGCTGTTTATTATTCTCATTTATTTTACTATTACTAATTGTGTATGCTTTACCTGTTTATTTGCATACTAAACAGGTATGTTCAGTAAGGTGCTTACCACACACACACCCTTCTGTGAAGGACTGTAAGACATTATTACTCTCTGTTTGGAAATATGGTTCGGGGTATGAACAAACTGCAGGACCATGGGGGAGCTGGATCTTCTGAAGGTTAGTGTCTTAGTTAGCATTTTATTGCTGTGAAGAGACACCATGACCAAGTCAACTCTTTTTTTTTTTTTTTTTTTTTTTTTTTTTTTTTTTTTGGTTTTTCGAGACAGGGTTTCTCTGTGTAGCTTTGCGCCTGTCCTGGAACTCACTTGGTAGCCCAGGCTGGCCTCGAACTCACAGAGATCCGCCTGGCTCTGCCTCCCGAGTGCTGGGATTAAAGGCGTGCGCCACCACCGCCCGGCTCCAAGTCAACTCTTAAAAAGGAAAGCAGATAATTGAGATTGGCTTACAGTACAGAGTCTTAGCCCATTATCATCATGGCAGGAAACATGGCCAGGTGCAGGCAGACATGGTGCTGGAAAGGTAGCTGAGAGTTCTACATCTGGATCTGCAGGCAGCAGGAAGAGATTGTGAGCCACTGGGCCTGGCTTGGGCTTCTGAGACCTCAAAGCCCCCTCCCCCCCAGTGACACATTTCCTCCAGCAAAGACACACCTACTCTAATAAGCCAAGACATCCTAATAGTGCCAGTCCCTATAAGCCCATGGGGGCCAATTTTATTCAAACCACCATAGTCAGGAACTAGGAACTACTAACAGGTATAGAGATCTGTATCAAATCATTAGGAATGGAATCTGCCTGGACTCTTAGATAGAAATTTATAAAGCTAGAAGGGAAGATTTTTTCCCATAGGTATTCTTTTAAATAAATTAATTTTAAATGTTTGAGATTCCCAGAGGGTGATGTTTTATACGTGGCTTTGAAGTTAGCCTCTCCTACACACACTAGTAATATTTTTTAAATATTACCCATCTTTCAGGAATGTGAAGATTCCAAAACACATGGAATCAGCATTTAGCGCTATGACAGAGATGGTTGCATTTTCACATCTCCACTGGCCAAGAGAGAGAATTGCCTCTTTTTGGATCTGTGAGAAGCTCTAGGGAGGAGAGCTTCAGAAGAGATCTGTCAGAGGGATGGATGGCAGGGAGTGTGGAGGCAAGGCTTCTCACTTTGCTTGAACAGTGGAGAAGGCTGACAGGCCAAGCAACAGGGAGATACCTACTCCTCTCCAGTACTAAAAAAAAAAAAAAAAAAAAAAACCCTCCCATTTACATCTTCATTAAAATGTGCCTTCCTGTGACAAATATGTGCAGTTGCCAAAGATTCTCCTTGTTCAGCCTTTAATTTACGGCTGACAAGTGACACATGGCCTTTTTAAAAATATGAAAATACAACATGCTAGCTTTAAAGGATTTCTGCTCTGTTTAATTTTGAATTAATTTCCCTTACTCATTTGTCAAATTCTCTCATTTATCAGTAAAGGAATTATATACTGAGGGGCAGATTAATTTGTTTGGCTATGGGACAAAAGACACAGTAGGACTCCTGATTAAACTGCTGTGTCATTCTCTAATACTTGAGCTATTTCTCTTTTCTGTTTGCTGCCTCCTCCTCATCTCCCTCCTCCTCCTGGTCCTCCTTCTCTTTCCTCTTCCTCCCTAGTCCTCTTCCTCTTCTCTTAGTCCCTCTCTTTCTTTCTCTCTCCCTCCTACATTTCCTCCTGGTCTCTCTCTCTTCCTCCTTCTTCTCCCTTACTCTTTCCACTAATCCGACATATAGCTCTCTATAAAACATGTCCTGAGACTTAATATTAGTTTATGTTGAATCAATTTAGTATGCACTTATTAGATCATGTAAGGACATGTATCTCCTATAATAAGGATGTGTATCTCATTTATATGTATGAAATATGCAGTCTAGTTAAAGGAGAGTTAATGCCTGATCAATGGAATTATCAGAGTTAATATATGCTACTGCCAGTGAAGACATTCGGATCTTTAATCTCTCAAAAAATATAATTACAAATCCAGCTGGCATTTGCAGAGGCTCCATATTCACATCTGCCTGATGCATTTGACCACATCAATCTTCTATACAGGGTATTTAAAACATTCTAAAGATAAAGCTTTCTTTAAAAGCAATTACAGCACCATTCATGTATGTTTATATTTCAAGGGCATAAATTTAACAATTCTCCTGTGCAGAGCTTTCCAATTTTAGCTAAACTTACTTGCATATCACTGTTAAGACTTTTATGGCCTCAGCTTTTGCTGCAGTCTTTTGCTTTGCTGTGAGATGGTTTGAGCATAAACTGCAAATGCCCCTTTTATTCTTCCTAGTGTTACTTATCAGGATTTAGTTATAATGTAATTTACTCTCGAAGTTGTAAGATACTATAAGTACTCTGAGTTATGCAAGACTTCAAATCCTATTTGAATTGAGGCACAGCAGCAATCAAAAATAACCAAGAATATATAGCGATCTGTAACATGAAATAATGCACTAAAGTCATTAGTCCATGGTGGTATCACATTTGTTGCCCATCACTAAATTTCTCCATCCATTTTGGGTACTTAACAATGATATTCTGTATTTCCCCTTACCATGTGCTAAGCATTTGCTGTAGAGAGTTTAATTAAATGGTTAGGAAAGCAAGCCCAATTTCTACCAGAAAGGGAAATGCAATTATTCATAAGTCATAGATGTGTCAAAGGTGAAACTGTTACTCTTCTGAAGCAGTTAATGCACGGCTTCTTTCTGTAAAAACCAAAATGTCACAGTCTACTTAAAGACAGTCTACTTAAAGAGACAGCCCATTTCTATTAATCTATATGTCACAATACATGCTGCTCTCTGGACAGCGGGATGGCATCTCCTCCACTCTGCCTTTCTTCTTCCCATATATCTGCCTGGATTTCCCACCTGTCTCTAAGCTGCCTTGCCATAGGCCAAAGTAGTTTTATTTATCAACCAATCAGAGCAACATATATTCACAGCATACAGAAAGACATCCCACAGCAAGCACTGCTTCATTCATATTTACTAGTTTCTAGGCCTCATGCAGCCCCTCCTGTCGAGGCTCTCATACAGCTTTGATGAGCCCAATCTTTCACCATTGCCTGTATTCAGTGCCATATGAATTCCTAGCTCCCATCCATAATGAAGCGCTTTCTAGTTCACTAACATCTAAACCTGTGTGTGTTCTCTAGCTTGCTTTTGGGCAACAGAAAGAGGTATGCCAGCAATGGTTTTCTAATTGCCACCTAATAGTGTACATTTTAGGGTATGTCTCTGTAGTATAAAAGTCACAGTATAAAAGTCTTATATAGTATAAAAGTCTGTATAGTATAAAAGCTGTACAGTGAATGTATTTTGGAAACTTATCAATCATTTTAGCTGGTTTTGTTTGATGTTAAAATATTCAAGGATTTAAAAATAAGAGGTGTGGAATATATATGTAATATGTGGATCAATATACACTCTCTTTAAATGAGTTTTTAGTTTTGAAAAATACAAATAGAAACATACAAACATTCTGAGGTTGAAAAATAAATATAAAATACAAAACAAAAGAAATACCCACAAAAACTAAGGGACATGGTAAGTTACTAAGTATAATGTGAACAACCACACAGGTATGATTGAAAACTTAGGAGATGAATATTCTTTGAGGGAAGTTGCAATGAAGAAGAAATCCCTTTATGCCTTGCATTGATCATAGTCTTTCCAAAACTGAGCCAAACACAACCTCAAGTTCAGCTTTAGCAAATGTCACGTCGTGTACAGGTTCTTTGAAAGGCCTTTCTGAATATAGGATGTTTAAACAACATTAAGATACTAGTGAAGATTTGAAAACCAAAATATTCCAAGAAATAAAATCATAATCAACTTCACAAATAACCAGTTATAAACATTTCTGGCAAATTCTGGTGTATTTCTGATATCCAAAACAGCAAAATGAAAGGTTTGTCTCAGGAATGTAGGGACATTTGCAAAATCATAAATTGTCCAGGTGGTGTTTATCATACCTACCGGATACTTAGTGCTCTAACTCACCATCGCTTGCTCACTTTTATGTATTATGTCATTGGTATGATCTGGAGACCCAGGAGGCCTCTGCTTGTTATTACGTCACTTAGCTTAGACATTGCACTATTTCTTTTCTGATGTTAAACCATCACTATTTTCCTTTAGAACACACCAATTTTGCTTTGATTCTTTTAAATGTGTTATAGCGTCCAGTTTGTCACTGTTTTGTGTAGAGTATTTCCATCTATGTTTTAATAAGATTGACTGACATTCAAAAATAATCTATTTTTATTTTCGATAGTTTCATACATTTCGTACTGATAACACCCACTCACCCTTCTAACTTCTGCTGATGCCCCTCCAAAACTCATAGTCTCTTTTTAAAAAGTGTTGTTAATCACCCTCCGAGTGCTGCTTATTAATGCACATGTGTTTCATCATCCCATGGAGCAAGTGTAACCCACCATCAGCCACATCCCAAAAGGAGAGTGACCCCTTCCCTCATCATCCATCAACTGCCAACAGCTCTACCTTTAAGGGTAGGGTCCTAGGGCCTTTCCACAACCATGCTATAATTTTTTTAAATATTTGTATTGATTCTTTGGGGATTTCACATCATGCACCCTGGTCACATCCATCTCCCAGTTCATCCATGTCCCCCCCCCACCCCTGTGACTCCCCAAACATAAATAAAATAAAAATGAGAATTTAAAATGTCTAATTTGTGTTATCTATATAACATTGTCAAACTGTCACTGGCCTACTCCTTAAATAGAACTGAGTCATTCCCCTCCAGAACCCCTGCCAGAAGCATCAATTGTGGAGAGCTAACCTCAGCATCCTTATCACAGGTTTGATGATCTCCAAGACTCATGGCAGCCACAGGAATATCCCAGAGGAGTTCTGGTGAGGATCCAGTGATGATGGTGTACCAGAAACCAGAAATGACTCATCACAATAAACATTTTCCAGCAAAACTGATGGGACAAAGAGGTGCACTATATTGCACACTGAAGCCTTCAGCACCACCAGGACAAATGAAGAGGTGTTGGAGAAGCAGGAAGGACAGAGAAGTCAAGAGATTGTCCTGTTGTGGTTTGTAGTTTGGTTTTGGGTTTCTTTGGTTTTGTTTTTGCTTTTGTTCGCTTGCTTGTGTACTTTGATTTGTTTCCTTATGTGGGGGGCATTGCAGGGATGAAGGGAGGATATGGGTGGACCAGGAGGTGAACAGAATTGGGGTGTATGATGTGAAACTCCCAGAGTCAATAAAGAAGTTAAGTGTAAAAAAAAGAATTCTCTTTGGTGACTTCCCCTTTAGGCTGTTACCTTTTTTAGGGAGGTGCGGTGGGGTAGGGGTTGTCCCAGAAGTCTTCCATGTCCCTCTTTCTCAACTGTGCATCTGCAGTCATCAATATGAATGCAAAGGCAGCTTTCTTGTACTTTACAGTCAGCGGGGCATGGATCATGGGCTTCCACACGTTTCCTGGTGTCAACACAGACCACTAACACAGCCCCCAGTTGCAGTAGGACCATGGACGCAGACGAGGCCCTTGGGGCAGCGGGATACCAACCTGGCCCCAGGTGGCAGTCCAGTCTACTCACTTCAATATTACCCCCCCGATATCAACACGGCTTCAGGTGCCATCCCAAACCACGGACATCTACATGATCCCTAGTGATAACTTGGGCCATGGACACCAACACAGACTCTGGCTACAACAGGACCTCGGGGCCCAGACATGGTCCTTGGTGGCAGCATGGATCTGACTATCACCATGGGCTCCAATGCTAGTGTAGGCCACTCACATCAGCCTGGTCCTCACCTCTCTAGTTCTGCCTCTCTCCACAGTGCACTTACCACTCCATTTCTCTACTTCTTCCTTCCCACCACCACATACTTGCTCATCATAGTGACACATGCAGAAGGGGCAGATCGCGGTGTTTTCCCTCATGCTGGAATTTTTAATGGCTTGGTCTCATGCAGGCAACCTCAGCTGCTGTTGAGGTGATGCACCAACAACCATGTCATGTCCAAAAGTCAACTCTTTCTGTTCCTTCAAACTTCTACCATCACCCAATACCTCATATACTTTACTATTTCCATCAACCATGTTCTATTCTCCACCATTGATAAGTGACTTTGTGAAGACAATGTGCTCTGGAATAATCCTTTTGAACACTGTGAATATATGTTGCTATGACTGGATGAGTAAGCAAGCTGACTGGCCAATAGCTGAACAGGATAAAGTTAGGTGGGGAAGCCACACTGAGAAGGATGAGAAGAAGGGTAGAGTCAGAGAGTCACCAGCAGACTCAGGGAGAAGCAAGTTGGGAATGCTGTATTGAGAAAAGGTACCAAGCCACACGGTAAAGCATAGCTAAGAAATGTGGGTTAATTTAAATGTAAGAGTTAGCTAGTAACAAGCCTGAGCTTTTGGCTGAGCATTTGTAAGTAATGTAGGCCTCAGTGTCTTTATTTGGGAGCTGCTCGGGGGACAGAAACTTCTGCCTACACATGATGTTCAAACGTGCAGCCAGAATTTCCACGTAAGATCTGACAAAGCTTTAAAAAGGACTCTAAACACACAAAAATGGAGTCAAGTGTAGCTTCTTGGTAACTGCCTTTTCTTGGTGGGCTCTGTTTGCTAGCTGCAAGCAGAGGCTTGGTTCCTTTCAGAGGTGACTTCTTGACTCCGCTAGTGGCAAAAAAAAAAAAAAAAATGTGGCTCTTTTAAGAAGCCCTACTACCAAACACTTAAATGGGATTTATGAGCAGTGGGTGACTTACTACCCAATGGCAGTGTGGACCCAAAACTTCCCGGAGTTGGGGTGGTATATGTGAACCTTGTGCTGATATCTCTGCCATGAGGCTCAACTCTCACTGAACCAAGCAGGGTGGAGCCAGCCACCAAAACAGAGGTCCTAGCCATTCCACTTACCAGTTTAAAGGCTCATACAGTCAGAAAAAGATTATAGATATGCAATAAAGAGAGATTCAGACAAAAAAAAATCCTCTAAATGGGTTACAGTGTGTTTAAAAATAAACATAGGCTTGGAAGAGAAAAGAGAAGGTATAAACAGTCATAAAAAATAAATACATAGTTTAAAATAATAAAGTAGGGCTGGAGAGATGGCTCAGAGGTTAAGAGCACTAACTGCTCTTCCAGAGGTCCTGAGTTCAATTCCCAGCACCCACATGGTGGCTCACAACCAACTATATGAGATCTGGTGCCCCCTTCTGGCCTATAGGCATACATGCTTTATACATAATAAATAAATAAATCTTTAAAAAAAATAATAAAATAAAATAAAATAATAAAGTAAAGTCCTTAAGAATGGAATAAAGTAATATAAAAGGAAAAGGTTACATAAAGATGGAAAATACACAGAGAGTCTGGATCCCTTATGCTATTATATTGTCTTTAAATTTTTTGGCTGCTTAGAGACACTAGACTAAAGTTGCTAAATTAAACCAGCCTATTTATTTTAAAAATATCTTGACTTCAAAATTTAAGTCAAAGGGTATGTTATGTTGTAGAGAGAGGTTATGCATTTATTTCCACAAGAAATGAGAGGTGGATTCCTTCAAGGTTAAAGATGTTCAGATTTGATTGAGGAAGACCTTCTGAAATCCTGACTACAGACATAAAGAAATAAACCTAGAAGAACAAGATGCATGATGCATATTTTACCTGATCAAACACATAACAAAAAAATCATCTTTGGCTGAACTTCTATACAATAGAGTCTATATTTGTATTAATACAGATATGTGTGTTACCTTTATAAGTTTATATATTTTCAGAAAAAGGGGACCAGACACCTGAAAACAGATGGCCCAGGTGATCTAGCATCCAGAACAGTTTCAAGGATGCTGACTGAGATGATCCAGCCTCACAGAATACTCCAGCCAATACCTAACAATTACCTTTATTTTCTCAAAGTTCCCCCAAAATTACCAGCATCCCAAAACAACAGGAAGTAGGCTAGAGAATGATGGCTACATTCCCAAAAGATAGATTATAGATATTTATTATTATTTAAGGGGAGTTGGTTACAAGTTGTTATTAGTAATGGTCAGGAAAAAAGTTGAACAAAGGAGATTAGATTTAAGGATCTCTTTTTGGAAAGAAAAAGGGGGGATATTGGAAAAATAGGAAAAAAAGGTAGATTATTGAATCTACTTTAATCCAAAAAACAGCTATTAATCTCAAAATATTTTACATTGGTATAGATTTTAGTTTATTGATACAAATTTAAAGTTATTTCTGTTGTACTGTATGTATGTTTCTATTCTTGTTTGGGGTATTGTGCTTTTGCAGCTCATTTAAAAATATAATGTATAATTAAGAAATAAAGATGAATAGTCATCTATAACAGTCAAACTTATAGTCATGTTAGATATGTTTTCAAGGTCATTCACAGATATATTTAAATAGATAGAGGGTCTTCAAACACTTCAAAGACCTATAGAACATGACATTTAATATGTTTAATAACCTAAGGCTTTTCATGACAGTGAGGCATGTCTGCTCCTGACAGCACCAATTTATTTCAAAGATGATGGGCATCTAAGAATCCCTATATGGAGTTTGCTTTCTTTGTAGCAAAAGCTAGCCACTGGGGAAGAAACTGCCCTTTCCTTGACTGCTGACAGTATGCTGCCCAAATTGGAGAAGCAGGACACAAAAGAAAGTAACTTCCAAACCTTTCCAAGACAAGGTGGGACAGTCCTTCAAAATCCCTACTTTACAAAAAGATCTATCAGATATTCTATTCCTCTAGGCCAAAGATAGATGCCCCAACATTACAGAGGAACCTTGGGTGACTGTCAAGACAGCCAACTGTTTCTGTCATTTCTATAGCTTTGAAAGTGACTTACACTACACTTTCTGTTTACTCAGGTAATATTATATCCTTCTGAGGTCTTTGATGGCATTGAAGACTAGATGGTCATAGTTAAAGTTGTCCTTAGTTATGATAAAAGGTAAATTAGGTATAAAACTTTAGACTCACAAAAATAAGACAAACAATAGAGTATTTTCTCTAATTTTGCCAAATACAAGTGGACTGGATATTGTAACTATAATTCCTACTTGATAACTCTTTTTGTTGTATATATGTTTTTACTATGTTAAAGTTAAAAACCTTATTTTTAAATTAGACAAAAAAGGGGGAAATGCTTTGGAACAGTCTTTGTACACTGTAAATATTATTACTCTCATTGGTTAATAAAGAACAGATAGTCTCTTTATTATGGCTGGGCAGAAGGGATTGGGTAGGAGAGTCAGACTAGGAGAATTCTGGGAAGAAGAAGGGGGAGTCAGAAGAGTCACCAGGAGATGCAAAGGTAGCAATGCTGTAAGCCATAAGAATATATTATAGAGATTCAGCTGTATATAATAAAGCTATACCTAGAAAGATAAATCAGTCTTTTCTAGAGGGAAGCCATTTATCAAGGAATATTTGGTGTTACTCAGCTTTTAATATTCAGCTGCTTCTTGCTATGAATTTCTTGTGTGCTCATATACTACTAGGTCATATGGCAAACAGAAGGAGCTTCTCAGACCTACTGCCAATCCACTAGTAACACCCCTACAGAGCCTAGGAGACAGGCAGACTATAGATGCATAGCTTTGTTTCTTGTGCAAATGAAGCTCAGACTTTCCTTCCCCAGGCTGGCTAAATGGCTTTCCAGAGTATTTGACTCAGAACAAAGGGTTTTTGCATATCCAGGTGATAGAAGAAAACAAGGCAGAGTTTCAGTAAATGGTAAGGCAGACTGGCTCAGGCCAAGGAGTAAGGAGCAAGGAAAAGGTTTTGTAATTTGTAGATGGATTGGGTCAGATCAGGAAGAGAGGAAGAAAAGATGGAGGACACAGGAACAGACAATGAAGATGACATCGAAAGCATAAGAGTTTAGGGATGTGAGAGGACATGAAAAGTAGGTCCAGAGAGGAGCTGAGTGTGAGGACAGAACTGAAGCTGTATAGACAGAATTTGTCTTAGAGAAATAAATTATATGGATGAAAGAGCATTGTGTACATGGATTCTTTTTCCTGAGATAATTCCATGCAGGACATAGTGTCTTCCCCAGGACTCTAGGAAGGATTTTCTCAGGGCATTCCCGTGGGAAAATTTCAATATAGCAAGACATGCTAGGGGACAGGTAAAGCCACAAGTCACATGGCAATATATAAATTAATATATCAGAATAATATAATACATACTAGAAATTAATTGCATACATTAATTTAAGCTGTAAGAGCTAATTAGTAATAAGCCTGAGCTATCAGCCAATCATTTATAATTTATATTCTCTCCTGATAATTTGGGAGCAACTGCTGGTACACAAAAAATCTCCACCTATAAGAATGCATTCATTATTTCAGAGCACTGATATATTCTCAGGGCATACAAGAGTAGTGGATACACAGTAGGGGCTTAATGAATATATGAATTCACATTAATGAAAGGATGAATGAGCTAGTAGATAATATCCCCTTAGCTGTTTCTGTCATGCATTAAATAATGCAGCATATTTTCAAGAATATTCATCTTACCACCACTGCTCTTAGTTACAGACATTTGGCACCCTGCTGTTTAGATTTTTTTTTCTTACTCACAGAGTTTTGATTTTGGTGCACTGATAACACTTTTCCAAACAAATTTCATGATAGACTTTCCTTCCCACTTTATTATAGGCTTAGCTTTGTTCAGTGATGTAGTTTTTTCCTTCCTGCAGTCTGATCTAAGGACATAACATCCCTCTCCATCTAAGACCACATAAGTCCTGCTGCTGTGTCTGTATGTTCTTGTCATGGTCACCAGGAGCAGAACAAGTTTCACATACTTATTGCTTATGCTGTTCACCAGACAGGTGAGAAGTAGTCAAGAACCCAAGCTCATAAACATGGAAGCATTTACATTCTTTTTGTCTTCCTAATTCAAGAACACTGGTATGTCCTTGGTTTACTTGATAAGGAAAAGGACATAAAAAGTTGTGCCATCTAATTATAGTTCAAAAAATTAATCTGGTCTTGTATATTTATTTTACTTAATTGAAACTTTACAGGCTCAATTAGGACAATTTGTAGATAAATATTTCAAGTTTCAGGTTTGAGCAGGTTTTTTTTTTCTCCTAAAAGTGTGTGTAATAGCCTGTAGAAACCAATTTATCTAAAGATCTAGATTGAGTACAAATCATCTGAAAATTAGCAAATGTTGAAAGGTGTATTTTCCTGTCCTAACCCTACCCTATCCAGGAATACTGACATAAGAGTGAAATACTCTATACTCAGCATACCAGGTCCTTTATCTTGTCACACAAATAACCTGCTGCAGATGAACTTTCAAACTGGTGGAAAAATATGATGTTTAATAACACAAATTTTAGGTGCTATAGTTTAGGTCAAGGCAGATTATCAATGAAACCTTGGGTTTACTGAAAGAAATATTTCATGTTTGATGTGAGTATTTGGTATAAGATTTATTTTATAAATGTAAATTAGAATTGATACATATAATTTGAAAATAATTTGACCTAAATTACTTGGGAACAATCCAATGCAGTAGCTTTTATTCTGGACTAGGAATATTTGTATTTATGAATATTGGTATAGTTTTGATGTATTAAGGAAATAAACATCTCTTAACTTGCATGATTAAAAGGTGTTGTGATCACTATCCATCAGGGCATGACTGCTAGCCTTTTATTTGTTTTGGACTTTATTAGAAACATGTTATTTTTCTATTGCTTGTTTGCTTTGGGGTAAAATTCAAAATCTATTAGGATCTAAGCATATGAAACAGAAACAAATTTTCACAAATATATTTTCATGATTATGAGGCACATAGAAAATAGACTCTGGTTTTGTTTTGTTTTTTTTTTTTTTTTGTCTTTTTGGAGCATGGTTAACTAGAAATAGCAAAAAAATAAAAGCTTCATTTACCAAAGGGAATGAGAATACACAAACTTCATACAGAAATGTTACATATTATTTTTAATGGATAGCCCTCTAGAGTTTATAAGATGTATTTGCTTAATAAAATCATAAATTATTTAGGACTTCAATTTTGCCATTTAAGTCATTAACATTTTCACCAAGTTGATAACAAAATACTCAACTGGAATTTTTCTCAATTATTAATATTGGTTGTTTAATTAATAATTAAGTCTTTCAATTTTGCAATTTCTGTTTCAACTTTTAAAAATCGCATTACCCAGCTAAACCAATACTCCTGCAAGGACCACAACTTTATAAATATTGGGGAGAAATCATGAATGTTATTTATCCTAATAAGTTTCTTTAGCAGGTCCACATCTGTGGGGTGGGTTGCATTACTAATTCAGTGATGAAGTCTTCAAAATGCTCTGTGGCCTATGAGGAAGCTCACCATCTCAATGGTAGTCTCTGAGAGCAGGGCATCTTCAGGCACTGTGTGTGACAAGGAAAAGGGGAGTTGGAACAAAATCATTTCCAGCAGTATTATTTCATACCACAGTGACAAGTCCTAAAAATATAGACAAAACTGGAGGAGTGGGAACCTGTGTGATTTGTTGTTAAGATAATAAAGAGGATAGTTTTGAAATATAATAATGTTCTTTATTTTTACTTCTTTCTTGAATGTGACCTTTCTCTTTTCAGTCACAGACATTCACATCTTTAAATGTATTTTTGTTTTTATTGTAATAAAACAAACAAAGGTCATGCTCAAATTTCCCATTTCATTGCCCCAATGATTTTTGATTCATAGCTATGAAAAACAGCTTTGAAAACCACCTTCATTGAGAAAAAAAGAGAAAGTTTTTTAAAATCAACTATATGTGTGTGTGTGTGTGTGTGTGTGTGTGTGTGTGAAAAATAACCTTGCAGAAAATAAGTAAAAGGTTTGAAAAGAAATCATCTTACAGTGTAAGCAAACCCTATTTCAGTTATGTTTGCTTCCAAGAAGAAAAATATAAGGAGCTTGAAAAAAATGAGAGGAACAGAAACCAGGAGGGCATGAGTTAGAGCCTGGATTGTCTGAGGAATACACTAGAGCATCCAATCAAAGCCACAGTTCAGTGAGTGTCTAGGAAGGCCTGGATTTTCAGATGGCTTAGCTCTGCTCTTGGGAAGCCCTTTGAGTCCAATCCCCACCCCTCCCCCAACCTTACAAGTACTACTCCAGACACAGGATGTCTTCTGAGTCTGGTATGAAAACAGTAGTGCTAAAAACACCAGTAGAACAACTGGACTTTGGATTTGATAGGAGCACATCACTGGTTACAGCTTAGGAACCACAGTCTTCATCACAGTGCTTATATGGCCAATCCAAAAGATAAGCTCCACGAACCACAATCAGTAGATATCAGATTGGGAAGCCCTAGAGTTGGATGTGTCATATAATGTAGAGGTCACCAAGGACACGTCACAAGATTTGGTAGATAACACTAAAGACGGCATAACACCTTCTCTAGAATTCTTTTTCTGATTGTCTTGCCACATAAAAAGTTCATATATATATATATATATATATATATATATATATATATATATATTTGTTTTGGTTTTTCAAGACAGCAGGGTTTCTCTTTGTAGCCTTGGCTCTCCTGGCACTCAATCTGTAGATCAAGCTGGCCTTGAACTCAGAGGTCCACCTGCCTCTTCCTCCCAAGTGCTGAGATTAAAGACATGTACCACACCTCATTCCAATAACCATTTTTAAGTGTAAGGAAGAGAAAGGTAAGCCTTTTGGAAGGAGGGGAAAAGGATCCAGGTAAGGGGTTCAGATTCAAAGAGATAATTTAAAGCCATCCAGCAACATGTAAATGATGACATAGTGGATGCTGGACAGATGACTCAGCTCTTCCAGAGGACCTGAGGTTAATTTCTAGCACTCATGTCTAACAGCTTACAGCTGCCTATGACTCCAACTCCAGGGGACTGGATGCCCTCTTTTGGTCTCTTCAGGCACACACATACTTGTGGTGCACACACATAGTGCAAATGAATCTTTGGAAGGTAAAGTGGTGAGTTTTAGTAGCAGTTATTAAGGAATGTGTGGGTGGACATTGCCTTGGTAGATGGGGTTCCTGCTAAAGTTGCTGCAGATTGCTCTTTCAATGCCATACTCATGTGTGACTGGTCAGTTCCATTTGTATCAGTGAAGCATTTACACAATAGCACACCCATGACTCCTAGGCCAACCAGCTTCTGAAGATGAGCATTTGAGACACAGAGTTTCTTTGCCGTGAGTTAAGTATGACCTAGCTGCCTTTTGTGATGCTTGGCTGGGCCAATGACAGCCACATCCCTTCATACAGACAGCATTTTGGCAACTTCTACACAAATGACTACTTAGCCACAGCTGCTGTGTCTGAATGTACTTGAATCAGCTGCTTTCTGTCCCTCAAAGACACAAATTTTACTAATAAAAGCATTGAAGACAGTTTCATGGCCACTGGGTCGTCAAGACTTCAACATTCTAACTGAACTATTCATCCAGTTCAGATGCTGTTTAGAGTGCTTAGTGTGGTCTCCATCAAAAAGCAAACTAATACTCTTTAAAGAACATAGTTTGTAGTTTGTACATTTATGTGTTGTATGTTTCTTTGTGCATGTTTCATGTTTTTTGTTGTCTTTATTTTTTCCTAGAAAGAAAGAAAAAAAGAATGAAGTTGAGTGGTCATGGAGGTGGGGAAAATCTGAGAGGAATTGGGGGACGGGAGAACATCATCAAAATAAAGTGTATGAAAAAAATTTTTCAATAAAAAGTTTAAGATAAAAGCATGTACTGGACACATTAAATAGAGTCACATGAGTAACTCATGCAAATATACATCCATCGGGCAGGTATATTGACTATAAACAGATAAAATAGTCTCTGTTAGTTCACACAATGAATACACTCCTACACATATAAACAGCCACACGTGTAACTTACGTGTAAACACATAACAGTAGGACATGGATAATAGCACATTATGGGGGCATTGCAACTGAGTAAACATAGAATAAATCTTTTGACTGCACAGAGACAGTGAATTTAAGATGGCCACTACCTTTTATTATTATGTTACTCAGTAGGAAATCATACTCTTTCTTCTTCAGGAAATACTTTTTGCCCTATGATCACACATTCTTGAAGCTGACTCTAGGCTGAGGAGAAGGATCACTGAACTTATTGGGAAGGTGAACCAAAGGCAGACTGGAGTCATACTGGAGAGGGAGGAGACACCAGTCTCTCCAGGACAAGGGCATTCAGGAGCAGCAGGCTGCATCCCTGCTGTGGCTGCTAGCTGCTCACCAACTTCCCTCTGGAAGGAGGAAAGTGATTTCTAGGATCTATCATTTGCTCCTCAGCCAGACTGAGTAACTTCAGCCTGTGAATACTGGCCAGGGACTCTTCCAGTAAAATATCAGTTAAAGCTATTGACAAGTTGAGGAAGTATGTATGTCCGGAAATGGCATTTTATGTTAAATTAGTAGAAAGTGGAAGGCAGTGACAGACAGAATGGATAACGCATAACAAGAAATTATTGAATGATTTAAAGTAACAATAAGAAAATCAACATGGATTGTGGGAGCATATTATTACGAAGAGAGAAAGACTGTTAAGGGACAGATTAGGTAAGGCCCTCTTGTCCATGGCTTTGATGCAATAGCAACAGGGCTATATTAGCATTTCCTATAGGAAAGGCAATTACATTTTAGGATCACACTTGCTGCCCTGTGGATGCAGGGTGGGAACAAGGAGAGCATTCAAAGGAGAATATGGGGACAGAGACCTTTGCACAGCCCAGGCTGTCTGAGGTCAACCTTGATTCTAGTGAAGACTGAGAAAAGTGAATAGTTTTGAAATGCATTTAAAGAGTAAAAGGTTAAGAGGCAAATAGAAGAGGAAGAACACAAACTTCTGACTGGTCAGAATAATGGGGATAGGGTTTACTTAGGTGGAGAAGACAGAAAAGAAAGGGGTTTATAGAAAACATGTAGAGACTGGGTTTGGAAAACAAACTTGAAATGCTACTGAACGTCTGGGAGGCAGGGATGCAAAATAGTGGGTTGAGAATGTAACTGAACAAGCTAGGGAGACAGTATGTCATCTATTGAGTTCACACATTACTGTTGATTCTCTTATACATTGAGTCTGTCAAGAAAATGAATCATAAGGCAAAGAACAACAAACATAAAGAGAAAACTCTACATTTATGTATGTGTTCTTTACTTTGCAGGAAGAAAGCTTGCTGTGTTAAAAATAGTTCCCCAAAATTCAGTAGCTCAGAATTTCCATGGCTTTGTAGCAATGGTAATCATCACTTATTATTGTAAAGATTTTATTTGAGGCATGAGATACCGCAGGAAATTGTATGTGGCATCATAGTAAGAGGTGTATGGTCATATGGGATTTTTGAGTAATTGAGTCAAACCTTCTTGTTCTTCAGGAACTATCCTGTTATATAAAATGACTCTCTCTGCTCTGGCCATCCAGTGTTGGGGATGCCTGGAACTGTCAAAAGGTTGAGATAGTTAAAATCAAGCACCATAAACGACTGAATCTTAGAAAACAGTGCTGAACAAACATCATGACGTTAATATCTAGAAACAGAGACCCAAGAACTCTGTGCGAATCTGAGACCTCAGCAGGCAAACCATATACAGACGACACGTGCACAGGCCTGCCTGGGCAGAACCCGCCTCGCACGTGTTAGTCTGGTGAAAGCTGAAGGAGGTTTGATGTCTTTCCTTGTAACATTCTCATTTCTTGTTAATATTCTGTGTCGTCACCTCTTACTATTCATACTCAGTTACAACCCATCATCCTCAAGAAGCTCCAGGTTGTGTCTCCTTGAAAGTAAGTATCCACTCCCAAAGCCATAGAAATGTTTCTTTTAAGCTCCCTTGCACACCTCCACTGAGCATACAGCACTGGTCTACCCTTTTACCCTTTAAGTTCGTACTCCTTCCTGTGAACCTAGGGTCCTTACAGCATGCTGCACCACCAAGGAGAATGTATAATGGACTCAGTGCACTTCTCAGAGGGAATACTTGTGGTAGAGTTAACTTCTGAACCTGTTTTCAGTTTTATGTAGACTTTACTTGATGCCTGAATATAGTATGGCTCTCCCAACCAAATGCTGTATCTACCGTCCCGCAATGATTTCCCAGTTGCAGTTTTTATTTGCTGATTCAGAATATTATGTGTGTTTAAAAAAACACTTTTGAAAGTTATCTTATTAACTTTAAATAGGTGACTCTGAAATTATATTCATCAATTATAGGAAAATACATTTGGTTGACATCCAGTACCTATCATAAAATCTGGTTCAACATTGATTTATATTAAATATTTACAGAAAGTAAAAGTACCAAAATGAAAACTAACAAGTAAAACCTCTTGTCCTCTTGTAAATAGACTCAAGTCTGTCAACAGGAGTCCCATGCTTTGTGGATATTAAAGCAATACACTCAAATATCAAACTAACCCATCTACATACACATGTGTGCATGTACACTGTCTATACACCCTTACATATGTACACAATATCCACATACACACAGATAAATATGAATGCACATATATACACAGTATACACATACAGACATAAACACGTGTGTGCACATATGCATGCATACTGTCTATACACATACTTTATATACAATATACAGCTACACTGTACATGTACATGCAAATGTGACATGTGGGAATATAATATATGTTACATATACTATATAGGTTATATATAATATATATGCTATGTATATATACTTAAAAAAATCTGGTAAGCAAATAGAGAAAAAAATACTTCCCACAATTGATTTAGTTGTTTTCAGCTTTCATTCGAAAGTCATGGCCAGGTTTTTCCTCCTCTTTCAAGCCCTGTCTGAAAAATCAGCTGATAATCGCACACAGACTCTGACCACACTCAGGGCACGTAGACTCTTAGCATCCCCCTGTAGATTTAAATTATCAGTGGGAATATGTATAGTTTGTAAATTATTTTGCTCTGTTTTGTTGGCTTAATTGCCCAGTACCTCCTGGTGACCTGTTTAACTCAGAACTCAAATATGAGAGTTCACGGATGGTGTTTTAATTAACGGAGATAACACTGAGCTCAGATTAAAATGAAAGCGCCCCTGAAACAGAGGACTCCAAAGCTTGCCCCTTAACTCAGGCTGCTGCCCCAGGAACTGTCAGAGCAGGGGGAACTCCCGGAAGGAGGAAGGCATCACAGGAGGCGGTGTTTTTCATCTCATCTCAGTGGCCTGTGGGTTTGGCTCCTGTGTGTCTGTTAAGTGGTAATTCTAATCTTTGAAAGTCCATTTTCTCCCCATCTAGGGAAGCTTCCTGTGAACTGTAGCCAAGAGAGCTGGAAGGGACTCAAGGTTGTTAGTGCATTTATCATTGGCACCTAGAGCTGGAGGGAAGATTGTAGACTGATTTGAGCTTCACAGGGAGGAAAAGAAGTGTAGAGGAGGGAATAATTAGACGGGGGTGGGGGTGGGGCACGATTTCAGGGGAACTATTTTCTGTTTATGGAATACTAACTGCCTTTTTATTTATGTAAGTTAATCACAAAATACCCACGCTCAAATAAATTCCCACTCAGCCATTTTGTTTTTCCGCCCCCTCCCCTCCCCTGTATCATCTAATCCTGATGGATTCTGAGCCAAGTCTCAGCTTTGTTCCTTGGCATGGGATTACCTCAGACCTGAGCAAAGCCAAGAAGGAGGAACTGGAAATGAGGCAGCTGTCTCTTTAAGTGTTCGTGTTTATACACCTGGTTAGAGGCATGTAGACAAATAGTTAGAATCTTGTATCAAAAGCAAGCCTTTGACATCCTATGATTCGACCAAGGGATATAATGACAACTAACATCGTAGCTAAATGCTTCCAGACTCACAGTTCTCTTTGGGGCTTATTCAGAAGCTCGTGTCTTGTGCAGACAGTGCTTTGGAAATGTTAAAATCAAAACCACTGTGGGAATGGACATAGCAGGAAGGCTGCTGGTGGCACTCGGTGAAAACAACATTTATCTCCTAATTAATAAGATTAAACACTAAAGAAATAAGGTAAAATTTTAAAACTAAATGAACTAATAAATAGTCTTAACTAATTCTTTTTTTCCCCCTATTTTTTGAATTAGAGACTAAAAACAAACCCTCTAGGGGAAGCTGCATTACATCTGAACCTTTAAAGCATTCTGAGAGTTGGGTTCCATAGGGTGCATGGGAAGCTAAGGCTGAGTGGCCTGTGTCACAGGAGAGATGGCACATAATGACAGACACTTCTGTTGCTACACAACAGCAAACAGATTCTACTACTCAACAAAATAAAGAGCCTTTTAAATTTGCCTGATGTGGATAAAAAGGGCAGCCATCTTGTTAATTTCATCTTCAGGTGCTACCTTGGTACCTAAAGCTGGCCTCTTTCCACCTTGATGTACCAGCATCCACAGCTCAGCTTTTTCTACAGCTATGTATGGGGACTGGAGGGCTTTCAGCAGCTAGGTGTGCTATTTGATATGCATACCACCAGAAAGGTTAATAGCAGCTCTCAGGCATACCAGTTAATCCTTGGCGGTCTTTCTGCTCGGATTAGTTTAGGTTAAATCCTTAGTCACCTGAGATGTATGATTTGCTGATTGGCTCTGATAAGGTTATGAGTAAGAAGGGGAAGTGTCAGCTTCCCCAGCATGTGAGCCCCCAGTACAAAGGTAGAAACTGTTGAGACTGAAGAAGTGGAGGAGAATGTGGGGAAAGGGACAGAACAGTAACTCCGATGAGTGCTGATCTTCAGAGTTTTATTTTTAGCAACACGTTGGCCAAACATTTTAGCAGCCAAGATTGACCTGTCAGTTGGAAGGTGGAGGAAGTCAGGAGAACCTGTAAAGCTGTATAGGTAATTTTTGACACAGTGAATAGATGTTGATTTCAGGATAATAATAAGAGTGGTGCCATGAAGATGATACATTTAGTGATGTTGGGGAAAAGAGTCATATAACTGTCGCTGGATGTGTAGCAATGAAAGGTCAGTCTCGGTGGCTGTTGAGAAAGAAATCACACCTTCCTGTGAGAAGTTTCTGATTTGGTTTGCTTTGTGTTTCAATTCAGGCAGAAGCTGCTACATGGAAAGAGTGAATTAAACGTGGTAATCACTGCGGTCATTTGATGTCATCGAGCCCCTGCAGATCTTCCCCTGATCTCCTTGCTCCATCATCTCCTCTTCCTTTCCTATTTCCACCTTTTTTTTTCTTTCTTACATTATCTTGTGAAATCTTTAAGCACATAGAAAATTGAAAATACTGTATAAGAAATGTCAGCCTGTCAGCATTCCTGACCGCTTCACCATCTTTTGTTCACGTGTTTATCTAATCTGTCTATTGTGTATTTACTAAACATATGAATCTGGAAACAATGATTTCCTCACTGGCATTTTCTCATGCCCACGATGACAGCATCCAGCTCAGGAAAGTATTAATTCCCTAATAGGACTGCTATTCAGTTCATGCTCAAGCGCTTCCTCTTTTTTTTTTAATTTTAATTTAATTTAATTTAATTTAATTTAATATTTTTAAGTGGATTGTTACATGTGATCAGTTAAAACCTGAATCCATTGTAATGAATACCAGGCACTTGGCTGCCATGGGACAACATGTGCTAAACCACTGACCAGACTCATCTTGAAACTTCTCAGAAACCTCTTGTAGCATTTCTGAATGCGAACATTTGTTGGAATGTGACAGACATGACCACTAATCACTGCTTAAGCATTTGGGTCTATTGTTTGTTCTCATGGCATTTTATTTCCTTATTTTATTTATGTCTCCAAGAGGTACTATAACATTAGCTACCTCCTGGGTAGCCTTGAAGTTTAAAAGTGATAACACAAACTTTGTGTTTAGGGAAATGGCATGAGATGAATAGATGCAGAACATTAACTTAAAAATTCCTAGTGAGAAATGGAAAGCTTTCAAGGAAGCATTTGTTAAACTTAATCACCACAGACTAGTATAGGAGCAGAGGAAAGTCACATCAGAAACAGAAAATCATCAGGAGGAAACAGCTCTTTAAATTTACAATACGTGAGCAAGAGAAAGAGACCCGTGAAGGCAATTTTTTTTCCCCAAGCAGGGACGCGAGGCTCGTATTTGAAACGTATGCAAATTCTAATACAAGCGAGTATTAAACTCTCACCTCCTGCTGAGTCAAGAAAGTAACCAGGTCCCTGCATTAGACTGAGCTGAAGATGGTTCCTGGAATTTCCTGGACAATGATGTTTCCTCTTCAGTCAAAGTGACAACTCAAAGAGGAGGCACTCTTGAAATATACAGAGACATCTTGGATCACAACAGCATGAGAAAGACAACGATATCAGGATTATCTACTAGGTGGTCCGATAGACAGTGGGTGGGATGTTTCTTCTTGTGTTATTATTTATATCAGTCTTGTTCATGCCACCTTTGGACCACATTACACAATAAATTGAACAGTAGCCATGGGAAACATGAGTATTTTGCACATGTTTTAAAATATTTTAACAGAATGATTTTTAAGTGAGACTCAAATGTGTACTTCTTGGCAGGCAGAGAACAGGTGAAAAGCAAAATTTTAGGTAAACTCAAGGTAAATCTCAACCGGTTTTTATGAGCATATGCTAGGTTTATTATGGCATTTTCATACGTGTATATAATAAACATTGATCATATTCACCCCTGTTAAGCTTCCTTTTTCATCCCCTCACCCACCATAAAGAGTTCACTTGTCATTTCTTAACATTTTTTTTTAATGTATAGATTCTGAATATGAGAGAACAGATTTCATTTCTCTTCCTAAATCTGGCTTATTTGGCTTCAGTGTGATGTTTCTGGTTTATTGTATTTTCTTATAAGCTCTCTGGCTTCACACCCATGTTGTTGGAGTACTGTGACCAACTGTTTTTGGAGACCCCACCGTATCATCAGCGTTGCTACATCTGGTCTTGTCATGGACATTGTCAAGCTGTTCCCCAGACTGTTGGCCAGGACTCCAAAGTGCTTATTTTCCCACTGTCTACTGCTGCCAAACCAGGAAGGGATTTCACAATCAAGGCAGTACAAGATACCCTTTTCTACTTCGTGAAAAAGAAAATAATCATGACTGTCACAGTGATGGGGATGAGATGCTGCTGGAGGCAGAGGGGACTGAGTGGACATGGCTGTGCTTCTGGCTCCAATTTTGAGATGTGTAAGTCTTCTTCTAGCACTTCATGATGTGGACATGCTGGAAGGCATGCTTCATTTGTTCTTGAAAAGGCTGTGCACTCTTAAAGAGTAAAGACGCAGCTTTTGAGTAGTTTTTGGATTTTATCAATTAGTTAAATGGTGTCAGAACATTTGGTTGGGTGTTCCCAACTTTCAGGTATAAATTGAAATGTTTTTTAACATACTCACTGATGAAGCACCAAGAGAGAATAAACAGTTGGGAGTGAGCTCACACTCAATAAAATATAAAAAACCACGACAAATACATGAATATAGCTTTGTATTTTAAAAAGAAGAGTAATAATTGGAAAACCAGATTATCAAATAAACAGGGAAAACAGAACAATAGTGGTCAGTAGGCATTAGAAATCATCAGAACAAACAGATATGTGCATGCCTGCATATTGTTTATGCACGTACATAGATTTTTTTATATTTATACTGATTATAAACATATACACAAAAAATTTAGATTCATAGTCAGCAACATGAAAGAAAACACTCACCATGAAGTCTGTATTCATTTGAAGTTAGCACTTAAGAATTTTAAGGCTCAACAGCTCTGGAGGCTGCATGGGACCGGTCAGGGCCCTCTGCATGGGCGAAACAGTTGTGTAGCTTCGTCTGTTTGAGGGGCCCCTGACCGTGGGAATAGGATCTATCCCTGGTGCACGAACAGGCTTTTTGGAGCCCATTGCTTATGGTGGGACCCCTTGCACAGTCGATGTAGGGGGAGGGGCTTGGGCCTGCCTCAGCTAAATGTGTCTGGCTTTGCTGACTCCCCATGGGAGGCCATACCTTTTCGGAGGAGGGGATGGGCTGGGGAGGAAGGCTGGGGGTGGGGCAGGAGGAGGGATGAGAGGGGCTCTGTGGTTGGTATGGGGAATGAATAAAAAAATTCTTAAGAATGGAAAACAACAAACAAATAAAACAAAAAGGATTCTAAAGGAATGCACTAGAAATCTCTGAAGAGATGAAGACAGAGTTAAACAGAAACGTTAGGTTGAAAGGTTTTTTTGTTTGTTTGTTTGTTTTGTTTTGTGAGACAGGGTTTCTCTATATAGCTTTGGAGCCTTTCCTGGAACTCACTCTGTAGCCCAGCCCAGGCTGGCCTCGAACTCACAGAGATCCGCCTGGCTCTGCCTCCGGAGTGCTGGGATTAAAGGCGTGCGCCACCACCGCCCGGCCGAAAGTTCTCAATACTGTGTGAAGTAGCGTTACAGTTCTAAGACTGTAAAATCTACAACAGAGTCATAGAAGCAGCATCCAGACACTGAAATGATTAGGAAAATCGAGCATTAAATCTCTATACAGCCTGAACATGGGGAAAGACTAATAGAAACAACATCAAATAGCTCTAAGACACAAAATGACTTTAAAACTGTTTTCATTGGTTTTGATCTTTTCTTTAACAAATTATCACATGCTACTAGAAATTGATAGGACTTGTTTCACTTTTCAAATTTCTGTTTATGTCTGCCTTATGTTTTTGTGAAGAATTCTGATAAGTTTGAATGTTTTTAACCTCAGGTGATAATATGTGAACATTTTTGTTCTTTATAGTTACAAATTTGACTTTATTTTAAATTGATATACAAACCTGAATCTATACACAGCATGATATTTTGAAATGCACTTGTGCCTTACCCAAGGATATTGACACAATTGTCACCCAAACATATCAAAAGCTTCAGCCTTGTCCTGTATACCCCACACTAACTAAGGTTCTTCATGTGTTACAATGACTGCCTTGAACTTATTCCCAAGTAAAAGGTTGCAACTTTGACAGACATCTATCCAGTGCCCCACACACCTTGGTAACATCCACTCTATTTAGATGCCCATTTATTTTTTTTTTATTTTTGAGATTAACTTTGTTCAGATTCCATACATTGTGGAGGCCCACGAAGGTTTCCTAGTGAGATCTGAGCTTGCTTTACCTAGCAGAGCTGCATTAGAGGATTGCTTAACCATATGCACGGTTTCTAGGTGATTGGAAGGGTCTATACTTGGCTGAGCTAGGGGGAGGTCTTTTGCTCCACCCCTTGGCATTCCTGTAAATAGCCTTTTACAGGACGGGCTGGTGGATAAGGATCCAGGCCCTCCCAAGGCTAGCCTGTGTTTCTGTTTCTCTCCCCTCTATCCTTCTATCTAAATCTCTTATTCCTCACTTCTCAAGAGTACCCTGGGGTAAAACGTGGGAGCCAGTCTCCCAGCTGGCCTCCCACAATACATGAGTAAGATGTGTGGTACTTGTTCTTCTATATTTGACAAATTTCACTTAAAATAACATCATCTAGTTTCATCCATCTTCTCAGGAATAGAAGGATTTCTTTCCCACCCCATCTCTCCAAGCAGGGAACTGAACACAGACCTTTACCATGCTAGGTAAGCACATGGCCACTGAGACATGCCCAGACATATCTCATTTTGTTCATTAATATCATTCCACTGTACATAAATACCACACTTTCTCTAGCTATCCATTACCCAGGGTTGTGAAGGTTGTTTCTGTGCCCTACCTACTGTGAATACCAGGATGATAAATAGAATTCGAGCTCCTCCAAGACTGAGTTTATTTTACTTGAATGAACTCAGGAGTAGGATTTCTGGGCCGGATCACTGTGTTTTGAGAACTGTCCATGATGTGTTTTCCATAACAGCTTTTCTACCCTATTTTTCCCTCCATTATTACAGAAAAGTTCCCAACTCTCCATATTTTAACTAAAATTCCATTTTTTAAAGATAATATTAGCCCTTTTAACAATGTGAATTGACATTGGACATTGTGGACATTGTGGTTGTAGTTTTCAATTTTCTGATGATCTTAGAGGTTCAAGCTTCTATTTTATTTTTTTCATAAATACTTGTGTAGCATGAATCTTAAAGGCCTTATTAATAAAATCAAACCTGGAGCCAGGTATTGGGGTGAACACTGGAAGAGCAGAGCACAAGCCACAGCTTCCTCGCCTCAACAGTTCCTCAGCTGATCCTGTTTCCTCAGACTGAAAGCCTCTGAGTCCTCATCCAAATGGATCTCAGCTGAACTGCTGCTAAAAGTCTAAAAGCTTAACCAGCCTAGTTCCTGGTTTTCACGCCTTATATACCTTTTTGCTTTCTGCCCTCACTTCCAGGGATTAAAGGCTCACTTCTTGGTTAAAGGAGTGTGCCACCATGCCTGGCTGTTTCCAATGTGGCCTTGAACTCACAGAGATCCAGAGGGATTTCTGCCTCTGGAATGCTAGGATTAAAGGTGTGTGCTACCACTGCCTATCCTCTACGTTTAATATTGTGGCTGTTCTGTTCTCTGACCCCAGATAAGTTTATTAGGGTGCACAATATTTCGGGGAACACAATACCACCACATGCTTGCTTGGAATTTATCTTTTGAAGTGTCTTTTTAGGAATTATACCCACTTTGGATAGGATTTTTGTGCTCTTGCTGTTAAGTTCTTTATATATCTTGGATATTAACCCGTTATTAGGTATAGAGTTCACACGTAGTCTTTCCTGTCTCACAGAGTTTCTCTTCACTTTTTAATTTCATTTCCTTTAGGAAAGATACATATTCTCATTTATCTATTTTTTTTTGCTGTTGTTGTTCGTGTTTTTAGGGTCATATTAAAAAATATCCTTACCCAGAGAAGTGTTGTGGATCAATTACCCTGTTTTCTTAGTAATCCATAGCACGAACCTCAATCCTTAATCCATTTTCTTTAAACATATCTTTTGAAATGGGCTCTATGATCATTCTTCTAGGTATGAACATGCAGTTTTCACATGTGATTTATTGAGGAGACCATCCTTTGCCACTTGTGTGTTCTTATTATTTCATCAAAAGTCAAGGGGCTGTAAGATCCATTTCTAAGTTGTCCACTCTGCCTCCTTGTGTACATGTCTGCATGTATGCTAACTCTGTGCTGATTTACAATACCTTTGTAGTATATTTCTACATCAGGTAGTGTCATGTCTCCATCTTTTGGTTGGATACTGCTTTGGTTATTTAGTGGCTTCAATATTCCTATATATGTACTTGTATTAGTGCATGAATTATGTTGAAAAGAACTGATCAGACTGGGCATTGCTTTCTTGCCTTGGATCTTAAAAGAAATGCGGTTGATATACTTTGCTATGATGAGACATAAGAAATAATTTGTAAGTTGTACTAGCTTGCATCTACATCTCCTCTTTATTCTTTCATCTTTCATACCAAAGAACCCCTGACAAAGTCCTCCCTACTCTCACTGGGACAGGGTACACATTTATATCATCCAGCTGGATTTTCCTCTGCACATTTACTCCCACCTTTTATTAACATTACTTCCCATTGTTTATTTTAATTCTCTGTCAGGCCACTATTTTAAGAAAATGGGGGAGGAGAAAGCATTTTGATCTAACTATATCATATGAAAGAAATTTAATAAAATGAACATACATAGAACATAGGATCTATGTTATGTAATACTTTGTAATAAAATACATAGTTTTATTAAATGAAATGGAGCCTGACAGAATTGTTGTTGTATATTTTCTATGCGTGTGTGCAGTATTTAGTGTATTGGTATTTTTGTTCACTGATTATTAAGAAAGCTCCCAGGGCTGGGGATGGTGGCACTTGCCGTTAATCCCAGCACTCGGAAGGCAGACACTGTAGTGAGCTCCAAGCTGGCCAGAGCTACATAGTGAGACCCTGTATCAAAAAAAAAAAAAAAAATGTATAGCTCCTTTATCCTTACCCAGTTCTCCTTTTAATTGAGGCAAAGCCATTCACATCTGCATAGAGCTTTCAAACAAACCCAGACTTAACATGAAGTATATGTACTTTGGGGATTTTGTCTCCTGTGAATAACATAGGGAGGTTAGGTTTGAAAAGGAAAACATCAGGGGCCTGGAGGGATGGCTCAGCAGTCAAGAACACTGGCTGCTCTTCCAGAGGTCCTGAGTTCAATTCCCAGCACCCACATGGCGGCTCACAACTGTCTATAACTGTAGTTCCATGCTATATGTTTCCCTTTTCTGGTATGCAGACATACAAGCAGACAAAACACACATATATACATAAAATAGATAAATAAATCTTTTTTAAAAAGGAAGAAAATCTATGTCTCCATCATTTGGACTTTATAATGATAATAAATCACAGCAATGATTATTTTTAATATCATAAACAACAAGCCCAGACTTCTAAAGACATAGAAAAGTGATTTTTCAGAGTATGAAAATTGAGTATAGCTATTGTCCTTGGAAAGTGAATAATGAAATAAAATTTAAAAAATTTTAATAATCTTCTAAAAGTTCTGTTTAGAAAGATTGTTGGTCATACTACTGAGAACCACAGCAGGCTGAGAAGGAGACTACTTCAGAGAATCTGGGTCTGACACAGACTTTGGAGAACCTCCATACTTCCCTTTTAAAGCTCCAGGAATTTCTGTACATGAATTAAAGAAAATACTGTCAGCTGGGGAAAATCAGCATTGGCCTAACACAGAGAAAGGAACTGAAACTAGGTCACTTGACCAGTCGCTTGAGGGACAATCTATATTCTCTTCCTTTAGAGAAAGAAGGAAAAAGAAATCCCAGGAGAACCACACTTGATAAAACAAAAGGAGTTCATTTCTCTCTCTGAAAGTCACCTGGCCTTTATCATGTGGGACACAAACACTGACTAATACTGGTCCATCCCTTTTCTGTTTTGATCTAAGTACACAGTGTGTAATCAAAGATGGGAGGAGTGTTCAATTCAATCAGCTGGATTCCTCATGACTCTCCAAAGACCATTGAGAGAGGATTCAGGTAGAGTGTTCGGCACTAGTAACTGAACAATGAGCTAATTTGAGGTTTTAATATATATATAAATCTATAAATATCAAATAATTTATATTTAAATTTGGTAACAATTATACTGAGTGCAGGAGCAGACTGTTTGAAGACGGATTAAAACTATTCCACTTAGTGGGCTTTTAGGACAATTGTTTGGCAATTATTTTCAAGACACGTAGAAATTGGTATGATTTTTATCCAAGTGAATTTAATTTAAAACAGTCACCAGATGATGGATCCTCTAAGAATAAGACTTAAAACTCAGTGCTTCTTACACTAAGAATGTGCTTTGTATTTGAGAGAAAAAGAAATTATGTCAGATTGACTTGCTGAAATCAATCTCCTCCAGTCCTCTTTTTCGTTTTATTGAAGTTTCAAACATAGCCCACCTCAGGGAGATTTTATGTCAAATGTTGGCAAAATGTTAGATGTTAGAGGAATTTATACTGATGAACTGATGTTTAAACATCCACACCTGCTGTTTTAGTTTAATTTGGAGTTTTTATCACCACAGATTGTTTTTACTATAAAGAGCCTCTTAATGAAAATCAAGTAGTGGGTAGGTTGGAAATAGAACAATGTTTGGAAAATTTATTACTCAATTAAAAACTCTTATGCTATATTATTATTATCATTTAATAATAATAACAATAATGAGAATGAAGTTACTTATTCTTAGCTTTGGCAATGTAAGATTCAAATAAAAAAGTGCTTTTCCACTGAGCCATCTCTCCAGCCTTTGTTTATTCATTTTTATTTGGATTTTTGGAGAGATTTTGGTTTTTGTTGTGTTTCTTATATATTAAGAATATTAGAACTCCATCAGATTAGTTGAGCATGTTTTCTCACATCTTTTAGGTGGTCTCTGTGTTGTATCCTCAGCTGTGTAAATGCTTCTTACTTGAATGTTGTGAACTGACATTTTTGGAAGAAGCTGTATCTGTGATGATCCTGAAGGCTGCTTGACCTTGGTTGATTAGAAGGTGGAAATGGCTCTTGACCTGTAACATTTCAAATTTATCTTACATGTATTTATTTTAAGGTCATTTGCCATAAATGTCCATATCTGATCTATCATCATGACTTTTAGAAAAAAATAGTAGACTATAATGTTAAGTTTCACACCTTAAAACACAAGATCCATATGTTGCATACATATCTCAGTGGCAGATACACAGAGAATAAAATAACAGAAATCAATATACAGTGTAAATGAAAGCCTGGCTCTGACAGTAGTAGCTGTAGTTATATCTGACATAAAGGCATTTCAAGCAAAATTAGAAGAGATAAAGGTCAGTATATATTTATAACTGAAAAAATCAGTCAAGAAGATGTAACAATTATAAACATGTACTGAGCATTGGGGCACCTAATTTCACAAAATAAACATGATGGGACATAATGGAATAGATGGGTCCAGATTCTATAATGGTGGGGAAACTCTTTAATAGATAGATATATCATCCAAACAAAAGAACTGATGGGGGAACTTCAATTGGCACCAAAGATCAGTGGTTTAAATGATATCTCATGTAGTCTCCCCAACAGCTACAAACAAACATTCATCTTAGCATGCTGTGGAAACTTGGTTTCCAGAGAAAATTTTCAATCAATTTATAAAGAATTTCCTTATTTTTTTCACCCACTTTCACTGCAGCACTCACAGAGAAACTGCTCCTTTTTTATATGATGGGAAAAATCATGACGGCAAATGTTTAAAGCATCTAGAACTAGCGGTTACCATTATAATTGCATCCACTTTTGTCATTCAACATCTTGAACAAAATTTTGGTTTTGAGTGGGATCACCATGGTGCTAAGAGCGGTCCTCCTCCTCCTCCTCCTCTCTGTCTTCTATGTAAGTTGTTAGACGTTTCTCCCTATCTGACATAGGTCTTCCTTGAATTTTTGGTTATCTCGTTGCCTTCAGCGAAGCAGAACATTTAACTATTTGTTTTACTCTTCAAAGTTGTATCTGTGCTGACCCGGGCATACTTGACTAGTGAGCAAAGCAACTGATTGTCCACATTTGTAGACCCTAGTCTCTCTAACTTTCATTTCCATGTCAATCATTCCATCCGTTCTTTGACAGGCTGCGTTAGTAGTATTTCATGACAAAATGTCAACTGAGCGTAGCATGAGAGACATGGAGAACAGGAGCTATCTGAGGTTCCTTCTGAAAAGACCCAGCCTAAACCTTTTCAATGAGTTCAAGTACCCTCTAAAAAAATAATGATGCGATGTAATTCAACACACATGAGATGCAAGGGGCTACTAAACGTTTTTTTATAAAAAAATTACATGCCAACAAATTTGAGAGCCTGTGAGTGGACAAATTCAAAACCACATAGCCACACCAACACTGAATCATAAGAAACTATAAAATCTTAATAGACTAATAACAGGCTTGAGTCACTAATCAAAAAAGAATCATCTCACAGAGAAAAAGGCCAGGGACAAATGACTTCACAGCTAAATTCAACTAAACACTTGAAGAATGATCATCCATTATTCTTAAATTTTCAAAAAAGGAGTGAAGCAGTAGGAGTTCTTCCAAACACATCCCATATGGCCAGTGTTAACCCATACTAATTCAGAAAATCAGTAACAACAGAAAAGTCTACAAGACACCATCCTTGATGAACTTGGATGTAAAGGCCCTGCACAAATTACTGGGAAATTGAATTCAACAGAACATGCAAAACTATACTCTCTCCAAGCAACACTCTATTAGCCTAGATATCTGCTGAGCTGAAAGTACTCACTCTGAGGGGTAAGGAAGTACATTTCCAGAGCAGTCTCATCTAATGTATCACCCCAGGATTGACTAGGAGGCTCAGCCCTCTTTTCCCTTTCATGGATTGGGTCTATATATATGGGAAGTACGCAAAAGTGTGTATGGGTGCATGTGTTTATGTAAAAAATATTTTTTCTCATTCTAATTAAAACTCATCTACCTGAGCTTTGTTCACATCTAACAGATCCAGAGTTAATAATTCCCCACTGTGCTGACTGAGAGTGCCTAGTTATGGGCTTCGTATTATGCAGGGAAAAAACACAGTATTAACAAAATACATGGATGCTTTCTGTGATTTGTTTTTAAAATGTCCCATGGAAAGAGTATTTTAAAATCAAAGAAAATCTTATACTAATTAAGGAAGCTGTCTTTTAAGGCCAATCACATCAGCACAGGGTGATTGTGTTTCCTGTGATATTCAACAGACTTTCAAATTCCAATGGAGAAGGGAAAGGGTCCAATCCTAATCAGAAGCAGGTTGATCAGAGGAACTTATTTAGGGAGGATTAACCCTCCACACAGGAACAAAGAACTAAATTCCTAATTCCTCCCTAGCACTAAAAGGCGTCCAGGCAAACCAGACAACTGGAATAGAAAGAGGAAATGAGAGGCAGCTTCACTCCTCATCTCTCCAAAGCACAGAAGGGATAAGTGACTGCCTGAGAGGATTAGACAGAGTCACAACCATGAGTTACAACGCAGGATATCACACTCGTTTAAGTTTACACTTTATAAGGACTGATACCTGACTTAGGTAGGATTCCAAATTCATTAATACATTGCTACTTTTGAATCAAACATATACAATTTTAAAAGCTACCCTGATTATCTTTTTATCACCCAAAGAAAATCCTATAAAACAACAATCTACTAGTTAATCACCCTTTACATACCCAACTTGTTTTTGACAGTTACCAAGAACATACAATAAACAAAAGAACCTTCTCAAGGACATGAGAACTTCATATAAATTGGTAGGTGACACCTTCCTCAGATCCCTGTGGTCAACTGTCTGGTGGCACTTGCTAGATACAGACTTCTTTACACATATTCTTTATCCACTTTTCATTCTGTTTCTTTAGGAAAGCCAAAAACAAGATCCACTGATTTGAGGTTCCATAGGGGCAATTTCTTTCATTTTTTTGTGCCCTAATTTCTTCATATGTTAAATGAGATTGTCTGAACTTCATATAGTATAAAACAGCATTTGGCATTATGTAGTCATTCAATGTATAGTATATATTAATTATATATTATATATTATATATTATTACTTCTCTTGAACTTGAAAAGCATACATAGTACATAGAAGCTGTAGCCCTTGAAGAAAGGATACAAAGCTAATACAAACTGCGGTTAGTGCTGACACAAATCCCAAAGCAGATACAGATGAGCAGCATCTTATAACACCTTTCCAAATACGTCCCAGGATCTAAGGGCCCAATCAAATGACATCTTGGTTCAAATGATTAATTAAGGGAAGCCATCCTGGCTCCCTTTTAATGCACAGCTGTGCAAAGTCAGAGGAGGCTGACGGAGGCAATGGCTGAGATGCGAACTGCTAAGTGGGTTTTCTCAGGTTGACAATGTGCTTAAGAGTGTGAGAAGAGCACAAAGCCGGCAGCTGTACAGCTGCTGATTTTGACAGAGCACGAGTTGTATGTTCAAGAAAGAACAAAAAAACTACTAAAACCCGAAACAAGAAAACATATCTAGCAAAAGCAAAAAGTCAAATGAAATGACAAAAGGAGATTTCTCTAGATCCACCTCCAGCAATGTTAAGTACACCTAGGGAATATCCATGGGCAAGAAGATCCTCATGAGTTTTTGGGTACTTGGGTATAAAATTGAAACATCTGAGCGAAGCCAGGCTTTAAGGGTAAGCACATCCATTCTCTTGGGCCACACCATATCTCTCCCAAACTGGCACACCAACACCACACACACGGTATTACCCTGGAATTACAAATTCTCCAGAGGGAAAAGTGAAGTAGACATCCGTGTTCTCCACCATTCTGGGGGGGGCCGAAGTCCTGTAACCTCGCACAGAAAATATCAAAAGTAACAGCAGGGCTGGACAATCTGGGATTTTATTAAAAATAAGAGTGGAAATGGAGTCCCCAGTAATAGCAGATAGTAGATTGCAGATGTACTGTGGGTTTTCATTCTGGTCAATGGAGGCATCATGTCAGAAGCGTTCAGCACAGGACCCTTCAGTACAGGAAACACAGTCCACATATCAGTAAGGACTGAATCCCTAGCTAGCTTCCACACAACCACTCTGATGTTTGAATCTTCTCCAGGCCAGGAGGCAACTCAGGTCACCAGTTCCCTAACAGAGGAGGAACGTCTGGCCCTACTCAACTGCAGCTGCTGAGCAGTGACCCTGCCGCACCTCAGGGCTCTGCTAAAGGCTACCCGTGGCTGGAAGACAGAGCCAAGTCACCACATATCTGATAGACATAGCTCACAGCCCTGCCCATCCTGTGTGGCTGAACAGCTATCCCCAAGATGTCACCCAACCTCAGAGCCTAGAACATGACCTTCCACAATTACAGATTCTTGTTAGAAGCATTTTATGTATTTTATGTAAGCCTCATGATAACTATAAAGCAAAACCCTGGAGCAGTTGTAAAACATAAAATTATTCACACAAATCATGAAAACTATCAAATGACCAAAGAAAGCAGTAAGAGACAAGAAACTAAGACTCTGCAAAACAATATGAAAACCTAGCTTTAGCACAATAGAATGAATTCTGAGAAGAAGGAACTGGCCTGTCTTTGGTAGATGTGAAAGACAGCATGAAAGTTCCTCAGGAAACAAAAATAGATTGAGTGACCAGGTGATCCAGCAATTCTACTTCATGGAATATATTTAACAAAAAATGAAATTAATGTTTTACAGAGGTATCTATCTTGTATTTATATGACAGCATTATTCACCATAAGCAAGATGTGGAGCTAACTTATGTGCCCAACACTAGATAAGATAAGGGAGAAGGGCAATGCATATACACACAATGGAATGAATGCAGCTCAGAATTTATAAAGTGTGTGTAGGGGGTCCTTTTATTTGAAACATCATGAATGAACCTAGAAGGCATTGTGTTGTGCAAAATAAGCCACATCCAAGTGTCACTTATAACTAGAGAGTAATCAACAGTTGTCTAATTGCCCTTAATGGTCACTCAGTAGAGGAAAATGAATTCAAGCCTGGTACTGTAAACCTAGCTGACTTCCTGTGGCTGGTGATGTCATGGGCCCTGAAGAAGAACATACAACTGTCACTTTCACAAACCAGTTTAACTCCGAACTGCATTCTAAATAACTATCCTTACACCCGCATATTGGTGAAACTATTAAGGCCACTCCATGTAGTTAAAAGGGAGATTTATTTTGTAGGGTAACTTACAAGTGAAGGGATAGGTAACAGGGTCTGGGAAAGGTGTGGCGCAGTCCGGCGGTGTCCTCTGGAGAACTCTGCTCGGTCTACCTCCAGTGTCCAGGGTCCAGGAACCAAGAGAGCCGGCGCATCCGGATCTCGGGTCTTCAGGGTCCTCTCTCGGCCCCGCCTTGTGGGTGTGACAGTTACCGAAGCCTCCAAGGGGGTGGTACTTCCAGATCAAAGCTGGAATGACTACCCACTACACCCACATGAAGTATAACTCTCTCACCTCATCAAAGAGGCTTCTTCTTGCAGCACATAGAGACCATCACAGAAACCAACCTTTGGTCAAAGGAAGACAACAACTGACTGTGGAGTACTCATCCCCAACCAACACAACTGATAGGACAATCCCTACACCACCCAGGACTTTGGGACCATTGAGGACAAGAAGCAGAAAGGTTTTTAAGCACCAGATGACTAGGACATCTGCAAGAAGACAGTGTCTTCTATAGATGACAGGGTGCTGCACCCAGGAAATTTTTTTTTTTGGTTTTTGCGCCCTCTCTGGAACTCACTTTGTAGACCAGGCTGGCCTCGAACTCACAGAGATCTGCCTGCCTCTGCCTCCCGAGTGCTGGGATTAAAGGCGTGCGCCACCACCACCCAGGAAATTTTAACCAATCAGTTGCCTATGCTGTACTTGCACAATGACACCACCAGTCACTATGGCAACACAAATGGAGGAAATCTCACAAGATCTCACCGTTAGATGAAGGGCTACAGAAGATCAATGACTAGTGAAGGCAGAAGTCCTCCTCGGGAATGTGCCCTCGGTAGGCTCTCTAATGCCAAATGGTCAGCCCTAAACACATAGTCACATGAGCAACACTAAGTGAACCAATGGATTATATTTATATGTATATATAATTAAAGAAGAGGCCATGAAGTTGAGATGGTGGCAGGGGTGGGGTGGGTGGAGATACTAAAAGTTTTGGAATGGGAAGAGTATGGGGGAGAAATGATGTCAATGCAGTATTTATGCAAAATCCTCAAAAAATAATAGAGCACATGTTAAAACTCAAATAACTCAGACCCAGAATGAAAAATGTCACATGATCTCACTCATCAGTGGAATCCAAAATATTTAGCCTTACACCATCAGAGGCTTAGAAGACAGTTGCCATCTGAGAGCAGGAGTGGGAAGGGTAGCAGAGATGAGCTGCTTATTGATCATAACTTGGAAAGTTGCAGATCAACAGGCAGAAGCAGCCCTACACTGGGTGACTGTGTTCAGCATTGACTTGCCATGTGTTTCAAGATAACCAATGGCCAATTCCGGCATAGCATGCAAATGAGGTGATGTGAATATGCTAATTATCTAAATTTAATCCCTTCATGTTTATACATAGCCTTAATATATACTTGTATAGAATTAAGATTTCTTCAATGAAAATAACAAAATTAGTGAAGTTTACAACTGCAAAGCAATAAGTAAAGAATAGAAAAGAAGTAAAACCCATTCACTTAACAGACACACACACACACACACACACACACACACACAAAGAAAACAGCATACATATACAAAAATGAGAATGCAAAAACTGTTTCCAAAGATATACAAGTGGATTATAAACTCAGGTTCTCATTTCAACAATTATTTTTAGAAAATGACAACTTATTCAATAAATAGTACTGTGAAAACCAGGTATCTTCAGGCAGCAGATTCAAACTTGACTCTGACCTCTCACCCTGTGCCAAAAATCAACTCAAGGCCGAACAAACATCTCAAAGTACTCAGAGAAAACATAGGAGAAACACATGAAGGCACTTACACAAATCACAGGGGGGAAAGAGAAAAAAAAAAAGGGAATAACAAATGAGATTCCACCAAACTGCCCAAGAGCAGAGGGAAGAGACAGCCAGTATAATAGGAAAAGTATTTACAAGCTCTCCATCTGAGAGGTGAATGATATTCAGGGTGCATAATGAACTATAAAAACAACAGAAATACCTCAATTAAAATGGGCACATGCTCTAAGTAGACACTGGTCAAAAGAAGGAGCACAGATAGTGAATAAGTACATGAAAATGCCCAGAATCTTTATCCACCAGTAAATGAAGTTCAAAGAAAAGCTAGGAAGTCATTTGAAATGGCTGTTATCAAAAGAGTTAAAATTACAAATAATGTTTGCCAATGACATAGATTAAAAGGAGCTCATATACTTCTGATGAGAGTATAAATTATAAAGCCATCATAGAGAAAAGTATGAAAGAAGGTTCTTTGAAAGCTAAAATTGCACCTACCATAGCATTCAGCTATTCCAATTCTGGATATATATCCAAAAGAAATGAAATCAGCATAGTTGAGTGTTGTGGAATATTATTTTAAGATGTGTTACATTTGTTTATCCTGTGGAACATTTGTTTTAATGATGCAATGTTGTTTTAATGATGCTTAATTATTTGGTTTTATGTTGTATTTGTTTAACTCTGTAAAGCTGTGTTACTTTGCCTGTCTTAATCACCTGATGGGTATAATAAAGAGCTGAATGGTCAATAGCAAGGCAGGAGAAAGGATAGGTGGGGCTGGCAGGCAGAGAGAATAAACAGAAAAAGAAAAGGGGACTCAGGAAGCAAGAGAGGATCAAGGAGTGAGAAAGAGGAAGAAAGGAAGACTCCAAGAGCCAGCCACCCAGCTACACAGCAAGCCATGGAGAAAGAAGTAAAGAAAAGTATATAAAAATAGAAAAAGATAAAAGCCCAGAGGCAAAAGAGAGATGGGATAATGTAAGTTAAAGAAAGTTGGCAAGAAATAAGCCAAGCTAAGGCCGAGTATTTAAAAGAAAGAAAAAGCCTCTCTGTGTGATTTATTTGGAAGATGAGTTGTGGATCCCTAAAGAGCAAAAGAGCCAAAGGAGTAAAAACAACCTCCCACATCTCAGGTATTCCTGCATACCCATGTTTATTGCTGTTCCATTTACAACTAAGGCATATAACCTGGCGAGATGACTCTCAACAAATTGGTAAAGAAACTGGAACATATGAACAAGTTATGTTTATACACAGCATACACTCACATACATACGTGCACACCACATCACATCACATCATGTTGTTCAGCCATAATAAAGAATGAAGCTAGACACGACCACATGATTGCACACACCTATCATTACAACAGGAAGCCTCTCATGAATCTGAGGTCACTTGATACAAATAGTGAATTCAAACATCATCAACAACAAAAGCAAAAGTTGAAAAAAGTGAAGCCGTATTATTTGCCAGTCCTCCAATATTACATTTTCCTCTGGTTGCTTTGTTTTAGAAGAGACTAATGATATTCCTTTAAAAGCTCTTAGATTTGGCATGGGATGGTTTTGGAGGGCGCTACTGGGAATCACACCAGAGACTCAATATGCTAAGCATTTCCCCTGTACCCTGAGCAGCATTTTAGCCCTCTCCCTCATGGCAAGCCTCCCATGCCACTCTATATCTCTATTCTAAAATTTTGCACATTTTTCACATCAAAACCCTCTAAATGAGGTTGGGGATTTATCTCAGTGGTAGAGCAGCTTGCTTAGCAAGTGCAAGGCCCTGGGTTTGGTCCTCAGCTCTGGAAAAAAAAAAACCCTCTAAGTCCTTGGAGGAGAATGACAGGTTCTGCCTCACATGACCCAAAAGGCCCCAGAGTCTTTTTAAGTCATGCTATTACTGCCCAGAGCCACTGTAAGGATTTTGTTTTTTAAAGATTTATTTATTTATGTATACAGTATTCTACCTGTATGTATGCCTGCACGCCAGAAGAGGGCACCAGATCTGATTATATATAGTTGTGAGCCACCATGTGGTTGTGAGAATTGAACTCAGGACCTCTGGAAGAGCAGTCAGTGCTCTTAACCTCTGAGCCATCTCTCCAGCCCCCAATTATGTGGATTTTTAAAGTTGAATGGCTATGAGCTGAATAATGATTTTTCTGAGTTCACTTTTTAAAACTGAGTTAAAGTGGCAGATTTTCTTATTTTCTTTCCAATTTGGGTTTAATTTAGACAGACCTGCCATAAAAAGAAAGCCAGAGGAAAGAGCCGAAGGTAACACCCATCAGCATCCATCATGACCAAGCATCTGACAGTGTTGATGTTCTGGAACATTTGGACCAGCATCGGCAGGGGCTCCATGGTTGATCTTCACTCATTGTTTTGACACATCCCAGCATCAGTCATCACAGAAGGGCTTGCTTTGCATTTAAGGTGAATTCATTTAAAACTTTGAAAGAAAACTACTTTATAATAAGTATTGTAATCAACACCCATGAATATTTCCATAATATAGTCAAACTGCAGAGGTAGACCCATGGATATGAGTAGTTATGTACATATAATGCTGTGCTTTTTTTGAGAATATAATTACAATATTTCTGCCCTCTCTTTCCTCCCTCCAAACCCTCTCATATACCCCTCTTTGATCTCTTTCAAATTCATGTCCTCTTTTATTCATTAATTATTATTGTGCACATATGTGTATATGTCTATACACATGTATTCCTAAATATAACCTGCTCAGTCTGTATGTGAGTTTTTAGGGCTGGCCATTTTGTATTGGATTTGTTGCTGTTTTGTATTCCAATTCACAGTAAGAGAAAGGGGCCTAAATGAGCACCACAACTTGTACTGAACTACCTATGCACTTGAGATGCTGCCTACAGTATTTTGCTTCAGTTTAATTTCAAACGTTTATCTTTTTCTTCATCCAGTATGGGCTTGGATGATATCTTAAATCATCATACTCGGGTCCTGTGTCATTTTGCTTTACCATCCTTTTACCTCTACAAATGATTATTGGACTCACAAGAAGGAGCAGTCTGGATGGCTCAATGGTTAGGCTTGCTGCCAAGCCTAAAGATGATAGTTCAATCCCAAGGACCCACTTAGTAGAAGGAGAGAACTGATTCCTACAAATTGTCCTTTGACTTCCATCAATATGCTATGTATGGCTCCTGATTACATGCATTTGTATTTTGTAATATAATGAACATGTATATCTTTTTAAATGAGGAAAATCAAGTTACTAAAGAAAATGTGTTGATTGAAAATGGTATGCCTGGTGCTTTGGGGTTCATAGTTCTGACTGTAAGAACTACATCCTGTTATTTTTATCCTCAGTATAAAAACAATTATTTTATAATTCAGTCCTTCATATGCACTAGGGGACATTTAAAACTATATCCACAAGCTATTCCACATTCCTTTCAACTGATGCTACTTAATGCTCTGCACTTCAGCATGGGCTACAACTTGGTGACCTCTCTTAACATAGAAAATGCTGGATTTAGGAATAATTTGGTTAGAAGAATGTTTTCCACTGTCCCCTCCTTTTCCTCATTCATGACAAGACAATCTGCTGTAATATTAACTATCCTATGAGGAGATATACCTGACAAGGAACTGAAGCCTTGGTTCCTTAACTGAGGCCTAGCAATAACCAGGTCAATGAATTCAGACATGAACTTCTTAGTCACAGAAAAATCTTCAGACTATTACAGCCTTGACAGTAGCCAAATAAAGACCCTGACCAAGAACCCATTGACCTAACCTGGCTTCTCAGAAACGGTAATAAATATGTGCTATCTCAGCTTCTAAACTTAGAGCTGTTCTGTCATAGTGCAGTAAATAGCCAGAACACACATGCATGGTTATTGGCTGAAAGCAGCTTTACACCCTGGGGTGATAAGAAAGAAATCTTAAGGTTTTCCGTTTCTACCATCTTCACACCCCCCCACACCCCCAACTCTCCCCCCCCACCAAAAAAGGTTCAAAAATGCCAGAAAGCCAACACTAAAACACCAGCAATAAAATACGGGAAGAGAATTGTGGTGATATATTTTGTCCCCCAATATATTGTGCACCCTAATAGAGTTATCTGGGGATCAGAGGACAAAGCCAGCCACTATATTAAACATCGAGGTCAGGCAGCGGTTGCACACACCTTTAATCCTAGTAAGTACTGGGAAGCACACACGGCTTTAATCCCAGGAAGTGATGGCAGGAAGCAGAAAGGTATATAAGGCATGAGGAGACAGGAACTAAAAGGCTTTTAAGCAGTTCAACTAAGATTCTTTCAGGTGAGGACTGAGAGCCTCTGGGGTTGAGGATTTCCTAGAAGGCTTTTAAGCAGTTCAGCTGATATCCCTTTGGGTGAGGACTCAGAGGCATTCAGTCTGAGGAAACAGCATCAGCTGAGGAGTTGGCGAGGTGAGGTTGGCTGTGGCTTGTTCTGTCTTTCTGATCTTTCAGCTTTAACCCCAATATCTGGCTCCGTTTTTTATTATTATTATTAATAAGACCGTTTAGCAATTCGTGTTACAGAGAATCAATAGTTGCTGTGAGTCCTGAGTATGTCAGTGACAGATGAAAGAGTTCAGAAGTAAACCTCAAAGTACTGTTGGTTTTCTGTCCTCTGACCCTGGTAGGGTCAGAAAAGACATATACATATTTGTGCACAATTAACAATTAGTTAAAAAAAAAGACATGAATTTGAAAGCGATAAAGGAGGGGTATATGGGAGAGGGAAGAATGGGAGGGGAGAAACATAATTATATTCTCAAAAAAATGAAATAGCAGCACAGAATTGTATCACAAACACCACCCTGTACTAGAGTGAGTGGGAACAAGGGGGTGCTTTGCTTAAGACACACAGCTGATAACTGTATTTCACTGTGTACTGCCTGCCATGTTCTCTGTTTGCTTCAATCCATATTTTTGACCTTTCAATTATTCTCTTTTCATTCCCCCTTATCTTTGTGAAATTACTAGATGACCCCTATTAATTATTTTACCTCTGTTTCATTAGTAAATTTCCACCAGCATGATTTACTTTGAAGTCCACAGTTAATATCTCCTTCCTCTTCCAGACCTTGGACCAAGGAGTCTCAAATTTAATGCCCTGATGAAATCCGTAAGGACCTTCTTAGACTGAATATTTGGATCCAGTAGTTCAGGACAGGCTGGAGCGGTGACCTTTTAATCCACTCTCAAGTGAACTGGCCTCTCCTGCTGCAGGCAGCCCACTTAAAACAGCAAGGCCAAGGGCCCCAGGGCATCCTGCCATCTCAGTCCTAACACAGAGTTCCAGTTTATTGCTGTGTCTTAATAACTTCACATTCAAGCCATAACACTGTCTCAAATGACGTATGTAATGAACTACTTTATTTTGCTTTTGTTTAACTTTGATACAGACTATAAAAACATTTTCTACATATCAGAGATATTGTCTCACGTAAGTTTCTTAACATGTGTTTTGTGATTTTTAGCCTAAGGACCTAAGAATAAATTTCTATTCACTCCATGTAGATAACTAACAGCAGATTCAATATGAGTCCACTCAAGTCTACCATAGTGGTGAGCTTCATGGGGTGACCTAAAGGAGTGCAGGTGATGGGTGATTTATAGGAGCATAGCCAACTCAAAGACGCCTGCATCATCCAAAAGCCTGCCCCATCCTGGGTAGACTCACAGAAGCTCCGTTTCTGGAGCTCTATATACAACTTACAGGCAGCTCAACGATCACAGACTCTCCTCCCCCTAACAAATGTCTATTGCTTTCATGGCTGAGGCCTTGTGAGTTCTGTGGGTTTCAGGAGTATCTTGTGCTTTTTAAGTAGTGAAAACTTCCGAAGGCTTGTAAGTCTCCCTGATTCCTCTAGGAAGGAATGTTTTAATTCTGAACAAGTAGCTCTGCCCACACTGTGTTATTTTCACACTTACTCAAACTATTTAGTTGCACAAATTGTCCCAATGGAAGAAGACATATAGATGAGCTGGACATGTATAAATATCCTTTCATGAAAAATTAATATTTTCCTAGCTGACTCTGATTCTAGGATAATGACTCTCAATTCCTTTGCCATGGATTTCGTTTTTGTCATTAAAAGTGCATTATTTTAAAAATATTTTTTTTAATTATTTGAGAATTCCATGCATGCACATGTATTTTGATCATATTTGCCCCCACTGTCCCCACTAACTCCTTCCAGATTCTTCCAACCTCTCCGAACTTCATGTCCTCTTTCTGTTGTTGTTTCTAAATAACTGACTAAGGCCAGTTTGTGCTATATTGATGGGTTTGGGACCATCCACAGGGACATGGGTATCCTACCAGGGGCCACCCTTTAAAGAAAACTGACTCTCCTTCCCTGAGAAGCCATCAGCTACCAGCAGTTCCTTGGCCAGGTGTTGGGACTAATGAGACATTAATTTCCCCATGCTAGAATGGGTACTGGCTTGACATTGCACAGATCTATTATAGACAACAACAACTTTTATAAGTTCATGAACATAGTAGTGTTATCATGTCCAGAAGACACTGTTCCATCAGGTTTCCCCCCATCTCTGGCTCTTTCAATCTTTCTGCTATCTCTTCCCCAATGCCATGATATTGATATCCATTTAGGGCTCTGAATACTCCACAAAAATTTGTTTTCTATATGTGGGCAGTTGTGAAATTCCACATTAACCACTATCTACTGCAGAAAGAAATGGTCTGAGGATTAATCTATTCTTATAGAGATATGAATTTAAAGAGCGATTTGATAACTGTCCATCTAGCAAAATGGTAGTAAGTTTACTCCTGAGGCTTACAAGTTCACAAACCATGGATTCTTAGTCAGATTCATGGTACTGGGCATGAGCTTTCTCCTGTGGAGAGGGTCTTAAGTCAGAACGCAGTTGGTTACCCCCATAACACCCATACCACTGGTACCCCAATGGACATAACTTATCATGTGATCATCATTGTTGTAGCTCAAAAGGTTAACAGATAGATAAGACTGCTGATTTTTTTTCCTCTCCAACAACCTTCATATAATCTTCCAGTCATAAAAGCTAGCCATCAGGGAAGATATTTCTTAGTCAGAACCAGCTTGATTTCTCCATGTCTCATGACCGATTTATCTTCAGAAATAGGGTCTTACTGTCAAGTTTTGGTAGACAATATCTGATCAAGAGAATTGTTTTGAAGACTGCAAGATAACCCTGACCAACAATTCGAGGGAAAGTATCTTCCATCTGACACTGGGTTTTCTTTTTTGTTTGTTTGTTTGTTTTCTTTTTCTTACTTTGTTTTGCTTTTGGCAGCTTCTGGGAACAGTATTATCTCATGTTTGGTAGCTTTGATTAAACTTCATTATACGAATATACAAAATAGTGGGTTTCTAAATAGTCTTAGCTGTAGTCTTTTCCCCACTTCCTCCTCTTTATAACCTAATCCTTCTCCTCACTTAAGCCTCCATCTTCATTAGTCCCCTTTCCTTTTCACATCTCTAAAAGGAAGTGGTGTGAGACTTGCATTTTTATTCCATCCAGTCTTTCTGTTCATCGTTATTATTTTGTTTAGCAGAAGTCTTTTTGTAATGCAAGGTAAAACTCAGTTTCTTTATCAGTAATGTTTTTAAGAACTCTATTCTGGGTCAACAAATGTATGTTTTAAATTTAAGGAATTCAAACTTTTCTCTTAAAGCTTCATTAGGTTTCAGGAAAAAGCACTCTAATGAAGAGAGAGAACAGAAAGACTTGAAAACCTCCAGGACTCCTCAGAAAGGCTTCCTTTACATAGAATCGTTCATCAATTTCCACAGTAACAGAAAGTAATGGGGATGTGACCCGAATGAATAGCTGAAAACTGAGAAGTAACTTAAAACTCTGTTGAAGCTGTTCATCAGATACCGGGCATGGCATGGCCTTCATAGTACAAAGATGTAGGTGCCCTAGATATTTTTGCCAAAACCAAAGCTTGTCTTCTCAATACAGCCATGGTGATGTAGTGTGATTCACATGTTAAAACACTTAAGCTTGATAGGTAGAAGATTTGTGACATGAGTTTTTATACTGAGGTTAAGAAAGACCTAGTGTATTCACAAGTGCACAAACTTCCTTTAGAACTGTAGGGGAAACCACTCCGTAGGAGATGAAAGTACGTTCTTCTTAAACATAAGTTTCAGGGAATAAAATGACTTTCAAGTAGTCAGATTCTGGGAAAGAGAATGTTTAAAGTCACTTCTGTGTGCTGATTGTCCTTGGTGTTAGTAAATTGTGTTTGCCAATTTTCTTAATTTTCACATCTTTGTTATTTACTTATACTTTACATACCCCACTCTATTTGTAGCAAAAAGTCAAGCTTTCAGCTTATAATTATTAAGGTGACAGAAATGAAAATGGGCGGGTTAAAATTTAGTTTTTATTCACAAGTAAACATTCAGAATCAACCTATCGTCCTAAAAGTAGAAATACTATGTATTTTTCAAATTATTTCCTCTACAAGTACATAAATGTTATCTAACATGTTGATTACATTGACATTCAATGACTCTGGAGTTATTCAAAGAAAAATGTGATTTTATTTTTTAAAAAAGTGTGTGTTAATACCACTGGAAGAAACAGGGGAGGAGAAAGTGAAACAGGAACATTGCCATCATATCTTTTTTTTTTTTTTTTTTTTTTTTGGTTTTTCGAGACAGGGTTTCTCTGTGTAGCTTTGCGCCTCTCCTGGAACTCACTTGGTAGCCCAGGCTGGCCTCGAACTCACAGAGATCTGCCTGGCTCTGCCTCCCGAGTGCTGGGATTAAAGGCGTGCGCCACCACCGCCCGGCTGCCATCATATCTTAAATATAGAGGAGGTTTTCAGACAAAAATTATTCTCTTGACAGTCTATAAAATACAACAAAGATCAAAAGAATAACAAAGGCCCTGCCTGATACTCTCTGAGACACTGAATCTCAAACTACTTTCTAGTACAGAACACATTTTGAACCTATTATCATTAGCACATTTTAGGCTTTTTTTTCATAAATATATGGCCCTGTTTTTTCAATATGACACTTTAAATATATGACATTAAAATCCCAATTAATAATACACGTGGGAGTAATGTAAGAACCTCTAATTATTGATATATTTTTCTTCTAAATGTTTTATATTTACACGAGTCTTTAAATCAACTCATTTAAAGTATGTGAGGTGTGTATATATGCATGTATATGTAGGTGTGCATTGATGCAGGTGTATGGGAATGCGATTATACACGGCTCAAATTTTCTTGTAATACTTATGAAAAGAAAGAAATGGAGTTTCATGACTTTTCTAGTTGTTAATTTAATAAATTCTTCTTCAACTACCTAAAATGTGCTCCTCTTTTCAAAAGCCAAAGTTTTATCACTTTCCTTTGTCCTAATTAAAAATGAGTGAAAAATCAGGTTAAATCTATTTCTAAACATTAAATTCATTTCTGTTAACATTTGTTTTTCTTCACTGTAAACGAATCCCAGGAGAATGAGACAAATCTAATGAAAAACAAAGATTTTATGTGTTACAGGCAATATCTTCCAACAGATTTCCTCTCTGTTTGACTTGACTTATTAAAGTACTCAGAGTGCGGGTCCCATATGGAAAGCCACTGTAGTCCTCAGTAGTGTCCCCAGACCATTGCTATGACCCATAGTCAACGAAACGCCCCATTTTTCAATATTCAAGGTACTGCACAGTGTTCTTTGAGTCAACTCACAAACAAACAGCTTTTTTAAGATTTCCCAGTCATAGCCGGACTAGATTAATTCTCATAAACACTTTTGCATCATCATCATAACAAATCTTTACCTTTCTAGACATGCCCTAAGGAGAGGTGGTTTCCCCCTCGGGTCTGAGACTGCTTTTCTTCTGCTCTCACACAACCAGGGTATTCAGATTAATATCTCTAACTTCATCTACTTTTCAAAAATTATTTATTAACACACAGACCTTTTCCCAGAGGGTACAAGTACAGGGGGCAGGCACTCCTACAGCATGCAGAGACCCATAGTATTCTAGTTTTTCAGGTATTAACCACCCACAATCCCCGGATTAGAACTCACTGAGTTCTTATCTGTAAGTTTGGTGATTTTCTCAGCCTGTCAGGAGGGTTTAAAAGACCAAACCAGGCCGGGCGGTGGTGGCGCACGCCTTTAATCCCAGCACTCGGGAGGCAGAGCCAGGCGGATCTCTGTGAGTTCGAGGCCAGCCTGGGCTACCAAGTGAGTTCCAGGAAAGGCGCAAAGCTACACAGAGAAACCCTGTCTCGAAAAACCAAAAAAAAAAAAGAAAAGACCAAACCAGAATCACATTTGTGAGTCATATCCAAAGACTATACCAACTAAGATGGCATCATGTCACCTTTAAAGGAAATAAAATAGCATGGTTGCAAATGCTCAGGTCAGAATCCTGAATTTCTAAGGAAATTAATGTAACCCTTCTCTGTCTCTCTCTGTCTCTCCTCCCCTCCTTTCTCCCTCCCTCCCTCTCTCCCACTTTCCCTCCCTCCTTTCCTCCATATTCTTTACCAAGAAAGTAGACACAGATTGCTGGTCCCTTTCCGGGAACACCTGCATGAAGTAATGAACTACTTTTGTAGGTGTAAAAGCAGATAAGAGATTATTTCTTCCAATTAGGAATATCAGACACTGATATTGGTGGTATTGGTGAGAGAGCAGCAGGAATCTGGCACTAGACTACCCAGCCACTGTTGCTCTGCCTTTGTAATAAAACCCCATGCTTTGCACATCACAAGTAGCCATGAACGCTAAAACCATGACAAGAGAGTAAAGGGCCACAGTAGTGTGTTGGATTTGGCTGATTATTATTATTACTGACAACCGTGGTAAGGCATCACAGGTAACTATCCAGTGAGAGTCTGAAGATCTCTCTGCTCTGACAACAGGGACAGTGAACTTTCCTTCCTGGTGGAGTTGTGCATCTCTGTAATGGCTGCCTATTGACATTTATCAGAGTCAGTTGTCATGTTAGGATCACATGCTCAACAATTATTCCATTGGAGTCCCTACCAGGGCCGACTATAAGAGGGGATGAATTTCATTTTCATCTTTTCTTCATGTGTCATGATATGTTTGCTATAATTTGACTGAAACTAAATAATATATTTCCAATGTTAGAATTTTAAGGATGGTAGAGAAAACTGCATATTTGGGCTACCATGTTATTATCAACTCATAGCAAGTCTGTAACCATGTTTACAGGACACCAGATATCATGAAGAACATTGCCATCTACTCTCCTGTCTGCAGAGTGCAAGAACAGTGTTGATGTTTCTAAGTGATAATGGCATACTGAACACCTGGAAGATGCTATGATGGTTGGTTTTAATGTCACCTTGCCTTGAATAAGAATGGCCTGAGTAGGGAGCCTAATTTGAAAAAGTGGCTTGATTGCCTTGATTGATGTGGGAAGACCCTTCCTGACTTATGGGTGGCATCTTCTAGTGCCAGCCCAGATCAAAAAAGTTATGGTAAATGAAGAATTATCTTGTCCTTTGCTTGCTTGGCCTTCCCTCTTTCCACCGAGTTAATTTGACTTACCCCATTGCTGCTGCTGGGAACTGAATCCCTTTGCTGATAGCAGAACCAGTGTTCCCAAGTTGTCATTGTGGATTTACTGACCAGTCATTTTCCAGGAACCTTCTGGGCTTTCTGGTGTCTGATCAGGACTCGGGAAGCTCCCTGCCTTGTGAACTGAGTAACTACCAGTTGTTGCTGTGGGATGGTCTTTCTGTATGCTGTGAATGTGTGTTGTTACCATTGGTTAATAAAGATGCTGCTTTGGCCTATGTCAAGATAGGTTATAGCCAGGCAGGAAATCCAAGCCAAGATACAGGGAGAAGAAAGGTAGTGTCAGGGAGAGAGAACAGTCCACCACCCAAGGAGCAGCATGCCAACAGACTGGTAAAGAAGTGGTCACACTGTAATACATAGATTAATAGAAATGGGTTAGTTTTAAGATGAAGGAGCTAGCTAGCAAGAAACCTGAGTCATAGACCAAACAGTTTGTTAATATTAAGCCTCTGAATGATTATTTTATAAAAGCAGCTGTTAGTCTACAAGCTGTCACTCCGCTCCTTCCAGTGAGAGACAGCTGTTGTGGGGCTACTCCTGCTTTTGAAGCACCCAGTCTCAAGGCCAAGTGATGACCAGATTCTCAGGTTCTCTGGTGTGATTTAGCGTTGGTACTATTTTCCTGTTGACGTAATAAATTCAATTCATAGTTACTAAGACGATGCTGACTAATACAGATGCTAAACATTTATAAAGCAACTTTCTAAGGATATTCGACTGCTTTCACAAGCACTCTGGAAGGGGGAAATGCACTTCCCTTACAGATAAACCTGTGGCTTATGAATTCATATGTTATCTAGAGGAGATAAAGTGAACACAGAAGCTGTCCTCTTTAATATTCTGCCCCTTGTTCAGAGCTTCATGGAAGCCTTCCTTCCAGAAGGCATGACTAAAGCCTTTTGGCTTGCATGTACAGGATCTTGCTATGCAAATTGCAAATGTTCACAAAAAACAAATCTTGGGAAGTTTTGATACTTAATTACGAGATGAGGTCAACTACTCCAATACCACAGATTTTCAAATTCTCATTAGATACTTTTGATGTTGGGCTTATTGTGTGCCTCGGTGGATGCAGAAGGTCCATTTGGCTTAGCTTGCCACTACCCTCCCAACCTGTACCCAATTACCTGGATGCAGTATGAGTAGAGGTCACAGTGCTCCCAAACAGTTCTTTCATCTGTGAGTGAAGATGAAAAACAGCCAGTCCACTCTCCCTGTATTGTGCACCAGCTCTTTGTTTTATCTTCTAAAGGTTTGATGTTTGATAATGAATAAATTAGAATAAAATATGAATGCACCCTCTGTAAGGACCCAGCAGGAAACATTAGCTGCTGAGCCAGATCTCAATCAGCAAATGAAAGAGGTTCCTTCTGGCCCTAAGACTAAGCCTGGGAAGTCTGCTTATTTGGAAGAGAATTGAAGATGAAAGAGAGACTGCGTGCGCATGTGCGTGCTGCTTGTGTGTATGCATGGGAGGCAGGAGCTGGAGGGAGAAAGTTTCAGCTTTTCTGAAGCACCACAGCTCATATAACCCATGTTAAGTAATGCCTTTATCATCTAAGTTAGTCTAAGAACACTCACCGATTCATTGTTTCCTTACTCTTGATTAAATTGACATACATGCTTTATTAATAATGTACACAGTGTGTTGCCATTTGGGGACTGAATGTATCTGAAAGCCCATAAATCCTATAACATATCTACATTGCTGCATCAACTTACTCTCCCAGAGTAAACTTAGACCATTTACAAAAATGCGGATTGTATGGCAAGAGGCTTTGTGTTAAATTACCTGCCCTTTGTCATGGTCTCTGTGTCAGTACTTACTTTCCTAGGTTGCCACATTTGGATCTGGCTATCTCTTCCCATCTCCTCTATGGACATTACTTCCTTGAAAAGTTTCACATATCCCTCCTCTGAGGTCAGTTCCATTTAAAGTCAGGATCTGAGGCTAACAGCTTTGCATACCTGATAACACAGTCCCTTGCCCATGCCCAGTTTCCCACAAGAGCTGTCACATTAAGTTAGAAACTCCCAACACCTCACCTGACTCTCAACTTTAAAGGAAAGCTGGCTTTTCCCTACAACCCTCCCTACAGCCCTCCCCCTGTCCAGACATGCCTGAAAGTAAGAGATACGGCTGTGTTTGCAGGCATATGTTCTAAGAGTTTTAGAGTTCACTTTCCTCATTTTTACTGTGTCCCTTTCTCTATGCCATTCCAGATTGTAGGAGCAGTTATGTAGTGAGTTTTGAGAAAAGGATGTGATACAGGGGTGTGTGTGTGTGTGTGTGTGTGTTGCAGTTTTTTATAATCTCACTAGGTGGCGTGCCACTGACTTGAACAAAAGACCCAAGAAGACCCTAGAAATATATCTATGTATATTCATCACCTGTTTCTACCTCTGGAGCCTTTCAAATGCTTCACTCTATTTATTTCAATAGTACAAAAGTTAACTGTTAAGTGAAAAATGTCTAAATTTCCATCTAGTGAAAATGTCACTTCCTCAAATAACATCTTGTGAGTAGCGTTCAGGCACCCTTTCGTAGAGCAGGGAGTGACTCACGGTCAGTCCGGCAACCTAAACCTATCACAGTCTGTTCTCAGTCCTTGAGAACACACAAGCACAGCTCGTCCTTTTTCATCTCATCTGATGAGTCACCTCTGTCAATGCAGGTTCAGTTATTTCAAGTAAAGTCTGTAAAGTATAGAGAAAATACATGCAGTAAGCTCATTACTACATTACAAGCACATTATCATTACCATTTGGATTGCAACTTATAATAAAAATGAACTTTTAAAATAAGAAATGGAATGATAAGACAGCTATTTTCTGAAACCCTGGGGTCAAATAAGAAAATAAACTTTTTTTCTATTCCTTTGTGAGAATTTTTAGACAAAATTTAAAAATTGGGATTGCTTAGAGGTATAAACTATAAACAATGTAATAAACTGAAAGTAATATTTCTTTCACTCTAATATAAATTCAATACATTTAAATTATATTTTCTCTTTGACTGAATTGCATACTATCTTCATGACTATCAAAGTTAAGATTCTTATCTGTCATTCAGTAGCACAAATATTTGTAGTCATGGTTACCTGGAGCAAGTAAGTATAAATGGTGAAGTCCTCTATTCTCACCATGTAGTTAACTGAATTCCAATAGGGAAGGATGTGTGTGGCTGGGTGATAGGCAAACTGTAACAAAGCAACAAGCTAGGAAATGTGCCATGGTAACGAACAATAAGTTGTAGTTTTTGATAGTTTCACTAGGTGGCACGTGACCAACCGGAGCAAAAGTATAACTACAGGAGAGCCAAGGCATGATGATTCGGGGAATAAAGAGCAGTTTCTCTAGTCCTCTGCCTTTATTCATTTGCCTGTCTGTTTGGGCTGCTCACAGCTCAGATAGCTAATATTTGTTCTAGATATATACAGTGTAGTCTATGAGTATAGTGCTGTGAGTGACAAATGCCAAGTTAGTACTCAGTTAAAATGTGGCTGGCCCTGAAAACACACATGTACAAGTAACACTGTATGGAATGAGCAGACTGTATTTATATGTTTAGGAATAGAAACACACACATGCACATCTCTCTCTATATAGAGACAGAGAGATTTATAGATATAACAACAATTTTTTTAAGAGGCCATGAATATAAAAAAAGAGCATGCTAGGGTTTGGAGGGAAGAAAGAGAAGTGGAAAATGCTGTAATTATATAATAATCTCAAAAAATAAAAATTTTAAATAAAAATAAATAAGCCACAAAATTAAATTATTAAAAATATTGTTGTATGATCAGTACTCATAGAAAGACTATTGTTGTTTATTTTGATTTTCAACTGTTTAATGTTAGTAATGAGGAAGATCAAGAATTTCTATGATTTGTAATATATTTCCAAATGATTTATAGGATTATTTAAAATACTTAAGTATAAAATTATAGAAATAAATGTATTTGTTGAATGTCTTCTAATTATTTGTAAGATTTGTTTAGATACTTGCATGAAAATTGTTGGTATAAAAAATGATATTAATCTACTATGAAGACTATAGCCTTAAAAAGGCCTTGCAAACATAACAAAGATGGCCTTCATAAAAATAGTTTGTATGTGGTAGTGAAAAAAAAAAACAGAAAAATGGGAGTCTGCCTCAATACTATAAAGAATTAAAGACTGTGCACAACCTGACAAGACAAAATTCAGCAGCTAGTATTGATTTACTTTCTGCTGCTGTAATAAAGACAATGATCAAAAGCAACTTGGGAAAGAAAGGGTTTATTGTTCACCATCAAAGGAAATCAAGGAAGGTTGCAGTCCATCCTTGAGGGAAATCAGGACAAGAAGTCAAGACAGGAGCCTGGGGACAGGAACTGAGTCAGAGGCCATGGAGAAATGGTACTTACTGGCTTGCTCTCTATGATTTGTTCAGCTGGCTTTTTCAAACAGTGTAGGACCACCTGCCCAGGAGTGGTACTGCACCCAGTGGTCTGGGCCCTCCCACATCAATCATCAATAGGACAATTCCCCACAGCTTGCTCACAGTCCAATCTATTAGAGGCAAAACTGAGGCTCATCTTCCCATATGATTCCAGCTTGTATCAAGTTGACAAAACAAAACAAAACAAACAAAACAACCCACCAGCACATTCCATACCATTGATTCTCAATTTTCTGAGATCTAAGATTTGTGTGAGAGAGAATTACATAAAAATGTTAATTTACATTGTTTTAATTTTTTCTCTCTGGAGGTTTATTAATATTGGCAAATTGAGCATGTATTTCAGGTGAGTCCTCAAGTAGAAATTCGTGTCACTTCCCATTTTAAAAACATGGAAAAATTACAGAAATATAAAAGAAATATTGGAATATTCCTTTATACTGTGTGAATATGTGTCACTGTGATTGGACTAATAAAGAAGCTGACTGGCCAATAGCTGGACAGGCAGAGGTTAGGTGGAACTTCTGAGAGAGAGAGAGAGAGAGAGAGAGAGAGAGAAGAAGAGGGAGGGTCTCAGGATCGTGAGGAGACATGGAGAGGAGATGGACTTGTTCTACTGAGAAAAGGTACCAAGGCATGTGGCAGAGCGTAGATAAGAAATATGAGTTAATTTAAAATGTAAGAGTTAGCTAATAACAAACTTTAGCTAAGCACTTACAATAAGTCTCAGTGTGGTTATTTGGGAGGGGCTGCTGGGACACAGAGAAACTCCAACTATAAAAATAGCTTTTTCTTCTCAGAAAAAAAAAGAAAATAATTTTAATTTATTCACTATTCACTTTGGAGCAAGGCCAATATTTAAATCCTGATAATTAAAAGAAATAATACTATCATATTATCTACCAGGCAAGTGAAGTGTCTATGAAAATATGTGCCCAGAGTTACACTTCTAGTGAGTAGAGAGGTCTGAAGTTAATGAACATCGTCATCAGCCTTATGAACATCTCTACTTGTCAGATTTTTCTAGGTACTCAAATTATAAAATGAAATCACTGTTCACAAAACATCTGCCTGCTGTTTGCTCATTCTTGGAAAAGAAAAAAAAAAACATGTGGGCTGGTAAGACAGCAGGGACTGAGAGCCACAGCAACAGTCCAGCTGGGGCGGCCTTCCAGAAGCCTCAAGTATCACCAGCAAGGTCTGATGGGATTGGACTGGCTCTGTCTGAAGCAAGGTCTGATGGGGTTGTACTGACTGTGCCTGAAGTGATTACCAGGTCTGATGGGGTTGTACTGACTGTGCCTGAAGTGATTACCAGGGTGAGATGTTTGGAGGGAAATTGAAAACTTTAAAAATTGAATAACAAAAGGCAGGAAGAAACTAATGACACTCGTTGGAAAGTTTATTCTTGGACTTCAAATAAAATTTTTAAGGCTTTGTTTACTGAAAGCAAAGGGACGATGTATTAAATGTTATATAAAGAGAAAAATTAATAACAGTAAAATCAAAATTTAAGAAACTTAGATGTCATGAGACATGGAGAGCTGGATGAGAGTGTTTGGTGAGAGTGTAGTTAGGTCTCTAAAGGACAGAGGCCCGTAATGAAGGAGAAACACATTTTGAAGAGATATCAGATATAATCTTGGTAACACTGGTAGGAAATATGCAATATTTTCCCAAAAGATTATAGCATCAACCAAGGAAAATACAGGAGGAAAAATTTTAAAGCAATGTGAGTGTTAAAAAGTACTTCATGGGTTTTACTTTAATGTGTGACAAGTTTAAATATAACTTCTCTAAAGCTATGATAGAAATTAATACAGTACAGGAGTCTTAAAATGATACAGTCTAGGGGTCTGGATCAATTTGGTGTTTTGCCAGTTGAAGAATTTAAAGGCAGAAATAATCTAAAGAGCAATAGACAGCAGCGGCAGAGAAGTCACAACTACAGCAGACACAATGGGCAGTTGAAGAGGGTGAGGAAAAATACGCATGCAGCAGACACACAGAAAACAAGACTCAGAAGCCAGAAACCCAGTCTCGTCTTCATAGCTGGGCGTTTTAAAGACTCTGAAGAGATTCCCTTCCCTACGTTAGGGTTGGTCAGTTTGAAGACAGGATGGTTGATTGGTCCACAATTCTTGTGACCATGTCCTGATCCACCCTTGAGCTTGTTGAGACAGTCTATCAGCAGGGGGCCCTGCTGATGGGAGACAAAAGCTGTCAGGCTTATGTCTCATGTCAGGAGGATGAGGAAGAAGGTGGCCGTATTGGAGATTCGCCAGCATTGTTGCCTAGCCATGGCCTCTCTCCCTATATGTCGGTCTAACAGGAATCTGTGTAACCCTTGTCTGTCCCTTAACATCAAGAACACAGCCTTATAAAACCAATGAGAGGGAACAGCTATGGCCCACCCCACCCAGAGCAAAAAATGCTCTCAGGAAAATACTAGTAAAATACATTTTAGACAAATTATGAAACAATTATCGCCAGGAAAACCTGCTATATTAGGAAGAAAAACACATCTTCAGAAGAAACAGGTAGGCTTTCAGGTGGGCTATCACAGATTTGAGATGAGAACAAGAAAACAAAGACAGTAAAATTGAGAGCAAGTCTAAAGTGGAATGGTAGAAATGGCAACGTTATAATGGTGGTTAATGTTTTATACGTCATCTGTATACATTTGATATGTCATATGTAGAAGAGGTTTTAATTTTACAATAACAAAGGGGACATTCGTGTGATGCTAAAAGTCTCCTTCCTGAGGTCTAGCTCTCTCAGTGTCAAAAGGTCCTCCTAGGCAAGCTGCCAGGGGAGAAAAACAACCAATAGTCACTCTGAGCTCTAAAGCCTATTAATTGCCACAATGACAGACAGCTCTGGTAAGAAATCACCAATAGTGCAATAGGGGCTCTACCATCTGGGGGGTAACCAACAGCTGTTTAATTGGACTTAAGGCCCACTCAATAGGAGGGGATTCATGATGGTACTGTAAACCTAGCCCGCTACCTAGCTAAAGAGAGTTTTTAAGGAGTATTTAAAAATGGTCTAGCATAATCTTTGGTCATGTTTCTGGAGTTGAAATGTCCTGAATCATGAAAAATGTTTTACAAGTAAACATAATTTTCTCAATATGAAAACCCTCCTTAAATCACATAGTTGTACAACACACAGCACAAGAAACAAATGTAGGCTGACTTATGATGTAAAAATCTGTCTCCAGGCTGTGTCCCAAATGGTCCCTCAACCTAGAAGTGCTGGCTTTCCTAAACTTAACCCCTGAGGAAAACTGTGTAATCCCCACAATTTCATTAAACTGATTAGTTATGGCTCAGAGTTGACTTTCAACCACGAGTCCACATTGCCCTGGCCTGCAGGACACAGGTGACCCACTGTGATGTTGTCCCTCCCAAAGGCTCTCCAGTCTCTCTCCCTCTAGCATGCAACCCCTTGCCAAGACATGGGAAAGCACACCAGTTCTTGCTTTCTGCAGACTTTGAGAACAAAGCATTGCTTATCTATCCCCAAATTCTACTCCATGTATCAGAAAGACCCTTGTTCTTTTTGTTGTTGTTATTGTTCTAAAACGTTCTCCTTGAAAAAAAAAATCTCTTTCTAAATAACTATCCCTCTCAGTTTTCACGGATGCCCCAAAAAGGGAAAAATAAAGTCAGCAACTGTATGTGCATTTCAAAGCAAGTGTCATGCTTGTTATTTAAGACTTACTGAGGAAGCGAACAAGCATCCGTTTTGTGAGAATATCCAGAAAGAAACTGTATTTGAAAAAAGTAGAGGGGAGAATGTCCTAACGGCAGTATGGTGTGTTCAGCATTATTGTAGTTCCTGCCCTTGGCTTTATCACACACTCTTCACTTCATATCCATATATAGGAGATTCATAAGTGTCATTCAAAACAAACAAACAAAAAGCCCCAACAATAACAACACTCCTTCAAAGTCTGAGGCAGTGGACATCTTGTAAACTCTAATTCCAAATTGCCAACCCATTTTCTGTATCACAGAGTCCATGCATAACTATGGAAATAACAACAGGCCCAAGGGGAAAAGAAAACAACTTGGTAGTCGAGCTTACCAACACAGAGTAAGATGCAATAAATACTGGTCTAAAAGCACCGAAAGTAATGCTATCCCTGCCTAGAGAACTCTATGAAAACTAGTGAGAAGAAAGGTTGCCAAAGGGCAGTGGGAGATGAACTGAGATATCCAACAAACTGGCTTCTGTTCTGGACAGCAGCCATGGACGTGCTGGATGATGAAAGCAGGGCAGCATGGTTGGATAACAGCAGGGCTTGAGTGCTGAAAAACATTGGAAGCTTAGCTGTCAAAGGACGTGATCAAAGATGAGCTACCAGAGCAAATGACATGAATTCAATGGCTTTTTATTCCATCCAAATATCTACAGTGAGACCACATGAGTGGAATTTTCTGCCTTCTGAATGGCTTAAAGGGGAAGGGATCACTAAATGCGGCCCTGAGAATGCCTAACGATAGTAAGATGTACAGTATGCGTTAAACAATATGCCTCATTAGATATTCAAATGGGAGTATTTTGTTGCTTCAAGGGGTGTTATCTTTATAGTATGAAAATGCCATAAAGATGTGGACTTTTTCTACAAGTTTAATTCAGTTAATGCCAGATTGAACTTTCTCAGTAGACAATTTTTAAATATGCTAAAAACTGAAAAATCTTACTTCTTAACCGCAGAAGAAATTTACACTGGAATATATGATATTTTTATACTTCCTTACCATTATAAGAAAAACTCAGACTCCCCTTAATGACTAGAAAATATCTTGAATTGTTTCAAAGGACCCAAATCTATGATCACTTAATTTTCCTTAAAAACAAATCTGTCCGAGTGTGAGGAGATTTCCTGGAGTTTGTCCTTGGGGAACCTCTGCAGTTACCTTGCTTCACAGCTGCTGACATGCTGTCACCTCTGAAAGAAATCCTTCATCTATGGTCAGGTGCCTCACATCTCAGTGTGATCTTAAGCAGGCACAGCAGGCACACCAGGAGTGCCTCAGCCCCACTGAGTACAGAGGAAGTGACAACTTCAAAGATGTCCCTGTGTCTCCGAAGCAGGCGGTCAGCTGAAGGACAAGGAACACCAGAGTTATGTCCTCAGTAATTCCTTCCCTTCCTGATTTTGGGACAGAGGAATCCAGCCGTTTCTCACTCATCTCGTCCATCTCCAGGTACCATCGCCAACAGGGAGATTTCAAAGATGCCTAAGAGATGCTGGCATCGTATTTCACAATGTGCTTTGTTCACAGGATCTTCTTGACATTTTGAAACTTGAAATTTCAGGACTTGTCACTTTGCCTTTGAAGTTTTTTGTTTTTTTTTTTTTTTAAGTTACAGATATCAGTCATCAATGCAAGGTCACCAGGTTTAGTAAGATTACTAAAGACTCCTGAACTGGAGAGAGTGGGAACAGTTTTCCCAAGGACTCTCCTCTTTGCTCTGCTTACTCCTCTGTGCCATTCCTCCTGATGAACATGAATCCCAGACTTTTCAGTGTGCCTCCAAGCTAGCAGATGAACCTAGTGTCCACAGCGCATATGCTTTTTGGTACTCTTCTAAAACATGAAAATGTATCAAAAACAATTATAGGTCTGTTTCACTAATTTAATGAGAACTTAATCCAAGGCCAAGGACATAACCCTGTCTACTGCATAGCCACAAAAAGACAATATTTAGAACAAAATAATCTATTTACAAAAGCTATGTATGAAATTCAAGATGAACTTCTTACTGAAGTGAGATCAGAGGAAAGTTACAAGCAGTAAGGGTTGTATTTTGCTAGTTCTCTGTAGTTCTTTGACACACTCTTGCTGCTGAAACACGTATCATATGTAACTTCAGTACTCAGTAAGCGCATTAATAAAAATTTAGTGAAAGCCAAGGCTGCTCTCAATAGCATTCTGTTTTCGGATTTATAGAAATCCCACTCATTTACTTGTGATAAGCCCGATTTGTCAAATGTTTCCAAATGATATCAGTAGCTACAAGGGTTTTTTTTTAACAGCTATTCCTATAGGGCAGGTCAAAATACACAGCCTAAAATAACCCAAACATGCTTATAGAGCTAAGACTGTGAGTTAGGTACAGGGAGTATTATTTGCTAAAGACAATGGACTCCAGGTTTAATTCATGATATCATCTAATCATGGTCTCATCTTGTTGATGCTACAGGATATTTGCATATAGTCTCCTTATAATCAAACTAATATCAAAAAGGAGATTTTCACTAGGGTTCTCATCACACAAACCAGACTCAAATGTACACTTTTTCCTTGGCTAACTCCCCTTGAGGTATATGTTTAGGTTCAATTCTCATATCAATATGGATTTATGATATACCAGGCATTGAGCTACACACTTTCACACATGTTATATCAATTAATTTTTAAATGGTTTAAAAAAAAAAGAACATAAAATCTTCCATAGTTTTTTTTTTTTTTTTTAAGGAAATTGCTGTGATGTTTGAAGTCACCAAACACTGATTTAGGTTGCATGGGATGTGAATCAATGTATTACACAGACTCTCTTCTCAGAAAGATTTTGGCCCCATTCTCTGAATAGATGGAGCTGCCATAATTCTGGAAACAAAGTATGTTTTTACATCTGTCATGTGTTCACTGTACTTAATGTTATTATGATATAATGGGTATTTGTTTTACTTGCCCACAGCCTATAGCACTGGAGTCTGTGTAGTATTGCTGTACACTATTCTAGATGCTTCCGTGGTTCCTTTAGGGTAATGAAAAGGGCACATTATTGTAGCTAGAGTTTTCCTGCCTGGCCCACAGTCAGGACAAATCTCTCTCACCTGCCAGTCCCACAGCCATTCAAACCTGACCAAGTAAACACAGAGACTTACTTTGCTTACAAACTGTATGGCTGTGGCAGGCTTCTTGCTAACTGTTCTTACAGCTTAAATTAACCCATTTCTATAAATCTATACCTTGCCACGTGGCTCGTGGCTTACCGGCATCTTCACATGCTGTTTCTCATTGTGGTGGCTGGCAGTGTCTCTCTGACTCAGCCTTCCACTTCCCAGCTTTATTCTCCTCCTTGTCCCGCCTGCACTTCCTGCCTAGCCAATGGCCAATCAGTGTTTTATTTATTGACTAATCAGCAACACATTTGCCATACAGAACATCCCACAGCACTTCCCCTTTTTTTTTTCAAAAAGGAAGGTTTTAACCTTAACAAAGTAAAATTATACATAATTTGGGAATTTGGGCGTAGCTTCTCTTACTACTTCCTGCTGGAGGGGGGTGCTGTATCTTATGGGGACACAAAGAAAAATTTAGGATTATGGAATAGTCCATGAGGGTGTATCATCTGAGCCAGTTGCCTTGAAACCATTCTGGATGTTGGATCATCTGGGCCATGGTGTCATCGAGGACCTTTCAGGGGGTCTTGGCTGGTCAAACCTGATGTATCTTAATCTGGAACAAATCCTTAGCCTCTGGCTTTCTGTGGGAACAAAAGAGACTCTTTTCCAAAGCAACATATCCTTATATCCAAATTTTGAAGTCAAGGTATCTTTAAAATATATATATTGGTTTAACTCAACAGCTTTTACAATCAAATGTTTTTCTGCAGTTAAAAATCCCAAAGAAAACACAATCCAGATTCTCTGTGTAATATTCATCTCTACGTGGCTTATTTTTATATTAATTTTACTGTCTCTTTAAAGACTTTATTTTTTAAAACTATGTATTTGTTTATATAACTTTATATATCACCTTTTTTGTCTCTTTCAAGCCTATGTATATTTTACACACACTGTAAACTATTACATCTGAATCTGTCTTATTGTGAATCTATTGCTTTAAACTGCAGCAGCTGTGGCTGCTGGCTCCGCCCACCTCAGCTTCCCAACATGGCTACGTTTACCGCCAGCTCTGGGAGCTATCGTGGGTCTATGCTTTTATCCAAGCAGCATGTAGCCCAGAAACCTTTTTTTTTGTTTTGTACCTGCAAAGGCTAAATCCACCACGCAGCTTAATGTGCCACTTGCAGAGGCCTCATTCCCGCCAAACTGCAGGTCGAGCGCGCACACCAGAAACCCACAAGGAGCTCAAACCAGCAGCTGCCACTCATTTGAGAGAGACAATTAGGAACTGTTTTTAGCTCCATTTTAGAATCTTTTTTGTCAGTTTTTAGGTGGAAACTCTTGCCTCACGTTGGGCGCCATTTGTAGCTAGAGTTTTCCTGCCTGGCCCACAGTCAGGACAAATCTCTCTCACCTGCCAGTCCCACAGCCATTCAAACCTGACCAAGTAAACACAGAGACTTATTTTGCTTACAAACTGTATGGCCGTGGCAGGCTTCTTGCTAACTGTTCTTACAGCTTAAATTAATCCATTTCTATAAATCTATACCTTGCCACGTGACTCGTGGCTTACTGGCATCTTCACATGCTGTTTTTCATCGTGGTGGCTGGCAGTGTCTCTCTGACTCAGCCTTCCACTTCCCAGCTTTATTCTCCTCCTTGTCCTGCCTACACTTCCTGCCTAGCCAATGGCCAATCAGTGTTTTATTTATTGACTAATCAGCAACACATTTGCCATACAGACCATCCCACAGCACATTATTGACATCACTGTTCCACTTTGATCTTTATCACTGAACTTTTGCTGGATCTTACATGCTTTCCCATCATATAGCTAGGGACTGTGTATACCACCTCAATGGTACACAGTGGAGTAAATGTCTATTCTTTACACCAGGGATTTTAGGACAAGCTAGGAATGCCCACAAATGTCCACAGATGAGAAGGCTGTCATTTTGGCATTCTCCGTGGTAATGCTGTTTAGGTATGTCAAAGCACAACTTGACTGGAGCCCTGCTTCTGGATGTCTCTAGGACTTATTGATTGCCATCTCTCCCTCTTCATCTGTAGAATGATCAACTAACAATGCACAGCTTGGAAAACCAAAGGTCTCATTTGAGTGGGCATTGACCCCCTTCTTCTAACATCAGAATTCCATTTTTCAGCTCTCCTTTGTAGCCAAGCTTCATGAGAGCATATTCCTATGTCCAGTATATTTCTCTAATACTCATCCATGCTTCAATTCACTTCAAACTGACTTTTGCCTTCAACATATCTTGTCAAAGCAGAAACCACTATTTGTTGTTGGTTGTTTTTTACTCTTTGGCTCATTGGGGGGCTCACCACCCTGTTCCCAAATAAATGACACAGAATCTTATTCTTTCTAATGAATGCCCAGCCTTAAGTTGTCTTATTTCTAGCCAGCCTTTCTTAAATTATCCCATCTACTTTTTCCTCTGGGCTTTTATCTTTATCCTATATACCTTTCTTTACTTGTTATACCTTGTTGTTGGGTGGCTGGCCCCTGCAGTCCTCCTTCTTCTCTCACTCCTAGATCTTTCTTCCCAGATTTCCCCTCCTTTCTATTCTCTCTGCCTGCCAGCCCCACCCACCCTTTCACCTGCCTAGCTACTGGCTGTTCAGCTCTTTATTAGACCAGTAGGTATCTTAGACAGGCAAAGTAACACAGCTTCACAGAGTTAAACAAATGCAACATAAAAGAAGGCAACCCATCTTTGCATCGTTAAACAAATGTTCCAAAGCATAACGAATGTAACATATCTTAAAATAATATTCCACACCAACTATTGTCAGCATTCGCCAATTTCCTCAGTCCAGTTAGAGGATTTACTGTGTCATCCCAACTCCCAGCGCAGTCCCATGGGACACAGGGCTCTCACAATGCTGTACATTAACTTTGACAAACCTCACCGGCCCTGCTGGTGCTGCTTTTGTCCACATCTAGCTTTTTGTTGGTCTGCACTTTAAAATCTGTGGTTCAGAAATACTAGATCCTCGACTTATCTCTCTGTGTTTTGTCTCTATCATCAATATTATCTATAGAAATCAATGTCATTTTCCCATCCCAAAGAGAAATACTACTTGTTAAGTAGGAGGCTCAAGCTAGAAAAGCTGTGTTTAGAGAGTTTTACTCAGTGTCAGTAAAGTACAATCAGTAGAGAAACGTTTTGCTTTATCTTAGTGATAAGAGATGTAGCATCTATGATCCTACTACTGGAAAAATAGTGAGCACATGCATGAGGTCAGTGTGGGGACAGACATGTGACAACTGGTACCACCTTCAGCAAAAGGAAAGGAGGCTATCCACTGAAGTAATCTAGGAATGGACCAGGCACCTATCATACGCCAAGATGGCTCTTTAAATAATTCAAAGGAACGCTAGTGTAGTTCTGCTATATGGTATCAAATTTTGAACAGGATCAACTCTTTGTCCTATCAATTCCATTTAATACAATTTTCCTACAAATGCAATCAAAAGTACACATACAATATCTGTGAAAATATTTATTTTAATTAAGTCCTGTGGGCATGGGTGTACTACTCACATGTGCATGTGTGTTCCAATTAACTGTATAAAAGCGATATGTATAAAAATAAAACTGGAAATAGAAACCATGTATAGTAAAATATCAAAAGCAGTGATGTCTGCATAGTGAATCTTCTGTAACATTTGTTTGTGTGTTTCTCTATACTAAAACAATTCAATAATCACAAACTACATTAGCAACTACAGAATCGAATGACATGTATGAAAAAGTTGTCTAAATCTTCCAAAAGTGTTTTCTTCACTGAGTAAAGAGAAGGCAGCTGTTCTTGACATTCCAGGCACTGATGCTAAAAGACACTTCACTCGCAATCACTCTTTTGCTTCCCTGTAAATTAAACCCTAGACATTGATGTTCACCCTCAATATATGTAATGGTTTATTATATAAATTCCTAAGAAGTTAAAGCTATCTTTGCTTTATCTCTCCTCCACTTGCAAACATGTAACCATGTTTTTTTTATTAGAAATGATCAAATATCAGGTTAGTGGTATTATCATATTAGCCTATTAATATCACTAGCATATTAATATTACCACATGAATATCACTGTAAATATTAAATTAACACTACCCTAATATCAACATAGTAAAAAGTGCTCTTCTTATTATAAATAATAGCATGTGATTAACCTGGTATTTCAGTCACCTTGACTCTTATTGAAAGATCACTTGCATCATAGCTTTGATAGTTGTGATGATGATGGACAACAATAAAAGAACATCTGAGCATGAACTATGTGTCAAGCTCAGTCCTGTCAGAGACCAAACATGGACCATGGAAAAGTACTAGCTAAGCCAGAGAACAAGCCCCTACCCTAAACCGGATGCCCCCGAAGATAAAGAACAGGTCAGGCAGGTCAGGTAGCATAGCAACAGAACAATGGGCCCTGACCAGTGAGTGACCTTACCACCTAGCAGCCTCACGACTTGCACGACTTGCACGTAGTCCTTCACCTGCACGTCCCCCTTCAGTCCCCCTTCACCTGCACTACGGCACGTCGTGCACTCCTTCCGTCCTTCCTGCCCCCTCTCATGCTATATAAGCCTTGCTGAGGAGAATAAAATTTGCAGCTTGATCAGAACACACTGTCTTGCTGTCTTCTCTCGTGTCTCCCCCATCCCTCTCATTCTCTCCCACAGGTGGGTCGCCCCGTTGACACCCCGCTGGCCGGGGCAACTGGCGCCCAACGTGGTGGCTCGACCCTCGCCTTGTCGGGAGTTGAACGTCCTTCTCCGGGAAAGCCCAGACGTCTGGTGGAGATTTTTGGTGATCGTCCGTTGAGACCGCCCGACTCGACGCCCTTTCTTGACGATCCGGAGGAGAGCAGGAAGGACGAGGTTAGTCTAAATTTAGGCTTAACCATGGGATGGGGAAGTTCTTCCCATTACCTTTTTCCTTAAGGGCTTTAAAGAGGCCCTCAAGACACGAGGGATAAGGGTTCGTAAAAAAAAAAAAAAAAAAAAAAAGACCTCAACAAATTCTTTAGTCACTTAGAGGACTGTTGTTCCTGGTTTCCCCAAGAAGGGACGATTGATGTTAAGGATATCCTAAAGGTTTACTACAAAAAAAAAAAAAAAAAAAAAAAAAAGATTTAGGAGACACCTAAAAGCTGCCAACCTTTTAGGGAGAAAACTGCTGTTACTTCATTCAGGGTCTTACAAGGAGGTAACACAATATTATCACACTACCAGACCTCCTGAGAGTGTAAACTAGAGCTAATGAAGTTCACTATGTTCTCCATAGCAGCAGTGTGCTGCTACAAACAGGTTTTTTGTGCTCAAACTAAATGGATCTAAGGACCAACTTGAGCCTAAACTTCTAAATTGCTAACTAGGAGCTCACTCCAGCAGCCATCAGTTAAATAACAATGCAAGCGCCACAGCCAGAGCCGGTTTAAAAACTAATGGCAACTCCCAGCTCTCCTAAAAAAGTGTCTTTTTCTCTCCCTTTCCTCTTTCTGGGTTGACTTTTAAGTTCTTGGTAATTTACAAAAATCTTGGCCAAGTACAAGAACTTCAGTTAACTCATCGCAAAAACAGGTCCTGCTTAGGGGATGCCCTGCTAAGACCTGTATGGATTCATCAGACCCCCGAAGACGTTTGGAGGTTGGAATCCTAAACATCTGCCTTCTTCCCTCTGAACCTAACTATCTGCTATCTGCATCTCAGCTCACTTCTGCCTGTGAGTCGTCTCCACCCTTCTCCTCACCTTGCCATTTCCGGTGGCTATCTGGCTTGATACAGACTGGGTGCAGCTGCTACAAAAAAAAAAAAAAAAAAAAAAAAAAAAAAAAAAAAAAAAAAAATCCTCCTTTGTTTTACTGTTTTACTGTGCTTATCTCATTTCATGATACTCCTTAAAGGATTTATTAATGTGTTACTCTCCTCATATATTATATTTGTAAATAAGAGTTCCTGTTTCTGTATTAAAATAACTTTAGTACAAACTTAATATTTTTAAGGCTAAACCTGACAGGTATAAAACCTAAGTTCTAAGTTTATAAAGACAACTAACTTATAAATTGTTAAGAATAAGTTTACTTTAATTAAAGATAATTAAGAAATAAAACTTATTGATTGATCAGCCGACCTAAACTGTAAACTGTTAAGGATAAGTTGTACTTAAGCTATAGCTATTAGAGATAATTATTAGGATACAAATAAAGGGTTAATCATCATAAATGATCAAATCTTCTAATGTATGCAAAATCGTATTTATATACATGCTGAGTATGCTAAATTTCATATAATCAATTCATTACTTAGCCCCCTAGCATTTAAAATGTTTAACCTTTGGACAAAACTGTCATACCCCTTATTGCCAGGGTTTTGTCCAAACTATGCATTGAGATCATTTAGATTATATCCCCATTTACCAGACCTAAAAGATAATTTGCCTTGCTATCCAAATTCATAGAAAAGGTAGCTTGCCAAACAGATTTCAAAATAAACTTTGACTGTTCCTTTATTTAAAGGAATTCACCACATTGGCTGCTCTCAGTAATCAATCACCTATATCTCCTGATAAATACAAAAATGCTTTTAAATGTAAAGTTTTTATAGGATATAAAGGATTAGATATAAAGAATGTTTAAGAACATTAAGAAATAGTTTATTATATGTGTAATGCAAATAATTGGGATAGAGAAATATAACATATAAACATCTAGATATGTTATAAATAATACATAAATCTCAATAAGTAACCCAGAGATACTGAGGATGTATGCCTAAGTAAGATCTATGGATAAGGTTTTTATTGAGGTCTGAGATAGATATATAGGCTTTAAAAATAAACTTATGTATACCTTAATACAAAAGTCTATGGACCTCCTCAGAAGGGACACTGGGGCTAATTATAGGCCATAGCTCCTCGGCTGTACAAGGTTGCCCTAGGGATGTGCGATTCTGACTTTACTGGAGAGATTAAGATCATTGTACAATTCAGATTCATACAGGGCAGCGCCTAAGGGAGCTGCTGATGTGGATTCTAGTGATATGGCCTTCTGGGTTCAGGAAATTAAATATTCCAAACAACTAAACACTTACAATACAGGGAAAGAAGATAATTGGCTTGCTAGACATAAACATAGATGTTTCTTATATTTCAGAAAAAGATTGGCCAAGTACTTAAGACGACTATTACTTCTTCGTCTCTTACAGGCCTAGGTCAAGCTAATAATGTAGCCAGAAGGTCAGAAAAATCTAATGCTCCTATCTGGATCAAACAATGGCTTTTAAATTCTGAGAAAATTATAATTGCTACCTGTCTGGAGGAGGAAAAACTTAAATATTGGGCATATAAAGTCCCCCACCAGCCCTTAAATCACCCCAATATCTTTTTATTTAGGAAAATCAGGCTTATAGACTGTTACAGGTCCTTAAAAATTAAAGAAAATTTATTAAACCCAAGGAAAGTCTCACAGCCTGGCTTGCCATCTCCCAGGGCCATTCCCAGAAATCAAAAAAAAAAAAAAAATAGTCATAGATATACAAGATTGCTTCTTTACCATACCTCCTCAACCTAAAGATTGTCAGCTTTTCGCTTTTAACTTGCCTACTCACCCTACCATGATGGAGGCCAAAGCTGACATACAGAGCAGGAAATGCGAGTTCTGCTTATCCAGGACTCTCATTGAACAAAGTTCCTCATTATATATACAGATTAACTATCAAAACTGTCAATTATAGCTTCTTCATAGTCCCTCAACCTATATGTATGTATACATGTATATGTATATACATATATCTTACAATACATTTATTGTACAGATGATATATTTATATCAAACTATGAAACTTGTGAGTCGATAAAATGGCAGCGAGCTCTACAGGATACACCTTTTCATATGTCTGTTCAACAATAATAAATTCTCTCCCTATGGAAGCTTACCCACGAGGCTTATGTCCTTATGATTTATAGTTATAAAATAAAAAAAAAGTAATACACCATTTCTTTCACTGCCTTTTAATCTTAGGAATGCCTTGAGCTCATATATAGACAACAGCCTTACATATACTTCAAGAGCTCTTAAGAATTGGTGCTTAATTTTTCATATCCTCCACTACAGGTATTCCTCATCACCACCAGGCCAAGTCACAAAGTTACACCTAAGCCTCTATGATCTCCTCACTGATATTTAAAAAGGTCCTGATGTTTTCATAATGTCAGGAGGAGGATACATGTCTTTATAGGACATTGACCCGCCTTTATGAATCCTGGATTGCCTGGTCACACCATATATTGGCAACTGCAGGACAAAGGCGCTCTAAAACTACCAGTCTAAATACAGGCTGTTATTTACCTCTAGATTCTTAAATATTGAGCCTTAAATATAGGTAAATTGATACAATTCCAGATCCTTTTGATGAACTGTTCATCAAAACTTATAGAAATATGATTAGAATAATTCTGTTCTAAATGTATTTTATTAATTTTTGTCAAAATATATATGAGACTTGAGAGATATATAAATGACATATTTCAGATTTCATTCTCTGGCTATCATGATGTTTTGCTGAGGCTCCAAGGACTCATAATTTTGCTTCGATAAAGTTCACCACTGTTATATTGCTAACATGTTTAAGATTTTGTCTATTAAGAAGGTTCTCATAAGCTTCAGGAGATCATGCCGGCAGTGATGGCGCGCGATCAACATTTGCCAACGCCCACAAGCCACGAAGGACTGGGAGGAATACAACCTGACTACAGTTTATAGCTCCCACCTACAAAATTTCTTTTTCTTCTCTGGGGTGGGGTCAGACCGCCCACAATTGCAAAATTTATTGAAGGGAGGAAAGCGTAAGATGCCCCAACCCATGACTGCAGTCACTCTGGCTGTCCTCCTGGGGGCTGGAGCTGCAGGGGCTGGTACTGGCATAGCTTCCCTAGTTTTATCTAATCAACATTATTCAGAGCTTAGAATTTCCATAGATGAGGATATAGCACAGCTTGAGTGAGGCATTTCTGCCCTTGAATCCTCCCTCACCTCCCTTTCAGAGGTGGTCCTCCAAAACTGCCGAGGGCTCGACCTCCTCTTTTTACAGCAAGGAGGTCTCTGTGTGCCGCTCTTAAGGAAGAGTGCTGCTTTTATACTGATCACACAGGAGTAGCAAGGGATAGCATGGCCAAAGTCCGGGAAGGCTTAGAGAAGCGCAAAAAAGAAAGAGATCAAGAGCTAGGCTGGTTCCAAAATTGGTTCTCTGCATCTCCCTGGCTAACCACCCTCCTGCCGTCCCTTCTGGGACCCTTGGTTGGCCTCATTGTTGTCTTGACATTCGGCCCTTGGGCCTTGTCTCGACTAACTCGATTTGTGTGCAGTCAGCTGGCCGAACTTCAGGCAAAACAAATTCAGGTTCATTACCATCGCCTCGATCTCCATGATCGTGGTCTTGATGAACCAGATAAAGACTCCATATCAGCACAGGCTCCTCTGCCCAGGGGAGGATGCACCTGTGCCTGGGAGCTGGAGCCCACTGCATAGGGGATTGAGGGTGCAGCCGGGACTGCAGAAGGCAGGGAGACTAAAGTGCTCCACCATCCTGGGTGCCTTGGATGACATGCTCTATTGCATGGCGGTTATGCAGACCCTATACTCTTTCCTCCTGGATTCAAACCCGCCCCCTGTAAAAAACTGCATCATTCCAGCCTCCTTCGGGGCATGTGGGGACGCCTGCATGGACCGACAGCCGATAATGGAACCTATCAGGGATAGAGCCTCTGTCACCCCTCTCCCGTCATGGCAAAAACATTTGGGCCTCCTTTCTTTGTTTTGCTATACGTATAGAAGGGGGAGATGTCAGAGACCAAACATGGACCATGGAAAAGTACTAGCTAAGCCAGAGAACAAGCCCCTACCCTAAACCGGATGCCCCCGAAGATAAAGAACAGGTCAGGCAGGTCAGGTAGCATAGCAACAGAACAATGGGCCCTGACCAGTGACCTTACCACCTAGCAGCCTCACGACTTGCACGACTTGCACGTAGTCCTTCACCTGCACGTCCCCCTTCAGTCCCCCTTCACCTGCACTACGGCACGTCGTGCACTCCTTCCGTCCTTCCTGCCCCCTCTCATGCTATATAAGCCTTGCTGAGGAGAATAAAATTTGCAGCTTGATCAGAACACACTGTCTTGCTGTCTTCTCTCGTGTCTCCCCCATCCCTCTCATTCTCTCCCACAGGTGGGTCGCCCCGTTGACACCCCGCTGGCCGGGGCACAGTCCTAGGCTGATTAAATGAAAAAAGGCCTCGGATAATGCTGCCAACACTAGTTCAAGAATAACTCTAGCGTTAGTTACAAATTCTGTCAGGGCCCATACCTTAAAAAAAAAAAAAAAAAAGCTATTACTAGGAATCAAACCCAGGTCAGCACAATTCCTCCAAACTCCAAACTCCTTCAACACTACCAGCCTCCATGCTTTGTATAATTAATATAGGTAAATAAAACCTTGAAATAAAAGGTTTAGCGGCTATTCAACAGAAGGCTTCCCTGTCTCATGACTCTGCTCTCTTCAGTCAGTCTGTGGTCACTCTCTGTTTCTTTTGTTTGTCCCATAAATGCATTTAGGAAGTTAACTGTCATCCACCACACCAGACAGAGCAGAATCGATGTTGTCTAGCAAGTGAAATTCAAGGTAAGCTGAGAAGATAGCTTTCTAATTCTAAATTTACACAAGTCTGAACTTTGAAGCAGGCTAGCCATGTCAGTTGGAAGCGTTTACCTGAAGGTCATTTCATCTCATCTCTAATGAACTGATTAGATGCATTGCCACTTAGCACAGTTATGGGGGAAAGTGAGATGCCCTGGAGTAAAAGCCGGGTATTCACTGGATGGAAAAAGATACATTGGGAGATTAAAGCTAATCTTTTAAAAGGTTGACATTTTGACATTCTCGAGACCTGTAGAAGAATTTTACTTTATAAGCTACAGAAAGAGTCAGTTGTTCTGAGGTACTGTTGTGGCTTTTGTTAGAATTTTAAAACTCATTGTCGGGTACAATTTCAGTTGGATGTGGGCTGCCAAAATAATAGTGTTCTTCCTCTAACAATTTAAATTTATAAAAATACATTCCAAAGTAGTTAAGTTATCACCTCAAATGTTCACGCCTAGCTACATTAGCTTCATCTGGAGGGTAGTATCACACTTTTTTCTCTAAAACTCATGTATCTAAACAAAAAATGGGTACTTATTTATGCAAGATATAAGCAATGATTGTTTATATAATTATTAAGTTGTTCTGGGAAAAAATTTAAAGTTGTAAGCTCAAGATTTCCACAGTTAACAATATGATATCAATGCACTATAATTAATACCTTTACAATTCTTTTATTACAGATAAAACACTATAACTATGTGTCACAGATACTATACAGGTCTTCAGTTTTTTAAGTTTGTGTATTATACAGTAAATACACAGATGTTGCAAATACAATTAGTTAATTCTAATAGATAATTTTAAAATATTATAATTGGCCCATGTGCATACACTTTTAAGCAAAAAGAAATGAATTAATCAGTATCTTAAATTATTGATCCATGAAAAACAATGCAAAGGTCTGTCCATTTGTCATTGAGAAATGAAGCTAGATCTAATCTAGAAGTTTCCTCTCTGCTGACCACCTTTCACAGTATTTGCAGGTGCTGTGCAAGTACTTTGGGAGAAAAGTCATCGGTGGTGTTACCCAGCTGTGGACCTCATGAGCTTCAGCAGTGGCCTGATTGGCAAGCTATGCCCACTGACACAATAGTGGAATGACTATTGTGGGGTAACCATTCTCCTTATTATTGGATTTGAGGCCCACTCCTTAGAGGATCCTATAAACCTGGTCAGAACCTATGACTGAGTAAATCACAGGCCTTAGGGGAGAACTTACTATTGTTTTGGAAAATGGACATAATGTCAAACTCCCTTCTGAAGTCTTCTGTTTACACCAACAGATTCATGCTATTCTCAACCTCCATCGGAGAAGCCCCTTTGTGCTGGGGGTGGTGGTTAGTACAGAGACTCACAATTGACCTAAATGAAGAGAATATATTGCTATGGAGTATTGAATCCAAAAGATAACTTCTATATTATTCCCTCCATGACTCAGAGAATACAGCAGATGTTAGAATAGTGCTGTGGATGAAGACTCAGTTTTTCAACAGTTCAGTCACTAACAAGTTGTCCATGTTCCAGTAGATAATTCCCTCCTCTTGTAAGCAACAACAACTAAACTCAGTGGGCCAAAAAAGTAAATACGTAAGTAAGCAAACAAATAACTAAATACATAAATTATGAGGGGCTTGTTGGGAACAAGAAGTGTTTCAGAAGTGGGGGTGAGGAGATGAAATTCAATATATATGTACACTTATATATATGTATATATATTCTTTGACAGTTTCTACATATATATGACTGTATGTGAAACTATTAAACAATTTTTAAAAATTAAAAATTTCTCTCCAAAAGTGAGCTCAACTGGTCAGAAAAAAGGGCAAAAGGTGACTATTTAAAGAAAAAAATAAGCAAAAAAATCACTTTTTTGTGCATTTGTGTTCATGGCCAGCAGTAAGAGTCATCTTCTCAAGCAAGGACATGTGACATGCCTCAGGGATGTGACATGGCCAATAAATATTTCTTGAAAGATTGTCTTGCAAAGTTTTTCCTGTTTATAGTATTTCTTTGCATACTAAGGTATGACTACAGCACACTGGAAAGCAGACAAAGAGCCCATTGTTAATATGACCAAGACCAATTTCCTCACTTCGTGTTATTTGACACCTCAAAGCTACAAGTGATCTAAAGATGTCTGGGTGCTAACACAAAGGAACAGAGAAGTTCACACCGAGACTGGTGGGTGGGAAAGGGGAAGGTTTTTACTGATGTTGATCTGTCTTGTGCCCATTGTTCCAATATCTCTTTCTCAAATCCTAACCCAGATCCTGGAGTGAGAGACAATGATATCTTTCCTTAACCTCTGAGACCAGCATTTGGATGAGATGTCTTACTCTATTTAAATGGCATTGTAGAGAATCATATTCATCTCTGAGCTGACTGAAATAAAGGAAGAGGCAAAACAGAAGACACAGGAAAAATAGTCAACAGGATGGAAAACACCAATGTCTCCCTTCTCTGAACATGAAGAAGTGGCATCCAGGTCCCCATCCTTTGAATCTAGGCTGATCTTATGATTGATTTTGATCAATAACGTGGCAGATGGAGACTGTAGGATTACCAGTTTGCTCTCAAACCTCACCTACCATGTTAATTCTGACTGGACCAGAAAAAAAGAAAAATCTAAAGGGAAGGGCAAAGCCAGGTGGCCCCAACCATCTGAGCCTCCTCAAATGATGCCATGGAGATGTGAATAAGGCTATCTTCAACTTACCAGAAGATTCCACATCCAGCTAAACAACTTCGTGGCAAAATCTAACCACCCTCAGAACCATGAGAAGGAAGGATGGTAGCTAAGGAATGCTAATTTCTGGGATCATTTCTATATTGTAACTGATACCGATTCCTACTCCAGGTGACAGTACATAATCTAATCTCATCCCCACTCCTTCAGTGAATTTGCTTTTATTAAAACTCTTCTGCTGCACTCGATACCTCCCGACAATGTCTTCCAAACCTGTTTCCAAGCTGCCATCCTTCTGGTTCCCAATAAAGTTTGTCCTTTGACGTTTCCAGTGTTAAGTTCTCATCTCGTGAGGAAGCAAGCATGGCACGTGGACTTGCTTTCATTTTCATGGTGCCGTTGACTTTGCTGTAACCACTTGCACTTCATGCTTCTTTGACCACATATTCATAACTCTGAAATTTCTAATCCAGGTCATCCCCAGGTTGTCATTTACAACCCCAAATATATTCTGGAAAAATTAAATGTTGAAATGTTTCAAACTTGACATTAAACGAAGTATTGACTTTTCACTAGCAAATTGCATTTATTTCTACATTAATTTTGAGTCACCTGTTTACTTTCCCTGTAGCTCATACATCAGACGATGATACTTCTGTTAACCTGCCTTTGCGGTTATTTTGCTATATCTTTCTGTAATTCTTGTAAACTTCATCTCCATACACTCAGCAAGCCACAGGAATATCCTTCTTTTTTCTTAGTTCACTCAAAGATTTCAACATTTATTTTCTATATGCAGTTTGATTTTCTATTGCTGTGATAAACACCATAACCAAGGCAACTGGGGGAAGAATGAGCTTATTTCCTCTTACAACTCCCCAGTCATAATCTATCACTGAAGGAGGCTGAGGCAGGCACCCGAAGCAGGGGCCACCTGAGGAACACTGCTTACTGGCTTGCTCCTCATGGCATTCTCAGCTTTCTTATACACAGCTTAGGAACAGCTTCCTAAGGGTGGCACTATCCACAGTAAGCTGGGCTTTTCCAGAACAATCATTGATCAAGAATATGCCCCACAGACAAGCCCACAGAGCAAGCTGACAGAGGCAATTCCTCACTTGAAGTTTCCTCTTCCAAGGTGACTGCCATTTGTCTCACATCAACACAAATTAACCAGCACATTACCTGGCTGTAACGGTTACATGCGCTGAAATCATTAGGTGTTTGTGAGTTTTGAGTATTATCTTTGCCTTGAACATAACTTATTTAATTATAAGTTTATATCACATGATATTTAATTGGGCTTCTTTTTGTCAACCGGTCTGCCTGCCCAGTACATGGAAATCGAACAACCAACTGTCTTTACTCTATCAAACGACTGTGGCACTCAACCCAGTGTGCCTAGGACCTTCAGGGACTGGGGGAACCTAGATCTCTGTGGTCACTAAGCTGTTGGCCTTTGCCTTCCTGTGGAAGACCAGCTATGGTTTTATGTTATGAATCAAACCTCCACAAAACTGTCCTTCACCCAGACCGATGAATGACTTCCCCCTGGAAGCCCCATTCTGGCTGCTCCATCCTCCTTCTCTCACCAGAAATACTGCACTGTTGCTTTCCTTCTGTGCTCAGAGTTTGTAGCAAAAAAACTGACTCACGGTAGAAACTCGAGTTTTTTTTTTTTAATTTATTTTAATTTATTTTGCAATACAATTCAGTTCTACATATCAGCCACGGATTCCCTTGTTCTCCCCCCTCCCGTCCCCCTCACCTTCCCCCCAACCCCCCCCCCCCATTCCCATCTCCTCCAGGGCAAAGCCTTCCCCACAGACTGAGGTCAACCTGGTAGACTCAGTCCAGGTAGGTCTAGTCCCCTCCTCCCAGGCCGAGCCAAACAATCCTGCATAGGCCCCAGGTTTCAAACAGCCAACTCATGCAATGAGCACAAGATCTGGTCCCACTGCCTGGATGCCTCCCAAACAGATCAAGCCAATCAACTGTCTCACCCATTCGGAGGGCCTGATCCAGTGGGGACCCCTCAGCCATTGGTTCATAGTTCATGTGTTTCCATTCATTTGGCTATTTGTCCCTGTGCTTTATCCAACCTTGGTCTCAACAATTCTCGCTCATATAAACCCTCCTCATTCTCGCTAATTGGACTCCCAGAGATCCACCCGAAACAAGGATGACTTGTCTGCTACTCACATCACCAGGGAGGCTACCTGGAAAACAGGACCCCAAGGAAGACACAGGGATCGCCCAATGACAGAGAAATGGAATGAGATCTACATGAACAGCCTGGACATGAGTGGGGGTAATGAAAGGCGAGGGTTGAGGGAAAGAGAGCTTGGGGGAGAGGGAGATCCCAGCTGGATCAACAACAGAGAGGGAGAACAAGGAATAGGAGACCATGGTAAATGAAGACCACATGAGAATAGGAAGAAGCAAAGTGCTAGAGAGGCCCACAGAAATCCACAAAGATACCCACACAACAGACTGCTGGCAATGGTCGAGAGACAGCCCGAACTGACCTACTCTGGTGATGGGATGGCCAAACACCCTAATTGTTGTGCTAGAAACCTCATCCAACTACTGAGGGATCTGGATGCAGAGATCCATGAAACTCGAGTTTTTTAATGTGGGAATAACTATATGAAAAGAAAATGATTGTTAAGGGTGGTGGAGGACCAGAAGTGGAAACTGCCACCAGAATGCAGGACTCCTCACCATTCTGGAAAAACTGACTTTCATTGACATCATCTAACAGGGGAAAAAAGCCAACAGTACCCCTTTCATCGTGGTTAAGGCTATCATTGAAGAACAGCAGAGGGATCTGTCAGCGCTCTCCTTAGTTAAGGACCAGCAAGTTTCTGTAAGATCAAAAGTACTTCAAAGTCTCTCTTTTGGAGTCTCTGGCAAGATATTCCATTACAAACTCTGCTAGATGTTTTAAAATAACAGGAGAAACCAGCAATTACAAAATCCCTGCAAACCTCAGTGATATGAGTCTCACAAAACAAGAGGGAATTGTGTGCTTGGGATCAGCATGTCCTTAACACCTCCACTTCTTATTGATCAATGTGGAATATCATCACCATTTGTGTAAAAACAGGAAAAATTAAAGGAAAACAAATGCAGAGTACTTGTGAACTTCCAAATATTTGATTTTCAAATTGTATCAATAAAGAAATAAGTTCTTGTTGGGCATGGTGGCACATGCCTTTGGTTCCAGCACTCAAGAGACAGAGGCAGGTGGATCTCCAGGAGTTCAAGGCCAGCCTGGTCTGCAAAGCGAGTTCCAGGAAAGCCAGGGCTACACAGAGAAACCTTATCTTGAAAAAAAAAAAGAAGTTTTCTCCATTTTCCTATCTCAATGAATCATGGGGTTTATCCTTGAGCTTGTCCTCTGTGCTATGGAATTTATTACACCCCTCAAAGATACTGTCTATGGGAAAATGCAAAAGCCAGTGAGGCTGATAACAGAGGTCTAAAATAAGCCAGCCTCAAATCCTTACAGTGTCAGTCCAGTCAAACATGTTCTGCTAAATCTGACATAGTGTTAAAGGACCAGAGCAGCCAACAAGGCTAGGCCATGATGTCCATAATGTCCCCACTAAGTAGACCAAATATGCCTTCTTGAGGACTAAGAGAAAGCTCTGCATCTGCCCACACCGAAAGCATATAATCACAGACAACCGGCTTAGTGGGCCCACTTTTCTTTCTGTGGAATGAGTTGCTGAGGGTGCCAAAGCTCAGCAATAAAATGTACACATTCATTGAACACCTTCTTTGTTCAATGGTGATTATTATTTATTTTGTAACACCAGTGAATTCAATGCCTGCTGGTCAATGGAAAAAATCAGCAACAGGTTCAATATTTTCCATTATATTTTATCTTTTAGAGAATCTTTTGTGTGGTTATCCATATTTAAAGGTAAATCGAGAGTTTCATAGAGGCTGGAATGGTAAAGCAAAATAGACATGTAAGCATCCATGATCCTAAGATTCACATTAAAGACATTAAAGACATGTTTCTTGCATTGAACATTAACTTCTACAAGTTCATAATAATAAAATCAGTCACGCGCCGGGCGGTGGTGGCGCACGCCTTTAATCCCAGCACTCGGGAGGCAGAGGCCGGCGGATCTCTGTGAGTTCGAGGCCAGCCTGGGCTACCAAGTGAGTTCCAGGAAAGGCGCAAAGCTACACAGAGAAACCCTGTCTCGAAAAACCAAAAAAAAAAAAAAATCAGTCACAATTCAGCAATGCAAACTTCAGGAACAGAGGGTCTCTGTAGGGTTACAAGCTACCTCAGTATGCACTGAAATATTTGCTGTCAGTGTTCATGCGTGCAGATGCAGTTCCTCACTTCCATTCATTCTACTTATGGTATGATATTGTCTTGTTTATTTAGTGAGCAAATTCTGACTTTGGACCAGATACTCACTGAGTAAAATGAGCAGAGTCCTTCTTCAGAATGAATCATGTTTCAGCTGGAAAAGACAGAGAACACATGCATGTGTAAATACATAAATAACTACAAGTGTTATAGACTATGGGAAACAACGATGCTTATGATGTTTTTTACAGTGTGGTGAGATAAAGAGGGGTCAAGATGATTGCTGACAACCGAATGACTTCATGCTGGCATTTTCTTCCTTAGCAAGTAGTAGCTTAAAGAGCAACTCTTGAGTTTTCCGGAAAAGGAAAAGCTTCTTTTTGCAAATTAGACACTGATGTTGCAGGCAATAGGATTCAAAACAGGGGACTTGAACAGGAGCTAACTTTTCTAGACCGCCTTGCTATTTGTCAGCAACTCTTGATTAATTTGCACTCTTTATGGATTTGTTTACTGTAAAGGAGCATTTTGGTAAAGTTAGAGGACCTGCGTGATTGGAACTGTTGGAAATGAAAAAATAAATTTTGCTTTTAACTAATTTTATTTTCCAGAGGCTATCTCAAAGTCATGAGCTTTGTGTCACAGGAAGTGAACTTGCAAGTTTAAGATGATTTTCTTTAAGTTGTCTGTTTTTTAAAAAATGATTTAAGTTATTTTATTTGTAGGTGTGTGTGCTTGAGTGTATGTATGTGCTTGAGTGTATGTATGTGAGTGCGTACCTGTGGGGGCCAGAAGAATTCATCAGAACCTGTGTAGCTGGAGTTACAAATAGTTGTGAGCCACTTGATATTGGTGCTGGGTATGAACCCGAGTCCTCTACAAAAGCAGCAAGTACTACTAACCACCAAGCCATCTATCCAGCTCCAAGTCCGTTTTCATACAGTAATTTCTAATGGAGATGATATCAAAAACTACAATTGTTCAGTTGTGATGTTACATTTCCCAAATACACTACGAGTGAAAAATGTAATGCATGCAAATAAAATACAATTCAATAGCTGGATTTCTGCTGGTTTTGTTTGTTTCATGTTTTCAATTCCCAGGTAAAGTTGGCTTATTTCAAAATATAGTCACTCAATTATATGCACTTTAATTATGTAATTGAGAGATGAGATCAGAATGTGAAGTAGTGAGAAAAATAAGGGAAATGGCAAAAGAAATTAATGGTCTCTTCTCGGAAGTATTGGAAAGGTTGAAAAACTGTTAAGTCTTGATGTAAACCCATCTTTCTACAGTGAACCAGATAAACAACACTACCTGAACTGGAATGCAACGTTTCACAACCTGACAGTCACTTATGTAACTAGGCTTAAAAATACTGAAGTCATTTGGAAATGTAACCCGAAAGGCTTTTAAACAGCTTCTTTCCTCTGTGGCAATAAAAGAAACGGGAGCAAGCTACCGACTTTGACTTCTGACCACAGTTAGAGTCCTGACAGATTCGGCAAACATTTGGGTAACGTTTGATCCCTAGTTTAAGCAAATGCAAGGATCTGTTCAAAGCTTGACTTCTTAAACTGTCTGTACACCTTGTATCTGTAGCATTTTCCCATGTTCCAGGAAGAAAGTATCCCAAGAATCAACAGGTGTAGTTGGTGGAGTTTTGAAATCAATGGAAACCCAGATCTGTAGACCAAGGAAAAGTAAATTAAGCCAGAATGTGTCAGCAGGTGAGATGTGTGTTTCACTGGTTTTCCTTTGTTTCCTTCTGCTTGAGAAATTCAATAGATTCTATCAACTCCTTTTAAAAGGTGAAACTTTTAACTAAACCAATCACTTCCCACCTACTATTCTTGTGAAGCCTGCATTACGAACATATATATACTCTCTGAAAATAACAGTAGCACTTTCAAAGATGTGAGAATTGAAACATGTTTGGTTAGATGCCCATGTCAGTGGAAAATACACACAACAATTAACAGGCTGAAATCATCAAAAGTTAATAATGAAAGCATCTGGAGGACCTGTGAAAAAGTTTGGAAAGGTGAGGTAATTATTGCCTTGCAGAGTTATGCTAGAGTTTGAGAAACAACAGAAAGTCTAACCTTTAGTGGCCTGTAAGGTTGGAGCAGTAGCCACATCAATTAAAAAGTATATACTTGAGTTTCAAGTAGAGTGATAGATATGGATCTGTTTGCATTCTTCTACATGCCAACATCCAGTTAGACCAGCATCATTTGTTGAAAATGCTTTCTTTTTTTCCATTGTATAATCCTGGCTTCTTTGTCGAAAGTCAGGTGTGCATAGGTGTGTGGATTTACTTCTGCGTCTCTGATTAAATTCCATTGATCTACCTGTCTGTTTTTTTTTTTAAGATTTATTTATTTATTTATTATGTATACAATGTTCTGCCCACACACATCCCTGCAGGCCAGAAGAGGGCACCAGATCTCATTACAGATGGTTGTGAGCCACCATGTGGTTGCTGGGAATTGAACTCAGAACCTCTGGAAGAGCAGCCAGTGCTCCCAACCTCTGAGCCATCTCTCCAGCCCCTACCTGTCTGTTTTTATGTCAATACCATGCGGTTTTTTATTACTATCGCTCTGTAATTGAGCTTGAAATAAGGGATGGTGATACCCCTGGAAGTTCTTTTATTGTACAGTATTGTTTTTACATATCCTGGGTTTTTCATTTTTCCATGTGAAGTTGAATATTGTTCTTTCAGGGTCCATAAAGAATTGTGTTGGGATTTTAATGGGGATTGCAACATAGTACAAGGGAATCTCCCAGGAATCTACAAGGATGACCCCAGCTAAAACTCTTAGCAATAGCAGATAGTAGCCTGAACTGGCCATCTCCTGTGACCATATTGGTATCTAGCCAATTGTCATCAGAGAAACTTCATGCAACAACTAATGGAAACATATGCAGATCCACAGACAAACATTAGGCACAGGGTTCAGGGAATCCTGAAGAAGAGGCAAAGTAAGGATTGTAGGAGCCAGAGGGGTCAAGGGCACCACAAGAAAATTCACAGAATCACCTAACTGAACTGACAACCAGGGAGCCTGTATGGGACTGATCTAGGTCCTCTGCATGTATATTGCAGTTGTGTAGCTTTGTCCTCTTGTGGGACTTCTAACAGTGAGAACAGGGGCTGCCTTCGACTCTTTTACTTGCATTTGGGACCCTATTCCTCATACTGGGTAGCCTTACCCATCCATCATACATGGGAGGTGCTTAGTTTTACTGCAATTTGATATGCCATGTTTTGTTGCTACTCATGGGAGAACTGCCCTTTCCTAACCAGAAATTCAGGAGGAGTGAATTCAGGGGGTGTTGGACAGAGTGAGGGTTGGGGAGATGGACTGGGAGGAGAGGAGGGAGGGGAAACTGCTGCTGGGATGTAAAATAAATAAACAAATACATTTTTATATATTTTAAAAATGTATTCTCTTTTAAGAATAGGAAGAAATAGCTTAAACAAAATGGGGAGAGGGAATCCTGAAAACAACAAAAATACTGATAGAAGCTATTTATTATTAGTCCATAATTCATTTTTTTCTCATTTTGGGTCTCATAATTCAAGAAACCAAAGCAACCATCCAAGTATTTTCTATCTGTGCTGATAGATAATCCCCTGAAATCACCACCACATGCTAAGTTTATTGAGAAAGTATGGAAGTAGCTGAATCTATCTCAATATCCAAATTAACCCTAAAGTTATAATAGTCTATGACTAAACTTCCAAACCTATTGCCAAGCTACAGTAATGAAAACAGATTGATACTGAAATAAAAATGGACACCCTGACCAATGCAGCAACATAGAAGGCTCAAACCCATACAGTACACATTTATCATTAGTCGAGTTTCAGCAAAGATTAGAAACAAAACAGAGAAAGGTTAGTTTGTTCCATGTAGTTTGGAGATCTCTAAATATTCACACGTATAAAGACTGGCACTGGACTCTTAGGTCACCACATATAAAATTGACTCAAAATAGATTACTGACAAAAATTAAAGATCCAAAATTAGAGAGCCATTAGAATATAAGGAAAATATGCTGTACCCTGGGTCTGTGCAGGGGTTTTTGGCTATGCCTGCAGAAGCCCAGGCAGTGAGGGTAAAAATAGACAAATAGAATTCTATCTTACTGAAAAGTTTCTGCTGAGAAGAAAAAAAAAATAGAGTGAAGATCCAAGCAAAGGAATGGGATAAAATACCTGCAAACCATGCCTCTTCTAAGAGGTTAATATATAAAATACACAAAAAACTCAATTTACTAGTAAGCAAACAAACCACCCAATTAAAAGGGAACAAATACTTTCAAAAAGTATTTTCCAAAAGAAGACAGGCCCATGGCCAATGGGTAAGAAAAATGTCTGTCATCACTGACCAGGGATATACATATTAAAATCCTGACAATAAATCACCTCACAACTTGCTATAATGGCTATTAACAAAAGGCAAAGTAAGTTGGACCTAATGGTACATTGCAAGACATCAGTCTGGAGACTGAGGCAGGAGAATAGCTAGGAGTTCAAAGTCATCCTGGGCTCCATAGCATGTACCAGGTCAGCAGGGCCTACGTAGTAAGACTGTCTTAAACAACAAAAACAACAACATACAACAACAAAAAGAACCAAGAACAAATAAGATAAAGTTCTGTGGAAAACAGAATGTGTGTGATGCAGTGTCAATGAGAATACACATTATAGCATGTGGAAGACAGGGCGGCGGCGGTTCCTTAAGAACCTGAAGACAGAATTCCAAACTGAGCCAGCAACTGTGCTTCAGCATCTATCAGAAGTAATGAAATCAGTATGATAAATAGGTATCAAACCCCAGCGTCATTGTAACGTGTATCACAACAGTTCAGGCATGGTCAAGGTAGGTGCTCAAATAGATGGATTAAGGCAATGTGTCTAGATACACATGCAAGACTATTGTATCTTAAACAGAGGAAAATTCTACTGTTTGCAACATGAGTGAACATCACAGTATGGGACAGTGACAGCAGAAAAGATAAATATCCACTGATCACTCACATTGGGGATAAAAAAAAAAAAGCTCAAACAATAGAATGATGGTCGCCAAAAGCTGTGTGAGAGACAAGTGGGCCATCTTAACCAAATAACACAATCCTTCAGTTCGGTAGCAGAAATTATCTCGAGTGGCCCACTGCACAGCCTGATCACTAAAAACAGTACACCACATGCTTCAAAATTGCTAAGAGACCATATGATTGTAATTGCTTTCACTACAAAAGAATGTATATGAAGTGGCGAAGGCTTTGATAACTAGCTTGATGTCATCATTCTATAGTATAAAATGTATCAAGATTTAGTAACACACAAATATATACAATTTGTTGATTAAAAATAAACTTATAATTAAAAGTATAACTTAAATTCTTAAGAATTGGTGTTTTCATAGCCCCACACAATCATCATGGCTATCTCCTTCTGCAAACAATATCATCCTGGCCATGGAGCCCTTCACCTTGTCCTTGAATTCTGGGAGTGCAGGTTCCATGTCATGGACAGCTATAATGTTTCCCTGTTAGAACTTGGTGGCTATGTGGTACTTAGACATGTGCCGCTTGCTAGGTCCAGGTATTGGTTACCTGTCTAACATGTCAAGCCCCAAATAAAAGAATGGTATTGTAGTCACAGAAAGATGTAAGCATTCCTTCCCTCACTGCCACATGCCGTGAAGTAGAAACATCACTGTCCTTTCTGCCAGCAGACCTGGGTGGTCTAAAAAATTGACAAATGAAATGCCTGGGCGGTTTGAAACCCTGCTGGAGATTGGTCTTCAGTACCAGGTAATGGCTAGAACATTTCAGGGGACTGAGGCTTCAAAAAGAAAGTGCAGGTTCTATGGTCTTTGGAGACTCCGAGGCATGGTTTAGAATGCCGATTTCTTGAAACTTCTCTACCATTAAGAAAATAATCTGTTCGAATGTTTTCCCCTCTACCTCTTTGGTGTCATAGGCATGTCTTAGAAGTGAAGTACTGTTTACAAGGAGGGAACACTGGCAGATGGAATGGCCGTATCATTTATTGATCTGTGTATAAGGGGCTGTGAGAGCGGTTGCCGTCACAGGAGAACATCTGCATGCTTACACTTGGCTTGCTTTCGTTGTTCCTTTCTTTGTTTCCTTCCTTCCTTCCTTCCTTCCTTCCTTCCTTCCTTCCTTCCTTCCTTCCTTCCTTTCCTTCCTTCCCTTCCTCCCTCCCTCTCTCCCTCCCTTCCCTCCCTCCCTCCCTCTCTCTTTCTCTCTCTTTCTCTCTCTCTTTCTTTCTTTCTTTTTTAAGAATGTTACAGTAACAAATAAAATGAAGTTTAACCCCACCCCCAAGGAAAAAAAGATTTGGTGTTCTTTTTTGAGTTATTCTGTAAAAAGGAACTCTGAAAAAAACTGCCAAATGATGACAAAAACTAATCAGTGTAAAAAGAAATCCCAAATAACTGAACGGTTTAAGTTATAACTGCAGATAAATCCAAAGATTTAAGTATAATGCCTTCATTGCAATTAATTTTAAAACAAACATGTGGAACTTTAATGCATTTATTTATTTTGTTTTGTTTTTTCTTTTGTTTTGTTTGAGACAAGGTCTCACTATGTAGCTCTCACTAGCCTGAAACTCACTATGTAGACCAGGCTGCCTGCAAACTCACAAAAATCAGTCTGGCTCTGCCTCTCCAGTGCTGGCATTAAAGGCATGCCTCACTATGCCTGCAGTATATGGAAATTTTTAAAGAAAAATAACTTACCAATATTAACTAAAAATTAGAAATTCTGGACATATTTATACATAATTTCAAATAATCCTCATAGCAATGTTACCAAACTGAAAAAGCCAGGTAATGCTTAGTTTATTAAAAACACGCCAGAAAATGAAAATAACTCTTTCATCACACTGTATGTGGCAATCATGGTTGTGACCTGCGAAACACAGAGAACCACAAGGTCACAGGGAAATAGACAGCTCTACTTAAAAACACAGGTGGAGATAAGGAGTATAAAATACTAACAAAGAAACATTAGCATCTGTAACATCATGTCTATGTCTGCCTAGATTAAAATTTAAACTGCACAGACTCATAAAGTAGTAATAACCCATAAGAAAATGCAAACAAGACCTAATTTACCACCCTTTGTTTTGTAAAAATGTTACTTTGTCCTTAGAAACAAATGTTAACAATAAGGTAATAAAAAGTTATTCATCTTAGGTTAAAAACTGTCAAAGTAATTTTGGGAATTACAAAATTAAGATGTTTTTAACCTCTGTCCACAAGTTCTACTTCTCAGAAGCTGCATAAGGCTTTGTCTTACATAATCGCACAAAGAATTAATATGTCAAGAATGCTTACACAACATTGTTATGTGAAGCAAAACTAACTGCTATCATTATGAGATGAACTTAATTATGATTAAGATTATGCTCTATGTATAGTATAAAATTAAAATTATGACCTATTTATACAACGGTTTAGAGTAATATAGTGTCATTTAAAATAATATACCATTACTATACTACATATAATAGAAACAGCAGTGAGTAAAAATTAAGGTTTTTATAAATATATGCCCCAAAACATATGTAAATACTTTTGCTATTAACTATTACAAATTTACTAGAGAATTCTGGATTTACCTTGTGTTATTGATTTTTTAACTCTTTTTATTTTTCACTCTTTTATGAGCCTGCCACTCACCTCCCAAATAAATCATACACAGACACTTATTCTTACTTATAAATGCCCAGCCTTAGCTTGGCTTATTTCTAGCCAGCTTTTCTTAACTTACATTATCCCATCTACCTTTTGCCTCTGGGTTTTTACCTTTCTCTCTTCTATATACCTTTCTTTATTTCTTACTCCATGGCGTGCTGTCTAGCTGAGTGGTTGGCCCCTGGAGTCCTCCTTCTCTTGTTCCTAGATCTTTCTCTCCCCAGATTTCTTCTCCTATTTATTCTCTCTGTCTGCCAGCTCCGCCTATCCTTTCTCCTGCCTCACTATTGGCCATTCAGCTCTTTATTAGACCAATTGTTTTATATCATTAAAAAAATGTTCCACAGCATAAACAAATGTAACACATCTTAAAATAATATTCTACAACAACCTTGTATTGCTTTTTTTTGATGACTAAAATAGTAATAGCAATATTCTACTACACAAAGGGCAAAACCAGACTGTGCTCTTTAAGAACAAAGAAATTCAAGAGTTAAGTGTTATATATGACTTGGCTTTTGACCTGGTGACCATTTCCAAATCATGAGAAAAAGAGGGAGAGGTCCTACAGAGTACCATTCTCAGTGAACAGATCAGTCAAAATGCTGATTTTGGTGACCACAGCTATTGTTTAAGTTGAATGGACACTCTAGCAGTAGGAAGTGGGACTCTTGAGAAATGAATAGGTCATAAGAACTCAGTCTCACTTAGTGATGGGTGCTGCTCACAACAGACTAATATGATTTTAAGCTGTCTTTCTTTGGCTTTCCAGAGCAATCAATGTCCAAGTTATCATCTGGGGAGTGGAAACCAGATGTTTACCAGACAGCAAGCTTCGTGTTTTGGTTTGGACTTCCAGTTCTCTAGAAATATAAGAAAAAAAAATCCATTCTATAAATAGATGAGCATATCTTGGGTAGTATATGATAGTAGCTCAAAAGAGATTGAGACACGTGGGAAAACCATGAAAATACATGGCATCCACACTACTGGCAAGTTCAACAGTGGCTGTCCTCTGTAGATAAGAGTCAGCATGGAGAGCATTTCAGTAACTTGAGTCACGGACAGCAATGGAAATAACACTAGGAAACAAAGGCCAGTAAGTGAAGCACAGCCATAGAGCAAGGGTTATAGTAGTGATCACCAAGGTGCAAGGGGTACCCAAAGGGGTCCAGGGCAGAATTATAGAGGTAGATAATAGAACACAGATTCCCTACTGCCAAACAGACAAACGGTCAATGAAAGAGATGTGGGTCTATTCCAGCAAAAGAAACCAGAGATGGAAAACTTAGAGCAGTTTCAGTAAAAGTCACAATTTCTCTTTTAGTTTCCAGACGTGATCCAGTTTGCACATTCCATAGTCATTAAGAGGTGATGTAGTCTCTGAGAGGGAGGGCCTTGTTTAGACTACAGCAACTGCGCACAGTAACGAGTCCTCAGCCCTTTTCCAAGGGCACTTTTGTCTACTTACTCATACGGCTGTGTAGTCGGGGGAGGATGGAGAGGATACTCAGACATTTGGAAACTATTGTAGAAATAATCTGAGTTGGCACTGATACCATCAAGAAGACTTGATGTGGCTTCCTTGTTTGAAAGGTAGTATGGCACCCAGGAAAAGAATAGCTCAGGTGTGAATTACAGTAGGCTCACCAAATGCAAAGATACAGTTGGGAATTATTTCTGTGATCCACAATGTATGATTGTCATTAGCGTGCTTAACATTTTACACAATCCTCAAATGGATCTTCTTGTGCAAGCAAGTGGCATTGTACTAGAGAATCCAAACGGAAGGATCACACTAGCACATCACACTGTAAAGAAAACACTAATAAGTTTGTAGTATGAGTTAGTTCTGCCTTTAAGAAACTACAAGATACGGATAGAATGATCACCACCACATGTCCATTTAATCTGCCAATCTGGTTCCGGAAAATGGTGAATAGACCCTGGAATGTGAATACAGACATTCTTACGAAGTAGCAGTCACTGTCACAGCAGATGCAGTGTCTCTACTAAATCAGATTAACATTGTCTGTTAAACACACAGTTTGTGTTTATTGATTTGTACCCTTCTTTAAATTAGAAAGGATGGAAGCACCTCACATTTACATGAAATAATATATATTTAGAATTAACCCTACAACTGTATTCATTCCCACCTCTCTGGCACAATATAGCACAACAAAATCTTGATTGTCAGGTATTCTGCTGAGCATCAATTTGAGGTAAGCCTTTGATGGCATTACGATGTAAAGTGCAGAAGAAAAAAATTGTGATCATTACTTTTGTATTTTATAAGATGTGTAGGGGGGCATAAGAGAGGATGGGAAAAGAGAGGGAGATGGACAGAGGAAGGAGGAGACAGAGAAAGAGAGAGGCATTTAAAGGATGCAATGGTTTTTAATAGGTATACTCTAGGACATTCACTCAATAAAGTAAAAGAATGAGTCTTGCAGCCTCTACCACAAGGAAGGAAATGCATCACTCTACAGACAAATATATCTGACCTGTATGCCCCATGGAGGAGAACTGGCAGTGCCAATACTTGATCAAGAGTAGGCTCCCGGGATGAAAAAGATGCTATAGTGAAGCTACACTTAGGCTATATGATTTGCCAACCCCAGTGGGTTGCAGAAATTTGTGAAGGAAAAATAGTCCATGCAGAGTTTGTGGCAAACTTCTCTGTGAGAATTTCAACAAAGATTCATGAGTTTCTGCAGAAGAGCCTGTCCTCTGCAATGAAATTTTAACATCTTTTGAGAAATAACCACAGGCATGTCAGTCAGGCCTGGTGGAAATGGAGCACCGGATTATGGAAGAATAAGTCTGTGGCCCAAACTACTCATCAGGTACTGAACTTGTTGGATGTGCTACAGTGTAAGTTGAGTAGACAGCAAAAATTCATAACTTGAAAGTCATATATTTGGGGTGACCCTCAAGCAACAGCAAGGAGCACAACTTTATTTCAGTCCATGCTTTCTGGAGAGAACTGGAAGGATGCACAGAGACACGGGGTGGTGTTTATTATGGGAGTTGGCTCACTTCTTTATGGAGAAGCACTGTGATAGGCCACCTGAGAGCTGGAGAACCAGAAATACTAGTGGTCTGGCTTAGCCCAAGTCTAAAGAAGGCTTCAAAGCCAAGGGAGTTGAGATATGAGTCTTAGCTCTTGGTTGACAAACCTAGAATAGATGCTCGGTCACTGGTATGAGCTCTGGAGCCTAAAGGTAAAGCAAATCTGGAGTCATTCTGAGTCAGAAGGATTGGAAAAGGCAGCCAGGCAGGATGAGACAGGAAGAGACTTTTCTTCCTCCTCGTTTTGCTCCACCTGGTCTCCCATATGACTGGATGGTGCTCCTTTGCTTCGAGAGTGGGTCTTTCAAAGTGAGTTCACTAACTGACCTGCCAGTCACTGTAGCTAGAGTTTTCCTGCCTGGCCCACGGTCAGGGCAAATCTCTCTCACCTGCCAGTCCCACAGCCGCTCAGACCCGACCAAGTAAACACAGACTTACATTGGTTACAAACTGTATGACTGTGGCAGGCTTCTTGCTAACTGTTCTTACAGCTTAAATTAATCCATTTCTATAAATCTATACCTTGCCACGTGGCTCGTGGCTTAGTGGCATCTTCACATGCTGTTTGTCATCGTGGCGGCTGGCAGTGTCTCTTACTCCCAACCTTCCACTTCCCAGCTTTATTCTCCTCCTTGTCCTGCCTATACTTCTTGCCTGGCCACTGGCCAATCAGTGATTTATTTATTGACCAATCAGCAACACACTTGACATACAGACCATCCCACAGCAAGTCACTTCTGCAAATACTTAATAAAGCACCCCAGAAGCAGCCCAGTTATTCTAACCTAAAGCAAAATCATACAGGTTACAGCATAAGAAAAAGGTGCATTGAGGAATGGAGAGAAAATATTGCTTTCCCAGCCGTCGGAGTATCTCTTAATTCAGTCCAAATGATGTCCACACTGCATGGAATGTAGCACAATCCCCACGGCATCCACAACTGAAGAAACAACGGAGTGAAGGTGCTCTTCCTAGTACCCTGCTTCATAATTCTACCCACACAAACAGGCTGGCCCCTTCTCTCAAATGTTGTAAAGTTACCCTTTTCTAATCATTCAAGTAGCAAAATGAATAAAGGAAGTAGATCAATGGGAGTTTATTTTGCCCAGTCACCTGCGTGCATAAATGCTCATGATCAGGAAACATTTTAACAAAACCATCTCATTTGACAAAAGAACTGAAGGAATTTCTGCAAATTTCAGGAGTTGAATTGGGATGTAAAAAGATGAGAAAGGGCTTCCTGCTTGAAACTGAGAATGCCGCTTACCCTAGAAATTTCTACATCTCAAACAAGTGCTCACGTGCTCAACCTGCCAAGCTGCAGCCATTTTCTGTTTCGGTTTAATCTGACTTCCCGAGGAGTGCTATTCACCCAGCAATTCGGTGACACCACAATGCTCTCTGTGGCAAGAAACAGCTCCCAGCAATTGACCAAATTGTTTGCTCATGGAGTTGTATTTTCAAAAGTGAAAACGATCAGTTTAAGTGTTTCAGCATAATACACACCAGATAAGATCCAGAAAGAACCCGAAATGACAATCCAGTTAGTGTTCTGTTTCATGGTGCTGTTAAAAAGTCATGCACATTCTACACATAGATTTTGCTGTTACTAACACTCCTCGTTGTTTGCTGAGTGCTGACAGTAAGCAGGAACGGCCCTTAGACAGCCAGCAAACGCTGAATTAACTACACCAGTTAGTGTGAGGCTTTGGGGCTTGTTTCCAGCTCCACATTCTCCCTCTTTTTCTTTTCATTTCCTCCTCTTTATTCTTGCAGGATGCCCTGGACACTGGAAGAACATTGCTGTGACTTTTTTTTTCATAGCTACCACAGCTAGTATACATTTAAATATTCTGCCACAAATATAGGAAGACTTTTAATACAGTTTAGGCATGTCACCCAAAGTCTCCAATGGCTTTTCACAGAGATAATTTGAAATTAAATTGATAAATATTTGCACTGCAGTAAAGTATTTTGTTGCTAATTTACTGTGTTTCATTTTTTTTTCCATGAGAGGGCCAATGAGCTGCACAACAAAAAAAAGTACAGAAAGAAAATATACCTGTTATTTACACACCATTTATTTGCAAGAGTTTGATATCTTTGATTTACCAAAGTCACTGAACTGTATTTAAGAATTTATAAATAGATACTGTTATGCAGCAAATTTACTGGTGCAGGTCTTAAAATTACTTTAAAAGTAATCCCCAGTACACTTACAGTTATGTTTCTATTTTAAATGAATCTTGTATTTAAGCACATAAATATAGCATAGAATTACACATTAAACATTTGGAAATCATGAGTTTAATGGGCAGTAAATGACTCATTAGATCAACAGAAATATATTATTGTCTCCTTCCAAGGGAACACCATCTCAAAAACATTCTAAACAAAATCAAGACTTAGCAAATCTAAGCATGCTTCTGAGATAAAAAACTGGTTTATCATCTAGCTTTGATTTCTATGAGTTTATTTATCCTGAGATAACATTTACAAGACTTTCCAAAAACAGAAAAGCAGAAGTTTCTGTTTCTAATTTGAATAGTCATATGATATGTGACCTTAGTGTAATAAGAGGTGTTCTGGCCAGGGCAGTTTCTTCTACGGATCAAGGGTATTTTTGCTAAATTGTAAAAATTTAAAACAAATGTCTCTCCAAGCAAAAAAAAAAAAAAATACCCTCAAGGGCATCATCAGTCATAATTTTAAAACACATGCCCAAACAATTAACAGCCAAATCGTAGTAGGACAAATAGGAGATTTTCCTGAATAATTTGTGGTATTATTTAAAATCTTCCCTTTGAAGGGAATTGTTCTAGAGTGACTGATTTTCTTTTTTTGCACCTTCACACAATAAACACTACCAAGTCAATGATGTAAAAGTAAAAATAAGCAAAACAAAGCAGCATTAAGCTATTTTAATAGCTTAAATGACAGAAGAGAAAAAAACCCCTAGCTCTTCTATTATATCTAGTAAACAGTGACATTCCTTTGATGTAGTCCAAGACTTGGCTGGTTATTATATCATTCCTTTCTGCACACTCATAAGCACACACACACACACACACACACACACAGATGTACAGGGGAGATGAGAGGCGTGCTGTATTATGACTTCTTTAAATATTTATGACACAGGAGATGTCTCTCTGCACAGCAGCAGAAAAATCCGTGTGTTTTGAAAGTCACAGAGAGTGTGTCCCTTAGGAAGAAGAGCCTCAGCGCATCTCACTCGCCTAGTTTTTCCCTCTCCTCAGTTCTACTTGAAGAGTGGAGCGATAAACACTCTGTACAACATCTCTATGTGCCTGAGCTCCTCCAGTCTCAGATGACTTCTTCAGATGTAATTGCAGTGTCAACAAGAGGGGTCATTTTTAAACTCTGTGTGTGTGTGTGTGTGTGTGTGTGTGTGTGTGTGTGTGTGTGTGTGTGTGTGTGTGTGTTTAAATACCCAGGGCTATTTGCAAAGAAGATTTAGTACAAACTTCCAAAAGCAGAATGTGGCTATTCCCACGTCTTATACCACTGCTCCCACTGACTTCTACCTCTATTTTAACTGTGGTGGGTGAAAAATGGAAAAAAAAAACGAGATCTGTTTGTAATAATGCATATTATCCTCCCAGTGGTATGTATGACTCTTCATACTCACCTGATTATTTTTCATTTATACTTCCTGTCCCCTAGATTACTCTAACATCCTTTCGGATTTTCTTTCAAACACTGTTCTACTTAATACAAAGATCATTCTGAATTAGTAACACTGACATTTTGTCCTACATGGATTTTTTCCTATTTTTGAAATATTTCTTATACTAGGAGCAGTTTGTCTTCTTTTTTATAATAATAATAATAAAACTTTTGTTCACACAATATATTTTGGTCATGTTTACTTCTCCCCCAAGTTCCCAACATCTCTACCCACTGAACTTTATATTCTTTTACACTCTACCTCTCTCTTTTTTAAAAAAAAAAGTGGGGAGGGGGGACAAAAAAAGCAAGAAACAAACAAACAAACAAGCCCCCATAAAACCACAAAAATGAAAATCAAAACAAACAGGCAAAAGACCATTAGCAAAAACTGCCAAAATAGAGCAAAATGAAACAAAAAGTCCACAAAACACCATTCCATCTCTCTCTCTCTCTCTCTCTCTCTCTCTCTCTCTCTCTCTCTCTCTCTCTCTCTCTCTGTGTGTGTGTGTCTCTCTCTCTCTCTCTGTGTGTGTGTGTGTGTGTGTGTGTGTGTGTGTGTGTGTGTGTTGGTCAATTGCCCCTGGGCATGGGGTCTGCCCTGGACTGTGGTTGACACATATGCCCAGGGACACTCCATTGGGGAAAACTGATTTTTCCCTTTGGCGGTCTCACTTGCAGATAGCTTCTTGATTACGGGTGGGACCGCTTGCCCTCTTCCCACTCTCCATGTTGGACCTCTCTCTGGCATAAATTTGTGCAGGTCTTACGTGTGCTGCCACAGTCTCTGTGAGTTCATGTGCACAACCATTCTGCTGTGGGACAGGGTCTGTAAGACACCCTTTCTACATGTCTTCTTAAGATTGTGTAGCTCTACTAAAGTGTAAGGTGACTTTTGTTTGTTTTCTTGATACTGAGTCTTCTAGCTTACTTCCCGTTGCTGTGATAAATTATTCTGACCAAAAGCAACCTGGGAAGAAAAGGTTTATTTTACCTTAGAGGATACAGTCCATCATTGGGGGAAGTCAGGGCTGGCACTGGAGATAGGAACCCAGAGGGATGAGGCACAGGCCACAGAGGAAAGCTGCTTATTGGCTTCCTTCCTCTGACTTGCTCAGCTATTTTTCTCAAATACCTACCCACTGGGATAGTAGCACCCACAGTGGACTAAGCCTTCTTACACCAATTGGCAATTAAGAAAATGCCCCCGGACCTGCCTACAGGCCAATCTCATGTGTCAAGTTGACAAAAACCAACCATCATACAGGGACTCACAATGTGGATCAGGCCAGCCTCAAACTCACAGAGATACAATTGCCTCTACCTGCTTTACAAGGATTAAAGGTGTATGCCATCACACCCAGCTGCTAGATACTGGTATAAGTTGTTTTTTTTTTTAATGACTACTGTCTTTTCTATGGTGTGTCTAAAAGCTTTCCCAACTAAACATCACTCCAATAGTCCCTCATAATGTAATGCTGGATTCAGTACTGACATGTCAGGGAGTCAGCAGTGGTAAAGGCTACATGAACTTTCTCGAGAGAAGCAGATGTTCGGAAGTTTATGAGTCTCATCCATCTATGTCACAGTTCATTTGGTCAGACCTACCTTGATCAAGGGCAAGTTTATAGAGAATGAGGCTGGCTGACAGAGTCAAAAGGGGATAGTTTGTATTCCAGAGGAATGAGCACTTCAGGCGGAGCACAAATGTCTTCCATTTTGGATCCACTTCAAGAAGTTTGTATACATCACTCATATACAGGTTTCTTTTCTTCTCACCAGACCTTTAATCAGATTCCCTCCCAGCTTCTTGCAAGTGTGACAAACCATTAATCATTGTTATTAACCATGGTAGAAACTTACTTCATGCCTTTCCCTTTTTCAGCCAGAAAGATAAAGATGCATGCTTGCCATTCAGCCAGCTGCTTTCAGAGCAGTGTGGCATTGCAACAGCCCACTTGTGGTTGGTTGATGAGGCCAGGAAACTGCATGGAGATCTGTGGGCTGCGAAGAAGTCTAGTCCTCAACTTGTCTTGGAGAATTTCTAATGAAACAGTCGATAAAGTTTGAGGGAGCAACTTCAGGGAGACAAGAGTGGGCAAGCTCATGTTTTGAGAGAGAACGGTTAACAGAAGATAGAGCCCTCACGACTCCCTGAGATACCATCCTGCACATGCACTTTTTATTTCATAAGAGTTTCTGGACATACTTACCTGGATTTATTTCTCCTTCTTTCTCTTTCTTTCTCCTCCACTCACGTCTAACATTCTTCCTTTCTTCTACAGTTTGTTTGCCCGCCTTGAAATATCAGGCAATACTTAGAAGCAACTTCTCTAATGCCAGTCTCTGGGGAATGATGGTGAGCAATACAGACCAATTGTTCCTTCTTGATGATCATGCTGTGCTAGCCCAGTGGTTCTCAACCTTCCTAACACTGTGACCTTTAATACAGCTCCTCGAGCCGTGATGACCCCAACCATAACATTATTTTTGTTGCTATTTCATAACTGTAATTTCGCTACTGTTATGAGTTGTAATGTAAACATTTTGGAGACAGAGCTTTTCCACAGGGGTCACAAACCACAGGTTGAGAACCACTGTGCTAGGAGGCCTGCTGCCCCATGCTTTGGTATTCAGTTTCAAGGACCAGCCAGAAGACGAGAGCATGTCAATGTTCTAGAAATCTTAGGGTTAAAATTTCCATGATCTGTCTCCCCACTGTCCCCTTCAGGGCTGAGGTGATACAGGCTACCCGGTGCCTCCTTTAACCTCCACAAGATGGAGAGATAGTTATGTGACTTCCTGTGAGACCAATTTGAAAAGCTGCCATTGTTTTGAGAAATTCTCAAAAAATGTCAACTCTTGAATCATCTGGTAAATACTTAGGAAAGATTCACTCTAATGAAAAGCATGTCTTTTCCCCAAACCTGAAGACTCTTAAAAATATTTTGTTTCTACTGGTAGGGAAATATTTGAAAGTGAGATTAGTTAGGGTTTTATTGCTGTTAATAGGCACCATGACCACAGCAGCTCTTATAAAAGAAAACATTTAATTGTGGGCTGGCTTACAGTTCAGAGGTTTAGCCCATTATCATCACAGTGGGAAGCATGGCGGCGTGCAGGCAGACATTGTGCTGGACAGGTAGCTGAGAGTTCTACATCTGGATCTACAGACAGCAAGAAGTGACTGTCACATTGGGTGTGCCTGGAGTATCTGAGACCTCAAAGCCCATCCCCTAGTGACATACTTCCTCCAGGAAAGCCACATCTACTTCAACAAGGCCACATCCCCTAATAGTGCCACTCTCTATGGGCCGACTGGACCATTTTCATTTAAACTAGCACATGCCCTGTGTAACTTCACCAGACCCTAGTAACTTGACTGAAGCTCCAGGCTCTGAGTGTTCTAGTCTTTGTTAACATACGTCTTGCCAAGATATTTGCAGTTTATCAGCACCATTGTCAACAGAATGAGGAAGCATTATTTTACCTGTCTCTGTGAACTGAATCACGAAAATGCGTGGACCATAATCATAGGTGGGGAGCGGGGTTTTACCTTGATTTGTTTCAGGTTAAAATGGAAGTTTTCCTTATCACTTAATATAAACAATGGAAACAAAATTATCAAAAACCAACTGTTTGTTTATTACATATTAGCATCTACCTTTATTCATCAAGAAAAAAGACTTCATTTAGACTTGCAGCTAAAGTTGATTAATTGATGAATTTACATCCATTGCTATTCTGTTGGGCCCACATGTCAAATGCCCAGGTGAGTTAAAAAGTATATTTTTTAAAAAGTTACAGGCATTAGTCTTTTGTGATTTCCTCAGTAATTTTGCTTTATTGTTTTGGCTTTTTATTTGGCACCTCCTCACAATAATCCCTAGTTGGTGCATCAGGAAAATCCATGTAAGAGGTCCGCTAACTTTATGATATCTGTTTCCTGGTACCCACTCATAACTGGAGGAAAAGCAAAGTATTATGATGGGAACAGCTATATCTTCATAGAAATCCACTTCCCCTTAATAAAATGTTGGGGCTGTGAAGCTACGTCTCCTACACAAACTTCCATTCAGAGATGGTCCTATACTTGGATTTTGTTAAATGACTGTGGTCAAGCATGACATACACAACTTGAAGATGGTTTTGAAAAAGCTATGGACCCCTGACATCCCTCCCACAGACTGGATACAGATAATGGAGAGATTACATGAGATGGAGAAATCTTACAGAAGAATGATCCTGGGTGTTAAAGCACAAGAGGGATACTTGCCTCCCATAAGGGATAGAATTGTGAAAATATACCATTGTGTTTAGTCCATTTTGTGTTGTTACCACAGCTAGTGATTATGTAAGGCAGCTTCTTCTGCTCCCACCCACTTCTAGCTGATATTTTTTACTATCCTGCTAATAGAGTGGATCCAGGATTTCACTGGAGTTGAAGATTCAGATCAATGTGTATTTATGATCATCATAAACCTTCAAGCCAACACGTCAGGTGCCATGGATTTGGTGTTCTTGGGAACTGATCATTATTCAGAGTTTATGCCCCCCCTCAAATATCTGAGTATATTCTATTCTATTTGCCAGAACATTGCAATCCTAGCAAATCCTTGCAGGTTCTCTTCTGAGAGGCAAGGAGAGAAATTTACTTATATACTAATCTTGCCTGTCTCAGACTTTCTGAGGGGGTGTTCAGGTTTAGCTTCACTCCAGGAACTATGGTTGCATACTAAGCTATGTCTGGGAGTTCGGCAAAAAGCAATGGCCCTCTGTTAAAATGGATGATTAAAACAAGGGGGTATTTTGTTTGTTCTCTTTTGTTTTCATATTTCTAGAGCCAGATAAAATATGATTCAGTAAAATTACCTATCTAGTCCACTCCTGTAATGTTAAGATACGTTAGTAATAAAAAAAATGCCTGAGACAGACATAGATATCTTTGTGGTCACGAGAGTTCACTTGACCTGAGCCGAAGTGCTACCCCATCCAGGATGCCAACTAATTATTTGTAGAAGGAAGGTCCTTAAGAGCATCCCATGTGAGCACTTGAGCTTAAGTATAAAGATGCTACTCTCTCCAATTGGTTCTTCTGGGCCTGGAATAGAGCTGATTCCAGGGGATGTGAAATAATTCCCTCCAGCAATCCAGTAGACTAATCTTCGGATTTCACTTCTTCCCCAATACTAAAAAAACCTATGGGAGGTTCAAGATTATTTTACTTTTTGAAATTTATTATTTAATTTAAAAGCTTTAAAATGTTTTTAAGAAGATCATATACAAGCACTGTATTGTTATCATTTCCACCCCTCATTTTCCTACCTCCAACTCCTCTCATACCACCCTACTCCATCTCAAATCCATGACCTTTTTTTAAAATATTGCCACACACATGTATAAATACAGCCATTTAGTGTTGTCTCTACGTGTTTATGGCTGACCATTTGGCATCAGATAATCTTTCTTCCTTCTTTCCTTCCTTTCTTCCTTCTTTCCTTCCTCCCTCCCTCCCTCCCTTTCTTTCTTTCTTTCCTTCCTTCCTTCCTTCCTTCCTTCCTTCCTTCCTTCCTTCCTTCCTTCTTTCTTTCTTTCTTTCTTTCTTTCTTTCTTTCCCACTGAATTTAAAAGGTTATTTTGCACATGGGTCAAAAGCTAGCTGCTGGAGCATGAGCAAGCCGTTACACCGCTTAAAGACAATGGCTCTCTTGCCCAGCAACCATTAACTGCTAAAGCTCTCCAGAAAAGAGCCAGGCCTCATAAGGCCCTTCTCAAACCATGACTGAACTTGGGTAGGCCCAGTCCTGTGTAGTTCTTGTGCAGACAACTGTAGAGGCCATGAATTTGTAAATGTAATGGCAATGTCATACCCAGAAGATAACTTTCCATGGCCTTCATATTGTCTTGCTGGTAAATACTTTCTTTGGTTCACTTATAGAAGCCTCCTGGGTTTCAATCATACTTAGCTTGAGCTGGAAGTTTTTGAATTTGGTTCTCTGATTGTTTTTGTGTAGGATCATTAGGAACAAGTATGTCATCCCCCAAATCTTAAACACCACACAAAAAGTATATGGAAAATGGAGATCTGTTTTTAGTGCATCTGTTGTTCCAGGAGACCATAGGCAATAATTTAAAGACATTTTGTTGCTATGTGTCACAGACCAGCAGATTCCTACTGATGGAAAGGGACAGAATGTTCACCCCCTTCAGTTTACACTATGCACAGCAAGCACTTTGGGTTTTTGAGGTCCCTTTGACCTCAGAAAAGTTTAAATTAGGGTTCTTGCCTGTATCTGCAGAAATATGCCTTTACTTAACAGAAAAAAATTATTTCAATGATGTCATTGTATAGCCTAAAAATTAATGGGAAGGCTGGAATACCAAGCTCTGAACACAGGCAGAGACCATAAGAAACTGGTGCTTGGAGCAGCTGGTTTGGATGCCAGTGCAGCTGACTTGGGAAATTAAACGAACTACTGATGCCTTTGCTACTTATGCCCCTGGACTCCTTCAGGCAGAAAGTCTACAGTGCAATTATTGATTTGAATATTTTGTTCTTCATTTTCCATGTCTAAACATTCTATTTGCTATGCCCAGGACACACAGAGACTGAAAACCTGAATTGTTGCAATACTGTAGGAAATCAGAGCAGCCTCTACCCTACCTCAGAATAACTTTTATACTAATAATAGCCATTGAACCATGAACAAAAAAGGCACATGAATCAGCATCATTCTCCCCTCTATGGCAGGATGTGTAACATAGGTATGGATGATACCATCTATGGTTTCATTTGATCAAGTATGTAATAAATGTTTTTGAGTATTTGGCAATCCAGGGTATGAAAGACCTGACAATGCAAATAGTGTTAAAATTAAGCATCCTCCTATCAGGAGGAAATGTTACTAAATTATAGAATGCAAGAAGCATATAAAGTTATGTCACAACTGACGTGTTGGTCTTCAGGTCAAAATCATTATAGTGATAGCCAGTTGTACTTGGTGGAATTCGCTGAAGAAATTCAATGAGAAAGTCTGTGCAGAGAGCTCTTGGATCTCAGTTGATATGTTTTAATTTTGGAAGTGGAATATGGAAATGTTTGTGTCAATAATAAGTAAATGTTTAGTAGCAAAGACATTCCTGTGTATCAGATGTAAGTGGCATGTGAAAAGGCCCAATGTGTTGTTCATGAAAGTGAAGGACATTGTTGTTACATATTTTACTATTCAGAAGATTGGAGAGTTACATTTTTAAAGTTTACTTTTGGTCTCTGTTACTACTGAGAGAATCTTACGTACATAGATGGAACTGAACCCTGTATCAAGTTTTATATCTCTTCTGAGATATTTCATGTCCTAATTACCTATACCACACTAAGAGAGAAAACAGAAATCTCACATGACCCTTCTTCCCCCAAATGAATGAAAAACATTTTTTTTCTGGTTAAAATGATGAAATCACATCATGAAACTTTTCATTTATCAACATTTCCAAAGTCCAATCATCACAACATAGAAGTCAATCCTGAAAGGGTTTTGTTTTACCCTCCCAAAAATTTAAGTGGAACTAAAGAATCCATTTATGTAGACTGCTTTCTTTTTCTTTCCTTCTTTCTTAGGTGTGTTACTTTCTTTTACAAATAGTTCCTGTATAGTAAGAATTTAGAAGGCCATCTCCCATCCTACTAAACAAACATTTGTCCCATGTGCTGAGTAAGGCTATTTAGAATTACCTTTAAAAGAAAGGAGGGAGGAGGTGTTTTGTGTATTTGCATATTTAAATCTTACAAGTCTATCATATAATATGGTGATTATTGTCAATATGTTTTTGTTTTACAATTGCATGAATGGCACAAAAACTACCTGTGATTGTTCCTAGAGAGTAGAATTGTGAGACAATGAAAGGAGTCTGGGCAAATTAACTGTAGCACATGATAATTTAAACACTAGAACTGTAGAAGACATAGGAGCTCTGATGGCATCGATCGGTAGATATTTATGACACTTTGTGAAGCAAAGAGACAAGCATGAGAGGAATGTCAGAGTTATTTAAGTTTGTAGACGTGTGGGGTGACATGTTCCAGGCAAAGGGAACAGCGTATACAGTCTTGAAGCAGGAAAGATCATGGTATAAATTAAAAATTAAAGACGTCCCAAGGGAGGAATATAATGTGATTTGTCTGAAGAAATGAAAACGCTTGGACCACACAGGTCTTTAGGTTTTGTTAAGGAGTTTAAAGTTGGTCCTAAGAGCACAAGAAAGCCATTGAAGGATTTTAATTGCAGGGTTTCGTTTTCATCTTAAATGATAGGTCTGGCTACAGAATAAAAATCGGATTGTATAGAGACAACAGGAGAGCAAGAGAGAGGCTACGGAGGAGGTGCAGTTTTGACACTAGGAGTGTAGCAATGAGAGCTTGGAGCTAGGAACTGAGGAAAACAAGCCCATGGCTTGAAGATCAACTGGACAGGACTGGCACAAAAGGTAAACGAGACAAGAGTGACTTCCATGTTCTGGGCATCTGGGTGGATGATGATAACCATACTGAATGTGGAATCTTTAGAAATGGTCTCAACTTCTGAAAACTACAGAATTTAGATATTTGGACCATCACGTAGTTAGCATATTTTATTTCTTTTTTATTAAAAATAATTAAAATATAATCATATCATTTCTCCTCTTTTCTTTCTCCCCCCAGCCCCTCGCACTCTTCCTCACTTCCTCTGAAATCCATAGCCTCATTTTCTTTATTAATCTTACATATGTGTACGAATGCATAAATATATAAATACAATCTGCTGGGTCTCTTTAGTGTTGCTTCTGTGTGCATCCCTTCATGACTGCCCACTTGGAAATGGATAATCAATTAGGGGGCTCATCTGTGGGCAAGATTGAGTTTCCCTCTTTCAATAATGTAATGTTGTCTGTAGTTCTTTGCCTGGAGAAGGGGCCCCATGAAGTTTCTCCTTTCTGTGTTAGCATGTCTATTGACATTGTTTAGATATTGTTTAGGTAGTCATATTGTTAAATTTCTATGAGTGTAGCTTCCATGTCATTTCTAGGAGACACAATCTCACAACAGATCTCCTGGTCCTCTGGCTCTTACAATCTTTCTTTCCCTCTTCCATGATGTCTTAAGTACAGCAGTTGTGTTGTAGATGTCTCCATTGGGACTAGATACCACATGATCAGGTGTTCTCTGCATGTTGCCCAGTTGTAGTTTTCTATAATTGTCCCTATCTGCTGGAAGGGAAGCTTCTTTGATGAAGGATGAGAGTTACACTTTGTGGGTTTAAGAATACGTTTTAGAATGCAGTTAGGAATTATGCTGGTCTTGAAAAGTGGCAATAGTAGGTTTTCCTCTAAGATCCATGATCTCACTAGACCCAAGCATCATACATATATGTGCCAAAACATTATTGCTGCTACTCCGGGTTGCCTCCTTAAGGTTGAAGGTAAGTCCCTATTGCTGAAGACATCACATTCTTCAGACACAGGACTTGGAAGATTGGAACTCTATAGAACCCAAAAGCCTCATCTCTGACATTTAGCCTTCACTTACCAGAAGATGCTATGCAAGTTGCCAGTGGAGGGAAGAAATCAATAGTCTCTCCCAACTGTGATGTCTATGAACTACAGAAGTGATCAGCAGGACAAGATATCTCTGAAAGTGCAAGAGTGGCTCTTGTATCTTAGCTGCAACCAACAGCTTTCTAATTGTGCTCAAAGCCCAATCCACAGGAGAGAAATCATGCCTGGTGTAGCATGAATCTTAAAGAGTCTTGTTAATTAAATCAAACCTGAGGTCAGTTATTGGGGTGAATGCTGGAAGATCAGAGAAGCAGAACAAGCCACAGATACCTCACCTTGCCAATTCCTCAGCTGATCCTGTTTCCACAGACTGGATGCCTCTGAGTCCTCATCCAGAATCTCAGCTGAACTGCTGCTCGAAAGCCTGAAAGCTTAACCAGCCAAATGCTTCTAGTTTCTGGTCCTCATGCCTTATATACCTTTTTGCTTTCTGCCATCACTCCCTGGGATTAAAGGCTCACTTTCTGGGATTAAAGGCATGCGTCACCATGCTTGGCTGTTTCCAATGTGGCCTTGAATTCACAGAGATCCAGAGGGATTTCTACCTCTGGAATGCTAGGATTAAAGGTGTGAGTGCCACCATTTTCTAGTCTTTGTATCTAGTGGCTGTTCTGTCTCTGACCCCAGATAAGTTTATTAGGGTGCACAATATTTTGGAGAACACAATACCACCACAGCCTGGTACTGGAAACTTAGCAAACATTTTTTTTCTTTTTACTTTCAAAATAGATCTAATTAGATATAATCCAGATATAATAACTTCCATTAATGTTAAATACAATTTTAGTAAGTCTTGAATAATGTCTATAATCATTTAACCACTGTCATAACCATGACATAAAGCATTTGCATTACCCAATCACTTATCCCCCTTTGTCATCTATGCCCATTGATTCCCTCATCAACCATATTTGAGGATTTTTTCTTTTTTGTATTTTATAGATTTTCATATAACCTTCACTTAGAATCTGCTCTTGAGAACCACCTGTGTTATTGAATGAACAGTAGCTTACATTCTTTCATGCTGAGTAATTTTCCACTACAAGGATGTACAGAAGTCTACTTTACCAATTGACGTACAATGTCACTTCTGGTTTAACCTACATGAATAAAAGTGGCATGATTACTCAAGGAGACATCATTTTTTTTACATGTACACTTATTAACTTTTCTCAGATACGTATCTAGGAACTTAGTTGTTGAGTTGTACAGTAATATGTACTTAAGGAATATTTTTAAAAAATCTATTAAACGATGTTTCCAAAGTGGCTCTATCATATTGCTTTCACGTGACATGTGTGGGAATGTAGGTTTTTTCATATCGTAACAAACATTTAGTGTTGTAGAAAATCTTTTTTTTTTTTTTTTTTTTTTTTTTCCCCGCAACAGGGTTTCTCTGTGTAGTTTTGTGCCTTTCCTGGAAATCGCTTTGTAGACCAGGCTGGCCTCGAACTCACAGAGATCCACTTGCCTCTGCCTCTCAAGTGCTGAGATTAAAGGCGTGTGCCACCACCGCCTGGCTGTTGTAGAAATTTTTAAAAATTCATCAGTTCTATGGGTATAGAAAAACTATTGCTTTCTTGGTTTTAATTAATATGTAACATGTAATCATTCACAATATTGATGGCAAATGTCCATCTGTATACATACATAGGAACCATGATATTACTTTGTCCTTGTTATAAGAATTGAGTCAGAGTGAATGTGGGATCCAAACTGATAAAACTTTAGACTTTCTAAGAGAAATGTAAGAGAAAATGACTTAGTATTGGAAACTGAAAATCAAAAAGACAAATGATAAAGACAGATTAATAAACCAAAAGTTACCAACATTATTGCATTTAAAATATTGTGGATTTCATGTCTACAGTTTCAAAATGGATAGTCTTACCCTTACTCCACTTTAGGCTTATGGTTTCTTCCTTCTTTTACATGTAAAGCATATCTATTATACTCCTTTAATGCGTTTGTTGGCTCATGTTATTTCTATTGTGTCTGCATCTGTTTTTTACTAATCGACTTTCTTTCTTTTTGTTATTAGGCCATAGCTTTCAATTTTTTGCTTGCATAGAACCTTTTAGTGGATGCCAGAGAATGAAATTTTTTGCATTGTTGCTATTTTTAAAAAAATCATTATTCCTTTAAACACCACAAACTTGTTCTAGTAGGCAGTTAAGTTACTTGGAAACAGATGGATCACATTGGGACTTTTAGAGCATTGCTAAGATGGTCACATGTCAACCTTAAGTACAAGACTAACTTACTCTAATTGCTAAGCAGATGCTTTTCTACACATACTTTCTAATAATCTGTGTATTATGAAGGCCCTCAACTCTACTTGAGGTCCACACACTGCCTCAGAGTGCTGTAAACTCTGAGGTTTCCTGCATTTTCTGGCTCTCTTACCCCAGCCAATTGCCAGTTACTTCAGATACTTGTACAAATCAGAGCACAGATAGCTTCTAGAATTCCAAGCTCTGATATTTCTAGGAACTGCTCACAGAATCCATGATATTCTACCAATGCAGGATGCAGCTAAATTCTTTTAACTAATGTGTTGGACTTAATAAATCATATCTGACAGACTATGGGAAAAATGGTGCTCATTTCTATTATTAGGTTATTTAAGTGCTGGGCCCCTATCTTGGGTGTACTTTTGTTTTCTCTTGAATAACACCTCTGTGGGGAACAAAGACATTCTGGATTAGTCTTCTTCAATTACTATGACCCATGTCTCTGACCTATAGTTCAATTGCCTTCTTATCAGAAAATCTGAACCAGAAGCATCCAAATAGGTCCTTAAAAAGACAATGTGAAATACAAGCCTATGCTTTTTTAAAATATATGAGGTTCTGCCTTAAATAAGTAGTGATAGACAATGAGTATTTTTAAAAGTTATGAGCACACTGCTGTAAAAGAAAGGTAAATTCTGATAATGCCTTTGTAATTGGGAATTGGGTATTGTAAAGAGTATCAACGAGAGTCTAAAGTGCCACAAAAGCCTTTAAGCTTTTTTTTAAAAAATAACATTTAAATTTTTTAAATTACATTTAGCAATTTGCTAATGCAATACTAATATCTTCTATGTCCTTTGTGTCTAGGATTTTTGTTCATTTCTTTATGTGTTGCAAGCATTGTTTGTGTGTGTGTGTGTGTGTTAAGCACTATGCTATGTATTCATGCACACACCTAAAAAAACCAGAAGATGCCAGATATCTTCATCTATTTCTGTCTGCCTTATTGCTTTGAGACAATAAGAAACTCACCATTGTGGCTAGGCTGCCTGGCCAGCAAGCTTCAAGGATTTGCAGTGCTTGGGTTACAGGTCTGTAACATAACTATGCCCCCCCCTTTTTTTTTAACACGGGTGTTGGTTGAAATACAAATTCATATCCACATGCTTGCACACTAAATGTTTATATCCATTGAGGCATATTCCAGCCCCGTTATCTAGATTTGACCAATGATACAATTTTTTGTAGCCACAGTTTAGTATCAAACTGAGAAATTGACATGACATAGCAGTATTAAATAAACTACAGACCCCTATCTGGTTTACATCAGAGAGAGAGAGAGAGAGAGAGAGAGAGAGAGAGAGAGAGAGAGAGAGAGAGAGAGAGAGAGTGAGTTTATGTGCCATTTTTCTACTTTTTGATTTATTTTTAATTTTATTTTTATTTTTTGTATTGAGAATGCCATACATGTACATAACACAATGTGATCATTGTGATCATGTACTACAACCGTGTGGTTCTTTTCTGCCTCAGCCTTACTCCTTTTTGAACAGAAATACTACAACTGTTGCCTCCACCATTAGTTTGGTATATGAGAGTTGAATAAATTGCTCCTTATGTTTCTCTGGGGCACACAGAGGAGAGGGCCTGAATTCAATGATTCAAGGAGGGCTGTCATAAACTCCAGGAAATTAGATGGTGAGATTCTAGACTAGTCAGAATTGATCATCTCTGGGAGCTGTAATACCCCGGCCTTAATAAATGAAGTGAAGGGTAATCAAGATTGATAAGCAGTATCAAGTTTGGGCCTCTCCACGCATGCACACATGCATGCATGTGCACATACATACACACATATTCCACACCCACTGCACACATACACATGCCCAAAAATAGGACCAGTCTTTTGAGGGTTTGGGGGAGGGATGAGTATAGCTTCCCTATGAAGATAAAATACATGCTTTAAGACAGGAGAAAATAAATAATTTAAAATATGCATTCAAAAATTCTTTACTATGTTTCCGTTTGAATGTGAGGTGAACATAGTGATTTCTTTGGTACTTACAGACTATGGTAGCAATGATGGCTCACCTCTCCTAAGTTATAAAATACTATGGCTCCTCCTTTGGGTAGCCTCTCTCTCAGACCACAAATACACGTGCCTAGCAACCCTACAGGGAAATTCCTGTAGCAAGCACGGAAGTTCTATTTCCAGTTAAGTGTTCTGAAACTATACTCCCGGCCAAGAGTTTAACTACAATCTTCTTAGAGACCTCTAGCCAGAAAGACCCAGCTCAGCCACTCCTAGATTCCTTAGAAACTCTGAAACTGTAAATGTTTAACGGTTTTAAACTGTTAAGATTGCTACTCGACATTATAGCCAGTGTGCTCCCCGAAGCCCCTTCTTTTCTGGTGTTCTGCTTTGTAAATTCTAGCTGCATCACTTTGTGTTCTAGACTTCAGGGTCTTGTTTGATTCTTTTGTGTTCTGAGTATTTACTCCTGGTTGGTGGGCTAAGGAAATGATAGTGTTTATTTCACGTGTTGCTTTCTCCCTTGAGTCACAACTCTAGCCTGGTTTAGTGCCTGAAAACTATTCTTTCACATGTCTTTCCTGTTTTCTTTTGCTTTTGTAAAAGTGTGTGTGTGTGTGTGCACACGCACGCGCACACATGCATACACAGATGCACACATGTCTGCTTGTCTGTGCACACATGTGTCAGAGGACAACTTCAGAAGTTGATTCTGTCCTTCTACCATGAGGATCCAAAGGGTTGGACTCAGGTCCTCAGGCTTGGTGGCAGGTGCCTTTCCCTGCTGAACCATCTCTCTGACCCCATCCTATCCATTTGCTAATTCTTCAAAGTCTGAGTTAAAATATGGTCCATATTTTTCTACCATGGCCAGAAACACCTTAAGTTGTGATCTCAGTTTAGATGGGAAAAGCTAATACCCTCATGAAACTCAGTGAAAGAGTTCTTCCTCAATGTTTTAAGTCTTTTTTTCTTCCTGGAGAGGGAAGTATTTAAGGTTTATGCTGTGAGAACCCCAGTGTCAAAGACGAAGTGAGTAAGAGAGTCTGAAGGAAGGGTAGCCAGCTCTGCATACAGATCATCCAGTTGTAAAACGCAACATGTGAACGCCTTGTACGCAAGCACAGCTGTCTCTTCCTACTTGCAGTCTGAACCGTCTACCTCTCCTCCCTGTGTCCTTGCTCTGAGAGCACAAAAGCAGTGCTTGGTTGAGTCTAGTTACTGTTTGGTGAAATATGGAGCAACCTGTCCTAACCAACATAGTTCCCGGATGCTTTTTTCTTTCCTCGGAGGTTGCTTATGTACATCTATGCCACAGCCCTCCCCTCTCTTCTCTACACATACTTTACCGAGTCCTAAATCAGATTAGTTCTTTCTTTCATACACACACACACACACACACACACACACACACACACACACACGCACACACAAATCAAACCCACTTTCACTGATACTCATAAAACTCTCTTCTGGTTAGAGCCCAGACATTTCCCACACACCACTTCTCTCTGAGGTTTGTTTTGTTTCAAAGCCAAACATCGAGTGGATACGTGGCAGATCTGCAGCTAGAACTAGTGTTAATTCTGGATCAAGGAGTTGAAATTGGAATAAATGACAACTTGGGACATTTCGTGAGGATTAGAACCATTATTCAGTGTAGCTCCTGGCATGAATCAGGATGCTGTGGAGAGATAGGCAAAAGGAATCATGGCTACCTCTCAAAACTTGATAGTCTGGTAGGAGAAATAAATGTGGAAGCCATCTCAATGCAAATATGAAAGCATCTGACTGTACAAAATAAGTGATATTGGTATTCAAATGGGAGGAAACAAAGCTGCCTGGAATGCAGGTAAGTATTACTGCAATAATTAATTCACCTCTTTCACGAGGAACTAGTAGGGATTTCTTTTTTTTTTTTTTTGGTTTTTCGAGACAGGGTTTCTCTGTAGTTTTGCGCCTTTCCTGGAACTCACTTTGTAGACCAGGCTGGCCTTGAACTCACAGAGATCCTCCTGCCTCTGCCTCCCGAGTGCTGGGATTAAAGGCGTGCGCCGCCGCCGCCCGGCGGGATTTCTAATAGTAGGAAATCACTAAAGAAGGGATGGGAACTTGACATTGGCAGCCCTTGACTTGTAGCACATTTAACTTAACAATACAGTTCATTTTAAGAAATCCCAAATGTATTCCAATAAGCATACATAATTTAATATGCATTTCTCTTGGAATTTTACTTGGATAAAATATAAAAGAAATATCTTATTCTATAATATGTTATTGCAAAAACATGTGAGGAATATCTTAAGACCTGGATGCGGATGGCACCAGCCTCCCTCTCCATACTGTTCTTTCGCATCAACCTTCCTGACTCCGTCTCTTGGCTTAGTTTAATTCTGTGTAACTGAGTTTTGTGAAAAGAAGCAACAGGTTCCTAGGTGAGTCAGAACTCAAAGCCTAGATACTCCAGTCTTGGAGATTTTACAGGGTAAGACTGAGGCAGTGGTGGCAGACTCAACGAGAGTGTTTTCATGTCTGCTTTTGAACAGTGGCCTACCCAAAGCATTGGAGGACCAAGCTTATTCAAACAATTGAAATAGCTTGCCTTTGAAACAAGATTTTCTGCCTCCAGTGAAGACAAATTTACTGCCTTTGAAACTAGGAACGGAAGGTAAAACAATAAAGGATGTGGGCAGCCACTTCCTGCGGTGGATTTTTTTTTTTTTTTAAGTGTATTGGTATTAACTCTTGGTGCCTGGCCTTGTGTAGAAGATTGAAATAGCGGGTTGGATTAATCACCCTTGAGTCTAATTGAAAGTTTCCATGTGACTGTGAGAGAGTTGTGGGCTGCAACAAAGGAAGAGGAATGTTTGAGACCCAAGGGGAGGGAAACATCACTTACGCACACACAAACTAAAGAGGCAAGGTATTCTCACCTGGTCTGAGAGCTTTAAAATACACCTCTTCACACTGCTCTCCTTAATTTTACTCCAAGGTGAGGAGGAGGAAGAGGAGGAGGAGGAGGAGGAGGAGGAGGAGGAGGAGGAGGAGGAGGAGAAGGAGGAGAGAAATACTGATGAACAGGGAGCCAAGAAAAAGTAGCATAGAAGGCACTGAAAAGTCAGTGGTGTCTGCCATTATGTCCTGGCAACCTGTTTGGTATGCTCCTTGAGAGATTTTATTACCTTCAGGGTTGGAATGCTCTGAGACACCGAGTAGACAAATCAAAAAACTCTGGTATACAGCCTGCAGCTCCATCCTCAAGTCTGCACTGAGTTTTGCTTTGTGTGTTGGGCCGAAAGTGGCAAAACTGGACAGAGGAGGAGCCTGAGAGGGAGGGTGGGATGGGAAGGGGAAGGCCTCTACCTGCATTTACCTAAGCCACAGCCCCCCATCCCCGCCGAGGGTAGAAGGTGGGGGGAATGCAAATCAGGTCTTTCGGAATGGCCAATCAGGAGTCAGGTGAGAGAATTTGGGTCCCAACACTTGCCCAGCCTGTGAGCACGTGTGCTGTATTCTGGGACCTTTGTCCCTCAACGTCACGCTTGGCGGGCACCCCTGGGTCCCTGATTCTGGTCTGACCCGCCTGATTTCCACCCCCCCCCCCCCCACACACACACCCCTTTTGAGGAGCGCGCGCTCTCCCGCCCCCTCCCCCAGCCAGCCCTCTCCCCGCCGCGGCGTCCCGGGGAGTGTGCAGAGCTCTGCTCCGGGCAAGCTGTCCAAACCCGGGCGCCGGCCTCGCTCTGCGCGGGTGCGGGCGGCGAGCCTCGGCTGGGACCGCGCTCCTCCGCCCGGCCGGAGACCGCCCGGCCCTCCCCGCGTCTCCTGGCTCTCGGCGGACCGCCGGACTGTCCCTCGGGGCTCCGGCTCTGGCCCGCCGGGCCTGGAAAACTCCTGCACGGTCCACGGCACAGAAAGTATCACCTAATTCGCCCGGGAGCTGGAGCGCAGAGAGCCGGGGCGCTGCCGGCCGCTCCTCCCCACCCCAGCCCCGCCCGGGCTCCCGGAGTCACACAGCTTGCCCCCACCCCACCCCCCAACCCCTGGCAAACAAAGGGCCCGGGCACAGTCGCCGCCTGGCCGCCGGCGCTCCGGGGAGGCGGCTGCGTGCGCTGTGGATCCCGCCGGAGGCGCGCACTCTGGAGATGGGCCCCGAGATGCGCCTGACTCGCATCTGCTGCTGCTGCTGCCTCCTCTACCAGCTGGGCTTCCTGTCGCATGGGACCATCTCAGGTACGTTCTAGAGTGACTTTCCAGTTTCCTCTCCTACTTGGCCAGTGCGGACCGAGGACACACAGGAGGCAGAACTGGTGCACCCGTGCGTGTTGAGCAGACCTCTGTGGGTAGCAGGGAAACGGCTCGCGGGGTGGATGAACAGGTCAGGGTCGCAAGGGAAGCGCACTTCTCTTGGTCTCATTTAGCATCTGTAAAGTGATCAGCTCCCCCAATCCCACCCCAAGTAATAGTTCAAAGCTGTGTTTACCGTACCTGGAGGAAAACCGGGAAGCATGCCATGTGTTACTTTTGAGATTATGCTGGAGCTCGCACCGGTTTCAGTTAGTACATGCTAAAATATCATCGCCACACTTTTATTTTGAAAGATGCCTAAGTCTGAAAGACTTCGGGTCATGCAGGAGTTTCAGAAACTAGACGGGTGATCTCTCTCGCTTTGGTGCAAGCGCATGGTATCTGTGCGGACCCTGTGCCTGAATGCTTGCGTGCGTGCGTGGAACTGCCGAACTTTAAGCCCCGCGCCTATCTCTGTCTCCTCCGCAGGGCTGCAGCTCACACCGGACCTCGAGGAGTGGGAAGTCGTGTTTCCTGCACTCTGGCGCCGGGAGTCTCTGGACACGGCGGGCGGCAGCCGGGGCAGCGCAGACCCGGGCTGGGGGCGCGGCGCTGGGGGCGGCGGCCGGGCGCAGGCTGCAGGCAGCTCGCGCGAAGTCCGCTCGGTGGCCCGGGCGCCGCTGGAAGAAGCCGCCGGAGGCCAGTCAGAGTCCTGGTTCGAGTCTACCCCGCAGCCAGGTGGTGAGGACGAGGAGGAACTCGAATCTCAGGAGCTGCCTCGGGGATCCAGCGGAGATACCGCCCTGTCCTCGGGAGCCCCGGCCTCGTGGCAGCCGTCCTCGCCCCCCAAACCGCCCTCGTCCCCGCCCCCGGCGGAGCAAGAAGAACCTGGCACTGAAGAGGTGCTGCTGAGGATCCCGGCTCTCTCCAGGGACCTGTACCTGCTGCTCCGGAGAGACGGTCGCTTCCTGGCGCAGCGCTTCGCGGTGGAGCAGTGGCCAAATCCAGGTCCTGATCCTACCCGGGCAGAGGCTGACCCTCGCCCTCCTACACCGCCAGACGCCGCCTGCTTTTACACTGGGACAGTGCTGCGCCATCCTGGCTCTCTGGCCTCTTTCAGCACCTGTGGAGGTGGCCTGGTAAGCGCCTTCCCTTCCTCAGCTCTCCATTCCATCCCTTAGTTGATACACCAGGCTGATTTGCATGCACCTCCTCCTCCATTCTTTCAAGTATTTCTCTGAACTTACTTTGACACCTTACCACCCAGGTGTCTACACTAAGCACTTTTAAAGGAACACCTCCAGGGCAGTCTAGTACACAAGGAGCTTTCGAGTGAAATGCAAATTTCTTTGGGATTTTGCCTTATTTCTTGCAAGTGGTTCAACTTCTTTCTGTTTCTTGAGTTTCTGAAACACGCCCACCTTGTGGTGTCTTTGAGCAGTTTGAAATCTGCTCCATGCTGAATCCTTTCTGTATTTGCCCCCGATCCTCAGTTCATCATCTATTGTTTTACAGTTTTTGTTCGTTTGTTTGTTTATTTTGAGTGTCCTACTGCAAAGTGGTCAGAACAGGTGTTTGAAATCAGTACACATTCACAACATTCATTCTAGATTGCCTATTGCAAAGGTAATCAATCTGAAGCAGCTGTTCGCCACAGGGCAATCCTGGAATCTCACCAGCAGAGGGCTAGGGTTTAACTTTTTCCCCCCTTCCATGCTATTTGACAATAGCCCCTTTGCCCCCCTAGACTCCATGTTGGAAAGTATCAAGGTGGAATGCTTTCCCCAAACTCCTGTTGAGAAAGTCAATGCCACTTTCCCTATCCATGTCCATTATTTGACTTTTCTCCCCATCTTGACCTCATTGGCTTCTATGAGTTGGCCTTTACTTTGTGTGGGTAGAAAAATATAGACGGCAAAATTGACTATTTTAATGACTCTGATATGTTCAGTTCAGTGGCAGTAACTGTATTTACCTTATTTTCCGACCATGACCCCTATAACATTTACTATTAGCATAAGGCAGAACTCATGGAAAAATCCTCCTGTGAGTTGTCGCTACTCCTCAGAGGGAGCCATTGATGGGTATAAGAACTAGTATAAAAGCAACTTGATGCAGTGGGGGAAAATCCAACAGCAATAGATGACAGTCAAAACCACCCAAACGCATGGAATGTATTAAAAAAAAATGGTTAAAAACCCAAACAAAACAAGACTGGAAACTCTACCTATGCCACCAAAGTTGTCCTGGTTGAATGATGTGAATTGTTGGACAGGGCTATATTTTACTAGATGGCGAATATTCAAATATAGGCATTTTAGGCATGACTGAGAAGGTGGCTTGGAAAAATGACATGAAAAGCTTTGAAAATGTTTTCTGTGGAACTGATACTTGAACACCTCAGCAGGGTAAAAACATTCTGTGGGGGTTTCATTGTCTGCTAGCTTTCGGCTGGGGATTAAATAATTACGTATAGAACGTTCCTGGTGTGGTAAGAGCAGTCAGGGGACAAAGCATTTCACTGTATTGAGTCTTGGGCTGTGGGTCAGATTTTCCAAATGAGCTATGCCCTCTCACCATGTTTAAGGGAGCAAAGTTAGAATTATGACTAGGTTTTTCATGGACTGAATAAGAGTTTGACATTCCTCCCTGTTTATCATGTTGGATTTTTGCTCACTTTTCCTACTAGTCACACAAGGATATACTCTGAACTGGGAAGTCTTTGTTATTGAAGAGAACTGACGTTGCCAGCAATACAGTATAGCAGTCAGAATTTGAGTAAAAATGTAGGCAGATAGCCAGGAGGGTAAGTTTGTTACAACAACTGCCACGCCAGCCCTCTCCCTTGTGAACTCCTGGATGAGGAAAGAGAGGTTATTTTGTGATCTTGACTCTAGCTTTGGCTTCTTCCCTGATGACAGGTTCTTTATCTCTCTCATGTGAGAGATGAGATAATTAAATGATTGCATTAAAAATCTGAGTAGTCAACTTTATGGATCTTGTGTTAAGGGCTAGAATAACCTGCCTTCAGAGGTAAATTGCTATATATAAATGGATATGACAAGAAGTCATGAAGCAATGGCTTGCCATCGTGAGGAGTCAGTTGTCACACCAAAGTTTAAAAATCCTTGACCAAGGTAAAACCCCAGGTAGGGAAGTTGGGGCCATCTTCCCAATGTCCAGAAGCTTAACTGGGTTCCTAAGAATGGGAAGATAGTCTCCAGCCACATCATAGTGTTTCAGTTAGTGGGCAGAGACTGGGGGAGGCATTGGCAGAGCCTATAAAGAAAGACAATGAACAAATCAAACTCTGTGTCTAGGCCAGAAGAGACAGAAGACTTTAAAATGTCCCTTAGGATTAGCCCTCCAAAGCATCGTCTACAAGAGTATGGGCCTTGACTGGCTAACTTGATGAGTCTGGACTATATCACTGCCCATCCTGTAACCCTTGTGGGAGACACCAGGCTGCAGAAGGTGGATTATCTCCAAATGTGACAGCCTTTGGTTGGTAACGGCATTGTTCTTCACCATCAAAGAAGACTTTTTTACTGTGAGTTGCTTAGACAAGGGTAAATCACCATGTGTCCAATTATTCCCCTTATTCTTTTTCTCCACAATGAGTTTTAACTGCTAGCTACTACTTAACTGTAGAGTGGAATTACCTTCATGATTATTACATATGTAAAAAGATTAAGATTTTTGAATAAAAGGAAAAAGATTGTCAGCTACCCAGTTTTGTAAAGAACTAAGTACTTAACAGATTAGGCATTTATTCCCCAGATATTAATCCAATGTGTATTTTAAAACTACTAATGACTGAATGGATATTTTGGATAGAGAGGTAAGTGCTGCCTCATCAAAGTACTCAGTCTTTCTGAATCTCCATTTTGCCCTTATAAAATGCATACATTATATTGTGTATCTAGCAACTCATTTTCATATGAAGTCTTATTATGTCTCCTCCCCTCAATTAGGCTAGTATTGAATGATAACCTTTGCTTAGCTATTTATTAGATTGTATGGACCCCCAAACACAGTAGCACTGATCAGTCAAACATCTGTTGAATGACTCCTGTGCCAAATAGATACAGAAACAGAACCAGATGAGGCAGCATTGATGTTTTTCAAGGAGTGCTCCACCCTAACCTGCCAATCACTAGACCAAGTAGGAAGTGTGATAGACTGAGGTGCTTGTGTGTGCTGAGTGCTGGGATTGGATGTCTTATTTTCATTTCCAACTTATTATGAAATGGCTAGTTCTTAATAGACAAAACCAAACAAATAACAAAAAATCCTACCACTGAAGTAATAATAATAATAATATCATGAATAAAGTACTTTACATCATAGTCTTTAAAATCTAAAATATATAAAAATGACAAATTCTGCAAAATAGTTCAATAGTTATATTAGCCTGAAATGAACATCATAATATTACTGTTTTTCAATGATGCTCAGGGCTTCATTCACTCTAGTCAATGTGATGATATTTTATTTGTGCACCTCAATAAAGCTTATCTGAGGATCAGAGGAAAAAGCCAGCCACTATATTAAACATAGAGGTCAGGCAGTGGTAGCACATACCCTTAATCTTAGCATTAGGGAGGCAGAGATTCATCCAGATCTCTGTGAGCTCAAGGCCACACTGGGAACAGAGCCTGGTGTGGTGGCACACACCTTGAATTATAGCATGAATCTTAAAAGTTCTTATTAATAAAATCAAACCTTGGGGCAGGTATTGGGGTGAATGCTGGAAGATCAGAGAAGCAAAACAAGCCACAGCTACCTCACCTCACCAGTTCCTCAGCTGATCCTGTTTCCTCAGACTGGAAGCGTCTGTGTCCTCATCCCAATGGTTCTCAGCTGAACTGTGCTGCTCCAAAGCCTGAAAGCTTAACCAGCCAAATGCTTCTAGTTTCTGGTCTTCACGCCTTATATATCTTTTTCTTTCTGCCATCACTCCCTGGGATTAAAGGCTCACTTTCTGGGATTAAAGGCGTGAGTCACCATGCTTGGCTGTATCCTTGAACAGATGGATTTCTGCCTCTGGAATGCTAGGATTAAAGGCATGTGCTACCACTGCCTAAGTTCTATGTTTAATATAGTGGCTATTCTGTCTCTGACCCCAGATAGGTTTATTAGGGTGCACAATATTTCAGGGAACACAATACCACCACATTGAATTCCCAGCACTAGTTAACCATAGAGGTCAGGAGGTTTGTACAGACAGACAGAAAGTGACAGAGCTGGGCAGAAAGAGGAAGTGATGTAGCTGGGTGGAGAGAGAAAGTGAGATGTCAGGGCACAGAAAGGATGTAGGTATGAGTATACAGGAACTAGCTCTCTCTTGGGCTGAGGATTTCCTAGGGTAAGAACTTATGGCTGTGGCTTGTTTTATGTCTCTGATCTCTTGGTTTAACCCCAATATCTGGCTCTGGGTTTTTTAGTAATAAGACCATTTAGCAATTTCTCTTACATTTGGTGCCCAACAAAAATAGCCATTTGGGCAAGAAACTGTTCTTACGTGGACTGCTTGATAATATGTTGTGTAAACTGGACATACAGAACACATAGGAAAATGAACACTAAATTTTGCCAAAACAAGATGAAATGGTCCTTCAGGTTCCTGCTTTGCAGAGGAAACTACCAGTCATTCTACAGGACACAGGAAAAAGTGACCAAGAGACTCTAGACCTACCTATAGGCTGAAGATGGATGCCCCAACATTTCAGAGGAACGTTGGGTGACTGTCTAGGCAGGCAGCTGTCTCTGTCATTCTAGATTTTTGGAAGTTGCTTACAATGCATTTCCTGTTTACTTAGGTAATGTTATATCCTTTTGGGGTCTTTGATGTAGTTGAAGACTAGTTATAGTTTTCCTTGGTTATGATAAAAGTTAAATTAGGTATGAAACCTTAGACTCACAAAAATAGAATAGATAGAATATTTTCTTTAAATTTGCCAAATACAAGTAGACTAGATGTTGTAACTGTAATTCTTGCTTGATAACTCTTCTATTATATGTAATTTTACTGTGTTAAAGTTAAAAACTTCCTTTTTGATGAGACAGAAAAGGGAAAGTGCTGTGGGATGTCTTTATGTATGCTGTGAATATGTATTGTTCCCACTGGTTAATAAATAAGCTGCTTTGGCCTATGGTAAAGCAGCTTAGAGGCAGGCAGGAAATCCAAGCCGAGAGACAGGAAAAAAGAAAGGCAGAGACAGAGAGATGCGAGCCTGCTGCTGGAGGAGCAACAAGATGTCAACAGATGGGTAATGACATGGCCACGTGGCAACATATAGATTTGTAGAAATGAGTCGATTTAAGATGAAAGAGCTAGCTGGCAAGAAGCTTGAACGATAGGCCATATAGTTTGTAATTAATATTGAGGCTCTAAGTGATTATTTTATAAGTGGCTGTGGGACCACGGGGCTGGGTGGGACCAGAGAAAACTATCAACTACAAGTCAAACACTTTACAACAGTCCTATAACTCCAGCAACATAACAATTTAAAATAATCAAATCCACAGACTGAGCCAAAGAAAAGTAGGCCAGTGTCTTCTTTGCTTGTTGCTAAATATGTAGACAATTTTCTCAGAATGGTAAACAGTAGTGGCTAAATCACTTACCAATTCTTTACTTAAATTGAGTGGTTGAACTGTTATACCAGCACTCAAGAGCTAAAGCAGGAGAATTATGAGTTCAAGACTAGCCTGGGCTATATAATAAAACTCTTCCTAAGATCAAACAGGAGTTTTTTGTATTAGTAGATGTAACACAAGTCTTAAAGGAGCTTATTAAATAAAAAACACAGAGCCAGAAATTTGGGTTAAAGCCTTAGACAGATCAGGGAAATAGGGAAAGTCACAGGCTAACCTCACCTTACCAACTCTGTAGCTTTCAAAGAGAATGACTTTCTGTCTACCCAGGCTTATATGCCTTGCGTTTCTGCCCTCTCATTGGCTCTTAGCCCAGCTACCTCACTTCCTCTTCCTACACAGCTCTATCACTGTCTGAGTGTACAGACCTCCAGGTCTCTATGGTTGGTACTGGAATTAACTGTGGGGCAGGAATTCACATAAAAGCCACTTGCCTGTGGCCTTGCAGGCCCCAGTTCCACCAGAGCTACATGCTGCAAGTGGCTGAAGCTACACACAGTCTGACTACTTATGGGCTTACAGAGAGCCCTGGCTTAGGCTCAGTTGCACGGCTCAGGCCAGAGCATGTAGCCAGACTTCCTTTAGCTTTTTTTTCTCCTGGTTGGTGGTGGGCTCTCTCTCTCTGGATTATTACCATTTCAGATTGCCACCACACTAGGTAGCTGCTTTGAAGTTCCCTTGGACTTCTACTGTTCTATGCAGACTTGGTAAGTCACTTAAGATATCTTAAAGGGTGAAATTAGTTACAAGATAATTTTTTTCCCACATTAAAAAATGGGAAACATTTTTATAAGGGAAGGAATTTGGTCTCTTTTGATAACACATTAGGCAGTCTGAAAATGGAACAATTAAATTAGAGAATAATTAATGTCGATGGGATGTACGTAACATCAATTATGAATATTATTTTCTTAATCATTTTTATTTTAGCATTAAAAAGGTTTGTCAATTTAAGTGCCAAGATAAAAGCTTTAGAAAAACCTGTTAAAATGAATCATAGAAGAATTCAGACCCAGATATGTCTCCTAACTAAGGATTGACTTTAGAAAAACCTGTTAAAGTGAATTATAGAAAAATTCAGACCCATACAGAAAAATTTAAAGGTGAAATTATTTCAGAATTAAATTATATGGTTACAGAGAGACAGCCTGTTTTCAAACAGCCAAACTTAATCTATGAGGTAACCTTACAGGAACTACTGCTCAAGGGCATGTACAAGCTAATTGGATTCCAATGGAAATGTTAGATTTAAGGATATTTAAAGAAGCTATAGTCTCATATGGTATGCATTCTCCATTTGTAAAGTAGATGTTAAACTCGTGGTCAACTTGTAATGGAATTATCCCCCAGGACTGGAAAGGATTAATTACAGCTGTTCTGAAGGCTTGGGCACAATTACAATGGAGAACGTGGTTTAAAGTGGAGGCTAAAACCATACAACAATAATGTAGGATTAGAAGTGTGGAAATTCCCCAGGATCAGCTTCTTGGAGAAGGCAAATATGCTGAAATACAAAGACAGTGTTTATATGATAACCAAACCTTAATTTTATGCCACATGGCAGCCATGAATGCATGGGACAGCATTGAGGAAGCAGGGAAGAAAATTGAATAATTTACAGAAGTTATGTATGGCCCAGATGATCCAACATCCAAAACAACTTCAAGGCAACTGGCTCAGAGAATACAGCCTTACAGACTACACCAGTCAGGACTTAACCATAATCCTAAAATTTTCTTTGTGTCCCCATAAGATTACCAGCACCCTTTATCAGCAGTAAGTAGCCTAGAACACTACACCCACATTCTCACAAAATGGATTATGGATATTTGTCTTTGTTTAGATTGTTGTTTACAAATTGTTATTGGTCATATTCAATCTCTTTCTAAAAGAAGAAAGGGGGATATTATATAGAAATATAGGATATAGATATGATAGGAGAAAAGGGTGGATTGTTGAACCTACTTTTTTTTTTTTTTAGATTTATTTTATTTATTATGTATACAGTATTCTGCCTGCATGTGTCCCTGCAGGCCAGAAGAGGGCACCGGATCTCATTACAAGTGGTTGTGAGCCACCATGTGGTTGCTGGGAATTGAACTCAGGACCTCTGGAAGAGCAGTAGGTGCTCTTAACCACTGAGCCATCTCTCCAGCCCTGAACCTACTTTTAAAGAGCAACTTGTTTAAAATGTTTTACATTGGTATAGATTTTAGTTTATTGATAAAAATTTAAAGTTAATTTTGTTATTCTGTAAGTATATTTCTACTCTTGTTTAAGGCATTATGTTTATGCAGCTCATTTAAATTGTAGAGGATAATTAAGAAATACAGATTAATAATTAGTCTTCTATGATAGTCAAACTTATCGACATGCTAAGTTTTCTAGGTATATGTAGATATAGTTTGATTAGGTAGGTAATCTTCAAACACTTCAAAGACCTACAGAATATGGCATTTAAAATGTTTTAAAAACTTAGACTTTCATGGACAATGAGATACATCTGCTCCTGGCAGCACTGATTTACTTCAGAGAGGAGGATGGGCGTCAAAGACACTACATATAGAGTTTATCTTCTTGTTGACAAAAATAGCCATTTGGGCAAGAAACTGTTCTTACCTGGACTGCTTGACAAAATGTTGTATCAACTGGACATGCAGGACCCATAGGAAGGTGACCACTGAACTTTGTAAGACAAAATGGTCCTTCAGGTCCCTGCTTCGCAGAAGAAACTGCCAGACATTCTACAGGACACAGAAAAAAAGTGACTGAGAGACTCTAGGCTAAAGATGGATGGATGCCCCAATGTTACAGAGGAACTTTGGATGATGTTCAGACAGATAGCTGTCTCTGTCATTCTAGATTTTTGGAAGTTGCTTACAATGCTCTTTCTGTTTACTTAGATAATATTGTATCCTTCTGAGGTCTTTGATGTAGCTGAAGAGTATATAGCTATAATTTTCCTTGATAAAAGATAAGTTAGATATGAAACCTTAGACTTACAAATATAGGATAGATAGGATATCTTCTTTAATTTTGCCAAATACAAATAGACTAGATATTATAACTATAATTCTTGCTTGATAATTGTTTTGTTATATGTAATTTTACTATGTTAAAGTTAAAACCTTCCTTTTAAATAGAAAATAGGGGAAATGATATCATTCTGTATGCTGTGAATATTTGTTGCTCTGATTGGTTGATAAATAAGGCTGTTTTGCCAATGGTGAGGCAGAATAGGGTTAGGTGGGACATTCTAACTAGAGAGGAGAAGGAGAAAGGCAGAGAGAGGAGACACCAGCCAGTTGCCCCAGGAACAAATGGGACGCAGGTAAAGCTGCAGAACACGTGGCAAAACATAGATTAGTAGAAATGGGTTAATTTAAGATCTAAGAGCTAGCTAGCAGGAAGCCTAACATGGCCATAGTTTAAAAATAATATAAGCCTCTGTATGTTTACTTGGGTCTGAGCGGCTGCAGACAGGGTGGGACACAGAAAATCTTCTGACTACAAGTCGACATTTTGTTTAGCATTTGGTACAGAGTATGGAACTTTGTGTCAATACTTTTTTTTTTTATTCCCTTTTCACTTGCACTTCTCCTTGTAGTCAAAAAATTCCATGCTGTGAAAAAATTTGAACAAGTTAATAATTTGGGACCTGAGCTTTGGATAAGTCATTATTTCACGAGCCAACATGAGAGCAGAAGCCTGAGGCAGGGATGAAGGAAGGAGAATGTATGGCAAGTAGAACATCTAAAGGTCATATGGCGGTCTTCCTGGGGAGAAGTGTACAAAAGTCTACTTACTCATAACACCAGAGTGAGGATACCATCCAAGTCCAGCTTTCAGAACCAGTGAGTTTTACTGGGATTATTTACAAGAATATGGAGAAGGGGTTACTTATGGGAGCAGAACGCTCAGACAGCTGCATCACCAAAGCCCCCCACCAGTAAGAGGGAACCTGGAACACAGTGCACAGCCTGTAAGCAGCTCACTGGGTTGGAGAATGTCTCTTAGCAGCCTTTTCTGTTTATATATGCTTGGGGAGGGAGGGTCCTAATGAATATTGTCAGTTTCAGAGACTTTCTGAAGCCATTGAGTTATTTGCTTATTGAGGTTAGCATGCTTCCCCACAAGATAGAATGTTTCACCTCTGCTTAGAGCAGTGGTTCTCAACCTGTGTGTTGCGACCCTTTTGTGGGTGGAGGGGGTCACCTAAGACCATCAGAAAACACAGATATTTACATTACAATTCACAACAGTAGCAAAATTACAGTTATAAAGTAGAAATGAGAATAATTTTATGGTTGGGGGTCACCACCACATGAGGAACTCTATTAAAGGGTTGCAGCATTACGAAGGTTGAGAACCACTGGCTAAGAACATCTTGTTACTTTACCTCCCTGTAAATAACATGTGCTAACCTCCCCTTTTGACCATGCTCTGGGTTGCATCAATAAAGAGATACCCAAACTTTTACATATTGTGACAGAATATTAGAAAAATCGAAGAGAAAGGCTGCCCTGGAACTTGCTCTGTAGACCAGGCTGACCTCAAACTCACAGAGATCTGCTTGCCTCTGCCACCTGAGTGCTGGGATTAAATAAAAGTCTTTCTTTCTTTCTTTCTTTCTTTCTTTCTTTCTTTCTTTCTTTCTTTCTTTCTTTCTTTCTTTCTTTCTTTCTTTCCTTTCTTTCTTTTTCTTTCTCTCTCTCTCTCTCCCCCTCCCTCCCTCCCTCCCTCCCTCCCTCCCTCCCTCCCTTCCTTCCTTCCTTCCTTCCTTCCTTCTTCCCTCCCTATCTATCTATCTATCTATCTATCTATCTATCTATCTATCTACCTACCTACCTATCTACCATCTATCTAAGATGTACTTTATTAAGTATTCTTTCTGGCTTATAAGACTGCACTAAATTTCACAGATTTAGAGGGTCAAACGGACATGTCTGGGATTCTTGATCTCACACATTGCATTTTGTATGCAATTGCTCCATATTTTGTGTTGTTATTCAATTCAGCTAATTGGAAGCAATTAACTTAAGAAGCATCTTTATAATCTGTTTATCTACCTAGCTACATTTCCATATGCAAAATATTTATAAGTAGGCCTATTTTGTAGTACTCTGTAAATCATCATCAGTGGTCCTTACATCTCACAGTGCAGAAGGCTTGGAGAATAGAAATAGCCAATAATAGTTTCTTGCTCTAGGTACTGATCATATTGAATTCCTTGCTCATGTATTTATCTGTGTCTTAGACTTGAGATAATCCTATCATGGGCCAAATTTGCAAGAAGAAATTTTTGTATTAATTACCAATATTTACTTTTTTGAGTTTTTCTAACTGAATCATAAACAGCACATCAAAGATTAGATTTATTTATTTTATTTTATGTGTATGAGTGTCTGCTTGTATGTATGACTGCACATCACATGTATGTCTGGTGTCCTAGGAGGTCAGAATAAGTTGTCTGAACCCCCGGAACCATGGACAGTTGTGAGCCAGTGTGTGAGTGCTGGGAATCCGACTTAGGACCTCTGCAAGAATAGCATATGCTTCTAAATGCGGAACCATCTCTCCAGCCCAAAAGCATATTTTTAAAATCTATACAGAAGTCTTAAAATACCTGTAAAGCAATACAAAACAGCCTATTTAGATCAAAGCTCATTACCAAGGGGATGTTTTAATTTAATAGTAATTACGCCACTTTAGACAGTTTAATGATTTTAATTGAATAAATAGTAGACAAAGGGCTGTTCCTGTTGGGAAGTAGACTAAATAAGGGAAGTAATCCAGATATATTTATAATATTTACAAATGATGGGATGAATAGCAATCCCCTTAGGTCTTTGGTTTGGGGAGGAGATTCCTAAAAAGAGGCTTAGATGTTCCCCTGGACAAATGGAGACCGTGATCTAATGCAGAGTGCTTTCAGTGTGCAGCTCCAGTGAGCACATCACTGTGTCCTTTTCATCTTTATTCTGATGCCAGGCCCCGGACTGAGGAAAGTGAGAACATGGGAACTCAGCCATTCAAAGCTACCCAGATACTTTTATAGAGTGATTATGTGGTAGTGCTGGAAAGACCCTAGGGATTGGATAGGCTAGTGCTCACTTGTCCAGTAAGAGGCACTTGATTTCATCTCAGAGTTAGTGTGCACATATCTGCACTAAATTAACTCTTTATACTTTAACTCACATGTTGTGAAAAGCCGGTGCTGAACTTAGGCCTGTATTGTCACTATCTGGGGGGAGGGTAAGAAAGAGACAGAGAGACAGGCATAGAGAGAAACATAACCTGAGAGAGAGAGAGAGAGAGAGAGAGAGAGAGAGGGGTCATCATCAAAGGCATATAAAGAGGGCCAACATGAGGTCATATTGCTCCAGATTCTTTCTTTCTTTTTTTTTTTTTTAAAGCTCTGTTGCCTCAATCTGGCATAACTAAAGGAGTGACCAGTTATACAGCAAGCCTACATCATCATGACTTAACTAGCTTTCCTGGTGCCTTATATGTTAACATGTAGTGTGTAAACAGCATTATAATCCTGGAGATAGGGGAAGTAAGGAGGTGGTGAGATAAAGGTATTGGACATTTTCCATTAAAATTCATAGCTCCAGATTTAACCTCAAGCATAGAGACTGTATTTGAAAACTAAAAATTAATTCATTTTTCTTTCCTATTTTGATTAGTTCTTTAAGAATTTTATACAGTATGTTTTTTTCTTATTATCGTATTTCCCTCCTTTCCTAAGTCCTCCCAGATCCACCCCAGTTCACTACCTACCCATTTCTCTTTTGGTGTTCTCTTTTGTTAATCCAGAGTCCAAATTGTGCTGCTTATATATTCATGGATGTGTGATCATCCTTTGGAACTTGGTCAACCGACCAGGAGCAACATCTTAAAAAAAAAAAAATGGACTCTCATTTTCCCAGAAGCTCTCCATTGCTAATAGCTCCTCAAATGCGAATGGGGTGTCAAGGCCACCTCCTCTTTCACTATGGGCTTCTTGTTTGCCTTGAGATTGTTCAAGACTTGTGCATGCTGTCATCACTGCTGTGAGTTCATTTGTGCAACTGCCCTCCCATGGCCAAAAACCACCCCTTCCTTATAGTCGTCCACTGTCTCTGGCTCTCACCATCTTCTTCCTCCTCTTTTGCAACGGTCCCTGAGCCTTGGGAGGAAAAGACATGATATAGATGTCCCTTTTAGGGATGAGCTCCCCACGATCTTTAAATATTTTTCATTTGTTTTTGTTTTTCGAGACAGGGTTTCTCTGTGTAGCTTTGCGCCTTTCCTGGGACTCACTTGGTAGCCCAGACTGGCCTCGAACTCACAGAGATCCGCCTGGCTCTGCCTCCCGAGTGCTGGGATTAAAGGCGTGCGCCACCACCGCCCAGCAATATTTTTCATTTTTAACTGTTGTGGGTTTTCTGCTAATCACCATCCACTGCAAATAGAAACTTTGCTGGTGAAGGTTGAGAGATGCGTTAATCTATGGGTATAATGATAAGTCATTAGGAGTTGGTTTAATATTATGTCCATTTAACAGAGTAATAGTTACTCTTCTCCAGGTAGGTTCTTCTCTAGCCACAAGTTCGTGGTTCCAGTAGTGGTGGCAGGAATGGGTTTCATATTGGGGAGGAGGCCTTAAATCCAGCCAGAAAGTGGCCTGATACTTCCACAGTCTTCGTGGCACTATTACACCAGTGGATTGTCGGGGCAGTCATTTTTTTGTAGCTCTCAGAGTTCACAGCTCATTATGATTGATGATTACTTTTCTCCTTTGGTATTGTGGATGGAACCTTCCAGCACTATGAAAACTGGCCAGTAAGGATGAGGCTTCCATGTCAGTACTAGCTTGATTTCTCCATATTTTATGATTAAAGTGTGTATTATCTTCAGGATAGGGTCTTACCTTCTGGTTCTGGAGGGTAACTAGTATGTAATATAACACCGTAATGTTTAGGGGTGTCTTATGCAAGCTGAAATCTGAGGGCAGCCATTCTAGTGGCTCTGAAAAAACAACAACAACAACAACAACAACAACACAGAAGTCAAGATCTTTAATGAGAATTTTACATCCACCACACTTTAAAAAAAGGCCCTAAAAATCTCACGTTTGTTCCTTTTCTGTCATTTTCTTTTAGCAGAAATTATAATAAGCATAGGTTCCTTCTGTACATGTTTCCTAATATTCTTCCAGGAGCCCACTCACATGTCACTGAGCTATGAACTTGAATCAGTGGAGAAGTAATACAATGAGATTTTAGTGCCAGTGTGGATATCTTTCTATTTTCCAGACTAAAAATGCTGAACACAAGCTGAAATGTACTTTGCATTTTAGAAAATATCTTAGAAATAAAGTTAAACAAAACTAAGTTATTTTAAACCACAATAAAATTTTAACTAACAATATAGTAGATGGCTCATTCTAGCTTTCCCCCAGTGATTATAAAATAAAATTTATCAGAAATAAAATATGGAGCCTACCTTCAGACTAACAGGGGCTTACTCACCACCAAGTTAAGATACAACTACACAAAGACCAAGATGCATTGCCAAGCAATATTTTAAAATCATCAACGAAGAGAAAATTGCGAACTCCTTGTGGGAAGTCTTCTAAGCTGGAATGTCAGAGAAGTGTAGATAAGTTCAAGGGAGCTCAATAGGACTTAAATGATAAACTATTTCAAACAATACATTTTATACCAGGTCTTATGTACTCACTCTATTCAGAATTTGATGTCAGCAGTCTGATAAAAATCATTAGAATCAACAGTGAAAGCAGTGAATATATTAACGGGAGTGGCAAGCAAGATACTTTTACCAGCTAATCAAATGGTACATTTGATCTATCGCCATTATAATTTGGGTTTGAAGATATAAATTAATAGTAAGTAAAATATGATGGTTTTAGTTATAAAAAATACCGCATTTCTTGGAATTATTTTAGTTTCTCAAGTCAGAGTTTCAATTAAGTTATTGACAGAGAAACATTCTGTTATATCCTTACAAAGGATGCAGAACTTTAAAATTGTGTCACTCCTCCAGATAGTAAGCCTGAGTACTCTACTATGGAAAGAATCAAGTATAAACATAATCAGCACAGAATAAAGTTTGAGAAATTTGTTATAGAAATAACTGGCTTTTAAAAATTAGTAAATTAGTAAGTGCCCAATCTATATACTTACAGATAATTCCTAATCCTAGTAGCTTTTCACTTGTAATTTCCTGAGGTCAAAATCAGTGGTCTATATAGTAGTATTTTTAAAATTATTAAATTGATAATCTTAAGATCAAGTGTCCTCCATAGACCACTTTCCAAATATAGCCTAATTATTTCTCATTAGTAAAATGCACTCATAGATGTCAGCTTGATTCTGCCTAGAGTAAATCATTGTGTAAAATAATGAATTGAAAAGGATGTGATGCATGCTTTCTTTTTACCATGCTTTATTGGAGCTGTGAATTACATACCGTAAAGTTCAACTACACTAAGTGTACAATTGAGTTGGTTTTAATATATTTATAGAACTGTACCGTTGTCACCATGGTTGAGTTTCAGAACATTTCAATCAATTCAAAGTGTCTCTCATACCTCTTTGCAGTCCCTCTTCATCTCTAGCCTCAGGCACTAACCAAGTTTCTGTCCATGTAGATTTACCTGAACACTTTCTATAAATGAAATCATGCAAGCTTAGTGTGTTCCCAGCTTCATTCAGTCAGCATTACGTTTGTGGTCACATTGTATGTTCCCTTTTTCCTTTTCTTTGAAGGAAATTAAGAGTCTCTATTTCTATGACATGATTAATCATCATATTATCAATATTTTTGATGAGTAAGGTATTTACTTTCATTATTTTTATTATTTTTTAATGTGTTTAATTGAAATAGAATTGCATCACTTCCCCCTACCCCACCTTTTCCTCCTTCCAGTCCCTCCCTGTCACCATCCCTGGATGTACCACCTTACGATTATCTTTCCATCAACTGATGTGCATTTAGATTGCTTCCATGTTTGGATTGTTATAATTACTTCTAATATAAACATCTCTGAATAAAAAATATACATATTTTTTATTCTCTTAGAGTAAATACATTGAAATGGAATGACAGGGTCATATGATAAATGGTGTTTTAAAATCACTTAAATTTTAGAAAAATTGATTTTATCTTTTAAATTTTGGGGTCAGAATTAAGCCATAGTTTTCCATCCTATATGTTTTGTGTTTAATCCATATTTCTAAGGGATAAGATAATATTAAAGCTTTTATTGTGAGGGGAGCTTTGGGGTAGTCAGAGGAGGGTCAACAAGACATAAACACAAGTGTCCTTTAAAAATCATGTCAGCTGGTAAAATGGAAGATTAAAGAAATGGATTTGACTGGAGATGTAGCTTAGCTGGCAGAGTGTTTCCAAGGCCTTAGGCTTGATCCTTCAACCGCACCCCCCGCCACACACACACACAATACATGAGGTAGGGTACACTCAGGAGGTGGAGAATCATAAATTAAAGTGAGCCTGAGGCCAGCCTGGGCTACATGAGTTTCAAATTAAAGCAAAGCATTAAAAGAGAAGGAGGGACAAAGGAGCAGGTGAGAGTTTGGGTTTTTTTTTTTTTTTGGTTTTTCGAGACAGGGTTTCTCTGTGTAGCTTTGCGCCTTTCCTGGAACTCACTTGGTAGTCCAGGCTGGCCTCGAACTCACAGAGATCCACCTGGCTCTGCCTCCCGAGTGCTGGGATTAAAGGCGTGCGCCACCACCGCCCGGCGAGTTTGGGTTTTTTAATTCCCTTGATCGATAACTTTTCATTCTCAATCCCACAATTCCTTGTCCTTGTTAAGTCCCAACAGTTTACATAATCCGTGTGGATTGAAATCAGATATTCCTATGAGGGAGGTAGCTTTATGAAAAGGAGCAAGGAAGCAGAAAGTGTAAAAGAGGAGTTTGAATCTGATGACATATACTCGGGGTACCCTTTAAATGTAAGACTCTGGAAATGCTTATTCCCTGGTTTCCACTTGAATGCTTTGGAATAGCATGTTCCTGCCTACGTCTGCCTGTTAATGTGGTTGCCTGGTTGTCTCACCAGTGATATTTTAGTTAAGTTGTCTAAGAACTTGGCTGCTCCTGCCTTTGGCTGCAGAATCTACACAAGTTAAAATTTGGGTTCTTGATGACACGGTCTTACGTGTTCATGTTCTGAACCTATTAATAGCTCACCAAAGGCTTGTAATAGAGCACACCAGACTCCGTGTTGGAGCTACACGATTAACTGTCTGCTTGATTCTTCTCTCATTTCGTCCCATTAACTCTTCCTCCAGCAGAAACATATCAGGTGCGTATAACCATATAACCCTCCTGTTCCTATCACCCCTGGAATTTTGAAAATGCAAGTGAAAGGGGAAACACAAGAATTCCCATGATGCAATGTGGGTAGAACCATAAAAACAACATGGGCTTTTGAAAAGTGCATTAGAGTTTACGCAAAAATTTTGTCTGTGGTGTGATACATGCTCTATAGGAAACATATAGCCTCAAAGGTATGCTTATGTGTTGAGCCTACTTTTTAGAAACTGTTATATTTTAAGGACTACATGAGACGTTGCTATGGAAAGGAAACCTTTTATTTCTTTTTTAATGAATACTCACTTCAAATTTACTTTTCTTAGTAAAAGTCTGTTTTGGATAGGCCAATTTTCCTCTTAAAAATTTAGGCTATTCTTTAGATTATAAATTTTGAAATAAGTAGAACATTTAAATATATTAAACATAAATCTTTGCGAGTCATGACAGTGGTAGGTAGCAAATTACATGAGAGACATCTGGAGGGAGCAGGGAAAGCACCAGGTTCTTCCACCTATCATGTTTTTCTGTAAAGACACCATGGCCAAGGCAACCCAGCAGAAAACATTTAGTTGGCGTCTTGATTACAGTGTCAGAGGGTTAGTCCATTATCATTGTGGCTGGAAGCAGACAGGCATGGTGCTGGAGCAGTAGCTGGAGCTTTACATCCTAATATGCAGGAAGCAGGCAGAGAGACACACAGAGAGAAAGAGAGAGAGAGAGACAGAGAGAGAGAGACAGAGAGACAGAGAGACAGAGAGACAGACACAGAGACACAGAGACACAGAGAGACACACACACAGAGAGACACACACACAGAGAGACACACAAAGAGAGACACAGAGAGCAAGAGACAGAGAGAAATGGTGTTGGGCATGGGCTTTTGAAACCTCAAAGCCTACTGACAGAGACACATTGAGACATTGAGACACACTGCACCTCCTAATCCTTCCAAACAGTTCATCACTTGGAGGCTAAGCGTGCAAATATGCAAATATATGAGTCTATGGGGGACATTTGCCGTCAAACCACCACACAGAATGTGAAGTAATGCCTCCCTTGTTCACTTTCTAAGCTCTTTGGAGGAAAATTGACAAAAGGAGATACAGTGTTTCTATTTGCATTGCTGTTAAAAGAAAAAATCAGGAGATTTCACAGGTAATGTAATCATACTCATATATATGTCATCCAGTGTGGCCAGTTTTCACAAACACTCACTAAGACACATGCTGTCATTCAATTTTATTGATAGGAATTCAGGACCTACAGGAGGTAAATAATTCTCCAAAGTTAAGGGTATGGTAATATCTGGGGTGAAGTTCAAAGTATTCACGTGTATTTGATTTTTCACGATGTGTGATTATGAGCACAACTATAATAGATGCTTGTAGAAAACACAGGACTCCAAGATACGTTTATGTGCTAAATTTACTGTTTATAACTCAATTGTATTTTCAGGACTGTGAAATGTTGCTTTGTAAGGGAAATAGTTCATATTATTTTATCCAAAGTTTATGCAGAAATCAACAAGGGCTAGATAAAGGAGTAGAAATGTATCCATACATATATATGCATATGTATGTACACATCATATGTAGGCAATATAGTCTATCTTCATCCTCCTTTATGGTTCTCTTGTGTTAGTATGCTTAATATTTTAAAACAAGAAATTTTCACACAGCAGAGAGCTCTATTTGAAGATATGCCAGACACTTTTAAATACCATTAGCAGGTCTTTTTACAAAGAAATTCATTTAGCATCATTGATTGTATGTCCAAGATGTCTGTAAGATATGTGAGTGTTGGTGGGTGTGGCACAGTGTGTGTGTGTAAAAATCAGAGGACAATTTGTGTTGTCAATTCTCTCCTTCCTTCTTCCCCTGGGTCCTGAAGATCACACTCAGGTCACCCTCTGGTGAAGCTTGTATCCTAGAGTAGCAAGTGCCTTTATCCATTGTGCCATCTTACTGGCTTTGTGATTTGAACTTCTAAAAACGAAGAACTTAGTTTTGTCAACTTCTGGCTGTGTGTTTCAAAACTTCCTTGGCTGGAAAACCCTGGCATCATAGAATTGGTATTGGTTCAGTTTTCACTGTCTGGATAATACCCTCCCTGCCTTTTTAAGGACAACCTTGTTTATAGTTTAGAGGCAGCAACTATAAACGCCAGTGATCCTGTGTGACTCCTCCGTTGCTGAGTTATGGACAATCACCTTCTATTTTGAAGTAATTGTATTAGATTCCATAGCACTCTGTGAGGAAGATGTTATTGCTTCTACGTGATTTGCTGCTTAGGGTATTGAATAATTGGTCTAAGACCATAAATGGACCCAAATGCAGAGCTGACTAATTTGAAGACTGTTGCTCTTTATTCATAGGCATGATTTGAAGACTGGGTTCCATAAAACTATAAAGTGGTAAAACATTATCCATGCAACGTTAGTTTTTAGGTTAAAATGAAGTGGAAAGGAACATGCTGAGGTAAATTCCACTTCCTTCACCCCCACCTTGATTTGATAACCTCAGTTGTTTTCTTTGTAGGCATTATAGATTTCTTCCATTTAATATTTATTTTACCTAATGTTCAAATTAAATAACAACCAGGCAATTTCTGAGGAAGAGATTGTAAAGGATATTAGGAAAGAGTGGGGGCTGAATGAAAATAAAATACAACACAGAATATATGGAAGGGAGCCAAAATGCTAAAAGAAAGTGTAAAGGGATCAGCTTAACAAAAGGATTCAAATTAATGACCTAAACTTACACACTCGATGGTGACAGGAAGAAGGAGACTGAGTAAAGCAAAATGTGAACAGGAGAAAGAAGTAAGCTAAGCAACAATATGAATTAAATGAATGCTGTAAAAGTAATGAAAAAAAAGCAGCCGGGCGGTGGTGGCGCACGCCTTTAATCCCAGCACTCGGGAGGCAGAGCCAGGTGGATCTCTGTGAGTTCGAGGCCAGCCTGGGCTACCAAGTGAGTTCCAGGAAAGGCGCAAAGCTACACAGAGAAACCCTGTCTCGAAAAACCAAAAAAAAAAAAAAAAAAAGAAAAAAAAAGCAGTTAAATGTTGATACTTAAAAAAAAAAAATCAACATAACTTAACTGGGCAGTTGTGGTGCATGCCTCTAATCCCAGCACTCGGGAGGCAGAGCCAGGTGGATCTCTGTGAGTTCAAGGCCAGCCTGGTCTACAGAATGAGTTCCAGGAAAGGTGCAAAGCTACACAGAGAAACCCTGTCTTGAAAAACAAAAACAAACAAACAAAAAATCAACATAACTGAAGAGGATTTTATTCCTAAAGAAAAATAATTAGACAAGTGCCTACTCTGCGATATTCCATTGCAGATATTATAGATGTGAGGCCATGGAAAGGCCGACAAGAGACTCCAGTGAGAAATGAAGTAGCGGGAAATCCAGCCAATCTATAGCAATCTCAAAGTTGATAACCCCTTCCCCAACTCCCTGGCTCCTAAATGAACCTGGGAGCATCCTTCACTGATGCCTATGGCTTGAGGATAGTCTGGTAGAAGAGTAAGTCCACCCTGTTCCCTAACCTGGAGCTAGACAGTGCATTTAGATGACAATGTTTCAGGAAATCATTGCTTATTTAGCACACACTGCATGTTTTCTTGCATATCTTTCTAAGATTTAGGGAATTATTTATTGTAAAATATTAAAATAACCTAGAAGTATATAAAGAGAGGCTCTCAATATGAAAATTCTCTCAAGTCGAATCATTCAGCAATCTGCTGCCACAGAGGTTTCCTGAAGAATTACTCTAAGGCCCCTTATCAAGCTGCAGCAGAAGCTGCCTGACATCTCCAGGGGACTCTTGAGGCCCTGGTCCTGCAGCAGGTGAGTTTCAGGATTTGAATAGAGTTCTGTTGGAGTTTGCGGTAGGGAGGCAGGAAGAGTGGGCTTTTCCTATCTGTACTGCTCCAGGTATGTCCACAGAACAGGTTTCTTAATTTCAAAACTATCTAAAATGAAAGTGCTAAAATTAATAATTGCAAGTCAGTTATTTGAATTAACAATATAATATGAACAATGTTCATTGTGTCATACCAAGTCTCAGGTAAGTGCTCTAAACAATTCCCTTACAGCAGAGCTGACAGCCAGGAAGAACTGTAGAGACTGAAGGTCTGTCTGTGAGTCTCTAGGGCATTCCCCACATCCTGTGCCCTCACCATCCCTGCATCATCTCCCAGATGTTTCTTATTTACATATCTGGAGATCATACCAACCCAGTGCACCATGATCCATGCACATTTTTGTTCAATTATTTTTTATTGATACTTTTTTAAGTTTTATGGGACCCCCTTCTTAAAATAGTGATTGTTTTACTATGTAGAGGCATGGATAAGTAACATTTACTGCCTTTGCATAATCATGCCTTCATGCATGTAGTATAAATGCCATTACAATTATGTTTCTTCTGTAACTTGTTTATTGATGTGTAGGACTTGGCTCCTAACATTTGACTATCTGTGTATATTTCTCTCTAGTCAAGACATTATTTTAAGCCTTTTGTTAACATCCATACTTAAAAATAACTACATCATAATGCATAATATGAAAACAATTTATTTAGACCACCAGTGTCAGTGTTTGGCTAAGAGCAAGAGCTTAGCTTCTCATTAGCTTTATTATTTTCAATATTCAATCTTTCTGAGACTTTTAAATTTATATTTAAAATAAGGGAAGTATTTTCTAATTATATAGCTATAGATGATATTAGAGAAATACTCATCTAAACTGGTTCAGGACAGGTTTGTTGATCTCACTACAAAGGAGTGTAGTAGGGTGAGTGTTGTGAAGTGCTATCTTGTGACTGTTGATATTTAAAAGCATCTGGTCTGTATACCTAGATGTACATTTAGGACAGCCAAAATATATCTATCTGTGTGTGTGTGTGTGTGTGTGTGTGTGTGTGTGTGTGTGTGTGTGTGTATGCTCACACACTCACACATGTGTGCGTACTTATTCCATTTCACACACTTGAGAATCACTGTTCTGGAGAAGGGTATGGAATATGGCATCATGCATGCTAGATGAATCTGGGCAACATGCACAGAACAAGCATTCTCTCAGATGCTCTGCACAGATAGAACACGATGGCTCTGACTGCCCTTGTTCACGGCAGTGGCTATGTAGACTGGTTCTTGTTGCTGGGCCTTTTGTTCAGCACCATCTTGCACAATTGCACAGCCCGATAGCTCTGTAACACACAACTTTAACTAGAGTTTTGCACATCTCTGTAAGACATGTTTCTGGAAGTGGTATCTTTGAGGGAAGAAGGAATGCAGGCTGGTATTATTGAAAGGGCACATTCTGTCAGTCACCTTCTAAAGATGCCAGCCCAACTTAAATCCTCATCAGTTGAACTATAGCTCTCCTTCCTACATGTCTTTGGCCGTTGTGGATGTTAACACTCTTTATGGTCAACAATTTTGATGGATTTTGATGTTTCTTTGCAACAGCTTTCATGTCTTTTCTGCATTACATGCTCATAATCTTTGTGCATTTCCTCATTAGTCTTTTAGTCATTCAATAAATATATAATTCTGTAACTGTAAAACTTCATAACTATATGAAAATACATCAGTTAATTTGGCAACACAGATTTCCTGAAAGTTAATTTTCACCAGTTTTGCTTAAGACCTTTATTGTCAAATGTGTGCATTATGTTGAAGCTCTCCTGATACCCTGGGCAGCCAGTTTCTTCTCCAAGTCTCCAGATGTAACCACTATTCTCAACATTTTAAACATATTTCCATTCATATTTTTATAATTTGGTTATGCATGTGCATCCACACAAGCATAATATTATTCTGATTTTTAAAAACGCCTAACTTGAATCATACCGTAGAAGTCTTTCTAGGACTTTCCCTTTTCAAGTCACAACATACAACACCAATTTAAAACTGACAACTACCCTCCCAAATCCAAAGCCACAGCAAATGTCCTTGTATTCAGCATCGTTTGTCCTGATTCTTCTCATTTCCTCTTCTTGTCCATTAGGTCCATGTTCATTTCATCCTGATATATGCAAAATTTGACTGAATATGTTTTCCAGGATAAAATGACACAAAGCAAACAGCAAGTTTAGAGGTAGGCCAAACAGGAAAATTTATTGTGTAGAGAAGCTTATAACATAACCATTTCTTTTGGGTTCCTAAGGAATTTAAAGATTCTTTGTCTCTCCTTAAACAGTGTTGAGGGCTACTAAGATGTAGAGAATGTTTGAATAAGGGCTTAAAGCCTATAACTGGTCAAGTTTTAGTATATAATGTTATTTATCACATCAATGATGCCATTAAAAAGGATACCATTTTAAATTTTTGTAACAATAAAATAACTTTAAAATTCTCAGTAGCAATTCAATGGAAGTATTTGTGTAGATTTTGTGGTCTTTGAGGTCTGTATCTAAGTGTTTCAAATGTATGCTTTATAGTAAATAGTTATCAATAATAATAATATGACAAATCTGGCTTTTTGTGTTTATCCTTGTGCAGTATATTAGCCTACTTGTTAGTGGTCATTTTTTCTCTTCATCACTATATCACTATACATATCACTATACATATTAAGCATTCATGCATTCATATATACATTGCAAAATATATATGATAATGTATATTGATAGATATGCCCATGAATGGATTTATAGGTGTGTGTTTATGTCTATGAAATGGTGAATTCATCTCTATGCTTCCCTGGTGTTCTCAGGCTCAACTACAAATAGCATAGCATTTTCTGTATGCACTTTGCTGTTGAAACAATTAACCTTATTTTGTCTGTAGCAGAGGTCTGGGACATTATTAATTTAGAATATAATTCAGTAAAACGTGACTTCAATTCTAAATTAATTCAGTCTGCAGCAGAATGCAGTTGTGGGATCTGCCATTTGTATGCATTGTTCTGCTAATTGTTGAATTAAGCCTGAATGGAGTTATACCCACATATGGAGCTGAATTCTGTATGTGGGATGCCCTGAAAAAATAGTAAGTTTCAGAAAAGTTACTAGAATGAACAAAAGCATGCTGCCATGTTTGAACTCTGTGTTGCATTTGGTGTAATTTCAGCCCTCTGCCTTTTTACTTCCTCTCATGGACTTCACCACAAGGGAAAGACACTAGGCTTTAGGTTAGAGTGAAAATCTTAACTATTTGTGAAGTAGTTGGCAGTATTTTGTAGGGTCCAGTATGGTGGTGGTTTATTTCCTGCCGAGATTTATACTTGTGCAATATGCTTTTATATATGCACAGTGACTTTTAATGGACAGGGGACTGTTAAATGTAAGGTTGGAAAGGGCTGCATTAGCTTCACTGCTAGTGCTGCCTCTGTGCTAAGACACTCAGACCATCTCTCCTGGCAAACCTCAGCCCACATCCTCAGTTGACACACAGCGCCACCAATTGGAGACTAAGTCTTCATATTCCAGAGCCTGTGGGGGACATTTCCCATTTAACTTCCTCAGCCTGTAGCTCCAGCAACACTAGGGCATCTGATGCCCTCTTCTGGCTTTCATGAAGCAATCTATTGTAGAACTTAAAAAAAAAAGGTACTGTGTTTGAGAAGAAAAATAGACTTAGTCACTGATTTTTCAAAATGATATCTCAGGGCAGACAAGCTTACTTTGGGGATCGATGCTCTTGCCTTCTTACATGAAAGTGTTCTCTACAGCCAGAGCATCTGGTGGAAGTTTCCAGTCTTTAATTGGTGACAAAACCTTCAATTGGAAATTTTGAGTAGAAATAGAGTAGGTTTTACCCCCATCATTTGTGAAATTATGTTTGTGAAATAAAATGGTGATAAAAAGACGAAGGTTGTCTCAATTAAGCATCATCTTTAAACTTTCTCAGATGACACCTGTTAAATATTTTTGAAGTTACATAAATCCGTGTGTGTGTGTGTGTGTGTGTGTGTGTGTGTGTGTGTGTGTGTGTAGTTGAGCAGATCTGAGAGGAAGCATATAAAACTATTTACCTTCTGAATTCCTGGAAATGTCTGTTGATTGGTTGAGTAGTGGAATAAAGTTTCTCACAACCATCCAAGCCCTAAATTCTTACCCAAATTGTGATGTCTTCCAAATTCTTGTTCTATCAACCATTTCTCCAGTTCCCTATCATGTTTTTAGTGTTAAAATGGACAGGTCTTAGAAATTCAGTTCATCCCTATGCTGTTTCTAAGAATTATTTCAGCTACACATCATGCATCTGTGATTTAACCAATGTCAAGTCTATGAACTAAAGAAGAAGTGCTGACTAAATGTAGGCAGGTCAGGTAGTCCCTGACTCTCCAAGAAATTAGTGTTTTCTTCTTTTAATTATTTATTTTACTTAACAGTTGCTGTTTCCATTCCCCCCTCTTCTCCCAGCACACCCCTCCCCCTCCCTTCTGTGCCCCCCAACCCCATCCACTCCTCCATTTCTATTCAGAAAAGGAAGGCCTCCCATGGGTGTCAACAAAACATAGCATATCAAAGTTACAGTGAGACTAAGAACCTCTCCTTGTATTAAGGCTGTGCAAGGCAACCCAATATGAGGGATAGGGTCCCAAAAGCCAGTAAAAGAGTCAGAGGCAGCCCCTGCTCACACTGTTAGGAGTCCCACAGAAAGACCAAGCTATACAACTGTCACATATATGTAGAGTGCCTTGGTCAGTCCCATGCAGGCTCTCTGGTTGTCAATCTGTTTCTGTGAGCTTCTATGTGTCCAGGGTAGTTCATTCTGTGAGTTTTTTTGTGGAGTCCTTGACTCCTGGGCCCTACAATGCTTTCTCCCTGTCTTCTGCAGAATTCCTGAAATTCTCCTAATGCTTGGCTGTGGGTCCGCTTCTGCCTCCATCAGTTGCTAGATGAGCCCTCTCTTTGGATGACAATTGGGCACCAATCTGGTCACAGGAGATGGCCAGTTCAGGCTGAAATCAGTGTTTTCTATAGATGTTTCATCTAGAGAATAATCACTGAACTGCTCTTAAGTAAATGCATATTCTATAAACAATCCATTAAATGGCAACACATATAAGTCACTCATATTATTCTCGATTCATTTTTAATCCTGAGAAATAATTTTTCCTGCACAATTTGATTTCTCTTGTGCATTTGTGGGTTGCTCTCCAGTGGAGCTTCTGGACCCTGAATACGTACATGCTTAGTTAAGATTTAATGCAGCATTGACCCTCAACATATTTATAGCCATCCCTCTGGTAGCGGCATTACTCCAGGGTACATTACTCAGATAGCCATAATTAATTCTCCACTTCACCATTTTATTTCCAAGGAAATGAGTGTGAAGTGGCATCTGCTTGTTTCCCTGCTTATTGGTCAGGTTGATTGTTTTTCTATGTCATCAATCATTATGGTTCCTTCAGTGTGAATTCGTATCTTGTGACTGGAAACTCTCCTACTCTATTACCTTTATAACAGGGCTATTTATTATTTAATATAATTATTCTATATGTTACAGATAGTTTTTCCATCCTACCAAGTTGGTTTATGGATGTTTTACTATGAAGTTCATCAAGTTTACATTTTAATATGCTTAAATTTCAAAATATAACCAATATAATTGCATGTAGGGTGTCTTTACCAATACCTTCCCTTTTTCATCTCATAATCAAATATTTTACTGAAAGAATTTCAGTAAAAAGCAAGTTATATAATGGTGTACAGACTTTGTTGCTCACTGTATTAAAACACAGCATTATGTACTTGAGATGGGTGTGTACATGCTTATAGAATGTTAATATCTGTAATGAATCAGATCAAATGGACAAGAAGAATTAATTTTAGAGATAAATAAAGGGACATTTGAGAGTAGATGTCAAAGAGATCTTTAAAGTTACTGGACACTTGTGAAAACTATTTTGTCAATAAGTGCTTGTGTGTTGATTCATTTTTTTTTTAAATAGAAACTGTGTTACGTAAGAAGATGTTTAAAGGATCTATTCATTCATACTCTTAATTCCATGGTCATCATTCGGAAGTTACTATATTGATTTTTACTACCTGTCTGTTTTCCTGTGATTACTGAATTGTTTTTAAAGTCCAGAGACTACATATAGGATTTATCATTTTAAATAAGTTCAACATAACACATGGATTTAATAATTTGGCAACAGAAGCATTGGTCAAAGCATTTGTGGAGGCTGCATGTCGTGTATCTTTCCTGGAAGTGCCATTATTGACCTTATTTACTTGGTGGTGGACTTTGGGTTGACTTCTGTTTATTTATAATTCATGATTTTGAAAAGATAATTTGTGGTTTCTGCTTTGTCATGCTTTTTGAAGGTGATCTTTGCAATCTAATTTCATTAGTCATCAGATTTTGTTTATATACTTCCTTTAACATTGAGTGCAACAAAACAACGCAAGGATGGTTTTGCTAAATGTATCAAAAGAATTCATTACTAAAACTATAATTATGGAGTTAAAAAGTAAAATAGCATGATTCCACATGATTTCCCAAAGGGCATTCATTTGTGGGGCCACCAGTGACATTTGAAACACCAGTTCATTTTACTTACAAAAGCTACCTGTTATTATTTTATTTTTTTATTGTTGTTTGAAATAAAGAAATTATGCCTGATTTTTGGAACTTCCATTATTTTATTTACTATCCAAGATGGATTCCACATCTATTTCACTGTTTGTCTCCTTTCCCAGCTGCTAGGGCCTTAGTGATCTGCTCTCCATAGAACTGGCTGTGTTAAAATCACATTGACCGTAAATGTTAGTTGAACCTTAACTTTTTTCTTTTTTAAGTTTAAGATCTTGGAATCACCTTTTGTTTTAACAATGAGTTTTTTTTTATAGTTACGTAATTACACATTTAAGATTTAATTATCTACAATGATAATATTTAGATAGAATTCTAACTACTTATCTACTTATTTATTATTCAGTGTGTGTGTGTGTGTGTGTGTGTGTGTGTGTGTGTGTGTGTGTGTGTGTGTGTGTATGTGTGTGTGCTTTCAGAGGCCAGAGGGCAACTTTGAGTGTCCTTGTTTCAAGTGCTATCCATCTTTTTTTTTTTTTCCTGCAGGGTAGAGTCCCTCACTGGAACTTGCTAAACAGGGTAAGCTGCTTACCCTGGTGACCCACCTGACTCCACCCCCTCAGAGCTGAGATCACAGATGTTCCCACCAGGCCTAACTCTTAACACAAGTTCTGGGCAGCAAACTCAGGTCCTAGTGCTTGCAAAACAAGCACTTTACCAATGGAGCCATCTCTCCAGCCCCAAACCTGACTCTTCAAATGTAGATTTATTGTCAGTCGGGAGCGATATTTATAGAAGCATCCTGGTGCTGTCTGTTCATTAGTTATAATTAATGCTAGATCAAAGATGGATGATTCTTTTGATTTTATTTGTTTATTTTAACCTCTGAAGATTGAACCCAGGACCTCACCTGTAGTATACAACACTCTACCACTGAGCCATGTTCTCAGCCTTAATTTGATTCTCATTCAGATTAGAAATGTGAAAAATAATTTATAGGGTTTTTTTTTATTCATGAATAATAGAATTAGTATCCAAAAGTTTTATAACAATGGAGAACTTACAAAAATAAAAAGTCTGCAATTATTTTTTATTATTTTTAAATAAAATCTTGGATAGAAATAAATTGCCTCAACTCTTCTTTTCTATTGTATGTAAGATAGAGGCTACAGGTGATAAATATTATCTATTTTACAAGCATCACATGTAAGTTTCTTTTTTCTGTGTCTTTTTGATGGATTGCTTTCAAATACTTCATTATCTTTTCAAACCATGAAAATAATCCACTAATATTGAAGTTGCGAGATCTGTATGTGTGAGTGATGAACTTTTATGTTGGATATTTTCAAACTCTTTCATTCAAATTAAAATTCCCTTTGGTATTAAGGAAATAAAGGATTGAGTGGTAGGTGTAGCTATCTTTTTATTCAAACTATAAGCAAGTAATTACCCATATTGAAGAGTAGTTATTGTGAAATATGTGTTTTTTGCTCCATCTGGACTGACAACCTAAATGGTTACTGCATGCCAGCGATTCTGAATTATGAAATGTTATGATGTCAGACCCTCTTGAACTCTTGAAGAAATAAGAGTTCATGTGTATCTCGGTACCTAACTGAAGTTCAGTGTGCCACACTTACATTCTGTACTTAATTAGTTCCCTTCTTCTTTTTTCTTCATAGTGTTTGTGTTCAGTTGTCCAGGTCCATCTGACCTGGTCCAAAATTACATTGTGATTCTTGTGTGTTTCTTTTTACACATTATATATCCAAGCACCAATACATTATGCTTTTTCTACCTTCAAACGTCATTCTGAATCTGTCCTTTTCACTGTTGCCAATATCATACTGGCTTGAACTGTTAAGTTTCTTGTCTGAATTGTAGAAGCCTCTCTTTGCCTGTAGTCTTACCTTCAAAGTAACCAGAGTGAACCACTTTTTGATAAGTCCAAACATGTTACTTGTAACATTTATAATGGCAAAACATGTACAGTGCAGATAAAAATGAGGAGTACAAGCATCTACCTCATTTTAAGGGTTATTTTGAATCAGAAGGTAAAGAAATTCATTTTGGGAATGGGTGGAAGATTAATCTGGGTTGAACCAACACACTGTTCTATGTTCAAACATCTAACAAATAAGGGTTGGTGTTTGTTAAATATTGGGGGTAACTATGAGAGCCTCCTCTTATCCGGCACTTGCTTTTGTTTTTGTTTTATTCGTTTCTTTGTTTTCTTTTGGTGCTGTTGTTTTGTGTTGTTTTGTTTTTCGAGTCAAAGTCTTACTCTACAGCCCATACTAATCTCAAATTCATGGTGATCCTCATGTGAGGGGGTCTGTTAGCTTTTTCTATGCTCTCCTATTTCAAGTCATCCTGAGTGTAGGAGCATTGCCATGTTGTAGGATTCAAACAACCAAGGCCCAAGGCAGACTCAGGAGGATATCCAACTGAAAACTATGGGAATGACAACATAGAAAACCAGTTTGAGCCGGGCGGTGGTGGCGCACGCCTTTAATCCCAGCACTCGGGAGGCAGAGCCAGGCGGATCTCTGTGAGTTCGAGGCCAGCCTGGTCTACAAAGCGAGTTCCAGGAAAGGCGCAAAACTACACAGAGAAACCCTGTCTCAAAAAACCAAAAAAAAAAAAAAAAAAAAAAAAAAAAAAAAAAAAAAAAAGAAAACCAGTTTGAGGCAGAAATGGTCACAGTCACTGAGCTGTGAGCACATTTGTCATACGTCTGAGGCCTGAAAGCATCTAGGATACAGAAACAGAATTTACTCTGAAAAGCAAGGACTGGAAATATCCTGGACCTTTAATAATACTTATTCCAAGAATTGCTACTATCCAGTAGACGCCTAAATTGCCTCAGCATGGTATCTGCTTATGGGTGGTTAAGAAGAACAAACAGAACTTTAAATACTTATCAATGATATTGATGAATGACACTTTTCAACATGGAATTTGGAGTCTAGAACAACCTCTAATGTCTTGTCTTGATGCTTCCATGTCTACAGACGCTTTACTGAAAGCATGATGTCTGAGGAATGTCCTGGATGGCTGAGTCAGAATGTAAGGCGTCTTGGATTTCAGAGTGTATCCCGTATTATATCGGTTATTTAGGTCTATTGTTTCCTAAGGCTGCATATAAAAATCAGCATATTGCATTAACATTTTTAGCCTCTGCAATCTCTGATGTGGTGTATATAAAATGAGTGAATAAAGAAATATTAGGAGGCAAAAAATATTCAGTTACGTTTGGTTAAGAAGTCACTCATGTGGGAAAGAACTCTGTCAGCACAAGGTTTATCTCTCTCACACAATAAACATGCCTTTGTGATTTGTTAATGCAAGTCAGAGTGGAGATGGGAGAGAATTATTCAAGAATCTGGAATGGGAAAAGCCACCACTCACCTCATTTTGCTGTTATATTGCAAATGAGAAAGGGACTTAATAACTACAAAAGTAAACTTTTATTGTTTGAAGACACTTCAGACTGTTTTCTTTAAAAGTAGAAAAAGATTTAAAAAAGAATCCCTGTCTGTCTTTCCTACTTCTAGCATAGTAGTCAATGTGTAGTCTATGCTTGGTAGATCCTTTAAGTAAACGAATTGACTGTATTCATTTGACCTCTAATTGACTCCTTAAAAAATACGTTGCAGCGCTTTTCCATTCTCTGAGTACCGATGCTATGGTCCTAAATAGTTTGCTTCACTAATCTTGTTTCCATGGTGAAATGAATCTGCATCGTCTCTCTGGGGGTATGTAGGAGGTTGGCAGCGTCTCTGTCGATTGTGAGGTCACCAGTAAGACCTGGCAGTGATGTGTGCTTCTCCAAGTGCAGCTGTGCCGCTTTCTCAGCAGTCTCATTCAGCACCTCTTCCAACCCAGAGCTGGGCTAGAATGGCATGAGAGAAGCATCGCCAGGGTTCATCACCATGGCGAGCTGCTCCCCAAACTGTCCAGTGACTAACACTTAACAACGAGGGGCATCCCTGAGCACATCGGTCATTAAGTGCTAGCATAGGTGGGGGCTTGAAAGTCACATTTCTTTGTTGTTTATGAACTATTATAGGTTAAGTAAAGTTATTTCATAAATCCACACTCTCCCTCTGACGGTACAAGATGGAGCACGGACATTTTTTTCATGTGCAATAAGAGAAAACCATGTTGTTAGAAGCTTTCAGCAAGCCTGAGGAGGAGGAAGGCCCAGGAGTGTTGCTTAGCTCAGGTTTTGCTGTTGATTTAAACCACGGCCCCAGCACATGTATTTGATCATCCTGCATAGCACTTCTGACTTTTTTAACCTTCTCCATGTAGGCTAGACAGGGACAGCAGCTTCCTCTGACTAAATGAAGCAGGGCTTATTTCTAAATCTTCTTCAAAGATGCTTCTAGAAAGAGAATTTATTAGTAAAGTATAAAAACTACTCTTTTTTAAAAAATCTTTTTTATCTTCCATTCTGCCTGTTTCTGGCTCCCTTTTCTACTTCACAGCTGTGAGACCATGGGTTTGATTTTAAACCCTCCCTGTTCTGTCCTTACGTGTCCCCTCTAGAAAGTGTCATTCATTTCTACGGCTTGGTATTTTATCTCCCACAGCTTTTCCAGCTTAAGAACCCCTCCTTGAGCTTTATGCGTCTACTTGAATTCTGCCTGTGGAAGTCTCACACGTGTCAAACCTAGTAAGTTCTCACCAGAAAACCATTATTCTCTCTGCCCACAATCCAGTTCATCACTAGGGTCTGGCTTTGATGTCCTCATTACAGACTCCCATTTTCCCTTCTTTCCTACTTAAGCCAGACACTCCTGAGTCACCCTTGATCTTTCTGTGACCTGGTTCCCTCCTTGTTCAGTATCGAATCACTGACACATTTGGGTGATTGCCCTCTGGTTTGGGTGAGAGTCCAAAATAAACCTGAACCGTGTTGAAATTTCTCCATGTCTTCAGGCTAGCCATGATGGTCTTGCACCTGGCCTGCTGGGACAGATTTCAAGTTGATCTGCTTCATTCAGCTTTCATCTCCATTAAGTACATTTTCCAAAAAAAAACAAAGAACAAGAGTAGTTTTCTTTGGAGTTTATATCAGATTATGCCGCTCACTGTGTGCTTCCAATTACCCTCCAAGTAAAACTGAAATGTGCTATAGTCCTAAGCACCTAAGCACCTGCTGGGTGCTCTGCCATCCTGGATATTTGGTTTCTTCTGCCATTCTGTGACTCCTTCACTGGTGTACCTGTCACGGTAGTTACTAGTCTCCAAGCTAAACACTGGTTTGTCTCTAGGTTTTCCTCACTGATTGGCTCCACCCTCAGGCCAACATTGCCCTTTTAAGCACTGTGGTGCCTGAAAACAAGTCTCCTGCCTCTGTATCTTCCCATCTCCATCCTTTAAAGTGTACCTGGACCTGTATACACATATTTCCCCCTACAAACACACATACCCATATACATCTTAGATAAATTATCTGCATGCACATATAATCTTAAAAGTCAATGTCTACTCTAAGCCTCTTTAAGCCGAAAATATACCTTAATTTAAATTTTTTTGAAAGCCCATTTACAGAATTAGAAAACTATTACCATTACCTAATTTTGGAATATTTTCCTGACTCGAAAAAGGAACTTTGTATCCATTAAGAGTTACTTCTAGTCCCCCTTTCTTGCCCAGTCCCTGCTAAAGACAAACCATTTTGCATGTCTATAGATCTCTTTATCTAGAAGAGTTCAACAAAACCAAGCCATGCCTTAGATGCTTTAGTGTTGCTTTCTTTAACTTAGAATGTTTTCAAGATTTAGTTACGCTGAAACTATAACAATACCTACTTCAACATTGCTGAATAGTATTGCATTATGTCAGCAGTTATTAACCAATCGGTCATGACCAATTGGGGGGCATCAAACAGCCCTTTCACAGGGTCACATATCAGATATCTTCCATATTGATATTTACATTATGTTTCACAGCAGTAGCAAAATTACAGTTATGAAATGGCACTGAAAATGTTTTTGTGGTTGGGGGTTCCCATAACGTGAGGAACTGTAATAAAGGGTTGAAGTAGCAGGAAGGTTGAGAACCACTGCATTATGTGAAAATACACTTGGTGTACCCACTCATCAGTTGGAAGACATCTGTGTTGTTTCAGTCTTTGTGTTAATATTTAAAAAAATAGTGCTAGTATCAATTTTAGATCACAAGGTTTTATGTGGAGGCAATTTTCATTTATCATGGGTACAGACCTAGGGATAGACATGCTAGATCTTAAGATAACTCCCCACAAAACATTATGAACGAATGAGCAATGAATTTCTAAAGCAGTAGTTCATATACCCACCAGCAGCCTGATACTCTACCTTCTCCCCCGCAGCTTTTATTGACAATAGATTTATATTTCTAATGTATATCCTGATTACAGGTTCCCCTCCCTCTCTCTATTTCCTGACTTTCTCCCCACTTCCCATCTTGATTTACTCCCTTTCTGTCTCTCATTAGATTATAAACAGGCATCTAAAGGATAACAATAAAATAAAATATAGTCAGATAAAACAAACACTAACACATCAGAGTTGGACAAAACAAAACAACAACAAAAAGACAGAAGGAAAAGAGCCCAAGAGAAGGCACAAGAAACAGAGATCTACTCATTTGCACACAGGAATCCCATAAAAACACTAAACTGAAGCCGTAGTGTACACATAAAGGACCTGGTGCAGACCTGTGCAGGCCCTGTGCATGCTTTCTCAGTCTCTGAGGGTTCATGAGCTTTGCTCGTGCTGATTTAGAGAACCTTATTTTCTTGGTGCACTCCATCCCCTCTGGCTCTTACACTCTTTCTTCTTCCTCTTTCCCAGGGTTCCCTGATCTCTGACAGGAGGGATTTGATGGAGACATCCCATATAGGGCTGAGTGTTCCAAGGTATCTCACTCTCTGCATACTATCTTGACTGTGGCTTTCTATTCCCATCTCTGATGATGGCTGAGCAAGGCACTGAGCTATGAGGATAGAAAAATGTCATTAAGACTCATTTTATTGCTATGTTCTTTTAGTAGAACAGTAGTATTTGGTTTTAGCCTTGGCCCCTAGGCTGTCTAACCTCAGGTCTTACTCACCAAAACAGTGTTGGATGTGGGTTCTGTGGTGGTTTGAATAAGAATGACCCGCATAGGCTCATGTATTTGAGTGGTTGGTCATTAAGGAGTGGTGCTACTTGACAGGGATTAGGAGGTGTGGCGTTGTCGAAGTGGGTGTGGTCATGTTGGTGGAAGTGTACCACTGAAAAGGAGCACAAGGAAGTATAATAAAAGCCAAGTCCAGTGCTCAAGGAGATAAAATGTTTAAAGAAAGACCTAATGTTATATGGAATAAAGGGAGTGGTAACCTCAGGGTAAGACCTGACCCAGCTAAGCTTCCATCTTGTGAAAAAGAATTAAAGAAAAATTTAGGACTGGGTATGGTGGTGCACACCTTTAATCCCTGCACTGAGGAGGCAGAGGCAGGAAGATTTCTGAGTTCAAGGCCAGCCTGGTCTACAGATAGAATTCCAGTACAGCCAATCTTCGGCAGTGGAAGAAACCATGTAAAACAGAAAGCTGATCCAGGTGTAATTGAAACAATGGGCCATGTTATACCCCAGTAAGCAGCAGAACTTGGCAGCTTTGGCAACATGGTTCTGGCATTAGAGTCAAGGATACTAGAAAGGAGTTATGAAATCTCCCTTTGTGACTAAGGGAAGCAATTGAGGCCAGACATGTATCAGTGGCATCCCTGCATGGAGGTCCAGAGAAGCCATTGTGTGAAGTTGTGGAGGTGAAGTGGTTGCCATGGAGACCCCAAGATATTGCAGATGCCAGAGCTGTGGTATACCTGCTGAGGGAAGCTACAGACTGATTCTGGAACACTCTTCCCAAGAGAAAGAAGTATGTTGCTGTCAATAAAGCTGAAAGGAGTTAGAGATCTGAAGAACCTTTTTACATGAGACATGGAGATGCAGAGTTTGGAGTTTGCCCTGCTATTTTTAGGTCTTGCTGTGGTCCAGTATTTACTTACTGTACTTACTCCCTTTCCTCCTTTTTGGAATGGTAATGTATATTGTGTGTAACTGTGTGTTAGAAGTATGTGATCTGTTTTTAAATTTTACATGGGGTTACATTTAAAAGATTACCATGTGTATCAGACTTTCAACTTTGGACTTTTAAGCAGTGTTGAGGCTGTGATAGAGTATAGGGACTTTTGAATTGGACTGAATGCATTTCTACATTATGATATGGCTTCAAGCTTATGTGGGTCAGGAAGTGAAATGTGGTGGTTTGAATAAGAATGGTCTTCATGGGCTCATATATTTGAATGCTTGGCCGTTAGGGAACTGGGCTACTTGACAGGGATTAGGAGGTATGGCCTTTTTAGAGTGTGACCTTGTTGGAGGAAGTATGCCACTGGGAATGGGCTTTGAGGTTTCAAATGCTCAAACCAGGCCCAGCGTCTCTCTCTCTCTCTCTCTCTCTCCTTGCTGCCTGTAGATCAGGATATAGAACTCCCAGCTACCTCTCCACTACCATGCCTGCCTGCATGCTGCCATGCTTCGTGTCATACTTCCTTCCATGGTGATAATGGACTAAACCTCTGAAACTGTACGCCAGTCCCAATTAGATGTTTTCCTCTATAGGAGTTGTTGCTAAGTGGTGGTGGTGCATGCTTTTAATCCTAGCACTGGGAGGCAGAGCCAGGCAGATCTCTGTGAGTTCGAGGCCAGCCTGATCTACAGAGTGAGATTCAGGACAGGCACCAAAACTACACAGAGAAAAACAAAACAAACAAACAAACAAAGAGTTGCTGTGGTCATAGTGTCTTTTGACATCAATAGTACACTGACTAAGACTGATTCCATCTCATGAAATGGGCCTTAAGTCAAATCGGATATTGGTTAGTTACTCCCACTAGCTTTGTGCTACCATTGCCCTAGCATATTTTGCAGGCAGAACACCATTGTAGATCTAAGGGGTTGTGGCTGTGTTGGTGTTTACTTTGCTCCTTTGGTAGCATGCAGAGTACCTTCCTGTTCTAAAGATGTTGGAACGAATATAGAGGTGAAGTCTTTATGTAGGCACCAGTTTGACATCTCCATGTTCAAAGAGTTTGTGTGCATGTCGTCTTCAGCAGTGGGGCCTTGCTGTCAGTTTGTGGAGAACATCCTACAGTGTTGACAATAGTTGGGGTTGTCTGGGGAGTCTCATGGGACCCAATACCATGGGAAAATATGATCCTGCCTCTGTTGCGTTCTTGATTTCTGCCTTCTAGGAACAATTTCCTTTCTCCCAATACTCACCTCTGTATAGTTGCAGCATGCATTGTTTATTTAATATAGGGATATTACTAACTGTTTCTCATGTTTAAATATGTTCTTACCTGGCTTGTAGGCAGCAGGTGCAAACATATTGTTATAATTTTAAAGTGTTTGCTCTTGCGAGCGTGACGCGTACACACTGCCTTTCATTTGTGTCTTCTAGCTTCCTCCATTACCTTGCTGTTTGACAGGCTTCTGCTAAGAAACTGTCTCTTCCCCCATTTATGCTCTTTTTTTCATTTGATTGCCTGTATTTTTACCATAGGTCTTATCTGAAATGCTATTTCCTTAGGAAGGCTTTATTTCGGTCACCCTCTCTAGCCCCTCATCACTTTGTTTCTGTAATGATACTTGCTACAGTTTGAAATTTTCAAAGTATATTTATCCAAATCCATGATTTTTGGGAGTGTGTGGTGGGGGATCTGTGCCATTACATTAGTATGCCAGATTCATGAAGATAGGAATAACAATGTATTTTTTCATCACTGAATCCTGTCTTAGTTAGGATTTCTATTGCTGTGAAGAGATACCATGACCACCATGGCAACTCTTATAAAGGAAAACAAGTAATTGGGGTAGCTTGATTACAGTTCAGAGGTTTAGTCTATTATCATCATGGTGGGACATGGCAGTATGCAGGCAGACATGGTGCTGGCAACAGGAAGTGGTCTGAAACACTGGGCAGTATCTTGGACATATGTGAGACCTCAAAGCCCGCCTCCACAGTGACACACTTCCTCCAACAAGACCATGCCTACTCCACAAGGCCACACCTCCTAATAGTGCCATTCCCTTTGGGGTCATTTTCCTTTAAGCCACCACAGACCCCTGTACCTTGTACACTGCTTGCTCTGTGCCAGTTCTCTAATAAGAAAACTCGTAAGGGTGCTACACACTTGTCAGGAAGATGCAGGGAAACCAAACGGAACAGAGCGCATTTTGGTAGACTGGTTATCAACTAAGAGTTTATAATTTGAATTCATCCCCATTAGGATGCATTTTCTCTAAATTAAAGATTCCATAGACAAAGCAAATGATTTATTAAAATTACTATAAGCCATGAGATTATAATGGAACAAATGGGTACAAGTATATGACCATCCATCTCGTCACTCAATATAAACAAAAAGCAAATGGGATCACTAATCCCAGTCACAAAAGCATATGACAATTTTGACAGCAGTTCAGGACAAGCAGCTCATTTTATCCCATCACCACAGACCCTATCACATCCCTTTGCTTCTTCAACACAGAGGGCAGAACACATTTGTCATCAGACTCATGCGAATGCGTGCCTCTGTGTGTGTGTGTGTGTGTGTGTGTGTGTGTGCTTGTGGTGGTTGTTCATATGTGTGCTCATGCATATGGAGGACAGAGTACAGCCCTGGGTGTCATTTTTCAGATGCCATCCAGTTTATTTTTGTGACAGTGTCTCTCATTTGCACTAGAACTCAACAAATAATTTAACTTTTCCCACCAGGTATCCCCAAGGATCTACCTGTCCCTGCACATCCCCTACTCCACACCAGCATGGGGATTACAAGTGTGTCCTTGCCACCATGCCTGGCTTTTTTTACATTGGATGTAGAGACTGGACTCAGGCAAGCACTTCACTAAGCCTTCTTCACAGTCCCAAGACAAGACAGTTTCAATCAATTCTTAAATTCCTATCTCTATCCCATGTCAGAAGAAACACAGGGAAGCACAATGGTTTAGAAGGAAATGGACAGAGAGCATATGTTTCACTGTTAGATGAGGAATCTGTTCTTGTGTAAGTACCATGTAAATAAAATATGACTGTGTTGAAAGAACACGACACAAGAAGCCAGCATGAGGCACCCTGCAGTGAAACCTGTAACTCTGTCCAAGAAAAGATAGAAAAGACAGAAACCAAAGGGGCTTGTTTTGAAATGCAAACCACATCAGTGATCCAGCTGTGGAAGGGCCCTGCGCATCCTTCTAATCATCCTCCCCTTTGGGTTCCTCTTCCAAAGTTACTGACACTGCATTTCCTCACAGTTGCCACGTCTCATCTGTGCCCATGTCTGGACCTTTTGTAGAATACCCCTGCCCCTGCCCACAAACCTGAGCACAGCTATCACCTCTCAGAAGTTCTCTCATCCACAGGGCCATCTCTACAGCAAATGTTAACTCTTGCATACACCTTAGAACTACCTGCATTCATGTTAGACGTATATAACTTCTCATTGTTCTGTTTGGACTCAGACATCTTAACAATATATAACCCCCTTCTGTTTTTCCTTGTTCTGAAATATGGTTTTAGGTTGTGGGAAGATCTCTCATAAATTTAACCAAAAACATCCATTTGATAATTAAAATATTCATTCCCAAATCAACTTTCAACTCACGTCAGCAAGAATTTGCCTGTTGTGTGCGCTCCACTATAAGCCTTTCTTAGAATGAACAGCATCCATGTAAAGGGGAACTAAGTCAGCGTTCTTGGCATTTCCAGCTTAGACTTTTCTGCTTGGGCCTGGGCTTCCTCTGGTTCTTCAAGCTGGAGCTGGAAGGGATGTTCAGAAGGAAGAAAACCTTCTTTGTTGACTGACAGTAGTATGGGTATTGCTTACCAGATGTTTAAAGTAGGCATTCATTCACAGGCCATTTGTAGGTTTGGGAAAGACTCTCCATAGAAACTCTTCAGTCCCCAAGGCTTGTCCTAAGAGACAGGGCTTCATCCTGTGTCACCGTCTCTTTTATCTCCAGCTTTGGTCCTTAGGTGTCTGTCCAGGAACCTCTTAGGCTGTATTCCAGTTATGTTTTCTAATCATGGAATAAGACACAGACAGGAATCAAGGGATACGTGATCGTGCATAACTTAAACAATTATTAAGCAAGGTATATTTTTGACTCAGATAAATGGTACCTTTTCTCCTGGTAATGAAAGAAGGTGCCTGATAAGGAGCCTTTGAAGCCTTCTTCATAGTGGACTGAAGCCTGATCTCTGCTTGCACAAAGCCGCTACTAAGAAGTTTTGACTGAAAAAAGAGTTGAGTGAATGGGTAGCTAATAAAATTGACACCCATTGGAAAGATAAGCAATTATGTATCATTTTAAAAACATACAAAAGGATTGTTTAATGCTATAAGAAACAAATTATTAAATGTGAGAACGGAGGGGGAATAAAAGATCCAAACATGTATGAGTTTGTCTACACATACATAATGTCCCATGATACATTTGTACATCTAAAAGTATATATGTATATTAATTGACTAGAAATAAATCTGTACTTATACACATGTACAATATTCTATATGTTGGATTTGGGGATGATGATTTTCTTTCTTTAACTGTATAAAATGTTCAGTTACTTAAAATTTCTATTGTGATGTTCAGAAGACTTAAAAAAAAAACCCAAAAGAGAGACTTAAAGACAGACTAAAAGCTTAAAATCTCCTATGGGAAAATTATTGGGCACCTCCAACTGACAGATCCTGTGGATGAAGCCCTCAGTCCACTTGGACAGTCAGCTGTGCCTTTGGCAGCTCAAGAGTCCAGCCACACGAAACCACTCAAGATAAAGTTCAGAGCCCTCAGCGAAATGTTTTTCTCCTCTGCATTGTGAGGGATAAGGCCTGGCCTTGCTGTTGCTATCAAAGTTTGGATGTCTACCATCTGTGAGGTGCTGTGCCTGACATCCAATTCCTTAGTGAAGAATTTTTTAAAGATGAGGATTATTTGAAATAACAATCACATGGCAAGCTTAGCTTTCTGCAGACAGCCTCCCAAAGGCAATGTGCACTTGGAGCCAGGCTTCTTTGGTTTGAATCCTTTTCATCACCACGTGCTGGTTTGTAGTCTTAGGACGCAATAAATCTTTGGGAAACTCACTTTTTGCAACTATGAAACTAGTGAATTAGCAAGTGTGTTCCAAGATCAGTGTGCAGATTAAGTGAAGTAATACCTATAAAGTACTTGCCACATAAGAATTCTATCGTCTTGTTTTCATGTGAATGTTTAAAAATAAGTTTATAAAAGAAAAAAATAGAAATAACTACATATAGTTTCAGCATGCAGTTGCTGAGTGGATATTTTGTCAATGACACAGATTGGGTCATTTGAGAAGAGGGAATGTTAATTGAGGAATTGTCTCCATCACATTGCTTTTTGGGCATGTCTGTGGGGTATTTTTTTATTATTATTATTAATGATAGTTGTGGGAAGGCCTAGTCCACTGTGGGTAGTAGTACCTTTGGCAGTTGGTCATGGGTTGTAGAAGAAAGCGGGCCTAGCAATGCAGTAAGCAGTGTTTCTCCATGGTCTCTGCTTCAGTTCTTGCCTCCAGATTCCGGCCCTGGTCGAGTTCCTTCTCTCAGTGATGGACTGTGATCTTGATATGCAAGCCAAATGAACTCTTTTCTCCTCTCGGTTGGCTTCGGTCATCATTTTATCCCAGCAACAGAAAGTAACTAGAACAGTGGGTGAGTAGAAAATAGATGGGACCATGAGAAGAAATACGCACTCTGAGAAGTGTTAGTTCAGTTCAGATGAACTATGAGAGAACGATGATTCACAAAGTGAGATCATGGAAATGAAAGATGAAGAAAGTAGATTTAAAAGGAAATAGGATTATTGGGGTGGAGTTTTGGAATGGTCTGTCTATGAGGGGTTATCTAAGCAGTGAATTATAAAGGCAGAGAACATATAATGACCAAAGATTAGCTTTGGACCAAGGAATAAAGCCCGTTTGAAACGTACTTGGTACATCAACTGGCATTATTATTGTTGTGCTGACTTTGTTCAGGCATCCATATTGTTGAGGTTTCATGTATGCATTTTCCTGTCAGTGTTTAGGAGACACTGTCTAGCAGTATACATCCTAAGCCTTTGGCTCTTAAGATCTCTTCTTCCCTTCTGTTAGTTTCTCTGAGCCTTAGGTGTGGGGGTTGCATTGCAGATGTGTCATTTGGGGCTTGGGCACACCACTCCCACTTATTCTTTGAATTTTGACCAGTTATCTCTGTCCTTAGCTCTGTATGTTGAAAAGAGAAGCTGTCATTCTTAGATGAAGAGCTACAGGTGGTCAGTGGCTGCTGAAAAAGGGTCAGTCACTTTCCTTCAGGGCTATGTAGGTTGTCTGATCCAAAGTTGTCTGTCCTGGACACATATTCATATGTGCATTGTTGAACAGATTCATGAGGTTGTATATATATATATATATATATATATATATATATATATATATATATATATATATATATGTATATATGCATGCTTATATAGATATAGATTGACATGTAACAATAATAATTAAAGAGGAGATAAGGAGTTTGGGGAGGGAAGGGTGAGCAATGGGAGGAATTGGGAGGGGGTGAGGGGAGTGAGTGATCTAGACTGTTCATGTATGAAGTTCATGCACAATTTTAAATTAAAAAGTAGGGAGACAACAAGAAGTGTGGCAGAGAACATTTGGGGATATTGAGAAATTCTGGCTATTCTTGTTATGATCCCTGGGTCATGACTTAGAGAGGTGGTGTTGACATTGGGGGTTTGAGTGAAGATAGAACGGTCAGTAAAATAAAAATTTGCCAGAGAGCAAATTTAGAATGATGTTTTAAAACCAAAATTTATCTTGGAAATTTGGAGCCTCCGACGCTCCTCCTCACTAATGTGATTTTTAAGCAAGCCATGCAACATTTCCAAGGTCCTCTTTTCTTGATTTTAAAACTTCAGTAATCCCCAGCTGATTTTTAAGTGTCTTTCTATTATTATACTTTTATGATTCTCTTTGAAACTTTTTGGCTGTGAAAGAAAATAGGATGACGTTTATAGTCTGGTTGCTTGAAAAGTTTCCTCAAGATATTACTTGGACATATAAGGAAGGCAACACTGGAAAAGCCTTGTGGAAGAAATGAAATTTGGATTTTCCCTGGATGAAGTCATAGGTAGAGTGAATACATGCTCTTCAGAACAGTGAAGTGATATGTTCTCTTTTATTCCAGAAGAGAGTAACACATTGTGTTAAGAGCAGATTTCTCAGAGTACAGATGCTGGACCAGGCTTTATGACTGAAGGCATGAGGCTACACACTGTCCCAGAAGCCCTCAGTGTACTTAGAGTGTAATGAGACAGTAACTACATTAGACAGTACAGTAATAGAAAATGTGAGGTGTTGAAAGGCCAAGGAAGGCAGCAGATACTCATGATGTTAGGGTATTCTTGATTTTGAGGAAATAATAGCTCACAGGCAGGGGTATTTTTGGGAAAAACACGACACCAAACTTGAGATATGTCAAGATGCAGTGATGCACTAATTGTTACCCTAAAATATTTCCATATAATGTTTGTTCACACAAAACATTTGTTCATTATGGTTGCATGAGATTTCAGTAGTGAAAATAAAATGAGACAGGTAAGAGTTTCTCATATACAGCAGCTTCCCATAGTCTTACCCTGTGCATCTGCATTAACACTTTTGAGTTTATTCTCTGAGTATATAAGGGAAACACCGAAATGATCAAGTCAGAAAGGTCATTTTCTTAAGAAAATAGTACAGCTATGTATGGGTCAGAAATGTATTTCTATACTGATTTGTATATACATAAGGAATGTACAATTGTGTGAAAGGTCACTTCAGATTTGAATTATAGCAAAATAAAATAAAATAATTTTATTTTATTAAAACACAAAGTAAAATTGAAATTATAATTGTTTAGCCATGTTTTATACTCACATTTTAATATATATTGCTTTACTTACATAATGAGATATATGCTGTATCACCAACAAAAATACTTAAGAAAATAAAACCAAGGGTTAGAGAAATGGCTCAAGGGTTAAGAGTACTGGCTGCTCTTCCAGAGGTCCTGAGTTCAATTCCCAGCAACCACATGGTGGTTTACAACCATCTGTAATGAGATCTGATGCCCTCTTCTGACCTGCAGTGCAGGCATGCATGCAGGTAGAACAATGTATAATAAATAAATAAATAAATCTATCTTAAAAAAAGAAAATAAAGCCAAATAATACAAATTCAGATTATGTAGGACGTCAGATATTTGCCTAAGATGTTTTTACAACCACATACCAATGCCAAATCCTTTACACTTGTGTTTATTTTAGTCTCTCTCTCTCTTTCTCTTTCTCTCTTTCTCTCTCTCTCTCTTATAATATATCTTATCTTGGATCAGTAGATTGGTTCTTCTAAAAAATGCAAAATAATAGGCACTCTTTTGCTACCTAGGACATTGCCCTTATATTCCACCACCCCCAGTTTAATGGGTGCATCTTATTTTTTGGATGCATTTCCCCATTTCTGTCCCAGTCAGTCATCTTTGTAACCTTTTCACCACCACCCATACAGCTTCTCCTCAGGAGCAACAGCTTCATTTCGTATTATCCAAATCCTCTGCTCAGGACTTTTTTATATCCTGAAATCATTATGATTTTATGTCATCATCCAAACTCTTTTAATTCTTTCATATACTAAAATTTAAAATTATTCTAGTTGATAATAACTATGTATTTATGTTCTTAGTTTTCTACTTCTTTGCAAAGCATGTATAAATTAAGAAAGGTTGCCTCAAGATAATTACCTTAATGTTTGTAATATTTATATTCCATTTTACTCTTTTACTTAACACAGTCTCCCCCTGGTTCATCTACCTTGTCAAAAATGGAGTTTCCTTCTTTAAGTTGACTAGTCTTCCATTGCATGCACACCAATTTTTCTTTATTTATCTTTCCACTGATGGACACTTACATTGACAAGTATAAACAATACCGCAATAAACATGGTAGTGCAAATATCTCTCTGACTCAGTGGTTCTCAACCTTTGAGTTGCAACCCGTTTGGGAGAGTCAAACAACCCTTTATTAGGGGTTGCAGATCAGATAGTCTGCATATCCGATATGTCTATTATGCTTCATAACAGTAGCAGAATTGCTTTTTTTTTTTTTTTTGGTTTTTCGAGACAGGGTTTCTCTGTGTAGCTTTGCGCCTTTCCTGGAACTCACTTGGTAGCCCAGGCTGGCCTCGAACTCACAGAGATCCGCCTGGCTCTGCCTCCCGAGTGCTGGGATTAAAGGCGTGCGCCACCACCGCCTGGCACAAAATTGCTTTTATAAAGCAGCAATGAAGATAATTTTATGGTTGGGGGGGTCACTGCAGCATGAGGAGCTGTATTGAAGGGTGAAAGCATCAGGAAGGTTGAGAACCACGGCTCTAACTCATTTCATTTCCTTGGTATTCAAGAGGGGAACTGCTAGAGCACATCTTAATGATGCACCGCCACATAGCCATATTTAGGACTTAATGGGTAATCAATCTGTATTTGCTACTGAGACTCAGCAAATTCAACAAACTCACTGAACTTTGCGTAGCAATAGAGAAAAGTGTGAGAAGGAGTCAAGGAAGGAGGAGGCGATGACTTGATGGAATGGAGTAGTATTTTACCAGGGGAAGAGTCAAACAGGATGTGAAAATCACCCCAGGAAGAGCAGACAGGAGTGTCCCACTGCTTCTGGACTCTAAGTTTCCAGTTAGGTCTACCTTAGATGTTTAACAGATGTGTTCGTCTCTTAAGTAGCTTCAAATTAATTTGAGTGAATGGAACAATTAATCTTGATTCACTGAAGCAGCAGTGTTTAAACAACAATATAATATTGATCAAATCAGTGTTCTGGATGTAACTAGAATGAGTGGGTCTGTGCTTTGCTGGAGGCAGTATTAGTGTTCCTAAAGGGAGACCAATATTTGTGACCGCTTACAATGTACCAGAACTGAGAGGAAGACACAGCAGAGCCAGCAGACAAGAAATAACAGGTTATTTCCACATAAACAATGCTAAATTGAAAAATACTGAAATTCCTTGGAAAAGCCTTAGTAATTTTGTATGTGCTGTGTACATGTATGTGTAGGGTCCATGTGTAGAGGTGCTGCATATGTGTGTGTGTGTGTGTGTGTGTGTGTGTGTGTGTGTGTGTGTGTGTGTGTGTAGAGGTCAGAAGATAACCTCAAAGTCATCCACTTTGTGTACACGTGGGTGTAGGTGGATGTATGTGTATGTGTGTGCATGTATATGTGTGTGTGTGTGTGTGTGTGTGTGTGTGTGTGTGTGTGTGTGTGTGTGTGTGTGTGTGTGTTTGAATGTAGCTGTGTCCAGGCCAGAGTTCAACATTGGATACCTTCCTCGTTTGCTTTTACCTGTATTTTCTGAGGTAAGTCTGAACCTGGGGCTTAGAGATTTCACAGAACTAACTGGCCAGCTGACTCCAAGGATACACCCTTCACTCCTTCCTAATGCCAAAAGTGCCACAAGCCTGGCTTTTCACACAGATGCTGGGGAATCCATTATCAGGTGCTTCATACTTGAAGACCAAGAACTTGATACCCAAGTCATCTGCCTAGTCCCTACTAATTTTTTTTTTGAGATAGGGTTTCTCAATAGTCCAAAACTAGCCATTTAGGCAGGGCTGGCCAGCCAGTGGGCCCCAAGGATCGGCCTCTCTCCTCTCCCCAAGTACACATCACCAGTCTGCAGTTTTCACATGGGTTCTGGGATTCAAACGCAGCTACTTGTGCTTGGGAGGCAAGCACTTTATTGAGTAATAGCCTCAGTCCCCTGAGATTCTTATTAAATTGTGAAATAAAATAATTAATGGCAAATGTACATTCCAACAGAAATAGAGATGGAAACAACTGTAAAACTTAAACGTATTCTCTGATGTTATCATATGCTATTTCAGAATCACTTGGAGAAGGACAGAAGTGGTGGTCATGTAGTGCCACACTGTGCTGGTGTTTCACATGAGCCTTTGTTTCCTTCTAAGTTTACACTAAAGCGAATTCTGTTGAACACTGGGGCATTTGTGCAGAGAGGTTAAAAGGGGTTTATAGTTTTTCACAGCTTGTAAAACCACAGTGTAGATAAAGCAATCTATTTTGCTAATAGAAAAAAAAATGACCTCTCTGTGAGAACACAGAAAACCTAAGGTTAATCATCTAAGCTAGTACCTTGAATGATACAGACCAAAGCTGCAACACTTGTGTGCCCTGGTATAGGTTTCTGGTCTCTGATGGAAAGTCCACAGTCTGATATTTGGCGCTAAATGTGCCTCAGAGAGAGCTAGGGCTGGCATGCAGAGCTCAGACTGTAGGTAAGCATTGCATGAATGAGTCACCCCTTATAATTATTCTAACATTTTTCCTCTTAAAACTGGCCTTCTTGGTTTAAAAAAAATGTCTGTAGATAAAATATTAATGCCCCAGGGAACCTATATTATAGTTTCTAATTCTTAACCAAACAAAATGTAACAGCAAAATATACATTTCAAGTTATACTTAGCATGTTAATAGAGGAACACAAAATTTAATGTTTGGGTGTATTCAATACATTTGTCATAATTATTGGAATAAAAGTATCAGGGAACAGGTATAGTGTATTTAATCAGTAGCAGAATATTAACTGTGTTTCCAAATACTCCCCTGTCGTTTTTGTGTGAATTGACAGTAACGTTCTTACAGCCCCATTGCTGGTAATAAGTTATTGGTACTCCAAAGTCAAATTCCAGAATCTCTTATAGGGAACGTTAAATTTTATATGATAGTACATTGCTTAATATTTTAAGGCTCACTGTTATGAATTCTGGAGTTTAGAACCTGTGGAGAGTGCATTAGATTTTGAATTCAGAGTCTGAGTTAACTTGGCCGTTTGTGTGAGATGTCGACACACCACAATTCCTGCATCAGTGGCAGTGTCATTACTGGTTGTAAGGGATGGGCAAATAAGGATGCTACACTCATCTATGACACAGGATAGCATTTCCACAGCCTTATGATGTGGATGAACTTGTAGTTCAACACCACCTGGTCTCATTATGTAGAGATGGCCTATATCTTTAATACCTATTACTTTGCATATTTTAATTTAGTATTCTCTTATTTGTCACCAAACTGCAGCTAAGGAAAAAAAATTTAAGAGTCCATGCAATTACTTTAAAATTCAAAACTATATATATATACACATATATTTTCACATGTTATTCTAAAAGCTCATTGGATTAAAATTTTATTCCCGATGTGTTTGGGGTGGCAGATCTGGGAGAAGGATATTGAGGAGAAAGGACACCGAGAGGTGTTGGAATTGCCCAACAGTTCTTCAGAATCTTATTAAAGGTATGAATAACTCAAAAACAATGAACTTGGTTGGGACATTTCTATTTACTCTGGGGTATCCCCCAGTGGAAATTTGGTAAAGAATAGAATGAAGTAGCATGTACTTATCCCCTCAAGGTGGGACATATAATACCCTCTAATAATGAAGTAACATTTACATTTGAAGTTGTAAGCTGCAGAAATGGAAAAAGTAGGTATAGACTCTTGGTCACTATTAAAAAATAACTATTTGTTAACTAATTTATATGTAGTTATTATTTTTCTATCTACTAGGAAGAAGGGAATAAAACCATGAATATTCTAAAACAACACATACGGTATTTTAAAAACATCTCCCATGTTCATCTAAGGAATATGCAGTTTTCAGAGAAAATGTAGCTTTTATTAATCTCCAGTTTTGAAAGTTTACTCTTTCTGAAGAAATTATTATGCTACTTATATGCACACCAAATTAAAATGAGCCATACATTTCATGTGGTTAACATGAAGCTGAATTAACAACATTATATAAATAGAATTTTGGGTTGAATAATTCCTGTTTCTGTAAAGTATTTCTATAAAAATGCCTGCTAAGATGTTAACATGGTTGAATATATGTTATTTATAGATTAGGTTATATACTTAAATAATAAATGTTGAAAAGAACAACTTATGACAGTTCTGTGAGGAGTATTTCCTAGTTTTGTGCAGTTTTTATTTCAAGAAGGAAAAATTCAAGTGCCTAGACTTAGCTTCTACACATAACAAAAATACAAACTGATTATTTTTATTGATCATAATAATTGGGCATAATTTACATGCCCAATTAGATAAGTCTAAAATTCTATGGCACAAAGTTTGGGCTTGAATATGACACTCCAACGCCCTGCTGCATTCTGAAAAGCTCCTGAAGTGTTTAGCAGAAAGTTTAAGCCACTTTCTATATTAATTTCAGTGCTGTGCCTCATCATTTGCCTGGATATTTTACATGAATTACCTCACCAAACAGAGGTTGTCAAGAAATTGGACTGTGTGGTGCCTGCAATTAAAAATCTGCTTCGCTGTTGCTGGACATGTTGTTCATGTTAGTGACCCCATGGGTCTCCCAAAGTCAGCCTTTAACATTCCAGAACTTTTACTGTGCGTCTGCTGCTGGCGTCTTGCCTCCCACCCACACAGCCTCAGCCTAACTCAATGGAGCTGATGCTAGCGCAGAAAGTGCGTCAAGATGAAGTCACATTCTGAGAAGGTGGTCGCCTTACCAGTGGGGCTGCAAAAAAAAAGAGCTTTGCAGGGAGTTTGTATGCATGTTTGTTAAAGAAAGCAGCCCATGGGTGTGGAATCTGAAAAGTAATTTCTAGATGGTATTTCTTACGTATCTTTTCATGTTATGTGTTCCAGATGGGCTTTATACAACTCAACGAGGACTTCATATTCATTGAGCCTTTCAACGATACAATGGCCATTCTAGGTCACCCACACCGTTTATACAGGCAGAAAAGGTCCACCGAGGGAAAAGTCGGGGAGAAGTCAGCTCTTCACAACCATCACTGTGGTGTCGTTGCAGGTAACCTTCCCCGAAAAGACTTAATGTGCACTGTGAAATGAGTTCTCTGAAGCATCCTTTCTCTGCCTCTCTACATTTCCGTCTCCTGGTGAACACTCCCCCTATCTACCCTTGATCTCTTGATTTCTTTGTTATTCTCAGTTGCTTAATAGAACTTAGATATGTCCATACTAGGTGTATTGTTTAATGTTTTCATGAGGCACTGTACTTTAATATCATGAGTTGGAAATTCCAAAGCTCTTCCAAGATCAGCATCTGATGTAACTCTGCCATGCTCTTCAGTTGGGAAGTCTTTCTTACTGGGCCCTTTGCACTGCCCTGGAACAGAAATGACTGACAGACTTCTAGACTTCTGAATGAATACTGTGAGCTCAAAGCTTTACTCAGTCTACCTCCAGAAGAACTCCATGACTAGACGCATCCTCCGTGTTCTTTTAAACTCATCTCAGTGCTGTCTTGGAAGATCTGCAGCAGGACTAGGAATGGAGATAAAAATGTATCCATTTAATTCGTTCTCTGTATCAGAATACAGGACCTTTAGAAGGTCCCAGTCATTCCAGTCATGAAATTCCCATCATGTTCCATCTGCCACTTCCCAAGAATAATGATCTCACTCTTTTGTTTACTTTCCTATGACCTTTACACAGAAATCTGTGATATTTGCGAGAATGGAAGAGGGACAAATGGATGCCATGGTCAATGTCAGAATAAAATCTTCCCCTAAGACAGGTCTTTTAGACATTTAATGCAGCCACCTCAGTGAGTAGTCACTTACCTGAGAAATATTTTTATTATAATGTGGGAAAATATAAATTTTAGAAGGATTTAAACTCAATGTAATGAGTTTCAAATAGACTCATGAGCTTGCATTTAAGTGTTAATGTAGTTGATGTACATAAATTCTAAAATGAACTGTGGTATCCGAGGCTAGGTTTATGAAATGTGACAGTAAGCTGTATTTGCAGAGACCACAGCTCTCTAGGGTGTTCATTTTAGAGAAAAAAAATGATATTCTTTGTGTAGGATCTATTTCTTTAATATTAATCATAAATTCTGCTTTCTTTTGTGAAAACTCATTCTGTATAGGAAAGGATCTATAGTGATTTGCTGAGACTCTATTCATACCTGATTGAGCATGCCGGATAAGACCATGTTGTGAAAGACAAGGCCTCTTCTCTATTTTAGGAATTTCTAATTTAAAAGAGATATAGAACAGAATGAAAGAGCATTGTGGACAAAAGAAGAACAGGTTTAGTATTTGAAACTAAGAACAATAGCAATAACTTGGAAGTAGTCTGTTTAAGACGATCATTCTGGATAGTCATCCTGAAATCTACACTGTATACCTTCTGCATCCTGATGAGCCCCAGCCTTTAATTACCCATGTTAGCTAAGGACACAGTGTAGGCTTTGTGGGTCACTGTTCACCAAGGCACAAATTCTAGAGAGTCCTTGTGTTAATAGGTTAATAAAGCATACATGCATGATTCATGTTTGGCAAAGACTACTCACAATGTTCATGATATACATTACATAGTACATATAATATGCATAATATATTGACCTATTTGGATAAAAGACTTGCATGCAAGGACAGGAAGCTGTCAGCAATCAGATGATTTGTGGAGCTTACCTATATTGGGGAGCTCAGTGCCTGGAAAGTATTTTAAAATTAGCCACATGTGAAATGTATTTATTTTCTTTCACTCATGCATCCACTATTGCTTTTTTCCTTGTCCTTTGAGCCTACACATTAATACAGTAATGTGACTTAGGTTTGCATAGTGTTTCAATATTCTTACAAAATAGAACTTTAAGATTTATTTCAGTGTGGTCTCTCTATCACTCCTTTCCATTATGTAAATGTCATAGGTAGATTATGTGTCTTTGCATTGAGTATATGAATTAATGTTTTGCAGAAACTTTCCTACCCCTTTCATGACATCTTGTGTTCTTTTTTAACTTAATTTTTTTGGTAATTTCATCTATGAACACTATATTTACATAATTTTGACATATCTCTTTCCCCTTTGAACTCTTCCCAAATCCTCCCACAACTTCAAGACCTGTTCTCTTTAATTGTTATTTTTACCTGCATATATATGCACACACACATATATACATATATAAGTATAACATGCTGAGTATATTTGATGTTGCTCATATGTTTATATTTTAAGACTGACCACTAGGATTGAATATCCCATCAGGGGTTTGTCCATGGAGAACACTGATTCTCTCTCTTTTGGCAGCCATTAATTGTCTGTATTTCTTCATCTAGCAGTTAGACCTTGTGAGATTTTCCCACCTACGTTGTCATGTCAACTGGTGTTTTCATTATGCAAGTACTATTTAGTATATCCTATTATTGAGATTTCATTAATTGGTACAATGCTGCGGGCCGCAGGAATACATCATAAGAACCCAGCTGGTTATGGCAAAGTCACTACCTGGAGGCATCAAGGATTTCCTCCAAAGGAAACCAAATTCCAAAGAGCTCTTGGTGTTACTTGGCTTGTTATATATCAGCTGTCTTCTGTTATGAAAATCATGTGTGCCTTCATAGTTTTCCCAATTGACTCTTCCCTAAGAATGGCTAACAGTGTGGACTGATCACTCTCTGGACATACACATTCCAGGTATTTGGAGAACAGCCTCAGGCTTTCTCTGAAATCAGATATCTCCCTTGGCCACTTTCAAGGACTAGCAGTAATAAGAGTCCACATGCAAGTCTCCTGATTTAAGGTAAATTCCACAAGGAGACACCACCTAGGTCAGGTGGGAGTTAAGTAACAGCTTTACACAATTTAGCTTGGACCCCCCTTTCTTACAGCCTTACTAACTTTATAGACCTCTAACTCCTTACCGAACCACTACTAGGAATAGTTAGATAACCTTCTGCGCTGACAGCTATGCTCAGTCAGAACCCCAGTTCAAGCCTCCCTGTAATTATCATCATTGGCAGCATCCGGCCAGGTCCATCCCCTGATGGAGTAAAGTACCTTATCAGAGATACCTCCGTACTTTCTAAGAACAGACTTTAGCATCCAGGCTACCCATTTGAGAAGGCCTGGCGGATGTGCCAATTAAGCTTTACTTCCTGCTTTCCCAAACCTTACCTCTAGTTCCAGATCTCCCTTTAACTATCACCAGAGGCATCTAGCTGTACACAGGTTGCCTAGTGACTGAGCACACTTTCCCCCACCCTGCAGAAAAACAGCAGATAGCTTGGACAGATAGGAGCCACAGAAAAAAAGAAGACAGTTTTATTTTCTCCCATTGACCTAGCAACTTGTAGATTCTTAACATTTTCTACTAATCACATTTAAGACTATAGTTGAGCACATAAGATTCCCTCTTCTTAGATATTACCTGAATTTAGCCTTTAGTTAATTCATTTCCCCATTGGTCACTTCCCTTTGGGGTTGCAAATGATAATTAATGGTTATTGCCTCTCAGTGTGATTCTTATCACCCCTCCGTTTGACCCTGGAAGCCTGGCTTTATATACCAGGACTTCCAGGGCACAAGGGACGGAGAAGAGAAAAGAGTATGGAAGAACTAGATGGGTAAGAACTTGTGAGGAACAAACTGAGATGGGGAAGAACTAGATTGAAGGGCTAGAAGAGAGTACTAGAGGAATGAGATGGAAGATGAGGAAGAGCCAGATGAGGGAGTACTAGCTGGGTAAGAACAAGCTGAAAAGGACCTAGATGAGGCAGAATTAAGATGAGAGAATTAAGATAGAACTTAGATAAGTGTAGAGAGAAATCAGCCAAGAAAAGAGCTAGGTACAAGAACAGAACTGAAGCTGGGTATAAAGGATGTTATGCCAGAGGAATTAAAGCAAGTAGACTGTAGAGCTCGGTGTGCTGAGATTCTATTTCCCAAAAATAGTCTTCGCCGTTAGTAGTTCTCTCTCCTGAGCCCCTGGGATGTATATTAAGGCTGGTCCTGCTAATATTATACAAGAGTACAGCTTCCTTGATATACACATACATATTCATGCACACACACACACACACACACACACACACACACACACACACACACACACAATACCTGCCCTTAGAACAGGCATCCTGGGGCCTCTGGCTCTTCCAACCTTTTTGTCCCTTGATCTGTAACGTACGCTAAGCCGTAGGCGTAGGTGTTGTATTGTAGAGTAGTTGGGCATCTCACGCTCGGTTCATCTCTGCCTTTTGACCAGTTGGGGCTTTCTGTAATGGTCACCATTTGCTGCAAAAAAGGAGCTTCTTTGATAAGAGGTGAGAGCCACACTCACCTGTGGGCATAAGGATCATTTAGAACGCAGTTAGGAAGTTCACTGGTTTTGAAAAGTGGCAGTGGTAGGTTCTCCTCAGGATTCCATGGCTCATCAGTCATGAGCAGTTGGCTTGGATTATAGTAGTAGGAATAAATTCTATCCTTCTAAGTGTTCTTTAAGTTCAGTGAGACAGCTACAGGTTACCTGCAAGAAATAAATGTCACTATTGTACCCTTGTGGATGTCTTACTGGGATGGTCCTTGTTTGGGTCGTAGATGTCACAACTGGGTCAGACTGTGGATTGCTTTTTCCCTTTGGCAGCTTGCATATTAAAATATAATATGAAAGAGAGGGGGATAGAAGAATTTAAAGTCAGAGGCATCAGGTTCGAAGCCCACCTTTAATCACCCACCAATTGGTAATCAGTGAAATGTGTAGTTTTAAATCTGTCTTCTGTATTGACACTGCAAAAATGAGTCAGCTCACAATGTTGCAGAGCTAACTGACAACATTCCTATTTCTAAGAGGTGAATAATATATTATTTTAAAAGTGAGTCCATCAAAACTTGTATTGTACAATGGTAAGTGTGATGAGAATCTCAGTTCATAGCATTCCTTCAAGTGCGGAGCTGGGCAACACGAATGCTGTGCAGGAGCGAAGACAATGAACTGTGAGGTCAAGGGTCAGCCTGCCTGTGTCCGCACCACCAGGTTACACTTCTTACATCAGTGAACTTGGGGAGCTTATCTCTCGAAAGAGCCATTTACAGTGTGCAAACTGGGAACAGGATACCTGAACCGCAGCGCTCTTCTCAGTATTAAATGTGGTTACATGGGAAAATGAAAAACGTATGCACAGGTTTTTTATTTTTTATTTTTGAGATGTTAATGGGGCAAGAACATTTTGGGCAGAAGAAACAAAATACAGGAAAATGTAAAGGCTTGAGAAAGCATCAGCCAAGGGGGCTGAAGCCAAATTCCTGTACTTGATGACATACAGTCCTGGAAAAGTAGCTGTGCACTGGATAATGATGGCACTCACATGCTCTTCAACAGACACTGTCAATTTATTTATTTACTTATTTATTTTTAAAGATTTATTTATTTTTATGTGCATTGGTGTTCTGTCTGCATTGTATGTCTGTGTGATGTTGCCAGATCCCCTGGAACTGGAATTACAGACAGTCGTAAGCTTCCATGTGAGTTCTGGGAATTGAACCCAGATCCTTTGGAAGAGCAGCCAGTGCTCTTAACTGCTGAGCCATCACCCCAGCCCAACACCATCAATTTATAATGCTTAACACTGGAGAGTAAATTTATTATCATGCCTAGGACTCTGTAAGGAAAAAATGGACATTTATGGGATTGAAAATCAAACTCAGAGCTGGATAAAGAGATCATCTCTACTCCTAGAGCTTAATCAACCAGGCCACTATTGAAGCAGTTCCAATACTCTATCCAGCACGGCTGTGATGACTATCAGTGTTGGCAGGCGGTAAGGGGACACACACTTTGTGTTTTTCTGCATATTACCCAATTGCTTCTCTAATGAGAAGTGTGCAGCAGCAGCAGCAGCAGCTGTGCATACAGCAATGTGCGTGGGTGCAGAAATGAATCTGAAGATTGAGGAAAGGAGGAATGAGCTAAGCAGCGATGTCGACAGTGACAACATCAAAGGAGCAGACATAATAAAAACTTGCTTCAACATGCATGGCTTGCACACACAATGGCTAAGGCTGTAAGAGGGGCTCTACCGTGGAGTTGACTTATTAAGGAACATAGAATGTTACAGATAGTTGGTTAAAATGCAACATGTAAAAAAGGAGAGTGGAAGCTGGCATATTGGGACTCTCACAGTCTGGGAAAGTAAATGGTCTACCAGTCAACACAGGGAAGAAGCCCTCTTTGCTGTGTTCAGTCCCCAAGTCTTGTTTCAGTCTCTCTGATTCTCTTGCTGCTCTGTCTTCTTGGAGTGTCTTCTGTATTTACTTACTGGCATATAGACATTTTCCAGGAAGTTATGTTTGCTTTTTATCTATAATTTCACTTACTTTATGAGGATGATAGAAGTCAGATTGGTGGATTCAACTTCACATTGATTAATTACAAATTCTATCTCCATTCCAACTTCTGTCCTGATTTCCAGGTGTATACTAGCTCCTACTCAGATGTTTATCTTAGTAAATCTGAAGTCGAAACTATCATAAAAGAATACATTTTCTTCATGGTTAAAGTTAGCTTTGTAGTTATAATCTTATTTTAACTTTCTATTAAAAAATGGCATAGAGATTCTTTATAAATTATAATAGTTCAGTACCTTTTTCATTCCTTGTGTTATACATTTCATCTTAACACTAATTACATGTTTTTTCTGTAGTTGAAATTGCTTTATTGTCAATTCTAGAAAGTCTCTGGAGGCCTTTAAATGAATATCTTTTATGATAATTCTTAGTGTTTTTAATACAGGGTGGAGAAAAACAGTTTTAATGCATTTTATGATTGCCCATGATCTGATGAGCCCAGGAGAGAAATCAAGCAAATCAGAAAACACCAGCCAAGGCCAAGTAGCTTTCCTTTAGAGTCAGAAATAAAGTTGTCTCCTTTGAGAGGAGAGTCAAAAGCAGAGCCATAGCACACAGCTTCCTGACAGAGAGGAGCCAGTATTGACAGAAAAGGGTGACATTGGGGAGATGAGTGGGGGAAGAGAGGAATGGTTTAGATGTTCTGGGTGTATTCGAACTTACAAAGCTTTGAAACACTACACGAGAGTTTGTTGTCGTAGGGAAAGCTGGGGTGCTTGGTTTAATGCAGAGACAATTTGTTAAAGAATGAATTGAGTAGTCATCTGTTCACACTCATCTGTAATGTTCAAAACTCCTAAAATTCCTTACAGGGATACCTATAGACCATGAAAGCAGATTTTTGTATACACTGATAATCCTTAGATTTTGGCAGGTTGTATGTGAGGGAAATGCTATGTCCTCTTGTCCTCTTGTGGAAGTCTTTGTGTGGTGATGGATACAGACAACCAAGAGAGCAGAATACATCATAAGTACGGTAATAGTTGTTTATAATGAATAATTCATAAGAGGTACCTTTTGAGGATAGTGAAAGACCCTTGTAATAGTTGCAGGGAGGCTGTAAGTTGCTATAGTAAATGATAGTGGTTCAAATTAGATAGCAGTCTGTGTCTCCAACATGTTACAGTTCAAGTTTTCAAAGAGCCAGGGCAAGATAGTAAGTAGGATATGTGACGTCATCCATTCTTCTCACCTTACTGTTTCCCATGCCCTTCCCAGTGTTATCCCCTGTAATGTATACCTGAACTCACTACACTTTGTCGATTCTAGCCCTCTGGATGGAACTGAGAGAAAGAATGACAAGAACTTTTGTTTCAAAGATGATCTAGGAATCACATACACCAGTTCTCCTCATATTCTGCCCTGGAACATCTAGCTGGATGGTCACACAGTTGAACATTAGGCTGAACAATGGTTCTGGTTGGACAGTCCCAAACCAGCCAAGTGATGGCATCGCTGGGGAGAGGGTGGATAACCTGCAGGTAGTTAACTGTCAATCACAACCTCCCTAAAATCAATGAAAGGGTAACAACCAACAGAAACAGAAAATGTGGAAACATGCCCAGAGTGAATGATGTTCTGTGTTTTATTTATTGGATATTTCCATATTTATCTTGTCACAGTAGTGAATGAAGGTTTCACAGCATACAAAGTTTCTCATTTCCTTTCAAGGTCAGTGATGTTAAAAAATATGAGAATACACACAGCTTTTCATGACCCATTTATTAGGTATTGGTTCTGGCAAGATAAAATCTCTTCATAAATAATAAACTTGAAGGAATTTTCCCAGCTAATACTTGCTATAAGGTAGATTTGACTCTATAACTATAGGTATAATTTATACTCCAGTTGAAAAAACCACACAGTAAATTTTTAAGTGTCCTAGACTGGAAAATACTTTTGAACCTAATTTCCATTCTTATCCGTCCCTTGGGACTTTGATATTCATTTCTAGCACAGTTTTGATTGCATAAAATGTGATCTTATCAACAGATTCTTCTTCATGTGCCCACTCTTGTTCTTACCTTGTTAGATGTTACCATGTTCACTTCTGGTGCATACAGGACATTTGCTTTTATTTTCATAATATGTTCATTAGTTTAGTCAACTGACTTTATATGATAGTCAGGTAAAACTTGTTTTATTGAGTAGATATTTAAATTTCTATTATTTCAAGAAAAAAGAGAAGCAGTAATTATAGATAACTAAAACCAGAGAGGTCACTAGCTCTTGCCTTGGCATTTATTTCATCTTAAATCTCGGAGCTGACTTGGGTGTCTAGAAGGTAACACTCAAGGGGACCAAGTAGGTCAAATAATTAAAGATATAAATGCATCCTGAAACTGTGCAATGTTAGTGGTAGAATAGATGGTAAGATGGAGTCATAGACATGTATATCCCAGTTGTGTTTGCTCCTAGTCCATGTTCAAGGTCCTGCTGTCTAACTCCAGGGCTTGCCAGTCTGCAAACGGCCTCAAACTCCCTATTCTTTTGTAATTGGCTTCTTTTTACAGCATAGCCTGAGTTTTGAGATCCATCCAAAGATATATATTATAGCAATTGTTTTTTTTCCATTTTATCCAGTATTCCAATTTTCATTAAATAAATAGGCCAAAGTTTGATCCATTAGACCGTTGATAGCCTATGTGAACTATTAAGAACAGTGCTGTTCTAAATAATATGCACATACCTTGTGTGCAATTCCAATGGAGGTATTTGAGAAATGATCATTGTAATGGTATGTGTAACTTCATGTTAGTAGACCATGAAAATCAGCTTTTTAGTATGTTTATCCCAAATTGAACACCAGTATATTTTGTGTTGTTGTTATTTCAGTACAGTCTTTGGAAGTGTGAAGACAAACACCCAAATTCAATCAGCAATTTTTCGTGGCTGTTACATATGGAACTGTTTTGAATATGCATCCCATACATGTGGATGTTCAGTTATCTATCCTGCATTCCTATCAACATTCATTGTTATAAGTCCTTTAATTTATTCATTCATTTCCATTTGCTTTTGATTTTCATGTTGCCAAACTAGGTTGAAGCCTCTCTTGTACGTAAATTTGAGATTTAAAGGTTTTTGTTGTTGTTGTTTTTGTTTTTGTTACCAACAACTGCTCAAGTCTGTTTTCTGTGTTTCAGTTTGGTTATCTTGTATTAAATTAGAACTGTTCTTCATTTACATAATCTGGAAATATATAGCAAATGTCTTCTTCCACTTTGGGACATTCTTTTCTCTGTGTCCATGGCATTATTTCATAAACAGAAGTGGTTAATATTTTATGGTTAAACTTATAAAAGTATGTTTTCAGTTGCCACTGTAATTCAGGCACATTTGAGGAATTGTTATCACTTTAAGGTCTAACTTTTATACACATGATGGGAGGTGGAGTCAAAGACTTGATCTCATTCATGATGATTTAGTAATCAGAGCATCTGCCTGGGATGTGCACAACAGTAATTCTAGGTACTTTTTACAAGCAGACCTTTCTTTTGTCATCAGGGTAAAAAAAAGTCACTAATATTTTTTGTTTCGTGTGGACTCTGTTAGAAATTGTACTGATATGATTTTTATAGGCATAAACCATCAATAACAGTAGGAAGAAGATTGCATTAAAGTTTACTTTATAGGTTGGGGAAACTGAGGAGGACTTGGAGACAAAAATACCTTAATTCAGCAGAATTGACACATCCGAGCACTACTCCAAAGTCCTCTGAGATTCTGTCTTGTAAGACTTTACTCGATGTTGCTTTCTATGATGAATGATCAGTGTAACAGATACACCAAAAAATTCATTTCTCTGTTGCAGATAAAGGAAGACCAAGGTCTAAAAAACCCTCAGAGAATAGAAGAGAAAAGCGGTATTCATACAAATTGCCCCAGGAATACAACATCGAGACTGTAGTGGTGGCAGATCCAGCGATGGTTTCCTACCATGGAGCAGATGCAGCCAGGAGATTCATTCTGACGATCTTGAATATGGTAGGCAAACCTTACTGTGTATAAAAAGGTTTTCAAGAGAACTCTGAGTGGATTTGAATCTAAGAATATTGTTTTGTAGCACTGGGCATTGAAACAAGGGTTTCAAGTTCTCTAAAATTTAACTCATCCCTTTCTTTCTTTAATATGAGTAGAAATGTGATTTGATGTCTTAGGCACATAAAATTGATTTGTCTCCAATGAAACAGCAAACAATTACCCAGACATTGCTTTATTTTAAAACCGTTGCTGCTAATTTTGAAATGGCAAAACTCGTAATTTTCTTTTCTTTCCCTTTTCTGTTCTCTGCTTCTGCCTTTATTATCTGTCTTTGAAAGACATTGTTGTAGTATAGCAATGTTGTAGTATTGGTTTATGAGCATGGTTCTAACACAAATGTTATAAAATAATTATAGGGTGGAATAAGAATGAATTTTGTCAAACCACTTAACTTAAGGATGTATATAATTTTAAATAGTAGGTATGATTCCAGTTGAGGAGTAGACCCTAACATCTATTACATAAAATCTAAGCAGGCTGACTCCCAGGAAGCTAAATATGATTGCCAACTTCTGGTGTGCAGAAAAAAGTTGGTGTCTAGTGCCTTAGGGATGATTATCACCACAGTAATCCTTTGACAGATTTCACTGGGCAAACTTTCTTCAAGGGAGGATCAGAAAATGCTAATGAAGAGTGATTTTTTACAGAAGGGGAAACAGAATAGACTGAGTAGATTTTAGGGTCATTTGGCATTTCCCTCCTCCCTAGTGGACAGATTGTCTTACTTTAGACTCTTCTGCCCTTCTTCATCTGCATTCTGAGAGTCTACTAGCCTTGTCCTGAGTCAGCTTGGCAGCCTGATTTTAGTCTCATCCCTGTACTAAGATTTGTAGAAACACAACTTTGCTGTGTCCAGCCATTATGTTTTGTAATACCTATTAAATAAATTTCAAGTGAAAAAAATGAATGTATGATACCACATTAAAAAATTGTGTTGCCTACCAGTTTTTAAAATATGATTTTTATACTGAGTTGAAATTTTCTCCATTTTGGGCCTTGAATGAAAGTTTTCCTTTTATTTTAGGAGTTTTAATTTTTATTTGCTTTTAGGTCTTTAACCTTTTCCAACACAAGAGTCTGGGTGTGCAAGTCAACCTTCGTGTGGTGAAACTTATTCTGCTCCATGAAACACCAGTAAGAAAGTTTTCAGTTTTGATTCAATCATGTGGGTGAGAAATTGTGTTCAGGAACTTTTAAGTGGAGAGAATTTTAGGAATATTCTTTTATTGACTCAAAATCCAAAAATACCCACTGAATCACTTTTTATTTTATGTATACTTTATACATAAAACTGGCCTTTGGTTTGGGTTAATCCCTCAATTTTATTTGAAAAATGGAATGTTCTTAGTTTCCAAGGATCCTAACAACAAACCTTAACTTTCCAAAATGTAATTCGAAGTTATTTTAAAAGACAGCTTTCTCATAGTACTTAAACATATGTGTTGAAGGTATTTTCTTATCTGTATTACAGCTGAAATGGAGAGTAGTCTATGGCATCACTCTGGCTAATTAAAAAAAAAACTAATTAAAGACTACTTTAGAAAAATTCTTTTCATAAATTACATAATCAGCTGCTTAAATGTTCCATTGTGCCCTTTTGATTTTCATGGCTGTGATATTATTACACCTTCACAAATTTTACCTTTTTTTTGTTTGTTTAATGTGTTTTGTTTGAGGTCAGGATAAATTAAGACTAATTGCCTCCCACGTTTTATATAATTTCACATTCAACTGTCTGCATTAGTAATTTCGGATGTTGCCTTAGGACCCACGCATCGGTTAATTAGGTATATCTGAGAATAATCTTACTGGAAAATGAAAGCCACCTCTGTTGTAGGCAGATCTGTATATTGGGCACCACGGAGAGAAGATGCTGGAGAGTTTTTGTAAGTGGCAGCATGAAGAATTTGGCAGAAAGAACGATATACATTTAGAGATGTCGACAAGCTGGGGAGAAGACATTGCTTCAGTGGATGCCGCTATCCTTATAACAAGGTAAGATTTCCAAAGCCAATTAAATTGCCTTCTTAATTCAGCAGCTCTGCTGCTCATCACATCCTTTTCTCGGTACAATGCTTTTGTTTTAGGATCTCTTGGCATAATGATCTTAGTCTACTCCCTCCATTTATCATTGATTTCTCAGAAGTTTAATATTAGGTCGATACTCTGTTGAAAAATATTCTTCAGTTTACTTTAAAAAAATTGCTCCCGACTGCTGATATCAAAGATATAGCACTGATGAGAGTATCTTAAAACTAAGGAATTTCAGTAGAGTTTAAGTACTATGAGGATATACTATATGTTTTTCAGCCACCACCATACAAAGTTAACTTCTTAAGTAGAATCCAGTAAGTTATACTTTTTCTGGGTCTATCTGAGAAAAGATTGTCTGATGTATCTCTAGCTAATTAACTGTGAACTGTGAGTACTTAGCGTAAACATTTGTAATGTAACATTGTAAGTTAGCTTGTAATGTAACATTGTAAGTAAGCTTGTAGCTTTGAAAACGTGGAACAAGTATACAACAATATGTCCTGTGTCTGTTCTCTGTATCAACAATTGTCAATGATATTGTTTTGCTTCCAAGCAAGAGCTAACAGAAAATTCATTGTGTGCCAGCGATTTAATCTGAGGTCATCAAAATTATCAAAATTTCATATCATATCAGTGACAGCAATATTACAAGTTGTTTGATAAAGACCTGTGGAATTAATGGTATTTTCTTATTAATTAGACTCAACAATTCTAGCAATAACCCTTTTGTAAAGAAAAGCTGTATGCAAGAACATTGAGTGGACTTCCACTTCCAGCTGAGTGCATGTAGCTGATTCTGGACTTGTATAATAAATAGGCATGAAACATGAACATTTAGGTGGCAACTATTTGTAGTCATTGGAGTATATCCTTTAAAGAAGGAAAATGTACTAGGGAAGTCCCACAGTTAACCCAGCTCTCCATTTGAGGACAGTTTCTCGACTGGTAGATAGATTAGTTAGGATCTTGGTCGGTTACCAGCGTGTTTCTGAGACTATCAGAGGTCAGAGTCCTGTACATAAAAAGGTGCCTAGGGAATGTGTCCTTGTCATCTGTACAGATAGAGTCTGTTCCAAATTTACAAGAGTGGTTTTGCTATGGTGTTCAGATTTTTAAAACAATGGTGATACTTGGGTGGAGTCAGGCTGCAAGCATGAGGCAATTTTGATACCTTTTCATCACTCTCAGTATTTATCTAAGAAATACAGGAAAGTGTGTCATCAGCCTGACAACCCAGGAGGATCTGTTCTGACCCAGCGCGATCTTTGATGTGTAATGGAGACTATGTTTTCCCCATTTATGGGACCTTGAGAATCATCTCAGGCGTTTGATAGACCCTCCATCGGGGGAAATAACACAAACAAAAACAAAAAGCAAACAATCCCCCCTGCAAATGCTTTCTTTGACAAGATTTGCCTCGGCTATGGTGTCTCTTCACAGCTATAGAACAGTGTAGTGGGTAGCCATTCCAGCTTTGATCTGGAAGTTCCAACCCCCATTGAGACTTCGGCAACTGTCACGCCTACAAGGCGGGGCCAAGGGAGGCGCCGGGGGACCCGAAATCTGGATAGGCGGGCGCTCTCTCTGTTGCGGGACCCTGGACTGGAGAGGTGGACCGAGCAGAGCTCCAGAGAACACCGCTGGACTGTGATACACCTTCCCCAGACTCCGCGACCTACCTATTCCTTAATTTGTAAGTTACGCCATTAAATAAATCTCCTTTTAACTACGTGGAGTGGCCTTAATAATTTCACCAATAGAACAGAGACTAAGACATGTACCTGCCTTTAAATAAAATGCAGAATAAATCTTGACAGCAATTAATAACCCAGGTTTACTCCTTGAAATAAGCTGTCCGGAAATAGATTTACACAGCTCTGAGCAACACATAATTCAACCAACATAATTCAACAATGAAAAAATAATCTATTCCTTAAGTGATACTTAGATCTACTTTACACAAGAAATGAATGACAGCAGTCCTTAAGAACTTACATAATGCTAATTCACGTCAGACTCTAGACTTACACATGACAGGTACAGCTGTGGGTGCCGGAGTGAAAAACAGAGAAGGAAAATCTTCCTGAACAGGTGGAGGATGATGACTTCCCAAATACAAAAGTAGCACTAATCAGAATAAAGCAAATGCTAGTTGCTTTGTTACTCTTCTGTCTTTCTTTCTCCTGCTGTCACAGAATATGTGGTAGGGGAGTGAGGTGGGTCTGGAGAGAGCAGTGGGGATAAACAGGATCAAAACACAATATTGTACTTTGCGTTGTACAAATATCTGTTTGCAGGAATGTTGCACAAAACTCTCAAAGAACTGGTTAAAAATTGAAAAAGTTATATTATACTAAGAAACATAAAACCAACCACTTTAGACTACAACGTGGTTTTCAAGTTAACCATTGAAAAATATATACCTTATCAGGTTTTAGATATTTAACCAAAAATATGACAAGGTTTTATTACTGAAAACTTATCATTGAACGTTTGTGTGATAAGAACTATTCCAATATCTATTGGCAAGTGTATGTATCCATGTGATTAAAAACTCTTAAGATCAGAACCTAGCACTTACAAAATCATAGATCACACCTTCTCCATCATTGTATTTCATTAATCTTTCTTATTTCAGGTCTGTTTTCCTTAGCATTGAATCTACACCCCTTTCAAATGAATAACTCCAGCAGACGCACGTATTTTTCAGAATTCAGTTGCTTCTATTTAAACATTTCTCATCATCATTACCAGAATTTACATATTTCATTGTGAACTGAAGCAGAAGCACACTTAGCCCCTTTGCTTAAATGAGTGAAAGAAGCTATTGCCCTTAGATGGGTAGAGGTGTTATTATCAAGGGCTGTGTCCACTCACTGATATTTGTTTCAGGCCCCATTACTACAGTAGCTCTTCCATACATGCAGGCCTCTTTCTCTTCCTGATACAAGATGGAATTTACTAGTGTTATTTTTTATAATTACCTCCCTTTGGAAGAGTTTATGTAAAAACATATGCCATTTTAATGAGCAGATGAATAATGGTGGCACGTGTATAGCTAGTGTATTGAAAGCAGAATATTTACTCAGTTATTAAAGGAATTCCCATGTGCTACTTTATAGTTTTCTCTACACGTGGCACAGTCAGCATCTGCACATATTAATTTGATCTGGCTTATAACCTCATATAAGAAGAATTATCCTCCTGAATTCGTAATTCATTTTGATGCTTTTGCTTAGTAGAATGTTTTTGATACCCTCTCTATGCTATTTCACCCATTGATAGCTTGATGCTACTATATTTGACTATTTGAAAATGTTAAGTGGATACTCTTTTCCTTTTTATTATGTTGTAAATACCAGGCCTTATAAACAAATAGATTTGGGGGAACAGTATAGTCCAATGTGAATTATTTAGTAAAAATGCAAATCAGTTTGCTTAGAAATAAAATATATACCAGTGGATTATTATTATTCATTATTTCATGTTCGTTACTTATTTTCTGGTTTGTTTTCTCAACATGAAGTTGATAAAATGTGAAAAGAAAATAATATGTGTTAGAATGATTAAGAGCGAGAAAAAGGAATATGAAAATTGTATATAGAAAGTATTCCAAAGGAAATATTTCAAATTTAAAGTGAGGTTAAACTTGTGAGACAAAGCACACGATGACAAAATACATATATCATAGGAAATAAATTGGATTCCAGAACATAACAACATTTTAACCTCAATTAGCTCAGTTATAAACATGTAAGTAGTGAGCCTAACACTACGTTTGATCCATAACAAATACATAATTAAAATAGGTACTAGTATTTTCTTATTACTGATGCCAATATTAAAGAATAGAGAAAGGATTATACAGAGGCAAAGATGGAAGCAAGTAGGTCTGTAGCATGAGTCATGCCTGCAGACATTGGAACTTTCTCCGTACCTCTGCAGTGATTTTCTTTAACCCAGTGCTTTCATACAGATTTGGAGCACAACTTGATTCTTATGGCATGGAAGCATGTACCAGGAGTCCTAACTACTGTGGTGCCAAAGGGAAAGAGTCCCCTGAACTCATGTGTTAGAGTTCAGCCTGGGCTGCACAGGGAGATCTCTCAAAAGCACACAAAACTTCCCACATTGATTATGTAAGCATAATTACAGGAATTTACAGTCAATGTCAGGGACTGGTGAGCTCAAGGGATTCAGTTTCCTACAAAAAAAAAATGCAACTGATACTTTATATCTGAAGGAATAGTTCTCTCTTTATCAATAAGTGTTTCCAGATAGTTTACTTTTGTAAAAGGAAAAAGCCATATCACACACCTTTATGTGGTCTGTAGATTTAACTCTGTAGGTAAAGTACTTGTTTAGCATGACTAAGATTCCCTGGGTTTCCTCTTCACTTAGCTGATTGTTTCCTCTGACATCCGTTTGCTGATTGTTGGCCTTGAATTCTGGGAAAATGGAATCCTATTCAGAAAGTCCTTTCCTGCAGTTACATTTTGTAGGTTCCTGTGTTTGTGTCTAGCAATTTCAGTATTTCAGGTGTCCCATGAAGGTCTTTGATCCACTTGGATTTGACTTTTGTACAGAGTTGTAGATATGGGTCTGAATGGACTCGAAGCAGATTTCAACTGGAGTTTCAAAGAAGAACATCAAATTATTAAAAAATGGAAAGAAAAAGAAATAGAGGGAACACCTCCAGATGCCTATGAAGCCAGTATTGCTTTCATACCCAGACTAGGCAAAGATATAACAGCAACAAAATCTGTAGGTCAAAATCCCTGATAAATATCAGTTCAAAACTCCTCAATAACTAACTACCTCTCACCATTATTGCTCTTTATAGCCTTCCCTAGTCAGGCATATGGGTGCTCTTAATAGAATATATATATATTCATATATATTCAACAAACATAGATTATAATTAAAACTACCTGCTTGGCTATGTACATAGGCAATAGAACACAAAATAGGATTCACATTTCATTCCTATTGCATAGTACACATTTTCCTTAAAATTCTGTTCTAAGCCTTTGTTTGTCCTTATATGTTTCTCGAAGAAAGATTTTAGTGTATTTTCATCAGGTAATGCATAGTTTCATGTTCAAATTTTAAAGTGACTTTTACTTAAAACTGTATTTTCACAATATAAATGTACCCTCATAGTAAAGTTGAATAAATATATTTACATCTTAACTTGTGACATTTGTTACACAACTCTTATGTCTCTCTCTTACTGGAAGTTAGCATATATCATGCTATGAGTATGTACAGAACACCTTCTTCATGGTGTGCACACATTTCTGCATTTGTTTCTTTCACCTTAAATATATCTTCGAAGTATTTCATGGCATGCATTTTATCAGGCACACTAAGCCCCCCACTGAATGTCTCCTGGCCCTAATCTTAGAACCCGTGAACTTGTTATCTTAAATACCACTAGGAACCTTGCATGTATGACTAAATTCAGCATCTTGAGTTGGGGAGGTTACCCAAGATTTTGCATACAGACCCAGTGTGCAATCACAAGAGCCTTAAAATACTAAAGAAGGAAGAAGAGTTTTTGACTCATCAAGCCTGAAAGATGTTGTACTATTGACTCCAAAGACAGATAAGGGGCTGCCGCATAGAGAATGCTTTCCATGTCAGAAGCTAGAAGGGCAGCACGTATTACCACTCCAGCCTCCAGGAACACAGTCCTCACACCACTGTGACTGTAACCCAGGGTTGCTGGTATTTGGTTTCCATGTAAATCTGTTTGAAATTTATTTTGCTTTCAGCCACTAACAGTGTAGCAGTTAATTCTAACAGCAACAGGAAACCAATTCACTCATTTTCTATTCATTCAGAGGGAGGATCATAAGTGTCCCAATTCATTTATTTCACTCTTTATAGAAAATTTTAGTTTGGTGCTCTCTGAGAAAAAAAAAAATGTCCTATGAAGATCTTTATCTATGACACTAAACATGTGCCAATACTCATTTAGAGTACTGAAGTACTTGTCTGTCGATGCTATACACACATATACTCTTCCTGGGGGCCTAGTGATTGTTCTTCCTCACCCCCCTGTGGGATGAGGCTTATGAGGAGGATCCATATCTCTCTGCTGCCAGTACCGCACTGCTGAAAACCAGTGCTATAAAGAGAAAGTTTTAGTCCTACATGACCTCGAACTACCTGGTCAGAAACTTCTAAATGAGTGTTTTGTGTAATCTGGAAGAATGCTTTCTTTACTCACTAAATAGTGTAAAATAACGATGATCAGACCTTTAATGTGTAAGGAAGCTGTGAAAAAATGTGAGAAAAGTTAATCACCAGGGATCCCTTGTTCTTTTCCTTATTTGTCAGCTTCATTTAAAACCAAGTTATGTGTCTATTGAATGCTCGTCTTAGACAATTGTTAAATGTTGTGTGCTATGTGGACACATCCCTAGGAAGAAATTGTAGCTCAGGGATTAATCTTGGGCTCAACTCAAATGTGTAATGTCCTTATAAGTTTGAACCTATCTGAAGAAATATATTTGTCAAATTGTTCTGTGTGATAAAATGAAGTAAATAGTTTACAGCTGACCTGGTGCTGTGGCCTCCTGGTAACAGAAACACAAAAAAGCATCTCCCATTGGTCAACACTACAATTTCATAGCATAATTGTCACATTTCTCTCTGATTTATAGAGAGAGCTTGAATCTCTGGCTCTTGAAAATATTTTTACTTAAAATTTAATTTTGATAATAATTTTTGCCTTTCACATTCATTGAAATGATTCTGGTTTATCTGTAATCCTTCTGAAAATTAATTTCAAATGAATGCCATTGGCAAGAAAGATAGAAAATTTAATAAAGCAGAGATGGCAAAAGTATCTTGATTTTAATAAAAAAATCACAGACTCATTTCTGAGTGAATCATTTATAGGTATATCCCAGGGCACTGTAAAACTTTACAATGAGGTTTATTCTCTGATGCATCTTCATTCTTGGAAATTAAAGACGATTTTTTTCAATATAAGTCAGAATTTATTGGTCTTCTCAGTTTAGACTGAAAGTATCATTTCCACAACTCACATAATGAAATTCTCTAAGGCCAACTTTATGAACACCAAGTCAACATGAGCCGAAATGCTGATTTGAATCCAATTGAACACAGGTCTACGCTGCAAAGAAATTTGTATTCTCCACCACACACACATACACACACACACACACACACACACACACACACACACACACACACACACACAAATCTTGGAATATCTTGAAATTAGTAATATATTCCTTTGGTCATCTGGAAAAACATCTCTGACTAGCAAAGATTAAGAATCCCAGCGTCATTTGACGTTAAATGCGACAACTCACTCTTCAGCTTTAACAGTGATGCTTCCAGTGGATTTGATAAGAGGACTTTTCAGAGTCTATGTAAAAAGCATACTTTATTTCTTTGTTATACTAAGTGAACAGAAATTGGCTATGCAAAGGCTCTCAGTGCCCTTGACAATAAGCAGTGTATTAGTCCTAGTTTTATAATATTGTTTACTTACAGATGAAGTCCCTTGGTTCACATTATGTACATTAAATAGTCCCGTTGCAGCCTCATGTACCATGATATGGTGTATTATATATTTAGGGGGGAAAAGCATATAAACTTTTTCCTCCTACATCTGAGTATACTTTATGCTCTATGATTTGGGTCCCGGTGTTGACCCTTTGATTTACTGTAATAACATATCATTCGGTATCATCTGCTTGGTTGTTTCATTCTGTTTGTTTTCTACCAATAAAATTAGAAACATAGAACTGTCTGTTATTTATTTAATACAACATCACTTTAGGCTTCTTGCTCATTGATCCCCAGCATCACAGAGGTGAATCTGCACCATGTTTTCTAGGACTCTAGAGAGTTCTGTTTCATTATCACCATGGCATTTCTTAGATCCAGATAAAGAGAACATAATACATGTCATTTCATTGGAACATCCTGGTCCTGCTCTGTGCAGAAGCACAGGAAAATATTTCATAATTACATACATAAATGCACCTCGATTTTAAGTGATGCTCAGCCTGTACAAACATTATGTCTGTGAAAAACTGATTTCTGTAGCTCTCCATGTTGAATATTTTTTCATCTGTTTACTGTGTATATGGCAGCAACCCTTTTCTAAAACCTTCCATCTACAGTCATATTCATACCCTGGATACATTTTACTACTTGGAAATACATTTGCCTTCATCATTTGAAATTAGTTCAAAATAAAGATATTGAATTTGTGTAGATTGACCGCTACACAAAGCAGGTCTGAAGTGGCTAAGATGTCCATAATCACCAAAGAACCAGGCATGAGGAAAGACAACAAAGGAGGCATGATGGGAATTTCATCCTCTGATGTTAGATCATTAATAGTCACTAACAACCTAGCCTAGCCTTTACTTTATACACTCTGGAAAGGCTGAATTCATTCTAGGAGCCATGTTTTGTTTTTTGTTTTTTTCCTTTTGTTTATTTAATTAAAGTACAATCATATATCACATCATTTACTCCTCCTGCTCCCTTCTTTCCCTTCCATGTAACCCTCTACAACCCTCCAATTTATAAGGCCTCCTCTTCTTTAACCATTGATATACATATAGTAATTTATAGTTTATGATACATATATGTACATACACATATATTTATAAACATATAAACACAACCTGTTGACTCTGTTCAGTATTGCCTGCACATAAATGTTTTCTAGGGCTAATGATTTGGCATTGCCCCAGTTGATACATCTATAGTACATCTCCTTCGCCTAAGGTTCAGAGCACATCAGGAAAAGCAGATAGAAAGACTGTAAGAGCCAGAGGGCCAGGGTGTCAACTATGAGATTGTTTCTCCTAGAAATGACAGGGAAACTGCACTCACGATGTTCCAACAACATGGATGCCTAAGGAAAGCCAGAACAGTTCCAACAGCTGTTGACATCCCAACATAGATGGAGGAACAACTTTTATTAGAAGCTTATGCTTAGAAATTATGAGCAAAATATATGAGGTAACAAAAGGTATTCTCCATAGAAAGATGATGGGGTGCGTGGTAGGGCAGGAGCACAGTTTTAAGATTCAACTTAAGGCTGTCAAAAAAATACTCAATTTTATGTAATCCCTTAACTATAGCCTTAAAAATACATGTTTTAGATGAAAGCAATCATGTTTTGCCTAAAGGCACAAGTTTTCCAGTGGGTTTTTTTTCTTTTCTTTCTTTTTTTGTCTGTTGAAGGGACTGTTACAACTTTGCCTTGGAGGAAGTTTAGTTGCAATAGTTGTAACATGTATGAGATAAAATTGAAGGAAAAATAATTTGTTTCAATCATTGATTTTGCAATAATTTATAATCTTCAATTGACTAAAGATAGCTTTGAACAGGTGTTAAAAGGTAAGTATCTTCAAGTTGTAATGCATACCTGTAGTTCTAGCTTTCAGGAGGCAGGAGAATCACCTTGACTAATCAGACAGTGGAACCAGTCCAGGCTACATAATACGCTGTCTCAAAAACAAACAAAAAACAACAAAGAAAAAGAAGTATTTGATTTTAATTGAGACAATAAGATCTTATTATTGAAACATTAATTGGACCTTTAAAGGATTTAATTAAAGTTTTTGCATATTAAAATAATGCATATGTGCCTTTTTCTTTACATGTTGATATTTGTTGTTAAATCTATCATTTTATGATAATTTCTATGTGGTAAGTCACAGATGAGTTCATTTTGTTTAATTTTGTGTTCATATAGTTGACTAGATAATAAGAAAATGCCCCATTTTAGAACACTTATAAATTGAAGTTATAGTAGAAGAAGCATCCTTTATGTGCGTAGGTTAGCCGTAAACTAAAAGGTCTGTCAAAGAGCAATTCGACCTTAGGAGGAAATGCAGTAGCTGCCCAGGGGGAGTTTGTTCTTTGAAATACTTCCTTTGAAGTATGTGGCACACCTTGTTTTGTGATTTTTTTTAAAGGTCTAGCAGAAAAAAGCTTTCAGAGCTGTGCAAAGTAGGAAGGAGAAATGAATCCATTATAGATGACTATAACTTATGGATATCTAGACCTTACATAAAAGTATGTGTAGTCAAAGCTCTGGCATCAACTATACGCTGTCATGATCACTCTGTATCATTCAGGATTGTAGGATGGGAACAACCCCCCCCCCCAACCAATCACCCTATAAATACCACACAAAAGTAACTCAAATAAAGAACCGTTGATTGATTTCATAATTGATTACAAAGTGCACAGTTGGATTATTTTTGATTATGAGAAACCAATGTAACATTAATGAGTAACCCATTAAAACAATAATGACAATTAAAAAATAAACACACTTACATGATTAAGAGTGAAAAGCCAGATATATGACAGTGAAATACTTGGAAAACAGAATACTTGCTTTGAACACTGAAAAACAATACTATAAAAATATGGCTTTAAAATCTCCATTTGTTGGTTGAGGAGCAGATGAGGTATAGATGAGTCGGGCATTAATGAGATGGGTGGTAAATCTGAGGTCTTCTTTAAGAAGACTGTACAGAGTGGTTAAGAGCTGGAATTACAAAAAGCTACTGAGAGTTTGCTGAAATGAGAAAGAGGATTGATTGACATATGCCTCAGGATGTTCCAGAGAAGCAGAGTAGAAAGACCGTCAGAGACAGTCTTACACATTGCCCTGTCTTTATAGATCTTAAGAATCGGAAATAACTCAAATATCAAAAAAGATCAATAAAAACAGTATCGGCACCTCAGCACGTAGGTACAACCGAAGTAACGACCCAAAAGAGAAGAAAAGTCAAAACGAAACAGAAACCAAATGTATGAAATAAGAGCAAAAAAAATAAGATGTTAGATACTGACCAATATTTATGACTGAGAGAATGAAATGAAACTGTATCTTCTATGCTCTATGACTCAATAATCTCAACCTAAACTTCTCTTTTCAAAGCCAGGCATGATGACACCCACCTTTAGGCAGGTGAGTCTTTGTGAACTCGAGGCCAGCAGGGGCTATGTAGTGAGACTATGTCTCAAAATAATGACCACCAAAATTCTATAGTATGACAGTCAGCTTTCTATTTTGAATAAATGGATGATACTGAAAACAAAGGAAACAAAACTTGGGGCAATTTGCTGTGATGGATGTTTACTTTGTTATATGTAGAAAGAATAATGTGTTGTCTAGTAAAACAACAACAACAACAACAAAAAAAAAAAACCCAGACAAATTGTAACGGATAAAAGAAATTTTTAAGCATACAGACAAATTGCTCAGTAAGTACTATTGGCTTGAAAAAGTTCCTATTTTGAGATTTATAAATGAAGATGGGAAACGACTGCATTAGAAAAAAGACTTCTGTGTAGTCATGGAAACCCTATGATGACAAATCCAGTGTAGTGATACACACACGTAATGCCATCACTGTGGAAACAGAGGCAGTGTGATCCCCGGTGTTCCCAGGTCAGTCAGCTTAGTGTACTTGGTGAGTACCAAGGCATACTAATTAAATCTATATCCAAATTAATAAACAAATAGCAAGGTGCCTAATAAGAAACAGCACCCAAGATTGATTTCTGACCTCATACTTAAGCATGCTCATCTACATACACGCACAAACCAGCACACACAAATAGAGTTGCCCATGTGTGAATGTATTTCTCACAAAAATAAATCAATAGATAGATGATAGGTATTATTTAAGCCAAGATGGAACTGAAGTATTTTACTAAGACAAAACAGAATAGCTGGGTATTGTGTACATCTATAAAGTCTACACTTGGTGGCTGAAGTAAGAAGATTGTCACAAGTTTGAGGCATGCCTGGGCAACATTTCAGTCACTACTAGGCTATCCAGAGTTAAGACTTTATCTAAAAGACTTTATAGACAGAAAGACTTTATCTAAAAAAACAAAAACAAACAAACAAAAATGAAAAGCAAAACCAAAAAATTCAATAAAAACAGGAAAAGATAAGATGCCGAATTAAAAGATTTAATGTCTTTGTTTTCATTTCCCAAGTTCTTTAACTGTGTGAAGGTGTGTTGCTTTTGTTCCTGCTGCATTTGTTTAACAATGTAAGGATGTGTATTTAATTACGTAAAGCTGGGCTGCATCTGTTTCACCTTGCCTGCCTAAGGAACCTGATTAGTCTAGTAGAAAGCTGAAAGGTCAATAGCTATGCAGGAGAAAGGCTAGGCAGGGCTCCAAGGAGAGAGAATAAATAGGAGGAGAAATCTAGGATCGAAAAGAAGAAGGGGAAGAATAAGAGAAGAAGGAGGAGAGAACAGGGACGCATCTGGGGCAAGAAGTTAGGCAGACAGGGAGACAGCGGGAAAGTGAATTATACAGAAAGAAAGAAGTTAAAAAGGCCCAAGACAAAACATAGATAAAGAGAAATAGGTTAATTTAAATTAAAAGAGCTAGCAAGGCCGGGCATTCAAAAGTAATAGTAAGTGTGTGTCATGATTTGGTGACCCAAAAGAAAGAGCCTGGTACAATAGTAAATCCAAATATACCAATAATAAATATAATCAATAAATTGAATAATTTGCAAGAATATTATACAGCTAGCTTTACATGTTTTAACCATGTTCTATTTGCAAGAGACTCATAGAAAAATGAAAGTTGAATCCAATACCAAGGAAAACTGTCCTAACAGACACATTCATGATGAGAACCTTAGGGAATAGTCTAGTTCATTTTTGTCAACTTAATGCAAAGAAGAGTCTCCTGTGAGGAGGGAACTTCAATTGAAATACCTCCATCCAATTGGGCTCTAGGCATGTAAGCATGTATGAGTGTGTTTGGGGAGCGGTACACTGTGGGTGGTACTGCCATTGAACAGATGGTCCTTGGAAGAATAAGAAAGGAGCTGAAAATGAGCATGGAGGCAACCCAGCACAGCATTCCTTCATGATTCTTGTCTGTGCGCTTCCTTAAGTTCCTGCCCTGGCTTTCTTCAATGATGGACTGTGCTTGAGACATGTAAGCCAAATAAAGCCTTTCCTCCCCCAAGATGCTTTTGGTCAGTGTTTAATCATAGCAACAGAGAAGCAAACTAGAACAAGAGATAAATGTGATCTTTATCCAGAAATAAAACCAATAACTCAAAATAGATAAAATCCATAAAACTTAGAGAGTTTAATTATTCAATAACTTAGCTTTGAAGTGAACAAAACAAAAATTAATAGACACATGGAAACATCAAAAAGTTATAACTTTAATGGAATTTTAATATTTCTTCCTTACTAATAAATTCAAAAATCAGTCCAGAGCTGCTTATTTCATTAAACAATTCTATCTCATGATATGTAATAGGTTAATGTAAGGAACATGTATAGAAATATGTTTGAGAAAATAATGCATTTAAATATGCAATGAAATTTATAAGACCAGACATAACTGCCACACTGTGAAGGTTTCTGCTGGCTCAACCAATGTGTAAATGGAAAATGATTGTTAATATCAATATCACTGATGAGGTTTCAGCACTCCTGCCCTGTATCTTTTGGATGGTTAATATTTGTATGTCTTTATTTATCAGTGTTTGCTAATTGTACAAAGATGTGACAGTTTAAGACTTACCTATGAGTATATACTGAACTTGGACCATATTTACCCTCTTCTACTTTATCCTAAACACCCCCTCTTTTCTTCTTAGTTGTATACCAAGCTTTCCTTTTTTGCTCTTTCATTTGGTTTTCCAAAGATTTTTTATGTAAAAATTTTGATCATGTTTTAATTTGAATTAAACATTTTGATTATGTTTTCCTTTCCCACAACTCCCTTGTCTAGAACCTTCTCTCCTCCCTCCCACCCAACTTTATGTTCTCTCTCTCTCTTTTCTTTTTTTTTTTTTTTTGGTTTTTCGAGACAGGGTTTCTCTGTGTAGCTTTGCGCCTTTCCTGGAACTCGCTTTGGAGACCAGACTGGCCTCGAACTCACAGAGATCCGCCTACCTCTGCCTCCCAAGTGCTGGGATTAAAGGCGTGTGCCAACAATACAAAACAAAAAAGAGGCAGGGCGCGAGGCAAAGGCATACTAAAATCATACAAAAAGTCTGCTGAAAAAACATGAAGTTCACGTTGGTGTACTTTTTTACAAGATTGATTGATTGTGTATGAATGAATTTACGTGCATCAGAGGCCAGAAGAGGGCATTGATTTCCTAGAAGTGGAGTTACAGGTGATTATGAACCACCCTGTGGATCCTGGGAAACAGAGTCCAGATCTTCTTCAAGAGTAGTTAGTACTCCCAGTCACTGATTCATCCCTCAGTACCTGCGCACTGAATTTTTTAAAATGTATTTTCTATTTTACAATGGGATTCAGATTCTATAACTGATAGTGATCTTTTTAAAAAGCTAATTTCTGATATCTCTCTCACACACATTCGCACATGTGTGCAAATATACACATGCAGAAATGCTAAATTAACTGTGTCAGTCTTCTTAAGAGTAAAATTTATATAAAACTTAAATGCTAAGGTGTGGGCTATCGCTTATAATAGGTATAAGAATTACAGCAACAAAATAACCCATCAAAATATCAATAATTACTATATGTCTAACATTGTTTTAATATCTTATGTGGGAGACGCATTTAACTTGCATGATAAACCTGTATTGTACATGATTGTACATTGCTAGATCTTTTATCCTGCACAATAAACATGTAGGGCTTTACATGCTAGATCACTCCTCCTGCACAATAAACACAAAGGAATTAGATGAGGTGCCTGTGATGCAAGACGATTAACTAGATTGTCTGAGGTCCCAACACTAAGAACACATAGATAAATAATTATTACTTCATATAGCATATCTCTTAAGTCAAACTCTGATTATGTTCTGTAAATTGTGGCCTGTGAAATCCTGAATATCTGGGGACAAGAGTATCATTAAGGAATGCTCTCTAACATACAGTACTGTAATTCATAGAGCTCATTTATGTAAAATACTAATTTCTTCACTTCCTTTTGAAAGTCCCTTTCAGTCTTTGTGAATTTTTGCCAAACTTGGAAAGGAAACTGTAGATGGCTTTAAATTATATTCCTTACCTGTAAACTCTCAACTTGGAAATTCTTTTGTCATATGAAGTAGTGTTATAATATTTTCCTGTGATAAATCATTTCCAAACATCATAAACTATTTTTTGTAACAACACAATGACATTTTGCAGAAAAATTTAAAACAAAGCAGAGTTTTATTTCTGAAATACTGTCTACTGAATAGGAAGATTTCTCATGAATAAATAATATGTTTTTGCTATTAAACTCTGATTAATCATTTCTTAAAATCTTACTCTGAGTTCTGTTAAATTTGAGGGAATAAACAGTGTGGCCCATGTAACTGTGTCTTTGAGTCATGATGACTGACAGTTGTCTGAAAGAATCTATCTTTACTTGGATTTTCCACTTTTCTTTCTAGGAAAGATTTCTGTGTCCACAAAGATGAACCATGTGATACTGTAGGTAAGTATATGAGAAAAACTTTCAGTTGAGGAACACTGGGGAACTTAAATGCATGTGTTGCTTATATATAGTACATTACTTGAGGGTGCTGACTTTGAAAGGATATTTTTGCAATGTCATATACATATATATATACATACATACATATATATATATATATGTGTGTGTGTGTGTTGCAACTATGTTGTAGATCCAATGTTAACATTTCAGCTATTAATGAAACAGCTAAAAGTCATAATGAACTATACACTGCAGATATTTTATGTGTATTTTAAGACTATCATCAATTCTTTTCTGTCTTTTCTCAATGATACACAAACACATTCAATAACACTTTATTGTTGGCAACACAAGGCTAAATACATTTATAATATGAGAATAGATTGTATTTGAAACATCTATACTTCAAGTTATTTGCAGAGTATAAAAAGAAATCCATCTACTTCGACTGTCTGGTAAAGGCTCTTTGGGCACCAAGTAGCAAATTTTCCAAGTTTTTAATTGATATCAAAAAAATCCCAGCAAGGTAACCCTGGATCCAACAGAATACATGTACCTATCTTTCTGGTTATTGGACAATATCCACATGTATGTCTGTTAAAAACAAGGGCACCAGTGTTAGTATTTATTAAAAGAAACAAGACAGGGTGGAGAGGTGGTTCAGCAGTTAAGAGCACTGATTGTTCTTCCAGAGGACCTAGGTTCAGTTCCCAGCAACCACATGGCAGCTCATAACTGGCTTTCATTCCAGTTCCAAGGGATCTGTTGACCTCTTCTCATTTTTTCTTGCACCATGCATAGTGCACAGACATACATGCAGGCAAAACATGTATACATATAAAATAAATAAAAATGTGAAAAAGAGATCTAGGTGTGTGTGTGTGTGTGTGTGTGTGTGTGTGTGTGTGTGTGTGTAAGAATATGTATATTCTTCCATTCTAGGTTGTGTAAATGTAGGAGAAGGAATTATTGTTAAGGTACATTCAAGAGTTATGATCTGATTTTGGCATGTATCATGTAAGATTCCTTTCTGTAGGGTAGCAAGTATTTTAACTTACCCATTTTCAGATTCTCATTTGTTCATTGCAAAATGAGCAATTAAAAATAGGTAGATGGGTCATCAGTTAACACCCCTTGCTTCTCTTCAGAAGACCCAGATTCACTTCCCAGCATCCACATGGCAGGTCACTATAGCCCACAATTCCCATTCTTGGGTAGCCAGCCTTCTTCTGCCCTACATGAGCACCAGGCATATCCATGGCACATATACATACATGCAGACAAAACAGTTCTACACATAAAATACTTTTAGGTGGCTAGAAATTTGAATGACTAAGTAGTTCTATCACTTGGATTTCTCATCAGTATCCTCATATATTTAAATTCTTGGATAAAATGTGAAATTTCATTAAAAAGTAGATGATGATTATGAAATCTAGGGACTACTTGATTCAGAAGGGTCTGTCAGTACATAAGAGCTAGACACCCAAAGAAGTCTAACTTCATTCAGACATGGTCTTCCACATATTCTCACCATTTTCTTTTAGTTTTGTTCTTTTCCTTTCCCCAAACACTAAAACATAGCATGGTTTTAATCATCCTAACCATGGACTATTTGATCATCAATCACTCTTATCTCAACAGAGATGCACTTTCCACACACATTCACACATACCCAGCTCTATAAATGGCAGCAGATCAATGGCTCACCATGTTCAAACAAGTGCTGGGACTCAACCACTGAGGTGGCATCTATAGGAGCTGTCTCAGCTCTTTAAGAACAGGACTTCAGATGCCAGGCTCAAGCCAGTTTAGCATGTGAAGTTGCTTTGGTTGAGACTGCAAGCTGTCTCAGGTTTCAGTGAGCCTTGAATGGTTCCTACATGTATCAGCAGATATGATGGAGGAATAATCCAACTCTAATCACTACAATCACAAATGAAAGCAGGCCTACAATTAATATAGCATTCTCTACTGAAGAATGGAGAGAAGGGAGAGATCTTTCTCCCAAGGGACACTTAAACCATTGAGTCTAAACCCTAGAACACATTTTAATGTTTAGGTTCATTGAAGTGGGAGCCAATGTAAATCTCTCTTATTTAAGCCAGTTTAAGTCTTTTGTTTCTGTTATTTCAAGGTGTGGGGAAAGAAATCTATCCTGATCCTCATGTATTCTGTCACAAAACAGAAGAGTATGGGACAACATTAGTAACTTCTCTTCTACAATCAGGACAATAGATGATATTTCTCTTCGATTTGTTAGGAAGTATAACACAGTTATTGTGTAGTGTGTCTGTATCCAGCCGTCAGTCTGCACCTCACAAATACATAGTACCATGTCAATCAGACATGTACACAATTGTATGCATGGCTGTTGGAGGACATGCTATGTCACAGCAAGGCAATTTTCTCTTACTTTATAGTGATTGCATGTAGATTTATCTTGCTTTTTCCATTTTGATGAGAAGGGTGTTTCTAGGTTTGATTTGTTTTAAATAGACATATATAAGGTCCATCATGTAAAAAATTTGTTAGGCATTGATGTTTTGTCAATTTTCTTATGAGGTTACAATCTCTAGTCAAGCAAAGAAATTTCAGGTTCAAATTACTGAAACATTATTTATATACATTTTATTTAAATCTCCCAATACAATATGAAGGGTTGTAGTTCTGTCAGATACTTTTCCTAAAACGTGATCCTTCTTTCATGATTCATTTATAATTGATTTGGATTCAGCCTGTTAGATATTAGATGTTGTAACAAGGGTGTTCAGAAAGAGAAAGGAATGGCGTCAAGGTTCATTAGTTTAGAAAATGAGTAGCTGTATGATGCCCTTCACATCACATTTCTCCCTACACTTTCTGATACAGCGTGGGGTGATTGACAGTGGTTAAAGGCTTCTAGTCTACGTTAGGGATTTGTGTTCTGTGAGGAGGAGGATAACGACGTTTAAAATCAATGGAGAACTTTGTGGTGTGCATTGCAATTGCAGCAATGCTTTCGGGGATATTTCATTTAATCCCTTTAAAACCTGAGCTCTCCAGCTTCTCATCATTGTATTGTTTCACAGATGAAGAAGGCTCTGAAATAGAACAGATGGATCATGGGTTTTGAAGTCAGACATCAGGTTTTAAATTAGGCCTAGGCTGTTTATTACTTTCTGAACATGGCACAGTTTTTTTAATGCCCCACAAACCTGAATTCCCCTCTGGGTTAATGCACTCTTGACACTTGCAAAGCAGTTGTTTCAGACAGTCACTCAGTACCTGGCCAGGTCTGTGACATCCGCTTTCTCAGTGAGGAATGGTCAGGTATTAGTCTGTATCACTGTGGGTATACGGGATTATGGGTCTCAATCCCAGATGTGAGCCATTTATTATACCATAGTGTATTTTTGTAATGGAGAAAAATAGATATGCACATCCGATTCTTATGCCTGTTACCTGGGGGTGGGAGCTTCTGTCCCTGAATTAGTGAGTATGATGTGAGGGGCTTTTTTGTTGGTTTGTTTGAGAAAGGCCCTCACCAGGTAGCCCGGGCTGGTTGGGAACTCACAAGCAGTGAGTGTCAGTAGGAAAAAACAAATAACAGAGAAGTTAATGCACTGCCTGATTTTGTTTAGGGCTCTTAACCTACCATTGCTTTTCCTCATTAATAAAAATGCTAACTGTATTTACCCTGCATATATCTCTTGACTGGATGCTAAGGAACCTGCTAAAGGGTGTTTTAGAAGGCCAGGGTTCTATTGAGTGTCTTTGAGAAATACTACCATGAATACGAAATTATTGATGATCTCCGAGAAGGCTTAGTGTCTGTGTGAGGGAGTGTGTGTGTGTGTGTGTGTGTGTGTGTGTGTGTGTGTGTGTGTTCATGTGTGTGCATATGAGTGTGCATGTGACTGTTGAAGGATTTTACACGATGGAAGACTGGAGAGGCGATACTTAGCTCTGGTAGAAGAAAATACCAGCCACCCTGAGTTCCAGCTCCACAGTGTCCCAGCCCTCCCTGCACTTCATTGTTAAGACCTGATGCTTTGGTATTCAGATACTGCAATTTTTTTTTTAAACAGATTTTTCTTTGACTGTCTTTGATCAGGTTAGAATGTTGTAGTTTATTTTCTCTGTGCTTCTGAATATTCTGGATTTTGTTATTAAAATGGCCTAAAGGCCACCTCTGGAGCAACTGCTAGATAGAAACACACCTAGACACAAAACTTATTTAAATAACTGATTTATGCTGACAGTTTGCATGTAAGAATTCACAGACATTTCCCTTTCCAGACACTAGCACACTCTCCAAACCACGTTTCTGTAGAAGGAATCATTTTTACATGGTGAGAGGAAGAGATTAAGCCTCATTTTAAAGCTTATTTTTCATTGAACAGCATTTTCTCCCATATCATGGCTCCAAAACAGAGAGAAGTACGTAGACTTTAAAGACTTAAAAGATACTACTGAGGTCAACTGAGGTCAACTCTTTATTTAATGCCTTTTACATTCAATATTTTATTTAATACTCATGCTTGTATAGAATATGTTTGGATCCAATCCACCTCACCATTCCTTCCCTTCCATTCCCCCCTTTTCTCTTTTCATCATCTTTAACTCCATAATTCATATGCTCCCTCTCTTTTTTAAAATTCTCACTGAATTTGTTAATGCTGCTTATAGGTTCATGGGTATACATCTACTGGAACATGTGTAGCCTCTCAGAGCCTACATCCTTGAAAACAAAAAGTAACTCTCTTCCTTCCAAGAGGCATTAACTGCTACTAGATCCCCAACTAAGGGCTTCATGACCCTCCCTCCTGAATCCATGCTGAGATTTTGTCTGACTTGTTATTATGCAAGCATTGTGTATGCTGCCATAACTAATGTGAGTTTATGTGTGCAGCTGTTGTGTCTGGTAAGTGCTACTTTGCTAGGATCAACCACTCCCTCTGGCTCTTACACCTTTCCACTCTCTAGTCCACAAGGATCCCTGAGCCTTCTGGGTAGGATGTGATATAGATGTCAATTTAAACCTGTGGACTCCACAGCCTTCCTCTCTGCATGTTGGCCTGTATTTTGTCTCTGAATTAATTGCTACCAACTGCAAAAAAAAAATAAGCTTCTCTGACAAGGGTGGAGAGAAGCAATAATCTAGTAGTGTAAGATAAGAACTTAGGGGGCAATTTATTACTGTGTCCATTTGGGAGAATAAGAATACTAGGTCCTGCTGGGCTGTGACCCAGACAGCCATAGATTGTTGGGCTAGTTAAGGGTATGGGGTATACAAGCTTTCAATCCAATCAGAAAGTGATTGGTTACTCCTATAACATTTTTTGTGGGGAGCACTGTCCCCTCCCCATCATAGGTTATTGGGCAACTCCATTTAAACCTCCTTTACCTATGTTTGTGTATATATTTTGGGGAACTTCCTCAGTAGGTGGTTTCACACTGTGTTTTCAAAGGTCTTCAGTGTTTTTCTTTCCTATACTCCTTTCTCTGTCCTGCCTTCCCATTCCTCATTGAATTTGTCTCTTCCTGTTTCATTGTTTCTCTTTCTACCTTATATGTATAATTCAACCTAAACATAGATATCTAAAGATTCAAAATTAGCATTCAGAATTAGTATGAGAAAGAGCATGTAGAGCATTTGTCTTTCTGGGTCTGGTTACCTCTCTCAGAATTATTATTTACAGTTCTATCCTTTTAATTGTTGTGAGTTTCATTATTTTTCATTGCTGATTAATATCTGTTGTGTATATGCACCACATTTTTTTTTATCCATTCATCCACTGATGGATAAGTAAGTTGTCTCTATTTCTTAGCTTTTGCAAATAGAGCAGGGAAACTATACAGTACTCTAGCTTATTGACATAGGAATGGACTTTCTGAATAAGAACCTTAGCAGGAAAAGCACTGAAACCAACTGACAAATGGGACCTCATGAAAATAAAATACTATATATATAAATATATATAGCATATATATATATATATATATATATATATATATAAATATATATCTATATAACCTAAAGACCAAGATATAGCTCAAAAACCTAAAGACCAAGAAAACAAAAATCCCAATTAAAAATGGGACATGGAACAAAACAGAGTTCTCAAAAGATGAGTGGTTCTCAAATACAAGTGGCTGAGAAATATACTTTAATGGCTCAGCTTCCTTAGCTATCAGGAAAAAGCAAATAAGAACTACTATAAGGCCTCATATTATTCTTGTCAGAATGGCTAAGACAGAAAGACAAATAACCAAAAAACTGACAACAAATGCTGGCATGGAGGTGGGGGAAGGAGAACACTCATTCACTGTTGGTGGGATTGCAAACTGGTCCATTAACTATCAAAATCAGTGTGAAGATTCCTGTAAAAGCTAGAAATAGATGTACCACGTGATCCAGCTATGGCATTCTTGGGCAAATTGCCAAACACTCTACATTCTACTACAGAGATACCTGCTCATTCTTGCTTATTCCTGTTATATTTTAAAGTCTGTAGTGAAAAAAAAATTCATTAGTTTATAGATTCACAAAAGTTTAAACTTGCTATGTTTATAATTGCCAAATCTTCAATACAATTGAAATGCTCTTCAGGAGGTAAAAAGGATAAGCAATCTATGGAAAGTCCATTATAAAAAAATGTCATCTAGCAATGGAAAAGAAGGAGCTGTTGATCTGCCTAACTCCTTGGAAGGACCTCAAAACAAGTTGAATGAAACAAAGGCTTCAAAAAGTTTCAGAGGATATGAGTACATATATAGGATGATCTTTTAGGACAAACATGGTAATGCATAGGAGAGATCAGATTCTGCATTTCACAGTAGAAGCAAGACTGACTTTGTCTTCCTTAATTCTTAGCTGCTGTTGGATATCTTCTTAGGTGCTGTCCAGAACATAAGTCACATATTTCATATGCCTATTTTTGGCAAGACATGTTGTGGAGTTATCTGTGGACACATGATTCTAAAGAATAAGAACAAAGCTTGTAGTCCTTTATTTACTTCTCAAAACCTTACAGTTCAAAATTGATATTAAGTATAAATTTTGTTTGTACTAGAAACTGCTTAAATGCAGCTCAAACACTGGAGACTGAAACATGTTTAAACATCTTTCTTCTCAAAACAAAACCATATTAATTAGGAAATATCCAAATACTTCCATATGGTTTATTACAGTTATTCCTATGAATGTTGAGGAGTGGCAACTTTGTGTGTAGCATGGGTTACCCGAAGTCATCCACAGAAGTGACTTTTGCTAAGTATCTCTTACAAGACAGCATTGTCTCTCTGAACTTTTCAAGAATTTACTACGGTAAAAGACAGTTAATTGTTTTTACAAATAAAGGCAGGCCTATTTAATATTTAAAGTCACCGTGTTTCTGGCAGGATCACACGTGCTTGTAATTCAGTGTCTAAATCAGTTAGCACTCCTGCTCTGCTGGGGAGTTATTGCTAATGTGAAGACTGTTTTAGAGAGAACCAACTTTCCCAAAGCACACCCTAACTTGAAATTGGGAGCCAGTCATTTTTTATTTGACACAAGAGCACTAATCATTAATTTTAGACATGTTCTTAAAAATGGCCTTATTGAGGTATAACTGGTATCCAAAATCTGCATCTATTTAAAGTGTATAGTTTGATCAATTCCTAATGTCTCATCCTAAACAGATCATGAACAAACCATTATTAAAGTCCATTTAGAATTTTAAAATACTGAACACTTTTGGGGAGGAACCCCATAAAACTAAAATTGTACCTGAATCTTCACTTGGAGTCACTTATCCTTAAGTATATATTTAACTTGATGACTTATACCAAAATATTACATTAAGCTGGTCAGTGGTGGAACAAACCTTTAATCCCAGCATTCTGGAGGCAGAAACAGGTGGATCTCTATGAGGTTGAGGCCAGCCTGGTCTACAGAGGGAGTTCCAGGACAGTCAGAGCTCCACAGAGAAAGCCTGTCGTGAAAAACCAAATCAAACCAAAAACAAAACAAAACAAAAAACAAAAACTCAAACCACTATATTAAGCTTATTTTTATAATAGTATAATCTCTAATCTCTCTAATAATATATAATATATATAATATATAATAATATAATATATAATATATAATAATAATATAATCATATTTAACAAATGTTTGTAGTTACATTTGTTTCAAAATTGTAGTAGTATTTAGATTTCTTGAGTCTCTAAACACAATTTCCGTTACTTAAATAGATGCTAATTATATTGAGAACAAAGCAACTTATTAAGAAAAATTATTAAAAATAGGCATGTTGATGGGAGAATAATAAGCCAAACCATTTGAAAGTTTGAGTGTTTTTACTAAGAAAGTAATTTCTACAGTTTTGGTAGCCTGGTGTTTGTCACTGTTCAATACCTTCGGGATATGATTATGTTATAATATTATAAGCGTGTATTAGCCAAAATTCCTGATTTATATGCAATCAGAACACAAATGTTTTCCATCTGTATGCTTAGCATTACTTCACACAAATTAATTCTGGCTAATCTTAACTTTCGTAAGAGTCCGGTTGTTCATCTCTAAGGCAGATGAAATCTTCAAAACCAGTTCATTTCTTTTGTTTGCAAGTAAAATCATGTAGGGAGCCTGAGAACTCTCACTTTAGTTACCAAGAGGAAATACTGATTTCCAGCCAGGTTTGTGGAGACTTAACACTAAGTTTCTGTCATTGAATTGCTTGTATAAGTCACCATACATGGCTTTTTCAGTGTGCCACAACACTGTATTTTCTGGTTCAGTAGAAGGTGGATTAAGAGTTTCAGGTTTTATATTTTGTGAGTGGGTTATAAAGGATAAATCAGAACAAGCAAAGACAGTAGGATCTGGTTCAATTTAAACTTTAAGCATTTGAAAGTTTAATCTTCCAAAGTCAAGTGATCTGCTCTGATTGTCTCAAGAGGCGTGAGAAGCTCACATGAAGGAGAATAATGTAGAATGTAACAGAAAGGACACACAATTACCTTCTCATTGCCTTATTGAGGAGGACCGTTGTCCTCAAGACCAGAGGAAAAGGTGGCTGGGACTGTGTTCTCTGCTCTGTATTTTAAATGTTTAAATCTTAAACATTAATGCCTTCAACCATTGTCTTTGCACTATTCTTTGTCTGTTTTCTGTAGCTATAACACAAATGGCAGAGACTGGGTAATGGTTCTGGGGATTGGAGATTCTGACTTCTAATAGGGCCTTCTCTCTGGGTCAGCAAGTGAGCATGGAGGACACCAGGGAGATCAGGCTGAACATGCTTCCATCAGGACCTAGTCACACACTAACCAACTCACTTTCACACTAACAGTATTAGCCATTCATGAATGGTGAGTCCTATGACCTAAAAGCCTCTTAAAGGTCCCACTTCTTATTGCCACCAGGATAGTCACTGAAGTTCAACAGGGATCTTGGAAAGGGTCATGTTTGCAATGCCATACAGAGATGTCTGTTTCTTCCTGCATTCTCCTGTCTTGGTCTAAAATTATTCAAATTGCTATCTATAAACTTTGGGGTTAATCATATTATTTTATGTACTTTTTATAACTATACAGTATATATTATGCTAGTATAGTATAGCTGCCTATAATAAACATTTGTGTATATACTTGAACAACTTTCATCACATATCAGTACAAATTCTTAGTCTTAAAAGGAATTTATTATACTAATATTTTTATATGGAATATCATAAAGTCATCTGTTTATAAAATTAGATAAAAAGATGCATTTTAAATTTGGTGGTCATTTGAAGATGGGTCTTGTGGTTTTTTTTTAACATAATTCTTTATTGATTCTTTAGAAATTTCACATTATGCATCCTAATCCTGCTTACCTTTCAGTCCCTCCATATCTCTCACCTACTCCTCCATTTTTCCAACCCCTCATCATTCATCCTAGTGGTATTAGGAGCTGAGGTGTGTCACGCAGTACACCCCTTTTGTCCAATCAGCCCCACCTGCAAAATGTTCATTGCAAGGAGTCATTGGTCTGGTTCCAGTCTTCTGGTTCACCATCATCATTGGGCTGGGCCATCATTGAAATGCCTCTCAGGTATCCTGTTGTTGCCCTGAGTCATAGAGATTCTGCAGCTATCATTCTCCAAGACCGGTCCCTTTGTGTACTCCAGCAGGTCAAAACTGGGGCAGCTATTTGGCTGGGCCAACCCAAGGCCCAGGATGTGGGTCTGGGTAGTAGTTGATCTGGTCAGTCCAGGCCATTGGGATTACCCACTTCGATGAGGGGCAGAGCCAGCTCTCCTAGGTCCATGCCATTGGAGCTAGCTCTCTCATGTCTATGGTGTGGGGTGGGGCTATTTCTCCTGAGTGCTGGGGTCAGCTCTCCCATTGGGGGTGGTGCTGCCAGCTCTCCTGCTAAAGTGTCCAGTAAGAGGCAGGGCTAGCTATCCCAGGGCCAGTGAGGGACAAGCCTAGCTCATCATGGCCCTTGGATTTCAACATACATGGTTCCTATGACATTCCCTACCCCCACGGCAACACAAGCTGGACATCAGTCCAGACCGTGGCTGCTGCTGGGCCATTGACCCAGACATGGCCCAAGGCAGTAGCCTGGGCCCAGTCCCATGTAGCTGAACAGACCACTTGGATTAGCCTGATCCCTGTGGTAGTGAGGTTCTTCAACACCAACATGACCGCAGGTTGGGCACAGACCCCTGGCATCCACATTGCCTTTGATGGTATCAGGAACCACAGACATTAACATAGACCTTGGCTGCTGCAGGACCACTTACCCAGACATGGTGCTCAGTGGCATCCCTGGACCAGACAGCACATGGCCCCGGTGGTAGCACAGCCCTTGGATACCAACATGGCCACAGGATGGAGCCTAGGGGTCATGTATTTTTTTTTATCATTATGTTCAAATATCTTTTGTTTTATCATCCTTTTTTCCTAGGTTTTGTGTTTCTGGCCCAGTGGACCATTTCTTTGCTTGGTTTTAATTTTATTTTGAAGCTATATTTGGTGGATTTCATTTTCCCTCTTTGTGCTTGCTGAGATGATTAAGTCATATTTTCTGGACTGAGTAAACATTTTCAGGACCCATTATATTATATACAGTATATTTTTTTACATTATATTACATTTTATATTATATTCATAGCTTCACACTTACATTCACAGTAACTTGGGATTTGAGTTCTCTACCAGAGTCTTTTCTAGCATTCTCAGTTTTGTTGAATCCAAGCGACTTGGCTGATGTTCAATAATGGCAAGATTTTAAAGTAATTTTCATATATGTTTAAAAACAATAAACAGCATCAATTCCAATTTTTCTAATTTGATTGTAGATCTCAGGTCCTCATCCATAAAAATCTACACCCCCATCCATATTGAAGCCATGCCTGATAATAAATCCTCCCACTTGATGTTACACAGTGTAGTTTGAAAGAAAACGGCCCCCAAAGAGAATGGCACTAGTGGGAGGTGTGGCCTTGTTGGAGTAGGTGTGGTCTTGTTGATGGAAGTATGGTACTATGGAGGTGGGCTTTGAGGTCTCAGCTATGCTCAAGCCACTTTCAGTGAGAGGGACCATTTCCTATTGCATATGAGTCAAGATGTAGGACTCTCAGCTCCTTCTCCAGCACCTCCTCTGCCTTCATGTCACCATGTCACACCATGATGCTAATGGACTAAACCTCTGAAAATATAAGCCACCCTAATTATATGTTTTTTCCTTTATAATAGTTGCATAGCTATGATGTCTCTTCACAGCAATAGAAACCCTCCATAAGACACACAGGTTGTAACAACTTCTGATCATCACCAAGAGTCTTCAAGTTCAAAATTTTGAGAACTTTTTCTTGTACTTGAGAATTCCCTTTTAAGCTTTGTTAAACATTCAACTTTTTTTTTTCATAAGAGGAGTTCCAGACAAGCACCATGCTAAAATACAAACAATACTTTAGCATCTACATAGTGCTCCACCTTGTTTTATCAAGGGAGTTACTACACTTTTTTATTATGTTCTTTTTTATGTTGGAAGTCATTTTTCCTTAGTACTTATAGAAACTGCACTGATGATACTGTAAATTGCTTTAAGAGAATCTGAAATCGCTGCCTGGGGGGGGGGGGGGGAGCCTCCAGCAGCACAGGGCTCAAAGGGAAATCCACAGAGTCAGCACTTACTAGCCTTTTCTATCTGAGGGCGTTAGGGAAAAAGACACTCACACTCTCTTGATGGTTTCCTTCTTTATCCCCTATTCTTCATACTGTATACTTACTTCTACAGCTTATTTACCACAACAAAATCTTTCAGGCAATATGAAAATTACAATGTGGTTACCTTCTATTTTTCAAGTGAGTGATCATAATGAATACAGGTAAAAGCATGTTTTTTTTTTTCATGTCCCTGACATGATTAAAAACAAAGTCACCCCAATAACCCACATACATTTACATCTAAGTAATTTGTTACAGATTAACAGAACATGAGCAAGCAGAAAGTGTTTTTTTCTCAGCCAATTCATTTGATGGCAGGCTTCATACTTCGGTTACAAAGAAAGAATCAAGCACTTTTTTATCTTGAAAGGTAATCTTATAAAGAATCTTAAAGGAATCACAAACTTAAACTTTTATACATAAAAACCATCAGTCACTTGTACTTTAAATCTTTAGGGTGCATACCCACTCATCAATAGTTTCTTATATCAGGAGATTGAGGGTAGGAATAGGTACAAGGAAATAATCATCACCTTTGGTCCTCAACCAACCCTAGCAAGAAACTATATCAGCTAGTAACAGTTGGGCTACTTTGTATTTTTTGACTTCAGTTATGTGTCTTTGTGAAATTTAGATTGTTTTCTGTTTTTTTTTTTTAATCAAAAAGCCTTTATCAAAGCATCTGATCTAACCTGAAGTTATTTTAAAGGTTTGTTTCAGATAATAATGCACACCAAAAGTTGTGATTGCATCTTTCAGCATTAAAATTAAAGGAATTTGAGCCAGCCTAGGTCCTGGGATTCAATTGTTTTTCTTAATCATTAACTCGAGCTAATGTACTTCCTTAGGTGAAACTCATAAGCCCTAGCTGCGAAACATTTTCTTGCATTTATTTTTATTCCTCAAAAGCTAACATTATTCTTACTAGACAGTACAGCTTAGGGAGGAATCATCTTCACAGTGATCCACAGGTAAAAATGCCCAGTAGAACGGGATGTTTCCATGATATATATACACTACACATTAAAGGCAGTGGGGACCTCTTCACATCCATTCACACCATGCCAGATACCAGAGAAAGATAGCAGCAGCAAACATGTAAAGGCATAACAGAAGAAAAAGACATTCTGGAGTCTGTGGTCCCATGGCCTTATCTATCTGAGATTCACCCATCAGGGAGTGGCCTCATGGTAGACTGACACCTTGAACTTCAATTGACACCTGCTGCTTCTCTGAGACAGCTACCAACATCTTATGACATTGATATCACATTCATAACTTGTATAATTGTGCTTTTACATCCCTAGAATGCTGCCTGGATTTTTTTGTTTGTTTGGTAAGTAACCTAGCACTAAGTCAATTAGTAGGACAGATTACTTTTTATAATAATGTTAAAGGTTGATGAAATCATGTGCATGGATTTTCAGTATCTGGGCACTATTATCCTACTCTCTCGGGCTTTTTTTTTCATCTAGTGTGAGACATATATTTTCATTCTTCAAGGTTATCTTTCTACTTAATACTTGAAGGATACCACGATTTATTAATCTTGGCTTCAGGGAATTTCACTTATCGAATCCTTTTAAGCACAGTCCATATTCAGGACATTTGAAATCAATTGTTGTAGAGATAGGCTGCCAGAACACTCATTTCTAGAACCATCTACTGTCATGAGCATCTCTCTGCCCTCCCCATGTTCACTTGTTTGCCCTGGTGATATCTGCCCTTTCCTGATGTTTTCTACTTCTCACCTCCTTGGTGATACCAGCAGCTGGTTTCCTTCTTATAATGCCTGCCTGTTGGTTTTTTTTTTTTCCCTCTTTTGTGGATCCTTTTTTTTTTTTGGTTTTTCGAGACAGGGTTTCTCTGTGTAGTTTTGCGCCTTTCCTGGAACTCACTTTGTAGACCAGGCTGGCCTCGAACTCACAGAGATCCGCCTGGCTCTGCCTCCCGAGTGCTGGGATTAAAGGCGTGCGCCACCACCGCCCGGCTTTCTTTTTTTTTAATTTTCCTCTTTCTGATATCTTACGTACTTGCACATATCTTAGTGTCTCTATTTTAAAATGGGTGTTTGTGTGACTCACATTTCTAAAAGTATGCTCAACGTATTTGGATTCTCATGCTCATTACAGATAACAATTTTGACGACAATAAACCTCAAGAAATATATCTCTCGTGGGTAAATAACGTATAGATACAAGCTATGGGGTAAATAACTTATCTAAAGCTCTCCCAAAACCTTGTGCTAGGAAAGCCAGGACTTCGAATTCAAGGTGGTCCAGCTGGTCATAAAAGCAGTAGTTCTGGAGGAGGAACACTTAGTTCTATTTGTGTTTATCTCTCTGGTCAGATATGAGCTCTAATTTCATCCAGAGTCTTTGGTAACTGCATCCTGCAACACTTCAGAAGTCTCCCATGGACTTCCTTAGGTATATCTTAGCATAGTTACTTTTTTTTTTTTTTTCAGAAGAAAGATTCTCCTGCACCCTGCTACATAACTTACTTTGTTTAGATGGGAAACTAGAAGGCTGTTTTTGTTTGCTTTACATTTCAAGGATTCTTTACATTAATGGTGCTTTGAAATGGGTCTGTATTGCATCTATCTTTAAAAACAGCTGTGATAAATCCTTCCCCTCCTAACCCCCAGACCTCATTATAATAGGGAACATATGGGCTCTTGAAGAGAACACAGAAGTGTGGCCTTTGAAACAAAGTAATACAATTCCTTTAAATGGTAACAAGCGTTCTCTGCAACTTTCAAGGCAAAGGCATCCCCTTGATCTGAGAAATTAGGGTCAAACTTACCAAGTACTAGTTGACCTTTCTGACTTTACACATCAGTAGAGTAGGAGCAGAAGGTCATTTTCAATTGTTAAACCACAGCTAGGTCTATGAGAAGTTGCAAGGACTAATCAAATTTATAAAGGGAGGGTATGAGCAGGTGAGCACCAGTGCCTGCAGAGTCCAAAACAGGGTGTCTTCTCTGTGAGCAGGAGCTACCGCTACCCTCTCAGTCCTCTGTAAGAGCAACGAATACTGCTAACCACTGAGCTATCTCTACAACCCCACCTTTCTTTACGGATGAATCCATTTTTCCCACTACTGTATCCTGTTCTTCACATCTTCAGGCTCCTCGTCTTGCTTCTTTGCTCACAGAGAGTCCTACCCATCTTTCCATTCTTTCACCCTCAGTTTACAGCCGATACATGTTCTGTATTCTTTCTCCACAACTGATCAACAGAACAGAAGCCCAAATGAATCCTGTGTGCTTCATTCAGTTACTAGGTCGCCTGTCCCTCAGCTGGACATATTAGTGCTGCTCCAGTACATGCTCTCCAACTTCAACTGAACCCATTTTTTTTTTCTTATTCTCATTTATATCAGGTGGCCCTCCCTGCTTCTTAATTAACTCACTTGCATATTTCTTCAATGGATTATTTTTCAGCCTTTTGTTCTCTTTCAGAGACACTGCCTCTCATTTGTCCAGGATCCACCCCTGCATCAGACAGCAGTGCCTCCTTATCCTTCAGTGTACAAGAATTTCAGAAAGCTGTTCCCTTAAGATAACAAGCTGAATCCACTTTAAAAAAATATTCCCCAGCAATTATCACACAACTGGGAACTTAAGAGTTATTCCATTTAAAGCTAGGATGGAAAATAAGGAGCTCAGTGTGAACACAGATCTCAATATGACATTTGAAATCTTGGGCAGTTTGTGAAGGCTAGAAAAATACCAAACATAAAGAGGAGCATGGGAAGAAGGCTCAGTTAAGTTCTGTCTGTGAATACATGAAGATCTGAGTTCAGATCCCATGCACACATATAAAAAGCTGGGAGAGGCAGTATGCATTTGTAACGTCCATGCTGACTAAGGATATGGAAATACATAGATCCTTGGAGCTCATTAACCATGCAGCCTAGCTCAACCAATGAGCCCCAGGTTTGGTGAGAGATTCTAACTCAAAAAATGAAGGTAGGAGGCAATGGAAAAAGACATCTGACATTATCCTCTGTGCACTATACTCAGGTGCACATGCACACGCATGCCCACATCTGTGCCACACACAGACAAAAAATAAGGAGTATAAACAAACAACAATTCTAATATTTGAGGAAAATATGCTATTCTAAGAATACAGGAGATGAAATATAAAAGTGATTAAAGTGATTAGATTTTCTCTGTTCTGATCCATGTGACGTGTTGATTTTTTTTTCAGTTTAAAGTTGACATGTGATTAATAATGTTGATGTCTTTTAGGTATAGCTTACTTGAATGGAATGTGTAGTGAAGAGAGAAAGTGTATTATTGCTGAAGACAATGGCCTGAACCTTGCATTTACAATTGCTCATGAAATGGGTCACAAGTAAGTAAAAGTCATCACCACATTGTATATTCGGCACATAGATTAATAATGTGAGTTATTGGAATCCATGTGTGTCTTTGATTATTTTCTTTGGAGTCCACATTCTTTAAAACTTTGGAGAACTCAGTGTAAGAAGTAGAGGGAAATAATGCAGAGCAGATTTTGCCATCTGTAACCATTCCTAACACTGTGAATGAAACCCCATGATGCTGTTTCTGTCTTCATCAAGACAGGGCATCAAAACAGCGCACATTTCCAAATAAATATTGCGATACCTGTGAAACTACAAAGCAACGTGTGTTTTCAACAACATTCAAGAAAAATCACACCAGACAAGTGGGAATACTTCAGAATAACAGAGTCTTTCTGGGGCTATCAGCACAGACTAAATGAATTAATCTGCGTGGTTTAGGAAACAATGAAAGGAGACATGTCATTAACATGAAGTTAGCACGAACTTGATCCTGGGCATTATTTGTCAAATCTGAGCACCTTCCACAGACTGGCTCATTTAGTACATTACATAGGAGGATGAGTACAGCCATAGTTCTTTTTCTTTTCTATTTTATTGGAAATAGATTTTTTTCCCATACAATAAATTCTGATGATGGTTTCCCTTCCCCCAACTCTTCCACATCTCCCCTTCCATTCAAATTCATTCCTTTTCTTTCTCATTAAAAAGCTAACATGTGTCTAAATAACAATAAAATTAAAAAACAGTAAAATAAAAACGATAAGATAAAACAAAAACAAACAAAATGATAAAAAATTAAAAAACAGTAAAATAAAAAAGATAAGACAAAACAAAAACAAACAAAATGATACACAACAAGCAAGAACAGAAGAAAAAGAGCCACAGAAAAAGTGCAAGGAGCACTACTATACACGTGGAGACACGTGTTCGTAACCGCAGAAATCCCATGGAAGCCAAACACCAGAAACCGTAATATATACACACAAAACCTAGAAGGAAAATTTTCAAAAGGCCATTGATAAGGCATCGTGAGATGAAGAACCCACAAACATGCCGTTCCGTTTGTTTTGTGTTGGCCATGGGCTGCTGGGCACTGGGCCTGAAAGCTGTAATTCTACCAGTGTCATTAATTCCAATGACCATCAGTAAACAGCACTTCCACATTTTTAAGTACTCAGAGGAGTAATCTTGTGACTGAGTGCTGTTGCACTCCCATATTATAGCAAAAAAAAGTCATCAAAAATTTTATTTACCCCCTCAAAGTTATAAAAATGTCATTTATTGGAGTAGGGATTTGATCATAAGCCATTGAATTCGAGTCATATTCTTCTGGACTTCTACATTAAGTTAGCTGTTATCCTTGGACCTAAGGTTTCCTTCAGTCAGTTGGGCATAATAATTTTGTGTTTGGGTTAAAATTACATAAAATCTCTTCGTGTGTTTTCAGGAAGTTTATTGTAGTAGACATGGCATAGATTGGCACCAGACTGAATTGTGAATGTAAGCTTTGAAGTTTGCTGCTCACATTAGCAGTAGAAATGTGGTCAAGTCTTACCAAGAAAAAAATAATCTTTAAGAAAGCCTTGTTCATCAACAGATTTTTATTTTTCCTTCAGTGTCTGATGTTAATTGTTATTATTTATTAATCTGTTAGCAAATTAATGAATCAAAAACTATAGTTTAAGCAGCTAGAGTTGTAGAACAAGACAGAGCCATAAAGCAGAATGAAAGGGTGTTGTGGATTAAGAGACACAAGCCCCACTCAGAAAAGATGATTATCACATTTTCTCTCATATGTGATTCAAAATCATGTACTGCATGTTTTAGGAGATGAAGTCATAAGAGAGACGGGGAGGAGTTTGGCAGGAAGAAAAGAGTAGAGTAAGGTTAGGAGAGGGTTGGCGATGAGTATGGTCAGATCGCATGATATACTGGAAGGAAACTGTCTTTATGAAACCAGCTACTATGTACATTGAATATATGCCAAACTTTTTGAATAAACAAGGAAATTAAGACTCAGGGAACTGTCATCTCTTAAGATTTTTAAAGCAGGACCTTTACCTGTCATAATAACTGATGATAGTGGTAGATAAAATGTCAACCTCTAGGAATCCATTGGTCCTAAAAAGATTCAGAATTAATTTTTTAGACTTAATAGACCTTATTGCGCTGAAATTAGTGATGAGTACAGGTCAATTTTCTGTTACTGTGTTGTGTTGCCTAGAATTTTCTACAGCAAGTGTGTCATGTGTCTCCCTCTGCTGCTTTAAACACATTCTAGGCAGCAATAGTGTACAGATGTTCATCAGTGCTCACCAGAAATAAAAGGTAGTTCTCATTATGTCTAACATACTCTATATTTTAAGGACACAGATGTTAAAGGTCACTAGAAATATGGGCCTGAAGATCCTATATTTATTGAACAGTCCCTTTGTAGATAATGAAAGGTTAAAATCTGAGTTGAAACACAAGTGAAGATTTGCATAGGAAAGCATTTTACCAGAGAGTAATGACACACGTTAGGCTAGAATTAACTGTTCCAGGCAAAGTTAAATTGAAGTCAGTTGACAGATGGTTTGAATAATGGTATAAAGAGTAGGTTTTAGCTAGTGTATCATTAGTTCTCAGAACTTTGAGTAAATAAGAATCATCCAGAAAATGCACTAAAGTGAAGTTCCTTAACCCCTATCCGTCCATGTTTTCTTTCAGTTGATATTAGTAAGGCCAGGGAATGTACAGTCTAAGAGACCTCATGTCACTCTACATGCCCTGTCACTCTATTGCAAGCCCTCCATTCATCACGTTTTCAGGATCTCTTCTTGTTGAGAAAAATGAAAGGATTTTTACATGGGAGACTGGGGACTTGATGGTGCACAGGTGGCATAGGATCAGCCCTTGTCATTGTTGATGGCACTCGTGGCAGCAGAGGGGAGATGGGAAGGAAATGTTTAAGATAAAAACCTCAGGACCTGTCCTAAGGAAGCAAGAATTCCCCAGCCCCCGTGGGTAGCAAACTTAGTGATGGTACAGCTTGGTCTTGATCATACCCCTGATGCCATCTCCTACAATACCAGGGCACAGTTTGAGCTTCTCAAGTGTGAGCAACATTGGTAGGGCAGGCTTATGAAATGAGTCTGTCTGTCTCTCTCTCTCTCTTCCTTTTTTATCTGTTTTTTCTTTTAATTTTTATTTTTTTACTTTTGGACTGGAGATACAACCCATACCTGCAGACATGCCAGGCAAACATTTTAGCACACATCTAGTTTGTTGCCTTGTCTTACACATATTTTAGAAATGCTAATGGAAATACTTGTTTCATGGATGTTTTTGCAAATTAAAATGAGCTAAGTGATTAAAAACTAAAAATAAAAGATTTAAAACTATCTCTTACAATTCCTAATAACTATTTTTCCATGAGGACACAGCGGTGCAATTACGTCAAATCAGATATATTCATGCATTGAATGGAATCAAGTACCATTTTTATGGAAACCAATTTACTTCCAGTTAGACATGACAATCACTTGTTTCTTCTTTTATTAATTTTTAAGCATAATATACAGCTTCTAGAGAAAATATTATATCATGAAACATATTAACACTCATAAGAAGATCCCCTTTTAAATTTTTTTTGAGAATTTCATACATGAAAATTATAATTGCCTTATTTCCTCCCTTCCCTCTCCAATTCTTTCCATGGCCCCTTCTCAAGATCATGACCTGTTCTTTAATTATTACTGTTGTGCTGAGTCTATTTAGTGTTACTTATGTGTATGTTGTTTAAGCTGACCGTTTGGGATTGGATGATCTGGGGGTTCATCCTTGAAGGGAACTGTCTTTCTCTCAGCAGCCACTGAATTTCTGTAGCTCTTCACCTAGGGATGGGCCGTGTGAGATTTCCCCATCTAAATTGCCATTTCAACTGATGCTTTTATGAGGATCTTGTTCAGGCATTGTTGAGGTATTGTTGACATTTCATGGGTGCAGTTTCCTTGTCAAGTCTAGAAGACACTATCTCACAGCAGGTCTTCTGGTTCTTGGCTCTCAACAATCTTCCCACCCCTCTTCCATGCTGTTCCCTGAGCCTTCTGTCTAGGGGATATACCTATACCTAAGATATGCCAGGTGTAGATATACCAGTTGAGTCTAAACACCATGAAGTCACTTCTCTGTATTTTGACATTGAGTATGTCTGAATGGACACACTCTGCTGCAAGAGCTTTTATGACAAGGCATGAGAGCTGCATATCTCTGTGTGTCTAAGTGCTGAGAATACACTTAGGAATTTTGTTGGTTTAGAAAAAAAAAAATGGTAGTAGCAAGTTCTTCTCTAGAGTCTGCGACCTCTCCTGAAAGGGGTAGTTGGTTAAGTTTCCAGTACTCGGCATGAATTCTCTCCTATTTAGTGTGCCTTAAGTTCAATTACACAACTGTTTGTTACTGCTAAGATATAAGTGCCACTATTGCACTCTTGTGGATACCTTACCATACTGGTTATATTGTGGTTATCAGGCCTTACAGCGGAGTATGATTCTTGGTTGCTTTTTTTTCCTCTTGACAACTTGCAATAACACCTTCTAATAATGAGAGTTATTCCGTGTGAAGGAGTGGTCCAGGTCAGTTTCTGCTCTGTTCCTTCAAGTATATGGTGTCTTCTGCAACAGGGTCTATCTTCAAGATCTGGGAGGCAACCAAGTACAATTTGCAGAGCAGAAACTGACCTGGAAGACTATTATTTTGGAGTCTACCGGATTCCCCTGACCAGCAACTGGAATGGAGGTTTCTGTGCCTCACACCGGGTATGCTGTAATCTGTGGCTTTGTGGGGATTCATTATTACACTATATGGCTTAACTCCATTTAATATTTATATAAATAATATAATATATAATATCAATAACAATAATATATAATAATATATCATTATATAGTAGTATTTTAGGAAGATTAAAAAGAATATATTTTCCTATTGCTTTTTAAAACATCTTCAGTGCTATTTTGTCTCTCCCTCCTCCCTCCACCTCTGTGTTAGAGAAAATCTCTTCTCTTTTTAAAATATTACTGTTTACAAATCAAATCCTTTCCAAATTACTCCCAAAATGGGAGTGAGTGCATGTGTTATCCAACTCTTCCAACATCAGAAGGGACCATCTTCAAGATCCAGACCAGTCTCCAGCTTTCCGCAGGATATCACAAAAACTTCCTGGCAGGGACTTTTAAACAAGTTGAGAAGTTTTATAAGATAAAAATATTTTTTCAGTTGACTTGACAACCATGTACAATGTTAGCAGAGAGTTCATTTGCCCAAGGCTTTTTGTCAAAATGAATTTAAACTGAGATTATTAAAATGTAGTTCAGTTGCACAGCATGAGGAGAGGTGTTATTAATGTCTTACTTTGAAACAGTTTTCCATGCAGGGTACACTATGTGGTTACAGAGATGTGTATATATGGAGAGATGTATTTCTTCTAAAACAGGGGAGGCAGAAAAAAAATACCCCCAGAGCACAAATCATCTGCTAAAATGGAGTTTGGTACAGCAAGGAAAACCCTGGAGTGGGGTGGTCCAGAAGTCTGTCTGGTTGAGCATTGGACTAAGAGGATATGCACCTAAGTCACATGTCCCGCCTTGACCTCAGAGCTTCCTCATCTGTAAGATGGAAGCTATTCTAATGGGAACACTATGGGGCTATTATGAAGGTTAAATGATATCATTGCAAATGACTAATATGTTGACGGGCACAGATAAAGATTAACAATTGTTTTATTTCAAAGCTGTAGAGTCAAGACTTAGCAATGTTTCCTGATGACTCCAGATGTGCTTCAAAATAGCCATATCCCATTTTTTTTGATAATCTGTTCTGATGTGAATCATACAGGAAATGTTAATGATCAATAAATAATGATTCCATCATCAGCTCTTTCCACGGCTAAAGCTAAGTTCTAATGTGATTATCAGATTCCCGGAGGGAAAATGGTCATCAGAATAAGAGGCTGCCCTCTTCCTCAACTGGAAAAATCACACCACTCCTTTGGAAATGGACAAATTGCTAAGTCTTGGAAGTTAAATCTCCCAAATGGATACATTACTTAAGAAGTTTTATTGTTGTGTTTGTAAAATGCCAATATTTGTGCATGACTCTAGAGACTGCTTCAGCAGGATGGAAGAACTGATTGTATTCCACATGATCAGTCAGTGGCTGTTAACTAAAGATGTGCCCAGTGAGCATGCTATAGTCAGCATCCACCAGGGAGATGAGGCTGTGATACTTCCAGGGACTGCATCAGAAGCAAGCAGTTAGAGGTGCCGTCAGGCATCCTGACTGTTCTGTGAGATTGTACCAGCTTTACAGGTGCTTGTTTTATTTAAAAATGTCTTCATAAATATATTTTGATCATGTTTCCCCTTTGCACAACTTCTCTCAGGTCCTCTCCACCTCCCTACCCACCCAAATTGTTTAAATTTAATAACTAAGCAAAGTAATTCTTGCTCTGATAATTTTTTTTGATGAGCCTTAAGCCCACACTTTCAACAAATAAAACAAACACAGCACATCACCTGGATCTCTGTGTATGTTTTGTCGAAAGAGACTAATGCACTAAAACTTCTCTTATTTACTACCTCAGTATAAAGCAGCCTGTATGGGGTCACTTTATAAACAATTTTCAACAGCCCTATACAGTCTTTACAACAAGGAGTAGGTAGGAGAGTGTCTTTAATTTTCACAGTTACTTTGTTGCTATTTTTCAATTTACTCTTTTCTTATAAATGGGGTAAGATAGAGAAAAGTCCTACTAATGCCTATATCTTCAGTCTTTCTCTGTCAGCAGAGCTGTTTCCTATACATCCTATACAATGTCTTACTTTTTCTTATGGTCATCAAACTTTGAAAGCATTTTCTCTTCCTATATTTTATGTCAGCCATGCCATTAATATGTGTTGATACAGACCTGATTCAAAGACATTCATTGAAAAATGGATACATTATTCACTAGTGAGTGATTTCCAGTTCTGCAAGTGAGCAGTTATATTTGATAGTACATTTTTTATTTTTAATCAGTATTATTATATCTAAAGTAATCGTACCTAAGTAATGCAGTTTGTATTCTTGCAGATTTTTTACTTCCACATTTGCTTCTTTCAAAACTATTGTCATAGTAAATTTTATTCAAATATTTAATTATATGTTGTATATTTTTATTTTGGTTTTAGAACAAGGCTAAATATAATCACCCAGAACAACTTTGATGAAAATTCTAACTTGGTATTTTAAATTACAATGTAAATATTCTTGGAAATTTTCATTTACAAAATTTATTTTGTATTGAGAACAAAGTCAGATGAAATAGAATATTGCACCATCATGCCATTGTTGGAAACTTTGCATATATTAAACAAACCTTTATATGTCTGCTTTTTCAATATTAGCCTTTAGTCATGAGTGATTACATTCAAATCCTGAGTTTGAGAATTTATTGGACATTATAAGAATTGTGTTCTTAAGGAGAAGAGATTCTATTTGAGCTGTGTAGAATGTGAGTTCTAAATGCCAGACACTTACGTATCCTGAAAGGTTCTTGTGCTCAAGAATTTTGAAAATAACTACAATTAAAAAAAAAAAAAAGCTGGGCAGTGGTGGCTCACGCCTTTAATTCCAGCACTCGAGAGGCAGAGCGAGGCAGATCTCTGTGAGTTTGAGGCCAGCCTGGTCTACAGAGTGAGATCCAGGACAGACACCAAAAACTACATAAGAAACCCTGTCTCGAAAAAACCAAAAAAAAAAAAAAAAAAAAAAAAGTATAATACAACTTAGAGAATATTGAATATTAGTCTTCACAAAATCCTATGGTAAGATAAGGTAATATACAAATAGACAAGGTAGAGGCTAGTAAAAGTCTTTTAACAATAATCTGCAGATGCTTTGAATATTACGTTCAATCTGTATGGGCAAAAAAAGCCTGGAGAAAGACAACTCGGAAGTGAAGTGTAAGGGATGGACTGCACAGTGCCCAGTGTGTGATGGCTGATTGCAACCTTATAAACCACCTGCCATCTCCTTTATTCTTTCCAACCGTAGACAAATCTTCAATAGCTAAATATGTAATTATTCATAAAACATCGGGTTATTTACAAGGTGTTAAATTTTATGTTCATTTTGACAGGGATTTTTATGTTCACTATGGTTTGCTTATTCATTAATTTCTCACCATAGAAACTGCTTTTCCATCTCATATTTTAGGAGTAAGATCTGTGGGGCATGCAATTATTATGGACACTACCTGTCCCCATGTTCTTAGGGGTCAGACCTGTGGGGCACATAGTTATTATGGACACTACCTGTTCCCATGTTCTTAAGGGAAAGACCTGCGGAGTACATAGTTGCTGTGGACACTCTTGTCTACATATTATTAGGGAGAGGCCTGAGGATCAATAATTACTTTAAATGTTGACTGTCCATCCCCATGTTCTTAGAGGGAAGGCCTGTGGAGTATATGTTGCTGTAGAAGGTCTCTATCCCCATGTTCATGGGGATATGAACTGTGGAACACATACTGTGGAAGTTCACTGTCCTCATGTTCTTAGAAGTGAGTCCTGTGGATCACATAGTTACTATGGCAGCTCTCAGTTCCCATGCTATAGTGGAGAGTCTTGTGAATAATTAGTTATTGCTGTCACTGTTTTCTTTCTTTTCTTTTTCTTTCTTTCTTTCGTTCTTCCTTTCTTTCTTTCTTCCTTCCTTTCTTCCTCCTCCTCTTCCTCTTCTTCTTTTGTTGTTGGCTTGTTTATTTTGAGACAAGGTTCTCATAAAAAGTACTTAGTGTCATGTTTACAATAAAAATATTTTATATTAAGACAGAAAATATGAAAGGGCCTCATATGGTATGTATATTGAGCATAGGAAGTGCTAAATAATAGTGAATTACAAGAAAGTAAGAAACATAGTTGAGAAATTCCGAGGTTTTTTAATAAATGAAATGGCTGGAGAGATGGCTCAGCAGTTAAGAGCACTGGCTGCTTCTTCCAGAGGACCTGAGTTCAATTCCTATCATCCACATGGCAGCTCACAACCGTCTGTAGCTCCTGTTCCAGGGGACCTGACACCCGCACACAGCCACACGTGCAGGCAAAACACCAATGCACATATAAAAATAAATCATTATGCCGGGCGGTGTTGGCGCATGCCTTTAATCCCAGCACTCGGGAGGCAGAGGCCGGCGGATCTCTGTGAGTTCGAGGCCAGCCTGGGCTACCAAGTGAGTTCCAGGAAAGGCGCAAAGCTACACAGAGAAACCCTGTCTCGAAAAAAAAATAAATAAATAAAAAAATAAATAAAAAATAAATGAAATGGCAAAAGATGAAGGGCCTAGGTCTCCATTGGGTCATCTGGAAATTGCTATAGTAGGAGATTAGAAGGCAGATTCATGCTAAAGTCAGCTTTTATTATAGGTTCATTTCACAGAGGTAAAGTGGAAGTAAATGGAGGGAGAATATCAGTAAAACCTACTGGGCTGAGACCCAGGAAGTCTGTCACACTAATTGTCTCCATTGTCTAGTGAAAGTGTTTTGTAATATCTGTTTGGTGGCAATAGGAACGGAAAAGAGATAACAGTTCAGAGAAATATTGTGGTACTATACTGGACAAGAGTTTTCTCCAACCACAGTGATTGTGTGTTTGGGAGTGGAAGGACCAAGTGTTGGTGTGACGATAATTTGGAATTTAGTAGCTAGCTAAACCATAACAAACCACCAGATGAAAAAGAGGACAGGTCTAAGTAAAAGTTTTAAAGATGAAAAACTGCAGTTATGTTCTATTGAAGATGGTTCTAAAGTTTGTATTTGGAGATGAGCCAAATTTTCAGAGTAGGATCTCCATTTAAATCAACAGATTTATGATTCAATAGAAAAGATAATGATGGCCAAGACATTTTCCAAGAGATATTTTTATTATTTGAGGTGTGTGGGAGAACATGGAATTGTGAAGCAGATGAACAAAACATTCCAAGAAGTTAGTAGTTCAGTTTGATTTCGTTTGGCTAAGAGGCACTTCATGTTTTGAAAGAACAAATTACTTAAGACAAAGATAAGAATCCAATGAGGTTGAATGAAAATTTGCTACTTTTTATTCATATAAACAATGCAAAAATATATGTACAGCTCAGTTTCTTATATGTATCTAAGCATGCATCTTAAATATATATTTGGGAAAATGTTCTTAATCAAATTACATCATTTATTTTAAACATGGGTGATAAAATTTAAAAAATAAATGTAACTTCAAATCCAATCTTATTTTTGAACTTCTTCCAAACAAAATTTCCCATTGGATGTTTTGACTGGAATACCACTGTAGTAATAAAAGATATAAAAACACCACTTGTTTAATATGGATATTTTTCTTTCAATTATATTCTAAATCAGCATGGGCATCAATCATGACAATGACCACCCCTCATGTGCCGATGGTCTTCATATCATGTCTGGTGAATGGATCAAAGGACAAAATCTTGGTGATGTTTCATGGTCCAGGTGTAGCAAGGAAGACTTGGAAAGATTTCTCAGGTACTAGTGTCATTAATTACTTTTTCATTGTGAATATTTGTGAGTTCCTGCTGACTGCCAACCAGTAAAGTTGATGTGACAAAGTGGAAAGGCCACCACACAGTAGAAACAGAGAGTTTGATTCTGCCTGGCTCTTTCATTGACTCAGTAGATGAACTAGAACACGTAGTTTAACTTACCTGTTTTTCAGTTCTCATATTTCTCGGATTAAATGATGGGCAAGATGATTTGAGAGGTCGAAAATTGCTATGATGGCGGAAATCTGTCACCAAATGTAGTTGCCTCTTCAGTGTTAGAAGTAACAGGTTCATTGAGTATCGCACAACACACCTGTTAGCACTTGGAATTCCTTAAACATGTGGTGCTCCACCTTCCTAATGCTGCTGCCCTTTAATACAGTTCCTCACGTTGTTGTGACCTCCCAACCCTAAAATTATTTTATTGCTACTTCACAACTGTAATTTTGCTACTGTCATGAATCATAATGTAATTATCTGATATACAGGATATCTGATATGTGACCTCCAATGGTATCATGATCCACAGGTTGAGAACCATTGCCTTAAATAAACCTTCACTTTTCATTTATGGTACTTCTAGGCTGTAAATACTTTTTCTAATAAGAAGCAGTTCTAGCCTCTGTGGCCTATAGGACACCTTAAGTCTTTTACAACTCTTATCGAGAGTAACAGTTAGCTTCTATCTAGCCAGAAACAGAAATGAAAAATACTGCTACTGTTCTTGTTTTTGTCTTAAAGTGCTTGTACTTTTTCTATGCCTTTGACAAAGGACCAGCTAAAAAGACTAGGTGGCATTTGAAGGAGTAAGAGAAATGTTTAAGCTCTCCATAAATCTAAAAGAGGAATCCATGATTGGCCTATCTAGTTAAACCATCACAAAGATGAAATTTATTCATTTGTCCATATTCTTTAAATAGGTGGACCTATTTTTATCTATTAGATATTAAGATATGGTAAAATATGTTTATTTGGATCTGCCCATATGTGCAGGGGTGTGTGGTCATCCTCTTGGTCGTGAGCAATGTACTGCTAAATCCCCAAAGGAGAGTAGCTTTCCCTCCCTCATGAACATCAGCTGTCAATAGTTCCTCTGATAGTAGGTCTTCTGGGGCTCCTCCCCTATCCATACTGGAATTATGACTGTCTTGATCCTGTGGACCTTATCCAGATAACTCCTGCAGTTTTGAGTTGATGCATACAGCACTCATATCATGACCAAACTCAACAGTTCACAGCTCAGACTCACACTGATTACTGATTCTTACCTCTTTTTCCATGAAGCTGCCCAAAGCTTGGATCATGTGATGTCGATATGGTGATGGACATCCATCCACAGCTGAGTAATCAGAATTTCTTAAATTTGGCACTTGGACTCCACTTCAACTACTCTAGGAGAATTAGGGGAATTTGGAAGAAGGTAGTGGTGGATGGATATGAGCAATATACATTGTGTGAAAGTATAAAACTTTCAAAGAATAAAATCCTTATTTAAAATATATAATGTTTTCTGTATACCTGTGTTTCTATTCTAAAATTTGTTCAGTGGAATCTGTACCTGCTCTTTGTCATGGCAGCTCAGGATGTCATTCAGAGCGTTAATAACTTGAAAACACCGTCAGCAATTGCATTAGTATACAGCAGTATACCCTATTGAGCTTGTTCTGGAAGAACTTGCAAGATTTGTATTGCTGTCTTCACACATCAGGATTATGATCAAATTAAATGTCATATCAAAAATGGAAGCTGTATAACAATGTCAAGTACAGGCATAGCCTGACTGCTAATATTCATTAGAAAATGATTTCTTTAAATCCCCAAAAAGGACTGATATGATGCTTTGGGCAAGTTACTCTCAGAGGATGAGCTTATATTTCTTACAAATACATAAAATCATGTAACATCACAGCAGATTTAGACCAGCTGAACTGATTCCTCTGGACAGTGTTTATAATCAAAATATTCTCTTAACTTGAACAGCATTGTTATTATCAGGATTACCTTAGCTTGTTATAAATGAAGTGTTCTCATATGCAGAATTCTTTCTAAAGTATTCAATGGTAGAGCTACTAAGTAGGAATTTAAATTTATTATGAAGCTGTTCTTCTTACTGAATAATCATAACGACTTTTTTGATGAAATTCAAATTTTTAATGGATCTGCATGTTGACAGGTCAAAGGCCAGTAGCTGCTTGCTACAGACGAATCCACAGAGTCTCAGTTCTGTGCTGGTCCCCTCAAAACTGCCCGGGATGGCATACACTGCAGATGAACAGTGCCAGATTCTCTTTGGTCCTTTGGCTTCCTTTTGTCAAGAGATGCAGGTAAGAGTCAGGGGTAGCTATCCTTGATCGCTCACATTGATTGTTTAGAATCACTCATTGATGGAGGAGACTATTTTAGTATGTGTTGATCCAAATCATGCCAGTCCTCAAAAGAAATTTCTGAGAAAAAAAATAATGTATTTGGGCAATTCCTCCCAACTCTACACTTACCTGAGGGCCACAGGACCCTCGCCTGCCTTCCTGCCCTGCTTCTGACCCAACCCATTTCAAGTAGGGACCGTAGACTTGTCCCACTCATTCTGAAATTCCTGCTATTTTCTCTGGACTTTGGAAGTGACAGCAATCAGGCATGGGCAGTTAATAAGTCAATAAAAAAAAAGGTCAGAGAGGAAAGACCCAAAACTTACTACTTTAAAAAACACACTGAAGTCAAGTAGCTATTTCTGTTGTGCTAGAATAATGCTTCCATTTTAAATTTCAAGCTTTTATAATTGTTAACTGGGTAAAATGCAGGAAAATGATGTATGGATATGTAGTTGTGGTAGAAGAGTCATCCATTCTTTAACATAAAGTGTTAAAAATCATTGCTTATAAAAAGAAAATTTTGGGAGGGAATCTTTAAACTGAATGGTCATTGTCCCCAGTAAAACCTTCTGGGGACAATAAGTAATTTTCTATTTGCTTGGTTTATATTGTCGCTTGTCACAAACACACTTGGATTGCTATAGGCTTTTTAATCTCTGAATATTTTATTGCTTAGGGGATTTTTAAAAAAAAAACCAATTCTGTTTCTCATTATTTTAATAGTGTCCTATTTTAAATTAAACATTGCTCAAATAGATTGTTTAAAGTTTTAAGTATCCAGAACTGTTCCTATTTTTCTTTTCAAATTTTGTATACACACACACACACACACACACACACACACACACACACACACACACACACACACACACACAGTTTAACCTATTATATTTTTAGTTTTCACGGTGACACCTCTCCTGTTGAGAGGATCTGACCCAAGTCTAGGCTTCGGATCACACGTTTTTTAATTAAGGAACCAGAGTACTGGAATCATCTTCAGTGTTGTTTCTGTTGCTGCTCCCGTCTGCTGTGCTGAAGCCAGCCACAGACAGTATCTATGTGAACGAACATGGGAGCGGTACAGTAAAGCTTTATTGGCAAAGAGAGTTGGCCAGTCCCCAGTGGTTTACCAAACTCAGCTCTAGGGTTGAAAAATGTAAGTATTTAATATCTAATCTACATAGATTAAATGTGGTCACTTTTCACTTGGATTATAGAAACATGTGATGTGCAGTCACATAGGTGCATTCTGCTTTATGCTGTAGTCATCATACATGCTAATCTGTGCACATTGTAAACCACAAACCAGTTTATAAATTCTCCCTACACATCTGTATGCAGTTTAAACAATGATTAAACTGTACTCTTTTTGCCCAGATACTTACCCTCTTGCTGTTCTGCATTATGTATAAAGAGAAAGTCTACCCTTTGGTTTCATTTCTCATGCTGACTTTTATTTGGATTTTGCTCATGGTAAATTTCCTTCATCTGAAAATGCCTTTCCACATTGAAATATATTTTCACTATATATGGTACTTGGCTGGCATTTGCTTTCTTGCCTTTTCGGAGATGTCTCGTTCTCTTCTGGGCCTGTACCTCCTACATATTCATGTCTTTTGTGAAATTTGACAAGAAGTGTGCAGTCATTGCTCCTTTGAACACATTTCTGCCCCTCCGCTTCTGTCATCGCCCCTCCTGATGACTATATTAAACATGTGAAAACAAGGTGGCCTTACATGTTTCCTAATTTTTTTTAAATATTCTCATTCATTCATTCATATTCAATAATCCCACTTCACTTATTTTCAGGTTTACTGAATATTTGCCATATAATCTGTTCTGTGCTTAGACCTATCACACATACTTACTTACTTCGCATTATATTTTTTTCAATCAAAAGTGAGTTTCCACTGAGTCTACCTTTGTCTCCTTCTATAACCTGTCATACACGTTTCTTTTACCCCACTGAGTAGATTTATAATTCCAGTTTAAAGTGAAAACTGCAACTATGTCTCATCTCAGGTTCTAATGGTTTCATTTTTCTTTAGAAAGTACCCTATTTTTACCGGGCTCTTCACAGATAACTTGTATCTAATTGTGTAGTAGAAATTGTGATCTTTAAAGCAAGGATTAGCACTATGTGTCCTGGAGAGTGAGCTGCGGGAATTCTAAGTTTAAAATCTCACGGAAGTGTGGTCATGAATACTTGTTCACATATTCTCTGTGATCAGACTACAATGGTAGCATTAAACAGAGGTCATGGGACCCCTAGACATGAAATATATGTTATCTGGTACATTTTTTTAAAAAAAAAAATCATGCTGATTCTGTTGTTGAGACTAGATTCTGTTGTATTCCACAAAAGAATAGGTTGATTGGTTTGGACTTTTCATCATTATTACTTTTTTTTCTTTTTATAGTCAATTAAGATTTAAATTGGAAGCTTTGTATTGTCTACTAAAAGTTAGGTTTCTCCTGCCTTAAGTAGAATTTGTAGTATGATCTGTGTGTTGCATTAAATCCAGTCAGTAACGACTCTTTCAGTCTCCTTCTGTCTGGGGTTATACCTTTCGTGGTAGCAGCTTTGACTACCTGGGTTCTGCATTTTCAGTGTCGTATCTTTCCCCCTTGTTCCAGCCACCTCATGCTAGGCTATGGCCAAGGGCAGCACTTCTGTCAAAACTGTAAAGAGAACTAACTTGCTTTGTGCGATTCCTTCAGCTTTGTGTTCACGCCCCAGAGCACTGGGAGCTTGCTTTCTAGAAACATAACCCATCATTCTAACTCCAAACCTCTTCTCTTGCAATTATAAAATATTTCCTTTTTCACATTCTTTTCTTTATGACTTCATTAAGAAGATACTGGCTGTTCCATTAATTTCTTCTTCTTCTTTTTATTTATTTATTTATTTATTTTATTTTGCAATACAATTCAGTTCTACATATCAGCCACGGATTCCCTTGTTCTCCCCCCTCCCGTCCCCCTCACCTTCCCCCCAGCACCCCCATTCCCATCTCCTCCAGGGCAAAGCCTTCCCCACAGACTGAGATCAACCTGGTAGACTCAGTCCAGGTAGGTCCAGTCCCCTCCTCCCAGGCCGAGCCAAGCAATCCTGCATAGGCCCCAGGTTTCAAACAGCCAACTCATGCAATGAGCACAGGACCTGGTCCTACTGCCTGGATGCCTCCCAAACAGATCAAGCCAATCAACTGTCTCACCCATTCAGAGGGCCTGATCCAGTGGGGACCCCTCAGCCATTGGTTCATAGTTCATGTGTTTCCATTCATTTGGCTATTTGTCCCTGTGCTTTATCCAACCTTGGTCTCAACAATTCTCGCTCATATAAACCCTCCTCATTCTCGCTAATTGGACTCCCAGAGATCCACCCAGAGCCTAGTCATAGATCTCTGCATCCAGATCCCTCAGTAGTTGGATGAGGTTTCTAGCACGACAATTAGGGTGTTTGGCCATCCCATCACCAGAGTAGGTCAGTTCGGGCTGTCTCTCGACCATTGCCAGCAGTCTGTTGTGTGGGTATCTTTGTGGATTTCTGTGGGCCTCTCTAGCACTTTGCTTCTTCCTATTCTCATGTGGTCTTCATTTACCATGGTCTCCTATTCCTTGTTCTCCTTCTCTGTTGTTGATCCAGCTGGGATCTCCCGCTCCCCCAAGCTCTCTTTCCCTCGACCCTCACCTTTCACTACCCCCACTCATGTCCAGGCTGTTCATGTAGCACACTGACTGATGTGCTCTGCTGAAGAGTCCTTTGTAGCTTACTGCTTTATTAACTGGTCGTGCGTGCTCTGCATTTTCCTTCCAAAGCCAACTGTTCATCTGTTGCTAGTAATCCTCAACCATGTAAAGAGACAATGACAAATTAATAGAGGCACAGCTGTCTATTAATGGTAAGCATTTCCCAGACGCAAGTGAACTAGATCCTTAGTGTTGCTGTACACTAAAAGAAGCTTTACAGTTGAAGACTAGCATCTAATGACTTGCCTTTAGTTGTCTGCTTACTTGGATTTCCTATCATTTTCTTGGACTTTCTACATGGCATGGCTTCTCTGTCCTCAACTAGGGTAACATATTCTATTTTCCTATGAAATGAACATCATGAATAAGTGTCCTTCGTACACAATTGTTGGTGATGAACAGATTTGTGTATGGGTCTTGAAGGAAATTTTAGTTCAATAATTTAGATTGACAATTTTTTTTGCATGTGTTTATGTTTTATTTTTCCTTATTGAATATAGAAGCTATTCATGTCCTTCCTTTGGCTCAGAATGTTTTTTTTGCGGTACCCTATGTCTTGAAAGAAAACCATCACTGTTAATTTGGGTTTTTATTGTAGACATTTCATAAATTCAAAGGATTATATGCTGAGATTTTAACAAATTAATGTATGGGCCAACAAAAAGACTCAGCTGATAAATGTACTTACTACCAAGCCTGACATGCTGAGCTCAATCCCTAGCTCCCACTAGTAGAAGGAAAGAATCAGCTCCCACATGCATGCAGGTGCCCCTCCCCATACAAATAAAGAAATATTTTTTTTTTTTTTGTTTTTTGTTTTTTGTTTTTCGAGACAGGGTTTCTCTGTGTAGCTTTGCGCCTTTCCTGGGACTCACTTGGTAGCCCAGGCTGGCCTCGAACTCACAGAGATCCGCCTGGCTCTGCCTCCCGAGTGCTGGGATTAAAGGCGTGCGCCACCACCGCCCGGCGAAATATTTTTAAATAAATTATAGAAGGAATGTTAATGTGCATGTTTTGTGTGAATATATAAAACACAGAATTTTAAGTCATTTCTGGGCTTGATTATATTATTCAATTCCTTAATATTAAAACAGAAAAAATATTTGATCATTGTGCACTTTATTTTTTGACTTCTTACTCTACCAGCCTGTATTTAAATCTAAAATGATTCATTTGGGGCCCAGAGAAGTTCTTCATAAGAGGAAAATCAATTTTACCTCTCCTAGTAATGGTAGACTAACTTACTCTATGATTGAAAAGGTTTTTTTAAACACCATTCCACAAATGGTCTATAGTTGTAATAATCTGTTGAGCTATTGGGATTGTATTTTAGTGGGAAATCCATTTAAAAACAAGAAGTTACATGACTAAGGTTGAATTATTACTTGGATATATATGACTTCCGATCATTTATTTTGACAAAAACTTGAAAATATTTTAATGGAACCATTTGTGATGAAGAAAGAAAATTTATGATATTTATACATGGACAGCTAACTTCCCTTCCTGTTTAAATGTATAACATCGTATGTGTGTACGCCTTCAAAAAGCCTATTTGAAATAAATACCCAAGGTCGTATTATGTGTTTGAAAGGATTTTTTTTTCACTCCAAAGATTGAACCATGAATATTACTGCATTGTGTATTTGCGTTTGATGTTTCATGCAAACCATTTGAGATCCTAAAAATTCTTTAACTGAAAAACTAAGAGATCCCCAACCAAGTTAAAGAATATGACTTGTTTCTGTGGAACCTTGAGAATGCTTTGTTCTAATGTCATACCCTACCCTACTCCTTAGAAAAGGCTGGGTAAGAACACTAATTTCACACATCTGACACATTGCACCGTTAAAAGTTAGAACAGTCTATAGCATTTCTTCACTTTCTTTGGAGAGCTCAGCTTGAAGTGAACTGGAATGCTTCAGAAGACAGAGACTATAGGCTAATCAATATAGACCTCAAGACCTGCCGAACACCATGTATTCAAGAGGCCCCCTCTGCATGATTTATTATACCTGCTTATGCTTATCTTGAAAAGCTGCCAAGTTTGGTGTTTATCTTCTCAGTGTTTCAACTGGAAATTGATTAGAACACCTGCTATTTTGAAGAGTCAACTGCTCAGAGTTGAAGGTCAGCATTTAGACCACCAACAGTGGTCAGCCCTGAAATGACAGTGTAAGATTTACTCTTTGGTTAACTGATGAACCTAAGTAATTTTTGTTTTAACACAAATATTCTTTTTGAATAGCAGTAAAGCCATTGTTTGGTGGGGATTCAGCATTTGACTCTTTAGTTACAAGGAAAAAGTCCTAGGAAAAAACTTGTCAGAGATAAAATATTTAGAAACTAAAATTATAAAGCCTGAGTATATTCACTTATATGTAAATGAATCTATGGAAAGCATTTGGGAGTTTTCAAGAACCTAAAACATCATAAAGCAGCAAGATTATTCAGTCTTTAAAGTAATTTCCTAGATGAATTTTTGAGAATGATGTCTGCACAAGGACTGGGATAAACCATATTCAAAATAAAATAGGATATATTTACACGAAACATTTTGAAGTGAGGAAATTTTTTTCACAGAAGAAAAAAATGAACAAATTATACCTCCCTCCCAGTGAACTAAACATTTAGGAAATTAGAAACACTCCATAATTCTGAATCTTAAACACAACAGCATAATATCTCAGGAATTCTGAAGAATTAGCATTAGAATTGTAATAAATTTATTCAAAATATTATCTTAAACAAGTGTGCCAGTGTGTCTAGTGGTTCCAATTGTATGTTAACCTTAATCTTGGAGCAATCCCTTCTCTTCTATACACAACCTTAGAATGAGCCCCTGGCAATAACTTTTTACTTATCAGCTTTCTAGTTGTTGGCTAATGGAGTCCTGTAGTTAGAGTTTTCCTGCCTGGCCCACAGTCAGGACAAATCTCTCTCACCCACCAGTCCCAAGTCCCTCAAACCCGATCAAGTAAACACAGAGACTTATATTGGTTACAAACTGTATGGCCGTGGCAGGCTTCTTGCTAACTGTTCTTACAGCTTAAATTAATCCATTTCTATTAATCTATACCTTGCCACGTGGCTTGTGGCTTACCGGTACTTTACATCTTCCTTATCCTGATGGCGGCTGGCAGTGTCTCCCCGACTCAGCCTTCCACTTCCCAGCTCTATTCTCCTCCTTGTCCCGCCTACACTTCCTGCCTGGCCACGGGCCAATCAGTGATTTATTCATTGACCAATCAGCAACACATTTGACATACAGACCATCCCACAGCACCTCCCCTTTTCTTTTCTTAAAAAGGAAGGTTTTAACCTTTACACATCTCCAAAGTCAGCTTGGTATATTTGGGAATTTGGGCGTAGCTTCTCTTACTACTTCCTGTTGGAGGGGGGCGTTGTATCTTCTGGGGAAACAAAGAAAATTTTAGGATCATGGAGTAGTCTGTGAGGCTGTATCATCTGAGCCAGTTGTCTTGAAACGGTTCTGGATGTTGGATCATCTGGGCCATGGTGTCATTGGAGACCTTTCAGGGGGTCTTGGCTGGTCAAACCTGATGTATCTTACTCTGGAACAAATCCATAGCCTCTTGCTTTCTGTAGAAACAAAAGAGACTCTTTTCCAAAGCAACATATCCTTACATCCAAATTTTGAAGTCAAAGTATCTTTAAAATATACGTACTGGTTTAACTCAGCTTCCTTTACAATCAAACATCTCTCTGTAGTTAAGAATCCCAAAGACAACACAATCCAGACTCTCTGTGTAATAGTCATCTCTACGTGGCTTATTTTTTATATTAATTTTACTGGCTCTTTAAAGACTTTATTTTTTAAAACCATGTATTTGTTTCTATACTGTATATATCACCTTTTTTTGTCTCTTTCAAGCCTACGTATATTTTACACACATTTTAAAATATTACATCTGAATCTGTCTTATTGTGAATCTATTGCTTTAAGCTGCAGCAGCTGTGGCTGCTGGCTCTGTCCACCTCAGCTTCCCAACATGGCCTGGTACTTTACCACCAGCTCTGGGAGCTATCGTGGGTCTATGCTTTTATCCAAGCAGCGTGTAGCCCAGAAACCTCTTTTTTTGTTTTGTACTAGCAAAGGCTAAATCCACAATGTAGCTTAATGTGCCACTTGTAGAGGCCTCATTCCCGCCATACTGTAGGTCGAGCGCGCACGCCAGCAACCCGCCAGTAGCTCAAACCAGCAGCTGCCGCTCATTTGAGAGAGACATTTAGGAAGCTGTTTTTAGCTCCGTTTTAGAATCTTTTTTTTTTAGGTTTTAGGTGGAAACTCTTGCCCCACGTTGGGCGCCATTTGTAGCTAGAGTTTTCCTGCCTGGCCCACAGTCAGGACAAATCTCTCTCACCCGCCAGTCCCAAGTCCCTCAAACCCGATCAAGTAAACACAGAGACTTATATTGGTTACAAACTGTATGGCCGTGGCAGGCTTCTTGCTAACTGTTCTTACAGCTTAAATTAATCCATTTCTATTAATCTATACCTTGCCACGTGGCTTGTGGCTTACCGGTACTTTACATCTTCCTTATCCTGATGGCGGCTGCCAGTGTCTGCTCACTCAGCCTTCCACTTCCCAGCTCTATTCTCCTCCTTGTCCCGCCTACACTTCCTGCCTGGCCACGGGCCAATCAGTGATTTATTCATTGACCAATCAGCAACACATTTGACATACAGACCATCCCACAGCAGAGTCCTTTTCTCTCTCTACTTACATGGTATTCTTAGTCCTGCCTGGTTCTTCCCCAACTCCTTTGGGAAACAAAGATGCACACATTTATTATCTGCACACAGGCAGAATACAGTGCTAATTACCTTCCTCATCTGTTTCTTCTCTCTCTTTTTTTCCCACCAGCCCTCTCCAGTCATATTCTTCAAATTGAATTGTAAAGACTTTTTCTATGTCTGGGAAGAACTGAGTTGGCATTTAGATTGAAATTGCTTTGAATTTATAGCTTGCTTGTTAAGACAGCCATTTTCACAACGTTAACATTACCAATTCATGAGCAAAAAGAGGTGTTTCCATATTATCGGCGTTTGCATTAGGGACATCCATACTGGGAGTAGGAAAGTAGAGAACTGTGAGGGGAGAAAGTGAGTTCACAGCTCAAGTTCACAGCACCAGAGGGAGGTTCTGTGTGTTATTGTGGAGAGAGGCCTATGTACTCTAAATGAACTGATCACATAAAATGACAAAGTCAAGCTGAGCAGTAAGATAACAGGAAGAAGAGAGTGGCATCTGGGATGCAGCTGGAGGAACTGGCCTTGGAAAGAGGAATTGAAATCCGGCTGCTTAGAAGAGTACAGATGGGATGAATGTCTGTGGACAGGGCTAATCCCAAAAGTTTGATAGTGGGAAGATAAGAGGTAATCTTTCTGCTCTTCTTCAATTTTTTCAGTCTTCCAAAGTTTTCATTCATTTCTCCCGACAATCTTCCTTTTTCTTCGTTAACTTAGAAATTATTTTATTCACACTGTGTCTAGCCACATAGTATTAATGTTTTCAAAACTGCTTTTAGCTGGGCGGTGGTGGCGCACGCCTTTAATCCCAGCACTCAGGAGGCAGAGCCAGGCGGATCTCTGTGAGTTCGAGGCCAGCCTGGACTACCAAGTGAGTTCCAGGAAAGGCGCAAAGCTACACAGAGAAACCCTGTCTCGAAAAACCAAAAAAAAAAAAAAAAAAAAAAAAAAAAAAAACTGCTTTTAACTTTTCACTAGAAGTTTTTTGCATTCTAAAGATCTAAAAACTTTATTAGTGCATAAGTAAATATACCTGATAATGCTCAACAGATATCTACATGGAGTTATGTATGGGTCAAGACTGTGTGTGTGTACTAACCATGCTGTGTAAGCATGAAAGAAGACATGTGCATGAAGAGGTGTTGGGAAAGGGGTGCTGAACGAGTAACACAATTAGAAACACATAAGGGCTAGGGCTAGGGCACAGTACTTATGTTCCTACGTAGGATACTCAAGGCCATGAGTGTAGCATGAATGTTAAAGAGTCTTATTAATAAAATCAAACCTGAGGTCAGTTATTGGGTTGAATGCTGGAAGATCAGAGAGACAGAATAAGCCACAGCTATCTCACCTTGCCAATTCCTCTGCTGGTCCTGTTTCCTCAGACTGGAAGCCTCTGAGTCCTCATCCCAATGGCTCTCAGCTGAACTGCTGCTCGAAAGCCTGAAGCTTAACCAGCCAAAAGCCTCTAGTTTCTGGTCCTCATGCCTTATATACCTTTCTGCTTTCTACCACCACTCCCTGGGATTAAAGGCTTGCTTTCTGGGATTAAAGGCATGAGTCACCATGCCTGTCTGTATCCTTGAACACATGGATTTCTGCCTCTGGAATGCTAGGATTAAAGGCGTGTACCACCACTGCCTATCCTTTATGTTTAATATTGTGGCTGCTCTGTCTCTGACCCCAGATAAGTTTATTAGGGTGCACAATATTTGGGGGAATACAATACCACACATGGGTCCCACTACAAAAAGAGAAAAGTAAAATTAAAAAATTTTTTACTCTTTCAACCTGGTTCCAATCCAGGCATAAATGTTGGATTTTTATCTAAAAATTAGCAACAGAAATTCTGTTCTTAGCAACAGAAATTTATGTATCCCTCTGTGATTTGTCAAAAGTTTTAAATAAGTTTATTATACAGAATATTTACAGTTCCTTATAAAGTTTTCTATCCCTACAGACAATCTATGTATTGTTTTATTTATAGTTAATATTCAAAGTACATACAGCATACTTTCACTCCAATGCCTTTTTGTTGCCTCCTAATAACTGGAATTACTGACCTGAACTCGAAGCTTTGGACCATTCATTCCCCGTCTGATACTGTGCCCTTCTTGCAGCATGTTATCTGCACCGGTCTATGGTGCAAAGTGGAAGGTGAAGCAGAGTGCAGGACCAAGCTCGACCCTCCCATGGATGGGACTGACTGTGACCCTGGCAAGGTGAGTCGCGTGCACCACTGTCTAGAGTAAGTGGGAATAGTACATGAAACAGGAGAGCTGCATTCTCCCCCGGCAGCTACTCACACATCCATCCTAGTATCCGATCATTTCAGCATGTTAAAAAGTTAATATTTCATCTGTTTTTAATTATATTTTTTTTAATTTTTCACATGTATGTGTGTTTCGTTAACATTAAAGTGTGTGATTTTTTTCTTGATATTGATTATTGTTATAATGTTCACGGTCAGATGTAAATACTACTTTTCCCAAAAAGTAAACTCATGTTCTTTTATTAGTCAAATATACAGAAATAAAATAAATACAGATAATATCATCAATGATAAAATTTCCCAGAACACTGATAAGTTCTTTTAATTATACTTTTTCTCAGGTATTCAGCTATCACAGAGACTGACCAGTAATTTTCTTTTTTGAGTTGTTGTGTTTGACTGGTTTTGGTACCAGGGTTACATTGGAAGAGTTAGAGAGTGATTTTTCCATGTCTCGTATGAAATAATTTGAGGATGTTGATGTTAGTTCTTATTTGAAGATCGGGTAGAATTCAACACTGTAACCACCTGGACTTGGGTTTTTGCTTTTTATTGTTGTTTTTATTTTTAGCTTCTGGTTTATTTGGTTTGTTTGCTTTGGGTTTTGGTGGAGATTTTTTTAAATTATTCACCTTATCTTAATGTCATATTCATAGGTCATATGTATCTAGAAATTCATCCGTTTCTTTTATATTTCCTACTTCAGATTTTTAACACCGATACTGCTCCTCATGTTATTTCATAAAATAGGAGTTTGATAGCACAACTGCTAACATCAAAAACCTGGAGAGATATCATATTAATAACCTCATGTCACCCCTAAAGCCTTGGAACAGTTATGTCAGAAAAACAAATGTCACACAATACCCTCTGAGGTTCCAGAAAAGCACAGGCTTCCTGTGCTATAATGCACATGCTGTATAGTCACATAGCATGTGTTTACTTTTATACTAGTAGAAATTAATTTGAAAATGTTATAAAGAGGTCATGGTTTTTTTCAGGCCCCAGCCCTTAGTGAGATGTTATTGACAGTGGCAGGTTGGTAGGGGAGGGAGAATCATCCTTTTGTGAGGATGTGGCCACTCAGATGTTTGGCATTGACGAACCCACACCCCTGTACGTACATATGAGAAGCACTAATTAGACTTAGGGTTAGCCAACAAAAATGGAAGACAGAAAAGGAAGGAAGGAAGGAAGCGAGGGAGGGAGGGAGGGAGGGAGGGAAGGAGAACAAACGAAGTTGAGAGAAGGGCATGTTTAGAAGGATATGGAAGGTACTGGAAGAAGGAAATAGGAGGTTAGATATGAGCATATTTCATTATGCATATGATATTCTCAAAAATATTTTCTTCATAAAGAGTTAACCATTTGTAAAAAGAGGGAGGGTTGCTGGATTGGTTTTAGGAAGCCATGGTGAATGGATATAAGCATGTACTTCTATGATTTCTTTAATTAAAAGAGAAAAAAACCTACACATTGTTTAAATTGGGACTCCTTTTGAAGAGTTGAAGTGTTTTGTCACTTTCAATATGGGAATGGCCTCCTGGGGGGCACTCTGTGAAATATCAGCCAGTTGTTTACAGACTGTGCCAAATATTTTTCTATGAGGTTAAATAGAGAATGAAGATTGAGGTCTGTTTTATTTTTTCTCAAATTATACACAGAGGTGCGACAATGCGTGTTTATCAGGAGTGTTGTCTCATGACATTAACCTGAGTCATTTATTGCTTAAATCATAAAACCCTGGAAAGGCAATAATTTTCATCATCCTAGAAACACCAATGTGGAATCTCAGAGGGATGCCTTGAACATCTGGCCAGGAGTTCTCCAACATCACTCAAGTCATTCATCTTATTTAGTGCCTCATTTTTGTAATGTGGATTCTAAATATTTTCACTCTAATAGTTTTCTTCTTATGTACTTCAGAATAATTTAAATTCTTGAGATCTCTAAAGTCAATTTGTTCTTTCAGCCAAAACTCTAATTATTTATCAAAGGTAAAATGTTTTCTTTCCTTGTGACCATGCTAATGATATTCTTCTAGAAGTTCTTAATGCTTGGCATTTGCAAATGTGTAATGAGTTTCCCAGTTTCTTGGGTCATGTGAGCTTCTTCCAAGACCATTGTGTCCTAGATATTGTAGGAGCCATCATTTAGAGAATTTCCAGACTTGCTACATTACTGCTAATCTTTTTTTAACCAATTGTTTTTTTTCTCTTTTAAAAATTTTTTTAATTATGAAAAATTTTTTATTTATTTTACATACCAACTATATTTTCTCCTCTCTCCTCTCCTCCCATTCTCCCTTCACCTCCTTTCTACTCCCTCCCCCATCCACTTCTCAGAAAGGGTAAGGCCTCCCATGGGAGTCAACAAAGCATATCAAGTTGAGGCAGGTCCAAGCTCCTCCCCCTTCATCAAGACTGAGTGAGGCAGCATTACTGCTAATCTTTAAATGCCATAGGCTCACACTAAATGCTATTAGCTTGGTATGATGCACAACAAGAAACAAAGCTGGGAAATTTTAAAGGTTTTTTTGCCATGGTGGTAAGAACTAAGTGGTATAAGTGTACTCCCACTAAGGGTGTTTGTTACCTATATAATTCTATTAGTCAAATGATCTTGAAGGAAGATGTTTATTTACTGTTTTAGACACCATTTTACAAGGTAAAAGAAGCATTTCTTTTTTTACGATATAACCATTGGACCATATGTAGCATTTTGATTAACAATGTAGAAAACAAGTTAATAAAGTATTCAGTACTAAACAGCAAGTAGGCAGGTTTTCTTTTATTCACAGCATGTGCTCAGAATGAAAAGAGAGGAAAGAATGCTTAAACAGCAACTTTGCATTAGATACCTTGAAGGACTCATTGCCTAGTCACTTACCTTCCTGAGTTAAGACCCTTGAAAAAGCCATGGTCATTTACTACTGGGGAAAATGAAGACCTCCATGCCCTGACAACCACCAGGTGTATGAACAGAAGGCCGCTGTCAGCTTTGCCCATTTCCACAGTGTGTACGGAGGGTGTGTTGAGAGGACAGTCCTGCCACTTTGACATCTCCTTGCCCTTCCACCAGTTCTGTTCTCGTAAACCTCCTATGCAGGTCCACATAAGCATTTGGCGGCACGGAACACAACCAGACATGTTAGGGCATGTCTTGCCACAGAAATGATGGAAATTATATAGTATTAACATTTTTGTAAATAAAACTAATTTTGTAGATAATAGAATTTTTTGCTATCTAAAGTATAAGTAGCATTTACTTCTTGAGGTTAAAAAATGACGGATATATGATACAAAATATGGTGCTACCATATTTAAGGAGTGCATCACTAGGAAAGCTTTATATAGTAATTTATCGCATAATGATTTAAGCAAAATTAGCACTTTCCGTAACACAGAAACAACACTACCTACAAGATGGAGAAGCAGGTCTCCTTGGTGCAGAGACCTGGTTGTCCACAAGGGGACAAACCTTAGATATCGTGTTACAGTTTCTTTAAATAGCACCAATTTTTGTGTGCATGCTGGCTTGCGTGTCTGTTTCCATTTTTCTTCATGTGCCAGATGTGATCTAGTTTAAATTATATGCAGACCAAGTCCCAGTGCTTTCCAGAAGACTTCCAGTCTTCTATGAACTCTCGCCCAGCCCGTCAGTGCCAGCTTGCTGCTAAATGGGCAAGGGTCTGTGATATGCACCCGGGGAAAAGTAAACACTCTCCAAGCAAGCCAAACACTGTGACCAACTTAAGTTTGACAGTTTTTATACTGGGATTTTTCCATGGCTCCCATAACATTATTGAGTGCTTAAAGCTAGTACGTAATATATAAGTTTCTACATTGACCATTTTTTCCTGTGTTTTTTTTTTCACATTTCAGATTGAACCTTCCCATGAATCTCTAGTTTATTTATTAGCAAACTTACACTAGTGACACATCCCACCTTGTTTTTCAAAATATGAAACTTAAAGCATATTAAATCTAAAAGAGGTTGAATTAAAATTTTGATGTAACAAAATATATAGAGAAACTGATTAATTTTGCTTATAAAAAGTCAGTTGGATATAAGCTAGATGATATAGTGTTGTTTTCTCAGTTCTTCCCTCTAAAAATAGTAAAAAAAAATCCTCAAAATGATTTTAAATCAACACATTAATTAAAATCCTCTGAGTGAATGGAACTTTGGTTTATAAAAATCTATTCACAGAATTACTGTAATGGTACCCCTAATAAGCTTTTTTTAAAATTTTTTTTTATTCATTTTAGATACCAACCACAGATGTCCCCTAATAAGCTTTTATGGTTACTGTGGTTAACCACAAAAATCCTTTTGCATTGTGCTCTGTGCTGCACTCAACTTCTGCAAAACATAAAGTCTTTATGCTGAGTAAGCTTCTTTTGCACCTTGGACAGGAGCAAGATGAGACTCACAGTATTTCTGTACCTCTCTCAAAATCCTTTTCAAGTCTGGATGCCCTGCAGTGTGGCAGATCCCCATGGTCAGAAGGATCAACTTTCCTAGCCTTGCTTTCTTATAATTATTAATCTAAATGGTCCTAGTATTATAACATGTTATTCACAGTATGATGTTGTGGCCTTGTACCTGTTTCCTGTGTCCATCATCTATGTGATCGATTTTCAGGAGAAATTGTAGCAGCTTTGTCCACATATTCCATCATTCCTCAATAACCATAGAGATAACTACTGGGTCTACCTATGATATCATTCCTCAAAAACCATAGAAGTAACCCCTTTCACGGCTATTGGTTTAACTCATGAAAAAGACACATGAATTTAAAGAAAAAAAAAATACAAAGACCACATGCCCTTCTTTGTTCTCATGGTAACACTTCCTAGTTAAAGATATTAAATTAGCTACAAAATTTGAAAGTGAAATGCAGAATTTTACAACCCAGTTGCTCAGATCTTTCAAACAAACGGCTTTCAAATGAGAGCATGCTATAGTGTTAGTGGGAACTCATTTGCTGAAATGTTTGCTTCAACCTAGTTTCAGGATAATTATTGCTGTTTGTCTATACTTATTCATGGCTGCTTTGGAATCTGTTTTTCTTTTGTGTGTGTGTGTGTGTGTGTGTGTGTGTGTGTGCATGTGCGGGGGTTATTTATGTCTTTCCCATTTTAGTTAGTTTCACAGAATGTGTTTGCTTTCTTCCTTCTGCTTTTACAACCACAGATCCCCTCTCCACTCTCTCTACTCTTTCTCCCTCCTAGCACAGGATGTTTCTGCACTGTTGTAGTCAATCTCTGAGCACTGTTTTCATGTCGTGACTGTTAATGACACCAGAACCAAGCAAGTGGGCCTTGATATTGCAAGTGCTGGCTAACTCTTATCTGTTGCAATCTTTATATTTGGCCCTTGGGCTGCCATAGACCTAACTGACTTGCATTAATTTCAGTGACTGTATAGACCAGTGAATGATTTTCAGTTGTGCCCTGATTTGTTCACCTAAGACATGACTTTTGGAATAGTGGTGTAAGGCTGGAGAATGCACCCGCAGGACCCCTGCACCTGAGCACTTGGCTGGAGAGTGGAGCACGTGGAGTTCCTGTAGCCGAAGCTGCAGTTCTGGGGTCAGCAGTCGAGAGCGCAAGTGTCCTGGGTAAAGTCACAGCTCCTGGTTTGGGGGAGGGCGCTGAGTCATCAGTATTGAAATTCAAAGCTTTTTACATCTGTCAATCATAATGGAAAACGAAAGAAACTGTTACAACTGTACTACTGCCTCAAATTACTTATATATAAAATAAAAGCTCTCCTTTAAGCAGAAAACAATGATCAGCCTTTCTAAAAATGAGTAATGAAATCTACAAAAAAAAAAAAAAAGAGATTGTTCACGTGTAAGTCTAATGAAATGTACTTAAATGAGCAGGACATTAGACAAGTCAAGTAAACAGTTGAAGGAACTAAGAGAAAGGCAAGAGGATGATGGGACTTCAGAAAGGCAAAGGATGAGAGCCAAGTTGGTGATGATAAAAGTTAAAGAGACAGAAACAGAAAGAACAAACAAAGAACCATGCTGGGCCCAGGTACAGTTGAGGGTCATTAACAGGCCCTCTTGCTCAAATGCCACTGCACCTTTGGAGAGCACAGGGGAGTGAGGCGTTCTACTCAGTGTGTCTTTATGGTCTTCAGGGACACAATGCAGCTATACGCAGCTGCAAATCTTCTGAATTTACTAACAATATGAGCTTTATAATCCTCAGAGTCAATTGACACATGGGAAAGCCAGCCTTTACATGTGGCCCTGAGCTCTGCCCTTGAATTATGTTTTCTATTTTATCTAAAGTCAGTTTTATCATTCATGGATTTTGAAAGATAATTTGAGCATTGAAAAAAATGGTTTTTTTTTTCATCTAATAGGCCTATGAATGTCCTACTCTCCCTAGTCATTTAGTGTGTCCATGCTTTTAGAGAAACATTTTAATAGAAAGGATTATATCTTATAAATGTGATGGCTTTCACTTATAAAAGTTGGTACTTGTGGGGAAAGGGTGAAATTTATTATCTGTACTCTTTTTCTAGGCTAGGTTCTGAAGCAAGGGATTGTAATGGCCCCAGAAAACAATACAGAATATGTGAGAATCCACCTTGTCCTGCAGGTTTGCCTGGATTCAGAGACTGGCAATGTCAGGCCTATAGTGTTAGAACTTCGTACCCAAAGAATACACTTCAGTGGCAAGCTGTCTTCGATGAAGGTATGGCCACCAGCTGGATGCCAGTTGTTTAATAATACTTGTGTTTTTTTACAAATCCTCTAATAGTTATTTGTAGACTTTGGTTTTTTCCTGACTTTTCTGGCAAATAACAACCACAAGACTAAACATGTATATTTTTTTAAATTGTTTTGAGCCATGACTATATATACCTATTTGGATAGCTAACATAAAAATATAATAAACATATCACATACTGGTAAAGATGAGAAGAAAGAGGAGATGGCTAACATTGCTGATATGGCTGAATGGAGCAGTCACTCTGGAGGGAAGTTTGGAAGTCTCTAAAATAGCTGAACATGCAATGAGCAATGTCGAAGTTGAATGCTTGAGTAATGGAATACTATGCAACCAGTACTACTGAAAGATATAAAACTTGATGGATTGCAGGGCATTGTGCCAAATAAAAAATGGCAGCCACACAAGGCCATGTGTTGCAGTGTGATCCATGGAGATTGCAGTTTGAAGTGGCAAAAATTACAGAAAGGAAAACAGATGATTGGTGCTAGGGACTAGGGTTAGTGGTGGTGAGAAATGTGGCCTGCCTGTGGCAGTGGTCCTTGCACCCACATATTTGATAAAATGACACAGACTAGCACACACAGTTAACAGTGAACTCAGGAATTTACTATGTTTTACTACAATGACCAAGGTACATACAGCCTTTGAGGATCTTAACTGAGAAGTACGTGGGTTGTTTGTAGACTATCTTATTTTACAAACTGATAAAACTTTAATGACTTTAAAAATAAGAATTTCAAGAAAATCATCTGTTGCAGTGTTAGTTTAGGATGACAATACTCCCCGTGATGACCAAATGTGCACTTGTGTGCCAGTGAGCAAAAGTGGCAGTGGCTTCTGTGGCTCCATCATGCTACCAGGGTTACCTTTACTTCTTCTCATTTCCAAGATGGACTGTGATTCCCCATGTTTCCTTAAGTCTGTTTGGTGTCCTGCAGTCTGATGGCTCAAGGTTCCTTTAAGCTCAGCTGTCTTGGCTTAAACACACGAACATTAAAAAAAAAAGCCAACAACAACAACATAAAATAATAATGGAGAGGTATAGATTATTATACAACATAACTGAAAAAAATAGCCATCAGACAACCTCTAGCTTCTCACTGTCACACCATTAGGTTTAGCCCTGTCCACAGACATTTATTTCATCTGGTTCCTACTAAGCAGCAGGATTCCAATTCCTCTTCCCAAGGCTAGTCTCCAGCTGTGTCCCTGATCCCACCCTCTTCTCCTTTCCTGTTACCTTATTGATCAGCTTGATTTTCTTTTTCTATATTTAAGTCCCTCTGTGTTGGGTATAATAAACCCAGTTCATTAGGAGATGTAGTTCCCCCCCCCACGCACACACATACACACACACACACACACACACACACACACACACACACACACACACACACAAAATAAACCCACAGAACTTCCCTCTGGTGCACAACCACCTTAAAATGTGGACCCACGTTCTCCCATTAAAATCTTTTGATTTCTTACCTCCAATATGGACTTCCCTAACACAAATATTTATAATGTCCTTGAAGAGTCTCATGAAAATTAAGGCTTGTGTGTGATTTCCTGTTCTATTTTTACTTGAAATGTCAAACCAGTGACCAGCCTTCGCCTGTCTGAACACTTGTGTGTCTTGGAGTTCATGACCCAGCAGAAATCTGGCTTCCCTAGTGTGTCTAGTGTTGTCTCCCTCCGACTATTAGAGATGCTCTCTCTACTTGCACGGCATCTTCTTCCTGGACAGACCATCGTTACCGGGAGTTCAAATGTGCGAATAACACATCCCATTGTCTTTGGTTAGATTTTTCCATTGAGCTTCAAATTTATGTCTCCAGTGAATTGCTTGCTATCTCTACTTAGACATCCTGGACCTTCTTAACCCTTCCTTTCCGTTCCCACTTGTTCCTTTTATGAGGTCTAGTTCAATGAACACAACACCGTTTCAGCTACACAGACTTAACCACCTGATTATTAAGGATTTTTGTTGCCTCCTTAAACTTCTTCCTGCTTTACCTCTATCACTGCTTTTTCCAGTCCTTGGTAGAAGCAAGAACAAATTCTATATCGTCTTCAAATATATAATGTTTACATATTTTCAAGTCCTTAGACAAGGGAGTTTCTTAGCATTATTTTTATTTTCAAGATTTAATCTCACTTACTATTAATGTACCTTGAAACCTTGTGATTTGGGATGGGAAAGTCAGTTTATGAAAATCCTGTAGGAAGCAAGAATTCCCCTGATTACCCAAATTGGCCATACATCCCTTCCAAGCATCCAACAAGCATCATGTAATACCATACTTTAGGTCATCTCTATTCCCTCTAATGTCTGTTCTAAGTATAGTAATTGGTATATATCCAACTTTTAATGATTTTTCTTGCATAAATTTGTACATATTTTCAATATCTTCTAATTGTAAAGGTTTAGTTAATATGACCATTCACTTTATTTCATTATCTGAGGGATACCATCATCACCTCTAATTGGCTGAAGGATTAATAAAAGGTACATTCATTTGAAACCTACTTACTCATGTGGAATAAGTGAGCAGAACAGGTTTCCTTCAGATTAAAGGAAAATCAATCAAAATGGGCATCAATGTATTCTTGTAAAAAATCACAGTAAAGGTAACTTATCAGGCGAGAGCCTATGACTTGAGTTTGATCTCTCCAACCCATGTTCTAGGTAGAGAGAGACTCTGAAATGCTGCTCTCCACCTTACACACACACACACACACACACACACACACACACACACACACACTCACACACACACACACACACACACCCCAAGAGTAAATAAAAATATTTAAAATAAATAAATAAATCATAATGAATGAAAGAAAGCCTGAGTTATATCATCATATTTACCATCAGTGAATTATACTATTTACATAATCAAAAGAAAAGCATTTTAAAATTAAATTTATATGTAAATGATTCATGTAACAGAATGTTGTACATTTTTATATGGTGCCATCAATATTTTTATAATAATGTGCAATGTTCAAAGAAAAGTAAACATATTTATGTCCTTAAACATTTACCATTTCTTTATGCTAAAACTGTCAACTGTTTTTCTCCTGCCCTAAAAAATGTGTAGTACATTCTGTTGTCACATAATCAGTCTGTGACAGGCAGGATACCAGAACTTCTTAGCACTCACTGGACAGATTTTCCCTATGTATCATGCCTCTGTCTCCCCAGACTCTGGTAATCACCATTCTGTGCTCAACTTCTATGAGATCAACTTTTATGTTCAAATATGACTGAGATCATGTGATATTTTCCTTACTTGCCTGTATTATATCACATAATATGATAATCTTAAATTCCATCCATTGTGCTGAAAAATGACAGGACTTCATACTTTTAGCATTATAGAGCATATTGTACTTATCTACCCAGACATTGATACATAGTTTATTTCCATTTCTTGATGATTGCAAATACTGCTACAATGATTTTGAATCTCTCTTTTCCACACTGACATGCTTAACAGTAGGCATGCTGGATCATGTGAAAGTTCATTTAACTTTTCACTAAGCATCCTTCCTACACACCTGCAACAATTCCCTTTTCTCTACATTCAATTGAATGCATGCTATCTTTTTCATAATGGTCCTTCTACAAGGGTGAGTTCATATTTTATTATGGTTTTGAATTGCATATTTTAACCACTTTTCAATATGGATCCATTGAGCTCATCAGTCTGTGTGATTGAGAAAATACACAACAATAACTATCCTTCATATCACACTAGGGAAGAAAATGAAATATATGGTTTTGTAAATCCAAATTCTTGATAATACATGTTATCTTATAATATAGTGGGTACATCTGTTATTCTTTTATGATGTATAACCATGGAAGGATATCTGGATATAGGATTTTATTGAGGTAGAGAATATTCCTTGTTATAAAGAAAAGTGATTTGTGGCTTCAGTGTTCCTGTATATCTGCATCCCCTCTGAAGGCTGAAGCTCTGCTGTTAATCCAGGTACAATGTGCACCTTGGCAAGGGCTGTCCCTTTAAATCAAGTCACCTGCTTGCCAAGTACTGGCATGCTTCAGGGATCACCTTGGTGTCAGTCTCCAGTGTATTCTCCGGGAAGAAAGAATGGGATCAAAGATTTATGACATCTATAAAGTCAAATTATGGAGATTGTATTGCCAATATGATACAAAAGGAAAAATACAGAGATATTTTTTCCTCAGACTTCTTGTTTGGAATATGAGTGGGATTGTCACGAGGGCTAACTCCTTTCAACTCATGAATCTGAGGTGCTTCTGTCTTCAATGAAAATTCTAGAAAGAGAATTACATTTACCACTTTTGAAGTGCTGCGGTTGTAGCAGCTGCCTTTAAGTCCAAAGATCTGACACAGTAAGCAGTCCTCGAAGAAGCACACTTTGCTGTGAGGTGTGAGAGCACACTGAACTGCTTTACTGTGGCTTCTAATGGCATCTTAAAGGAAAATTTCAAAACCATGCACATTAAAGGCCATAGTCCAACTCCCCCAAATTGTTCAGAGCGGCATTCAGAAGCCACATGTGAAAACTGTTTGAAATGTTCAGTTTTGAAGGCTCATTTAACTGTCTGTCTTCTCTTTGCAAAGTGATACCCCGTTCCATGCCTCTGGCTGTTATTTGGTATTTATAGAATACCATCAGCACACGTGGAACTTTGCTGAAGACACAAGAACCGTGTCAAGGGCTGTAAACTATTTTCCATCCTATTTATACAAGTTTAATAAGCAGTAAAGCGCTGACTGGTGTCAAGCCAGGAGAGTAGTAATGTAGCATGGAGGCTGTGCTGAAGTTTCAGATTTGATTATCTGTACTCTTGGTGTCACCAAACAGTACAGATCCTCCATAAACGGCTTCAAAGTAGAAACACGTTTTGAAAAAATGATGCCACTTTTTTTGAGTCTAAGAGGCGAGTATTTGAAATCCAACCCTCCTGCTTCATGCTCGGCGAGGCACAGAGGAAGAATGCGAGCATCTCAAGGATTCCTCACCCTGAATCAGTGGTTCCCACCCTGGACATCAAACGCACTGACATGGTATCTGAGTAAGCAGTGAAGGGATTGAGTCCCCCTAACACATCAGCACTTGGGCCTCGTGGTGGAAGTTCCTACACAATCACGCTTGTTGTTTCTGAAACCGCAGAATACAGAGAATGGGATGACAGTTGTTTTTCCTGCTTTAGTAATTTTCTATTCAAAAATGCATGTAAAAATTAAATGTTATTATGCTAAGATTTATAAGTGAAAGACATCGAAAGAACTTCATGTCTGAATATTAATCAGAATTTTTAAATGAGTAGAATCCTGATGTGTGGTTAGAGTAAGGAAAATGTCATTCTAAAAGATATGGACAAAAATTGGGATGGACCAAATATATTTCAGGAGAAATTGTTTTGTTTTCTGTAGTTTTGTGCCAGAAAATGCACATCTGAAAATCATTTGAAACCAGATTTCTAAAGGTGGAGATTAATATGCACTGGGTGCTTCTAAGGAAAACATGGCATCTAATACAATAAACCTCTAGTATGAATCTATTTTAATGTTATATTGCTCAATTAGCATTGAATTATATTTTTACACAGTATCATTATGGAAAAAATAGAGCTTAAGGTAAAAAATATTGATGAGTCAATATTCTTGTCTTATCTATTTTGTATATAGAAAAACCATGCGCCTTGTTTTGCTCTCCTGTTGGAAAGGAACAGTCTGTTCTTCTATCAGAAAAGGTGATGGATGGAACTTCTTGTGGATACCAAGGATTAGATATATGTGCAAATGGCAGGTGCCAGGTAAGATATTCCTGAAGCGAGACTCTACATGCTGAAGTGATACCATGCGTCCACTGAGAAGCTTCATAACATGGTGAAATGCTTTGGGTTGAGTTTCAGGAGAATTGGGTGGTTCAGACATTTCTGGGATCGTGAATAAGACAAACTAAACTTGAAATGCCATGTCTCAACCTGTATAAGGATGAGTGAGAACTGAGTGACCCACAGATCCCATTGACAGCTGAAAGAATTGGTGATTTTAAGATACAGACATAGATCTCTTTCTTACAGTTGGAACACTTACCTGTGAGAACATTCCAGAATAAAGAGTTGAACACTCCAGTTTTCCAGTTCTCTCCTATCCTGAGATAGGAGTCACAATAAATTAAAAACCATTCATACTTGTCATATTCAAATACTTACCAACATTACAGACTCAATCAATTTTCAAAGGCAGCCTCTATTTTTAATGGTGGCTTTTGTATTTAGCTTGCTCTTAAAATGTTCATTTACTGTGAGCTTGTGGGCTCTTTTACATCAGTCTTTAGAAACAGATTTTCTGTCAAAGGAGCATGAATAGCCCAGTGGAAATATCAAAAGCTACAATGCAAATTTTCTCCTCATAACTCTGATTCTGTATCAGGTTGTCTTCCCCTGGAAGATTAGTAAACAGGAAGTTCAATGTCAAGCATCTCGGTGATCACTGTGAACACGGACGGGTAGAGGACTGGACACAAGGAAAATGCTGACCCCACAAGGACTTCTTATGGGCTGGCTTTCCAATGTTGTCATTTTAGGGGCTGAGAAAAGAGACCTTTCTGTCCTCAGATGCACGTGTGTGTGTGTGTGTGTGTGTGTGTGTGTGTGTGTGTGTGTGTGTGTGTGTATTCAAGCAGCTCCTGGAAGTAAATGTGTCCTTAGAGGCCATATGGCTCAGTTTGTTAGTGAGTGAGTTAGTTTGTTGCAATTTTTATTCAAGGCAATTTCTGATATGTTTTCTAGAAATGGGAGAGAAATGAGAGAATTAGCTGAGTGTAACTGTACTGAAGCCACAGCTTCTCTTAGGAATCCATGTTCTCAAATCAGTCAAACACACTAGACACACATGCAATGAAGTGATCTGCAAATTTACTTTTTAGAACAATGGCCAGTAAATTTGTTCTATATAGTTCTCTGAAAATCACATAATGATTCCCTCTACCCTACCACTGAGAAAATACACAGTTGAACACACACAAGCTTGGCATGGATTGATGAGTGACCCAATACAGGCTATATAGTTATAGTTAGAAATTGGAACCTCATACAGCTTGAGTGTTCCACAGTCTCAACGTTCTGTACTCTGCTATGATGCTGTAAAGTTTAACACTGAGCTGTGTGGTACTGTCACACATAGCAATAGAGAATGACTGTGACTTGAAAAATGTCCACTGGTAATAGTCTTTATACATATTTTACTTTCAGAATTATATATTACGGAATTCAACTTGCAATTTCATTTCATTGTGATGTATGAATCTATCTGGCTAGTGTATTTGTAAATTGATTTATTTTTAAAAATTAATATTCCTAATTGTATGTGTCGGATAGAGGAGCCCGAACAGCTATGATTGTCACATCACAGTGCTGTATGTCCCTCATATTTTACAGAGCCTTGTGCTAGACATTAAAATTATGCCAACCAAAATTCTACACAAATGCTCCCATAAATCTGATTATTATAATTTGAGTAGAATTCTCTGAAATGGCATATGACTTCTGTCTGCATCAGAGTATATCAAGATTCAGTGTTTTTTTAAAACTAAAATACATCATTTGGTCAAAATATGATGAAAAACATGCAGTATTTTCTGACAGCACTCTGAAAACTAGAAGTTTGACTAGCTTGCTTTGTTTTTAATCTCAAATGTATGGTCACAAAACTAACTCTGGAATTCTAAATATGATGAATACATAGCCCCAAAAGGGGTGTCATGGAGTAGCCTGTTTAGCCCAGTAAAGTTTCCGTTGCTGTAAAGATAAGGAAGGGTTTTCCTGGTCTTCTAGTGTCAAAAGTAAATACTGAATGATATCCCAATGTTATTTTGAACAAAAGAAACTATTATTGAAGAAAATGAAATTATTGAGGAAATTGGAAGGACTTATGTTCTGGTCCGTATGTTAATGCCACTGAGCAGCTGAATTCCACTGCACAGGTGGCCTCACTTCCTAAGTGAACCAAGGGCAGGAATTCACAACCCTGGATGACTCAAGGAAGTGTGAGTTACTGAACAAATCACTTTTACATGTTCCTAGAATTATTCTGTCCAAAGAAAGCTGAGACCAAATGAATTTACTGTTTTCTATTGAATAAATATTGCCATTCACTGATACTGAGGAGATATGATTCTGTTTTCCCAAGTTGAGCATACATACACCAAGAAGAATTTAGTCTATCAATACTTCAAAAAAGCCATTGAGAGACCCTTCTCCATAATAGACTGCTGGCAATGGTCGAGAGACAGCCCGAACTGACCCACTCTGATGATGGGATGGCCAAACACCCTAATTGTCGTGCTAGAAACCCCATTCAATGACTGAGGGATCTGCAAGCAGAGATCCACGGCTAGGCCCCGGGTGGAGCTCCAGGAGTCCATTTAGTGAGAAAGAGGAAGGTCTATATGAGTGAGAATTGTTGAGACCAAGGTTGGATAAAGCACAGGGACAAATAGCCAAATGAATGGAAACACATGAACTATGAACCAATGGCTGAGGGGCCCCCACCTGGATCAGGCCCTCTGAATGGGTGAGACAGTTGATTGGCTTGATCTGTTTGGGAGGCATCCAGGCAGTGGGACCGGGTCCTGTGCTCATTGCATGAGTTGGCTATTTGAAACCTGGGGCCTATGCAGGATTGCTTAGCTCGGCCTGGAAGGAGGGGACTGGACCTGCCTGGACTGAGTCTACCAGGTTGATCTCAGTCTTCGGGGGAGGCTTTGCCCTGGAGGAGGTGGGAATGGGGGGTGGGCTGGGGGGAAGGGGAGGGAGGTGGGAGGGGGGAGAACAAGGGAATCCGTGGCTGATATGTAGAACTGAATGGTATTGTAAAATAAAAATAAATAAATAAATAAAAGAAAAGTTTCAAAAGAGAGACTGATAACTAATACATGACAAGTGACCCTAATACATGGGGGAAATTTAAATATAAAAATTAGAATCAAATTGTGACAGGTGTTGATACTGTTATGATCTGGGAAGCAAACAGATTATACAAAGCAGCTAAGGGGTGGATATTCAGAGACAGCAAAAGGCACATAAATGCTGCCTATGGAGGCATACCTTCCTCATGTCAGAGTGCCCAGCAGTGTCAGAGCATACAATCCGTGGTTAGTGGAGGGCTTTGGTCAGCTAGTCAAGCTTATTTCAGAAGTGACCATCACAGGAAGTGCTTAAAATACAACATGTGTGGAGGTCACCTGGCAGGAGTTCAGGAACACCTGGGTGCTGGCTAAGAAAAAAAAAAAAATCTGCCCTTTGTGTTTAAATGGAAAAAAAAATGTAGGATGGAGATTAAAGAGCATCTAGAAATAAATACTTAGCCAGTAAAAGTTGAAGTCTTTGCGTTTTATTACTGGTCGTCTCAGCCGACTCACGTGAACCTGGAAACAGAAGGTGAACAGCTTAGGAAGGTAATGCCAGTAGCATACATATAATGGACTTTTATAAAAATTCACACCACCTTCCCTCCTCCTCAGTTTTTCCTATATCCTACCAACCATTCTTCCCTCCTAGTCTCCTATGTTCCATTTTAAACTCGCTGCATCCACTTATTGCTGCCAGGATGTACATGGGTGTAGGGTCATTTACTGGCCGAAGGGTCGCCTCCCTAAAGCAAAGTACTTCGCCCTAGATAGAGCATCATCAATCAGTTGCTCATAGCTCTTCGTCTAGCGGTGGAACTTCCTGAGCATCTCTGCCACCCGTGCTTTGATTTTGTCTTCCTTGATTTTATACATCCATAGCTGCTATGAGTTAGTATATGTGCAACTGCCCTGGCATGTCCTGAAAACACTTTTTTAAATGGAAATATCCCCCTCCTCTTCTCTCACGATTGCTAAGTCTTGGGAGAATGGTATGGGCCTGTTATACCATCTACTACAGTTAAAAGAAGTGTCTCTGGTTAAGGTTGAGATATGCACAATTCTGTGGATGCAAAGATAAGAGCTTAGGGAGCAGTTTAGCACCCTGCCCATGTACCATAGTTACAGTAATAGGCTCTCTCCTCAGGACTATAACCCAGCCATGGATTCTTGGCCCCATTAATGGATGACATATATAAGTTCCGTTTCCCTGGGTGGGCCTTAAAATCTAATCCTTTATGCCCATAAAAACTTGCCACTATTGCACCAAAGTTTTCATTTTGCCAGACACTGGAACTATAGTTTTCAGGGTTCTCAGTTGGATACAACTGTTGATTACTTCCCTGGTATCGTGCATAGCACCTCCCAGCATCATGAAAAGCTAGAGAGGAGAGATGGCACTCCCATGTGGACACCAACTGGATTTTTAACCTGTTCTGTGACTCAAAAAAGGCAATAGACTGTAATGTTTAGAGGGGCTAAGTGACCCAAATCTTGGAAAGAGGTTCCTCATACCTGCCACTGGGCTTTTTTTTTTTTTTAAATTAGATAGCTATAGCATCTGGAGAGCAGTATTCCCCTGTTATAGGGTGACTCCATTTGGACTCTTCTTAGATAGGCAGAAGTGTGTGTTTTAGGAAGCTTTTCTACTGCTACTAGGTCTCTACATGGCTTTTTTGAAGGTCTTTAGTGCTGGTCTTCTCTCTCTCCATATTGTTACTCCTCAATCATGCCCTCCTTTGTCCCATCCCATTAACCTTTCTTGCCCACTGTTTTATATTCCCTGTTCATGCCCACTGAGTTTTTCTCTGTTTGGTCCCTTGTAAGCTTGTCCACTCATTGTGCCCTACTAGTTTCCTGGCCACTTCAATTTAAAAACATGTTTCTAAAGATTCCAAGCTAGCACCCTCATTTGAGAGAGAACAGGTGAAGTTTGTATCTCTGGGTGTGGTTTGCCTCACTCGGAATCTTTGCAGCTCCCTTCATTTCCCTGCAACATCCATAATTTCATTTTTGTTCTTTGTAGTAAAGTGATGTTCTGTTGTGTAAATGTACCACACTGTTATAGTAATATCATTCATCAGTTTATGGACTTCAGAACTGTCTTCACTTCCTGAATATTGTACGTAGATCAGCACTGAACATGGATGATCAAGCGTTTCTGTAGTGGGATAGAGAGTCCTTTGGATTATGCCCAAAAGTGGTATAGTTGAATTATATGATAGAGCTATTCTAGCCTTTTGAGGAATTTCCACACTGAGTTCCGTAGTGGCTGTACATGTTTGCACTTCTACTAACAGTCAGTAAGGTTTCCCTTTCTACACATCCAAGCCAGCATTTGTTGTCATTTGTTTTTATGACCTTGGCCATTCTGACTGGAGTAAGATGAAATCTCAAAGTAGTTTTAACTTGCATTTTCCTGATGTTGTACCTTAGCCATTTGAGAACTATTGTTTAGTTTTTCTTAGTATTTAACTTTATATTTTAAGTCCTTTATTATTCTAGACTCTACCCCACTCTTGGATATATGGCTGGTGTATACAAAATTGGTCATTTCCCATTTTTTAGGCTGCCTCTTCATTTGATTGATTGTGTCATTTGCTATATAGAAACTTTTATTTCATGAGGACCCATTAACTAATTGTTAATCTTAATACTTACGTTACCAGGGTCCTGTCCAGAAAGTCCTTACCTGTGCCTATAAATTCAAGTGTATTCCCCAGTTTCTCCTCAAACATACTAAAGCATTAGGAATTATATTGAGAGTGTTGATCCACTTACAGTTGAGTATGGTGTAGAGTGAAAGATAGGACTTAATAACTTCCTTCTACATGGAGCTATCCAGTTGGACCCGAGCCATTTGTTGAAGGTTACTGTCTTCTCTTCAATGTGTATTTTTGGCCTCTGTAAAAATCAGGTATCTATAGGTGTGTGAATTATATCTGGGTAATCAGTTTTATTCCCTTGTTCAATGCATCTGTTTAATGCTAACTCCATGGTCTTTTTATTGCTATGGCTCTGTATTATAACTTGAAATTGGGGGTTGTAATACCTCACAGCAGTATTTTCATTCTTTGGGATTTGTTTGTCTATTCTAGGTCTTTTGTGTTTCCATATAAATTTTAAGGTTGTGTTTTTAAGATCTGTGAAGAACTGCATTGGGATTTTGATGGAGACTGTACTGAATCTATAGATTGCCTTTGGTAGCGTGACCACTGTCACAATACTGATCCTACCAATCCATGATGCATACTTCTGGTGTGTGCCTCAATCTCTTTCCTCATAGTCCTAAACTATTCATTTTATAGGCCTTTCGCTTCCATGGTTAGATTTAATTCAAGATATTGTCTGAGGTATGTTGAAGGCTGCCTGTTTTATGTATAATTTTTCATCCTGCTGCTTTTTCTGAACATGTTTATCAACTGTAGATGTTTTAGGAGTTAGTGTAATGCTGGCTTTGTGAAAAGAATTTGGAAGCAGCCTTTCCTCTTCTATTTTATGGAACAGTCTGAGAAACATCAGCTTTAGTTCTTCCTTAAAGGTCTGCTAGAACTCTGCAATAAATCCACCTACGCCTGGGCTGGTTTGGGTTTGGAGGATTTTTATTGCAGACTCAACCTTGTTATTCATGATGGATTTATTTAAATATTTATGTCTTCCTGGATTACTTCGGCATGTCAGAAGCATTAAGAAACTCCTCAATTTCTTTATACTTTCCAGTTTTGTGGAATGGAGGTTTTGAAAGCGTGTTCTTCCCATCCTCTGGATTTCAATGGTGTCTGTTGTAATATCTCCTTTTGCATCTCTAACTTTATTAATTTGAGTCTTCTTTCTTTTTATTAATCTGACTAAGGTTTTGTCAAACTTGTTTATCTTTTCAAGGAACCAGATCTTCCTTTAAGTGATTGTATTTTTTTTTCATTCTTATTTCGTTAATTTCTGCTTTGACCTTGATGATTTCTCGCTGTTTACTGTTTTGGGTGTTTGTTTGGATTTTATTTTTCCAAGGCCTTACAGTACATCACTAAGTTGTTTGTTCGGTTTTGATGTAAGCACTTAGAGCAGTAAACTTTCCTCATAGGTCTGCCTTTGTTGTACCCTGTAGATTTAATTCAATATGTCACATTTTATTTTTATTTTTTCCTACTCCAGCTAAGTTTCAACTTTCTCTTTTTATTTTTTGAATAATCCATCCAGTGCCCATAAATCTCCATGACTGTATATTTTCTGTGGGTTTTTTTTAATTGCTGTTAGTACTTACTTTTACTTTATTGAGGTTAAATAAGATATAAAGAGTTATTTATTCCCTATATTTGTTGATAGTTTATTTTTTATGTTCCACTATATGCTCTCTTGGGTTGAAGGGTCCGTGAGCTACTGAGATAAACATATATTGTCTAGTGTGTGGATGGAATGTTCTGTCTGTTTGATGCATTTGAACTATGGCATCCCTTACCTCCGACACTCTTTGGTTCACCTCCCCCCACCCCAGATGATCTGTCTTTTGGTGAATGTAGAGTGTGGGCGTTACCTCATATGAATGTGTTAGCGTTAATCTGTTGCATCACGTTTAGAGGAACTTGATTCATAAAGTTTGGTGCATGAAAGTTTGTCATGTCTTCTTCCTGGAATGTTCCTTTGTTTGGTATGAAGTAACCTACTGCTGTCGCTGGAAGTTTTCTGTGTCCCACCTGGCATCTCTTCTAATTAGTTTAATTTCGAAGTCTGTTTTGTCAATTATTAGAACAGCAACTACTTCTTGTTTCCCAGTTACATTTTCTTAGAGAACCTTTGTCCATACTTTCACTCTAAGGTGGTTTCTGTTTCTAGTGATAAGTGTGGTTCTTGGTAACAGTGATGGCTCTTATTTGTTGTTGTTTTTTTTTCCTTTTATTGAAAAAGATTCTTTCTGACACCATATATCCTAATTATAGTTTCTCCTCCCTCTACTCCTCCCAGTTCCTCCCACCTCCCCTCCCCCTCTTCCTGATCCACTCGATGTCTGTCTCTCATTAGAAAAAAAAAAAACAGATTTCTAGGAGATGACAACCATGAAAAAATAAAATGTAGTAAGATAAAGCAAAAGTTATCATACTGACGTTGAACATGTTAGCCCAGCAAGAGGAAAAGAGTCCCAAGAGAAGGCACAAGAATTTAGAGACCCACTTGTTCTCACGGCCAGGAGTCCCATGAAATAGTAGGCTAAAGGCTGTAATACAGGCCGGGCAGTGGTGGCACACGCCTTTAATCCCAGCACTCGGGAGGCAGAGGCAGATGGATCTCTGTGAGTTCGAGGCCAGCCTGGACTACAGAGGGAGTTCCAGGAAAGGCACAAAGCTACACAGAGAAACCCTGTCTCGAAAAAACAACAACAACAAAAAAATGCTGTAATACATACAGAGAGGATGGTACAGACCCATGTAAGTCCTGTGCTTGCTGCTTCAGTCTCATTGAGTTCACATGTGCCTTGCTCAACTGATTCAGAGGGGCTTGTTCATCCCCTCTAGCTCCTACACTTTTAACCTTCCATTTAGAATCTCTCTGCATAGTTTTGGCTGTGGCTCTCTGCAGCTGTTCTCATCTGTTGCCAAAGGAAGCTTCTCTGATGATGACTGAATGAGCCAGTGATCTATGAGCATAGCAAAATATAATTAGGTGTCATTTTATTGATACTTGTATTTTCTTTTTCTTTCTTTCTTTCTTTCTTTCTTTCTTTCTTTCTTTCTTTCTTTCTTTCTTTCTTTCTCTTTCTTTCTTTCTTTCTTTTTTTTTTTTTAGACCAGTAGTGTTTGGTTTTGCGCTAGGTCTCTGGTTCTTGGTTACCCAAGTAGTGTTGGATGTGGGTTCCTTCTCATAGAGTGGGCCTTAAGTCAAGTCAGACATTGTTTGGCCACTCCCACAAGTTCTGTGCCACTGTTGTCTTAGCTTATTTTGTAGGCAGGACAGATTGTAGATCAAAAGTTTTGTGACTGGGTTGGTGTTTACATTTCCCCTCTGGTAGCTGCAAAGTTTCTTTATACACCAAAGACACTAGTACGTAGGGGAGAAGGCAACATACAGGCACCTCCAAGTTCAATGAGTTGTGCTGGTGTTGTCGTTGGCAATGGAGCCGTGTGTGGAGAGCAACCTTTTGTCTTTGCAACAGCCTGGGTTTTGGGGGGATTTCTATGGGATCCTTTGGCCAACAGCTCAATTGAGTGCAACCCAGTCCAGCTACTGGAAGCCTCATTTGGTGAAAAGAGATAGCCAGTGAGACTCAGTATACCCCATTATTAGGAGAGCTCATTAAGTCTCTGAATTACGATCACCCTCATATATTTTAGGAAGTTTCAACTGCACTAGGTTTTCATATCATCCTTCAAATGCCCCTCAATTTCATCTGTATCACCCCCATTTTCTCCTTCTACTCTGTTTCCCTTTCCCCTGCCCACCCAATCTTCCTGTTCCTATCCTCACTCACACCCAGTCCAACCCTAAAATCTGTTCTATGTGTCCCTCCCAGGGAGATCCATGCATCCTCCTAGACCTCTCCTCTTTACCTTACCTCACTGGGTCTATGGATTATAGCTTGATTATCATTTACTTAATGGTTAATATCCAGTTATAAGTGGATACATGCTATATTTTTCTTTCTGAGCCTGGGTTACTTCACTCAGGATTTTTTTTCCCATTTGCCTGCAAATTTCTTGATGTCATTTTTTAAATGGCTAAGTAATACTCCATTGTGTAAATATACCACATTTTCTGTGTCCATTCTTTGCTTGAAGGGCATTTAGGTTGTTTCCAGTTCCAGAATATTATGACGAAAGCCACAATGAACACAGTTGAGCAAGTGTCCTCGTGGTAGGACTGAGTGTCCTTTGAGTATATGCCCAAGAGTGGTATAGTGTGTCTTAGATCAACTCCAGATTTTTTTTTTTTTTGAGGAACTGCCATATTGATTTCCACAGTGGCTGTACAAGTAGGCCACTCCCATCAGCAGTGGAGGAATGTTCCCCTTTTTCCACATCCTCACCAGCATGAGTCTTCACTTGTATTATTAATCTTAGCCATTCTGACAGGTGTAAAATGAAATCTTAAAATACTTTTGATTTGCATTTCCCTGATGGCTAAGGATGTTGAACATTTCTTTAAGTGTTTTTCAGCCTTTGAGTTTCCTATACTGAAAATTCTCTGTTTAGATCTGTACCCCAGTTTTGTATTGGATTATTTGTTTTTTTTATATCTAATTTCTTGAATTCTTTCTATAACCTGTGTCTTTTGAAAGGAGCATTGAGACCATTGACACTCGAAGTTATTATTAAAAGTTACATACTGATTTTAGTCATTTTGTTGATTTTATAGTGTTTATTTTCTTCAGACTTTCTTTGTTTATCACTTATCTAATGTTATCTTTTCACTACCATCTCTTGGACATGCTTATTCCCTTCTTCAGTCCAAAGTATTCCTTTGAGTTTCCTCACTAGTATGGGATCTGTTGTCACACTTTTAAACTGCCTTTACCATATAACGTTTTTCTTAATCCTTTGATTATGATCGGTAGTATGGCCATAGTAGACTGCATTAGAGTCTGGAATCTTTAAAAACTTGGAGAATAATGGTCCAAGTCCCTTCAGTTTCTTAAAAACTCCAATGAGCACATGTTGTTACCCTGCTGAGCCTGCCTTTTTCAATGACTTAGCCTTTTTGGCAGCTTTCAAGACCCTTTCTGTTCCGTCCATTCAGTGTTTTGATTACTAAGTGACGTGGGGAGTTTCTTTTCTGGTCCTGTCTATTTGGTGTTCTGTGTTCCTCATCTTGATAAGCATCTCTTTCCTTAGACTGGGAATTTTCTCCTATGATTTTTTTAAAAATAGCTTCTGGTTGCCGGGCGGTGGTGGCACACGCCTTTAATCCCAGCACTCGGGAGGCAGAGCCAGGCGGATCTCTGTGAGTTCGAGGCCAGCCTGGGCTACCAAGTGAGTTCCAGGAGAGGCGCAAAGCCACACAGAGAAACCCTGTCTCGAAAAACCAAAAAAAAAAAAAAAAAAAAAAAAAAAAAAGAAAAAAAAAAATAGCTTCTGGGCCTGTGACAAGGGTTTTATCTTTTTTTTTTTTTTATATATACCTATGATTCTTTTAGCGTCCCATTGTTAATGCATGCTCTGTTCCTGGATATTTTTTGATTTATAATTTTCCTTGATCAAGTGATCCAATTCCTCTACCTTGTCTTCAAATCCAATGTTCCCTCTTCCTCTTGATCCATTCTATTTATAATACTTTCTTCTGAGTTTTTTATTTGGCTTACTGAAATTTTCATTAAAATTTTTTTTTCATTTGGGCATTATTCATAACCCGTATCCCATTCCTAAAACGTATTTCCATATATTGAATTGTTTTCCTCCTTTTATTGAGTGTTTTTATTTTCATGGTCTTCATTCTGACATTTATTAATATCCTTTTTGCATTTCTGAACATATTCATAACTGCTATTTGAAATAATTGTCTTGTGTATCAGTTACTTTTATGAGGGAACATTAATATTAGAGTACTAATTTTTGGAGAGAGTATACCTTCTTGGATATTTGTTTTTGTGATTTTGTTGTGGGACCTAGGTACCTGAAGTTACATAATTGGTAGTGTGTTTTGTTAGAGATATCTGTCCCAACTTTGGTAAAGTAGACATTTCAGTCTCTATTTGCTATTATTCAAATTTGTCAGATTTTGGACCAACTGGTTGATATTTAGCTTTCAGCCTTTGGCCCACTCAGTATTGATTTGCATCTAGAGTATCAGAAATGGTCCTAGCCCAGCTAAGGCTGGTGCAACTTCTGAGCACAGGAGCCAATCTTACATGCAATGATCATGTTCTTGCTGAAGATTCCCAGAAATCTATGGAAGGCTCACAGGGTTCTACTGGTGGTCCTCAGGTAGCCGGGGCCAGGTGTGTGTGTGTGTGTGTGTGTGCGTGGGGAGGGAATGTTTCCTGGAGAAGCTCTATAGAACTCTTTAACTGGGCTCCTGGTGCAGCATTAGTAGCAGGGTAGAGGGTCACTACCTGAGGGAGGTGCATAGGACCTTGAGTCCTCAAGCAGTGTTGTGGAGGTTGCTACCGGGGCCGGGGGAGGTGCACAGAACTGGGCATGATTCTTTACAGCCAGGGCTGCAGGCCCAGGAGAGCACTTCAACTTTTGATGTATGCCCATTTTTTCTTACAGAAAGCTGGCTGTGATGGCTTATTGGGGTCTCTTGCCAGGGAAGATCATTGTGGTGTATGCAACGGCAATGGAAAATCATGCAAAGTCATTAAAGGAGACTTTAATCACACCAGAGGGGCAGGTAACTATTCTTTATTTTTCATATTTAATAAACTGTAGTGTCTTTGTGGACAAAAATTAGACTAAATTGGATTTAGAGATCACAGTTCTCATTCTATTGAACACATTTCCAGTGATTTTTGTGATGACATACAATATGTGTGATGTGAGGTAGGAACTTGGACATGCTTATTTCTCAATAATGAAAACATGAAGTCATGTGTTGTGCATTCTAGAAGTTAGAGCAGGAAGAAAGTAATCTAATTTGCATCAGCTTATGTTACCAGGCTTCTAAAATGCTTATTAGCCAGTGAAAAGCATGTCTAACAAAAATGGTGATTTGCAACAGCTTGAAACAATCATTGAGAATATTAGTATTCAGGGTTTCAGCTTTCCATTCCCTTTTTGATAATGCTTTTACTAAATTTCAAGGGGAAATTTTTTGAAAGCTGAAATGATAGTATAACATGGTAGAAATCAGAACAGGAGTGGCAGAACATGGGGGAAATTTCCAAGAACATTAATAACAAGAGCCCCCTACTGTGTTCTTTTTCTCTTCTGTACATGCTACACTCGGGAGATGTGCAGGTGGAATGAACATAAATGATCTACGCAGTGTGGGTTTCAAGTTTCTCACCACAGAAAGGGATAGTATCTCCACCAAATTCTAATGGCCCACAAGTATTTTATACATACACATATGTACACACAGATGCATATAAATATATACATAAACACTATGCACACTTATATACATACATGTATGCATAAAGACACACATATCACTGCATATAAAGTTCTTTAAGCTTACTCGGAAAAAGCATATATTTTCTGTGCTTCATCAACTCCATTCCTGGACATGTTATCTGTTGGGCCATCACTTATGATATTTTCTTTTTAGAAGATGCGTTTTATTATTTATTTAGGTTTAAGTATGCATCTGTGTGTATGTTTCTGTGTATGCCATGTGTGTGAGGGGTGCCAAAAGAGGCTAGAAGAAGGTGTTTGATTGCATGGAGCTGGAGTTACAGGCAGTTGTGAGCTTTCTGAAAGGGTGCTGTGTAACACGAATCTTAAAAGGTCTTATTAATAGAAAACCTGGAGCCAGATATTGATGTGAAAACTGAATGATCAGAGGAATAGAACAAGCCACAGCCAACCTCACTTTACCAACTCCTCAGCCTCCAGACAGCTACTTCCTGTATACTCACGCCTATATACCTTTCTGTGTCCTGCCATCTTACTTCCTCTCTCTGCCCAGCTACATCACTTTCTCTTTCCGCCCAGCTCTATCACTTCCTGTCTGTCTGTACAGACCTCTAGACCTCTATGGTTAACTAGTGCTGGGATTAAAGGTGTGTGCCACCACATCTGGCTCTGTTCCCAGTGTGGCCTTGAACTCACAGAGATCTGGATGAATCTGTGCCTCCCAAATGCTAGGATTAAAGGCATGTGCTACCACTGCCTGACCTCTATGTTTAATATAGTGACTGGCTTTTTCCCCTGATCCTCAGATAAGCTTTATTAGGGTGCACAAATAAAATATCACTGTGCTGGGATCCAAACTTGGGTCCTTTGTAAGAGCAAGCAAGTACTCTTAAGTTCTCAATCATCTCTGCAGCCTCCATTTCATGACTATTATGTGCTTGCATTAGCATTAAATTAAATTCTCTAGTTAAAAAAATAAAATTTCTGTTGATAAAATATGAATTAGTTATATTGTGTAGTACAATCAGTTTATGTTGGGCAATCAAGGAAAGCTGAAGTCATTTCAAGTGAGTCATTTTGGAAAGAAAGTCAGATGAACCTTTGTGAGTTGTTAAATGTAGTTGTTTGTTTTGCTGTGCCCTAACAGAATAAGATAAGCAACTGAATCTTCCAGCACTCATTTAGGAGAGACAAGATGCACTTAGCTGAAACAAAGTCTCAGCTCTTCAGCTCAAAAATGTTGATGTACTTAACCTGCCCACTCTAGCCACAGTTGTGACAGGGGAAGTTTTTACCATACAGTAATTCAACTATGATCTTAAAGACCGAGGAAATATAGTATTGTGTTTGTAAAGAACATTTGCACAGTTGGTACACATGTGACCTGTGCTCTGGAGAACACTGGTGCACGTTGAGCTTTGAGCTCTTTATTTGGTGGTAATAATGCCTCATTGCACCCCAGAAATACCACTGAAAATTTTGTGACCCCAGAAATACCACTGAAAATTTCGTGACCCTTTTCGTTCTGGCTGCGGTTACATAGATTTTTTTTCCTGTTATTTGCTCTCAAACCCTTTTTGTTTCAATGCCATATTAAAATCTGTTATATAAACCACTGAGACCTAAACTATTAGGAATATCTCTGCATGTGTTGTCCCTGTGTTCTCCCCAGGGTCACCTCCCAAGTAGCTTCCTTCCTTTTCTAATTTAAGGTAATAAGTTTCTAATAGTTGCAAAGCTGACTTTTTTCTCACAGCAACACACTTTGGCAAATGTGGTCTATCTACCTCCTCTTTGTTTTGCTAGATGAACAGCTCTCAGGTTAAATGTTATGATTTGAAAAAGCCTTGCTTCCTATCCTTTGTGACTCTTTCAATGATTCTTGCCATAGTTTATCATGTGGTGTACCTCAGAGTTGCTTGTGACAGTTCTTCATGTAGTGTGTACTTCTGAACAACTGGGAATTTTACATTTATTTGGATTCCTTTTCTCCATTACATTTCAAACTCAATGAGGAAAAGTACTATGGCTATTTCTGTCCATCACCCCATTTTCAATTACTATCAATCAGTCACTATCTATTTACTTAATACTGAAGCATTAACAAATATTGAAGCATTACATTACTTAGGAATTTATGGGTTTTTTTTTTAAAGCTGCCCGAGTTCTTAATTCTATCACAAGCTCCGTCTACTTGTGATTTTTAGGAATATTGCCTTCATTTCTCTCAAGACTCCTTTATCCCTACAGTTAATGGACTTCCTAGAATTTCTTAAGGGATCTGTAGCCTTTTTACCCAGTTGGCCATGCACACTGTAGATGCTGTGTGAGTAACCATGTGCAGATGCATGTGGGTGTGTCCAGTCCCCATGCTCTATGCAGCATTTGCTAAATCATTTCTGTTGGAGCTAGAAAATAAATTTATTGCATCTTTCGTTGGGACTTGCCTAACCCAGCAATAGCTTCTTAAAGGAATGAATGGTAGCTTCAGTGTTTGGCCTCTTGAGAAGTTATGTGCACCTGGTTAACAATAAGAAGAAAATGGATGTCTCCGGGCGGTGGTGGCGCACGCCTTTAATCCCAGCACTCGGGAGGCAGAGCCAGGCGGATCTCTGTGAGTTCGAGGCCAGCCTGGGCTACCAAGTGAGTTCCAGGAAGGCGCAAAGCTACACAGAGAAACCCTGTCTTGAAAAACCAAAAAAAAAAAAAAAAAAAAAAAAGAAGAAGAAAATGGATGTCAAATGTGTGATTCTTTGTATAAGAAAATGAACATGCTGGTTTGGATTGTGAAAGTGTGCTCTTGGAGTTTTGTATTGCTTGCTTGGTTCCTACAGGAGTTGGAGGGTCATGGTCTCCTCTACCTCATTTTGTAGAATAGGAACAGTGCATCACAGCAGGAAATGGAGAGTGAGATGACACATTGTGGTGACTTAAAGTGTTCTAAATTTCAGAGTTGTTTACAGAAGTGAATATTTGCATATAAATTTCTGGTTGGCTACCAAAAATCTCAAACTCTAAAATCTGAAATTCAAAATAAGAATGGTTAACCTTATTTAAATACGTTTTCTACACTCACATCATGGCTAAATACAGCAATTTGTCTAAGGTAATAATAATGGTGACTAGCATATAGAACCTCTTAAAAACATACCACCTGTGACTCTGCTACCAATGCCCTGAAGATGGTGATCGCTGCTGGCATTTTAGGATGCTGATAAGACTGCAGTCTCTGGTGGTACAATAGAAGGTATCTGTGCATGATGCCCACTGTCCAGAGAAAGAATCAGGATTCAATGGCTTCATGTCCAACTTCTAAGCTATATCTTAGTCATTATTGCATTCTTTTAAAAAAATATATTCTCAAATGTGCCCAAATGCCTTATGCACTGAAAATACCTCTGCCATGACTTTCTACCTTCACATGTTTTTATTTTTTAGTATGTTTCCCCAACTCTTCTTGGGAATCAGTATAACTGGCCAATGCAATTAAGGATTTTTTTCAGTATACAGCCATGATTTTAGAGACTACTTTTGCTCTGATTTATCATATAATCCTTTTCATGTTTAAATTCAAGCAAGAATTGAGATGTACAACTTCCATTTTGTTCTACATTTAAACATTAAATCCTGAAATTTAATATCTTCTTTATACCTTACTAAATTTATTTGCTGAGAGACGTACAGTGCTCTCCTGAATGGGGCAGCTGGTGGGCTGTCTGAGGTCTCCTTTCATATTTAGAGCTCTAACATGGTTGGCTACCATCTCTTAAGATGGAGATACCACGGTCAACCAGATCACTCCCTTCTTAAGCATAGTTCTTTTCAGACTTGTGTTCTTAAAAACTATCACCAAATTCATTTTCTTGACTTTTCTTCCTCTTCATTTTTTTTTCTCTAAGGGCAGTTTGACTTATTGCTTAAATTGCTGCATGTGCAGGGGCGTCTTCAAAGGTCCATCAGTAATACCCTGACTTTTCTTGGAGTTCTGGGCGCTTTAGAGCTCACACTGGGTGTTTGTACTGGAATATTGTAGTATTTTGTTCAATATAAACTGCTGAACTTAGCAAGTTCTCACCACACTAGATCACTCCCTTTTGATTTCCTTGTGTACACGATGACCCCGCTGTGCCATGTGTCTGTTATTTGTGTCCAAAGTTTCAATCAATCTTTAACTTCAGAATTTTTTTTTTTAATTGTAACATCTTCTGGATTTATTTCTTGGCCTTGACTATTCCTGATGTTCATCCTTTGTCTCCAGTCACTGTCCTTCATGAATTCATCTGTTGGATGAAGCGTCTCCAAAGCAGATTCTGTTAAAGTCCCTCACCAATTTTAGCAGCTCCCAAGCGATCTATTTGTTCCCTTTGGTACTTATTTAAAGTTTCCGTAGTAGATTTAGCCTTTTGCATCCTCTCATTCCATCAGACGTAAGTTATTCAAGAGCTGCTGATGCCACCACTTTCCCCACGTTCTCCTTTATGTACAGAAAACAAATCCTTTTTCTTCCTATGGACATTCTCCCAAGACAACTTGTCCACTTACGTCTTTTGGAGAAATCTCCCTTGACTTGTATGGTTTGTTCTCTGCTCCGGATGATGCTAGTGTTTTCAAACGTGAGTCGTATACGCCCACGTTTAAAGAAAGAACAGCAGTGAATTGCTAAGCAATGTGGAATCAGAAAAGGGGAGCAGCTTTAAAACTCTTCTTTACATTCTCGAACACAGAATTAACCAGAATGTTCCATGTTATATTTTAACCTAATTTTTACAATTTATATAACTCCCACCTTAAGTGTCCACCCTACATTATGTCTCTGCACAATACCCACCAACCCTGTGTCTTTTGTCATTGCTATTTTGTTTGTGTGACATAATGTCAATGCTTTCCACGTGGAGCTGGAAATTGGCTGCTACTGAAAATGAGAAATTCAGTGAGTAATTAGATAATCAGGGTCTTGGATAGAAGACTTGATTTTTGAAAAGTCACATGCCCAGGAACTGGGGAGATGTTTTAGTTGGTAAATTGCTCGACACACAAGCATGAGGACTGGAGTTCAAATCCTTAACGTCTATGAAGAAAAAAAAAAAAAAAAGCCAGGCAGGACCTTCAGCATTTGAAATCACAGTGCAGGGGAAAGCAGACAAGGGGATCCCTGGGGCTTGCTGGCCGGCCAGTGAGCTTCAGGTTTAATGAATGACCCGGTCTCAAAATAATAAGGTAAAGAATGACTGAGGAAGACACATGAGGTCAACCTCTGACCTATGCATGTAGGTGCATGTACACACACACACACACACACACACACACACACACACACACACACGCCACATGCTTTTATTTTATCTTTGCTACTAGATGGACTACACATTAGTTTTTATTTAGGCCAAATGACTAAACATTTAAGAATCACAATAATAAATAGACAGGAGAAAACTTTGAAATTGTCTCTTTGCCTTTTTAAAGCCTCAAGTCAGATTTTCATTAGATACGTGGATTTGCACAGAATGTTAAAAAAAGGAATGCTAATTTTAGAAAAGCTATTAAGCTAAATGTAGGCTTCTTTATTCCTATTCTTCCCTAAGTGGAACCTCAATTCCTTCTTTTCCTGTATATTCTTTCATTTTATTCCACCTTCGTTTACTTCAAGTATCACAACCATGACCAGGGCTGGGATATTCCCTGAGGACATTCAGTTGTGCCTTTTGTTTATCTTTGTGACACCTGTAGAGGTGACATCAGGCCTCTCCCTGTGGCCCTACACCTCACTTACTTCTCTCCAGCTCCACTGTCTAATCCCTTAGGGGGGGCAGGGGTTGGAGACAGGGTTTCTCTGTGTAGCTTTGGAGCTTTTCCTGGAACTCACTCTGTAGCCCAGGCTGGCCTCGAACTCAGAGATCCGACTGCCTCTGCCTCCCGAGTGCTGGGATTAAAAGTGTGTGGCCACCACCGCCCGGCCCTCCACTGTCTAATCCTAATCTCCCAGGAAATCTTGTTCTCTCTTGCTGCACTCAGCCACTCCAAGGACTGATCCAGGCCAGCTGTGGTGTCTTCAATGTTTGACTTTCTCTGCTTTGTCTAGCTTGAGGAATTCCCAGGGCAAAATTCCCTGGGATGATTTTAGTTTGTCCTACTGCGTGTCTACGGAGGCTGTGCCATTGGGCTTCTTCCTTTGCTCACAGTGCTCCATGAAGTCCAATCGCCTTCTTACCTCCTCAGTAGAGCTCTGTGCTCAGTCTTTCCAAGAAACTTGACCTGAAATCATGGCAGCTTTATAAGGAAGCATTTTCCCTCCACAGCCTTTGAAACATGGTGGTGGTAGCTAAAACCAAAGGCATGTGGGACAATTCAATCAGGAGAAGAGTTTTATAAGAACTCCAGATTCACTGCATGTTTTACTGACTCTTACAGGTTATGTGGAAGTGCTGGTGATCCCTGCCGGAGCAAGAAGAATCAAAGTTGTGGAGGAAAAGCCGGCACACAGCTACTTAGGTAACAGGTGCTGCAGACTCAGACAGAGGTGCTTAGTAGGAGCTCAGCTCCCCGCTCTGGAACAAAGTCAGTCTGTTTCTAGGTTCACACTTGAACTTCCTGGAAAGTGTCTATTCTAATATTAAGCAAGTGTTTCCCTTTCTCCAAGGAGTCCCAGGAGCAAAAGCAATTTGGTTTTCTGTTCAGAGAGTGTCAAGTACTTCCAAATGTTAGCTCATGATAAAACAGCAACAACAAAAAACAAACAAACAAACAAAAAACCTAAAACAAAGACTCAATAAATGACTTTGTATGTTTTGTTCAAAATATATGTATAATATATGTATATATAATACAATTAATTCATTAACACATTTATTTCATTGTAGACATATGTGTATGTGCAAATACATATAATTCCATGTATGACGGCAAAGGATTTTTTTGAGTAATGATTTTTTTTTTAGAAATAGGAAATCTTGCCTCTTAGTTGTGGCACACGCCTTTAATCCCAGCACTTGGGAGACAGAGGCAGATGGATCTCAGTGAGTTCAAGCCAGCCTGGTCTACAGAGTGAGTTCCAGGACAGCCAGGACTGTTACACAGAGAAACCTTATCTCGAAAAAATGAAACAGAAAACAAAAACAATAACAACAACAAAGAAATAAGAAATCTTGTCACTCAAAAGAAGCCATGAATAGTTAAAAGGGTTTGACTTGTGTTGAGATTCTCTCTGTCTTGCTTCACTCCAGGAAAACTCACCTATGGAAAAGATATCTTTAAAAATTTAAGCATTGGTAGCAGGAAAGACTGGATTGGCTATTTTAATATATTTTTATTACATAATATTTTTATTGATTATTCAGTAATTTTACATCATGCATGCACCACAATCATACCTACCTCCCAATCCTTCCAGGTATGACCCCCACCTCCCTTGTGGCCACACAGACACACACACACACAAACACACACACACACACACACACACACACACACACACACACACACACACACTCACTCAACAAAAAAAAAGAGAGAGAGAGAAAAACAAGTCCAATTTGTGTTGTCCATGTTTTAATTAGGTCAGTTGATAATTTTTAATAGGAAAGAGAAAGTATCACAGATAGTGGAGTTAACTAGAATGAAGTCAGACAGGGACCCAAACAGAATTTAAACACTGCACTTTAAATTATCTTTTAAAAATACCTTGGAACTTTTTGCTTGAGAAAAGTGATGACCTTATTATTCTCAACTGAACAGTAAATGTTGAAAAAGGAAAACCCTTTGCACATGGTGAATAATCCTTCTTATATAATGTTTCTACTCTGCAGTCTAGCCTTGGCTTTGGATTATTTTCCCGTTAGGATTTGCCTGTGAGAAGGAAAGACAGCAAGAGAAATCCTTGATTATGTGAGATTCTCATTAGTTTATTATTAACATGTATAAATTTGATCTGATTTACTGACTGTGGTTTTTAATGTATTGTAAGTACAAGAATATCATACCAAATTCAAGTCCAAATACCCAGTTTTGGAAGATATTGGTTTTAGGTGATTGAGACACATAAGTGCCTATCACACTTATGTACACTTTCTTTATTCCCAAGCTGCAAAAATATAGCAATGTCTCAGGATGATTTTCAATTCTATGAGTTTTAATAACCTGACAAGTGCAGCTAAATAAGACGGTTTTGTAAATGAGACACCTTCATGCTGGCTCTTCCATAGCCTACAATTTTGTTTTTATCTTAGTTTCTCTGTCTGCCTGAATAGTTACTATAGTTAACATATAAAGGTCATCAAATGACTTTTTTTTTTTGACAAACCCAATCATCACATTATTTGATATGTAAATAGTAATTTGTTTCTCCTTAGTTCATTAAACTCTTTCTTCTTTTGGCTTCTAGTCCATAACTCCTTTTTCTCACTGGGTACCCCTTTACTAATCCCCTTTGCTGGACCCTGAACATAATCTCCAAATATTCCCATGTGTTGGGGCTCTGGACTAAGACCTTCTCTCTTTTTTTTTTTTTTTTTTTTTGGTTTTTCGAGACAGGGTTTCTCTGTGTAGCTTTGCGCCTCTCCTGGAACTCACTTGGTAGCCCAGACTGGCCTCGAACTCACAGAGATCCGCCTGGCTCTGCCTCCCGAGTGCTGGGATTAAAGGCGTGCGCCACCACCGCCCGGCCCCTTCTCTCTTTTTTACTTTACTCTGTCTCCAGAGAATTTCTTCTGTAGATGGTCTTTCTTTGGACTGCAAGCTCCCAACTAATGATACAGAGACTTCTTTTTACGTATGAAAGCTTGGCCTTAGCTTAGGCTAGTTCCCAAGTATCTCTTATAACTTTAATTAACCCATTTACGTTAATCTATGTTCTACAATGTGGCTCGTTACCTCTCCTCCACACTGCATGTCTGATTCCCTCCATGTCTCACTGACAGATCTCCCCTTCTCTGATTCCTTCCCAGAGTTCCCATCTCTGCCCAGAAGTCCCATCTATCCTCTCCAACCTAGCTATTGGCCATTCAGCTCTTTATTAAATCAATCAAAAGGTGCCTTGGCAGAGACACGTCTTCATGGTGTACAAAAAGATTATCCCACAACACTCTTCTAGAACTGTTACATGTTTATTTGTTGGAAGTCACCAAAAATCTGGTTTCAATAAGATGATTTATATCTATCCCTAGCTGAATATCTTTGCCTATTTTCCACACCAAGATAAATATACTTCCCTGTGGCTCTGTAACAGTTGACACAAACTTGGGTACATAAAACAGCAGGAATAAATCTATTCTGCAGACTCCTGGCATCAAGAAATCCAAAATTGGTTTCAGTGGACTAAGTTAAAGTATCCACACACTCATTGTCTTTGGAAAATCATGGATGGCACCACTCAGTCACCCTAGCTTCTGGTGAGTGCCAGCATTGCTCTGCTTGTGGGAGCATTACTCCATCAGCTGCCTCCGTGGTCTGTTGCCTTTTTATCAGTGTTTAAATCTGCCTGAGTGACCTCTTATGAAGACAGGCGTGATGACATTTAGGACCTCCATCATGATTCAGGACAATATAGCACACCATAGAAGGCAGTTCCTTTTATCTTCTCTAGCTACAATGACAAAATACAAGAGACTGGGCAGTCTACAAATAAGATAAATTTATTTTTCAATTTTGGGAGCTGGGTCATTCAAGATCAAGTTCCTGGCGTACGTGCTGTCTACTGAAGGCCTAGTCCAGATTTGCAGAAGACATTTTGTTTCTTCAAGAGGTGAAAAGGGCTGGCAAGTTATTCAGACTCTAACGAATTCACTAACCCCCTTCCTGAGAGCAGAGCCCTGTTAAACGACTCCACAATTTCATTACCTTGGGATTTTATATGATGTCTATATTTAGGAACATGGGGAGCATCTACGGAGTCCTTATTCAGCTTACCGTAACCATTCATTTCTAATCAGCTGTTCATGCTGCAACCAATAGTCTTCCCTGATCCTTGCCTTTCTTCCCCATGCTGCCTCGATACATTTGCAGATCCTGCCACATGGGTAAAACTATTGCTTTCCATCTGCTCTCTGAGCTCCATCATGCTACTCGCTATTACAGCCTCCCGCTTTGTTACTTCCCTCCATAGCTTACGATGGTCTCAACTTTCTTATTTGTATCATACGCAGCTCCAGGGTTAATTGTTGAAGATGCCTGGCTCCTTGCCTCCTCTGCGGTGGCAAAGATGAAGTCTGCTGTGCGTGAAATGGCATTAACATTTTGAATGAACTGTATAAAGGAAGGATGTTTTACACCTGTGGAGTGGTTGTTCTAGAACATGTAACAAGTATCTGTAAAATACGGCCTTACACCACTTGGGTGAAGCAGATACTTCTAATACCCCAATTAAAATGTCAGAAGAAATAACATAAAATGCATGTAACTTTTTGTCCATTGTCGGAAGTCTTTGATCTGTGGTTCTGAATTTGAATCCAGGGTGTCTAGTTACAGCATCTGTGTTTTGAATACAGATATACCAAGCTAAGTTTTTTGGTTTGTTTGTTTGTTTCAATGTATAGGTGTTTTGTCTGTATGTGTATGTACTTGAGCGCCTTGTGCCCATGGAGACCAGAAGAGGGCATCAGATTCCCTGGAACTAGAGTTATAGCTGCCATGTGGGTGCTAGGAATTGAACCTAGGTCCTCTTCAAAAGCAAAAGTACTCTTAACCACTGAACCATCTCTCTGGCCCCTGGCCTAAATCTTTGGTGAATCTTAAAAAAGAGAAAAGTCATTGCTTTTCATGTAACATTTGGAATTTCCTAAAGTAAAAATCCTAATTGAACACATTTCCCTTTAACTCCATATATATTGTTCTTTTCTTCCTATTTGCACTTAGAAAATTGATTCGTAAAAATATAGTAAGAGGTGTAATTATAAAATGTTTTCTTGGGTGGTGGTGGCGCATGCCTTTAATCCCAGCACTTGAAAGGCAGAGCCAGGCAGAACTCTGTGAGTTCGAAGCCAGCCTGGACTACAGAGTGAGTTCCGGACAGGCTCCAAAACTACACAGAGAAACCCTGTCTCCAAAATCCAAAAAACAAAAACAAACAACAACAACAACAAAAAAAACTATTCTCTTCTGTGATCGATACCTACAATTTTGTCAACCTCACCTCTTTCCTGCTACAGATATATACACATATCTAATCTTTTGTTATTGTTGTTGCTGTTATTAAAAGAACACCCAGTCTAATGTTGAGTCTTAATATCTGTCTTAAGTTTCTATTTTGAATTATTATCAGTTCTCAAAATAACATGTATTCATCTAAATAGCACAAATGCTACCTCAGAGATTCAGTGAGTCTTGCTATATGTATTACCATGTTCCTTTCCTTACTAATGTAATGAAGATCATAAAGTACAGGATGTAAGCAAAGTGATCCAACAGAATCAACCCAGAGTAGAACAGAAATGGGTAAAAACAGGCTTCCAGAGACACTGGCATAGTTGAACTGAAACATGTTGAAATGTGACTATGTTGAGAGGTAGTAAGGATTCAAAGGTGACTTCTAGGTTTGGGTAAGGGGTGATATATAGTAATTGATGAGGAAATACAGAAGTAACAACAGCGTTAAGTCCCTAGATGCTAAAGACCTGCAAGCGGATGTATACCATTAACCAGTCTTCCCAGGGCTCCTCTGGGGACAGGAAGGAGATTGTAAGAAGTCTTCAACTGTGATAAATTTAGGAAAATAAATGAAAATAGAACTTCGGCTGACTTATCACTTTTGAACAGTTCGAATCGACATCAAACTGTGTATTATTGCATAGGACACACGTCACTTCCCAGTACAATTATCCTTTTCAGTACTCTTTCTTTAAATTATATTCACTACTATTGGCTTCTCTGAAGATTATAGCATTCTTTTGTTAATGATTGACCAGTTAGCCTAAAATGAATACACCATATGCTTTTCTTTATAAAATCATTATAGCTTATGACTTCAAAAAAAAAAACCTCTCAAAAGGCACTGAATCCAACTTACTCTGCAATTTTACACACAGGGCACTAGGGCAAAAATCTCACTAAAAATAATTTGAAATGAGCAAAAGATAAAACAACCTTCCCTTTTAATATTGCCCGCTTAATTTGATTACTTTAAGATGCTGTACCAAGAGCCACAGCCCAGTGGGTTATAAACAATAGACTTTACTTCTCACAGCTCTTAAGGCTGGATGTCTGAGCTCAGGAGACCAGCATGGTTGGGTTCTGATGAGGCCCTTTTATGAGCTGGAAATTACCGACTTCTGTGTCCTTACATGGCAGAGAAAGAGAAAGCAAGGTCTCTCAGGGCTCTCACAAGAGCACTAATCTCATTTATGAAGATTGTGCCCTAATAACCTCAGCCAACTCTAATTACCTCACAATGACCCCACTTCCTAATCACATCACAATGTGGAGTCAGGTTGCAAGGAGGGAACTTGAAAGGAAAAATATTAGCCTGTAACGTGTCTGAACAGGAGGGAAATTAGGAAGTCCGAAAAAGCCAAAACCACAGTGAAGACAGAAAGCCGAACGCTGAGCCTGCTGAAGTGCCACCTGAAGCCTTCATCCAGCAACTGAAGTGTCAGACTCTGAGACCCAGGGTGACGCTGTAGGCAGAAAATAAAGGAAAGGATGCTGCAGAATAACTCTCACAGGAGGCTTCCATTTGAAGTGGGACTTCAAAGGATTCCAAGTTTCGAGTGATGGAGGGGCAGGAATGTTAATGATACATGAGAGGAGAAAGGGAGGAGGTGTCTACATTAACATTAGTCTAAGGTGGACACGGAAAATCAACCTCCCTGAGAATTTGCAATGCACAGCAAGCCCGCATATGCATTTCACCCACTTCATCTAACTGTGAAGCCACAGACCCTCAGGACTGTTTGTCTTATGCAGTATCAATATCACTGACATGTGCTAAGGGAAGCGCTTTCTATAAACAACCCCCCTTCAAACCAGCCCTCTAAAGACTTGAGTAATTCAACAAATAGACTATTAAAAATAACCCAGAATTCAGAGAGAAAATACACACCACGAACCAAACACCACATTGAAAAAGAGTGTACAGAATCAATATAAAAGTTGTATCACACACAGAAAATATAAACAGAATTTCATAAATAACAAGCTCATTTATCTCTTTAGGAAACCATTAAGAAAGTAAAGGGAAAAGCTATGATCTCAGAGAGAATAATTTCACTTGGCTTCGAAAAGCCCTTATTCCCAGAACATATAAAAATGCAATTTTCTGAGTATGTATAATGTCAAGTAAGTATTCTTGATTAGTGTAAAGCAGTAATGCATTTAGATGTATTACACATATACAACAAATAGCATTTTTAGTGTACTTGAAGTACCCTGTATTCCCTCTTTTGCCTAAGCTATTTTGTCTAAAATTAGTAACGGTTTTACTTTGATGGTTAAACATTGAAGTATTATTTTGGGAAAGCCTTTAATCTCTCTTTTTAATATATGCCATGTTTTGTTTTTATGGAACCTCCCACATAGATATTACAAATGAGAATTTATATTTTCATATATTCTTTGATGCTTGAGGTTGTTTTGGTAACTGTTTTCTGTGGGGAATAATCTGTTTTATTTGCCTTCTCAAAATGGTTGGCTTAGAGCTGTTTCTGATATTTTCTTATTGCACCATCACCCAGGACAGTGTTTGGACTCCAATTTCTATCTCTGTTGCCTTGTGCCTTGTCTACTTGATCAACTTAAGTTTTATCAGTTATTTAGTCTCCAGACAACCAACTTTTAGAGTCACTGGTTGCTTCCACTGTTTACTTATTTCTGTTTTATTTACTCCTTTGTCATTTTTTTCCATTTTTTAATTTTAATTGCTCCTCTGCTACAGATGAAAACAGAAGATCTCTAGCTTCTCTCTCTCCTCCTGTGACACTTTAGAGCTACAAAAATTCTAGCTGCATTCCACAATGCACTTTCAGTTTAAGTTATTATCAGAGTACCTTATGGTTTCTGCTTGGGTCTATGAGTGATGTGTGAATACACATAATTTACAATTATTTTGAGAAATGTATGTAAGTTTTCTGTTAAGTGTTTCCAGTGTGAAGTCTTAGGATAAAAGAATATATTCAGTCAGGTGTCAATCAAGACTTGGTTTATCACCTTTGGCTTAAAGGAGTTATTCTGAAATTTCCAGCTACAATCCTGTCAGTCTAACTCAAGTTTTCCACGTGCTTAGAGATATTCCTCCTGTCTAATCAGTTAGAGAAAGAGGAATAAAGAGATATCAAAAATGTATGGAATTTTTTCTCTTGTGCAATTAAATCAGTTGTTATTTTATGCATTTTGATGCTTTATTATAAATTTCAGATTGTTATATAACTTTAATAAATTTTGTATATCATCTAAGAGTTGTGTGTGTGTATGCGTGTGTGTGTATGTGTGTATGTGTGTGTGTATGCGTGTGTGTGTATGTGTGTGTGTGTGTGCAGTCTGCTGAACCTTGTATGTATTTGTATGTAAGGCTGGATAAGCTATGGCGGCTTGTCCCTGGAGACACTCAGCAGTCATTATTTGCCTCTAGCCCTTCATTCAGAGATGGAATCTTGCAAGATTTCAACTGGACTGTCATTGCACGGGTCTTATTTACACAGCCATATTATTGAGAGTCCATGACTACAGCTTTCCTGTCATATGTAGAAAACACAATCTCACAAACTTCCTGTTTCTCTGGTTCTTGTTATCTTCCCTCCCCTTCTGCCTTGATGGTCCCTGAACTTTACATGTAAGTGTTATGTTGTAAATGCCTCAGTTGGTGTTGGGCATCCAACAATCAGTTCTCAGTATTTTGACCACTTGGGATTTCTGTAATGGTCTCCATCTGCTGCAAAAGGAAGCTTCGTTGTTAAGGGATGACAACTACATTTTATGCAATTTTTAACACAAGTAACATTTTTTTTTCTTTCTGGCCACTCTAAACTATGTTCTCCCAATCACTATGTTACCTATGCAGCTTTGTGTGTGTGTGTGTGTGTGTGTGTGTGTGTGTGTGTGTGTGTGTGTGTGTGTGTGTGTTTGTGTTTTCTTCACGAGTTCCTTGTACTTTTTAAGACCTATGTATTTGGAGATTTTTTATGAAAATGTAAAATACATTTTAACACTGTGCTTTTAAATACTTTGTATGTCCTTGTTCCCATTTCTGAAATTCTAGTCACTCCAGTGTTACCTATATGGTGGCTCCCACATGTCCACTGTGCTCTGTTCATGCTCATCAGGTCTCTGTTCCCTGAGCTTTGTCTAATATTTTCTTAAGCCTGTTCATTAAGGTATGTTTTCTTGTTCTAAAACATTTGATTTGAATATTTTCCAGCTCCCATTGCTCTCCAATATTACATACCTTCCTATAAATGTGTATGCATCTTTAGAGACTTAATTCACTAGTTCCACTATCTCTAAGATTCTAATATTTAATCTCATTTTATTCCTGATGTCAATTTTGTGATGGCCACATCCCCAGCAAGTGTTTAACTGGGTGGTGAACATGGTTAACATCGCATGGATGAGTGGCTGTATTACATTTGCTTTATTACTGAGTATAGACTTCATATTGCTAAAGAGTTAATTTGCTTCTGGATCAGCTACATATCTTGAGACTGTTTTAAAGCTTTGTTAGAATTGACTCAGGTTGTTTTGATATGAGTTCTGTTAAATCTTTATTTTATTTATTTATTTGGCCACCTGCCTGTTTAGCTTCTCTATATTCAAAAGCAACTCGCCTTGGAATGACCTAGAATTTGTACTTTTCTCCATACCGATTTGAGCTGAAAAGTTTAAAAGTCCTTAGGTTCTCGGCAGTTGTTCTTTTCTCAAGTCACACCCTGTTTGTTTGAAGCTGAATATTCAGCTCTAAGGTCAAAGGTCCCCTGTGAATGCGTTGGGGGCTTTTTTCTTCTTGTAATTCACTCTTCTCCAGTGCTCCATGAAACAGATGCTTGCTCTCTTAGCCAGTGTGAACTCCATTCTCTGTGCCTCCCCCTCTCCGTGAAGCCTTCCCAGTCTGTGCCCTGTATAAGGTCAACCTCCCAGTGAGGGGTCTGGTAAATATCCTCAGGAAGACAGCTAAGCAATCATAGAGCTTATACCAACTTTGTGCTCCACCCTCCATCATCCAAAGTTTAAAAACTGTTTCTCCGTACATTGTCTAGTGAAAAGCAGAGCAGTTCCACTGATGGCCAGAAGCAAGATTTTAAAAAATATATATTTTTTTAAGTTAATGAAGTTTAAAAAAAAAAAGTCAAGAAACATGATATGTACAAACTCCTGGTTCTGACTGAAGTGACTCCTAAGGCAATCAATCGGGTGGATTTGCATGTACATGTGTATGCCATTTTCTAGGAAACGTTGAAAGCCAAGACATGAATAGAGCCTGAATATCATATTCCATAAACCCCAAGGGGTTTAAGGCATTTTTATTAGAGATTTGCAGGAACTGTAAATTGATAATTGTAACCTGAAATATAAGTATGGAAGTAGGAAAATATTGATCCATGTTCAATGTTAGACAAAATATTTCTCAAAATATTTAATATAATTTAAAATAAATATAAGCAAATGCTAAACCTTATAAATATAAGCAAATCCATTAGTAGTTTTCCTTTTTTTCCAAAAGCTCTGATATTGTCTAAAGTATGTCCAGTTTTTGGTTTTAATGGATGTTGGCAATGTTTTGAGATGTTTCTATAAATATATTGCTTTCAACAAAGATTAACAATTAAACATTGATCTCATAAAAATGAGACTATGTATGCTTTTTTAACTTCCCTTTATGATATTGTAGGATAAGAACTATTTTGTAGAGAAGATTGATGCAGTAAATTTCAATACTTTAATAAGGTTGTTGCTTGTATTGATGGGAATACAAGCCTCAGAACAACTTTTGGTGGTGATATAGTAGATGATTGAAAACTCTTTTGACCAGTACCAACAAGGCAAGTGACTTATGGTTTGTATCAGAGTAGGAAGATACATTGAAATGCTTTTAACAAAATAATGCAGAGGATATTCATCAGTAGCATTGTTCACACTCATCTTGTACTTCATTGTTTTATAGCTCTCCGAGATGCTAGCAAACAGTCGATAAACAGTGACTGGAAGATAGAACATTCTGGAGCATTCAATCTAGCTGGAACTACAGTCCATTACATAAGACGGGGCCTGTGGGAGAAGATCTCTGCCAAAGGTCCTACAACCACACCTTTACATCTCCTGGTAAGAGGAAGAAATAGGGTAGTGTTGTGAAATTAGCTTCCCATGGCAAAGAAATTGCTGGTCTCCTCTCTCTCCTCTCCCCCCTCTCTCCTTCACTCTCTCCTCTTTCCCCCTCACTTTCTCTGTCCCTCTTCGTTCCTCTCCCCTATCTGTTCTTAAAATCAGAATAGTCAGATCAGCATTTAAAAGGACTTAAGAGATACGATATTTGTAGGAACTTTAAGATACTTTAAATCGTGGTATCTAAAAGTAGTAATTATTAAAAGTGGAGCAAAATGTTCTAGGAAATTAAAAAACTCAGAGTGGAAATCAATCACCAAAGAATAAGGAACTCGTTTTTTCCCCTAAAAGCATCACTTGCTAACCAGAGTGAGTATTCTACAAGACTGAGCCATAACATGGAGATTCCAGCAAGTCATATCTATTTAATGGGACTCATCTACGTCTGTAGAATTTACCTTTGATAACATTGCTTTGAGAAGAGGGACTTGGTAAATGCACGTTAAGAGAACGCTCAGTCTCCTTAGTGTCTCTCTAAGTTAATGGATTACTCTAAACTATGAACACTGCACTGTTTGGAACTGTAATGTTCTTCACCATGTAGCAAAAGACTAAATGTATGTCAAGAGAGAGTCAAATGGGAAAGGTCTAGAGCAGTGTGATTGTGTCCTGGTCACTGGTTGTTCATAGGCTTTTTTCAAGGCACTCGGAGCTGATGGTGAAGTGCTCAAATGAGTGACTCTATGGATAGAGTGAGTTTTTATTCTAGTGGCAAAAAAAATATATAAAATGCAAAGGCCTCAGCACCTCTCTGTACACCCATGCACAGAAAACCACTCTAACACTCTAACTGGTCTTTCTTTAGCTCTAGACATCTCTATTGCTTCTTCCAGAATCCAGAGATTCAGATCACACAGTGGCTCATTGCTTATCTTATTTTGATGACCTATTATTGTTTGGGGCTCTTTTCAAATGTACCTTCTGATGCAGTTGATTTAGGTCAAAACCTGAGAGTCACATATTTCCCACAGTTTCTCCCTGATATCACTGCTGCAGGTCCAGAAACCATGATTCAAATGCCCAGGCTTTATATAAGCACAGTCCATTTGCTTCAACAGGAATTCACTTCAAAGTGAGCAGTGTGTGTACTTTCTGTCCAGTATAAATAATACCATCCACTGGATGCTGTGGACCAGAAGCTGACCAGGGGACTTTGCATTTGACCAAAGTATCTAATCCACACAGTCACCCTGTGTAAGAAGGTTAAACAATATGTGCATTGTTGTCAAACATGGTTTTATTTTCACTGAGAAATTGGTGTTCAGTTCTGTCTTTTCTGTATAAGTCGTGGCTCATAAATACATATAGTCTTTGAATAAACATTTTATGCATCTCCTCACAGTTCTTTTGCATCCTCTATGATAATTTCAATTAGAAGATTCTCTCTGTCCTGTGCTGTCTCGAGAAACAAACAGAAAGTATCTATATTGTGGGGAAAAATACTTACTTAGCATCTTCTTTGACTGAATGGTGTAAAATAACATCAATAGCAAGCATTTTTAATGATTTGATATTGGAAAACACTACCATATTTGCCTGAATTCTATAACCATATGTAAGTTTTAACCTACTTAAGAGCAATACAAGACTGAAACATGTAACGAACCTTTCTTTAAAGTCTGAAAACAGTATATGTTAGATTCCAGAGTCAGAGACTTTTCTTGCAGCACAGCCCTTAATCTGACTAGTAATTGCCAAGGCTTTTCCTGGAATCAGGGATCGTAATTAACTCAGTGAACTAGGTCCAAAAGAAGGTATGTGTGTGACCTGGATTTATTTGGTAATCCAAAGGAAACTGTACCTCTGAGATATTTCTCTTTAATGACTATTGCAGATTGAAAACTAGTACTGACGTGAAAGGCAATGTCCTCTGCTGCCATGCTTCAATATGTGCCCTTGACTGTAGCATGCTCAAACTTTCCTTTTGCAAAGGATTCTGCCAAAGTCAAATGGTTTATGAAAGAGCTCATGGTTCTGTGGCCAGTCACTCAGTTTTAAGTGGCATAAGACGTTCAATGCAGTTTGAAATTCCATCATTGAAAAGGTCGCTCATGTGGGAAAACAGGATTGTTTTCATGTAATTAAATAGGGTGGCAAATAGCTTTTATTAGTATAATCATTTCACCAAATTTAAAATTACATGATAGTATTGTCATAACAATAAAAAATGAAAACTTTCGCTCCTTTTTTTTTATTAGGTTGAAAGTACCTTAAAATTGGCAGCATCTGATGAAATATTTAAGCCAAAATAAGTACTGTGAAATAGTCTGACTTGGTACCCAGTAGGTTTCACATTTGAAAACTTAAAAAAAAAAAAAAAAACTATTAATTATATCATCTAGATAATGTTTATAAAGTCAATACACTAGTTGCATAATACACACACACACATCAAATACGTTGTAACACTCCTTTCAATATGTTGAACAAAACCTGAGAAAAAGTAAGGAAAATTCCGTTGAAATATTCATACTTAATCTTGAACTCATTTAAATATTTTTTCACGTTGTGTTAACTCTGAATCACCTATAATTATAACCAAATATGCCTCCCTAAACACATAATTTAACAATATATGTAAAAATTAATGTGCCAACTGCTTGTACAAATTGTCAGTTCCATAGACATGACATTTCATATAATTCTTTAACATTTTTCATGAACAAATTTTCTAAAATGTATAAAGTTCAGTTATTTTCCTTTGTTTAAAATATATGCATAGATACATGTGTTGTATATAATGTATATATTATGTATATTATATGTACATTATTTTTCATAATATACATGATAATCCCATTTTGACCTTAACATTGAATACCAGTAAAAACCAAAATGGCCCCTAATTGTGGCTCAGCACAGTGTAGACTCAAAGTCATGCCCATTGACCCATTATAGTTTACTAAACTCTTTGGTGTAACTGTGCTGTTACTATTAATGTTTATTTAAAATCCATTTAAATATACACATTGCCAAAACTGTAAACATCTAGAGAACAAAAACATTGCCCTTCTAGTGATTCAGAATCACACTGCCATTATTAATAGAGATCTCCGGTCTCCATCCTTACCCTGTATTTTAGATAGGGTTTCTACTGATGTCATAAAACATTATGACCAAAAGCAACATGTACAGAAAAGGATTTAATTCAGGTTACAACTCTCAGGTCTCTGAGGGAAGTCAGGGCAGGAACTGAAGCTTGAGGAACTTGGAGATGGGAAGTGTAGTATAGGCCAAGGAGGAGTGTTGTTTACTGGCTGGCTCCTCTGAACTTGTTCAACCTGCTTTCCTATACAATAAAGGAGCACCTGCCAGGGTACCACCACTCATAGTAGGCTGGGCCCTTACCACATCTATAATTAATCAAGAAATGCACCCATAGTCTTGCCTGCAGACCATTTTGGTGCAGACATTTTCTCAATTGAGGGGCTCTCTTCTCAAATGACTCTAGCTATGTCAACTTGGCATACAACCAGACAACACACCCCTTATTGACTCAGTGACTTTCTTTCCATCATTTCTTTTCATAAGGGTAGAAAATCCAGTTTATTTTATATCTTGCCATCAGGAAAACATATATACACCAAATTGTCATCATGCTTTGGGAAATAATGGTCTGCCAAATCAAAAGAAAATGATCAGGTGTCTCTGGCTTCATTCAAATGAGCATTCATCAGGATATGTTTAGCTCACAGGTGACACTCCAGTCTTTGAAAAACATATGACATTATAAGAGTAATGTCTCTGTGAATTAAGGGTATATGTTCATTGTGTTATTGGTATTTTTAAGCATCAACATATTTGTAGATTCTGTCATTGAATGTGCTCTGGTTTAAATCATATTCCTTAATCACTCTATACACTGCAGGTACTCCTATTTCAGGATCAGAATTATGGTCTCCACTATGAATATACAGTTCCATCAGACCCACTTCCAGACAACCAGAGCTCTAAGGATCCAGAACCCCTCTTCATGTGGACGCATGCAGGCTGGGAGGATTGCAATGCCACCTGTGGAGGAGGTGAGGAATCTTTAAACTTCGATCTTTTCAAAGCATCAGTAATTTTCTGATTCACCATTGATAATTACAATAGATCTAAAATCTCTGATTTACAATTCCAGAATCCATAAAGGTTTGTAAACAATGCTCCTTACACTGTGTATGGCAGCTGAACATCTAATCTATTTTGTGGAAAAAAAATCTTCCTTAAACTGAAAAGGAAGATAACAACCATGAGACTGGTTGTTGTAGTTATTGCAGAGAGAGTAATGTGTTTGCTTGCAGCACCCCAGGTTTCAGACACACCATCCAGGCTGTGATGTACATTCTATTACTACTAGCATCTGATAAACACTTTCAGCAACGTAGCTGGATACTTTGAAGAAGTCAGAGAAACAACACTTTTCACAATAGACTTAACTAATATAAAACATCTTACGGTGTCTCTAACCAAGCAAATGAAAGACTTGTATGATTAAAAAAAAAAACTTTAAAACACTGAAGAAAGAAATTGAAGAAGGTATCAGAATATGGAACAATATCCTAGGCTCATGGATTGATAGGATTAATATAGTAAAAATCGTCACCCTACCAAAAGCAACCTACAAAGCCAATGTAATCCCCATAAAAATTACAACACAATTCATCACTGATCTTGAATGGACAAGTATCAACTTCATATAGAAACACACACACACACACACACACACACACACACACATACACAAAGCAAAGAAAAAAGCAGGATAGATAAAACTATACTGAAAAATAAAAGAAATGCTGTATGAAAATATGCTAAGTACTAAAATAAGACAGTGAGGAGAATAAGCAGGGGAGAGGAAAGTGAGAGGGAGCAGGTGTCCCTTAAACTAGATTTTCAGAAAAGCCCTCCACAGAAGTCAAGCTGAGTCAAACTCTAAGGGAGGACGCAGGCTGCAGCTGTAATGTGGAGCAGAGCTCAGGGTGCAGGGAAGCAAGAGTAGAGCCGGATGTGCGGAGAATCGCAAGGTGCATCATGCAGCCCTACTTCTGTGGGTGATAGGGGATACACAGGGGGTGTTCCAATAGAGTGACTAGAGTGACTGTGTGTCTTCAGATGGAAAACTACCTTTCTGTTCTTCAGATGAAATAGAGCGATAGATTGACATTAGGAGTACTCTACCACTGAGACTTTGGAGAGATGAGAAGAAATGAGTAGCGAGCAACATAGGGAACAACCACACAAGTCACAGTGCTGTCCGGAAGGCAAGTGAGGCCAGAGTTGCAAGGAGGGAAGAACAACCCACTCCCAAAACCTCTTAAGGAACGATGGAGATGAAGAACTGTTTGGCATTCATGTTTTAAGATGTGTTCTTTTTATTAGATGTGAAACAAAGAGGTCAGTGCTAAACCTGTAAAATTAATTTTAATACTATGTTTGGCTCCAAAGACCAAGTAGAATGGATTTTACAGCAAAATAACCAAGGGGGCTCACCAATGTGCTGTCCTGACAGGGAGGGGCTCCTGAGGCCTCATCCTTACCTTAGAGCCCACAGGCAGATAATGGTTGCCGAGGAAGCAGAGGCATTTCTTTATTGGTGAGCTACTGGTGAGGTAAGCGTGCTTCAGTACGGAAGCCCTTATCCAATGCTCATCTTTGTGATGCTCATAAAACTTACTGGATCACACACACACACACAAAGCTCACAAAGGGGGAATGAGTTAGCAAGAGGAAGGGGGTTGATGAGAGTGAGAAGGGGGCAATATAATGGAATGCGAGTGAATGTGGTCAACACATGTTACAGTCACATATAGAAAGGCAAAAGCCACCCTATGAAAAGGGGAAAAGAAAAATAATTAAAGACAGGAACTCTAACTCAGTCCGTGTCACTGAAAGAAGAGAGAAGCAGATGTGGCAGTAGCTGTAGGGGATGAAAGTCAAAGGATGTCCCTTTTGTCTTGGGTTCCAATAAGACACATTACACATCTTTGTTGGTCCATGTGCATTTTCTAGAGGAGCACATCAGGCTAGGATAGAGCGAGAAATTGCTGGAACCGTATCCAGATGGAAAGGGGAGGAGTGAAATGAGTAATTACTTTGGCTTTACAAAACCGTGGGCAGCCTATCACTAGACACAGGAGAACAAGCAGTTTGGGGACATACAGTTGTTCATTTTCAGCTGTGTCTATTCTCTCCACAAAGACCACTTTGCTAAGAGTGAGGGTAACAGGGGACCTAGAGGAGCTTTGAAAATAAAAATATGAAGTGACCACTTAGAAAAAGGCAGGAAGAGTGGAGTTGTTACAAATTGTCTGGCTGAGAATCTTTAGGTCAGATTACAAATCATGAGTCAGCAAGGAGTTCTTCAGGGGCTACTCCTGGGCATATTTCATAGCTCTCAGCATCTGACAGCAACTGGTAGCCAGCAGGAGGTAGGAACAGCAACAGAAGGTGCTCTTATGAAGGCCTTGGTGGTGGCACTTTTTACTCTTCTAGTGTGGTGGTTTTAAGGGGATGTCACCCAAATTCTCAGGCATTTGAATAGACGGTCCCCAGTTCTTGCTGAGGAAATGTCACTGGGGACAGCTTTGAGGTCTTAAGAACCACATGCATTCCTGTAGACGAATTTCTAAACGGTCTGATTAAATAAAAGACATGGAGCCAGATATAGGGGTGAAAACCTGAGAGATCAGGGAAATAGGGGAAGCCACAGCTAACCTCACCTCACCAACTCCACAGCTTCCAAAGAGAAGTTACTTCCTGTCTACCCACGCCTATATGCCTTGCTGTTCTGCCATCTGATTTGCTCTCTCTGTCCAGCTACATCACTTCTTCTTCCTGGCCAGCTTTGTCACTTCCTGTCTGTCTGTACAGACCTCCATGGTTAACTAGTGTTGGAATTTAAGGCATGTGCCACCACACCTGGCTCTGTACCCAGTGTGGCCTTGAACTCACAGAGTTCCATATAGATCCCTCCCTGCCTGCCAAGTGATAGGATTTAAAGGTGTGTGCTACTATTGTCTGACTTCTATATAGTGGCTGGCTTTTTTGTCTGATCTCCAGGCAAATTTTCTTGGGAGACACAGTATTTTGGGGGACACAATACATCACCACACATTCCCAGGCAGCCCCCTCTGCCTCCTGGTTGCAGTTCAGGATATGAGCACTCGGCTGTTGCTTCAGCCACCTACTGCCTGCTACCTCCACCCCACCATCATGGACTCTAACCCTCTGACACCATAAGCCCAAAATAAACTCATCTATTAGTTGCCTTGGTCAAAATTTCTTATCTCAGCAACAGAAGAGTAAACAATACAATTAGTAAGTCCCAGTCCCTCCATCATGGCTAATGCTCAGTGTTTACAGCATTTAAGCCTGGACTAGTAGACATTTTGCTCTAAAGACTTAGCAGTTCCCTGGAACTCTTTTAGTGACCAGGACTTGCAGTTCTCTTCTGTGACTTCTTATAGCCTTCTATCCTTCAGCCACCTTTTTGCATCCCATCTATTGCTGTTGTCTCTCTTGTTCTTGCTGCGGCTGCTCTCTCAAACTGTTCAACTGCTTCTTGTTCCAGATACTGTCAATAGCTGCCATGTAGGAGACAACTACTCCAGGTCCTTCCCTGTTGCTTCTATGGCTGTACCTGGAGAATTTCTCTCCAGCTCCCGCCAAGCCCTGCCAGTCCCGGAGCCCACTTATAAAATAAACACACCGACTCTTACATTATTTAAACTGCTCGGCCATTAGCTCAGGCCTACCATTGTCTTGCTCTTACTCTTATACTAAAGCCCATTTCTGTTCATCTCTATGTCGCCACGTGTTCCGTGGCTTTACCTGCTGCCTCTACGTGATGCTCCCTGGACGGCAGCTAATGTCTCCCTTTCCTCTACCTTCCTCCTCTTTTCCTCTCTCCTAGTCCCGCCTATACTTCCTGTCTGGCTACTGGCCAGTCAGTGTTTTATTTATACAGAGCGACATCCACAGCATATGGCCGCTGCCATTGGCTGACAGTCTTGAGACCTCCAATTGCTGCTGACACTGCATCTGGCCAGGCTGCTGCTTTTGCGGCTTGACCCCTTAGCTGCGTGTCTGTCATTGCTAGGTCTTTCCTGACCTTTTCTATTAAAAGTGGGTAAGAGCTGACCACTCAAGAGAGTCTTTCTACTAGGTCTAACATTGCAGTGCCACAGGGGGCCTCCTTGGAAGGGTGTTCCTAGGCTAGCTCACAAGGGGTGTTGGACAATTCTCTATGAAGAGAATTAGTGTTTTCAGCAATCACGGCAGACTCTCATGCAAATGAAGGTTTCTTTTTTTGCTCCAATCATGACATTGTCCTTTGGTCAGTAACAGCAGTCCCTCCACTAAGCCAGTAGGGAAAATGTGCCCTTCTAACATAGAGAAATGGCTTAGGGTGGCCTAGAGCTCACTAAACCTGGTGATATCAAAAAGTCAATATAAAGTGTTTAAAACAGTCCTGGCTGGGCTTCTCATTTTAGGAGAGCGGAACAGTTAAGGTCATTGTGTCTCTTTATGGTATTCACATTATGTTCAAAATGTCCATGCTGTCATAAGGGTAGTCTGGATGGCTGAGTGCTAGAACTTTTGCTCAAAGACAGAAAAGAGAGTGACCAGCTTTCATAATATTAGGGACTCAAATTTCCCTATCCACCAGTGTCTTTGCTTATTTACAGGAAAATGAGCATCAAAGGGGTCACTTACAATAGGAATTTAAATTATCGTTGACACTGAGTGATTTTAACCAAGTTTATTAGTGCTCTAGTGATGCTTAACATCTGGCCACTGCCCCAGGGAGAGGCTTGTCCTTTCATCTGCTTCTTAATGAGAACATGTATTTTGGTCTATAGTGGCACTAATGGTCCAGTTGAATTCCAGGTCATGAATTTATCATGACTTCAATCCCTAGAATGGTGCAGTACCTCCCGGCTGTGTGCAGTTTGTAAGTACTCTTATAGAGCAAAAATGGGAATTTTTAAGTGAATATTATAAAATAATAAAGTAGTAAGTGATGGCCTGAAACTGTATGTGTTGAGTTCAAATGGTTGTATGAAGAGGAAATTAAAGATGCATGGACTTGTAGGACATTGAAAGGGTGGTCGGGTTGAAGGGTTATAGGACATGTTTGGACTTTGGAAATTGTCAGACTCCATGCACTAACAGGATTGGAACATAAGAGATGACAGAAAATAGAGAAAAGTTTATAGAAGTTACAGACAAGGGTTCTTGGGATGACGAAGGGATTATTGTCACCATTAAATGGAAAAAAAATCAAGATTGTTGGAAAGGAAAGAGGACCAGAAACTGAGAACACAGTAGGGAAAATCATTCAGGTATTATAATTTTAGAATTTTTCTAGGAGCACTGTCAAAAACAAAACAACAATAAGCTGGGAGCCAAAATCCATAAGAAATGAAAGTGAGTCACCCAGAGGCTGGCATTTGACTATACTAAGAGTGAGGCTATGGTGATAGAAGACAGAGCTTCGGTAAGAAAAAGTTGAGCAGTGTCTTGTGGAGAATTCTAAAACCAAAGCCCCTATGATCTAGATCCAAAAGCACTGTTTATAAACAAGAAAATGCTCCTGTTGGTGAAGTAAGCATGAGAAACAAGGACAAGAAATAGTGTGTTAGGGGAGCCCAGAGGCTCAGGGAGCACCCAAAGGCACAGAGAGCAAGGGACATTGGGGTTGCCATGCCCCTGCCCTCTGGGGCCTTCACAGAAAAAGCAACACAGGGCAGACAAGGGGGATTTTACGTAATACAATTGGCTCTCAAGGTGAACTCCAACTAACACACTTCAAATTACTGCTTGTATTGGGACTTCTCACCAGTCATCATTGCCACAGGATATTCTTTCTTGCTGGGCCCCGCTATCACCATACATGCCTTCAGTTCCCCCATTCTCCTAGCCCGGTGTCTCATCTACACCCAAGGCTACAAGTCTGTCTTGTCTATTCTTGCTTGTCTATTCTTCACAGGGCCATCTCCATTAAGGGATTCTGCTTCCATCCAACAGACAAATATATCATTTCATATATATATATATATGAAAAATATAAATGAATATATATATATGGAAGCAGAATATATATGAAAATATATGTATATGTGTGTGTATGTATATATATATATATATATATATATATATATATATATATATATATATATATATGAAAGCACCAACAGAAGGAAACATCCTCAAATGAAAATGTGCAGTTGCAAATTCTCTTTAATATAATTGAGGTATTCAATCATGCCTGCAGCCCACTGTTCAGTTGCTATCCCATGGTGATGGTAGGCTATGAAATTGGGGAATAATTAAGGAACTGGTAATCCACCTCAAAGTTGCAAAATCAATCATTAAAACCTGTTTACACTTAAAATTCTAGACAGGAAAGGACTTGCCCACTGCAGTATATTTATTTTTCTTTGCAGTTGCAGTCTGATAAATACACACGATGTATAGTTCTTAGGTTTGAAAAGCCAACTGTTTAAGGTTAAGTCTTGTCTGTGGGTCTTAGGAAATATTTTGTTAATTTCTAAACATCAAGCAATAGAAGTTCACTATGGAGTCTCTGAGTTTCCGAGTTAGTGAGACTATGAGCTATTCTTCAACGTGGCTTAATTTTTATCATAAGAAATTGGAATGCTTAGCAAATAATTACGTCTCGATGTTACATGTCCATGTAGGGCTTGTCAGAATTAGAATCTGGGACACCTAAACTGAAGGTTTTTTTCCTTCATCATATCACTTTCAAGGGTAGCTCAGAGTCTTCACATAGTTCTTCCTGGCATAAAATGGTGTCTTCTTGGCCATTCAGGATTTCTTTGGATTCAGAAAGATGGTTCAATATGCATGATTAGATAAAACTTTAGCTGCCCTTATTTTCAGTTCCCTTGGCTTGTTTTATAAAATGTCCCTTCTGCATGTAGTTCTTACAGGGTCTATTTTTGTGCCGATCTTCTCTGGATGATGTTCCACTGTTTAGTCAACAGCTTTTAATAATTTCTGTGTTAGTAGGGCACATTTATTTCAATGCCAAAATATTTCTGGGCTTTTGGATGTTGTTTCCCCTTTCAGTTCATAAAGTGTATGAGCATGATTTCAAGAATGGCATCATCTCTAACTTTACATTGTTGATGTTATAGCCAAAAAACTTTGTAATCTTTCAGCATATCCATGAATTAAATGAGAGTATGCCCAGAACATTAAAAACAGATACACAGGCGTTACCTTTAACAGAAAGAAGAGGAATAATAGCTCATAAGGGAGAGCAAGTAGCATCACTGAGCAGCATTGCATTTCAGTATTTGAAATGTTTTTCTCCCAGCTGTATGGTATAGAATTAAACATAGAGTAATAAGTGGAGAAAAGAAACAAAAATGTGTTATGTTGTCCAGCTAAATTTTTATCGCAATTGTCTTAAATGGCATTTTAACATTATAACTGAAGCTAAATTTAGTTCATAATCAACTGATGTGAGTTTAATAATGTCAGTTATTACAGAATACAAAAACTTAAGACAGGAATTCTTATGTGAGGTGAATACTACCTAAAAATACTGCTAGCAAACATTTCAAACAACTTATCATTACCTGTAACACAGTATGTGGGAAGAGGGGGGAAGAGAAAAAGGTTAACACAGATAGATGGTACATATTCACTGGTAAAAGCTTTCATCTTGGGCTTTATAAAGAGTAAGTTACAGGTGCTATGGAGGGAGAGAGTGGAAAGGAGGGACCTTGAATGTGAAGGGAAGGGGGAGGGTCATGCAGAAGGAAAGGGAGGAAGGATAGATGAGTGTCAGTTAGGATTTTTAAAAAGCCATAGGAAAATATTACTCTGTAGACTTGCTTAGAAATATACATAATATTTGTGTGCATGTACATATTACACACACACACAGACACACACACTACGCATGCATGACAAGAATCCCAGTGTCAGTTATAGGGAACCTTCCTTTTGATTGTTGGTCCAGGAGACCCTTCCCCAAACAATATATACCATTGCTCTTGCCCTTGCTTGCCACCCATAATTTGAAGGCAAACCCCTATTGCTGAACACACCACACACTTTAGACACAGGCTTTGAGGATTCAAGCTGTAAATGATCTGGAAGCCTCTTCCTGGGGACTGGCTCTTATAATATTGGAAGGTGCTATGCAACTGCCAAGGGAGTAAAGCAAATGATAATTCAACCTAGCTTTAAAGCCTACGGATCATAGCAGTGACTAGCACACCAAGATTCCCCAAGTGGGGCAATGTGGCACTTTTATCATAGTGACAGCCAACAGCTGCCTTATTGAAAAAAAGCTCCTGCTCAATGGGAAGCAATTCATTCCTGGTACTATAAACATAGTCAGTTACTCATGAATGGAGTCATAGATCTTAGAAGAGACCCTATTATTGTCATTTTCCTAAACAGATAAAATTCTAACAGCATTCTAAATAATGTCCTTATACCCATGGATAAGTGTATAGCTCACCTAACCAAAAGCAAAAACAAAAACAAAAACAACAACAATAAAAACAAAAAAATAGAAGAAAAAAAACCTCTTATTTGACTAAGATGACCATCACAGAGCTCTACAACTGGTCAAAATGTAGATAGTAGGTGTGGGGTTCAAAGAAGACATATCCCTCACAGGCTCACATGATTGTACACTGGGTTTTTATTAGTGGTACTGTCTAGGCATATTATTTAGACCCTTGGTGGAGGAAGTGTGAACTAGGCATAGGCTTTTAGAGTTTATAGCCTTGCTCCACTTCCAGTTCATACTCTGCTTTGTATATGTGATGGAAGATGTGATGTCTTAGCTTCCTGCTCCAGCACTGTGCCTACTGCTCATTGTCATACTTCCCCACCATGATTGACTGTTATCCTCTGGAGCTGCAAGCCAAAACAAACACTTCCACCATAAGTTGTTTCTGGTCAGAGTATTTTATTGCAATAGACAAATAACTAATGCAGAAGTAATCATGGGATGTTCAACCCTAGTTGAAACCCCACACCTAAGGCACACAGAACATCCTGAAAGAGTTGTAAGAATTGGAGAGTTGGAGAACCAGGATGCCAGCTGTGAGATCGTGTCTTCTGGACACATGTGTATGTATATATGTAACAATATTAATTTAGAAGAGGCTATAAATTTGAGAAGTGGGAAAGAACATGAGAAAAATTTGAAGGGGAAAGAGGGGTAGATATGATGTAAATACAGTATTCATGGATAAAACTCTAAAAAATGAATAAAAATATTTTAAAGACATTGACACCAGTCCTCTTTTTACTTTTTTAAAAGATGTGTTTGTTTTAATTTTATGCATGTGGGTATTCTGCCTGTACATCTGTCTGTGCACTGCATGCAGGCCTGGTATCCACAGAGGCCAGAAGAGGACATCAGATCCCCTGGAACTAGAATTACAGATGATTGTGAGCTGTCATGTGGGTGCTGGGAGTCAAACCCCAAGTCCTCTGCAAGAACACCAGTGCTCTTAACCACTGAACCATCTCTCCAGCCCAAGTCCTTTTTTAAAAAACAAGTTAAAATGTACCTGTGAAATAAATATTTCCTTTGCTTTGGAGTTCTGAAACATCGAAAAATATTTGAAAGAATGGATTATATTTATTTTGATAAATCAGTTCTGTACAAAGTTCTGTTTTATATAAAAGACCCATTTTGAGCAACAAGCACAACAGAGGCATTAAAATAATGAGCCATCCTGTAGTGTTTGAAGGTTCTGTGTGGCAGCAACAGTAACCACATTCCCTCACGGTTTACTTTAGCGGACAGATTGAAGGAAGAAACTTTTAAATGGACACAGGAGACACTTTTTGGGGATAAAAAAAAGAAGAGTTACCAACATGCTTTTGTATCCTGAAAATATATAGCATGAGGAAATAATAAGTGAAGGAAAAGGAAATGAGAAGAGTGTAAGGGGCAGAATACTCTGCATTCTTCCAGCCAGTCCATGGCCATCTTATCACACACACAGATTGCTGCTCTTCATGTCTCATTCCAGGTTGTAAGGAGGGAACCAAGCCTTCAGCTCCAAACTGGAGTTGAGCTCTTGGCATTCAGATGTTTGTGCCTTTTAAATGAATATGTGTGACAGAAAATGATGTTTTAGGGATATCATTGTCTTGATTTTCAGTTTTGAAGTTACTATTGTGTGTGGGTTCCAGGATATATGTCATTAACACACAAAATAGGAACGGCCATGTACCTTTGAAGGAAAAATCTTTAAGCCTAAAGGTGCCTTTAGTTATGTAACAAATAGCTTCATATTCATTGGTATAACCTAAAATTGGTTTAAACGATACGGAAATCTCCATTTCACAAAAGCCTGTAATGACATCATTGCATTATGTGTCCATCTGCTCTTTGCAGGAGAGAGGAAGACAACAGTGTCCTGCACAAAAATCATGAGCAAGAATATCAGTATTGTGGACAACAAGAAATGCAAGTACTTAACTAAGCCAGAGCCACAAATTCGAAAGTGCAATGAGCAACCTTGTCAAACAAGGTAACTGTATTCTAGCAGTCATTGCATGGCTTCGCTTTCAAACTAACTCAGTGACGATCAAAATAACTGCTTCTTCAGAACATTACAAAGAAGCACATACCCACGTGTGAACATTGAAATAAGCTAGAGCTGAGAGAGTAGCTTAAGACTTATGGGTAACTTCTTCAGAGTGTGAGAACAACCCTGTAAATAAAAATAGAGGTTACATCTTAAATGTAAGAAGAAACTATGAGTCACCTCTTCAGGTTTATTGTCATTTAATTGAATCTAGCTATTTGCTTCAGATGAGACGTTAGAATTTGACAGGAAAAAGTTGACCAGGGCAAGTCTGGGCAGTCCCAAGCCCTGCAAGACAACATGGGGTATGGGGTCCTTCTGGTGCTAGCATCCAGATCCTCACTCCTTCAAAGGTCTCAAGACCAACTGCCTAGTTCCTGTTATCTGGTCCCCAGATTTCTAGGCTGGGCTATGATTTCTTTGGTGAATATCGGGCAACAAGACAGTCAAGGCTCGTATATAAGGAGCAAAATAGCAACGCTGTCAGCTTCAAGTATGGAAGAAAGAAGGGTCTTGGCCTAGGAAGCAGATAGGAATGTATGAAGCTAGGTGCAATTTTGCTTATGGGTACTTGGCATGGCTTCCATAGTGTGGCCTGAATATTCACACGCTTTCTCTTAAAAATAAGTGGTGTGTTTAAGTAAGACAGCCCAATGTCACAAACCCTACCATGTTTAGAGAAGGTCTGATAAAAAGAGAATGAGGGTTCATTGATTCTCTAGAGTGGTGAAAGAATGCTTTCTTTACCTGACACTCAAGATTGTTGAGACTTGGTGAATTGGACTGAGTTGAAAGTTCTCAGAAAGGCAGAGAATCTATCCCCCTTCATAAGAGCTTTTGCAATTGAATTATGGAGAATTTGCACACCCTATCACTCAAACATGCAAAGAATGTACAGCTTTGTAGCCCTGTACAGCTCATCTTCCCCATAACGTCCTACCACAAAAGGAAAGTATGGGAGGGGGCTGTGTGGTTGGAGGAACAAAACTGCCAGTTACGCCTATTTCATTTCTGTACTGATTTCTTTGGAAATTAGTGTTGCCTAGGTAAATGTTCACGTCTGGATTTTGTTTTCACTCCTTTTATTTGCTGAAGTCTCCCTGTTCCCACTGTATTGCAAAATAAAATTATTAAGCCTTACTTAATGAGTTCAGTCCACGTAGTAAAACTTAAAATGTTTGGGGAATCCTTTCTTCCTTTATAAGTGTTGAGGTTTCAAGCCTTACTTTGCCGTGGATTTGGTGTTTTTAAGTTATTGTAATCTGATTCCTAATTTTTCCTTCTCCACTGACAGTCCTAATCCCCCACATAGGTTGTATACATCTAACAGAATAGGAGGATGATTTGAAAAGAATTTGCAGAAAGAAGTACGTTAATATGCATCCTATCACTCCATTCACCTGGCACTAGTCATACTTTTTTAATGAAGCAGTGCAATTGAGAAGCTGAAATTTGAAGTCTTTGATGTCAGGAGGCAGATCCTGAGTCCTTTTCACTCAGCACTGGACAGATAAACAAGTAGAACCAGTGCTGTGTCCTGTCAGAAAAGAATCTGGATTCTTTATAGTTCCCCAAGACTTCTTTATCTATTGTTCTGTCTCTTTTTGTTGATATTGAAATGCTAAATAATAATAATAATAATCTATTATCTATAATAGATTGTATTAATTAAATTATTATAATATAACTAGTATATTTTTCATTATATATTATGTATTTTAATATTATATTAATTATATTATATTACATAGATCATTATTATTATTTGTTCTTTTTTGCCAGACAGGGTTTCTCCGTGTGGCCCTGGCTGTCCTAGAATTCACTCTGTAGACCAGGCAGGCCTCAAACTCATAGAAATCCACCTGCCTCTGCCTCCAGAGCACCAGGATTAAAGGTGTTAAATGCTCAATTATTTTATGAGATGCTCTTAACTTTAAAACACAATTTATGTATACTGTTGGTTGAAAGCAGTAGCTTTGTTCTGCTGCATCTGGGATCTTGAATGAGCTTATAATTTTAGGACTAGAATGTCCTGCTTTCTTCCTGACTCTTTCTGTGAAGGAGCAAAGTGTGTGGTACTCAGCATTTGCTTATCAGCTGATGCTGTCAACCACCTTGGAGGGAGGTGCCTTGACGAAGACATGGTGAATGAATCATTTTACAAGGCAAGTTCAAATTTGAGTGAGAAATTTTTGCATCAGACTAGAAGTTGGAGGATATTATCTTCCTTCCGTGGGACAGGGAGGCAATGTCTTTAAACAGGAAGCAGCTTCAATGAGGAAAGCAGGGAATGAACATGAACAATCATTACGGATCATCACAGGATATCTTTCCAAGACCTGCTGACAAGGCACATCCTTCCTTCCCCTGCTTCTCTTCTGTCTCCCCAGGGAACATATTCTAGTTCCATTCACTCTGTGTTTCCATTTCCCTGCTCCTATTATGAAATATCCTCACAAAAGCATCCTAAGGAGGCATGAGATGATTTGATGGATGAAGATACTTGCCACCAAGCCTGACTACCTGAGTTTAATTCCTGGGTCCCACATTTGTGTGGAAAGAGAAAAGTGACTCTCATGATTTGTCCTCTCACCTCCATGTGTGATATGGGAAATACGTATCTATACACCTAAACCCACACATGCACTCACACATACAAAGAACAGATAAATAAATGTGAAGAGAGCAGAAAGCTAGTTACGAGACAAAGGACTTACTTGGCTCACAGTTTGAGGGTACAGTCAATCATGGTGGGGGAGCAGGAACAGCAGGAACTTGACACAGTTGGTCATATTTTATTCGTAGTATGAATGTCCCAAGAAAAAGAGTAAATTGACCTATTGGTATATCACATATAAAATTTCATAAGTCTTCCTAAATGTTTGTTTCTATTCTTCTCTACAGACACTTAATACAAATGGTCTTTTTGTAGTCCCAGTTCAATTAAAAATTAAAGCTGACTTTGGAGTTGGAGAATGATTCTCTCCTTCTCTAAACCCAAGCATGTTGTTAAAAGGAAAATGCAAAATCTCTGTATTATGTTAGAAGAAAGAGCCATCTGATATGGGACAGAAGAAAACCAAAAAAATTAAGGGACTATACTATTGCTACTAATCTTAATTCTTTGGTTATACTTTGATTCTTTAATCTTTTCTTAAGGTATGAATTTTATATCAAAATTCATAAGATTTATATAGATAGATAGATAGATAGATAGATAGATAGATAGATAGATATTAAACTTTTGTTATGATATTAATGGTCATATAGAGTACTAACTAATTCTAGAAAAAAGGCTTCATTTAGCTGCCTATACATGTTTTTGTGCTGGAGTCTCTATCAGTTTTCTTCAGGGAATCATGAACAGGCCTAACAGCGAATTTGAAGCCTCCAGAAAGATGATGGGGCCCCACAATGAGGATTCCATATGGACAATAATAATACCACTAAGTTGACAAACATCACCCATTAGATCAGCTTTGGACTACAAACTGCTCAGAACAAATAAGAGATGGCTAGCTGAGATGACCCAGCCTCACAGACTATTCAAGCGAAGACTTGAGATAAGCCCTGCACTTTTGCATTATGCAGAGACTGGACAACAAATGATACAGCTGCCACTCTGGAACTTGACAATTAACCCAAAATCTTTCTTTTCAGGATCCCCTAACGATGCCTTTGTCCACAAACAGCAAGAAGCAATTTTAAGAACACAACACCCACATTCCCAAGAGGTGGGGCGGGTGCTTGTTTGGTCTTTCAATGGGTTTTGGGTTTGGGATAATTGTCATTGTTTAGGATGTTTGGTTACAAGTTGTTATTGTTAATGATCAGGAAAGAAGCTAAACAAAGGAGATTAGATTTAAGGTTCTTGATTTTTAAAAATATATATAAGAGGTAGATTATTGAATCTACTCTGAAAAAATATATAGAAATGATAGAATAAAGGATAGATAATTTAATCTTCTCTGAAAAGAAAAAAAGAGAGGATATAGACATGATACAGATGAAAAGGTGGATTATTGAATTTACTTTTAAAAGACTACTAGTTTTAAATATTTTACATTAGATTGGATTTTTATATATTGTGTACAAATTATATATATTGAGATTAATATCATTATCAAATGCTGTATGTATATTTCTAATCTTGTTCAGGATATTGTACCTATACAGTTCATTTAACAATGTAATGCAATTTGCTAATCCTTGAATGTTATTATAAATATAAAGAAATGGAAGTTAGTAGTTAGACATTACAATCGAACTTGTACTCATATTAGGTATGTTTTCAAGGTCAAGCAGAGATATATTTTAGATAGATAGGTCATCTTCAAGCCCTTCAGAGATCTACAGAATATGGCATTTAAAATGTTTTAATAACATAGATTTTTTCTTTTTTTATGACTATGAGACATGTCTGCTCCTGGCAGCACCAATCTACTTCAGAAAAGATATGGGCATTGAAGAAACTGCATATGGAGTTAACTTTCATTGTGGCAAAAGTTAGCCACTGGGCAACAAAATGCTCTCACATCGACTGCTGACAAACAGGACAAAATGGACAGACAGGACACAAAGCAAAGGACTACAGATCCTTGCCAAGACAAGTGTGGTTGCAGCTTTAGAAACAGTTGTCCTCTGAAGCCAGGACAATATGGCTCCATCGCTGAAATGGCTTTGCAATCCGGAAAAGGTACAGTGCCACTTCCTTCAAAGCCAGCTTAACAGGCAGTGGACCAATGGCTTCTGATGTGCAATGGAACAGTAGCGGAAACAGTTATTCTTGAAGGAGTAACTAGACTTCAGAGTCTAACCTCTCAATGGTAGACTGGCATCTAATAAAGGAAATGAAGCCACTCACAAGCCAAGAAGAATGGGCAGCCAAATTCCAAATCACCAACAATTTCCAGAATTTAAAATCCTGAATCATGACAGGACACTGGCGGAATTCAAGTTTATGTGGTACATAGAATACTCGCACTGAATGTGAGGTTGAACTGTAGGCTTTGTGTACATCCTACTTCACAAATGAGTCTGTCAGGTATTCTAAGCCTGTAGGCTGAAGATGATGCCCCAACGTGCAGAGAAACCTTGGGTGACTGTCCAGGCAGCTGGCTGTTTCTGTCAACTCACATTTTTTTGGAAGTTGCTTGTTTGCACTTCCTGTTTCACTAGGTAGTATTATTTCCTTCTCGGGTCTCTGGGGGAGTTGAAGATTAGATAGTTATAGTTACAGTTTTCCTTGTTAAGAAATTCAGAAAAGAAACTCAGTAAGAGATGTTAAGTGTATAAGTTTGAAAGACATCATAAGATAGTTTTCTGTTGGTAATATAAGTTAGGATAGAAAGGGAATTTGGTACATTTTGGACTCACCAAAATAGGATAGATAATGGAATATTTTCTCTGAATTTGTCAAATGCAAATGGACTAAACACTGTTGATGTATTTATTGTTTGTATATATTGTATATAGTTATTGTACTTATTGTATATAGTTTCTCTTATATTAGTTATAACTATTTTTTTATTTTTATTAGACCAAAAAAGGGGAAATGTGGTGATATTTTATTTGTGCTAAAATGTAATGATATTTTATTTGTGCATTTTTAAATAAAACTTGCCTGGAGATCAGGGGTGGCGGGGCGGGGCGGGGGGTGGGGAGGCCAGTCATTTTAAGTAAACAAAGAAGTCAGGCAGTACATGCCCTTAGCAGGCAGGATCTCTGTGTGTTCAAGACCATAATCCCTTAGCAGGCAGGATCTCTGTGTGTTCAAGAACATACTAGGGAACAGAGCCAAGTGTGGTGACACATGCCTTTAATCCCAGTACCAACCACAGAGACCTGGAGGTCTGTACAAACAGACAGACAGTGACAGAACTGTGTAGGAAGAGGAAGTGAGGTAGCTGAGCTAAGAGGGCAAATGTGCAAGGCATGTAAGCCTGGGTAGACAGGAAGTCGTGTTCCTTGGAAGCTGCGGAGTTGGTGAGGTGAGGTTAGCTGGTGGCTTTCTATATTTCCCTGATCTCTCTAAGGCTTTAACCCAGTTTTCTGGCTCCATGTTTTTTATTTAATAAGACCATTTAGAAATTTGGCTACAAGTTTCCACAAGCCAGGTGGCAGAACTGTGGAAATGCCCAAGCCTGGGAGTGGCCAGGATGAGCATCCTAAGAGGAAGGCCATCCTAAGAGGAGGTTGTCTGGGGCCTGGTCAGGATCCTGAGGAAATGGCCTGAGGTGAAAGCTTAAACTATTTGCAGAGCAAACTCAGCACATGGTTTGGTTTCTGAACAAGTAGAAGATGAAGATGCATGTGTAGTTTAAAGATAAATTATTTTAAATATGTCAATATATGTATCATATCTATTACACCAGCCCTCTTTCTGGTGGCTCCGTTCTGTGCACTTTTAGCTATACATAGTCAAGTGCGACCTCAAATGTTAAGTGGGATATTCTTCCTTATCTGTTTATTTATTTGGAGGGATGGGTGTCAAGGAACTCATGTAGAGGTCAGAAGAAAACTAGTAGGGCTGAGTTATTTCCTTCTGTCTTGCGGGTTCCCACTGAGCTCAGATTGTTAGGTTTTGCTTCAGGCAGTTTTACTTCCTGAGTCATTTCGCCAACCCTGAGTAACTATATAAAAAATTCCATATGGTTTTAAATTTCATGCCTTCTGAGTCGTTCGATCAAATCTGACTCTGTCCACTCCATTGTGCCTGGGCTGTGAACCATCCTTTGGTCTCACATGTTCATGCCATCAGTATTGTTCTATAGTCACTATGAAGCTGTCTCAAATATCAGATGGACTGTCTGTCACCTTGCTTATATTTTTGTGGCCCTTACAAGGTAGCTTTATGCTGTGTCACAGTGCCGTGGGATTCTCCTCACTCCATTTCAACATATGGCTCTTCCACATTGCAAGGATATGAGTAAATACAGGACAGTGGGAAGGGAGACTGTTCCTAACATAGGACCTGGTTCCTTCCTAAAGTTAAATTAGAATCGATAGTTAAGCTAATGCCCTTGTGATACACCTCAAGTCATTAGAAGTAGCAGTAACATAGATACATTTTACTGCCTTGATTATTGTTTGGAACTAAAATATGTGTGTATGTGTATGTGTATGCTGACTGAGTGATTAAATCAGTAAAAATGAAAACAAATTATTAGAGTCCCAAAGATAACTGAAATGAGATCATGTTAATAAACTCATATGTCTATGTTTGCATCAGAGCTAGTCAGTGGCTAGGCCAAAGCATATACAACGCTAGCTGGGAGATAGTCTCCTAACTCACTGAATCTCTGTATGATTCAATTTGCCTTTCTGTAAATGGCCACAATAGCTGTGGTTCCAACACATGTGGGTTTTGTGAACATTTGCAATGCAAAGAAAAGGAACAATTCCAAATCATTTTATATTGACGATTATTCTGTGAGTAGGTGTTGAGCAGACAGGTTAACACAGAACACCAGAATGGTGAGTGTCATGTATATGGTAAGTAGACATTTTTAAATTCATTTCCAATGACCTTTGCTTGACTTTTAGGTGGATGATGACCGAATGGACCACCTGTTCACGAACGTGTGGAAAGGGAGTACAGAGCAGACAAGTGGCCTGTACCCAGCAACTGAACAACGGAACACTGATTAGAGCCTTGGAGAGAGACTGCATGGGGCCAAAGCCCGCCACTGCCCAGCGCTGTGAGGGCCAGGACTGCATGACAGTGTGGGAGGCAGGCGTGTGGTCTGAGGTATGGGACACATCCTATTTCTTTCCCTTTTCCTTCTCTGACCCTTTGCTCCTACAAAGTCTTGTTGTGTCATGTCCCAAATAGGTGTGCGTGACAATTGATATGTAAAACTACTAATTGATAAAAAGGAAAATAGCTAATTTTGAAAATATAGAAATCCAAAGGACCACTCACGTACAATTTAGACTAATGATTTTTCTCACATATATACTATGAGTACTGCTGGAGAAGCACACATTAAGTGTATATATGACTCCTTGCATATCTCTGAATACTAAAAAGGAAAAGGAAACTAACATTTAGCAATTATTTTATATGTGTGAGCTATGAGATTTTACTTCTTATTTGGTTAAGTATTTATATATAAACACAAATGTAAGAAACTTAATTGTTTGCTATTTTATATGTGTGGGCAGTATAACATAGAGGAAATAATTCACTCAAAAGTTCTACATAAGTAATAAAGCTTAAGTTTAGACCAAGGTGAACTCATGACACCACACAGTCTTGCAAGCTTGTAGTGTGCCACATACAAGTGTGTTCCATGCAAACCCACAGTGACAAACTCACATTATGATTACACATACCTTAACATACCTATATATGCCACTTATTGCATACATTCAGGGACTTCTCTGAACCAATTTAGGTGTGTAAGTGCATGGAGCCCTACAAATACATTAACATGATACACGTGCAAAGCCCACTCACACGTAGACACACGGAAAATTATCTGTGTACATAATTTCATAGTACTGTATATGATGTAAAATGTTAAATAGACCTGTTTTATTAAACAAAAAACTAGCTGTCCTTTAAAAAAATAAGAGAAATGATAGAAACCATTTTAAACGTGCCTTAATGGCCTGTGTCAACTCTATTCAAACCTTTAATATTATCTTCCAGTGCTCAGTCAAGTGTGGCAAAGGCGTCCGGCATAGGACCGTGAGGTGCACTAACCCGAGAAAGAAGTGTGTACTCTCCACCAGACCCAGGGAGGCGGAGGACTGTGAGGATTACTCAAAATGCTATGTGTGGCGAGTAGGTGACTGGTCTAAGGTGAGAATGATTTGCATTGAGTGTAGGAAGTGTAGAGAGTAGAGGCGGATATCAAGGGGGTAGTGTTCCATGCCCATCTTTAACGTCTGTCCATTTCTCTGAGATTATGACCTCTAAGGAATGATGTTAATGATTGAGATAAAACAGAGAAAATATGTAACATCGTAACATCGTAGTTAGCATAGCAAAAAGATCTCTAAAAATAGTGAACATTGTTTTGTTGCTACATTTATGGTCATACTTCTTCCTCAGACTGTGTTTAATAATGTCTATTTGATAGATAAAATACTATAAATGAGTAAATTCAAACTACAATTAAAGGGGTTACCAATAGAAGAGCAAAGGGACAAGAAACAGTTCTTTGCCAGTCAGTATTTTTGGGCTGTGCACAGTAGAAATGGAAATCACCAGAATTCCTCACCTCTCCCCCCCACACTTTGATAAAACAAGGTTGGAACACAGGTGTTAATAGAGATGTAGAAAATCATGTAAGGACAAGGTGTATCCTAGAGGGGACATCAGCTTGTCAAGAGTGGAATCAGGATCACATTGCTAAAGTCAGTTCAAATGGACAGAATTCATTTGGGCAGAGGGCAATTTTATTTCCTGGTAACAGTAAAGTTTGTTAAAATTTTTCGTATGTAGAGCATATGGGATGCGTGTGGAACCTCATATATGATTAGGCTGTGGGATACACCTAATACATTCCCTTCATGGGACATCAATGAGCTCCATGTTTTAGTATAAAACTCTCATCAGATCAGGGTGAACACAGCTCTACTGTACCATTTTCCCAAATGTAATAATCCTACATGCAGCTGTGACATTGTGTTCAGCACAGAGCATTCAATGCTCTGGCCTAGGTAAAATATAAGCCTCCTCTCTTGGTTTTCATGAATGGAAAGAAAGATCTGCTGCAGAACATTAGTAGCTCTCCACCAAATGAGCTAAAGAACATTCTGGAAGAAGTACTTTCAGTATATGAAGTATGTGAATTCTAACTTTCTCAATGTTGCCCCACATGAAATCATGGACATTTAAAGACTAATCTCTTTTCTTCTGTGTGTGGATGGGTAGCTTGGGTGTGGATGTAGGGGTGGAAAACGTAAGTATTGTGGTGTGTGTGTGTGTGTGTGTGTGTGTGTGTGTGTGTGTGTGTGTGTGTGTGTGTTTGCATAGCTGTGTATTTATGGCTTTCTTCCCTAATAATCATTTGCACACAAAGACTACATTTGAGTTCTTAGGAAATTTAATGTTTTTCCACTATTTTCAACGTTCATATTTCACTTTAGGATTCAGATGCACTTATAAACAAGCATTCAACCTGACCCATAAGGCTATTTACTGATTCACATTTCAGCATGAATGACTTTCAGACATCAACAAATTCCAGATTACCAGAATCAATTTCTATCAGGTGCAGGATTTGTTTCAATAATTCTAAGAAGGAGGAAAACACATTGGGTGGAATTCAAGAGATGTAAGAGACAGTTCTGATGGGTACATGACATAGGAGCATATGGATCAAGCCATCAAATGGGAAATGGACAGAAATGTTTTCATATAATGAAGGAATGTGTTTGAAGGTGCAGGTCAGAAGAAAATGCAGCGGGAGTGCTAGCTGAAGTTGCCTGTTGGTATTTTGCCATTTGGTGGTTTTTGGTTTTTAATTTGCATTTGGAGCAGAGGTACAGAAATCGATGCTAGACATTTTCCTCCCTCTTTCCACCTCCTTTATTGAGACAGTCTCCCTCACTGAACACACTGCTTGCTTTTTCAGCTGACTATCCCCAGGGTCCACTAGTCTCTGCCCTCCTAGGGCTAGGGTTAGAGACACACGCAGCTTTGCCTGTCCCTGTAACAAGAATTGTTGCTTTGGGTTAGTAAAACGTGCCTGCCGTGCCCTTGCCTTGTACCTTATGACAAAGAAAAATGAACTTGGGGCGGTAGAAAGAACACTGGTTATTTTATGCTACATTTGAAAAACTGTGTTTTTCGATTTTACCGTAATTATATATAAAATTCACAAGTATAGTTAGATTGAATAACGTCTCATTGGGTCATGTTGTGGTACAACTAAAACATAGCTTTTGGGGTGCTTGGGGAAGAGGATGGTTTCAGTGAGTGTAGTCTTAACTTTGGTCAGCATGTTCTTTCTTCATTCAATTGTTCTCATTCTCAACCTCATTATCCCTTCCCTCCCCTCCCCCTCCCCCTCTCTTTACATCAAAATGTGTTTTCTCTTTTCCTTAAAGACATTTTTTTTCCTTCTTGAGGTCTCAGCATCACAAATTCAAACAGCAATGTGCACAAATGAAAACCAGCGGCTCCTTGTGACTGTTCCTGATTGTACCCCCTTGTCCACTTCTCAGAGAGGGCTTTCATGTTAAAATGAAAAACATCCCAAACAATTACAGAGGAGGGGAACAATGCTGCAGTTCCCGTGTTCCAGGGATTCAAGTGTTCAGGGACAGACAGAACACAGATCTCTGATTCTTATCAGCTGTGTCTCTCCACCAGAAATAGCAACAAGATGTATGCGGTTGTGGCTGGATGTATGTGCTCCTTGGAGGGCAATTAATCTGTCGTCTTCACTCAGTTTCTACCCAGAGTTTTATACTATCAATACACCTAAGTGGACCTAATATTAAAACTTGCTTTGGCTTTGATCAGGAATATTGAATTTGCCGTTTACGAAGTATAGCAACACACAAACACTCCTCTCCTGGTAAGAAAGACACAGTATACACTGAATTAGCTAGAAGAGAGAGTGAGTCCTCAGGCTCTCCCGCTGCCTAGGAGTCATTAAAAAAATTGATACCAATCAAAGGCAGATGCAGAATATGGCTAATGCCTTAAACTAGTCCATTGCATTTTTATTAGCTTATATGATTTCTAACATTTATATTTGGGGTGGTTTTGTGTAAACAATGGGATAGTTACTCTCAGCTTGAGGGACAGGGGGACCAGGCCCATGGCCAGTGATGGAGCTTAGTACTAGAGCACTTGCCTAGCATATGCTAGGTCCTAGGTTCAAACCCTAATACCACCAAAACAAGCAAACAAACAGACTTTGAAATGGAAAGACAGAAAGACTGATTTCTAGGTGGGTACACTGCCATGGAAATGGCCCATGTTTATTTCACAGAGCTGTTAAAACCAGGACACAGTGTTGTGCCCTGTTGTGGCTTAGGTTAATTGTTGACACAGCTATGTGTCACGTTCTGACTATGTCTGATAAGGATGTGGCCCGAAGATCTTTCTTACAGGAAGGGAATAGAACCCACATTTTTTGAGGCAACATGAATCTGCATTCACTCACTTAAGATGAATTGAAAAATTACATCATTCCTTGTGTTTAATAAAATGACATATTTTCCCCCAAATTTGGCTTCTCTGCCTTTATTTGGACTTCTATGACTTCTGGTTTGCATTACTGGAGGCCAGCAGAAGAACAAATAAAAGCATTTTATTTACCTGTTACAGAGAATTTTGTCCTTTCCTGAAGATTTAATGGATTTTAGTCTTCCATGAAATATTAACGAGTGATTTGTGTCATTAGTGATTTTTGTTCTATCGTTAGATTTATTTCATATTCTAAAATCCAAGATTACTTAGTAATGGAAAATTATCAAACGATGAAAAATGAATAGTTTGGGCCGCTTATCAAATTGTGGCATTTTAAATCAGTATTTGAACTACATATTATTATGAATCTTTTGAGGTGATGTAATCCTAAATGATACACAGTCAATCATTTTGAATGAGTTAATTGTATGTGTAGTTGAAAATATCTCTGTGTAGATACAGAGCAAGAAGGACAATGAGTCATTTGAACTTATCCCTGGAAAAGAAACCACCATCAAATAGTCATCATCAAATGAACAGTATAGAAACTGCAGGGGTAAAGAGTCTGAAAAACTAAGCTAATTCTCCGCAAAAGGTACATAAAATGTATCCATCTAACTAAACACATTCTGGTTGTAAAATAGCATCAAAGGGGTGATAATTCTACATATTTTGATGTCATCTTTACTTGCCATGAATTTCTAGTTTTAAGTAGTTACAAATCTCAAAATTGTGTTTTAAATTTTTGTTCATTCTCCAGAAACAGTATTCTGGCTGTCATCCTGGTTCAGCTCACACTTACTGGTGATTGATTAATCAAATTAAAAGGAAGCTCAAAAGTAGAACATACAATCTAATCAGTTAAAGTGTAACAGCTCTTTCTAAGATTGTGCTTTGTGTAATCACCTACCATAACTGTAAAGACTCACTGGGTTAAGTAATTATTAAGTTAACTCAGATCTAAGTATTAGAACAAAGGAACAGTGGTGTATTCGTTTACTTCCCCATCATAGTGATAAAACACTGACAAAAAGCAACTTGAGGAAGAAGGGATTTATTTCACCCCACAGCACACAATACTTCATGGAGAGAAACCAAGACAGGAACTCCAGGCAGGAACCTGGAAGCAAGAGTTGAATCAGACCATGAGGGAACACAGCTTACTGACTTGCTCTCCGTGGACTGCTCAGTTTTCTTGCTTTCTTCTAGAACTCATGACCACCTGTCCAAGAGTGACACTGCTCACAATGGATTGGGCCCTCTTACATGAATCACTAATCAATAAAATGTCCCCTAGATGCCCAACAGGCCAGTTTGATAGAGGCAATTACTCAACTGGGGGTCCCTCTCCAGATGACTCTAGTTTCTGTCAAGTTGATAAAGCCTAATTAATACAATTGACCCCTTATCAGTAAGGCAAACAAACACATAACCATTGAATTACAACCTTTCCTTTCTTGTTTATCTCACAATCTCATGTCCATATCACAATATAAATCATAGCATAACTTTCTTTAAAGGTATCACGCTATTTTAAAAATTCCAATACTAAAAAGTTCAATGCCTTTAAGATGTCCAGTCTCTTCACTGTGATCTCCTATAAAATCTAAACTAAGTTATATACTTTCTTACTGCAAGAAGGAAAAACCAAGACATTAAATCAATCACACTTCAGCAAAACCAAAGTCATGAAGTATAGCTCCAAATCTTGTAGTCCAGTGCCTAACATCTGGAGTCATTCATGCTCTTCTGGCCTCTAAAGGATATTGGCAGCTCACCCTCTTCTGATTTTTTTTAAGATTTATTTATTTATTATGTATACAGCATATATGACTGCAAGCCAGAAGAGGGCACCAGATCTCATTACAGATGGTTGTGAGCCACCCTGTGGTTGCTGGGAATTGAACTCAGGACCTCTGGAAGAGCAGTCAGTGCTCTTAACCTCTGGGCCATCTCTCCAGCCCAAGAGGGGCCTGAGGTTTTTTGTTTGTCTGTTGTTTTTGTTGTTGTTGTTTTTGTTTTGTTTTGTTTTTTGGTTGTTTTTTTTTTTTGGAGCTGAGGATCGAACCCAGGGCTTTGCACTTGCTAGGCAAGCGCTCTACCACTGCAGCTCTTCTCTGCCAGACACAGTACACAAAACTCGTCTCAGCGTAGGCTCAGGCCAGCTCTGTGCTTCACCTGCTGCTGTTCTTCGTTGTCACCCCACAGTCCTGGCACCACCAGCAGTCCTAGGTCTCTACTACAACTGTGGCTGCACCTTCACCAAGGGCCTATGTTGGCCTCTTTTTAGAAATCCCAACCCTGCCACATAGTGCAGAGCTTCAGCCGCTCCCCATGACCCTTTCAATCCTAGAGTCTTAAATGCAACTGAGGCTGTGCTTTTTCCAGAGATAACTCCTCCCTTCTCACAGTGCCAAGCCTCAGCTGCTCTCCATGACCCCATTAATGCTTTAGGACTTCCCAAACCAGGATGATATAGGAGACACTTATTACAAGTTTGTTTACCAGCTTGAGGTGCAACTTTGGCCTTCTCTGGACCACAGCTTCCGTGTGCTAACCCTAAGGAAATGCAACCCTGAAGACTTGGCCTCTATGATGCTGGTCTCCTATTCATCACAGCTGTTCTTTAGCCCGAGCTAGCCAGCACTGCTTGTCTCAGTAAAGCAAAGTTTTCATGCACACAGACTCTTAATCAAAAGTATCACACAAAAGGCCTTGATAGTGTCTCTGTTTTGTCTCTGAAACTTCGCGGGCCAAACCTCCATTTCTGTACCTCTCTCAACATTTTTATTTTTCCAACTCCCAAAACATCTCATTAAGCTCTGAGCACTCAAGTGGCTGCCTCTAGCCGAAACTCCTTCCATGGTCCTCTCCCACCCCCACCTCATGAAAAAAATAATATGGACAGGTTCATCACAGCAATACATTATGTTACTGGTACCAATTTCTGTATTAGTTTGTTTGTCTGTTGCTGTGATAAAACACTTACGAAAAGCAACTTAAGGATAAAATGATTAATTTGCAGTAGATCTTTTACTAGCATGTACAAGACTTGGGATTTAATTCTCTAGTGCTGAGAAGAGATGGGTATAACCAGACAGACAAATAGGATATTTATCCACTATCATGGTGATCTATGTTTATCCAGTTGGACAGCAGTTGATATATGCAGGACTTGATTATACCATTTTTCATATTCCAAAAGTCTACCCCTAGTGACACACTTCATCCACATGGCACATCTACTCCAAACAGGCAATGGATGATGCTGACATTACTTAATAAAAGGGAAGTTGGGGTGTACTATGAGTTTGAGAAAATAAGACAAGGTCTTCCCCTCTGAATATACAAAATGTGAGGGACTGTAGGCTGCCGCTGGCACTTTCCCATAGCAGCAGATGTTAGTGCTGAGAAGGAAGGCAGGAAATACCTGCTAACTCAGTCCTCAGACCACTGTCCACTCCCAAGTCCTCTGCCATTTAACACTTCTTGTATTCTGACCTAAGTGACCTATTCAGAACTGTCTGCTCGTCCTCATTTTCATCAACCGAAGTGTTTCCACAAATCTGGGTTTGAGCAATTTTCTTCTTTTGCAATCTCAGTTTCTCTGTATGGTCTTTGTATTTCTTCCAACTATCCAAGTCTTCAAGGACCAGTTTAAGGGTACCCACAATAAGAGAAGCTTCAGAAATCCTCAGCACTTGACTGCAATATTTTCTGTTAATTATTGTTGTACATTACAGTTGTTTTCTTCAGAATATCTGAACTCCTTGCCCCTCCTCACAACTATCTCAGCAAACAGACGGTTGCAGAATATGTAAGAAATGTTGACTGAGTATACATCAAGCCCATTGCTCCTTAGGTAAACAAATACTTCACAATGATATTTGTTTGGAATGTTATTTTTTCTGGCTTAAATTCTGCAGCTATATTTCACATTATGTGTATGTTTATAGGTATGTAGGTATATATACATACATACACACATTATGCATGTGATTTGTTTTATCTATTTTGATACGAGATCACACGATACAGCCCAGGCTAGACTAGAAACCACTGTGTAGCCTTCAGGCACCTGAAACTTGAAACATTTCTGCCTGGGTCTCCTGAGTTTGGGGGGTATTTCATATTTATTAGAAAAGAGACAAATAATTATTGAAAATCATTTTAAGAAAATTAAACCAATATAATTTTATTTAACTGAATTGCTGTATTGATCCCTTCACTTTGTCCTATGAAGTAGCTCATACTACTTTGAAATGCAGTTTTAAAGTAATCTATCCTTATTTAACTATCTTGATAGTTGAGACAATAAATATCTCTAACATTGAGCGTGTGTGCATGTGTTGGGGGGGCGGGGGAGGAGTGGAGAAATGCATGTGTGTATGCTTCTAGGATCCGATGCTAGGGTTACAGACAAGCAGCGCCATGCCAGACTTTTTATGTGGGTGCTGGCATTCCAATTCAGATCTTCACGTGTTCCAAGCACTCCTATCTACTGAACCATCTCACCAGCCTCTTTAAAGTTTCATGGAGATAGCCGACTTCTTTGGCATCCTTGTGACACAGTGCAGCTGGGATCCTCACTGCTTGGTGAGACAGCAGCTATCTAACCTGGAACAGTCGTGGCAAACAGAGTGACTCTCCTCTAGTAGTTTTCTCTGAGACTTAGCAAATACGTGGCTTCTGTCAAGGTGGCGTAAGGTACAGACAGCTACTGTATGCTGACGCCTGTGCTGTTTGCAATAAAAGCTTTGCCTATTAAAACGGTGTAAAACTAATTTTAAAATTCAAATGCTTCATTCCTCTCTCTGACATGGCCAGAAGAGAATCTGGTCTCCATTTGACAGAACTGTCGAATGAGACCTGGAAAGAATTTCCATTTAAAGTAAAGTTTGATCACAGAGGTTGTAAAAGTGCTGTGTGTAGGATGATGATACCACAGAACCATCTGGATACAAGTCTCGTGTCTTTTAGCCTCTTTCAGACCCTCTCATTCTGGGCCGAGAGCTGCCACACTGATGAAGGGAACTGAAACTCACGTTTGTGGGCTGCTTTGTTGGAACCTGATTTTCTCCCCTTCCGCTGCTGTATTGATGAGTGTACACCTGCTGTTAGTTATGGACTCACAGCCCTGCACAACATAATCAGATCTCTTAATCATTCATAAGCGGTCTGTCTGATCTTGCCACATACATTTTTTGGACTTATTTTAACCATGTACAAACATGTCATTAAACATAACGGAATACTGACACCTTTAGACAGAAGAAAGAAAGAAAGGAAGGGATAGAGGGAGGGAAGAAGAAAGGAAAGGAAGAGAAGAAAGCAACACTCTCAAATGTCTGACATCTAAGAATGAATCAATTCCAAACACCCATGTGTTAAATAAGCAGAAAAGCTATTTTAAAAAGACACCAAAACAAAACAAAACAAAAAAAAAAACACTGACCAAACTAAACAGCTCTTCTTCAGAAACAAGCTCAGCTTTTGTCCTCAGTATGCATGTTTCCCACTCACTTCATTAGAAAGCTGAGTGGGAACTGCCAAGCATGTCCATAGCCCATGAGGAACGCTGCTCCAATCATTTCCAGGGGAAGCCACCATTCAGCTTCCCCTTGAGGTCCCTTCTCGGCTGTGACTGCTACTCCACTCTTGTTAAGCCACTTTCAAATATCTCATTTATTCCCAAAGACAAATCCCCCAATCAGTGCTGCCAACCTTGTTACAGATTGGCACTTACCATTACAGATTAGATCATGTTTTCTAAGACTGTCCATTATATTGGTAGTTGAAAAAATTTCAAGCCCTGCCAGGGACAATTTTCCCTTAATTTAGGAATTCCTATTTCTTCTAGCAGCCAGCTGGAAATGAGTAAAATGTTACAGAGCTCTCCTTAGTGTTTGGCTTAGAGAATACACATTCTGTCCAAAATATATATCTTTGGCACTCTCTAGAAGTAAGGAATCCTGGGTAATCACTATGCAGGCCAACTGTGAGAAGTATTATTTTTAACACTTAAATACTGAATGATTACTTTTTGTTTTCAAGAAATTTAAAAATAAATCAAACTTACATTAGGTTTTTTACTCTAACAAAGTTTAAATAAAAACCCATTAGAGATAATTTTACTATTCAGTCTTGTGCCTCTCTGGTAAAATCTTTATGGTGGCATTGTCCAGTGTTTACAGCTAGAAGAATTTTGCATTCCCTAAGAACTACTTGTAACTTATGCAAATCAATGCTTTCATAAGTTCAATGACAAATTATTGATTATATAATCTAAATCCATACATTGTTATACACTAAAATCTCCCCTTTGGTTCAAATAAGTAATCTAAGTATTCAGAACGAGAGATAACAAGCTTAGCACCCAAATGTCACCTTATGGCTGTACTAAATCCAAAAGGGAAAACAGTTATTAACATTTAGCCAATAGTTTAGAATCTCAGTATCTTTTCCTCTAGCATCTCACTACCTTTAAGTTGGATATAGAAGTCTTATGTTATTCCCATGTTAAAAATAACATACTTCTTCAAATTGTAACTGCATTAACAAATGTAAAATATTTCTGTAACAATAATTGATTGATAAGTAGATTTAGTCACTATTTCAATGTATATTTTGAAAGTACCATAATTAAGGTAAAATACAATTTCTAGTTCTGGAAATATTTCATTCTGACACTAATATATATGTATTATATATATTGAGTTATTTTGTTCCAGGAATCAGACAGCTGATCTCACGTTCTTTAATTCAAGGACCTTTCCCCCTTCTTCCTTTTATAGTCTCTCCTAGAAGCATTAAGAAATTTTTATAGTGAAAGCATTATAGGACCCAGTCAGCTCTTACTACCTGTTGCAAGAATGGCAGAAAGGATGTAAGCCACGGGAGTATCCAACCTTACTGCAACTTGGGGTTGTCATCTACAAAAGTGTAGGCCACATTCATGTCTATCCTGGGACACATGTGGCCCACATTTTGAACACACCAAGGTTTAAGATAAGAGAAAAGCTATAAGGTTTGATAATGTACACTTTAAAATTTTTATTAAGTTTTTGAAAGTTCATGCAATGTATTTTGGTTATATCCATCCTTTCCCCGTCTCTTCCCTGATTTAACCCTTATTCTATACCAACTCAATTTTCTGTACTGTTTCATATTCTTAAAGACACCTTGAATCTAACTAGGGCTGCCTATCTACTCTTGGGAGTGTGGCCATCCACTGGAATGTGTTAAACCTGTCAGGGCCACACCCTTAAAAAACAGTAACCCTCCATCTCCTAGAAGCTATCAATTCGCAATAATTCCTTGGGTATAGGTGTGACTTCCTTCTTGCCCACCTTTCCTTTCCTCTCCACACTGTGATTTTGTCTGGCTTGAGCTTGTACGCGCCATGTGATTTCATGTGTGCAACTGGCCTGGTGTGTCTGGAAAACACTGTTTCCTTACAGTCACCCACCACCTCTGGCTCTTAGAGTCTTTCTGTCACCTCTTCCAAAATGATCCCTGAGCCTTGAGGTAATGTGATATAGATGCCCTTTGAGGGCTGAGCGTGCTACAGTCGCTTATGTTCTGTACCTTATTTGGGTTTGTGTTAATCACCATCTGCTGCCAAAAGAAGCTTCTCTGATGACTTTTGAGAGATGCACTAATTATGGATGTAATGAAAGTCATTTGGAATCTGTTTACTACTATGTCTCGTTAGCAGAACAGTAGTAAAAGATTCCCCCCTAGGGCCAAGGACCTGTGCAGCACAAGTTCTTGGTCCTAATAACTGTCCTAGGTATGGATTCCATCTGTGGAGAGAACCTTAAAACCAATCAGAAAATGGTTTATTATTCCCATGATATTCATGCCACTATTGTACTAATGGGCATAGAAATTAGTAAGAAGCCCTGGGGAGTGGGAACTTTCACGAATGAGAAGATAGAACACAGTGCTACAAAGGGGGATGGGAATAATGGAACAGAAAGGGTTAAATGGGGTGTGGCATAGGGTAGGGTAGAGAAGAGAATACAGGGAGTGATAAGCAACTCTATAGACCTGATAAAAACGTGACAAACTACTACTGCAGAAGCTTCCTAAACTATCACCACATAGCCACATTAAAAAGAGTTTAAATGGAGTTACCCTATAATGAGATAATAATGCCCCAATAGACACAACAGTCCAACAAAGAACCAGTGTCAGGAATGAGTTACATCTATTGGAATCGTTGGTGGCTATGAAGTCCCATAGACCCCCAAGTGTTATGAGCTCTTGCTGATGTTCTTGGTAACCTCAAGAACTGGAGGGTAAGCCCCAATTGCTGAAAACAACACACACTTCTCTACTAGAGCATAAAGATAACGAGCTGGGACTGACATGAAAGCTCATTCCTGCTTTCTAGTTTTCATCGTGCAGGACGGTGCTGTGCGTGTTACAAGTCTCACTCAGCCGTGACCCCTGCAAACTACGATAATGACCTACCTGGCATGATAGACATCTTATTTTAAAAGAAGATCAATTATTGTGGATACCAGGTTGATTCACCAGTATTTATTTCTGTGGGCCTTATTTAACAAACTAATCATTTTCATACTCCAAGGTAATTAAAGTATTGAGCAAATTTCTCTTATGTTAAACTTTTGGTATGCAAGCTGAGGTGTGAATATAATTTACTTTAGTGTTAGTAATTGCCACTGATATCTCAAGATAAGAAAATATTTATTCTCTTAGGAAAATCTAAAGTGACATTTTCTAAACATTGCTCAATTGTATCAAGGCATGGAGATCATTTTTTTATGTAACCAGTCGTGATGAATATTAGATAAAATAAAGTTTGTATCAAGTTGTTGGAGCTCCTTCTGTATGAAGAGAAGGGATTCCTAACCTTGGTTTTCTATGTGCTTTGTTATCTCTGTCAAAAAGCAAATGTCCAAAGGCATTTTTAGAAATTTTTTTCTCTTTAAACTTAACTTCTTGCATTTGCTGTAAAGGTTACCACAGTGAAGCTAGGATAACATGATTGTGTTTCTTGTGCAGAATGAACAAGAAGGATTGAATCATGAGGTATTTTGTTGCAAAGGTCCTTTGGGGCAATATTAAAGTTTTGGGAACAGCTTTTCACAATACACAATTCAAGGCTCTATTTTAGCAATAGTCTAGCACGATTTCCTTGCCAAGGCAATCTCAATGGCAAGGTGTCTGGTATGGCTTGGATTTCCTTGTTATTTTTTTAGTGTGCTGGATTTGTTATTTTCACAGTTTTGCTTTGCTAGAAGTCAAATGAGTTGCCATGTTTCAAGTATATTTGATTTTTTCTTGACACATGTGAAAATCAAGCTTAAAATTAGTTATAAATAAAAATGGAGATAAGAGAGAGAGGTAAATTTTTAAATTTACTTACAGTATGGTGTAGCATGAATCTTAAAGAGTCTTTATTAATAAAACAAACCTGGAGCCAAGTATTGGGGTGAAAACTGGAAGATCAGAGACAGAACAACCTACAGCTAACCTCACCTGGCCAATTTCTCAGCTGGTCTTGTTTCCTCAGACTGGAAGCTTCTGTGTCCTCATCCCAATCCCTCTCAGCTGAACTGCAATGCTCAAAACCTAAAAGCTTAACCAGCCAAATACTTCTAGTTTCTGGTCCTCACGCCTTATATACCTTTCTGCTTTCTACCACCACTCCCTGGGATTAAAGGCTCGCTTTCTGGGATTAAAGGTGTGAGTCACCATGCTTGACTGTATCTTTGAACACATGGATTTCTGCCTCTGGAATGCTAGGATTAAAGGCGTGTGCTACCACTGCCTATCCTCTATGTTTAATATTGTGGCTGTTCTGTCTCTGACCCCAGATAAGTTTATTAGCATGCACAATATTTCAGGGAACACAATACCACCACAGTATGGAGAAACACCCCACCCTATACCACCATACTTCTTACTGAACAACTTAACGTATCATAACTCATGAATGTATGAAAACTAAATAATACAAATAGCAAAGGCAATCAGACAGGTATATAGAGTGCATACAGTGGAAAGCAACAAATGTCTGAGTTCCACAGGCTGGTGGTCACGGCTGACCTGTCGTTGGGAAAAGGCTTTCTCCAGGACTCTTTCCACACCTCACTTGAGTGGCAAAACCTACTACACCGAATTCCTCGATTCTCTTGCAGGGCCTTTACTTTCTCCACAGAACCTGTTTATGTCTGTAAACACAATGTATTTGACAAGTTTCTTGCTTACCTTAACTGGCCGTATAAATATAAGCCCCTAAGGGTGAAATGACCTTTTCTCTCCTGTGTCCTTCTACACCTGAGTATCCAAGAGAGTTCTTGATACATTGACACATTTGAGCATATATATACATGCATTTATATGTATATATATAGAGAGAAAGTAAATTAATGAAATAAGCTTTATGGTTATAAATTTATTGGCGCTTTGAGGAAATTAATTGTGCATCTATTTAAACCATATTAAATAATGCCTAGAACACACCAGGTGTTTATGAACCCATTTGTGTTGCTGTCTAATACATAATTTCCTTCATATTGTCTATAGACAGGGTAACTGTATGTCTTCATTTACTCAAGACTGTCCAACTGCATTTCTATATTCTTAGAATAATTATAAACATTATCTTCTTCCTTGTGTCCTGATGGGTGACAAATTGTGTAGTTGCTGTATCTGACGACAAATTGTGCCAATGAATCATCGTCAAGGCAAAGGGATTGTGCCTTATGCGACATAATCTGAATTTTGACAAAAATAACGTTTCTGTGTTTAATAGTAAGACAGATTGATGTTCTAGTTTGTGTTCTCTTGCTGTGATAAAACACTCTGGACAAAGGCAACTTGGGAAGGAAAGGTTTTCTCTGGTTTATGAGTCCTGATCATGGTACATTATTGTGGGGAAGCCATGGCAAGAACTCAAGGTGAATCTGGAAGCAGGAACTGAAGGAGAGACCATGGAGAAACACTGCTTACTGGCTTACTCTCCATGGCTTGCTCAGCCTGCTTTTATTATTATTATTATTATTATTAATTATTATTAAATTATTTTACATCCTGGCTGTAGTTTCCCATCCCTTATCTCTTCCCAGCCTCTCCCCATCCTCATCCCCTTGTTCCCAGCCCCTAATCCACTCCTTCATTTCTGTTTAGGAAAGGGCAGGTCTCCTTTGGGTAGCAACAAAACATGGCATATCAAGTTGCAGTAAGACTAAGCGCCTTCCCATGTATTAAGGCTGGGCAAGGCGACCCAGGATTAGGAGTAGAGTCCTGATGCCAAGTAAAAGAGTCATAGATAGCCCTTGTTCCCACTGTTAGGAGTCCCACAACAGGACCAAGCTACACAACTGTAATATATATATAAAGTGCTTGGGTCAGTCCCATGAAGGCTCCCTGGCTGTTCATTCAGTTTCTGTGAGCCCCTATGAGCACATGTTAGTTGATTCTGTGCATTTTCTTGTGATGTCCTTGACCCCTGTGGCTCCTACAATCCTTTCTCCCCTTCTTCTGCAAGATTCCCTGAACTCTGCCTAATGTTTGGCTATGGGTCTGTATCTGTTTCCATCACTTACTGGATGGCACCTCTCTGATAACAATTGGACTAGGCACCAATCTATGTGTATAGGAGAATATCGTTAGGCATCACTACATTGATAAATTTTTTCCCTCTTGTCATGTTTGGTTGCATTCTAGGTCTCTGGGTCACCCAGCTTATGAGTCCTGGTGTTCCAGGCAGTGTCAGGGATGGACTTACTCTTCTGGCATGGGTTTTAGGCTCGGCTGGTCATTGGTTGGCCCCTCCCTCAATCTCTAGGCCACCTTTACCTCCAGCACATCCCATAGGCAAGACAGGCTGTAGATCAAAGGTTATGTGACTGGGTTGGTTTCCCACTCTCTCTACTTGAAGTCTTACCTGGTCGCAGGAGATGTCCAGTTCAGGATATGTATCCGCTATTGCTAGGAGTCTTAGCTGGGGTCATCCTTGTAGATTCCCAGGAGTTTCCCTTGCATCAGCTTTTTTCCCTGACCCTGAAATTCCCCCGCCCCAACTTTTCCAGTAGTCTCTTTCAATACTCTCCCCATGACCACTCATGTTCTCATCCCCAGCCACCCTCAGTCCACTCAAAATCTCTTCCATTTCCCCTTCCCAGGGAGACCTACCTGAACATCCCCCCATGAACCCTCCTTGTTACCTAGTCTCTCCTGGTCTGTGAATTGTAGCATAGTTATCCTTTACTTTATAGCTGATATCCATTTATGAGTGAGTACATACCATGTTTGTCTTTCTGGGTCCAGATTACTTCACTCAGGACGATTTTTTTTCCTAGTTCCTTCCATTTGCCTACAAATTTCATGATGTCATTGTTTTTAACAGCTGAGTTATATTCCATTGTATTAATGTACCACATTTTTTTTATCCACTCATTCCTTGGCTGAGGGACATCTAGGTTGTTTCCAGATTTTGTCAGTCTTCTTTTTTATACAACCCAGGGCCACCTGCCATGGCACTGTCCATAATGGGCTGGGCCTTCCTATATCAATCATTATTCAGGAAAATGCCTTCTAGATATACCCACAGGCCCATCTGTTGGAGGCAATTCCTTAGTTGAGGTTCCCTCTTTCTGGTTGACTGAAGTTTACAGCAAGCTGTCAAAAACTAACCACTATAAAAGGTGAAATAATAATAACAGCAACAACAACAACAACAATAATAATAATAATTCAGCATCATGGGGAATAGGGAAAGGTTTCTAACTGTTTCGCCTGGGAAGAGCAGTAGGAAACAGCTAGGATCCAGCAATGCTTAGCTCTCCAAGTCTAATCCATACGCTTAAGTTCATGCTTCATTTCTAGCACTTCTGAGCTGGAAAACTTATGTAACTTACTCAGGCCTCTGTTTCTCTCTGATTGGGAATGACAATAATAGTGCTTGTGGGTATCACAAAAAACGTCCCATACAATCTCTAAATACCAGTGCCTTGACGTACAAGACATGCTGTAGCTGTGTTGGCTAGTGTTGGGACTGCATGGTACAAGGCTTTCAGAAGGGGTGATGCCAATTTCTTTTGTCTCAAAGGAAACTGTGTCTTTGTAGAATAATTTATTATTTAAATATTAAACAACTGGCATAAAGTGGATGAAACTGCCTGGCTCCCACTGTATTTAGTAATCTGTTTTTAATTCCATGCATTAGTTACTGTGTTTTGTTAGTAAAGGGCATTAAATACAATCCCAGATCTGCAGTATAACTATTCCATTTGTTTTATTTTTGGTATAGGATCCAGAATATAATGGGTAATCAGTGAATGTTTTTAAAACCCCAATAATTGATGGGGCATTCTAAGACACTCAAGCGAAGAACCATTTTTAAGACTGTTTGACACAACTTTTGCCATGATGTTTCAGTTTTCCCAGCGAATCATTAGTTAATGAAACAAGTGTTTAACTTACACAGCTTCAACACTTGAAAACTGCTGAAGAACAGTAACATTAATAATAAATTGTGTAGAAGTTTTACTTCCATGGTAGATTAGAACTTAAACTATTGCTGGGATCAACTGTAATACCTTGCTTAACACAATAGGGAAATAAGTCCCAGATACATTAGTTGCTAGGGGCTATATTAAAATCAAAGTCTCTTAATTCCAATGCCAAAATTATTTTGGCTTTCTTTTTTAATGCCTGTCTGTTTCTAATCATAGTGATGTCATTTGAGAAAATACCAATTATTTAGTTTTGTCTTCTGTAAGAAGTTAAAAAAAAAAAAGTGTAGAAGACTTCCTGGGCTCCCAGCTGTCTCCCTTCAAATATTCACTCTTTTCACACATGAGTGATAAAACTTTTACCAAATTGTATTTTATGAAGAAAATAATTATTACTGCTAGGCTTTTTGTTTTATTATTGAAGTTTTCTAGTGGGAATTAAATTCTAGAAGCATTAAACACTTAATTTAATAAAGTTTATTTTATTAGTTTCAATAGAAGACATAATACTGCTTACTTAAATAAATTACGGAATTGACATTATTCCTTGGGTACTAGGTTGTTTCTCAAGTTGTGCTTTAATCATTACAAAATTGATTTTCATAAGAACTGTAACTAAAGTTTTGGTTGTTTTTCTTTATTCCAGTATTCCTGAAACAACCATTCAGCCATTATCAGTTAATTCTATGTTGTCATATGTCTTTAGTTATTTTTGGTTTTTGTTAATATTTCTGAAAAAAATGATTTGGTTTTGTTAATAATTCTGAAAAAAGAAAAAGATGCGCTGCTAAGGTGCACATGCGTCTTTTATAGTCTTGTAAATTGGAAGGATTAGGAGTGGTCAGTGGGTCAGTGATAGATTTCGAGGCTTTTTGGGAAATGATTGAGGACCATTGGGGACATCCTCTGTCTCATCACATGGAACCTTTCCACGGTAGAGATGTTCTCACCTCTTCGCTTTCTCGAAGAGTCTCATTGTCCTGAAACTCTACAGAAATATTAGGAATATAGATCAGAATACCTTTCCACGTATTCTTACCCCATAGATGTTTTAGGTTTTTATTGTCTTTTTAATATATATATATATATATATATTTTTTTTTCCTGGAGGTTAAGGAGAAAGCAGAGTCTGTAACGTGCTTGTGTTACAAACAGGAGGATGTGGTTAGAGCTCTGGTGCCCAACACTCATCATCTCAGTGCTGGGTAGTGCAGACAAGAGGCTCAGTCAACTCCAGCCAACGACAGATCTTCTCTCAGAGGAAACGGATGGTGTTTCTGAGCACAATATCTGAGGTCCTCCTCTGGCTTAAACACACATGCACACAAGAAAATAAATAATAAATAATCAAAAACGTGTGCATATATCAGAAAAATCTCTCTACATTATTCTTAGTGCCCCTACATATGGGCGTCTATGCTTTAAATCATTAATATTACACAAATTAAATGTAGGTAGTTGGGACAATATGGAGGCCTAAATTTTATTATATTTAAATTTATTGCTTTATTTATGTTTAATTTCCATAACTAATTTATTTGAAGTCTACCCCCCATGCCCTCCCTTTCAACTACCCTACCCCACTATTACCTCCTAATTTCTGGTTTGTTTGTTTTTTTTAAGCTCACTGAGTCTCTGCTGGCAAGTGTGTATCTATGTATGGCATCTACATACATGGGTCATGAATAGCTCATTGCATAGAAAATGATAGGGCAAAGAGATAATCCTTGGATCAGCAAAATATATTCCCCTTACATATAATTTGTATTTAAGATAACTATATTTTCTCAATCATATAGATAGATACAGATAGATATAGATATAGATATAGATATAGATATAGATATAGATATAGATATAGATATAGATATAGATATAGATATAGATATAGATATAGATATAGATATGGTGGCTTGAAATTCAGACAAAGAAAACAGCAAAATAATCTGTACACATTTTCTTCCCTAGTGTTCCATTACCTGTGGCAAAGGCATGCAGTCTCGTGTTATCCAGTGTATGCATAAGGTCACAGGGAGACATGGAAGTGAATGTTTTTCTTCAGAGAAACCTGCAGCATACAGGCCCTGCCACCTTCAGCCCTGTAACGAGAAGATAAATGTAAACACAATAACATCACCCAGACTGGGTAAGCAGATCACAGAGTGCATGGCTTTCAGAAACACAGAAATGTTTTTAGGTCATCTATTTCCTTAAAGCTTGGGAATTATTAAACTATACCTGTTAACATGGCTCTAAATTGAGTCTGTTTAAATACAGTTTAGTCCAAATGATCAGAGGTGGGTTTTTAAACGTTTCATGAAGACTCCTTTCCTTCCATGAAGTATTTATTCAGAGCTAAGTCTAGGAAATAACGATGCCACACAGCCTGAGGTCACCTTTTTAATGTTGCAAAAGAATTTTATCTTCGGTCTAGTCCCACAAGTATCAACTGTGTAACTGTGCAGACAGCTATAGCAGGGGGAAGTTTTGAATAAACTTTCAATTCCTCCATTGGCCAATGGCCTTCTCATCCTGGATGCAAATTTTCCTTAGAATAGAGAGTATAGAAATGGTTCCCTGTAAAAATAAACATCTAAGTCTACACAACCAAATGTGGGGTACTTTTCTTATCTTTGAGGATAAAAATATAAATTTATAAGCCCTGGCAATATTTATTTCTTTTTGTGTTTTTTAAATTTATTCTTAAATTGATATAGAAAGTAACAGGTTTCTTGGCATTTTCATTCATACTTAGCTCGGTTGACCTACCTTCTCTTCTCCATCTCCGGGTCACCAACACCCACTGTACCCCCATCCCCACAATCACCAGGACCCACTGTACTCTCCATCCCCATGGCCACTGGTACCCACTGTACCCTCATCCCCACGGCCACTGGTACCCACTGCACCCTCCAGCTCCAGGATTGCCCTCTTCACCTTCATATCACATGTGCTCTTTTACCCTCCCCATCCTGCCCACTTAAAGCCTCTCTTGTTCTCATTTCATGGGCTACTTTCCTGGCCTCTACCCACTAACCACTAACATAGAAATGCATACACACACACACACACACACACACACACACACACACACACACACACATGCACACACACACATATATGACAATTAGAAACTAGGAACCACATATGAGAAAGAACACACAATATTGGTTACTGGCAATATTGTGTTATTTGTATTTTTATATTATGAAATATTTTTGTAGTTAGTCTCAATTCTTGTTATATCATCTAGTTTATCATCAAGAAGGATGTGCCTTTTAAATGCAGGTAGCCTGTATTTGTGTAGAAACTCTTAATGGCTGAATTATCTTTTATATCTGTGGCAATTAGGGCTTTTACCAGCACTTCTACTTGGAAACCAGTGGATTAATTTTTTCACCTGTGTGTATAACTTCCAGGAGAACAATTTAAATCGTGGGACTATTTGAATAACTGCCAAATAAAAGGGAGTAATTTGTCTTATGTACTTTTATACTGTCAACACAAAATTCAATGAAATAGATAAGTTTGTTTATTCATGGAAATGCAACAATTCTTTTTGAGCCAAATAATGTTTCTTAGAAATAATTAGTTGAAGTAGAATAGGATTAATCGAAACAAAAGTTAAATAGCCCTAGAGCAGACGCCTCAAATGCATGCTTTCAATAAATCATGACCCCTTCTCTAACAATCACAGGGAGCCTGTGAAGTATAATTTAGGAGAAAATCATAGAATAAAGGGAGGGTTTTGTTAAAAATACATTTTTTTCTACTTATTAGTCTCTGAAAAATGTACTGGTTGCTCTTCTGTTGCTGTAATAAAATAACCAAAAGCAAGTTAGGGAAGAAAGAAGATATTTACATCTCTGTCCATGGAGCCTGAGGGACGGCATGGCAGCAGACCCTAAGTCTAGTCAACCACACTTTATGGACACACAGAGAGCAGAGAGGGAAAGTGAGGCCAAACTGGAAAATCTCAAAGCCTGTTCCCAGTGCCTTACTTCCTTCACCAAGTCTCCACAGCTTACGTGTTCTGGAACCTTCCCACACAGCACCATCCACTAGAGACCAAAGCGTTCACATAAATGAGTTGATGGAGGATATTTCTCATTCTAACCATAATGAATGTGTACCTTAAAACACAACACACCATTGTTGAGAACTTTAAGTTTTATAAAGTAAACTAATGTACTGAATTTGAACACACATGCATACAAAAACCTGTTGCAAAATGAATTTCATAATGGATGCTGGAACACACTTCACTTGGACAACCTGAATTGTCTAGATTACATCTTCAGTCCTAACCCTGGTGATAAACCACTGTAGATCTCAGTCACCTGTAAAAACCAGGAAGATTCATTCTTCACATAGTCTGCTTTCCTTTCTTGATATATGGGAAAGTGTAATGTACAGTAAACATGGGCACATTTTCATTTTGCTGTTTCTTTGTAGTTTCAATCATAGGAATAGTTATTAATACTCAGTCCCATAGTGATAACTATATTAAGTCAGGTGGGGTGGTACATAGCTCTCTTCTCAGAACTTGGGAGGACCAGGAGGCAAAATGCTCAACAATCTAAGGCCATCTTGGGTTACATACTGAGTGAATTCCAGAACAATATGAGTTACACAGTGATACTGCTTCAAAGAAACAATTACTTGTGCACATATATATATATATATACAGAGGGGAAGAGAAAATGCTTTCTTCGTTTTAATTCTAACTACTAAAATCCATGGAAAAAAAAACTTAACTGAAATCCATAAAATTGTAATGTTGAGCTAAACATGGCTGCAGACAGTTATACTCTCAACACTCAAAGTTTACATACCAAGACCCCGTCTAAAATAATGCATTCAGGGCTTGGAGAGATAGATCCATGGTTAGGAGTTCTTCTAGATCTTGCAGGGGCCCCAGCTTTGGTTCCTAGTACCCACATGGTGGCTCACAACCATCTGTAACTGCCGTTACAGGGGATCTGATGCCCTCTTCTGACCAGCTCAGGCAGCAGCTCATGGTAGACATCCATATTTACAGACAAAATATTCATATGTATAATACAAAATAAATAGGTCTTTAAAGCATAAATGATACATAGATCTACAATAGATATTCTGGTTAATCTCAGTCAGCTTGTTGAGAGCTAGACTCACATGAGAGACCAGCCTCTTGGCATCCATGCTGGAACTTATTTTGGTTACCCTAACTGAGGTGGAAAGACTCATCCACTGTGGATAGCACCAGTCCCTAGACCGGAATCTTGGACTATATGAAAAAAAAAAAGTGAGCTGAGCTGAGCGTCTATCCCTCTCTGCTTCTTGGCCTTGGGCCCACAATGCTTTTGTTGGAGTATTTCATCACAGCAACAGGAAAAAAAGCAACTAACACGGATGATTAATAAACGCAACTGAAACTTAGAAGCTTCTCCTGCATATTGATGGTGAGCAATCTGTTCTCAATAATCTTCAACTGTCCCCAGCTACGAGTGTTATTTATTCACCTTACAAGGCGTACAGGTCTTGGTCTTTTACCTTCTGTCAGGTAAAATGAACAAGTAAGAAAATGAAGCAAATTAACTCCATGAAAATGAGTAGAAGTTGTTCCTACTGATGGTACATAGGAGCCTTCACAGAGTGAATTCATCATGTTCTGTTTCCCAGCTGCCCTGACCTTCAAGTGCCTGGGAGACCAGTGGCCAGTGTACTGCCGAGTGATACGGGAGAAGAATCTGTGCCAGGACATGCGGTGGTACCAGCGCTGCTGTGAGACCTGCAGGGACTTCTATGCCCAAAAGCTGCAGCAGAAGAGCTGACCTCTGGCAGGCTGGCTGACTGGCTCATAGCTTTTTGCTCTTACATTATTTATAAATACACACACACTAGCATGTTTCTCAGACCAAATATTATCAGATTACATATAATTTAATCAAATTAATTTATTTGCCTGCCAGACATATAATGTGGTGTTTGTTTTGGTTATTCAAACATCTTGATTTTTCACTATAAGGCTTCATAAATAATTTTATGTGAATTGAATAAGTTGGGTCTAGTAAACTTATAAAAGACAAATGATAACTTTTTTTTCATTTAGGGCTGTCTGTAAGGTGCTATTTTCTCTCCACCAATACCATTAAGTTATCCAGTGTGTACACTACCTTGGCATGATAGCTTAGCTATACATGCAGAAAAATGACCTATTTTCTTGTGTCCTGCTGCAGAACCTGCCCATTTTCTGTAATCTGCAGGAGATGTGTAAACAGAACAAACCTCACGGTCTTGAACAAGTTTAAGAGAATGTATTATGAATTTGATTCAGATTTAGAGGCAAGTATAGGATACCTTCTACTGTAATGATACTTTTATATTAAGAGTGGGAAAGTCAAGACAGAGACTTTGATCATGTTTGTGAACGTGCACTTGAACACAAGTATTGTGACCACAAAGCACTGTAATGATGTACACTGAATCACCGTTGCACTGTTGGTGTGGGCGTGGAGAAGCTGTGACAGATTTGGCAGCATCCTATAAAACCTGTATTGTCTTAACATGGCATTAGAGTGTAGCTTTTTAAAAACACTTCCAATGAAGAAAACTGATCCACCTACATCCTTCCTCCCATTAGAAGATTTATTAAAGAGTATAGTACTTGAGCTCACAAATCATAGGAGCAAAGGTAGTAAATATTTTTTCTCCTTTTCCCTAGGAATAAGAAAAAAAGGAAATGAGATTCAGATATTTTGATAGTTTCATTGTGTTTTGCCTTTTAAAAATAAAAATTATAACTCTGAAATGTTTGAAAGGCATCCTAAATTTTTTTTTCTTGTAAGAAAATATTGTACATGATTCACATGGTTTCTTAGTTGTTGTCGTTGTTGTTGTTTTCCAATAAAAATACGTGAAACTTCCTTTGGGGAGAGAGTTCTTCACAGGGCTGTCTACATTTTCATACTTGGCAAGAAGAGGCACCGTTTGCCTGTTCTGAAATATCCCCTACAGGAAGCCTGCACAGGGAGCTACAGGGAGACAGAGGGTCTCTTTTCGGAGCAAGAAGAAGTTGTGTTTACTTGAGTCCTAAAGTGTTCAGCTTCCCTAAAACTGAGGTCCCTTTTCTTACAGTGCAGCCAACTGCTTGTGCAGGCAGCAGCTGACCCTCCCTATCTTACTGTAGATACAAAAAACGCAGCTCTCACCTCAAAGGGAGTAAGAGATAGCTTATTTGGGATCCACATTTGCGTGGCCAAGGCCTGGGAATACAGATTTAGGTTAATTCCACGATCCCATGTGGAAGAAGTTTCATGAAGTTTTTCAGTTTTACAAAGGAAGTCTGAAATCAAGTTTAAAATCCATTAGTGGGTATGTCAGAGAGGTGGTTACAGCAATATGGGGCAGGCTTTTCCACAGGCCTCAGATGAGATTCTTGGCTTTTGGGTTTGGTGGGAGAGCTCATTGTCTGCTAAGTTAATAGATTCCAAGCAATTTTTTATCTATTAGTCATAGGATGTTAGTTCACACACAGAAGTGAGCAAGGGTATTGAGGGGACTACAGCAAACAAAAGATCAGGCAATTATCCTCTGGATCTGCAACATCTCAACCTCTCCACATCTGTGCAGTTTTAATCAATCAGTCTGCACACAGAACTTCTTTCTAGGAATTCTCCTTGAAGAATTCAGAGAATAAGTAAGAGAAAAATGTGGATTCCTGGCCACTGTTACTCTACTAGACCCTTGATCTTTAACGCAGATTCCTCTGTCTTCCACCCTGAAATTAACAAAGGAAGCTTGGCACACTGCAAGTAGAGTTAAACCCTTAACACTTTTCATTGCACTCAGTACTTCTGCATTGTATTTTCACACCCTCATTTTAACTCCATTCTAATATTGGAGGGATTGTGTTTCTAGATTATTCCTTAATATGAAAATCCCTCTTTTTTCTAAGAGTACAAAACAGAATTACTCAATGCAGTCATACTAGGAAGGAGGACAAAGACATCCTGGGAACTCCAGAGTATGTCTTCGATCTGTAAATCTCTTAGCTGCTGATATGTAAGATTAACAAACATCCACACATTTTATAAAAGATAGTAGATAGGTGAACAGAAGAAGTGAAAATGAAATAAGAGGAAACATTCTCAATTCTGTTCCTTTATTTCTGAACCCTCAAATCTCTTCAAATTAGGATAGCACCTCTGTGTTGAAGTGGTTCAGAGGATGAACAGTATCCAAGAACTAAAAAAAATAAAATAAAATCAGTGCCTTGGGCTTCCAAGTTGCTTTCACTTACCCGGTACAACAGCTAAAACTGCTTAAAGGACTTTCATTTTGTTGGTGGCACCCTTTTTAGGGCTGTGAGGGGCAAAGATTTGCATCACCTCATAGCCACATTTTCTGTTACAACACTCAACAAAGAAGTTCAGAATATTAATAGGAAATACAATAAAAATCTGTACACCACTAAGTTAAAAAATCTAAAGGAAATGAACAGGTTTCTAGATTCAACTGAACCACCAAAGTCAAACCAAGAAGAGATCAACAGTTAAAACACACCCATCGTGCATACAGAGATCTAAATAATAATTAAAAATACCTTCCAACCAAAAAAAGCCCAAGCCCAGATGGATTCACAGCAGTCTCTTCTAAAGAATCTGAAAGAATGGCCTTTTAAAGAATAAGGACAGGCCCAAGCAGTGGTGGCACACGCCTTTAATCCCAGCACTCAGGAGGCAGAGGCAGGCAGATTTCTGTGAGTTTGAGGCCAGCCTGGTCTACAAAGTGAGTTCCAGGACAGCCAGGGCTGTTACACAGAGAAACCCTGTCTCAAACAAACAAACAAACAAAAAAGAATAACAACAACCAATGCTTCTTAAATGACTGAAAAGAGAAGAGAGAACAAGAGAAGGAGCACACACAAACTCCTATTAAGTCAGCATTATTTTAATACTGACATTAAGTAAACACACACACACACACACACACACACACAATACAGGCTAATGTCCCTGATGAACACATAGGCAAAGATTCTCAATAAAGCACTCCGAAGCTGAATACAGGCATATATTAAACAGATCATCCTCCATGATCAAGTTGGTTTTCTTCTGGTGATGCAGCAACAATTCAACATATGCAAGTCAATAAATGTAATAACACAAGTGGACTTAAAGACAAAAGTCACATAACCATCTCAATACATACAAAAAAGGCCTTTGACAAAATTCAATGTGTCTTCTTGATAAAAGTCTGAGGGAGAGTAGGACTGGAGGGAACATACCTTAACATAAGAAAGGCTACATCATCCTTAGTGGAGAAAACCTAGAAGCAATCCTATTAAAATCGGGAAGAAGATAGGTCTGTCAGATGTCTCTATTCTTTTTTAATATAGTGCTTGAAGCACTAGGTAGAGGCATAAGACAAGAGAGGGATTTTAAAGGGATACAAACAGAAAAAGAAGCCAAATCATCCCAATTTGCAGATGAGTTGATATTATACAGATGAAGCCCTGAAAATTCTATCAGAAAACTTCCAGACCTGATTAAGAATTTCAGCAAAGTGGCAGGATACAAAATCAACTTATAGAAACCTGTAGTCTGAGAAATACGTCATGGGAACACTGCCATTCATAATAGCCTCAAAAAAATATCTAGGAATGAACCCAACCAAAAGGGTAAAAATCCTCTACGATGAAAACTTTAAACCTCTGAAGAAAAAGATTGGAGAAGGCACTAGAGGATAGACCTCCTACCCTCATGGATTGTGAGGATTAATACTGTGAAAATGACCTTTTTACCAATAGAAATTTACAATCATTGAAATCCCAATCAAGAAAGACAAACATGGTATGAACTCACTCATAGGAGGATACTAGATGTAAAACAAAGATGACTAGACTGCTACTCACAACTCCAGGGAGGCTACCTAGAAAACAGGACCTCAAGAAAGACAGGGATCACCCAATGGCAGAGAAATGGATGAGATCTACATGAACAACCTGGATGTGAGTGGGGGTAATGAAGGGCAAGGTTCGAGGGAAAGAGAGCTTAGGGGAGCGGGAGATCCCAGCTGGATCAAGAACAGAGAGGGAGAACAAGGAATAAGAGACCATGATAAATGAAGACCACATGAGAATAGGAAGAAGCAAAGTGCTAGAGAGGCCCACAGAAACCCACAAAGATACCTCCACAACAGACTGCTGGCAATGGTCGAGAGACAGCCCGAACTGACCTACTCTGGTGATGGGATGGCCAAACACCCTAATTGATGTGCTAGAAACCTCATTCAATGACTGAGGGAACCGGAGGCAGAGATCCATGGCCAGGCCCCAGGTGGAGCTCCAGGAGTCCAATTGGTGAGAAAGAGGAGGGTTTGTATGAGCGAGAATTGTTGAGACCAAGATTGGAAAAAGCACAGGGACAAATAGCCAAAGGAATGGAAACACATGAACTATGAACCAATAGCTGAGGAGCCCCCAACTGGATCAGGCCCTCTGGATAAGTGAGGCAGTTGATTAGCTTGATCTGTTTGGGAGGCATCCAGGCAGTGGGACCAGGACCTGTCCTCAGTGCATGTGCTGGCTGTTTGGAACCTGGGGCTTATACAGGGACACTTGGCTCAGCCTGGGAGGAGGGGACTGGACCTGCCTGGACTGAATCTACCAAGTTGAACTCAATCCTCAGGGGATTCTTTGCCCTGGAGGAGATGGGAATGGGGGGGGCTGGGGGGAAGGGGGGGGAAAACAAGGGAATCCATGACTGATATGTAAAATTAAATTAAAGTATAAAAAAATTAAAAAAAAAAACTAAAAAAAAAGAAAAAGGGAAAAAAGAAATCCCAATCAAAATCCCCATGGCATTCTTTACATTAATTATCAAATTCATATGGAACCCTAAGTCTCCCCATAGCCAAAGTAACATTGATCAAAAAAGAACAGTGCTGGGGGGAATCACTGTTCCAGACTTGAAGCTGTATTGCAGAGCTAAAGTAATATTTAACAAATAAAGCATGATACTGGAACAGAAATGAACATGTAGAACAACAAAACAAAATAGAAGACTCAAACATGAATACACATAACTACAGCCACCACATATTTGACAAAATATGCCATATGTACACACTAGCAAATAGCATCATCAACAAACAATACTGGAAAAACCAGATGCTTGCAGGAAAAAGAATGGATTTAGACTCTTATCTATCATCCTGCACAAAAATCAACTCAATTGGATTAAAGACTTCAGTGTGAAACCTGATACACCGAAAACTCCTGGATAAAAATATATGCAGTCTGCTGTAAATATGTAGATGTAAGATAATGGTTCCAATAGGATTCTACTTGCTCAAGCTTTAAGGCCAACAATTGACAAGTGGGACCTCATAAAACTAAAAAGCTTCTGTACTGAAAAGAAAGCCACAGAGTGGGATGGGATCTTTCCCATTTATACAGATGACATAGGATTAATATTCCAGAATTACATAAATATATAAATGTTATATGGTGGATTGACCTTATGTACTTACATACCTTATATACTTACATTCCATTGACTGCTCACCAAAAGCAGCCTCATGAGAGAAAGATCAGATAAGACCTGCAGATATTGTATGCTGTCTTTTATCAGAAACTTTTATACTCGAATGATGGGCTCACAAGCAAAGAGACAATGGTAGCATGGATTAAAATTAGTTGTAAGCTCTTTGTATATTCAAAAACCATAAAGCTAAGAAACCAAATGTCCCAATTTACAAAATAGGCTATGAGTCTGAATAAAGAGTTCTCAAAGCAAAAAAATGGTGCTCTTGCAGAAAGTTAAAGGTTGATCCTCAGCATCCATATGTAGCTCACGGTGGTTGGTTTCCCCAGTTCTAGGGATCTGGCACGGTACTCTTGCCCCAAGAGGCACTGCATGCAGGTGGTGCACTTACATACACTCAGGCAAAACACTTAGACATATAAAATAAAAATAAACAATTCTAAAAAAAAAAAAGTGTCAGGCTTGGTAAACATACCTTTAAGTTATTGGTCTGTGAAGTATAAGAGAATCCCAAACAATATAGACTCCTGCCTTTGCCCTTGGTTGCTTCCCAGAAATCAAAGGTAATGCCCCATTGCTAAATACACTGCATACTCAGACACTTAGGACAAAGGATTGGAAGAATTGAGCTGGATCTGATCTATAAGTCTCTTCCTTAAGGATTAGCTCTTATCATACTGGAAGGATATAGGAGAACTGTCAATGAAGAAAAGCAACCACTAGTTCTGCCCAGCTATAATGCTTACAAACCACAATGACTGGAGCAACAAGATATCCTAAAAGATGCAGCAGTGACATTTGTATCCTAGTGAGTAATCAACAGACTATCTAATTGGAATGTATGACCACACAAAAGGAGGACTTCATGTCTGCTAGAGTAAACCTATTTTACTACCAATGAGATGAGATGAGATGCTGTGGACCCTGAACAAGAACCTACTATTGCCACTTTCCTAAAACAGTAACACTTTTACTACATTCTAAATACCCAACCTTATGCCCACAGATAAGTGTAGCTGACACACCTTATCAAAGAAGTTTGATTTGTAGCAGATGGACACCATTACAGGTATCCAAAACTGGTCAAAATGCAGAGAACAACTGACCGTGGGGTGACCAACCATCACTGATAATCTGCAAAACAATTCCAAAACCTAAGGTTCATTGATAATGATGAAAGAGGGGCCAGAAAGATTGCAAGAGCCAGAGGAGCAGGACATCTCCTGTAATACAGAGTCTTCTATATATTATAGAGAAGCTGCACCTAAGAAGCGATGAATATGATCACTAAACAAGACCAGCACAGTGCCCCACTGGTTGCCATGCCAGTCTGGATGGGGAAATATCACAAGGCCCCATCCCTAAAGGAAAAGCTGCAGACAATGGCTGCTGAAAGAGGGAGAATGAATCTTCTCTAGGGATGATCCGCCCCCTGATAGGTTATCCAATCCCAAGAGATCAACCCTAAACACATAGATATAGGAGCAATCGCAAAGGGACTCGGCAGGCTTTATTTAAAAATTTGTGTGTGTATGGAACAATAATAATTAAAGATCAGAGGCCATGAATTTAAGAGGGGTTGGGAGAATTGGAAGGAGGAGAGGAAGTGTGTGTGTGTGGGGGGGGATGATATAAATACACTACTCATGTGGGGAATTCTAAGAAATAAATTAAAAATAAGATTTTCTCCAACAAATAAATTAATCCATTATTTTCAAAATTAAGCCTTGTATGGGTTCTCAGGTCCAGGAAAGCATGTAGCCAGATTCTTTGCCAGAATATAGTCTGAATAGCAACTAGCCCAAGTGTTTTCTAGACTCCTCATTCCCTTCTATAGCCTCATGGGCTGGCCCTCCACTGTGTGTGTGCACTTCCTTCGACATTCTTGTATTCTAAGCTTGAACCAGGATGGCCTATTCTGTCCTGCTCACAGTGTCCAAGAGGTAAGCCCGAAGTTCTAAACCCCTCCATCTTCCTCTGCAAACCAATTCCAAATGCCAAAGATCAGGTTCATCACAACCACCACCTTGCTTTTGCTACCCGCTTTCTGTTAATTACTTGTTTCCTTGCTGCCGTAAAACACCGGACTCAACAACAAGGAGAAAGGGTTTATTTTCATTCACAAGTCTGAGGGTACGGACCATTACAAAGAGAATATCATGCCAGACAGGAGTTGGAGGCACTTACTCAGATTGACTCTATAGTCATGAAGCAGAGAAAGATAAATGATGGTGCTCAATTAATTTTCTTCTTTGCATTAACTCCAGGACAAGGGCACATGGAATGCTTCGCCCAGAGTTAAGAATGGATCTTTCTTTATTAATTGAATTTAGATAATACCTCATAGGCCTCCTCAAGGGAGTGTTTCCTATGGGACTCTGAATATGGTCACATTAGCAATCAGTATTAACCATCACAAGAGACTTTTAAAATAAAGTTATGAAACACATTAGCAAACAGACAAAGGTACCAAGTTTCAAGGGAGGGAAAGTCATATTTGTTAAAGAGACTGAAAGGATTTTCTGAAAGGTTCAATGTCACCTGTGACTCACAAGTGACAAAGAGGCACGCAAGAGGTAGGAAAGCCAAGGGAACTCGTGGATGCAAGCAAATGCTTGGTGTGAGGAGGAGGAGGAGAATCAGCCTTTTGGAGTGTTTTGTGCTTACAGAGCATGCTTACATTAAATTCATCAGTTGTTGGCTAACGAGGCTGGCCATAAAGTCATCTTGACCTTGGCTGTCTTAATAACAGATGGGTTCACTTACAACACAGCCCATCACTCAAACTCAGCAGCCTGGTTACCCTCTGGTTCCAAATGTGCACTGGGACCTCTAAACTTCATAGGTATTGCTCTAGCTAGGGATAGAGTCAAAGGATCCTGCATATTGAGTGGTCACAGAAATGTGTTAGGGCCTTGCTTACTGCAACAATCCACAAGACTCATGCCTGCTATTTCCCCACTTAGAACAAGCTGCCAAACTCAGTGGGGTTAAGATAACCTTGAGCTTGAGTCTGGGATTCAAAACCTAAGGAGGAATGAGATCAGGGCTTATCTCATGAGAGGTTGAGTAAGCAGGGCCAGGGCCAGAGCAGCTGCTTTAGAGTAGCAATACAGAAAACAAAATCAAACAGTGGGTCTCTTCAGGTGACGATGCTGAGCTGCAAATGATGGATTTTCATACTGAGATTGTGGCAGCTTTAATATCCAAGATAGCCTTCTTAGATTCTGAATGGGGAGAGACAGCAAGTGCAACATGTATCTAATTTTTCTCATTCTATTAATTTTAATTGATGTACCCTTTTAGTGCAATTCAAGCATCATAATATGCATGTGTGTGAGGTGTGTGTGTGTGCGCGTTTGTTGTAAGGTAGGAGGGAGGGCCCTTTGCTGCTTTGTTGTTTTGTTCCTGTGCACTGAAGTGGCCTTTAGAAGGTGGCTTTTGTGTGCAGCCTAGAGACCTGGTTTCAAATGCCAGCAGGAGCATCTTCAGGCTCATTAATAATGGAGGCGTCTGACAGGGGCAGCTTCGCTTGCTTTGTTTCCACTGTAGATGAAAGGGGACATGGATCTTTCTGTTTTGCCCAATAACAACCATCCTGACAAATTCCTGCAGCTTGACGTGAAGTCTTTAATGAGGAACTCAACCCTTCTGCAGGCTAGCCTCGCGAGATTTCCGGGTGGAAATTTTCCTGCTACACAACACTGGCAAAACGTTGTCTACTCCCAGGTAAGATCGAAGGACCTATAAATACAGGTGGGGAGCTTGTTTCTTTCTCATTATATGACATTTTCTCATTCCTGCGAAGGAGGCTTGGGGTGGGGGGTACCTAGCAGCTGCTTCTTCCTCCCCACCCCTTTCTGTAAGCTTTGCGCAAAGAAGTGCAAATTCTCCCTCCGATTCACTCCCCTCCAATCCCTGACTGCTCTGCCTGTCTTTGTTCCAAATGTGCGTAGCTCTTCTTTACTCCTTGCCTTCAGAACATTTCAAAGCAACTGTTTTCAAATAAGATTCGGGGGGCGGGGGGGGGGGGGCGGGAGAAATACTTAAACTCTGTCTGTTGCTGTGAGCTATGCATAAAATATCAAATGCTTACAGCGCAAGGGTGTACCTGCCTCTGAGAAAGCCTGAGCCTAGCCTCTGCCGCATTTAGAGCCCCCTTCCTTTGATACAGAAGAGTGAAGGGTACGGATGAGTGACGGAGAAAGATTGGCTGGGCTCCATCTTGGAAAGGAAATGGCTCTCAGCTTAGACGCGCCTCTGCCACAGGTGTCCGCATGGACCAGCCATAGGAATAAGACCTTCCAATCTCATGCAGATCTCACCGCTCTTGTTCTTTCACAAAAGAATGCAGCTGATGGGTTCCATCTGCGGAGAGCCACACAAAGGAGGCCCCCGCTGAGGCTAATCAAACAGGGATAATCTTGTTTTAAGATGTGGAGGCCAATGGCGTTGAGGGTTTACTCTAGGTAGCAAGAGGAAAGGGCATTTCATTTCAGAAACGATGGGACTGTGCTACAAGCCCCTGTTAAGTCCTTAAATCCTTTGGAGCGTTTAAATTCCGTGGACAGAAATGTGTTTGCTTTTAAGAACAGTGGCTACTCGTGAGTCCTGGTGTACAAGGCCTATTTCATGCTGCGGTTGTGGGCTCCTTGGAACATGCGTCATGAGTTCATTCAGAGTCAGATACACTCAAATGATTATGTAAATTGCCTCTACTCTATAAAGGGTTCAGTCTATTTCCATTATAAGTCAGCCTGCTATCACAACTGAATGTTGTTGTTTTTAATTTTGCGTACAGTCTTTGAACTCCTCAAAGCCTTGCGGCTTTCTACGCACACCCACTTACCATTGTTTTGTGTTTTGCTTGGTTAAATGAAATAAAGTCCCTTCTTTATCTCATTTTTTTATGCCAGAGAACAAAAGGATTAAAATTATTTCAGAAAATCTTGCCCCTCCTCCACCCCCCACTCTGTGAAGTACCTTGTAAGGACACATAGCCAATAGACTGTTCTGGACTGTGACACAGCAATCTTTCTAGCATGTTTTGTTCAGTGCTGTGGTTGGTGAACTGCCTCCATTTGGAATTTCACAACTAAAACTCAAAACCTGAGGAAATGCAAATTTCTGACAGGCAGCTTTTTATCCAGGCCCTTTTGGGCCTAAATAATTATTCCAGGAACAAAGAGATGTACTTCTGCATATGTACCTTTGATAAACCACCAATAAATGATCTTTTTTACCCTAAAAGACAATGACAAGTAACTTAGGGAAGGCCAGTTTACTACTGAAGTAACGAATCCTGGGAAGGAATGGTAGCCAAGTGTGAAATCAGGAAACCAGGAAGGTGTGCTTCAAACTATGAGCAACTGCATCTGGTCCTCACGGTCATCAGCAAACGCCTCGGGTAGATCTAAAAACCAAGACTGACATACTTGTTGAGTAAAAAGTACATAAATATGAAGAAATGGTAATATGAAATTTTGAAATATTCAGAATGATGCTTAAAATAATTCATGCATATACCAAGAGTATTGAATGAGGTGTTAAGCATGTCTCAAGAGGGAGTTATCAAATATTTCTTAGTTAAATTCCTGGATGGGCGGTGGATTAAGCAAACAGAAATTGGGCAAACACAATTCTTGTGTATGAAATTCTCAAAAAAAATTTAATTAAAAATTTAGGTTCAATCCACAGGAAGAGATTTTGGGATTCAGTATGATCTCTTGAAAAATTAATGTGACACTCGCTTTGGTTTCTTAAGACGTGAAAACAAATAATGTATAAGGAGAGGACAGTGGAGTCCAGTTTCCTGTAACAGTTTAAGAAGTAGAAACAGAAGTTGATAGAGAACCTGCCTGACATGTGGGAAGGCCTGGCTTTTATCCCAAGCTCTGCATAAAAGATGTGCAGTATACACCTATAATCCCAGCACTCAGTAGGCAGGACCAAGAGCATCAGGAACTCAGGGTTCAGTTGTCTAAGGAGTTGGAGGCCAGCCTGGGCTACCTGCAATTTTATCTCCATTTTGTTTCGTTGTATTTGTCTGTTTTTGTTTTGTTTTTATTTTAAAAAGGAAAAAAATAGTATCAAGTTTTGAAAAATAATGGATAATATTGTTACTTCCCTGGTGTTTGGTTTGGTTTTAAGGCAGGATTTCATGTAGCCTGGGCTGGCCTCAAGCTCAGTCTGTGGCCAAAGGTGGGTGTCCTTAAAGCTGTGATGCATCCTCCTTCATGCCCTGAGAGTTGGAATTGCAGGTATGTGCCACCATACCTGGTTATTGAAGCTTTGGATATCAAACCCAAGGTTTCTGTATGCTAGGCAAACATTGTACCAATGTACTAGCAAGCAAGCAAGCATGCACACACACACCACACAAAGACATACACGCACACACACACACACCACATACACCACACAAAGACACACACACACTCACCATATACACCCACAAACATACACCACACACAAACATCACACACACACCCACACACCCCACACACACCCCACACACACCCCACACACACCCCCCACACACACCCCACACACACATACACACACACACACACACACATGCACACATACACACACCCCACACACACCCCACACACAACCCACACACAGCCCCCACACACACATACACACACACATACATACACATACACATACACACACCCCACACACACCCCACACACACACCCCACACACACATACACACACACACACACACACCCCACACACACCCCACACACAACCCACACATAGCCCACACACACACACATACACACACACACACACACACACATACACACACTCACATACACACACACACACCCCACACACAACACACACACACACATACACACACACTCATACATACACACACACACTAAAACCTTTTTTAATTAAGTGATAAAATATTTAAAGGCGTTCTATTGGGTGTTGGCTTTTCTGGTGAGCAGCTGGACTTCTGAGTCTATTCAAGTGAGCTCTGTCTATTCCTGACTCCTTTCACATTGGTTTCAGAACCCCGAGGCTTCTCAGAGGAAATCTGTGAGCTGGAGTGAAAAGCCAGTGGTGAGAAGTGGGCATCCTCATTTCTAGACAAGCTCATTCGCTGGTTTCATGTCCTAACCTGCATTCTTCACTGCTTTTCCATCCCACACCACTGTTTTTCTTAAATATCAACACTCCATGTGTTGTCCATTTATGTGCATGCATGTGCAAATATGTTTGTATGTATGTGAGTATTTATTCTATGTAGGTGTGTATGCATGTGCATTTGTGTGCATATGTGTGTTTGTATGTGTGTGGGTGTATGTACATGTGTATATGAGTTTATATGTGTGTATATCTGTGCATGTATATAAATGCGTATGTTTGTACATGTATTCTGTGTAAATGTATAAACTGTATGTGTGCATGTGTGTGTATATATCTATATGTATTTGTGTGTGTGTGTGTTTGTGTAGATGTATGTGTGTATGTGTGTGCATGCGTTTGCGCTTCAGACTACCGTTCTGTAACGCCACGTTTTACTTTCACTGTATCATCACTTACAACATTTCCATTGTTTTTATTTAAAACATAGTCTAAATGATTACAAAATTTGGATTTGGGGTATGTTTTGGATGGTTTCTAGATTATTAACTAAGTCGTTTGTGTATTTTCCTCTAGAGTCCATCACACGATCAATGTTTTGGAAATACTCAGAAAATGGAGTATTTCCAGTGTCAAGTGATTGCATTTGTTAATTTTGTTGTACAAACTGCCTTTGTCTTTGGGAATCTTTTGTATGGATATACATAACTTTAATGATTACTTTACATTTTATTTTTACAATAATTTTATAACATACATAAAATTTTATAGTTATTATCCTTTGCCGATGATGTTACTTTTATTCAAAACCTTTGTAGCTACCAAAGCTTCTTGCCTTGAATCTATTTTGTTTGATATATTATATTGTGATATTATTATATTATATTATATTTTCTGTAGTAGTGTGCGATGTTATTTTGTAAAAACAAACATCCCCAAATCTAATAACCCAATAGGGTATGTAAGGCATCTGTACTCTTGAGATGTTAATGCTGCACACATCCTGAGGAGCTTATCTAAAAGCAGAATTCAAATTCTTTCTCTGGAGGTTCTTTCTACAGTATCAGGATCTGCATTATGTCTGCAGACCGAGAAGACAGAGAGGAAGACACAAATACTGTTGGGGAGGTCAGTAGTCAAGCTTGAATTTCAACCCAACTGTTGTGTGTCTTGGAAGAGGAAATGGATTTGTTGTGTGTCTAGCCAGGCACTACTTCGTTCTTATCCTTTAAAATAGATAGATGCCATGTTTAAGATACGATGCTTGAAATATGCTGTAAATAATCTAGTATGTGTGTGTGTGTGTGTGTGTGTGTGTGTGTGTGTGTGTGTGTGTATTCCTAAACCCTTGCCCTCCCCACAGAATTAACAACCGAGATTGTCTACCAGATTGAAGATTCTATCTAATCACCCAATTTAGCAGTAGCTCCTGCAAGCCATCCTAATCCTACAAATTCCCCTTTAAAGAAACCGGATTATTGCCCTACACTAATTGCTTCCTTTCTGAGCAGTGAAGAAGTCACTGTTCGAAAATCCTTCTGAAATCTCTCCAGGAGTGCTTGTGCAGACCCCTTCCCTGGAGGTGAGGCAGGATCGCTTCTGCTCTCTGTGAAGACCCCCCCGACTTGCACTCTGCACAGACTCATGCTCCAGGCTTGGGAGGGTCTCCAAACTTATTTCTACTCTTATTCATAGGAATTTGGAGACCTATGCTTATTTTTATTTTCTCAATCTGGGGTCTGTTGTTTTTGCAGTTGTTTTCGTTTTGATGTCTAAGTGACTGGAAAAGCAGACAATAGTGTTTGCCCAGAATACCCAAGTGATTATTTTATTTTAAAGACTCTAGTTCCCATCTTGTAGTGTCTTCAGCAGTTTATTTCCTATACAATCTATTTAACGATTTGTTACTATAATCCTCTTTATTTAGCCTCAGACAGTTCTTCCTGACATAAAATACTCTTAAAGGCACTGTAAAGCACGGGTCTCCAGCTGGCCTTTGGAACTCGCTTTCCTGTTTCCATTTCTCCAACTTCTGGCTTAATGGCCACCAACCGAGGCTTATAAAATCAGGCTTTCAACATAATCTTTGTCTTCAGTTACTTCATACAGCGGAGATATTTTCCTTCTCTTTGTATTTTTTTTCATTTGTAAGTAATTTTACATCCCAGCGTTTGGGGCCTGCAGTTATTACCCTAGGAAACACCACACCTTTAGACCCTCCTCGCACATTTTTAACCATCCTGTTGAATTTTTTGACTCTACTCATATACAAATGTTCTGAGAAGGTAGATGTGACCATGTAAATTTTTACATTTGCAACAAGTATCTGCTAGTTAGTAATAATTATCTCTCAAATGACCATAGTAGCATGTATACCAAATGATTTCCAGTGCTGAATAACTGTCTTCAAGCTTCCAACATCAGGGGGTGGGGATGTGGCTCGGATGGTGAAATGTTCACCATGCAAGCCTGATGCTGTTGTGCATTTGGCTCTCCAGCATTCACATGAAAAGCTGGCCTGAGGGGCAGGCTTCCATAATTCCAGTGCTGGGGTGAGGTGGTGTTGGGACAGATGGATCCCTGGGGCTCACAAGCAGCCAGTCCGGTTGAATCGGTGAGTTCCAATCTCACTAAAAGACCTTGTCTCAAAAAATAAGGAGCAGGGTGGTTAGGGAAGACACCTAGTGTCAGCCTCTGGTGTCCACTCATGCACACATGTGCACTTGCGTGTGTACACACAAGCACACGTACACAGAGAAGCATGTACATACACTACTCACATACAAAACAAGTAAGAATAAAGTTCCCAGTGTTCCTTCCCAGTTCTGGCTGCTGCACAGTGGGACACAACTGTCCATTTCCAGCGGCTCTTCAGCACTGGAGAGGGAGGTCACCGCCCGCTGCTGTGACAACTGGCAAAGTGACAGTCTCTGTCTATCACGAGAACTCTTAGGAACAGCAGACGGACAGGGGACGCTTCTCTTTTCCAAACAGGGGTCATGGTTTTGAGTTGCTTATTTCATGGTCCTACCATCTCAGATCCCTGTCTATAGGGTCAAAAAAACAAAACAAAACGGAAAAAAACCCCAAACAAATAAACGAATAGTGACAGAAATCGTGAGGAAGAGTTTGGAAACAGCTTGGATACCACCTCAAGTTACTTCTGCTGTGCTTTCTTGGTTTCGAAAAGCCTGACCCCAAACAAATTTCAGGGCAGATGAAAGAAGCTGGACACCGCGTGGTGTGTGCTCAACCAAGGGAATGAAACTGGTGGTGTGGAGCCAGGCGCCATGCCTGGGTCTCTGTGTGTGTGCGCGCGCGCGTGCGTATCCACCTCCTTAAATTTGCATCCTTCCCGAGTTCTTAAAGTCGAGGCACTAGATATTGAATCACATTTTGGAATCTGATCTGCCAGTCTCGCTCAACTGAAATAGGAAATGAAACTTGCTTCTGTTTAATATGCTTACTTAGGACTTTTCCTTTGTGTGCTCTTGAGATAGCCTACATTTTATACCTGCGTCTTCTTAGGGATTGGCCAACTTGCCTTTAACATTTCTTACTGCTCTGGTAATTTGGAGATACATCAGTTTCCCTAATGTCAACATCTCTCTCCTTTCCCTGCAATTAGTTCTTAATTCCTTAATTAATAACACCTGTGTTCAACTTTTTACTTACCAATTCTTTAGTTTACTTTAAACTCAAATTGTTATATTGTTTCCAATCTCATCGATTTCTGTTTATTTTCAGCATTCCTTTGTTTCAGTCTCCCTGCCTATCACCAGTTTTACTCCCTCTTGATGTATATTTTTAGAGGTTCTCATTTTAATGGCCTGTGAGCTGCTAACCTTTAGAATGTGTTTGCCTGAATATGTCTTCTAGCTCTTTTTATTAAGTGGTATTTTACTTGCACATTAAAGTATTAGGATTAAAATAAATGGACAAAGTCTGGCTTAATATTGAAAGTCTAGTTAAACTTTGAAGTGTTACTTTAAATAAATAGTTTAAATGGAATTTATTTTACAGTTCAGTTGATTGAAATCACAGAAATGCTACTGAATTTTCTTCTTAGTATTTCACCTAAGATGTAGCATGCAATGTTGGACTTGGTATATGTTCTTTATTTTCTTAAATCGATTTGGAAAAAAAATAGTAAAATACAAATGAACCACAATTTTTTTTTTTTTTTGTAAACCTCTATTTGAACTTGGAGATTCACTCTTGCTAGGTAAGCATTCTGCCTTTGAACTATATCTGCAGCCCCAGGATTAGTATTTACTTTTATCTTGCCATTAGATAATAATTATCATCTGTTTGGCTGTCTCAGGGATGGGACCCAAGATCTCCCATGTGCTCAGTGCCCGAGCCACATCCCCAGTAATCCTATCAAATTCTTTTTGAATAATTTAATTAAGATGTAAAATATTAAAAATAACTGATTTCTTCAGATTAGTAATGAAGCTTTATATTAAGTTTTCTTTGGTGCGTCCTTCAGACATAAGAATACTGGGCAGAACAGAGACAAAAAAATACATTTCAGGAAAATATTTAGCATTTTTCAAGGATATGGCCTAGACACAAGGCTTAAAAACTGCTTTACAATATACCTCTGACAGTTTTGATACCTTCACATATTAATTCTTCTAAACCTCTATATATTTTATAGTGTATATATACTTTTCTTGAGCCACGCATTTTATTTCCCTCATTTATCAACCCTTCTTATTTATGTGAGATGAGCAGTGGAGCAGGAAAAGAACCTAACAGAGACAGCTCATGCATGTCAGAAGAGTTAGCCCGCTTCAGAAATGATCAAAGCTGTCCAGGCTTGAAGAAAACAATAGAGTTCTAATTGTGTGAAGCTCCAATAACCTTAATTTCTTGTCAGGTTGTTTTTATCTAATTTAGAACAACACTTATGAATCTACTCATCTTTGAGCTAAATGCTAAAGATTTATTATACGACTTAACATTATAAACTATAAATTGACTTTTTAACAGACACAAACCAAATTAAAGATTTTTTAAAAAAGGGTCTCCAAATTGAGCTCTAAAAGTATGAAAGATGCATTTATTAAGAACATAATGGAAGGGCTGGAGAGATTGCTGCTTTTCCTGTGGACCCAGCATCCACCATGTCCGTAGCTCAAGTTCCAGGAGATCTGATATCTTCTCTGGCCTTGGAGTACATCAGGCCCACATGCAATGCACATACATATATACATGCACACACACACACACACACACACACACACAAACACACTAGTACATATAAAATAAAAATAAAATAAATAAATCTTTTTTTTAAGTCACAGAAACCCAGTGCCCAGGAGAACACAAATGGTTTTTATCTAGATTATTTTTCCCTTTACTTATGTTATTTCAGAAGGACATGTAATGCTAGTCCACAATTTTAGTATAAGTACATGTTTAATCTGTGTCCTAAAAGAAGCTGAGGCCATTGATGTATGGCCAGACGTTGTCATACACATGACTCAAAAGGACATGATTCCTATTGGTATATCTCCAAAGTTCTTAGGTTCAGTCACCAATATTACACACACACACACACACACACACACACACACACACACACACACACAGAAGGGTCTGTGGAAAAAGCACATACATTTCTCATGTATTTTTTTCTATGTTTCAATATCATTTTTTTATCTCAAAAAGTCAAGAATTGATTACTCTAGTGGACAGCTGGTCAATAGACACACAGAGATGAGTCGTGTAAATTTGGCTCAGTTGCTCTATGACTTTTCCTGGAGCCATGGACCATGTGACCAAATCTTTCCACCTCGGATAGGATGCTGATAACAGACTGGAGAAATGATTCCACCCAAGTCTAGCTTAGTGGAACAATGCATTCCTTACAGTAACTTAGAGGAGCACGGGCAACTCAAAGGCAACTGTAGCTCCAAAACATCCAATGCAGCACGGATGTGAACTCTCAAAACTTGCATCCCTGTGCCCCGCTTGTGCCAGTGGACAGCAGCTCCACCGCCAAGTCTCCTATTCCCTAGCAACTGTTGGCTGCTTTAATGTCCGTGGGAAGATGGCTTGTGAATCCTGTGACCTTGGACCTTCCTGAGAATTTAAGGGTCTTGGGTTTCCTGAGCCTGGTAAAATGCATTATTAGCTTCCTAGGTTTAATGAACCTCCCCTCTTTGTCTAGCATGGAGTGTTTCAGTTTGGGAGAAGAAACTAAGCAGTATCCCTCCTCAAAACTCTCTGAAATAGGAGCTGAGGATGTGTTTATAAAAAGCCAAGACATTTAAAAATGATTTAAAAGGGTTATTTTACTTTATTTATTTATTCGTGTGTGTGTGTGCGCGCGCGCGCGCGTGTTTGTATGCATGTATGTTTATACACTTGCATGTGCCTGCCAGGACATATGAGTGTGGAGATCAGGAAAAAGGCAGTACCAGTTTCAGGATTCCATTCTCTTCTTGTGCTATGAGGGTCTGGGGATCAAATCTAGGCTGGCAGGTTAGCAGCAAGCACCTTTACCTGCTGAGTCATCTTGTAGTCCCAGAAAATACTTTTAATCTTAAATTTGCTGGATTCATACAACAATATTAAATACTATTTTTATGGATCTTGGAGTACACTAAAATGCGTAAAATGCCATTAAACTCGAATGCGTATGAGCTGGAAAACTGGGTTTCTTCAGAATTCTCCCAGGTGAACTGGAGAACTGTGGTGATATTTTGTTTGTGCTCTAACAAATAAAGCTTGCCTGGAGATCAGAGAGACAAGGGAGCAAGCCACAGCCACTTCTTACCTCGCCAACTCCTCAGCCTGAAAGGGGGTGAACTCCTGTCTCCTCCCACCATATATTCCTCTCTCAGCCCAGCCATATCACTTTCCAAGTGCTGGGATTAAAGGTGTGTGCCACCACTGCCTGGCTTCTATGGTTAACTAGTGGCTAGCTCCACACTGTGATCTCCAGGCAAGCTTTATTTGTTAGAGCACAAACAAAATATCACCACAGAGAACACTATTCTTTCTTTGTAGCTGGAAAATGTCATCGAAATGGATATTAAACTGAACATAATAAAATATAAAGAGAGAACTCAATTAATGGTAGGATTCTAGATCAAAGTAGATCCTAGAGTCATTTTGAATCTGTTGAATTTGAGACAGAATCCACAAATCTTCAGATACAGATCTCTGCTATTTGGTTTCTGCTGTCTGCCACCAGCAAGCCCATCTCATTTTTTTTTTTTCTCCTAACAGGGAGAAAAGAACATGGCTTCTCAGGGAGCTAAGGGATTTGGCGGGGAGAACCCAGCCCTTCCTGACAATCCTCCACCGTCCATGTCTCCAGTCATGAAGAATAACCCGTTATATGGTGACATGAGCATGGAAGAAGCTATGGAAGAGAGAAAAAAGAATCCTTCCTGGACTGCTGAGGAATATGACAAGCACTCTGCGCACACAAATCTCTCTGGACAGCTGAAGGTATGTATACTAAGAAGTCCCTTCAACTCTTCAGCCAGATCAGCTCGGTGAGCCTGAGAAGGTGTTGTAGACGTGACAACTGTAGACAGTGTAGGAGTTCCTCACTAAACACAAAATCTCCAGACTACAGGTCCTTTGGGTCCTTGAAGTTATTTCTCTTTTCCAGCCAGTATTTGGGGTTATTTGTTTTGTATTTTGCACAGCCAATGGCATCCGTGTACTACAGAGTGAAGAAAAGCGAGGTGACAGTGACAGAGGGTCTCCTGGGAAGGTGGGAGTTGTTTTTCAGATTAATTTGTAAGGTCATATATGGTTTCCCTGGTTTGTAATCTGGTGGCTGTTTATACTCTTGATTGCTTAGGAATGAATTTCTTACTCTACATTTTTCTAAAACAACTTAGGAAGTGATCAGACTTAGGCACTCTGAGAGGAAGTCCTTAACAATGATCACTTCATTAACATTCTAAGACCACAAAATGATTTAAGATTGAATGTCTACATTTTGGTCATTTTTCTTGTGTCTCAAAACAAAACATTTCAACAAGGAAAGATATGCACAAACTCACTCACTCAGCTTAAGATTTTCTTCCCCTTCTTCTTCTGATGTCACCTACACACAGAAGACCCAAATACCTGAAAACCAGAGTGGACCCTCTGTTGTCTGAAAGGACTGGATTCCTGACCAGCCTCGGCTTGCCTCCACCTGCCTTAGGCCAGAAAAGCCTGACATTTTCAAGTACCCTTCATTTAAAAATGTGTGTCTGGTGTGAGTCCATACCTTAACCACCTGCAGTGAACCACATTTTTTTTTAAAGGGGGCAGTACCGTAGACTTTTATGTGCTGCACACAGGTTTTAAGACCTTGACTGTGCATGCCTTGAAATACGTAATGGTCTGGAATCACTGACAGGTCTTAATCTCCTAGTTTGAAGGTTCCCCTTCCTCTTTAGCTTCTTTCTGAGAAGTTTCCAGAACACACATTCCATGGCAACAACAATGCATTTCTTTTCCTCTTCTTTGTTTTGGTTTATTCTCATGCTTCTTACCAAAGACTTCATATCATTAAGTCTGTTATTGGGGAAAATGCATTGATTTATTTCACACACCATCACTTATTGCTGGGCACAAGCTAAGGCTTGTTCTCTTGCCTTTGCTGTGTGCACATATGACAAGAGGGCGGTGGGGATGAATGTTGCATCCCAGCCTGCACACAGATCCATCTAACTGAGCTAATATAAACAGTTTACCTAATTCAAAGACCGTCATTTTCATCTGCCAATTAAAAAAAAAATAATTAAATTTGTTTCTCAAAAATTTTATTTATTTATTTTTTATTTTTTAAGTTTGGATATCAGACCAAGGAAACTGAAGATCATTGGCAATTAGTAGAAATGTTTTAAGTTACATTTACAAAGATCAAATACAAATCTATTGGATGTGCTGTTACTGAAACTGACAGTCCTCCACCTAGCTCACACACACACACACACACACACACACACACACACACACACACACACACACACACTTCTCAAAGCAGTTGTGCTCTCAGGGTTGTCTGTGTACTGGTCCCATGATGCTCCTCCTCAGTGTTAACTTCCAGAAGAAACTTCCAGGAAGCCATGCACCCTGCTCTCATCAGAACTTCTTATAGTCTATGACTCCCCCTTCTTTTATCTGCACATCCGTCCTTATCTAATAAATAGCAGACAGGCTCCTGACTTAAATTTGTAATTTTTTTTGACCTTCAGTTTTTATTTTACCTGTCTGGGTGTTTTGCCTGCTTTGCCATGCATGTGTATGCACCATGTACATGCAATGCTCTCAGAGGCCACCAGCGTGTGTCAGGTCTCCTTGAAACTGGAGTTACAGATGGTCATAAATGTGAACAGCCACATGGGTGCTAGGAATCTAACCCAGGTCCACTAGATGAGCAGCCTTCCCCTTTAACTGCTGAATCCTCTTTCCAGCCCCATCATTTCTGTCATTTTGATACCAATATGGACTATAAACATTCTGGGTGCCTTCATATAGTACTATTTTTTTTTTTTGTCTAAATGGCTGAGTTATAAGTTATCACAAAAGACAAAAGAAATGATACACTTAATTACCAATGCGAGCTGAGGCAGGACTTTAAGAGAGGATTGTCTCCGTGAGGGAAGCCATTGGTGAAAAAATAAAATTAAAGTACTAAGTGTGCAAAATTCGGGACTCTGGTTGGGGCACAAATGAGATGCAAAACAAGGGGAATGCAGACAAGGGTTTTAAAGTCGGTGTTCTTCTGCACAGGCCTTCCAAACCCAACTGCAGTTCTTAAGCACTTCTAAGTAGGTGGTTTAAACCCATGTACCACAGCCCAATCCATGCCATCTCCTTATAGGCTTGCCCATGTCCCTCCTAGCACTATAGCCCTAAGTCTGAAGCTAGTTCAGAGACCCTACAGGCTGCCAGCAACCGGGAATTGGTTTTGTGACACTACTAGCTGACATATGTCCACTAAAACCATTGAGGGTGATGGCCTCTTTCAAATGCCTCAAAATATCCAGGCAAGAAAAGTAGTGGCCTGCAGTTGCTATGTGAAAGTGGTAACTCAGCTATCTTTGTACACTTAATGTATGAGAGACAGGACTGATTGCACTAAACTTATTGGAGATTAGAGGAAAGTGTTTTGTTTTGTTTCCAAAAAGTATACGGAATAGTAGAGTGTATAGGTGACTTATTGGGTACTTGAGAGTAGAATTCTTAAAAAGAGTTCTCTGGCACTCAGAAGATGGAGCCAATGAGACAGACACCATATGGATAGGAGCTAACAGGAGCAAAGAAGCATCGTGTCCCCTGAGTTTCTATGTGGAAGATGTAGCTCTGACATGGAAGTAGCTCTTAAGACTAGCTCTATTCTTCCTTCCTGGAAGTCAGTTGAGGTTTCCTGAAACTTACCAAATTCTTATCCCTGCCACAAAGATGAGACAAAACTTCCAAGGTTCATCTAAAGCTAGGAATTGTAATTATATTTCAACTCACTTAACTGGCTTATAGCCATTATTTATAAGAGGTTAGAAACATACAATTGGCTAAAAGATGACTATGATGTTTTTGGCTTGGAAGTGTCAGGAACTTGATACAGGAATTGTGCAGGCCACCTAACAAAATCTGATGCAGACAGACACATTTCCTGCAGGTACCTGTGGTCAACCAGGCTGTGGCAGTGTATCCGAGACATTTAGAGATGTCAAGCCTACTGTTTGATCCCCAAACAATGTGACTACAGACTCTCAGGTCCTCTGGCAGCATCTTGTTCCCAAGTTTCCGTCTGTAATGCTGACGCATGACCTATTGGTGGTATTTTCTCTGTGTTGTTTTCTTTTAGGAAAACCCCAACGACCTGCGCTTTTGGCTGGGGGATATGTACACTCCAGGCTTTGACACTCTGTTGAAAAAGAAGAAGAAGCGCAACAAGCAATCAAAATTATGTCACATGGGTATGATCTTACTCGTTGTGGCCTCCATCTTGGTTACCGTAGTGACTCTGAGCGCCTTGTTTGCCTAAGGAAGTTGCAAACCCTTCTTTCAAGCTTTAAAACGCCTTCTGAGTACTTACAGGAAAATCTGTCTGTGCATTGTGAATGTATGCGTCCGCATTGCTAGCTGTGTGGCTAAACACCCTTGTCCTTTAGAATGTGGTCATTGCTTGTGGTATGCTGGCCCCTCTGCTCTGTTCCGTGAAACCTGCGTGTGATTCCTGGTTGGTCGGGGTTTTCTCCTTTGTGAAGCAGATATTCCGGAGGATCAGAAAACCAAAAGTCACATACATGCAACCACAATCAAGCTTTATGATAGAGAGCAGAGCATCAGGCACCTCAGTGCTCATCATGCTCATCCGGTTTTCACCACACCACTCCCTCCTCCTCTGGGCACTGCGGAAGCTCCAGCCAACCTGGCCAGCTGCAAGGGCAACTGGAAGACTTCTGCTGAGCCCAGGTCAAGTTAGACCTGCTTTACCCTCCTTGATCTCCACTTACGTTAGGGAAGAGGAAAAAGTGGGAGGGAGATGTTCTATCCTCTTCTAATTTCCCCAGTAATCCTTTATAATGACCCACATTTATGTTGCTGTTTCAGCAGAGATAAACGTGGTCCACCATTGTGGTATGTGTTTGTGGGTTGATGGAAACCGGCAACTGTGACCTCTAGTGGCAGTGGGTACATATTTACCAGACATAGTGGGTAGGGCACTGGAGAGACCCCAGGAATGCTGCCACCCCTGAGTATTCCAACTGAATGACAGTTAGACCTGAAGGAGAGATTATCCGAGGAGGGAGCTGACTTAACAAGAGCTGGGACTACCTTTTCCCACAGTGTCATTTCCAGCTGGCTGCTGGCTGCAGATTACCTGGGGACAAGCGCATCCTCTCCCCATCCCAAGACATTCTCCCCTACGGCCCCCAGTGCCACTCCTAACGCTATTTAGTGTGTGAAACAAGGCTTTTCTTCTTCCCCAAGAGTGCCGTCTTCTCGTGCCCTTAGATAACGCCTTACTATTTCCCTGTATTGCTCGTAAAGATACTTGAAGTAAAAGTGTATAAAAATGAAGGTTTACAGGACAATAAATTACCGTGTACAAAGCAAATTCTGTCTTACTGATCTTTGCACTGACTTTGTTATTCCTCTTCTTGCTGTGGGTTCCAGTCCAATGTGGAAAGAATGGCAGGGGGATGGAGGTGGGGGTCCTCCTCACCAGGCTCCCTCCCACTGGGGCTGCCCTTAGATCCTGCCTGCCCTCACTGTCTTCAAAGCTTGACTGCCCCCGTGTTTGCCTCTGGGGACTCAAGTCATGCTCAGGGGTCACCCTGCATGGTACTTACTCATCTGTGCTGAACTGGGTTATTTGTGTCTGTCCAAGACAGCACCCGTGCCCAGAGTCCAGATAACTCTTTAAAGACGGGGTGGGCAGCCTGCCCCGCCCCCACCCAGGCGTCCCTTCCTCCTTCCAGTCAAGCACCTAGGATTCCTCTCCTCTCTAGCCTTCTTCCTCTCCTTATATTTATGATACCTTTGGACACTCATTTCTTCTGCATGAGTGGATTTATTGCTTTGCTTTTAGACCAATATCCACCGCTAGCTTTCGGTGTAACTGGATTCAAACTACAATATTGTCCCTCGCTGAATTAATGGTATGTGTCTGCACGTAAGGGAAAGTCACAATGGGAATGGTGTCCTTGTTCGCATGCAAATTTATAACTTGCATGCGCTTCTAATTCCCTTGTGAAAACAGCTCTAGAAGAAGAAGAAAAAAAAAAACGTGTAAGGTCATGGAAAGGACAGCAGTAATGGCTCTCTCCAGGCTTATGTTCAAATCTGGGCTTGCTTGAGAGTTTCTGATCCAGGCCCACTGGTTTTTTTCTTCCTCTCTTTTAAACTTTTTAAATACAGGGTTGGCACACAGCACCGGTCAATAAATATTAAGTCCCATTGTCCCCAACACTATTTTAGTCTCTTTCTTAACCCCTAAGTTGGGTTAAAAAATCTGAACATCAAAATTCTTAATAATAATTTTTTTCCAATAAAAAGTTCCTTTATTATTGGAAGGCGTGCTTTATTCTTGCATATTAAGTTGGTGTGTTGAAGCCCTATAAGCTAATAATGCCACAAATTCCAGGGAAAAAAATTAGAATGTTTACACTTTTGTAAAGTGCTGCTCTCAAATGTAAACAGAAAGATTTGAAATTGGTTTTTCACCTAAAAAACGATTTTTTCTGGTTGCTGCCACCTAGTGGAGAATTTAATTAGCGGCCTATAGGGAAAGCGAGGCCCCAGGCTCCATTTAACTAGAGTGCGCTCCTGCCACCTGGAGGCCACATTTACTATGCCTGAGCTCACACCATGAAGAAACACGGCAGGAAGAAATGAACTTTGAGCTAGCAGGATAAAGGGCTGAGAGCTCCTGTCTGCCCTTTGTAACGCTGATTTTGACAGTCTCATCATTCTAGAAAAGACACGTGACTGGCTGTGAGTCACGTCGACAAGAGGGAGGTAGAACTTCAGAATAAGCTCTAGAGTCCGCTGCACATCACTCGTGAACGCTGGAAGACTCCTCAGAGGGTGACTCCTTCCTCGGGTCCTCAAATGGGTTAAACCTTTGCTGCTTGGTTCAGATTTCCTATGGTCTTCTGAATTTGTATATTGGTAGATCTCAGTATTGGAGGACTCTTTATATTGTGTGTGTGTGTGTGTGTGTGTGTGTGTGTGTGTGTGACTGTAAGATGTGTGTGCATATGCAGCGAGTGTACACTTGGTGTACACAGGTATTTATGCTGTGAATATGTGTGTGTGTGTGGGGGGGGTGTATTTGTATATATTTGATGAGTGTGTATACTCAGGGACTGTCTATGTGGTATAGACAGGTATTCATGCTCTGGGTGCTCCTGCGTGCACATGAATGCATGCAGAGTACACAGCAGTATGCCCAGGCATCCTGCTCTATCACCCTCTACCTTATTCCCTCAAGGCATCGTCTTTCACTGAACCTGGAGCTAGACGGGCAGCCAGCAGACTCCAGCGATTTGTCTGTCTCTATCCTCCACAGCACTGGGTTTGCAGGCGGGGGGAGTTGAGGCTCGGGGAGTTTGAACTCCACTGCTCATATCTGCGCAGGAAACACTTTCACTCACCGAACCATCTCCTCTGTCTAAACACAGTTTTTGTAGTTCCCATTCTTCCGAACCATAGCTTAGTACCATTTTTCAAGTTTTCTCCTCACATTACTGAATGAATATAATTTGGTCATGGGTAAGAGGTACTTTTTCAAACTGTAACTAGACAGGGCCATTAAGTCTCAACCTCTCTACATTCTTACATCCACATCCTTTTTTTTTTTTTTTTTTGGTTTTTCGAGACAGGGTTTCTCTGTGTAGCTTTGCGCCTTTCCTGGAACTCGCTTTGGAGACCAGGCTGGCCTCGAAGACAAGGTTTTGTTCCTTTCCACACGGTCACTTAGCCCAGACTCTGGCCTGGCTTCAGGCAAGACTGTTAAGCAAGAAGGAAGAGCTTCAGAGACTGGAGCAGTTTTCTGCCAGAGCGGCTGCTCTTTTCTCATTTTATGGATGTGGTGACTCATGTGCCTGCTCAAATTTCTCTCAGTGCAAACAGCTGGAAAAAGTCAGGGTGGAAATACTGCTCCCTCTTCTCCAGACGGTGTGTGGGACTTTCCTGTGTGCGTTAGGTGATCAGTCCCAATCTGGCTCCATGTTTCACTCTGTCCTTACTTCCTGACTCAAATATGCTGATCCCCTACCTGCTTGATCTTCCTCTCCAGTGTGTGTGTGTGTGTGTGTGTGTGTGTGTGTGTGTGTGTGTGTGTGTATGAGACTCCATGTAGTCCTGGCTGTCCTGAAACTCACTGTGTAGACCAGGCCCAGCCAGGTTTGAACTCACAGAAATCTTCCTGCCTCTGCCTCCTGAGTGCTGGGATTGTAGGTGGGCATCGCCATGCTTGGTTCTTCCCCTCCTTTATCAACTTACTGACAAGATGCAGAGTCTGCAAACACACAAGGGTAGATAATTACATGTTTGTGCTGATAACGATGCGCATATTCATATATAGAAGCCAGACACAGGGCTGGAGATGTAGCTCCATGGCATAATATTTGTCCTAGCATGAATTAACATCTGGCTTGGATCCCCAGAATAAGAAAAGAAAGAAGAAAGAAATCTATTATTTAAAAATGAAATAAAACAAAGTATACTTTTAAAGAAAGAATGATAAAAGTGCATTTTTAAAGTAAAGACAATATTACTTTAATTTCAATTTGAATATGAAATATTCCCCATAAAGACTCATGCATTAAGCCCATTTCTCCAGCAGGTGGCACTCTTTTCAAGGCATCTGGCCTACACTCCCAGATGGAGGAAGAAGGTCACTGAGGGTATGTCCTTGAGGGGTAGCCTGTCCTCGACCACACCATAAAACATTGGATGTCTTCTTCCACAGTTCTCCGCAGGGTCTCGCATTGAATATGAATGATCTGGGGAGCCTCTAGAACTTGCCCGTCTCTTCCCCAGTGCTGGAGTTAACCCGCATACACAGCCGTGCCTGGCTTTCCAAACTTGGTTTTCTCATGCTTGGCATTGACCCATCCCGTCAGGCCCGACATTTTCCTGTTTTGAAACAAATATCATGAATAAATGTAGCTGGAGTTTTCCTGCCTGGCCCACAGTCAGGACAAATCTCTCTCACCTGCCAGTCCCACAGCCGCTCACACCTGACCAAGTAAACACACAGACTTATATTGGTTACAAACTGTATGGCCGTGGTGACAGGCTTCTTGCTAACTGTTCTTACAGCTTAAATTAATCCATTTCCGTTAATCTATACCTTGCCACGTGGCTCGTGGCTTACCGGCATCTTCACATGCTGTTTGTTATGGCGGCGGCTGGCAGTGTCTCTCCCACTCAGCCTTCCACTTCCCAGAATTCTCCTCTCTCCTTGTCCTGCGTACACTTCCTGCCTGGCCACTGGCCAATCAGTGTTTTATTTATACAGGACGATATCCGCAGCAGATAAATCTTTCTCTAACACTCCTAGAAGACATTCCCCTTGGACAGCAAGGTGTCACATAGGCCCGCAGCCGACGTTCCTTCACCTGAACCACTGCCTCCCACCTTCACCTACAGTTCCCCACAGTTGATAAGAATTGCGACAGTCACATTCGTATCTTCTACGTTTCATTGTCTCAAAAGCTCCTCCGTTCTCACAACCTCATTTCTTTTCGGTTGTCATGCTGTGAGACACGTACAGAGAGCATGTCTGCAGGAGCAGAAGTTGAATTTCGGACCTGGTGAAAGTCTTGCTTGAATACAAACTGGGGACACTCAATCCCTTCACAGTGTTTTGAGTGCTCCTATCTGCTGTGGGATGTTCTGTATGGCAAATGTGTTGCTCTGATTGGTCAATAAATAAAACACTGATTGGCCAGTGGCTAGGCAGGAAGTATAGGCGGACTAACAGAGAGGAGAAAAGAAAGAACAGGAAGGCAGAAGGAGTCACTGCCAGCCGCCACCAGGACAAAGAGCATGTGAAGATGCCGGTAAGCTACAAGCCATGTGGCAGGGTATAGATTTGTTTAAGATATAAGAACAGTTAGCAAGAAGCCTGCCACGACCATATAGTTTGTAGGCAATGTGAGTCTCTGTGTTTACTTGGTTGGGTCTGAGGGGCTGTGGGACAGGCGGGTGACAGAGATTTGTCCTGACTGTGGGCAAGGCAGGAAAACTCTAGCTACACCTATCTAAATTCTATTTTTCTAGTGGATATAATGAGAACTTCATATATATCAGCTGCTGATGACAAGAGAGATGTTTATATCTTCTCATCCCCATAATTACTTACATACAATTTCCAATTCTTTTTCAGCCCCAACTGAAAGGAATTTGTAGAGAAAATAAATGAGTTAAGTAGGCAGGAACCCAGTCACATTCAGAATGATAGTGAACCCGAATTTTGGCAAAGTGTGCCACTTCTGTTTACATAGACTCTTTGCAAAGTGGAAAATAAACTCCAGATCCCACCATTAAGAATGCCTTTGGGCTAATTACTCTATCTTAATAAATGGCGTTGGCAGAATTTCTGTTGTCTATCAGAGTGTAGAAGAGCACACAATCTAATTTCTCTGACTTTCCTTTATAATAACTTGATAATTAGATGCCTCCTCCTCTAGGGTCCTGTCAGGACCCTGGATAGAGGTGAACAGACATGAAAATCAACTGGAAAGAAAATCCAACCTCCCACATCCTGCATGTCCACATCTGGTTTTGTTGTTGTTGTTGTTGTTGTTTGTTTTTCGAGACAGGGTTTCTCTGTGTAGCTTTGCGCCTTTCCTGGAACTCACTTGGTAGTCCAGGCTGGCCTCGAACTCACAGAGATCCGCCTGGCTCTGCCTCCCGAGTGCTGGGATTAAAGGCGTGCGCCACCACTGCCCGGCACATCTGCATTGAAAGCTTCCCAGTTAAGATGCCAGCTCTCACTGACAGGTAAGGCTCCAAGGCACTGCATCCCAGCAGAATTTGACCATGGACTTTTCCATCCTTGTACACTGCCTTAAAAAACCCCACCTTTCTTAATTTGGACTAGTCAAACACTCAGACTTCCATCTTTACCCCCAAGAAAAAGAAAGCAGAATGGATCACTTTTGATTTCCCAGTATCTTGGAGTTCTTTTCTCACCACCAGGTGGCAGCCGCGCGCCAAAAAGCCACACCACGGCCCGCGCATCCTCAAGGATTGTTCTGCCATCCTGTCTGAAATCATGGCAAATGACTGGAGAACTTCTAAGAGAAGAACGATAAATCGTGCTGATTAAGTCCTGGAGTGGGGGCAGAGGCCGTCCTGGATGGTCCGATGTGCATCAGCACAAAAAGTGACAGTAATTGGGGTCCCATACTGAGAAGCTTTCAGAGTCAGGAAGTGCAACCAGGGCACCAGCTCTCATTAACCAAGTCCTCAGCAGCGCTGTCTCTGCCAAATGCAGACTCTGAGACAGCTGAAATGAACCTTCGTGTTTAGCCAACTCCTTAGCTGATTCTTTCTGTCAAAATTTGAGAAAAGGTATGGAAGGCTTCACTCCTGTCTTTCCAGGCTGAAAACCAGAGCTGAAGGGCCCATGGTGGTTCCAGGGGACATGGAGATAAAAGTCGCCACCTTATCAAAGCTCTTTCCTACTCCGTTTCACTCTCTGCGGGAGTATAAAATTCATAAGCACTTAAGCCCTGAGAATGTTTAAAGACGATCATTGTTTTCTGTGTACCGAGGGTCTAAAACGTTGAGCCACAATTAGCACTGATTTTAAACGGAATCTTAGAAGTTTCCTATTGATGAACTCCACCACGATGGAGACCACAGTGATCTTGTACATCAGCAGGACTTTCATGTGAGTCTGCCTCTAAAGCTGCGTTTTACGATACAAAGTCAATTTATTAGACTTCAAATTTGTGTCATAAAATGATGCACTCCCAAGATTTTTTTCCTGTCATTTATCTTTCAATAGCAATGTTATACTTATTGCCAGAAAGTTCTTACTTACACCAAATAATTTCCACAGGTGGGCTTAAATTAACTGCTATTCAAAAGGAGATGAAAACCGAAACAATGCAGAACACCATGTTGTTTACTTGTTTTCTGAAATAGCTTGGCTTTTCCATCTGCAAATAAATTTAAAGCAAATATTCTGGATCATTCTTGAATTATAAAACACATTAAAATGACTTGTATTTAGTTTATATGTTATTTAATGTTATCATTGTTGTATAGCAAATAGGTTGAGAATGATTTCATCCAATATTTTTAAATGGTTTTCACCATACTTTCATTAAAAGTGCTCTGAAATTGTACCCTGTGTACTCACTGGGTTTGGTGACTCCTCAGACAGTACTTACACTTGACACTCAGGAGCTGTGATATGGGAAAGGAAAGAGAGCTGATCCTGTTTCTAGAAAACATTCTTTGGAGTTAGTAAAGTTTAAATAAAGAGGACAGACATATCCATAGAAATAGGAAATACAGTTCCGACCTGAGTAAACTTTTTCAATGGAGTGAAGCAGAGTGGGAACTGAGAGGGCTTTTCTTTGAATTATATGAAGCATGAAATAAAGAGAAGAGACTTGGAAAATAAAGCACAGAGGAATTCTGGGAGCAAACCAACTCTGATACGGTTATAGCACAAAGGCTTTTCTAAAAATGATAGGAAATTATTTTAGAGAGATAGACACAATCAAGGACATTTGTCAGCATGACCTCTCTTTGTTTTGTGCATTTGATAAACAAAACATAAGAGCAATAACACTTTTGAAATACTGTCTGATCCTCCCAGGTAACTACTTCCAAGAATAGCTACCTCTTGCCAACCATCCCTTATAACTATTTATCTGCAACTAGTCACTAGGACCACAACTATCCAGCTGCAGTTATCACTACCACCACTCAACTGCTAACTGTTACTGGGAAAGAAAGACTTTCACCTTTCAAGGAAGATAGCACATGCCCCACCAATAGGTAAATCAAAGGGGCAGCATGACTGGTACAGTGTGGGTGATACCAATGGCAGGCACCTTGGCAGCCTGGAAGCCAATGGAAGGATCCTCTCCATTGGGGTGGGTTCTCAGGTGAACACTGAAGACCAATGAGGTCTTCAACAAGAAGATTAAGAGAATGGATGTCCTATCCAAGAATAAAATGATCAACAGCACAGAGATAAGTTGCACAAACTGGAAATGACTTGTAAGCAGGGCATGATTCTTATTTCACTAAGAAAACAAAAGCGTGCATGAGAAATTCTCAAGCTTTTACTACAAATTCTCCCTCCAAGACACCTGCGTGCTTTGTTTCCCACCATTCTGAATTTGAACTTTCTCTGGTATAACCCAGATTCAATCTCTCCGTTTATAAATGGTATCGGTTCCCTCTGCTCAAAGACTTGTCCCTGCAGCTGACCCAGACCTCTTTCTTTCCTCATTCTTGCCCTGGTGAAATCACTTTCCTTCCTGGATCTTTCTTAGTAGATGAGCATATCAAAATACCTTTTATCTTAAAAAAACAAAAACAAAAATGAATCAGCTAACAACAATAGCAAAAGCAACTTCATTTGCTCTAAATCCCATACCAGATAGGGCATATATCTTTGCTTTAAAAAAAAAAACCACAAATGTGAATATTAGCCACATCAACCCAAATCTTTTAAAATTACATGATCTTCATATTGCCCAGTAGGGAGGTGCTCAGTCACTCAATTCATCAAGATCATTTGTTAGCATGATTCTTCTAGAAACACTTTTTTATTTCTTTTATGAAGCCGACTGTCTGGTCCTTAGGTGTTTTGGCTGGGCATTTAGTTTCTTAGCCTTTAAATGTGAGCAAGTGTCTGTCTCCCTGTATTTATAACTTCTCATTTACCCTAATTGATATAGTAATCTCATACAACATGATTCCACTTGCTGACAATTCCTAATGGTCGTTCCAATGCCTCTTTTTCCCTCTGGACCCCAGACTAGTATATCCATCTACTTCTTTTGAAACGGGCCTTAACTAACTGGATTCTGCTAGAGAACAAAGACAGACTGCACACAGGTAAGAACTGCATCAGTATTTATGGCTAACACTTCAGATGTTAGAACGCAATATGCTGACATCTTCAGAGCGTGCAAACAGAAGGGGAAAAGTATCAAGCCAGAATTCTGAACACAGAAAATATCTTGGAGATAAAAAATGTCTTACTCAAATTACACAGAGAAAATGCATTGTTTTTAATTGAGACAAATGAGAAAAAATAGGTATATATTATCATCAAATTTCCTTTCTACATCTGAAGTATGGATACAAATCAAATATATATATATGTATATTATATATACCATAAAACATACTGTAATTGCTAAAATATAAGATAAAAAGAAAAAGGACCTAAAAGTGATAAATCAACACAGAAGATTGAGTGAGGGCATAAAATATTCAATTAACACACAATAAGTTAATTCCAAAACATATTTTAGGTTATTTTGAGACTCAACAGCATAATACCCATGCACACATGAATGTATACATGTTTGTGATTCTGTTTTTTTTAAGTGTAGCAGGTCCTTTCTCCACACCCTTGTGCTTGACCCAAGGATCTAGGGTTCCAGAAACTCAGTGTCATGAAAGATCACCCAGTGGCCAGGGAGTTAATCGTCTCCTGTCAACGAAGATTAACAGTGTGAACATCTGTGGGAGTAAACAAAGGGAGTGATGGGCTTTACTAAGGAGCAAAACAGAGAAGTGGGGAATCAAAGGAAGGTGAGAAATTAAAAGAAGGCAATAAAGAAAGGAAAAGTTAGAGAGAGTCCCCCCTCCAGAGGGAGGGGTTCCAGGGAGGAAAAGTCATTAAACTGCATTGTCTAGGGGGTTTTATGAGACTACAGCAGAAAATAGGCAAAGGTGGTGATAATCTCTCTGAGATTAGTCAGATCTGTGGCTATGTGTGTGTGTGCTGAGCCAATGGAGGGCCCACACACTCTATGAATGTCCCCTTGCCCCAACTGGGGAGATGATGATGATTCATAGGCAGCTCATGCAGTTAGGCTGTGAAGTCTCCTCTACTAATCTCTGCTCCCAGCTTCATTAGTTACTGCCCTCAACTGTTAGTGGTTAGTGATTGGTTGCTGTTGCTATACCCTGCAGGTGTCTCCCTTGAAGTTACTTTGACTATGCTGGCTTTGTTCTCACATCTAGTGGCAAGCTTGCAACTCACATCACAACTGCTACTGATACAGCCCCAGTCATTCTTAGGTAACTCATTATCTACAATGTGGTGGAGAGGGGGGAGGCATCTCTTTCCTGCTACAGGTGGCAGCAGAAGCCATTATTACTTGCAATCCTGTCTGCTACATTTAGCTGCAATAGAAACAAGAACATGTAAAAGAGAAATAGTACCTAGCATACATTCTGGGGGTGGGGGGTGGGAGGGCAGATTTCATGGAAGCTAGCTGTTGGCCTTGCTTCTCAGAGCCTGTCCTTCTCTAATCAGGCGTACTTGGGTATGTAATGCCTACCTGCAAACTTTTTGTTTCTCCTCCCCAGAACGTCTAGGTTTTTTTTTTTGTTTTAATCCTAACCTTTCTTTTTAACTCCAGCATCTATTTTCACTACAGCATAGGTGATCAACTTGCAGTTCTTACCATGGGCCCCTTTGCCTCCCTCCCTCCAGAGAAGCCAGCTCCCGCGCCATTTACATATGAAACTTGCCAAATGTGGGCTTTGAAGAATCTTACTCTAGTGTTACTCAGATTACGATCCAGGAAGAGAGTTCGGCTTCCTTCGGGGCTGGACAATTTAGAACAGCACGTATGCTTGACTTCTACTCCCTTGGTGATTGCTTCGTCTCTATGCTTCAGGGGTGGTGAGGAGTAGAGATTAGAGTTGACACACATTGTAATAAGTGCGCACGCGTGTGTTGTGTGTGTGTGTGTGTGTGTGTGTGTGTGTGTGTGTGTGTGTGTGTGTTTTAATTGATTTTGCAAACCTTATTGCAAAATATATTAGCACTTGTTGTTGCAGGATATTTGGCACTGTGAACTCCGAGACTGTGTTATTTACTGAAAAAAAAAAATCTGTTTCTAGTTGTAGTGTGGCTCAGCCCTAGCACACACCTTTAATCCAGGAGCTTTCTACTTATTGTAAAGAGTATTAAATACAACAACATTCCATAGGTCAAGAGGTGGAGAAAGCAATCATTTGACAGGAAGTAAACATGGAGTAAGAGGTAGTCAGGGAGACTGATAGAGAGACACGCAGGAAGTAGTAGGGAGGGGCAATGAGTATGACGACATTTTGTTTTGAGATGGCATAGGAGAAAATGCCCTCTGGGATGTCTGTGAAGGAGAAAGGTCAACCAGGTGTTTTCTCTATCAGTGCACATGAAAATTCTCCTTTGCATCATTTCTTCCAGATGTTTTCCAAGAACCACCTCACATGCCCCTTACTGTCAAATGGACTATGCTTGTCTAATTGCTTATCTGTCTACATGAGAAATGAGGCCACCAGACAGCTGTTGCATATAATATCATGCTCTTCAGTATTTACTGATACAGTAAGTTGATTTCTTCCCTCTAGAAATTCCTAATAGAATTTTAACTTTTGGCTTCATTGTTATTTATGATACTATATTACCCCTGTGGTATCTGTAAATGCATGCTTCTAATTACCCTATCAAATACATCATTGATCCTCTTTGATGATGATTACAATGTATACATACTCAGAGTATATGGGAAACTGTGATCAATATATCATTTTTGTTCATGTTAAATATATAATTTAAATTTGCATAACATAAAGTGTGTAGCATCTCCCACAACATTAATGTAAGCCACACATAATGAAAGTACTTCTGGAATGTGAGTTCTTTCACTATTTGCTACCCTCCCACCTTGTACACAGCAAAAAGAATAAGAGATTCTGAGTTGAATGAGCAGACTTAAATTTCCTATATCATTTTTAAGGGTGTTTTGCATTCTTAGACGTCAATTAAGAGATTACTGAGTTCTGAGAAACAGTACCAAAAGCTCCTAAGTCCTCTGAGGAAACAGCAGATGTGGTGTCTCAATGGTGAGACTACCAAGCATGCATGAAGGGTTGGATAAAGTATAACCATCATATGCTTGCTGCCCTTGTGTGCTGTAGAGCAAAGAAGCTACCATGCTTGCTTCTCAGTCAAACAAATGGTTGAGTCTTTCAGTGTGACTTAAGAAACCTATTCAACGGCACAGTGTCCTGAAATGTAGTTTAAGACATGTTTGCATACTTGGTCCCCAAGTAGCTGCACTGTTTGGATAGGGTGTAGAAGCTTCTGAACTCTGGCCCTAGCTGGGGATATAGGAACAGAGTGTTGAGGTTTAATGGCTATCATCCAGCCTGTGTCTGGTGAACTCTCTGCTTCCTGATTTACCAAGATGTGACAAGTTCATTGCCAGCTCTCACCACAGATTCAGCCACCAGCTGCCATGCATTCATCACAAGGGACCAAGTCTCCTCAACCATGACCCCTGCTCCCTTTAGTTGTTTATGTCAGACATTCTGTCCTAACCAGCAGAGGAATGGGTTGTGTGTATATATATATATATATATATATATATATATATATATATATATATGTATATATTCATATTCTAGTCTCCATGTCCATTTGTCTTCTAGTAACAAGATAAGAATATGAAAAATGTACTGCTGGGAATAGAAAACGGAATGATCCTTTTTCTTTCCAGTGACAAAATCAGCTGAGTCAAAACTTTAGGTCTTTAACTTTTTTTTTTTTTTGAAGCACTGTCTATTCTTCCTATGGTCACAGACTTAATATCAGTCTGGCTAGGTTAAATTTTCTGTCATCCACACTGTAAAGAACAAGGAACCCCGTGTTTTACAAATAAAAGAAATGCATTAGGAATTTTTTCCTAAAGCCTTAGTGTCCACTTGCCACTCATATCTTCTCTAGCTGAGTCATGAATTTCTGCCTTCTGATTCCGCCCACTTCCATGTTACTGTAGAAAAGCAATTCAGAGTCTCTTACTGTTTCAAGCCACAGTCATAAATATAACTGGTCTCACAGTTTCCTTGTTTGTAATATGAAGTCAGGCTTCCTTTTTAAATTGAATATAGCAAAGTGGGTAACTAAAAGGTTCGCTTTAAAGTGAATGAAATATATTCTGCTCAGGTGAGTTCAGAAGAGAAAAGCCTGCCTATCTCTTCTTGGAGCTTAGATCCCATTGGACAGTAAAAGAAAAAGCACTAAAAAGAAAAATACAGCCATTAATCCTTAACACACATGAGTGTGTTAAATATGGTGGAAGCTCAGAGATAGTAGGAAGAGAGGAATGTCTCTTCCTGTATTAACAAACTCTTTTATCTTTCCCTTCAATTATTTAGAAGATTATGCACCAAACAGTAGTGGTATTTGCGCTACCCCATGACCTTGGACTATACAGCCCAAAGGGGCAGTGAAAATACCACTACACAGAACAGTAAACATTTTTTTTTTGCCACTACTTCACTACTTCACTATTTTATTTTATTTTATTTTATTTTGTGGTTAGTCATTTTTTAAATTTTCTTTTTCTTTCTTTCTTTTCTTTTTTTTTTTGAGACAGAGTTTTTCTGTGTAGCTTTGGAGCCTATCCTGAAACTCACTCTGTAGGCTGGCCTCGAATTCACAGTGATCCTCCTGCCTCTGCCTCCCGAGTCCTGGGATTAAAGGCATGTGCCACTACCACCTGGTATTAAGAAATTTTTTATTCATTTTACATACCAACCACAGATCCCCTCTCATCCCTCCTCCCACTTCTCCCCCAGCTTTTCCCCCATCCCACCCTCATCCCCTCCTCTGATAAGATAAGGCCTCCCATAGGGATTCAGCAAAGCCTGGTACATCCAGTTGAGGCAGGACCAAGCCCCTCCCCCTGCATCAAGGCTGTGCAAGGTGTCCCACCATAGGTAATAGGCTCCAAAAAGCCAGCTCATGCGCCAGGGATGGATCCTATTCCCACTACCAGGGGCCCCTTAAACAGACCAAGCTACACAACTGTCTCACTTGTAGAGTGCCTAGTCCAGTCGCATGCAGGCTCCACAGCTGTCAGTCCAAAGTTCATGAATTCCCACTAGCTTGGTGTAGGTTTCCACATCATGATCTTGATGCCCCTTGTTCATAGAATGGACTCTCTCTTCTTCCACTGGACTCCTGGAGCTCGGCCTGGTACTTGGCTGTGGATCTCTGCATCTGTTTCCATCAGTTACTGGTTGAAGGCTCTACGATGACAGTTAGGGTAATCACCCATCTGATTACCCAGCTCAGGCCAGCTCAGGCACCCTCTCCACTATTGCTAGTAGTCTAAGCTGGGGTCACCCTTGTGGATCATGTCGTGTCTATCATTTTTTTCTGAAGGAGTAAGAGTCAGAGCACCCCAGATCTTCATTTTCAGCAAGTTCAGAAGTGAACCTCACTTAGAGGCACACAAGATAAAGCAGTGAAGTCCACGTCCAGCCTGAGTTGTTAGCACTCCCTGCTTTTTCTCCCTGCAAACACTAGGGAGATATTGTACCCCAGTCACCCACCGTCTGTGGTAAGCTCAAGGAGGACCATTCAGGACATCTCAGTAGCTGCCTCTTCCTGGTGAGGGACGATCAGCTAGAAAAGTTGATTTTACAGGTTTATTTTGCAGAAAGTGTTTGGGAAAGGCAGTGGGGACAGGAATTCTGCACAGTGTTTTAGAAGCATGAGAGATTTAGTCTACCATTTTTGGCTTCCAGATCCTTCCATGTATATCTTAAAATTATGCCAAGATTTTTCTTGTATTTCTTGCTACTCAGTGTCTATGTTTATTAGAGTTCGTATTAAGAAAGCTAGATATTTAGATCTAAATGGAGCTGTCACATTGGACACAGAAACTCTACTGAGTTCGCTTACCCATATGAAAAATAAAATCACTCTAATCCAAAATCCTTATTACCATCCTTATTTAAGAACTCACAACATCCATTTCTATATACATTCCTAGGCACCTTAAATTGTGGAATTATGTGAAATATTTTCCCTTCGTTTTTCACTTTATTACCTAAGTGGAACTGGGTTTTTAAAGGCCCACTTAAGCAATGAGCAATAATGGGAGTTTTATTTCTCAAGGAAGCACAAGCTATTTCATCGAGGCAGGGACAAGGCAAAGCACATCAAAGAGACCCATCAGTTCAGGTTGTCAGTGGCTCCAAACCATGTGAGAGTTCCTTGTTTCATGCATCAAAACCTCACTGTTACTTCATCAGAGTTTTTTCACTAAAAAGACTTGGAAGGTTTATCAAGCCAAAGATTTATGTAATTCAGTGACTCAAAAATTAAAAAAACCAAAACACCACCTCCTCCAAAAAAACCAAAAACAAAGAAACAAAAAACCCAGTGTTCCTCTTTAACTTTCAGTGATCTCTGGCCAACGGCTACCCTCAGTAACTTTCTTTAATTGCTGTCCAAGGAAAGATGATAACTTTGCTGTGTGTCCTGATTAAGCCTTTGCTTTTTACAATGTGAACATGTTTCATAAACTTTAACTTACCACCATGTGGTGGCATGGGAATGGGTTAAATGGACCTCTCCAAAAGGCTGCTGTTGAAGACTTTGTCCCAAGGATGGTAGAATTAGGAAATAGTAGGATCATAACAGGCATGACCTCGTCACAGGTCATTAAGTTAGCTGTGTGGATGATCTAGAGCACCATTACTCTCCAGCCCTCATGTCATACATACATCCACTGCTGTGATACTCATCAGTGCCGAGCCAATGCTCGACCCCTGAACTAAATCTTCATAACTGCATGTTAGATGAGCACCATTACCTTATTAAGATAGCTTGCCTAGGGTGTTTTATGATAACATGAAAAATGGACTAACACACATCAAGATGAACTATTCTACCCTACCGTCTCACACCTTTCATCCCTTTTAGGTACTCTATCCCCAGGTCCATTCCTCCAAGTGACAGACTTGACCACTAAGAGTTTCCTCTTCATTTCTCTATCCTGGAAGTCTCGGTATGCTTATGTTGCCTCATTTCAACCCACATTCAGACAACAAACATTTCCTCTAGGCTCTTTTGTCTAGAACCCAACTTTTGCTGCTGATTTTTTTTTTAGATAACTTTGCTGATAACTGACAATAACCAAGTTACCTAACATAATGGAAAGACAACTTATTGATAGAAAAGTATGTAGCCTGCAACATCAAAAGAAATAAAAATATCAAATCTAAAATAATAAAAAGAAATCAGATTAGTTTCAGGTACATTAATAGCAGAGATTGGTTAAGGGGGTCATGGATTCATCACTTTGTTGATGAGGTATAGACTTGTGCCCATAATTTCCCCCAAAATTAAACAAAATAGGAAAAGAGCAAGGCCCATTCCATCCATCAGGAAGGGTTGATGAGAAGATTATATACATTACTACAAGCATACCCATAAGCCTGCCCACTACAAATAAAAATGACCAAGAAATTTTACTCATTTACATAGCAGCTATGTAAGTGAAATTGGAGTACAAATAACTTAAATAGTAAATGTTTTTATTTCTCTGGATTATCTAGAGGAGCAGGACTGATAGAATGAATCTGTATGTAGATATAGAAAAGGGATTTATTAGAGTGGCTTACAGGCTGTGGTCCAGCTAGTCCAATAATGGCTGTCTACCAATGGAAAGTCCAAAAGCCCAGAAGTTGTTCCATTCTCCAGACTGGATATCTCAGCTGGTCTTCAGTATACACTGGAATCCCTAAAAAGCAGGCTCTAATGCCAGTGAAAGAATGGATTTACTAGCAAGAGTGAAGGTAAGCAAGGAAAGAGAGAGAGCTTCCTTCTTCCATGTCCTTTATATAGGCCACCACCAGAAGCTGTGGCCCAGATTAAAGACAGATCATCCTACTTTAAAAGATCCAGATCAAAGGTGGGTCTTTCCACTTCAAATTATTTAATTAAGAACAAAAACAAAAACAAAAACCTCACAGATGTGCCTAGCTCCCTGGGTTTCAGTTAATTCCAGTTGGAGTCAAGTTGACAGCCAAGAATAGTCATAGCTGAAACTCATACTTAAGGTGCCTTAATGCATAGGGTGAATGCATTCTACCACTGAAATTGGTCAACCTAGCTAAAGGCATTTGTCAACAGAACTGTTAGGCCAGTGCTGGGGAGGCTAGCCCGCCAGATGCTATAGCTATTTTACAGTGCAATACATTACTGATAGTTCCATCAACAAACCACAAGCCCTGTTGAATTTCTAGGTTGGTGATTTCTTAAGTATGTCCATCAGAAAGAGATGGCAGGCTGCAACACCAACAGCTATAGAAGCTGTTTTAATCTGCCTCCAACTTCTCTCGTGCTGTGCATTTTAGTTGGTTGTTTCGGTATGATCATTAGATTTTTCTGTCATCGACTTTTTGTGTACAGGAATTTTTCCTACACAGAAAGAGAGCCCTGGCCACTCAAGGAACATATTTTCAACCTTGAAAACATTTCTCTCACGCAGAGCCACATCTTCCTACAGTCATCCACTGTTGATAAATGGACCCCTCTAGGAAGTGCCTACACATCTTCCTACAGTCACCCACTGTAGGAAGTGCCTAGAGGAACTATCCTACAGGTGTCCCACTTAGAAAGCCGATTAGAGACAGAGCTTTGGGTTGCCCTCACGTTACAGCCAGGGCATTGTGTGACATATGACGTGGCCTTCCCAAGGGTTCTTCTCTTCGGGTCATTTAGATTAACCTGCACAAAGTGAACCCTTTCTTTGAGTCATCTGGTTGGAAGCTTTAGGGAAACAGACCTGAACTTGAACTATTCTCATCCACTAGATGGCAAAATGAAGTGCACTGCTTGGCTGCAGAAGCTTTTTCATCCTTGTGTTACACACCTTGAGATGATTTTCAAATTTCAACAAGATGCCCACCATAGGTGGTGGTCTGAATAAGAATGGCCCCCATAGGCTGATATATTTGAATGTTTGGTTCCTAGTTAGTGGAATTGTTTGGGAAGAATTAGGAGCTTGTTGAAGGAGGCATGGACTCACCCTCTGAAACTATAAACAAACCCCCAATTAAATGGCCTTATTTGATAAGTTGCTTTGGTCATGGTGTCTCTTCACAGCAATAAAAAAGTAACTAGTGAACCATATTTAATATGATGGGACTTTATTGATACAGTAAAAATTCTTCCATTCTTCCATTGTGTGTCTTCATTCCTTTTTTTGTGTTTCTTTCTGCTGTTGTTCATTGTGTGCCCTGGATCTTTGGCACAAATGAATTGCAAGTTCATTGTCTTAGCAACTCTTTATGCTGTGGCATTATTTCTCCATCTCAACATGGCAGAGACAGTTTGTGACAATGTTCCCACTTCATCCTGTTCCTCTACTGCCTCAACTCTGCAGTTTACTTGACATTACCACATCAATAGTTTCCGTTGGCTGACTGCCTTTTTTAGCCACTTTAGACACATCCTCGTTCATCCCAACTGCATTTAAAAATTAACCCTTAATTTTATGTGTGTGGGTATATTGTTTTCATGTGTATTGCATGTGAGCAGTGCCTGTGGAGGTCAAAAAAGGGCACTGAATCCTCTGGGACTAGAGTTACAAGAGTTGTGACACATTACGACATTGCTGGGAATCAAAGGCAGGTCCTCTGCAGTCCCCACTTCATTTTTATCAGCCCTCCAAATTTATTTTGGCCCTCAGTTCCAAACTACCAGCTGATAAGATTAACATGTATCTAACTAGTTATTCTCCCTCTTGCTTCTTGTAGCAACACCAGCTCCTCTCAGATGTAATATGGGAGTCTTGGAAGCCATTCAGGGAGTCAATGAGACAAAAAACATAACGCTTGAGTATTATTTAGCTTTTGAATGCCATTTATTTATAGTAACATATAGTAGAGTTTTCTATATTGAACAGAGAAACAAATATGAGAATCAGCTTGCCTTATGTTTATCCATATATTCATAAATTGGTGAAAAAAATTGAAAGATGGTATTCTTCTTGCCAGATGTCTTTATTTCTACATATAGTTGTTTATAATAAGCATGTTAATATGTTTATTATTTTTTAAATGAAAGAATAAATGATTTAAAATTCTCAAAGCCTTTGTGGAGGCTTATAAAAGTTAATATGTAAGAAAGCCCTGTAGTATTATTAATTATTAATATTTTAATATTATTATATACATTTAATACATATATATAATTTAATATTATTAAAATTATTAATGACTCTAAAGCTGGCCATAGACCAAAAAACTTGAAAATTGCTATTCTGCAATAGGAGTCAAACCGTGACTATTTCAAGATGATGATGGGTCTGGTGAATCTAACCCTGGACAGCAATTCCCACATGAATGGGACATGGGACTGTGGAGCTCAGGGTGTAGATGCTCAAGGAAGCTTCAGGTGGGGTTTTGTGAGGTTTTTTTCTTGTTTGTTTGTTTGTTTTTCAAGATGGGGTTTCTCTGTGTAGTTTTGGTGCCTGTCCTGGATCTTGCTCTGTAGACCAGGCTGGTCTAGAACTCACAGAGATCCTCCTGGCTCTCCCTCCCAAGTTCTGGGATTAAAGGCATGCGCCACCACCGCCTGGCTGTTCTGTGAGGTTTTTGCATGTGCAGTAGGAGTAGCTCAAGGTATGTGTCCAGAGGAAGAGGAGAGGTACTGCCCTCTCTCAAAGAACTGCAGCTTGAAATGATTCCTATTAAAAGAAGAATTTGTAAAGAATGCAAAAATGAGAAATTCAAAGACAGAGAGCAAGAGAAGAGGAAAGTACCACACAAACCAAGAGAGTGATGTTTTCAGTGGCAATTGATAAGGGGTATCAAATATTTAGAAAATATCATGTTGCAACAAAGGGCTCTGTTGATCTCAGAGAGACCCCAGGGCTGTATGAGACAGGCTGGTTCAGCGTGCAGTAGAAAATGAAAAGATTGAGACAGTTGCTATTTCATGGTGTTTATGAGAAACAGCAAAGGAGATAATATGATAACCGGGATGGAGGTGAGCAAAGGGTGTGAGAGAGTCTTGTAAAAGACAGAATATTAATATTGATCTCACAAAGAATTGTCCTTACAGGTCTGGCTTTCTTGTAAAATTACAAATATGTAGAGTTGAATAATACATTTCTATATATATTCTTAGCAGTTGTTACATGAAAACTCACAGGAACTTCTTACATATATAATTAATTCACCAATAACCTGTTTTAGTGTTTATTAATCTAGAACAGCACTTATAGTGTCTTATTAAAATGGGCATAAAGGACTAGCTACGTATGTTAATAAGGTCAAGGAACATTGAAATCACATGATAAGAAAACATCACAGAAATTTTATTAAAAATGTTGGTCATTTTTAATCCACAGAAGAGTGTAAGTTAGGTGTTTCCCTGTTGTGGGATAATCTTTTTGTACACCGTGAAGATATGTCTTTGTCAGGGCACCTTCTGATTGGTGCCACGTGGCAGAATGTAGATTAAAAATATGTGTAAGTTAATTAAGTTATAAGAGGTAGTTGGAAACATGCCTAAGCTAAAGGCCAAGTTTTCATAATTGATAATAAGTTTCCGTGTCATTATTTGGGAACTGGCAATCCAAAGATAGTCAGACGAGAAAGCTTGCTACATTTTCTATTAGAAGGGTGAGTGGTGAACTAACCATTTTATTTTCAAGGTTCTGGAAGCCAATAAAGCAGAGGAGAATCACAGCCTATGAGAATTCCAAGGAAGTAACTTGTTTTTCACAGTTAAGATGCACTCAATTCATTTGCCTGTGTGCACTGTGTCAAAAATCCTAAGTCTAAAGTGCATGATCTGTTAAATATCTATGAAGCATTCATGAAGTAAAATCATTGGAGAAAATCCTATCTTCTCAAGGAAAAGGAGACGAGTCTAATTTAAAAGTATGCTGATTGAAATTTAAATGTCTAATTCATAAGTCCTCAGTTATTCTCATGAGGTTACTCAAACATCTGTGAATAGGAAAAATTCACATTCCAAACACAAAACACATAGGATCCTGTATAGGCTTGCAATAAAGCCAAATTATTCACAACTGAGAAAATAGCAGCATGCTAATGATCATTTGTTTTATCCATTTATGAGATGGATGGTTAGCAAAGTGAATATTCATTACCATAATCTTTCATTTAAGAGCCATGTTTCATCCAAACCAGCAACTTATTTTAAATGGGGAAGAGCCGATCATGAGTCTATAAACTTGTTAGTAATGGTATCTAGCTGTTTGCTAATGACAACTACTTGAGATAGGTAAACTATTCTTCCAAAGTATAGATACAAACAGCACAGAAATCAAACTTTAACCTGTTTATGGTGAACATCTCTGCATTCATTATTGCCCATTAACTCCGTGTGGATATTTATGGGGGGAGGGGCTGTTGCCACTGTGCTCCCTGGCCCTCTAGAGTGGCAATCAGAAGCCCTATCTTCTCTAGCAGATAGAACAGAAGAGCAACTGAACATAGCAATAAGAAACTTCTGCTGGGCCTTCTATGTAGAAATGAGTCCCAGAAGCCAATCATGCAGGAGGTGGGACCATGGGCATCATCAGCTGGACTTTCTAACACAGTGGGTCAGTGCTGCCAGCAATGTCAGTCTGTTTCCTCAACAGTCCCATTCTACATTATACTTTGAAGTTCTGCTGCTAAAGACTTACTCTTGTGAATTTTTTCCTATTTCTTTTCCAGGCATCCCAGTGAAGCTATAGCCACCTGATATGCTTAGGTTCATCAATAATCTGAATAAACTAGCTATTGTTTGTAACTCAGGGAGCTGACTGATAACTCAGTAAATGAAAAAAAAAATGAAATAAATTAAGCTCTGAAGGCTTCTTTGAGATAGTAAAATACTTACTAAAAAAAAAAAAATTCATGAGAGTTCCCTGTATGGGACATTTAATTTTGAAAGGTTAATGAACCTAAGCTGTAGACATGCAGGGAGGGCCTGGCCTGAAAAGCTTTGGGTTTGCACCTCACCATCACCATGACTGACTGTCTATAGAGACAAACCATAACCTTTTGATACTCAGTTTATCACCTATGATAGATGATAATGCTGCTCAATGGTTATAAGGATTTAAAAGAAACCATTTATGCAATACCAGTGTGAAGCTTTATACTTCAAATTGCCTAACAAATAGCTTTTTGCTGAGCTATTGTTGGTGCCATGTAATTTGAAGAATTTTCAGTTACAAGAAATATAATCCACTCCTGCAACTTCAAGCAGAAAGAGATCTATTTGGGAGATTTAAAGCACATTCTGAATGTTTGAGCTGAGGAAATCAAATGTAGAAAATTCTGGAAGCAATCCATGGGATATGCTAACAAAGAAGCTTCCTTGGTTCTGTCCAGGAAAGCAGAGAATCAGGGTGCTTTGGGGGTGCCAGGAATCTGCTTCTACCTTTTCCTACCTCACTGTGCTCAGGGAGCCCCCTGCTGAGTCAGTAGATCTTTATTCTAATTTCTGTCACCATACTTTATCTTGTTTCAATTTTAATCTTATGTAAACAGACTATTCAATGTTATTTTGTTAAATCTAAGCATGATAATATGTGTGGAACTAAAATAATTTTCTTGGCTTAGTAAGTGGTAATAGCAGCCCTCAATAATATTAACATCTCAAGTCCCATAAACAATGGGTGTGTTACAATACATGGCGAGGTAGAATTCATTCGTGTTATTAATCAGCTAACCTTAAAAAAGAGAGTGTCTTCTGGATGATCCAGGTGAATTCAACTGTAACCATGAGAAACATTAAGTGGGAGCTTAGTGCAGACAATAGATAAGACGTTGTGAAAGGAAGGATCCTGGCCACTTTTCCAAGGCAAACAGGTCTAGGAAGCAAGGGATAAGTACCAAATGCAGCAATGTGAAGGGACTGTCCTCCAGATGCAGGAAAACACGAGGAAACACGTGCTTTCTGAGAGTCACTAGGAAGGAACAGAGCCCAGACGACACTGGGAGTTTAATCTTACATTGGACTTCTGACCTACAGATGCTTAAGACAATGTGCTTACGTTGTTTTAAACCATGAAGGTTTTGGTTGTTTGTAGTGGAGTAGTGTTTCTCAACATCTTGATTTTTAAAAAAATTTATTTTGCCAGGTAGTTCATGTTGTGAGTACATCCTTCATGTTGTATCAAGTTTAATAGCAAACCTGGGTTATGCTTGCTAAAGGTGTTAGCATAATCTCTCTTTTTAAAAAAAATATTTATTTGTTTACATCATGACTGCTATTTCCCCTCCATCCTGTCCTCTCAGTCTCTCCCTCCACCTCCTCTCTGCCCCTGCCCCATCCACTCCTATGTTTCTATTCAGAAAAGGGAAGGCCTCCCATGGAAATCAACGAAGCATGGCATATCAAGTCACGGTAAGACTAAGCACCTCACTTTGTATTAAGGCTGGACAATGCAGTGGGATGTTCTGTATGGCAAATGTGTTGCTCTGATTGGTCAATAAATAAAACACTGATTGGCCAGTGGCTAGGCAGGAAGTATAGGCGGACTAACAGAGAGGAGAAAAGAAAGAACAGGAAGGCAGAAAGGTCACTGCCAGCCGCCACCAGGACAAGCAGCATGTGAAGATGCCGGTAAGCCACGAGCCATGTGGCAAGGTATAGATTTATGGAAATGGATTATTTTAAGCTATAAGAACAGTTAGCAAGAAGCCTGCCATGGCCATACAGTTTGTAAGCAATATAAGTCTCTGTGTTTACTTGGTTGGGTCTGAGTGGCTGTGGGACTGGCGGGTGACAAAGATTTGTCCTGACTGTGGGCAAGGCAGGAAAACTCTAGCTACAGGACAAGGCAACCCAGTACAAGGAATAGGGTCCCAAAGCCGGCCAAAGAGTCAGAGATAACCCCTGCTCCCACTGTTAGGAGTCCTACACGAAGTCCAAGCTATGCAGAGGCCTCGGCCAGTCCCATGCAGGCTTCCTGGTTGTTGGTTCAGTCTCTGTGAGCCCCTATGAGCCCAGGTGAGTTGATTATGTTGATATTCTTATGATGTCCTTGACCCCTCTGGCTCCTACAATCCTTCCTCCCTCTTATCAGCAAGAGTTCCCAAGCTTGGCCTAATGTTGGACTGAGGGTCTCTGCATCTGTTTCCATCAGTTGCTGGATAAAGCCTCTCTGATGACAATTAGACTAGGCAACAATCTATGAATATAAAAGAATATCGTTAGGCATCATTACATTGACATTTTTTTTTCTCCAGCCATGTTTGGTTCTATCCTAGGTCTCTGGGTCATCCAGCCAATGGGTCCTGGTGCTCCAGGAAGTATCCAGGGTGGGCTCCCTCTTGTGCCATGTGTCTTAGGTTGGACTAGTCATTGGTTGGCCATTCCCACAATCTCTGTGCCACCCTTACCCCAGCACATCCCATAGGCAGGACAGACCATAGGTCAAAGGTTATGTGACTGGGTGTGTCCCAATCCCTCCACTGATAGTCTTGCCTGGTCACAGAAGATAACTAGTTCAGGATATGTATCCCCTATTGCTAGGAATCTTAGCTGGGATCCTCCTTGTAGATTCCTGGGAGTTTCCCTTGCACCAGGTCCTGATCCTGAAATGTACCTGAGCCTGAAATGACCCCTTTCCAGTTGTCTCTTTCAGTACTCTGCCACACCACACCACTCCATCTGATTCCTCATGTTCCCATCTGCACTTTCCCTCAGTCCACACAAGAAATCTCATATTTCCCCTTCCCAGAGAGATCTAAGTTTCCCCCACTTGAGCCCTCCTTGTTATCTAGCATCTCTAGGTTTGTGGATTACAGAATAGTTATCCTTTACTTTACAGCTCACATCCACTTATAAGTGATATATACCATGTTTGTCTTTCTGGGTTTGAGTGTTTTTTTTTTCTAGTTCCATCCATTTGCCTGCAAATTTCATGATGTCATTATTTTCTACAGCTGAGTAATACTCTGTTGTGTAAATGTACCACATTTTCTATATCCATTCTTTGGTTGAGGGCCATCTAGGTTGTTTCCAGGTTCTGGCTACTACAAATAAGGCTGCTATGAACATAGTTGAACAAGTGCCCTTGTGGGATGATTGAGCTTCCTTTGGGTATATGCCCAAGAGTGGTATTGATAGGTCTGGCAGTAGATTTATTCCCAATTTTCTGAGAAGCCACCATATTGATTTCCAAAGTGGCTGTACAAGTTTGCATTCCCACCAGCAATAGAGAAGTGTTCCCCTTGCTTCACATCCTCCCCAGCATGACCTGCCATTTGTGTTCTTGATTTTAGCCATTCTGACAGATGTAAGATGTAATCTCAAATTAGTTTTGATTTGCATTACCCTGATGGCTAAGAATGTTGAACATTTTTTTGTTTCTCAACCATTTGAGATTCTTCTATTGAAATGTCTCTGTTTAGATCGGTACCCCATTTTTAAATTGGATTATTTGGTTTTATTAATGTCTAGTTTCTTGAACCATGATGAAAATAAAGTGTACTCTAGGCATTGCTAAATACCAAGGCACAACCTGACTCCCAGCCAACAAGTAGCAGTATGTGTAGCCATGCCCCTATCTTTTTAGATAGAATCCTGTTTGCAAATATGTGGATTGTTTATATAGGAGGACTATTGTTGATAAAGCTTCTCTGTGTATCTATATATGTGTTTTGATGAATGTAGCACAAAAAGAAAGGTGAAAAAGTAAAGCAAAACTGTGCTGCTACTACACACAGGAGCATGTCCTGATCTCTCAAACATATTAGCAAATGGCTTTTTAAAACAGTCTCAAAGTAGGGCACACTAAGGTACACTCTCAGAACATACATTCTGTACCTATTTATAACTGCACAGACAATGTATGGAAATCTCTGTTGCACTTCACTTTTGCAAACACTTCACCAGAGCTTCCAATTTCACTGTGGTCAATCTATTGAGTGTTTCTAACATGTTCAGAATTAAATTTGTGTGTGAATTTAGGAGGTATGTACATTTAAAGGATGTGGTTTCCCATTATGGTATAGCCATACCATACAAAGGGCCTGATCAAGTTCGTAGCTCAGTATTTTCTTTTTTACTTTAAGAATATATTTTTTTAAATCCAGATACATGCCATTTGTTGGAGAGATACATGTGTTGACTCAGTGATTGATCATAATTACCCAATATAAGAAGTTTGCTGTAATTCAGCAGGTTGGGGTAAATCTGCAATCCCTGGGAGACTGCAGGGTGTGTGTAGGCATTTACTACAAATTTTGCATCTTCAGCATTACTAAATTTCACAAAATTCTCTCCTCTGTGTGGTGAGCTTCCAGTTTGTTCTCCTAGTATCTGTGGCTGCAGATGCCTGTGGAGCAGCACATTTCCTCATGGAGCTACCATCACCCCAGGTATTTCTGTAAGAGTGTTCCCAGAAAAATTTACCTGAGGAAGGCAGGCCCACACTTAACATGGGTAGTACCAGCCCTTGGGCTGAGTCATGGACTGAATGGGAAAGAGGAAGCTAGCTGAGCACCAGGATTCATTTTTCTCTGCTTCCTGCCTGTCTTCGTTAGGGTTTCTATTGCTGTGACAAAACACCATGACCAAAAAACAAGTTGGGGAGGAAAGGGTTTATTGGGCTTACACTTCAGCACTGTTGCTTGTCACTGAAGGAAGTCAGGACAGGAACTCAAACAGGGCAGGATCCCAGGGTCAAGAGCTGATGCAGAGGCCATGGAGGGAGCTGCTTACTGGCTTGCTTCCGCTTGCTTGCCCATCCTGCTTCCTTATAGAATCCAGGACCACCAGCCCGGGGATGCTACCACTCACCACGGGCTGGGCCCTCCTCCATTGATCATTAATTGAGGAAATGCCTTACAGCTGGATCTCATGGAGGCGTTTCCTCAGCTGAGGCTCCTTCCTCTCTGATGACTCTAGCTGGTGTCAAGTCGACACACGAAACCAGCCAGTCCACTGACTATGGATGTAACGTGGTTAGTGACTTCATGACCTGTTAGCCTGCCTTCCCTGCCATTATCAACTGTGTTCCATTGAACTGGGAGGCAAAATAAACCCTCCTCCCATAAGGCGACTTTGTCAGGTATTTATCACATCAACAAGGCAAACAAATGATATAGAAAGCTGATACTGAGGAATGGGAGGAACCCTTGTGATAAAAGTGACCATGGGCCGGGCGGTGGTGGCACACGCCTTTAATCCCAGCACTCGGGAGGCAGAGCCAGGTGGATCTCTGTGAGTTCGAGGCCAGCCTGGTCTCCAAAGCGAGTTCCAGGAAAGGCGCAAAGCTACACAGAGAAACCCTGTCTCGAAAAAAAAAAAAACCAAAAAAAAAAAAAAAAAGTGACCATGGGAAGTCTTTGATCATCAAACCAGTTTGCAGGAGGAATATGGACCCGTGTGGAGCCCTGACTCAGCTGCTTCCTCCATACTTTACTTGTCTGTGACTTTAAGCTCCCTCTCTCTCCTTTTCCTGCCAAATGTACTTTTTTCCCCACATCTCTCTTCTACTTGTTTTCTCTTACTATAGACATCGATAAGAGTGATGGTTAACAACAGTGGCACAGCCTGAATGATATCCCTGCCTTGAAATTTCCCCTAAGTAAATTAATCCAAGATTTTTTAATGCAACCACACTCACGTTTCTAGGACACGGGAAGAATGCATCCAGTAAAGCTGAAGGCACCAAGTGGAGCTGTCCCAAGAAAGCTGTCACATGTGCTATAGGCTGCAGAGCTGGAAGGACAGGGCTTCCTAAGGTCTTTGACGAGCAGGTAATTACATCACAAGCCCATATGCAAGGCATGGAGATACAGGGTGTGGTGTTGGCCTGTTGGGATTCAGTCATGCTTAATTTGATCTGACCTTTTCTTGTCATGTTCCCATTCTTCCCTTTTGAAATGTCAATGCTTATTCTGCATCACTGTATACCAGAAATAGATAATTTGGTTTTTTACTTTGTTGTCTAGGTGCTCATGGTTAAAAATCTATCGTGAGTCTCAAGGAAACTGAGATTTCGCACTCCTGAATTGTTGAGACCGTTAATGGATATGGGAAACTACTAGAGATGCGCTAAATACATTTTACATTGTGGGGTGAAAATGAGACTTTAGGGTAATGGGGTCAAAGTTACGACTTGGAGTGATGTGTTTGGGTGTCAAACTGGCAAAGAGTAACATTGTCATAGTTAATCTTCATTGTCAGCTTGAATGGATTTAGAGTCAACTCAGCAGCAAACCTGAGTGTGACTAAGACCGTGTTTCAGTATAGTTTACCTGAGAAGAGAGGACCACTCCGAATGTGGGCAGCAGCATCCCATGGACTAAGGTCATACAATGAGAAAAAAGAAGAAAGCGGGACACTCAAGGTCCTCTCTCTGCTTGCTGTCAGTTGATACACTGTGACAAGTCACACAAGCCTTTACCACCACACTTTCCTTTCCATGATGGAGGCTCTGAAACAAAACCCTCCTCCTGAAGTCGCTGTGGTATTCTGTCATTGCACGAAAAGTAACTGCTTCACCTAGGATAAGTCTTGAAGTTTTCCTGGGTAACAATATGAAATGAATCACTGCTTTTTAATTCTGACATAATGTGGCATTGTGTAGGATACAAGATTTTAACTTACCAACGAGCACTACGTAGTCTATACTTATAGGGTTGTTATGGAAAAATGCATATTTTGTATTCAGACTATGTATTTGCTAGTATTTGACACACCAATGTAGCTGTAACTTACCAAAATATTTTTTTCAGAGGTTGTGCCATATTACATTCCCACCAATGATTGTAAGAGTTCAGTGACTCCATCTTCTTGTTAATGTTAGTTATTTTCTTGATAATATAACAATAACAAGCAAGCCAACAATAAATAAGCAAATCACTTAATAAAAATAGGCAAAGGATTTAAACAAGTAGTTCTTCACAGAATATATAATAAATAACTAACAAGTTCCTGAAAAGGTGATCAACATTATTAGTAGTTATGAAAATATAATTCAAAACACAAGATTTCACTTGTAGTTCTCTTGAACTTCACTAAAATACCCTGTAATAAAAAAAATATATTAAGCTGTATTTTGAGGAAATCCATTGTTTAGTCTAGGACAACTAACATTACAGAGGATGAGAACCATAGCAACCTGTGGACACCTGTGAGGCATGATGAAGACCATATTGACTTGTGGTCACCTGTGAAACATGATGAGCGCCTTAGTAACCTGTGGTCACCACCTGTGAGGCATGATGAGGACCATAGCAACCTGTGGACACCTGTGAGGCATGATGGCCTGTTTCTTGGCAGTCACAGATAGCCATGTTTCACTTGCACAGTTTACCACTGGCTCTGCTTCTTTCTTTGCATGAATTTCTATTTCAGAGCCTCTGGAAGCTATCATGGGAGTCTATTTGGTCCCTATGTTTCCTGAGTCTGTGAAACGGTTTCCATTTCAAAGGAAAGCCTCACCTCTCAGTGGTATCTCACTAGGTTGCCAGTCATTCCTTAGTTCCTTCTCCAGTCTGCTTCCATACCATAGCTTAATCATTGATCCTCAAATCCTTCCTGTTTAAAAAGAATATATATATTTCTGTAACTTTTTCTGTATGCTTTTGAGAAACACTTCTAATGTAGCCATTACACATGCATACATGTTCTTAAGGAAATACCAAGTGAAAATTTTCCGAATCAGAAGGAGTGACCTACTTAATCTTCTCTTTGTGATCTGTCATTGGCACTATAAAATTTTACAGGTGAAAGTCTGGGGTAAAAGTAATGGCAGGTCTTTAGAACAATCACTCTGTGTGAACGCTCAGTTCTGTCTCTTCATGACAAGGCATAATTAGATCATTCTTAAGGATAAACCTATGATCATTTTTGCAAGCCAGTAAGAAAAAAATAGTCATATAATTGCTTTAAAAGAGGTCATTAAAAGTTAGAAATACATCTTTGCACATTTTTAGTTTAAAAAAACTGCACCATTTCCCATTTTGGAAGAATATGCTGAAGCATGCAGATAGATATCTGAGAATAAATTGTGAGGGATCATATAAGCAATACGGATTTTAGAAACGTATGCCATTCACTGGAATTTTGGTGTACACCTTCAATGCACATTTCTGCATATTAACAGTATTTGAATTCCTCCTTGACTGTACAGCTACATTTCAAGTACTGAGTTTTAAAAGCAGGCTTAAAACATTTCATTACAAGCAATAGTGTTTGTCTTATTCTAGGCATGTGTTTGACCGTAATTCTCATGCTAGTTAGATCTGTATAGGTTAATGAGAATTGTCTGAGTTGTAGCTTCACGTCTCTAAACACCCACGATTCTTGTGTGGTTGGAACACGCTACCTCCTCTTCACTGGAGTTTCAGTCTCTCGGTTGTTTTCTGTGTTCTGTCACTCATTGTTTCAAATCACAAGCTGGAACCTTAATCACGAGCCAAGTGTCACCTGTGAGCTAGGTTGTTGCTGGTAATCCATTCTCAATCTACCCAAATGGGCAGTCATTACTAGTATTAGATAGTCATGACCCGTATCTATGGCTCAAATATTCAAAAGATTTTAAAAAATCAGGTTGATTTATTTCTTTAGAAAGTTTTCAAAATGGCCGGACAGTGGTGCCACATACCTTTAATCCCAGCACTCGGGAAGCAGAGCCAGGTGGATCTCTGTGGGTTCGAGGCCAGCCTGGTCTATAGAGCGAGATCCAGGACAGGCATTAAAACTACACAGAGAAACCCTGTCTCAAGCAACAACAACAACAAACAAATAAATAAATAAAAAATAAGAGTTCAAAATGTAGTTTCATGGTTTTTTTTTTAAGTTCAGCATGTAGTCCTCTATTCCATATTCTGACTGCTGATGATCTGCATTTAAAGGGGCATATAAAATATTCCATGAATACTTTCATCTATATTCACCTCTAACAATGAGAAATGACTTATGCTTTTCCTGTTACTGATCTTTATTGATTTCTCTATGGCAAATGCAAATTCTTATCTCTTAATCTTTAATGTACATCTCAACATATTTCTGTTTCATTTACCCCCTTTTATAAAGGATAGCTGAAAACAGATAAGAAAAATGTGTGCATAATCTCAACAAGGGATGAGTCAGGGGACAGTCAGCTCCTTTGAAGCATATTCCATATGTATACCCCAGTTCTCCACATTATCCTCAACCCTGGTCATCCCCTGGATCTTCCAGGCTATAGCACAACTCCCACAATTTGGTTTTTCTACGTGGCTTCTGCAGTATACGGAGGGAAGCAAACATAAGCTAGTATGCCTGGTGTCATGGTATTACTAAAAGTCATCTTCAAAAGGCTTCTAAACATGTTCTCTATGAGATTTTACCACTTCACCTGAATGTTCAACTTTCTCAAAATTAGAACTGGCTAACTATAACACTATATCAATGGGGACATTAGCTGGATCCACAAATCATAGCTTCTGATGACCAGGACTCTAACCCCCTCTAAAATCAGATTTTAAACATAGGAATTTTTTTTTAAAAAAAGAATTTTAAAGGAGTTTACATACAACAAATCTGAATTTAATGTAAAAGGGTCAAAAATATCAAACTGAAAAAATAATTGATCACAGACTTTTACATCCTAAGTCAGTTATGGTTTCTAACATCCACTGAAATCTCATTATGTGTGAGATAATGTTAACTATTGGCATAATAATTTCATTCAGGCCGGGCGGTGGTGGCGCACGCCTTTAATCCCAGCACTCGGGAGGCAGAGCCAGGCGGATCTCTGTGAGTTCGAGGCCAGCCTGGACTACCAAGTGAGTTCCAGGAAAGGCGCAAAGCTACACAGAGAAACCCTGTCTCAAAAAACAAAAACAAACAAAAAAAAATTTCATTCAGTTCTTAAAAGTTGATGGAATCAACAGTATCATTATCAGCATGTTACCAGACTTAAAAAAAAAATGAAGACAAGGCCCAAGGTCATGTGGCAAGAGATAAGAGGCACTGTGACTACGAAAAGCCCCCTACTAACACAATACATTGATAACACAGACCTTCTGAGGTCTGGCTCAGCCTTCTCCACCGACTCTAGGCTCTGAGCCAGTACTCTCTTTGAGTAATTCATCTTTTTTTTTTTTTTTTTTTTTGGTTTTTCGAGACAGGGTTTCTCTGTGTAGCTTTGCGCCTTTCCTGGAACTCGCTTTGGAGACCAGGCTGGCCTCGAACTCACAGAGATCCGCCTGGCTCTGCCTCCCGAGTGCTGGGATTAAAGGCGTGCGCCACCACCGCCCGGCGAGTAATTCATCTTATTCACACATACAACCTAAATGCTCTCTCTATATCACTACCAAAGTTTAGATAACATCTACCTATTTTATCACAAAACATTGTGACATTGTTGTACTATCTGAATAACTAATGCAAAATAGCAGCTTTTGAAACATTTTTTTGAAAATGTCATGGATGTATATACTGCATCTTAATCTTATCTATCTACACTCCCTTCCTCTAAATTCCCTTTGTACCATCCCTTCTCTCTTCTAGCTTCATGTCATACACACACACACACACACACACACACACACCCCACTGAGCCAAATTATTGGTGCCATCTTGGGCATGGGCAATCTTAGTAGCCATCCCCCAAAGAAAAGTGACCCACTTTTCTTCAACAGTCATCAGCTATGGATTTGGCCTCAGGGTCTCTTCCCTTCTCCATGCTGAAATCTCCATGCTGTAATTTCTTGTTTGTTTGAGAAATACAAAATATTTTCATGAATGTATTTCTAGAATGTCAAAAAAGTTTAACCTTAAAAATTCTTAAAGTAAAATTATAAGTTTTTTTTTCAAATTATATTGGCCTTAACACAATTTTATTCAATTCTACACAAAATAGCAATGTTTGTGGAGATTAGATATATTAACAAAAAATTATAAAGCTTATTTGGAAGAATTTTATAAGGCCACAAATAAAAATGTTTTAAATGACTGGTAAAAGTGATTTTTCCGTTCATATACTTAGAGATATTATATAGCAAGAAAAATGTAAACTATGTAGAAATAACACAAAAACAGAAGAACAGAAACTGACTGGATCTTGTGAAGGTTTTGTACAGGTGGAACCACATTCCCTATGAGTCCGTCCACGCAACACCCATGTCATGTCGATAGGGGGCATTACACAGCACTGCTCCCCATCCTCTGGCTCCTGGATTCTGTGGGCTTCCTCTAGACTCATCTGATCATCTCCTGTAAGCTTTCCGGTTTTATGAGGTCCATGTGACAAGTATTGGTCTGACTTCCTTCACTTTTGGAGCCCTATTTAAAGAGTCTGTCCCTGTGCCTCTAAGTCAAAGTGTTCTCTCTACATTTTCCTGTAACAATTTCAGGGTACTGGGTCTTATCTTGGGGTCCTTGATTAATTTGCAGCTGAGCTTTACAAGGTGAAAAGTAAGGATGCGGTTTTATTTTTCTGGGTGTTGACAACCAGGTTTTCCTGAGTCATTTACTGAAGGCTGTCTTTTCTTCAATATATATCTTTAGCATCTTTGCAAAAAAAATCAAACAGGTGCAGCTACGTGGAATTATGTATATCTTCTCTGTTCTATTCCATTGGTCTGTATGTCTGTTTTGGTTCAGGTTACCACACTGTTTTTATAACTATGGCTCTGTAGTATAAGTTAAAACTTGGCATGACAAGTCTCCCTGCAGTATTCTTTTTATTTAGATTTCTCTGGTTATCTTTAGTCTTTCATTACTCCATATCTTTTTTTCCCTTCCTTTCTGTAAAGAAATGCTCTGATAGTTTGAGTAGAATTGCATTTGAATCTGGTAATAGTGGTGTATCAAAGTCTCCCGTTACTACTGCGCTGTGATTGATCAATGGTTTTAGATCTAGTAGTCTTTGTTCTATGAAATTGGTGCTCCCATGCTTGAGATGTTCTGTTTAGAATGGTAAAATCATCTTGAGGGATTGTTCCTCTATGGGTTTTAAATGGCCTCTCTTATTTCTTTGGACTCCTTCGAAGTCTACTTTGTCATATAGAAAAGTTACACATTTTTTTTTTTCTAATTTCATTTGATTGGGATATTGTCTTCTCCATCCTCTAACCCTAATGTAGTGTCTGCTGTTGATGGGGATATGTGTGGCTCCTGGAGGCAGCATAAAAGATAGATTCTGTTTTCTAATCCAGTCTGCTAGTCTGTGTCTTTTTTGGGGGGGGGAATGAGACTGTTAATATTCAAAGTTATTGTTGAAAGCTGTGTATTACTGTAATTTTGATGAATTTGTGGTATTTTCTTACAATTCTTTTTATTAACTATCCTGGTATTCTTTATTATTTCCTGTGACCTTTTGGATGTATTCACACCTCTCTCCAGACTGAAGTATTCGTTTTGATTTCCTCTGTAGAGCCTGTTGAGTGGTCATAAGTCTCTTTAGTCTTTTTTAAAAATGTCTTCTTTAATTTTAATAGGGAGTTTTATTTATTATAATAGTCTAAGTTGAAAGCTGTGATCTTTCTGAACTTGGAATACGTTTTCAGTCACTTTTGACTTCAATTTTTTTTTTATTGAACGTTCAGGTGTTATTCTGATGGGCCTGCCTTTATCAGTGACTTGAATATTCGTGCAGATTTGAGTACCCTCTCTTTACCTTATGCTTTTGATATTTTAACTGTAATATGTTGTGAGGAGTTTCTTTTTTATTCTGTGTGATATTTGTGTGTAGAACTTTTGTATCTTGGTGGGTATCTTTTTTTTTCTCTAGATTTGGGGATATTTTCTATTATTTTGTTTAAAATATATCCTTAATTCCTTTACTCATTTTTATTTTATATGTGTGGGTGAATGTTTTGCTTGTATGTATGTCTGTGCACCACATGCACACAGAGCCTGCACAGGCCAGAAGAAGGCACTAAATCCCTCTGGAACTAGAGTTATAGTGATTATAAGTTGCTATGTGGCTGCTGAGAATTCAACCTAGGACCTCTGATAAAGCAATGAGTGCTCTTAACCCCGAAGCTAACTCTTCTGTTCCTTGCAACTATTTTCTATGTATTTGGTATTCCCCTCCTTCTTCTACGTCAGTGATTTCAAGGTTAGGCTCTTTTTAATGGTGTGCCAAAGTTGTCTTATTTTCTGTTCATATATTTTTCCAAATTTATAATTGTTCATTACAGAGTGATCTAGTTAGGCTACCCTGTGTTAGCATTCAGGCCTGCCCTCAGGGTCCTCAACTGCAGTCACTAAGAGCATTCCCCATGTGTATGAGCTTGTTAGTACACAGGCATCTACACTGGCCTGCTATCAGGGTCCTGACAGAATACATCATCAGCTGCAGCCACTACTTAGAGCTCTCCCTCTGTGCATGCACTACATCCCCTTATAAGATGCAAGACTTTCCAGCCCGTCTTTCTCTCACTCTCCTGCCACTCTCGCTGGTAGAGGCTGCTTTCCTTCCACCCCTCAATAAACCTCCCATGTGAGTTCTGTTGTATGGTGTGACTTTCTGGTGCCCCTTGACTCCAACTCCACCAAGGTTACCTTCCACTGTTTTAAATTCTAACACCCTGTCTTCCGGACTGTTTTTTGTACCCTTTTACTTTTTGAAGATCATAATTACATCATTTCCCCCTTCCCTTTCCTCCCTCCAAAACTCCCATAAACCATTCATCGCTCTCTTTCTCATGGCCTCTTTTTCATTAATTATTGTTACATGCTTATATACATGTAATTTAATGTATATTCAAATCTGCAAAAATATTCAAGTCATGAATAATATATATATATATATATATATATATATATATATATATATATTCCTAATATAGCCTTCTCAGTCTGCATAATGTTACTTTTATGTATGTTTTCAGGGCTAACAATTCAGCATTGGATACATACTTTTTAGCAACCCTAATTCTTCTAATCCATGAACATGCAAATTCTACTCATGTTTTTGTATCTTCTTCAAGTTTTTTATCTGTACTTTACAATTTACATGGTGAAGTTCTTTCACCTCCTTGCTTAAATTCACTCCTAACTATCCACTAATCCATTACTTGGTATCGATTCAAATAAATAAAATCACCACGCTAAAAGAACCTCTGAAATTAAATGTTTATCATAACAGTATTCAATTTCCAAAGCATGGAATCAGCTTGGGCATCATTGGATGTTGAGAAGAGATAGAGGTACTTATTACTCTGCTCTGATCATTTCACATTTCATGTTGAAAACATTACACTGCACCTCATATGCATCCACAATGACATATAAATTTAAAATTTAAATACTAACAAACAGCATAATTTTTTATATTCCTTACCACAAAGATAAAATGGTTATGATAAAAATAAGAAGATAAGAAAAACTGAACTGGTTGAAAAAGGGGGCACCTGGATGAACAGTACACAACAGAGGAGCATTTCTTCCTTCTAGGAATAAAAGATACTTATTGTGAAACAAACAATGGACACAGAAATTTTCTATTAAAACAGTCTCACACCGGGTGGTGGTGACACATGCCTTTAATCCCAGCACTTGGGAGGCAGAGGCAGGCGGATCTCTGTGAGTTCGAGGCCAGCCTGGTCTACAAAGTGAGTTCCAGGAAAGGCACAAAACTACACAGAGAAACCCTGTCTCGAAAAACAAAACAAAACAAAAACAGTCTCTGTGCAGATAACTTGTATATATATTGTTAGACAAACTGTGGCCTAACATTGATTATCTGAAAACAACACAGTGACAGTATAACATTGGAACAAAACCTCCGGGAAAAGCACAGGTGTTAGAATCAGATGTCTGCACCATTCTGGATGAGAGTCTATATTGAAAATCCACAAGAAGGACACTAAGTCCTTTGACAAAGTTCTGGAACCAAGAATGAAACTATTGTGTTAGAATCTGCTACGTGCAACCAGTATGGTTTTATTCACATAATTATTACCCCAAATTCATAAGCTAAAGAGACACATTTTTTAATTTGCTGTAGGTAAATATCTGGAGTTTATGGGTCCTGTATCACATCTAAAATAAAAATAAGTGATGAAAAGTAGTTATAGGCATCTTGAGAATGCCTTGATTTGAGATGACCAAGTTGGATTGTGATAGTTATTGCCCTTGATTGAAGTAGGTTAGTTTGTTTACCTGTGAGTGGCCTTTTACCATGGTCTGCAGAAGGCTTCCTTCATTGTACTGAGATTTGGTAGGACTGAGGTGGGAATCGGCCACCCTGCCCACATTAGCAAGGGCTTAAATTTGAACACACAGTTATCTTCTTCCAGTTTTCAGTAAAAGGTTCTCTGGCATTAATTCATTCTTAAGTCCACTTGTGTATTATAAGTGAGGTGAATGTGTTGGATTTGATTTTCTTGAACACCAGAAAACAAACAAACAAAAAGATCAGAGAAGGACAAAGATGGTGTCTGTTGGATGTGTGTGTGTGTGTGTGTGTGTGTGTGTGTGTGTGTGTGTGTGTGTTTGTGTTTGTGATGTATGTGCATACCTGGCACAGCCATATCTGGATGGAATGGCAGAAGTCATAAAGCCAGCACAGCTGCTTGACAAAGACCCAGCAAAGCTAAGCTGCATGATGGCTGCCATGCCACCTTTGGTTTTCATCTCCACCTGTTGCATACTTGGGGCATTTTTAATATTTGTACAATTTGGGGATATTAGATTGATGGAAAATTTCTTATGAATCATTTATGCCTTCTCCTAGGAATGCTGCTTCTAAGCTTCCCCAGGACAATCCTGAATATACTATTCCCCTCGTTTTTAGGGAGATATCCTTATCTACTTGAAGGTCTTCCTTATGCATTGGAGGTTGTGACAATAAAGAAGCCAGAGGTCTCTTCATCAGGCTATGAGACATTCTTGAAACATCTATCCCTGTACTTACACAGGAACAAGGTATATTTAAAAAGTTGCTGTGGATATCACTCTGTATAAATAAAATGCTGATTGGCCAGTAGCCAGGCAGGAAGTATAGGTGGGACAAGCAGAGAAGAGAATTCTGGGAACAGGAAGGCTGAGTCAAGAGATGCTGCCAGCCCCACCATGAGTACCAACATGTAAGATACTGGAAAGCCACGAGCCATGTGGCAAGGTATATATTTATAGAAATGGGTTAATTTAAGATAAAAGAACTAAATAACAAGAAGTCTGCCATGGCCATAGAGTTTGTAAGCAATATAAATCTCTGTGTGTTTACTCGGTTGGGTCTGAGCAGCTGTGGGACTGGCGGGTGAGAGAGATTTGTCCTGACCATGGGCCAGGCAGGACCAGGAAAACTCTAGCTACAAAAAGTAAACTCAAAAAAGTCAACAAGATTTGATGGGGTAAAGGAGCTGGCCAAAGGTCAGATTACAAGCCTCTTCCCACTGTACACTCAGAGAATTACATGGCATATACTTCTGCCCTGCACAGAGACATATTGATGAGCAAAGTATGGAGTGGAAAGATGAAAAAAGTATGAGATGTTAGAACCTCCCTCTCTTAGAAGTTAGCTCATGCAGAGCCACTATGATGACGTATGACCAAAGAACAACAGAATGCCAGGATTAGACATATAGACAAATTCTATAAAGTTATAGAACATAAACATTGTATTATGCCAGAATTTATATAATGACTGCAGCAGCTTTAGCCTGAGGATTTTTCCTAGGCACTCTAATTACTACGAGTTAATAATATACTGCTTGGGATATGGCAAAATGCTCAGGGTGGCTTGAAGATTTTGTTTTGGTCTAGTGTGTTTAAAGCAACCAAAGCTACCAGCCTGAGAACATGTCATATGCCTCTAGATTTTTAAAAATTGGGTTATGGGGTTAATGAGTAAGAATGATAACTGTGTTTATTAATGATGTCAAAACTTGAGGGAAAATGATTGGAAATGATAACTCTGTTCTGTCATAGTTTATCAATGATGACTAAAAGATGAGCAAAAGGAACTGAAACACATGTCCAAAACCAAAAATGATATGATCTATGTTTTGGAACATGATGGATGTATCTCTGCTTACTAAATTCTGTATAAATAAAGAAACACTCTGGCTACTAGTCAGTCAGGCTGCAAGATTCTCCCGACCACCATGGCCTGGCTCACTTCCTTCCCCCACTGACTCCTTACATCCTCTGCTGGGGCCCATCCACCACTGGGGATGGCTCCTGGCACATATTTGTCTATCACTCTCTGTAACACAGATTTCTAAATGGTCTTATTAATAAAAAACACAGAGCCAGATATTCTCAGAGGAATAGAACAAGCCAGCCACAGTTCTTACCACTAGGAAATCCTCAGCCCAAAGGAGAACTACTTCCTGTATACCCAAGCCTTATATACCTTTCTGTGTCCTGCCATCTTACTTCTTCTTTCCACCCAGCTACATCACTTCCTCTTTCTGCCCAACTCTATCACTTCCTGTCTGTCTCTACAGACCTCCAGACCTCTATGCTTAACTAGTTCTGGGACTAAAGGAATGTGCCACCACACCTGGCTCTGTTCCCAGTGTGGCCTTAACTTGCAGAGATCCAGCTGAATCTTTGCCTCCCAAATGCTAGGATTGATGGTGTGTGCTATCATTGCCTGACATCTATTTTTAACATAGTGGCTGGCTTTTTCCTCTGATCCCCAGGAAAGCTTTATGTGTTAAAGCACAAATAAAATACCACAACTCTTTGCCTTTTCCCCTTAATACTGAGTCTCTAGTTGAACTCCAACTGGGCTGGAAGGCAGAAAACCTCAGAAATCCTTTGGTCTTCACCTCCACAATGCTGTCATTATAGGAACATGCATTGCCATACCCAGTTTTGTTCTGTTAGATTTAAAATGAAGACCAGAATGCAACTGAACTGAAGACCTCGACATTAATCTGCACACCTATGAACATATGATTTTCAACAAAGAAGCCAAAACTGTACAGTGAAAAAAAGAAAGCATCTTCAACAAATGGTGCTGGCATAACTGGGTGTCACTATGTAGAAGACTGCAAATAGATCCCTATCTGTCACCATGCACAAAACTTAAGTCCAAGTGGATCAAAGATCTCAACATAGATCCACTTACTCTGAACCTGATAGAAGAGGAAGTAGGAAGTAGTCTTGAATGCATTGGCACTGAAGATCACTTCCTAAATACAACACCAGTAGCACAGACACTGAGAGAAATAATTAATAAATGGGAACCTCTTGAAACTGAGAAGCTTTTGTAGAGCAAAGGACACAGACAATAAGACAAAAAGACAGCCTACAGAATGGGAAAAGATCTTCACCAACCCCACATCTGACAGAGGGCTGATATCCAGAATATATAAAGAACTCAAGAAATTAGACATCAAAATACCCAACAGTCCAATTAAAAAATGGGCTATAGAGCTAAACACAGAATTCTCAACAGAAGAAGCTCTAATGACTGAAAGACATTTAAGGAATTGCTCAACATCCTTAATCATCAGAGAAGTGCAAATCAAAATGACTCTGAGATACCACCTTATACCCATCAGAACGGCTTAGATCAAAAACTCTGAAGAAAGTTTATGTTGGAGAGGATGTGGAGCAAGGGGAACACTCCTCCACTGTTGGTGAGAATGCAAGCTTGTACAGCCACTTTGGAAATTAAATAGGGAGCTTTCTTAGAAACCTGGGAATCAACCTACCTCAAGACCCAGCTATTCCACTCTTGGTCATATACCCAAGGAATGCCCAATCATACCACAAGGGCACATGCTCAACTATGTTCATAGCAGCATTATTTGTAATAGGCAGAACCTGGAAACAACCTAGATGCCCTTCAACTGAAGAATGGATAAACAAAATGTGGTACATATACACAATGGAGTACTACTCAGCAGAGAAAAACAATGACATCATGAGGTTTGTGGGCAAATGGATGGAACTAGAAAAAATCATCCTGAGTGAGGTAACCCAGACTCAGAAAGACAAACATAGTATGCACTCACTCATAAGTGGATACTAGATGTAAAGCAAAGGATAACCAGACTGCAACTCACAACTCCAGGGAGGCTACCTAGTATAGAGGACCCTAAGAAAGACGCAGGGATTGCCCAATGACAGACAAATAGATGAGGAGATCTACATGGGCAAACTGGGGGTGGAGGGATTAATGAAGGGCAAGGGTCGGGAGAAAGAGCTTAGGGGAGAGGGAGGTCCCAGCTGGATCAGGAGCAGTGTGGGAGAATGGAGAGGGAGATACCATGATGAATGAAGACCACAGGGGAAGAGGAAGAAGCAGAGTGCTAGAGAGGTCCCCAGAAATCCACAAAGATACCTCCACTGTAGACTACTGGCAATGGTTGAGATAGTGCCTGAGCTGACCTGCTCTGGTGATTGGATGGCCAAACACCCTGGCTGTCATGATAGAACTCTCATCCAGTGTCTGATGGAAGCGGATGCAGAGATCCATGGCTGAGCCCCAGGTAGAGCTCCGGGATTGTACAAGCAAGAGATGTTGAGACCATGGTTGAGGAAGCACAGGGACAAATAGCCAAACTAGTGGAAGTGCCATGAACTGTGAACCAATAGCTGAGGGGCCCCCATGGAACTGGATCAAGCCCTCTGGATAAGTGAGACAGTTGATTAACTTTAACTGTTTGGGAGGCCCCCAGTCAGTGGAGCCAGGACCTGTCCTTGGTGCATGGGCTGACTTTTTGGAGCCTGGGGCCTATGCTGGGACACTTTGCTCAGCCTTGGTGTAGGGAGGAGGGGACTGGACCTGCCTTGACTGAGTCTGTCAGACTGGGCTGACTCCCCAGGGAAGACCTTGCCTTGGAGGAGGTGGGTGTGAGGGGTGGATTGGGGGGGAGGGAGGAGAGAGGACTGGGGAATCCATGGCTGATATGTGAAATTAAGTTAATTATAACATAAAAATACTATAACAAAATAAAATAAAATGAGGATCAGTAAGCACAAGCCCCATAGTAGATGGTTGTGGAATATTTGATTGCACAGTAATACTCTGAGGCTGTCAGTAAAATTAAACCTTGAATCAATGTGCAAAGTCCATGACTAGCTGACTAGAATTAGCCGTAGAGATTTTAGAGGGCCCAGATAGAGGGGCACAGGAAGAGATTGGGAGGGGCTTGGAAAGATTCACAGCCTTTTCCATCTGGTAAAGTCACAGGTCAGCTAGTAGTTCCTCCACTGCTTTCTTAATCTGTCAGGGTTGTACCCCAAAATCTGACTCCTCAGTTTTTATTAATAATAGAACAAGTTAGGTAAGCACATCAGTAGATAGAGCACTGATCATGTGACCTTAATGCCAAATTGCTTTGGTATCTATTCTACCTCTCTTCTGGAGGAAAGCCAGGACAGGCCTGTCACACTAGGCATCAGCCATCACTAAGAAGAGTTACGTTGGGAAGAATCATAATGATTTTTCAGAATGCTGGCAAAAAGCCTGGTAGGGAAAGAGCTTGAGAAAGCCATCTTTAGCTTGCTATCATGTTTGCCCAAGGAACTGAAGAACATTGAGTTGTCTCATACGTACTCAAACTCACAGGGCAAACAAACAAGACAGCTTGCCAACACCTTAAAATCTTTTCAATTTAAACAAGGCCCAAGTAGCAAACTTCAGAATGCATTGATGAAAGGAATGAAAGTTCAATGGCTGATGGACAAACATCTGAAACTATCTAAGACTTGTGAACCAGCTCCACCAGGATCTTATAGACAGCCATTATAGTAAATGTTAAGGCAGAGAGAGATAAATTACCAAACAGGTTAAACGACCAGAAAATAAAACACAATAATTTGTGGAAATTTTAAGAGATTTTTAAGAAAATTTTAACTGAAATCAGTATAATGCCACCTTTGAATGGTGAGACTGTGATTTTTTTATGCTTTTTATCTCTATAACCTATCAATTACCCGTAACAAACCAGCATTTTACTGAAATTAGAAAAAAAATGAACAGAATGACTAATGTTTATGTCCATTTCCATTGCAGGTCCTTCCTCCTGTTGTTACATTTGATATATATTTTCACTTCCTGTATTCTTACCCTGATTGGTATATAGCAACTGAATTCTTACTCCTAATGAGCACCTAGAGTTTTCTGATTCTGGCATTAGAAAATCTTTCAAATACTTAGGTGTGCAAAAGAGACGACTTTGACTCTTATACCTTCTTATCTGATGGTCTTAGTCACTGAACTAATAAATCTGCTTCTTTCTCTATAAAATGTAATATTTAAGTAGTAAGATTACTGAAAGAATAAAATCAATGTACATAAGATAGACATTTAGAGCACTTAATTATTAGTTCTTTTAAAATTTCCAGTTGTTTTTGGTGTTGTTGTTTGTTTCTTTGTTTTTGTTTTTTTCAAGACAGGGTTTCTCTGTGTAGCCTTGGCTGTCTTGGAATTTGCTCTGTAGACCAGGCTGGCCTCAAACTTTCTTTTGGGGTTAAAGGCATGCACCACTACACTCAGCTAAATTTCCAATTTTTGACCCCAGTGGTTTAATCATTCTTGTATCACAGAAGAAACTCTGTTTTAATTAACTCCTAAAATATGGTTGCTCATGGAAATTGATTACTTGGGTCTGTGCATCTGAATTTGGTGAAGGGCAGAAGAATTTAGTAAACTATTAGAGCAGGGAAGAAGGTTTTGCCTAACATATTCATTGGAACAAATTGAAATCCTTTGGATGGCAAAGGGCAGAAGTGGAGGAGAAGGCAGGTAGGAGGTAGTGGGAGCTAGTGGAGAGCAGTCGGTAGAGGGCAGCTGGTAGTCACTAAGGTTCTGTCTACCCAGAATGTGAGAGTAAAGAATCAGCCATTGGTCTTTGAACCATTATAAAGCAGAAATTAACTAGTAAGCAGATTCAAACATCTGGTTTGATTCAGTTCTACAGTTTCTGACTTTGCAATCTTCAGTGAGTCCCAAACTTTCAGATTATCATGGTTCTTTTCTCCAAAGTTCAAAAGATAATTATTCCCATGCTGCTAGAATTTAGAACGTGTCATTATGGTTCTTCAGACTGACAGCCTGTCTCTCCTTTGACTTGGAATTCCCAGGTTGTGACAACCAAACAGATCGCATTGGCAGAGACACTCATGTACTTATTTATTGAGTTAAATGGATGGTGCATGCCATACATTCTCCTAGGCACTGGGGCATGGTGGAAAATAAAGCAGAGGTGATGCAGTTCCTCAAACAAACAAACAAACAAAACAAAACTATACATGCTTTGGTAAGTGCTATGAAAGAAATTATAAGGTACTGTGCAATGGGGACCAAACCTGATCAGACAATTCTCCAGGGAGGGGCATTTAGGGGCTGGAGAAATTGCTCAATGAGTAAAGTGCTTGTCACATAAAATGGAATCAGTAAGCTCCAGGTTCAGTGAGAAACCCTTTCTCAAAAAATAAGACGGAAAGAGGCTGAGAGTGAGAAATGCACCGGACATTGACCTCTGGCCTCTACATGCACACACAACCATATGCACAAACACATACACAAACATGAAAAAGAAGGGGCATTGGACCCAAGCATAAATAATAAACTAGACAAAGAGTTGGGAGGAATAGTCTTCTAAAAAAGAAAAGTGTACAAATGTCCCCTAATCAAACAGAGAGTGTGTATTAGAGGATCTGAAGGCTTAGTGCAGCTCAAATAAAGAGCTGCACATTGAGGCAGGCCTAATAATGTCAGTGTCCAGTCCACACAGGCCAATGCAGGCCACAGTAGTATTCAGTCTGACGAGAGGGGCAGTAGAGAAAGAAACAGATGTACTGAAAATAAATATGTGAAGGCAATACAGTTTTCTAAAGAGTGGATAGATGCACACACATGATAAAGTGAGGTATTAATAGGTGACTGTCCGTGTTCCTGGTCTGGTCTGTGTCTTTTGATACATAGCAGTGTCCTTGGTTGGGTTCCAGGCTGTGGGGATAGATCGCACATTCAATTTAGTCATCCTGAGTCCAAAGTGATTTTGTAACAACGACAAAGACATGCCAACTCGATGGCGAGGATTCTGGGTCTGACATTCAGAAGAGATCTTGACAAGAATATCTGACCCACATCAAAGGGTTCAGAAGGCTGAAGATAGAGATATATAAGTCAGACTCCATAGGATAAAAGGTACGATCAGAGGGAAGGGACAAGTGTGCTGCACCTAAGATGAATCTTGTGCTCTGATGAGATACATGGACCCTGCTTACTCTGAAGATAACAGCTGTATGATGACCAGCCACCTCAATGCAATTTTCTGAAGCAAATTGGGTCAATTGTGCTTGGTTATAGCTTAGAGAAAGCCATCCTGTCATCATGGCATTGTGTGTTTCTTCTATTCTGTTGTTCTTTGCTAACACTTTAGATGATTAAAAAGAAATAGAGCCTATTTTAGAGAGCAGACCACTTACTAAAATTGTGCTTCAGTGCCAGAAATGTCATTTGGGAGAATAAATGGAAAATAATGCAGGGTGCTTTGATGTAAGAACTTACAAGCTAGGATAGTGAGGCAATTAGGAAGCGATCTGAAATGCCTTTTCCAAGGTGAAGAATTGAATCCCAGAGCAGACTTTGTAACCATTTAACATTGGAAATCATTCCAATAAATTGGTCCTAAAATGACTGTGTGTTCGTCTTTCTCTGTTCATCTCATTGCCATCCTTTCAACGGCAATAAAACAATGCCATTAAAGGGCCATTTGTGCGTTCCTCCTCTGCCTGTCTCATTAACACCCCCTTCATCACTCAACAACCTAGTCAAACATCTCTCAGCTTCTGAACATCTCTGGTTTTCTTTTCTGACCTTTAACCTTCTGACCTCTGACCTTCCCTGTGCCACATCCCCTTTAGTGTATCTCACAGTGTGTGTGGGCACCCTCCCCTGGATCTGCTGTTCTACATCTGTATCTATCATCTTGCTCAACAAACAACAAAAATGAACTCCAAGATACAGGTTTTTGAGAAGGTTCAAGGTGATAGATGTCCTGGCTTGTCATACTTAGAGCAGCATCAAGATAAGCAGAGAGATTTACTTCTGGAGTCCACAGCCTGTTCTTGGAGATTTCCCAACAGGCTGAGTGTGGGGTCCTTGCTTCTTCACTCTGCCCACCCTTTATAGAAAAGCTACAATACAAGCTTTACAGTTTATGTCAAGAAGTTTTGGGTCTGGATGCCAGAATTCCATCTTCTGACATCTCTGCTCACAGGGAATGTGATTTGAACTGTTGCAGACTCAGCAAGGACAGGTTTCCTCATGAGCAGAGACTAGAAAATAGAGTGTTTGGTGACTTTGTCCAGGTAAGACTTTATTACTGTCCATCAGTGCCTGAGTCAGTCCTATGCAGGCTCCCTGATTTTTGGTTCAATCTCTGTGAGCTCCTATGTGCCCAGGTTAGTTGATTCTGTGGGTTTTCTTGTGGTGTCCTTGACCCCTCTGGCTCCTACAATCCTTTTTCCATCTTCTGCAGGATTCCCTGAGCTCCACCTAATGTTTGGCTGTGGGTCTGCATCTGTTCCCATCGGTTGCTAGATGGAGCCTCTCTGATGATAGCTGGGCTAGACACCAATCTATGAGTACAGCAGAATATTGTTAGGCATCATTACATTGACTTTCTTTTCGAGATTCAAAAAAATATTTATTTTATTTTTTGAGATTATTATATAAATATACCATTTCCCCCTTTCCTTCCCTCCCTCCAAGATCTCCTATATACACCTCCTTGATATCTTTCAAATTCATGGCCTCTTTTTTCATTAATTGTTGATATATATATATATATATAATATATATATAATATATATATATATATATTATACATATATAAATACAACCTGCTCAGGCTGTACAATCTTACTTGCAGATATGTTTTCAGCATTGATCATCTGGTATTGGATCAATTGGTTAATTGGTGTTCTCTTTCCTGGGGAAAGATGATTTCTCCCACTCTCCGCAATCCTTATTAGCCTGTACCTCTCTGGGTAGGATTGAGGCCTTTGTTCTCTCTCCATCCACTTTAGCGTGTCTATTGACTGTGAGACTTTATGTCTCCAGTATTGACAGTAAAATTGAGGTTTCTAAACCCCACACACAGTGTACATGAGGACCAACTTTTCCTCGCTAACATTCACATGATCTGCATTTCCAACATAGTGTCTGGACATCCTCATCCTGGTAGGTGTGAATCACACAGAAGGCAAAACTCGCTGACCCCCCACATGCTAATCTCCAGGGGGTGCTGGGCTGTGTATAGCACTGGCGGGCCTGGAACTCACGACATAGAGAAGCTGGCCTCGAACCTGTGGTGACCCTCCTCCCTGTGTTTCTCATATTCTGCAGGAGTGAAGTAGCATATCCGTGTCTCCATGCCTTCTGTCAACTTTTGGGAGCAAGATTCTCTGTGTCCTCAGCCATTTCTCGAACCCATTCTTTTGCTTTTTACTCTAGTTTACCTTAGTTGAAAACAGGATTCTCTTGACAGGGAGGTGTAGCTGTTTTCTTGACTTGTCCTACAGACAGGCCCGAAGGGAATCACTGTCATATGTGTGCCTCCCTGTGACTTCCAGATCATTCTTCCCCTATAAATGTATCCAGGCTGTCATCTCACTCTATCCAGGTATTTTACTCCTTCTTATTGTCATCTACCACTGCTGGAATGTTGTCCTTCATTCCACAAATATTGTAATTTTATCCTTCTCTGTACACACACACACACACACACACACACACACACACACACACACACGCAAACACACATTTATGGCTAAATAAATATGATATGTAAATATATACATGGTTGTTTACACATTGATGTGTATATTATGTAACTGGATTTCTATCAAGGGAAATACTATAACAAGTGGAGAAAATATTAATTTAGAGGTGAGCTAGAACATTTTAAACTGTTTTGGCAGCTTCTCTGTGGGATTGATTCGATTAATACAAAACAAAGCGTAATATTCTCACTTGCTTGTCTGTAATTCATTCGTTGGCTTCTCCATGAGCTTAGTATTCTTACGTCTTTGACTTTGTGCCCACCATATATTTCTGTTTGAATCTGTCTTCCACTGTACTGGTGGTAGAGTCATCGTCAGGGTGGACACCCTGATTTCTGCATGAGAAAGCTGCCGTCTGTGTTTAGGCTCCTTGATTTCTATTAGGTTTGGACACTGTAGACTGCTATCCGATGATAGAAAGGTGGGTGGGATGATAGAAAGGTGGGTGGGGTGAGAGATTAACCCACCATGCTCTGTCCTTGCCAGCCTGTATGCTGATAGTCTTCTGTACATGGCCTTGACCCTGTCTCTTCCACACTCTTCTATCCCACCAGTGGCAATTCTTTCTGGACTGTAACTTGGTAACTCCCTTTCTCCTATTCAAGCCTGGACCTCCTTGGAGGCCCCATCAATCATCATTTCTCTGTTCACATGATCAGTACCACTTTCAACAGATTCTCAGTTATTCTCTGAAATTGTCCACTTACCCTTCCAGGACCTAAGTAGGTACACCCACCTAACACTGGCTCTTGTATATCCCTTTCCATCTACACTGGCCTGCATGCTGATCCTTGGACCTGCCAGGCACAACTTCATCTGGTTCTCTCTTTCTCTAAAACATTCTTGCCCCAGGTGGTTTGCTTTATAGTTTCAAATCTAAAGTCCTCTGCTTAGTGAGACCCACACTTTCCACCCATGGCATTTCATTCTCCATGGTACTTATTCTCCACAATACATATTTCATTTATTTGCTCTTGGTATTTTGTTTCCCGTCAGAGAACAAGCTGCAGGGTAGCAGGAATTTCTGTCTATTTTTATCCAGCTGTATTTGAAGCACCAAGAATTTTCAAAATTTGTTAGTGAATGAATTGTATCTACTAAACTGACATAAAGGTAATTGGTGGATTGTTTGATGAATGACTGATGGCCACACTGACTGACTAAAATATTTAATACATGGAATCAGAGAATTTAATAGCTGAGTGAAACTTGAGAGTTCAAAGATCATTTAATCCAACCTTCTAATTTCACAGATGAGATGATCTGAAGTCAGGTTTTAGTGCCTTATACTGAGACTCTCTCATAGCAAGGTCAAGATGAATAGCCACTCCTTAGGGATATTTCATGCTTTGTGTTAGAACAAAAGGAATTATCCTTCATATTACTCTCTATATTTTTTTTATAATAGAAAGCAACCAGAGCATTGGAATAAAAATACCACTCTGTATCTTGGATTATTGTCAACCTCATCTTCAGGGTTTAGGCACAGCAGGTCTGGCTTTAGGCTGTCTTACTGTTAAAGCTGCCATAGTTCTCCGAGCTGTTCCATGTAACTTCTCGCTGGCTGTCTGAACTACAGGAGAACTCCCAGATCTGCCTAAACTAATAAAAATGCAGAGTATTCATAAGTGACTATTAACTGTAAAGTAAAGGACAACTATGCTACAATTCACAGACCCGGAGAGACTAGGTAACAAGGAGAGTTTGTGGGAGACACCCAGATCTCCCTGGGAAGGAGAAATAGAAGAGATTTTGTGAGTGGATTGAGGGCTAGTGGGGATGGAGACATGAGCAATCAGGTTGTGGGGGGAATGAAGGGGAGAGTGCTGAGGGGGACTGCTGAGGGGTCATTTAGGGGTCAGGCAGGAGTCTGGTACAGGGGAATCTCCCAGAAGTCTATGGATAAGTAGCTTGAACTGGCCATCTCCTATGACCAGATTGGTGCCTAGTCCAATCGTCATCAGAGAGGCGTCATCCAGTACCTGATGAAGGCAGATGCAGAGACCCACAGCCAAACATTAGGTGGAGTTCGGGAATCCTGCAGAGGAGGAGGGGAAAGGCATGTAGGAGACAGAGGGGTCAAAAATACCCTGGGAAGGCTCACACACTCAACTAAGCTGGGCTCATAGGGACTTGCAGAGACTGAATCAACAACCAGGGAGCCTGCATGGGACTGGCCTAGGCACTCTGCATATATGTTACAGTAGTGTAGCCAGTTTGGTCCTCTTATGTGACTCCTAACAATGGGACCAGGGACTGTCTCTTCTCATGCTGGATCTCCTTGCTCAGCCATAACACATGGGGAGGTGCTTAGTCTTACTGCAACTTGATATGCCATGTTTTATTGTTAACTTATAGGAGACTAGCCTTTTCCTGGATGGAGATGGAAGAGGAGGGGATTGGGGATGGGGTGGGGAGAGGGATTGGGAAGGATGACAGGGTGGAGTGGGGTGGGTAGAAGAGGGTGCTGTGGTTGGGATGTAAAATAAATAGATGAATAAAAAATGCAGAGTGGTATAGCTGGATCTTGGGGGAGATTGATTCCCAGTTTTCTAAGAAAGCGCCATATTGATTTCCAAAGTGGTTGTACAAGCTTGCATTCCCACCAGCAGTGGAGGAGAGTTCCCCTAGCTCCACATCCTCTCCAGCATAAGGTGTCTTCAGTGTTTTTGATCTTAGCCATTCTGACAGGCGTAAGGTGGTATCTCAGAGTTGTTTTGATTTGCATTTCCCTGATGATTAGGGATGATGAGCAATTCCTTAAATGTCTTTCGGCCATTTGAGTTTCCTCTGTTGAGAATTCTCTGTTTAGTTCTATAGCCCATTTCTTAATTGGACTGTTGGGCATTTTGATGTCTAATTTCTTGAGTTCCTTATATATTCTGGATATCAGTCCTCTGTCAGATGTGGGGTTGGTGAAGATCTTTTCCCATTCTGTAGGCTGTCGCTTTGCCTTGTTGACCGTATCCTTTGCTCTACAAAAGCTTCTCAGTTTCAAAAGGTCCCATTGATTGATTGTTTCTCTCAGAGTCTGTGCTACTGGTGTTCTATTTAGGAAGTAGTCTCCAATGCCAATGCGTTCAAGACTACTTCCTACTTTCTCTTCTAGCAGGTTCAGAGTAGCTGGATTTATGTTGAGATCCTTGATCCACTTGGACTTAAGTTTTGTGCACGGTGATAGATATGGATCTATTTGCAGCCTTCTACATGTTGATATCCAGTTTTGCCAGCACCATTTGTTGAAGATGCCAATGGCTGAGGGGTCCACACTGGATCAGGCCCTCCGAATGGGTGAGACAGTTGATTGGCTTGATCTGTTTGGGAGGCATCCAGGCAGTGGGACCAGATCTTGTGCTCATTGCATGAGTTGGCTGTTTGAAACCTGGGGCCTATGCAGGATTGTTTGGCTCGGCCTGGGAGGAGGGGACTAGACCTACCTGGACTGAGTCTACCAGGTTGACCTCAGTCTGTGGGGAAGGCTTTGCCCTGGAGGAGATGGGAATGGGGGGGGGCATTGGGGGGAAAGTGAGGGGGACGGGAGGGGGGAGAACAAGGGAATCCGTGACCGATATGTAGAACTGAATTGTATTGCAAAATAAATTAAAATAAATTAAAAAAAAATAAATTAAGTTAAATCAATCAAAAAAAAATGCAGAGTATTTCTCCCTTTTTGATGCAAAAGTCCTCTTGTTTGCTTATTATCCAATGAACAAAAACCTAAAAAGCATTTCTGCCCAGAACTGGGAAAAGAAAAAAAATCTTCAAGCTTACTTGCTTGATCGCTTCTCTCTCTCCCTCCCTCCCTCCCTCCTTCCCTCCCTCCCTCTCTCTCTCTTCCCCACCTCTTTCTCTTTTTCTCTTTCTTAGTAGAGTTAATAAGCAGAAAATCTTTTAACTCTGATCTTCCTGCATGGTTTCCTATATTAACAGGACTCATAAGCAATTTTTGATTTTGGAATAAGTGAATGAGAAATTCTAGTTCTTTATTATTTAGGTTGCTTAAAACAGAATACCTGTTGGTTTTCAATCATTGCATACTTTATAACCAGCACATGCTCTGTAGGCTCTTTAATTATGGCTGCCTATCCCTCTGGGGCCTCTAAGGTCCCCAGCTGGCCCTGAATTTGTGATCCCCCAATCTTGGCTTCCAGAGAAGCTGGGATTATGGGTATGGGCCAACACTCTCAGTTCACATTTGAACTTTGCTTTGAAAACTAAGTCTAATGAATGGTTTTAGCTCAAGAAAGCTGGAATACTGAAAGAGTTTTAGTTTCCTGGCCTTGTGATCATGCTTTAGAGAGGAGGAACCTGAACTAGTACTGCTTGGTTAAGGACACAAGTCAAAAAAGGGGGGCAGAATTGCCGTTTTAATTCAAATCAGTATGATTGTAATACCCTGTTCTTTCATTGTGTTACATCAATAGAGGGGATTTGTTATTTAACCTGGAAAAGTGAACTAATTTGGTCCTAAAACTGTCATTTAATATTTTCACAAATTTGAAAACATTTATATTTTAACCCAGAAACATCAATTCTCAGACTGACAATCTTGTATGTTATTATCCTGGTTGGTTTTAACTGTCAATTAGATACCGTCGAGAGTCACCTGGAAAAGGGGTCTGAGTCTGGGGGTTGTCCAGATCAGGCTGGCTGTGAGCATGTTTCTGAGGGATTGTCTTGATACTTAATCGATACAGATAGGCTGAGCCCATTGTGGTTAGTGCTGTTCTCAGGGAAGGTGGATGTGCACTGTGTAGGAAAGCCAGTTGGACAAGGCAGCAAGCAGCTTTCCCCTATGGTTTCTACCTCTGAGTTTCTGTCTGGATTTTCCTCAAAGATGGACTGGGACCTGGAAACACAAGCTAAATGAACCTCTTCCTCCCCGAAGTTACTTTTAGAGTGTCTTTTTTTTTTTTTTAATCACATTTATTTATTATGTATACAGTGCTTTGTCAGCATGTATGCCTGCAGGCCAGAAGAGGGTGCTAGATCTCATTACAGATGGTGATGAGCCACCATGTGGTTGCCTGGGAATTGAACTCAGGTCTTTTGGAAGAACAGCCAGTACTCTTAACCATTGAGCCATCTCTCCAGCCCTAGATAGAGTGTCTTCTTACAGCAACAGAAAGCAAACCAGGGTAATCATCTAATCTGTTCCCCTCTCCTGGCAGCCTGAGTCTCTTTCACAGTATTGGGGTAACTACACACTTGGTCTCTTACTGATCAACTCAGTCGCTATGAGTACATTTTACATTTCTCTAAATACTAGAACTGTGACATGCCTTTTTCATAAATATGTGTTTTAATTCCCTTAGATTATATAATGAAACCAGGAGAAGGCAAGATATAAAACTTAACATTTTGTGAGACTAAAATTTTAAAATGAGGATGAGTCCAAAATATCAAATTTTTAAAATGTGTATGTGAGGGGATTAACTACAAAGCATAATAATTTATTAGGAAAATGCATCAATGAAATCCATTTCATTGTGCTAACCAAAAAGCTTAACTTGAGAAGGAAAGGTGGTAGTGGATAGCCGGTCCAGCTTTGACCTGGAAGTACTACCTTCAGTGAGGCTTCCAGTAACTGTCATGCCTACCTATGGCCTGCCCCTGAGGCGGAGCCGAGATGGGAGCCCTTAGGACCCGAGATACAGATGTGCCAGCTCTCTTGGTTCCTGGTGATCCTGCATGTCGGATGGTATACTGAGCAGAGTTCTCCAGAGAACACGGCTGGACTGCACTTCACCTCTCCCGAATCCTGTAACCTTTACCTGTTGTAAGTAAAACCCCCAAATAAACCTCCCTTTTAACTACATGGAGTTGCCTTAATACATCTACCAATAAAAGGCAATCACAAAAACAAAACAAAACAATAACAAAAATACAGGAGGGAAATTACCAAATCATTAGATAGCCGTGATGGCAGGAGTTCAAAGGTCAAAGGTCTGTCCTGTGATCAAATCACCCCATCCCTTATCTCTGCTTTGTGTTGATGTCATCTGGCAGTAGCTGGGAGGCAGGTGTTATCATTTGTGGGCGGGATATCTAACAGGAAGATTACGTCTACTAAACAAGTGTTGTGGCAAATTCTGGTCACTTCCAAGGGAAACAGAACAGTAATAAAAATAAAATGGATTAAGAATATTTTTATGAGCATGTAACTAAAGACCACCTCTAAGAAACTAACACGCAAGACCTAGAGAATTATGGGAGTCTTACATGTAATTGAGAAACAGGAAACAGTCTATAGGAACTGTAGAAACGGAAACTAAAGAGGCTGATGGGGAGTCCATTGCAAGGGAATGGGGGTGGAGAAGTAACCAAACACCTGAACTTCCAGGGTCTTGCAAAGCTTTGGGATTATCATTGTGATGGGAAGCTGGAAGGGACTACCGGAGGGAGCGATGTTACCGAATTAAATCCTGGCCTTCATTGTGCCACCCTAGAAATAAGGAAAACCACTGAAGCTCTGGGCATCTGCCTTGTGTTCAGATATCAGAGAAGAGAAGGGAAAACAGGGGTATGAAGAAACATGTCTTCCTTCCCTATTCTGTCAGAGTATTTATCTAGTTTCCTTGTGGACAAGGAAAGTGCGCCAGATGCAGTAAACTTAATAACTAAAAACACAGGGGCTGACAATAACTCCTGATACCTGTGTCTGCTCTATCATTTATCAGGCAGGTTACCTAACCTCTTTGTGCTTCTGCTCTAGAGCAGCAAAGAAAATAAAAATAAAACGGATTTCAGAGAGTTATTAGAATGATGAAATGAATCCGTATCTGAAGGTGTTTAGATGGTGCTCAAATATTAGCCTTTAATTTTGTGAAAATGGGTATGCTTTTTAAAATGCTTCGAGCACATTGAAATTGTCACTGATAAAAGGTTATGTATTTAGAGTGCAAATAAAATAGAGTGGTCAACATTTTCTATCGGCTACCTGGAGATGAGTCATTGCTGGAAATACTTTCTCTAACTTGAACAACCAAATTACCCCAATTCAGACAAGGGTAAGATAAAGAAAGTGAACAGTCAACTGAATGAAGACTTTTGATTTCCCTCTTTATCTGTTAAGAATTTAAGGGAAAACTCTCAGTAGATGCTTGGTTTTCTTCAAAGGTGGAAGTCTGTTGGAAGAACCTTGGCACTTAGGAGCATTTTGGCACCAGTAATCAATAACAATGCAATTATAGGAATAAAAGAAAATTCTCTCTATAATAGACTTTTCAGTGACCTAAATACTACTGAAGACATAAACATTTGGAGACCCTTATGTGCACTGTTAAAAACAGTTTATGCAGGACAACTGCTTGGGTTTTATACAACAGCTTGCAGGAGTAATTTTTCCCAAGATGGCACTCTGACTGCTTTAAACTAGCAGACCACATTGGCAACAGCCGAAACATTCAGGAATAACTGCTAATGGCATAGCCAGATGTGTCTTAGAAAATCAACTGTCTGGCCAAACCACCAAACCCTACGAAAAAAAAAAATGCAGAGTGAGCTCAGCAGGTGGAGAAAAATTCCATCATGTCTCTTTCTCCCTGAAATATTAGTGTGATTCAATTAATAGCAGACTTTATTTCCTATTGGGCTCCAAAACTCATATTGAAGGCAGTTTCTCTCAGTGTGTCAGCAGGCTAACAAATAGTCATTTGCCAAGTCCTAGGCTTCCCTAGCATCCTGAAGGTATCCATGCATGGGCCACTGCTCTTTCTGCCTTCCCTGGTACACCAGACTCAGTGGGTACTTCTGGGTCATTATTACAGAGCAGCAGGATGCAGCCATTCAAATGTGTCAGTATCTAGTGAGAGCCAGCATACTATGGTTTACTTATTAACAATTAATTTTCAAAACAAAATATTGTTTGGAGATGTTGGAAACATTTCTCTCTCTTCCCTCTCTCCACCCTACCCTAATTCCTTCCTTCCTTCCTTCCTTCCTTTCTTTCTTCCTTCCTTCCTTCCTTCTTTCCTTCCTTCCTTCCTTCCTTCCTTCCTTCCTTCCTTACTTACTTCCTTCCTTCCTCTCTTTCTTTCTTTCTTTCTTTCTTTCTTTCTTTCTTTTTCTTTCTTTCTTTCTTTCTTTCTTTCTCAACCTCCTCTTCTAGTCCTTGCTTTCTGCTCTTACCCCTCTGATTCATATTCTCTCTCTCTCATTTCTCCTTTCCTCCCTTCACCTCACTCTCCCTCCTTCCCACCCTTGCTCCCTCCTGACAACAGAATATTCTCAGCTGTCCCTTGTCACCCACAGGGGCTTTTCGGGCCAGTGGGTATTTTGCAATCTCATCTGCTTTCTATCATGCAGTCTTCTCTTTGGCGTAGCTTGTCTCCAGAAGTTGGGAATGAAGGGTGCAAGGGCTGTGGCAGTTCATTTTGAAGAAACAAATGAATCTAGCTCATAGCGTGGGAGTTAGGTCAGTTGAACACCAGGCCTTTAATGCTCATCTATTAGGTTCATGTGTACATAATGTTCATCTATTAGGTTCATGTGTATATAATGCTCATCTATTAGGTTCATGTGTACATAATGTTCATCTATTAGGTTCATGTGTATATAATGCTCATCTATTAGCTTCATGTGTACATAATGCTCATCTATTAGCTTCATGTGTATATAATGCTCATCTATTAGCTTCATGTGTATATAATGCCCATCTATTAGCTTCATGTGTATATAATGCTCATCTATTAGCTTCATGTGTATATAATGCCCATCTATTAGCTTCATGTGTATATAATGCCCATCTATTAGCTTCATATGTACAGAAGAATCTGTCTCAGTCATTCAGAAGTCAGGGAAGCAAGGAAGGATCTTTTTACACTGATTTCATACATTTTTCAACACCATGGGTGTTAAACAGTAAAACCACAACATTTTTGTCATGAATATATGTCCAAGTTTCATTTCACACTTATCAAGAGGGAAAAGGTTTTGAACAAACTAAGTTCTTTTGGTAAAGATATTTAATAAAAAAAGAGAATGGTTAGATAAGAGGGGGTGGAACGAAGGGACAGAGGTGGGGGAGGAAAGACACCTCGTTTCAGTTCATGATCATTAGACTTCTGATCATCAGAGAGCTGCCTAGCTGGAGATGCTCATCTCACCTACAGTTTAAAAACAAATCTGACATGTTTTATAAACAATTCACATCCTTCCAAGAAGGAGAATGTGAACTGCTTCCTGTAAAAAAAAAAAATGTTTCTCAAACTGAACTGTCCACAAACTCTGCCTTATTCCTTCCTATGTTAAAAAAAGATCAATACTGAGATATTTGACTTTTCTTCATTAGGAGCCTTTCAATACCCTTGGTTCACTCATACCAAAACGGACTTCAAATAACTCTCATAAGGACATGCTAGGTGATAGGAATAACAAGCAACCATGTGTTAATGATTTTAAAATATTAATGGTCCTTGTCTTTACGTGTATGCATATGCATCTGTATGTGGATGTGAGTGTAGATGCCTACAGAGGCCAGAAGGGGGCAGCAGATCCTCTGGAGTTGGAGGAATAGGTGGCTGTGAGCAGCCAGTTGTAGGTGCTGGGGACCAAACTGTGGCCCTTTGCCAGAGCGGCAAGTTCTCTTAACTACTGAACTATCTCTCCCCTTGCACCATTTAATTATTTATTTTTTGAAATTAAAATGTTAATACATCATTTTCTCTTTCCTGTTCCTTCCTGTATCCTTTGTTCAAAATCCCCACCTTGCTCTCCCTCAGATTCATGGCCTCTGCTACCTCTGTTGTCCACACACCCATATGTATATTCCTAAATCTATCAACACAGCTTGATTGCACTGTACACTGGCCACTTGCTAACCAACCTGGGGCATCTTCCCTAGGGAAGAGAGTTTCTCCTGCTCTCTGCATTCTTCAATTGTCTGTAGTTCCTTTCCCAGGGTTGAGGAACTCATGGGACTCCCCTCTTCATGTTAGGATTCCTAGTTTTAATCACATGTTTGCATGTTGCTGTGGGATGTTCTGTATGGCAAATGTGTTGCTAATTAGTCAATAAATAAAACACTGATTGGCCATTGGCTAGGCAGGAAGTGTAGGCAGGACAAGGAGGAGAATAAAGCTGGGAAGTGGAAGGCTGAGTCAGAGAGACACTGCCAGCCGCCACGATGAGAAACAGAATGTGAAGATGCTGGTAAGCCACGAGCCATGTGGCAAGGTATAGATTAATGGAAATGGATTAATTTAAGCTGTAAGAACAGTTAGCAAGAAGCCTGCCACGGCCATACAGTTTGTAAGCAATATAAGTCTCTGTGTTTGCTTGGTTGGGTCTGAGTGACTGTGGGACTGGCAGGTGAGAGAGATTTGTCCTGACTGCGGGCCAGGCAGGAAAACTCAAGCTAAAAATGGCGTCCAATGTGGTGGCAAGAGTTTCCACCTAAAAACTGAGAAAAAAGATTCTAAAACGGAGCTAAAAACAGCTTCCTAATTGTCTCTCTCAAATGAGCGGCAGCTGCTGGTTTGAGCTACTGGTGGGTTCCTGGAGTGTGCGCTCAACCTGCAGTTTGGCAGGAATGAGGCCTCTGCAAATGGCACATTAAGCTACATGGTGGATTTAGACTTTGCTGGTACAAAACAAAAAAAAGAGGTTTCTGGACTACATGCTGCTTGGATAAAAGCACAGTGACCCACAATAGCTCCCAGAGCTGGTGGAAAACGCCATGTTGGGAAGTTGAGGTGGGCGGAGCCAGCAGCCACAGCTGCTGCAGTTTAAAGGAATAGATTCACAATAAGACAGATTCAGATGTAATAGTTTACAATGTGTGTAAAAGATACGTAGGCTTGAAAGAGACAAAAAAGATGATATATAGAGTTATAGAAACAAATACATAGTTTTAAAAAATAAAGTCTTTAAAGAGACAGTAAAGGTAGTATAAAAAATAAGCCACGTAAAAATGGATATTACACAGAGAATCTGGATTGTGTTGTCTTTGGGACTTTTAACTGCAGAAAAACATTTGATCGTAAAAGATGTTGAGTTAAACCAATATGTATATTTTAAAGATACTTTGACTTCAAAATTTGAATATAAGGATATGTTGCTTTGGAAAGGAGACTCTGCTTTTGTTCCCACAGAAAGCCAGAGGCTATGGATTTGTTCCAGATTAAGATACATCAGGTTTGACCAGCCAAGACCCCCTGAAAGGTCTCCTATGACACCATGGCCCAGATGATCCAACATCCAGAATGGTTTCAAGGCAACTGGCTCAGAAGATACAGCCTCATGGACTATTCCATAATCCTAAAATTTTCTTTGTGTCCCCATAAGATACAGTGCCCACCTCCAGCAGGAAGTAGTAAGAGAAGCTACGCCCAAATTCCCAAATTATATGTAATTTTACTTTGTTAAGGTTAAAACCTTCCTTTTTGAAAAAAAAAAAAGGGGGATGTTCTGTATGGCAAATGTGTTGCTAATTAGTCAATAAATAAAACACTGATTGGCCATTGGCTAGGCAGGAAGTGTAGGCGGGACAAGGAGGAGAATAAAGCTGGGAAGTGGAAGGCTGAGTGAGAGACACACTGCCAGCCGCCATGATGAGAAACAGCATGTGAAGATGCCGGTAAGCCATGAGCCATGTGGCAAGGTATAGATTAATGGAAATGGATTAATTTAAGCTGTAAGAAAAGTTAGCAAGAAGCCTGCCACGGCCATACAGTTTGTAAGCAATATAAGTCTCTGTGTTTGCTTGGTTGGGTCTGAGTGACTGTGGGACTGGCAGGTGAGAGACATTTGTCCTGACTGTGGGCCAGGCAGGAAAACTCAAGCTACAGCATGTCTCTATGTGGGTGTGTGCACATGGGTGCAGGATATTAGGCATCTTTTATGTCTCAGGTGTTGTTATAAATGTAACTTATTTAAGCCTCTTTATACTCTAATGTAGGCAGACTTTGCATTGCAATATAAGTTGGGTACCTTCCACCTTTATCATGTAGATCTCTTTACCTAAAACTTTTTCTTTTACATGTTCTACATGAATGCCCTCAAGAGCAGAGGCCTACCTTCTTTCTAGGCATCATTTGGGACATATGAATATCAATATGTCAGAATCCACTGACTAAGAATGACATGGGCTGTGGTTGGAAACATCCTTTCTGATGTAGACAAGAATCTTCCATTCCAGGAATCCCTTCTGGATACATGCATGTCAGTAAGTTGAAATCCTCTGACACAAATAGTGTGGTTGGCAATCCGTGGTCCTATTCCCACCTTTGCAAATGGCAGAGTTGGTGTAAACATAATACTCTTTGAATGTAGACATCAGGTGCTTCCCTTGTTCAAACAAGGCTGGAGACCCCCTGAACCAAGGAGGGAATCAGACCCAAAGTGGACCAACGTTGGGTGAAAACAATCACGACACAGCTGAGGAAAAGCAGTTGGAGGAATAACTAACTACTGCTTTAATGGGATTTGAGTATCTATGGTCCAAATGTCCTCTCCCTGATGACATTGTTCATGGACTTCTGCTGTTAACCTTCTGTTTTCCTCCTCTTTCTATCTTCCTTCCAGCAACATTTGTTAAAGCACTAACGATGTTGACCTATTTTTCTGTCGGCCTCCAATAAATCATTCTATAATTCCCTTCTGAAATTGTTTAAAATTATTTTACCTATGAGACCAGGAACCTGCAAAAGGCCTCTGAATCCACTGGTTCTCCTCAGGTTCTCATATTTGCCTTAAGTTTTCCCAGATAACAAAAGTTCCTCTGGCCTTTTGTAATATCTCTCCTTGCCAAGATAACATATAAAGTATATGTCCTGAAAAATGATACTCACCCTCATTAAAATTTTCCTCAAACCCCCTTATTGCTGCTAGACCACTAATTAGACTTTGTCTCACTACAGGCTGCTGATGAAAATTCTGCTCCTGTTGGGAGGAAATAAAGTATCCATCAAAATCATGTCAGGACCAAAACATGCTATGAATTGAAGTCATCTTGTGGTTTAAAGGCTTATATCTTCCGATGGCATCTGCAGTCATTCTAATAAACTGCTAATACAGTGTCTGAAATTCAGAGAAGATGACAGCTGACCTCTATGGACGAGTATTGAGGAAAACTTGACATTTAACAATCAATTTATTATAAACACAGCAGAATAATTGACTCTGTTCTCCTTAAGGCCACAGGAGAAATGCCCCCTGCTCTAACCCAGTGAATACACAAGTTAAAAAAAAAACTAACATTGCTGAAGATTTTAGCGACAGACCTTCTCTTTGGGAAAGCTGAAGATTGCAGAATTGGGCTCGTTGGATGACAAGACCCTAGAATATGAGCCAAGGCCAAATTCAATACCAAATTATCATCAAGACTGATGCAATTACTGTGATGGGAAGTGCTGTGAGACAGCCAGGAATCTCTAGTCCATAAAAGTCAAGGGTAATGACCTAAAGACCAAAATCATTCTAGGTCAAGATAGGTGGAGAGTCAACAGTTCATATCTGTAACCAAAAAATAATGACAATTTAGAAACAGAAGCTTTATGTCAGCCATAGCAAAGAAAGCCATGTTCTTGACTGAGTTTCCAAACCTGAACTCATTCTCAAATGTGGAGCTTGCAGATTTAAGAAAGTAAAACTAGATATTAAGAAAGGATCTTGAAATATCTACAGCATGCTTACACAGTGATTACCCACAGTCCTGAGGAACTCACCATCATTTCTTCAGATGATGTACAAGACTTGAGGAAAATGAGATATTCAAATCTCAAGCAATTTAATGTAGTTTTACATTTGAGATGTCACCAGTACAAGCAACAGAACACTACCATGATTTTTCTGTAATAATGCAGAGATTGGTGGGAAACACTGCCTTGCCTTAAGATGTGTCTCATAGTGGGACCAATGTGTCATTTCCTTGGTTTGTGGGTAACTAATTTTGGTAGCTGAGAGTACTCTTACACTGATTCTCCAACTTATCTATGCTTTAAGACTCTGAAGGGGCATGGAGGCCAAGTGAATGCTTCTGAACCCACTGAACGTGTCTAAGACATTTAATCAGAACAATGCACTATTGTATGGAGAACATAAGATTCTTAATCAGTTCAACACACCATAGTATGGAGAAGATAAAGATAACGGTTCAGTGCCACACTTAAAAGTGTAAAAGGGCACACTCTTGCTCCCATTACATCCTTCTGTAACTTACCACTCTGATCTTCATAAAAACAAAAGGAATTAAGGCAGATGGTGTAAACTTATTGGGTGACACAGAAGACTGTCAATTTTAGGTTCGATTCTCCAATACATTCAGGACACTGAAGAAGACTACTGTCATTTGGGGCAAGTGTCATGGTAAATCCTGGAGTGCTAGAGGTTTCTGTGATAATCAGAATTTCTAGTACAGTTTCTTCAAGCTCTGAGAAGCGTCACGAAGAAGAAACTCATTACAGACCCTCTACAGTTTTTAAGCAAGAAAATTCCACCTGCAGCAGAAAACCTTTTCAGCAACAGAAAATCAGTTTCCATCGTATTTCTGGGCCCTAAATGGAGCTTGTCATTTGACTATAGAACATCAAGTGACCACAGGTATGCACATCATCATTTGTATGCTATCAAAACCACCATGCAATAAGATCAAAGAGTGATGCATTGTATAAAACTGACCCAAGTAACATTAGGTTACAAGAGACCAGGGGCATAAGAAATCTAAACATGACTCACATTCCCTCCCCATGTCACCTCCATTACCCTAATCTCCACTTCCCAAGACCTTGCAAGGAATTCTCCATGATGAGTTGTCACAGTGTCATGGCTTCAGCTTGTCACGATAAAATTCTGTTGCTGCTATATTACAATCTGACTCAGGGTTGATAGCAGCAGTGCGATGAAATCGTTCTATGCGTAAAGCTTTGAGTGGCATACCTGGCCAAGAGTTAAATGTCGGAAGACGTGGTCTGAGGTAGGTAGGGTATACTGCACTTGGAGCTATAAAGAATTGCTTGCAGTCACCTGGGAAGGACAAGGCTGCACACACTGCAGAGGAAGCTATGAACCAATAGAACAGGGTGATCTGGGGTTTTGTAGATGGAAAGGCATCCAGGTCCTGTCCATGGCAGCACAGTGCTTGAGAAATTGGCTTTTAAATGAAGTAGTCAGAGTGTCAGGCATGAAGACTACGTATGTGTTTCCTCTTGCTGAGGCTGACATATTTACTACCAAGGATTAATGTTCACCTTTCAATAGGCAAGATTGATGCTGAACTCTCAAAATGGAACTATTCTTCAAGAAACAGCCACTTGGTGGCAAGCTGAGTAAATCAGACCCATTTCAGGCAGGAAAAAAAATTTGCATTTGCTGGCATTGATAAATGTATGGGTATGACTTTTTACACCCAATTCCATAGTACCTTGGCTACCAATATTATCAGGTGACCCAGATTTTCTGATTTATCATCCTGACATCTCACATAACATTGCCTTGGATAAAGCAGGGGTGACAATGGGTGAATGTTCATGGATCCTAAAGCATTTATCACCACTCAAGCCAATGAATGACTCCTTAAAGGCATAGCTAAAGCGGTAGCATAGAAATGTCACCCTTAACAGTGAGAAATCAATCCTGTATCCTTCAGGATCCAGTGGTCTCAACCCAGCGGTGCTGTGACCCTTTAATACACTTCCTCATGTTGTGGTGACACCTCCCTCAACCATAAAATTACTTTCACTGCTATTTCATGACTGTAATTTTGCTATTGTTATGAATAATACTGTAAATATTTGTGAAGATAGAGTTTTGTCCTATCTAGCCCTTGTCATGACTCACAGGTTGAGAACCACTGCTGTATGTACTGCGTAACAGCAGTCATTATGTGTTCAGCATTTTAAGTACAAAAATGATTGTACTCAAGACCTAAGACCCAATGTGAATCCATGAATGACTCCCCTAATCCTCACTCCCAATGATCCATTCAGGGTCTTTGTGCTTCCTGTCTCTGTACTTAAAAATTCTCTAGATTAGAGCCTCTGGTTCCTTAGTAAATGAGATTATGTCTATCAGAAAATAAAGTCTAGTCCTACAGCTGCAATACCAGCTTAGTCACTGTAGGTATATCATACCTACCGACCATCAGGCAAAGAAATGATTCACTACACCAGATTAGTATGATCTGCTTTTCATAAAAAGATAAGAGTTGCTGCAACATAATTGGGGTAATGTAGACTATTTGGAATTCAAAAGGCTCATACACAAACCAGTTATTTACTCCATGATGTGATCAGAAAGCAAAGAGTGAAGGACTATGAAGATCAGGATCTAGGCTACTCAAGAAGTAAATAACCTAGGTAACCAGAGACATTGGCCAAGGTAAAAGGTCTAGCAAGGGAGGTAGAAGAAATGATGAATACCAAATTATACCTCAACAAAGCTATTCAGGATGCCCTAACTATGAGAAAATCTACTCTCTATTAAAGGTGATATAATGGGAAAATAAACACACACAAATGGGGAACAGAGTACCTCAAAGACGATGTAAGACTAGGTTTACCTGCTTATCTGGCTAGTGTGTATCTGCAGGATGGGCTATGGAAAAATTTAAGATTGTAATGTCGACTGAGAATCACACCAGAGGAAAACAACGTGAATTATTAAAGGACCAGATTGAGCCAGTGTGTCTGCACATCTAGAAGGCTGAGCACCATTGCCATTGCTTTCCCATGATCTCCACTCAGTCTCAAGGAAGCACAACCCATGTGGTTACTGTAGTCACATCCTTCTGTTCACTGATAAAGCCAGCAGGAAAAGAATCATCCCTATGGAAAAAGGAATCTTAATCCCCTCTTTACTCTTTACAAATAGATTAGGTTCAGAATGCAGGTGTTGCCTGGAATGGTACTTAGCCCCTGAGACCTGGATATTCTGTGAGTGGGCAGCAGAAGATGGACCAAAATATTCAATGCTCCTGTTGGCTAATTTACAATACTGCTTTGCAAGATAGTGAAAACAAAATGTCTATGTGAGACTAAGCAATGCTTGACAGGCTCATGCTCTCCAAGATTAACTTTAACTCAACACCCTTTTCCCTGGTAGACCAAATAGGTAATTTAATGATGCAGAAAACTTGGGAAAACTTTGCTCTAGAATTTCCAGAATGAAGAAGAGGGTGGTAATGAAGACATTTTCTGCATATTGGACACAGCAAAATAAAAAAGAGAAGGCAGTCACCAGAGAAGCATTTTGAGAGGGAAAGAGGGGACTATAAGTCACCTCTGATCAACAGGCAAGAAGGAAGACAAATAACACGTGGGCATTTCTGTTTGGTGATATTCTAATTTTGGTGGCCTACTATAAATTAATTTTATGACCCCAGTTCAGCCTTTTGTTCTTCTGGTAAGCTCCATGTAGTGAGTAGCTGTTCCAGCTTTGACCTGGAAGTACTACCCCCACTGAGGCTTCAGGTAACTGTCATGCCTATGAGGTGGGGCCAAGAGGGAGACCTTAAGAGCTGAGATCTGGATGTGCTGGCTCTCTTGGTTCCTGGATCTTGGACACTGGAGGTAAACCAAACAGAATTCTCCAGAGAACACCGCTGGACTGCACTACACCTTTCCTGGATCTGGTAACCTATCCCTTTACTTGTAAGTTACCCCATAAAATAAACCTCCCTTTTAACTATGTAAAGTTGCCTTAATACTTCCACCAATAGCTCCACACTAAAACCTTTCTTGTGGGACACAGGGTGGTTTTAGTGCCCTCTGATATCTGAAGAATATCATGCCCATAAAACAGAGGGACATGTGCGTGAATAAAGTAGTGAGAACCGGGCAGTAATACATGAGAGTGGTTATTCTTTCTGTATTTAAAAGTGCTTATCATTATAGTGATTTCATTTTCAATCATACACACTGGATTGATCTTTATTTTTCCAATCCTTTTATTCTTAGAGCATCTTACTTCATTAAAGCTAATTTCCTGTTGTTAGGCTTTCCTATTCTATTTCATATTTTCCAATTAATGTAGCTAATATAAATAACTTCTCCAGAATAAATAATTTCTCCAGAAATTAGCATACACCTAAGAAATACAGAATAGTATAAGAAAAATCTTTAAAAAACCTATACCATATCCCCTTAAGTTTGAAAATTTAAAAGACACGGATTAATTTCTTGATTCAGTTGTATATTTTTTTAAAGAAGGCAAAGCCATCATCTTGGTTATTATGATTTCTAGATTGAAAAACTCAAGGAAATAATTGATTAAATAGTTCACAAGTAACAGATAATGACATATATTAATATTTTCTGAGAAATGCAATAAATACATCATTTACTAAAAATTTCCAAAGGTAGCATGTAATCAACCACAGTGAAAATCTTATTAAGTCACAGCTATGGCTTTGTACAATACAAATATAGCACAAAATTTTCTTTATTAAGAAATTTTATATTAATTTTACACACCAATCACAGATCCCACTCTTCCCTCCTCCTGCTCCTCCAGCCTTTCCCCCTCAACCCACCCTCCATTCCCTACTATAAGAAGGTAAGTCCTCCTGTGGGGAGTCAGCAGAGATTGGTACATTCAGTAAAGGCAGGTCCAAGCCCCTGCCCTTGCCTCAAGGCTGATAGCACAAAATTTTAGGGGATTTTTATTTTAACATAATTATTGTTCTCAATGTCTTTTAAGGGAAATATGTAAGCCTCATGGATTCAAAAGCTTGCTTTGCTTTTTTATTTTGCATATACTGTGGGTGCCAACAAAGGTTTTCTAGTGAGATCTGAGCTTGTTTTACACAGCAGGACTGCATTAGGGGATGGCTTGACCATGGGCAAGGTCCCCAGGTGTTTGGGATGCTCTGCACTTGGCTGTGCAGGCGGGGAGGTCTTTTGCTCCACCCCTTGGCGTCCCTTTAAAAAGCCCTTTAATAGAGACAGAAGGGGCTGGTGGGTTGAGATCCAGGCCCTCCCAAGGCTGTCCTATGTTTTCTATCTGTCTCTCTCCTCTATCCTTCTATCTACAAATTCCTCATTTCTCCCTGCTCAAGTGTACCCTGGGGAAATAAGAGGGAGCTGGTTTTCCTCAACACACACACACACACACACACACACACACACACACTCACAATACACTCAATGTCTGCCCAGTTTTTTTCTCCATTGGCATGACTCACCCAGTTCTCACTTTGATCCTTATTATTGCTCTCTAGTGGTGGTAAACACAGAGAGCCTGTTGCATGCTGTGTGTGTTTACCCAGTGTTTCACCAACCATGGCTGTTTGTCATTAACAAGAGGAGGAAATAACAGTGAACAGGCACCAAAGCTTCTGTGACACCAAGGTATCGGAGTGGAGGAAGTATGAAGATTCAGGAGATGACAGAAAATTCACCCAATGGATTGGAAAAATTACTGCAAATAAAACAGCTTCTAAATAGTGTTTTTATGCAAATTCTTAAGGCATCTAGGATTATATGAAAGAAGATCCAAGTAATAAAAAATATAAAGTCATTTAGTGGAAATACATTCATTATATTCCACAGTGGGAAGATAATTGGGGTTTGGGAAGAGTTAATAAATAATATTTGTGAATATTATAGAATTAAGAAATAATAAGGCAAGAGAAAAATTATCTCTAAAAGCTACTAATGCATAATGATAAAGGGTAAATAAAATTGTATAATGAGTATACTTCAGGCAATATACTGTCATAACCCTCCACAATTTAGACAAAGCCAGCAATGCTGCTATGAATATCAATGTGCTTTTATTTTACCGGCACTACTGTAATAATATAAATGTAAGGGAAAGCAGCTTTGTGGAGTAAGGTATCTTGATAGATATAGAGCTATTTATTCTTGTGAAAGAGGAAGCAATCCTTCAAAATAAAACAAACGAGTGGGGGTGTGGAGGAGGGGAAGGCTGCATTTCAGAGAAGGATCAAGACAATGATTATAAGCATGACTGAAGTACTTTTATGAAACCAAGCATACCTAGAGAGTTTACCACATTGTTAGTAGTCTAATTTCCTCTAATCTCGCCAGCTAGTTTCAGCAGATTCTTAATTGCTCGCTAATGCTTTTTCATAAATGACTGTTTCCATGGGAGGCTTAAAGCTTCATGTAAGAAAATATAATATATGAAAAAAATCAAAATTCCTTGGTGAGCTTAGTTTACAATCACTGCCCAAACTCTGCAAATGTTTCTTTCATTGAAGTATTGACAAAACCACTAACTTCCACCTATTGTGTTCTTTTTATTCACTCAGCTGCTAAGTTATTGGGTTTATAGCCACAGCAAAGCTTTGGGAAACACAGCTGAATAATTAAGTTTACTTAAAAGGGGTTGTGAGCAGCAAGCGTCTGTAGACTCAAACATTAGAATAATTTAACGGGCATGAAGCATAATGGTCATGATACATAAACACAGTAAAGATCACACTAAGAGAAAATGGAGGAAGCCGGCGAGAAGCCAGTCTCTGCCTTGCCTTGGCTGACCCCGCTCTCCTCACCTCTTAATGCAGTTCTCAGGATCAATATGCAGTGTTCTGAGATACAAGGAACTGTCTGGTCCAGACAGATCAGTGTCCACATCCCTTCTAGAATAAGATGCCCTTGCAACACTTTCAGCTTAGCAATTATTGTGGCTACTGGGGTAGAACATCACAGAACAAAAGATTGCCCAGGTCCTCTCAAACTGTGTTGCATGGAACAAGTACTTATTAAAAGTTCTGGCACTACTTGAGCCCTATGGGGTTGCATCTGCACACATAAAGGGGTTCTGTTGTCCCTAGATGCCTATCTGTGAATAACGAAACTACTTCACAAAATTCTGGCCTGTGTGAGTGCTCTGCCTCATCACACTTACGGAGGAGGAGATAGTCACCCGCATATAGTGAACCTTCACAAAAGAAAGAACTCAAAAAGGATGTTAGATGTGAACTATATCATAAAGGTAGGTGACATTCCATATTAAAGAGAAAGATGGGGACACATTTGAGTAGCAGTCCTGGGGAAGGCAAAGCACAGCATGCTGGGGGAACTGGAGATAAAGGTCTGGTGGCAGCCAAGATGTCAGAAGAGTACGAGGCACCAGTATTGTCTGGCTGTCACAGAGTCATCTGGGGTCTTCGGGGCTTTTTGGTGAAAGTATCAGAGTCTATAGAGGAGCAGTATCAACCTGGGGATTGGAATGCTGTGTTTAGGCTGTACTGGAATGGATCTGAGAACTTGGAAACCACCCATCTTACAGAACCCGGTTTGCCAACAGAGATAACCCCCTCCACCTGTTATGATGTGCTGGCTCAGCTTTGTTTAAGGTCCCAGTAACAAACTCCTCTAAGGTAGGTATATGAGGATGGGTTCTTCAATTACTGGATCAGAAAAGCAGGAGCACAGCATTAGCTGGGCCATACCATACATATTCCTGATGTTTATATCTAAATTAACGTTCTTGCCATTTTTTTTTTTTTTCAGTAAAGCTATCTCCTGGAAATGTGCACTTAGTTTTCCTGTTCCTACTATAACAGATTACCACAGACTTGGTGCTTAAAACAATTCAGATTTCTTTTTTAAGAGCAACAAAGATTAGAAGTCCTAAAGTACCAGGCTTGATTCTTTTCACAGACTCTAGGGAAGCATCTCTATTTTCATGTGTTTGGATTTGTCTAGCATTCCAAGTTTGATGATCTGTTTTAGCTAGGCTTCTCTAGAGGAACAGAGCAAACAGAATGAGTGTATTTAAAGGAGATTTACTAGGTTGGCTTACATGCTATGGGCTGGATTGTCTAATTGACGGCTTCTTCACATGGCAAAACCGAGGGTTAGGTATGCTCAGTCCGTCAAGCTGGGGGTCTCCAGCAGTCGCAATCTGGTGCAGAACTGGAACATTTTTGGAAAGGCTAGGTCTTCAGTCCATGTTGGAAGTTCTATGAAGCTGGGTTCTGATATCATTAAAGGATAACCACAGTGGGGGCAGCAGCACACTCCAGCAAGAGGTGAAGAGGAAGGGGGAAAGAGCAAAGCTTTCCCCTTCAGTGTCCTTACATCTGGCTCACTGCAGGAAGATGCTGTCCACATTAGGGTGAGTCTTCTTGCCTCATTAACCTAATAAGAAAACCCTACAGGTGCATATTAAGGGGCTTATTTAATATGGAAAAATCTCTCACTGATGTGCAGAAAGGCTTATATTATGGGTGTTTCTGGGTCCTGTTGGGCTGAGGATCAGTATCAACCATATGGCCCCATTCTCCAGTTGTAAAACCAGCAATGTAGCATCTCCTAAGCCCAGGTTCAAAGCTGACCCTGCTGTCTCCCATCTTAAGGGGACCATTTGATTGTATTGGGCTCACCCAAACAGTCTAGGATAAGTTACCCAGATCATTAACCTTTATTTAATTCTATATGCAGAATTCCTTTTTTCCACATAAGAGACATTTACATGTGTTCCTAGAATTAGGATATGGGCATCTTGGTGGGAGTACTGTTTAGCTTAGCCCACCTCTAGCATGAAGTGATTTCATGTTAATTGCGAGTTTAGAGCAATAAAAATGGGAAAATAACACATGGAGAGAATTATCATCCCTTTTTATAGCATCTGCTTTAAGGTGGCTTTGACAATGACAGTGACGTGGTGATGGCTATGTTTCTAGAATTATGAATGTTGCCAGTGTTTGCCTGAATGCTGGATTGCAATGTCAGGAGCAACTTCTAAGTCAAAGTTTGGAAACACCTTTGTCCTTCATCTCTACCAATGGGCTCATAAGAACCTAGGCACCTCTAGTAAACACGTTGCTGCTTGAAATGCCTAGGCCAGTCTCCATTTTTCACATGGAATGTTTATTGCTAGGACTTTAAACTAGTACACAAACATAACCAGTTCCAGGTAGAAAACTGTATTCTGAAAGGCAATTTCAACTCTGAAAACCTAGCCCCAATATTTAATGGCCATGTGATCTTAGGAGAATTACCTATTTTTCTGTGCCTGATTTTTTTCCCTAGAGCACTGTTACCTCTCTGCCAATGATAGGCTACTTCATTATTTTGAGGCATGGTAATTAACATGTGTAAGGCTTTAGAAAAATCTGGATTATATATTGTTATATAGAATATTACACGTTAAATATCCTGCAAATACTTTCAACCCACATATATGGACAAAATAATACTATTTTCACAAGTCTAGTGCTCTAAAAGAGAAATTTCATATTTCCAAAGAGATAATTTTACAGAAATATTTTTAACTAGCCAACCAAAAGGAACACTAATGTATGAGAAGGATGTTAACTATGGGAAGCAGCTGACACCTCAGGATTTGGAAGACAAAAGGAATTTTAAAATTAGAAGCTCAAAGGGCGACTTCATTGAGTCTATTTCCCTGTGTCAGAGCAAGACACTGCTAGGCCAGTGCCAGAAGCTTGGAACAAAGAATAAGACTGATGGAGGAAACAGAAAGTCATGGAAAAATAATAATCATAAAGTGATGGACAAAAACTGATTCAAATACTGGTATAGGAAATGTTACAGCCTTCCTATTGGACAGGAAGTCAGTACAGGTAAATAGGATGTGACAATCCTTTCTGCTACATTCTGTGACTTTCTCTCATGTCCAATGAAAGCTTATTGAAAATGAAGCAATTCTAAAGCAGCAGGCATTTCAGCCCCAATGTCCCAAGCTGAATATGGAAGAATGGGCTTTCGGGTGCTATTACTTCGACCTATGGGTTCATGCACTGGACCCTTGGTCCCCAGTATAGTGTTGTTGAGATTGCAGAACTTTCAAAGCTTGGTCTTAGTGTACCAGGACCAGATGGTGAAGGCACCACCTGGGATATGATTAGTGCTGGTCTCTCAGCATGAGTTAGCTCTTGCAAGAGCAGGTTGTTATAAAACAAGGCCACTCCTCATATTTGGTCTCTTCTGAATGTGGCCATTTAGCTTTTGTTTCTCTACCATGCTGTAAAACAAACAGGCCAGCCTTTCCCAAGATGGTGGCGCCATGCTCTTGAACCTCCCGATTTGTCAACTACATCAACTTCTGTTCTTTATAAAATACTCCACTTCAGATAACTGGCCACAGCGACTTCTTTTCTTTATAAAATACTCCACTCCAAAATCATCCTGAGTGAGGTAACCCAGACTCAGAAAGACAAACATGGTATGTACTCACTCATAGCAGGATACTAGACATGAAACAAGGATGACTTGTCTGCTACTCACATCACCAGGGAGGCTACCTGAAAAACAGGACCCCAAGAAAGACACAGGGATCGCCCAATGACAGAGAAATGGAATGAGATCTACATGAACAGCCTGGTCATGAGTGGGGGTAATGAAAGGCAAGGGTTGAGGGAAAGAGAGCTTGGGGGAGCGGGAGATCCCAGCTGGATCAACAACAGAGAGGGAGAACAAGGAATAGGAGACCATGGCAAATGAAGACCACATGAGAATAGGAAGAAGCAAAGTGCTAGAGAGGCCCACAGAAATCCACAAAGATACCCACACAACAGACTGCTGGCAATGGTCGAGAGACAGCCCAAACTGACCTACTCTGGTGATGGGATGGCCAAACACCCTAATTGCTGTGCTAGAAACCTCATCCAACTACTGAGGGATCTGGATGCAGAGATCCATGACTAGGCCCCGGGTGGATCTCTGGGAGTCCAATTAGTGAGAATGAGGAGGGTTTATATGAGCGAGAATTGTTGAGACCAAGGTTGGATAAAGCACAGGGACAAATAGCCAAATGAATGGAAACACATGAACTATGAACCAATGGCTGAGGGGTCCCCACTGGATCAGGCCCTCTGAATGGGTGAGACAGTTGATTGGCTTGATCTGTTTGGGAGGCATCCAGGCAGTGGGACCAGATCTTGTGCTCATTGCATGAGTTGGCTGTTTGAAACCTGGGGCCTATGCAGGATTGTTTGGCTCGGCCTGGGAGGAGGGGACTAGACCTACCTGGACTGAGTCTACCAGGTTGACCTCAGTCTGTGGGGAAGGCTTTGCCCTGGAGGAGATGGGAATGGGGGGGGGGGGTTGGGGGGAAGGTGAGGGGGACGGGAGGGGGGAGAACAAGGGAATCCGTGGCTGATATGTAGAACTGAATTGTATTGCAAAATAAATTAAAATAAATTAAAAAAAAAATAGTCCACTCCAGATAACCGGCCCCAGCGACACCGAGTGAGCATAACCAGGAAACTCACATTCTAATTTGGAACATGTGTGTAAGACTTCATGCAAAATTTTGAAATTCTCCCTTTCTCAACAGCACAGGGCAACTGTCCTTCATCTGCTGAAGACAGCTCCCCACCACCGCCCCCAGTGACAAGACACGACATCGGCAACCACTCTTCTCCATAGCTGGAAAATAGTTGCATTTATGTGTTGTGTGGGTTAATTTTCACATTTATCATAGTTTCACCTGAGTATGGTGTTACTTAAAGATAACACACAAAATTATTTGTAAAACACTAAACACAATAAGGAATGGTTCAGGGAGAAGAAAGAAATTACTCCTCGTGTGCACCTACTACAAAGTAGTCACAGGTTTGCCTGATTGGTTTGGTTTTCTGGGAAGAACTCATCCCATTTGTATGCCTTACTGAGACTTACTTACAAAATAAAATGGTTTATCCCATTTTTTACTTGTGCACTTTTTTGCTAGATATGTTGGATATTACATTTTAAAAACTATTTTATGGTTACCGTAATCCAGTATTTTTCCTAATGGTGTTCAGAATACAAGGACATAATTTCAAACTTTCATGTATAACATCTCTCATATATTCACTCTCCTCCTTTTCTATTTTCAGGTAGTTAAGCTTATGTTACAATTTTCCTGTTTTTCATACTCCTCTATAAGCCTTCATGATGGGTAAACACATTTAAGTCCATGCTCCATTAATCACAACAGGCCACATCTGACCTCTCACCTTGGCATATATGATGGACTGTCCTGTTCTGGCTAAAACATGAGTACAGATTTTGAAATTATTTTGTATGTTTCTTTTAAAAATTCCTTTCATCTAATTTATTGTTCTCTATTTCTCTGCACATGTTTTCCCTTAGGGTAGGTTTTCACTATTACAGGAAAAAAGCTGAAGGAAAAAAAGGGAACCACCATTTAATGCTCCATACTCAGAAGGCAAATCCTAGAGAAGATTTCACTAAGATACCATGGGCCAGAACTTCTGGACCAGATCATAAGAATGTTAATATTACAGCTACTGCATGAGAATGATGTAAGTATGGTCAATGTTGGAGGAAAAGGAGTGAGGCAGAAGCCCAACCTTCTTCATGACCTTGGACAGGGGAAGGTGGCAACAAAGACTGTGGCAGTGTCATGGTCAAGTGTCTTCACACCGACTTCATTTCTCTTGCTGGTGCCTTGGGCATCATAGGGATGCATAGGAGCCATGTTGAAATGAAAGAGGAAACAGGACAGTTTTGCCTTGTTCTCTAACTGGAGTCCTGGGAGGCCAGATAGGCTGGCTTCTCACCACCTTGAGATGAGTAAAGCTTTGTTGGAAAGATTCATGAAAAGGATCTAGACACCTTTCCTGGTCTTCTGTGATGGGTATTGATAAAGCCTAGGTAATCTGTGGTGGTCTCCCGCCATAGTTAGTGACACAATGGCCTCCCAAGTCTGGGTGACCCTTGCTCCATGCTGACGAGCTACAGAGTCTCCTTAGACTCTATAACCTGTTTAAGCAAGAAAATGGAACTTTGTATGCAGCTTAACTTTTAATAAGAATGTTAACGTAGTGGACAGATTTTTAAAAGTTGAAAGAAACTGCTTAAAGCCACAGAAAATGGCCAGGCGGTGGTGGCACACTCCTTTAATCCTAGCACTCAAGAGACAGAGCCAGGCAGATCTCTGTGAGTTCGAGGCCAGCCTGGTCTACAGAGTGAGATCCAGGACAGGCACCAAAAACAACACAGAGAAACCCTGTCTCTAAAAAAAAAAAAAAAAAAAAAGCCACAGAAAATGTCCCATCTTTAACATTCCCCTCCAATCACCTTTCATGGAGAGTTTAGAAGAACCCCAGGAAATGAAATACCTCCGTATTCTTTGGCCATCTGTGTATATAATATGTGACACTAATACCACAGTCAGTATCCAGGAACTGAGGCGCTTGGTGCTGGCAGCTTTATGCACATAATTGAGAATAATCCAAGCCTTGCATTGGAGAAAAAAATATTCCAAACAGCTGATAAACATGAGAATTATGCTGTTCAAATACATTTAAATAATTTGCTATGTTGATACTACAAGGTAAGAAATAATTAGTAACAATGATATTCAAATAATATTCAGTCACTTTGTGTATTAACATTCATGTATTATAAAATAAGGAAACATGTGGTCTGTTATGATACCTTGTCTTTCCAGTACAAACCATATTTACTGTGATTTACTTTTTTAAAATGTCAAAAATAATTTAAGATTTAAGAACATCCAAATTTGCAGAAAAGAATACTGTACTTCTAATTAACTAGCAGTAAAAAACGTCTATCACCTTTTGATGACTTTTTTCTAGTTTTATTGTGTTATTTTTAATCCATTTTATAGTCTTAGATTTTGACCCAAGTCTAGGAATGAACTATACTTAAAGGAAGCACCACATTTTAATATGAGTTATAATTTTAATATAATAATTTTTGCCATGCAATCCCTTTTCTTACTTTAATGCAGATAATTTGAAATCGACATTTTATTTATCTCTTCCAGTAAATAAAAGCTCCAGACTAGAACTGCATTCCATTAAATACCTGTTACAACATGTCTGTGGAAATGTCTACTATGTGTTTACAAAACTCCAAGAAAACTGGAAATTTAATGTTTGAGTATTTTATATCCTGTTAGCACTACAGCTAGAAAAAAAATTAAATGAAATTTATGATCAAGGTACTGAAACTGCTAACAAAAATTCTGCCAACTTCGAATATCTGCTGGTTTGGTTCTATGCAGAGTTCTTGTTTTAGTGCCAGAATCATAGATTCCGTTTAAAAAGTAAAATAAATAGAGTGTCTGGGCCAGTGGCTGACAACTTTTGATTCATTGGCTTGGTGGTGATCCTGTCTTCAGTTTTTTGTGTTACTATTCTTTGAGCTCTGTTTAAGTCTTTTAGGTCCTCCCTACCTCTTCCTTTGCCTTTAAAATTAATTTTTGATGTGTTGCCTGGCCCTTTTAAATCTATTTGTTCTTAACCAGTTTTGTTAGTGTGCATATTGCTTAGTGTATAAGGAAAACAACTTCAGTATTTATCATGGACCTGACATAGTTAGCGTCCAGCCCCCCTTTCTCTCCCTCTCCCTCTCTCCCTCAATTCTTCCCTCCCCAGTCTCTCTTCCCCTCTCTGTCATGTTCCTCTCCCTGTTCTCTCTCTCTCTCTCTCTCTCTCTCTCTCTCTCTCTCTCTCTCTCTCTCTCTCTCTCTCTCCTCTCTCTCTCTCTCTCTCTCTCTCTCTCTCTCACACACACACACACACACACACACACACACACACTCACACACATACACATACACACACACTCACACACACACACACATACATACACACACAGTTTCTATTAATAATCTGCAATAAATGAGATCTATGCTGATTATGCCAGAGAAGGAAGCAAACTGAGGTCCAAGGTATTCAAGGAACATATTCATAGATAGGAAGAGAAAGATTTGAGGTCTGATTACTTACAGCATAAATAATCTTTAAATGACTATAATGTAGCCTTTCAAAAGGAGCCATATTTAAAGCACACTTACCCCTGTTTTCTTGAAAATCCTACTTGTAATGAATGAAACAACTCTAACACAATCTAGTGTTAGATAAAATACAGCATCAACTGCCTCACATCACAAAAATTCCAAAAAGTGGGTTTCCAAACACTGCTGGATTTCCAAACATCCAGCTCCTCTCATCAACATGGCTCCATTTTCTAACTGTCATGACTGAAGTGACCCCATGTGCCTGAGGCTCCAGAAGTTCGTAAAGAAAGGAAAGCAATGTTCTTCCAGCAATCACTCTTGGGAGGGTCATGGGTCACATGACTGAGGCTGAATGGTGGCCAGAGCATTGCTATGGCTAAAGATAGTCAGCTCCACCTATGTCACAGAGACCGAACAGGAATACTGCAGAAGAAAGGTCGTATGATTTCCTAAAAGGATACTAGTCATGCAATAATTAAAAATGTAAAAGCGCAGAATGCTCCCAGTGTCCGTTCACATGTACTGACGTCATGAATTACTGTAGCAACCTCAGGAAACTCAATGAGATCAATGCTCTCTTTGTCATTTCAGCTATCAGCAACAGAGACAGAGAAACATTCCTTAAATTCACATCATATATAAATCTTAAGACGCTTCACAAGTTAATTACATATCTGGTTGACTGGCATTAGAGGAATAATGTAAAACGTCACACACTCAGATCTAAAGGTGTGACACCAGAACCAAGTATCAGCTTCTAAGGATTAAATACATTAAATAAATGAAACCAGACTTTGATCTCATTTAGTACTTTAGTGTTTGATAATAATTAATCTTTTAGACAATAGTCTAATATCTTATACATACTAACTCTAACTTGAAATTTCCTGAAAGTATAAAATCAAGAAACAGAAAATCTATGTTGGATAAATGGCAGCTTTAGTCACATTCTTGGGTTGAAGAATGTGAAATAAGTTCAGAAATAAAAAAAAAAACACTGAATCAACAGCAGCATTTATTAACATTTTATGTAAATAGTATTGAGAAAATAACTTAATTTTAATGAAGTTATTACTGCCTACACATGGGGAAAATGTTTATGGCATAAAGCTTGATATGCATCAACATATATGTACCATGTCTTTTTTTCTTTTCTCTCTCTCCTTCCTCCAATCTTTCCTTTTGTTTTATTTCATAGGCAGGCTCACTGTCTACCTCCCTATCTGGAATTCACCATCCTCCTGTCTCAACCTATGGAGTGCTGGGATTAAAAACATACACTCTCCTATTCAGCTGATATTTATTTTATTTTTTTCCATCTTCAGGTCTCCAGGTGGTAAAAAATGAAACTCAAGGCATTTCCAGGATGTACCTGGCATTAGAACTGTGTGAATTCTAGGCTTGTGCCTCTAGCACCTGGGATGCTCCTAAAGTTATGTTGTGCACAGTGGTTGCTGCTGGCACAAATGTTTTGACACCGTGAGGCTCTCAAACCTCTGCCTCATGTGTCTTGAGTCTCTGTAGATAACAACATAGTGTAGGGTGCATACGTCCTGGCAATTTCTCTTGGAATGACTACAGTAGCTAATGGTCATGGGACCCACAAATCTTGGTCCCATTTATATATACTACAAATGGCCTTAAATCTACCTCCTTACCTGTTGGGAATGAGCCCAGAGGATCTTATTCATGAGGCAATATTTTACCAAAGCTAAGGATGACAGTTTTTCTCAAGAAGATTTTACTTCCAACTCTGCAAAATGTCTGGGATCAAGAGAAGCAAATAGGTTGACTCTCAGCTTGAAATAAGAGGACGGAGAAGTACTGAAGATAAATAAAACATTGCCACAAAAAGAAAAAAAAGCTTTCATATTGTGTTGCATAATCAAGATCTCCAGCCTGAATGGGGGCAGGTTCCATAGAGCTGCCTCCAAAGTAAAACTGCAAGTGATAGGGAAATTGTGTCAACTTTAGCCTCTTGGAAGGGTACTCATCTGCTCTGACGTGGGGATGTTGCCCAATACAGGTGCCAGCAGCATCTGCAAGCAGCAGCTAGATATGGGATGAAGAGATAATCATTAACAAGAAAAGCAGAATAAATATTAAAAAAAAAAAGCAACAACCAACCAATGAACAACTAGAGCGGTCAGGCATCAGTAGCTAGACTCTGACCCCCACGGACTATTGGAACTTCAAGTGACAGATCTCTTCTCACTCAAGAGACAAGCCTGTGTTCTGTTGGTCCATCAGAGGGTCTTGGGGGTTCTAGGAACATTTGATTGTAACTCTACTTCTCAAGTGGTGCTGTTAGCCATGTTTAATACTCAGGAAGTCAACAGACACACCTGAAAGTTCTACGTCATGAAGGGATGTTGTGTGCACGTGTGCACATGCATGTGTATATGTCTCTCTGTGGGTAACTTCAAATGAGAGAGCACAGCTTTCACAGAAGCTGTAACTCCATGGGTTCCATTGTTTTGCAAGAATGTGTGAAAACTTGAATGAGGTCAAGGCCTCTTCTGTTCCAGGTCTACAATGTCCCCAACACAACAAACCACACTCATTTTGTTGGTCATTCACAACTAGTGTGTAAGTCCCATGAAATAAAGTCAAGGAACTTTGGTCTGCTTTACCTAGATAAGAATTCCTAGCACCCAGTGCCTGTGGTTGATATATTGTGTACCCCAATAAACTTATCTAGGGGTCAGAGAACAGAACAGCCACTATATTAAAGATAGGTTTAGGTAGTGGTAGCACATACCTTTAATCCTAGCATTTAGGAGTTCAGAACCACACTGGAAACAGCCAGGCATGGTGACACACGCCTTTAATCCCAGGAAGTGATGGCAGGAAGCAGAAAGGTATATAAGGCATGAGGATCAGGAACTAGAGCCTTTGTAAGCTTTTAGCTTTTAGCAGCAGTTCAGCTGAGATCCATTCGGATGAGGACTCAGAGGCTTTCAGTCTGAGGAAACATGATCAGCTGAGGAATTGGCAAGGTTGGATGTGGCTTGCTCTGTTTCTCTGATCTTTCAGCATTCACCCCAATACCTGGCTCTGGATTTGTTTTTATTAATAAGACCTTTTAAGATTTGTGCTACAAGTGCCATGTAGCTAGTGCTTAGGAATCTTTACTGAATAAAGGACTGGAAAAGTAATCCCTAGCATTGAAGTGGAAGTGCCATGGTTAGATCTTTATACAAAATGGTTTGTGTGCACATGAACATTTGAGTTATATTTTAATATTCTAATATAAGGAATTTGCATCAAGCACTTTCTGTCCCAGATCTGTTTCAATCTGAGAGTGTTTGTCTTGTTGTATTAACTTAAATAACATGATACCTTGCAAATATAACCTATTTCAACCGAAGTTAAAGTAAGAATGCAACAAGTATTTTGGAATTTCCACCCACATTCTAGTAACTGTGAGTATATGGTGGGTGCTCTTAAGGGCAGTGTTTCTACACAGCTAAACAAATGTTTTTGTCCTAGCTGAGCTCTGAAGTCCTTAAATTTTAGTGTGATAAAATGTACGGCATAGGAATGCATATCCAAGACCATGGATAATCTACTTTATAAAAAAATACGGGATTGTCAAGGGTAAATTTTATTGGGTTTTCAGTGTATTTTCAAATCGACCCTAATCTCTTATAAAATGTAAATGTAATTTACAAAAAAATGTAAATTACACTAATTTTAATCCAACCATGATTTTAATAAGCTTCAACTGCTGTACTTATGCACCTATTTAGACGTTTGAAGTTAAAAACTTCAAACAAGAAGGAGTTCTTCCTCCCTCTGTTCACAACTCAAGCTCTTCTTTGTCCACCAACACAAGATTGTAACAGCAAATTCGTCACTGGGTGCCTGCTCCTCACAGCCACCAGCCAGGAGTTCCGTCCCAAGCAAACACTGGGCAGGCTAGACTATGCCCAGCTTTATCTCTCACTCCAAATTGTTGGTGCTGCTTGCCTGATTGCTGCATTTTGATGATGAGAGCTGTTTCTGACATTGCGGGTAAAATCAAAAATTTCTATTTCTTGTTATAAGTATTTGAATCAGTTTAATTTCAGAAAGTCCTAAGATTGCAAGGTGAGCTGTTAAAAAAATTGCTGCTATTTATAATCACTTATCTGCTTGAAGCAGGATTTTATTTTTGAACCACTCCAACAAAAAAATATCCACAGAATAAATTGTAGGCTGATTTTTTTCCCTAATACTGTAATTGTCATCTACAATCCCCAATGTCAAAATTGTCACCCCTTCCTTAGTCTATCATGCTCATCAAAGCAGCCCACTTGTTCTGGATTGAACTTTACTAGTGAGCAACTTAAAAAAAAATGAAGCCCTTTTAAATAATTATACATTCATTTGTTTTAAGTCAGAGGTTAGAATGGGATGTTTCTTCTTCTCTCTTCTAATTCTGCTACTGGAAATGATTTGAAAATCACAACTGTAGTTTGTGAGTCACTGAACCTTTTCTGAAAAAGCTAAATGTCGAATATTTTATGGTTTTTTTTTTTCAAGGAGGCAAAATCAAGGACCTTAATATTAAAATACAAAAATTATTAAAGTATAAATCCTTTTTGGGAACAAAGTGGGCAAAGTTCACTTTAAATTTGTAGACTGTATCAAATGAGGTAGAAGGGTGGTTTGGCCTGTGGGATGTAGTTTGTCAACCTCTGTTCAAGCACAATTAGTACTCACCTTCTCACTGTAAAGACAGCAGAGTGGAAATTCTTGCGAAGGGATCACAGGAACCATAGGTCTAGGAGGAGAGTACGACTGCAAGGCTGGCCTGGTGATGTCTGACATTGCTGCGCCATTAATGAGCAAGAGGAAAAGAGGCACAGACATTAGCAGCAACAGACACCAAGCCACAGCTGAACTAAAAAATAAAACCACCGAAAATGACCACATGGGCGTTCACCGTGTAAAAACCACATTCAGCAGAGTTCTTCCTTTTTCAAATACAACTCTACCAAACTCTTCTTAAATGCAAAATGAAATATCCTTTAATTCATAATGATCCATACCTAATGTACTAGGAATTCTGGAGGCTGAGAAACAAAGAATGTGGAGGTGCAATTCTTCACCTTGACTCAATTGCACACTTGTTTGAAAAGTTTAGAACTGTAATTTAAGGAATAAAAAAAGCAAAATTTACAAAGGTAAATAGCTTCTTTTGTTCTTCCCAGAGTCACAACTCTACATGTTAAGATTTAGACTTGAATATAGTCATGCAATTTTGGCTAGAACAGCAGGAAATTACGTTGCTTTTGGTAGGAACAAATTCTGTCTAATCTTGTCTTTTAAATTCTCTAGAGCACTAACCTTGTCTTTTAAATTCTCTAGAGCATTAACAATTAAGGTTGAGAGAGCAAAAATCTACCCTTTGTACAGATGGTCTGAGGAGGTAAATTTAAAGTTAAGTTTTTCTTGACAGAAGTATTTCAATTAGTAAAGGAAGAACAGTTGGAACATGTCCACTTGGAGTTTCTAATGAGATAACCATTAGATTGGTCAAGGAATCCAATATCAATTGGTGACAGCAGCAAAGGACAGACATGCACTGCAATCCTACTGCTGAAAGAACACAAGTAAATTATGCCCCAAAAGAAAAAGAAATGAACCTGTATTTGCAATCCTCTCAAGTGTACTGTCAATTTACCATTTCACAAGGCATAGTGACTACCTAGAGAGATGTGGTAAATGACACCCCACAGTGGGGAGATGTACATGTTCTCTAGTTGCGAAGAATTTCAGAGGGCAAAAGATCCAGTTTGTCTTTTTAAAACAAAATATAATTTGAGAAATGCAAGAGATGTAGACAGAACCCATTACTAATAATATTCAAGAGCCACAGAAAACAATACTAATTCTATGGGCTTGATAGGATTATTAGAAATTTGATAGTGTTACGAAATGATTATTGGATCCAGTTATTGATGAAGTAGGAAGAGACAAAACTAAAATACCTAAATTAAAAACTGTTGAAGCTGGATATCCAGAACAGGAAAACAATTGTTCCTTTGTAAAAGATTTTTAAAACAGCCAAGGGGGATTCTCAATACTAAGCCTAGTTAGATGGCCACTGTGGGCTCCTTCCTGAAAGTTTAACATTAGTTTGACAAGAATGACATTCAGGAAACACCAAGTCAAACAGATCCATTAAGATTGCTAATATAAGATCCATTCCTCAACTAAAAGAAATCTGAATTTGCAAGAAATGTATTTGAGCTGTTACTTGGGGTATGTTTGTAGTGCTGTAGGAATTCCAACAGTTTGGTTGTAGGGGTGACTGTTATTTCTAACTCCTGGATGAAAACTGAGATTGTCAGAGCTCTGCTCACATAACCTTACCCTTCAGTGCTGCCAACATTCTGTCTTCCAACTACCAGCCCTTTAACTGTTTTTCAAGAGACTTTCACTGACAGCTGGGATGCACTGTGAACCCTACAAGGAAAGGCTCCAAGTGTTGGGGAGTGAATATTCCTGGAAGCAACCATTAATCAATGACTGATTTGTTTATTAATGAACACCCAAATTCTTTTTTCCTACAGTGGAATAATCCATATTCCGTGTCCTATATTGTTATCAGAATCTTCAAATGGAATTAAACTTTAGTTATGCACTGTCATAGTTACTGTTCTATTCTACAGCTAAGAGATATCATGACTAAGGCAACTTAAAAAAAGAGTATTTAATTGGGGACTTGCTTACAATTTCAGAGGGTGAGTCCATGTTCTTCATGGTGGGAGCATGGTGGCAGGCAGGCAGGCAGGCAGGCATGGAGCAGTAGCTGAGAGCTTACCTCTGATCCACAAGCAAGAGGCAGAGACAGGGGTAGGGGAGAGATGGAGACTGAGAATGGTTATGACTTTTCTCAAAGTCCATGCTCAGTGACACACCTCCTCCAACAAGGCCACACCTCCTAATCCTCCTTAAACAGTCCACCAATTGGGAAACAAACCTTCAAACATATGAGCCTATTAGAGGGCATTTTCACTCAAATGATGACATCTAGCAAGGTAGTGGGCTTCAAAATCTGTAATCATTCATTTTCTTTCCTTATCACTATGTTTCCTGTCTACATTCTTTCTACTAATGTTTCCAAATATCCATTTGCCCTGAAAGCCTGGAGTCAAAACCTGTTTTCTGGGGAGCCCAAATTAAGACACACAGAGATAAAAAAAACATTTACTTAAAAAAAAAAAAAAGGAATGGTTCTTCTATGTTTTGGGGCTGAAGAACCTAGTATTTAGACGTGGATCTATTTTCCCCCTGAGTGCTCTTGACTTTCATATTATCTAGTTTAACTTAATGTCTCAGGATTTTAATTACTCCAATTATTAAGGAAAATGAACACATTGCAATACAAACTTTGGTAGCTTAAGAACCATGTAAGTGAATAATGGATTCTTGGCTCTTGCCATCAGAGTTTCTGATTCAGGAAGAATTGAGATTTATAATTAGTTTTACCAAATCCAAACTTAGAAATACTTACATAGGTATTCTGAGCAACAACCTTGGTACCAAGATTTTAATTACCTGTAAGAAGTTATGACCAGTCAAGTTCTATATACCCACAGACAAGCTTTTGAGTTGACTTTGATAGCTATATACCATGTTCAAGAGTTCAGGAGTCCCAATTCCGTGCCACTAATACTAAAAGCTAAATTTAATTTTAATTTGATTCAGGTGGCACAGTTACTATTCCTGTCTGTGTTTCTGTAAGGGTAGACGTGGGAAATTAAGGCAGGGGTGGGGGGAATCCTGCCCAGATTGGAGGGTGTGGTGAGTAGAACACCAGCAGAATTGGGAGTGCTGTGCTCCACACCCTCACTCATTTCTGGCTGTGCCTCAACCATTTCTCATTTTGAATCCCCTTGTGCCTAGTTAGGAGATGAAACCAGAAAGTATTCCTGCTGAGAAGTCATGTAACTTCCACGCTCATATTTGCTCTTAATCTTCACTGGAAACTTTTTTTTGCCCCCTTTCTCCCCACATAAGACTCAAAGATGAAGCCACAGATACCAATAAAAGAATTACCACCACATGCCCTCTTCTTCCCTGCCTCATAACATTTTAATTAAAATAATTGTGTATTTGTGCATGGTGTGTATGTATGTGTGTGTGTGTGTATGTGTGTGTGTTTGTGTGTGTATGTGTGTGTGTATGTGTGTTTGTGTGTGTGTGTTTGTGTGTGTGTATGTGTGTGTATTTGTGTGTGTGTATGTATGTGTGTATGTGTGTGTATGTGTGTGTATTTGTGTGTGTGTATGTATGTGTGTGTATGTGTGTGTGTGTTAGTGTGTGTGTGTATGTGTGTGTGTGTGTTGTATGTGTGTGTTCATGGTTACACATGTGTAGAGGAGGTTAGGGGTTGACTGTGGGTGTTTTGCTCTATTGATTTCCAGCTTACTTCTTTGGGATCAAGTCTCCTGAATTTGGAGCTTACTGTTTGGGCTAGAGTGGTTGCTCAGTCTTCTCTGGTGGTGTCCTTCCTGTATCTGTAACCCCTTCTGCCCCAGAGCTGGAGGTACGGAAGCTTCTGCCTTTATGTGACTGCTGGGGATTCAAACTCAGGTCTTTTTCGTGCAGTAATCACTTTACTCGTCTCCTCACATCTCCAGCCTCCTGTTTCAATCCTTACAATCCTTACATCTATGATACCCATTTTAAATAAGTTCACACTATTTTCTTTGGATTTAGCATCCCCCTCTATTGGAGGAACATAATTACTCTTTTAATTTTATTAAGATGGTAGTATTATCTTCCATCCTCAGTAAATTTTATGACTGTGTTTACTCTTGAAATAACCAGAGATTTTTTTCTTTGATATGACAATCCAAACTGGCCCAAATTTGAGAGTGATGTATTATTATTCTTTTGTAGAATTGAAAAGCATGTCCTCAAATCTGTACAAGATAGTAATATGTTATCACAGTTTAATTAGACTCTCAGAGCTTAATTAGAAAAGAATGACATGAAACTAATGCTCCTGCAAATTCATCCTCGCCATGTCCTTTCAGTAGCCATCCACACAAAATCAAAACAGAAGCCAAGCTACAGAATCCTTGAATGCAAAAGTAAAAATCTAAAAGTGTGGTGACATAATGTTTTTAAAACACTAAAAACTTCAACAAATGCTAATTCAAGGATAGACTGTCATGTCAGCCAAGATTCTGAGTGTAAAGCTAACAACAAAGAATTCTAACTCTTATATGTTTGTGCTTTTTTTTTTTTTTTTAAATACTGATGAGGACAGGAAATTTAAAAAATGGGATGGGGCCTCTATTCCTGTCTTTGACCAGAAGTCAAAATGTCCTTGGTCTTGTCTTGGGTGGAGGTCAGAAATGCCATATATATGCAGGCTCTGGTTCTTAAACAATTTTAAGCTCTCTGCTCTTGAGGAGGAAATTTATGTAGCCTTAGAGGCCATCGAGGTTTTGGACCTCACCTTCCCTTCCCTTGTAACATGAAAAGGTTCACCACTGCTTTGACGTCAAAAAAGGGAACACCCCTGGCCCTGGGTGGTGATGGGCTATGTAAAGTGCTCTAAAATTAGACCATGATATACTGTGGCCTCCTCCACTCAGGAAGACTGATCCAGAGACAGGCAGGCTAATTATTCTTCAATAATTATTCCCCTAATGAGATAATACACACATCCTCCTTTCAAGAAACTGCTTCTCCATGTAGACGTTGGCAGAGCTTCTGTGAGGTAGCACATGGAGACTGCACTCTTCTGAGTCTTCACCCAAAGAAGTATAACTTTTCTTTTTCCTTCCTGCTGTCTCCTCTTCTTTCTGATGCTCACCCAAGCCTGGATCTGCTGTTCTGGATTCTGGCCTTTCTCACTCTTGTCTCCTGAAACTCGTCTTCCTTCTGAGATGAAAATGCTTCTCCCCAATGTGGCTACCTGCACATGATGTGTTTTTTTTTTCTCCTCTGTTCCCATGCCAGCAGCCACTGAGAATTACAGCTTTTCCTGGCCTGTTGTTTGACTCTCAAACGCTAATAAAATTGTCCTGGAGCTTCCTCCAAATCAGTCAAAGACAAGGAACCTCAGTTTTCTCCATGACAGTGCAGGGTTTCTCACTGAAGCCTAGGCTGGCCTCACACTTGGGTCTTCACAGCTGGAGTGTTGAGATTGTTGTAGTGGTATTTGCTCCGCCTATGACCTTGGACTATAAGGCCCAAAAGAGGCGATGCTTCCTGCCATTGTAGTGACCTCTTAAAAAGAGGAGGGGAAGGGTCACATGCCCTTTCCCCCTGCTCCTCCCTGCAAGGTGGATTCGCTCAGATTAGAGGAACAATTATTTCAGCTGTCTACTCCATTCTGTATTTGTGAGTGTATTTCCTCAATTTATAGCTTAATAAATCCCCATTACCCATTAAATAGACTCACCTGGATTGATCATAATAGATTGTGGGTATGAGCTACCAACGCAAGTTTAGCCAGTTCTGAACTCCCTGGAGAACTTTTTTTGGCTCTTCCAGGAGACGAAAAACATACATGAAGGAATTTCTTTAGACTAGTGTCCTCAAGCATTTTTTTTTTAAAATGCTTTTTTACATTTGTAAAACATGATGAGGGGAGCCACATAGATGGCTCAGCAGTGAAGAGTGTGGCCTGCACTTGCAGATGAAAAAACTTGATCCCCAGCATCCGTGTTTAGTAACTCCAGTTCCAGGGGGAGCCAACATCTCTGACCTCCATGGGCACATGCACATACCTATACAGACACACACACACACACACACACACACACACACACACACACACACACACACACTTTAAAAATAAATGTTTAAAGATTGTCTAGGATTGCAAATATTATTTGAGAAATTAAAAATTAGAAAATCCAGTTAGTCATCTATTAATATAAAACACTCATTATGTGTTAATGTGAACAAATAAAATAATTTATGATATTAAAACGTTTCCAAAACCAATAAAGATGATGATGATTGTAGAAAAAAATAGCTGACATCCTAGTGCTAACATAGTCATAAAACTTTTCAGGACTAGGAGACTTTTGGGCCATTGTTAGTTTGGTATGAAGTTAAATAAGAATCATTCTGTCTGCAGCCACTTTAAATCAATTATAAACCATGCCTGCCTCACTTGAGACGTAGAATTTTGGGGAGAATATTCAATCTGCAAGCCTAAGGCATGACTCTTGACAATCTATTTAAAGATGCGATACCCAAGCTTGCCTGCACCCTAGTAAAGTATTCTGAAATTTAATAATACTTGTGATCAACAAGGACAGTGTCTAATCCCCCTCTTAACACTTCTTTTGCAACAATAATGTGACAATGAATACAAATAATACCCATACAGTCAATACATACACATACACACACACACACACACACACACACACACACACACACACACACACACCACCTTGTTATGTATTCTATCAAATATATTAATATGTGAATATTTTAGAAAGCAGCACAATCATTTTAGAAACAGTTTCAAATTAATTTCTGAAAAACCTGGTCTTAAAGGCTTGCTCCCTAGAGACAGAATTGTTGAGAAGACAAAAATGCAATATTAAGATTTTACTTTTTCAAACGTGGCTACAAGAAAATCTTAGATGACAAAATTGTGTGTTGTTGCAGTACAGCCTTGTCCCTGCAGAACAGGAAGACAGAAGTAACCAGCAGGGACTAAATACTCAGCAGAGGAAGGTGGCATGTATATTTTTAAAATACTAAGATTAATATCTGAATTGTAGCTTATTAATATCTTAGGAGCATAGTGAAGAGAGAAAATTAAAAGTAGAAATATTTTTAAGAAATAAATTCAGATTTCTGATTAAGTCCTCTCTAAAATTGTTCCAGTTCACTATATAATGAAAAAGTTCTTTCTCTTTAGAAAAACAATCCTCACATCAGAAATGGTGTGTCTTTGTGAGAATTCAGTCAGGCATTTTTCTCACAGCTCAGACAAATGCAAAAAGGAAGACAGGGATATTTCTTTCATTTGAAATGTCTCTTGACCTCTTCCTAAATGACACTGTTATATGAGTTACCATTCTGTTGCCATGAAGAAAGCATCTTGATCAAAACAACTCCAGGAAGAAAGAGTTTATTCGAACTTATGACTCCAAAGGGCTAGAGTTCATCTTGGCAGGGGGTCATGGCAACAGGCAGAGAAAGCTTGGGTGAAGAAGCAGCATCTGGCTGATTGTGATCCCATTTTCATCTACGAACAGGAAGCGAAATAAGAAAACAGGAGGTGGGGCAAGGTCATGGTCCCAGGCTGTTTTCTGTTGCTTCCATAAACACCATGACCAAAAGCAACCTCTGGAGGAACTGCTTGCTTCCATGTCGGGATCACAGTCCATCATCCCGTGAAGCCAGGGCAGAAACTCAAGCTTGTGCCCATGGCTCCCTAGGTTCACTTTTTTTTTTTATACAAGTCAGGCCCACCTGCCTAGAGGCGGCACTGCCCATATTGGACTGGGCTCTCCCACAGCAACCATTAGTCAAGAAAATGTTCCCCAGATATGCCCTCAGACCAATCTGTTGGAGTCATTTTTTCAGTTGAGGTTCTTTTACCCAGGTGTCCCCAGTTTGTGTCAAACTGACAAGAAAACCTAACCAGCAAAACCATAAACTCTCAAAAGTCCTCTCCCAGTAATGCATGGAAGACAGAAGGGTCCATAACCTGGTAAGGATCCCCCAACTGGGACCAAATTTTAAATACATGAACCTTTGGGGGGACATTTCTTTCTTTTTTTTTTTTTTCTCGTGTGTTCTGTCTCCAAGCTTTAATTACAAAAATCCTCCAGAGGCTGGGGATGTGGCCCAGGCGGCAGAGTGCTTGTCTAGCAGGCATGAAGCTCTAGGTTCAGTCCCCAGCACCACACAAACCAGGCATCGTGGGGCACGCCTGTATCTCAGCGCTCCCGAGAGCGACTGTATTGAAATCTGAAAGAAAACTCAAAGGGAAGGCAAACTTTAGTCCTGGCAGCTGCCCATAGGGGAATGGAGACGAGAGGAGCTGGGGGTTGGGGCGGGGGGTGCTGTATGAGTGAAGGAGATCATGGAGATCAGCCATACTGGGGACAAGCGTGTGTGTGTGTGTGTGTGTGTGTGTGTGTGTGTGTGTGTGTGTGTGTGTGTGTGTGTGCGTGCGCGCATGCAACTGTGCCTTGAAATGCAGAGCAGTGGTAGAGCACATGCCATATAGCAGGGCCCTCTCTCTTTTCTTAGTACAAAGGAGAGGCAGAGGTAGGTGGGTCTCCATGAGTTCCGGGCCAGCCAGGGTTACACAATGAGACCCTGTCTCAAAACGAAACAAGAGAGCGAGCTGGTTGTGACGGCACACGCGGGCAGGACATGCTAAGGAGACAGGGACAGCAGGCTAACAACACTGAGACCTTTGAAAAGGAAAAGAAACAGTGGATGCGGAACTCCACCACTCACCAGTGTCTTCAACGGGCAACCACAGACTCCTGATGGCTGGCTGAGTCGCTGGGACTGCGCCCGCTGCCCTGGCCTTCTTGCTGCTTCAGGCTGCCCCCGAAGCCTTTCCAATGTTGACCCCTGCTCCTTGCAGCCCCCAGAAATCTATATGATAGTTCTGTCCTCCACCAGGCCCCGTATCCCCGAGACTTGATGATCAGACCCATCTCTCACCACAGATCCAAGTCTAAACCTTTCCCTAGGTCAGCCATTTCTCAACCTGCAGGTCGTGAACCCTTGGGGAAGGAAGGCCTTGAACGACTCTTTCACAGAGTCGCCTAAGACTGTCGGAAAACACGTCGGAAATTGACATTACCATTCATAATAGCAAAATCACAACTAGGAAGTAGTAAGGAAATATTTCTATGGCTGGTGGTCACCACACCCTGAGGAACTGTATTTTTGTGGGGAGGTGGGGTGCAGGGCAGGGTTTCTCTGTGTAGCCCCGGCTGTCCAGGAACTCACTCTGTAGACCAGGCTGGCCTCGAACTCACAGAGATCCGCCTGCCTCTGCCTCCCGAGTGCTGGGATTAAAGGCGTGCGCCACCACCACCCATCTGAGGAACTGTATTAAAGGGTCGCTGCATTAGGAAGGTTGAGAACCAAAGGTCTAGGTGTTCTCGCTGCCTTTGCTGAGCTGGGCCTAAAAGTCCTTCAAGATCGCACTTCACCAATCTTGTATTCGCAGCACTCGCTTAGCTCAGAACACTGGACTTCCTCCCTTCCGCCGCATCCTACCCCGTCCTGCCAACACTACTGAAAACCCGGGATTCGAACTCGAAATCTCTGGAGCGGCCCGCCTAGCCAAACCCCCGGCCCGCCCAGGGGAACGACGCGCACGCGCCTTGTCAGACGCAACGAGCTCCCGCCCCCTCCGTAACCCGCATGCGTGCTGAAACCAGGAGGGACATTTCTTATTCAAATCAACCCAAATGACATTCTTTCTTGCCACGTGGCCTTATCAGTGATCATTTGGGCAGATTATGTTATCTCAGTCAGGTAAATCTATTGAAAAAAATGTTGAACTTGCACTATTTGTAAACAAATGAAACATTTTCTTTAAGCTGCATATTATGGAGAATTTCAAATTTCTCCGAAGGTACCCCCCCCCAATTCCAAGCCCCACCCCTAATGCCATCAAGCTTCACATGTGTCAGGATCCTGTGTCACCTCAGTGAGTATTGTTTGAAATCATCATACCATCTCACCTGAAAATAAAGATTGTTTTGAAAAATCATACCCTAATAGCATTACCATATGTAAAAACAGAATTAACAATTAATAATATCCTTCTAAAAGTCAAATGGCCAGTCACTGTAGAAAAAATTAACCACTGCATCCTCATTTGGTTACCCAAGTATAGATTATCATCAGGTCATGACCCACACAATTTGTAATCTGCTCTAAATAATTGTTTTTTTTATATTTCACTATGTAAACTTTGAACATTCCCTCCTGTGCTGATTTATGACAGAATAAAAGTATAAAAAAATGGCTTTCTTATTTTCCATGGCTATAACAACCCTCAATGTCCAAAGTCCTGATGGCATAATTTATCTCAGAAGCAAACTGTGTTACCATTATGATTACTAACCACTAGATGACACAGTTGCTTCACACACATAAAATCAATTCAGTCTTGATCTGTTAAGGAAAAAAGGTACTAATATCTGAAATAGATTAATAGAATCCCAAATCAAAGGGCCTCAGAAGTATGTGTTAAACTGTTTATTTAAATATTTACCTGGAGCATAGCAATCAGAAGTAGGTACTCTTCCCCAAACTCACTTTTACCAGCTAGAGCTAACTCTTTAGGAATACTCCTATACACAAGAGAACACCTCCGGAACAGTCACACCTTTGTCCCACCTGGTCTCCAGTGGTTGATGATACACTCATACAATCCTACCCTTCCATCATGAAGAAAACCCGCACCCTGAATCCAGATGACAATATATCCCAATAACTTTTTTCTCTGAGGAGTTGTGAATGAATCCATATGTTACAACAGTTACCTCTGATCACCTCTGAAATCCTTAAAAGATGAAGGGAGGCCAGGGATTCAATTTTGTGATTTCCCTTGTAAAGGAATTATGATTTTTGGACATTTCTGTTCTTACTGCCTTTCTCAAAACTGGCCATCATGCTGCTTCAGGGAGATTTTACCTGGCGATTTGCTAGTTCACATTCTGAGACATGCTTCTCAGATAAGAATAGCAAATGTACTGGGGACCTTCTTTGCAATTATGTTTCATTTCCGACACATAATCTCTTACTCTTGGGTGATAGTTTCCACGTAAATATGCTGCTATTACCTCTTGTTCAGATAGTTTTCTTTTCCTTAAATTCCTCCTAGAATATATATTGCTTGTTTTTAATTAAAAAAAATCCCAGAAAAATATTTATTCTAAAATTCACGTATTTTCAAGGTTAAAATAAGTATAAAAAAATTGTTTCACTGGCTTTGGGAAACACCAAATAAGTAACTATAGGAATCTCAGTAAACATAATACTTACTCCAGATTAATAAAATTAATAAAATCACAGTGCTCAGTGGGTAAAGGTGCCTGCAGCCAAACAGCTCGGATTCACACCCCGACACCTACTGTACTGCTTCCGACTTCTTCATATGCACACGGCACAAGATCCGCCACCCCCCGTGAAAAAAGAAAATGTAATTTAAAATATTCAGAACATTAAAAAAAAAGTCTCACAACTTCTCCTTAAAAATGAGAAGTGCAGACGCTGTGGGTGAAGAGCGAAAAGGTGTTTTACCTTTCTTATTTGCTAAAAGTATTTTTTTTTAACTTTGGCAAGCTTGTATTTGAGCTCATGGCCTCACACGTGCTAACCGTGGCCCCTTGCACTGGTATATACCCCCAGCTGCTAGGAGTTTTAAATGCCTTCTACAACAAATCTCCCCTTCTCTAGATTTTTCTCCCCATAGGCATTAGGGTGAACTTACATAAAAAATTTTTTTCTTCTTGTAAAACACAAATAACAACCATAAGATTGCTCTACATAGCATCTTTATTGTGACTTAGAAGAAATCCAGAGATTTTGCAAATAGTTATAAGACACTAAATATACACTATCCACTGTTAGCCACTAGCTACATGTATCTATTAAACACTGAAACTGTGGTTCATATGAATTGTTATGTGCTATAATGGCCTTAAAAAAACAGTGTCACTAAAAGGAATATAAAACATCTCACTAATAATTTTATACTGATACCATATTATAATGACATTTTGGATATGTTAATTTGAGAGCAAGAAAAATAATCAGACTAATTTATTTTTAAAGGTGGCTGTTAAACATTTTAATCACATATCTTACATTTGGAGTTCATATTAGTTCTTTTGTACATTTCTGGATATTTTTTTTTTTCAGTAGGCCAACAGCTCCCTCCCATTTCCAACCTCCCCTAGCTTCTGGTAATCTTCAGTAGGCAGTTCCTGTCCCAGAGGCTTGGTGCCAGCCAATTCTCTCTGCCCAAAAGTTCTTCCGAAGCTGTGAGAAGAGGTTTTTAATTTTTTGAATATTGAAATTATGTTTTACTTATTCACAGGGGTGGCATATTTCGTGCCGGGGAGTGAATTCAAGTCATTTGGCTGCAACTAATCTTATGGTTGGTTCCTTTATTTTTGCCTATGTTTGATAGAATTATCATAAAGAACTCTGGTATACCACTTTTAAATTGTCACATTCCCATGCACATCACCACTATGGTTCTCTATTTTGAAGACATGGGTAGACGAGCCAGCACGTTTATTTATTTACATATGTTCTTATGTAGCACTGTAGATCTTCCTTAGTAGACTAAAGCTCCATGAAGCAGGAACCTTGTCTCTTTATTTCTGTTTCTTGATAACAGCATCAGGTTTGCAAGGGATGTTAAATACTAATAAAATTAATAAAAGAATGAAGCATGAAAACAATATTTGATAAGGTGTTTCAGTGGTAAAGGCTGCCGGGCCTGATGACCTGAGATTGATTTCCTGAGACTCATATAGTTGAAGGAAAACACACACACACACACACACACACACACACACACAAACACACACCACACAAAAGTAAATATAAATAGGAGGTGATATGGAAAACTTTGAAGAGATCAGACAGGGGCAAGAACTAACATTTCCTGGGTCTACAGTGACCTACAGGCTGTACTAAACACATTCAGTGTGCTGGTAAATTCTCACAGAAATGTGATGTTCAGGTGAGACATCTAAAGGGCAAAGGATTTGAAGCAGGTTCCCTAAATCACTCGGGTAGCACTGGATACTGCTTCAATAATACTTTCATTTTATTACAAAAAGCTCCTTGTGTCTTCCTGATTCCCAAACTGATGTCCTAAAGTACCAGAATACTCTTATGGGACCGTGTTTCTCCATCCTCCTACCTATCAGCACTGTGATACTTTGCACTGGGGTATTATGTTCAACCTAGGGTCCACTGTCAGCACACTAAACTCCGTCTCAGGAGGCAGCAATGATCTAGCTGGAGTCTCCATGTCCAAAGCTGTCCACTTTGACTGGTATGTAGTAGTGTCTTATACATGCTTGCTAAACAAACTAATCAATGGAATTAACTTTCTTCTCAATCATTCTAAACAGGCCCTGAGTAGGTTATTTGTGCCTAATGAGAATTAATGGCTTTGTAGGTCAACCCATGAACAGCACCCACTAGAATGAAGAGCAGCTGAGAGCTGTAAGGGCGTGTTTGCTGACGTGTAAGCAGACTTGGTCCTCAACCATGGACCATACGTAACTGGAAACTCTTTGTAAATGTGCTGTCCATCACGGCAGCAGCTGACCACATGGGGACATTTAAATCAGAATTAATTCAAGTTATATAAAACTGAAAATACATTTTCTCAGTCATACTAGCCACATTTCAAGTGCCACAAAATCTTATGTGGACAGCGGCTACCATGAGGGATAAAGAATATTCATTATGGCCAAAGTTCCACGAGATAACACTGCATGAAAATTAAAAAAAAATTTTTTTTTTGGTGAAGATATATTTTTAAGTCAGGATAGTCCTATATGCTTGGCTAGGTTTGTTTCCTAGCTGACATTCGACATTGAGAAAGAATCTGATCGTCTTCAATCCCATGAGTCTCAGGGCAAGCCTCAGATGTGGAAAGGAAAGGAGATTCATTGTCAAACAGAAGCAGCCTTTAGTCATCCGGGCTCATGTACAGTCAGTGACTGGTGTGGAAAGAACCCTCCTGCAATGGCTCCAGTCAGGCTCACTGTTCCAGGGATGCTGCCAGCACGGTGCTCCACAGAGCCATTACGCCTAATGCCATTCAATATCATCCCCGTTGAGGCTGATCTATAAAGCAGAACACCGAAACTGGACAGAAGTCAAAGGTTTGGGATGTCAGACACACCAGACCGTCTACGGTTAGACACACGAATCTGTTCAGAGAACAATTTTGAAATGTCTCCTTCGAAAAATTACTTAGTTTCAGATACTTTCTTCTCAATATTGAAGTGATTTTGGCCAATACAGTTTAACCATTTTGAGATCCCTCGCCGGAGAGATGAACCGTCTTCTGTCAGTGTCTCGGAATAGGCAAGAACAAAAATCACACCTTCTATTTTATTTTATGACTAAGTTCGTTGGGATGATCTCCTTGGTTTGCGTCTTTGAGGTTTTCTGATTTGTTCGCATTTTGTAATCATTTGCCGGTCCTACTTAGTCTTCTTCCCAGACAGAAAATGATTCATGCTTCTTATTTCCACACAAGAGACTACCAGAAGAGCGGAGGAGGGGACAATCAGGCAGCCCCACATTTCCCAAGTCAACAGGTGGAGCACAGTCTTCACAAGTTCTTTGGGGATTGAACAGCCCCCTCCCGCACCACCACCCCCCCCCCCCCCCAATTCACCTTCATCTCTCCAGGCCTTTGGAACGTGTATTTACAATCTCAGATTTTTTTTTTTTTTCACGCGGCACCAAGTGCTGCTGATGCTCTGGCCCGGAGAGGGAGGGGGAAAGGTGCAGGTAGGGCAGCTAGGCTGGGACTGACCGTTGGTTTCCTGGCAGTTGAGTGGAGAGAGAGGGCGCGGCACAGTGGCAAACAGTAAGCGTAGCCACTCAGAACCCAAACCGCCAAAGTGGCTCCTCCGACCCTGAACTGGGCGCAGTGGGAGAGGGTCACGCCAGGACGCCACGGTGGGAGAGGGGAGCCCACCCACCGTAGTTCGCTCTTGCTGGGGGTTCGGGGATTCTAGCTCCGCGGATCAATCCAGCCGGGCAGAGGCACCGGGAGGAGCGCGACAGAGGCCGGGGAAGCTGGGTCAGGAGGGCGGGGCGGTGGTGGGACGGGACCCGGAGCTGGAGCCAAAGGAGGGGAGACCAGGGGACCGCCGCGCTGGAAGCCGGAGGTGGCCGCACAGGCGGCGTTTCTTTCCGGAGGGGAGGCTGGCCGAGCCAGGCGCTGGCTGGGGGGCGTCCAAGGGCGGGGGACGGGGAAATACCACGACCCGCGCGCTTCTCCACGCCTGGCAGCCGCGACGCGGGTGGCTCCTCCTTCGGGCCGGTCCCGAGCCCGGCGGCGGGTGGGAGGGAGGCGGGGAGCGAGGGCGGAGGCTCCGGGAGGAGGAGGGACCAGGCGCGCCTGTGACAGGGTGGCAGCCGAGAAGCGGACGCGTTGCCGCCGCCGCTCCTCCTCCTGCAGCTCCTCTCGCGGCCGCCGCGGCCACCACCGCCGCTGCCGAAGTTTCACTCCCGACCCTCGGCGGGAGCCCCAGCGCGGCGCAGAGCGGCCGGTTCGCCTGGAGCTGCAGCGCACCGCTGGCAGCTCGGCGTGTGGCTCGCCAGCCCGCGTTGGCGCCCAGGCGGCGTTCCACGGCCCCGGCTGGGGTCGCGGAGACCCAGCGGAGGCGGCAGCCAGCCTAGGGGACCCGTGGCATCGCCCACACCGCCCAATCTGCGTCCGAGCCCGGTGCTGCCGCGATGGCCGTGCGCTCCCGCCGCCCGTGGGTGAGCGTGGCGCTGGGGCTGGTCCTGGGCTTCACCGCCGCGTCCTGGCTCATCGCCCCCCGGGTGGCCGAGCTGAGCGAGAGGAGGCGACACGGCTCCAGCCTCTGCTCCTACTACGGCCGCTTGGCCACCGGGCCCCGCGCGGGCGCGCAGCAGCCGCTCCCCCAGCCCCAGTCCCGGCCGCGGCTAGAGCAGTCGCCGCCCCCTGCCAGCCAGGAGCTCTTGGGGCCGCAGCGGCCGGAGGCGGCGCCCGGAGGTCCCAGTTTTCGGAGCAGCCCCTGGCAGCAGCCAGCTCCGCTGCCGCAGAGGAGGCGAGGACACAAGCCCGAAGGTGCGACGGCGCTTCCCGTCGCTCCAGCAGCCAAAGGGGAACCGGAGGAAGAGGATGGGGGCGCGGCTGGCCCTCGGAAGGGTGGCCGGCCAGGGAGCAGCCACAACGGCAGCGGAGACGGGGGCGCCGCTGCCCCGAGCCCAGGACCTGGGGACTTCCTGTACGTGGGTGTGATGACCGCGCAGAAGTACCTGGGCAGCCGCGCGCTGGCCGCGCAGAGGACCTGGGCGCGCTTCATCCCCGGCCGCGTGGAGTTCTTTTCCAGTCAGCAGCCTCCCAGTGCCGCGCTCGGCCAGCCCCCTCCACCTTTGCCTGTCATCCAGCTGCCGGGGGTCGACGATTCCTACCCTCCCCAGAAGAAGTCCTTCATGATGATCAAGTACATGCACGACCACTACCTGGACAAGTATGAGTGGTTCATGCGCGCCGACGACGATGTCTACATCAAAGGTGACCTCTCAGTGTCAGCTGTCCCCCCTGCCCACCTCCTAATTCATTTCGCTTCTGTCAACCCCAGCCCCTCCACTACTTCTCTGCCAGCACCTGCGGGGCTTCTGCAGCCCCCGACTCGCTATCCCCACCCTTAGCATCCTCCCACCATTCTTAGCCTGCTCCTCCTCTTCTGCAGCGTGGACCCTCCTCATACCTGCTCAGCTTTATTCACTTTCCTCGCTCTTGCAGTTGTTCCTTCCGTCTGGCTCGAAAGGTGAAGAAAGGGACCTTAGTGCTAACCCAAAAGCCATTCCCGCCCCTCCCCCAAGTAGGTGATAGTTTCCCAAATCTGTCCAGAGGGGCGTGTCCTGGCTAGAGGCAAGCGAGATGCAGGATGCTGGCTTGAGCAGGACTGGAGATTTCACGTTGTTGCTTTACTCCATTTCTCCTTTGTTTCAGCTTGGTCTAGAGCGGTTTTAGAACCGCTGATGTTGAGGACAGCCATCTTTTACTGTCCCAGACCCGTGTTTGAACATTCTGTTGCTTTTAGAAACTTGCCCCACACTGAGAACCTTGGATACACCCACTAGCCCAGCGTGCTAGCTGTTCCCCATTCTCTGCCACTCTTTAATAAAACCCAGAGGCGATGAGTGGGGCTCCCCAAAGGTCAGGTGGAGAAGAGAGGTTGAAAGAGCTTTAGATTTATTTATACAGACCCTGATCGCTGCAAGCTACATCATGCGCGCTAACGGTAGATCCTTTCCAGTTCATCTTGGTGGCTGCAGTGCATGACAGAGTCTAAAAGAACTACCTAGAACCACATCATGCAGCCACAGCACGAGGAAACTTTGTCAGGGAAGGGGCAGGTGTGTGTGTGTGTGTGTGTGTGTGTGTGTGTGTGTGTGTGTGTGTGTGTGTGTGTGTGTGTTTGTCTTTTGTTTTTTTATAGATTGTCAGAGGTTGTGGTCAGAGAATGTCTAAGCTCAATGGCTCAAACTTCCTTAGAGTACAGAAGTAAATCTTTCTGGTTCAGAGAGTGGAAAAGGTGGGAAAAGACAACAAAGGAACAGGCTTACCCTGAAGAAGCAATCTGTGCTTCCCATGCTTTCTAACTTGTGCTGTGGAGGGCAGCCCTTCCTCAGTATGTGCTGGCTACTTGGAAAACTATGGCTTCGTCATGATCAAGGTTAATATCCTTCGCGTAACGTACGGCCAAGCAAATCCAAAGGTCTTCTTTGGGACAAGGAGTTGACGTTAGCAGTTGATGTTCTGAGTTTTGAGTTGAGAGGAGCAGAATCACTGTGCTGGTGCCGTTTGAAATGAGAGATTTTGATATTAAGTGCAAGCAAGCCTTTTGTGACTGCATTCCTCAAATACGGTATTTATGGTTGATTCGGAAAAAAAAATGCCACTTTCAAAAGTATTGACACTTAAGCTAATTTTGCTTTCTGTTCCTTGCATTGTGGTCCTTGGACTTTAGGATAATTATCTTCCATTTCCCATCAAAAATCACAAAAGATTTCCTGGCAAGGGGGTCATGCTTTACAGTGTACATTGATCGTACTTACTTCGGCCATTTGTTTTAATTCTTTGAAGCATTGTGCCTCAAATCTTTGAAATGGCATATTCTGTTTCTATTAAAATGAAAAGTGTTTTTTTTTTAAATAAAGAACTCAGTTACAGCTTTAAAAAAAATCTGTTTTGAGAGCTAGAGGGTGCGAGATAGGATTGAGATAGGAGCCACACATGTCCTGTTAATCAAAAACAAGAGTACCAAGGCTGATTAAGAATGTGGAGGTTGACTACTTATTCTGATTTATTGCTATATAGAATATCAAATGCTTTGAGAGTTTTATTTTAAATCCTTTATTTTGATCAACTTACCACCCACAAGTCAATTTATGGCGTTATTTTTACTGCATTGGTTATAACGTTTTCCCTCTGAAGTAATGCCTTCCCAAGTTCAGTTTCAACATGAAATTTCAATTAAATTATCCCTTAAATAATGTAGGTTGTATGTGACTGAAGTTTAACTAATGAGAATCACCCAACCAAGTCAATTATTATAAAAAAACATATAGTTGAATATTGGAGCTATAGCAGTAGCTAAGTTGGCAGAGTGCTTGCCTTGGAGGCATTCGACCAGAGTTGCATCCCCAAAAACCACGTGAAAAGAAAAGGTTAGACGTGGCAGAATACTCTCTGGGGCTTTACTCTACTCTGCCAGTAGAGTCTACTTGGTGAGCTCCAGGCAAGTTAAAATGACATTGTCTCCAAAAACAAGGTCCCTGGAACCAGAAGAAGAACACCTAAGGCTGAACTCTGACTTCCTACCTGTAAGGACATAGACACAGATATGCACACAAAGAAGAATATTTATTGGCTATGAAATGATTGCCCAAACAACACAAAACACCAGCATTTGATACTGTGCTTTATTTCTGGGAACTGTCGTCGCTTCAAATGGACTAACAAATCGTCTTTATTCCCTTTATCTTTATCTCACCTCTGCTGCAAATTTGATGATTGTTAGATTTGTTAAAATTGTATTAAGATTTAAGAAATAATCGTAAGTTTGCATTTTAAAAAAATGTGGGAGGGAAAAGTGTTTCTTCTTCCCAGCGGTATAAGGTGTACGAGGAGGTTAAAAGCAATGGCGGAAGTCCTTTCACTCCATCGAACACGGTAATTGCCTGTGAAATGAGGAAAGGAGGTGACTCTTGGTTTTCTCTTTGTAGGTGATAAATTAGAAGAATTCCTTAGGTCTCTAAATAGCAGCAAGCCTCTCTACCTGGGACAGACTGGCCTGGGGAATACAGAAGAACTTGGAAAGCTGGGGCTGGAGCCTGGGGAGAACTTCTGCATGGGAGGACCTGGCATGATCTTCAGCCGAGAAGTTCTCAGGAGGATGGTGCCTCACATTGGCGAATGCCTCCGAGAAATGTACACCACTCACGAGGATGTGGAGGTGGGGCGCTGTGTTCGCCGCTTTGGTGGGACTCAATGCGTCTGGTCTTATGAGGTAAGCCTGGAGATGTGGCCCATATGTGTGTATTACAGGTGCATGCCACTTCATGTCCTGGACCAGAGTCCTATCTCTTCTTGACTTCATTTACTTAAAAAAAAATCACAGTAGCTATCTTTATGGATTTGGGAATGATTGTGGGATTTATCCTTCTTATTAGACCCAAAGCCTCTCTGAGGTTTTGTTGTTAGCATGAGCCTTAACTTTGGGCAGCCTTTTGGTTACATCGCTGCTGGATAAAATTCCTCCTACCCCTCCGTATTTGCTTTTTCTGGTGTTTGCATGCATGTGTGTTCATTTGATGTCTCTAGTGAGAGGGCTGGTTTTAGTTCCTTCCCCTGTAATTTTCATTGTTTGGTACTGTCTCAACGCTTGTTTTTCTTCTTTATTTACACGATCACAGCCCTTTGCTTTCACATGACTACAATTGGGTTTCCTTGGGGACCTTCAAGTGGGAATTGAACACTTAGTGGGAGGTCAGTGATCTGTCATTCATGACAGGTTCATTTCCAACACTTTAAACACTACTTGATAGTGTGTGAGCAATCTGGGGAAATGGCTGAGGATGTCACATAAGTGTGTTTTCACTGTTCTCTGGACTTCATTTATGTCTCTTTTGGTGACAATTTATCAACAGTCAGAATTATTTGAATAATCAGAGGGATAGACTGTTATGACATCGTGACCATTAGCTTTGTGAACTTTTTCTCTTTAGAATTTGACTTTGAAATCAAATGAATTGTCCTTTAAAATAGATTTCCTGAAAGATAATCTTAGTAACAATTGATTTGACGTTTAAATAATACATTGCAGTTTTAATGCAGTTTTGTTTTTGGATATTTGGAGTTTAATCTTATTTTACTTACCCAGTGGACACTTTTTAAAACTGCATTTTAACTTCCTTGTTTATCCTAAAAACATTTAGAAATTTAGTGTGGAGGACATATTTTATGAAAATATGTTTCATGTGAAATGATTGTACATCAAAGTTCCATGGTTCCTTTTATTATTATTTTTTCTTTCAGGAGTGTAAGTATTGCTTTAGTTTATTTAGATTTCTAAACAAAATGTTTTGTGATACAATTCAAGGAGGTATTTTGAATAATTATTACACACAAGGAAATTTCCTGATAATTATGTATTTGGAATATGTGTTAGGCAAATTTAGATGATTATATAAGTAGTTCCTTCTAATGATGAAATAGCACATTTTATTTTATAAATGTGAAACTGTCCCTTTAGCCTTTGCAAACCATTCCTGTAGTTCTGACACTTGCAGACCTGAAGAGGGATGACTGTGAGCTTGAGGTTAGCCTGAGATCTGTTGTCAGACTGTTTTACAAACAAAACAAGTGACAGTATTTGGAAGAAGATTGAGGAAGCGTTAGAGCTTTTATCACTAAAGGTAACTTCACTGAAGTCAATAAAAAAGAATCCTCTCTGCTGTAAAATTATCTGTGAAAAGGCAACAGATGCTTGGTGTATAAAATACACTCAGTTCATCTCATGGGAAGATATGCTACAGCCATTTGGGATGAATGAGTGAGAGCAAAAAGGGAAAACATGTATTTTTTAATAACTTATTGACTTAAGTTAAAAAGAAAGTTCTAACAAACTATCTTTTATTATTTTCCACATTTTCCTTGATTATGCTATGAACATCCAGTCTCTACTCAATGCTTTATCTGTTCATGTTCCATGAGAGGAAAAGGTGCTTAAGTGATGTGTAAGTTCTCTCGTAGGCTGTACATTGGTGATATTCTAGTAACGTTTGCAGTGTGTTTTAATTTGGAATGACACTTGTCCATCACTGACTTCAAAATCTGTATTAATGGATCATTTCACCATTTTGTTCTAGCTCTGGAAAAAAAAAGTTTCCTGGATGAAATACTGGGCACCCTAAGGCCTTCATACAGTGTTTAGCCTGTGGCAGGTTACTATCACATACTGCCTATCATTGTCTCAGAGCGGTACACTGTACCTAATGGGATCAAATCAGGAGCTGTGTAATGTAACATGGATTCATAAACTTTCCTTACGCGATAGTCATTAGTGATGTTGATTCATCTGTATCAAAAGAGTCAAACTAAAAATTAAAAGTTTTAGTTGCAGAGTCCATGCTTTAACGATTTTTTTTGACAAAACATTGGAAAACTGTATTCTGTTTTATTTTAGAAATTATAAAAAAATCCAATGATAGTCAACTGACCGTGAAACTCAGAATGCTTCTAAATTGCATTATAATGTAACCAAATTAAAGGAGAATGTGTGGAACATATTATTTAAATATGCATTGTTCAAGAGTCCTAAACAGGTTAGACTCTATCTACTTAAAGAAAAATGACTCAACTAATTCCTAGGTTCATTTCTAGATCTCTGTTCCGTTTTCTGTGTTTTTCTTAAAGTCTCAACAGGCAAGGAAGTTACCACTGTCCCATTTCGCTGTCACTCCCACAAACACCTAGGGACTCTTCTCTTTCTCTCTCCCCTTTTATTACAGAAAACCAAACCAAAACAACAAAACAACTTTACTCTCAGGAAATGAAAACTTACATTTACATAAAACCTTCTATGTAAATGTTATAGCAATTATTTGTAATAGCCCCAAACTGCAAACAACCCAAGTGGTCTTCAGTCCGTCAATCTACTTAGTTTTCAGGAATTTATTAAGGCAGCTGGAAACTTTTCTTGCTGTATCTTGGAACTCTGAGACACTAATGTGTAACTTCAGTACCTAGTAAGCAGATTCTGGTAGTCTGGGGGCATATGTTTGCCAGTGGGCCCCTTCTTCTCTCCTCCATATCTACTCTCCGAGCCCCTTGTCTTTCATGGCACGGAAAGCACCGGATGCCACTGGAAAGTGTAGATGGATACTTTCGAGCTTGGGACTGGGACATCCATTTTTCAAGCTGTTGATATTTCAAGGACTTCCAGGTGGCTGTTGTCCTCACGCTCGCCTCTGGTTCTGTGTATGGATTGAAGCCTATTAGTAGGTGATTCTCTTGTACTCACTGTGTGCTATCGGCACCTCCTGCTGCTGGCTAAGATCCCTTGTCTGGTGGAACCTTGATTGGGCTGTTGTTGATCTCTGTTGCTTTAGGAGGCTGCATATGGCTCTCAACATTGCCTTGCCAAAGGAGGTTTTCAAGTTTTGTGTTTTCAGTTCTGTTTTGTGATTCCTACAGCAAAGGCAGGCAGTTTTCAGTTCCCTTCATGTCTCATTGGACACTAGGATTTTTATTTTCTATGTCTGACCCAAGCTGACCAAAATAATATCATGTTTTTGTTTTAGTTTTTTTTTTAAGACAGACAACCCTTAGGCTACAAATTTTATGAGATTATTTTCCATAAAATGAATGGCTTTTGGCAGTAAGAATAAAATTTATATTTTAAATACTTTGTTGGAGGATTATACGTAGTAGTTATTAACCCCAAGTCACCAATAATGCATGGATGTCACATTAAGGAAAGAAAAGCACTTCCCTTGGAGTTGATTTAACAAGAGCAAGTCCAGAGCTGAATTGTCCACTTCATTCTCCTTGTGTTTGTTTGTTGTAGGAGTCTGAATCTGTGCTCTGTTTGTATCTGTGTTTGTTTGGTGTATGTGTCTGTCCCTAACAAAGGGTTTTGCTCTGTTTTTATTGAGCATCATAGAAAGCATCACATGAGGAAGAGATGGGCTACTTTGCAGAAAGCTTTAATAGAGTTTTTACAAGGGATTAAGTCTCTGGTTTCAACTGATCTCAAGTGACCCTAATAAAAAGCAACCTTGTTTATCAACCAATATCCATAAGTGGTTGCTTTCTGACTTTATGATAGATTTTAGGGAGTTGTTTTCAGCTTCTGTATCTGCTGCTTTCAGCAAATGATACACATAAATGCATTATCTGGGTTGGGAGCGTGAAAGAGTACATAATTTAAGATTACAGCTATACATAATTTTAGATTGTAATAGTTGTTTACATGGGAACCCCAAAGCAAGTAAGATAGGTTCTTACACTAGTCTCTTAAAAGCAAGTTAAATAAACAATTTGAGTTCATTGTAGGCTAGCAGCCTTAAGTAACTTTAAGGTGTATTATTGACTCTGACTCTGAGGTCCAGAAAAAGTTCCAGTCTCTTAAAATATTAGTGATGCCTTCATAATATTGCACTGCTACACTTTGTAAAAGAATCAATACTTTTTTCAGAAATTTCCATTAAAATTGTATATCATATATACTTCTATTTTTATTGTAAATTAGCTTATTTATATATTTATATATAGTTATTAGCAGTCTTGAATATTTTTATTTGAGTACTATCAATCATATTTAAGCATTAAAATAGTTTTAACTTCAGCAATTATTCTTACCCTGTGAGTTCTGCATTTGATCACCAAAGATCAATAGAAGAGAGTTAGTTTTTCTCATTTTGAGTTTCACAGTAAAATAAATTCAACAGAAAGATATATAATTTAACTAAATGATGTTTCAAAAGCCAGTTCTTTGTTGGTAAAAATAAATTCTGTGGCTTTAAAGAACCATTTCCCATGACTAAACAGAATTTTATTTGATTCTTCATAGTTAATGTTATGCCAGAAGTCTGATGTTCACTTTTGGCTCATTAATTGCTATAAAAATCATAGTGAATTATATTATTTTATGAAAGGATATAGTTTGTGAGTTGTTCCTGGGCTTTTAAGTGAAACCAGAGAGCTGAGACATTAGACTGTGTATAAAGTCTTCATAGCATCTTTTAGGTTCAAAATATCTCTGCTCTTCCCATCGGGCTGCCCCACATACTTCTTAGCTTCTTCCTGATCTTTGTGAATTATTATGTCTCCCCCCATCTCCTGTTTTTCTTTGCCTTCATCTTTGTTCTCTCTCTCTCTCTCTCTCTCTCTCTCTCTCTCTCTCTCTCTCTCTCTCTCTCTCGTATATGCATGAGTGTGTATAGGTGTGTACACATGTGTATGCTAGTCCCCTCATTTGAATGTCCTTATGTAGAGGCTAGTGGTTGATATTGGTTGTCTTCCTCAGATGTTTGCCACTATATCTGTATCTGTATTTCTATCTATTGATCTGTCTATCTATCTATCTATCTATCTATCTATCTATCTATCTATCTATCTATCTATTATCTATCTATCTATCTATTATCTATCTATCTATCTATCTATTATCTATCTATCTATCTATCTATTATCTATCTATCTATCTATCTATCTATCTATCTATCTATCTATCTATCTATCTTTGAGACAGAATCTTGCACTGAACCAGAAGTTCAGCATCTAGGCCACTCTGTCCCCCAATTTGGAACACTGGGGTGCTGCCTGCCATGTGTGGTTTTCACTCTGTGTCTGGGTGTCTGGAGACCTGTGGTGTCTGGAGACCTGAACTCAGTTCCTCTTGGTTGCACAGCAAACACTTTACTAATGGAGCCATCTCCCCAGCCTCGACAGGTGGCTTCTTGTTTAATGACGGTTAAGCTCTGTTATCTGCATGTTTGATGTCCCTGGAAGTAATTCATAGGTGTGGTAAAATCTAAGATAAGGATTTTCACATAAAATCCAGTCTTTCAGAAGTGTTTTGGGTTTGACTCCATCACTATTCGTTTCTTTCCTAGAAGCAGCAAGCTTCTCTCACCCACTCTTTCCTCCCCCACCCCACTTGACAGATGAAATCATCCCTAACTGATTTCACTTGTTGCTGCCACACTGTTTTCTTCATTGTACAAAATAAAATCACCTCCCGAAGTGATGGGAAAACACAGTGCTGCTTTCCGTGCTTTGTAAGCTCTGTTTGTTTCCACGGCTGGTCCCTTATCACCTGACTTGGGATAGTTTATGCATTCTAAATAGATGCTTTCCAGCCGCTGAAGAAGCTACTAAGTTTGAAAGATACCTCCAGACACCTGGGAATAAAATGCATGATAGCGTGACACTCCTGTCGGTCTTAAATGTGTTTCTTACTTAATAAGTCACAAATATTCTAATTTCTTGAAAAATAATCAAGTCCGTTTCTGGTTCCACTTTCATTGTGTTGTTGTCTAAAACAATATGTTCTTTGAGAAACATTAGTTCAGCTGTTTTTCTACTTAGCAAGTATTAAAAATACAAAGAAATGCGTCAGATATCCAAGAGCAGTTTATTTGCGTTATACCATGTTTTGAGACATTTTCTTCAGGAAATTGAACTGATAGAAGAATGAAAAAGTACTAAGATGTGTGAGTCATTATTAAATGATGTCAAATAGTAAAACCAGTCAAGGAAGGTGGGAACTGAGGAGCTCCAGGGCCTCACAGGCCCAATGTTGTCCCACTTTGATCTCCCAAGAAACAATACATCAAATCCAGGCCATTGTCAGCCATCATGTGCGTTTAATATTTTTCTGTCCTGGAAATGTATTGGACATTAACAGTTCAGTAAGTGTGTTACAAGTTTATGAATTAACTGAATAAAAAGATTTATTTTTTAAAACCCAACAGACACTGTTTTGGGCTCAACAGACAATGGAATTGATTTCTTAGTTGTTTGGAGATTCTCAAATCTTGATTTACTGTTTACAATTTTGACAGTTGTGTTCTTCATTCTTTGTGTTCAATAGTATCTGAAGCCTTTTTACTATCCTTTTTGGTTTCATTAGTTTTTATTGGAAAGCTATTTATTTGTAAAACTCCTATATCACTAAGAGATGGTTTAACTATACATATATAAGAAAAATAGCTGTTAAAATTCAAAGTAATCAGAGAAAAAGAAACTGCAGAAAAATACACAATTGGCTATTATTTTCTGAACATTAAATAATATTTCTGAATAAAAAGTATCAAGTGAGGGAAAGGAGTGTGGAGAGTTAGCCGACCACGTCCTTAACACATCAGCTCTAAGAAGGTAACATGGATGTAACATATAACTTCCCTCAGGGCTGGAAGGCAGAAGGGTGATTCTGCAGATGGAATTCCCTGTAGAAAAAACACACCTGTCATCAGCTGCAGAGTTTGGTGTAGGGCTTGATTTTATTTTAAAACATAAAGTGTACTTCAGAGACTTCTCCATGACTACCACAACTGTCTCAAATATATTTTTTATTAGACTGGTAAACAGATAGTTTGAGAAATGTATTTTTTTTGTTGTTGTTGTTAAAAAGACCGGAGTACAGGTGTTGTGCTTTTGGTTGAGGGACTGTGTGTGGTGACTTAGAGAAACAAGGGAAGGTGGGGTACCCCTGCAAATGGAGCAGTGGGCAGCTTAAGACAGGACAGCTATCCCACCTGAGGGAGCTCAGTGGAGTGGGATTCCAAACAACTGGGCCTAGAATTAAAAGCGCCATTACATAACCAAGAGCTGATTATTAGGAATGTCTCTTTGCATTAATAGTCATTTAATTTTGAGGTAAAACACAAATCAAAATATAAGAAGTTAAACACTTCAATAAAAGCTGTATTTAATGAGGTAGGAACATAATACCAAGATGAATTCTTAATGAAATGAGGCTATTTAATCTACATGATAAACAGATCTCCTGAAAGTACATTTGTTAAAGCACATTTAAATGTTCTGCCCATACAGCCAGCTTTTGTCACTTGCTCCATATTCCCATGGAGACTCCTCTACAGGCCGTGTGCCATGAATCCACCTTTCTCATCTTATGGCGTGGACCAGGAGAAGGACTCAGGCTTCTAACTCACCTCTTGCCTTTGAGTCTGACATAGAATTGGACTCCCATCTCAGATATGTTTCTCAATATTACTTTCATTTTTGCACCATGAGAGCTCCTGATGACTCCAACTGTGGTAATCTGTCTCATAATAAAGTTGGTATCATTATTACTCAATTTTATTAGCTGTGGCATCTCTTAGCTCACAGAAGATATAAACAGACACATTTAGTAACCCTGTTCTCTAATAATATCCTTTATTGCCGTTGGACACTGCTAACGGCAAATTACTTCTAGAGCTGAACTATCCCCCTCCAGACCCTAGTTTGCCATCCACGGGCTGTGTGGCTGTGGACAAGTTATTGTGTCTCCTGGTTCTTTCACTTTCATTTCATCACTGTCCATCACACTGAATGGTATTGCAATAATACTTTCTTCAGAGCACTTCTTGGAAGGCTAAATGGCTTAATGTGTAGTGGCTTCAGAGCAGTGGCTAGAACTATTAAGCATTCTACAATGGTTATCTGTTTTGGAAGAAGCAAAATGCCATAAAATAGTGCCGTGTTTACAGATTCATTGTGGAGAATAAAAAAGGTCAATAAGTTGAAAGTCTTTAGAATTCTGCTCGGCACCCAATAAGCCATGCGTGTGTTCATGTTAGCTATTTCTAATATCTAAATGGCAGTGTTCATATGCTTTATCCCCCATAGGAAGAGGGTAATGTCAATTGGAAAGAGTTTACTTGCAGTGTCTTTCAAAGATCTGCTTTGCTATAGTAGGGAAAGTCTAGATTCAGTGTTTATTTATTTATTTATTTATTTACTATTTATTTATTTTAGGATTTATTTTTGTGTTCATCTCTGCGTGAGTGTATAAACATGAGTGTAGATGTCTCCAGAGGCCAGAAGAGGGCATCAGATCCCCTGGAGATGGATATAGGTGGCATATATAACCCATCTGATGTTGGGGAGATAGGAACCAGATGGGTCTTTTGTAAGAGCAGTATGTTCTCCTAACTGATGAGCCATCTCTCCAGCCCAATTTAGTGGTTTTTTATTTTGAGTACACAATGGTATCCTCTGAGGGACTTTGAAAAGAACTGTGATATTGGAACCAACTACTGGTCCAACGTATCAGAATCTCTTATAGGTGATGCCTGCACTGTGGATACTGTTTGACATTTCCTAGGTGACTAAGGTGGTCAAAGTGTCTTTTCTAAGTGACTAAGGTAGATGTAGTGTTAACATCACAGTACCCATTAAAATATTTGCATGCATGTTCATGTTGGTTCTAGAGATGGAACCCATGTCCTTGCATTTGCACAAGTATTTTATCCACTGATATATCTCCCCATTTCCCTAGTATATGGATTTTAAGTTAACTTTCCTATTTAAAAATCCAGTCAATTTTGAGTTATTGTCTATTTTCTTTCCTTTCTTGGAATCATAGAAACTAACAAAACTTCTATATCATTGTCATTTGTCTGTTTAAAACAGTTAGTCCCCAGATTTTAAGGTAATAATATAAAACTGTCACTTATAGCTACATGCCTTCTCACCTAATGCCTATGCTCAAATATTACTTTCTGAAAAGACATCAAAGAGTATTTTTAGACATTCTTTAAACTACCTTTACATATTTAATGCTTAAGGAATTATAGCCCTTCCTAATAACTGTATCTGAGTTATTTATAATAAGGGTTCTAACATACTTGTATACTGATTCCTACAACTTTGCTTTCATAATATTGACTTATTGCATTGGGCTGGTGCTGTAAAGCCAAAAGGTATTAGAGTTATTTGTATGATAAGTTGCAGAAATGGTAATTTTATAGATTTAAAAATCTTTAAATGTATTTTTGATGTCATCTGCTTATCATCACCAAACATTTCTTTGCCCATCACTGTACTGACTTTTCTGCCAGTGGAAATTATACGATTTGTAAGAGAAAGAAATATCCCTGGAAATTGAATAATGCAGTACTTCCCTCAAACCTGTAGAAATGTACAGGGCAGTTGACAGATGAGGGAGAGCATAGAAAGCTGAATAACAGCGAATAGTGAGTTTGGGTTAAGCGTATCTTGAGGTAAGATAAGTGAGGATTAAAAGCTATAGCAGACTCCAGTTATAAAGTACTTATACATTATACTCAATGGTCCAGATATAACTGTAGATGAGTGTGTGAGTCTTAGATTTTCATGGAATAGTGTGGACTTAGAAGAGAGCATCAGATTGTTAAAAATGTCTCTGAGCTTTTTTTTAAGTGAACAACATGTATAGAAGATCAGTCCTGTGGGTAATTGAAAGCTTTGATGAGTTCTGAGTGGAGAGTATCACACAGAGGTTTTTCTTAATGGTTCTAGTGTGGGGGGATGCTTTAGAGGCCCTTGTGCTTAGGGATAGTGCCTTATGAGACTTAGTTGTAGCCGCTGACTATGTGAGATGAATCTTAATAAAAGAGCCAAAGAGGAAATGAGAGCAATGATCTTAAGAGATAGTGAAGACAGAGAATTGGGAGAACTAGTGACAATCCAGGGGTGCCATAGTAGACTGGGGGAAGGGTAAGATGACTCCTGGGCCTTAGGCTTGAAGATGACAATATTCCCAGAGGTGGAGTGCATGAGATGAGAAAGTATGGGTGATTAATGAATTTCAGGAATTGGCAGAACACAGGAGAATGTCTACTTAGGGCACATCAAGTTCTATTCACTATTCATTTATTCAGCCAACAGTCATGAGCATCTAATACCCAGGCATTCTTCCAGTTGTTGGTGTTTCAGCAAACATAGAACCAAGTTCTGGCCGTATTTTCTGGAATAGGAAAGAAGGTAAATGCCCATGAAAAGGGTCAGGAAGGCATAGCAGGGGGCACACAGCTCTATACACAGAGTCAAGGTGGGCTTTACTGAGAAGACACCGTGTGAGTAACGCAGGTAACGAGGGACAACACTTTCAGCAAAGGAGCATGGACGAGCAAGTTGAGAACCAGCAAGAAGGCAAGGGAAGCTCAAGGGGAGTGACAAACTGGAGAGTTAAAAAAATGCAAGATCAGAATGGAGAAATGAGGGAGCAGACATCATGTATGACTTTGAAAGTCTTTGGGAGACTTTAGAGAAAATTGAGTCCCACGTACTTTTCTGTCTAGCGAGGCAGGGCTGCCAACCCACAGGGAGCATTGTCTTCTATTGAATACATGCATTTGTCTTAATCAAACTTCACTTCTAGGTAAAGCAAGTATTGTGTAAATAATCATTTTACAGCTGACTATGAGGACAAGTGCCTGTGGGTCCCTCAGTCAACTCAAGGATCTAACAGTACTTGATATGGGAAGTCTGAGAGATTGTATTGCAGAAGAAAAAAATTACTGTGTCCATAGTGTGACTGTCCAATTTTTAATTAAGATTTTACTTTGAAAAATCAGTTGTTTTAAACTTATTTAAATAAAATTTAATTTAAGGTAATATTATAAAATTGTCAGAAACTTATGACATACAAATATATATATACATACACACACATATTGTGGAAAATCTTTCTATTTCTGTTCTCCATCTGACTCTAGAGTTTTCCTCCCAATAACACATTTTATTTATTTATTTTTCACAACTAGGACTCCATTCTCTATTTGCAGTTTCTCTTGAATGTCAGAAAGCTTTGATTTAGTTTCTCTCCATGGTTATTATTTTATTTTTTTCATGAGAAGTAGAACATGTAATATACACATTGTTATTAACATTAACTTTTGTCAGTTATGATCATTGCTGAGAACTGTAGTTTGACAGCAAGCATCCCCTCCAAGAGGCTTGTGTATTGTGTGCCCAGCTGGTGGCGCTATTGAGAGGTGCTTGGATCAGGAGGGCACTACCTCATTAATGGGTTCTCTAATGATGAGTTTGTAGCTGAACTGCTTGGAAGAGGTGGAGCCTGTTGGAAAAGGTGGTCACTGAGGTATGCCTTTGGAGGGTATTCCTTGTGTCTGGTCCCTTCTCCCTCTCTTCCTCTGAGTTGCTACCAGTTATGTAGCTGTCTCAGCCACATGCTCATACTATTATGATATTCTGTCTTGTCCTAGGCCTGGGCCATGGACTTAAAGCTTCAGAAACTGAGTGAGCCAAATTCATCTTACTTTTAAGCCGTTTCTGTTAGGTAACAGCTAAAATTTGTTATAGTAACAAAAAAGTCTTTTTTAAAAAAATTTTTTAAAATTCATTTTACATACAACAAAAAAGTCTTAACAGAGAATCACTCACATTGGTATCAAATACCTCCACTCTTTATTTTAATACTACCTAGAATTTCAGTATCATTGGATGATTATCTTTGGCATTCTGGAAGAATACAAAGAAAATGGACTCTACAGCACTCTCAAACCATGTGCAAATCCCTACTTTTGATTCCTGGATTTGATTTGTTTTTGATTCCTGGAAATAGTGTTGACTCTCCCAATGATTATCCTTTTTCAATATGTCTTACTCATTTTGCCAAGATTTGCCAGGTACCTCCTGGGAAGGTACTTTGCTGCATGCTGTGAGAGGTAAATTCTGTTCATGGAATATGTGGTTTCAGGGAGGGAGATAAACAAACAAACATGGAACAAATACATGTCTTCCTTTATGAAACTGACATCTTGATTTATGAGTATACAGTACTTTTTGTGTTGGTAACTAAGTTTAGGTACTTTTGCTAAGATGACTTTGAACTAATAATTTTGGATTAATTAAAAATTAATTAAATTACACAGCCTCTTACCATTAGTCTATTCTTGATTTCCTACCCACACAGTTGCTTCGATTAATATTTAATACTCACTTGATTCTTCTGTGGCTGTTTAACATTCTGCATTTCTCATAATTGACCTTCATCTTCTTTGACTTCCCTTTTCATTAAATAGTCAACAGTTTATGCAGTTGTGACAAATCAGATTCCAGGGAGAATGTCTTCTGACTTGTAAGTTGACAGACAGACCTACTGTGTGCAGTGTTACAATCTTTGTTGATCAGCACTTTCTCTTGACGACATTTTGCAGTAGTATTGGTAGAGGTTTTCTTTTCCTTTGGTTGTAAACCTGCTGCCAGCGATTGTTCTTCCTAATGCTTGTTACCATAGTATTTAGATGCAAGTATATCCAGTACAGTAAGTGTTTTGCATGGAATATTTAACGAAGTGTCAGTGGGAAAATTCACTAACATAGTTTTGTCTCATTTGGAGAACATTTAATAACAAATTAGTGTGCTTTTTTTTAACATAAGCAGTTTCAGAAATATCAGTGTATTACTGAAAATATATGTTCATAACTATAGGATGGTGTAATTATGGTACTTCCATAAAAACAATATTAATTGATGATGACTATAAATTTAGATATTTATGAAGTTTTTAAGGCCCTGGTTTGAATACACTTTAAAATTATATATATTTTTAAATTTTAACTAATTTCTACATTTTTCATCTCTAATTCTCACTTCGAAATATTTCTCTTTTATCAACTCTTAGTTTTTAATATTCATACGTTTAAACTCCATTATTTTGTTTAATTTTGCCTCTGTGTTTTTGACACCTGCTTTCATCTCATTTTTCACTCCAAAGGTTTGTGATTATGAAGACTCTTCTTAATTTTTTAACGAATTGGAATGATTAATGCTTGTTTATTTCCCCTTCTCCATATTCACATTAAATTCTAGCGTGTTATACACATACATTTAGGATAGATACCCAGCGTGTCACAAGCTCCCACAAAGTCTACGCAAAACAAATCTGGTGTAGTATTGATGGAAGACAATTCTTACAGGACAGTTTATATAGTTAGTAGTCACAGATTTTAAAATATTAGAAAATGATAAACAGTATATTTTATTTTTTTCTTAGCTCATTTGTATCATAATTTTTCACCTATGCAATATAATTATTGTGGCTGAATTAATACAGATCTGATTCTAAAATGGGACGTAATAAATTTTGTTATTAAAATAATTAGAATGTAATTCTATTTACTGTATAAAATAGTTGAAATATTTGTTCTTTCTGCATGCTGGAGTTACAATTAAGGTAAATTGAGATGAGACTGTTTCATCATTTTGACACTTAAAGTATCATGTAACTTTTTGAGACAATAGAATCTTGAATAATAACTTATTATAGCTTACAAAGCAGTACAGACAAATTTTCTAGAAGTCAGTTTGTAGCTTGATGTGGTCACACGAAGGTCTACTGTCTTTCATTGTAGAATAAAACAATGCTATTAACTAATTGAAAAGTCTAAAATCTTATTATACTAATGATGAGCAGTAACCTACATTTGAACATTTATGGGTGTATAAAATGGTAATTATCATAACTGTTGAACATCAGTTACATGCCTGATTCTTAATGGGTACTCTGTATTCTGAAGGTTTCTGAGCTGTGCAGGGGTTTGGAGAGGTGTTGTTTCCTGTATCTTTTTCTACAAGTGCTGGTACAAACTAGAAGTTTCACAAGTAGCAGACATCACAGAGCTTGAGAATTGGCAGAGTCTTGCATTGAACTCTGATTTATTTGATTCCAATGGCCATTTCCCTGTCAAATTGTTACACTGCCATCATGGCTATGAATTCAAAGAGTGGCCTTGGGTTTTTAGTTTGAAAGTACTGTCACAGTGGACGCTGTACATGGATGCACCATTACAGGAAGTTGGGAAGACAACACATAAAGTGAGAAAGATTAAACCACAAAGATAGAGTGAAGAGCAGTATCCAATGATTGTACTGTTCTCTGCCAGACATGTTTACCAGTTGAAGATATAAGAAATACTGTCATTCCAAGACAGATCTATGAGATGTGGATGCATGAGATCAAAATCGCTGTTCTCTTTCCAGCCCTTAGTAGGTTTCCAGGAAAATATCTAGAAGAACAAAATTTTCATTTTCAATAGAAACAAAAAATGCCTTTATTGGGCCTCAGGGCAAAAATAAGAATGTATGCTGTCAGTTTTATCTGAATGACCTTTATTTCCATCTGCACCCTTTATGAACAGAGTGCATGTGGGTATGGATATCACAGGACAATCTTACTTAATAGGATTTATTCTGAAAACTCATCATTTTACATGTAAAGTATCTCTTTTTCTGCTGCTAAGTGTGTATTGCCATGAGAATTTTTCATTTACTTCATACACACACACACATATATATGTGGAGAAAGATATCAGGGCTAGGTAAATAGTACAAAATAAAACAAAAATCTAATAACAATGATGCTATACAAACTATTGTTTCAGTCTTTAAAGTGGATATCACATAATTAATAGTTTTTAAGAATGAATGCCTTCTATTTAAGCTAAACTATTAACAAATCTTTGTGAAACTCCCTAAAGATAAGTAGGGTTATTGTGACCTTTATTCTAATCATTATTGCAAGAAGACTGTGGTGCATGCTAGACATATCCTTAGCTTCTGACATAATGCAAAAAGAGATTCTAATACATTTATGTCCTTTACATACCTGAATGAGCAGTGTAAACACTAAGTGTAAGATCCTACACTTTGCTGAAGGCACAGAACCTTTTTAGCTGAACGGTTAGCTAGGGTAGAGGACCAGTGAACAAGAATATAAGCAACACGCTACACACAGAGCTGGGCTGTGGATGAGTCATCACTCGGGATCATGGTTGATCTAAACTTGGAAAAGTAGGGAAACCTCCCAAGCAGAGGTGGAATGTGTTAAGATAGATTGACTATGAAGTCCCAGGGCAGCACAGTCAAGGTACCCTCTAGATCAAGGCTTCTTAAACTTTTTCCATTCACCCATGTATGTCTGTTTATATAGTTGCATAAAACAAAAAAAAATTGTAATAGTAAATCACAAATTAATTTTAAAACAATTTGTATTTGTATAATATTACCATTCATTAAAGATGAAAGCAATTTTGCACATTGAGATGAATGTGCTTGCCAGTTTTTCAAACAACAGTAAACTGTTGGCTGAATATTTGATAATGCAGGATGTAGAGCATGTTCAATACTTTTCAGAGTTAATCAATATTTTGATTTTATCGTCATCAATACTGCTTTTTATATGCTGTACAAAATAGCAGAAGTATAGTCAAGGCAGTTTCAGAAATTAGTCCCAATTCTTTCTTAAGCCAAATGAGTTTAATGATTTCTTATGATACTCAAATCACCAACTCAAACAAAAATTTTCAACCCCAAAAGTTCCAACACAGTATGATCCCAAGACAATTTCATATTTACATTTGGAAGATTAAAAGTAGGGAAATGTTAAAAAGTCTTTGTTTCCATACTGATTATATTTCTATGAGATCATTAAAACCATTGCAATCCATATCATATGATGGTCTCTGAGCTAAGGTGCTACAGTACAAAGCATGAATGTTGTGTTTAGCACCAAGGCTGCAGTGAATTCCTTCCATGCACTGCCAGAAGCACCTCAGGTCCTTGTATTTCATTTGAATCAATTTGGTTATTACAGGTTCAGAAACATTTTACAGTGAACAAATTATTGATAACTTCCACACTCCCTTGTGATCCCATGTGGGGTTATTCCCCAATTTAAGAAACTGGTGTCTAGATCAGAGCTGTATTGGAGCAGGTCTCAACAGCAACAGAGGCAGCCAAGGTTCTACCTGCACAGAGGGACAGATGTGGTGACTATAAAGACCTGGGCAGTTGAGAGAAAGCAATGGTGGTCTAGAGCAGAGATGACAGCCACAGCGGGTGCAGACTGTGAATGGGTGAATGGGTGAATGGGTGTTCATTTACACTGTTTGGGGGAAACAGCTCTTGATCAAGGCTCTTCAGTTTCCTCATCCTCTTGAGTTAAGTTGTTTGTTTCATCAACCTTGGTTTTGTTGTAAACAGCCTTTAGCAGTATTTGTAGGCATGTGTGTTAATATAAAGAAATCTGTTCAGTACAGATTCGTAAACTATTTAAGTCATATTTGTTGTTTTGGAGGCCAAGTATTTTGTTCTATAACAAATTTGCTTCTCTGGACAGACCAGCTTCTCCATCCTTCCACTGAAAGGAAGGGTTGACTTCCTTCACATACTTCTAAGACAGAATTAAATTAAGGAAATCATTAGTTGTTTGATAAGATTGCCATTTCACATTTTAAATTTAGCAATTCAGTAGCTGTTTGATAAATTCTAAATGGATTTTTCGTAGTTGTGCATTCTAAAATTCGTTTTTACTAGTTTTTCTATAAGGAAGTATCTATATGGACACTATAGATATTTGTGGATTTTTTGCTGTTGACATTTGATTTATAAATATTTGGTTAGATGCTTAGAAAGCCATTTAAGAGTGTAGTTGGCTACAGAAAACAGAGAGCTTGGAGACAGTGGCTGTTGGGTTTTCCAGATGTGCAGGTGGGACAGGCCACAACTGATGTGGTGTGGTGATATTATTACCTTCTTGCTCTGCAGAGGCTTCAAGTATTAGCCTTTATTCCTGTACTTGCAGATTTAAGACATTTTAAATATCTAATTCTACCTCCAGATAGGGATGGGAAAGATTTTTCTGCTACTCTGAAGTCTTGAGTCAAAGTATTTGCTATAGACTTCTGCCTAGATATCTAGTCAGAATTATATCCTAGAGTGACCCATGGTTGTGAGAGAGGCAGGGAAATTGAATGTGTATGTTCAGTCTTCATAGCAACAGGGACTGGAAAAGGAGCTCAACAATGAGCAGTCATATAGCTAATCCACTGTATTAATGAGTGTTCTCTGTAGGAGTAAAACCAGTCCAAAATGTTGGCCATGTCTCTCTCTCTCTCTCTGTATATATATATATATATAAAATCTATCTATCATCTATCTATCTATCCATCCAACCATAAACCACTTAACAATAGGGGTACATGCTGAAGAATGTAGTATTAGGTAGTGTTGTCATTGTGTGAACATCATACACTTGCAAAAACATGAGGCTAAGTAAAAAGACAGGTAGCAAGAATCTTAAAAGTTCTTATTAATAAAATCAAACCTGAGCCAGGTATTGGGGTGAATTGGAAGATCAGAGAACCAGAACAAGCCACAGCTAACCTCACCTGGCCAACTTCTCAGCTGGTCTTGTTTCCTCAGACTGGAAGCCTCTGTGTCCTCATATCCGAATGGCTCTCAGCTGAACTGCTGCTAGAAGCCTGAAAGCTTAACCAGACCAAATGCTTAACCAGCCAAATGCTTCTAGTTTCTGGTCCTCACGCCTTATATACCTTTCTGCTTTCTACCATCACTCCCTGGGATTAAAGGCGTGTGTCACCATGCTTGGCTGTATCCTTGAATAGATGGATTTTTGCCTCTGGAATGCTGGGATTAAAGGCATGTGCTACCACTGCCTAACCTTTATGTTTAATATTGCGGCTGTTCTGTCTCTGACCCCAGATAAGTTTATAAGGGTGCACAATATTTTGGGGAACACAATATCACCACAAAGACAAGATAAAGTGGTGCAGTGAAGAGAGGCAGTACACACAGGATACACGAGTCTGCCGCAAGTGTGACAAGACATTGAACTTTACACTCTGAAATAATGATGGAAGGTATAGCGCAGTAAACACGTAGAACAGAACATGAGATTAGTTGTTACATCAGACTTGCTGCACTGTGCATGGCTGCGTGCTCTATGCTTCTGTGTGACTGACAGTGCAGCTTCCTTTCCCGCAGCTTCCTACGGATGCAGGAGCCTCGTGCTAGGCTGCTTTCTTTTGGTATCAGGAGAGGTTAAGAATTTTGAGCTCCACCATAATCTCTTGAAATTATTATTTTAATTCTTGGCATAAATTGTGCAATTACGAATTTCATTATGTCATTTAGAACTTATGGCTATCACACCCAGATTGTGTCCTCTTTCCCTTCTATTCTCTGTTGTCCTTATCAACCCATCCTCTATCCACTTCCTGGTTCCCCATATAGTTCTTCACTTTAGGCCACGGTTTGCTTCAGTTCTCATGTATAAGACATGTGACATGTGACGTGTGACAACTACCTTTCTGTATTTGGCTCTTTTCACTTAACCTGTCCTCCAGTTGAACCCACTCCTGGAAATGACATGATTGCATTCTTCTTTAGAGTTGAACAATATTGCATTGTATACATATACGTATGTAAATACATACATACATACATACATATCATCCTTTACTAACCTGATGATGGACAACTAGGCTGATTTTATAGCTTAGCTGTTACAATCAGTGGCACAGGAAACATGGCTGTGCAGGCTCAGAAATGAGCTGGTCTGGGGAATGTCCATCATCTAATTGACAGCAGTGTGGTTCTGTGGGGAGAAGGAACATTGTAGGCAGAAGGAGGCATGCTTTGATACTAGGATTCAGCTTTGGGTTGGGTCAGTACTAAAGCTGTTTCAATCCATACTATTTAAACTCTGTTCCTTTTTTAAATTTTATTTTATTTTATTTTACAATATAATTTAATTTTACATATGAGCCACGGATTCCCTTGTTCTCCCCCCTCCCGCCCCCCTCCCCTTTCCCCCACCACACCCCCTTATTCCCATCTCCTCCAGGGTAAAGACTCCCCCGAGGATTGAGATCAACCTGGTAGACTCAGTGCTAGAGAGGCCCACAGAAATCCACAAAGATGCTCCCACAATAGACTGCTGGCAATGGCCGAGAGACCGTCCGAACTGACCTACTCTGGTGATAGGAGAGCCAAACACCCTAATTGTCATGCTAGAAACCCCATCCAATGACTGAGGGATCTGGATGCAGAGATCCATAGATAGGCCCCGGGTGGAGCTCCAGGAGTCCAATTGGCGAGAAAGAGGAGGGTTTATATGAGCGAGAATTGTTGAGACCAAGGTTGGATAAAGCACAGGGACAAATAGCCAAACGAATGGAAACACATGAACTATGAACCAATGGCTGAGGGGCCCCCAACTGGATCAGGCCCTCCGAATAGGTGAGACAGTTGATTGGCTTGATCTGTTTGGGAGGCACCCAGGCAGTGGGACCGGGTCCTGTGCTCAGTGCAAGAGTTGGCTGTTTGAAACCTGGGGCTTATGCAGGGACGCTTGGCTCAGCCTGGGAGGAGGGCCTGGACCTGCCTGAACTAAGTCTACCAGGCTGATCTTAGACTCTGTTCTTTTGAACAATTAATCAGTAAATACTAGGGAAATACTATCTAAAAATATTTGTTTTAATGATACTTATAAGTTTAAATGGTTTTTAAAAGCCCTAAATGGCAATGGGAATAACAGAAATGTTTTCTGTGCACATTTATTTTTATTTAAAAATTTCCCTTCATTTTTATTTTACATATGTGAGTGTTCTACCTGCATGTGTATTACGTCTATGTATTGTGTGTGTGTGTGCCTGGTGTTCACAAATACTGGAAGAGGGCATCGGATTTCCTGGACCTGGAATTACAGATGATTGTAAGCCATTATGTGGGTGCTAGCAATTGAACTTGGGTACTTTGGAAAAAGCAGTCAGTACTCTTAGCCACTGAGCCCTCTCTCCAGTGCCATATGTGTGAATTTATTTAAAAAATACTTTCATATTCTCTGAAGTGATGAGTTGCTCAAGGTCATTTTGCTTGTATGTACAATTAAAAACCACTCACAACTTAATTTACTGAGCCACCAATTTTGACATAATAAGTCTGGCGAAACTCCTACAAAGGAGATAATGAAAAATATATCCACAGAATTGGATGTATGGAACCCTAAATGTTTTGAAACAATGCCTCTGAATTCTTTCATACAATTATGAACTTCTTTGGGAGACTCAATCAGAAGTTCTATCATGCAATTTAATTCTTTTAAGAAGTATTAGTTTTGGAAGTTTTGGATACCAACTGTTAATTCCTCTCCTGCCCCCAGTGTGTGTGTATGTATGTGTGTGTACAGGTAGGTACACATGCATATGTGTCCATGCACATGTGCACTGGAGGCCAAAGGTCAATGGTAGGTGCCTTTCTCACTCACCCTCTATTGCAGTTTTGAGACAGGATCTCTCCCCAAACATGGAGCTCACCCATTTGCCTAGACTCCTGGACCAGCTGGGATCTGCCCATCTCTGCCTCCTCAGCACTGGGATTACATTGGACTTTATGTTTAAAAAAGTCTGGAGTGTTAGGGATCAAATTGATATCTCCAAACTTGCATGGCAACCACTTTATCAATTGAGCCTTCTCCCTAGCCTTGTAACTCTTTTATTTTCTATTTATTTCTTTTCAATTTTTTAATTTTTATTTTTCAGGATTTTCATACACAAATACTATATGTCATTTCCACCTGCCCCTTTTCTCACTCCATCATCTCTCATGTGCCCCTTTTCAAATTGATGACCTCTCCTTTATTATTTTTACATAAATATACTTAAGCATACATAAACGTATTTTCTACTGATTCCATTTCATGTTGCTTATATGTATATGCATTTATAGCTTGGGATTTGATAATCTATCAGGGAACTCATCCCTGGAGAAAACTGATCCTCCTTCTCCCAGAAGCCATTAATTGTCTATAGTTCTTCATCTAGGGATGAGGTCTTGTGAAATTCCTCTCATCCATGTTGGCATGTCAACTGGCTTTGTCATTATGCATATCTTGTTTAGGTAGCCATATTGTTGAGATTTTTACGGTGCAACTTCCCTGTCATGTATAGAAGAAGCAGGCATCCTGGTCCTGTGCCTCTTGAAATCTTTCCATTCCCTCTTTTGTGATTTTTCTTGAGCCTGAGGTATAGTGGTTGCATTGTAGGTGTATCTATCTGTTTGCGTTTGATGCTGGAGATGGCGTAGGATTCTGTGCAATAGTGAGTTCTCTGAATACAATAGCCTTTCAGGGAAATAACCGAGGCAGTATTTAGGGAACATTCTGGAGGAGTAATTTCAGGTTTCAGAAGATGGGTAGGAAGTTTCTGTCAGCAGCATAGGAGGTTTATTTGAGATGGGCTGTCTAAAAGGCCCAATTCTGGCCTTAGATAGAACTGCTAATTGAACAGAGATATCTTAAGAATACTTAGTTTAAAGTGAGCACTTCAAAATTAGACAGAAATTTTCCTCATATTATGAATGAGACCCTCATATTAAGTGAATCGCACTGAAAGCTGGGATATAAAAGGAAGAAAACTATTAAAAAGACCATTTTAATTAGTATATGAAGAAATGGATCTTTCCTAAAGAGAAACATGATTCTTTTGGCCACATTTTCTCCAGTGCAGGTATTGTTTTGTATTATTGTTATAATATTTTAATTTACTGATTTAAATTCACATTTACGATATAATCTTTCTGACATTTAAAATATTTATTGTTGTGTGTATATGGGTGCACAAACATGCATTCTTGCTGGGGCATGTATGTATGTATGTGTGTGGAGGGGGTCAGAGAACAATTTTATGTTGTTGGTTATCTCCTTTGCCCTTTATGTGGGGTCTAGGGTCAAAGTTAGGTTGTCACGCTTCTGTTACAAGTGCTTTTCCCCACTGAGCCTTCCCTTTGACCTCCGACCTATTTTGTTTTGAGTGTACATCTTACCCAACTTGTTTGTATTGTAGACAAGATCTCTCTGTGTAGTCCAAACTTGCCTAGACCTCAATATCCAACTCAGCCTGGTCTCAGCTCAGGATCCCACAGCCTTAACCTCTGAGATTATTGGCATGTGTACCACAACTGGCTTAAGAAGTCCCCTTGCTATTTACATAACTGATTTCTAACTATAAATGTGAGAGTATCTAATTCTTTTAGTTATCACAGAAAGCCAAATATGAGTTATGAAGTACAGAGAAGTTTTTCCTGAATTTTGGGGAGCTGAATATTTATCATGTGTTTCTAAATTAGAGTAACTCTATAACCTTATCTCAGAATGTCTGTTTTCTTGTCTGAAATAAAAGATTGGCATCTGTCTTGTGAATACTGTCTCATTCAATTGAAAAGTTGGTTCTTGGCACTCTACCATTGTGCCAAAGTATTCATTTGACACAATTTGCATTTTCAGAGTTCATTCACCTACAACAAAAATAACACGTAGCTACCTGCAAGAAGTTATTTCCAAGTGGAACTCACTGATAAGAAGAAAGAAAAAAAACATGGAAAAATGAAAACCAAGAATTCTTTACTTAGGGCTTAAGTGGTTATACTCTCCTGATTTACTTAGCCTGTACCACATTCTGGATACTGGAGATAGTTGTTTAGCTTGAACTGTTTGCTGGGCCCCCAGGCAGGGGGATCAGGATCCATTCCTGGTGCATAAGCGGGCTTTTTGGAGCCTAGTGCCTAAGGTGTGACACCTTGCACAGCCTTGATGCAGCAGGGAGGAGTTTGGACCTGCCTCAACTGAATGTACCAGGCTCTGCTGACTCCCTGTGGGAGACCTTGACTTGGAGGAGGTGGGAATTGGGAGGGAAGGCTGAGGGGTGGGAAGAGGGAGGAGAAAAGGTCTGTGGTTGGTATGTAAAATGAATAGAAAATTTCTTAATAATAAAAAAATTTAAAAATGTTTATTTAAAAAAAAATTAGGAGCCCTACATGGACCTTGTAATGGTCATTAGATGTGAAAACAAAATAAGACTTCTGAGTCAGGCTTCCATCCAGAGAATTAAACTGCCTTAATTGGCCTTTTGTTCTCTCTATTGTACTTCATAGCAGCTTTGTGGTTTTCACACAGTATGTAAGTTTGGATCCTTGGTTGAAAGCAAAAGGACCACCTCTGGGTGATATGCACAGAATGAGACTGACCCAAGGATCTTGGGGCAGCTCATGAATGCTTTGTGGCTCAAGAACAAGGTTGAATACCAGTTGCCAGGACAGGATCCAGGATTAGGTTGCAGCTCATATTTAGCCCAGTATTGTTGCTGCTGCTGAACACCCAGCAGACTTCAGTTACCACTGCGAGGCTACTCTCAGAAGCCAAAAGTGGCCGCCTCTGTGGTCACCCCCGCTACCAGGAAACCATTAACACTGCTTTTGCTTCCCTGTTACTATTACTAGTACTTGAGTGGGTGGGTCTGACGTGCTTTGTCAGGTGAGATTTCTATACCGGAGCAATAAGTAACACTGTCAGCGGACCACTACTTTCCATTTATTGTTCTATGGCAGACCTAAAATGAGCATTCCTCAAATAAAAGAATGAAGAATGAAGAATGGCCATTCAGGAATATTTATGTCTGACTCACAGCTTTATCATTCGCTTTGTCCCCATGCCTTGCACTCTGTCCATAGCTTATTCCTCCTCCCAATGGGATGTTTTGTTTTGGTAATGCTCTGGTTTCCTTAACCTTCTTACCTTGGTCTGAAATCCTTCTCCTCCCCATTTGTACAGAGAGCCCTTCACGTATCACCCACAAAGTCATTGCTTCCCTCTCACATGAAGAAACACGTCCCTTCATTTGGGATTCCCTCCCTCTCTTCTCCTCTCCTCCCTGTTTCTGAGCTCAAAGGGGGATGAGAGTCGATATCTCGCTCATTTTCAAAAAGCCAAATGAATCCCTTGAATTCTTCACTCCCCTCTTTCTCTCTTTAGCTTTTCCCCTTCCCAGTCTCATCCTATCTGTCCTTGAAGGCTGTGCCTCAGTCATAATTAACAGCAGGCTGAATTCAACAATGTGTGCTCAAGAATTTTCACTTTCAAATACGTACACTGTATTTTCCTCAAAAAAAATTATAAAAATAAGTTTTTTTTAACTGTGACTTTTTAAGGTTCTAAGTTTTTAAAATGTCAATGAATATTTATCCTTTTGTTTTATCCAAGCATTATTTTACACAAAACACTGCTGTGCACAATAAGAAAAAGAATCTAAAGTTATTTTGATTTTTTTGTTCACCAAATAATAACATTTGATATTAAAAGATAGTATTTTTTTACGAACCAAGATGGCTACTTGCTTTTTTAGTAGGTTATAATAGATAATTTTTCAGATTAAAAACCACAAATAATTGTTGGGTTTTTTACTAAATGAAAAGTTAGAATATAGAAAGTCTTATTGGATGGATGACCCCCTGACTTTATGCAAAGAAGTGAACTGTGTTTCAATGAGACCAAGTTTATTTTAAAACGTGAATAATCTTTCCAGGTTTTAACTTGATGGGTTGGAAGTAAAGGTGCTCAAAGCTTTTCCCCGCAGAGTCTGTCCTATTAGTTAGCAGGAAATCTTTTCATAAGTGTTGCCTCGCGATGAGATGAAAACTTAAAGCCTGAAGACTGAAGTGTAAACATCAAATGCATCCTCAGTCCTGACTCTTCAGTTCTGTACAGTGGGAGACATCACCACTCACTGGGGACTGTCACATTATCTGACTTGACGGAACTGTTGGAGACTTGTGAACTGGATGCGTGATCTTAGATTCTAATTAATGGAAATGCAAATCAGGCTCAAACGTGATTGAAAGAGTTCTTGAGTAGAATTTTTCAAAATTCCCCTGCGCAGTTTAGAGTCCTACTTGCTGACCGAGTGGCAGAGTAGGATCCTGCTGTTGTGCCCTGCATGTGTACAAACTGTAGGGAACCTAAAGTGATTAGACCGTCTAGTCATCTTTTCAAAGGCAGTATGAATTCCTTGTTTACTACAGTGTGAAGTTGATTTCTGATCATCAAATTATTTAAGATGTGTTGGGCCCTCTTTTGGTCCTCATTAACTGAACTCACTCTGAGCATTTGTAATGATGATTTAGATATGAATAAGAAACTAATGTTTGCCCCATGAGGTGATTAACAAAATTATGTCATTAGATATCATAACAAGATTTGTTTCTAAAAATACAACTGTTCAACATTATGATAACCTGTATATGTAACCAACCGTCTTATTAAATAAGAAACACAGAGCCAATGCAAAGACGAAAGCCAAGAGATCAGAGCTAAGAGCCTTACCCGCCTGCTGCAGCTAGCCTCTTCAGCCAAGAGACATCTCCAAAAGAGACCTACTTCCTGTCTGTTTGTCTTTATATAGACCTTCTGTTCTGCCTTCTCATTGGTTGTAAAACCAACCACATGACTGCCTCATCACTGCCTGTCTGTATAGACCTCCAGGTCTTCTATGGTTGGTATTGAGATTAAAGTCATGTGTCTCCAATGCTGGCTGTATCCTTGACCACACAGAGATCTACCTAGCAATGCCTACCAAGTTCTGGGATTAAAGGCATGCACCACCAACGCTCAGCTTTTGCTATGGCTCTAATAGCTCTGACCCCCGGGCAACTTTATTTATTAACATACAATTAAAATCACATTTCAGTACAAATAAAATACCACCATATTTCCCCTTTTCTATTTTAATAAAAAGAAAAAAGGAAAAAGGTTATAACTAACATAAGAGAAACTATATACAAAAGTACAATAACTATATACAATATATACAAGTAATAAATACCTAAACAATGTCTAGTCCATTTGTATTTGACAAATTCAGAGAAAATAATTCCATTATTTATCCTATTTTGGTAAGTCCAAAATGTACCTAATTCACTTTCTATCCTAACTAGTCTTCAACTATAACTACCTAATCTTCACCTCCCTCAGAGATCCAAGAAGGAAAATAATATTACCTAATAAAAAATAAAAACAGGAAGTATATGCAAGGAACTTCTAAAAAATTTATGAGTTGACAGAAATAGCCAGCTGCCTGGACAGTCACCTGAGGTTTCTCCGCAGTGTTGGGGCATCATCTTCAGCCTATAGGCTTTGTGTATCTGACAGACTCATTTGTGAAGTAGGATGTACACAAGGTCAACAGTTCAACCTCACATTGGGTGAGAGCAGTCCATGTCCCAGAAACACCTGAATTCCACTAGTGTCCTGTCATGATTCAGGATTTTAAATTCTGGAAATTGTTGATGGTTTCTTAATTCAGCTGTCCATTCTTTTTGGCTGTGTATATATGGCTTTATCTCAGCATCCCGTTCTTCTCCACATCCCTCTATTAAATGCCATTCTACTATTGAGAGGCATGAGCTTAGTTACTCTTCAAGAATAACTGTTTCAGCTGCTGTTCCATTGCACATCAGAAACCATCGGCCCACTGCCTGTTCAGCTGCCTTCGAAGAAAAGGGCACTGTACCTTTTCCGGATTGCGAAGGCCACTTTAGGGATGGTGACATATTGTCCTGGCCTCAGAAGATGCCTTTTGATAAAGCCATAACCACACTTGTTTTGGCAAGAACCGGTAGTCCTTTGTTTCATGTCCTGTCTGTCCATTTTGTCCTGTTGTTTCGAGGATACTTTGTTGTCCAGTGGCTAACTTTTGCCACAATGAAAGTTAACTCCATATGCAGCTTCTTCAATGCCCATATTTTCTCTGAAGTAGATTGGTACTGCCAGGAGCCGACATATCTCATAGTCATAACAAAAAAAATTTCTAAGTTATTAAAACATTTTAAATGCCATATTCTGTAGATCTCTGAAGGGTTTGAAGATGACCTGTCTATCTAAAATATATCTGTTCAATTTTTAAAAACATACCTAATATGACTACAAGTTCTATTATAATGTCTAACTACTAACTTTCATTTCTTTATATCCTAATAGTTGGTAATAATAACATTCAAGGATCAGAAAATTGTATTACATTGTTAAATGAACGGTATAAATACAGTTAGAAATATACATATAGCATTTTCTAACAATATCAATTTCAATATATATAATTTGTATTCAATATAAAACAATCCAATCCAATGTAAAGTATTTAAAACTAGTAATTGTCTTTTTCTTTTTTTTTCTTTCTTTTTTTTTAAACAAGAACCTTAAATCTAATCTCCTTTGCTTAGCCTTTTCCCTAACCCTTGACAACAACTTGTAACCAACCCCCCTAAACAATGAAAATTATCCCAGACCCAAAACCCATTAAAAAGATAAAAAAACCACCCGCCCCATACCACCTCTTTGGGAATGTGGGCGTCATATTCTTAAAATTGCTTCCTGCTGGGTATGGGTGAAGTTATCTTTGTTCTGAAAGAAAAAATTTAGGTTAATCGTCAAATTCTAGGAAAGGTAACTATATCCTTCATTATCCAGTCTGTATATAATGCCAAAGTTCAGGTTTTATCTCAAGTCCTTATTCAAGTAGTCTTTGAGACTGGATCATCTCAGCTAGCTCTCTCAAAATTGCTCTGAGCACTTTGTAGTCCAAAGTTGATCTGTAGATGATGTTTGTCAGCTTAATGATATTATTATTGTCCATGTGGAATTGTTATTGTGGGGCCCCATCTTCTTCCTGGAGACTTCAGTTGATGGTAGGCCTGGCCGTGATTTCCTGCAGAAAACTGATAAACACAAAGACACATATATGCAGCTAATTGAAGCCTTTTTTCTTTCTAGAATTAGTACTCTATATGACCATTCATATCTTAACAAAGTTTAAAATGTCTCTCTCTCTCTCTCTCTCTCTCTCTCTCTCTCTCTCTCTCTCTCTCTCTCTCTCTATATATATATATATATATATATATATATATATATATATTAATCTGGTAAATTTTGATATAAAATTCATACTTTAAGAAAAGTTTAAAGAATCAGAATAGAATCAAAGAGTTGAGATTAGTAATAGAATAGTCCCTTAATTAATTTTGCTTTTCTCCTGTCCCAAAGCAGAAGATGGCTCTTTTCTTCTGGCATGATACAGGGAGTTTGCATTTTCCTTTTAACAACATGCTTGAGTTTAAAGAAGGAGAGAGCCATTCTCCAACTCCAAAGTCAGCTTTAAATTTTAATTGAACTGGGACTATTAGAAGACCAATAGTGTTAAATTTTTAGAGAAGAGCAGAAACAAACGTTTAGGAAGACTTATACAATTTTATAGATGACATACCAATAGACCATTTTACTCTGTTTCCTGGGATAGATGATTTGTCCTTTTTCCTCAGTTGTCTCATTTGTCCAGTGTTCTTCAGATTCCTTATCCTTCATTCTCCTAAAAGACAAAAACAAAAACCTTTCCCCAAGACTAATTTTGGGGATATTCCTTTTTGGCAAGTTATTATCTGATTAAATGAAAAGGCATGTGTTACTGGTATAAGTTAGTTTAAATTGGATGTTCATGCTGGTTTATGAACTATCACCTCAGGTCTCTCTTGTTCAAATTGAACCTTTATCAATTTTGATGGTACCCACAGCTTATCTTCTCCTGTAGAAACAAAAGCAAAACCTTGTCCCCAACGTAACACATATCCTGGTTTCCATTCTGAGGTCAGCACATCCTTAAAGTATATAGGCTGATTTAATTCTGTAGTTTTTTCTATTATCCAATGTCTCTCTGCAGCTGTTGTTCCTTTCTCATTGGCATTGAGAAAATTCAAAGTTAATAGAGCATTATGCAGTCTATTTGTGGGGGTTTTTGTTACCCCTTTCTGTTTATTTAGCATATCCTTTAGAGTTCTGTTTGATATTTCTATAACTGCTTGACCTGTAGGATTATGTGGTATACCTGTAATATGCTTTATATTGTAATAAGCAAAAAACTGTTTCATTTTAACAGATACATATGCTGGAGCATTGTCAGTTTTGATTTGTGCAGGTATACCCATGATGGCCATAACTTCTAGCAAATGAGTGATTACAGAATCAGCTTTTTCAGAACTCAAAGCAGTTGCCCATTGAAATCCTGAATAAGTAGAAATTCAGTACGAATAAAATACCACCATAATAACCTTTACAATATTTCTAAAATAAATCCATACACTGCTGAATCTTAAACATGTAAGACTATGCTTTTTATCCTTCAGAAAATTACATAAATTTGACCTTCCTCTTTTTGTAAATGCCATTTTTAGGTTTTCATTGTTACTAAAAACAGTACATTCATTATCTTATGTTTGTGAATGTGTGTGTGTATATATATATGCTATAAATAATGTGTCTGTAGATTCTATGTATATATTGTATAGTATACATAAATTTATTATCCTTAGGAGAGTATAGTTATGCACATAACACATATATTTGTATATATAAATATAGACACAATGATATGTATTTACATATTTAAATAAATATATATATACACACACACACATATATATACACGCATATCCATGAATTAAATATATAACTTTTGATACTTTATTAAATTCTGTGATATAAGGCTATGATAATTTCTTTTTCTCATTTCAAAGTCTGATAAAGATGGGTGTTTGAAATTCTTATGGTTAATAATTAAACATTGCATAAAAATTAGAAGGCATTAATTAGACATCTCCCTAGATTAGATAAATTCCCAGTAAATTGTACCAATCTGGGAGACCCACAGGTTTGAAGATTGCAGGAAGGGTACTTTTGTCAATGTCCCTTCACTTTGTCCTGTCCCTCCTCTTCTCTGGTGGTAGGTCTTTCAGTGGAGCTTATCAAACATAGTAGTCCTCTCTGAAAGTAATAATTCATAGTACTCTCTTGTTTACTGGGCTTCAGCTGTGAGTCTACAACATCTCTTGTGGCTCTTGGGAACATTGTCGTTTAATATTAACCCAAAGAAAGGTCACTAACTCTGACCTACAGGTCAGTTTGCTTTCTTTTTAACTCATGTGAACACCCATGATAGTTTATTGGGAGTTGAGGAAAGGAGAATACTGGTCATTCCAGACTGCTAATGAAGAACATCAAGAATGACTCAATTGTAGTTTTCTTAAAAAGGGATGAGATGATGACCTTCTAAGTTTCTATGATACCAGAATGGGTCCAAGTGTGGACTATAGGTTTACTCACACCATCCTGTATCACCTCCAGACAGTTGCTTCTTTAGGAGGAGATATGAACCCAGAGATCCTTCCTGGCACTAACTACCAGAGGACCAAAGACAGCTCTAGAACTGCTTTTTGGGGTCCCTTCCCTGAGTCTTTACCTAACCAGTTTCTATTCCTTCTTCTCACCATTCTCCCTTTGAACAGGTAAATCTAACTGTCATTGAGTGAATGGCGACATGGATTTATCGGACCCCTAGAGCTGTCAGGTTTGGCAGTTGGGGTGACCCTAGAATGCAGCAAATTGGGGGGATCCCAAATGTGTATCAGTGTTTCCATTTGTCTGACAGCTGAGTGTAGGGAAGAAAGAAAGTCTTTGACTGGTGCCTGGATAGAGGTGAGGAAGACATAAAGGCAAGAGTTGTTAACAGTACCATCCTAGGCAGAGCACCAGATGATGCCAGAAGAGAGGTTACTTTAAAAGCACCAGAAGTCCAAGCCCATTAGAATCCTGTAACAGGCTCATAAGGGCATCAGGCCACTGCATTCCTCTTCATTTCTTCTGGCTTCTAAGGATGGACTGGAGAGTGATGAGCCCAGAACCAGCTTTCATGCATGTTTACCATCCTAGCTGGCTTCTAGACACACAGAGAATAAATTTAAGCATCCTTTGAAAACAGTAGTGGACCTTTGTCTTTCGACTGCAGTTAGATGTTGCAGTGTGGAATTATACCAAGTTCATGATGTCTTATATCTGGACTTTCATGGGGAAGAAGGGTTCTATTCATCACACAATGCTATGATTTTTAGAGTTACGGCTTCCAAGTGGGGAGGGTACAGTAAAGAACGGGACCTACTTCTGGGTGGAGACACACCACTGTTTTCTTTCCTAAGAGTTAATTCAGTTCAGCAGCTCAGTCACCTAGCCAATGTATTAGTCCTCAGGAAAGTGGATCCACATAAACCTTGCTAAGGAGAGATGAAGAATAATGATGCCTTTACTGAGACAATGGACTTTTCCTCTCAGAATTCCTGCTCTCTGTGTGGTTGATACAGGGCCACTACGAGGCTCTGTTGATCTGAGTCAGGACTCAGAAAGGTCTAACATTTCCCCCTTTTTTTTCTCTTCTGTCTTTCTTTTGGATGCTAGCCAGGGCCTAAATATTCCTTTTCTGGTCTGGTACTCTTTTTCCTCATCATGTGACTGCTTGTCTGCCTTGTGGCTAACCTCCATGCCAGCTTAACTCAAACCACATGGTCTTTTCTTTCTCTTCTCGATCATCCTCTTCTGGTAGCAATCCACATTTACAATTTGATATCCTGCTGCACTGGTCTTTCAAAATCTAATAAAATGGTCCTTGATTGTAAAAAAAAAAAAAAAAAATCCCCAGAAACATTGCTAAGGAGAGGGGCATAAAGCTATAAAGCTTCAAGTCACTAGCTAAATTCAAGACAATGAATTTAACAGTTTGAACTTTTGACTACATCATTTATCTGTAATTATTTACTGTCATTTTTATGATTTAATTTTATTCATTTTTTTTTGAGGCAAGCTGTTACTATGTAACCCCGGCTGGCCTGCAACTAGCTATGTAGATCAGTCTGGCTTTGAACTTACAGAGATCTACCTGCTTCTGCCTCCCAAGTGTTGGGATTAAACATGTATTACACCATGTCCTACCCTGATGTCAATTTTAGGTCAATTTCCTTTTAAAACCATTCTATGAAGACAAATCTTGTTCCCTACAGACAAAAGTTTCATGTTCTGTTGTTTCTCTCCCTTGAAAACTTTTGTTCACTAGTGATGCCTCTTCTTATAGAGCAATAGATTGATACAAATAGGTAAGTATATAAAATATGTTGACTAACTTGGTTGTTAACTTGACACACTTGGGAAGAGAAAACCCCAGGTGAACAGCTGCATCTATCAGTGTGGCCTGTCTGTGGGGCATTTCCTTGACTGGTAATTGTCACAGGAGGGCTCAGCCCACTTTAGGCAGTGCCAAACCAAGGCAGGTGGGCTGCAGTTGTATTACAAAGCAAGTGAAAAGTAACATTTACCTTTGGCCCCTGCTTCAGTTCCTACATCTAGGTTCCTGCCTTGGCTTCCCTTCACGAGGGACTATAACTTGTAAGTCAAAGAAGCCCATTCCTCCCCAAGTTGGACTGGTTGTCGTGGGTAGCTGTTCCAACTTTGACCTTGGAACACTGCCCCTAGTGTGGCAGCAAGCAACCGCTACACCTGCCTATGACCTGCCCCTCTGGTGGGCTGAGACGAGACCCCTTAAGACCTGAGATGTGTATGTGCTTGCTCTCTTGGCTCTTTGTGGACCTGTAGGCTGGATTGCAGACCAAGTCAGAGTTCTCCAGAGAACTACGCTGGACTGCATCTCATCTCTTCCCAGATCTTGTAGCTGACCCCTTAGTGGCTGTAAGTTATCCCTGAAATAAACCTCTTTTAATTACCAGATAAATTACGTGGAATTGCCTCGCTAATTGCCATTATAACTGGTCACTGTATTTATCACAGCAACAGAAAGCAAACTAGAATACGAAGTAACAGTCTTCTTTCTTCATAGCTTTCACGATGTCCACATTCGTATTTTAGTCCAGACATGAATTTTAGATTACAAATGATTTGCATGGAACAAGGGAGGGTGGCAGTTAGAGGCTAATGTGGGAGTGAACATCATCGTTACCTGGGAGGTTGTTTCTGTTGTCCTATGGCATGGGCAGCTGATCATAGTTAACAGTATAGAAGTGGCTATTTCAAAATGATTTAGAGGATTATCAGTGTTATCATCACATAAATGTTTAGTTCCATGATTTGATTATAACACAGTATCTACATGAGTTGAGACAGCACACTATACTCTATAAATAGGTAACATGTTTATGTCAGTTAAAGACAAAATGAAACTGAAAAAGTGTGTGGCCTATTTTGTCATTTCTTTGGCAAGTGATTATGTCAAATAAAGTCATACTACACTAATATTCTCTGTAAGAAAATGCATTGTTTTAAAAAAATTTTTATTGACTAGAATTAATTACATTGTAAATTAAAATAATATAAACCCATGTGTTAGAGCAGTGGTTCTCAACCTTCTCCTTTAATACAGTTCTGGTGAACCCCCAACCATAAAATTATTTTCATTGCTTCTTCATAACTGTAATTTTGCTATGATTATTAATCATAATGTAAACATCTGTGTTTTATGATGGTCTTAGGTAACTCCTATGAAAGGGTTGTTCGACCCCCAAGGGGTTGTGACCCACGTGTTGACAACCACTGTGTTAGATCCTTTCTCACTAGTAAAACTGATGCCAGTTTAAGGACTGTATTACTTCAATAGTCAAAGTCTGTCATTCTCTACCCACAGTGAGCAGCTTCCCTAGTACTTCAGGAAAGAAGGATGTTGAGAGACTCTTGGGCAAGAGTGGTGTTGAAAATGTAGACAATGCAAAATGCATGGGAATTTAGAAAAAAAATATATAAATTAAAAATTGCTATTCTGTTCTTTGCCAGTTGGTCTGAGCACACACACACACACACACACACACACACACAGCTTGTAGAATGAGCACACCACTGTTTTCTCAATTGTCACCTTTGCCTGAAGTTTTTAGAAAGAAAAACAAGTAAAAACAAACCAAACAAAACTATAAGTAAGGAATACAATCCATTTCTTAATTTATGAGACGTGGAGATTTTAACCTGAAGCCTGGCTCAATTTTCAGAAATTACACTCACTTAAGGCAGTCTGCGAGCATATGTGCCTTCTCTTCCATGATAGGAGATATGTAAGAAACTTCTCTCTGGAAGGACACAGAAGGGAAGGGGAGAACAGACTAATGGATATTTTGCTTTTGAAAGTATGGGGAGGTGACATGGGCAGACGCAGTTGGGACTTTGCATTCATGCTTTACTCTTCACAGTATTTAGCATAAAACTGGGGATGGTATCATAGCTAAAACAGTTTGTTTTTTATTAAAATTTTCCTCTTTTTAAGAAAAAAACAACTATGTTGTGATGGCTACCAATTCCCCCCTTCCCTAGCATTTGTAGTGTCTTCGGTTCTCTCTCTCTCTCTCTCTCTCTCTCTCTCTCTCTCTCTCTCTCTCTCTCTCTCTGTATGTGTGTGTTAGTTTTAGTAAAATTTTCAACTAGTAAAGCCCTTCCTCCCTCCCTCCCTTTCTTCCTTTTCTTTTATGTAGAATCTACTTCTGATTTTTCTCAGGAAAAAAAATCCATGACTTTGAGAGACATGAACCTATAAAGGTATTATTCTAACCACAGGCTTATTTTTAACAGCCTTCCCACTCTTAGCATGACTTGAATAGCATCAGAGAAGAGCAGATTGATGAGCTCAAGTGCAATGAGGGACCAGCCTGGATTTCTCACCTTTATGAATATTCCTGTTTGACTCACTACCTGTGTTTGATAGTCTTTGGGTATACGGGTATGAGTGGATTTAGGAAAAGTAGACATTTTCAGCTAATTTTCTCATTTTATAGCTGCTTCCTAGAGAAGAATTTTGAGATCAGATTAGGGAATTGTGAAAGTAATCATGTTTCCTAGAGGATTTCTCTGTAAAGAATTACTATGCAAATTTGTATCAATTTAAAATTTACGGTTAAAGAATTAAGAAATTAAAAAACTATTACATGCTTTTATTATTTATATTTTTTTGTGTATGGTGTATGTTCCTTTGTATGTGGAAGACAGTCCACATTAGAGTTGTGTTCCTTTGTTACTCCCCACCTTAATTCTTGAGATAGGGTTTCTCACTGAACCTGGAACTCACTGTAAGGCTATACTAGGTGGCTAGCATGCCTCAGAGATCAGAGGTCCTCCTGTCTCTGTCCCCACACCAGTTCTGGCTTTACAGGCATACTCTGCTCTGTCCAACTTTTCCATGAGTGCGTGGGGATCCAAAATCAAATCCTCACGCTTGGGTTGCAAACACTTTACCCACACACCCATCTCCCTGCACCCTAAAGGTCTACCTTTTAAATGTAAAAAAAAATGTAAGCACATTTAGAAAGTTACACAACCTTTTTGTTTAAGTAGAAATAGTTAAGTAGTCATGGATAATTGGTTGTAATCTAAAGTTCAGTCACTATGTTGTACATTATATCTCCAGAACATATTAGTCACATACCTGATGATTCTAACCCTGATCAGCATCTCCATAACTTGGCCACTATCTAAAAATGGTAACTATCTTTCTACTGTTTCCATCAGTGAGACAATTTTTGATTCTGTATGTAAGTGGGATTATGCAGTTGGGTCATCTCTCTCTCTCTCTCTCTCTCTCTCTCTCTCTCTCTCTCTCTCTGTAAATGACAGGATTTTCTTTATTCATAAGGCTAAATAACAAGATATCTTTAACAAGATATCTTTGGGATAAATTTTCATTGTACTGATTATTTTCCTTTGCTGTGAGAAACTTCACATGAAGAATGTTCCATCCAACAGTAGAATACACACACGCCTCTCAAGCACATCTAGAACCTTCTACAAGATGGATAATATGTTAGGTCACAAAAATTCTTTTTACCAACTTTGAAACCATGCAAATATTTTACCAAATACAAAAAGTCTGAAACTAGAAATCAGCAATGCAAGGGAGACTGTAAAATTTGTAAATAAGTGGGGGAAAATGGCTTCTGAACAAACAATGAGTTAAAGATGTAATCCCCAGGGAATTTGGATAGCTTTAGACAAACACAAATAGAAACAGTATGCCAGATCTTACTGAAGCATCAAGAACAGCTCTGAAGGAAGTCCATAACTATGAATACCTAAAGGAAGGAAACAACTTTATACCTCAACTCAGTTCCAAAAGAAGAGCTAAGTAAGCCCCAAAGTTAAGTTTTCTTTGTCTTTTTATGTATTTTAATTAAAATTTAATTAAACCACTTTCCCCTTTCCTCCAGCCCCTCTCAAATCTCTACTCCAGACTTCCTCATGCCCCCCCAATTTTAAAATTTGATGGCCTGTTCTTCCCTTATTATTCTTATTATGTATTTGTGTGCACAAATACACAACTTGCTGAGTTCATTTATGTTGTTTTTGTGTATATAGTTCCAGACTGACCACTTTGTATTGACTGGACAGCTAACAGGGGGACTCATCTCTGGGAGAGGCTAACTCTTCCTCTCTCAGAAGTCATCAGTTGTCTGTTCAGACGTGTGACCCTGGGCCATTTAACCCCTTCTCCATTACCATGTCTGTTGATATTGTTATCATTCAGGTCTTGTTTATGCAGCCCTTTCTAAGAAAAACGATGCACAGCAGACCTTCTGGTATCCTACCTCTTACAATCTTTCTTCCCCCTGTTCCATGATGCTCCCTGAGCCATAGATGCAAGACTTGTGATGTAGGTGTATCTGTTGGGCCTGAGCTCCCCATGATCTCTTGATCTTTGCATTGTGTCCAATGGTGAATTTCTGTTATGATCTCCATTCTTTGATGTGAAAGAGAACCTTCTTTGATGACAGGTGGTAGCTACATAAGGTTTACAATTTAGTAAGGGATAACGCTAGTCTATCAAAGTTGTAGTAGTGGATTTTCTTCTAAAATCCATGACCACACTAGTCTCAGGAAGTTGACTAGCTTTCTAGTTTCAGGTATGATTTCCTTCCTGTTGAGTGGGCTTTACTTCCAAAGAGATGGCTGTTGGTTCTTGGCAATATGTGAGTGCCACTTACTACATTCTTACAGTGTTATCATGCTGGTCATTCTTTCTTTTTTTTTTTTTTTTTTTTTTTGGTTTTTCAAGACAGGGTTTTTCTGTAGCTTTGCATCTTTCCTGGAACTCACTCTGTAGTCCAGACTGGCCTTGAACTCACAGAGATCCGCCTGCCTCTGCCTCTACCTCCCCATTGCTGGGATTAAAGGCTGCACCACCACCGTCCGGCATGCTGGTCATTCTTGTGGCTCATAGGTGTTACAGATAGATAGGACTATTAATAGCTTCCCTCTGCTGGCAGATTGCATAGTATTTTCTGGTACTATGGAAGTTCTACCACAGGAAGGAAGCTTTCAGGTTGAATAAGCCATACAAATCCTTGTGTCATAAGTGTGTGGTGTCTTCAGCAATAGGGACTCACCCTCAACCTCTGAGAGGCAACCAAGAAGCCCAGAGTTATTAAAATTAAGAAAATAACAACTGTCAGAGTAGAAATAAACAAAACAGCAGCCACACAAAGCAAGATTAATACTACACTTGGTGTTTTGAAGTGATAAACATTGGTAAAAAGGCCCTAGAGAAGAAAGAGAAGATTCCCATAAATAAACTCAGAAAACAGGAGACAGCTGTAGCCATTGTCACAGAAAATAAGGAATGTTAAATATATACCAGCAAATTAGATAACACTCCTAAACCCAGCATGTCTAAGCAATGAAGAAACAAAAACCGAGGTCAGTAACTACTATGGGGATTTTGTCAATGTCATGGTTTGAATGAGAATGACTCCCACAGGCTCACATATTTGAATGTTTGGTTCCCAGATGTTGGACTATTTAGGAAAGATTAGAAAGTGTGACCTTATTGGAGGAGGTGTGTCACTGGGGGTGGGCTTCGACAATTCAAAAACCCACACAGCCAGTATTGGTCTTTCTCTGCTATGGGTCAGGATCAGAATGTGAGCTCTTAGCTGTTGTTCTAGGGTCAGTCCTTCCTGCCTGCCACCATACTCCCTGCCATGATGATCATGGACTCACCCCCTGAAACTGGAAGCGAGCCCCCAGTTAAGTTGCCTTGATCATGGTATCTCTTCACAGTGATAGAACAGCAGCTAAGACAACCAGTAACAAATCCTTTCATGATGATCTCTCTAATACTAATATAACTTTCTGTGATTCAGAAACACCTTGGAGATAAGCCCCTGGGCATATGTGTGAGCTACTGCAAGATTAGGTTAGATTGGGCATGGCTGTGAGGGATCATTTGGATTAGGTTAATTGATGAAAAAACCCATTAGAAGTGTGAACAACACCGTTCCCTGGCTTAGGTCCTGAACAAAGGATAGAGCTAAATACCAATAGCTGTCTCTTTCTACCTCCTGCTTGTGAATATAGTATGATCTACAGCTTTAAGCTCCTCTGCCATGACTTCCTTACCATGATAGGCTGTGTCTTCCACTTGTCAGGCAAAATAGATCCTTCCTCTTCTAAGTTGCTTCCTGTCATTGTCAAACTTGGTCATAGCAACAAGAAAAATGATTAATATTTCTCCCAACAAAGAAAAGCAAAGGGTCAGAGGATTTTCTGGTGCATTCTACCAAACATTTAAAACCTTCTCAAACACTTTCAAAATATTGAAGAAAAAAATACTCCCAAACACATTGTTTTGTGGTCAACATTATACCTATAACAAAGCTAGATATGAACAATATAAGGAGGACAATCATAGACCAATATGTCTGATGAATATAGATGTAAAAATCTGCAACAAAACATTTGAAAATCAAAATTTAGTTGCACATTAAGAAGAGTAAATGGGATTTATTTCTGGAGTGCAAATGGTTTAATACACACAAATCAATAAATGCTGTATTCTGTAATAGCAGTTAGGTACAAAGGATAAATTTACCATGAATAGATAAGGAAAGCATTTAACTTAAGCAGCATACTTTCATGATAAACACTCTCAGCAATTCATATATAAAGACAGTTTACCTTCTCATACTAAAGACCATATCTGACAGCTGACATAATAATTAATGATTGACAAAAAAGGAAGACTTTCCCTCTAAGGTTAGGAGTAGGAATGGATGTCCATTTTCTCAGCACTTAATCATATGAGTTCTGAAAGTTCTAGTCAAAACAATTGAGCAAATAAAATAATAAATAAGTTAGAAAGGAAGAATTAAAACTGACAGATGGTGTGATCTTGTATGTAAACATCTCTGCAGATTCCACATAAAAACCTGTTAGAACATGTATTGTAAATTAAGTAGTTTTAGCATACAAAAATCAATATACTATACACACACACACACACACACACACACACACACACACACACACACACACGTATATATATCTGAAAAGGAGGTTAAGAAAAACAACTGCATCTACAAAAACATAGAAAATAATAGTTAGGAATAGATCTGACAGGGAGTTTTGTAGACTTGCCCTCTAGAAAATATAAGGCATCAAAGAAGAGATGGTAAGCTGAGAGAGACCCTGTGCTCATGCCCTGGGGAGTTACCATGTTAAAATAGCCATTTCACCCCAAACAGTCTTAATTTAATGCATTCCTTGCTAATGTCCCAGTGACACTTTTCATAGAAACAGAAAAATTCATGTAGAACCAGAAATGATCCTGATGCTAGTGCAATCTTAAGAAGAACAAAACTGCAAGCATGCCATTTCTCGAATATAAATTCTGTTATAAAGTTGTGTCAATCAACACTACGAAACAGTCATAAATACAGGCAAGAGACCAATGGACTGGGGATAGCAGAAGTTATTCCAAACACTCATGGTCAACTGTTATGCCAAGATGGCATTTTTCAAAATTTAATGTTGAAAATACTGGATGTAACATATGGTAAAGTATGAAATGGGATCACTATATTTTACCATACAGAATAATCAACTGAGAAGAGACTAAATACTTAAACAAAAGCCTTGGGCTATGAAACCCCTAGGACCTAGCATAGAGAAAGGCTTGCGATATTTGTCTTGGTACCCTGAGTTTTGGATCCTGCCTCAAGAACACAGTTATAATCAAAACAAATAACTATGGATAGCCACGTAAATTATAATAAAATGATTCTGTATTTTGTTAGTATGGTTTGTATTTGAAATTAGTATGGCAATATGTGAACATTTAATCTTACACTGAATGTGAGTTGTATTACTTGTGTGTAATACTTTTAACTACTTAGTAACATGATTATCAAATGTATAATTGTATTTAACTGAAGAATGTCTATATAAATTAATGAGACTAACTCAAAAAGTAGTGCAAATGAAACAACTACAGCGTTAAAGATTTCTCTATTAATGAAGGTCTCCTGTCATTAATATTTTTCCAGTTTTTTCAAATCACATATAAAATTTAAACATGCAGTTTTATTGTGTTATCATGCAGTGTTTCCCCTCTGGGGACAACTTTGAGAAACAATTGGAAGGGCATAAGTAGCAAGCAGAGCAATTACATAGCATTGAGTTGATATCCAGATAAGTTGGAGGACCTTAAAAATTTGGGGAATAATTTTTAGAGTATGTTACTGCTCAAAGATAATTCAACAGAGTATATACTTGTTATGCTCAAAACACCATTTCAAACTCACTGATGTCTGTATTCAATTCCAAACTTTCTAAGATTTTCAGAAGATGTTTACCATGGAACAATGAGACACCTTTCTTCCTGATGGTTCAATTTGTGTAATCTGCTGTAGCACAGCTGAGAAGGCACAACCACACTTGATGGATGTGCCCACAAAATGAGATTGCTTTTTAGGGCTCTCTTGACAATGTGATTACTGTCTATACATCACCACTTGCTTTGAACTATTTTCTGCTTTACATTTGCTAGCACTGTTTTGCATGGTACATCTACATTTGCTAAGGACTGGGTAGACAAGCAGAATAGGTATACAACCAATCTGGTACAGAAAGAGGTATCCACATAAGAAAATAGAGCACAACATACTAAGCTTAAACTTACATGCTCTATGGTGTAGGCAATGCCATCCTATAAGCATTCAGTGAAAGGAGGAAAGGCAAGGAGATGAAGCAATTGGAGTTTGTTAAGAAAGAACAACTGCTTGAGTGAAATGGAGAAAGGTGGGGTCTGGAATATCTTTCTTGAGCAACTATAGAAAGAATGCTTACCTTAAAACAATAAACAGAGACCTCATCCTGTAGGCTTGACAGAAGTGACCAATATTCAGTTGGAAAAACAGTTTAATCCAAATTTAATAAGAAATGATTGGGTCATGAAGACTCCTGAAATGTGTTTTGAGATCATTTAATATCAGGAGATTGAGTGTTATTTTTATTAACATATAACTGAAATAACTATCAGCATGCTTATAAAGTTCAGTTAGAATCATTCTGACTTTATGTTTTAAACTATTTCAAACTTTCAGTTCTTTCCACCATTTACATATCTTCTTGATGACTTTTTTACCTTTCCTGAAAACTATCATGTATCCTCAGCTTGCAGTTTGTGTCTGTGATAATCTACATTTTTCTCTTTATGCTTTAAAACCTCTCATTGGTCACATTTGATGTGTTGTGTTTTCCATCTGGTGCTTTTAATGCAAATTCCCACCTCATTCTTTAAATTCTGCAATTTCTTTTTATGGGGTATTTCGAGCTTATTTCCTGAGAGAGCATTTTATTTCTACTTTAGCTCTGATAGTGACATATCTTTTGCATCCTCTGGGAAGAGACTTTGGTATTCTGTGGTAGTTTCCTTGGATACACCAATAAAGGTAGGATAAGTGCTAAAATACGAGGAGAAGAAAAGTAGCACATGTCTACTAAAGTCTGGGTCCAGGGCTGGGTTTTTGGGATATATTGTTTCATTTAGTCATCAAATCCTGGGAAGTGAATCCACTTAACTATGGATGATCTTGGAGTTTAAATTACTTTAACATGGCAAAAACGGCTAGAAACCAAATATCAGAGGAGCTGCTCACACTCTAAGAATATACAGTTCTTAATGAATTCAATAAAAGTGTCATTGTATACTGGGGGGCTGTGCGGGGCAGCATTGCTGTGCAATTATCATGCATTTGGCACTGCTTTAGGATGCTGCCCTTTGATTTCTTATTATAACAATAGAAACTTCCTTGGCACCTGCTTGTGAAGGTAAGAAGTCCTGGTATCTGAGAAGGGCCTTCTCTGTGAGTCAGAACATGGTCGATAGCAAGTGAGCATGCAGGACAGGATGGAAATCAGGCTGAATTCAAGCTTTCATCAGGACCCAGTCACACAGTAGCCAACTCACCCTGGCACTAACATGACTAGCTCGTTTACGATGGGTGAGCCCTGTGACCTACAAGCCTCTTAAAGTTTCTGCCTCCTAAAACTGTCAGGATGTGAGGGAATGCAGACATACTTATAAGCGGTAGTACTATTACTCTGTATCAAATTACCTAGAGTACATCGTAGAACATTGAATTCTAAGCTTATTTGCAGAGTATTATGCTGTGGGATGGTCTGTATGTCAAATGTGTTGCTGATTGGTCAATGAATAAATCACTGATTGGCCCGTGGCCAGGCAGGAAGTGTAGGCGGGACAAGGAGGAGAATAGAGCTGGGAAGTGGGAGGCTGAGTGAGCAGACACTGGCAGCCGCCATCAGGACAAGGAAGATGTAAAGTACCGGTAAGCCACAAGCCACGTGGCAAGGTATAGATTAATAAAAATAGATTAATTTAAGCTGTAAGAACAGTTAGCAAGAAGCCTGCCACAGCCATACAGTTTGTAACCAATATAAGTCTCTGTGTTTACTTGGTCGGGTTTGAGCGGCTTGGGACTGGCGGGTGAGAGAGATTTGTCCTGACTGTGGGCCAGGCAGGAAAACTCTAGCAACAAATGGCGCCCAACGTGGGGCAAGAGTTTCCACCTAAAAACTGAAAAAAAAGATTCTAAAACGGAGCTAAAAACAGCTTCCTAATTGTCTCTCTCAAATGAGCGGCAGCTGCTGGTTTGAGCTACTGGCGTGTGCGCTCTGCAGTATGACAGGAATGAGACCTTTACAAGTGGCACTTTGAGCTACATGGTGGATTTAGCCTTTGCTGGTGCAAAACAAAAAAAGAGGTTTTGGGGCTACACGCTGCTTGGATAAAAGCATAGACCCATGATAGCTCCCAGAGCTGGCGGAAAACTACAGTACCGTCGCCACCATGTTGGGGAGCTGAGGTGGGCGGAGCCAGCAGCCACAGCTGCTGCAGCTTAAAGCAATAGATTCACAATAAGACAGATTCAGATGTAATAGTTTAAAATGTGTGTAAAATATACGTAGGCTTAAAGAGACAAAAAAAGGTGATATATACAGTATAGAAACAAATACATGGTTTTAAAAAATAAAGTCTTTAAAGAGACAGTAAAATTAATATAAAAAATAAGCCACGTAGAGATGACTATAACACAGAGAGTCTGGATTATGTTGTCTTTGGGATTCTTAACTACAGAGAGATGTTTGATTGTAAAGGAAACTGAGTTAAACCAGTACGTATATTTTAAAGATACTTTGACTTCAAAATTTGGATGTAAGGATATGTTGCTTTGGAAAAGAGTCTCTTTTGTTTCCACAAAAAGCAAGAGGCTATGGATTTGTTCCAGAGTAAGATACATCAGGTTTGACCAGCCAAGACCCCCTGAAAGGTCTCCGATGACACCATGGCCCAGATGATCCAACATCCAGAACCGTTTCAAGACAACTGGCTCAGATGATACAGCCTCACGGACTACTCCATGATCCTAAAATTTTCTTTGTTTCCCCAGAAGATACAGCGCCCCCTCCAGCAGGAAGTAGTAAGAAAAGCTACGCCCAAATTCCCAAATATACCAAGCTGACTTTGGAGATGTGTAAAGGTTAAAACCTTCCTTTTTAAGAAAAGAAAAGGGGAGGTGCTGTGGGATGGTCTGTATGTCAAATGTGTTGCTGATTGGTCAATGAATAAATCACTGATTGGCCCGTGGCCAGGCAGGAAGTGTAGGCGGGACAAGGAGGAGAATAGAGCTGGGAAGTGGAAGGCTGAGTGAGCAGACACTGGCAGCCGCCATCAGGACAAGGAAGATGTAAAGTACCGGTAAGCCACAAGCCACGTGGCAAGGTATAGATTAATAAAAATAGATTAATTTAAGCTGTAAGAACAGTTAGCAAGAAGCCTGCCACAGCCATACAGTTTGTAACCAATATAAGTCTCTATGTTTACTTGGTCGGGTTTGAGCAGCTTGGGACTGGCGGGTGAGAGAGATTTGTCCTGACTGTGGGCCAGGCAGGAAAACTCTAACAACAGTATTAGATAAGCCCATGCTTCAGAAAATGTAGAATTATAGGAAATTTGGAAGGACAGGGCTTTGTTTTTAAGTGAACAGCACTTTATAAAATTTTAACTTGAGTATTTGTCTCAATCTCATCTTAATACTCATCTAATTAATTTCTTGATCCAAGTGCCTTATTCAGTTTACAGTCAGACTTTTATCTGGTTGAACTTTTCATTTGGGGAATCTTTGTTTTTTTTCCTCTTTTTTTTTTTTTTTTTTTTTTTGTGGTGTGAGGATTGAACCCTATACCCTGAGAAAGACAGGCAAGTGCTCTTCCATTGATCTACTGCCCCAGCCCTCTCTCTGATTTACATTTTTTGAAAAGTCTGTTGCAAACTTTTCTTCTTAATTTTAGCAAAAAACAATTTAGAATGACTGAAAATTATGTATTATGTCTTCTTAGATCAAAATTAAGCGGCTAGATTCTAGAACTATAATTCAAATGAAATAGCTTTTATTTACATGGATTTTTAACTACCTGGTACCTCTCTCCCTTTAAAAAATAGTCAAACATTTGAACATAAAGTTATATGGCAGGTAAAATGAGTGAACTTTTACAAGTCTAAAAAATACCTTTCATTTCAGAAGAAAAAATTACTTTGATTATTATTCAATAAACATTCAACAGAAATGAGATAGGATCCACTTGCAGTCTAGGTTCACATCCAGGTAATAGGCATGTGCCTCACTTTAGACACAAGACACTGTTGTGTCCTGGGACTAACCAGCTGCATCTGCACAAAGCAATTTAAAATATGTCGTTAATTATTGTCAGCCATAACTTTTCCTCTTTCCTATAAAAGATTAGAAGCTAATCTTCAAATACAGCTGTATCATTAACCACTTTCTCTCCATCCATCCTTCCCACATACCCATCTTGGACCAAGTATCTAGTCTGTTCTTTACTGTGACTTCAGTTTAGTATCTGTTTTTCAGTGCCCGAGTTATTATTTCATTTAATATTTCCCAGTTCTAACCACAAAAATATTTGTTCTTTTCACATACCTGATTAACATTTTTGTTTAGCAGAGAACTTCAAGCTTAATAATAAATTTCTCGGAATGTGAAGTTATTTTCCATCTATGTCCTGTTATACCATGTGAATGACAGTCTGGTTGTTTGAAATTGTGCTTTCCCCATACTACAGGCCCTCAGGAGGGCTTGGATTTTCCTCTTCATCTTAGATGCTCTGAAACTTTGTGATCACATCTAAACATGGAAGGTTCCTATTTATTTCATTGTAAACACAGTTTTCAGATAAGGAATTTTCCCTTCTTTCTTTCGTATGTAATTTTAACATTGATAATGTTTTCACTTTCTATTTCAATGTCCATCGATTGCTTTTCCTCAGAGCATCCAATTACCTTTACAGAAGCAACGCCTTTCTTAAGTATTGAAGGTTCATGCTTCGTCGTGTGTTTAAGTTTTCTTCTCTGTCCTGGATTACCAGTGCTTCCTAGTTCTTCTTCATGGTGGCTTAGATATTTGGTGGTATTTGCTTGTTTGCTCTTGTCTGAATGAAAGCCTTGTTTGGTTATCTAATTATACAGTGTGAATTTTCTCCAATGCTAGACCACTAGACCTACTTCTTCTTGGGCCCTTTCCTGGAGGAAGATCTTCCTGGGACTCTGTAGAAGGAGCTGTGGAGGAAGATCTTCCTCGGACTCTGTAGAAGGAGCTGAGTGGATTGAAAGTGTCACTTATTAAGTATCACTTAACTGCTAGTTCTTATTAACTAATTATCCCAATTATCAACAAATGAGACAATTACTTCTAATCTACAAAGAAAAAGTGTAAAGCAAACAGTAACAACATTAGCAACAAGAGTATGTGATCCTCAAGCATCTGTCTCAAAGGTCTAGAATAAAATAAGAACTTCATTCCTATTCTCTATATAAGACTTAATTGGTTCTTATATTTCTCTGTTTTTCTATTGTTATTCTTTTCTTTTTCATTTGCTCATTTTTTTTTAAAAAGGGTGGGCAGAAAAAATGTGAATGAAAAGATAGTTAAATGCTGGTGATCTTTAGACAAATCAAAACAATGTCATTTAATCTCTCAGTTAACATGTGCTGGGTGCTTTCTGTTTAGGAAGTAGTTCCTTTGAGGGTGAGATTATTTTTTGAGTGCCAGAAGTTTCAAAAAATTAATCCCTGAAGGAATGCAGTACAGGATTCAATATTGTTTCCTGCTAGCCTAAACATATGACTAGTTACTAAAGTTTGTTAGCTAAACAGAGCAAAGATGTGCTCTTCATTCAAGTTCCAGCTTTTAATGAAGTGTTCTTGGATAAACTCCAAACGAATGTGCTCACATTTGCATAGCATAGATTAATTCCCCCCTCTCCTATGATAATTACCACATTTTTCTTCATGTGCTGAGTTGAATGCTACTGTTAGTTATTGTTAGATGTGGCTCTTGTCCTGAAGATGGTTTTCATTTTTATTTATATTTGTTCATTTCCTGGATACCTTTCCCCTAAAGACTAGGTAAACAACATTGGCCAGTTGACTAAACCCATGTTGACTTCATCACCAAATTCCAGTTGCAATCTGTTACTTGCTATCTGAGCCAGAATTTTATTCATATGTCCAAAATGTTTCTCCTCTGTCACCTTTCCAAGAGCTGTCTCTGGGGTTGAGTTTGTATTTATGTTTATGGCTTACATGTTACGATATTGATATTATGGGAAAATTGAACACAAATACTATCACCTCCTTTTTTCTCAAATTTATGTTTATTATAATCCAGTATAACTAGGAAATTTACATGTGAGAATGTGGTATGTCAGTTTTAATGCTAATAGATAAAACTAACAACATATATATCATCTGGAATACTTAAACTCAGTGTTACTCATTTGAATATTCAGCTAAAGGTACATGGGTTGTAATTTTCTTTCCTTTCTTTCTTTTTTTCTTTTTCTTTTGGTTTTTTGAGACAGGGTTCTCTGTGTAGCTTTGCATCTTTCCTGGATCTCACTCTGTAGACCAGGCTGGCCTCGAACTCACAGAGATCCACCTGCCTCTGCCTCCCAAGTGCTGGGATTAAAGGCATGTGCCACCACCGCCTGGCTGGTATTTCTTTTCTTTATTGCACTTTTTTTTAAAGAATGTTTTCAGTTTAGTAACAGCTCTTTCAATCTTGATTGATACCATATTTGCTAATTATCAAACATTAATCATATCTCTGCTTTGGGTAGAGTTGGGAACTATTGGACAAATCTTAGAAATCCCTTAGTTCTGTGAATTATTAGTCTTAAACAATCATTTGACAACAGATGATCATAGCATGACTGCCTCATCCTGTGAGGCTTGGTACTGGAAATCTGACTGGAACGATGAGGGAATGAAGAAAGGAGAGTCACATAGACATATGTGCAGAAAAACTAGAATCAAGTGTGCTGTCCTGCTCTGGGAGGGCACCAACTGAATCCCAGAAACTCTGTGATTTTATTTTATATATCTGAATGGAGGAGGTGGGTTTGTAATATACAGCTGAATAAGGAGGTGGGTTTATGGTATGCAGTTGAATCAGGAGGCAAGTTTAGCTAATTCCTGGAGGGAAGCAGTCTCTTGCCACAGTCATCCCTGGGGAGGAAGCTGCAGTTGATAACTTCTGCATACACTGTTAGCATTGGCACTGGGACCGGAGGAAGCCTTTGCCATCCCTTTGAACCTCATTCAGGGGAGGTTTGGATGCTCCTATAGTTCTAAGGCACTGCAGGTCCTAGACTAGATTCTGCTCATATCAACAACATACATTCATTCAAGACTTCATCTGCTCCTTACACATTCACTCACGGGTTCCTTCACTTCCTACACTTGACATTCTAAGGAAATGTTTGTCTGGAACCCATCTTCCTCTGTTTGCAAAGACCCTGGCCTACCATCTCAACACAGTCCTTGAGCTGTCACTCTGACTTTGCAGGATTCTCTTGCTATTTAATCCACACACGAGAAAGGGTTGGCACTTAACAGGTACTCACTAAATATAATTGAATAAATGAATAAAGGACATTTGAACATTTTACAATTCATATTACATACCAACAGCAGTTCCCCCTCCCTCCTCTCATCCTGCTCCCCCTCTCCCCAACCTACCCTTACCCACTCCTCAGAAAGGGTAAGGCATCCCATGGAGAGTCAAGGTCTGGCATATTCAGTTGATACAGGATCAAGCCCCACACCCCCCATCAAAGCTCAGCAATGTTATATGGAGGTTTTTGCTCTGTTTTACTCTTTCGGGGGGCTCATCACCCAGCTCCCAAATAAACCACATACAGAGGCTTATTCTTAATTATGAATGCCTTGCCTTAGCTTGGCTTGGTTTCTAGCCAACTTTTTTTTATTTTTTTATTTTTTTTGGGGGGGGGAATTTGAGACAGGGTTTCTTTGTGTAGCTTTGCGCCTTTCCTGGAACTCGCTTTGGAGACCAGGCTGGCCTCGAACTCACAGAGATCCGCCTGGCTCTGCCTCCTGAGTGCTGAGATTAAAGGCATGTGCCACCACAGCCCGGCTTATCTTTTTTATTTATTTTTATTTATTTATTTATTTATTTATTTATTTATTTATTTATTTATTTATTTATTTATTTATTTATTTGGTTTTTCGAGACAGGGTTTCTCTGTGTAGCTTTGCGCCTTTCCTGGAACTCACTTTGGAGACCAGGCTGGCCTCGAACTCACAGAGATTTGCCTGGCTCTGCCTCCTGAGTGCTGGGATTAAAGGCGTGCGCCACCACCGCCCGGCCTCTAGCCAACTTTTTTTAACTTAAATTATCCTGTCTACCTTTTGCCTCTGGGCTATCCCCATTCTCTTACTTCTGTATGTTACTCTTACTCCGTGGCTTCCTGGTTGTTTAGCTGAGTGGCTGGCCCCTGGGGTCCTCCTCCTTCTCTGACTACTTCTTTCTCCTTTTCTCTCTTTCCTGGTTTCTCCCTCTATATATTGTCTCTGCCTGCCAGCCCCACCTATCCTTTCTCCTGCTTTGCTATTGGCCAGTTCTTTATTAGACAGGCACAGCAGTAACACAGCTTCACAGAGTTAAACAAATGCAACATAAACAAAAGTAACACACCTTCAAATATTCCACTACAGAGCAAGGCATCCCACCATATGGAATGGGCTTCATAAAGCCAGCTCATGCACCAGGGACAGATCCTGGTCCCACTGCCAGGGGTCCCACAAACAGACCAGGCTACAGAACTGCCCCCCACATGCAGAGGTCCTAGTTTGGTTCCCATGCAGGCTCCCCAGCTGTCGGTCTAGTGTCCATGTGCTCCCACAAGTTTCGGTCATCTGTTTTCTGTGGGTCTCCCTGTCATGATCTTGACTCCCCTTGCTCCTATAATCCCTCTTCCCTCTCTTTGACTGGACTCCTGTAGCTTGATCTGGTGCTTGGATGTGGGTCTCTGCATCTGCTTCCATCAGTTACTGGATGAAAGTTCTAGCTTCTCTGGAGCTGTGGATTGTGGTCTGGTTATCCTTTGTTTTACATCTAGTATCCACTTATGAGTGAGTACATACTGTGTTTGTCTTTCTGGGTCTGGGTTACGTCACCCAGGATGATTTTTTTTCTAGATCCATCCATTTGCCTGAAAATTTCATGATGTCATTGTTTTTTACAGCTGAGTAATATGGAAGCTTGAACTTTTTTTTTAATATGGAAATTTGGAATCCATTTGAAGGTCTTTGTCTAGAAATAATAAAATGGTGAAAACAATGTCTTCAAAATATTTATTTCCTGGTACACTTTAAAATGGCCTTTAATGCTGGGATTTTATCAATTGGCAAGTTTTTTTAACAGCTAAGGAAAACAAATCCAAACATGGATAAGTTTTATTATAGAATGGACTAAGACATTTATATTTTATAAAGATGTTTTATTTGTATTTCATTTGAAAAAGACAATTGTAGTGAGAAGACAAAGTATTTGAATATTTGGCAAGAGTACATTAAAAAATAGAAATTATGGAAGATGTCTTAAAACTCTAGCTCAAGTTTTCATTGTATTTATTTGCTTTAAAGTAATAAAACCCTCAATGAAACAAGCCAACGATTTTGCAAATAATAAAAATTGCACTGTTAGTGTCTTAATAAGCCAATTGTTTCATATGCCAACTAATTCTTTTAAATAATAAATTTGTCTCATTATTTTAAAGACAGGCAATTTTTACAGTTTTCTAATTTATTTCACACATTTTTAGGAAATATTTTATAAATACCTTTTCCCAAATATTAGTATAGACAGGAAAGTATGCCAAAGTTCGCCTTTGTAGTTATTTTACTTTTGTCTAGTGTTCTGTGTTATTGCATTGTAATTTACACTTTCGAACCACTCTAAATGCTGTGTCCACTAGTGGGTATGAGCAAACAGTAGAAACTTTCCACAGCATGCTCTTAGTTGAAATTCTTCCCAGAGTGACTTGACTTGGAATGTTTGGTTGACTGTGGCAAAGCTGTCCTGCTTTTCACCATAAATGGTACAGACACAACTTTTCAGAAAATAGTCAATGGAAATTTCAGCTAATGCAAGAAACACACCAAGGAGTAATTGCTTCCTTCCTTCCCTTTCCTTTTAAATTGGGTATTTCTGACAGGCCTGAAGTTGTTGAGAATGCTTAACTTCCTAATCACAACACATAAATGCAGAAAAAGATCTGTAACAGTGATAAAGGAATTTGAACTGGGAGAAATAAAAAGTGTGGTCACACTGGCCTCTAAGAATAGCTTTGTTGGGCTGAGGAGATGGCTGTGTTGGTAAAGTGCTTACCATGCATTATAGACGGTTTTCATGTCAACTTGTCTTGATTAGTATCACTTGCACAGGGAGACTGACCTGAAGAATTGTTGATGAGTGCCTTAATTGATGAGTGCCCTCCCACCTTGTATATTTGAATACTCAGTCCCCAGTTGGTGGAACTATTTGGCAAGGATTAGGGGCTTGTCGGAGGAAGTGTGTCACTGGATGGGCTTTCAGGTTTCAAAAGAGAGAGGCAGGCAGATCTCTGTGAGTTCGAGGCCAGCCTGGTCTACAAACCAAGTTCCAAGACAGCTAGGACTGTTACACAGAGAAACCCTGTCTTGAAAAGCAAAACAAAACAAAAGAAAAACCAAAATAGGCTTATGTTACTCTCAATGACTTTTTCTGCTTACAACTTCTGGATCAAGATAGGAGCTTGCAATTGTTCCTCCTGCCATACCTTTGCTTTGCCTCTTGGGACTCTTAACCAACTAAAGCCATACTCCCCAAATTAAACACTTGAAGTTGCATTAATCATGGTGTTTTACCACAGCAATAGAAATTAAGGCAGAAGTTGGTGCCAGGAATGGGGCATTGCTGTGAAAGGCCTGACCATACTGTTCTTTGGAAGACTGTCAAAGATTTGGGGAATTTGGACTAGGAAAACAATTGAACACCAGGGCTTTGCAGGCCATCCCAATAGCAGCTTAGAAGACAGTAGTGCCAAGAACAATGTGGATTATGGGATGCCCAGGTCAAGAGGTCTCAGGGGGGAAGCAATATTAGCAACTGGGCTAGAGATCATTCTTGTGATATTTTGACAAAGAATGTGGCTCATTTCTGCCCTTGTCCTGAGAATCTGCAGGTTCTATTAAAGAGCATTGGATTCATTTCCTTGGCAGAGGAGTTTTCAAAAGAGCCAAATATTGGCTCTGCTGTGTGGTGATTAATACTCTTACGCAGGTCTAGATTGAAAAAGATCAAGGTGTGTATCTGGAAATATAAAATGTACAGTTTGAAGAGGAAAAGAGTACCAGGAAATTGAATGTTGGGGTGAAGTTTAGTGCTGAAGGAAATGAGAAGACTAAAGAAAGTCCTGTTCTGGGGTTGGGGATTTAGCTCAGTGGTAGAGCGCTTGCCTAGCAAGCGCAAGGCCCTGGGTTCGGTCCTCAGCTCTGGGGAAAAAAAAAAAAGTCCTGTTCTGAAATGAAATAGAGGGAGGAGTGCCATCAGGACAAGACCCCACCCAGACAACCTTCCAGTTGGTAAGGAGGAAAGGACTGAGGAGTTTTCTGTTTCTAAAAAGCAAAACATAAAAACATATACAAATGTAGCAAGCCGGGATGCACTTCACACACAGACACACAGACACACACAAACACACACACAGACACGCACACAGACACACAGACACACACACACACACACACACACACACACACACACACACACACACACACACACACGCATGCACGCACCCCAGGCCTCAGAAGCTCTCCTTAAATGTAGAGAACCAGTACATGAGCTCTTTATTCGTGTGTTCTTCGTAGCTCTAAAATCAGACAACATTGCCAAGTTTGATTGCAAGCCTGAAGTGAAGCGATAGCAAGAGTGAGTATATCCCTGCGTAGGGGCCCTGAGAGGCTGTAAAAGTGAAACCTGGATTGCACTGAGGATCCCAAGGTGTTGGAAATGCTAGAGTTGTGAGACATCAGCCAAGGAAATATGCACACAGGGAGTGGAACCAGTCCAAGAGAGATAAGTGTGTTGCAGCCAATAAAGCCAGGAAGGAAGAGCCATCCAAGTCCTTTGACATCAGTCACAGAGCTATAGTATCTTGAGTTTGCCCTGCTGAGTTTCAGTCTCGCTTTGATCTAGTATTTCCTCACTATGCCCCCATTCCTTCCTTTTGAAATGGTAACATATATTCTGTGACCTGTATGCTAGAAGCATGCGATTTGTTTTTTATTTTTATTTTAGAGAGGATGAGAGTTGAGAAATTGCCTTGACCCTCAGAAGAGACCCTGGACTTTGGATTTTTAGACATGTCAAGACTGTCAAATATGATAGAGATTTTTGAAGTTAGACTAAATCAATTTTGTATTATGATATGGCTGCAAGCCTATAGAGGGGTAACATGGAGAGGAATGTGGTGGTTTGAAAGAGAATCGTCCCCATAGGCTCATATCTTTGAATACATGGTTGCAAGCAGTTGGTGGAACTGTTTGGGAAGGATTAGGTGTGGCCTTATTGAAGGAGGTTTATCACTGCGGGGCAGGCTTTGATGTTCAAAAACTTGTACCATCCTCAGTGTCTCTTTTTCTCTGCCTTGTGCTTTGTGGATCCCCACGTAAGCTCTCAGCTATTCCTGCTATCACACCTTTGCTCCACCATCAAGGACACCAACCCTCTGAAACCATAAGCCCTCAAGTAAATGCTTTCCTTTATAAATTGCCTTGATCATGATGTTTTATCACAGCAGTAGAAAAGTAAAGAAGACACACTATAACATGCAAAATGGTGAGAGGGACACCAGAACATTTGAAGAGCTTTGTCATTGCCTTTCTCCTGTGCCAGATCTTGGGGTAGGAGATACTGCTGTTCAAGTGGATGAATTAAATGTAATGGATTTCGTTGAGCCTCTAAGTGGTCGGGGCTGGTTGGCAGCACTGACTCTCCAAAGGCAATGTGAATACAGTTATAATGAGAAGCACAGGTAAAGCAATATCTATAATGGTCTGACGCATAATTGTCAGCACAGGCTATGTGATTTTTATGGTGGCATGACTTGTATAGACCTTTGAGACTGGGTAATCCATCATGATGTTTTATCACAGTAATAGAAACCATAAATAAGATACCATGCAAGCTTGAAGACATGAGTTAGGATTCCCAGAACCCAAGTAAAACACCAGGTGCTACAGCAAATGGGTAATCTTTGTGCTCGGATGGCAGAGACAGGAGAATCCCAAGGGCATGATGGTCAGCCAGCCTAGCCAATCTGTATATTCCAGGTTCAGTGAGAGAACCTGTCTCAAAAATTGGGGTGGAGAGTAATCAAGAGAGAAATCTGGCCGGTGCACATGTGTACAAACATACACAAATACATTCATACATCACACATACATTAAAAAGAGTAGTATGTGAAACTGTACTAGTATAAAGAAAATGACTCCTTGATAACATGACATTTTCAACTTAAACCATTTTACTTGAAATGAAAACATAGACTGTATGCTGCTCCTTTTCAGGCATGATGGTTGGAATGGTCTCTTCATCTACCATCTGAGCACAACCTAGTTACATTATATTACATTCCCATACTCTTATGTAGTATAAGCCTTATGTATCCATTATCCTAATTTCAACTACTGGCTCAGCGTGCTCTGTATCATTCACTGATACTCTAAATTTCTTATAGAAGCATAACCTGAGATCTACTTGCACAACAGTTGTACATTTTTTTTTTTGTTTTCTCTTAGGGCAGCATACATTTGAATAGCTACAACAACTGTTGCAAAGTCCCTCTCCTCTTATACTTGTTATTTCCTACCTTATTATCTACAGAAGACCCTACTTCATTCATGACAATGAGAATAAAATTTACCAGTTGGAAGTTCTCAGCCTCCTTCAGTTCAAACCATGAAACTCTCCCTGTCTGCTACTGTCCCTTCAGCACTGTCCCAGTTCCCACGTGAGAGGAAGTCTGTTCCTCCTGCAGCAATGCCTGCATCTGAGTTTTGGTTTCTATGTCCTCAGTCTGTCAGGTACTCTGGTCTGTCTTTCATCTTAGGTAAACCATTCAGCTGGGACTCATTTTCACCATCACAATGAATGACTGATTGCATAACCTTCAACACCAACCCTTTTCCTTGTACCTCTGATTCCAATGAATGGCTCTTCTATAGAGTCAGTTGCATGTGAAGACACCAGAGCCCTCTGGGAGATGTTTTCCTCTTCCACTCCGCAGATTGAACCCATTCCACATTTTGTTGATAAAGTCCTCTTCTGCTCTTGCTCCTCCAAGTACCCTTACACCAGACAGATTTTTAAAAATCCCTAATTCAACAAGGCTGGTTTTGGAATCACAGCTTCTCTTCTGCTTAAGCTCCTTTGTTGCTTCTAGAATACACAAGATGCAGACAAAACTTTTCTCTGTAGGTTGTGAGATCTACATCTCCCTCCCCTGTGTGTATCTGAAGCTTTACCTTATTCATACTACCCTTAACCACTAATCATCCCTCCTTTTTCTATCTAGTGAAGGAAAGAAATCCTCCTGCTTTTGGGTGATACTATGTCTCTAGACTCTCAGTGATTTAAATCAAGAACTACATTCAAATGCCAATTCTTGCAGAAACATTGGAATAATATAGAAGGGTCAAAAGCCTTCTGGAGCATTAGAACATATTGGTTGGTTGTGGTCATGTGGAAATACCTGCCCTGTGTGTTGGTAACTCATTCTAGGGAAGCTAGTTTCTGTGTGAGAATCAACTTGTGTTGTACACTGCTGGTTATAGATACTTTATAGACTTCAAGAGTGGATGTCAGGAAACTCAAGGTCACCTCCAGGATTGCAGCTCCAGTGGTGAAGTAAGAATGACTAGAATTAATTGTTATTTATGATTGATCTATCAAAATTAATGATGTGAGGAAGAGGCACAGGCTCTATGTATTCAATGATCTAAGAATGCGAATCCTACTCACTATGAAAGGGAGCTCTGACCCCTCTTTCTTTCTCAAGTTAGAGAAATAAATTATACCTTGTATGCCCACATTTTTTTTTAGTGTGCATGAAACTATTTCCATCTACTATGTGTGTTGATGTTTAATATTTATGGTAGAAGTGGTCACCATTTTTCAGTTTTGTTTTTCTGTGAATGAAGAAGCAAAATGAAAGGTTATGATTTGGCTGTGGTGCCTGAGTTTCAAAGCCAAGTGAAGCAGCCACATCGTCTAATTTCTGTACTGCCCTCATGAGATCCGTTTAACATTTAACACTATTCTGGTCACAATGTGTACTATTAACATATTAGTGAAGTGTGATTTAGTGGGAAAATAACTAGCATATGACATTGAGGAGTTGATTTTCAGCTGCTTTTCATAATGTAGCCCTCTGTTCAGCTGTTACAGTGACCCGTTCTTAGTTGTGTTTGGGATGCATCCCAGAGCCGTATGTACAGAGTCTACAATCTTCCTTCACTGTTATTTGCCCTTCGTCCTCATCCCAGTATTTCTAATGTTATCTGACTCAGAAAATCCACATTTTAATTTTCTGCCACAGTACTGGCTAGGGTATTTTGGGTCCCAAGTAGTGTCATGTTTGAAATGTTTTTTTTAATTTGTTTTGTTGTTTTTTGGGGGGAGGGTTCCTGTTAAGAGTTAAAAAAAAACCCAAGAAATGTTTGCCTGTATGTGCTGGAGTTAATTTTTGATGATGAATGTCTGAGTCCTGGTACCACTCACTCTCTCCATTTTCCTGTCTCACAAGTATGTGTGCCAGTCAGGAATAGACACACTGGCTTGGTGCGAATGGGTTGTGGTTTGTCTCCTTTCCTGTAGCCAAGCTTTTTGTGTGCACTAGAGGCTGTTTATTACCATGTGATCCTTGAACAGCTGAGTGATGAGCCAATTATTTTAACCAGACTTTATGTATGTGAGTAGAATAGCAGATAAACAAGGTGGAATTCCTTCTGGCCACCATAGGGTCTTTTGTTCTTTCAGTTGGGCTCATTCCTAGCTTGGGATGAGAAAGATAAGAGAAAGTAAAGATAGTTCAAGGAAAGAAGAAGTTAATTTCAACTCATCCTTCAGTTGGGGCTACTGTAGCTAAATCATATACCCACGCATTAGAATCAGAAAGCTCTTGAGCTACCCTGGCTGGTATTATGAAACTGCAAAGTTCATCTTCTTGTTTCAACATCCAGTGGCTAACACTCTGGGACTGAATTATTTAGGATAATCCCTACAGGTGCCTAACAAATAATATGCATAGAATACCAATTACCTTAGAAAGGACCTTAATTGGCAACACAAAGCCAGGTACTAGTAATGGGCATGTTTAAAATTCAAATTATGAAGAACTCTTAACCTCTGTAGATGCCTCCCACAGTGTAAGCCTTCTTTGTGTTTGTTTTTGGCTTTAAAGCTATGCTAAGCCTGAAAACTCGAAGGATCTTGAACTTTCCTGTTTTCCTTGATTGATTTTCTTTCATTTGGACGAAAGTATCATATTTGATATATGTTTATTCTGCTTCTACAAAATGTAGGTTGAATTGTCTATAGCAGTGGTTCTTAACTTTCCTAATGCTGTGATCTTTTAATACAGTTCCTCATGCTGTGGTGATCCCCAGCCATACAATTGTTTCATTGCTACTCCATAACTGTACTTTTGCTACTGTGATGAATTGTAATGGAAATATTTGATATGCAGAATATCTGATACATGACCCACCCCCCAAAGGAGTTGTGACCCAGAGGTTGAGAACCACTGGTCTGTAGTCTTTCATTCCTAACAATTTAAAGTTTCAAAAATAAAAAAATAAATAAAGGCACTTTGTGTGCCTCACAAGTGTACTGTCCTAGAATCTGCTCCACTGCAGTGTAACCACCATGGACAGTGGTGGTACCTTTCTCCAGGACCTGCAGAGATGTTGTTCTATTGTTACACCACTGAACTTTGGGTATTTTATGGGTGCTTCAGGTATTAAAAAAATGGATGCCACTGAGATGGATGCACAAAATTGGGAGCATTTATGTGTGGTGTGTGTGTGTGTGTGTGTGTGTAACATGGAAAATAGGTAGCAAAAACATTCAGGTCACCAGGCCACACAGAAGTGGGTAACAACCTTAGTTACCTGTTTCTGTTCTATCTGTATCTTTTCAGCTGAAAGAAACAGCACCCATCTCATTGGAGACACGAGAGATGAGGATTTTTGACTATCCTTTAGTATATTTATATAATATGAAGCTGTGACAAGAGTTTTTTTTAAATATGCTCAATTTATATCTCTGTAAAGTATGAGAAATAGCAAATGATTATTGAATAACTCCTCCTAAACCATTAAGGAGTGAGAGTATACAGAACAAAAAGAGTGGAGTATGTCCCATTTATTTGACCTGGTGATTCAAAGGAGTTTGTGTTTGGAGTAACTTGGTGTCATGTGAGCAAGTGGAGCTTAGGAAACAGTCGCTGAATTGTAGCTGTCAGTGCCCAGCAGGCAAATAAATCATCCCAGGAAGCCCACTGCCTGCCCAGGCCAGAGTCTTTATCTCTAGTCGATTGGCCAGGTAGCGTTCTCTTCTGTGAGCTTCTGTGTGATCATAGAATAAAGTGAGGCCCAGGTCGCTCAAAAATTAGAGTAGATATTAACATGCTTATGAATAGTCATTTTAATAAATACAAACCATACTCTTTTTTTTTTCTAGCTTAACTTATGTTAGAGGTGTAGAATGGCAGTCATTACATTATTGCCCTTTCAGCCACAGTGTGGGCCTTGTACTCTTCATACTGCAAAGATTCTACCCTAAGTGTGGGCTTTTGCAGCTCTGTAGAAGTAGTCGGTTTTATCCAGTGTCTACCTGAGAGAAAGGAAAAACAAACAAATAAACAAACAAAAAAACACAAAACAAAACAAAACAACAACAACAACAACAAAAAAAAACCCAAACTCTAACCTACTACTGGGGATTAGTTTTCTTGAAATGGTTTTATTTCTGTCCTGAAAAGGGAGATGAGAAAAAGCCTTGCTTGAGAAGTGACAATGTGGGAGCCAATTCCTGGCTTTATTCCCCTTCTCAGCGACCACACTGTCCCTCACACACTGAGGACACTGTAAGTCACTTTATACGTAAAGTCAAAGGACTCCTTGTGTAGTGTCTCAACGTGTCTAGTGTTACTGTTGCCTAAAGCAATTTAAGAAGGCACTAGATGAATGACTCTGACCATCTTCTATTTATGTAGCCAGTGCAGAGTGACCGGGTTGTAATGGAAAAAGCACTCAGAGTCAAAGGCCCTTGTGTTTAAAGTCAAATTTCACTACTCAACTAACTTCTGTGTCCTCATCTATAAAATAATACCACGCAGCCACTGAGTGTCCAGGACGTATCGATAGAGGCCGAGAAAGAGCTCAAGGGAAGAAGATTGAATCAGCAAATAGTCTTATACGTTTATCTAGAAAGTTAATATGTGATCCAAGAGGAATTAAGAAACTTAGGTGAGGATCACTTCATGTAATAATGAAATACAGAGTTTTCCATAGAGTTCTTAGATATGCTTGTCTGTGTATGTGTGTGTGTGTGTGTGTGTGTGTGTGTGTGTGTGTGTGTGTGTGTGTGTTGTTCTCTTTCAAATATCCTCTAAAGAAAGGAAAACAAATTTACTTCTGTATACATTGAATTGTGACTTTTGCTGTTTTGTGTTTTTCTTTTCTGGATAATATGACATTTATTTAAAAGATCTGCTATTTACCAGTCACTGCTGCTATTTGGTTCCATAACAACCTCACTAATTATCTGAGAAAGCCAAATGTGATCTGGGCTTTCTTGGCAAAGGGATATTGACTTTCATTAAGGCTGAATTGCAATACAGACCTTTAAGCCTTTATCTACATCCCATTAATTGGCATGTGATTTGGGAAAGTGGCTATTAATTATACAGAAGATGATGAGTGAATAGAAAGAATCACTCAGAGACAAACCATGCTTAAACCTGACCGTGTCCTCAGGCATTATACACTTCGTCTGGCAGCCATTAATTTGCCTAAGTGTTTGGAATCAACTATCGTAAGGAGTTTTAAAGGGCACATCTAGAAATGACATTAATGTCTTGATTTTTTTCACTTTATTAAGTTTGCATGACTGCTTGGTTGAGGTCACAAGAAAGGAGCACATATAATGTAATATGAATAAATCTTGAGAAATTACAGATTGGTTTATATAAATTAAATCCCATTCCATTAGTAAGATATTGGCTGCTCTTTTAAAAAATCCATTGCTGGTTAAAATAGTATGTTTCCTAAATATAATAGCTCATGAAAAATCAGTCCTCATACCTGTTGTGAGATTTCAACAAGTCAGTTGTGTCTTGTTAAATATATACTATTTGGAAATCTGCTTTCACTTTCATTTGAATGACACACTTTATTAAACTCATATATGGAAATAGCTAAAATTTTTTCACACAATAAATCTGATTGAGCCCTCCTTTTTCAATTTTATCTGTATAATGAGTGCCTTTATAATTTGCCCTTTTAAAAAGCGTTCTCCAAATTTTTAATTGTCACCTAATGGTGTCTGTATAAAGTATAATGTGACTTTTAAGTATAGGTACCTAATGAACAATGATCACACCCATGTAATTGTTATAGCCATTATCCACTGAAAGAATTAACGTATTCTCCCCTAGCCATTTTGAAATGCTCAATTAGTTGTTTCTGACTGTAATAATCCTGCTATGCTCTACACCATTAGAATCAGTTCTCTTTTCCAACTGGGCCTCTGTGCCTGTTAACTGTCCTCTTGGCATCATGTCCTTCTTAGAAGAGTGCTCTGGTGCCCACCATTCTACTTTCTGCTTCCATGAGACTGCCTCCTTAGCTTCTCTATGTGAGTGAGATAATGTCTTCCTCTTTCTCTGTGGCCTGTTTATCTGTGCACATATGAATGCATGCATGCATGCATGTATCTATTTGTGTGGGTGCATATTCGTGTGTAAGTATGTGTACTCGTGGAAGCCAGGCAGATTTCAACTTCAAGTACCATTGCTCAGGAATCATATACCTTCTTATTCGGGGCGGGGGGAGGGTCTCTCATGGGCATAGAATTTGTTAAGTAGAATAGGCTGGATGGCCAAGGATCCAGAGATTCCACTTTCTCTACCTCTCTACCTCTGGGATTATAAACACGTGTTACCACACCCAACTTTCTATTTTTTGTGAGTTCCAGGGAATTGAACTCATGTCATTGCGCTTGCAGACTGAGCAGTTTTTAACTGCAGTCTCCCTAACCCCCGTGTGGTCTATTTTTAAAGGAAAATAATCATAGGTAATTGTGTTCCATCGCTGTATAATTTCCAATGTTGAATCTCTGTTTCTTTAAGCAATGCAGCAAACTGACATTGGATATTGAGTGAGAGCTGCACTGTGGTACTTTAGGCCATTTCAAAGAAGGCAAAGGGCTGCTACTCTTAAAAGTTACCCTGGGAAAGGAAGCCAGAGGATTTTCCAGCTCCATCTGTGGGATGGCAGGTGTTCAGTAATGTGGTGTGACTGTGGTCTTACTGGTTTTCTTGAAATTCCGTTACCAGTGTGTCTATGGAGGAGAGGCATTTCTCACAATTTCGTGGATCATAGCAACTGAGAAGCAAACACGGTTGCTTCTATTAATTAGTGGGCACTCTGTGACAAAAAATCCCCCAGTGAGTTGGCCACTTTGAGTTTAGAACCTTTTCTTGAGGTTTTCTAGATGTGAAGAGCAGTCAGCACTTGCCCTTTGGTAGCAGTGTTGTCTGCCTTAATCTGAAAAGTAAGGTTTGTTACTGCCCATTTCCGAGCAGTGCTCCAGACTTCATGTCAGAATCTCCAGGAGAGCCTGTGACCCTCCCTGCATTTAACTCAGTTTGGGGGATCGTTAACCTTTGACTTCTCTTCCTGGCATTTTAAATAGTTATTTCTATGAATATTTTATAATGAATGGACATGAGACTAAGTCAGTGTTGGTATATACTTCTCAGCATTATTATCTGTAGGTCAATGGAAGTAAATGGATATTTTTTGACAGGTCCTTTGTTTTCTACAATAATACCTCAAAAATTTATCTGTGCCTAAATATACACAAGAGACAGACAGACACATATGCATGTGCAAGCACACACACACACACACACACACACACACACACACACACACACACACATACACACACACAGACTTGAGATGGAGTATAAGTAGAGTTAAATAAGTGGGTACAAATTTGGAACCAATTTCTGAAATCAACATAAATACTGCTGTATTTAAAGTGGTTGAAACAATTTCCATTATTAATGCAATGATTTATTCATTAATGGTTAATGATGAGGCATTACTTAGTATAATTAAATGGATCATGTTTTATGATGCATATTTTCTTCAACTAAGCATTAGCTAATTGTAGTTAAGTCATTAAATATACTGATTGCACACTACACTCATTTTCTTGCTCTTTACAGACATCTAATTTGAAATACTTCCTGTGTGAATATCAGGGGATTTTTTTTTTTTTGCTTTTGAATAGTCTTGAGCTTAAATTAAAGTCTTTTTCCTTCTTTTCAAAAATTTAATTTATATTTTTACATAAAGAACATGTCATTTCAAAGCACATTGTAAGTAGTTTCGCATTACATGAGTAGAAAATATAATCTTCACCATCTTAAGCACTTTCATTTTTTATTCGGTTACACTCATTTTGGTAAGGTACCAGTTAGTGCTATTTCTGTAGTAGTTGAAGGTCAGCCAGAAATATAAGCTGGAGCACAATGTTCTGTTTTAATTAATGCGTTAGGTCAGTTTCTCTTGAATCAAGAAGAAAATAAGAACTTTTCAACACAAACTAGGGAAACATTGTGCATATACTTATTTGTAGGCTAAACAGAATGCATACTTGCCTTTCTTTGAGTTTCCCCAACACTCTGAGCCATATCCTAGCAAAGGTTCTTGCCATATACTACCTGTCTGCTTGTAAGGATTCCTCCATGTTTCTCTGTAAAGATATACCTTTCTCAGCCTTTAGGTTTCTGTTGAGGGAAGTCTTAGCTCATCTTGGCTTTACTAGCGTGTTTAATGTAGGGCTCTACCTCAGCCTTTTGCTGACTGCTTTCAGAAGTCTTATCACAACTTCTAAATCACATGGCTGTTTAGTTACTTCTTGTCTGTCTTTACCACTGTATTGAAAGCAAGTTGAATATATCTGTCATGCAAACATTTGCATAAGCAGAACATAATGGAATACCTGGCCCTCCCATAAGATGTACTTAAAAATATATATCCTAAGGGATGAATGGATGGAGAAATAGATAATAAATGCTCTTGAGTTGGGGGACATGGAACTTAAAAGGGGTGATAACGTAAAATAATACCTTTCTGTGCTCAGTAGCAAGGAATGGATGAGTCTTAGTACCAACTTAACTTTCATTTAAGCATTATAAGCAGAATTGATGAATTGGACCAAAGGATAGTGGCTTGTGTTGTTTTCTGAAACGGTTGCACTTTGCCTACACTGTATGTGACTTGGTCAAATGCCATTTTCTCTCTACAATTTTGAGTATATTTTTTCTTTATTTTTACAAAATATGATTTCTGAGTTTAATTTGGTTAACAATGTCATAATCTACTTTAACTTTTAAAAATATGCTACCAGAAAATATATTATGATTTGAATTTGGTAAATGCCAAATCTGATGAACTATTTGGTGGCATTAGGGATAAAAAAGGAGTTATTGTGCCCAGTTCTAAATTATGTAGTTAAATGTCAATTGAAATTCCTATATTAAATCAGTTATTCATTTTTGGTGGTGAGCCTAGCCTTTAACAGCTGAGCCATATCTCCAGTCCTAGATCCATTATTCATAATGCTAGAAGATCAAACTTGGCTAATATTTGTGCTTAGACATATATGCTTATCAAATTCCTTGGTATTCTATTTTCAAATATAAGAAAAATATTTTTGGGTAAACTAAAATACTTTTAACGTAGAGGGCATGTAATGTTTATACCCCAATAATTAAAAGTAAGAGAACCCATCTGTTCTCTAAAACATAATAAGATAGAAGTAACTTTGCATGTATTTGAATCTTCATGACAAAAATAATTTTTGTGATTGCATTTTAAATGTGGTGCAGTTTTAGAGTGAAAGACCATAATTTTTCAATATATCACTTAATTAGTCAAAACAATATAAAGGATTCTATTATAAATATTTGAAATATTAAAATATGGACTTAATTTCTAATTTTATTGTCACATGCTATTCATTTAGTTTTGTAAGTTCTCTAGTCATTGGGTAACAAGACTAACATCATAAAACTAAATGCTGTTGGTTATATTATTTATTTCATTATATTACTAAGCAATAATGTAGGCATTTTAAACATATCTATCTACACAGTGACTTTGTAAAAGAGCATTATTAACCATATTTTACAAATGAGAAAATTGTGTGCTCAAGATGCTGGCCCAAAGCTACATTGCTATAAAAAAATTCTAGGTTGGGTTGATGTGTTTTCAAATCCTAAATTATTTTTATTGTATCACATAGTTTCTAGAAAACACCATCTTCCCATAAAATAATATTCAGACACATTCTTAGTGTAGATTGCATTTTCCACTCAGTAAATCAGCAAGCATTTATGGGGGTTACAGGCACTATGGCTAGTTGAAAATTATCCATGAGCCTTGTCTCCAGAGACCTCATTGTGTAAAGGAAGATTGTTGCTGGCAGCTGTGAATTTCTGCACATACTTTGGTTCTACTGGGACTTCAGCCGCACTGTTTTACATATTGCTTCATCTCTAGTTAATTCAAGTGTGAATGGGTTACTTTCCCCTAGAGCAATCCTCAGTGAACCTTGTTTAACCAACATTTTCCTAAACTGTTTTGGCAGGAGACACAGTTTCTCATATGAATCCGGTGGAAATTTTGACTGAGTTCAAGTAGGTGATCAGACTTTATAGAATTCAGTGTTGTCTGATACTCTCAGAATATGTCAATTATTTAAAGTGATTAAATATATCATCTTCTATCTATATATCTATATTAAAACTATTCAGATTATCTCCAGGTTTTCCACTCTGACTTCAAGTCCTAAAGATGAGTTATCTGACAGAAAGTCCTGGTGGTCCTTGATAATGTGTAGATGGAGTTCACTGTGTTTGGAGTGATTTTATTGTCTTGGCAGATCTTACTCATATTGTATGTCTGGCTCAATATGCAGTATGATCAACCTCATTGCCAAAGACATTCTCAACAATTCCCATCCCCATTAGTTATGGCTCCTATATTTTTTCACAGTTCTTTGTTCTCCAAGCCTTGGTATGATCATTTATCTTTATTATCTTTATGACTCTATTTTCATATAGATTGTAGACATTTAATAATCAGGGTTCGTATCCGACACTCATGGATTTTCTGTAGAAATGTCTTTTGTCTACCCACAAGTGGTATTTTAATGTCTAATTACACTTAATAAACTCAATTCCCAGGTAAGGGTTATAGTTCCTAGGTAACATTAGTTGTAGTAATTTAACTTCTTTCAAGGTGAGACCTTGTTAGACAAAAGAGAGAAACTGCTTTTGAAAATAAGGAAGAATCCTTAATCAGAGATGCCTACTTGACAATCATAAGAAAGAGAGCTAAGGATAAAAACATTCTACTTGGAGTGAATCTTCAGTGTGAGAGTGTATCTTACACTTGATTTCATATTTTAATATTGATGATCCACAAAACTCTATTGATTCCATTTTTTTTTAGAAAAAGAGCTCAGATTGAAATCCATTAAAGGCTTAATTGAACATGAAATGTACATATAACACTGTTAATAAAAGCATGTGCACTGTTATTTTTCCATTTAGCCTAATTCTCTTTTTTGGTTGTCACCACACACTGTGCACTTTTGTTTTTGTTTATTTTTAATAGATAATAAAGATTATTTATGCCTAATTTCCTTAAATAACTCACTAATCAGGATACCATCTGTAATGCACACACACACACACACACACACACACACACACACACACATTTCAATCTTTCAGGGCTCTAAGAGACAGGTATAACATATCACAGAGTAATAATTCTATTTGATTAACCCAGTACTGTAGATGTAACCAATCGTCTTATTAAATAAGAAACACAGAACCAATGCAAAGAAGAAAGCCAAGAGATCAGAGCTAAGTGCCTTACCCGCCTGCTGCAGCTAGCCTCTTCAGCCAAGAGACGTCTCCGAAAGAGACCTACTTCCTGTCTGTTTGTCTTTATATAGACTTTCTGTTCTACCTTCTCATTGGTTGTAAACCCAACCACATGACCGCCTCGTCATTGCCTGTTTGTACAGACCTCCAGATTTTCTATGGTTGGTATTGAGATTAAAGGCATGTGTCTCCAATGTTGGCTGTATCCTTGACCACACAGAGATCTACCTAGCTCTGCCTACCAAGTGATGGGATTAAAGGCGTGCACCACGAATGCCCAGCTCTGCTATGGCTTGCTATTAGCTCTGACCCCCAGGCAACTTTATTTATTAACATACAAATAAAATCACATTTCAGTACAAATAAAATATCACCATACAGTACTAAGTTTTACAAATTACTCTTAGCACTGAACAATGTCTGTGGATGAAGGGATGTCTTATTCCATGTCTGGGGTTGATAGCTGTACTTATTTGAATGAGAAATGTCCCCATAGACTCATGTATTTGAACACTTAACCCCACATTTGTGGGACTCTTTGGGAGATGTTATGTAACTGTTAGGGGATTTAGTCCTACTGTCACTGGGGAGAGCTTTGAGAGTTTATAGCCTTACCCCACTGCCTACTCCACTCTCAGCTTCTTGTTTGAGGTTGAAGATGTGACCACTCAGCTTTATGCTCTGGCCACCTGCTGCCATGCCTACCCCATCTTTATAGATTATTCCTCCTTATCTGTAAGCCGGATAAACTCTTAGCCCTAGAGTTTTATCATAGTAAAAAAGTAACTAATACAATAGTGGTTTCCTAATCTCTGCCTTTTATTTCACTTACCAGTTGGAGTGACCATCTTTTGATCTGCAGGCAGAACTGGGCTAAAATCTGACACTCAACCTTTTCCAGAAAGGCAGAGTTGCTTCTTTGCCTAAGTATTTTCTTTGCATTTGTATTTGAGTATATGGCCACTCCACACCCCCATTTTTTGCTTCAACTGGGAATTTATTAATGATCTGGCCATTCCAAGACCAAAGCATTCTAGATAGCCCCACTATCTAAACAGGTTTTTAGAGACTCAGAAAGATAAAAGGATAAAAATCCATGAGCATGCAAAGGGGCTGTCAGGAAGACATTGAATTTCTATTTCTAGAACGCTTTCCTTACTGATTTCAGTTTACAATGTTTCAGGATCTGTGGAGACAATCAAAGCCCTCAAAGGGAGCAGAGACACAGAGAATCACATGACCTATTTAATCCTCTCCACCTGCATGTGTGGAAGGAAGCATCCTCGTCTCTTAATATAATCTACATATTCTTGATGATAGTGGCCCCTCTTCCTCCCACAAATATCCTCGTGTCTATTCCAGAAGCTCTTGTTGGAGAAATACAGATGGTGAACACAGCTTCCAATGTCATCTCTGCTGTGCATGGGTGTTTGCGTGTCTGTGTCTAGATGAATATTAAGAAATACCCAGCCCTCTCCCATCTGCTCACCCAGAGTGCTCTCAAAACCAGACTTGTAATAAATGAACAGTGTGCAGAGAAGTGCTTCTCTGTTTGTCCAGAATGCCCTGCTCCCACACAGTGCCTCTTCCAGTATTTTCTGCTGCCTGCATCTTGTTTCTATACCTTCTCTTAACTCACAACTGTCGCCAGCCTTCTCTGGCCTCCAGCTCTCTCTCTCTCTCTCTCTCTCTCTCTCTCTCTCTCTCTCTCTCTCTGGAACTTTAGCCCACTGATCAGGTCTTATGATGAGTCACTCTTATTAGTCCATCTCATGTTATGCCTCATGCCGTCTGTTGCTCTAACATCTTGGTTGTAGAGGTCATGTGATTCTCTGTGTCTCTGCTCTCTTTAATGGCTCCTTAATTAAGTGTCAGTTAATTTTTAGCTGTGGTGTTTTTGAAACCTTTATATCATACATCCTGTCTCTGCTGATTATGCCTTATTAGGAATGTAGTCCCATCAGCTATTATTTCTGAAACATATTAGTACATCACCTGGTTCTCAGAAATAACTCATTCCTCTTTTATTTATTACACTTTTTAATAAAGTTAGAAACTCCAGAGCCTCATGAAGAGTCAAAGCTTAGCTACCTCTAACTGCATATTCAAATAAACGAACAACTTTTGCTTCTTTTTATGTCTCTGAATTATATTCCCACATAACTAGCTACTTTCTGCATGGAAAATTCTTATTCCTGTTCTAATGAATACAAAGTGTTTCTTTTTAAGTTACTGCTGAATTTTAAGGGTAATTTTAGATGCAATTTACTTCATTCATGATTTGAAAATGATTATATACATTTGTACTCCCTAATACATCCTATTGTTTGATTGCTGTTAGAAATTGTCAGTAGTCTCTGTTGTCCTTCTATGAAACCTCCTTTCCCTAGTTTTTTTATGCAGAGCCCTTATCAAGGGCCTCATTACCTCTCATGGAAGAATGATGAGCTGGCTCTTCATGCTTATCCCCTTGCCAAGTGAACACTTTCAAAGTTATCTTTTAAAAATATGTCACTCCGGATAAGGTACTTTTATACTCATAATCATTCAGTGTCTTGAAAAATAAAGCACAATCTATTTCTGCTTACTCTCTCAAGAAAAATTACCCGACTCCCCCGTAAAACAAAAGTACTGTGCTATTCCCTAAACTGGCGCTCTGTTTCACGACACGCTGATTTCTTATGCTTGTCCTTGGTCTGGAATGCTCTGATTTTGTCTATTTTGCAAAATCCTATCTGTCCTAGATTCTTTATAGATTGACCACTCTTCAATTTCCTGTATTCTTAAAATATCTTATTATCCTATATTACTTAATATGTAAAGTTCAGATTTCATCGAATGTATTTGAGGGCAAATCATATTTCCCACTAAGTGTAGCAGCTTCTGGGAGCTCTCAATTTCTCTGGATGCCTTTGAGGAATTGAACCCCATGATACTGAGTTACCTACACTCTGGCCCTCCTTGTGAATCACCTACAAGGAATGGAATGTACCACTCTGGGTGTGTAAATTATCACCACAGTACTGAGAAGTTAAATGGCTGTGATGTGGAATTGTCCTGGCACAGAGATGCTGTGAGTTTTCACACGAGTTTGACCTGTCAGAAGAACAGTTATTCTATTAGCTGCTGACTTTTGAACTGGAAGAGCAAAACAGCAGAACCATTCAAATTGCCTTTGGTGAAATAAAAGCATTATAACTGAGAAGCAGTGGCAAGACCCTGCCTCCCCCCACACCCACCCAGTTCTTATGTTTTTCCCAGGACTGTCAAATGCAGATGGATAGGTGGTACATTTGCAAATCTGCCTTTGCCAGAAGTGAGAGGTAGTTCAGAGAATGAAATTCAGGAGCAAAAAACTGTGCTCATGATCCCTCCATTTGGTGTCAGGAAGAGCAGCAGCAGAAAGATTCACATCTTCTTCCTAGATATCAGGTGACCTTAGTGCACCCTGGGCTCTTTTCCTGTACCATGAATCTAAATCAGAAAATTAAACCAAGATGCACATTATCAGCACACAGGGTGGGGAAGTAATGGTACACGTGCTGAGAACTTAAACTGGATGAAAATTGTCCTGGGCTGTCTCTGTCCCAAAACTTAGCAACTGTTTACCCAGTAGACATTTATCCAAAGTGGATCCTGTGGGGAAAATGATTTTGATTTATTGTGGAAGTTGTCCTCCAAAGACAGAAAAGAAAAAAAAAAACTACAAACAAACCCAAGATTGTATTGATAGTTAATACAAAGATGTGTTGGTTACGTTAGTGGTTGTGGTGACAAAATTCCTGGCAAGAAGCAACTTGGAATTTGTTTTGAAAAGAATTTTGTTTGGACTGGGATAAGGTCTATCCAGACAGACGGCATGGTGGTAAAGACACCAGCTGACTGCTCACATTATGTCTGTACTCAGGAAATACAGAGGTGGATACTGCATCAGCTAGCTCTCTGTTTTTGTTCTGTTTTTCTACTTTACCCATTTTAAGACCCAAACTACAGGTGGATCCTTCTTCCTAACTTAAAACTATTGAAACACCCACATGCACCCACCCAGATGTATGTCTCATAGATAAGTCCAAATCCAGTCAGTTTGGTGATGTAGAGTAGCCATCATAAAAGATATTCCAAAGATGAATGATATTTTTAAATACTAAATATCTACAAAGTAATGACATATAAGCAATGTCATGTGAATGCTGTATTTGAGATCAGCTATCCTTCTGAATTTTAGCAGCTCAGAACCCAGCAGCCCTTTGTGTATATTGATGCATCTCCATTGAAGAAGGTGAATATATATTCATCTAATGTCACCCAAAGCTGATATAGATCATCTATAATATAGTTTTAAAAATGTAGATAGGCAGTATAGGAGCATGTACACACACACACACACACACACACACACACACACACAAATACACCCACAGAAGTGAAACATGCTTGTTAATTATAGAGACATATTTTAAAATGATGTAGTTAGTGATCAAAGTAATTAAAGAATTTACCAGGTGTATAAATTTCTGAGGTAGTTACTTCCTCTAAGCAAGTTTTGTTTTGTCTTGAAGAAATAAAAGATTTTACAATATAAAGTTTAACTATAACCATAAAAGTGTTGGTAAAATGATCCAGACTACAGTTTTAAATAAAAATAAGTCTTTTAAATTAATGTGGAAATACCAAATAATTTACTTGACTTGGTTGGTCAATATGCGACTGTAGTCATAAGTAAAAGACTGAAACAGCATTCTTCAGCAGGAAAAAAATATGATGGAGATATATTTCTGAATAGGGATTTTAATATGGCAAGATGGGAAGAATCCACCTAGAATTTCTTTTCGTCAAATCTCAGGGATTTTGTTTTTGTTTTTATGTTGTTTGTTTTTTAGTTATGTGGTGTTTATTTTCATTCAAGCATAACATTCTTCTAGAAAATTTACATGTTCATTTCTTACACAGAACTTTACTGTGCTATGAATTAATTGTTAAAGTAATTTATTCTTAGATTTCCTTTTATTTCCAAGACTGGAATTCCAGTTACATCAATGGCTTTAAATGGTCTGTTTTGCACTGAAAAAAATTGCTGTAGTTCCCTCCTGGTGACATATTTCATATATTGAACTATATTTGATCTAAAAATATTAGTAATACATTAAAATACTAAATAAAAGGATTCATTTTGGGGGAAACTGGTCTTGGTGTCATTATAATCAAGAATTTTGGAGGCTGAAGCAGGAAGATCACCAGTTTGATGCCAGCCTTAGCTTTCTTTGGATGTTAAAAGCTGTCCAAAAAATATAGTGAGACTTTGTCTTCCAAAACAAAAAAAGGACTGCAAAGAATGTTTTGTTTTAGTAATAAATACATTATTTAATATGCATATATTGCTGATGAAAATAATTTTGAATATTTTAATATTTTGATTCTTGTTTTCTTTAGCTACATACATAGAAGAACATTTTACATATACAAATGCACATATAGAATACTCTTATGACTAATGTGTGATTCACAAACATTTGAGAGTCAGAAGTATTAAGAGAGGGCTCACTGCTTAATCTTACATGTGATTCCTGAGATAAAGCACTTTCTAGTATATTCTATTCACTTGTGTGTACATATAGTAATGAAGGTGTTGATATTTTCTTTCTTTTGTATTCTTTAGGAGCTTTCTGCAGTAAGTACATATAATATCAATTTATGTAAATATGTTAAAGTGTTTTAGCTTACCTGGACAATGCTGAAGATGTGGAATATATCTGATAATTTATTTTAAGCTTGAAGGCTAACTTCTCAAGTACTACTGAAATTATTTATTTATGTGTTTACTAACCGACTAACTAACTAACTATATACAAACTATATATATATATATATATATATATATATATATATATATATATATATATATATATATATATATGGGTTGTGGATACCCATTAGTGCCATATTATCATTAGAAAAATTATCAGTAGCAGTGTAAATAAGACATTATTATATGAATGTATTTTGAGGCCACTTCTTGCTATTTTTTTAGGGCAGTCTTGACTCATGCTATTTTTCTAACCCAATAAGATTCACACACTCATCTATCTAGGCTAGAATTAATTTAATAAGGGAAACTATATTGGAATATTAAACTCATGAATGAGCTTTTAAAAGTTAATGTAAGATTCTGATAACTTCCTTATATATTATATGAGACCATATAGCGTTTAAACTTTTCAATTCATAGTAAGTTGTGAAATTAAAGCGAGATTTTGACTTGCCTTTTATCATAAGTAAAATCATAAAACTTTGCTATTTTGTGAAAAGAATGGTATTGAGCATTTCACACACTCCCTACTCCATGCATGCTCAGGTTCCTCACTGCCAGCATCTCCTTCAAGAGAGTGTATTTTTACAGTGAGTTCAAACAAACACATACTCATCGCCTGCCACCCAAAATCCATAGTTTAGCTTAGTGTTCACCCTTAGCATTGTTAGCCTGTGAATTTGGCCAAATGTATAATGGCAAATTTTAGTATCTTCTGAAACTTTTCATTACTTTAAAACCCCTCTATGTACTTGTCTTCATCTCCTACTCCCCAGTCTGGAAACCTCTGATGAACTTTACTGTTTTGAAGCTCTCCTTTTCTAGCCCAATAGCTGTCTACGGCATGGACCCCATGGAATGATAGCATACATATGGCCTTTTCATATTGACTTTTCTTTGTTTACTAATGTGCATTTCAGAGTTACCTATGTGTTATGTCATTTCTTTTCTTAGATTGATAACATACTTTCATGTTTGTTGAGACAGGGTCTCATATAACTCAGACTGGCCTTGGACTTGTTGTATAGGATGAGGATGATCTTGAACTCCAGTCTTCTTGCTTCTCTCTCTCCCAAGAACTGGGACAATAGGTGTGAAATACAATATGAGGCTCTAGAGCACAATACTTTTTAGCAGTTGATATATCCCACTTCTAAGTCCCTGTTTACCCATTTGACCAATGATAGACATGGTTTCTAAGTTCAGATCATTACGCAAAGGGCTGCTTCAGTCACCAACCGTTTTATATGAATGAAAACTTTTAGCTAAAACAGGTTGTGGAGAGCAGACAAAGCCCGAAGCGAGTGAAGTCCTGAGTGAATGTGTGTTGATATGAGCTGGCCATGTCAAAGACCAAAGAACCTCAGACTCATGGAATAGTGGCAAAGCCTTCCCCTATGGTGAGCTTGAGAGGCAAGACAAAGCCTTCCTTAGGGGTCCCAGTGTGAGTGTTGACAGTGTGTGCAGAACATGTCCACTTTAGTTTCATTCTCCTTGATGTTTACAGCCTAAAGACTGCTTCACTATAGACACTACTCCTAAGAAGATTATCCAAACCTGCCTCCTCATCCAGTTGAACACCATAAACCCTGCCTCCTTGTTTACCTGTATTTAATGACCCTGTCTTCATGTCCAGTTGTATATAATAACCCTGCTTTTCTGTTCAACTGTGTATAATAAACATGCTGAGCTGTGGTGTCTCAGAGTGTAGACCACCAGATCCTAGCTTTCTCTCTGTGTGTTAGTCTGTTTCCTTTTCTTCATTCTTCATTTGTCATCCCAATCAGGTCTGTCCCTGGAGCCATTTTGGATACAGCAAAAGGTAAATGCTAAAGAGTGTGATTGTTGGACCCTATGACAAGAATGTGTTCACCTTCTCAAGAAATCAGCAAGTTATCTCTCCTGTTTGTTTTGCTATTTTGCATTCCCACTATAAATTACAGGATTTTTTTCAGTGGTGTGCTGCCTTCAAGCCTTTGGACATACACAGTAGTGATATAACTTGATCATGTGGTAATACAGTCTTTACTCTTTTTAGGAACTCATTCTTCTGACTAATCTGTTTTTAATTTGCATTGTCTTGCTTCATTAGTAGAGACTGCCAGTACGTGTCAAAAGGCAAGTCATCTGTGACAAGATATTTGTGAGAAAGCTTTGACTTTCTCACCATTGAATATAATGGTTGGTGTGTTTTCTTTTATCCTATTACCTTTATATCAGTTAATATAGAAGGTTTCATTGTAGGGTTTTCATATGTATGTATCATTAGACTTGGTTCTGATTTGCTTCCACACTATCTTCTCCAGTTACCACTCTTCATTTCTGGTCCTGCTCCACCCTCCAAATTGTTCCCTTTCTGCTCTTCAGTCACTTACATTGCTACTCTTTCATATTCCCCTCCTGTCTTACTAGCTGTCTTCCTCCCATAGCTCTGTCATCGTTCATGTCATTGGTGTGAGAGAAAAATGTGATTGTGTTTCCTGAGTCTGATTTACCTTGCCTATTGTTATGATATCTAGCTCCATTCATTTTCTGAAGATATTATAACTTCATGCTTCCTTATTTAGATTTATTATTTTTAATACATTTGTAATTAAATGTTACTTCCCACTTTCTTTTCTCCCCCCCCCGTGTGTGTCTGTGTTTGTGTGTGTATGCACAGATATATAAATGCAACCTGCTGTGTTCATTTTTGTTGCTTGTGTGTATATGGTTTCAGGGATGACCACTTTGCATTGGACAACCAACAAGCCCTGGGAGAGGCTAATTTTCCCTTTCCCAGCTCTCATTAGTTGCCTATAGTTCTAGGTCTAGGGATGGGACTCTGAAATTCTGTCCCTTCCATGTCATCATGTCTATTAATTGAGGGTTTCTAGTCTTGTTTAAGCAACCATTTCTGGGAAATACTGGTTCACAGACAATTTCCTAGAATTCTAGCTCTTACAATCTTTCTGCTCTAGCTACCCTTAGCTGTGAGTATAATTTAGAATGCACTAGGAGTTATGTTGGTCTAGCAAGGTGGTGGTATTCTTCTTTATGGCTAAAAGACATTTGATCTTATAGATTAACCATGTTGACTTTATACATTTATTTATTAATGGACATCTAGGCCAGTCTTCATCTTATTTATTGTGAGTAGTGTTGCAATAAGCAGGATATGCAAGTATCTCTGTAGTATGTGAGTCCTTTGGGTGTATACTGAGTAATGATATAACTTGAGCATACCATAATATGGTTTTCACATTTCTGAAAAGCCCTCTTACTATTTTTATATTGTCTGCAGCAGTGTGCCTTCCCACCATGCAAAGGTTTCTCTTTCCACATGATTGCTAGCACTTGTTCTTTTTTTTCTTCATGATAGTCATTTTGACTTGCATGTTATGGACTCCCAAGCAGTTTAACCTGCATTCCTTAATGGCTTAGGATGTTGAATACTTGTTGAAATATTTGTTCCAATGTATAATTCTTTCTTTGGGAACTGTTGATTCAATCCATTACTATATTTACAGATTAGATGGTGAAGTATTTGTTTTAAACATTCTACATTGAGTTAAGAAGCTTGCCTCCGATCATATCTATCTATCTATCTATCTATCTATCTATCTATCTATCTATCTATCTATCTATTATCTGTCTATCTATCTATCTATCTATCTATCTATCTATCTATCTATCTATCTATCTATCTATCATCTATCTATCAATCATCTATGTATCTAATTCTTCTCTCATATAATACATCCCTACTGCAACTTCTTCTCCCTCCATTCCTCCCAGATTCTCCCATACTTCCCCTCTCCCCCAGATCCACTACCTCCTTTTCATCTAAGAAAAGAGCAGGCCTCCCAGGGATATCAACTGAACATGATCCAGAAAGATACAATAAGACTAGGCATAAGCCCTCACATCATGGCTGGTTGAGGCAAGCCAGTAGGAGAAAAACGTCTCTCAAGAGTAGGCGAAAGAGTCCGAGACACCTCTACTCCCACTGTCAGGAGTCCCCACAAAATACCAAGCCAACAACCATAACATATATGCTGAGAAGCGCAGACCCATGCAGGCTCCATGATTGCCACTTGGGTCTTTGTGAGACCCCATGAGCCCTGCTTAGTTGATTCCATGGGCCATGTTCTCCTAGTGTCCTCAGTCCTTCTGGCTCTCATAATTCCTCATCAACCTCTTCTGAAAGGATCCCAAGCTCCCAGGTAGGGCTGTAACTTAGTCTCTCTCTCTCCGCCTAATGTTTGACTGTGGGTCTCTGCATCTGTTCCCATCAGCTGCCGGAGTAAGCTTCTCTGATGAAGACTGAGCTAGGTAATGGTCTATGAGTATAGCAGAACATCAGTAGGAATAATTCTATTTATTTATTTATTTATTTATATTACATTTTTTTGCCAGTCATGTTTGGTTCTACCCTAGGTTTCTGGACTATCCTGCCTCTGGTTCCTAGTAATCCAGGTGGTGTCGGGGTAGTCTCCCTTTCATGGCATGGGCCTCAAATTAGACTACTTATTGGTTGGCCACTCCCACGATTTCTGAGTCACTAGTACCCCAGAACATCTTGCAGGGTAGACAGACTGTAGGTCGAAGATTTTGTGCCTGGGTTGATGCCCCAGTCTCACCACTGTTTTGCCTGGTTACAGAAGATGGCCTGGTTTAGGCTCCTTTTCCTCCATTACTAGAGGTCTTGTCTAGGGTCACCCTTACAGATTCCAGGGAGTTTCCACTGCACTAGGTTTCCATGTTGCTCCTCAAATGCTCTCCAATTCCACTCGTCTCTCTGTACTCTCTCCCTCTATCCCCTGGCACTGATCCCTTCTATTCCCATTCCCACTTTCCCCCAGTCCACCCAAAAAATGTATTTCTGCTTCCCAGGGTGATCCATGTATCCCCTACTAGAGCTTTCCTTGTTACTGCACCTCTCTGGGGCCTCTGTACTTCTTTAATTGAGAGCTCTTTATCATAAATGAATGTTGGAGTTTTTGTCAGTTGTTTCTTCTCCAGGTATTAATATGGTTCTATAGTTTTGTTTGTTATCTGGTTGTCTTAGATTATAGTAATGGATTCTTGAATCCTCCTTATATATCCAGGATAAATCTTACTTGGTTGTGGTGTGTAACCCTTTTAGCACATTGTTGGTCTCTATTTGCTAGTATTTTGTCAAACACATTAGTGTCTATGTTCAAGAAAGGTAATGATCTGTAGTTGGCTTATGCTTTTTTTTAAAATAGGATTTAAATGCCAAATATATTCTTCCTTTCACTGATGGGTCTAACACTTACTGTTAGGTTCTTTATTATTTATGAGGTATTCAGGAGATAGAAATTCACTCTTCAAAAACACCCCTCCCCCATGTCTCACTATACTTGACGATTTTTTCTGATGTGAAAACAACCCACCAATTAAGTGTTCTAAAACTGTTGTCTCAGTTTCCTTTATAATCACAAAGTGTTTCCAAGTACAGGAGAAGCAAGAAATGTGTCTTTGTTTCCCTTGTGTTCAGTGCATGCTTGGACAAAGTCCTGAAATCATTTTATCCCTTTGGTGAAAATGGAATAATGTCTTAAAAGCAATTATATATAATTTGATCAAAATTTTCATCTTGGGCTGTTTTCTTTTGGACAGTTCTGAGCTATATTTAAATTCAAAGGTCATGAATAACTACTATATTCAATACCTTCAGTTCCTTTCATTCTGTCTTAGCAATGTATGTTAGCACATCATCAAATTCAGATGAATGGAAGAGAATGAAACATTCCATTCCATTTGTGATGTCCACATCAATTTAAATACAGACTCAAATTAGTGTCCACAGCCAGACCTAGAAACACCAATACAGTTAGAGTTGATCAGAGAACACATACTTTTAATTTTCTATTTAAAGTATGATTACATCATTTCCCCTCCTCTTTCTTATTATACCCATGTCCTCCACATCCCTGCTTCCTCTCAAATCCATTGGGCTCCTTCTCTTTTAACCATTGATTTTACATATACATGTAAAATAATAAAAAAACATATAAATACAACCTACTGAGTCCATTCATTACTACCTGCATGTATATGGTCTTAGGGTACTGGACAGCCAGTCAGATGGCTCCTTTTCCCTATCTCAGGAGTTGTTAATTGCTGTGTAGCTCTTTATCTAAGGATGAGTCCCTGTGAGTTTTCTCTATCTCTGGTGGAATGTTTACTCCTGTTAAAATTGTTCAAGTCTTATTTAGGATGCCATGTTGTTGAGATCATTCATGTAGCTTCCCATCATAGTAGAATTCCTGGTCCTCTGGTCTCACCCCTACTTCCATGATATTCTGTGAGCATTAGGTGTAGGGGTTGTGTTGTAGATATATCTATTGGAGCTGAGCATCCCATAATCAATTGATCTCTGCATTTCACAAGTTTTGGCTTTATTTAATAGTCTCAATCTGCTGCAAAAGGAAGTTTCTTTGATGAAGGCTGAGATACTATGCTTATCTGTGGGTAGAAGAATAAGTACTAGGAATGCAGTTAGGGATTATACCAGTTTAGAAAAGTAGTGAACATTGTGTGGATTTATGCATGTTGCTTCTGGTTAGGCAAAGGTAATAGGTATACAATTATTTCATTAAATAGATACCATTTTTAAAGCTTCCAATGTTCTTGGAAATTTCATTATTATTTATTATTAGTTATTATTGGTGTACTTTAACCAGAGTAGTTTCCTCAAGATCTAGGCTAGGGGGATAAAAATGCATATATTCTTGTAATTTACATTTAAAAACTTAATCCACTAACATAACTCCATGTACAGAGAAACAGTGAGGGTTATTTGGAATTTTGCCAGTTTTCTTTATGAAACATATATGTAAATTACTGTTAATATTTACACCCAGGTTGTTCTAAGCCCATATTCTGCATTATTGTCGACTCACGACTTTTGCCATAGGTGAAATTCTGTTCCCTGTATATGAAGGTGGTGCTTGGTTGGCTTCCTTCTGTGTCCATATGCTGTTGCTTAGAAGAATCATAAGATTCCGCTATTTATGCCTAGGAGTTCAGCATAAATACTAGGAGGCTCACAGTGGTAAGAAGTAAACTTGTTTTAATGGGTCTCAAAATTCCATGACAGATTTGAGATGTTTTCCATTTAAAATGTTGATTTTAAAAATAAATAACTTAAAACTCATACACACACACACACACACACCAAAGAAATACACAAATAAATAATAAATGATCCACAAAACGTTATTTCCTTCTCAAGGTTTTACAGCACATTGCTATCATTAAACAGTCTTTTACTAGTAAACCTAAGTAGCCAATGTAGGCAAATGGCTTTGATACCTTCTTCCACCATGGAGTAAGACAGGTGGCAGGTGTTGGGGTAATACTTATTAGCCTTCTGCACTTTCTTTTTTTTTTCTTTCTTTTTTTTTTTTTTTTTTTTTTGGTTTTTCGAAACAGGGTTTCTCTGTGTAGTTTTACGCCTTTTTCCTGGAACTCACTTGGTAGCCCAGGCTGGCCTCGAACTCACAGAGATCCGCCTGGCTCTGCCTCCCGAGTGCTGGGATTAAAGGCGTGCGCCACCACCGCCCGGCAGCCTTCTGCACTTTCTGGGCAGACTTGAGGACCTTTCTAACTCCAGCAGCCTTCTTGTCCACAGCCTTGATGACACCCATAGCAACTGTTTTCCTTACGTCACATGCAGCAAAAACAACCCCATGGAGGATAGTCAGAGAAGCTATAGACACACATGGGCTTGCCTGGGACCATATCAACAATGGAGCACCACCAGATTTTAGGACTTAGAGTCATCTTTCTAGCTTCTTACCAGAATGGCAATCAGTTTGGTGTGTGTGTGTGTGTGTGTGTGTGTGTGTGTGTGTGTGTGTGTGTTTTGTTTTGTTTTGTTCCAGGACAGGGCCTTGCTATGTAGCTCTGGCTGTCCTGGAACTAACTATGTAGAATAGACCAGGCTGACGAATAGACCAGGCTGACCTCAAACTCACAGAGATCGACTTGCCTTTACCTACCTGGTGCTGTGATTAAAGGCATATGTCACTGTACTCAGCAATCAAATTTTTTTCCCAAAGCTCAGCAAACTTGCCAGCTAGGTGAGATGTGTGATAATCCAGTTTAGGACCATATTCTTCACCAGTTTTGCCTGGGTGTTTCAGGATAGCCATCTGTGCGGTGATGTCACTGGCGGGTCATTTTTGCTGTCCCCAGCAATGTCACCACATCTAACATCTTCAACAGTCATGTTCTTTATGTTGAAGTCTAGGTTGTCCTGTGCAGCATGAATTCTTGGAAAGTCTTATTAATAAAAACAAACCTGGAGCCAGGTATTGGGGTGAACGCTGAAAGATCAGAGAGACAGAACCAGCCACAGCTAAGCTCACCTTGCCAATTCCTCAGCTGATTTCGTTTTCTCAAACGCAAAGCCTCTGTGTCTTCATTCGAATGGATCTCAGCTGAACTGCTGCTAAAAGCTTAAAATCTTAACCATGCTAGTTTCCAGTCCTCTTGCCTTATGTACCTTTCTGCTTCCTGCCATCACTTCCTGAGATTAAAGGTATGAGTCACCATGCCTGGCTGTTTCCAATGTGGCTTTGAACTCACAGAGATCTGGATGGATCTCAGCCTTCGGAATGCTAGGATTAAAGGTGTTTGTGACACCATTTTTCTGGCCTCTTTATCTAGTGGCTGTTCTGTTCTCTGACCCCAGATAAGTTTATTAGGGTGCACAACATTTTGGGGAGCACAATATCACCACAGTGGAAAGAGCTTCACTCAGAACTTCATGGTGCATTTCAGCAGGTTTTATCTCAGTTGGGACATTGGCTTGGGCAAATGTAACCACCATGCCTGGTTTGAAAACACGTCTCCACTCAGCCCACAGAGACAGGGTAGGTACCATCCATATAGACACCCTAGGGGGGCGGTTGCAAAGGTTTGTCAGTTGGATGAATTGGTGGCAGGATACAGTTTAAAGCTTCCAGCAGTATGGTCCCACTAGCATGCCCGTCTCTACAGGTGACTTTCCATCCCTTGAACCAAGACATATTGACACTTGTCTCCAGCATGTTGTCAAGGTTCCAAACAGAAATGGCCACTCTATCAGGTTTGTAGCCAGTCTTCTTGATGTAAGTGTTGACTTTCATAACCATTTCCCCTCTTTTCTGCCTGTAGGGTAGCTTGGTTGAACCTGTTTTTTTTTTTTTGTTTGTTTGTTTTTTTGTTTTTTTCTTGACTCCAACCATTAGCTGTTTCACAGTCCACATGTAAGCCAGAATGGCATGCTCACAGGTCTGCCCATTCTTGGAAATACTAACTTCAAATTCACCAGCACCAGCAAAAACATTTAGGCCATCACAGTCAAACTGAAATGTGCCTGTAATGATGTTTTCCACAAAAATCTCTGGTACTCACACAATATTTGGTAGTCTCAGATTTCCATGTAATAGTGATACCATACATACTCATGCTCAACTTTAAGTTGGTCCAAGACACAGGCAGACTTGAAGGAGCCTTTTCCCATTTTAGCAACCTCCTTTTCAAACTTTTGATGGGATGGGCTGTTTGCCAGTTCCACCACAATTGTAGATCAGACGGCCAGTAGTGGTGCACTCACCCAAATCTGCATGTCCAATGATGACAATGTTGATGTCTTTTCCTTTCCCATTTTGCTGCAGAGTTAGTAATGGTTTTCATAACACCTGTGTTCTGACAGCAAACCCATTATCAAAAAGCAGTAGACTTCACTGGAAAACATCTATATAGAAAAGGATCACCAAGAGAAGAGAATGTGGGTATGCCACTGATCCTGCCATGGTCTCACAGGGAAACTTAACATGCCCAGGATGTACAGTGTGGGAGCAGGAAGAGATTACTGAAGCTTAGCCTGGGGTTAGTGGTTGGCTATGTAGATGCCTTGTTTGAAAATGTCAGCAACTCAGCATTTGCAGAACTTATAACTCATGGGATGTTACAGTTCTCTCTGTTGGTGAGAAGAACCCTGAGAAGCTGAGCCTGGGTGGTCCCTCCTCCCAGAATACCAGGAAGTCCTTATCAGCTAGCCTTCTCTATGACAAGCAGAGCACTACCAGTTAACCTTAGAGATACTTGTGCCTCATATTACAAAAAAAGTGGCCATTTAGAGAAAATTAAACTATAATGAGACAGGAAATCTAAGTAAATGTAAATGTTTTTCAATAGTTGGAATATGGTACATTCATTGCCTTTGTCAAATCACAGTCACATTTCTATACAGTTGCTGCTACGCTCCCAAATGGCTCTGACAATGTTTTCATTTCTTTGTTTGTTTGAATGACTGCTCCTGTTTGCCTTTTAGAAACCTTTATGGCCAGTGCCCAACCTTGGGGTTGCTTTGCTTTGAACCTAGATGCTGTCAGGACTTCTCAGATTATATCCCTACTAAAAATGTTCAGTCTGTGCTGTACTTCAACAGCTGCCTATCAGATGTGTCAATTGTTATAAGTGTGTGTGTGTGTGTGTGTGTGTGTGTGTGTGTGTGTGTGTGTGTATGTGTTGCTTAAATGTTGTGTGCATGGTTGTTGCTAATTAGATTGTGAAGACTATGTGGGATATCAATGGCAGCATGTGCTTAAAGTTCTTTTCTAGACAATTTGAACATTGGAGTCTAATTTTATCTGAATTTTCATTAATGAGCAAAATCAATGTGCAAAACTTAAGGTTTGTCTTTGGTACTTCTAAAGCACACAAAACCTATTTGTGTCCCTATATTTTTGGAGAGTAATCACCTCTTCAGACAGCATTAGTCAATTTTTAATCTTATCATTTGGAATTGACCAAGACATTCCATTTTAGGTATTAACTTATTTTAAAAGTATCTTCATGGGTAAAACCATATTTATTTTCCTAAACTTACCTATTTGAAATCTCTGTCAGGAATACTGAAAAACACCCATAAATTGGATACTTTACAGAATTTATGTGACTTTTAAATGGGCTTTGATTATTATCCCTACAGTTTGTAAAGTGTATTCAAATAATTCCCAAGCAGCTAAAGTGCTGAGAAGTTCTCTCTCTTGTGCTCTGGGATCCTCCATACCACACTCACACTGAAGACAATGATTTCCTTAACCACACAACATGAAGCCACCTAGTGAGTGGCAAATCTTCTACCAAATATGCTTACTTTTATAATATTTGAGACCTTTGCATATCTGAATTTCAGTGATATAGTTTTATTTACTTTGAAATGTATAAATCCTTTGCAGTAGAAATGTGTATTGGAACATTTTCATTAATAATGAGTAAATCATTTTAAAAGTAAATCTATGGAATATTGTTACTTGACTATTCGTATTATTTTTGTTCATTAATAATATCTGTTTGAATAAAGAGACAAAATAAGGCAAAAATAGGTTTGGTTAGCATAGGAATGAGAAATGAGAGCTCTGGATCTACATCCCTCTGATACTCAAGGGAAGCAAGGGGCCTTAGAATGCCTGCATTATAGAGATCAAGTTGAGCATTCATTAGACCAAAATGTTCTATTATACCTGGAATCCCAGATTTCTGTGTTATGAGTGCATCTGTTTAAGGCATCTGAGATACGTGTGAAGAGGGAGGTGCTGATGGAGAGAGGATGACCCCCACAGAGGGCATGGTGCAAGTGATGCTCCTGAGGATCCAAGCATGGATCTGTGTCTTTCAGGAGTCTGATTTTATCATCTAGCCATGAGGTGAGGCCCAGGCTCAAGATAGTAGTCTTGGGGGTTTAAAGAAACTCTAAAAGCTAGACACACAAAGGCTTTGCTTGATACTGGTTAGATGTGGTGCTTTGGGAATCTAAGGACATTTGGCACATTGTCTGTTCATGTGTTTATATCCATGCTGTGCAGGTGTGGAGCGTGGGGAGTGCTCAATGAGTGTGTAGCATGCTGCCTGTTTCCAGACATATTGGAGATCACCAGCTGCATGATGATTATCCCCCTGCTGTGTTCCCATCTCTAAACTTAGGTCCCCTAACAAGCTAGTCTCTCCACTGCCCCAGGCTTTCTCCAGTCATCAATATTCCTACTGCCTTTCTTGTAGCTCTCTAATAGTTTGTGCCTCTTGAAGCAGGAATTGTTTTATCCCAATGGTGGTAGCAACTAATGAAAGACAAGTAACTTGCCTGAGAAATTTGTTACTCTGTTTTCTCTAATAAGAAACTTTGACAGGCTTTAATAACCTTTTTTGTTTGTTCATTTGTATAAAATCTTACCTCATATTTCCCTCTATGAACACAATTTATATTTGCTTGGTTTTTTTGTTGTTTCTTTTAGACAAGTTGAACATCAACAGGCTGAGATAAAATGTTTTAGATGATCTAGGAGCTTTCTTTTGTTGTAGAACACAGAGCTTTGTACAACATCGCATTAAAACATATTTAAATAAAGTATGATGGGCTAGGAAGGTGGCTCAGTCAATAAAGCACTTACCACACAATCATGAAGTCCTGCATAGGAGTACATGCCTGTAATCTCAGCAGAGATGGGAGAGTCCTTGAAAGCTCTAGGTCTAGCTAAGGTGGGATATGTAGGCCTGAAAAAAAGACCCTAGTCTCAAATATGGTGGAAGATGAAAGCAAACACTTAATTCTCTCCATATGAGATCCATGGCACACATGTCCACATACACATATCAATACAAATATAACACAACATATACATATAAAGAGAAAAGTCTTTAAAGAAAGTGTCTTGAAGATGTGCAGCCATACTGTCAATTGGGTTTAGCACCAGAACTACAGGAAATCACAACAGTACTGTTTCTGTTTGGTTTAGGAGATCTCTGGGATAGAAGAACTTCAAGTCAAATTCTCTTGAAGCCCCTTGACCACAGAGGCTTTTCTTGGGAACAAGAGGCTGAAGGACACATGCTTCCTTTGTAGTAGGTGCTGTTTCCTGCTGGGTGGCTCCCAAATTTGTGCCCACTGTGGTAGTCTTAAGAGGGCATTGCTATCCTGTCATTGAGGTGTACCTTTAAGTCTTTTGATCTTCCAACTGACAATATGCCAGCCCAACTATTTTATTTTTCACCCAAAGGGAGATTATGATTGCATAACCTTATGTGTCCAAACAAAATTGTATTCATATAGGGGAAATATAGTATGCCCTTATTTACCAAAGAAATGTCTGCCTTTCTTTTTATATCTTGCTTTTTATTAACAAAAAATCTTGACTGTTATGATTTAACTTAAAAACACCCATGCATTTCTAACCATTTAATAGACTTAACAGTAACTGTGAGAAAGTTTTCCTTCAGCACTCTGCTCCCCAGCCTCCCTAAGCTTAACATTTTGTCATTCTGAAGAAATTTGTCAGGATTATGGGTCAAACATATTTCTTAGACTTCTCTTCATGAAATGGTGTGACACCACAACTGTCCAGCCTTCTGGATATCATGGTCCCATCACCTCTGTGTCTGTCGCCCTCCTTGTCATCCCTCATCTTTAGTTCAAGATTTTATTCTTTTCTCTTTAGATCATAGCATTTTCCAGTGAATCTTGTGTCCTGTCTGTATCTATATCCCCATCTTATTATATCGCATAGAAGAGTTTTTTTTTTTTAATGTACTGTAGCCACATTTGAATTAGTATTTTGCACTTGTTGAAAACAGTCCTAATAATTACTATTATAATGGAAATACTATCAAACATTAGCATATAGTCCAAAGCAGCCCATTTTTGCCTCTTCTCATGCATTCTTTGTCTTTATAACTGACAGCACCAACTGTCTGTTCCATTAGCCCAGATACCTAAACAATTATCCTCTGCCTCCTCTTACTCGTTCTTCCTCGTGGCTCATCTGATTGATCTGATCTCTTTACTGTTTTGATCCTATCACCTCTCTGCCTCTCTCTCCACTTGTCACCCCTCATATTTAGTTCAAGATTTTATTCCCTCCTCTTTAGATCATTGCATTTTCTAATTAATCTTGTGTCTTGTATCCCAGGTCCTTATACACATTTACTCTGGAGAATAACAAGTGATTTGATATCTTTGATAAAGTATTTATTGGCTACTCCATGTGAAACATCATAGAATTATTTTCTGTAGGTTTTTTTTAAATAAATATTGTGCCATCTGTTTGCACAATGCCTAGAGTTCTTGCAGTTCTGATGTCACTAGCCCTACAAGAAATCTTGTTACTTTTCCCAAAACTCTATGGGTTAGCAGTTATACCATTTGAGTAGGAAAAATAGACATTTTAGATATGTACTAAAAAAAACACATAAGGGGTTAGGGATTGTGATTCTTTCCACTTAAAGTAATGGGCAGTAAATTTAAATTAGCATTCTGCCAAAGAGCATTAGAACATTCTGTTTCTGTGAATTGTTGACATTAGCAGTATGTTGTGTATACTTTCTCTACATTGTTATTTTACAGAAATTCTTATTAAAATACAATGTTGGCATACCTACTTCTCTGAATATTATTATTAGTGTCTTGTTCATGCACCTCCTTCTGATTAAAGTCCCAACTCTGCTTTGCTTGGAGAAAGCCTTCAGTATCTCATGTGATGTTTCATGCTGGTTCTCTGGCCTTCTCTATTCAGTATCATGTGTATCTGAACCAACCAAGATGCATATTTAAAATTTAATGACCTGAGGAGATGGCTCCTTGTATAAAATTATTGACATGTAGACATGAGAACCCAAGTTACAGTCCCCAGAATAGACATAGAATATGGATAAATAGCAACAGAATCTATAATCTAGCACTCCTACAGGGAGATGGTAGGCAAGCACAGGAGAATCCCTGGAAGTCTGTGGGCCTGCTAGCCTGGCATACACAGAAGAAAAATAACAAAAGAGCTCTTGTCTTAAACAAGGTTTAAGATACCTGATGTGGACCTCTGGGTTCCACACATACATGTTTGGCATGTGTATACTCCCCAACACACACACACCTCACACACAAATAATAAAATAGAATCCGAGATTCTTATTGGGGTGGGCAGAGTTTTGGATTCTGGACCTTCATTTGTCAAAGCTCGTAAGCATGAAATCACATTAGCAGTGGCTCACCTATGTGATGAAGTGCTTCTGTTATTGTTGGGAATCCTGTTTCCATTTCACTGTCTGCTACTCTGTCTGGTAAGATATACTCCAAATCTTGATCATATTTTAATTTTTATACCTTTATCTACTCCTCTTTATCTTACAGTGTTTCTAGTCATGTGCATGGTTTTCTTTTCATGTCTGCTGTAGATACTCAAGAGACCAAGCCATATTTACACAGTCTTAAGTCTTCAGTATTTGGTTGTCTTAATTACTTTTCTATGGCTATGAAGATGCATCATGGTCAAGGCAAATTATAAAAGAAAGCATTTAATTGGAGACTTTCTTTAAGTTTCAGAGGATGAGTCCATGGCTATCATGGTGGGGAGCATGGCTGCAAGTTGAAGGCAGAAAGCAAGAGACTGAGCCTGGTGAGAGCTTTTGAAACCTCAAAGCCCAGCCCTAGTGACATACTTAACGCCGACAAGTCCATACCTCCTAATCTTTCCTAAAACAATTCCACCAATAGGGATCAAGAATTCTCATCCAAATCCCCACATCAGTAGAGAACATGTCAGTGTGTTTGTTTGGCAAATGAATAGTGGTATGTATTTCAGCCATGTTTATGTATTGTTACCTCACTGACATCTCTGTAGCACCCATTTTTAAAATGTATTAGTTATATATTTAGGATGAAATGTTGAGTAATAAGAATCTCATTCTGATTCATCAGTAAGCAGATAATAGCATAGTCTTTGCTAAGATGAGGGGTCATGCCTAATGCAGGTTCCTATGGCTACACCTGTACTTGCTTTCTGTCTTTCTACCAGCATAGTTAATGCACCCTGAATCCCTAACCAGCAATGCTGGAGAGCTTTTAAAACTACTGATATTTTCATTTATACTTGAATCACTGTTTTAAGTACATCAATGCAATTTGATCTTTCTTCTGTAAATGTAGGGAGAAAACAGACAGGCACATGAATTGCTTTTCCTGCCAGTTTCCATGGTAATGGAGCTTTCTATTTGTTTAGCCAGGATGGAACACTAGCGGAGTCTGGTTTGTTTCCTTAGCACATGAAAGCAAATGCACATCCCTGTATATACACATGCAAGTACACACACATGTGTACACACATGAGGCCTTACTTTCTCAAATTTTCCCACATTTGACTCAACCTTAGTGTTTCTTTCTGCTCCAGTTAATTTGCCCTACCTCTTATCTTTCCTTCATCAGAAACAAACACTCTGTAAACTCGTATGTTTGAGAAATTCTCACAGGATGCGAAAAGAACACAAATGTGTTATGATTTCAAGATGCAATGCCGCCTTCAGGATGCTCCAGACTTTTCTAATAGCTGGGATTCCAATAAGTTTAGAAGTAAGTCAGTCTTCATTTCTATTTTTACCGGTTGTCTTGCCTAGTTACGTAAGTGTGTGGCATCCACGGAAGAGGACAAGATCTCAGCACCTTCCTTTTATTTCAGCACCGATCCACACACAAGAGTGATGGGCTGTCAGCATGGTTTGTTATTTGGATAAACAAATTGGACCATTTACTGAGAAAACAGATTAAATCTGTGACCTGAAGAGAGGAGTTTTTCTTTTCAAAATATTCCTCAGTGAGAGCTGGATGGATTTGGTTCTATGATTTACAGTATGATATAGGAAACAATCCTGTGCTCATGAGTCACAAATACCTATTTCTACCTATACCAGCTTATTATTCTCAGCAGTCTTGAGTTTTCCATGGCTATTCTCCGACTTCCTTTTTAAGATTTCATTTTATTATTTTTAAGTGTGTGTGTGTGTGTGTGTGTGTGTGTGTGTGTGTGTGTGTGTGTGTTTGCAGTAATGTACGTGTGAGTGACAGTGCCTACGGAAGTTGCCCTTGGAGATCAGAGGTGTCAGATCTCCCTGGACTGGAGTTCCTGAGTCATGAACCTCCCAGCACAGGGCGGGGAACTGAACTCCAGTTTATGCTCTTGACACATGAGTCACCTTCCTTGCCCGTGTTCTTTACCTATTCGTGTTTGTGAGCCGCATCATTCTATAGCATGCCTACATAGTTGATGCATATTACCTTAATAAATATTATGATGAGAATTTCTCTTGGATTCTATGTCCAGACCTTTGTTTTGTTCATTGATATTAATGTCAACCCTAAAGATGTGCCCCCGATGGCAAATGACCAGTGATGCATCTGCTTACATTTGATCTAGCATATTGAAAATGTGAAAAAATTCTCTGAAAGCAAAACCAGTTGTACTCTTTTTCTCTCTGCCAATAACATCTGACCTCCTCCTTCTCTTCCTCCTCCTCCTCTTTCTCTTCCTCCTCCTCCTCATCTTCCTCCTCCTTTTTACTCTGTTCAGTCAACTCTCATTTATCAGTTGCTTTGAAAAGTGCATTTTACTAGAGAGCAAAGTGACAAACTTAATGAGTGACATCCTCAGTGTCGCATTTGATCCTTCCACCTTCGGGGCCATTTGTTCAAAGAAGCTTTCCATGGAGTCACATTATTTAAACATTGTTTCCTTAGCTTCCTTGTTTCCCAGCATCTGTTTAAAATGAGTGATGAATGTATTATATTGAGTATAAAGAATGAGTATGACTTTTATTTTTGCTTTTGTGTCTTTCATTTTATAGAAGGATTCTGTGAACTTCCAGTGAAATATGGAATTTTATTACTTGACATCCAATATATGAAACTGTGTTTCATATCTGGTAAAGGAGAGTTCTGAATTAAAATGGTGATGAACTTGAGAATGTCTCCTTGACTGTCATCGCACAGTCCTAGAGAAGAACTCACAAAATTATTTAAAAACATCCTTTGAAGTGTCCAGCTCAGGAGGGTTTTTGATGTTAGACTCTTCCTTTAGTAACGGGAGACTCTCTACTGAAGAACATTTACATTTTGATTTTTAATTTTTGTTTTCGACACCTCTTGTAGAAAACAGAACAAGTTTCAGGTACTATATGTGTTTATAAACTGAATTATAAGGAGTCTAATAAGTAGAAAGAATTTGTGTGTGTGTGTGTGTGTGTCTGTGTGTGTGTGTGTGTGTGTGTGTGTGTGTGTGTGTGTGTGTTTGCAAAATACACAAGGCAGCAGAAATCATGTGTATAATACGATTGTCTTTTTTCCCCAGAGATTTACTTTTCAATTTACTTCCCCATTAAAGTACTGCGAAGATGAATATAACACAATAACACCATAAGAATAGAATGAGAAATCACTTTTGAATGAATAAGGAATGTTTATGATAATTTCATTACTAATTAAAAGCAGCATGAATACTATTTAGAGAAGAGGAGACCAGCCACTATTGAGTGTGGACTAATCGTTGTGCCTCCTGCTTCAGACTTACACACTCTCAGTAAAATGTGTGTAGACAGTGAGCTGAGGAAGCTGAGGTCTCAAGTCATCATCACAATGTGTCCTTAGAGAGTCAGAGAGCAGCAATACAGAAATCAACACTTGAGCTTGCCTTGTGACACTCCACATCTCCCCCACTTCTTCAGCCAGTATGAAGTGCACAGGGACACAATGTGAGTCAGGGTAGAGATGAGTCTCTGCAGGAGGAACTGTGTTTTCCCTCCTCAGCATGGGAACAGCAAATCCTATTATGTTTTGAAAATAGTTCTTCAGAGGAAATACTCTTTTGTGGGGGGGGGGGGTATTGAGCAACTGTCTTACATTTTCCTAGTGTAGTGGCATCTCAGTTTTTGAACATTGTATTCACTCCTGTGTGCCAACAAGGGTAAGGATTATAGGTGGATAGTAGAGATCTTGGCAAACCAACAGGAGAGGGCCACAGACACACAAATGCACACAGATGTAGTAGTCAGTGTCCACCTGAGTGCTATTTATACCCCCTGTTTAACCATCCATGATGTCCCCACCCTTCTCTGATGTGGTCAGATCAATTCAAATACTAGTCTTCTGTTGGCCTCTCTTCCACCAGCCCCATGATTGTGCAAGCGTGTGACCCCTCCTTGAAGAACCCACAGAAATCTAAATTATTTCCACATTAGAAATAAACTGTCTTCAAGATTTTCTCCAGATTTACAATTCTAATTTAAGTGAACATGATGATATCTTAAAAAGTAATAATTTAGCGAAAGCAATTCAGTACCAAAGCCTACTGGAACAGTTTTTATTGCACTGAGCCTTTACTTAATAAAACTCAGGAAAGGTTTTTTTTTTTTTTTGCTTTAAACAAAGAGTAATTTGTTTGAAAATGCTTTATTTGTAGGAAAAAAATTACTGTACAGATCATGAACCAGTGTTTCATGGCGTGGAGCAGTGAGGCTTCACAGTGGCATCCCATCCCATTTAACCCCTTTAAAGGACACAATAGAAGAGAGTCTTAATTCAATGGTGCTCATAAAATGTTTCTTATTGACATTTGTGAACATTAATTTTCTTTTACATGCATGGAAACTGATACAAAGTCAGAAATTCTTTGTGATAGTGGATAGCATGGACACAAAATTAAGCAAAATATCAAAGCACCATTCAGAAAGACTCTGAGATGTGAGATAAGCAACTCTGAATGGTCCCCAGTGTTGTTTTTGGAATTACTATGTGGACACAGAAGCTAGTAACAGAACAGTCCAACGGGTAAATACTATTAAGAAGCACAGACCTCGCCTTTCTCACCTTGAATCTGATCTTGCCTTAGACCTCTGTAGGAATTAACTGCACCAACTAGTGATCAGTCAGACACGAAAAAGTACTTAGTTGGGTAAAGAATATTTTTATATCATTTCAGTCTTTGAAAAACACCATGAAAAAGAGAAGATAGGTTTTACTTCAATTCCAACTTTACACATAAGTCATCTGAGTTGGACAACGCTGCAGAGGACCAAACTAGACTGGCAGTGCTAGCCTGAGCTCAGTGTCTAACTGCTCAAAAGTTCAGCAAACATTTGCTCAGTCATTCATTTGTTGCCTAGAGCAGCTTATGTACTAGAAAATGAAGACCTCCTCCCTTGGTAAGGATTCTTATAAAACACATTTTTTTCCCCAACCATGTGATAGTCATTTCCAGAGTACTCCTGTCATAGAAGAGCCATTTCTGGCATTTTATTACCATGTGCATCTTTAGTTGTGGAGTTTCTTTTAATTTGACTTTGCATGAGACCGAATCACAGGAGGCAGCCATTTGGATATCAAGTCGGGATCAGTGAAACCCTTCCTAAGGAAATAACATTTAGATTGAGTGCTAATGAAATTAGCGTTATTAACATTTTTGCAAAGTATCTGCCAGGGAAAGAAGGGAAATATAAGGGAATATAATATACAGGAAAGAAGCCGTATGAGCTAGGAGGACACAGTGGAGGCAGCTGGCAAAGGGAAGCAGAATAGTGTGGCGAGAGTGAAAACAAGAAGGTAGACTCAACAAGACTACAGGCCTGTAAAATTCCCACCATGTGTGGCACTGTTAGCCTTTTAAAATTATCGCTCCATCTTGCACAGTGTTTCCTGAGCCGTACCTTTAGGAGTTGCAGCATAGATGGAAAGGGTGACAAGGGAGGAGTTAGAGGAGGAAGAGGGAGGACTTGAAATAATGTAAACACAGTACTTAGGTAAAATCCTGGAAAAAAAGGAAAAAAAAAACACTTAGAATTTAAATAAAAAATGACATGATGTTGGGAGGGATTGAAGGTAGATCTGGAATGATTTGGAGGGAAGTGCGATCAAAATACATTATAAGCATGTATGAAATTCTCAAATAGTTAATAAAATATGCCTTTGAAAAAGAAAAAAAAATATCTAACCATCCAAAAAAATTGCCTTTTAATGAAAGAAACTGAGGAGTTAACCAAAAAAATGATATTATCGTAGGACATTCGTACTGCTGCAACCAAAAAACATAAGCTACACAGGTCATAGAATTAGGCATTGGCTTAGAGTCTGAGGCCAGAAAGTCTATGCCAAAGGGCAGGGGCTCCTGCTTTTTTGGTTGGTAGGCAGCAGACTTTTTGTTGTGTCTTCAAGCAGCAGAGGGCAAGGAAGATCTCTGTGGCTTCCTTTGTATGGGCACCAGGTCCCTTTAAAGATCTCTCCATCCTTGTAACCTAATCTTCTTCCTGAACTTCCACCTCCAAATACCATCACTAGTGGGTGTTCAAGTTAAATGTATGAATTAGGGAAGCATTATATTTATTTATAACATATAGTGACTGGATTATACTTTGAAAGATCATTTGGCTGACATATTGAGGCCGTATTGAAAACCTGGGGTGGAAATAGCTAGAGTATTTTCATCACCATCTCTAGCCTCTTACAGACACACAGGTAAGGGATGAGTTAACTCTGAGAACCAGGATAGTGTAGAGAACTGATGTAAAGAAAATCTTGCAGATTCATGTTCTCTCTCTCTCTCTCTCTCTCTCTCTCTCTCTCTCTCTCTCTCTCTCTGTCTTTTTTTTTTTTTTGAGACATGGTTTCTCTGTGTAGCTTTGGAGCCTGTCCTGGATCTCACTCTGTAGACCAGGTTGGCCTTGAACTCACAGAGATCTGCCTGGCTCTGCATCCTGAGTGCTGGGATTAAAGGCGTGCTCCACCACTGCCCCGCTCATGATATCCCTCAACAAGGGCCAATCATATTTTATTTTTCTGCTAATTACAGTTTCTGAAGGTCGTGACCATGCACGGATCCTGCAAAGGTAGAAATTACTGCTTGCTCATGGCAACTCTTCTTGATTATTCATCCCCATTTTGACAAACATTGTGCTTTGTTTGGCAAAGTATTAAAAAACTAGCAGTGAAGTAATTAAGATGTACAATGTACACTGCATTCACTGCGGTTAAGTACTAAGAAGATAATCGTTTGTTAAATAACTTGACTGCCCACTGAAAACACTGGTAACAGGATTTCCTTCAACTGAATTTATTGTTTCATACCAGCAACAAATGTTGTTATAGACTGTCAGGTGGGAATCTATGAATAGCAGTGATATGTTTTAGTTTTATTGATGCAAATGGATTTGTGCCTCCTAATTTGTGTGCCTAATTTGCCAATTTACATTCTTACAAGGAAATTATGTTTAATAACCATGGTCTCAAACCAATCCTTTGAAAATGGGATCCGGTGCCTCTTAAAATTGGGAAGCATTTTAACTAGGTTATGCTCTAAAAATTAATTTTCAACAAATTTTTAAAAATTGCCTTGTTTCAGAAAATTTAGTAGATTAATCTATTCAAATTTGAGCTAAATAATGACATGGTGAATTAAAATGCTTTTAATTTTTACTCTACTATCACCTTTTAAAAAATGCTGACAAGTTTACATTTTTTTGCTTATCATATGAAGTATGGAAAGCATTCCTTTTCCCAATGGCTGATTGTATGGACACATACATGAGTGTGCATGTAGATAACTTTAACTGAAAACTGATAGTAGTGGGGGTAATTGGTGAACTCTTTCTTTGTGTCTTCGGGTGTTATTATTGGGGAATCAGGTCTTCACTCCCTAGGAACACTGAGTAGATGTGTGCGTGGGTTGTATACAACGTGACCATCCTGAACATTGTTTTATACAATATTGCTAACACATTAATGGCTAGGTCATTCAACTCCATCAAACATGTGACACTGTAAATGAGAAGAAATTACCTTCAGCTAAGGTGTAACCTGATAAATTTGTATTTGGATGGATCAGAGAGAATAGATAATGAGTGAAGCATTGGGCTAATTCAAAGCTTATATTAGCCTTGTGTTTCTTTCATGCTGACTCCTTCATTTCCAGGATAGGTGGTCAACAGCAGCATGTATATAGGATTGGAATATATCTGTTGCGTCTCTGTATTCTATTCCTTTTACTTATGGATTTTAGCTTTTTATATCACCTCCCCTCCTTCCTCAGACAAGGGTGTAAGAGAGCTCAAGATAATAAGAAGTATTTTCATTCCAAGTTGTTTATTGCTTGCATGGTAGAACCCATCACATCTAGCTGTCTAAGTATTGTCACATTTTTACTAATATAATAGTATTGCATTAGACTGGTATCTGTGGAATAAGGCATTAAAGTGGGAGCATATTAAATAGGAATACTTTTGGCTTAGCTTCCCTTAAGAAGAAGTCTTCTGTGATACAATACCCTTTTATTTCCAAAAGGAGGAAGTAGGGCACGAACACCCACTCTAAGCCTGGCAAGAGCATATTCCATGAGGTTTATGAGAAAATTCCACTCTGTGTTCCATCCCTGACTATCTACTCAGAAGTGATAGTCAAATAATGAGCAAGGATATTTAAAGAGCCCACTCTGAGGGCATAAGAGGGGTTCCTTAAGGTCAGCCATATGCCTGGGGAATCACAGATGGGTTGACATGAACGAGAGAGGTGGGAGTTTCCGTGAGGAATCCCAGAGATTTCAATTCATCTATAAAACCTGTGAAAGGAGGAGTGAGTGGGGCCAGGAATGTAATCTGACAACCATGCAGACCTGACAATTATTGCCAGCCCAACCAGGGGCTGGGTGCAGAGTGTGCCTTGGAAGTTGCCTGGATCTTGTGGCAGTGCTCATTCATGGACTGTGCTATCCTGAAAAATTGTGCTATTGGCCTGAAAGCCAAGGCAGACTGCAGGAGGCTGTCTGCTAGCTACACTCTGCACAGATGGGCATTCCGTGCACGCCTCAGGATAATCTGCATGTGGCAAGTCCATTGAGAAATACTCCTGGCATTTCTGCTGCTATGTATAAAGTATTTCAAGTGCTTTTAGTCATTAAATAGTCATCTTTAACTAATTAAAATGTTCCAGTTTGGGGTAATCATTGAAATCTCAGTTTTATTCGTTCCCTCTCCAACTATGGCACATACTTACTTATTTTGTAAATGATATGACATATTGCCTTATTTTTTTCTTAAGTTCATCTTTCTTTCACTTGACACAGTTCTAATTTTTCTAGTTGACACTCACAAAGCAGAAGCATTATGGGTAAGAAAAGAAATAACGGGGCCATAGATGTGCTACTACCTCAAGACCAGTGAAACCTCAAGAATAGCAAAATTGATGAGTGCTTCCTGATGTTTTGTTAATAATAACTACAGATTTTACACATACTTTCACAAGCATATGGCTTACAAACTTCAGTGATGATTCTTAAACCAGGTCTTAAACACAGGAAATAACTTCACTGGTGAATGGAAGAACTAGAATCCAGACTTTTGAGGGTACTAGAGTTCTAGAGTCTGAATAGCTGAGGATTCTAGAGATCTAGGGCCTAGATAACCTGAACTTCCTGGAGTTAGTTTCTAGACTGCCTCAATATATGAAGACTTGGGTTTTAGTGTTTTCTGTATTCTGTGCTTTATATTTATTTGCTTTTAGAAAATATTTTTGCCTGTGAGTTGGAAGGTGGCTCAGCATGTGAAAGTACTTGCTTTGAATACGAACAGTCACTGGGACCCATGGGTGAAGAACAGAATTGATCATTGCAAGTTTTCCTCTGACCTCCACATATGAACAACCCCAAACACACAATAAATAAATAAATGTAAGGAAGAGTGAAAAAACATGTTTACTCCTCTAAAACTTGTGGCTATGTTTATGTTTGTCTAGTACTGGTGTTACCATTAATTTAAAAAGTGTGTAGATAAACAAAACAGAACAAATGAAAGTGCAGCTTACCACTTTCTAGATGCTTTTAGTTAATGTAAATTGAAATATGAAAATGACATAAACTTCACTGTGTGTGTGTGAACCACATTTTCATTATCTGTTCATCAGCTGGTGGGCATCTATACTGACTCCAGCTTTTGTGACTAGGATAGCGGTGAGCACTGATGTACAGGTACCTCCGTCATCCTGCGCCGAGTCCTTTGGGTGTATGCTCACTATGGTAGTTTTAGTTTTAGCTTTCTGAGCCATCTTCCCACCGATCTCTGTAGTTGAACTAGTTGTCACTACCATCAACAGTGCATAAACATTCCCCTGTCCCTACATTCTACCTAGCATTTGTAACCATTTGTTGTCTTGACAATGGTCATTTTCACTAGAATCAGACAATAGAATCTCAAAGTAATCTTGATTTGCATTTCCCTGACAGCTAAGAATATCAAAGACTTTTAAAAATGATCACTAGCCATTTGTATATTTCTTTGGGGAACATTCTATTTAAGTTGAGAGTCAATATTTTGATTGAATTGTTTATTTTCTTGGTGTTTAGTTTTTTGAGTTCTTTGCATAGTCCACAAGTTAATCCTCTATCAGATGTATGGGCTGCCAAAATTTTCTCCTACTCTATAGGATGCATCTTGATTGTAGCCACACCAATAAAATAAGCAGCTTCAAAAGCTTTCCAGCCTCCACTAGCACATTATTCCATGCTTCAAATGCTTCTTTCTCTCTTTGTTCACTTTATTAAAATACTCTTGCAGAGACCTCACTCAAAAGTCATCTCTATAAGCTTTCTCTATCCCCTTTCTCCAGCCAGGCAAAAACTTGTGATATTTTTAAAAGGTACTTCCCATACCTGTCCAGTTGCTTTCGGTAGTATGTACTAGGTAAGTGTGGATGTGGCTGACTCAGATAAACCATGATTCTCTGTTAGGTACAAGACGGTGTCTTTGTTCACCTAGTCACTGATGGTGCTAAAATATTTCACTTAAGAACTTCATAAATATTTTTTGTAATATAATTCTTTGAGATAAAAAGCCACATGATTTGGAATTAGAGGCAATTTCCCCCATCTAACTGTATAGTCTGAGTCAAGCTCCTGGAAACTTCAGTTTCTTAAGCAAATGACACAGTGGACCATGGACACTGAAGTCCCTTCTTAATTTGCATCATTATTTCATCATCATTGTATTGTTACTTGGCCCGTGCCTTGCTACTAATGTCACTGTTGTTGATAATATCACCCTACTACCCCAATGAACTGTTTGCACCATTGAACACAGAGATTTTGCCTTATGAAAAAACATTTTCAATGAATGTTTTACAAAGGATAGATTTACTAGAGAAACAGAAGTCAAGAACTTTGCTTTTGGCTCAAGTGTACCTACAGAAAAAAGGGTCACAGATGTTAACTTGCAAATCACTCTGATATTGATCATGCTTTGCTCCTGTGAGAACAGAAATGAAGATGGGGAGGTTTGTAAACCATTGTTTATGAATATCATAAAGAAAATGTAAGCAGATTTCATTTCTTTTCACACTGAATACTGATAGACTTTTAATGTTTAATCTGTGCTGATTCTCCCTTGGGAGACTATAAACTTCTCAAGTTACTTAGAATTCATCTTTTTCCTTCTTTTAAGAGGTACAACTTCATATTTTAACAAAGAATGATTCATTCTCCTAAATAGGAATCTGAGAACGGCCAATTTTAGCAACATTTTATTATGCCGTTGTCACCATTCTCATCAGTAACATATACTTGGTTTTCTTTCAAAGTCAGAAAAAGGAGATCCATTCAACAGGAATTTGTGGTTCAAAGATAGTTTTTTTTTTCCCAGCCAGGATTAAACAGTATACAAAATGAACAAACCCTTCATTCTGCAGAGATCATATTCTGGGAAGGTTAGGTAAACAAAAATGAACAAGCAAGAAACGTAACCAGCATATCCTCTCTCAGTAAATTCTACAGTGAGTATACAAAATGAAGCAGGGTGCTAGGACAGGAAATGCTGAGGGGGCAGAAGTTCCCAATGTACTGTAATTTCATATCAGCAAGTTGTCACTAAGAAAATAGCATCTGACTGAAGATCTGATGGCAACCAACAAATGAGGAATAAAAGTGTCTAAGTGATGAACATCTCCAGTAGGGAGAACAGAGAGTATGGTTGTCCTGAGGGGGTGAAAAACACTGCTCAGCATTCATGAAGAAGGTTAGTGTATATGTGGGGGGTGGAGGTAGGAACGGTTGCTATTAATATGGCAAGAGCAGGGTGAACCAAAGAAAGCAGAAAGAAGATGAGGCTAGAGGTGTAATAGAAAATTATTCTTATGGGTAGACTTAGAAGTATTTGTATTCCTAGTGGCGGTGTGACACACATTGAAAGTCCATTGTAACACAATAGGGGAAGAATCCGAGAGGGTGTAGGTGTAGGCATCTTTAATAAGAATCCAACTGATGACAACAACCTCTGTCAAGGTAGAGGATAGGGCAGATTCCTTTGTGCTTGAAGACTGCTCGTGGGATGTCCGGATGGATGGGCAATGGGAATGGAAATATTCAGGATCTGTGATGTAAACAACCAAAAGGATAGAGTTAGCCTAAATTGCAAAGAATAGCTACCCTTAATTGCAGTACAATGAAAATCATGTATATGTTTTTTTTTGTTTTCACAGTAAAAATATTTCAAAAGTGTAACTCGAATTGCTAAGCGGTCTTATTAATAAAAAATTGGGAGCCAGACATTGAGGTGAAAGCTGAAATACCAGAGGCCGAGCAGCAAGCCACTAGTTCTTACCTCTACAAAATCCTCCACCAAAAGAAGTGAGCTCCTCTCTCCACCCCGCCTTATCACTTCCTCTCTCCACCCAGCTCTATCTCTTCCTGTCTATCTGTCTGTATAGACCTCCAGACCTCTATGGTTAACTAGTGGCTAGCTCCTCCTTCTGATTTTCAGGCAAGCTTTATTTGTTAGAGCACAAATAAAATATCACCACACAAAAGAGTAAAACTGCAAACAGCATTATTTCTTTAATGTAAAGCAACGTGGATTTTGTAGATGGCCTAGGGCTATATGTAACATTATAAGAGTAAGTTGAAATGAGTGATGTGAGGCAGATGCCTCAAGACACAGGAAACAGAAAGAAGCCAAGGTCAGCACCAGAGAAGAATTTACTGTGTGACAGGAATAATCAACACTATTCATAAAATTCTAATATTTAGGTCACATCTTCAGTCACTAGGAAAACAAACTATTGATTTCAATTTCTTACCTTTTCTAAATTCCACTGACAACTTAAATTCACTGAATTAAAATTAAGAGCAGGTATGTAGCTGATTGGGATATTGACATTCTCTGGAGCAAGTGCCTAAGCCTGATTGTTCATTTAGTGTTGCATTCACAAGTAGCTCATGAACATCACTGTGTCAGACACAATCATTCTTTTGATCCTGGACAGTAAATCTTTGGTTCCACACACACTGATTGTCAGGCAAGATGAATTAGCAGCTCACAGTTGATGCACTCAAATATAACAATGACAAAAACGTGGAAACTCTTTCTGGAACACGGTAGAGAATGAATTAAATAATGCTTATAACATGTTCACTCTGGGGAACAGAGAATGAAAAGTGTCACAAAAATGCTCTCAATCCTGAGGTAATTACATCTTATTTTCTCTACTCGAGACAATTAGCAAATTTAAAATGTGTGCGCATTTAAAAATATCTCAATACTTTCCTTGCATACCTTATGCATCTTTCTACTCACATATAAGTCCTCTTGTGCCTTGAATTTTAAAATATCTAAAATACACAGTTGCTTTAGAAATGTGTACTGATTGCAGAGACACTGGTGAGGTAGAGTAGTCACTTTACTTTGTAAACAGTGTTTTGTTTATTGTTTTAAAATCCTGTCCCCTGTTAAACTGCTAAAGTTGGTTGAAAAACTGAGAAAGCCATGCACATAGACTGCCAAGATGAGAAGTCAGATCCTGGAGCCTTCAGGCTGCATCCTAGGCTGCCTGTTCTGTTACGGATCCTTTGCCTCTATAAACTCAGCTTTCTCCTATGCACAAAACTTTATTGAGTAAATTGGTCATTAGTGAAAATAGTTTTACTTTCTTCCTTGTTTTGGAACTGATTCTATACCCCCTAAAACCCATCCTACCCCCGTGTGTGTGTGTGTGTGTGTGTGTGTGTGTGTGTGTGTGTGTGTGTGTGCGCGCGCGCGCGCGCGCACTCTAGTGCTCGCTATGTATTAGAGAACCTTCAAAATGAAACATGAAGAAATAACTCCATGCTTCCATTTTCATTGCAATGAGTGGAGAACCATTGTCCAAACCATGGACTTGACTTCTAACTAAGTAAACTAAAAACTAGATCAAAGAAATATACTAGAGGAGAAAAGCAGCTCTCCTCCCACAGGTGGTCACTTCTTCATGAGTGGACAGCCCCTCTGAAAGACCCAAAGCTGCCTCTTGCCAGTGGGATACGTAACGGTTGTAGATGCTATGGAAAGAGTAAAGATGTATTTACTGGGGATGTGACAATGAAGGCAAACTGAACAATGATGCCTCCGAGCACACCACGTTTAATTTCTAGAACCCTCCTGACAATATGAGGCAAATGAACCATGGTGAACCTGACTGCCCTCCAGGCTGAGGACCTGGACAGGCAAATGAACCCAGGTTTTCTCCACTTCACTCCTCTCCTATCAAGGAAGGTGCAGAGACACTGAACATGAAGGTCAGTCAGAGGGCAGAGGCTGCTGGAGTTGGTGAGAACAAAAAAGAAAATGACAAAGCCTTAAACAAAAAGATGTGAAAAGCTTTTGGTTTCAACAAAAAATTTTTTTAAAATTGTGAATTTTTCTTTTCCATTAAAGCTTTTAAAAATGAAGAAAAGAGGTATCTGCCTAGGTACCCAGGACAGTGCTGGTTGAATTCTTGGCAAGGCAGCAGGGTCTCACCCTAAGGAGAAGAGAAAAGTAATCATTGCCTCCTTTATCTGTGCAGCTAAATTGTTTGAATCCTGTCATTCCATCCAAGAAGCCATTTTCTTGTGTATGGAGAATAGAATGTAGATTTTTTTTCACCCAGCAATCATTGTTATATTAATGACATGTTTAGTTTTAGAATTATGTATCCTTCTGAACTTTATTTTTGTTCCTGCTATCAGACCACTAAAAATGGTTGTAAGAGGATATTAACTTGAATTTGATCTTCCCTGATTCTTGTGGTATACAATAAGAGTAAATCCAAAAGTCCTACGTTTAGCAGGTTGATGTTATCCCCAGGGAGCGTAGCTGAAGTTTGTATTTACTTTGTATTTCCTCATCTATAGGAAATGGCTTTAGATTCCCCTTCCCAGAAAAAGAGCAGGGTATTAACGTTTAGTAATTGTCTTCTCCTTTGTGGACAGGCTTCTCTGAGAAAGATTTAGGAACAGTGAAAAGGCGTTTTATGCATGCACAGGAGAGCATGTGTACTTATGTGTGTATTTCCCTCTGTAAGAAGTTAAATGCCAGCATTGTTCTTGGTAATTGAAGTTCTCATTCTCGTTGGGGAAAAAAATCACACCTATATCAAAGATTCTACTAAGCTTCGTGACTCATTAGAACGTCCTGGCAGTTGAGAATTGGAACATTGCATTTTAGAACTGCATGACAGTTGAGAACTGGAACGCTGCAGACTGAACAAAAAAAAAAAATGCCTGAAAAGAAGCCTTGTCTGCAGAGACTGACAGATGGATTTGAACAGCAGTGCTGCAGAGTGGTCGGAATGTTGCAGGTCCAAGGCCTACTTGCCTCATTTGGGGAGAGCTTTAGCACACAGAATTTCTTGCCCACCTCTGTGTTTCTACCAACATCCCCAGTGACTGATAGGTCAAGATCTTTGGAAGATACTGACTTAGTAGACCGACTGGCTTCTGCCAACCCAAAAGATAAGAATGTCATCAGATGGCATCTGAGGCCTTAAGAAAAACTACCCTCATCTTGCTATAACAGCCTTTCTTATGTACCCACCAATGTACTTGAAACTATTTCCACATTGGAACATGAAATTTGAGGTAGCCTGACTCTGTTCCTGGGCCATGGTCATTCAAATTGTCTCCTGTACAAGCTATCTCTTATTCCCTTTAAGATTAGAGCTGTTTTTTTTTTTGCTTTGACAAGAACCAGAGTCTAATATGGCTGTGTCTCTGTCTGCTCTAACACCCAGAGACTGGCTTGTGAGACCTGGTGAGATGCATTAGAGAGCCCCCACCCAAAGCTGAGAGAGTCATCAGCATCTGAAACTTGTTGCAGAGATTTTTTTTCTTGCTTCACTGTGACTTACCACCCTGATATTTTCACCAAGATACTCAAGGAGTACCTTGATATGACATTATTTCGTCTCTATTTATTTATTTAAAAAAACTTCATCAAACTATTTCTGTGTTGGAAAATGGTATTTGAGGATAACCTGGATTCACATCTGGGCTATGGTCACTCATATTTGTCTCAAGAATAAAGTATCTCTTATTCCCTTTGAGGCGAGAGCTCTTCAACATGGGCATTCTGTGACCCTCTTGAAATAGTACAACTGTTGTTAAAATTAGAAGCAGAATGTTTAACGTTCAGAATGTTTATACCACTTAATGTTGATCAGAGTGTCAGGTAGAATTCAGGAGTGAGTAGCTCTGGAGACCAGTGAGGACCACCCTTTTCTCATGGTCAGCGTTGGACCCCACCTCCTGTTTCTATGATAGCAGTAGAAAGACATTGCAGCTGCTCCTTCTTAGGGCTCCTAGTCAAAAGAATGGAATACCTCTGGCCCTGGGTGGAAACATGTCATTCTTTCCTGCTCTAAAGACTAGAACACTGCATAATTTTGTCTCTGCTCCTATCCCTTCATTCCCAAACACTGATTCATTGAGAGCACGCTAACAGGATGGGAGGCATAATTATGCCCTCTAATAAAATGATGTACTGTCTTTCTCAGAGGGCCCTCCCTCATTGCACTGACTTATGGAGTTTTCCTCATGGCCTCACTGCTAAGCCTGAACACTTTGAGTCTGAACTCAAAAAATATAACTTTTCATTTTCTCTTTCGTTTTTGGAAACTGGGCATGCCTTTCCTGACACTCAGGGCTCATCACTTTTTTGCTGAAGCCCATTCCACCAGGCAGCTCTTTGCAGAAAACCGTTGTTGAGCATGATGGCTTCCTTGGATCATAACTCAAAAGTCTTGGCTTCCTCTCTTCCTGGTCTCCATCTCTCTCCTGCCAGCAGCTGCTGAGATTTACAGTTTGTCTGCCTGTTGCTAGAGTTTTCCTGCCTGGCCCACAGTCAGGACAAATCTCTCTCACCCGCCAGTCCCAAGCCGCTCAAACCCGATCAAGTAAACACAGACACTTATATTGATTTCAAACTGTATGGCCGTGGCAGGCTTCTTGCTAACTGTTCTTATAGCTTAAATTAATCCATTTCTATTAATCTATACCTTGCCACGTGGCTTGTGGCTTACCGGTACTTTACATCTTCCTTGTCCTGATGGCGGCTGGCAGTGTCTCTCTCACTCAGCCTTCCACTTCCCAGCTCTATTCTCCTCCTTGTCCCGCCTATACTTCCTGCCTGGCCACGGGCCAATCAGTGATTTATTCATTGACCAATCAGCAACACATTTGACATACAGACCATCCCACAGCATCTGCCTTTTTTTCCTCCTCTCAAATTCTAATGAAATTGCCTTCCATCTTCCTTCCAAGTCTGTTTCTAAATTCTTTTTACTAATGAGACTAAGAACACAAAAGGGAAACCTGTTTTTCTCTGTAGAGTCACCACATGTTACTGGGGAAATCTGGGTACCCTTTGCGAGCCACAGAATAGATACACAACCATCTGTCTTCATCTTTGTCCTGCATCCATTACCCTGTTGGCCCCATGATGGTATGGTGCCTTTTAGCAAAAACAAACTCTAAGTGCCTGTTTAAATTGAATTTCTGACATTCTGTTAAAAGTTTAGATTGTTTGCATTACTACTTTATGTTCAGTAATCTTGCTGCCAAAATTCAGATTCTGAGTGTTTTCACCTTGAGAGAAACATCCCCTGCCCGACACAACTAACAGTTGAATTAGTAGGATTTTTACTCTCCAGAAGGAACTTTTGGGGGTTCTTTAGCTTTTTATAATATTTCATGTGCCAACATTCTCTTTTTGTGTGAGCTAATATAAGTTGCTCAAATGATGTCATTTTTGGGAAATGAGGTAAATTTACTTCGTTTCCATGTGGAAAGTAAGTGATGTTACAAGAAGCACTCTTGTGTCTTGAGTTCTGTGCTTTTTGGCCACATTCCTGGTGTTCATTAAGCATCTAGATAATGGGGAGAAGGAGAGCTTTTGTGGGGTTTCTAAGATAGAGCCAGTTTCGAAATAAACTCGTTTCAATTGCTTATCAGTGGCCATTTTCATGGAAACCTGAATCGCCATGTAGTATTGAGAGTCTGGGAGACAGACTGTAGGGATGGCTTTTTGTTGTTGTTGTTATTCAACTGTCAGCTTCCAGGGTACCAATTTCCATGCTGTGACAAGGTAGTCGTTCTAAAATTTGCTCCCCAAATTGTTCATACCTGTAATACTATGCATTTGAAATTGCGAAGACGTTTGAAGTGTCAAAACTGTCTTGCTTTGACCATTGTTAATGCTAAGGAGATGGAGATGTCCCAGCCTACCTGGGAATTTACTCATTTAATGGTCTATGGTAAGTCTTCTGTGGCTCGGATGTTTTCAATAGTATGTCACAGAAAGCTGTGTAATATAACAGCTATACAAGTGAAAATCAGAATAGTAAGTCGTTTCAAACTTGATGGACATTCAAAATAAGCTAACAGTTAGGTTTCCAGAGAAACTGATGCTTATGCTGTTTCGTCTGCCTTCTATTGCTGTGATCAAACACCGACCGGCCAAAAGAGCTGAGGAGAGAAGAGTTTGTGCTCAGAGTGCATCATGAGGGGAAATCAGGGCAGGAACTCAAAGCGGGCGGGTGCCTGGTGTCAGGAACTGAAGCAGAGGCCCTGGGGGTAACACTGCTTCCCACCTTGCTCTATTGGCTTGCTTGGTTTGCTTTCTTACACACGCCAGGACCACCATAGGAGGGTGGCAGCACCCACAGTGAGTTCCTCCCTCCCACCCTAACCATTAATGGAAAAATGCTCCACTACAAGCCAATCTAATGGGAACATTTCTCAATCGATGTTCTCGACTCCCAGATGACCCCAATTTTTGTGAAGTTGATTTTTTTTAAAAAAAGTAAACAGCACATACGCTAGATGCTTAGCACACAGTTTACAGCTTGCCCTCATTGACAGGGGTTCTTAGGGGAAGAAGAAAGGCAGCTCTTTCTGCACATTGCTGTGTCTGCTCCATATAGTGCACTCTGGAAGTCCTTTACTAGCAAAAATACAAAATGTCAACGTAGTTTTTCGAAGGGAATAATATTATGCTCAAGCAGTAAAATTGCTTGCCTGTTTCTTTACAGGAGCAATTATTATAGAACACTGGGCTATGACAGTTAAGGAAGGTCTGTCCTGTTGCTGGGATAAATCTCAGACCCACACCTGCATTGTCAGTGTGACCAACACCAGGCTGCTATAAGTGTTGCTTGCTAACGGCTTTGAAGCTGCCTCCTACTCTGCAAAGTTGTGCTGGGCCCAGTAGGAATTATCTTAGCCATAAAGGAAATTTCACTCTTTCCCGTATTTAATGATTGACAGCAACTGGGAGACAGTGGGAGTCCCCTTTGTCCTTGGTGGAATAATGTCAGCTGCCAATTGCACCCAATGGTTCTCCCAAGCTATCAGGCTGACATGAGGTGAGAGGTAAAACCACACCAGAACACTACGTCTGCTTTGTATCCCCTTTCCCTGAGAAGGATCCCTTGAGAAGACAAGAGCACAGGACCCAGCATCCAGGCAACCCAGCCCAATACAAGTGCCTGCTGCTTTCCTTTGTCTTTGCTGCTCTGCTCCTAATAACAAAGGAAAGAGATACAAGAAGCACTAGAAAGGTATGTGTGTGTGCACATGCATGTATGATAGAGAGAGTATAAAATACTAGTGTAAAATTGATTTCAATGTGAGATGGCCCCTGCGGGTACATATATTGAACACTGTATTCTGATTCCATGGTACCCCAGCAAGTGTATGTATTGGATCCTGTGTTCTGACTGGTGGTATTAGGTTAGGAGGGAGGTTCTAGAAATCATAGGTGAGGTCTAGCTGAAGGAAATGGGTCACCCAAAGAATGACTTTCAAGGTTGTACATGGTTCCAGTCCTCTTTCCCCAGTTACTGTTTCCTGTCTATTATGAGGTGACAACCTCCTCCACACCTTCCTACTGGCATGAAGTTCTGTGCAAGGGCATGAGGCCAAACAACGATGAACTGGACCCTGGAAACCATGAACTAATATTCCTTTGTCAAGTTATTCCTTTGGGGTTTGGTCCAGTGATACAAAAGTACCTAATGTTTAATAGGTAATTAAATATTCACTTAATGATTTTTTAAATTTGTTTATTTTAAAAGTCATGAAGTTACATCTTAATATTGGTGAAAGATAAGCAGTGTTATATTGGTCATTAAACACAGTGATCCTATTGTTTTATGAAAGTTAAAAATATTTCTTAACATATCCATTAAAGATACTTGTCTATTCATGAATTCTAGTGCGTAGGAAGTTTGGAGAAAGGTAACAATGATAGAAGGTAAAAAAAAGAGCCTCATAAAAATCTTTAAAGAAAATTTAGGTTTAATATTTAAATATCTCTGCTAATAAGAGATACCATTTCTATCTATCTTTTACTTTACATATGAATTTATTGTACCATCTCATCTCAATAATACATGCATATCCTCCAGACAGTAATTATTCAAGCAAATCTTTAATTAGATCAAGGCAAAATAAATATTCATACACTATAATCCTGGATTATTTGCAGCTTCTTTTGTATTTTAAAAATAAAATAATTGCCATTAAAACACCAAATCCTTTTGTTGACTGCTTTTAAATGGCCAAGCCAATCATTTTGTTTGATTATATCCTGCACATATGAAGCAAGATATCAATATTTATTTGATTTTTTATTTTATGTTCTCAGCTTGATTAAAAGAAATACAAATTTATTTTTAACATTTAAAATGGTTTGTGTTTGAGATATACTCAATCTCTTTCCTATCAGGTAGAGATTCATATGAGAGTTATATACACTATTCTAACCTTGTTCATTCTTCAGATAGCAAGTAAACATTATTTTAGTATTTTTTTCCAGTGTGGAGTACCCCAAAAGAGTCTCTCTTTATTATAATTCCACCTATTATTCAACGATCATTACAAAAAATACTCAGGAAAGTTTGACTTTCTGGTTCCTCAGTGCAGTCATAAAAGGAGCTTGAAGACTTTCGTCCCATGGTCTGACATAGCCAACCTTGATTACCAGGGGTTATGTGACAACCTCAGGTGGTCATATTAATGCCTGAAACATGTGCAGTTGCTGTCAGTTCAGTCCAAAGGATGAGATTCATCCTTCTGTTACATGAATTCAGTGTTTTTCCCACTCAAAGTCTGCCTTTTTGTCTTGTTTTGTTTCTTCACTGTACTGAATTACAACTTCATTAAGTGTTCCCAGTGCTAGAAGAAGTCATCCATTTGTCAATATTGTATTTTATAATACTAGATGGATGACTTCTTACTCCTTTCTCCAAGGAGAGAGTTGAGTAAAGTAATAAGAGGGATTTGAATGAGCTTGGATAGCTGGAGACCATATGCCTTGGAAATTAGAGGTGAGGTACAGGCTACATAGGCGTGCCTGCATGGATGCATCTGTATTCCTTCTCAGCAGCTAAGAATAATGCAGATCATGCTTTTTATTATGTGCTAGGAGATTATATTAATGAAAGGGCACGAATAACAGCACAGCTATTCTCTCTAGTGCTACTGCCCAGCATTTGCCTTGTATCGTGAAAGTAACTCGTAATTTTATTCATGTGTTGCATTTGCTGTCACATCATAGATTTAGCTTAACAACTCATTAGAAAAGCACAGGAAGTGTGTATTCATTTTTGTTTCTACTAAGGATAGTAGCCGAATAACAATTTTTAACTTCTTTGGTGACTGTTGGCTTTTTATTTTAATAACTATTTAGATATACATTCCAGAAGAGATTATTTTTTATGCTGAACAATTCCACACACCATGCTAGACATCCATTGCCAGTGATGTGGTTAAGTCACAAATGAGAACATTGAACAAAAATTGGGTTGTCTATGTATTTTTTTTCATTTTTTATTCATGAAGTATTTATTGAGTATTCATGTTATGTGCCTCCCTTTGGTAAATGCTGAGGACACAGATTTAAAGAGGAACACAAGATGCTTCCATTGTGAAACTTAAGTCTTATTAGAGGAATTAAAAACCTAAGAAATTAAATGAAGATAGTTGCAAATAATAATAAGTGTATAGGAAGGAACAAATGAAATCATGGAATAGAAATGTATTGTGGGGGTCCAGGTAAGTTGTTCAGTAAGGAACATATAGCAGCAAGGATAATGGCTGACATGCTCAGGTAGGAGCAAGATGGCCATGGCCCTTGGGGTGAGCTGAGAGCTCAGAGGGAGAAGTCTGAAACATGATGCTAAGCACATAGGCCCACATCTCATAGGGCCTTATAAGCAAATGGAAATTTTCCTGTATGGGCAGTGGGAAGCCACTTGCTGTTTTTAAATCAAGAACATAAAAGATTTAGTTGTTGTTTTTGAATGGCTTCTCTAAGAGAATGAATTGTAGGCAAACAAACACAGTAACAATGTGATTAAAGAAAACAAGTGATTTACTGATACATTTTAGGACAGAAACTGACTAAGTTTGGGAGATAGAAGCAGTAGGACTTGCTGTTTAGAAAGAGACAGATGAGAAATTGTTGAGAGTCTTTTCAGTTTTTCCTTGAGTGCAGTGGGTGGATACTGGTGTTATTTGTTGTAATGATGGAGGCCAGAAGATTAGATTAGAAAATGCAACATTCGAGTGAAATCAGGATTTAGATTTGGCCACAGTGAGGCTAACAAGCAGGTCAGACCTCGTCATGAAAATGCCAGGCACGAAGCTGAACTGAATCTGGAAACAGCATTTGCAGTCTGAAAGCCTTGCCCTGAAAGGCTGTTGTTCTTAGGGCAAATGTAGATGGCACTTAAAGGCTTGAGAGTAAATACACCCTCAGAAGACAATGCTCATGAAGAGAACCTGGGCAGCCCAGGATTAATTATCAAGACATTTCATTATTTGGAGGTCAAGAGAAAGAATGGGGAAGTGATGTTCAGGAATCAGCAAGACAGTAATATAAAAACCATCAAGGTGAGTGACAGATCGAGAAAGAAAGTGTTGAGGAAGGGTGTAGGTCAGTTGCGTCAGCTGTAGAAGAAATGAAGGGAGAGGACTCATGACTGAATTTGGCAGCCAGGAGCTTGAAGGTGACCTTGATGAGAAGTTTCAGATGTTTGTTTGAGAGACATCAGATTGGCGTGTACTGAACTGTGAGAGGGAGAAGGGAAATGATTTTTAGATAAAATACACCACAAGAAACTTTTTGTAGACACTTGCTTGTCTGTGCTTGTACATATATGTGTGTTTGCATGCATGTACCTGTTTAGAAAAGCTCTTTGGCATATTTTGCATATTGAATAGAATAATTTATGTTTCATGTATAGAATTTAATAGAATAACTTTGGATTTCATGATTTAAAGATACTATCTTGTTACAGGAAAAGCTTAGAAGAGAAAAAGAAACAGAAGGTGGAATCCAGAGCATAGTGTAGAAATTGGTCTTGTATAAAAGAAGAGAATTCACCTCCATTAAGTGAGGGAACAGAGGGAAGACTGGGAGGTGGTAGATATGTGGACGATTGACAGATTCAATAATTGGAAGGTGAGAGAATTCTGACAACTATTATATTACCTAAGTGAATTGTGAAATCATTATCTATGCACTAGTAGGGGAAAGAAATCAGTGCACTTTGGGGAGATGTGCTAAATAATTATTTGGGGAGTAGTAAACTGAGTTTATTAGGAAACATAAAACCCAATTTTGAGTGTCATGTCTAGTTTATAGTATGGGGACAGTTTACTGTATGCTTCTTCCTATGAAATTAGATACACTGATACATATATAGATAATGACAGAAACAAATATTCTGACTGGCTTAGGAGTGTCTAGGGTGACCAAGAAATTGGAAATACGTTTAAGGCAGTGACTATAACAATTTGTCATGGAATCCAAACAAGAGATAAGCAAAGCGAAGAGAATGATGATTGGTGTGCAAAAGGAGACCTTCAAAAAGCCTTTAAAAAATAGTTAATATTATAACCTTGTGTTTGAATAAATGGAAAGGAGATGCAGGCACAGTAAGAATACAGTGTTGAAGAACATGAGGAACTACGTATAGTGAGAGTGGAGACAAAGATGAAGTGCATATTTCTGGTGGAAGTTGGAGCTAAGCTTTTATTATAGCAGTGACAGGCTGTCAGGGAAAATTAATGGGGTTATTAGAGGTGACAAAGTCAAACAATTAAGGCACGGGCATATGACCATTTGAAGGATATGCATTATTTAAATGAGGTTGATGTCATCCAAAAGAAGGACAGGGAAGATAGTTGTTTCTTCAGCAAATAACACAAGTTAAATAAGTGATATAAAAATAAGTTTGAGGCAATGATATGTGGGTGACTTAAGTGGCATTGGTTTCTAGGGGAGCTAAATAAATTATGAATAAAAGTAGCAAGACAAGAAAACTTGTCCCACCTTCTAGAGCTGAGGCATATAGAGTATAATGTAAAGATACAAATGTGTTCACTAGAGTAATTAAGAAGCCAGTGTGTTCAGAGTACTTTCAAATTTGGCTTATAGCCTATTAGAAGAGTGATTAAGAAAAGATTGAGTTTAGAGCAATGTTTAGTTATGTTAGGCTTAGTTGGAAGGAGACCTCCAAGTGTTTGGGATAAGTGTAGGGCAGCCTTAGATAGAGAATGTGTACAGAAAGATGCTGGTGATAAGTCTGAGAGGAACTGATGTGATCTTGGAGACCTGGTTTGTGCTGGTGACATGGATATGGGTGATGAGGAATCAAGTCCTGAGAAGGTGAAAACGGGAAGAACACTAACCAGTTCTGTTACAGTGATGGAATAAAACTCTTCTCCATGGGAATACTGGAGATGCCAGGGCACAGGACTGCTGTTCAGATTAAGGGGGCTGAAGCACCCTTTAATTTGTCTTAATCTGTGTCTATCCAATTTTGTGAGTCTTCTGTGATTGAATATCTATCACTGTGTCAGGAATTAAGGAGACTCAGAGTGGTTAAAAAACTCTCAGACCCTCCAAAGGGTGCTTGAAGCCTGATTGCTCTCACGAATTCCCTGTGCTTAAGGGAATAAGTTCCTGTTGAGTGTCTCGGTGTCACTACCTCTTACTGTAACTTCATTCTCCTTTTCTTCTCACTTTTAAGTGATACTTTCCACTCTCCTAAGGCTATTAAAGCTAAATGTCAGAAAATAACTTTATTAATCATGTCATCATGTCCATACCTACAACACACTAATGGTAAAGGGGAAAGGCACTGACCCAGGAGGCCCTCTGTTAATATTGCATTGATTAAGATAGGAATGGTACATGTTTGCATTCAGATTTCTCACATCCTATTCTGTTGAAGGTTAGGAAGCAACTCAAAATATGAATGGAGGCCAATTGCTTTGTCTATGACAAAAGTTAGGCTGCTTTACAGCAAAGTGCTGTGCATTCTATAACTATGTCAAAGAAAAATGTTGGAACTCCAGGAGATGCTCAGGAGAATGTCCTCATGAATAATCATTTAAAAACTAGCTAGTTATTAAAATGTTTCAAAACTTGACATTTTCCTAATGGTTGTTTTGATCATAAATTTGTAGAATAATAGATATAATCTTCTGATTATCTCAAATATATACTGATCAGTTATTTCAGAAGAAACAGCACCTGTTGATTAATGTATCAACAACACTTTATGGTAATAGATACAACACACTTTATAGCACTTATGATTAACAGTGAATTGGCATTTGCAATATTGTAATCATCTACATGGGAAAGATGGAAAGCTCTCTCTTGAACATGTGCACGTGTGTGAGTGCATAGTGTGTGTACATATGTGTATACATATATATGTGTGCATAGTATATACATACTCACACATATATATTTATCTGTATGTATATAAATATATACAGATGTTGTGTGAATGTGTGTGTGTGTATGTTTAGGAGAAAGAGATGGGGGCAATCCTGAAAGGGGATAATGAGAGAGGAGGAGGAGACCTTGAGAAGGAAGGGATGACAATGAATACATGTGACATAAGGGAAGGAAGGGAACTAGCTAGATGTTGTAGGGACATGGTGAAGACAGGAGGAGAGGAAAATGAATTAGAACAAAGTACAATAATGCATATTATGGAGGCCAAAACAAAACCCTTCATGTATGCTGGTTTAAATTTTCTTTAAAAATTTGTGTATAGAAATCAGAATTCTACAACATGTTCAGTGGTGGCAAGTGAATTATAAATGAATTATGTTCGTTAAAATTTAAATGTTTTTCTCATATTCATTTTGAATGAGTGTGTTTATTCACACAGCATTGGTAAATGGAAGAAAAATTATCATACAATTTAGAAATATGTTTGACAAGTTGTAAGATCTGATCCAGTCAACCACACAGATTTTGAAACTATTCTGTCATCTAGAACAAGTCAAATACTACTTGGTAGGAAAAAATCATCCTTAGGAATATTTTAGAGTATAGTTCATTGCCTGCCTAAGAGACCACCAAAAATCCATGTGATTTTCCCTGAACTGGATCACACTCTTACCTAATACAAAAGTTCTGTTAGATGCAACTTGATGGCTAAGATGAATAAGGTTCAAAGAAAGCAAACATCCTTTGTAATATGCTCTAAATAGCCTCAATAAGAACATAGTGAGCTCCCACTAAAGCCAAAATAATCATGTCTAATTCCATTTTAACTGTAAAAATCAGGGAACAGAGATGAATATTTTACACTTTTATCACTTTTCCTAACCAACCAAACCAGATAGAGTATTACTATTGCATTCTGAGTGTAATCTGAGTACATACACTCATATTTTTGCCATATGTATTTTTGAAAATTATTCTTGACTCCAGACTTTCTCCCTAATTTCATTTAACTGATTCTCCTTGTCTCATGACACACCTCCAATATTTATTCATCTCTGAACTTAACCCAACTATTTTCCATAGAAATCTTGAATAAAGACTAGTTATGGGCTGGAGAGATGGCTCAGCCGTTAAAGGCTAGGCTCACAACCAAAAATATAAGACTAGTTATTTATGCCTTGTACTTATTGAAAGGATTTGCCCAGGGCTTTTATCTTAAGATTCATATCTTAAGACAGTTTTTAAAAATCTCACCTTAAAGAAATTTTATAAGAATTTAAATCCATGCTTCCTTAATAAATGAATACAAAATTCCAAAGTATTGCTACTAAGCCGTACAAAATTGTAGGTCATTGTTTCTTCTACCCTTCATAGACACACACACACACACACACACACACACACACACACACACACACACACACACACACACAGGAAACTGTAAGTGGATTGTAAGTAAATAAATCATCTTTTTATTCAGACATTCCTTTTAGCATTCATAAGTCCTCAAAGTTGTACTTTCCTCTACTCTCTCTTCTTGCAGATTTTCTCAGAACAATTCATCATGACCGTTTTTTTTATTTCCTGTTTAAAAATCCTTTAAATGTTATTTGAGGAATCTTCAAATAATATGTTGAATTTAAAGTGGGGGGGATTTACAATTGACATTATCTGTTTACTAGAAGATCACACATTATCTCCACAAAGAGGATAATGTATTATGTTGTGAAATCTTGACATAGCCATTTGTTGTTATGAATACCAATAATTCCTAAAGAAATAAAAATTCATTAGTATTAAACAATTATAACTAGTCATATACAAATCATACTCATTAGATAAATTTAAAAACCACCATATTTAGGTACTAAAAATTATATTTGAAAATAAACCCAAAGAAAAATGAGCACTAGAATTAAACACTTGGTTTCAAATTCTAGTTTAGGACCTGTCTTTACCATTAATATCTGTCTTATGAACAATCTATGGGTAGATGATGGTAGATAGCTAGGTAATAAGGTAGATAGGTAGGTAGGTAGATAAGTAGGTAGGTAGATAGGTAGACAGATAAGTAGATAGGTAGCTAGATAGATAGAGAAAAATGTCTCTATCTATTTAGCTGTCTCAAAAAACAAAAAAAAATTGTTAGCCAAAGAAAAGTGTAGAAGAGTATTTGTGAACATAAAATTTTCTTCCTCAAAGGATAAAAGGTCATTATTAGCTATATATCAGTCTTTGAAAGTGTTACAAAAAGTTTCAAAAGACCTTTTATTTCATTTCTATAGTAGAATGTGGCTATAATGTGTGAACATTTCCATTAATAGGAGAGTATCGATTTTTTTCTTGGCAAGCTGGAGTTTTCCTTAATGAATTTCAAGTAAGAGCTGCAAATATATGGAAAGTAACATGAATATATGGCTCTTCTGTACTTATTAAATATTGCAGAACATGGAAATTTTCAGCCATTGCTTACATGATCTGACTTAAATATTTTCATGGAAACAGATGACATATTTAAGGGAAGAAGATGAGAAGGCACAGGCACTCTAGAGGCAAACAGTCAATCCTTTACCCTTCAAGTCTATGGGTGCTGCTGATGAGGTAGTTACCAACCTTGGTTTGAACATAGTCTAGAAATATTGCATTTACACCTCATGAACCTATAGAAATCCTTTCCTTATCTTCCTATAAAAATCAGTATAACTTCCATTTACACAGCATTCATGTTGCTTTGGGTTTGAAGAAACTTAGACATGATGTAAACACACAGGGAAGTAGTTGGCAAACACTCGGGCATGTTAAGGGTCCTGAATATCTGAAGACTTTTGTGGCAGTGGGGGTTCTGGAGCCAGCCCCCATGGATTCCAGGACAAAATAGTGTACAATTCTGATAGCATCCCAAACAATACTCTGAGTAGCAGAGCTGAATGCTGGAAGTACTGTGGAATGCTTTCCAGACAGAGTGCCAGTGATGCCTGGTCATTTAGGTTAGATGACATATTCAACGTCCGGAGCTCATGCAAGGTGACAGCAGTGGTACCTTGGTTCATCTCATTGCAGGGCTGTCACTGTGTCAACTATTTTACCATCACCAAGGGGCAATGTATATGGAAAATAATGCTAATAGAAAGGTTTAAAAAGGGATGAAAATCTATTGTGATTTTTTTTTTGGTTTTTGTTCTTTAAATATTAACGTTGCCTAGATTTTGGTAAATATTAAATTTCTCCTGTATGGGAGAAGGTGAATGCCTATAATGTTCCACCTAAGTACTGAAGTTTATGGAGCATTCCTTGAAAACCTCAAACTTCATTCTCTCCTCTGCACATCCAAACCTGTTTGGGTTGGATGCAATTCTTTGACCCAGAAAGCATCTGATAACATGGGTTTAGCACTTTGGCTCTCTCATTCCGCTGAGTAAAGAAAGTTCTGGCTCATCAGAAGTAGAAAATTGAAAGAAAAGAAAACAAGGAGCTGACAGACTCATCTGACAGTTCAGTGTCAATGCCAATTTAAGACATGCTGCCCTATTGTGGAAATAATACACCCGGTTTGTGAAGGATTCTGAAGTTGCGGTACTCTAGGACGTTAAGAATAGCTACGATCCATACAAAAGGAAATTTCAGAACTTACCACAGTGCATCTTCACTGGTCTCAGTAGAGCAAGGGTTAAAGGAAAGGCTGACTTTTCCATTTGATCTTTTTGTCTCACAGCTTCTTTGCACTTCCATGGAAAATGAAGACTTAGGAGCACTAAGTACAGAATGCTGAATAACCTTAAATAACTCATCACCCTCTTCAGAGTGGGCAGAACAGAGGGTAGTGTAGTTTGTGATTTGCATTATGGGTGAAATTCTGGTCCAGCCCATATTAGTTGTGTGGTCTCTGGCAGATTCTTAACAGCACTTTAAACACCGTGACTCACTCTCCCCTTCTGTAGAGCTGGATTGGGGTTTTTAAGAGGACTGCATGAGTCAATACTCAAGGAGCACAGGAAGACTACTGGCTGCATGGAAACACAATGTGTGCTGTGGCCATAGTTGCCTTCTAGCAAAATCACCCAGGAGTATGGGAACCTTATGCTCTTATCGCTCCAAATGAAATTGGTTCTGAAGCTGTTTTCAGAAATATCGATTGATCCTGACATCATGCAGGGTGGTTGCTAAATAATTTCTCCAGTTACTATTAAGGGCAATGATAGTTTTTAGATACACTTTGGTTTCTAACACTGATCATATTTGTTTCACGCAGACAGCTCAATATAAAAAGTACAGATAATAGGATCTGCTACTTAGAAGACAGTGCTATCTATGTTCCCATAATACTATCAATGAAGTAGCTCGACATGTATAAATTGGATATCGATATTCATTTTCAGACCTTGTATCAAAAGCATGTTCTAGTGATAGACTCCTCCATAACTGTTGAACTTGTTTTCCATTTCTTCTGTAGTAGTAACATTGTGTTGATGAAAACATTTTGTTTACATGTAGACACTTCACCACATCTCAAATTCAATAAATTCAGAAGTTAGGCCTTTCCAATTTTTTACTTACTCCTCTCTTTTTTGATCCCCATTCTTCCCCACTGTTTCTTCCTTTTACCTACAAATATGCAAGTGTATACATGCTCATGTAAGCACATGCACATGTGTGTATACACACATGCGTGCACACACATGCACGCGTGTGCGCGCCCACACACACATACACACAAGCTCACATGGTACCTCTATTCAACATCCGTCTTAGGTATATCTTTTTTTTGCTAATCACTTTATCCCCCAAATTTAATTATATCTGATTCATCATTTAGCAAAGACTGAACATTAATGAATCTTTCCTTTAAGTAACTCTTACTTGCCTTAATTTTCACTACGTCTGATGACTCAGAATGAAACCCTTAATTTCAGAATTTCTCCTTCCACTACATTTCCATATTTGAAAAACTGTATCGGTTACTCAAATTACTACTTTATATCATGAAATCTAGATGCAAGATGTTCACTGCTTTTAACATACTGCAGTGATCAGCTGTCCTTTAAGTACAGATAAGTATGGTGAAAAGCACCCATGGAAAGTTAAAAACCATATGACCATAAAACAATACAAAAGAGAAATTTATTAAAATAACTAAAAGCAAATATATAAGATGAAGTCAACATTGATTCTTTTATCATGTATTATATCAGCTTTAGTCTATTGTTTAATTATATAATAGTTTTGTTTGTTTTTGTTTGTTTTTTAAACATCAGGAACACATTCTTTTATGGATCTGGAGTCCAGATGTCTGAAACCAAGGTGTCAACAGACTCCTTAGTCTTTAGGGAAGAAATGCTTCTTGACCTCATCTTTCTACCTGTGGCTGTGGCTAGGTGGTTCTTGGGTAGTACCGGTAGTAACCATATCAGTGTTTCATGCCTTTGTTTGCCTTTTTGTCTCTAGCAAGACACTTGCCTTCAGATTCAGCCTGGTCTCTTCTTGGTTAGGACACTTATCTTCTTGATGAAGTCTAGATGACTTGGGGAGGGTATTTTGCAGCGGTGACTAATGTTATGGTAAGGTAGGTTGCTCTCTATAATCACAGTGGACCTCATGCATTTTACTGAGGACCTTAAGAGCAAATATAATATTTCATGGAGAAGAAAGAACTGTTTTCACATTGCCAACCTTTTACCCTGAGTACAAACTCCGGTCTCAAAGCTGCAATATCAATTTTCAGCCAAATTGCAAGCCTGCCTCATGGATTTCAAACTTGCCAATAACACAGGGCCAATTCAAAAAAAAAATTCTGTTTAAACAAAACAAAAACTCTCTTCTCTCTTCCTCTCCATCTTTTCTTGCCCTTTTTCTCTTTCCAGTCCTCTCCCTCTCCCTATTCTTCTCCTTCCTCCATTCCCTGTTTTGTCTAACAAGAGAACCCTGACCAATGCAGGGCCCAACCTGGACAATCTAAGATGATTTCATCTCAAAATGCTTAACTTGGCTACATCTGAAGAAATCTTTTATCCAAATAAGGTAACAATTACACATTTCTGGGATTTGAGGTACATATTTTGGGGATAGAAATGGCCATGTTTTTGCCTACCCTAACTACCTTATAAATGAGAAATTCCTGGTAGACATGGTACAGGAATTTATGAAGTATAATGAGCTGCCACAGACTTCTTAATACAGTACTCAACAACAACCATGACAGGAAAATAATGTCCTTCACAGCAGAGAATGAAAATGTTGCCAGAGGGAATTTAAGACAGAAGAGCATCACAGATACAATAAATACAATGCAGCTAACTGTAATGTTTTAAATGAACCTAAAGTCTAAATGATTAAAAATGAAGTGAAAGCAATTTCTCAGCAAAGCTATCTTCATAGAAGCCAGAAACTTAATTTTCGTTTTTTAAGAACTCCATTTCATAATTTTAAGTTATCTAATGTGTGTGTGTGTGTGTGTGTGTGTGTGTGTGTGTGTGTGTGTGTGTGTGTTGAGAGGACTGAGCATATGATTGCCCTTACCTATGGAGTCCAGAGGTATCAGATACCTTGGACCTGGAGTTGCAGGCACCTGATGTGGGTGATGGGAACCAAGCTCAGGTCTTCTGCAAGCTCAGTGTAGCTCTTAACTGCTTAGCCATCTCTACAGCCCAGGAGCAATGCCTAAGCACTGGCTGCAGAGGTTAGCCAAATTATATTTGTTTCAGTAATTTTCACATCTGTCAGATTGACCTCTGTAGTTTTTTCCAGTGAATAATTAATTTGTTGGAAAGTTATGTTACAACTTATATCTCAACCCAATTCTGTGGAAAATAAATAATGACTACATTTTAAGGTTTGTATTAATTCCCCCCAGTCTGTCCAAGTTTTTAAAAACATATTGTGAAAACATTTCTAGATAGGATTTATTTCTCAAATGAAAACCAGACTCCTATTTAAAAATAATTTTGTGTTCAGTAGATAATCATTAGCTCCTGGGTTTTGTGGACTGTACCTTCTCCTGGCTTTCGTTCCTTCCTTGCATTTCAAAAAATCTCAAGATTTGGTGAATCAGCAGTATAAACTGAACTTGTATAATTAACAGCTGTATTTCTTAACTCTCCCTTGTTTATGAACAGTATAAATTTTTAAAGATGTTCTTATATGCATGCAACTTGAGGAAACATTCTGTGACTGTCTCCTTGCATCCATCTAATAAGGCACTTGATGAAGACAGAGGATGAAGAGAAAAGCTCCGGGGACAAGGAGGAAGGTGGCTCCATAGAGATGATTACATATTTGCAGTGTGACCGCCAGACCCTACCTTTCACTTACAACCCGGGCGGGCACCAGCTGTGAGCAGGTGCACACACCTGACCTAATGACAATGTGTACTTCCAGTAGTACAACTCCCACTGCACTAACATGTCCCTCTAATTGTTTTATGGTTGCGACAGCTCAGACATATTTTTGTAGTAGCCTGATGTCACTCATTTATCCCAACTTCATTCCTTTGGAGCTCTTCCATTGGTATTGCTGTCTTAAAACATTGGTAGGACGTGTCCCTTTTGTGAATAAAGAAAATCAATAATTTCATTTCTAAGAGGCTGGGTGATGCCTTTGTGCCCTACAACAGAACAATGCAGACTAGGTAATTTATTATAATAGAAATTCATTTGCACATCTCTGGGGCCTTAAGGGTTTAAGGTCAAGGCTTCAGCATTTGGGGAGAAGGTCTTGGTTGTCAGAGCTTGACAGAACGTGGAAAGGCCAGAAGGAAAAGTAGTTCAAGACTAAAGAAAACTTCTTTTATCTGAATTTTAATCTTGTTCACAAAGACCAAGGGTCCCAATGGCATAATCAGTTCTTTAAGGCCCTAATGTCATACTGCTATCAGGTTGGCTCCATCTGAATTCAGATGGAGGCATTCAAATCACAGAATATAGGAATTAAGAAGGGATGTATTGGTCACTAGGATTTCTAAAAATTAAAATCTTGTCCATATAACAGGAAAATTCTCTCTTCCTGACCTGTATGTCTCTTATTTAAAGAATAAAAAAGCAGAGTCTTTAAGAAAATGATGGTGTTGTCATTTGAGCGACAAACAATTCTAATTAAAATACTTTCATTTTTATAATATGATAGGTATCTATCTAATAATAACCTTGCTGATTTGTTTTAGATGCAGGTTCTGTGTGAGAAACATGCCTAGGGACATGGAAGCAATCTCTTGTTCCTGTGATGGCCTGGTGTGTCACTACAAGGTCCATTTTACACTGAGAAATTGAAGCTGACAGAAGTTAAGGAATTTTTACGCAGTTCTATAGTGGTTGGGGCAGACTCAGAGATAAGGTCTATTTATTGCTTCAATCCTCCATTGATCATCCCTGTAGTATTTGGATAGGGAAGGTGGTTTTGAAATGATTTTCTACTTGCTTTAGGCAATTCTCTGAAGCAGGGCTATTTCTAAGGCATATGTTAAGAATTTAGAAAAGTCTAAATAATTTTGGTTAATTTGGGAAACAGATGAAAGGCTTGTCTGCTATTCACTGACTTCACATTTTGCATAATGAATCTATGATGTTTAAATCTGCATATATCTGATTCTTCATCTGGAGCCAAGTCTAAGAGAATTCCCAAGAGCCAAGACTGTTCCCAGAATTCTTTTAAGTAAATTGCAAGGTCTAGAAAGTCCAAACAAAGTCTCTGGCCATGAGCAGAGAGAAAAGTCAGAGGAGTTACCAACTAATTGTACTGAGCATGAGGCACTGTTACTGTTTCTTATATTGATGCTGCCTTTGCATGGAGTTGAAGGTTGTGGCTGAGTAGCTTCTTAGAGAGAATATTCTATTACCAATGGCCAACGATTGAGGTATAGTTAGACTCTGCATAGGTCAGTTTGCAGAAACAGTTTCCCTCAACTCTTTTCTTTACCATGTTTGCAATGATTTCCTGCATATGATCTCAATAGAACTTTCTTCCTGTAACTCATTCATTTGGAAGAATCCTAGTCTTTTGCTACTACTTTGTCAACAGATGCAAATGCCTCTGAAAGACTGAATTTATTTGGAAACCTGTTATTATTTTTGTGTGTGTGTGTGTGGTGTGGTTTGAATCTTGCCTTTCAAAAGTATGAACCTAGTGTTCACTGTTCTAAACAATTGCCAGCTCATTTTGAAGCAAGAACACTTGCTAGATAATAAAAACATTGGCATTTAGAACCAGCTTAATAGAAGTCCTTTCCTAACAATGCTTAATTAAATATTCACGGAAGAATTAATGACAGTCCTCAATATCTGTTTACTGTACATTAAAAGGTTATTTATTATAATGTGGTCTAATGGTTTTTATCTTTTCATTTTCCTAGAAAATTCTGATTATTTGGGCTTTATGATACTTATGAGTAGGCTTGCTGATGTCCCTGTGAAGTCCTTCAAGATTTCCCCTTCTTAGGTATTTTTTCTGTTTCCTGGAGTAGCTTCTTGCTTTTAGCTACATCACTGTAATTAATGGGGCTCTACCCAAGACAGGCTCTGAGATGATTCATAGCACATAGCAAGCTGTCTGAGTGTGAATATGTAAGATGATGCTACTGTTTTCCTAGTGTAAAAGTATCAAGAGAAAAAGATGTCCTTCTAGTATGACATGTGATCGAGTGTGTTAATATGCTTCTAAATTTGCTGTCTAACATTATTTTTTAATTGCATCCATCCATCGACTTTTGTTTGGTGAGATGCCAGCTTTCTAAACTCAACTGTCTGCATCACAGTTTCCTCCCTTGTCACATTTATTTAGCACCCACAATTTTCCTAATCCCAAACAATGTCCTTATTCATGCTGCTTTGTATTATCTCAAGATCCTCCCAATATGCTTTCACTTATGTGGCATTAACACATTGTTCCATGGCTCCTACCATGGAAAATAAACCCAAACTTGGATACACATGTCTTGAGACTACACCAACAAAAGAGGCCAAGTATCTGCTCTCATTTCTCCATGCTTCTGCACACCAGCCTTTCTTACTCTTTCCATCATATATTCTGTTCATCATAATTTTTTTAAATATTGCTAGCTGTGTTTCTCTTTAATCACAATCTCCTAAGTGACTGTTGGGTCTCTGAGCAAGGTCTTCTCTTCCTGTTGATTATATATACTAATATACTGGGTATTTTCCAGAACATTCCAAGTCTAATCATTTGCTAGACTTCAAATAATAAAGCATGATGAGACCAGAGAAGCTCTTGGCTCGGCACTAATCTTTTGAATATTAAGAGCTACTGTGGAGCCACAATTAGTAACGGAGATGAAATCTGAACTTGCAAAGCCTTCTTGTAAGTTCAGATTTATTTCTATACTGTAATTTTCTCCAAAAGAAACTTGAATTGGAATATTTAACATAGTAGGAGTTAACTACCCTAAGGGAATACGCTGATAAGCCCAAGTATAGCACATCTGAGAATTCCAGCTGTTAACTTTATACTTACTCTTACCCCTTTATTTTATTGTTTTCATTTAACTTCTGTAAACTTTGACATTGGGTTATTTGAATGCTACAATCCTTAATTTCTATGAAGAAAATAAGGAGTCATTTCTCTAAATAGTCAAGTTCAGCTTATTCACAGTAAAAACCAGAAGTCCAGGGCAGGAGCAAACCACACTGTTCGGACACTCTCAGCATCATTTGGCACCTGATGTCTAGTATCGGCTTAGAGTGTCCTCTTTGTTCAGTTGTTGAATGAGGTTGTGCCAGATCCATTGACAGCATAACCAGGGGTGCTGAATTCCTTTTGTGGACCTGCTACCACAAAGAACTTGTTTCGTTGTCTTGTGCTAGAACTTTGTGAATTAACACTTGTTTATCTTCCTGCCTGCATTTCATTTTTTTGTTCTGTTATCACAAGCTGTGCTGACTGTAGGTGTGAAATGATTTTTCTGTTACTTTTATTATCAGTTTATGAAAACTCACAAACAGTGCTTTCCAATAACTGTTCAATAACCTCCTTCCTGAAGCCATCTCTATTTTCCTAGCTGAATATTTTGGTTTCCTTCATGTTTTACAGTTACGGATTATTTCAGCTTCTTGATTTGCCATGTGACCATAGATTCAATAGCATATTCAACAGCATATCCAATCTGCCATTCTGTTATGAATGCAGGAACTCCTCTGAGACTTTCATCACATATTCGCAATCAGAAATGGAAATCACCTTGAAGAATGATGAGGCAGAAGTCACTAGCCAGCACTACGTACGCAGGACCGTCGTTACAAGGGAACTTTTGCTTGGGAACTCACTGTGGTATGAGTTTGGGACTTGTTTTATAGATTGATGTCAGTGGTTAGTCAGTTCCTTGATGAGAAATATTTTCTTTGAAAAAACCAATAATTTATATTTAAGAGACAGACAAAATTTCAGCTTACAAAATGTCAGCATATACATATCATGATTAACATACTTATATTATTAAGAAGCACATTCTTTGCCTATAAGCCAAACCCCAGATTGCTGAATTGTAACAATAATGGTGACGTACTAAAATATGGCAAAAGAAATGCATTTTGCAAGTAATCTGGTCAGTGTCTAAATGAGTGCTTTAGGGACATCCAACGTATACTGGCAAATGCTTTTATGGAAAGCGTGAATTCTGAAGTTGGAAAGTCGTGTGACTCAGACATGGAGTGCCATCTGATCTGACTCTGAAACCACTGGATCCATCTGTCTGTAAAGATGTTTCTTCTAATTAGAGAACTCTTCACAGGCATTAACATGATATTCTTCTCCCTGAATTTTTCATAGCTTCTTACACCTTACTTGGTCCTTCTGCCCCTTGTGTTTTATTCTCACTAGCTAAATAGACTGCCCACATGTACTTCCTATCTGTCACTAATTTATTGGGTCAATGTTCTTTAATTATAACAATGTAAATAACATCTGGCTTGTAATACAAACCATGTAACTTCCTAAGGATAGACATTCTAGATCAAAGAACATGTCGAATGTTACGGCTTATTCTTCTCTTATTATAAAAAACAACAAAAATGCTATTATGACTTATGGACAAAGAGCAAGAATAGTGGTAGATGACGATATGTTGAAGATAGTGAGGACAAAGGAAGAAGGAATAGCTACCCATTAATCCTTAGGGAACATCACCATAGCGTGCACTGGATGGATAAGTGTTAAGAAGTGGTTAACTGTGGGGGATTTGCTTTAAAGAAAGTCAGTATAATTTGCTGATGGATTGGATAAGACATGAAAGAAACAGAGAACTAAAATTCAGTTCTGGTTGGCCTGATCAACTAGAAAGATAGTATGGAAGTGAAAAGATGTTGGAGTGAGGGTTTGGTGTGTTTTTGTTGTTGTCTACTCTTTTATTCTCCCGTACCAGGAAGTACGTGGACAATTGGATTTAGTCACAGATATTTAATAGTGAGAAGATGAATCAAGAGAGTAGATGTAGCAGGAGGGTCTAAGACAGAGACTGTAATGATGGGCCATGGGTTCTGAAACATTAATAGAGTGGTGATTAGCTTGACTGGTTGTTGATCCCAGAAAGGCTGACGGATTTTGGCAAGATGGAGTGAAAGAAGTTGATGGTTGTAGGGCGGGCTAATGGAAACAGATCATGGAAAGGATACACTGACTTTAACAAGGCATAGAAAATGGCCTGGTAATGAAGAGCTGAGGTTACAGAGAGGGAAAGCTTGTTAGATCATGAGAGATGGGGAGTTTGAGACTTGAAAGTACAATGTTGAGAGAATGATTGGTGTGAGTGTTAATAGGTCAAGAATTGGGACTGTGTTGAAGATTCTTAGCAGCTAGGGTTTTTTTTTTAATTGAGTCTTGAACAATAGAGTCTCAGTTGACATATTGGACAGTGATATTGGGATTTTAGATATAATCCTAGTGATATTGGGATTTTAGATATAATTCGAGAATATAGAAATCAAAACTGAGTGTTTCATGCCGGAGGGAATAAGAGTAGCTAGAAGTGGCAAGACGGTACTCACTTTGTGATACTAAACTTTGGGGATAAGGAACAGCCACCCTGGAGAAGGGCCTGGGAAAATAACATCCTCAGAGGAAACAGGTTTGAACAAGAGATGCAAGGAATGGTTGGGACAAAGGGTGAAGCTAAGTGAATGTGGCTGCTTGTATATCTGATTCTTAGATCTTTTACTCGATTATGATTTCAAGGACACAGACTGTATTTTACTCCTTTTTAGGTTTCACTCATATCATAACGCAACATTATGGAATGATTTAAAGTGGTACAGGTGCCTATAGATAATACAGACCTTTGTAGAAAGTGAATTCTAGTTATGGTTTCAGTCGGTGAAAGTGCAGTGCTCACCACCCTACATAAATGTCCCAATAAATAACTTAATTCTCAGCACTTAATGTCCAGGCAACCATAAGAAATATATTATGTATAAATTTAAATTGTCAGCACTCACTCCTACCCCTTCCTCAACTTAACTTGTATTAATATTTAATTAAACTGAATTTACATTTCTGTAGACAAATTTCTAAATGGTCTTATTAAATAAAAAAAAAAAAAACATGGAGCCAAATATAGGGGTGAAAGCCTTAGAGAGATCAGTGAAATAGGGAAAGCCACCAGCCAACCTTTCCTCACCAACTCTTACCCTTCCAAATGCGAGTTAGTTCCTGTCTACCCACGCACATATGCCTTGCTGTTCTGCCATCTGATTTTCTCTGTCCAGCTACATCACTTCCTCTTCCTACACAGTTCTGTCACTTTCTGTCTGTCTGTACAGACCTCCAGACCTCCATGGTTAACTAGTGTTGGAATTAAGACGTGTGCCACTACACCTGGCTGTTTCCAGTGTGGTCTTGAACATACAGAGACCCTGCCTACTAAGTGATAGGATTAAGGGCGTGTGCTACCATTGCCTGACTTCTTTGCTTACTTACAATGGCTGGCCTTTTTCCTCTGATCTCCAGGCAAGCTTTATTTATTAAAGCACAAATAAAATATCACCACTTATTTCCTTATTGGTCCTTTAGCCAGGATTTGGTATGACTGTCATATACAGAGAACCTGTAGTTACTGTTAATGAACCCTGTAATTGCAAGTAAAAGAACTGAATATACTTGAATTTCCCATGATATTTTAAAAATAAGATGGAAAATTTACTAGGTGTTTCTTTAATTTTCAGAGGATATTATAATTATTAAAGTGTCTCTATGATGGAACAACACAGTCCAACTGCTTGCAAGATGGGCTGCCTCTGTTCTGATACTTTCCTGTTTCAAAAATCACACTGCACTCTTCAAGCTCAAAAAGGGCTATGTAGCAAAACTGCTACTCTATTCCTAATATGGAAGACTGTGGCAAGCTCCCTGGACATCCCTGAGTGATGCAGTGGGGCAAGGGAGTGCCAAACCACAGAAGTCTAGACAGAAAGTATGGAGCCAGTTCATAGAAAGTAAGTACCAGTGTTTCCTTATGAAGGACAGCTTCTGAACAGCTTGATGCTAGACTTACTTTCTAAAAGCCTTCATCAGCCATGGCATTGTGGGATGCCTGCAATCACTTTGTTTATAGAGCACCACTCTTGTGTTCTGGCTTAAAGACCCGATCTTTCACCTACTTGCAAAACAAGTTCCAAAGCTACTATAAAACAACCCCGTTGCTGAAAGAGACTTGCGTTTGTTTCTTTGACATCTCCAGAGTCAGCTGCTAGTCTACAACTCAATTAGTTTCTAATAAGTGAATAAGTAGGTGAACTATGCCAAGTATGTGTATACCTTCCTATCTGTAAACATCTTGTCATAAAAGATCCATACTTTCTATTAGTCAGTCTAGGCCTTAATTAACCTTTGGATGGAAAATGTAATTGAAGAGGCAGCAAAATCCGAGGCCAGGTTTCCCTGATGCATCTCAATAAACTTTCTGTGGATTTTGCTGACTTAAAACAATAAAACAAAAACATTTTCCAGTTGTAAAAGTTTAATTAACTATGGAGTTCATAGTTCAGCCCTGTAACAGTAAAATGAGTAAACCTAACTGATTTACTAAGAGTTCAAATGAGAAAATAATTCTAAGGCCAGTGTTTAATTATGCAGCTAAATGCCTGCCTCCTGACATAGAAATAAATTCAGCTATCACTTTTTTGATAAAATTACAGATGTTCATCCTATTGAAGCATCAATAACAGTTAAATAAACCTTGGAGCTGGAGAGAGAACTCATTGGTTCAGAACATAGTTGCTCTTCTAGGGGACCCAGGCTTAGTTACCAGCATAAAAGTGTCATGACTCACAACTACCTGTAACCCTAGTTCCATGGGATTTGACACCGTCTTCTGGCCTTGGCTGGCACTTCAGTCACCACTCACTTGTACATATCCCCCCTCCCCCCCACACACATAATTAAAACGTTTTAAAAAAGATTTTTTAAAAGTAAGATAAATCTCAATAGGAGCCCAAATGAAACCGGTAAGGAATGAACATAGTTAAGTGCTGCAAAACTCCGGCTGCTCTAGTTCCATTTTTAATTGCAAGGGAAATTGTCTGAAGGCTAATAGACATAAATGCATTGCTCATTGGGTTCATTCATGTATATGTCTCTGCCATTGAACATCATAGAGAGACAAGAGGGAATTTTAGGATAATAGCTCTGCTGTGCAACGTGCAGTCTCCTGTCTGACTTTGTCAATCAATGAAAGCAATAAAGCAATATTTTGTTATAACAACTTTGAGACAGCACAGCTTTATAAAGCACATTTATTTATTAACTAATTGGGGAAGTAATAAAGGCACATTTTCACAGCTGTATTATAGAAGTCAAAATCGTTGTTTAAAATATTAGGTAGTTCTCAGTAGCCTATAACTTTACATTTAGAATTTTTCATGGAAATGAAGGTGTTCATCCAAATCAATTTCCAAACTTGATATTCATATGCTTATGTGAAAATAAGTGGATGCATCCTCTGAACATTTTGGACACAATAAATAAAGGAATAAAAACCCAGGTCTGTTCAAGGAAAGGTGTTTAATTTAACAACATAGAGAAGAACAAAGGATGGCTGACTAGACAAGCCTCCCCATCTTGTCTGTATACACATGCACACCACGTTTTCTTCATTTACTCCTTCTCTCATGGTGGACCATGATGAATGAACTTGGTGTACAGATGGCCCTTCAGCATCACATACCTGATTCATTCTTATTGTCTGGATCCCAAAAGTCTGCCTTCTGCATCTCATGGTAAATCTACTTTAAGGTTTTTGAGCAATCCCTATATAATTTTCTAAAACATCTATACAAATTTACAGTCCCAGAAGCACTATAAAAGTCTTTTCCTTTCCCCACATCCTTGCCAGTCCATGTTATTACTTGTGCTTTCTATAATACATTCTAAAAGATGTCACATAACATGTAATTTTGGTTTTAATTTTCATTTTACTGATGATTTGAGATACAGAACACTTTCCAAGTGTCATTTCAGATCCTTTGGTTGCATTTTCAATCAGGTTATTTGCTTTTTTGCTGCGACTCGAGTTCCTCATGCATTAGCCTCTTGTCAATGCATTAGCATCTTTTCAGACTGTGGTTTGGACTCTTGCCTCCTGCTCCAAGGCTTGTGCCTTCACAGTGGTAGCTGTCGGCTTTCCAGAGGGGAGCTTCATAGTTACTCATGTCTTCTTTCATCAGGTTTTACATTTGTGTCTATACTTTTGGCGTTATTTCCAAGAAGCCTTTGTGTACACAGATGTCATAAAGCCTTTTCTGTATTTTTTAGTCTAACAGATTCAGGTCACACATTTGAATCAGAATCCACTGCTAATTGGTTTGTATGTGTAGTCATAGGTAATGTTCTAACTGCATCCTTCTGTGTCTGGATAACTAGGTTTCCAAACACTTATACTGTAGAAAATATTGTTTTCCGTAGCTTTTTCTTGGCTTTTATGTAAAACAGAATCATTTGGTTATGTATGTGTGGATTTATTTCTTGGATCATTATTTGACCTAATTGGTGTTTGTGTCTTTGTACTATCATTAAGTTTTTAAATTGCTATGTCATTATAATATAATATAATATAATATAATATAATATAATATAATATAATATAATATATATTACTTAAATATTAATTTCATAGTAGGTTTTAAAATCATGCAAGTTAGTATATCAACTTCACCCCCTCACAAGATTGCTTTAGTTATTTAAACTTTTGCATCTCCATAAGGGTTTTTGTAATTTCTTTTTCTATTTACATAAAAATGTCATTAGAATTTTATAGGAAGCACACAAAATCTGTAACTTGTTTTGGATAGTAGAGCTATTTTAACAATATTAATCTTTTTAATCCATGAAAGTGGAATATTATGCAGGTTTAAAAGTGAAGTAATAAATAAAAATAAATAAATAAGTGAAGCAATAAAAACGTTTATCATTTGTGACAACGTGAATAGAACAATGTGCTAAGTGAAATAAGCCAGAAGCACGAAAGTAACACTGTGTGAAAGCAGTTCAGTGTGGACTCTGAACTAGTCTAACGAACAGGGGGAAGGAAGATGGTTGTCTGAAGTTGATAGAAAGCAGAAGCTGTAGGGGAAAGAAGTTTCTTAAACAAGGGGTAGACGGTTTCAGGTAAACAGAAGGAATTCTGTCAATGGTGGTATATAGTGCAGTGTGAGCACACTTGATAACAACGTGACACTCATTAAAAACAATATACGATATCCTTGCTAAAAGAATAATAGTAAACTATCCATCTCATCAGAAATATAAGCTGATGAAATTCCACGGCATGTGCGGGTACAGGGATTGAAACATTGTATCTTGTTCCATAAACCTTATCTATTTATTGTTTTTCTCTTTGAAATGAATACAAAAGCATGCTAGAGAGATGGCTCAGTCAGTAGTGCTTGCTGTGAAAAATGGGAGGACTAGAGTTCAATCTCCTGAACCCACTTGAAAAAGCAAGGTGTGGCCATTCACTGATAAATACGTTGGGTAGGTACTCTGCAAAGCTTCTTGGCCAGCCAGCTTAGCTTAGCTACTACTAGTAACCTATCCTGCTTAGAGAGCTTTAGGCCAAGTAAGAGACCCTTTTTCAAAATAACAAGATAGATGACACCTGAGGACAGACACACATACACACACACACCACACACACACACACACACACACACACACATACACACACACACACACACACACACACACACACACACACACACACACCCTACCCCCACCCCTGCCGCATGAATATATATATATACACACACAAAGATTGTAAGAAAAAATACCACTCTTAGCAAAATTACCAGTGAAACAAACCCTTATACTATCCCTCCAATTTTTCTTTTTTTCTTCTTCCTCTTCTTTAGATAGGGTCTCATGTGGCTGATATTGTCCTCAAACTCACAATGTAGCCAAGACAGGCCTTGACCTCTTGATTCTCCAACTTATAAGTGTTGGGATTACAGGCATATACTACCATGGATTGCTTTCCTGGATTTTCATGTTAAAATATATTTTATTTAATTTTCAAGGTATTTTCACCATTATTTACTATATGACTTTCACGACACACTTCAGAGTAGAGCCCATCTCCCTTGTCAGAGACATAAGGAAGAAGACACGGAATCTAATGTAAGTTCCAGTTCTCAAGAGCTAGTTTGTAATAAACAATATTCCTCTAAGTTGGAGCTCAGACTTTGTCACTTGACCCTGTGCATTCTTGTGAAATGTTGTAATGTTGAACAATTTAACAGTTTTTTTTTTAAAAAAGCAAGATGTCCTGTTTTGCTTTTTATTGCAGTGATAAATCACTATAACCAAAAGCAACTTGGGGAGGAAAGAGTTTATTTTGCTTCCATGTCCCTATCACAGTACATTTTTGAGGGAAGTTGGGAAAAGAACTGAATCAGTGTCCATTTAGGGACCTACTTACGAAGTTTCTCCTCAGACACATACTCTGATATCTCTTTCTTATACCTCTCAAGACCACCTTCCTAGGGGTGGTACCACCCAAGTAGGCTGGACCTTCTCACATCAATCATGAATCAAGAATATGCCCCACAGATTTGTCTACAGGCCAGTCTGATGGAGGCATTTTCTCAATTTAAGTTCCTTCTTCTCAGACTCTCAGATAACTGTAGCTTGAGTCAAGCTGACAGACACACAGAGCAAAGAATCGGCATGCAAGCATCCATATTGTAAGGCATAACTCTTTGTAAAAAATGAAAAAGTGTACTACCTGCCAGAGAATATGGTGTACATTCTGCTTGTTTGTATGTGTACCTGTGTGCAGTGCCCTCAGCTGCCAGAAGAGGGTTGGGAGTCCCCTGGAACTGGAGTGAAAGAGAGTTGTAAGGCACCTGACTGGGTGCTGGTAACTGAACCCAGGTCCTTTGCAAGAGCAGCAAGTGCTCTTAATGACTGAGCCATCTTTCCAGCCCCCAGTGTTGTAAATTCTTGTTAGGATCATATAAATTAGAATAAACCACGGGGAAGTGAGAGGATACATTTATCATTATAAAATTAGCTGGCAATATCTAGGTGATAATAAAAATAAAGTCTTGGCATTTTATAAAATATAATTTCCATGTGATGTTCACAGCACCAGAGTATCTGGAATTTAAGTATTTGCTAGTTCTAAAAATAAATATTTTCTGGTAATGCTCTCAGGAGAAAAAATAGCTTATTAAAGGTAATAAGATTGTTCTTTCTTCACTTTTCCATTAACCTCAGACTCACATAATGTACAGTGCTACTGCACAACTGTAGCATCACTATATTTAGAATTCAATACTTATTGAATGAAGCTGGAATCCTGGCTTGAATACCAAAGACAGAAGAAAGTCACGTTTCTGAAAATGGACATTTATATTTAAATAAACGGATACATGATGAAAATAATCAAGCTTTTGAAAGGTCACATGACTGTGTACATTATCTTTATTTTGATCATCTGTAAATGGAATCAGAATCTCACGCTTACTGGAATATCATGAGGATTCATCATAATAAAGGGTTTGGAATTGTAGAGTCTTGCACTCATTCAGCATGTTGCACCATTTGTTGTAAAATCACTGTTCTTTTGTTTTGTTTTCAAGGCCAGAGGAAGAAAATACTAGTCAACTTTACTATATAATGGTGCATAAAAAAATTCAGCCCTTGTGATAACACTCAAGTACCTTTATTACAACCCTGAGCCAAAATCATTTTAATAGAAAATTTGCTTGTAGAACATTTATGTATTCAGAATATTTTACAACTAATTGAAATGTAGTGATAATACAGAAGAAGCAATATGAAATTCAAAAATATTGGTGGGCTCACATGCACTTTATTTACTTCAGCTTATGCAATTGCATTCAATCAGCCAAAATTACTCCTGTTCGGCCATGTCCAGCGCCTTCTGCTGTTTCATAAACAATGTAGTTAGAGTTCTTTCCTTTTTCCAGCCATTCAAACTGTTGCTACTCAAGTGGCTGGTACTTAGGTGAGAAATTCTGTAGGCATTATGAAGAATACGGAGTCAGAATTTTAGAATTTTCTCTTTCCTTCCTCTCTCTCTCTCTCTCTCTCTCTCTCTCTCTCTCTCTCTCTCTCTCTCTCTCATTTTGATTTTAATATAATCAGACCATTCACCCCTTCCTCTTCCTCCTCCAAAACCTCACAACCTCACTTATACCCTTTCTTATTCTCTTTGAATGCCATGGCTTCTTTTTTCATAAATTGTTGAAATTGCATATGTATCTATACATACATATATACATATATAGATATGTATATATGTGGAAATATTCCTAAATAAATACAACCTTTTCAATCTGAGAGTCAGATTTCTTTTTAAAAATCATGACCTCAAATTGTTTAGCATTTTGTTCTGTAAATAAAATTAAGATACATACTAAAATACAAATGGCTTGGGAATGATAATTAACACCATCTCCAGGAAGGAAAGGACCATGTAAATGACATAAGATCATGCCAGGCACACACTTCCTGAGATCATTGCTGACACCTGGAATCCACTCATATTATCTGGGATAATTTCTACTGCTTATTCCAGTACTTCAAATTCATGATACACCACTCGAATTTATCTGTTTTAAGATATCGTTTTGTTTTACCTCCTCTTCTTGCTTAAGGGCTTCATTAACTTCCCAGTTGTCAGTGCTTGACATCTTTGTAGTGGGTAAGCCTTTCCTCGTTCATACAGTCACTGACTTACGACATGCATGGAGTTGTACAGTATTGTTGTCTTCCTTCCTGGAACTCACTCCCCACCTCATGCAGACACTCTCTGCAACTACAGCCCTTCCCACAGGCATGCCTGCTGTTGTCCAGAGTTCCTTTCATCCCCAGGAATTCTGAGATCTATGAGGAGATGGCTTTGGTGCTGCCCACTGTGAGTTCTTTTTCACTGTGTGCCTTCAGTCCCATTTCTGAAAACCAGCACTCCCAACCACATTCAAATCTCCTTGTGTAATCTCAGGACTCTCAGTTTTTATATTCTCTGTGGCTCTATCACATTACAAATCATATTATAATTCTTTGAGAACAAACTTGGATTCCTTTTTTAGCTTATAAATCCCCAAGGAAAAGAACTATTTCTTTTCATTTGAGTTTCCTGAACCTTGTGGGGTAAAACAGTAAGAAATGTTTGTGTATAGGCGATAATGAATACATGAATGCTTGATCTTAATTTCACACTTAAATGATTTAACATTTCTTTGAGATTAATATGCTTGGAAGTGTTCCGACATGCATACTTAAAAAGTTCTCTAAAGAAATAATATATATTTAGTTGTACAGATATGACTTTTCTTTCTTTCTCTCAAAGTTTACACTTGGAGTTACCAAAGAAGCATATCTTACATTACTTCTACTGGGATTTAAATGGAACTTTGTGGAGAAGTTTTTGTGGGGTGGTCAGTGTGGTCTTTTTTTGTAGTGAAGCTTTTGAAGTAGAAAAATGCTCATTAATATGGATGAAAGAAACTCATACAGAGTCCCTGCATGAGGCTGGAGTGTATGCTGAGAATACTAGAGGAAAGTCGATAAGCACAGCCATCTTCTGTGTTATTAGCAGTGAGACATCATAGGATGGCTACTGGGTGGCAGAAGCAAAGATTTTTTAAAGGATCCTCAGGACCCTCTCAGTGTGGAAAAGATGCAGTACTGGCTTCCCGCATGCCCTCTGCAAGCTGAGAGAGTGCATTCAGCGCAGTGAAATAGGGAAGGCAGAAGTTGGGACAATTTTTTCAGTGCATATTTTATTTTGTTTTCTTTCTTTTCTCTATTTCCTTATACATTTTCAATTATATTATAACTGCATCACTTTCCTACTTCCCTTTCCTTTCTCCATCCCCTTCCAAGTCCCCTCCTGCTAACTCCTTCCATGTCACTCATCTCTTTCCAATGGCTAGCCTCTTTTTTATGATATATATGTATATATATATATATATATGATTCATCAAATAATATACTTATACAATATACATGATATATACATATATATGTGTGTTGTGTGTTATCCAATAAATATATATATATTTGTATTATTATATATATGTAAGTATAAGTATGTACAAATATATAAACATAAGTTGCTAAGTCCATTTTTATTGTTTGTATGTATATGGTTTCATGGCTGACTGCATTGTATTGGATAATCAGTTAGGGGGCTCATCCCCGGGAGAGGCAATTCTCCCTCTCAACAGTCCTCAGTTGTGCATAGGTCTTTGTCTAAGGCAGGAGTGGGATCCCGCAAGGTTTCCCCCGTTTGCGTTAGCATGTGTGTTGATGTTTTCCTTGTTCCAGTTTTGCTTATGCATGCATCTCTTTACAAGAGAGGCAGTCACACAGCAGACTCCATGGTCCTTTGGCTCTTTTGGTCTTTCAGCTCCTGTTTGTTGATGTTCCGTTAGTCATAGATGCAGGAGCTGTGATATAGACGTATCCATTGGGGCTGGGCCCCCGCACAATCTGTTGATGTGTATAGTGTCCAGTTGTGAATTTCTGTGATGGTCACCAGTTGCTGTAAAGAGAAGCTTCTTGAATGAGGGGTCATAGTTACACATATCTATGGGTGTAAGGAGAAAGATTTAGAATGTAGTTAGGAATTATGCTGACATAGAATAGTGACAGTAGTAGAATCTCTTCTAAGATCCACAGCCCCACTAACCCTTGGAAGTAGGAACTAGGACCAGGCATGATTTTCCTCCCATTGAGTGGCCACATGTTCTCTGCCGTCTGCTTTTGTAGCTCCAGATCTTCAGATCTGAGTATACAGTAATGAAGTAACCACCAGGAAAGCGTAAAGGGACTGTGCAGTGGGGAACTTGAGAGAGGATTAGCAGGATCTGGGTAATATGAAGGGAAAATGGAAGAATGGAGAGAAGGGTCCAACTGGGAAGAAGGGAGGAAGGTCAATAGAGGAAAAGAGGGATGCGGGGCAAATGACATGATACCTGATGAAGCTCCAAGTATATTTATGTATGTGCATATCAGAAAGAGTTATGTCACTTGAGCTGGCAATGACCCTCATCTGAACCATAGACTGACAAACACCCCAGGCACAAGAATCACCCTTTTAATGGTTGGTCAGAATAGTTGAAATGGTTCCCAAAACATTATAGACTGTTGCTGTTGACCTTGTTTACCTCCAGTGGTTGAAGGTAAGTTCCTATTGCTGAATACACCACACTCTTAGGACTGGGATTATTTAAGCTAAATCTAACTTGAAATCCTCTATCCTGCAGTCAAGCTTCCATGGTACCAGAAAATACTACCCAAGCTACCAAGAAAGGGAAGAAATTAATAGTCCTACCCAGCTGTGACACCTATGAACTACAGCAATAACCAATATGGCAAGGTATTTGTAAAGGTGCAGTAATTGGTACCTTAATATTGGTGGTAACAAAGGACTGCTCAATGCATATTATATTTAGATATAAGGAGCTCCATACTGGTATGATGAATAACCTCAATTCTCAACTTGATATAGCATCTAGATTCTTCTGGGGAAGAGAATCTCAATAGGTGATTGTCTAGGTCAGCATATGAACATGTCTTTCAGAATTATCTTGATTACCTTTTTGAGAAAGGAAGAGGCATCCATTGAGGGTGACACCATTCCCTAGGTAGAGGATCCTAAACTGGTCAAGAATGGAAGAAGGAGCTGAGTGTAAGCATTCATGGATACCTTCTCTACTCTTGACTATGGGTGTGACTAGGCTGCCCTCTTAATTTTATAATGATGAACTATAACCTGGAATCATGAGTTAAAGTAAATCCATTCTACCCTAAGTTGCTTTTGTCAGGGTACTTATCACAGTGACAGGAAAGGAAACGAAAGTAACTGGTAAGTAAAAATCAAGATTATCACAAAAGTCTCAGTACAGTGAAGATAATTCAGAAGTATCCATATTTGTATGGCTTTTTAGTTAGCCTACTTTACTAGTTTTAGTGTGTTTTGTGTGTGTGTGTGTGTGTGTGTGTGTGTGTGTGTGTGTGTGTGTGTAAATTTAATGCTAAAATTTACATTGGAGAAAATTTTATAAGTGCTATTGTATGTAACAAATAGAAATTTCCTAAGAAAACCATTTCTGAGGAAAGCAAATACATATGAATACAAACTTACAACAATTATCATCTATTGACTAATTAATCTTTGTTAGTCACTAGGCCAAGCAATTTCTGTGCATTTGATCTCTACCACAATATGTTGAAATATTGTTTCCATTTATAAGTGAGAATGCTGAGACTTAGAAACCATCAATAAGCCCTAGAAGTTGAAATTGTTTGTAAGTGGTTGTGGTGGGATCTTAAATGAGGCTGTCTAACATCCCAAATATGTGATGTGGGAGGCCATCATCAACTTTTGTCTGGTGAAGAGCCCTGGGCTCCTGAATAGCCCTTAAAAAATACAAAATACAGAAGGCAGTAGACAGTAGTTCCTGCTGATGCCATCTAAGCTGACATGATGGTTTTACTCGGTATCCTGGGGCTCAGAGAAGAATAGAAGACAGATGGCTGTAGAAATCAGCTGTGTCTGTTGGGGGCCATCCAGAGGTGCAGAGTCTAAGGTGGAATCCAAGAATCCAGCAGGCTAGGGCCCGCTCCCAGTCTCTCACAGCCCATCTCCTCTCTCTTTCATCATCATCCCTCTGGGCTCACTGGTCTAATATGCTATAGTCTTCAAAGCAGGACATTGAGTGCCAAGATTTCTTTTCCTCTCAAGGTTATTATGAGGATTGATGGGATTATGTTTGTTAAAGATTCCTGCACACATCAGAGAAAAGGCGCTGCCTGAATATCAAGCGCTGCTGTGTCTGAGGCAAACACCATTCTTTGCTCCTCTGTTGTCTGCCTCAGAGACCCTTGACAATAGACCTTCTACCACATCCCCAGCCAGGATGTCAGCTGTGAGAAGCACAGGATTCAAAGCTGAGGTCACAACTGCTTTCCATAGACATTTAAGCCTGAGTGTTGCTGTCACTTCTGAGGAGAACATTTCCTTTCAAATCTAACTTCGACTCTTATGACTGCGGTTTTTCAAATGGAAATTTCCTTTTTGAAAGACTCAAAGGCAAATATCATGACAAAAACCTTATTCCTGAGTTTGATACTTTTTGAAGTTTAAACGTTTGGTTAAGTTCCAGGATATATGTGTATGAGGAAAATAGCAGCATATTGTCTTCTCGAATTCAAAAGCAAGTATTTCATTTTCTACTTCATTTATGATTTTAGTGGTTGCATTATTAGGTTGAAGTTTGGATTTTTATAGGAAGTAGCTTTATGGACAGTTAAAATAGAATAGACAGTTTTACAGACTTGTGACGGAATAGTGCCTGGCTCTTCCCACTTCCCCAAATTCAGGCATATTGTACAATTTTTAAAATCTTTCTTCTTTGTCTTTAAAAGTGGAGTAACCTGATACCTTTGATAAAGCTGTTGTGAAGCATGTCGAAACTATGAAGTCCTTGACAGGTTTTAAGTGGTCTCAACTACTTAGCTTTATATATTTTTAAAATCCATAGAAAAAGCAAAGAGGTTGGTCAGTACCTTACTCTGGGCATTGGAAAGCTGACATTTGTCCCTGACCTAACAATCATCATGGTTTCATGACTTCCGAACATTTGTTTTTTCTGACAAGCTTAGAGCCTTGCTCAACTAAGTACCCTTAACCCTTCAGAAATACCTCTGTGCACGTATATTAATGCATATGTGTATAAGGGTATATATGCCCACACATTTGTATTTCTCATGACTATGCCTATCCTCTACCACATGCCATGCAGCTATTTCTGCAAGCCCTGTTGAATCCCATCTATTTGCTGTGTCTTCAGGTGGAATAAAGTCATTGGTTCTCAGTGTAGCTGTCTTTAAAATGAAGACAATGGAATAGGTGACCTCTCAATTTTAGGTTCTCAAACTTGGACTGCTGTGGGATGTTCTGTATGGCAAATGTGTTGCTGATTGGTCAATAAATAAAACACTGATTGGTCATTGGCCAGGCAGGAAGTATAGGCGGGACAAGGAGGAGAATAAAGCTGGGAAGTGGAAGGCTAAGTCAGAGACACTGCTAGCTGCCACGATGAGAAACAGCATGTGAAGATGCCGGTAAGCCACGAGCCATGTGGCAAAGTATAGATTAATGGAAATGGATTAATTTAAGCTGTAAGAACAGTTAGCAAGAAGCCTGCCATGGCCATACAGTTTGTAACCAATATAAGTCTCTGTGTTTACTTGGTTGGGTCTGAGCGGCTGTGGGACTGGAGGTGATAGAGATTTGTCCTGACTGTGGGCCAGGCAGGAAAACTCAAGCTACATTGGACCTTATTTTTTTATTTCTATCTTGACCTCTGTAGCATGATACAGTCTTATAATGCATATAACTTGACCAAAAAAGCCTTTCTTGCCCACGAAGTTGAACACCAACACACACTTTCAGTGCAGCATGAACTCAATCCCTGTGCAACCAGGGTTTCTCAATGGGCCGTTTGAATCTGTGCTCTCCATTCTGTCCATCATTAGCACTGTATCTAGCCATAGGATACCTCCCCCCCATGCTCAGTGTGGGCTAGTTCAAAACTAAGGCAGTCAGAGGAAGTCCACTGGAATCTCTTTCTGTTCACAACGTATTTTTGCAAAGCACAGTGTTTAATAATAAATGTGTTATTTTTGTTCATAATATTTTTCTTGGGGTATTTGTTAAAATTTAGGAATATAAATGTAAGTATCTAATTCTTTAATGTAAATCGTGGCCAATAACTCAATGAAAAAGTCATGTTGTATTAACCTTAATGTATTTGGTTCTCTTTTACTTTTTTTTAAATTATAATTAAATGAGTTTATGAATTACTGCTAGTAGGCCAACAACAGCCTTAAAGACAAATCAAGGGCTTGTCACACAGAAGAGACTAGAGAAGGGGTGTTTAAGGTGGGCAGCACAATTATCCCATTTGTGTGACTCTCTTTTTAGAAGACACCTATAAGCATTTGTCTTCTTCAGTGAAGGTGTATTTAATTATGATGATGAATTCCAATTAAAATTCAAGTAAAACTTTGGAACAGATTGATAACCTTTTACTCAAATGTTCTATAAAAAGAACTTTGAATGAAGAGTAACAACTTACTGATAATTGCATATCATTCATAACTTTCCAGAAACAGGCGTTCTATATAGAAAATTAATAAAAGGGAGTCTAGATAATGACAAGTTTGAGAAAGAGTTTCTATGGTTTTTCTCACAGCCAAGAAATCCAAGTCACAGCATATAATTTGTTTCAAACGATGTATTTGAACTGATGAAATATTTTAAGCTTTACCCTGCTTTGCCTTCCGTGATGAATCATCTCCTTATTGTTACAAAAGCTTATCTGGATAAATTTCATTAGTGCTAATCTCTCAGTTTAGAAAGAAAATCTGGTCAAGAGGCTGGGGAGATGGCTCAGTCAGTAAGGTAAATGGCATGCTACACAAGCGCAAAGTCCTGATTCCAAATCTCCACCGCTCAGCTCACACAAATCCTGGAGAGGCAACTAGCCTTTAATCCTATCAGTGAGCAAGCAGAGACATGAGGAGGCTCCCTGGGGCTTTCTGCCCAGCCAGGCTAGCTGAATCAAGTTTAGTGAGAGACCTGGTCTCAAAATATAACGTGGAGAGCAATAGATGTTTGACATGGATGCCTGGCCTACACACACACACACACACACACACACACGCACGCACGCACGCACGCACGCACGCACGCACGCACGCACACACATGCACGCACACACAGACAAGCACATATCCCACCAAAATCTTTTCCTGGCGAGTTTTTTTAAGTGGCTGTTCTCCCCGTTAAGCATGTCATGTTTCATCACTGGTGCTTGATTGTATTTATAAAAATGACTTCAGGAAATATATGATAAGCAATTTCTCAGTTAAAGGAGTGGGTGTATTTAATTACTGACCCGGGGCCTGTGCAATAAGACTTCAGAGGTGTTGAAAAAGTTTGCCAAAAGGACTATGTGATGATAGAAATAGAGGTGACTAGAGTAATGTTATAAGTTCCCCCTGAAATCAGTGACAGGAGCAATGTCCAAACCCCCACTCCCCATTGAAGCAGTGGCATGTTCTAAGTTCCTATTGAATGTAGTATAAATACATATCTTCCCACCTTCCCCTCAGATGAGACTTTGTTTTTTGCTTTTAATACAAGTGACTTCTGTGGTTCAGAAATACTGCTTGGTTTCCTTTTGATTATCTGATTTTACATGCGAGTGTCACACATTTGATGAGCTGTAACACTGACTCAGTTTTTAGCATGTGAAGGTCAGAGGACAACTTGTAACAGTCAGTTCTCTCTTTCTACCATGTCCTTTTCAGATGTCAAAATCAGGCCATCAATCTTAATGGCAGGTGCCTTTTCCTACTGAGCTATCTTGTCAGCTCCTCTTCTATAATTTAAAAATATATCTCAGCCCCGTTAACATTTTATGAAAATGTATGCATAGGAAAATGCAGTCTATCTTTCCCTGTTCTCAAAACTCATTTCCACTGCCCTAAGGCTGACAATCCCATTTTATAAGCAAGTATTATTACTTAGGCATGAATACAAGAAAAATGTTAAAGCCAATTTGAGTCATTACATGTGGTAACATACAATGTTATCTGTCAATAAAGAATGAGATGAGAAGTAAAAATTGCTATTTTCAAAAAGACAAATTGATAATCAATGGTTAACCTCTCTATGTGCATTTTTATCTTAGCAAATTTTTCCAATCTATCTTTCTAAAGGGTATTCATATTTTTATGAATTATTGAAATATATGATCCAAAAATGTATTATGGTTCAAGGTCATTATAAATAATTTCTAACTAAATAAATAAATAAATAAAAACACTAAAAATAAATACAAACACTAAAATAGCCTGGCGGTGGTGGTGCACACCTTTAATCCCAGCACTCAGGAGGCACAGCCAGGCAGATCTCTGTGAGTCTGAGGCTAGCCTTGTCTACAGAGTGTGATCCAGGACCAGCACCAAAACTACACAGAGATACCTTGTCTCGAAAAAATCAAAATAAATAAATACATAAATAAATTCTGGGTTTTTGTTGCTGTTTGATTTTTTTCCCATATGGAAATACCTCATACATCTTTAAGTATACATTTTGACCTTTTCATAAACAGATTTATGCTAAGATTTGTTTTGCTTTCCACAATGTTTTTTATTTATGGGTGGGAAGTGGCATGTCAGTGATGTTTTTCTTCCTCAAAATAGGAAGTGTGTATTTTTGTTAGCAGGTAGCCCTTTTGCTCACCCCTATAATTTCTTATTCTTTACTCTTTACTAAACAGCTAATATTAAACTAGTTAATGTAATTTATCCACAAAATCATGTCTGTGTTCAGAAGCATATTCTGTTGCTGTCTTCAGAAAGTTGATGTTATATTTAGAATATCTTCGATGAAGCACTGTATGGTTTGTAATTGTGATTTTAATATCTGAAACTACAGAAAATTTGCTGTCTTCAACAGATGAGAAAATTCTTATTCCAAACTTTTAAGTAGTGTCTATGATTGAGATTATTTCAAACTAGCTTAGATATGTTAAATGTTCTTACCATAAAGACATGAAAAAATGTTTGAGGTGATAAATGTGCTAATTTACCTGATTTCATCTATTCACAAAATATACATGTGTCACAACATTACAGTATGTTCCACAAATACATATACCAATTGCTTAAGAAAGTATAAGATTGTTTCAATGTTTAAATAGAAAAAATCTGAAACATACTGTTTTTCCCAAAAGATATGCATTTATAACCTAAAGTGTAGCCTTGAAAAATGTAACAAATAGATGAAAATTAATCAAATTGATGTCAGAACAAGACAGTCCATGATTACGAAGTTTTTTAATAATTGGAGTATTTTCTCTTGGTTGACATGGAGTTATTTTGTTTAACTACAAAATCTGATTTTTAATAGAGTAAACATCAATCAGGAGAGAAAAATGATACCTTTAAGTTGATATGGCTCATTTGCTAGTCAATATTCTTTATTTTTGAATGACACAGAAATATATCCATTTGTTTAACTCTGACTTAAATTTTCAGCATTTGATTTATTTATGACAGCGAGTCACAAAAATTCATCTAAATATCAACGGAGTTGCTGTTAGATTAGCAGGCATCTCGTAACTTTGATTTCTTTTTACGCATTATGTGTTAGAAAATAAGATTCCACATGTTTACATGTGTGTGAATTGTGTATCTTTCTCTTTGTGTGGATATATGTAAACAGACAAATAAATGAAATGCAGAGCTCTGTAAATTGGCACTGATGAAGTCCCGATGGCAAGGGAAATGAAGGCGCATTCATGCTGGTATATATCCAGGTAACATCTGGGGACTAATGAAGCTATTCACCCAGTGTTTACACTTCAATGTGAAAATGCAGCTGTAAGTGATTTATTGAACTACCTGAACACAGCAGGGCTCTCTCTCTCATACACACACACACACATTTTTGTGCTTTCATTCCATTATCTAGACTTTGTGCTTCTGGCTAGAAATCCATTAAGTTCTCAGGACTTTTCATCTTCACTCCAAGTGTTACTATCAAAATTTCAGTGTCTTGCTAAATGGAAAGTTCTGTCTTCTGCTTAGGCAGCCTTGGATTTTCCTTCCTTCCTCTGTTCTTCTCTCTCCAAGTTTCTTCTGCTTTGGGGGCTTAGAAGAGCAGAAGAGAAGTAGCAGAAAAGAATAGCCCTGTGGTGGTCTTGGTGCCTTCTGGGATCTGGGTATTCCAGTGGATTTTCTTTCTTCTATGAGATTTTGTTGTTATCTGTGAAGAACAGTGTGCTGTGGTGCTTCCCACCCTCTGACATATGAAAGTGCATCCAGTGAACACCATACAATGTACACCCTGGTAGTACTGGTTTCCCAACAGTATCTTTCTGTCTCTGTCATTCATGTGCATGTAGTCACATTTAGGAAAGCAAAATTGACCATTCCTCAAGGGTCCCCATCCAGTCTCTTTCCTCCAACCACATTTTTTTGCTCTCTTGCCACGCAGGATTTTGCACAACTCTGGAGGATTTAAATATTTATAGGTGTGAGACAATACCCATCTGCACATTCTTTAAACTCTGGGGGACTTGTAAATCACTGAATTACTCTCCCCTTTCTTTTTTGAGTTGTTATAGCCAACATACATAGATGTTAGTGTACACCATTCATTTGCTCAGCACACATAGTTCTAAGTCGTTTCTGTTTAAGTGTTATGCTCATTAGTGTGATAGCACCAATGGAGAGAAGGAAGAGAATACTTAATAAGAAAGTACTTCCTCTTCTCAGAAGCACTTAACATCTTTGAGGTGGACTTCCACTTATTTGCTTGTGGAACAAGTGAGCAGATATGCTATTTATAGCATTCTGTTGGTATAGTCTGCTCAATGCTAATGACACATGGGTTCTTCCTATCCTTTCAGATCTGCTTAACTTTTTTTTTTCTTTATAAGTGGAGATGTTCTGTTTATGAAGCATTTGTAATTTCTGTTTACCAGAACTGTGTCTGGAGTAGTGCAGCATGCTTCAGATTGGCTGTTTCTGAACTTAAAAGAATCTTGCTCTTCTTATGTTTAATTATGTAAGGTTTTGCTTTTCTCCTGTCAGACCATGATTCAGTGCTTTTAAGTGTGTAATTATCCCAATGTCTTCTCTTTGAAATAAAGAATAATATCTATTTTTGTCTCAAAACAGCATCTTGTTTTTAGTCGTGCCTTTGAAATACTAAGTATAAACAAATGAATTTGAGTTCCTACTTAGTAACAAGAATTACTCTTAAAGTAAGGGAGAAACTGGACAGAATTTTAAGTATCTATTGTGTTATCTGCAAAATAGCTATGAATAGCTTAAATGTTGGTTATCAGGATCAGGCCAAAGAAGATATCATTAGGTCTAAATACAATTGTGTAAAGTAAGAACATGGGCATAAATTGCTGGGGAAGAAAAACACGATCACAAACAAAACAATGATTCTTAAATTTCCATGTTCTTCATCTGTAGAATTACAGAAGATGATTTAATTCAAAAGTTCATGAGATTATTATATGATAAAATAGTTTCTGATACAGTATCCATGATAAATGCCCATCCTCTCTAATAAGAAGTATTTAGATATGGGACAATAGCATTAAAAAAATTCCAAAAGAATTTTTGTGGTAAAGAGTATATTATGGGAATTTTCATAAAAATTCCATTTTTAGCAGCCAATTTGTTAGGTTAGCTGAGACATCTAGACCTCATGCATCACAAGGTTAACTAGCCTTGAGTTTAAAATGAGGTCACATTATGGTGAAAGTTTCCATTTTCCTAACTTCTTCCCATCTCAAACTGTAGAAAAGGCAGTTGGTATTCTCTAGACAGGAATCTGAAGCAGTTGTTATCCTAAATAGTCCCAGTCAGTACTGGTTCTGGACCATCAGTTTCATACTCTACTCCATCTGCATTGACAAACATCTGTCCCTGAGCCACATGAAGACCCACCGTGTTCCCTCTGGCCACTCTGTATCTGTACTCAGACCCTCAAAACACTGAAACCACACCTGATTCTTCTGAGTGATCCTAGAGAGGGCTTATCTTCCACCATGCCTTGTTGTGTCACACCACAAAAGCAATATTTTGGGAGATAAATCCAAGTTATAAATGCTAAATGCATAAAGTGTTGGCAGGCCTGTCCTATTAGTGAGCCATAGCTGAAGAAATTCACCAAGCCCCACTTTTGATTTAACAGACACTTGACCTGAGGCCTCTACTCTAGTGATGTCTGATATTCCACCTGATATGAAATTTCTAGAAAGACAGACTCAAAGAAACCACTCCTCTGTTATTCATAAAATCAGTGTTCTGATTCCTTGAAGGACTTGAAATGTAGATATTTTCCTTTGTAGTTTCTGGTTAGGGAGTCTAAGATGTGTTCAAAACAACATGTACTATTGCGGTTACCCTTCTTTTCCTCCAAGAATTTGAAGGTAAGACATTTTTGCTAAAAACACCACATTCTTTAGGACTAGGGATAGAGATGGAATTGACCTGGAACCCTCATCCCAAGACGTCTGTCTCTCATAGTATCAGAATAGTCTGCAAGCTGCGAGGGTAGAAAAACAATCAATAGTCCTACCCAAGTGTAAAGCCTAGGAACTGCATCAATGACCATACCAACAATATATCACCAATGCTGTGATAGTAGCACTATTATTTTGAGGGTAACCAACAACTGTCTAATGTAACTTAATGCCCACTCAATAGGAAGGGATTCATACCTCATACCATAAACCTAGCCACTGTCCAATACTGGTGAGGTCATGGATCCTAGAAGATAATGTACTATTGCAACTTTTCTAAACCAGTATAATTCCTAACTACATTAAAAAAAAAAAACCTATCCATCTATGCACAGATACATGTAGCTCTCACTTCTCATTTATGAAAGAGTGTGGTGATATATTATGTCCCCCAAAATGTTGTGCACCCTAATAAAGCTTATCTGAGGATCAGAGGGAAAAGACAGCCACTATATTAGACACAGAAGTCAGGCAGGGTAGCACACACCATTAATCCTGGCATTTGGGAGGCAGGGATCCAGCCAGATCTCTGTGAGTTCAAGGCCACACTGGGGAACAGAGACAGGCATGGTGACACATGCCTTTAATCCCAGCACTAATCATAGAGGTCTGGAGGTCTGTACAGACAGACAGGAAGTGATGCAACTGGGCAGAGAGAGGAAGTGAGATGCGGAACAGAAAGGCATATAGGCATGGGTATACAGGAAGTAGATTTCTTTGGGGGAGGATCTCCAAAGTGGTAAGAATGTTGCTGGCTTCTTTCTGCATTTCTGATCTCTCAGTTTTTACCCCAATATCTGGCTCTGGGCTTTATTAATAAGGCCATTTAGCAATTCATCTTACAAAAGAGCTTCTTTGTGTAGCAGATGGAGACCATTATAGTAATATATAATTGGCCCAAATACAGAGAACAACTGACCATGGAGTGTCCAACCCTGTGGTGATATTTTATTTGTACTCTAACAAATAAAACTTATCTGGGGATCAGAGGACAGAGACAGCCACTAGATTAGATAAAGAGACCAGGCAGTGGTGGCACACATGCCTTTAATCCTAGCACTTGAACTTTGTGAGTTCAAGGCCACACTGGAAACAGAGCCAGGTAGTGGCACACACCTTTAATCCCAGGACTTGAGATCTCATGTCTTTGCTTGGGAAGGACACACACCTTTAATCCCAGGAAGTGATGGCAGGAAACAGAAAAGTATATAAGTCATGAGGACCAGGAACTAGAAGTTTTTCAGCAGTTCAGCTGAGATCTCTTCTGGGTGAGGACTCAGAGGCTTTCAGTCTGAGGAAATAAGATCAGCTGAGAAGCTGATGAGGTGAGGTTGGCTGTGGCTTGTTCTGTTTCTCTTATCTTCAGCTTTCACCCCAATACCTGGCTCCTTTTTTTTTAAATTAATAATTGCATTTAGCAATTTGTCTTACATAAACCCAGTTGATAATTCCATGGAACCCTTTCAAATAAGTCTCAGACAACATCACAGAAGAGAGGGTTGAAAGACTGTAAGAGCCAGAGGACCAGGATGTCTGCCTCCAGATACTGATTTCTATGTATGTGACAGGTGTCTGCACCCATGAAATCTCAACCACATGGTTGCCTAAAGAAGACACGCAAAATGATAGCATTCTAACATGAATGTGTGTAATCTCACAAGGTCCCATCCCTTGGTGAAGAGCTACAGGCAATTAATGGCTATCAAGAGAAGAGAGGAAGAATCAGTCTTCTTCAGTGACCAGCCTCTTGAGAGGCTATCTGTCCCAAGATATCAATCCTGATCAGAAATATATAAAAAACACCAAATAGACTCACCAGGTTGTGTAAGTGTAATGATAATAAATAAGATATCAGTAATTTGAAGAGTAGGAGACATAGGAAGAGTAAGGGGGAAGGTAAAAATGATATACAGTACTCATGTATGAAATTCTCAAAATTAAAAAAAAAATAACCTCAGATATTTCTGGCCATTTGGCACTTTAAATAGATTCTTATTTAATATATATACATATATATATATATATATATATATATAATTTGGTTGACTTTGAGGATTTTCTTTCTTCTGAGATTTTAAAATGTATTTGTTATTTTATTTACCTTTTGAGAATTTCATACATGAGTACGATATTTACTTAATGTTTCACTCATCATCTTTCTTCCAGTTCCTCCCACGTGTCTGTTTAACTCCTCAAATTTATGGTCTTTTATTCCTTAATTATAATTGTTGTATGCATATATCCACAGATGTTGAAATCCTTTTGCACTTCTCCTGTGTGTTTAGTCATGGCCTCTCGGGACTGGCTAACCCATAGAGGGTGCTGGTCCCTGAAGAAGACCAGTTGTCCCTTTCTCAGCAACCATTAATTACCTGTTGCATTTCTTCTAGGAGTGGAGCCTTGTGAGATTTTTTTTCCTCTCATGCACATTGGCATGTAAATTGGTGTCATTTTTAAGGTCATGTTGAGGCAACCATATTGATGAGATTTCCTGTCATATGGGTGTACTTTCCTTGTCATGTGTAGAAGACATATCTTGCAGAAAATGTCCCATCCTGGTCTTCTTGCTCTTACAGTATTTCCAAACCCCTCTTCCTCAATGTTCCCTGAGCCTTAGGTATAGGTGTTGTGTTATAGATGTATCAACTGGGGCTGAGCATCCCATAGTTAGTTGTTTTCTGTGTTTTGACTTGTTGTGCTTTCTTTAATGGTCTCCATCTATAGTAAAAAGAAGCTTCTTTTGTGAGAGTAGAGATAAATATGAGTATAAGGATATATATTTAGAGTGCGGTTAAAATTATATTGGTGTGGTAAAGTGGTGGTAGCAGAGTCTCTTCTTGTGTGCATGACCTCACCAGTCATGGATAGTTGGCTAAGTTTACAGTAATAGGCATGAATACTCTTCCATTACGGAAGGCTTCAGTTCAATTAGACTACTGATGGTTACCTCCAGGATATAAATGTCATACTAGCCATTGTTACTCAGAGGCATTACAACTAGATAGGGATATTAATTGCTTTTCCCCTTGGCAGCTTGCATCGCTCCTTCCTGTATTTTGAGAGCTAGTCCTCGGGGAGGAGGCTTCCAAATTGGGTCCAGCTCTACTTCTCTAAGTTCTGGGTCCAAAGTGTGTGATGTCTTCTGCAATAAGATCTTACCTTCAATTTCTTGGAGGCAACCAAAGGCAACAACAACAGCTTATATTGTTTTGAGGGTCTTTTGGATTCCCCAACCAACAACTTAAAATGAGATTTTTCTATATCTGACACTGAGGTTTTTAAATAACACTGAGTATGGTTGAAGAATACACACAGAATACAAACAGAGTCCTATAATTTTATGTTTCATTAAGATTATACATATGTGAGTATATATGGATACATAGTTTAAATGAGGTTGTCCTATTTAGGGTGACAGTGATCTCCAAGTTTTACAGACTAGGATTTACTTGTTACTGATATCTGAAATGCCTAAAACAAATAAATAAACAAACATAAACAATATTGATGGAGACACAAAGAAGCTTTGTGAAAACTTTCAAAGTCAATTAAGAGTTAGACACAAAGAAAAATGTAGACATATCAGAAGTTTGTGAGGCAAAGAACTGTTTAGTCTTTATGACTATTCTGATCATGCTGTGCTCTTTGAAGTGATGGCTATTTTTATTCATGATTATAAATATTAAAACTATGATTTCTATTTTACCAGATTTTTATTACAAGCTAAGAAAATATGCATAAATATTATAACAATTGCTATGGTGATTGTTGCATATTTACTTATCTTAGGCTCTTCCTGGCTTCCTACTTTTAAAATTCCTGACTTACAATAACTTTGATTGTTGTATATTATGTTGACCTAGAAAGGAACTCATGAGAGATATAGTAATTTATACAGAGTCACCCAGTAGTTGGCTCAACAGGACAGTAAAACCTATCCTTGGGTAACACCTGCTCTGGTTGGTTACTCTTTCCAGAAAGAACATCTTCTCAAAGAGGAAGTTCATATTCACCTCATGTGTTTTTGAAACCCTGGCATTAACTCTAGGAGTGCACCCTTGGGAATGACTATTTGACGCAGGAAAATTTCAGATACCATTTGACCATTGAAAATCATTTTAATTTTTTAACTACCTATTTTCCTACACATCTTTTATTTTCTTCTTTTAATGTTCTGATAACCATTGTCTTCCATTCCACATAGGATTATCACTGCTAATATAATATCACTGCTAACAATAAAAATTGGCATATTGAGTACAAAAATTCAGTAGCCCTCTGTATGAGCCCTTTGTTCTTCACACCCACCACGGTCCTGGTATGGATGCATAGTGGCAGCCCTTCTATTGGTCTTTGGGAGATTTCCATTGCATTTGTCTGAGGGATAATTGGTCACTTGTACCACATAGGAGGGTGTGAGAGGAGGCATGTATTTCCTTTAGTTATTAAATATGTGACACTAGACTATCGACCACTTAAGAAATTCTAAATGCAAACCCTCCAAGAAAGGAACACTACAAAGAAAAATATGTACTGTCTAATTGAAAGACAATTTAGCTAAGAGAATTTTTAAAAGCCAGGTCTGAAGAATAATAAAGTTAAAAATAGTATGCACTTATAGCTCTGCTGACTGTTGCCACTATAATGACTTTGAGATACATGGTTACTGTAACACGACTAAAATATTCTGTGTTCATTTCTAAGTGCCATTCTGCGATAAATAAAACTTGGAGTCCTTGGAAAATGGTTTGATTCTAGACTTTTTGTCATCTTGTAATGTAAAATGAGGGGTGGGAAGCATGAGGACAACAGTGATGCAGAGTAAGTGTGTTCTGCATATGCCCTGCTTTAGAACACAGTTCATGTAGATGCGTGGAGTACCTGCTTGTGTCCCTCTGTGACTTGGCTTGAGTGGACCACCACAGCTGGAGACCAACTTCAGAGCCCTCTGTCTGCTTCCACATCCATGAGAATTGTCATACTTGTGCTTTCGGTGGTAAAGCCACAAGCCAGGCACAAAGCTACGAAGGATTAGAGTTTTACTGAGTGTGCAATGCTCTCTGTGACCTTGGACAAATGAGCAGACTTTTCTGAAATGAAGTTTTCAGGAAAAGAGAGGGATAAATAATGATGTTTACCCCAGAGTGCTTAAGGCAGAACTAAATGAGATGATTTCATATATTAGTCAGCAGAGCATCTGGTACATGCTGTCACCTGGTGGTCCTGTTAGGACTCAGAAGGCCTGGAAAAGGCAACTGCTAGCTGAAGCTTCAGATTCCTAACTCTACCTTATCAGGAAATAAGAGCATCAAAGTCATACTGGATTTTTCAGCAGAAGAATGCATCAATCGTTAACAACATTCTTGAAGTGTAAAATCAAAATTCAAATTAGAAAGCATTTGTTAACCATATTTTAAATCTGAGTAAGAGGGAATAGTGACTAACGAACATTTGATGTTAATTCTTAACTGTAATTTTGACTGTAAGAAATGCCTTCATGATATTGTGTGGGCATGTCTGGCAACACCTGGGCAGGTTTGAAGCCATTGTCTACTAGACATGAAGATAAGAGTGGGACAAAGCAACGTTTAATTGATAGAACATATTGGCAAATTAACACATTTATTTTCCTCACGCAGCTGTATACACCTAAAATAAACCATAATTCTGCCTCCTACAAACTAGTTTGAAGATTAACAAATAATGTTTCTTTGACAGTTGGTAAAAATGGACTAATTATGTTGGATTTGTTTTTTCTATCTGGCATTTACAGTGCTCCTTTCCAAACAGATCTTAGAGAGACCATGTGGGAGGGAGTGCTTTCTCCTTCTCCACATCACCTTGACTGCTGGCAGCAATGCAGAGGCAAGGAGATGTGTTGACTGCTAGTGATATTTTCTTTTTCTGAGGCTGAGGCACATCTTAACATAGATGTCGTGGCTGTGTGAAGTCTTACAGAATTTTCAAAAATTCTTTGGTTTTAAATGGAAGTAGTCAGAATTCCCCTTGTCTTTGCGAGTGCAGTAATGCATTTGTTCATACACAAATGTGTGAAAATGGTTCTATTTTGTACGCAATTTACCCTCTTTCTATAAAAGTCTTTACTTACAAAGGTGATATTAAGAATTCCACTTTTTCATTTGTTTTATACCTGTGTGAAGAGGCATCAACTCCAATGATTAAATTTTTTTAGCCCAGGATTGAGGCAAAAGTAAGATATGATATATTTCTAAAGACAATTATTGACAAAGACCCTTAAATGAAAATCATGAAGTAAGCTATAATACAGTCCCTCAAAGTAGACATTGCCAAGCCTCAGAGTTGGCTGATGATTACTGCAGAATTTCCAGCAAGCTGGTTCAAAATCAGGCTATCGTTAATTGAGGCAGCCCCTTGTAATGAATGTGGCCCACCCATAATGGACTCTGGGCATGTTTGAATTGTGATTACTACAAGAGATAAAGTTCCACACAAAGATTTTAAAAATTGCACACTGTATTTGAAAGATATCATAGACTGATGATGGAAGTTCTTATGAGCTTCCCAAATCATGGGACTACAGGACTGAGAAGAAAAGTGTTTCTGTGTATACCCCTTCCATTTGAGTATCTAGACTTCTATTATGTTTGTATGTTGAAGTAACAACTAATTATGGGAAACATTGCTTTGTTGTATTTAAATGGTGTGGTGTTTTTTTTTTAAAGATGCTAGCTATACATTTATAAGAATTGTACTCCATAACTACTATGAGAGACATCCTTACATATTCTTAACTCTCTGTGTTGACTTATTAGTGACAAATTGAATTGAGAATCTAGCAATAGAAATTCCAAGGAAGGACGTCAATGTTCCTACAGCAAGACAGTGCTATGGCTATTAAGTTTCACTACTACAAGCCATGTAGCTATGTCATGAATAATCATCTGTTGATACATTGATTAATTACTTATCTTTATTTTCACTATTAACATTAAACTCTATTGTACTTAAACAAAATTTAAATGCTCATGATTTATTCAACATGTTAATTTGAAATCCTTACTGAGATTGACCATTTACAAAGATACTCCTCACTTTTGGTACTACTCTCCTCCTACAAAAACCAAAACAAATACAAAAACAAAACACTAAAACCAACTCCCAACTACTGAGCAGTAATTTCATCTGACTAAGTAGCAGCCAGTCCTGCTGTGATGTGGTCCAGAGAATGAGCACAATGAAGATAACTTTCCTTCAGAAAGGCTTAATTAAAGTTTCATGTATATTCAAGCATATGTCCAATATTTCATCAGATAGGTATGATCATGTGACTAATAGAGTGTAAAAATATAATGACCACCCATAGTCCTTGAAACAAAACCCAAAGTTGGAATGTGATTTAGCTGACATTGAAGCTCTTCAATATTGGCTGAGTTGTGGAGAATGTAGGAATGTGTGCAAGAATTCTAGCACCTGCTTTTTTAAATCAGTATTCTGCTGCCTTGTCTATTCACCTTTTCCCCATACATTTTTCTTAGCAGCTTGTTCTTTGAGAAAAGGTTATGAGTCTAGCAGAGTATCCTACTTGAGAATAAAAATGTTTACTTGGTAACTCAAAGGGCAAAAGAAGAACCAGTTATTTGCCTGAAAACAACATCAATGGAATCACATGCCCTGTTAAAAAAAATAGGACTGCTTTACAGCCTTGTGCCTAGAGGTGTTGCTGTGTGGGATACAACTATAGATTCAGCCAGATGGAACATATGGCAAAGACTAATTAAAATGTTCCAACTGGGAACAAGCCATGCACTTTCGGAGCCATTTCTAGAATGTTGAAAATTTCTAGCAACACTATATTCTGTGGTCGTGTTAACCCTCTGGCCAGATTTCCTAGCTGTATGAAAAACCTACTTATGTATAAGATCGGTTGCACGCATCCAGAACTGAAAGGACCTGTGAAAATCTAGAATTAACATGTCTTGAGTTTGTATTAGAGTTACTCTAGATAAGCTTTTTTCCTGAGGCATTGTACCACATTGGGAACAGAAAGTAAGATAAATGTGTGGCTGCTATGTGTGACTTACAAGGTTTGCCTAAATGTTATCTTTGTGAGCATCCGTTTCATTTTATTGTAACTATCTTCTTTTTACACTTTGGCTTATTTGAGTTTCAACATTTTTATGAGTGTACTATAGATCTAAAATTTAGGTAGCATTTTCTATATCAGATATTTTATAGAAGAATGTAGGCATAAAAACCAGATATATGCATGTGGACGATGTATGAAATAATTTTCATTGAAAGTGGATAATTTTTTTAGTGAATTAATTTAAAAGTAAAAAAGAATCATTTTACCACTGAAAACATTATGCACAATTTCACCTGAGGCACAGGCATTTGAAACATAGTCAAGCCATGCCTTTTCTATATGCATTTTCTCTGCATATGAAACCCTACCCTAACCTGACTAGCCTTCACTTTCATAATGCCTCCAGGACTATTGCCTGATTTCATGGAGATAGACTGTTTGCTCTGTAATGATTCCTTAATAATGTGTTGCCTCATACTGTTCTACATCTTTAACATGGCTTATAATTTAAAAACAAGTGCTTATTATAGACCCAGAATAAATATGTATCAATGGACTTTGAACTTAAAGAATATTTCTTTTACATATACCTAAATGCATTTGTTGCTTGGTTGCTAAGTTTTAAAAAACCATTTTCATTATTTTAGTTTTTGGGAGATTTTCTTGTAACTTTAATTTTGTTTCAAGTTTTGGTAATTCATCAGTAGCCTATGAAACTCAATGGAAGTATATATAGCCTGATTATTCACATTGATTAAAAAATGTTTTTACAATGTTTGCCAGAGGATTAAAACTGAAGTGTTGATTAAACACATATTTCAATACTTTGAAGCTGAAATATTTTCTTAAGGGAATTCTTTTTTATTTCAAATAGCTTTCACAAATGCATGCACAAATTCAGGAATGAATTAACACTCCTGACCAAATTAATTGATGTGTTTTTAGATATCCCATTCAATCACAGTAGTGCACTTCAGTAGCACAGTGTAATGTAACTCAGAAAGAAAAACTGGAAGGTTGAGGGCTGGTAGAGATATGACCCATTTTAGAAGAGGTTTATTACCATAAGTCAATGACTCCTGTTCTCATAGGGTAGGATGTAGAGCAACTAAAGAGAAGGGAAGATTTTATGTGTGACTTAGGATTTCTATTTTTGCAATGAAATACCATGATCAAAAGAAACATGGGGAGGAAAGGGTTTATTGGCTTACACTTCCACACTGTTCATTATCAGAGGAAGCCAGGACAGGAATTCAAACAGGGCAGGAATCTGGAGGCAGGAGCTGATTCAGAGGCCATGGAGGAATGCTGTGTACTGGCTTGCTTCCCCTGGCTTGCTCACCCTGCTTTCTTATAGAACCCAGGACCCCCAGCCCAGGGGTGGCATCATTCAAAATAGGTTAGACTGTCCTCCATCAATCATTAATTAGGAAAATGCCCACAGGCTTGCCTACAACCTGATCGTGTGAAGACATTTTCTTAACTGAGGTTCCCTCCTCTCAGATGACTACGGCTTATGTCAGGTTGACATAAAAATATCCAGCACAATGTGGAAGAGCAAAATCGTAAGGGGAATCATTTTGTAAAGTGTCGTTGAGGACACTAATGTTAAGACAGGTGGGGTAATGTCAGGCCATCAGAGCCTCAACTGGTAGACAGAGGGGCTTGTGTGAGATTCCTCAGGTCAAGGAACATATTCTTGCTGCTTGAAGAGTGTGGTCTGAGTATTTTGGAGGTGTCTAATGTGACATCAGTGTGGCAGTAAAGTATAAATATCAGAGTAAGGAATACGAGGTGTGAGTCACTTCTGAAAGATAGCCCTGAGTGTACATCCCCTCCCTGTCCCTGTGCCCTGCTCTCCTCTTCAAAATAATATAAATATGTAGGTATTAGAGCTCTGAGGTACTGCTTTATTTGAAATAGCAATTGTTTAGACTAATATTTTACTCTCACTTGGAGGGTGCAAATTTGGGATGGAAGTGACTACTGAGTGAGGAGCGCTGGCTACTAGCCTAATGCCTTGCACTGGCATTTGTACTTGCTAGCAATTCTCCAAGTCACTTGAGGCCAACTATATGCAGAGATGACAGACAGACTTCTTATTTGTCTCTGAAAGGCCTGCATAAAATAGCACATTCCTGGAATAAAGTGCCATGGAGTTTAGCATAACTTCTAATCTCATGTGCTTCTATTCCGAAAATAGTTTGTAGCTATGCTGTCATATCATGCAAATTTCTGTGTAACAGCTACTAACTGGGTATTGAGTTATATTTACATTTAAAGCAATTGGACTCTGGTTATAATTCTGGTAGAGTTCACTAAAGTAACTTCAATCTCTTGTTTTAAGTTTTGTTAGCACCATTGTGATAATCATTGAATCGTAGCCAAAATATCCCATGTAAAGATCAAACATAAAACTAGTCTTGGCCACATGTAAATTATTAAATTATTAATTCAGGCACTCTGTTAATAAAGTGTCAGTAATTGCCCACATATATTTAACTGTAGGGTGAGTTTGTCCTGATAATGAGCATGTTGGGATTATTTTTTCCAGATAAACATTTAAACAAACTTTATGTCAGTATTTTCATTGTGAAACTTGTATGTAACTGAGACTCTTCTTTCTCATCTCAAAGCAAACAAGTCTAGTGGTGTTAGCTCTGAGAGTCTTCAGGATGAGTGTCCATCTTCTGTTAGCAAAGAGCTCTTGATGATGCTGTTGTATGGCTCCATGGGATACATGCCGTCAGTTGAGTATTGTGGGATAATTTTGCATCGCACTTAGTTCCGCAATATCTTAACTAGGTGGACAGCAGCCAATTCACATAAAAGTAGTTCGTGAATATCATTTTCATTCATGTATATTCATTAGAGGTGGTACTTGGTCATATATCATTTTACAAGTATAATCCGTACAATGAACATGTTCTCTCACTCTACCCTACCCTTCCTCAGTCCTTCTTCATTCTCACACCCCTTGTTCTACTAGCCACGTTCTTTTCTACTTTCAACTCATATATACATACACATGAAGCTAGAGTTTTCCTGCCTGGCCCACAGTCAGGACAAATCTCTCTCACCTGCCAGTCCCACAGCCACTCAGACCCGACCAAGTAAACACAGAGACTTATATTGGTTACAAACTGTATGGCCGTGGCAGGCTTCTTGCTAACTGTTCTTACAGCTTAAATTAATCCATTTCCATTAATCTATACCTTGCCACATGGCTCGTGGCTTACCGGCATCTTCACATGCTGTTTCTCATCGTGGCGGCTAGCAGTGTCTCTGACTCAGCCTTCCACTTCCCAGCTTTATTCTCCTCCTTGTCCCGCCTATACTTCCTGCCTGGCCATTGGCCAATCAGTGATTTATTTTTTGACCAATCAGTAACACACTTGACATACAGACCATCCCACAGCATACACAAATTTATATCTTTATATAAAATCATGAAATGACTGATGTCTCTTTTTATGTCTGAAAACAATTTCAGTGTGCGTGGGGAAGGGGGGGCTTGCATATGTTCCTTATGCATTCTTCTGTTGTTGGATACCATATGGCTATTGTGAGTAGTGCTTCAATAACCGTTGATGAGCAAATATCTCTGTGCTATGCTAATGCAGAATCCTTTGGGTATATACTCTGGAATATAGCTCAGTCATGCAGTAGCTCTGTTTTTATATTTTAAGGAATCTCAAAACTGATTTCCATAGTGGCTAGACTAGATTAGATTATGTCCTTGCCTGCAGTGTAGAAGAGTTCTCTTCAGTCTACATTTATTCCTTATTTTCTTATTGACTGAGATTCTCACTGAGTGAGATGTCTGTGCAGTTTTGATTTCCATTTGTCTAATGGCTATTTTTTTCATGTTTACTGACTCTTTCTACTTTGTCTTTGAGAATGGTCTTTGTGTTTCATTCGCCCGTCTATTCATTGTGTTGATTTCTTCTTATGTAGTTATTAGAATCCTGTGAATCATTAAGTATTCATCCTCTATCAGACATACAACTAACAGAGATTGTCTACTAATCCTCTATCAGACATATAACTAACAGAGATTGTCTACTGTTCTGTAGGTTGCCTGTCTTGTCACTTGATTGTGCAGCAGCTTTTACTTTTCATAAGATACCATCTGTCAGTTGTTGGTGTTCCTGAATGACTGGAGTCCTAATGAGGCAAATGATCAGTCTTATCAGTGAAACATTTTGTGGCTTTGGCATCTCATCTACTCCAGCAAAGGAGAATAATCCACACCATTTCAGCATGGCTTTGTTGCTGTACTTGTTCAGTTCATGAAGCAGTTATGTTGGTGAGAATTTATGAGTGTATCTCCTCACATTAATAGGAGACACAATCTCACAGAAAACTCTGTGATGCTCTGGCTTTTACAGTCTTTCTGACTTCCTTGGAGTTTCTTGAGCCTTAGTGTTACTGGATGTATCCTTTGGGACTGGGTCCCACAAGTGTGCATTTCAGTTGGCTATAATATTAGGTCTTGGTCTCCATTTATTGTAAAGAGAAATTTCCTTCAGGGAGGGGGTGTGAAGACCACAACTGTTGGTGGATATAAGGACAAATTTTTAAAATGTAATTAGGGATTATGCTCTTAGTAAAGTGGGGGTGGTTGTAGGTTCTCCTCTAAGATCCAAGACTTCTCTAGCCCTGGGTAGATGGCTAGGCCTTCAGTACCATTAGAGAGTTGTTGGTTACCACCAAGGTATGCCTGCCACTACTGCATCCTTTGGGTTATCATGCTGGTTTTTGGTTGTTGCTGAGGATCACAGGACTGTTGGTTGATTCCCTCCTTTGAAAAATGGCATGGTTCCTTCTGGTACCATGAAATCTAGTCTGTTGGGAGGAAGCTTTTGGATCAGTTCCAGCACAAGGGACTCTGGGATCTGCATCTAAAATGTATGATATCTTCAGGAATAAGGACTTAACTTTCACCTTCTGGGGGCAACCAAGGGCAACAGCAATAGCCTGTAATGTTTTGGGATTCTCTTAGACAGTTCTGACCAATAACTCAAAAAGGACTTTTCATTCTCGGTGTTGGAGTTTATGTTATATGATCTTTGGTTTTTAGAGGGAGCATTATCAGCACAGATGTGAAAATTTCACTCCCCCCTCACTCTGTGTTATAGGGTTTTTATGTATATCATAATAGTATGATTCCTTATGACATTTTCAGACATTTTTACTGTTATTTTGCCATCCTCTTCTTAATATATATTTATCTCTCCATTTTCTAATTAGAGCACCCCTATTTTTCCCATTTCCTCAGTAATATCACTTATACCCTGCTATTCTTTCTCTATTGCTTTCCTCTATTGCTTTCTCTATTGCTCCCTCACTCCCACACTCTGCCAGTGGTTCCTTTTACTTTCCTGGTTTCTGAGGTTATTCTGGGATATGTACTCACATCTGAGGACTTGGAGCTAGAAGACTCCAGTGGGATCATGTGACATTTGTCTTTCTGGGTTTGGGTTACGATATTCAATTTGGTCTTTTCTAGTTCCATCCATTTACCTGACAAGTTGATGACTTCATTTTTCCTTATAGCTTAATAGTATTCCAAAGCATATATGTGCCATATCTTCATTATCCATTCATCAGTTGAAGGACATTTAGGCTACCTCCATTTCCTGGCTATTGTGAACAGAGCAGCAATAAACATGCCTGAGCAAGTGTCTGTGCGGTAGATGTAGAGTCCTTTGGGCATATGCCAAAGAGTTGTATAGCTGGGTCATAAGGCAGATTTATTTTTAGCTTTTTGAGAATTCTGCACACTGAATTCCAGAGTGGCTGCACCAATTTGCAATCCCACCAGCAGAGAATGAGGGTTTCCTTTACCTCATATCCCCTCTATATCTGCTGCCAGTTGTCTTGTTGATCATTACCATTCTGAATGAAGTGAAATAAAATCTCAAATTCATTTTGACTTATATTTCCTTAAGTGCTAGAGATAATGAACATTTTTTGAGATATTTCTGTAATCAAACTTTATGACAGAAAACAAAGTGGCATAGAGGTGAGAAAGGGTTGGGAGAAATTGAACACAATTCTCCATCATTGGTATGACTTAACACCATTTATTTAAATATTCACATTTTCGTGATTCATTGTTATAGTTTACCCAAGTCTAAACATGGATTTGTGATCTCTGTAGTCATTGCTCTAAACGTTATATCTACCTCTAACTGCATCAAATACGTTCTTTGTTAGTAAATGGGCAGGGACACCTGGAGATGAAACTGATTAAAAAAGCTCCTGGTCTGTGTGCATAGTGACACATGGTTATTGTTTTAGTTCTGCTTTATAATCTCAATGAGAGATACCACGATAAATGAAGACACCGTGGGAATAGGAAGAATCAGAGTGCTAGAGAGGTCCTCTGGAATCTACAAAGATGGCTCCACTATAGAGTACTGGTTGAGAGGGTTCCTGAGCTGACCTACCCTGGTGATCAGATGGCCGAACACCCTAACCGTCATGATAGAACCCTCATTCAGTGACTGATGGAAGCAAATGCAGAGATCCATGGCCGAGTCCCAGGTGGAGCTCCAGGAGTCCAATCAATGAGAGAGAGGAAGGATCATATGAGCAAGAGATATCAAGACCATGACTGGAAAAAGCACAGGGACAAATAGCCAAACTAGTGGAAATGCATGAATTGTGAACTAATAGCTGAGGAGCCCCCATGGAACTGGACCAGGCCCTCTGGATAAGTGAGACAGTTGTTTAGCTTGAACTGTTTAGGGGGCCGCCAGGCAGTGAGACCGGGACCTGTCTCTAGTGCATGAGCCAGCTTTTTGGAACCTAATGCCTATGCTGAGACACTTTGCTCAGCCTTGGCACAGGGAGGAGGGGATTGGACCTGCCTCAACTGAATGTACCAGGCTCTACTGACTCCCCAGGAGAGATCTTGCCTTGGAGAAGTTGGGAATGGGGAATGGAGAAGGTGGGTTGGGGGGAAGGCTGGAGAGGTGGGAGGCAGGAGGACAGGGGAATCCGTGGTTGCTATGTAAAACGAATAGAAAATCTCTTAATAAAAAGAAAAGAAAAAAAATAATCTCAATGAGCCTTTAAAACAGCTTATGGCAGCACGTGGAGTAGTAGATATCATCCTGGTATCCTCACCTGTGTACCAGAGTATCTGTCAGTATACTTACTTCTCATCCATTTACCTCCCTCCTGGTCCCTGGTCCCTTCCAGATGGTTTCCTCTCTTCCCCCCATTGCACCCCATGTTCCAGCCTCTATTTCCTACTACTTCAACATTGCTTCACATGCATTATCCTGTTAACAGTTTTGTGACCTACAAGCATGCATGCATAAATGCATAAACACAGAGACTGACACAGCATACACACACACACACACACACACACACACACACACACACACACACACACACACACACATACACACACACACACACACACACGTGCGCGAGCACACACACTCCTGCACAATTTTATGGCTGGTTTCACATACGAGATAAAACGTGCAGCACTTGTCTTTTTGTGTCTTGTTTATCTCACTTACCATATAATATCTACTTAAATCTGTTTGACTGAAAATATTATGATTTCATTTTTCTTCTGGCTGCATGAAATTCCATTGTACATATGCACCATATTTTTATTTTTCCATCCGTTTACACTGTAGTCATGCTTTGAAAAGTTAATATTGAGTAACAGTTATGATCACTTTGTCCCCCCAAGGGTCCATTTCTGGTTTTATGCCAAGTTTATTGAAGGATCTGATACTGCTTATTAAAATATTAGTAACTAAAAAACAAAAATATTAGTAATTAATGTTATAAGTATGGTTCTATAACATAATCTTGATGATGGCTTTCAGTTAACATTTTACTCTCTTAAGAAACATTAGTCTCAATGGGCAGTGGTGGCGCACACCTTTAATCCCAGCACTTGAGAGGCAGAGGCAGGTGGATCTCTGAGTTTGAGGCCAGCCTGGTCTACAGAGTGAGTTTCAGGACAGCTAGGGCTGTTACACAGAGAAACCCTGTCTCAAAAAAGCACAATAAATAAGTAAATAAATAAATTGAGTAATTAATTAAAAAAAAAGAAAGGTAAGTCCCACTCATATAAATTGTGGGATCTGTATAATACCCTTGGTTATTTAATGCTCTTTCTTTAGAAACAATTATTAATCTGATCTGAATTATCTTTACCATCCAAATATTAAATAAAAGGTAATCTCTCCTGTCCTTTTCACAATGTCATAAAAGCTGTGTTATCCTGGTAACACACATCTCCTCCCGGCTCATCACAACGAATATTGTATATTTAAAAATGAAGGTGACTTACATGGTGTCCTTTTATATCACTTAAACATTTCGTAGTGGACCGCTGTGCTGCTAAATAAGGGAGTAATGGTGATATTAAAATAAAATTGAAAATGAGTTGCTTTCCTTCAGCTTTATACACATGTATATTGCCTTTTTGAAATGTGTGGTCAGCTTAGGCAGCCCCTGGCTTCACCCCTTCCTAGTACTGCAAATGTACAGTTGAATTTCACTTTGCCATAGAGACAACAGATCTCAGCTGCTGAAACAGACAAAGCCTAACACCCAAGGATATTTAGCCGGTTGAGTCAGTTCAGTTTGATCACTAGCTCTAGTTGCTGGTATTCTGTGTATCAAATACAAAGCATCCCCATCTTCTACATTTTGTGCAACTGTTTCACAAAGCACTTGGCTACTTCTGTCTTACAGCTGCTTTCACTTTGCCAGATGAAGAATAGCCAAGTTATTGTGTACTTTCAGTATCCAGCCAGTATTCTATAAGGTTGGTAGGATGTTTTGGCAAATAATAAGGAAAACCATTCTTATTGTCAAAACTACTCACCATCGGACTGTAAGCATAATGACACCTGACAATTTTGTAATTATCCATAATTGATAGGGAACTTTCAGATACATCTTTGAAATTTTTGTTTTGCCCAAATAAGTAAGACATCTTAAAGTAAGAAAGATGGGGCAATAATTACTATTGTTGACTAATTTAATTATTGAATTCCTCTAGCTGATGGCAATTTACTTTAAAAATTCATGCCAAACCTTTCATTTAACCAATTACACCAGGGCATATGTATCTAAATCTGTGACTAATACATTTTATGTTTCTGGTGAATACCATGTGCATTCTAGAATCTCTAATCATAATTTCAGAGAACCCTTATAAATCACATTTTGCCTCCATCGCTTACGTAGTTACATTACTGTGCATATGGTCCATTGTACATTTTATGGAATAATCCAGAGGCTGTATCAGATATAAGCAGTTTTCTCTTTTTAAGTGGTGATTTTCCATTCATCTTAGTTTGTTCTATTTTCAGTAGCAATATTTATAATGAAAATTGAATGTGTGATAGAAAAGTACATTGATTAATTTGGTCTGTGAAACATTATTAAAATATATATATCTTTATATGTTATATAATGTATATTATAAAACATGTGTATTATACTTATATAGAGTGGTGACATATTAATAGCTGGCAAATTTATTATTTGTTTTGTAAATGTGACAAAGCTTTATTACATTTTAAAAACTATCACTATTTAGGCTTTTGTTAGGACATTCATACACATGTTATTAACTTGGAAGTGGATTCATGGAGAGATAATAATGCAGCACATTAATATACTTAAAGCTTATTAGTGTAATAACATTTCAAGCATCAAGAATGAGCTTAGCATGCAGCATTTAATTACCATGAGGAAAATATTAATATTTCATATTTTTGTACAATTTATTGTACCTATAGACCCAAATAATCCAAAGCATGGGTTTTACTCTTGTGTATTATGTGCCCAACATTTTTGGATAGAAAGAAGATCAAATCTACCACATATATATTCTATATTCTATCCTAATTACTATATTATGACCTGAAAATAAAATTTAAATATAAGGTTCTTAAGGAACTAGTTATTAACTTAAGTCCAAGGAATACTACAGTTATTAATCTCTATGTTATTAGGGACTCATTGTAGCTTAAAAATCCTTTGCTTATAAAATCACCTCTTTGTTTGCTTTGGGACATAAACATTATCTTAAGACATTTAGATCTCCATTAAACTTTGCCCAGTAGGGCACAGAAACACCCTAGTATGTATTGCATTTCCACTAGGGGGTGATCTCTTATTGAAAGTAATAAGGAGGACATTTGAAAACATAAGTTCTTGACAGTCAAAACACTTTCAACGAAGTGTTTTAAGAAAGAGAAAATTAAATCAATGCCTTTGAATCTGGATCCAGCCAAGAGGAATATCGAGATCTTTATTACAAACACTTGTAAACTTCAAAGGCAGTATGTTGGTCAAACTTTTTTCCCCTCGATTTCCAAATTTCAGTAGTCTTATTTTTCCTCATTAATTGGAGTATAAGATGCATTTTATGGAGCAGAGATGTTCATTGGTTTCTTTAGTAAAGAACGGATTTTTCATATTCTAAAGAAAGGAATACTTTTAAAAAATACGTACATACATACTTTGTGAAACTTCCTACATGTGTGTGTTGGAAAATATTAGTTGGGGATTTGGAAGGTGCTGGACTCTGAGAGGTAGTGTGTGTTCCCTCAGACTTAGGTTCTGTCCTGGCTAAGGTTCTCACATCATCTCACTTCATAACAACAGTGTTCTTTTCAAACTATAGGTGACTTGAAAACACTGCAGCACATGCTGGAGGTTCGGTATTAGGTAAGAAGCAGGGATAATATAAAAAGGGGGAAGTCTGCATATGCTTGTAAGACCATATCTTCCAAGATGTTAGTGACAACATACATTAATTCAAGAATTGGAGATCCCAAACAACCTGTGCCTACTCTAAGAAAGAGAAATGTGCAACCAGGTGTGGTGACACAGGCCTGGAATCCCAGAATTTAGGAATCTGAACCAGAAGGATTGTCATGAGTTCAAGGCCAGCCTGCACTATATAGTGAACTCCTGTCTCAAAATGCCAGGAAGAAAGATTGGATCGACGGCTCAGCTGGTAAAGCCAGTAAGTCTAATAACAGAACTCACATAAAGAAAGGAGAGGATCAACTCCAACAAATTGCCCTTCAACCTCCACATATGCTTGGCATGCTCCTGTACACACACACACACACACACACACACACACACACACACACACACAATTTAATTAATGCAATATTTGAAAACAGGAAGAAGGAAGGTAAGAAGGAAGTAGGGTAAGAGAGGGAAAGAGAGAGGGAAGGAAGTATTATTGTTATTAGTGGTAAAACTAGCTGTTTTGGATTCCCCCCCCCCACACACACACACCATGGGATTTGCAATGACTTTGAATGTAAAACATGACTTGGGGAGGGCTTTATATAGTTGTCATTATTTTTTCACTTAAATTTTTGGTACAAATTTGATTAAAGTATTGTTTCTCCTCTACTAATAGAAGTGCAGTGGGTGGGCCGATGGGTTACAAAGCATTAACAAGGACGACCAAACCCACCCGGTTGTCTTTTCTCCTGTTATGTCGACTGTAGTACATAAGAAGAGCAACTATGGACAGCTACTGCTTCAGACATATGTGTGATTGCTGAGAAAAATGTTCTAACATTCCCCAAAGGTGAACCCACACAAACCACAGTCTAATCTGTGGCTTTCGTTTTGCCCAGGGGCTATTATAATGACAGTCTACGAAACCTAGCTCTTAAAAGATCTGCTTTGAGCCTTTGGGAGATCATCTCCATAATGACTGTATATTTACATATGTGTTTTTCCCAGGTTAGTTGAAAGATACATTAATTTCATTGATTATATATATATAATATTAATAATAATATGTATATATACATATATATTACAACTAATGACATATACTTCTTCAGCACCAGATTGGTGAATGTAAAATAGGTCATCACTGGTGTTCTATAGACTTCTTCACACTTCATTAGCATGGGGGGATTTTAAACCTAGATAAAATGTACAGTATTTAAAAAAGAAGTTTAAACTTTTTATACAGTGTCTTCAGTAGGAATAGTTTTCAAATCTTTCAAAGTCTCCAAGGTTAACAACAGGAAGAAATCCTAGTAATTCTGTTGTTCCCTGGGGACTGGGTTTGTGTCATGGGTACTTGATATGGCAACTGTCTCAGCTTTCACAGGAATTGAATTTCTTACATTTTGGCTGTTATTTGTATACAAACTTCCATGTTTTAAACATTGAAAAGCTGATGTGTGCTCGTATAAAAGTAGGTTGCTCTGTGAGCAAGACCCACTCATCGATGTACGCTCAGATATCATTTTTGGCCCCTATGGCCTGAGTCCTTCAAATATGTGTTTCATTAAAGCACAAATCCACATAGCCATGGACCTGACGGATGAGAAACCAATGTTAACTCCTCGGTGACCAGAATCTCCTATACTTTATTTTTAACAGCATTCCCAGACTTGAAGGATCAACTGTTAAAGCCTTCAGTGATTTCAAATTTTTTACACACTACACTGTAGTGGATTGCTGATAAATGTACATTTTAAGAACCTTATTATATGGGGTAGGAATTGTCCCAAGGTCTTGGGTATGCCAAGATCCAGCTGTTGCAAAATTTGTGAACACATTTGACAATGAGCTCAGGTGTTTAAACACCTCCATATATGGCAGGAGGGCTTTGATTTATTCAATGATTCCTTGTGTTGTCTGAAAAATGAACATGTCAAGTATGACCATTATATTTTGAAAGCTGATTGTCTACTCATAGGTTAAGGGGAATAGTTTCTGTGAATTGCCTAGAAAACATTTAAAGTACTCTAACAAATAGACTTCTAGTTAGAACAAGCAAACCAAAGTGAAGAAACCAGTCATTTTTAGCTACCAGGTGAATCCAATAGGCTATCATATTCAGGACCTAATACATTATCATGATATTGTTCAGCTATCAGAAAGAAAATGCTAACAGATACCACATGTGCAATGAGATTATGGTGGATAAAATACAGCATGTAATTGATTTTACACATTTTCTTTTAATGAACACATAGATGGGATTACTAGGTATCGGGAAGCATATTAAATATTTGACTCAACTGTAGCTCACCAGTGTGCTCAGACCAGAGGACTTGGAAATGTTTCAAACCCTTAGGCCTTGCACTAAGCTACTGAAGTGCTAGGAGTCTGTGTGTTTAAATCTGTATTGTAGCAATTTCCCATGTGAGACTCTTCCATGGGAAGCTGAAAGTCATTCTTGAACTTACAGTAAAATCACTTTCTTGGGCGTTCCAACTAGACAAACTTCAAGAAAATGTTCAGAACCTCTAGGTGTGCTGTGGGCATCCAGAATCTTCCAACATGTCCCTTTCCTGGGAAGCTTGCGAGTAGCTCCATAGTTCCAGTTCTGGTACTCACAAGCCTTTTTGTTTAGGAAATCACAAGCGATGGTTTCTAAGGAATCCATGCAGCTGATTCAAGGAGCACACTTGGAGACTCAATGGCTTGGCAGAGATTCTGAGGCTCTGGTCTGCTGGAGGAAAATATTTGGCTCAACTTTCTCTTCCTTAAGTGGGGATGTGGTAGTGCAAACCTCAGAAACTACTGTAAGAGTTGAGTCAGTGATTGAACACAACCCATCCTCTGTGTAAACTTGAACAAGTTGCTACTGCGTTCTGGAGGAGAAATTGAGAACATAAGAGCAAAGAAATAAATCAGAGGAAGTGAAAGAATGAGATTATGGAGATACCACAATCAATTTTCACCATTATTTCAACCAAAATCCCAATCGTTTCACCTTTTAGGTCCCTTTGTTAATTTATCCTTGTTGCCTTTTCCTTTGAGTAAGTCGCACAGTAGTTAGCAATATGATGCAGGTAATTGCTATCATGGAACCATTTGTAGCTAATATTTAGAGTTAATTAGAAGTCACATTTTAAGCTAGTAGTGTTAGTCCTTCCGCAGCTGTACTGGGGTAAGAGGTATATTTAGAATTCTGTAATCATGAATCATGCTATTAAAATCTCACATACTTTATATCAGAGAATTTGGTATGAAAACATGGGGTAGAATATCAGATGGTATTCATAACAGGGGAGATAACAAGTGATGGAATCATACATTATTCTTATAGTGAATTTAAGCCTTAAAATCTGTGTAAATCAAATATAATATCCTAACATATTTTTACCCCCGAATCAGATTGTTTCTACATCCTTATTAACACAAGTGTTTCAGCCTCTAAAAGAAAGTAAGCTAAATGCTATTCTGTGTGCTTTGCAATATCTTAGAGAATAAATAAGAATTGACATTTAAACTGAGGAGTCAAATAGATTTATTGAAATAACATTTTAAATTCCATCAACAAAAAATTGCTTTTAAAAATAAATAATAACTCAGAATGAAATAAAACCAAACACTGGCCCGCCACTTAGGAATCATGCACACTCTTCTATATGAACGCTGGCAGAGTAGGAATTCAGTGTGTGGATCCAGTAGGAATCCAGTGTGTGGTGGAATCCTTTCCTACTGCGTTACTTGTCTGGGTATGGACCAGCCTCTAGCTGAGCCATAACTCCTGTGCATCCTGTGGGTGGGGGGTGAGGAGGAGAAGAGTCAGACCTGAAGGAGAGCCCAACCAACTCGAGTGTTTCTCCAGCCGTGATTGTTAGTTACTCTCTTTTTTACAGCAGGTACATATGAACACCCCATTTGTATTAAAAGTATGCCCCAGTTGGAAAGTATTTCTAAAAAGCAGGGAAGTAACATCAGTTTGCTCTATTCCTTGAACCAGTATGAACTGAAAGTGTAACTGGTGCCACCACAAGGTTGACATTATGAATTTGGACACAGGAAGTGGTCTTTTCTCTGTGTTTTATGCTGAATCATTTTATGACACCTGATTTTTATTCACATTCTTTTTTTTCTGCAGTGAATGATTTTCCTAAAAAAAAAAAGCTCAAACAAGCACATTTTTATTGTTATAGGATTGTTTTTCCAAATATAGTTATTATTGTAACATACATTATCCTAAATTACTGAAATATGTTAATGAGTACTGTACTTTTTATCCAATGTGATTAGAACTATACCAGAAGATTACAGATCTTGATAAAACAGTAAATATGGAGTATTAAACTTAGGCAATGTATTTTTACTTTTTATTGGCCTTCTACTAGGAGACTGAAAAATGGTCTTAAAATAGTCTTCCCAGGTATCCCAGGTTGCCCTGGGACTTAAAATCCTCTTTCCTTAGTCTCCTGAGTGCTGGGATTGCCAACACACAGCAGTACAGCCAGCTTTCAGTACATGTTTTAATTGTGATTCTTGATGCTGGCTTATATGGAAAATAAAAAGCTTGAGCATTTCCCAAGTAGAGAATTAGGAACAAAGTCATCCAGGTGATGGTGGTTGGAATGCAGAGAAGGCATGGGAAACATTTCTAATGATGAACAGTGGAATGCAGGTCTGTTGGACATTTTTGTCCTTCTGACTTCTTAGGGAGAACAGAGCTTGTAGGGGGAATTTAGAAATATGGAAAATAAACTTTTTATTTTTATTTTGAATTTGCATAATAATAATAATAATAATAATAATAATAATAGTACCCATCCCATGATGATGTTCTCAAAACTGATGAGTTAGTATGTATAAAGTAACTGGCACATATCTAACCAGAATGCCATGGAAGTATCGGCAAACACAATAATGAATTAACTAACCAGAAAACTATTCATTTAAAGTTATATTCACCATATAATGCTCCTGAAGCAAGTGCCACCCTCTAGATTGCCCTTGCCATTTTCAAAATGTCTACAAGTACTTGTATGATTGCCTTCTCGTCGTCTGTCTGTCACTCTCACACTTCTAGGCTACATTACATAATTCTTTTGCTTCCTCTCTGAGCGCCTGTCTATGTTCCAGCATGTTGTTCTCTATAGAAACCTCTGTCCTTGGTTCACTCCTGAAGACACAGTCCTCCCTGAACTCGATCCGTTAACGCTCAGCAGCTTCTGTAGATATCACTTAGGAATGTGCAACTGAGACATTTTAAAGCTCTGATAAAGAACTTCACCTTGTGTGCACAGTATTACTACAACTATGCCCAAAAAAAATGTAGAAAAGTAACAAAAGGAACATTAAGAGGGTTTGGTGGGTTTCAGTGGTTTTGTTTTTAATTATCAGTCTTACACAATGATATTGGCATATTATAATGGGAGGGCTGGTGAGAGGGCTCAGTACGTATAGTTGCTTGCCATACAAATTGGTGAGCTGAATTCCATTCCCAAGAAGCCATGTAAAGATGGAAGATGTGTACTAACTCCACAGAGTTTTCCTCTGTCTTTCACATATGCCCTGTGATACACACACACATACACACACACACACACACACACACACACACACACACACACACACACAAACTAAAGAAATAATAGAGGTCTGTTTTTTTTTTTTTTTTTTTTTAACTGAAATCTCACCTCTATTTCTAAAGCAAAGTTTAAACATTTTATTTTTGTTTTGTTTTCTTCCTTGTCTTTATTTCCATAACCAGAGAGTACATAGCTATCTTCCGGACACCGCTGAGATTTGTGGTTTTAGTTGTAATGTATTTACATTCCTGACTGTGGTGTCATATCAGAAAAAGGTCCTGAAAGGCATCGCGTGGATTTTTTTCTTTTCACAAAAGTGTTTTCAATCCACACAGTGTTTCCTGCACACTTTCCGACATTCCTCCTACATCCTGTGTCTCCAGAGGACCACGGTTGGAATCCCACATTCTTCCCTTCTCATTATCTTGGGGAAGAACTCTCAGCATTGTAGCAAGGCCATGACATGACACCTTACTGTGCTGTTGTTTACTTATCTGTCAGTCAGTTCTCAGCCACTATCTCCGTTCCTGTAGCAGTTCCTTCCCCAAGGCCTCTGTGCAGACTGCACTAATTCAGAGACTGATTATCCACCCTAGGTTACTGTCCATTGTATTTTCCTACTCCCTGCCTGTGACCAGCTGTCCTAGTGAATTTCAGGTTGCCATGAACAAAGCATAGGAAACTCCTGGTGCTAAATAACACCCGTATGGGTTTAGTCACACTATACCATGGCAGAACTGCTCTTCAGAATATTATCCTTGGCTCTTCTTTGGAAGGGCAGTCTAGGGGATGGCAGCATGCCCCATCCTCCCTGAAGCATCTGGAAGAGCATCCTGTCAGCTTCCTCCTGTAATAGCTCCAAGATGCTCCTCCTCTCCTCTGTGGGCTCTAGAGCTTCTCATGTTTGGTCTAAGGGACTGTTTCCCGAGGCTTAAGCCTGTCAACATTCCTTTCTTCTCCAGAATTACTCTAATTATTCCCTTATTTGTCCCCCATGATTATTTTTGGAAATTCCTTCTCAGAAGTTTTAAGACACTTGACCCAAATGGCAAGAACATGTCTAACATTAAACAGGAGAGTTCGCTTTAATAGGTCGTAATAGTTCTCAGAAGAACTCGTACATGTGGGGCAAAGATGGAGTATGTAATGTGCCTTTTCTGACATGATGAGGCTATAAACACTATCTTCAAAATTAGGATAAACTCTCCCCCATTTAACAGCATATGTATTATTTTTACATCTGGTATCTCACTCTTGCGTTTTGCTCCTATAAACTGTATAGGTGCTCAAACGTGTCAAACAGTAGGAAGATGTGTGAGTAGCATTCATGCTACCACTTCAGCAGGATGAGCAAGAAGCTTAATAGCCTCATGCTTTCCTCTCCTGTTTCTGTAAGTCAATATACTGGCTGTGGAGAACTGTTCTAGCTCAGCGGGCAATTGATTGATGTGAACAGGACTGATTCTTCCTGATTTCATTAGTTCATCACCTCTTGAAATGGACAGCTGGCTACTTCATAGATTTCCTGTGGCAGCCTGAGCCAGCACAAGAAGTGAAGGTCAGGGACTATGGCAGGCCTCTCCAAGCCAAAATGATCTAGACTTTGAAAGGCTGGGTCAGCAGAATTCCAGGAGACTTGGCTGCTTTACTTGATCGAAAAATCACCTCTTCAGTTTAGCATAAATTATCTGAGAGTTAATGAGTTATTGTACTAAAAGTTTGACTTGTCGACTGAGTATGGCCACTTGTCTGGAAACCAGGCATCATTTTGGGGTTGGCAGGCCTAGGCAGCCTTCAAGGAAGAGACAAGTGAGTAAAAATCATCCTAGTTCTTGTAAGATGTGTTGGTTTTGATGTTGAGAAGAACTTAGAAATCTACCGCAATTGTAAGAGGCATGGGTATCTACACTGGGAGAATGTAGAAACTGAGGCCGATAGTGAAGCACAAGGAACTGTTAAAAGTGGGAAAGTGGTTGCAGTGACCGGAAGGCAAGGGAACGCAGGAGACATGTCGTAGGTCAGCATTCTCTAAGGGACCATGGATGGAGAGATGGTGGTGATGGAGGAAGGTTGTAAGTGAAGGCTTACAGATCACTTAGTTTATAACACAAGGGAGCCCCTTGAGATCTCATGGCCTGCCTGCTAGGAATACAAGCCCGAGTTTCTAATTCCCAATGGAGAGCCTTTCTCTTGGCTGCTTTTCCTGAAAACACTGACTAATGCGCCAAGCCTCCCCTCAGGCAGCTATTTTAGCTAGTTGTTTCTCTCATAGACAAGTTATCTTGGCACATAATAAACAAAGTCTTGACTCTCATTCATATCTTCCGTGATTACAGAAGCTTATAAGTATATATTCTTAACTCTTATTACCAAAACTTCTGTTAATGAGGATGGATGTCTAATAAGCTACTTAGTATCAAACATAACAGACACCTGCCGAATATTGATGCTTCCAGATCATTTTTCTTAGAGCTCAGAGAAACACTGCTGTATTCTACTGACTTCTGGTCTTAGTAATGAAGTTGTAGCTTTGCTTTCAGTCTGGGTATTTCAAAGCATGTGCAGTGTTTTTGGTAGAGGTTAGATTTATCAAAACCATTTGCCAAGATGTTTTATCAATGAACACCATTACTCTGTGTACGATCAGCTGTACCCTTGGGATCACTACTTATGCTAATAACAGCACGAACACTGACCTGAGGCTACTAGTCTATATGCAGAGGACGGAGTGGAGCATGAGCAACAGAGTATGTTCTTGTCCGGCACTCATTTCGCACATTACCAGCAGTTTTCTTTCCTTGAATGTAAGCTTAAAACAGAGAACCACTGCTTTGCTTTAAAAGGGTGTGGCGGGCTCTTTCCTAAGTCACACTAGGTAAAGGATTTGCTAAGGAGACTCTACGGCTAAGATTTCACAAAATAGGAGTCCTGTTGTGTGCGGGACTAGGACTCCAGCTTTGTCGTTAGCCAAGTCTACAGTAGCAACTCACCTCTCAGCTCCCCATACTCCCTTCATGTGAGCATAAGGGGAAGGGAAATCAGATGACAAGCACAGTTGGTGGCCTAAACATGTCCTTAGATGTCCAGAGGACAGGAGACAGACTATTTTTCATTTTCAAACTGGGACTATGTTTGGATGAAGCAGACACTTAAAAATGACTCATGGGGAATGAAGGTTGTCCTGAGTCCACCGGGGAAAATGACCAACCCACTGGGGCCTCCTAGAAAGGGCTTCTCGTTGTTCAGATAGGAAAACTGAGGTTTCAAAGGTTATGCTTAGAAAGTGGACCCCGCTGGAGCTCAGGATTGTGCAGCTGCAAGTAGACTGCTCTCTGTCACCGTGTGTTATCCCTGTGCAGCTAAGAAGTTTCTAGACCGTTGGTACAGGCAGCCGCTCCGCGGCTGGGGTTGTAAGCAGAAGACTTAGAGCTTGGAAATGGACCTGACTAAACATTAAATTAGCAGCTCTCAACCTGTGGGTCGCCACCCCTTTTGAGGGGGGAGATTGAACAACCCTTTGACAGTAGCAATATTACAGTTATGAAGTAGCAATGGAATAATTTTATGGCTGGGGGTCACCACAGCATGAGGAGCTGTATTAAAGGGTCTCAGCGTTAGGAAGGCTGAGAACCACTGTTCTAATGGCTTCTTTGTGTTAGCGGTTGTTACCTGGGCATCAGTGTATAAAATGCCTTTAGATAACTTCTGGCCTCGGGGAGAAGCCTCCCTTGCCACCCCCATGTCATTCCCCTTTGTAGCCCACTGTTCCCTGAGATCTCGAGAGCTCATCTCTATCCCAGCCTTGTCCTCCTTCCATCTCCTGCCTGTGCAATTACGTGGATTCTCTCCGCCTTGCTTCTTAGATTCCTTGTTTCCACCACTAGCTTGATACCTCTTTGTAGGTAATGCCTCAATATTCCTTTCTTTAATCTTATGCATTATTATTTATGTGTGTGTGTGTGTAGATGTGGGCCCAAATGTGCCACGGCATATGTGTGGAGGTCAGGGGAGAACTTGCAGGAGTTGATGCTCTCCTTCTGCTCTGTGGGTCAGGAAGGTTAAACTGAAGTCATCAGGCTCAGTGGTATGTGCCTTTACCCACCCAGCCTTCTATCTCTCTAGTCCCTATGCAGTGTTTCTTGGTATTGCTACCAGAGTCATAGTCCTCAAAAATAAACCTGATAATAGCATAACTTTTTTTTGTGGCGTTCCTTGGCTCATAAGGTGCTACTTAGGCTTCCAGGGGTGGGAGTGAAAAGAGGGAAGTGAAGGGAAGAAGCAGAAAGAAAACAGAGGAGATTGAAGGAGAGGGGCCTGCTGGAGAGGGTGGAGATAGGGCTCGTCTTTTGACACAATGTACAAAGCTGCCCTAGCACTGTTTTCTGTATCTGAGAATCCAGGCATGTAGATGTAACTCCTTAAAAAAAAAGGTTCCTTTCTCTATTTGGACAATATCTCCACTTGTCACGCCATCTTGGAAAAAAATATGTCCGTCTGTTCTGTTTGGGGTAGCCATCATAGTTAGGGATTCCTCTAATAGCCTTTGTAAATCTTAAGGGTGGGGCTGTCTTTAGAGTGATTTCCCAAACCTTAGTGCATACAAGTGAGCTTTTGGAGACTTGAAGAAATGGATTCTCAGTCAGCTGCTTCCGGTTTGCAATGCTGTTGATCTATCCTTTAAACAGCCAGATCCTAAAGCTAAGTGGCACTCTCAGCATACAGTAGGGGCTGCATTAATAAATATTGTCTAAGTAGAAGTAGAAAGGGGAGGATGAAGCCATATTTTATAGGTAGGAAGGAACTGGAGATTCATTTATCTAACATATTTAGAGAAAAGACGCTGAGACAAAATGATGGAAGAGAGTTGTGAACATTTTTACATAGGTAAACAGTTTTAACAGTTTAGAGCCAGACAATAAATCTCTTAAATGAGTCCTCTTCACTTTTTCCCAGAGCTTCCTGTAGCTCAAATTAAACTTAAAAAAAAAAAAAATCACAGCCTCCATAGCACATGATACTAGGGGGACATCTCATGTTAAACAACCACTATTTGATGCTCATGAACCCTGAAGTTTTTTGCTAATCTTGAAGGATTTAGGGCAGTAATCTTGTTGACTAGATTTAAAATCATTTCAGTGCATGGTTTCCATCAAAGAAATGAAGGAAGGTACATAATCTGTCAGTGATGATGGGCAAGTAAACACCATTATTGATTGATCTATGAATGTCTCCAGATTGCTTATCTTGCGTTAGAATTGGAGAAAGTGATGCAGCTGAGATGGATGAGGCTGGGAACAAGAGAGCCTGCTTCAAGGTTTTCATCATTAAGTAAAGAGCAGGACATTGGTTCCCACGGCTTAGTGCCTGGCAGACCGCTGGCAGTTCTCCTAGGGCTTGGTGGCCCAGACCTGTTCAACCATAAAGCAAGCCTTGATCTTCCTGAGGGCTTACTTTGGGGAAAGACTCTGTCACTGAGGAAATATGGGGTGACCACCCACACTCCTGTGTTCAATTTAAATGTCAGAAAGGTTTGAGATGTCACAAAATACACATGAGTACACAAATGAATAGATAGACAAATGAATTAATGAAAAGGCTGTCTCCCCCCACCCCACCACACACACACACAAACACACACATACACAGGCAGAAAGTGAACAAGCAAATTAATAGGCAAGTGGGCGTGGCCACACAATGCACATGCAGTGTGTTTGCAGCGGATGTGAGTAGCCACTGTTCTCTTTACTGTTTGCCCTTCTCTCCTATGATTTTTACACTGCACATGTTCTTGGAGTTGAATTTTACCCTTTGCAGATGTTAAGGCACTATTAGGACAAGGCAAATGGGTAATATAACCAACCAAATCTGTCCCTGTGAATGATTCTTTACTTCTTAATAACAAAGATGCTTAGGTTTTCTCATGAAGCCTTTCTAGGAAAAAATAAATCCCAAAGCAACCCGAGGCAAGTAGCACAGAGGAAGTACTTAGCTTTCTAATAAGACCATCTTGAAGCAAGTATTTGTGTGAGATTTCAAAAAGAGGCATTGAGACAGCCCTCTAGTCACAGGCACACAACACCCACTGTTTTCTTCAGAGTGAATGGGTGGCCTTGTGTAAGTCACTTCCAGAACCAAAGAGGATTGTTTACCTTGGACAGACTGCTACATGTTATAGACCACTTCAGTTTTCAACAATGAGAAATTCATGTCCAATAAGGAAAGGGTTATTTAATGTTTTGGTTGTTTGCTTTTAGGTCATTTATAAATATTGCCTGTATGGTGTACAAAGAAAGAAAATTATTTTGAAATCCACCCAACTGGCATTTGTTTGTTTGTTTTTAATTGATAGGTGTGACCTCCACCTTTTAAAGTGCAAGGGGGAAAAAGTGTCATTGAAAAGCCAATGGGGTTGGAGAGATGGCTCAGCACTTAGGAGTACTGGCTGTGCTTTCACAGGATCTGGGTTTGATTCCAGTGCCCACATGACAGCTCACAACTGCTTATAACTCCAGATCCAGGGAATCCAAAACCCTCTTCTGGCCTTCATAGGTACCAAGCATGCATACGGTACAAGAACATATATGTAGGGAAAACAGCCATACACATAAAATAAAATAGTAATAATTTATTTGTAAAAACCCCGTAAAATTAGGATCATTACATTATTTTAAAATGACATTAATTATATACAGTTGCTGCTGTGTTAAAAATACAGTTACCAGAATTTGAAAATAATTATTTTTAATTCTAAGGAAGAATTAGGATTCTAAATTCATTATTTTCAACTTCATAAATAGGTTAGGTGTTTCAAATAAAGCTGCTAGGGCACATGAACTTCTGATCATATTCATTCCTTGTACAAATTTGCACACAAGTGAGGCACAGATGCATACAGCCAGCACCCTATAGTTTTTTTTGTAATAGAGAGTGATTACTAACACAAAGGAGTGAGTGACCAGCCCTAAGAGCAATGGAGTAAAAGCATAGAGTGGGCCGGGCGGTGGTGGCGCACGCCTTTAATCCCAGCACTCGGGAGGCAGAGGCAGGCGGATCTCTGTGAGTTCGAGGCCAGCCTGGTCTACAGCGCGAGATTCAGGAAAGGCGCAAAGCTACACAGAGAAACCCTGTCTCGAAAAACCAAAAAAAAAAAAAAAAAAAAAAAAAAGCATAGAGTGGATTATATAAGATATAGAGGATCTTGTATGAATCTGAAGGAGGTATTTTCTGGATGGTTCTTAAGTGATGTTGTTAGACAAGTCCCAGTGGCAGAGTAGTCTTTGAACTGAAGTAGCTGTGCATTCTCTAAGCCAGTCTTGTCACAGGAGGAGCTCTTTGTGTTTCTTGTCTTCCTTCCTTTACCCCTAAATCTTCCTGGAAATGCTCCCACTGAGGATGAAACAATAGGGGGAATCTTCACAATCAGCTTGTGAGATAGAATAAGTGGTTTCTACATCTTGAAACTGTCTCAGCGTTTCATTTATTCTTCAAAAGTACAGATCGATAAGCTTGACTCCAAGTCACTTTCCTTATTTTGAAGTTACCTTTGGCATTTTGCTCTCAATACCAGTAAAAATTCAACAAGAAATGTCAGTTGATTCTCCCTTTACATCCATTCCCAGAGAATAAGATAGAGTAGCATTGGAAAGTAAATGCTCACCTAGAAATAATAAATTTCAGTGGAGAAGTTGTGATGAACCTAAACTTAACCTTGAATTGAACATAAAAATATGAGGGTCAAAACTGAGCACCTTGTTCCCATTCTGACCCCAGATCTTTACATCACTGTAACAATGCCTTGGAAGCAGGTTTGTTGGATTTAAATCTGTTGAATCAGTGGCAGGAAACCAAAACTGAAGGATGAAAATGCTTCTGGAGAAAGGCTCATGCAGGGAAATGCTGCTCAAGACCTTGTATAGAAAGCTTCATGTTTACATTTAGTGAACTGTTTTTTTTAAGATTGTGCCAAGCAATGCCAAGACTTTACCTCTTCTACTCCATAGCTCATAAAATGGACACAATTATTCAGGGATTTTCACCTGAATACAACTTCCAAACTCCTGGTTGCTTCCTTCACATGTTTTATTTGGAGATGAATCTGATATTATGATAATACCTTGAATTTAAATTTTGCAGAACCTTTCATATACTTGTTTCTTTGTCTTTTGGCAAATGCTAATTAATAATGACATTTTGAGGTTGCTGAGAACAGATTTCATATCACGAGTCTAGTATGGCTGTCTCATCAGTGCTCTGGATATTTTGATAAATATGCATGCATTGATTTCCTGTTGAGTAGCCCCTGCTGGTCTCATTGACCTTACCTGAGGAAGAAAGGTGAACCATTGTTGTTTCACAGACTGAGGAAATCATGTGTTAAGCACTAGCAGGTCATCTTGCTGCCCCACCTCTGGATCCTTGTGTACCCAGTTGGACTTATGTTTATAGTCATTAGGATGCCAACTCACAGTCAAGAAAAGCATAGTTACACAGATAGTATTAGTCAGTACTTTCTGGGTTAAAGGCTGTCTGCATTTTTTTTTTTTTCATAATGGTAAGATCAGCTTGTCATTTTGATGTGGAAGAGAAAGCAAAAGCAGGAATTGGGGAACTATAAGCTCTGTTTACAAACTAAGAAGTCCACATTCATCCCATAAACATAGTACTTCATAGTTTTATTCTCTGGTAGGAAACAATTTAGATAACCAAAACTTTCCTGTTTTGTTTTTGGCTCTTTTAGGTCCTATAATTTGGTCATAGCAGGACAATGTAATCATGCAAAGCAGAATATGTCAAAAATTTAAAAAAAGGTAAATTTACAACTATTCACAACAGTTCAAGAAGAGAAGTAATAAACTCAGATTGTATGACCACAACCTCATGCTTTTTATTCCCTTTAAGCTCTAATCTTACAGGGAGCTATCCATGCTTTCTTTCAGAAAGGACCTTGCTGTGGTTCTGTGGTCCACAGAAGGTGGCAGTGTAGCCAGTGGAGCATCTTTCAAACAGTCATGAAAGATTATGGGATCTCATGAAAGGCAGTGCCCTGTTTTCTTCTGATATATGAATGCTGTGATAGAATCTGAACCAAGCAGTAACTTTGTGTTCTGAGTTTATATTTTCAACTTACACAACGGGCAAAATGCTCTGGGAACTTGGGAGATGGCTCAGTGGTTAAGAGTGTCTGTAGTTCTTCTGGAGGACCTCAGTTTGGGTCCCAACACCCACATCAGGCAGCTCATAACTGGTAACTCAGCTTGAGAAGATCTGATGCCTTCTTATGGATTCTGTGGGTTCCTGCACTCACCAGGCATATATCCCCTCATAGACATAATTCAAAGATAAAATAAATCTCCAAGTTACTTCAGTGTAGTCTATGCTGCCTTCTCTTGGGAGCCCATCATCACAGATTTGCTTTCTCCCTTTTCTCAATTTCAATGTTTAAGTAATAACACTAATATTAACACTCCAAATCAAGCCTCTCTTTTATGTCATATGCTGTGCCAGACACTTCTTAACATTATTTCTCATTATTAAACAGCCCTGAATCTTAGTGTTATGTGGCCATGTCAAATATAAAGAGGAAACAAAGCATAGAGGTAAAAGATCTTGCCCAGTCAGTAACATCCTAGATCTGGCTGGCTTGAAGCACATAGATCTTCTGATAAATCCTTACATGTCTTTAATCAGTAAATCCCTGAATACAGCAAAGCCTTTTCTCACTCAGCACCTGACAGTGGCATCTGTTACCATACAAGAATAAAAGCGCTTTGGTTTGTTTGTCCTGTTTTTAGACTATTGTTAAGTCTAGAAAAACCAGACAGTCACGAAGTTTACGTATACTTGTGACTTAAAAATTTACCTATGGTGAAACATCGTGTTATTGACAACTTGAGAGTTCACGTGTTTCAAGTGATTTTTTTTCCTGTGTTGATGAACAAACAAGGTTTTGTACTGTTCTAAAGATTATTTCAGAGTGTGGGATGCTTTTTTGTGATTACACAGTATTAGTGTTCTCAATTCTATAAATACAGGCTTTAAATTATACCAGCGAGACACAATTTCAGCACTTATCAGACAAGTTAGGCTGTATGTACTGAAAATATCTCCTCACTGACAATATGTAACCTTAAGTTATTCAAAGTTTGAAAAGAAATATATACCAACCTTACAAAGATTTTAATACAAAATAATGTTTTTAGTTAGAACCAAAAATCCCTTTCCTTTTCTGAGAGTGAACAAATACAGGAATGACAGCACTACAAATCCCATAGACAAAAAGAGTGTTTCCTCTTCACAAACCCCATTCTCAAGAGGTGAACAAAATTTTTAAATGTATTTTTAATAGTCGAGATATGGGAATAATGTAAATGTCCATTAGCAGATGAATTAGGTGAAATCAATATTGTATGGATATACAATATTGTTTGTCTTAGCAGAGAAGGAAGTCTTGTCATTGGTGACGTGATTAGAGCTGGAGAACATTAAGCCACATGAGGTCAGCTTGGAAGAGGAGGGACGATATTGAATGAGTTCCTTTCTACATAAAATTTAAAATGGAAAAGCTCATGAATCCTGGAATAAAGCAGGTAATTATCAGGGTCAAAAGACAAAAAGAAGAGATAAAAGAAAGTGACGCCCAATATATTGGGAGTGTTAGTCATGCAAATTGGATGTTTGTGAATTCTACACAGCACAATGTTTGGAGATAACACTAACTGTGTGCTCACATTTTTCTGAGGGTAGATCTTAAGTTAAATTTTCTTACTAAATACAAATAAAACAGAGGTCTTCGTGAAAAACTTTCAATGATTATGAACATGCCAATAGCCTTGAAATTGGTGATAGTTTTACAAGTGCACATGTTCCTATATATTAAATAGAACTTGTAAATGTAAAATCTAATATATTACAAACTTTATTCTTCAAGACAGTATCATGAATACGTGTATGTTGACATTATTGTGAGTTTGCATCTCTTTCTAACACCTATGTATAGAGAATGCGCAAGCAAAATGATGGTTATCATAGTTAGCCAATAAATTGGAGAAATTCTTGCAAACACACATTTTTCTATTCTCTTCTAGTTATACATGTGAACTGGGCAGGGTGAAGAGTTGCATACAGGAGCTTGCTGTGCCAAGTTTCCTCAAGACAATTGGCACCAATTTTTTTGAACAGCACATATGTTTTTTGTGTTTGGGTACAGAAAACCCCCATTTACTAGACAAATATGACATAAAGAGATTATTAATTTAATGTATACCTTTTTTTTAAAACTGAAAAGCCATGTAAAAGTAATGACTGGTGAGATTAGGATAGCTACAAAGGGCTCTGGTTCATGAGGAGCTCCGTCCATGGTGTGCATCTCATTGTACACATGTAAGAGTCCCCGAGTTGTAGTAAAGCAACTGTATCAGTTGGCTTTGTTACACAGCACAAATTAATGGATAACACACAAGACTTCCTTATCCTGTGAATTTTTCTAACAGGCAAGACAGGAACCAAGTATCTCTTATTTAGTTAAATTCGTGAAAATAATAATGTGCTCAGCCCTCCATTTTATGTGGAAAACAAAGATGTGCATGCACACAAAAGCTTCAGAATTTCATAGTAAAATATGACTTTAAGTGATTAACTTTCCTCACAATACCATTGTAATGCAAAGAGCAATGGACGTTTTTGTCAAAAGCTGTACCTTGCAGCAGAGTAACCCTAAGAGAGAGCTACAGTGGCCGCAGTTCCTTTTCTCTTTTGTTGATGTGTTTATGAAAGCACATGGTGTGATGTCTAATTCCAAAGGGATCGAGGGAACACATATAAAAACCCTATAGGTACTACAAGCAAGGTAAGTATAGACCCATCTAATGTCTTTGAGGGAGGAGGGAGGGAGGGAGGGAGAGAGAGAGACGAGACGAGACAGGGAGAGAGGGAGAGAACACAAACTTTCAAGGGTAGGGGTGGAGGTCTGGGAGGAGTCTGGGGAGGGGAAATAATTAAAATATATTATATAAACATTAGTAAAGTTTGTATTTTGAAAATAAGTTTTTAATATAATGCTTTTTAATCTGAATCTTTAATAAAACAAAACTGACTTTCAATGGTAATATTAGGATGCCAAGAACAGTTTCACTGCCAAAACAATTTTGTAGGAAAGTGGAAACAGACCAGTTTAATTGTGTTCAATAAGATCTATTATAAACGCCTGTCAGTGTATCAGAGTTTGTATACAGATTGAAGGTTCACATTTTCACTCGTGTGATTTAACTTTTTATTTCTTAGTTATACCATATGTATCCTTAATTAAGTTTTCTCCCCCCGCCCCCCGCCGTTTCTCTCACCATCTCTGATCCCTTCTCTCCTGTCCTCTTTTTTTTCCCCTCTAACATCAGACCTGAACCTAAGTGAGGCATGATGACGTCCTGCTAGCTGATATGTTCTCATGCACCACTTACCCCAGAATTTCGTGTCATACAATAACTGTATGGGTATCCTTCAGTCTATTATTACTTAACAGTCCTTCCCTAGCTTTTAGCTCAAAGGTGGCACCATAGTTTATCCCGACATGCTTGTGACTCCATATAGTCTGTGGAGAATTAGGCTTGCAGCAGCCCCTCCCCCAGACACATCATTCTTTGGCAGCAACCCTTCTCAGTCTTTGGCAGTGCTCCAGAAATTGTCTAACTGTTCAAGCCCACGGTCCTCACTGCTGCCTACACATCAGTTGGTGAGAGAAATCCCATGCACATCACACTCTCTGCCATCCTGCCCAGGCCATTGTTCAGTTCCCTCAGCATCGGAAATTTCTCCTTCTGTGTCGTCCTTAACTGCGAACTCCAGTCTTTACTCCTTCACATCCACGGGCCTCCTCCATGCAGCGGCCCCTTGTCTTATAAAATGCACATCTCCAAACCACTGCTGTCAGAAACGGTTTCTAATGAACATTACGTCCCCGTGTCATGCTCCTCTCCCTTCTGCCAGTGTCACCTACAGGTCCTGTCCTTGTCTTTCTGTCTGGTACAGTTCTTCCCGCTCCCAGTCCCCCTTGACCGTTCTCCAGTGGTGCTTCTCGGGCCCTGCTCTTCTCCGTCTTTCCCAAGTGACCTCTGCTACTCCATCAGCTCAGATTTCTCCAGTTGCTGCCACACCTACAGAGCTTAAGAGTCCCTTCTAGAGCATCTCCCCACATCTGTTTCCTCGCAATCTTTTTCAGTGTTGGAAGTCTTTGGCAGGGTCAAATTGGAAATTCTAGAATATTCTTGGAGCCTTCTGTTTTATTTCCCAAACTCATTGCCCCGAACACCTTGTCAATTGGTGCACATTTCTGTGCCTATAGCATGACCACCCTTCACTCGAGCCTTTTAATCTATTCCTGATGCACGAACTGAGGTTTCAATGTAGCAGCAAGAATGCCTATAAAACTGCAAATCACACCATGCCTCTTGCCTACTCAAAATTTGAAAAGACTTAACTTTGAACTTAAAAGCTACTCTCTCCCAAGCTTCAAATTAAAAAATATTGTAGTTAAATGTATCATTTTATTTAATCACAGCAATATTGTTAAATAAATATTATTAATATCCCCATTCTATAGATAAGGAAATCAGCCCAAAGTCACTTGGGTAAGACTGACTGAGTCCAGGTTTAAATTCTGGCAGTGGTCCCTGGGCCTGTACTATAAAGTAGTGCAAGCTGTTGTATTAAAAGGCTCCGAAGAATTGGGCCATTGCCCATCCAGTCAACCTTACCATGTCCACTAGAACATAATGTTCACAAAGAGGTGTTTGTCTGTTTGGCTCACTACTGGTCCCCAGAACTTGTGATAATGTGTTTACTAAGGAGAGGAGCTCACTTCTACCTGTGGACTTGGTGCATGCTGACCTCCTTCACCTGCATCACACGTCTCAATCCTTCTGTAGAAAGCACATCCTTGTCTTTAAAGCTTTCTTAAGCTGTCACTCCTATTGCCGATATTCCCTGACTGCTCATTTAAAGCAAGTCCCACCTGAATGTTCTTACCTCATCACTGAGTTCAATTTTCCTTATAGCAGTTTCCCAAATTGAATTTATTATTAACCAATTTACTCTCTTCCCATTAACTTGCCCACAAGGGCACAAGAGCTCAGATGCATTTGTTGTTGCAAATTCAGTTTCCATAGCAAACATTCAGTAAAAAAAAAAAAAAAATCTTGTTGACCGAAATAGCTTTTCATGGGGAACATTAAGCTCAGAGGCAGCTTCTTAGAAAGCAAGATTATTCCTGTTTTTTTTAATATAAATATTAACTTGTGTAAATATTTAGTCATTTACCTTAAGGCTAATCTTATGCTAGGAACTGTGACTACTATAGTAAAATTTAGGCTTGGCCCTGAAGTTCAGAGTTCAGTAACAAGAAGAAATAATAAAGGTCACATCAGCAACAAACCATGATAATATAATATGATGTAATAACCATCTACCGGGGGGGGGGGGGGGGAAGCTTCTCTAATGAGTGTTAAGAATATACTAATCTATGGTTATAATGATAAATTATTAGGAATCAGTTTAATAGTATGCCAACTTAGCAGGATAGTATTTGTGCCTCTAGGGCTTAAGACCTATCTAGCCATAGTTTCTTATCTGTACAGTAATACCAGGGGTGGGGTTCATCTTTTGGAGTGGGACTTAAATCCAACTAGAGAGAGGTTGGTTTTTCCCATGATGTGTATGCCACCAATGCAATCATGGGCATGTGTTTCCTGTATAGGCCAGACGTTCCTGTAGCTCAAAGGGTTTACAGCTGAATAACATTTATCTTTACTTTTCTCCTCTGATAGTATGCATAGTACTTTTCGATATTATGAAAGCTAGCCAGTAGGGATGAAGCTTCCAGGTTAGAGGCAGATCAGTTTCTCAGTGTTCTGTGACTGCATGTATGTGGTGTCTTCAGAAACAGGGTCTTACCATCAAGGTCTGGAAGGAAACCAAGCACAACAATAGCCTGTAATTTTGGGGGGTTTATGGGACCCCGCTGGCCAACAACTCCAAAAGAGGTAACCATTCCTGGTACTGGTAGGCTATTTGTGAGCCTGTGTTATCTACTAGAAGTTCTTCATTATTTTTAGTATTTTTTATTTTATTTAAGAATTTCATAAATGAGTACTATATTTACAGCATTTTCACACCTGTTTCTCTCCTTCAACTCCTCTCATATCCCCTCAACTCCATCTCAAATTATTGACCTTTAATAATTGTTATATACACAGACATATGCACTTTACTCAATGCATTTAGTATTGCTAGTATTTACGTGCGCTGATGCTGACCAGTTGGGACTGGATGAGCTATCAGAGGACTTTTCCTGATGCTCTCTCTCATTAGCACTGATTATCTATCAATCTTCTCCTAGGGGTAGGAACTTGTGAAAATTCCCCTACTCATCCTGGAATGTGGTCTAGTGTTTTCATCATCCAAGTCTTGTTTAAGCAACCATATGGTTTGGACTTCATGGGATCAGCTTCCCGATAATGCCTTGAAGACACTATCTCACCTCAGGAGGCCCATTGCTTCCATTTTCCTAAACTAATATGATTTCTAACTGTGTTCTAAATACTTTTCCTTATATCCACAGGTAAGTGTCACATTCACCCCTTGTCAAAGAAGCTTCCTTTTTCAGCAGATGGAAACCATTACAGAGATCCACAAACTGTCAAAATGCAAGGAGCAGGTGCAAAGAGGTGCCCAACCCCACTTGATGTATTTGAAATGCAGCCCTGATACCTAGAGCTCAGGAAGATCACAGAAGAAGGTCCAGAAAGATTGGAACAGCCAGGGTACCAAGAAACTTGCTTCAATTAGTTTAAAGTTAGCATAAAATGTTGTGTGTTCAAATGCAACATTTTCATGCATATACTTTGTAATGCCTTAAAAAACATGTGTTACCTCTCTATGCCCCTTTTCCTCACTGGTTCCTTTCCTTTGCTCACCCCGTATAATATTCACTCCTGCTCCCAGGTCCACTATCCTGTCTTTTTTCTTCTTCCCTTAATATCTCTTCCTTCTTTCTCATGATACCCTTCATAGTTTTGTGACCTATCAACATACACACATGCATGCATGCATGCACACAGGCACATACACACACAATTGAGGAAAAGAGAGACAATTGAGAGTTTAATTGAAGTGAAATTATTAAAATATTGCTCTCTTGCCCTTATAATGCAAAGATAATGAGTTCTTGTGTATACCAAAGGAGCTTTTAATAAACTGGCAACTAACTATAAACCCTTCACATAAAAATTCTAGGACACATCTGTCCAACAAAGCCAAGAAGAGGCTTGTGATTTCTCATACTCCTGTAACAGAACAGTGCAATATAATAGATAATATAATAGATATTTTTGACTGAATTACATAAAGTAAAGAGGTTTAGACAATATTAACTGGAGATTTTATAAGTTTGGAGAGACTACAAAAGTCTGATCCTTGGGCTATTTCAAGGTTTCTTAATCTTGATACTACTGATAATTAGGACAAGAAAAGTTTTTTTTGTTTTTTTTTTTTTTTTGGTTTTTCGAGACAGGGTTTCTCTGTGTAGCTTTGCGCCTTTCCTGGAACTCACTCGGTAGCCCAGGCTGGCCTCGAACTCACAGAGATCCGCCTGGCTCTGCCTCCCGAGTGCTGGGATTAAAGGCGTGCACCACCACCGCCCGGCTGTATTTTTTTTTTTTTTTTTTTGTAAGTGAGGATGTGCATCTTGCTCATTGGAGGACATTTGGTCACTGCTATGACTTCTTTCAACTAGATGCCCTCTTTCTTCAACTGTAGTAAATTGTGTATGGGGTAAGGGTTATGAAATTAGGGAAGGATATTAAAGGAAGGAGGGAAACATAATATTCCCTGTCTCTCAGTAGACTGGGACTGACCTCTTGTTCGACATTGACATTCATTACCACCTGGTGGTCTGAGATACCATCCAGGGCATAACGTGTGTTTCTCCCCCCCCCCCCCCCCCCTCTCTCTCTCTCTCTCTCTCTCTCTCTCTCGTGTGTGTGTGTGTGTGTGTGTGTGTGTGTGTGTGTGTGTGTGTGTGTGTGTGTGTGTACATGTATATGCACATGTGTGCTTGCCTGTTTGACCACATGTAGAGGCCAGAAGTCAAGTCACTTGTCTTCCTTGGTCACTCTTCACCTTATAACTTCAGATAGGATTTTAATGGCCAGTGAATCGCCAGGATTCTCCTGGCTCCACTTCTCTAATGCTAGGACCAAAGGTCCATGTTGCCATAGGTCCTTGTGCTTGCACAGCAAACACCTCACCTACCAAATCATGCCCCCTGCCCCTCAGATTTACACTTTTACCGGCACGATCTTGGGATCAATGGGAGATTATTATTTTTCTGATAGTGAACAAAGTTGGCTTTCTGGAAATATGGGATCTGTTTATAACGTAAGAAGACAGTCAGTAAACATATAGTCATATAACAGAGTGTCAGCATACAAGATCATGCAATAAAATCAGATGTAGGTTTGCCCTGAGGTGTGGACTCCTCTGACTGTGATCGCTTGTGTTCCTCATCTCACTTAGTCCTGCTTCTTAATTTTTCTCTAGCTGTTTCACAAAAGCTGCATCATATTATTTTAGAAGCTAGTATCACATGTCACATATGAACATTTGAGTAACAACCATGTCATTTACATTATTTAATGTGCTATTCACACCTGTACACTAATCTTTTAAAACAATCCCTTAAGATATATTTGCTGCTATGGAATGGGACAATGAGGCTTGAAGAAATGATGCTGCTTTTTCAGAGTTAAAGGCCTGGAAATGCAGACTTGAATCTGAACCCGTGTTTGTCTAATTCTATGCAGAGTTCATCTCTGTCTCTCCATATCATTACTAGGCTAGAATGTGTGGTGCTTAATTTTAATATTTGAACAATTAAATTTACTTTTCTTCTGTTTATACTCAAATTTCATAAGCTCAAAAGGGATATCATATACAATAAAATACATTTTACAAGTTACATGTTTTGGTAACATGTATAGGCACAAATTATAGAATCCAGACTGTGTCAATGGCAGGGTTCAAGAACATGCTGTTCTCAATCCTGCTGCACTCGCTGACTATAGTGTCACAATCCCATTACACCCAGGGAGGCATGTATTCTCTCCAACAGGGGTTTACCAGGTGATTGGAGAATTCAGCTAGTTCCATTTAAAAGCCCAGTTCCCAGAAACCATTGGAGAACCTTTCAGTCACTAATTACTGCATGAATTTCATCAAGATGTTCTCATTGAATGTCACTTTTTGTTTTCAGGATTGTAGGCCTGTGCTTTGCTACCATCATTTGTCTGCTTGCAAAGGGATTGGAAGGTTAGGAAAGCTACAGCATGAAATTTTCTTCAAGTGTATGGCTAAGTTGCACAGTCATTACTTTTATTTCATTTTTCTGTTTTACCACGTAACACGGGACTCTGAAACCTGTTCCTTCCACGAACTGTAATGTTTCCATAGATACAGATAAACGTATAGACACTTTGCATATAAGCACACCTATGCCATATATACACATGTATAAATACTCATATATCCAATTACCTGTTATGTGTAATGTCTTATTTTAGGTTGTCAGTGGGAATATATACATAAGTGTGTATGTATGTATGTATTATGTATGTATGTGTGTGTGTGTGTGTGTGTGTAAAAACTCTTAAAGTTTACTGTACTCTAACAAGTACACATGTACCTTGTTTTGTGTTTTTTTTTTCTTTCTTTCAAGACGGGCCTTCTCTATGAAGCTCTGGCTGTCCTGTAACTTACTATGTAGACAAGGTTGGCCTCAAACTCACAGAAATCCTCCTGCTTCTACCTCCTAAGTGCTGGAATTAAAATGGTGCCCCATCACACCCAGCCCACTTGTTTTTTGTTTGTTTGTTTGTTTTTTGTTATTTTTAAATCAGATGTTGAAGTTTGAGTTTAAAAAACCATGAAGTATCTTAACCATGTGAAAAAATGTCAGTTCATTTGTCTTGTAGTATTCTCATTTTTTAATTTAACCTTGGAGCTGATGCCAGTCATGTTCTTTCTTGACTCTTCACACTTTTGAATTCCATTTTATTTTGTGTGAGTTTTTTTCCTTCATTTTCTCCACTTCTCCATATCACTAGGAATTGATTTCCTTGAATGTCAGAACCATCACTGAAATATTGCTCAGAAATCTCTTGGGCTTTGTGTGCAATTGTGATTTCATTATTCATTTCTCTGTAAAAAGCTAGCTTTTCTCGGGAGAAATTATCTCTTGAATATATGCTTCCTAATAAAAATAAGAGACAAAAGATTATTTGGACACCACAGTTAGATCTCAGGCTCAGAGACCCACAAATTCAGCTGCTATGTTGCTTATATAATTATCTCAAGATTTTAGATAGCTGATAGAACAAAATTAAGCATTGTTTCTTGTTCTTTCAAATAATTTAAGGTTGTTCACTTCCTGAGCACTGTGCCATGTGTTTAGAATTCTTTAAGAAAACTCCCAGATCCTTTCCTTCTCTCAAACAGTCAAAGGAGAAAAACCAAGTCACTTCAGTGAGAAATTTTAGGACCAGGATAACCCAGTTGTGCAATGGATACTGTGGAGTCCAGAAGATGCTATCTGCCACAGCCAGACAGGGAGGAAGATGAAGGCTCCATAAAAAGAATAATTATTTATTGGATTCTTAGTGCTAGAGAAGATGAAGTCACACAGAGAAAGAAATGAGGTGGTGATATATCCAGCTGAGAATTGGGGAGAGATCCAGGCGGAGGAATAAGTTAATAAAGGCAAGAAGCAGCATAATATAGTTGGGAGATGTAAATAGTTTCATTTCGTTGGAATAGACCACCCATATGCTTGCAAAGAATCTAATGATCTACGAAGCCTGATACCGAGGAATTTTGAGCAACTGTGTTTTAAGGTAGGTAAGTAATAAGTAGATTCTAACTCTGGCAATTGTATGGCAGATGGAGTTGAGAAAGATGAGAATGGGCAACTTCAGAAGCTGCTTGAAATAGTCCAGGCAACAGATGATGGAAGACAGACTCAGACACTGGCAGGGACAGTGGAAATAAAATAGAGTGAGGTTTATCGAGAAACGAAACAGACACAACCTAATTCAATGCTGAGTCATTCAACACAAGCATCCTTGGGACCCACTGACCAGCAGACTCTGTCCTAAATACACAGAATTCCTGGAAAATGCGAAGAAAGGAGACAAATTGCCAGAAAAGTTCAGTGCACAGTCTCCGTATTACAAAAGAAATTGATCCAGATTCAAAGGAGGGTGTTCTGTCTGTGAACTGCCAGGTTCAATCCTGCCAGAGCCCTACATGTGAGTGGCAGGCAGAGTATCAGGGAACAGATCCCAGAGGCCTCACATGCTTCGTGAAGGATTTGGACTCTGCCCACTGGGAAAGGAAAGGAATGGGCAGATTTTAAACTACATGGGCCTTTGAAACAGTTTACTGTAAAAATCATCTGGAATGTGGATCGAAGTTGTGGTAAAAACATGAGACAGAAAGAATGACCAAAAGGCCATTGAGCCTTGAGAGGTTGGGATTGCTAACACAATGGCGACAGGGGAATGGAGATCCTAAGTAGGATTTGGGAGTGTGCTATATGCCATGAAGTGGATGGGTTCATGAAACACTGGCCTGGAGGATGACTCCCAGTGAGCAAGGACAAGCCACAGCATGAAAGAGGCTGCAGTTAGAGGAAGCAAATCCTGTCGGGTTTGAATTCTAAGTTTTAAGAACTGATCATAGTTGATAGCTGACTATATGCGACTGGATGTTGGCATTGTTGCCTGGCATGAGAAAAGAGGTAAAATTATGCGTGTGATTGTTGATATCCACGAATATTGATCTCTTTACAGGTAAAATATACTGACAGGGAATAGCAGATATTCAATAAAATTCAGAGGAACAATTCCTTATGGTGGGAAAGGCTATAATATCTCCCCCTGAAAACACATGCAGCTTTAGAGCTTCATCCTGTTGGTCTGGCTTTTGTTTTTCCTCAATGCTTCAGCCTTCCTCCCATTTAGAGGCCTATCCCTGGCAGTTTCTTCTGTAGAAATGTTTCTTACTGGCTACATCCTGGGTTATCTCTTTGTTTTAGGTACAACACATCGATACATTCCTTCCATCTTGATAGAGTTCTTTCTAGCTTATCACTTCATGGCATGCAGCACTGAGAATTTATCTGATGGATTACATAGTCCTCATCCCTTCCCAATAGCCTTGATCTTGAAGCTCTGAGAACTGGCCTCTTGGCCATTTACCATTTTTATTTCCATCCAACCCCAGATTTGTGACTAAAGTGTCATGAATGCTTACAACACATTTGAAATTTGAAGGTGCCAAACTCAGTAGTCCAGATGTGACCTTATCCTTGCATGGCTGGGATAGAACCCAGGGCCTCATGGATGTTAGGCAAACTCTCCATCACCGAGATCTAGAGCCAGATCATGATGTTGTTTACATAGCTGTAATATGTAACTTTCTACTTTGCTTCTACTATTATAATGTAAACATATTTTCAGGAATTTTGCAAATCCCCTCTTTTATTTTGTTACATTCACATACCTCACATGTTTAGTTCAACGGCATGTTATTACAACAGTACTCAACTTCAAATATCTAGAGTTATATTTAAAGTTGGTAATCCCACTTTAAAGATTTAAAGATTTTAATTATCTTTAGATTCCAGTCTGCATCTCATTATATACAATGCTCGAACAATGAATCTTTGGAGATTTTCATCAAAAATTAATTTGATTTAAAATGTTGTTTTTCCCCTCATATTACCTGCATAAAAATACCTACATAATACTTCTTTAGAATATAAAATTGTATTAGTGACCATTCTGAAGGTCACCCATGAACTAGATCATCATCAGTAATCTGATCGACAGGCTAGAGATGAAGCTCAGTGGCACAGCACTTGCCTATGATGTGCAAGGCCCTGAACTCCATTCCGAGTACCTGAGAGAGGAGGAGGAAGGAAGAAAAGAGAGAAAGAAGAAATAGAAGAAAGGAAGAATGGGTAATAGCAAAAGAGGAGAGAGAAAGAGAGAGAGAAGGAAGGGGAAAGGAACTCTACTTCTCACCTATTCTAGTCTCTGGTGCAAACATTAAAAAAGATTCATTAACCTCAAATAATATCTGTTCAAAATTGTTGTCCACCCTCATTTATTTGCCTCATGTGCATCTCTCTAGTCTTCAGGAAAACACTGGAAATAAATCACTATTTTGAGTGTAGTGACTCATACCTATTTTAAAAGCATGAACACTTAAAGCTGATAGGAGTTCCCATAGGCTGTATTCACACCACCTGCAGTTAGGGAATATTTTACAACCTGTTTGCACTCACAAATAACAGTGTCTTTCCTTGAAACTCTTTTCCTTTCAGACCTGTGGAGCCACACAGAAAACAAAAGTCTTTAGAGCAGTTCGGCATATGTGAGATTACTGTGGCCAGCTGAAGTTTCCTGATGTTTTCTAGTTTAATCTTGACTTTAAATCCTTTGACATCCAAGCCCACCTTCCAAGAACTCTATCATAATGTGTTAAAAATCTCAATACCGATAGAGATCAGGCAGGTAATGTGAATGCATGAGTTTATCTAGGGCTGTAGCAGACATGTACTGTAAATATCCAGTAAGAAATATGTGCCTGAGCACATATCTGTTTCTTTCCCTCTCTGCCTCCCGCGCCTCTCCTCCTTTCCTCCCTGTCCTGCTCTCCCTTTCTCTCTTACCCTCTCTCCAAGTACATATGTTTAACATTTGGCGATATCAGTCCTTGCTTTTCTGACTCTTTTAGTGGTAACAAAAGAATGTGTTAGCTTAAATCTTAAACCTAAGGTTTAAATGTCTTCTTGTTCAATTTCATCTTCCATAATGAAAAAGTAACAATGCAAACATAATAATATGGCTCAATTTTATATGACCTTACCAAGGGGGTGCAGTCTATGATAGAACTGCATTTTCTGAAAAGATATTAGCAGCCTGAAGAGTCACAAACACTGTTCTGTGGTGACACAGACACAGTATTGCTACAGCCTCACTTTCAATCCAACCTAGTCATCCAGGTTTTATATATATATAAAATTATATATATATATATATATATATATATGTGTGTGTGTGTGTGTGTGTGTGTGTGTGTACATATATATATATATAATTTTCTCATTTTTAAAGTTTGATAATCAATAGAAACAAACAAACGAACCAGAAAAAAAAATGGAGGGAGAGAAGGTAAACACTCAGTGCATCAACAGTGTGCTAACTAAGCAAAATACACAAACGCTTCTGTAGGCCAGGCAGCAGACTGATAATACTTTCTCAATAACAGCACCTGATGCTGTTTTCAGAATTGAAGCCCCTGTGGTAGAAGAGTGGTGTAAGAGAGGCACAGCTGGGGTGAAGAGAGTGTATAAGAGCTGAGCCAGCATCAGGTGACCATGCAAGATTAGCCAAGGACAGCATCTCAGCATGACTGATGGAAGGCTGAGGCTGGAGGGAGACACACAGTCAGTTTGGAAATACCTCAAGTAGCAGGCTTTGACTGAAAGAGCATGAAACAAACCAGAAAAGACTTTGGCCCCGAAGGAGTCATTGCACACAGGCCAAGAATTCAGAGGCAAGGCAGCCACATGGATTGAAATCTGAAGTAGAATCCAGTTCTATGGGAGGAGGTAGGCAAGTAGGTAAGACAGATAGCAGACATGAAATGAGGACACCTGGCATGGCTGCCTTAATGTTGAATTCATCTACATCCTTTATGCCCATAAATAGGACTTGTTTGAGGGTCAACTTGAGGCTAAGTATGAGGAGTAGGAGGTGATACATGGTGTAGGGATGAAATGGGTGGGGTAGAGTGTGGTAAGCGATGTTATTGTAGACACAATATTATTCTTTGCCCAACAATTCTAGAGACTGCTATTTGAAATATACATATACACGTTTGTATCTGTATCATTTTTTTAATGTAAAGCAATGAGCAAACTATCAAAGAAAAATATTCAAAATATTGATAAAACCAAGGCTAGGCATATGCTTATATATGCATATATGTATAACATATTCATATATGACTATATCTTATATAGTTTTTATCATATTTGTACATAACACTCCTAAAGTGATATTTCCTGAAGATACTTTCATTTTTTTCCTCTTAAGTCCAGTCTTTAAAGTCTTTTCTACCTTTAAAAATGTAGATTTTTTTGTAAGAAAATTTTGAATTCTGGAAAGGAATAAACATTAGGGAAAAGCAATCTTAGAGCAAAGATGTCTCCTGAAGCAATAATTCCAACAACTCGCCCCAACACACAGCTGTTAATTTTCTCTTAGTAAGTATACCCAATGGAGCTATTAGTATAGCTCAGTTTTGAATGGAATACACTCCAAAATTTCTACAGGGTTAATTACATGCTCTTATGTATTTTCAACAGTTAAAGACAGCAGAGATGATGGGAACTTTATAGCATTTAATCATTATTGCCATCATCCCAGATGGTTGAAAGCCAAAGGATAGCAACAAAAAAGCTAATTGATTTTATAATTATCATATTGATGACTCTGATGAGGTTCTGAAATAAACTATGAAGAAAATAGCCTAAAGAAAACTCTGGAGGACAGGAGACACATCACTGAGACACACATCACTGAGCTTGCCTCTACCTCTCTGATCTCATCTGGTGTCCAGTGTATATTGGTGGTTGATTAAGAGTTCTGGATGAATTAGTGTTTTATAATATGACAAATAATTGTAGGCCTTCTAAGAAGATGTGAATGAATATTTTTCTGGACTTGTGCTTTATGTAAAGGGTATGTTTTTCATTAGTATTCTAATCAATATCAGGTTTAGAAGATTTTGTTTATGGTAAGCAAATAATAATAGAGCGTTTATTATTTCTACTTTTATTTATTTTTATTTTATTTATTTATTTATTTATTTATTTTGGTTTTTCGAGACAGGGTTTCTCTGTGTAGCTTTGCGCCTTTCCTGGAACTCACTTGGTAGCCCAGGCTGGCCTCGAACTCACAGAGATCCGCCTGGCTCTGCCTCCCGAGTGCTGGGATTAAAGGCGTGCGCCACCACCGCCCGGCTATTTCTACTTTTAAATCTGAAGAGCCATCCTAATTCATTATGATGCACACTATTAAACCATAGTTATAAATCAATTACTTTCTTAAAGTGCTCATCTTTGGAGAGTAATCATATATAATATACAAAATAGATTATTGAGCCAGTTTGGTGCCATTTTGTAAGCACTGGCATGGATAATACATATATAATAGAGACACATAGAGAATATAGCCTTAATCTGATTTAGCTATCAACAAGAGATTGGCAAAATGATGTTGAGTGATGGGATAAGAACATATTGACCTAAAAGCTTGGACAATTCCAACAAATGGAACCCAAGTTCTTTTTTTTTCCTTTTCTTTTTTCAAGTAGAATGATGATGAGACAAACAAAAACAAAACAAAAACCAACAACAACAAAACAAACCTAAAACTTCAATTCTGATAATGCCACTGGCCTAAGTAGTTCTTCTGGGCAAGATGCTATTTAAACAAACAACCTTGAAGAGAGCAGTGATAACAGCAGGGGATGGTGTTTTCCCACCACAGGAAGCTCAGGAGCTCAGAGTGAGCTGTTCTGGCTTTGTCATGAGTGAGCAACACAGAAAGCCTCCTAGTGAGCTTGAGGTTAGAATGTGCATAACCTACACTGAAACTAAGTCTAGACAGCTGGGAAGGCACTCCCCTGCCATTCACAGTAGATGAAAGCAACACTTTCTAGAATATCAGACAAAGGCATTAAAAAAAAAAAAGAATGGGAACTCTTTTATTTTAAAGTCAAGTTCTTTTCTTCTATGCTGCTGCAGGAACACATGGCCACCCTCTGAGTCTTCACAAAAGACTATCAGAATGATGCACCTGAACTCCCAGAATTCTAAATTTTAAGTATGATAAATAATATCCATAGGGACTGGAGAGATGGCTCAGCTATGAACACCAGTATTGCTCTTGGAGATGATTCTGGATCAGGTGGTTCACAATTGCCTGTTACTCCAGCTCCAGGGAATCCAATGTGTCTGCCCTCCATGGACACCTGCACTCCTGTGCACATACCTCCACCCAGTCACAGATGCACACACTTACACATAATTAAAAGTAAATCTACAAAAAGAATATTTACAAAATTCACTATAAATGTGACTCTATCCATTGAAATATTTCAGAGAGACTGAATGCATCAGTTAATGTTTAAGACATCCATGTTATTATATTGCTTAAAATACAATTTTTAAAACTATTTTAAGCGTGATTTTCATAACCACAGGTCTTCATGGCAATGTTAGTTATCAAATCAAGTACAGTGATGAGATTTTGAAGCCCATCTTTAAAATCCATAGTAATAATGTAGTTTTCATAGAACTAGACTAGCAGTCATTTGAGTTAAACTGGATCAAAAGGCCAACACTTAACATCACAAATGGAAGAGGTAGATATTTTAATAGAGAATTTTAAAATTGCACATGTAAATATGGACTGACTTTTTACAGTAAGCCATAATTCTGTTTGGTGGCAATGATTTCATATGGGCCTAAGACTCATTCTGCAATGTGAGAGGATAGGTGTTTTGTTTATAGTTTTTCTTCTCAAGTTGGAACATCGAAACCTCACTTTTATGAAAAGTTCTTAGCTAAAGAGAAAATAAAATATTCCAATATGATTGTGTTTGAGGGGACTGAGTTAAGACATGAAACACAAGCTTCTTTTTTTCCGCCATCATCATCATAGGTTCATAGGTGTTAGTAATATAATATCAGAAAATAAATGATAGTTTAAATTTCGATTATTAAACTTTTGAGACTATCTCTAAGCAAAAATTATCTAAGTAGTTGAAGCTGCTCTAAATGTGCAGGGAACCATACTAAAAAATCAATTCAAGATCAAAAGAACTATGAAGGTACTACAAGAGAATCTATGGGAAGCTCTCGAGGACACTGGTCTGAGCAAAGGTTTTTCTTGGCTATGATACTGCCCCCCCCCAAGAGCCCAGGTAACAAAAACAGATATTAACATGACACTGTTCTGCATAGCACGGAGGCAATAGATTTAAGGAAGTGACAGCCAGGGGAATGGGAAAAAATGATCAAGAACTATTATCTAACAAATGACTACAATACCGATCTATGTAGGGAACTCAAGCAATAAAACAGTAAACACATGATCTAATTAACTGACATTTCTCAAAAGAAGATATACAAATGTCCAAAACGTCCCAAACATATGGAAAAGAAATGTTCATCATAGTGCTCAGTGACAAGATCAGTTTCACATGTGCTAGGCAATGTGAAGCTCTTACTTCATGCCCAGCTCTATTTACACACACCAAAAAAGTCATTAATCATGAGGAAATGAATAATTAAAGCCATAGTGAGATGAATATATATGTATGTGTGTGTATATATATATATATATATATATATATGTTTGTACACACACACATATCATTGGTTCCATTCACAGATGAAAAATCCACAACCTTCATCTTCACAGCAGCCTTTGTGAGGGTTCAGTTTTGATTGAAAGATCTGTATTCCAGAAAAATAGGGCAGTCAGGTGAGCACACACACACACACATATAATATTATCTTCAGTTAATTGATTATTTAGAGAATGAGAGCTTTAGTCTATATAAAAATATCTAGTATGACAAGAGTCAGATATATTCCCCGGGAATAGACAGAGTTGTCACTTGTACATTTATTGGTAAAAAACGCTAGTATCTACGTCCCAATTTATTTAATGAAATACAAAATTGAATAATTGTTAAAATACAATTTATGCCTAAAATTATTATGAAAGTGTCAAATGATGTTGATCTCATGTCTAGCAGACAGCATTTTACAGGCCGCCTCTCCATCCTCTGGCTTTTACATTCTTTCCACCTCCTATTTTATAAAGTTTCCTGAGTCTCCATAGGGGTGCTGGTGATGATGGTGGTTTTGATATGGAAACCACACTTAGGACTGAGCACCCAACAGTCACATAATCTCAGAACTTTGAGCAATTACAAATTCTGTCTTCTGGTTGTACACAGCCATGGTCTTCATGATTTGCCATACAGAGCTATGGTTACCTGCATAACATCAAGCCAGTCAACATACCAACATGCATAGGGAAAGAAAGTCTGGGGCCTGCTCCTAACTTTTGGCATTTAATGGCCAGGGGGGAAGGGGAGGAATCATTAATCTTCAGTGGTATAGCCACTATGAAGCTGCCCACACTCTAGTAAATAACCCTGTGCCTATGTTCATACAAACAATTCTATTTAAATTCAATGATTCATTAAGTTAACAAAAGACATGTAAGCAGGGAGAACTGGTTAGGGAGAAGGGTCCAGAGGGAGAAAAGAGAAGTTCATAGGGAGTGAGTATCATCAAAATATACTATATTCATGTATGAAATTGTCATCAAAATGGTTATCAAAAGTAGAATATGAAATTGTTTATGTCTTTTAATAATAATTATGTACAAATAACATAGAAAACCTGAAAGTTAGTTCATAAAAATATTAATCATTGCTGTCAATGGTTTTGGAACCCTGAGTATATTTTGGCATCCTTTTTATTTCTGTTGTTTTGTTTTTTTGAGACAGGGTTTCTCTGTGTAGTTTTTGGAGTCTATCCTGCAACTCACTTTGTAGACCAGCCTCGCCTCAAACTCACAGAGATTCACCTGCCTCTGCCTCCCAAGTGCTGGGATTAAAAGTGTGCAGCACCATCGCCTGGCCTTTCGCATCCTTTTTATATTCCCAATATTTTGTAAAATAAGTATTTATTCCTTTAAGTGAAAAAGAGTTTGCAAAAACTATGTGTTAAAGAAACCATTGAAAATATTGTTGGTAATCAGAGAAGCATTGACAAGTCCACATTAATTAGTATCATAGAACACTTGAATGTAGAGTATCAACGGATTTCTAATCACTACATAGTCCCAGTGAACTGCCTTAGGAGTTATCTTTGTCATGGTGCCCAGGGTTGTGTGAACTGTTCATTCTAATTGTGCTAGCTTGAAGAATGAATAAGGACCTCAGAACTACAAGCCACATTTTTTCCCTAGCCCTTGCTAATAAAAGGCACAGTGGAAGAAGTGCTGGATTGCTGCAGTAGCTAGAGCACAGGCTTTTCATCTTGTCTTTGAGTCTCTTTGGAGGAATAAAACTTCCTCTGAGTTTTATGTACTTTTACATTTCCGTAAAATATTTTCATGCAATCTAGAGAGTTTGTAAGAAGTTTCTTCACAGAAAGCTTGTGTTTTTGTGTCTCTCTGCCCATGGCCTCTAGCTGTAGTTGAAACATCACACAGGATTGGTCTCAGAGTATGACAACTAATACAGAAGCATTTCACAAGGTTTTGAGTTCCAGGAGTGGGACTGCTCTGTAATTCATCATGATTTGAAACTTCATGGCATTTGAAGGGACTAACATTGGTATCATAGTTCTTCATGTGGTAACTTAGAGTAGATACCTGAATGTACCTGATTAGTCATGAGCCACTAAGATATTATAACTTCTACAGTAGTTTCTTAGTTGTGGGTAGTCAGAGAGTAAAAATCCCATCATAATGCTAACATCAAGACAGCTAACAATTTTACGTGCTATCATCATTGGAAGCCCATATGTGATATTTTTAATTAGCGGATTTTTCCATGGCTGACACATGCCCTTCACTTCCATCGAACAGAAGACCAAGTAAACTACATGAATGTCAGTAAACAAGTGCTGACATGCTCAATTCAGGTTTTTGTGTATTTATTCAACAAATACTATCTGGGTAAGCCTATGCCAGGTGTTGATGTGAGTGTAGCTGAAAGCTTTTCTGTGTCCTGCCCGGGGTCCACAGCCGGCTCAGACCCAAGTAAACACACAAAGGTATATATTAATTAAAATTGCTCAGTCATTAGCTCAGGCCTACCACTGACTAGCTCTTACACTTAAACTTAGCCCATTTCTGTTAATCTACATGTTGCCACTTGTTCCGTAGCTTTACCTGTGTGCCATTACATGCTGCTCCCTGGACGGCGGGCTGGCATCTCCTGACTCAGCCTTCCTCTTCCCAGAATTCTCCTTGTCTGCTTATCCCACCTATACTTTCTGGCTGGCTACTGACCAATCAGCGTTTTATTAAACCAGTGTACAAAAGCATTATTCCACAGCATGTGAGCACTGGGATCATGGCAGAGTACAAATCAGGCAAAGTTCAGCATATACAAAGCTGCATTCTCCTACATTACCATGGTACATATATCTCACAAGTGTAATTTTCTTGAGGACATAGCTATGGTTAGTTATGGGTGTCCTTGAGTCAACCTATCATAATGTCCAGCATCATTCAAAACATAATTCAGGTACTACTCCCAATAATATTACTTCAGACACCTTTAAAAAACCAGAAACCAGGCTTACTCTTCATAAAAAGCAGGAACACTACAATGTAGGAAGCACCTCAGCTTCCTTTCATAAGATAGAACCACAACCATGATGAACATGGCACGTTATGCCCAAGCATGCAGTAGAGCACTTACATTTTAACCAAGAGCCATCTAATTAGACTTAAGTCTTAGTTAATAGGAGAGAATCCATGCCTAATACTGTAAACCTAGCCAACTACTCACAGCTGATGAGAGCATAAACCCTAGAGGAGGACCTATTACTACCATTTTCTTAAACCAATATAATTTCAAACTGTGTTCTAAGTACTTATTGTTATGCCCACAGATAAGTGTAGCTCTTGGTTCTCATTAATGAAGCTTTCTTTTACAGCAGATGGAGGCCATTACTGAAATCCATAACTTGTCAAAATGTGGAGACTAGGTGGCCACAAGATTCCCATCCCCAATTAGTACACCTATGGTGCAGTCCCTAGACCTAAGGCTCAAGGAGCATCACAGAAGAGGGGATAAAGGACCAGGATCTGCAAAAGAACATCTCCTATATGTGATGTAGATGCTGTACCCATAGAATCTCAACACTGTGGGTGCCTAAACACAATCTGCACAATTGCAACAGCAGTTGATATGCCTGTGCAGATGGAGAAAATCTCACAAGGCGTCATCCCTAGGTGATAAGCTAGATACAGGCGATTGATGACTGCTGAGAGAAGGAGACTCTATTTTCTTCAGAGATGAACCCCCTGATAGGTTTTCTGATTCCAAGTGGTCATAGCTAAACACATAACATGGCCAAAATTAAATGGACCTAGCATGATGTGTGTGTGTGTGTGTGTGTGTGTGTGAGTGTGTGTGTGTGTGTGTGTGTGTGTGTGTGTTTAATCTTACACTTCCACAGCTCATAATGGAAAGAAGTCAGGGCAGTTACTCAAGCAGGAGCTGAAGCATAGACTATGGTGGGATGGCCCTACTGGTTTGCTCTCAGGTTCATGATCAGCTACCTTTCTTATACCTCCCAGGCACACCTGTATAGGAATGGCATCACAGGCATTGAGTTGGATCCTCCCATATCAATCATTAATCAAGAAAATGCTCCACAGCCTTGCCTACAGGCCAATCTGATGGAGGTGTTTTCTCAATTGTCATTCTTTCTTCCCAGATGAGCCTACCCTATGTCAAGTTGACAAAAATTAACCAGCACAATACTGTACTCATGTATGAAATTCTCAAAACAAAACAAAACCCAACCAACAAAACAAACAAACAAACCAAAAACAACCAACAACAAAACACTTACAATTAAAAAATTAACACTGATGTTGAAGAAATATCTTAATGGGTGAATGCAGTTGAGAACCTGAGTTTGAAACCTGGAACCCAGGCAAAAAGCTGTGCATGCCTGTAATCCCAGCTTTAGGTTCATGGCCAGGAGAACTTGGTAGTTCACTGACCAGCCAGCCTGACTGAAACAGTTCACTTCTGGATCACTGAGGAAAGAGAGTTGATGTCAGATTCTGATCCCCACCCATGTGTACATGGGAATGGGCATCCACTCACTCAAGTACATGCACTACATATGTGCATGTGTGTACTCACACACAGACAGATAGACAGACAGAGACATAGGCACCTGTGCCTAATTCTTATTATGAGGAAATAACACAAAACACTGAGATCCAAAATAATTTACATTCCTTGTGACCGCAGCCAACACTGTTGGTATGACACAAAGCTTCAGTTTGCCCATTCTGACACTCCGAGTTTGGAAAGAACAACTATAGAATGCACAAATGAATGACTTCCAGAACACAGATGGGGAATTTTAATAAAATATGCCTAACAGGATGTTTTAATATTCAGTTCAATTTCATCATTTCTCCCTTGCCTATAATTTTTAGAGATATTTTTGCATTGGCTATTTTTCCTTACCAAAGAACATTTAAACTTCTTTCCTGTCAGTTCCATGATGTAGAAAAGAGGGAGAGTTTGGTTCTTAATCAATGTTCTTTTGCTAAAGTTGGGAGTAAATAATTAAAATCACAGATGGAATACCTCCGATTAAATCTATAGATGAAGCAAGAGACACAGTTTCCTTTAAAAGCAACCCAGAAAGACGCACAGCTGTTTTTCAAGGAAATATGAAGTCAGCTTGATTGATAATATTTAATGCCCTTTAAACATCTGTTAAATGTCTTTCATTTTTGGTAATTTCTGAAAAGTGAAGAAATTATTAGAAACTGCTTGCTAGCCTAAGCAATAGCAGCTTTACATCGAGTGAAACACAGACTTCTTACTTTGTGTTCTCCTATTTCTCTGGTCCCAGGGAAATCGAAGGCAGAGCATATGAGAGCAACCATTTAAAGTAAAGTTCTCTGTTTCTCCCACCGCAGCCTGAACCTTGGTCCTTCCTAAGAAACAAAACAAATGAACAAACAAACAAACAAACAAACAAATAACCAACTTTTGTCACTGACTCCTTAAAGCTCAGTCAATGACGAAGCCTTGGGCACTCTCCTAGCTTGGCCCCAGCCAGGATGCTTCATCCAAGCAACACTCTCCCTCAAGCTCAGCTGGTGAGGTTTTCTCACCTGCAACACTTCCTCCCCCCTGTCTCCTTTCTCCTTTTTGCACTTCTGGAAACTGAAGTCACAGCCAATATTTCCGAGTCTGGGAGCGCTCTCCCTGTCACCCCAGCGGTTTGTTCTCTTCTCACCCTCAGTTCCTGAGTGGAGACCCACCCCCCTGCACATCCCATTGTGACTTCTCTTACTTTCTGCCTCTGCGCATCCTGGAAGCCACCAACTAGCCTCTGGGTGGCCACAAAGCTCCTGACCAGTTGTTCTCAACCTGTGGGTCATGACCCTTCTGGGGTCAAATATTGGATATCCTGCATGGTTGCCTTATAGTTCATAAGAGCCCCAACATTACAGTTATAAAATAGCAATGAAATAGTTTTATGGTTGGGGGTCACCGCAACAGGAGGACTTGTGTTAAAGGGTCACAGCATCAGGGAGGCCGAGAACCACTGCGCAGACTTTATGTTGAGGTTGTAGAGTACTTGTTCTTGGCATATTTCATCCCAGAGAGGTTTTCAGTGCTGGCTCATTCAGTTTTAGGCATGTGTGCTGGGTTATTTTTATAAATAGTAACTTTTTCTTAGACATTATAAGTGGTTTAAACCATAAAGATGCAGAGTCTTGACTACATATAACAGTTAGGTGCGATAGCAACACTGAGCCCAATAGCCTGGAATTTCAGAAATTCCTCTTAGAATAAATACTTCTCCACGAGGTCTCTGAAGTGCATTTGCTCCTGGCCCTTGTAGATATCACAATGTGTGTCCTACCCCGTGAGTTAGAACTCTACAAGCCTTACATTAGAGAAAACATCATTGTAACTGGGACAAGGTCACCTTTCCAGCTCAGCCCAGCCACCTGTGCTCTTAGGACTCTTGTTTCTCCCTTCCAAGACACGTGGTGCCTTCCTGAATTCAGTTTCTGTCAGTCCATCCATCCGTCAGCACGTGCATGTGTAACGAGGCACTGCAAGATCTGTGTACTCTCTTCACTTCAGAATATTATATAACACACAGAAGTTCAATAAGGAGCGACGTCGTCTTCCCTAAATCTGATATAGAGGTGACTGAGATCAAACACTTTGCCGTTCAGTTTTCTTCTGTACCAGGAGGAGTGAAAGTTTCTGTGCTGGCACTGGTCAGGGTACCAGAGGTCAACCTCCAGAAGCAGAGAACTAGGAGGAAACTGTATGCAGCTCCTTGGTGCTGAAACTTTAATCTACATTCACATCATCTGGGATCTTATTAAACTTCAATTGCTGATTCATTTAGTCCGAAAGAGAAGCCCACATCTCTCACAGGTTCTAACAAAATTCCCCAAAAGACACCTTGAAGAACAAGCCCAACCCATCCGACTCTTTGAGAGCGAGTCTGGCATCGGTTCAGTGGTAGATTGCTTCGCTCTGGGATACATTACAATTTGAAAATGAGGTATTTCCAAGAGAGTTAACTTTTATTTTAACTATTCAGTATACCAAGAAAATGGAATAATGAACTCAGCTTGAAGAGTTTGTAACAGATCCACAAGTTTCCCTTGTATAATAACCAAAGGGACGTTACATATTTAGGAAGCACCCGCTGCAAATAAAAGAAGGCCCTTTGATTTCAGTTCAAGGGCAGGCCATCTGGCCCTCTCCTTGTGTAGCAATCAGGCTAATGTTAATGCTAGTAGCTCCGCTGGAGAAAGCATAGAACGGCTCTTTAAAATCTGGCCCACAGCTATTTTTAGGTTGGCAGCACCGGAGTAGAGTGTTTATTTCATGTTTAATGCAACCCTCCACTTCAAAACTGCTTCTTTCCCTCTACCGAGTTCTATCAAGTCTCCGAAGAAACACTGCCAGCTTTGCACATCCCTATCCTCTAAGATGATTAACTGTTGAAAATTGAAAAGCCTTGAAAATGTAAATCCTGCCACAGGCCCCTGGTGGGGTGAAAAGACAAGTGGAGTAAAACGGTTCCAGATGGTTTAGGCATTATGTTCTTTATGTCCTCAAAGCTTGGGAGGGTCCTGTGATGGACTGGTTGGTATAGGCACACAGAAGGCTATTTGGCAGGCTTTTCCCAAGCTTTGGAAAGCTAGGACAGGGTTCTTGGGATAGCATATATTAGCGAGACTCTGCTCAGCAGCTGCTGGCTCAGCTCTAGCACCAGCCGCCTTAGCACTGGGTGGGGTGGTTCTGCCTGGCTTCCGTCTTTGAATCCTTTAACAAGTCTCATCCGTGGTACAATTGAAAATGTTTTCTTCACTGGGAAGTTTGCAGGTTGAACGCAGCTTGTCTGCGTCAATCCAAATCTATCGATCTTCCTGATTGAAAAGGTTGCAATTATCCCTTTATTGGCAACATTGAGTTATACAGAAAAGAACTGTCAGTCTTCTTACTGTAGCATATACCACCAAAACTCATTTTTTAAACCCTAAGCAATTTAGTTACTTAGCTCTCTAACGACCATTTAAAGTATATCTTCTGCCTTGTTAGAAGAGAGACATTCAAGTCATTGCTTATTTCTAGCTTTCAGTTACAAAATCCACACCAAAAAATGTGTTGCTCAAAGTAGAGTGGGAAAGAATTTTGAGCAGGTGTTAGGCTGTTTGTTTGGTTTCTACACTTCATGTAAGGCATTTCAGCATCTAGGACATGCTAATCCCAAGGTACACTTGGCATCTGTTGAATACACATATTTAGCATTTAAATGGCAATTTGTGTTTTCAAAGTGTTTTGTGAACATTAATTAGCATTTCTTCACGGCATGCTGAGGAGATGGGTCAACATCATTATCACCATTTTATAGATCAGAGGGGTGGGATGACAGAGCTGAGTTATTTGAATGAAAAGCAGGGCAAATCAAAAGCAGGCAGGAAGGATCTGTGGCACCAGCCTGGAGAGCAAATGTGTCCTGGTATCTGGGGATCAGCACTCAGTCAGTACTCAAAGTGTCGTATATTAGTAGTTGCAAAGGTTGTTTGGCTGAGCCTTCATAGGCACTAGTCATCATAGTTAATGGATTGTTGCATAGACTTAATGGTCTACACGTAAGCAAAATGCACCCCACAGGAGCACTCACCTACAGAGAGCTCCTGACTGAAAATTGGAGGATTAGGTTTTTGACACCTACCTCCATGAGAACAGCCTGGAGTTGTTTTTAGCAACATGAAAAGACCTTTTATTGAATATTCTATGAGAAAATAATCATTGCTAGGACAGCTATACAGACACATTGTCCTCCTTAATTTGGAGATTAAGAATTTAAGCGTGTGGGTTCAGTCTCTTAGCTAAGCCACTTGTCTGATTCAAAGTAAGATTCAGATTCAAATACAAGTTCATGAATGACTGACTTGCTTGTGGTCTCCAAATGTGAAGGAAATGGGGTAAAGCATCAACCTGGGAACTCTGTCTATTTATCTGTCTGTCGGTCTGTCTATCATCTATGTATTCATCTATCATCTATCTATCTATCTATCTATCTATCTATCTATCTATCTATCATCTAGCTACCTATCAGTTTATCTATCATCTATCTACATCTATCTATCATCTAGCTAGCTAGTTAGTTACCTATCAGTCTATCTATCATCTTTCATTTGCTTCTACCCTTCATTTTAGCAATAACTTAGGTAAAGATATAAACAATGATCATACCATGTAGAGGTAAACAGTATAAATGTTGGTTAAGAGAGTAGAGTCCTTTGTTTGCAAATGGCCTAAAGAATGACCCAGCTGTGCTCCTCTGGCCATACCTGAAGCACTGTTATGAATTTGGTTTTGATTATTATACACAAAGAAGACTAAAATCCTACTGAAACATGGGAGATGAGAATCCTACCAGGATTTCACAGCAGCCAACCTGAGTGACTACAGCTGTCTCACATGAAGGGAAGTCATGAACAAATAAAATCTGAGTTTGGCACTACAACACAAAGCATTAGAATTAGTACCAGGGGCTAAAAGTTAAAGGACTCGATATTTTAATCAAATAGAAAGAAATAGCCTGAAGCATACCTCAGAATGAAGTCAGCTGAGCAAAAGTGCTAAATCAAACACTTTGGTGTTACTTGTCAGGTCTAGCGGATAGCTGAAGCATGACTCTGGAGACTGGGTACATAGAATCAGAACCCCAAGCCTGCTTCCCTCATGTTCTCCTATTCTTAAAGAACAAATGGAACTCATATTAGGATACAGTAACCTAAGCTAAATGCCCTAGAAAACCTTGTGAAATTTCTTGATTTAAAGATATCCAGTAAAATAAATTTTATAATCAACTGGGGGACTTAGATGAGAAATACCTAAAAGTTCCTCACATTGTACCCTGGACAACCTTTGATGGAGTAGTTGCTAATTGAGGGAGTGAATTTTGTCAATGGTGACATTCTCACAGAAAGCAAGTTTGGGTGGCTTTAAAATTCATCCCAAAGTTCTTGCAGCAAGTCTGAAAGGTACTACTTAACTGTAAGGTTAAAATTTTAGCCACAAGGATTTTCTGTATAATAAAAACCATTATTCCTTAATTCTGTATTCAGATATTTAAAAGCAATTTTTATCCAGTTATACCTGAAATCATACTAAATTTAGTTAGAAGAAAAGAGTTTCTGTCTTTGCCCTTTTGTCTTTTCTAATCTTTCTGATGGAGCCATCATAGTAAGTTAAATCAGATGAATATAAACATCTAATCTAGTACATGATTATGCACTTTCTATGTAAAATGCAAATTGTGCCTAATAACTTTAAATGGTAGAATTAGCGTATGTCAATTTTTCCTATCTCAGTAAATTTGTACAAATGACTGGAGGTGTGAGTGGTGGGGGATTTCGGATCTTGATAATAACTGAATGGACAAAAGCAGTAATGAACATACATGCTTGCTGTCAATCAACTACTGAACACATCAACACATACAATGCAATCAGCTCTACACAGTCATTCCCATGAAACAAGCTGGGTAGCAATCCCTACCTGGCACAGACCATGTTCTGCTAAAAGTTCCTCATAGTAACATTCTTGTGTGTGGACATCAAAGGATGTATGGTGCTTCTGGAACATAGTTCTGAAACTCCTTTGCGCCATTTAAAGATATCTTCATCTTAGATTATTTCTGTCAAATCTTGCATCTCCATTTGGATCTAAATTAGGAACAGATGAGTATTCTCATCCTATTTTCAGTCATAGAAGAATTTTTAAATCAGAACCACAGATTTACACATTTCCATTTAGCAGAGTTAAACAGAGAACAGAAAATGTCTTGTCCACTGAGTTCCAACGCCTGCCTAACTTAGTAGTTACTCAGAAGTCTGAGTGTAGGAACCACCTTGTCTCCTTGCTACCAAAGCCTCAGCTCATCCACACAGGCATACATCTCTCCTCACCCTACCCTCCCACTGTAACAGAGGAAATACTTTTTCTCCTACCAAAGGTTCCTTGTGTCCTCTGATGTTTCAGATCTTGTTCAGAGGCCTCTCTCCTTCCCTTTGTAAGTCTCCCCTTTTGCTTATGGCTTTCTACTTCCCTTTCAAAGTCCATTCATCTGTTTGCTGGGCTTTTCTGCAATGTCTGTATTTAGAGGTACTTCGCGTCTCTGAATCAAAGAGCATTTTGAATCTTTTATCATCATAGAGAAGAGGTTCCTGGTAACCTCTTTTCCATTATATAAATGCGATGTCCTATCTACCCTGAAGGGACCTGTGCAGCATTCCACTCCACACCTGCAGGAGTATGTCTCCTGTTGTCAGGAAACTTCTGACCCATGAAATGCTGCTCACTCAACAAATGGTGAAAGAAAAGAGAGGAAGGAGGCCTGCCCAGTAGAAGGGTTTAATGATAGCCAAGGTTAGTCCTTTGGAAAGACCACCAAAGTATAGGATCACAAAGTGGCACCAAGTTCTGGTCTTTCTTTTCTTTTCCTGCCTCCCCCTCCCCTGTCTCCTTCTCTCCTTCCCCTCTCTACCTCTTTCCTTCTCTAACACTCTATAGACTCTTATTCTGCTTTCTCATCATAGCATTCATTTCTGCATCTTCACAACCCTTTAAAGACATCCCTTCTCTTCTCATGATCCCCTCAGAGAGGCTAGTCAGCTCTTGTAGTAATGATTATTTTGCCAGTTGTCTTGGTTCTCAGTAGACCCTTTATAAACACTTGTACAGTATAATAAATGCCATTTACTGTTTTGTTGAGGACTTTTACCCAGTCTGTCATTTGAACTGAGATGTATCTTTGTCATTCCTTTTTTTTCAAGATGTTCATTTATATACTATATCTCATGTAAATGTATTTTAGTTGTCTCACTTAACTTTCTGTATGAATGTACTACTATTTTAATTATATTTTTAAAAAAACCAGGCATCAATTGTACAAAATGATTGAGTTAATTGTAACAATTGCATTCATAGCTTACATTTGACTTTTGTTCTCCTCACTTCACAAGTAAGATGATAATGATGTCTGCTGTGTGTCCACTATCATACAGTTGATCAGTTGACTTCTAGCCTAAGGCTCTACCTTATAAAATCAACTGATGCCTAACATTCCTTCTTATAAATTCCCTAGATTCCTAACTTTATTTGTTATGTATTTGTTTTGTGTAGTATGGTATTTCTCATTATCAGATACCAGTTGTCTCACAGATTACACAATGCAGATGGAATACATTTACATAGCTGCAATCAGCTCAGATCTAAACTCGGGTGATGTGAATAGAGCAATATTGTGCCTTCTCTATGTAAATGCATTACCTTCCAATTTATTTTGTCATCAAACAAGCAATTTTTCAATCAGTGCAACTTCTGCAAATCAGCACTCAGAATATGAATTAAATCACTTAGCATATATTTTAATGCCCAACCCCTTTCCCTGGAAAAGAAAAAAAAATTGGGAGAAAGATTACATGAAACTAGATTTGTCAAGAGGAAAAGTAATGGGTGAGTTGAGCTTCAGTCTAAAAAAATCCTAAATAGGAGGAAAATGATGGCACACATGTGTGATTCCATCTTCAGAAGGCTGAGGCAGGAAGATCCCCATTCAAGTATATCCCCAGGCTGCGTAATGAGACCTCCACTCAAGAAAGTGTGCAAGTATTGTGTGCACACGTGGGCATGTGTGTGTGTGTTTCTGTGTGTCTGTGTGATTAGAATAAAATAAATCTATTAGCAACATACATAATTTTGTCAAGTACAGCAAAAAAAAATCTGCCAAATATATAAAGTTTATTTTATATTTGTTAATGATCCTAATTTGTTTAGAAACAGAAAACACACAGACACACACAGACACACACACACACACACACACACACACACACACACACACGAAAAATAAGACATTTTAGCAAAAGAGGTCACTTATGTTTTGCTCCCTGACAAAGGGACACAAGCCTACTAGGCTGGCTCAAGGCCAGCTTGTCAGCTTGTCATGTATCTCGCTTCAGCTTCTGGATCTTTCTCAGACTTGGAGCCCTGCAGAGCTGCTTCCATTTGTTCTAAATCCTCATCTAAGAAAACTCAATTCATTGGTTCTAAGATGACACCATGTTGTTTTTCTATGAAACCACAATCTTTTAATGGGTTCTGGCCATCCTTAATAACCTCAGCACCAGTCAGAATGAGATACATTTGCGAAAATAAGATTTTGATGTAACTATTTTGCAGGATTGAAAAGAACTAATAAACAATTAGCTAGTTAAATTGCCATTCAGTGATTAAACCTATAATTTGTTAAAGGGACACTCGGAAAGCCAAGCACTGTAGTAAACACAAGCTATGTGGTATGGCTGGCTTTACGATGCCTTACATAAAGCTAAGATGCCCTAGAATCTGGACGTTGCAACTGTGTGATAGGAAGATACATAGACTTTAGAGGACAATGGAAGAGCTGGGCATACAGCTTAGGGGTTGAGAACTTGCCTCGGGTATGTGAATCTCTGAGTTCAATTCCCAGCACCACACACATAAATAATTTAAAGAAATGAAAGGAGGCCATTTGAATTGTTAGAGCTTTAGAAGAAAGAGGATCGAGAATAATGGTTTAAAGCATGTTTTCCCCATTTACAGCTATTGCTTGGAAACTTAAAATCTACCAGCTTTTAAAGCATAACCTCTTGGATGGAAGGGAAGAAGAAAATGGGCTCCCAGAGTCCTATTAACATCTGCCCCAGAGTCTCATGGCCTCTGAGTTAGCTTTCGCAAAATTACCCATTCTGTTTTATTCTGTTTATCTGTATCCTCAGTGAATTCTTTGAGCATTAATATCTTAGTCCCATAGAAGAGATGTGTGTAGTAATTCATGTTTGAACCAAAGTCCAGGTAATAAGAGGGAAGAAACAGATATAATTAAGAAGTAATTGTGGGGGGGGGGAAGAAATAAAGAAAAAAGAAAAGTAATAAATTAATTGTGATTCTAACAGATACAGGAACCAAGTCTGAGAGGTCATTGGACTAATGCATCTGCCTCAGGAAGAAAATGTTGTTACCTGGTTTGAATTAGGAAGCCAGAAAAAAAATCTATAGATTTTTAAGTATATTCAGTTTTGTTAAGTTTTTCATTGGTTTCCATATATCACTATGTTATGGCTTAGCAACGGTTCCTAAGGATGACAGTTATTCTGATTTGATCTTTGAGTATTCATCTTTCCTGAAAAGCTGGTGTCTGTTCACAGGCATGTGATATGCACTGATACACTTCAGACACCCATTCCCGCACTTACACCATGTCAGGCTATGGGGATCGAACAGAGGAAAGAAGACACAGCATAAGCCTTTGGAAAACACCGGTTTTTGAGACTGGAAATGGATCTGGATAAATAAAAAAAAATGGAAAATTAACCCAGAATTAGTGAAGAATTAGCACCCGCTACCTAGGAGGCTGTGCCATTCTTAATGAAGGCAGAACAGTACCTTTGACATAGTAGTATTTGAGCTGAATAAGAGATAAATAGGAGAGAAGTGAGACTGAAAGAAGGAAGAACATTCAAAGTAGAGGACAAGGCTTGTGCAGAGGCATTAAGAGGAAAAGACATAAGTGTGGCTAGAGAGAGAGAAGAGAAATCTTCATAGAAAAAAAGGAGGTGCCCAACTCTGAGTGCTTTGTTCTATGATCGTGGATGGCACAGGCAGGGAAGGAAGGCCAACCAATCACACTCACTTGTTGCCTCATGCAGAACAGATTACAGAACGTTTCCAGAAGACCCGTGGCAAATAAGTGGTTATTGGAAAGAAAGGTTTTGTAATCTTGGAACATTGTATCTGCCCTGAGTATATATGAATAGTTAGAAAGGCAGAAATAGTATAATTATAGAACTTGGAAGTCTGAAGCAGAATGATTTGAGGTCAGCTTGACCTAGACAGTGACACCCTGAGAGAGAGAGAGAGAGAGAGAGAGAGAGAGAGAGAGAGAGAGAGAGAGAGAGAGAGAGAGAGAGAAAAGCTGGTAATGAAGATTAAAAGAATAACTAAACTAGTGATTTAGAATGAAGTACTAAGTGTAACGACATAACATCTCTACTCTACAAAAATCATTTTCATAATGTACTGATTGTGTTTTTATTTGTGGTATATTTTTTAAACAATATTTTTACTTATTCTTTGATAATTTCACTTTTGCTTGTTAATAAAACACAGATTTTGTCTGGGTGTGGTGACAAAGGAGGATCTCTGTGAGTTTGAGGTTATCCTGCCTATATAGTGATTCCAAGACAGCCAGTACTGCATAGTGAGACCTTGTCTTAAAAAGAAAAAAAGAAAGGAAGAAAGGGAGGGATGGAGCGTGAGAGAGACGGAGACAAAGAGAGAGAGAGAGAGAGAGAGAGAGAGAGAGAGAGAGAGAGAGAGAGAGAGAGAGAGAGAGAAATCCAACCTAATGAAAATAACCAGCTATTGACTCTGGCTGATTCATTCCCAATCACACTGCCTCAGCTCCCATCAGCTTTCTCTTGAGAGTCTCCGTTTGCTTTTGATTACTAAAAGTACTTCATTTATTTCTTCTGGTCAAATGGAAATTAGAAATTCTGTCTGTGTGATTAGAAGATAATTCTGTTTACTTAAAACTAAATTACCCATTACTCTTTTACCATAGCTAATACAGAGAATGTGTGGTCAGTGTGAAACCCGCTGGGTCTCATGAAATTGTTTTATTAATCTTTGACATAAATTATGCCTTTTTGTTGTAAGAACCTTATACTTGAGAGCTTAGAAGAATAAACTACACATACTCCCTGAGTAAACATGCATCAATACAATGAGAAAGGTCAAATTCAACATGACTCAAATTGTAGTTTTACTTCCAAAAAACTTTGACACTCAGATTAGACTTCACTTATTTTTAGTTACCGCCATCTTGGAAGGGCCCACTTGTTAATTAGAGTCTCGTTGCCGTCCTTTGTGGCCCTGTAGAAGTCTACAGCACCATAATTAGGACTTTTCTTCTGAGGAAAACATTATAACAGACATCCCGCCATGCTTATGCTATTATAATTGCATGTTTAGCTCTAGGGATCATTATAATTTATCATAAAACTTTAATGTTAATAAAATCAGCTGGAAGGAGGCACTACTTATATCCTTGATTACACCATAAAGAGCTGTATCTTAATTTGAGCCTTTCTTTTTTTTTTTTTTCATTTTATTAAGTTAATGTGTGCAAGGTTTAGGGGCATCAGGGGATTTAAACACTGTAGCTCAGTACATCACCAACTATTGCCAATGACCTACATTAAAGAAAAATTACCAGAGCCCGTGCTAAATAGGCAAGAAAGACCTTATTCAATGCTGTTAGAATAAGGAAAAAAAATTGAACTCAACTTCACTGAAACAAAAGTCAAGGAAAGGTGTTGGGGGGTTGTTTGTTTTATTTATTTTTTTTGCTTTTTTTCTTCCCCCGACTGAATTATACACATTTAGAGCATACAGGATGCTTTTCTATGCATATACACAGTGAATTGTTTATACTAATTTTACTTTTCAAAATTATAATAATATCATTTTTCCTTTCCCTCTCTTCCCTCTAACCTCTCCCATGCACCCCTCCTTGCTCTCTCAAACTCATGGCATCTTTAATTTTCAAACACACACACACATACACACACACACACACACACACACACACACACACACACACTCACTCATACACACATACAGACATTCATAAATACATATAAATGAATATGCCCATGCCTTCCTAAATACATAAATAAATATCCATATCCATATATGTGTATATCCATATACATTCCTAAATACATAAATTTGTATAATGTTGCCAGTATGTATGAGATGTCAGGGCCGACCACTTGGCACTGGGTAACCAACTGGGAGGTTCTTCTCTGGGAAAGATCATTTCTCCCCTATTTTTTTTCATTTGCCTGCAGTTCTTTGCCCAGGTTTGATGCTCCTGGAGCTTTCCCCCTTCCATATTAACATGTCCCTTGGTGTCATAGTTAAGGTCTTGTTTAGGCAGTCATGTTAATGAGAGTTCATGGGTAACCTCTCTGTGTTTCTAGGAGACACAATCTCACAACAAACTTCCAGTTTCTCTGACTCTTTAACCAGCCAAGTAACAAGACTCCTAGCATACTTCATGCTGGACAGCTTTAAGCTTGTTTCATACAGGATAGAGAACAACCTGGGAGGACTTCTGTTCCCCAAAGTAGAAAACATGTCCAGGGCCAAACAAGAAATGAAAGAGCAGATCTCAGAACCAGACATGTGCCCCTATAGCCAGGGTCTTGGTTCAGAATAGGCATGTACAAACAAAGACTGATGAAAGAACAGGGTAATGTATGGAATTGTTGATTTTTCTTTTCCTTAAGCAGTGTAAATACTCCCTCAAAGCCAGTAATAATGCCACATTACTTTAAGTCTATCTACAGAAACCCCATTTTCCTGCTGATTCTTAAACGGAAGGTTCTTGGCATCCATGCATGTGGTGAAGGCCTTTCAACCAGCAGTTGCTCCCATTCAATGTTTAGTTGTGCAGGGATCATTAATGTTTTGGACTTGGGCCTGATTGCAGAATCAGTTTAAATTCTGAGAAGCTAGTTCACATCGTAGTAGCACAAACTAGGAAGGAAAGTGGCTCTCCAATACCTTTCTTTGCATGTGGATGGCTGCATCAGTTACAAAAAGAATAAAAAGATGTACAAGTCCCATCAGCCTTGATAGAAGAGTAGAAGACTACTTAAATAAGGCATAAAAGCCTTAAAATATGTGCCATATATTTACAGATTCATTAAGTCTAGTTCTACATTTTTTTTTATCTTGAACCTTTAGAACAGCAGTTCTCAACCTGTTGGTTGCAGCATAATTACAGTTTTGAAATATAAATTAAATAATTTTATGGTTTTGGTTACCACAACAAGAAGACCTGTATTCAAGAGTCTCAGCATTAAGAAGGTTGAAAACCACTGCTTTAGAAGCCTGGAAAAATACCAAATTATGATGTTGAGAATTGTCCTTTGTGTCTAGAGATGTGGCTCAGATAGTAGAGTGCTTGACTAGCATGCCCAAAGCCCCAGGTTCAGTCTTTAGCACTGAATAAACCAAGCATGCCTTTTGATTTGTGAAAGAGTTGTCCCTGGAGCAATCACTGCAGTATCAGCACATCTCCAACAACTTACAAACTGGAAATTCAAAGGACTGGAGTATAGGAAAGCATGTTTTAAAGAAATAACAAAGACAAAGCTTATTTCTTTTACAATTTTCCAATTTCTAATACTGCAAAAATCTATGACTTTATTGTATGGTAAAATAGAAAGTACTGAATGACTCAGTATAAGAATCTATTCTTTGTGGTAAGAAATGTATACATACATGTCAATCATGTATAAATAATGAATATAATAACATTAGGAAGAAGGATTCAAGTTCAATTAGGCCATCGAGTCCAGGGCATAGGCTAAGAACATTCCAGCATGTGATGACTGCTATAAGATTAAGTCCTATGGTGTGGAGCCATTTATTTAATGAAAAAGTAATGCAGGGCCAATTACCTTCCTACTTTAGAAGATTTTATTTTGCCTGTAGAGTTTTATTAGTATAATATGAACATAAAATGCCTTTGAAGGGTTGACTCATGATGTCAAGTTAGAAAATAGGAAATATTAAGAAAGAAAGGCTATTAAATTGGCTACGGTTTTTAAAATGGGTTATTGTGTTTTAGACATTCTGTTCCCTGTATTCTTTACAAATGTTTTTGGAGGATATGCATTCAAACAAATTATAAGCATTTTACAAAGTATCAAGCCTGTCCTACCTTCTAGGAGCTGGTCAGCTGGAAATGCATGTGGTCATTTAAAGCAGCAAGTGAGGTTTGCTCAATGAGTAGAAGGACCACCTATCAAACATATTCAACTGCTTAAGCATATGTGTGTGTCTTGCTGCATCTCATCCTAGAGAGTTCCATGAGGGCAGGAACTGTATTTGTGTTTTTGCTGTTTCCTTATCTGTACTAAATGACTCCTTTAGAAACTAAATAACTGTAAATGAGCGAATGACTATAGCTGCAAGGGATACAGGCAAGCTGTCAGGAAGACTGTCTCAGGACAAGTTTGCAAATGAAACCACACATGCAAATCCACTAACTGTTTAAGAAGACTACCACCTCAAGAACAAGTTGTTGGTTTAAAGAAAGCTAGCAACCCAAAGAAGGGGGCCATCAACATCAAAGACCACTTTGCTCAGTTTTGAGATGTAAGATTTATGTAGGGTGTCCTAAGAGGCATATCAGATGGGCAGGTACCAAGAATGTTGCAAAGATGGAGTGCCCTACATTTTCAATCTCATAAATCTCCATCATTAGTTTTATATTGTTATGCCTAAAGAAAGATTACTAATTAGAAAGTCATATGACTCATATCTTTCTAGTTTCATTTCCAAGAAATAGTTCTGCAGCTATTTTTTTTTAAATATAAAAGGTATCTTATTTTATAGGGTGGTATGAAAAAAGAAAGACAACTTGACCAGAGGCTTGAGGGACAGACAAAGGCAACTGGAAGGTATGAACATTAACAGAAAGGCACCTCTCCTGTATCAGATAATGAAATACAACTTTTCACAGAACATTTTTATTCTGTTAGATGGAGTAGTGGTTCGAATGAGAATGGCCCCCAGAGGCTCATATGTCTTGATACTTGCTCTGCAGTTGGTGGAGTTGTTTGGGAAGGATTGGGGGTGTGTGGCTTTGTTGGAGGTGCGTCACTTGGGGCAGGCTTTGAGGTTTCAGAAACCCTCACCATTCTCAGTTAGCTCTCTCTGTCTTGTTTGTGGATCAAGGTGTAAGCTCTCAGCTACTAACTAATCTAAATCCATACTTACCTGCCTCCTGCAGTGTTTGCCACTATGATGGTCATGATCTCAGACACTGTGAGCTCCAAATTAAACACTTTCCTTTATATGTTGTCTTGGTCTCAGTGTTTTGTCACAGCAGTAGAAAAGTAAGCATATACCAATGCTATATGCTTCTGCTGCCAGACCAACTGAATCAGTGATGCTAAAATTTAACTAAAAGCAATTTGAATTACAGGGTATACCCAAGTCCTCTTTCAATGATATTCAGGCAAAGAAGCTGAAATAAATTGTGACATTATCATCAAATCTACTATCTCATCATTTTCTATGGAGTCCATATTTATGTAAATTAGATTATTTCTATTATAGCCTCAGCAGCTTTATTCTCCTGCCCTCTTTCTCCTCTTTAGCCCCATCTCTTCCTCTCCCAAGCAAACCCCATCCTTCCCTCCACATTCCTACTATTCCTTTTCCTCTTCCTCATCTGAGGCACAGTTTCTCACCACGTAGCCTCACTGACCCAGATTTCTTGGGAGCTAGAATTTCAGACACGCACCATCACGCCACACCTGACTTCCATCTTTATTGACTATATTCTGTGTACGTGGTCCTGAAGTTTATCTTCCTAGGTGACTTATTTAATAATACTTTATGTCTGATACTCTGTAATATATATATCATGAATGTAGAATATTTGCTCTAAAATCTTGAAAATATATCTTGTTTCTATTTCAGAATATATTTTAATATAAACCTTTTCTGCAGGCACAATTAGACATAAACCTGTTGCACTGAATAATGACCCTCTTTCTATTTGGTAAGAGGTGGCTACATTTTGTTACTCTTTGTGCAGGACTCCAAGTTTCCCTAAAGTCACTACAGTATCACTAATGATGCTTACTAAAGACTTAGCATTTGCAGAAGCTAATAATGCGAGTAGAAGTCTATGCCTACTCTTCATATTTTCACTCTTAAAAGCCTATTCCGGAAGTTAAAGCCACTCCCCTTTCCATTGTCTGTTACTAGTTATGGTGGGCATCAAACATTTAGAAGAAAATAAATTCATCAGTGAAGGCAGAGGTTATCTTAATATTACATCAGTCACTGGTAGGTAAATGTTTACAGAATGGCACCTTGAAAAACACTTCTTACCTCTTTTATTATAACTCATGGGTAGATAAGAAGTCTAAAGGACAAAGTGAATGGGAGATTTTACTTGACAATTTATGAAGAAAGAATTAAATGTCTGCAGGCAAAGTAAAGTCAGTGGGTTTAGATAACCAGTCAGTATTTCTTAACTGTGCATCAGGAAGTGTGCATATGGCATTATCTGGATGTGTGTCAGGTAAGTAGGGCATAGAGACAATTAGGCAAGTTCAGTTACTAATTTTGTGACTATGGTTGGTTCTAAGTTTACGAGAGTGATAGCTCACTCCTAACAAGGATAGTTTTAATCATGAAATGGGGAAAGTGTTTCATTAAACTAACAACAGATCATAGTAGTTGCTGTATCCTTGGTAGATGCATTTGAAGAACAGCAACAGTGGCCACCAGCACTTTAGATGGCCTGAGTTCACGCTCTGATGCTGTTTTCATCATAATAAAACACTCAGCATTCACTGTGCAGTGGCAACACCTGCACACATTTCTCTTTTCCTTCTCGACAGTACCATGTTCTTAGCATATCTCCTAACAACCTCATCAGATTGTCCCCTTTTAGTATAAAGTCAAAGTCATTGATCTTTTCCTGTAAAGGAAGTGCTCCATGGCTGCTCTCTGTCTCATGCCATTGCGAGTATCACTGCTTTTGTGCCCTCTGTCTGTGAAGCACACGTGCTACTGAAGACCACCATTACAAAACCATGAGGCTTCCTCTTGTAATCCAGATAGCTGCTGAATGACTGGCAGGTCAGTAGTATATACCGTGTGGCTCTGCTGGACAAAGGAAGGATTCTTATTCCAGAAAACATCATGAAATCTCATCATGCCACTTAGTATAGCCTTCCAACTCAAACTTATAAATTGTTTATTTCTTGTATTTTCCATTTAATATTTTTGAATTGTGGTTGAACACCTATGGCAATTCAAACTGTGCAAAATGAAACCGTTGGCCATGCGGTGGTGGTGCACTCGGGAGGCAGAGTCAGGCAAATCTCTGTGAGTTCCAAGCTAGCCTATTCTACAGAGTGAGATCCATGACAGGCACCAAAACTACATGGAGAAACCCTGTCTTGAAAAAAAAAAGCAAAAAACAAACAAACAAAAAACCAAAGAAAAGAAAAAGAAACCATTGTAGCATGAATATGAGTTATTATAAACAGAAATATGATTAATTTGGTCATTCCTTTATGTTTCTAAATCTTTGTATTTGCCTGAGGTATCAGATGTCCAGAACATACCTCATTGAGGGGTCTGCATTAGTTATTGATAGTTAATAGCTGTGAGATATTTTCTGTGTGCCTAAAGTGTTTCCCTGCTGTATTGAATATATACTGTGTAGAAATCTTTGTGAAAAATCTTCTAGGCATATTTATGAGCTATTTTGCTTATTACCTAACAGCTGTTTTTCTTCTAAATTCTTTCAACTTCTGAAACTGAAATATCTAGCAAAATAAAATGAGATATCTGTTTTAATGGCATAAGCCACCCATGTGAGTTCACAGTTTGGATTTCAAGCAAGAATGAACTAGCTAATTAAACAAACAACATACCCCCTTTGAAATCATACAGAGTTAGCACAGTTCTCACCCTGAAGTGGATCAGAGTAAGTCTTTTTGAAAGGGATTCTTGGGTGCAAGTGACAAAAATCATAGCTTTATAGCTGCATTGGAAGAGCCACAGCCCTGGTACCCTCAGAGTTCTGATGTAGCTGTCCAGAGGTACTGCTGTTTCACGCTCTTTAAAGCACTTTTCTCTATCATTGCTTTGTCTGGTTGGCAAAAATCTCCTTTCCTTTCTCTGAAATATAGTGTGAAAAGCTTAACCAATGGTTGTAGAGAGCCACTTCTTGTTGTTATTGTCCAGGTGAGAAATCTTACCCACATACAAAACTGACCCAAGTGTGAATACTTATGACAGAGCTATAGTCGGAGCGTGGTGTGAATTGTCTTTCAGGAAATTAGAGCATCATGCAAAATAAATGGAGCTGCTTTTCACACGTATAGTGTACAGTACGGCAATGACAAGGGCACTACACGTGTTACACATCAGGTCTCTGGAATCTGCCTTGCAAACCTGGATCACTGTATCCAATCTATGTCAGCTCCCTTTCCCCTTCCTCCAGTTCCTGGCTTATACCGTTCTTGCTGAATGTATGTGCTTAACCTGATTACTTCAGATAATTCCAGTAAGAGGAATCATCAGCTAGCTAATAGGTGTGTGTGTGTGTGTGTGTGTGTGTGTGTGTGTGTGTGTGTGTATAGCTTATAGCATCTAGTAAAGTGTTCTCAAATTTAATCCATGGTGTAGCAGTCACATGATTTCAAAGGGAAAAAAAGTAAGTTTTGTCTATGTATGTAAAAAACATATCTAAAAACACAAATGACTTTAAGAAAATTAGAAGTATAAAACAAACATGAAGAAAGTTGACAGGCCTGAAAATGCGCTGCCCACTTAACATTTTTCAATCTAAAATTCATTCAAAGTGTTGGACTTGCCAACTAAAGTGAGACAAAACACTGGCATGATTACATGTGCAGCCTTGGGGCTATCGCTTTTCAAAATCTGCCTTTACTACGCTGTATAGTGATCTCTTTCAAGTAGAGGAAAAATGTGAAACACTTTATTTCAAGTTTTGAATTGTAGTCAGTTTTTCTTAGCTTTCTGAGATAGTGATTGAGTCACATGCGCTCATACAAACAAGACACAGATCCTCTGCACCCACTCTCCAGTGCCCTCCTACTGTCACATCTGTCCTGGTTATTGGGGGCAGGGGGTTGTGTTACTGTTGTTTTCTTTTCTTTGTGTTTGTGTTGTCAACCTGACACAAGGTGGAGTCATCTGGGACTCAGAGAACTTCAATTGAGAAAATGTCTTCATCAGATTGGCCTATGGGGCATTTTCGCAACTGGCGATCTATACGAAAGAGCTAGCCTATGTGGGCAGTGGCATTTTTGGCAAGGGGTCCCAGAGTACATGAGAAAGCAAACTGAGCAAACCAGAAGAAGCAAACCAGTAAGCAATGTTTGCCTACAGCTTCTGCATCAGTTTCTGCCTCCAGGTCCCTTCCGTGAGCTCCTGCCCTGACTTCTCTTCATGATAGCCTGTGATCTGCGAAATGAAATAAACCTTCCCCAAGTTGCTTTAGTACTTCATCACAGCAATAGAATCCCCAACTAAGACAGCGTCTTTTAGCCTATAGTTAAATTTCATAATCAGGTGAAAGCCGCTCACCTGACTCAACTCTCTCCTTTGGCTTGTGTGTCTGTCTGTGTGGGAGGGAGGGTGTGTGGGTGCTCATGGGTGTTTTGTTGTTATTGTTGTTCCATGCAGTCTTATTCCATATTGTACAGTGAATTTTAAAAACACAATTCAGAGATTAATTGTGCTTGTTTGCAAAGTGCTATTATTTTCCCTAAATCTCTATGACAAAACAATAGTGTATGTAAAAAAGCATAAATGATGTGTAAAGGGGCATATTTTGTCCTGCTTACACTAACTCATTGCTTTCAAATGCTTCTTTACTGTGTATATATCCCATGACAACTTTAAATTATTTTCTGTAATTATGGAATTAAATGATTTTGTCTAAAATTACTTCTCCTTAAGATTTAAAATCAAGCTGTGCCTTCTCTGTGGTGTCTTTGTCACAGAGAAGTAGGACACACTTTCTGCACATTCCTGTTAATGTCTGAAGACAGCCCTTAAGGAAGAATAATGGTATTAATTGGAGAAACCACTGTTCCTCTTAGGACTTCTATTCTCTCTAATATTATAAAATAAAAGAAGCACCATTAGGCATTTGCATTAGGGCAGTAGCACTCTCCACTTAGTCACCAGTATTATTTAACTAAATCACAGAAAATGACACAAGTTTAAATATTCACAGAGCAAATTATGAAGTCTTTAATACGTAGTCACTATTATGTTTTACACTGTGTTAATGATTCGTTATTGTCTTGTAAGCCTTCGTAATCATTCTAATTGTGGAATATCCACTTCCTAATAGAAGAACACCTCCTTGCCCCAGTTCTCCTTAATTTTATATTAAAGAAATATATGCAAATGCTTGCAACTTAGAGGATCATTTCTTTTCAGAAAAATGTCGTGACATCTGAGAAAAATCAGCAGAAATGAAATGCTTTCTTACACAAATAAATTAAGGAAAATTTCTCGTTAGTAGAGAAAAATTAATGCCATTGTTTCTCCTTAATGGAGAACATCAAAGATGTTCACAGTCAGCTTTCCTAGTCAAGGCCCGGTCTCTCATTTCTCCTTTATCTCACCAAAGACTTCATGATATGAATTGTTAGTTTTCTAATCTTCAGGTGATAAATCAGATGGTAAGTGAAATTTTCTAAAGAAAATTTGATGAAGGCCATTCTTATTTACTTACTCAATACTTTCATTAATAATATCACAATAAGCAAATGACTACAGAAGTGAGCACAATAAAAATGGTGACTTCTATTGCAATTACTATGTGACATGTTCTTTTCTAAGCACTTCAGATAAACAGAGTATTCTGTGAGCTACATACTCTCAAATGCCTGTTTTGCCAGGTCCATCTCGGATGGTCCAGCTTCTGTCTTAGTGCTAACTTGCAAGGTACATCGACTGGCTGAGTTATGGTGAGACAAACAAATAGGAATCCATCTTTTCTTCAGAATATTTAAAATCTCATAGGAAAGAAGTAGCAAATGTTTCTACACTAGAGAGTACTATCAAAAAATGCAGGAGAATTTCTGAGTTCTTTGGGGACTGGAATTTCTTGCATGTGGTTTGCAAAGGTGACCTTATGGGTGATGTTCTTTGGTTTACTGAAGGAAAGGAAGAAAGGGAAAACAAAATTGCTAGCTGGAAAACAGAGGAAAAGATCCTTGGAAAGAAGTGTGTGAGCTCCTTGTAGAGGGAATGGGTGATGGAAATAGTACATGTATGTGCTAGGGCCATTTCCTAATGATAAAAACAATATAAACAGCAAAAAAAAAACACTATTACTTCTTTCAGAATTTTATAAAAATGTGTGTTGGCAAATTCAACCCTCTCCCAACCCCACCCAGAGCCATGGCTACCCTTCCCTGCACACCCAGCATTAAGTTTGGTTTTTGTTTTTTGTTTGTTTTCTTTTTTCTTCTCTCCCCAACATCAATTAAAACAAACATGTTCTGCCCATATAATCTTGGATGTATGGTCTCTTGACTGGAGTGTGATCAACTCCTCAGGGCTACACTCTTATCTCTCTCTTCCTCACCAGCAACTATAAGTTGCTAGTAGCTCCTTGGCTAAGGGTAGGACTTTGTGCTCCCCTCCCCTTTCATGTTGGGATTTGGTCTTCTTTGAGCTTGCATAGGTCTTGCTCATGCTGTTATAATCACTGAGTTCAGATGTGCAGCTACCCATGTCTGGAGGATGCTCTTTCCTCGGAGTCATCCACCACCTCTGACCCTTACACTCTTGAAGGTACCAGAAGATGGAAAGATGCCCCATACTTGTGGATTGGCAAGATTAGTACTATAAAAATCACCACCCTATCAAAAGCAATATTCAGGTTCAATGCAATCTCTGTCAGCTGACTACAGGGTAACAGCATTTTCCAGACACATTGTAGAAAAGATGCCAACAAATGGTGCTGGTCAAAATGAATAGCATATGTAAAAGAATGAAACTAGATCCTTATCTCTCACCCTTCACCAACGTCAACTCCAAAAAGTTCAAGAAGCTCAACATAAAACCTGATACCTTTCCTAATATGTTTTCTAACAAAGCAGATATGGTTAATATTTGTCAAAAATGTATATGTATACAATTAGTTATTGGTTTAAATTCACTTATACTAAACCTATATGCAAAGTGGTTGAAACCTCATGTAATGCTTTGAGATTTATAATGAAAAGTGAAAGACTTCTGCCTTTTCCCAACTAATGATTTACTCAACAGCGTTTTTTTTTGTTTTTGTTTTTTTGTTTTTTTTTGTTTTTCGAGACAGGGTTTCTCTGTGTAGCTTTTCACCTTTTCCTGGAACTCACTTGGTAGCCCAGGCTGGCCTCGAACTCACAGAGATCCACCTGGCTCTGCCTCCCGAGTGCTGGGATTAAAGGCGTGCGCCACCACCGCCCGGCTTCAACAGCGTTTTTTATTTCTAAGAATGTTTTCTTGTTTTACATTATCCAGTTTTTATTTCTTTATTACAACCCCTTTCTCTCACTCTCTCAATTTTATGAAGATATTGATAGGATTTTCTTTTCTCTATCTTATCCATTACCCATTGGGTTTATGTTGTTTTTTTTTCTCTTATTTCCCTTTCATTAAAAAGGATTTTTTCAAATATTATTGATCTTTATAAATTAATTCAAAATTAAATTATTTTACATCTGTATGAGCTTATTAAAATCTTTGTATGAATGGACTGGTCATCACCTTTCACAGGGAAATTGCTAAGGAAGGCTAATTTTCCTGTAACCATCCAATTGTACACTCCCATGGATCAAGGCTTACTAAACAAGGTAGAACCTTCTCTCACCCACTACACAAGTATATCTTGCCCTGTGTCCCTTCATAAAGGACATATAATATTTACAATTATGTATATGTAACTTTCTCTCACAAATTTCTCCATGATAATCAGTTTAATTTTGCTTGCTTTTCATGTCCCTGTTTTTACAAATGTCTTCTTTTTTCTTGTTTTTTTCCCTCTCTGTTTGGTAAAACAGATCAGTTAACAGCTTTCTGAGAAATGTGCTAGAGATATATTTTTTTTTAAACTAAGAACTTGACCTTATTATCTCCTGCTGTTGAGACAGGCAGTTCAGGCTTGACATCCTTGTTCCACCAAATTTGGAAACAATCATGATCTTGTTTCTAGTTTTCTCTTTTTGAGAAGTCAGAAGACTTTCATAAGCTTCTTCTTCCTCTTCTCCTAGCAAGCTTCTAGCATGTTCTCTACCACAGGGTCCTAACATTTCATTGATTTACATTCCATGAGTTGGTCCATCTTTATGGTTTTGGTGAATAAGTCTTTTCAATTTGGGAAGACCAGCCCTTCATCTGCTGCATCTGGAGGGAGTTTGTATGAATTATTTTGTTGATAATTCTTGGCCTGTTTCTTTGTTGACTCTTCTGAAATGACTGTCTCCGGCAGCATACAAACCTCCCAGATGGATCTGTTCATTTTCTAAACTTCTGTCCATTAATTTTTTTTTTAATTTTATGTCTTTTGGTTTAACTTTCTAGATGGATCTGTTCATTTTCTAAACTTCTGTCCATTAATTTTTTTAAAATTTTATGTCTTTTGGTTTAACTTTCTAGATTCTTTAAATCACCTTTAATTCCTATCTCTTTTTCTTTAAATTTAAATTTCTACTGTTTCATTTAATTTTTGCTGTGTTTGTTCTATGAGGGACCTTGGTTTATATATAGAGAGAAGTGTAACAGAGCATTTGATGATGTGTATATATCTATCAGCATGACCTTATGTCACAATAATACTTTCAATACTTTCCTTCATCCTTTTGATGACATTACTTATTTTTTTTCTTGTTTATTTGTTCCTAAAGTCTGTTTCTATAAAAATGGCTGGTGTCTTGAACAAAATGTTTAAAATTAAGGGTAAGGAGGTCTGCAGAGATAGCTCATTCAGTACAGTGCTTGCTGAACAACCACAAAGATTTGAGTCTGAGTCCCCAGCACTCATGGAAAATCCTAGCTGAGGTACATGTTTGCAGAACCAGAACTGTGGGGATCAGAGACAAAGATTTATGAAGCTTTTTGGCTAGTCAGTCTGACCAAATCTGTGAGATCCAGGTTCAATGAGAGACCCTGTCTCAAAAACTAAGTATACCCCCCTGCCCAAATTCTGTATTCTGTTGCAGAGATATTTGCACAACTGTGTTTCTGGACACTGTATTCAAAATAGCAAGGAAATAGAACCACCCTAGATGTCATCAGTAGAAGATTAATGGCCAATGAAAATGTGGTACATATATACAATGGGATATTTTCAGCTGTAAAGAAAAATGAAATCATCAGATTTTCAGGAAAATGGATGAAACTTAAAAGTATAATATTAAGTGAGATGATCAAAATGCAGTATGACTAAAAAAATGTTCTCCCACATATTCTAGCTTATAATGTGAAGTGTATTTGTGTAAACTTCTGTAAGTGTGGGTAAAGTCTAATAATCTAGAAAAAAAGACCCCAAGAGTAACACTGGGTCATGAAGAAGGATGAAGAGTAGACAAAGGACACTTTTCCATGAACAAGGAAATGAATATGAGGACTGGGAGCTGTAGAAGAAGGGAGTGGAGTAGCAGAGGGTAGGAAAGGTAGGGGGAGAAGAGTTACAAAATGTCACAATGCTATCTAACACATTTTATACTGATTGGACTCAGGGGCTTATTAATGGTAATAAAAAGGATATGAAGTTAGGAGAGAAACTGAGTGAGGAGCATAAGGAGACTAGAGGTAGGTACTGTTGGATATATATGTGATCAAAGTATGTTGTGTAAATGTATTTTTAAAGAATAGACAAAAGTACTATTTAAAAAATACACAAGACCAGTTGAGTAAGACACCCACTATTGAGCTCTGTCTCCATATGCACAGGCACTCACATGCACACTCACACATACTTTAAAAGATGAGATAACTTTAAGGTAAATTCTGATTAGGGTTTCTGTAATGGCTCTAGTCTGCCGAGACAAGAGTATCCACTCCACAGATCATACAATGCTTTTAAACACCTATTTTGGTACACAAAGGGGCTGTTGTCTGCTCTGTCTGATGACATTAACACTAGCTACTTTCTCTATTATTCTACAGATTCCCATTAAGGTTCTTATTCAGGTTGATCCCAGTTCTTTCCACTGCAATTTTTGCGGGGCAGTTTTCTATGACATCCTGAACCCATTGTTCTTTATCCATGCAGTTACAGTGTTCTCGCCTTTTACCTTATATGCATATATTTGCAAAATCATCTCATTGTCAGTGTTTAGTTCAGGAAACATGGCAAGCACCGCTAAGGCTACCATTTTCACGAGAAGCTGGCTAGAAATTTCTTCTTTCTCTCAAAGGTTTTGTTGTTTCTCTTTTTAAAACTATTCTTAGTTAATATAATTTTGAATACAGTTAAATGAATTTAGCATATAGATATACTTTTACTTCAATAGCATGGTCTTTTAAAATTGGTTTACTGTATTGTTTATTATATTATTATTTACTATTCTATTAATTTTTTTAACTTCTGTGTGTGTGTGTGTGTGTGTGTGTGTGTGTGTGTGTGTGTGTGTGTTATGGGGATTGAGAGAAGTGGTATTTCTTCATTTTAGTTTTTTAAAATGGGGCTTTGTATTTTGTTACACTATTTTTCTTTCTTAGAAAAATGACTTATCTCAGAAAGAAATACTTTTAACCAGGCAAGATATTTACCTTAGATTTATCTTGGAAGTGTGTTCAAAACAGTTGTGTACTTGCTAATTTCAACAAAGACAAGACATTGATTTTCTTTGCAGCCTAATATTAAATCTGTTCCATGGGAAAACTTGTTTTTTTGTGCTTCATACCTCTCGTAGCTCTGTATTTTCTACTTCTTGAAACAGATGTTGAATCCCTGGGGTTGACTCTACCTGAGTTTCTCATGTGAGTGTCTGCATCTAAGTTATAAACTAGGACTTTTGTGCTCAACGTTTTTAGACCATTTCTTTTCCTAGCACTTTGTGAACTATGCTGTCTGTGGGAGTTTTCACCACAGGCAATGCCCTGCATGGCCTTCTGGGACCAGTTGCCTTCAGATGGACCTTCTCATCCTCAGCAGCCCATGGAAATCTCCAAGATTTTCTTAGTGACCAATATCATTTTAAATTGGAGTTGGGTGTATTTTCTTTTCAACATGATTTTTTGTAAATAACTTACATTCTGGGAAATTCTTCTTTTGCAGTTGTATGGCTTAATGGTATCTAGTAAAAGCATACAGTTGTATAACCATTTTAAAAATCTAATAAATCAGCTTTCTGCTATTCTTATACTGACCTTGTGTCTATTTAAATACTCAATTCCTTCCTGTATCTAAAGGATTTTAAAGTTTTTCTTTTGCATATCTATGATCATTCCATAAATTATACATACTATATTTCCATTACTAATAAATGTAAATGCAGACAGAACTTAATATAGTAAAGTATAACGATAATTCATATTGAACCATCTCTGGACATTTGTTGTTTTCCTTTCTGACTTTTCCTAATAGGATTTTTTTTATAGCCTCTCAGACACTGAGGTTGTGGGTGACTGGAGCCCTTGGCATATTACAGCTGTGACTTTGTTTTTGTAACATGGTGATGCCACAAATTCAACTGATAACTCTTTGAAGAACAACAAGCAAATTCAACTCTAAGTTGTAAATCACCTCAAGCAAACTCCTATAATTTCCAAGTGTAAACTTTACATTCTCAACTTTTGCTGTACTCCATGTGAATATGATATCTACCATTTAGTTTTAACTCTTTTCTTCTTCTTAATGGACTCTTATTTAATCAACCTAATCCCCACAAATTTTAATTTGGTTAAATAGTCACAATGTTGTCTTTTTTTTGTAATTTAATATGCCAATAGTATATTAAGTATTCTGAAGCACTGACTATATGTAGCCAACTTTCAAATTGTACCTTGGTAAGCATGAAAATAAAGGCATGTGTTAACTGAAGGTACAATCTTAATTCTCTGAAGAGACCTAATTTAAAAATAAGCACAATTTTAAAATAAAGTTGCCATGTTCTTGAATGTAATTATTGTTTACTGAATACTGTCTACTAGATAGACCACAATACTGAAAGTCATGCATGCTTTTATCTTATTTAATGCAATTTCAATAAGCATTGGAGTTGTTGGCATTTCTCCATTGTATAGAGGAGATAAAGGATTAAACAGACTGACTATGAAATCTCCTAGACATGATAGAACCCAGTGTTCAAAACCTATGTATACTTATCCTAGCTGGTTCCAAAGTATAGTTCTTAGATTAACTGTCCAGCCTGTATAGATTGATCCTCTTTAAATATGAAAGTAAGAAATTTGAACAACAAGCTATATGCTTCTTAGTAAAAAATGTATTAAAGATGCTATCATAATTACTATATTACCTGAAGTATATATAAATGAGATACTTTTTAGAATTTTTACTATCCCCAACTAGACACCATATGCTACCAATAAAACCCCCAGTACAGGAATGTATTACCTCTTTTTGAGTCACTGACTAATAAGGTCCTATTGAATTCCCAAATACTGTGGTTACCCTCCACAACATGTTGGTCATATCCTATTCCTGAAGTCATCACACATTTTTAGTATAGAATATGGAAAAATCTTGCTTGTACTCAACAGGAAGCTTACCCCCTTTTGCTAGCATTCATAGTGCTAGATGGTACTATACATGCTGCTAAAGGAGAAAAATAATAATCAACCTTACCTAACTATGAACATTGTGAGCTATAATAATGACCTTTCTGCAGGATATACACACTGGTACAATCATGGCACAGGTGTCAGGGGAGTGACAACCACTTTTCAATTGGATTTAAGGCCACCTCTATGAGATAGAACACATACCTGATATTGTTAATGAGATCAAGAATCTGAGACTAGATAGATAGATTATGTGCCCAGGGGAAAGCCTACTACTATTATTCTGATAAATGAACATAACATGACTTCCAATGATATATTACTATATTCATAGATCAGTGTCTTGCTCAACCCTCACTAGAGAAGCTTCTTCTTTAATAGTTCTTATCCTGATGGGTGTGGTAGAATGCTTTTGATTCCTGTCAAAGGAAGAAGTGCTAGCTGCATTGAATGCTGAAAGAAGTTTAAATGCTGATTTTAAAACTACGTATTTTCACATGGGTTTCAGGATTAGTAAATTTGTTATAGATGAGCTGAAAGCATTCCTGGTTCACAGGGTATCAAGCATGTCTAACTGAATATAACTTGACATGAGCGGTCTACCTCAGCTTCTTACCAAGAACTTCCTCAGTGAAACTGGTGTGCTAGGACACTGAATGATCATCTGGCAAAGAGCCTATTCCTGCCATGCCAAGCAATAGGCTTTTTGTTTTACTTTTCAATGAACATTCTCTTAGAGATACCCATGGGATGTCTACTGAGCTTCTAAAGGGTCTACTAGGAGATTATGGAAATATTTGAAAATTTTGGGGCTAGTTTCTGGAAAAATAGAGAAACAAAATGCTTGAAAATATGTAAAACATTGGTTTACAGTATTCCCCCCTATGTTTTTGGCATTTGTTACCTGAGTCCAAGTGGAAATAAAATGTTGATGTAATTAGCAGAAAGTAAAATAGTGGTTACTAGGAGAGATGAGATAAAAGTTTCATTGACACACTGTGGTCAAGGGCTCTACTGTATAAAACGGAGGGTAGGGTCAATAATAATGCAGTATGTGCTTAAAGGATGTATTTCATGAAATGATACCTATGACATAGCAAATATGCTAGTTAGCTGTGTTTAGTCACTCGACTAATTTCACATACTTCAAAACCTCCTATTATACATGATAAATACAACTTTATCTGTTGGTTTTAGAAATAAAACTTGTGATTTCATATAAGCATAAATCTATGAAGCATATTAACCACAGAGTGCCAAATTGGTAAATATTTATTAAATATTTTCATTTAAATGTTTGGTGTTCATGCTAATTTTCCTTTCAATCTTACATTCTGGTTGCCTTTACTTTTCAGATGCAACAGCTGTTCCATGAAAACTACGAACACAATCGCAAGGGTTACATCCAAGACCTTCACAACAGCAAAATCCACGCGGCCATCACACTTCATCCAAACAAAAGGCCTGCGTACCAATACAGACTGCATAATTACATGCTTAGCCGCAAGATCTCCGAGCTCCGCTACCGCACCATCCAGCTCCACAGGGAAAGTGCACTCATGAGCAAGCTCAGCAACAGTGAAGTGAGCAAAGAGGACCAGCAGCTGGGAGTGATGCCTTCTTTCAACCACTTTCAGCCCCGGGAGAGAAATGAGGTCATCGAGTGGGAGTTCCTGACTGGGAAGCTGCTTTACTCAGCCTCAGAGAACCAGCCTCCTCGACAGAGCATCAACAGCATCCTTAGGACAGCCCTGGATGACACCGTCCTGCAGGTGATGGAGATGATCAACGAGAATGCCAAGAGTAGGGGCCGGCTCATTGACTTCAAGGAAATTCAGTATGGCTACCGCAGGGTTGATCCCATGCATGGGGTGGAGTACATTTTGGATCTGCTCCTCTTGTACAAAAGACACAAAGGAAGGAAATTGACTGTGCCTGTGAGGCGCCATGCCTATCTTCAACAGTTGTTTAGCAAGCCTTTCTTCAGAGAAATGGAAGAACTCGATGTCAACAGCCTGGTGGAGAGTATTAACAGCGGCACTCAGTCATTCTCCTTAATATCCAACTCTCTAAAAACACTCTCTTCTCTTCAAGAGACCAAAGAAATAGGAGGGCACAAAGAAAAGAAAGTACACATTCTTGTTCCCCTTATTAGAAGGTATGATACTTTCTTGAGATTCATGGAAAATTTTGAAAGTACCTGTCTTATCCCAAAGCAAAATGTAAAGCTGGTCATCATCCTTTTCAGTGGGGATTCTGGCCAAGAGTCCAACAAGCACATTGAGCTGATACAAGACTATCAGAACAGGTACCCGAATGCAGACATGATGCTGATTCCCATGAAGGGGGAGTTTTCCAGAGGTCTTGGTCTTGAAATGGCTTCTTCTCAGTTTGACAATGACACATTGCTGCTATTTTGTGATGTTGACTTGATCTTTAGAGGGGACTTTCTCCAGCGATGTAGAGACAATACAATTCAGGGACAACAGGTATACTACCCCATCATCTTTAGCCAGTACGACCCAAAGGTGACACACATGGGAAATCCGCCCCCAGAGGATGACTTTGTGTTTTCAAAGGAAACTGGATTTTGGAGAGACTATGGCTATGGTATCACTTGTATTTACAAAAGTGATCTACTGGGTGCAGGTGGATTTGATACCTCAATACAAGGCTGGGGACTGGAAGATGTAGATCTCTACAACAAAGTTATCCTATCTGGCTTACAACCCTTCAGAAGTCAAGAAGTGGGAGTGGTGCATATTTTCCATCCAGTTCATTGTGATCCTAACTTGGACCCTAAGCAGTATAAGATGTGCTTAGGATCCAAAGCAAGTACTTTTGCCTCAACCATGCAACTGGCTGAACTCTGGTTAGAAAAACATTTGGGTATCAGGGACAATCGAACTCTCTCCTGACAGTCCAGGCAACACACATTGCCTTTTGGAAGGGGAGTTTACCTCAGTGTTGGCTGTTATTATTTTTATTTTATTGTTGTTATTTTATTATTATTATTATTGTTGTTGTTGTTATAATTTTATTTTGTTGTCATGATCTTAAAGTACTCTTGGTTGTCTTCCAAAGGGTGTTTGTTGACCTCAAGCAAGAAGAGTCTAAAGTTCACTGATATTTCACAGTCAGAGTTCTACTGAAGTCAATAAATGTATTACTTTTATATAACTTTATTTGAGATTGAGTTAAATCATGGCAATCAAATGACTTTGGAAGCTCATTCATCACAAGAGACAGCTTAGAAGAATGTTCTCTTAGGGCTTAAAGATGCAATATTGACTTTTCTTTTGTTTGTCAACTTCAATGTGATACAAATATTTACTGGTGAAAGGTACCACAAAAGTGCTTTATGCTTCCTATGGGGAAGGGACTCTGTGACATAAACTTGAGTTTTGTAATTTATACAAGGACTTAAATATATAGACAATAATTTTGTTCATCGTTAGAATTTTTAAAGTAAATGAACACCTATGATTGTATGTTTATTTTTTAAGAAAAAGTTTTAAAAATTGAGGAGTACTGTTCCACAAGCAACCGGTACTGGCTACCCTGGTCTTACAATTACAAACTCCTCACAACAGTCTGCTATAAACGCGAAGGAACTTTATTTTCTCAAGGAAATATGATTTAATGAAATATTCATGTGCATTTTAGAAGCTTTATGAAACAATGTCCTTCATTTGCTGGCAAGAAGATAAAACATGACAGAACCTGTTTATTTATAATAAAACACAGGTATAACCGTATTCTTTTTCAAAAACATTGTCAAAGCTGTGTTGTTTCCTTTCTGTCTTATTTGATGTAATTTTTAGGGTGGTGTTCACCAAAAAAAGGCTGACTTCACTAGATGGGACAATGCTGGCTTCACTATGGGATCATGGGAAATGCATTGTGTTCTGCCTTATTCCCAGGCTTCGTAAGTGATTCATAGGAATTAATTCTAAACTCAATAATGTAACATCTGAAAGGAGACTGTTCTCAGTCTCTGAAGACTGAGGTTTGTCCAACCACAAAAGAATAGTTCAGAATCTGCTTTGGAAAGTATATAAAAATGTAACAATCCTGGGGGAAATAAAAAATAAGATTAATCCTATAATTATAAAAAACACCTAGGGAAATATCTCATCTCTCATGATGGTTTTTCTTTTGACTGAATCTATGAGGTCATTTCTAGAAAAACACTGTCATACTTAAGAAATGTAAGAGAGAATGAATACCTATATACCTATGCAAGGAAGTCTCATGAAACTTATTTTAAAAAATCATTCTCAAGACAGGTAATATATTTGCACAAAATTAAACAAAACATTTAAATATCTACAACTATCTGGCTGTCATGCATTCCACTCAGACCTTCTTGATACAACACAGACCACAGTTTTGGCTGAAATGTATCTTCATACCTGTCTTTACTTTCTAATGAAGAAAAGATATATCTTTTACATTTTACTCTTTATGAACAAAGTGAAGCAGATGACTTTCATTTTTCATTGAAAAAGAAAACAATTTGTGCCAGTCAATTTATCTCACAAATTACTGGCCTCATTTGGAACAGACGGCCACAAGGCCACCAAACTATGAAGGGTCCTAACCTAGTAACAACCTTTTTTTTTTAACTGAAAATATTTCCAGGGCTTCAAAATAACATTACTTGGTATTGAGAAAAACAGAATGGAAATTTCCCTCTCTAAACATATAATCTTAATAATTTTGAGTCCACCAGAAAGGAATTAATGACATTTTCATTTTTAAAATGTTCATCTTGACAGGGCCATCAATTTAAAATTGAGCTCTGCTCTTACCTTGTCTTGGGCTTTCACAAATAATTATTTTAATAGCTTACTTTCTTATATTACATAACTTAGCTCTTTTGCATATTTTATTTTCTTATAAAGCAAATGGATTAACATTTAGTCAGTCATTTTGGATAATTATTACCAAATGATCATGATTACTTTTTATTTATTAACAGAGTCTACTCTTTTCTTTAACACAAATGAATGATACAAAAGGTTTTTAGTAAATAATAATAATAAACATAAATGCCACAGTTCAAACATTCTAAGTTGTGGAGTTAACCAAGGGACAAAGCACTATTTTAATTTTATTATTTTGCTTCTTTTATTTTTTAGATTATAATAATATAATTTTACCATTTCCTCTTCCTTTCCTTCCCTTATAACCCTCTTTACTCTTTCAAATCCTTGCTCCCCTTTTTTTTATTAATTGTTGTTACAGTCATATGTCTTATATTTATATATTCCTAAATATAATCTGCTCAGTCTGTACAAGGCTAATTGCATGTATGTTTTCAGAGCTAAGCATTTGGTATTAGGTAACTAATTGGTGTACTCTTCCCTGAGGAAGACTATTTCTGCTGCTCTCACTGTTACGTAGGTGAACATAAGTCTTTGGGTAGGCTGGAGGCTTTGTTAATTTATGGAACTGTGCAGAAGGGATGAAGGGCTGCAGGGATCTCCTCTGATTGTAACTGTAAACCAGCACACCACAGTGATCAACTAGCATAAGTGCATCTAAAATCTGTTTTACAATTTGACATGAGTTTCCAACCATTTCTTTTCAGGCAACGCAGTATTCCCTGACTGACGATTTAAGGGTCATGGTGTTAGTAAAATTGACTTTGTCAGTCTACATGGTATCTGTTTTCTCAGTGTGTTAAGGTTTAAGGAAAACACAATGCGAATGTGGTCAGAACCAAAAGATAGGTAGTCTCACTAATACAAACACCACATTCTGTCATTTGAATAGCTGTGATTTTTTTTTTAATGAACATCACCCTAAAAATGTTCCCTGTCCTTCAGCATCACTGTGGGTTTCTGATTACTCACTCAACAACATGCAATGTATTTTACTTGAATTTTCCTAAGTACAATCACCATAAAAGCTCTCAAGATTATTCAGAATATTTTATATATTCAACAGAAGAAGAAATGGAGGTCTTCATCAATTAGGGGACTCTATAGAGTGCACGTTTAAGCTAAAGGATATTCGAATGGGAAGCACCTGCCTCGCATCTCTGCAGAACATGGCTTCTCAGGTATTGGGCAGGATATAGAAATCAAAGGAGGGCAAAGGTCAGCTGTCACCATAGATGCATTTGATCCACCCTTGAATTTGCTTCTTTTTGCCAAATGCTTTTCTGGGAGAGCTATGCTTGCTGTATCCTCTAACTTTCTTCATAATCCTCTCCCACTTTGTTGGATCCCTTGTACAGGGCTCTGCTGTGGGAAGAGAATCATTTTGCTGTCTACCCATGTGTGTGCCACTGGACATCAGCAAAGAAAAAATCTCAAAATTCATAATACCAGTAGCTGTCTTTCTGTTTCATCTTGGCCAACTAGGTGCAGAAGTATTCCACACTGATGAAAGTTGGCATGTTACCATACAGACTTGAAATAAGCACACTGTCATTAACAAAATGTTTCTGGATCTAAGAGTTGAGCCCATTATAAATAATTAATAGTTTGAGAGCTAAGTACAGGAATGAAATATTCAAATATGTGCTCATAATCCAAACAAGTAAATAAATGTTCACCGGAAACTCAAATAATAAAGTAACATTTTAGTATGAGAAGGCCCAAGGCAGCAGCACCATGGCTGGAGCAACTGATTAGTTGCCCAGTTTAATGAATACTTTCTTCTTCTAAGAATAGGGCTCATTGTACGAGATTCCTCTCTATCAGCTTGATTGTTCAGAAGTTCATTCAGCTAGGGCTCATTACATTTTCCTGGGGAGAACACTGTAGGTAGACCTTGATCTGGAGATTTTCTGCTTCTTTTCTCTCCCACCCAACAGCAAATTGGTTCATGCAAATAAATACAGACATGTAAATCTCCAGTAGCCCATAAAATATCTGTAGCTTCATATTGGCCTTGATGATATGATTTGGATGTGGAAACAAAGCTTTCTATACACTCTGCTTATGTGGCCAAGGTACCACTGTCTTCCTGCTGTCTCTTGCTTTCTGACACTTGCCTGTGGTGCCACACACTAAAGGAAGCTAGTGTGCTTTACTCTAGTAGCATCTCTACTGCTAACACCCCAGAGACTTCTACACTGCCTTTCTAATTTATGCTTAATTACTAAAGGCATATCATTTCCAGAAAGTACCCTGGGTCGAGGGATGTTACAGGATAAACTGACAAGATGATGTTCTCAAGGACAATAAAGGGATTTTTAACTGCTGCGGGCTTGCCTACTTTCCCCTGCCCCCTTCCTTTCAACATCTTAATCACTTTTAGCATGCCATATTAGAGGCTTGTGTCTGTGCTGACTAACAGTCTCTGTACCCTTCAGGGACATCAACAGGGCATGGAGAAGCCTCAATAGCCAGTGTGGTCCAGCTTCTTTCAGCCTCACAGCCTCACTCAGATGCCAGTCATGCTGCCAAGTTTGCCATGACAGATGGTGAGGATGATGTGAGACACCAGCAATGATTCATTCCCCCAGATGGCGACGAAGTCGCATCTGTATCAAGCCAGAAACCATGCCGCCTGCCAGGACATTTTAGTGTCAACTTCAATTTCACATCCAATTGTCCATGTCCCTCTTCTTTCTACAGACCTACAAACCCACCAACTTTTGAGCCACATGTGGGATTCTACTCCATACTAAGTTTTATCTTAATAAAACCCAATCAATATATTAGTTCTACAGGTTGACAAAAACTGCTCAGAGTTTGTTGATATATTATGTATACTTACACATTTTTGGAACTCTACTGTAACATTTACAGAACTGGGTCCACATGAAATTGAATTGATAAAATGTTATATGAAGTGCTCCTGTTATGAAAAGAGACACTTCCAACATGAACATAAATTCATAGCAGTACCAACAAAGATGCAAATACTCATTCTATCCACCACATTAACCGATTAGCAAATATTTATTGAGAAATTATTTGGTAAAAATATTTTCCAGTCAAAATTCTAAAGCTGTGAAGACATGCAGCACTAAACATTGATCAAATAAACTGAGTGCCAAAAGTTTATATAAAAATGAAAATAAAAACCCTCAACCTTCAGGTCTGTTCCCACCTTCAAGAATATTCTATACCTACTCTAGTAAGCATTCCATCACCAAACCACCCTAAAATTTATCCCCACTCCTCTAAATTTCTTCAACATCTGTTTCTTAAGCAAAGTTCAATTGAAAGAAAATAAAACATTAAAGATAGAGTGGTAATGAGGTATATTATTTTCATCTTTTCCACTTCCCTCATACGTCCCATGATATTTAATCATGCTCATGGCTGCCTCCACCTTTCAGTATTTTACTTATATTTTTGTCTTCCACACCCAGGAATGACTTGATATAAGCATTATACAATTTAGAAAATAAGTTTCTCATGCTGAGTCTGAGGAGATAGTATTGTGTAACTCATGAGCTTGAATGATGATATTCATATGATATTTTCAGCTTTCTTTATTAGCATTCCTGGTCTATTGAAAGCATGCTGGAAAGCACTTCTCCTAGGAAGCTGATTGGAATCCCAGCAGCTTTTCTGTACCCCGGTGAGCATTTAAACTAGAGACTGAAGGCAGAGATAGCTAGAATGCTTTGATGCCCCTCAAATGCTCATCATTCCTTAATTAATCTGTTCAATATTGAATCCTGAATTTAATGGAAAAAGTATTGCATCAAAATATTTACTGAATAAATTTTTCATTAAGAAATGAATTTCATGAATAAATCTTAGTGTGTAGTTTTAGATATTTTGCCTTTGCAAAGCAATCATATATATTTATATATAAAATCACATATAAAATATGTTTTTTTTCTGAAAAGGTACTATTATATTGGAAATAAGGTAAAACCTTGCTTTTTATATAGTTAACACTGCTTTCTTGATTATAATACTTACATTGTCATACATTATACAAGACAATCAGACTTCTTTTAATGAGCTTAAAACTCAAACAGGACTTGTAATAAAAAGGAAGGACATTATTATTGTTCATAAAGCATTGATATTTTCCACACCTAGTCCCCTAGGTAATGTGGAGTTAATCTGACAAAGTTACATTGTCTCCAAGTATTTCTCCCCTTTGTCATTTCATGACTGGTCATTTTAATAAGCAGGAAAAGTAAAGAAATCTGTTTATGTTGTTTAGTGTTATTATAATAGCAACTAATGCTTAGTGCATTTTACTTAACACTTTTATTTATGCAACACTATCTCCCTTCAGCCTCATAATATATAAAATAGGCACCACTGTTCTCATGCTACAGACAAGCAAAATTAATCAGAAACAAAAAAATTCATTGTGTTATCCAAAATATAAATGTCCAGGTTTCACTTGGGACTTCATCGGTTCTAAATGAATTTCATTCATCTTGCAACAATATATCCAAAGCACATCTTTCAATTTAGAACAGTTCAGGTGGTGGGAGTGTCCACTTGCCCTGGTACCTTTAGCGACTCCTGCACTCCAAGCAGGATGGAGATACACTGATGCCAGTAACAGGCCAGCATTTATCCTTCCTCTCAAATCTTCCCTCCTTATTTCTTTCCTTGAGTGTGCACTCATGTCTTACTTGGGACTGTGTGCTGGGATAACATCTCATTTAGTTCAAATCATTGTGTGGATAGTGGTTAATGTTAACCTGCTGTAGAGTACTCTCATTCAAACTGATTTCTTCAGAATCTTCAGAAACAGATGACATGAGGAGAGTTTTATGTTTTTACTCTACATTTTGAACTTCTTCCCATGGCTATTTAACATCATCTGTAATTCGTCAATTAATGATTAGTCAACACACAGCACTTAAGAGAAAAGTAGTAGATCATGAAAAGAGTCTCAGAGATAAATTCCTGTGAGACTTAAGAGAATGCCTGTCTTTTGCAATGAAGTCCACATATTCGTGGGCTTCTAAGATGCAAAATCTGCAGTCTTTACTTATTAAATATAAATAACTTTATCAAAGGTATTGCTTTATTTTTCTAAGATGTATGATTCATTGCTTTCACCCTCCTAGGCTCCTGAGTATTTCTTAAACTTATTTCATTATTATGTTTAATGAATTTTAATTTGACTGAGTCATGTGGGAAAATGTCATTGTTTTTGAAACAACAAATATTCTTAAACAATTTGCAACATCACACTTTTTGTAAACGAAGTTCTTTTGTGAGTCAGTTTCTCTGAACATTCTCCACTTAAAAAGAGATATTTTATCTTTAAATCTCTGTGGCTGCCCGATGTAATAATTATCTAATTTGTTCCAGTATAATAAAAACAGAAATTGAGATTAAGATCTGATAAATCAAAGGAAAATGGAGCAATTGCCTGACCCTCTCTCCATTTTTTTCCTGAACCACCAGCCCTGGAAATTCCCCAGAACTCCTCCCTCCTTTCCTCCTGTGCTCTCTAGCCACCCACTTCAATCCTCCAAGAACTTTATGGCTAATCACAGTCAGCCAATCACTGACTCTATCCTTTGACTCAAGGTTGCTTTATTGGCACAGTAGATTGGCTGTATGAAAAAAATCTCCTTCAACATTTCCCCTTTTTTATCTAAATAAAAATGAAAGGTTTTAACTCTAACAAAGCAAAGCTATATATAATAAGAATAGTTATCAAGTAAGAAATACAATCACAATATTGTCCAGTCCATTAGTATTTGGAAAATTCAGAGAAAAAACTCTGTTATCTATATCATCTTGGTGGGTCCAAAGTTTTACACCTAATTTACTTTCTATCATAACCAAGGAAAACTATAGTAAAACTATATAATCTTCAACACCATCAGAGACTCAAGAAAGATATAAGATTACCTCAGTAAACAGGAAGTGAACAGCAAGCAACTTCCAAAACTAAGAAATGACAGACATCTGGCTGCCTGGACAGTCACCCCAAGGTTCCTCTTTAATATTGGGGCATCCATCTTCAGTCTATGGGCCTAGAATGACTGGCATACATTTCTGTGAAGCAGGAATTTTGTAGGACTGTCTACCTTGCCTTGGCAAAGTTTAGCAGTTGCCTTCTTTTGTGTCCTGCTTGTCTAATTTGGACAGCATGCTATCAGCAGTTGAGGCAAGGGTAGTTTCTTTGCCCAGTGGCTAACTTTGCCACAAATGAAAGCAAATTCTATATGGAGGTTTTACAATTTCCATTATCCTCTTTTGAAATAAATTGGTACTGCCAGGAGCAGATGTACCTCACTGTCAAGAAAAGCCTCATGTTATTAAAACATTAAAATGCCATATTCTGTAGGTCTCTGAAATGTTTGAAGACCATCTATTTAAATTTGTCTGATTGACCTTGAAAACATACTTAACATAACTATAAATTTGATTGTTATAGATGACTAACTACTAACCTGTATTATTTTAATATCCTAAATGGCTTTCAGTGACTAGAACTTTATATTTTAAATGAGCTGAGTAGGTACACTACCTTAAACAAGAAATAAAAACATACAATACAGTATAAAAAAACCCTTAAATTTCTATCAATATATAAAAATATCTTAAACAAGAGTAGAAACATATATACAGTATAACAAAAATAACCTTAAATTTATATCAATATAAAAAAGTCCATACCAATGTAAAATATTTGAGACTAGTAGTTGCTTTAGTTTGAAAGTAGATACAACAATCTACCCTTTTATTCTATAATTCCTATATCCCCTTTTTTCTTTTCAGAACAAGATCCCTGGATCTAATTTCCTTTGCTTAGTTTCATCTATAACTATGACCAAGAACAACTTTTGACCAACCTCCACCCCAAATGATGACAAGCATCCATGGAATGATTAAAAACCTTCCACCATAACTCTTGGGAATATGGGTATCCTGTTTTTAGAATTAATTCCTGCTGTCTGGAGATGATAGCATCTTTAGGGAACCCTGAAAAAAAAACTGAGATAAAGATCAAGTTCTGGGAGAGCTAGCTGTTGTCCAATCTCAGTGTGATGGGAGGGTGCAAGGCTTATTTGAAGTCCTGACTGTAGTATATGAAGCTGGACCATCTTAGCTAACTGCTTTGAATTTGTCTTGAGCACTTTGTAGTCCAAAGTTGACCTTTGGCTGGTGTTTGTCAGCTTAGTGACATTACTACAATTCAGGTGGATTCAGCATTATAAGGACCCAACATTGTCAGGTCTTGCCTGACTATTGGACAGTCCTTGAAGGGAAGAGTGAGAACTGAAAAATAATAGAAATGAAAAATAGAGATGTAGACTAAGAAAAATACAGAGACACAGAATAGCAGGGAACTTTCCCTTTTATTCAGGTTAAATTGCCAGGCTGTTTGTTGAACTATAGCTTCTGCTAATCAAAGGTCTCTTGTTTGATTCTAATATTTATCAGTGTTGGTGGTATCCATATGTGGTCATATTGTGTCCCCCAATATATTGTGCACCTTAATAAACTTATCTGGGGTCAGAGAACAGAACAGTTGCTAGATAGACATAGAGGCCAGAAAATGGTGGCACACACATCTTTAATCCTAGCATTCTGGAGGTAGAGATCCATCCAGATCTCTGTGAGTTCAAAGCCACACTGGAAACAGCCAGGCATAGTGACACATACCTTAATCCCAGGAAGTAATGGCAGGAAGCAGAAAGGTATATAAGGTGTGAAAACCTGGAACTAGAGCCTGGTTATGTTTTTAGGCTTTTGAGCAGCAATTCAGCTGAGATCCATTCGGATGAGGACTCAGAGGTTTCCAGTCTGAGGAAACAGGATCAGCTGAGGAATTGGCAAGGTGAGGTTGTTTGTGGCTTGTTCTCTTTCTCTGATCTTTCAGCATTCACCCCAATACCTGGCTCTGGGTTTGTTTTTATTAGTAAGACCTTCTAACAATTTGTGCTACATCCATAGCTTTTCTTCTCCTGTGGAAACAAAAAAAACCCTCTTCCCCAATGTGACACACACCATGGTTTCCATTTTGAGGTCAACACATCCTTAAAGTATATAGGCTGATTTCATTCAGTGTTTTTTTTTTCTTTGTGTTATGCAATGTCTCTCTGCAGCTGTTGTTCCTTTCCCATTAGCATTTAAAAAACTTAAAGGTAATAAAGCATTGTGTCATCTATCTCTGAAGGTCTTTATTACCTCTTTCTGTTTATTAAGCATATCTTTTAAAGTGTGATTAGATCTTGCTATAACTGCTTGTCCTGTAGGATTGTGTGGCACACCCATAATATGCTTTATGTTGTAATATGCAAAAAAAAAAAAAAAAAACCCAGCTTCATTTTACTAGAGCCATATGCTGGAGCATCGTCAGTCTTAATTTCCACAGGTATTCCCCTAATGGCCATAACTACTAATAAATGTGTGATTACATAATCAGCCTTTTCAGAACTCAAAACTGTAGACCTGAACTTTTAGCTACGGTGTGGTGCGCATAATTTAGCTTTCCAAACTCCGCAAAATGAAATACATCCATTTGCCAAATTTAATTTCTTTGAATACCCTCAGGATTACTTCCTGTAGGTAGTAGAATTTGGTTATACAAAGAACAAATAGGACATTTCCTTATAATTTCCTTGGCTTGTTGTCAAGTGATAGAAACATTTTTCTTCAAACTCTTGCTATTAATATGGTGTTTCTTATGAAATTCTGAGGATTCTATCACATTTCCTATCAACAACTGATCAATTAATCATTACCTGGTACTCTAGGGCCTGGTAGACCTATATGGGATCTGATATCTATTATATACAAGGGATGATTTTTATTTCTAATTATTTCTTGTAATTGAGTAAATAACAAAGTTAGTTCTGAATCATCTGGAATAATTTCAGTGGTTTCAATATGTTAAACAACTCCTTCTGCATATTGAGAGTCAGTAACTATATTAAGAGGTTCTGGAAAATCTAATAATACCATGAGAATAGCATATAATTCTGACTTTTGAACAGAATCATAAGGGCTTTGAGCCACTTTACATTTTATACATTTAAGTAATCTCCTGATTTATAACCTGCCTTTCCTGATTTATTTGCATCAGTACAGAATGTAGAGGCTCCAGAAACTGGTATTTCTTGCACAATGTGAGGAAGAATCCAATTAGCTCTTTGTATAAACTGAAGTCTCTTGCTTTTAGGATATTTGTTGCTAATATTTCCCAGGAAATTACTGTAAGCTCTTTGCCAGTGTTCTTTTTCTGCCCATAATGAGGATATTTCAGCATTAGTAAAAGGTACTAAAATTTTGTAGGGTCTATTCTAGTTGATTGATGAAGTCTCAATTTTCCTTTCAGAATCGATTCAGAAAACATTTCTACATAGGTCTTTAATTTTTTACTCTGTGTGACTAAAATATCCAGTCTAAAATATTATCTTCTCCCTGCATAAGAATTTTTGTAGTAGAATGTGTAGAATGTAATATGACCAGGATGCAATCAAGCTCTGGATCCAAGCAATCCACATGTGCATCCCGCAGTTTCTTTTCTACCAAAGCCAATTCTCTCTTAGCATCAGCTGATAATTTTCTTGGACTATTTAAATCCTTATCACCTTGTAAGATTTGAAATAAATTACTTAGTTCTTATATCTCAATCCAAGTGTGGGCCATAACTACTTAATATCTCCCAGCAATTTTAGAAAATCATTAAGAGTTTGTAATTGATTTCTCCTGAATTCTAGGTTTTGTGGTAAAATGTTTTGCAAACCTATCTTCTATACTAGGTAATTAATAGAATCTCCCCTTTGTATTTTTCCAGGAGCAATTTGTAATCTCCAACAAGGCAAAATTTTCTTTGCTTTTTTAAACTTTCTTTCTAAGGTATTCACATCTAAATCAGGGGCCTACGGGAGGCCCTTCAGGGTGTTTCTCAATGACAAAGGTTACCTTGTTTGTCTCTTTTTGATCTACATTTGTTAGTTCAATGAAGACCTTTAGCACACCTTCTACATGCTCCAGAAGGCTGGAGCCCTGTGTTTTGACTATCTCTAGAAAAAGCATTTTTTCTAGGAACATCTTGTCTACAATTCCTTCTCAAATGACCTTGTTTACCACAATTAAAACATCTGACATTCTGATTTTTCTCAAAATTTCTAGAAATTACTTCTCCTGTCAAAGCAGCATCATAAGCATGGGATCCAATATCAGCTGTATTTCTAATCTGTTCATTTATTGGCCGATTTTGCCTTTAAAAGCCAAATCACTCTTTTGCATTCTGAATTAGCATTTTCAAAAGCCAAAGATTCAATTAATATTTGTTTAACTTCTGCATTCTGATATCATTCTATTTGCAGCTGAAGTCAATCTTTGTAAAAAAAATCACTGAGGGCTTCTTTTTGGGTCTTGTATAATTGTAGTAAATGACTCAGTCCTCTTTCTTGATTCTTCAACTCTGTCCCAAGCATTCAGAGCTGCTATATGACATAGCACCAAGGTGTCATCATCAAATCTAGACTGTTTTTGCACATCAGCATACTTGCCCTCACTGAGAAACTGGTCTTGGGAAATTTCCATATCCTTATCCCTACCTCATTGTTCTATGACCCTAGCTTTCTCTTTCAACCATGTTTCCCATTGTAACTTAGGACCAGCTTCCAATATTGCTGTAACTAAATCTTTCCAGTCTTGTGGAATAATCCTGTTCTGAATTGCCCATGATTTTAATTTAACATTTGCTTCACAGAGGGTAAATGCGTACCATATAAAGCAACTGCTTCCTTAAATCTCCTCAAATCTGTCATTTCTACAGGATCCCAATTAACTTCTGCATAGCCTTTGGGGTACCTATCATTTGGTGCTTATTCTTGTATGGTAACTAGATGGATTAAGATTGGTTGTCTAATAAATTTAGGTCACTCGTCTTCAGTTTCATAATGTAATGGTGTGGCAGGTTCTGCTCTAAATTCTTCTGTGTCTCAGTATTTTTCTTATTTTCATTAGTAGGTCTTTCTAAGGCTTGTATTTTATCAGTAGTAAGTCTTTCTTAAGTTGTATATTATCAATAATAAGTTATTCTATGGCTTGTATCTTATCAGTCAAAGTTTTCCTATTTTTATTAGTAAGTTTTTCTAAGGCTTTTATCTTATCAATAGTAAGCTTTTTAAGGCTCATGTCTTGTTAATAGTAAGTTTTTCTATGTCTTGCATCTTTTCAGTCAAATTATCATATTTGGCACAGTTGTCAAACCACTTTTTTAAGGATAAAATATGAATTACCAAACTGACAATAATTAGAACTGACATATCAATCCCAGCTAAGTTGTTTATCCCCTCATTTATTTATTTTTTCCATATGCAAGCCATACATAGTAGCACTAAACAGGATCCTACCTCCCTGCATGGTGATATTACCAATTCTTAACATTTGTCAAGATTACTTCCTCCTATATAACCTATTCTCCATTTAAAAATTCCCAAGTGTCTTATCACATCTGATGATGACAGCATAGGCAGAGATGTGTGGAGGTGGAGGGTAGGGGGTGGAGTGGCCAGTTGTAGTGGCACCACTCTGGGGTGCAGGCAGTGTGTCCAGGCAGCCAGCCTAGCCTAGTGGGCATTGGGTTCACAGCAGGCTGCAGCTGTGCTTCATAGGCCTGGCTGAGGGCACCTGCAGCTGCTTGAGTGTAGGGTGTGTGGCAGAGTGCCCTAAGCTGTGCTAATTTGCATGCTTGCACTGAGGGCCAATGTGGCTGCTCATGTGCCATGAAGGGAGGGGTGTAAGCTGTATGAAGAGCTAATGCAAGGAAACCAGATGGAGAAATCTGCACAGCTGGGATGCAACATGAGATAGGATCATCCACCTGCTGATTGTGGTGGTGGGGTAGCTGACCAAAAGTATACTCCACTGGCTACCACTGTACTGCAAGGCTGGGCATGGCCAGACCCCTCAGCATTTTGAGGCAGCGACAGGAAAGCATCAGTAAAAGCCCGAGCCTTGAACTGATCTCAAGGCAGCTGAGCTGGCCTGAGTTGGCAGTCCAAGGAGAAAGACCCCGGGAGGAAGACCCATGTTGTGGGAAGTGAGCTCATGGGCCTGTGGTGAGGTGGCTAAACCCAGAAGTGTTTTAGAACTAGAGGCAGGCAGCAAGAAAGACTGCAACAGAAAAACCCTGGACATGGGAAAACAGGTTCAGGGGCCTTTGGGAAGGGAGACAAAGCCTGCTGCTGCAGTGGCTGGCAGCATGATGGGTTCACTGACTTGGCATAGTTTAATAATGTCACAAGTTGGGCACCAGATGAGGCTGCCAAATGTAATGATTACCTAATTTGTTCCAGTATCATAAAAACTTAGGAATCAGAATTGAGATTAAAGCCTGATAAATCCAAGGAAAGCAGAGCGATTGGCTGACCCTCCCTCCATGTTTTTTTCTCAAACCACCAGCCCCAGAAATTCCCTGGAACTTCTTCCTCTTCTTTCCCTGTCCTCTCTAGCCACCCTCTTAAGTCCTCTAAGAACTTTATGGCTAATCCCAGTTCAAATTGCTGACTCCATCATTTGATTCAAAGTTGCTTTAATGGCACAGTAGATTCACTGTACAGACAATTTCCCTGAAACAAATCCCATCATACAGAAAACAGTAATAAGCATAGGAACTGCATTTCTTTAAGGAGAATTTTATAAGAATCTAGTCTCTTCCTTCTATGTATATGTATCTAGATAAATAGATAGATAGATAGATAGATAGATAGATAGAAAGAAAGAAAGAAAGAAAGAAAGAAAGAAAGAAAGAAAGAAAGAAGGAAAGAAAGAAAGAAAAAAGAAGGAAAGAAATTATATTAGTGTTTCCTTTATTTCTTAATGGCTTTTGATATAAGTACCTCTCTTTATGAGGCAAAATATTCCAAAACCAAGACTGTCACCTGTAGCTCTTTTCTTTCTCCTGTTCTAGAACCCATGTCTGATTAAGACAGACAGAATAGCTGAATTAAACTCCCATTCAATTTGATTTCTTCAGAATCTTCAGAAACTGAAGACATTAGAAAAGTTTTATATTTTTACTCTACATTTTGAAATTCTTCTCATGGTTATTTAATGAAACATTAGTTATATTTTTTAATTAAAAACAATTACCTCAAAACTAGACAAATGATGTTCCATACTGTCATGGGAAGCCCACCAGAGCTGACCATTCAGACACAGTTTGTAGCCAGTTGAAAGCCTTTGTTCCAGTTGGCTGGGACTACACTCAGGTATGCATGACCTAAGTGTGACCCCAAGCATTTAGAGCAAGGGATTTCTAAAGACAAAAACCACAACCTGATAACAAACTCTGCAGCTTCAGGGGAGGTTTTGCACAGACAGGCAGTTTAGCAGAAGATAAGATAAACTGGCTGGGGCATCGTGACCTCAGTCAGGTTCCTAGAATAAAGGTGGGTAATTTTCCATGGGATTTTCCATCAAGGAGATCAAATTCTAGTTAAACCAAAAATGGCCTCAGCAAGAATACAAGATGGAGGAACCTCTGCAGTGTCTCCCCCTGTCACATTCCCCACTGGTTCTATGGGCATAAGTCAAATCATTGACTTTTCCTGTCCTAGGGGAGCATAGTAGTTGCTAAGGAACAGTAGCTTGATTGAGTTTATTCTCTGTTTGATATAGTTGGCCATGCAGTTGGGGATGCAAGTTCCCACTGTTAGCCATATCAGAAAAAGAACCAACAGTCCAGCTAATGCTGACAATAAGGTGTTCAGCCATGGGGACGAGGTTAACAGAGACTAATACCAATCATCCAGTGGTTCCCATTATGTGGGTCATGACCCTTTTGGGGGTCAAATGATCGGAAATATCAGATATTACATTATGATTCTTAACAGTAATAAATTTACTGTTAGGAAGTAGCAACAAAAATATTTTTATTGGGGTCACCACAATATGAAGAACCACTGTGAACTATCTGATCTAGGTCTCCTTTCTTTCCTTTCTTGTAGTTTTTAACTAACCATGCAAGGTTTTCACTAATTACCACTAATTGGTTGGCATAGAAACAGTGAATATCTTCTAGGGAAATTTTCTCTTCCCTGTTTCTTAAAAAAGGAGGTCCATCTCCTCCAGTTCTATGACTACTTTTGCAAGGGAGTCAACTTGGCTCTCCAACCTGGAAATAGATTTGTTCAAATGACCTAACCTAAGTCCATCTGAGAACTGAGTTCCCTAAAGTATTGGTTCCCAACAATCAAGACTGAGGTGCCTATGGTGTTTGCACTGAACTGTTCTTGCTCCTAATAGGATTGGAACCAGAATTGAGGCCCATTTGACCTTCATTAACTTTAAGTCAAGGCCAATATGAGTTCTCCTCTTTTCCATTATGTTCATGTACCTGGGGCATAACACAGAGCAGCGTACTTAGAATGGAGGTGTGACTTTCCAGTGAGTTGGAGAAGGTGCATCTAGTCAAGCCATTAGTATAAATAAGCCAGGCAATTTGAGGACATGATACAGATACCTTGTCCTTGGCAGGGAGACTCACCATTGACAAGGCATGCATACATTTATAATCCCTAAAGGCCTTTTTCTCTTCAGTCTTCTCCACAACCTGATTTGCTGACCTTCATCTCTCTCCTAGACTAATATAGTTCCACCCCTGGAAGGGATGTAAAAGAACAAAGGTCCACCTGAAAGACAGTTTCTCATCACTATTATTTTTTTCTGAATCCTCATGGCCAAGTTTGGATTATGTAACCCAGGTTAGTAAACTCTAGTCAGTCTTATTTTTAAGGAGTCCAAGGTCCAAGTGACAGCCCATCTGTCATCTTCCTGAATGGTCATTTTTTCAGAGGATGATACCATCTACTTTGACGGCAGTTGGAGTGGTGAGGATGACTGAGCAGAGTCCCTTCCAGACAGTTCCAGGGTGTATGCAGGGATCCTCTTTACCCAAACCGAGTCTCTTGGCTGGAACTTGTGGATGGGTTCAGAAGTGAGAGATGAAAGGATTTCTCTCACAGACTAGTCAGTGATATGGTGAGTTTCCCTCAAAGCCTGTAAGGACATGAAAAGGTAGTAATGAGCAAAAGTCTTGAAGTTTGGGGAGGACTGGAGGCAGTCTCCGAACATAATTTTAAAATGAATATGTATTGGTGAAATTATTAAGGCCACTCCACATAGTTAAAAGGGAAATTTATTTAGTGGCATAACTTACAAATGAAGGGATAGGTAGGTTGCAGGGTCTGGAGAAATCTGCTCGGTCTACCTCCAGCATCCAGGGTCCAGGAAACAAGAGAGACGGCACATCTGGATCTCAGGTCTTTAAGGTCCTCTCTTGGCCCCACCTTGTAGGAGTGACAGTTACCGAAGCCTCAATGGGGGTTGGAACTGCCAGATCAAGGTTGGAATGGCTACCCACTACAAATATGCCCCTCCCACTAAGAAGTAACATCAGGTCCTGAGCAGGACAGAGGAAGGAGGGCAGTCCAATTTTTCTCCAGTCTCCAGGACTGTTGACTTGAGCCAAGGCCACAATGATACAGATCTGGGCAACATTTTTTTCTTATCAAGAAAAGATCATTATTGAGAAGTAGTTAGCTAAATAATGTCTTATCTGGATGTAAGCCTGGTGTCTAGAGAGTATGATCCCTCAGGCTTTGATTACATATCCTTGTTAGGTGCTTAAGACCATGCAGGTGGCCAGAATTAACCACGATTGTTTTTTACTGTCAAGATAGTTAATCTAGTTGTCTAGGGTCACTTGGGCTTGAGAGGAACTCCAGGCTCCTCTAGCCTTCTCTTTACCAATTGTTCCATCTATTGAGGATAAATCAAAGACTTTGCCTGACCATGGCTTCATTTAGTAACATATGGAAATTTTTCCTGTCTTGGCCCTCCTTTTGTAGATTGAACACTGACTAGAATTTACCAGGTGAGGTCTCCATGACCTTCCTGAACAATGGGACATGTGATTTCCCACATTATTCCTCACAGTCTCTTAGTAAGTTAGTTGACATCGGAGGCCAAGGTCAAGAGGGAAACTCTTGTTTTAATGTCTTTAACCACACGAGTACAGTCTTAAAGTGTGGTTATTGAATACCCAGGAGGACAGTTACACTAGTCTGTTACTTTTACCTACTGTGCAATAGTTAGATAAAGCTTGGGGGAAAACCAAACACTTCAATACATTTTTTTTTTTTTTTTGGTTTTTCAAGACAGGGTTTCTCTATGTAACTTTGCGCCTTTCCTGGAACTCACTTGGTAGCCCAGGCTGGCCTCGAACTCACAGAAATCCGCCTGGCTCTGCCTCCAGAGTGTTGGGATTAAAGGCGTGCGCCACCACCGCCCGGCTATTCAATACATTTTAATTGGGCAAATATTTTTGTTTTTCAAGCCAGACCCTGTAACTGTTATGCAGAGCAGATCAAAAGCTATGTTAATATGATCAGAAGTTTGAATTCAGTGTATTGAGGTTTGACTGTTTGCATACTTTACTCAGACCTTTGTAACTTGCTTTAACTTTCCACCTTTCTTTTCCATATTGGAAAAACATCCACCCTTTTAAGAGATAAACTAACATAAACAAATCTACAATCAACAAACCTAGCCTTGATGATCCCTTTCTTTTTTTTCTGTTTTTTTTTAAATTTTATAATTTAATTTACTTTTACATATCAGCCACAGATTCTCTTGTTCTCCCCCCTCCCGCTCCCCCCCCCCCCGCCTTCCCCCCAGCCCACCCCACCATTCCCATCTCCTCCAGGGCAAAGAATCCCCTGAGGATTGAGTTCAACCTGGTAGATTCAGTCCAGGCAGGTCCAGTCCCCTCCTCCCAGGCTGAGCCAAGTGTCCCTGTATAAGCCCCAGGTTCCAAACAGCCAACTCATGCACTGAGTACAGGACCTGGTCCCACTGCCTGGATGCCTCCCAAACAGATCAAGCCAATCAACTGTCTCACTTATCCAGAGGGCCTGATCTAGTTGGGGGCTCCTCAGCTATTGGTTCATAGTTCATGTGTTTCCATTCGTTTGGCTATTTGTCCCTGTGCTTTATCCAACCTTGGTCTCAACAATTCTCACTCATACAAACCCTCCTCTTTCTCGCCAATTGGACTCCTGGAGCTCCACCTGGGGCCTGGCCGTAGATCTCTGCATCTGGTTCCCTCAGTCATTGGATGGGGTTTCTAGCACGACAATTAGGGTGTTTGGCCATCCTATCCCTTTCAAGTTGGTAGAGTGGATAGCATGGCAGTTGTTTGGCTTGGGAAATAGAGCTATGTAACACCACTTAATGAAAGAAAGGTGAATCCAAACTGCATACGTAGTGAATTAATATTAATCATGTGTATACTGTTAACTATGGGGCTTGGACAGTTCCCAGGTAAACCTTATAGAATACACAGGGCAGTAATTTATATAGTACATGGTGTTCAACCATAGCTCTGCTTTTGGTTCGAAATGTAAGTTTCGGGTGTAAGCAGTGGATAGAGATACAGGATAAAGAACTGCCAGGCTTTTACTCTTTGGCTGTTTTATTGTTCTCCTTTCTTCCTGTCACAGAGTCATGGGGCTAGCCTAACTCTGGAAAGAGGACTTTGGAGAGCATTTTGAGACAAACATGCTTGGGTCTAAAGTGGAAGAACCAAATTCCATTTCCAGAGTCAGCTTCTTAATAAGCTCAAAGTCCATGGAAATTTGCACAAAGGGTGTTTTCTCCCCCATGAAACTGAACCTACTGGTTTACAATGAATAGAAAACTCACTATTGAATCCAGTGACAACTAGCTGGACCCAAAGTCCCTATCCTCCTTTAAATCAGTTTAGATTTGTCCAGATGAGTATTACCTATTTGGCCATGCCTTGGTAAAAAGGACTGACAGGACTAACCTGTACAATTTACTTTTAGAATCTTTAAACATTAAAAGGTTAAAAACTCATCTCAAGTTAGCAGCTGAACTCACTAATGTGTAAGAGTCTCCCATGTGGTACTGTTTTTGACAGCAAGGATTGAATGGGCCAGGGAAAGAAGCTGGGCCTATGTACCAGCTGGCAGGGTCCCTGAAGAGGGCAGAAAAGGCCACTGATGAAGGTGCATCCTTGGTTGCAAGTGAATACCTCACCAGATTGGAGATGTCAGGGTCATGGGATGACTGCCAGAAACAGTAGCAGGTATGGAGTAGAGCCTGCTACAAGAAATGCTGTATTTATTTGAAGTGGGAGAGCCAGAGAGGTGTGGCTACCCAAACAATTTGGAGCTCAGAAGATCATGAGTGAATTCCAGATATCAGACACTATGCTGTTTACACTAGTGGACTTGGGTTTACTTTGATTTGATTGTGACTGTGCCCTGGCTCTTCACTTTTGGGGTAAGAAAACATTTAACTTGCTTTTTATTTTACAGGACCCCACAGACTGAATTTTTAAAGAGACATTGGGTTTTAAAATGGACCTTTAAAGAGTTGAAAGTCTTAGAGACTATGGGACTTTTAAAGTTACAGTACATATTATACTATGATATTAACATGAGATGTTGGGGATAAATAAGAAAGGAAAGGTTGTGTTGTGCTCCCATGTCACACTGACAAAAGGTCAATTGTACAGGTTAGTTCTGCCAACCTGAAACAAACTAGAGTCATCTTCAAAGAGAAAATGCCTCATCAGATTGTTCTGTAAGCAAATGTGCAGGGCATTTCCTTTGTTAACAATTGATGTGGATGGGCCAAGCCCACTGTGGACAGTGCTACCATTTGGCAGGTTGTCTAAGTAGACAAGCTGAGCAAGTTAGTAAGCAGAATTCCTTCATAGTTTATGTCTCTGCTCTTGCTTGAATTCTGCCCTGACTTCCCTCAGTAATCAAATGTGATTTGCTATGTATTCCAAATAAACTCCTTCCTCCCCAAGTTAAGTTGCTTTTGGTCGTAGTGTTCATCACAGCAATGGAAAGCAAATTAGGATAATTTACTAATTTTGTTTGAAATGCATTCAGATGTCCTACTTAAATGTTTGCCTGATAAAATGCTAGAGTACAAAAATAATCTAATAAATATTCAAGAATTTTCACTAGACTTTATTTTGTTATGATTAACTCTTGATATATAACCTACTGTCTTAGTTCAGGTTTCTATTGCTGTGAAGAGACACCATGACCATGGCAACTCCTATAAAAGAAAGCATTGAATTGGGGCTAGCTTACATTTAAAGGTATAGCTCATTATCATCATGGTGGGAAGCATGTCCACAGGAAACCAGACATGGTGCTGAATAGGTAGCTGGGAGTTCTATGTTCAAATCAGCAGGCAGCAGGAACAGAGTGATACTGGGCCTGGCTTGAGCATTTAAAACCCTAAAGCCCACTCCCAGTGGCACACTGCCTCCAACAAGGCCACACCCACTCCAACAAGGCCACACTTCCTAATCCTTGTCAAGTAGCACCATTCCCCAATGACCAAGAATTCAAATATATGAGTCTGTGCGGGCCATTCCTATTCAAACCACCACATGTATCACTCATTTGATATAAATAGAAAGTTGTTTCATCTCTTCTCCTTAACACTAGGAACTAAAGCAAATCTAGATGTACTGATTCTTGGACTAAATGAGATGGTTCAGCAGGTAAAGGTTCTTGCTGTCAAAACTGACAACCTATGCTCAATCCTACAACATAGAAGGAGAAAACTGATTCCTCAAAGTTGTCCTTTGAGTTCCACACAAGTACCATGATATGCACATGTACGCACATCAAAAATAAATGAATGTAAAAAAAATGCTGACTCTTTTCAAAGCTTGAAACTCCAATTCCAATATTAGACAATACTGAAACAAAATGAGACACTGAACTGTGGAAGGAAAGGACTGAGTGTTGCTTATTTATTTATTCATTCATTTTCAAGCAAAGGGCTGATGTACTCAGGGAAAGGGGTTTGAAACAGCCCTTCAAAAACTCTTTATAAAGTCACCTGTCAACCCCTCCTAGGAACAAAGGATTCCTGGCAGGCTGCAAATGCTGTGGTATGAGGATCTGCCTATCAAAATGTCTGATTAGACAAAAGTTTTAAGTTAATAGAATATATAAGTCTCAAGAATGTATTTAACTAGATGCATTATGTTTCTAGCAATTGTTTAGGGAAACTGAAAAACATTAACAGTTTTACATAGAAAAACCAGCATTGTTTTTAAAATCACAGATCCCTAAAATAACCCAAAAAAGAAAACTTCAGTTTATAGTAAAGATTATTTATAACACATCCATAAGACTCTTTTCATAACCAATCAAAGTCAATGTTACTTCAGTGAATAATTCTGGAGGTTTTTTTTTTTTTAAATCTATGTTAACTTCTCTCTGGATTTTTATTTGATTTTTATAGCAAGAATAGTATTAATTTATGTGTATTTTCAAAGTTGCTGATACCTCAAATTTTAATTTTTTGTAGTGAAATTTTAGAAATAATTTGGTTTCTTTCCATTGTAGTAAAATACTGGTATTTTTTTTTTTTAATCAGGAGCCCATGAAAGTTCATCACTGAAAGAAAATGCTGGCCGTACTTTCAGGAGGGGAGGCTAAAATCTTTTTAGATTATGGACTAGTCTATAGAAAAATGTCTGCTGTAAATCAAACAGTGAAGGGGAGGATGAATAGGAATCTCACTTACACAACTTAAGTAAAATATCGCTCTCTGAACAGATGAAGAAAGGTCTCTTCTGTATTCCAGAATCTAATCAATATTTATATGTATAATTCAGCTATCATTTGGCTTAAAAGGCCTTTTGGGAAATGTCATCATTTATACTATTTTCTACAGAGAAAATATTTTACTGTTTAAAATAAATAAATTAAAAAAGAAAATAAAATATAAAAAAAGAAAGTTCATTACAGTTATCTTTCCTCCATTAAGTAACCTTGGGTGAATGACTCTAAAGAGTTGCTATCACTCTGCAAATGGATACGTGAATTTGTTGCTGTGTCTACTGTTGTCCACATCAACCCTCAAGCAAAGGTTGACTTCCCTTATATTATATACTGGATTGAAGAACATATGAGGATTCCAATTATTTCAGTCAGCTGTGCATTCTCTGATTTTTCTGTGTTCTCTTCATTCTGTACTATGAAATGATTCGTCACTCTGCAAATGACTTCAGGATGCCTACTACATTCCCTAAATCAATGCACTAATTTCTAAAACAAAGTTAGGAGAAAACTATGTGTGACATAACGGAAGTGGGAGTGGGTTGGGGACAGGAAAGGAGTCAACAAGAATGGGTCAGGAGAAATTGGGAAGAATAGTGAGAAATAAGAGACAAACAAGAACAAAGTATATTGATGTGTGTGCATGAAAATTCCATAATGGTACCTAGTATTCTGTATGTTAACTTAAAAAATTATCTTAAAAGGGAGCCAGGAAGATGACTCAGCAGGTAAGACACTTGCTGTGCAAGCCTGAGGACCAGTTTGGATCTCCAGCACCTGAGATCCAATAATGCCTTCCCCAATAATGACAGCATTATTGACATAATGACAGAGGAACAAAATGTCCCCATCAATCTAGCAATCCATACTAATCAAAAGGAGAGTTATTGTTATTGTTATTCAGTGAGACATCCTGCCCAAGAAAGTAAAAAGCAATCTATGAAGAAAGACACCTTAGGTCAACTTTAAGTCTCCACATGCATACACACTTTCCTTCACACACTTGTGCCCTACTCTTTGGAACATACATACATACTGCACACATACATTTTAAAAAAAGATTGAAAACCTATTGCCCTGAAGGAGTTTGTACCCCTTCCAAAGAGGAAGAAGAGTGAATAACTATAACAAAATACTTGGTACTTCAAGCTAAACATATTACTCCAAAGCTTTGAAGCTGGATTCACATATGAAAGAGAACACGTGACATTTGTCTTTCTGGATTACCTCATTCAATATGATATTTTCCAGTTCCACCCATTCATCTTAGAATCTTATTTCAGTATATTTTATACATGAATATAAGTTCATTTTGTAAGTGTACCACACTCTCATTACCCTTTCATCATTTGATGGGCACCAAGGCTGTTTCCATGACTTAGCTGTTGTGTTTGATTAAATCTCAAAGTTCAATTTTAACAATAAAGACTCTGGAGCCAGATGATGGAGTGAAGCCTGCTAGCTCAGAGGGGCAGAGAAAGCACCCAACTTCCCTTCTTCCTCCACCGACATTTGAGAAAATGTAGACCTTTCTCCTATACCATCTCAAACAAAACTCCTCCAACTCAATGTCCCTCCCTGCTACTTCCTATGTATCTCTCTATCCATTCTCCTGACTCCCTCTTACTCTCTCTGTTTTTTTTTCCTGTTCACTTCCTGTCAATTAATTGCTTGCTCTGTCTGTTGGCCTATGGTTGACTTTATTTAATCCTATTTACAATAAGGAGAAAGGTCTTGGATTAAAGGTGTGTGCTAGGGCTGAGCCATACCACAACTAGAAACAGATTTTTTTCAGCGAATAATGCAATCTCAGTGTTCAAATATCCTGCAACACCTAGCTACTGTGATTAGAGCAACAATGAATATGGAGGAGTAGGCATCTCTATAAAATATAGTCTTTTGGGTATACTCCTGGGAATGGTGTGACTGGGTCATTTGCTCTTTCCACTCACAGGTTTGTGAGGACCCTCCACTCTTACTTCCATAGTAACTATCAGTTATACTCCCACTGAGAGTGAATAAGGATTTCCCTTCCCCCATACCTTCACCTTTATCCTTTGCTTCCTCATCTCAGCCATTCTGACTAGGGTGAGGTGAAATTTCAAAGTAGTCCTTCTTTGCATTTCCCTGATTGCTAAGAATGTTGAATGATTTTTAAAATGCTAGCTAGCTTTTTGTATTTTTTCCTTACCTTCCACTTCACTCAGTTATAATGAATTATGATATAAAATGTAGATAGCAGTATGGGGAGAAAAATATCCATTGGAATTTTATTTCAGATGATCAATTTAAAAAAATTAAATTTCTAACTAAAACTATTTTATATTGCTAGTATTCGTATTAAATTCCAGTAACATATTTATTGAATATATGTCTGTTTCTATTCAGTAACATATTTATTGAATATATGTCTGTTTCTATTCATTTCTCCTCTTGATACTAATGGCATTGTCCTGCTTCTTCATGCTTTAACATTGTTTTGTTTTGTTTTGTTTTTTCATGTTCTGTGACTTGCATACAGAAGAACACTGGGAAACAAAAACACTTACACTGTATTTATTTCCAAAGTGCAACTCATTTCCTGTATCAAGCAGCCTAATTAAAAACTAGTCATTCAGATTCCTCTTCATAGACATACCCAGAACTAAGGTGAAGCTGAAATGGAATGATTTAATCTATGATTAACTCAAACTGCAACACACCAAGGTGACATCTCTTTGAAAACTCCATTATTTGAATCAGAATTTGATTGAAGGTAATTGTCCATATTTTAGCTTCAGTTTAAATATAGTGGTAGTCGGGCTACAGTGTCACCTTGATAATGCACGACAGAATTTTTTTCCTCTCAGCAACCTCTCCTCTAATGTGTTTCTAAGAAACTAAAGGAATGAAGAGAATAACCGTCCCATTTATTTGCCAGTTACCAGCCTGATCCATATGGGCAACGGCTTTGAAAATTTCCCATTATTCCAAGGCCTAGGTCCTTATCATGACTGTGTGCATACTAACAATATATATCCACTCAGGACCTCACACACTCAACATTTCTTACACTTCCTACATTCATATGGAGAATAAAGGACCCAGGAATCTGCCCTATAAGCTCTCTGCCTAGACCTCTGTCTGCCTCAGCTATCACTTGGTGCTGATCATAATATCTGCCCGAGACATCAGAGCCTCAGACTGTACAAGACATAGAATGCACAGATTTTTCTGTCCTCAAAAGACCTATGTAAAGTTTCTTTCAGTCATTGCACAGGAAACTCAGCCCCACAAGGAACAGAAGACAGGAATTTCATGTGTGTGTTTCTCTCCTTTCTGCTTCTAGCAGATGTCTGTCTCCAAAATACCATCTCCTCCTCCAGGGATTCAGCATACGTTTCCTCCCTCCACATTGGCAGAAGGCCTGTGCTGAGATTATCATCTGGAATGTTTTCCAACCTTATGTGTTATGTTATTGACCCTGTATTTTTAGTTCTCTTCTCTTTGGCATTTGATAAGAGAAGTTCATTTAGAATTCAGAAAAGCGCCCCCCCCCTTTTTTTTCTGGCTCCTGAAATTAAGAATTGTACCTGTAACAGTTGTCATTTCTGCTAAGCGCTAGTTAACTTCTTTGTTCTGGTTATAATTATCTTTCATTACATGAAAGTCAGGGTAGTTTTTGGTGCAATTATATTTGAGAATATGATTAATAAAATCTCTACACGTTAGCCCTACTGGCCAGGATTCTGTCAGGAAAGAGAGAGCATACTCAAAATGCAAAATAAAGTTCTGAGTTAGGGACTTGGCTCAGTTTTAACGCACTTGGTTAGCTATTACCAAGCTCTAGCTTTTATCCTCAGCACCACACACACACACACACACACACACACACACACACACACACACATTTAAGGAAGAAACTGCTTATTAACCACTGACCTAGTTGAGGAAAGCTATTAGAAGTGATACAACAAGGGGAAATTGTCCCTTCTAGAGAAATCATAAACTCACTTTTAAAGCAAAAAGGAGCTATATATTTTACATAATTATATAAACCACAAATCTTTCCAAATTGCCATAAGGACATCTCCCAATGAGATTTGTAAATGATTAGCATCATAGCTGGCCATGAAAGAACTTAAACAGAGGAAAACATAAAATGACTTATTTCAATACCCTGAGATCAGAGTATGCCTGTCTGTCTGTCTCTGTTTCTCTTTTCCTCCCTACCTATCCTTCTTCCCCTCTCTCCACAAACACTCTCTTTGACGTGAGGCTGATTCTTCTGAGAAAATACCTTCTCCAAGTTCTCAAGGTGGATGGAGAATCACTGTATTATCATGGCCTGGGTTTAATTTCTATGTATTGTTCATCAGAGGAAAACAATTTTAACTAAAAAACGTCAGAGATTTTCCCAGGACATCGTTACCCTGAAGGAGACAATTACCTGTGGCTTTTGAACATGTCTGCCATGGCTTGACAAATGATTCTCTAGAAGAGGTAAACACATTATGGTTTATTTTTTTTCTTTTATTGAAAATAGGCTATTTATACAATATGTTCTGATTGTAGTTTCCCTCCCCAACTTCTTTCTTTTCTTCCTCCTGCCCCTTCCACCCATAACCAACCTTTTCTGACTCTCATTAGAAAAACAAATAGGCTTCTAAGTAATAATAATAAAATAAAGTAAAATTAGATAAAACAAAACCAAATAAATTTGAGTAGAACAAAATGAAACAACAGAAGACAAAGAACCAAAGAAAAGCATAAGAAATCTGTATAGACATAAAGGCGCACACATTATCCATTGGCACACAGAGGAATAAAGCAAACAAACAAACAAACATGAAACCTTAATGTCTATAGGCAAAGGACCTACTATAAGTTTAAGATTAAAAAAATGCTCTGACACCACATTATAATACAAAAATCCTCCATAGATGCCATTGGGTTTGTTTTGTGTTGGCCATCTGCAGCTGGGCATGGGGCCTACCCTTAAGAGTGATTTGTTTCTCCCAGTGAGACTCCCTTGGAGAACACTAATTTTTTATTTGCAAGAGGTTAACAATAATAATAATAATAATAACAACAACAACAATAATAATAATGTGTTCAGAAGGCCTTGTTTCCCTGGTGTTCTCTATCCCTCTGGCTCTTACACTCTTTCTGAATCCTATTCTGTAGGGTTTCCCTGAGACCTGAGGGGAGGAATTTGCTGAAGACATCTCATTAGGACTAAATGTTGTAAGGTCTCTCACTCTTTGTATAATGTCTGATGGTGGGTCTGTATTTGTTTCCATCTGCCATAGGAGGAAGCTTCTCTGATGATGGCTGAGCAAGACACTGGTCTATGAGTATAGCAGATGTCATTAGGAGTCATTTTATTGCTCTATTCCTTTAGCAGAACAGTAATATTTGGTTCTCCCTTAGGTTTCTGCCCTATAGAGTCAAAGGTTCATGGTCACCCAATCAGTGTTAGGTATGGGTTCCATACAATGGAGTAGACCTTAAATCAAATTAGATATTGGGTTGTTACTCCCATATCTTACAAGCAAGTCATGATTATAGATCAGTGAGTATGTAGATATTGTCTTCAGCAATGGGTGCTTACTGTCAGTTTGTGGAGAGCACCAATAACTTTGGCAATAGCCTGGGTTGTTTGGGGGTTCCTACAGAACCACTTTGGCCAACATCTGGATTAGATGTAACCCACTCCCAGTACTAGAAGGTTCATTTGGTGACAAGAGATGTCCAGTTGGTGTCCTGTTTCTCTCATTTTTTGGCAATTTCATTTAGATCACCTTCTTATATACATATATCTTAGGAAGCTTCTATTGTGTTAGGTTTCCATATAAACCCTGAAATGGCCCTAACTTTTAGTGTACCTTCTAGCTATTGTGAATAGAGCATCAATGAACATGGTGGAACAAGTGTCTCTGTAAACGGATGTAGAGTCTTTTGGGTATATGTCCAAGAGTAGGATATTAAAGTAGACCTATTCCCAGCCTCCAAAAGAACCAGCACACTGATTTCACACTGGTTGTAATAGTTTGCAGTTCCACCAGCAATGAATGAGTGTTTGTCTTACTCAACAACCTCACCAGCATGAGTTTTCATTATTGATCTTGGCCATTCTGACAGTTGTAAGATGAAATATAAAAGCAATATTGATTTGAATTTCCCTGATGACTAAAGATGTTGAACATTTCTTTAAGCTTTTCTCAGCCATTTGAGTTTCTTCTTTTGTAAATTCACTGTTTGGATGTGTACACCATTTTTAAAATTTAGTTATTTGTTTTCTTGTTGTCCAGTATTTTTTTTTTCAGTTCTTTATACCATTTCTACAGTAGCCCCCTTTTGGATGTGTAGTTGATAAAGAGATTTTTCCTATTCTGTAGCCTGCTTTGTCAAAATGATGGTGTCCTTCACCACACAAAAGCTTTTCAGTTTCATGAGTTCCCATTTATTAATTGCTGAACTTAGTCCTGTGCTTTCAGTGTTCTGTTTAGAAAGTCTTTTTCTGTGCCAATGAGTTCAAGACTATTCACCACTTTCTATTCTATCAGGTTCAGTGTATCAGGTCTTACACTGATGTCTTTGATCCATTTGGATCTGAGTTTTGTGCACAGTGATAGATATGGATCTATTTGCATTCTTCTACAAGTAGCCATCTAGTTTGCAGCACCATTTGTTGAAGATGCTTCCTTTCCCCTAGTGTGCACTTCTGGATTATTTGTAAAAACAGAAAAACAGGTGCCCATACATGTGTGTACTAATGCCTGGGTTTCAATTTGATTCCACTGACTAATGTGTCTCTTTTTGTGCCAACACCATACTGTTTTTATTACTGTAGTTCTCTAGTACAATTTGAGATTGGGTTTGGTAGTACCTCCAGCAGTACTTGTACTATTTATGATTGTTTTTTTAGCTCTCCTAGGTTCTTTTTGTATTTTGATATGAAGCTGAAAATTGTCCTTTCAAGTTCTATGAAGAATCGTGTTGAAATTTTGATGGGGATTGCATTGAATCTGTAGATTGCTTTTGGTAGGATGGCCATTTTTACCATACTAATCCTACAGGTCCGTGAGCATGGAAGACCTTCCATCTTTTGATATCTTCTTCAATTTCTTTCTTAGATGGCTTCAAGGTTTTAATTATACAAGTCTTCCACTTGTTTGGTTAGAGTTACCCCAAGGTATTTTATATTTTTGAGGTTATGGTATAAGATACTGTTTTTCTGATTGCATTCTTGCTCCACTTCTTATTTGTGCAGGGGAAGGCTACTAAATGTTATGTGTTAATTTCGTGTCTTCCTACTTTTCTGAAAGTGAATATCAAGAGTTTCCTGATGGGAATTTTCAAGTAATCATGTGCAAATAAAGATACATTGAATTCTTCCATTCCTATTTGTATTCCTTTGATCTCTTTCAGTTGTCTTATTGCCCTATCTAAGACTTCAAGTACTATATTAAATAGAAATGGAGAGAGTGAACAATCTTGTTTTGTTCCTGATTTTAGTAGAAATGTTTTGAGTATATCTTCATTTACGTTGATGCTAGCTGTGAAGTTGTTCTAAACTGCCTTTATTTTATTATATTGAGAGTTCTATATAATTTATTATATTGAGGCATGTTCCTTGTATTTCTAATCTCTCTGGGAATTGTATCATGAAGGGGTCTCAGAGTTTTTTAAAACCCTTATCTCCATTTAATGAGAGGACCATGTGCTTTTGTATTTTTGTCTGTTTATATGGTGGGTTGTATTTATTGACTTACATATGTTGAACCATCTTTGTATCTCTTTAATGAAGCCTACTTGATCACAGTAGATGATCTTTTAGACGTATTCTTATATCTGGTATGTAAATGTTTTATTGAGACTGTTTTTGCATCAATGTTCATAGTGGGAAATTAGAATTCGGCACTAAAATCATCTGGCCCTGGGCTTTTTTTATGCAAGACATGAATTTAAATCCCTAGTGCCAAGATTATTTTTAAAGCCAGCTGCACATGTTTGTAACCCAGTGTTAGGGAGTGGAGGAAGGTAGATCCCAGGAGCTTAGCCTACCAGAAACAGTGGTATTCAGGTTCAGTATGTGAACTGTCACAATAGAATAAAATGAAGAATGATAAAACAAGACACATAAAGTCCTCTGCTGGCATCCAGAGGCACAAGAACCCATCTTCCACCTACACGCTAATACACATGCATACATCACACACACACACACACACACACACACACACACACACACACACAAAAAAAAAAAAAAGAAATAAAAATATCACACCCCACATGTTAAAGGGTATGTTTTAAAATTTTGATCCATACTGCAATCTATCTTTGCAAATATTTCTCCTGACAAATTAAAAAGCAAAAGAATGCAGACATGTGAAGTATGTAATATTAAGCCATGATCTCTAGACAAGTAGAACATATTCTGCTAGTTAGAAGTCAAACCAATGTGTCTGGGAATGTAGTTCAATGCAGAGTGTGAAAATAATTTAGCAGCCATACATAAATAATGGGGGCTAAAAAACAAAGACAGAACACCCTGTACGCTCACACACAAGCACACCTATAATAACTGGTCAAAAAATGGCGATGTAGGTATGTTAAAATGAACAAGATCTTTTACAATTTATAGTACTGAAATTAAAATATAAAGGGAATAACTGAGCGTCATTGGAAAAGCAACAGAAGGTTGATGCTTTCACTTTAGATATCAACAACTATATCCAAAAGTTTAATTAAACAATTATATCATTGTCTACTATGTTAAACAAAACATTCACACTTCTGCATTCTATTTCATGTTATTAAAAGTGTTTTTACCTGACATATACATAATAGAAATGGCTCTTCTCCATTGTTTTCTACTGACTTTAAGGGACATCAAATAGTGAAGGTTGTTAAAAGAATTTCAATAATATTATTTTCATTATTGTATCTAAGCATAACATGTTTTCATTCAAGATATATCAAAGCTATAATTTCTAGATATTAAAATTGCCCTCTGTGTAATGGGATGTACCTTCTAAATTAGTAGAAAGGGTATCTTAACCCTCTAAAGCATCTGTTCTTAACTTGTGGGTCACAAGCCCTTTAGGGGCCAAATGACACTTTCACAGCGTCATCTAAGACCGTTGGAAACCACAGATATTTACACTACAATTCGTAACAGTAGCAAAATTACAGTTATGAAGCAGCAACAAAAATAACTTTATGGTTGTAGGTCACCACTACATGAGGAACTGTCTTAAAATGTCACAGCATTAAGCAGTTGAGAACCACTGCTCTAAGGTAAATAGAAACACAGTGCTTAGTGGAACATTTGGATTTGTGATGTATCAGATAGCATATTCAATATAACAATCACCCATGAGTAACTCATAAATGAGGACTCTGTTCTTTAGCTTTATTACCCTGACAAACTAGTGCTGCCTAAAATGTCTACACCAGTTAAGGATGACAGAAATTTCTAAAGATAATTAGCTCATAAATACTTAAAGTTTTAGAGTCAGGTCATATACTCTTGGCTATCTATCATCTATCTATCTATCTATCTATCTATCTATCTATCTATCTATCTGTCTGTCTGTCTGTCTGTCTGTCTATCTATCTATCTATCTATCTATCTATCTATCTATCTATCTATCTATCTATTTATCCAATGTATCCCTATAGCTTTCTCTCTCCTTCCCTCATCTAGCTCCTAGTTTCCAACATCGACATATGCTATTTTACTATATGTATAGTAGTGAATGACATAAAACCATATTATGTTATAAAATAATCACACATATTTAGCCGTTCTTCATGAATGTATACCAATTCATATATAGTAGCTAAATTGGGAGTAGAATGTTTATATAAATAGAAGAAACAAGACTTAAATATTAGAAACAAGATTTTACTGCATTTATATATGTTACTTTAGAATTGGCCCATACCATAAGAAAATATGCACCCTATCCAAATGTTAGCAATGAGACTTACTAGAGACAAGACTGTCAATAATCAGACAACAACAGGACACTATTTACTTGATGGACAGATGGGAAAAGTGGCCTCAGAAGCAAGGCATGAAGTCATATGTAGGCTCAGCAACCTTGCTTCCCACTACAGAAGCTGATCTCATTAGCCACACTGCTAAGTTTATTACTAGCACAGACAGAAATTCAGCTATATCATCAGTTACAAAAGCCTGCTGAGTTATCATAGATGGGAAAAACTTACACATTACTTGAGACAATCCTGAATGCTTCATATCCCATGACTAGATCCCTTATATACCACTTTGATAAAGTTTTACTGTGAAAATTAAAAACAAACAAACAACAATCACTTAGAAATTCAGCACAATTGGCTGGGAGTGGTAGAACACACCTTTAATCCCAGCACTGAGGAGGCAGAGTCAGGTAGATCTCTGTGAGCTCATGGCTAGCCCGGTCAATGTAATGAGTTACAAGATGACTAGGGCTACACAGAAAAATCTTGTATCAACATGCCTCCCCAAACAAAAGAAGAGAAATTTATCATAAATTGTGGAATTAAAAATAATTTGCACCAACTATGTGATAATTTGATTTGCAAATGAGCTGTTATTCATTGAGTGCTCTCTCAAAACTTCCTGCATCTGAATTTCTTCTTCCCTTAGGTAGAAAATAAAACTTGGTACTTTTTGTTATGTCCCTGAAGATTCTTCTACACAAGATTTTTCTTTCATCAATTTTATTGCTTTTGGATAGTTTAAAATTCTCGCTTTCCAAAGTAACAATGCTTTCTAAAGAGCTAAAATAATGGTTAATTGCTGAGGCTGCTGATTAGCCATTGGCATTCTTCATGTCCCTGAACCAATGAGTAGAGAAGGGTTTGATAGACTTTGGTGACAAATCTCACAGTGTGACTATAACTAATATTATAGCACAGAAAGGACAGCCAGCATCTCTGAAATCCAGAGTTCTTTTATCCAACCTCCACATCCAGCTGGATATATTAATGCTGATGCTGTTTCAAAGAATATTAGTTAAGAAAAACTACTAATAGTCTGTCCCCATAGGAGGAAAAGCTTGTGTCACTCAGTCTAAATAGCTGAGAAGCACATGGATTGTGAATGTCAACTTCAATCTCATGACCAATTATAGAAGCAACTGTAGCAATATTTGTTATTTGCATATTTATGTATATTAATTTCCACATTTTTCTTTCCTTTACTATTTTACCCAAATGTTTTAATAGTGGTTATTTAGACATTAGTTGTCTGTATATTAGAGTTGAGTTATGTTTAAGTGAAAAGAACGGAAATAGTTAGCTGTAGATGAAGAATGTATTTGGATGCTGAGCAAAAAGCAGAAGGGGTGAATGATTTTTTTTCAGGAAAAAAATATTAAATAAAAACAATCTCATCTTTGAATTACAGAACATCTGACTCAAACAAGAATAATACTTTCAAGTGACTTTGTTCTCCAACTACCACACCACAAAAATACATAAATCAAAAAAATTCTAGTGATATGTCAAAGAGCTGTAGGTGAATATAAATAAACTCTCATCAGTTCATGATTGATGAGGTAGATAAAAGTATGTAAAACTGTGTATTCCAATACATCATAAGTCAGTCTAATCAATATATTTCAAACACAACACTGACAACAGGCAACATAGTTTCCTTCATATTCACATAAACCTCTTACAACTGCAAATGAATCAGGCCATCAATACATCTCTATGAATTTAAGAGAAAAGTTAAAATCATGTAGTTCACACTGATTTCCTTTCCAATATAAATAATCTAAATATGTATCTTTACTCATAATTTATATTTTCCTTGCTTTTCTCTTCTGGAACATTCTGCTGGTAAAATACTTTATGGAAGACTTGGAGGAAAAGAATGGAAATGTTTATGAGGAAATTACTTCTGGCTTCTACAGTGGAAAGGGCAGAATCAAGTTGCTGCATATTTTTCCTCCAGGGAATAAAAGCAACACATTCTTATTTCTACTTAAAACAAACAAAACCAGTTACAGATCTTTCATTTTCTCTTAATAAGCTTTCAGATCAACTTAGGCTAGCACTAGCAAGCAGAAGTTTCCCTAAGGAGAGAGTTAGAGAAATTATGATTTCATTCTTTTTTGTTTCTGCATTATATAATCATTATGGAGCAAGTTTCTGGCTACGCTAGACAAAGTCTAACAAGTTTCCATTATAAAGATAGAACACTCCAGCTTCCAAGTCTGGGTCGATGAACTGCTAACACATCACGGTGGCTAGCGGAGTAGAGCTTAGTAGGTGATTTCATTTTGAGGTACTGATGAAGCTGTCTTGGAAAAGCAGGTAAGTTTTGCTTGAACATTGCAACATCTTGAAATCCTTGAGTATTTCTTTGCAAGTTCTTCAAAACAAGTTATACTAATGTATGTTTTATTTTTCATAAGCTTGGCAGTGTTGTAACTAATGAGTCCACTTGGCAGAACATAAATAAGCCTGTCTGTTCTCCTGAGCTGGAGTTGTTTTCAACATGAAAGCAATGTCTTTAGCCCAACACAAAAATTTGAGAATTAAAGACCAGATTTTTTCTTTATTTCTTTTTTTTCCAAGCACCTCCCCACCCATTTTTATTGAAAATATATTCTTCTCTGATACAATATATTCTGATTGCAGTTTTCCCTCCCTCTACTCCCCCCTGTTCCTCCCTACCTCTCCTTCTATCTGTATCCACTTCCTTTCTGTCTCTCATTAGAAAAGGACAGGCTTCTAAGAGATAACAGCAAAATATAACAAATTAGAATATAATAAGATAAAACAGAAACCATCACACCAAAGTTGGGCAAGGCAAACCAAAGGAAGGAAAAAGAGGCCAAGAGAAAGCAGAAGAATCAGGGACCCACTAGTTCAGGTGTCGCACAAAAACACAAAATTGAGAACCACAATACATACACAGAGGACCTGGTGGAGACCTGTGCAGGCCCTGTGATTGCTGCTTCAGTCTCTGTGAATTCATATGAGCTTTGCTTAGTTGATTTAGAGGGTCTTCTCCTGATGTTCTCTGTTCCCTCTGGATCTTACACTTACTGCTTTGCTTGCAGATTTAATAATGATAAACTAAAAATTTCCACTTCATGTATTTCCTAAAACAGGTGAATAAAGCCTAATAGTGAATATTATTGAACTACTGAGTAAAACACTATTAGAAAGTAGAATTCTACAAATACATTAGCAATTGTTTCCTTAAAAATAAAATCAATTCAGCAAGATAGTATCCATCTTCCTGAGTACCTTTATTTGGTAATCCCAGAACTCATAAATCAAATTTTTAAAAATGTTTTTCAAAAACAAAAGATACAAAATGATGGGGTTAGGGAGATAGCTCTGTGGTTGAGACCACTTGCTCTCAGAGAGGACCTGGGTTCCATTCTCAGAACCCATATGGTGGCTTTCTATAATTCCAATTACAGGGGATCCAATGCCCTCTTCTGAACTCTGCAGGCACCAGGCACATACATGATGCATAGCAATACATGCAAACATGCATAAATATAAAATAAAATAAATAAATCTAAAAGAAAAAATTAAAAGATGCAAAATGAAATAATTTCTAAATTTTATCTGCTATTACTGAAACATGTTAGGTCTCAGACTGCAAATAAGTAGGAACTTGCTCAAGTAATTTAAAATTTAATATTTAAACTGCAATGTCCAATATTACTCATGCTTTATTTTACCAAACTTGTATACTGAGATTACATGTGTGGTAACTGGATTTTTTGAACAAATACTCTATTTTTGGGCATTTAAGTTATTTGTCAGTGTTATTTTAATGTGTATTAGAACTAAATGAATATTTTTTCTTAAAACTATCTAAAATTCTGTGCAGAACTATGAAATAGATTGCTTTCATTAAATATTTGTTTTGTTTTTAACATGTCTATGTATGTGTCTCTGTGTGTGACTATATGTATGTGATTGCTGGTGTCCACAGAAGCCAGAAGAGGGCACCAGATCCCCTGTATCTGGAGTTTGATGCAGTTTTGATCTACCAAATGGGGGATCTGGGAGCTGAATGTGACTGCTCTGGAAGTATAGGGCACACTCTCAATCTTTTGAGCAAACTCTCCATCCCCAAGGATTCCTTTCTTTTTTTTTTTTTTTTTTTTTTTTTTTTTTTTTTTTTTTTTTGGTTTTTCGAGACAGGGTTTCTCTGTGCAGCTTTGTGCCTTTCCTGGGACTCACTTGGTAGCCCAGGCTGGCCTCGAACTCACAGAGATCCGCCTGGCTCTGCCTCCCGAGTGCTGGGATTAAAGGCATGCGCCACCACCACCCGGCAGGATTCCTTTCTTAATCCTCCATTTGCGTGTGTGTGTGTGTGTGTGTGTGTGTGTGTGTGTGTGTGTGTGTGTGTGTGTGTGTGTGAAGTTCTTCCTTTAGTTAGTGAGTATGAGGGCAATTTTAAATGGTCATTTGACTTATAACACCATCCCCAGATATTGCACATTAGTCTGTGAGGATAATTTCTAGACGAAATGAGCATTTGAAGTTAGATTGAGTAGAACATATTCCCCTCCCCAGAATGAGTCTTATCCAAACCACTGGCTCCCTTGAAGAGCTGACTAGGACAAAAAACACTGGGTAAACAGGATAATTCTCTTGCCTGGATGCTTGAGCCGGGACATCAGGTTTTAATGCCTTCAGATTGAATTGAGACTCCTGCTCTTCCTTGGGCTCAGGGTTGCCAGCTTTTAGAAAAGAACTACACTGTCAGCATCCCTGGGTCTTTTGTTTGCTGACTATAGTGCAGGGGATTTGTAAGCCTTTATGACTCATACTAACAAACCTTTTTCTTTTCATACACACACACACACACACACACACACACAAATAAAAACACACCTTAGGTGTTCTCCTCTGGGGCACACATAAATATGCTGGAATCTAGTCTTTAAAATACCCTTATGTTTAGAAATATATTTATAATATATGGCACACACTCATGTAAATAAAAAGTATGATATTACTTCCTTGTTTCTTTTGCCTTTAACAAGGCCGATATTTCTGTGTGATTTATTAGAATACTTCCTTTCACATTTGGAGATTGTTATTAAACACATGCTGTCAGCTGATGCAGGAGCACAGCATTAAACTCCATGTTCCTGGTGAGTTGTCAGCTGCTGAGGTGTGACTGCATAGTAAGAGGTTTGACAGCTGTAAGGCTTTCATCCTTTGACCTTCTACTAAACTTTGATGACACGCTGAGGATCACTTCTGCAGTCACTGTTCCCAGAACTGTATCATGACATTTGAACACAAAATCCTGTTTTTTTTTTTTTAAGAACCATCTATTGCTAGCAAATGACAGTATATAAGCAGATATCCATGGAGTAACTGTTATACCCTCTAAGAAAATGCTGAGAACTGTTTCCATAGATGTTTTGATCTATAAAAGATTTCAGACAGTTAAAAACACTTTTACTCTCACTGTTACACATTTTAAAGGTTCAGTTTTATGTTTATTTTTTTTAACCTGGTATAAACATGAGAACATATGAATTCATATGTTACTATGTGATGCTTCTGATGTTGCAATATATGTATACGTCATACAATATTCAAGTTAAGGTATGTGTATGAATTTCTTCAAGGATTTCTCACTCCATAATGCTGAGAACATTCCAAATATTTTCTCCTCTCTATTTGAAACATGTAGTGAATTTTCATCATCTATACTCAACCTGCTGTGTGCTCGCACACTAGAGCTACCACTGCATGAGGAAAATGAAATTAATTCTGTTTCTGGAGTCAGACACAATTTAAGAGAATAATCAAACTTCTTTGAACTTCATTTTTCATGTCTTTCAATTACATAAACTGCACAAATAGTCTTTGATTAGAAGTCCCGATTCAAAATATAGATCTGCAAACAGAGGAGACAGGTAGTTGTCTAGTACTTGGCTTGCTCAGTAGTTCCAAACTGGTACTGGAGTCTCAGGGAAGAGCTGCTGGTCTTAGGTCTACATTGGAATCCTGAAGAAGTAGGTTCCAACTGTAAAGAGAGCTTCTTTTTTTTTTTTTTTAAATTTATTTTAATTTATTTTGCAATACAATTCAGTTCTACATATCGGTCACGGATTCCCTTGTTCTCCCCCCTCCCGTCCCCCTCACCTTCCCCCCAACGCCCCCCCCCCCCATTTCCATCTCCTCCAGGGCAAAGCCTTCCCCACAGACTGAGGTCAACCTGGTAGACTCAGTCCAGGTAGGTCTAGTCCCCTCCTCCCAGGCCAAGCCAAACAATCCTGCATAGGCCCCAGGTTTCAAACAGCCAACTCATGCAATGAGCACAAGATCTGGTCCCACTGCCTGGATGCCTCCCAAACAGATCAAGCCAATCAACTGTCTCACCCATTCGGAGGGCCTGATCCAGTGTGGACCCCTCAGCCATTGGTTCATAGTTCATGTGTTTCCATTCATTTGGCTATTTGTCCCTGTGCTTTATCCAACCTTGGTCTCAACAATTCTCGCTCATATAAACCCTCCTCATTCTCGTTGATTGGACTCCCAGAGATCCACCCAGGGCCTAGTCATGGATCTCTGCATCCAGATCCCTCAGTAGTTGGATGAGGTTTCTAGCACAACAATTAGGGTGTTTGGCCATCCCATCACCAGAGTAGGTCAGTTCGGGCTGTCTCTCGACCATTGCCGGCAGTCTGTTGTGTGGGTATCTTTGTGGATTTCTGTGGGCCTCTCTAGCACTTTGCTTCATAGGTTTGCAGACAAATGGATGGATCTAGAAAAAATCATCCTGAGTGAGGTAACCCAGACTCAGAAAGACAAACATGGTATGTACTCACTCATAGCAGGATACTAGACATGAAACAAGGATGAATTGTCTGCTACTCACATCACCAGGGAGGCTACCCGGAAAACAGGACCCCAAGAAAGACACAGGGATCGCCCAATGACAGAGAAATGGAATGAGATCTACATGAACAGCCTGGACATGAGTGGGGGTAATGAAAGGCGAGGGTCGAGGGAAAGAGAGCTTGGGGGAACGGGAGATCCCAGCTGGATCAACAACAGAGAGGGAGAACAAGGAATAGGAGACCATGGTAAATGAAGACCACATGAGAACAGAATAAAGAGAGCTTCTTATACCTGATGTTAGGGTTCTTGTTTGGTTCTTGAGGGAAGCATTGTGAACTCAAATGGGAAGATATTATTTACTCTATATATGTACACATATACACCTACTTGAATGAATTTTAGACATTTTAATTAGTCAACCCTTATGGTACTTACAGACATTCTTATAGTTATTTTACTCTCCATCTTCTGTATTTATCATGCTCTCCCATCCCTAATAAAAGCTCCCCTACTAATTTCCCCTATTTCCCTTATCAGGTCATGTGTACCCTGCTATTCCCATCTTTATTGCTACCCCACTGTCCCATCTCAGCAAACGATCCCTTTTTACTTTCTTTATTTCTGAAACTATTTCAAGATATGTACTCACACCTGAAGATTTGAAGCTAGGAGTCTCATATGAGAAAGAACATGAGATGTATATATTTCTGGTTCTGGGTCACCTCATTTAATATGATGTTTTCAAGTTCCATCTATTCACCTGAAAATTTCATTATTTAATTTATAGTATTCCATAGTGTATATGTACCACATTTTCATTCTCTATTCATCAGTTGAAGGACAGTTAGGTTGTTTTGATTTCCTAACTATTGTAAATAAAGTAGTAGAAATTTATTCTCTCACAGTCCTGAAGGTTAGAATACCAAACCCAAGGCACAGGCAGAGCCATGCTTGCTGTGGGATGTTCTCTATGTCAAATGTGTTGCTCTGATTGGTTAATAAATAAAACACTGATTGGCCAGTAGCCAGGCAGGAGGAAGTATAGGTGGGACAAGCAGAGAAGAAAATTCTGGGAAGTGGAAGGCTGAGTCAGAGAGAAGCTGCCAGTCGCCGCCATGACAAGCAAGATGTAAGGTACCGGTAATCCACGAGCCACGTGGCAACTTATAGATTAATAGAAATGGGTTAATTTAAGATAGAAGAATTAGATAGCAAGAAACCTGCCACGGCCATACAGTTTGTAAGCAATATAAGTCTCTGTGTTTACTTGGTCGGGTCTGAGCGACTGTGGGACTGGCAGGTGAGAGAGATTTGTCCTGACTGTGGGCCAAGCAGAACTGGAGAAAACTCCAGCAAGACATGATCCCATGGAAGGCTGGAAAAGAATCCTTTACTTTGTTCTTGCTTCTATGACAGCTAATGATCTTAGGTGTTCCTGGTCTTACAGCTTCATCATACCAGAATCTCCTTTTTCATATGGCATCTTCTCTGTGTGCATCTAAGTCCCCTAACTTGGTTTTGTGATGTCATATGAAGACACCAGTCACTGGATTTATGATTCCAGAACAAGGTCCCATTCTAAGAGCGTGTGTGTGTGTGTGTGTGTGTGTGTGTGTGTGTGTGTGTGTGTGTCTGTGTGTGTGTGTGTGTTCATGTTTTTGAGAGGTCCTAATTAAGCCACCATAGACATTCCATCCGGTAAAAAAGTTTTCTTATTCACTTAACATGTACGTTTGATCTGACTGATAACCCCAGTAAATGCTGTGTTGAGGACACACTGAGTAAAATTCCAACATGGCCCTGTTCTTGTGAGGATTATGGTCAAACAAAATTTTCTTTGAAACAAAATGCAATCACAAGATGGTATGATAGAAGAACCACTGAGAGTTGAAATTTTAAAGTTTGAATTTAGATCCAACACCATGATATAGGCTAAACACCCTCTCTATAATTTATAAATTGTAATAGATGAAAAATTATCCCAAACCACAGTCCTTCCTTACTATGACATTATGGGCCGGCAGTGACTTTGAATGAGTCCTTCCATGTATCTCCACCCAGTTTTGATGTTTTGTTACTTAGTCAGATATACCCTGTAAGAGTTCATTAATCCCAAGTATTTGTGAGACTCTGCTAAATGGTATCTGAATTTTGCTCTACATTTAATTTCAATGAAACCATCTGATGCTTTTTCATTTTTCCTTTGTGTTCAACAATTCCCAGGCAAGACTTTGCTTATGCTCTGATCTAGGTTGTACAGTTAACTTATGGGCATGACATGCTTGCCTAGTGACGTCTCAATGCAGTGGCTAGATTGTTCCAGAGGTGTAAACAGTTTCCTGTCCTCAGGGAACAATCTGCAGAAAGGTTTCTGTAACACTGTTTCTTACTCCTAAGGGGTTAGATGAAAACAGCCTTTGATTAACTTCATTCGTATTCTTTAGGCATTGGTTAGGCACTCAGGGCTCTGGGCTTGGCAGGCTTGTGTGGTCAATGGCATGTACTATGTCAGGTTTGGGGAGCTTGATACTGAATCTTTCACTGTGGTAGTTTCTACTGTGGCAAATTAACACTCCTCTTCCAAGAATTTCATTTTACTACTGGTTCTGGAAAGAGGTTGGCTACCGCAGCAACTGACAGATCTGGGAGGTGAAAGATATTAACAGCCATGAATTCCTAAGGTGATTTGTAAGAAACTAGATGTAAGCATAGTTATCACACATTGCCACCAATCTGAGGACTTGCCTTAGTAGGAGGGGCCAGGGGAGAAGGCAACAGATATGCTAGGACCTTGAGTACCCGGAAATGACAAAATCAGTTTGCCAGCAGAGGAATTCTCTCTTCACTATCTGAGGAGTTTTGTTCCAGGTATTGACTTTGGACAGTGTTCCTCAGAATCCATCTACCACGCCTTGAGTGAACCTTAAACATACAGCCAGGCTAGAGGCCCCACAAAGCATAAAGTCAAAAACATGATCCATGAGGAATAACAATCTACATTAGATAACCTATGATCTTTTCCATGTCATTTTGTAACAAGGCTAGAGAAAATACAAAGGAGTAAACACTAAACGATCCTGAACCTGAAGGAAGTTGGACTTGATGGATTTGTTAATATGGATGCGCGAAACAGAGACTTTGGATTTAATGTTTCAACTTGTGTTTCTCAAAATTACGCTAAAAATTTGCCTGACTGGTTGACTGAGACTTAGAAACCAAGTTGGCCCTGACTGCAAACAAACAAACAAAAGCATTGAGTTCCCAAAGTGCTTTAATGTATCACCAAGGAAGGCATCCAAAACGATCAAGATACCAGAATTTAAGATGAATTTATCAGTGTCAATCATGTGCCTATCTCCAAACTATATGATTCAGAAAGGTTCAGAGCACAGTTCTATCACCAAGTAAATAAGGGTGAGCATCCTTGATAGGCTGCCATGGCTATCCCTGCTAGGCAAAAATGATAGTAAGAACAAGCAGAATTACAAACGAAAAGTGGGGCATAACAGCAGACACTGAGGAAATCCAGAGAATCATAAGGACATACTTTAAAAAGTCTAGACTCTACCAAATCATTGGAAAACCTAAAAGAAATGGATCAATTTCTTGATATATACTACATACCATAGTCAAGATCAGATATGCAATTTAAATAGATCTATAAGCCTTAGTGAAATAGAAGCAGTAATTAAGTCTTCCACCCCTAAAAGCCCAGGGTCAGATTTTCAAAGTATTATTGACACCAATACTTCTCAAAATAGAAACAGAAGGAACATTGTCTAATTCTTAGTATGAGGCCAAAATTACCCTGATACCCAAAACACATAAAGACCCAACAAAAAGAGAATTACAGATCAAATTCCCCTATGGACATAGATGCAAAGAACCTCAATAAAATACTTTCAAATAGGGCTGGAGAGATGACTCAGAGGTTAAGAGCACTGACTGCTCTTCCAGAGGTCCTGAGTTCAATTCCCAGCACCCACATGGTGGCTCACAGCCATCTGTAATGAGATCTGGTACCCTCTTCTGGCCTGCAGTCATACATGCTGTATACATAATAAATAAATAAAATCTTTAAAAAAAATACTTTCAAATACAAGAACACATCAAAAAACATCATCCATCATGATCAAGTAGGCTTCAACTCAGAGATGCAGAGATGGTTCACCATATGTAAATTGATAAATGTAATCCACCATAAAAACAGAAATCACATGATCATCTCATCAGATGCAGAAAAGGTCTTTGACAAAATCCAACACTGCTTCATGATTAGTGTCATGAAGAGACTAGGGATACAAAGGACATACCTCAGCATAATAAAGATAATTACAGTAAGCCTACAGCCAACATCACCCTATACAGAGAGAAGCTCAAAGCAATATCACTGAAATCGGGACCAAGACAAGGCTGTTCACTCTCTATATACTTATGCAATACAGTTCTTAATGTCTTGGTTGAGCAATAAGACAACTGAAGGAAACCAGGGTATAGAATTAAGAAAAGAAAAAGTCAAAGTATATTTATTTGCAGGTGATAAAATTGAATACATAAATGGCACTACAAACTTCACCGGGAAACTCCTACAGTTGATAAACACTTTCAGCAAAGTAGCAGTATACAAAATTCACACACAGAAATTAGTAGCCTTCCTATATATAAATGACAAACAGATTGAGAAAGAATTTAGGGAAACAATATCTTTTACAATAGTCTCAAAAACATAAAATATCTTGAGATAACTTCAACAAAGCAAGTGAAAGCCTTATATGATTAAAAACATTTAAGACATTAAAGAGAGAAATTAAAGATGATATGACAGATCTGTGTAGGAAAAGGAAGTGATGCAGTTGAATGGAGAAAGCAAATCAGATGACAGAACAGCAAGGCATATAGACGTGGGGAGACAGGAAGTAACTTGCACTTGGAAGCTGCAGAGTTGGTGAGGTAAGGTTGGCTGGTGACTTTCCCTATTTCCCTGATCTCTCTAAGGCTTTCACCCCTATATTTGCCTCTGTGTTTTTTATTTAATAAGACCATTTAGAAATTTATCTACAATGATATCAGAAGATGAAAAGATTTCCCATGTTCACAGATAGCTAGGATTAAGACAGTAAAAATGGCCATCATACCAAAAAGCAATCTATGGATTTAATGCAATCCCCATCAAAATTCCAACACAGTTCTTTCTTCACAATTTGCACCTTCATATGGAAACACATAAAACCCAGCATAGCTAAAGCACTTCTGAATAATAGAACTGCTGTGGGGTATGGCCACCCCCAAGCTCAACTTGTACTACAGGAGTTCCCTCTAAATCAACTGACCAAAGCTCATATGGACGCACAGAGACTGAAGCAGCATGCACCAGTCCTGCATGGGTCTGCACCATGTCCTCTGTTACATACACATATATATTATCGCTTCCATTTTAGTATTTTTGGGGGCCTCTTGAGAATGTTAATAAGTGGTGTCACTGATTATTGTGCCTTCTATTAAGCTCTTTTCCCTCTGTTGGTTTGCTTTATCCAACTTAGATAGATGTGATAGTTTTTGTTATTAAATTTTATTTTATGTTTTGCTGCTATCTCTTAGAATCCTTTTCTTTCCTAATGAGAGACAGAAAGGGGATAGATTCAGTTAGGAGGAGAAGTGGGGAGGAACTCGGAAGAGTAGAGGGAGGGAAAACTGTAATAGGATGTATTGTATGATAAATGGAATCTATTTTCAATAAAAGGAGGAAATTTTTGGCATAAAAATATTCTGATCAATGAAACCAAATTTAAGACCCATATGTAAGTTCATATACCTATGGACACCTGGTTTTTGACAATAAGCCAGATACACACACTGGAAAAAAAAGGGACAGCATCTTCAATATATGGTGCTGGTCAAACAGGAAGGCTGTATGTAGAAGAATGCAAATAGATCCATACTTACACTCTGCACAAAACATATCTCAAAATAGATCAAAAACATCAACACAGGACCAGATACGGTGAGTGTGATGGAAGAGCAAGTTGGGAATAGTCTTGAACTCATTTACACAGGAAAAGTTTCTGAACAGTGTGGTGATATTTTATTTGTCTGAAATGTGTTTGCTATTTCCTCTGATCTCCAGGCAAACTTTATTTATTTATCTACAAATAAAATATCACCACATTTCAGACTGCTTAGAAATTTGTCTGCAGAACAGAACACTGTTATCATAGGCACTAAGATCAACAATTAATAAATAAGACCTCATGAAACTGGAAAACTTCTATATGACAAAGGACAAAATCATTCAGACCAAGAGGCAGGCTACAAAATGGGACAGATTGTTGCCAACTACACATCTAATAGAGGGCTAATTTCTAAAATATATCAAGAACTAAATAACTGAAATCAAGAAAACTAATTACCCAATTAAAAATTGTATTGTAACAGGTTTAAACAGAATCATCAAGACAGGAAACAAATGGCTGAGAAACCCTTAAATTCATGCTAAATATGCTTAGTCATCAGAGAAATGCAAATCAAAACTACTTTGAGATTTCATTTTATACCATTCAGAATGCCCACGACAAATAAATAACAGTTTGTGCCAGCAAAGATATGGAATAAAGAGAGCACTCATCCACTACTGGTGGGAAATCAAACTTGTACAGCCACTAAGGAAATCAATGCTGTGTTCTTCAGGAAGGTAGATATACATCTACTCTAAAATATAGAGATACTACTGTTAGGCATATATGCAAAGGACACTTCATTCTACTACAGAGACACTTGCTCAACCATGTTCATTGCTGCTCTATTCATAACAGACAGAAATTGGAAATTGCCTAAATGCTTGTCAATGGATGAATGAATAAAGAAATGTCATATATTACACAGTAGATTAATACTCAGTTGTTAAAAAATGAAGTCATGAAAGTCACAGGTGGACCCAAACCCTCATTCCTAACCTAGAAGCTTTCTCCAACTGAAAACCACTCACAAAGGGAATAATAGTTTTCTCCAATAGAGTCTCACAGGGTATACAAGACACACTTAAGGGAAGGTGTCATGCCCCATAGCAGATGGCCAACACAAAAAGATCTCAATGCTATTTTTGGAGGGTTTTTGTCTCTTAACGCTTTGTTTGGACATTTCTTTTTTCCCATACAATTATTTTGCTTATACATTATGGTTTCTGATTTTGTTTTTATGGGATTTCTCTGTGTGTGAATGTGTGCATCTTTGTATCTATATGTGTTTCTTCTTTGGCTCCTACTTTCCTATTTGTTTGTTTGTTTTTTACTATTCAGGTTTGTTTGTTTTGTCCTATTCAGCTTAAAAATTATCTAAATTTATTTTATTTTATTAATCTTCTTCCCTCTCCCATTAGATGCTTGTTTGTTTTCTAATAAGAGAGGGCAAGAAAGGATGTGGATTTGGGGAGAGAGGAAGGAAAGGAGAACCTGGGAGGAGCTGGGGGAGGAAAAACCATAATCAGAACATATTGTATGAAAAAAGTATTTTCAATTGAAAAAAAGTAAAAGGAGTGCACTTGCAGTTGTGTTTCTAACATAGACATTCTTTTCTAGGAAGTGCAGGGTGCCTTTGATTTCCTGTCTATAAAGCTTCCCAAGTGTGTCACAACAGAGTGCTGCAGACTAGCTGTCTTCAAGAAATAATATTGCTTCACCATTCTAGGGGTTTTCAAACCAAAATTGGGCCACTGGCTGGGATTCATTATTTTCTCTTTCCAAACTTACAGTGATTTGCCAACAACATGACTTTCTTTGGCTTATGAATATGTAATTCCAATCTATAACTTCATTCTCCTATGTCATTTTCTCCTCTCTCTCTCTGTGTGTGTGTGTGTGTGTGTGTGTGTGTGTGTGTGTGTGTGTGTGTGTGTGTGTGTGTTCATCTTCTTACAAAGACTCCAGTCACACTAATTGCATCTGCCGTAATACTGTTTCCAGATACAATCTGAGGTGCTCAGGGTCAGAACTTCATCCTGTTTTTGAGAAGGCATGGTTCAGCAGAGAGCACCTGCATTTCTAGCCTCCTCTGGCTTCACACATGTGTAATGCTTTAAAATGTGATTGCTATCTTTAACCAAAATAATCAAACAGTTTTTTTTTAAATCAGAATATGCTCTAGGATCTGGACATGGTGCCTCGTACCTGTAATCCCAGGACTCAGGAAGCTGAAACAAGAAGATTGTAACACATTTGAGGCCAGCTTGGGCTACATACTGAGTTTAAGGCTGCCTTAACTGTAGATTGAGCCCACACCTCGAAGAAAGTAATGAAGAAGAAAATGAACAGAGTCCAGTAGAACTACTACTTAGAAAGTCAAAGTGGAGGAGAATATTACTTTGGTCTGTGACCATGATTCACTTCATTTCACCATCAAAAATATATTAATTAAGCTTCTTTTATGTGACTCACATTCTGTTTGTGATAAGGATACAGAGACAAACATTTTGTCTTTATGGAGTTTTAATTCTTATTTAGAGAGGTAACAGTAAACACTGGCATTGCTGATATTATTTTAGCGACCTAAAAGGTAGAAGAGAATAAGATGGAAAGAAGTGTCAGTGGGGGTTTTCAGAAGGAATTCACTGAGGGAGCAAGAGAAAAAACTGAGGGTAGGAGAGATTCGGGTTAATTTAGAATACAGTAAGGAAGCCAAGAGTTTGGAGGAAATGAAGGTGATGTGGAATTAGGGAAGAGAACAGTCACAGCCCAGGGCAGGTTTCTGCATTTTATCCAAGGAACAAATTCAGTTGGAGATTTTAAACATCACACATTGGATAAAAGGGTGTGTTTCTGCTCTCTTAAAAATAGATGTCTATGGGACATCAGCAAACAATGTACAATGTACATTGGAGAAAGTAAGGCACCATCTGTGGTGGCCATTCCTCACCCCCACATTTCCCCAGAGTACTCTTGAGTAGAAGCAGCAGGAAATATTAGTTAGAAAAATAGAGGGGAGAGAAAAAAAGATAGAAAATACAGGACAGCCTCGAGAGGGCTTGGATCTTAATCCACTGGCCCAGAACTTTATTCCAAAGGGCTATTTATAACAATGCCAAGGGGTGGAGCAAAAGTCCTCCCCCTTGCTAGTTATAGCCAAGTGTAGACCCTTACAAACACTGGTACCCAGGCCTGTGGTCCAATCATCCTCTTATGCAGTCTTGCTGGTTAAAGCCACTGGGAAACCTAGTGAACTCCACCAACCATGATAGCATAAAGTAAAGATTGCAGAGGTAGAAATGGTTAGGTAGTTAGAAATTTAGGGCAGAGATGTCCCCGATTTTATGAGGGCCCAAGAATAAAGAAGGTAGAAAGATGAGCTAAAAATATTCCAGTACTTATAAGGAAAAGTCCAGAAATGACATTGATTTGAAGTAGCCTGTGAGATAGGAGGAAGGATAGGAAGTATAAAGGTGGGGGGGGGGGAGGGCATAGAGGAGATGAAGATGGTAAACAAGGAAAACAGTTCAGAGAGGTTCAGTGACCAAGTGGCCAAATGCTATGGCTGAATGGAGCAGGTTAGGGCAAGCTCTGACAGGTCATTGGTGAGGTGAATCTGAGCACTTCCACTGGAATTTCAAGGAACAGCCTGAGCTGAGACCAAAATGTGAGGGAATATAATTCTCTTCTTTCTTTTCTTTCTTTCTTTCTTTCTTTCTTTCTTTCTTTCTTTCTTTCTTTCTTTCTTTCTTTCTTTCTTTCTTTCCTTCTTTCTTTCTTTCTTTCTTTCTTCTCTCTCTCTCTCTCTCTCTCTCTCTCTCTCTCTCTCTCTCTCTCTCTCTCTCTGTATGTGGGGGAGGGTATGTCTGTGTGTGCATATGTGCACAGGTGTTTCAGCTTGTGTGTGCATGTGTGGAGGTCAGAGGTCAAGGTTGTGATTTGTTTACTGCTTTCCACCTTAATTCTCTGAGACTGGATCTCATGAGACTGTAGTTCATTGTTTCTGCTAGATTGGCTGAGCAGTGGGGCCCTGGGACTCCTCTATCTCCCATTCCCAGAACTGACTTTCAGACCCTCCATTGAGATTGGCTTTTGCACTGGTGATGGAGTGCTGAACTCAGGTCTCAGGCTGGGTAGGAGGTGCGTTTACCTGCAGAGCCATCTTACTGGCCCATAGGGGCAACTCTTCTTACAGGCACTGTACAGCAAGTATCACTGAGTCACATTTCTAGAAGTCCACACTCTTTCCAGATTCACCAGCTTGTCCTCGGGCTTTCTGGATGACTAATGTTCATGCTCCTGGGGGCGGGGGGAAGGTGGCACTTCAAAGGGTTGTTCACTCACTGTCGTTATCTGGTTCCTAATGTCAGTTGTAAATATTATGACAAAAGCTCATTAAAACAGCTGATGTGCTATTTTCTTGAAAATTAATAGGAATTCTAATAAAAAGTAGAAAGCTCAGTTTGCCTTTGCTTTCTTTTTTTTTCTCAAGATCATATCATAGAGGGTAATATGCAACTCACTTTAGGAATTTCATGGTTTTGGTCATTGCTTTATAACAGTCAGCAAGAGAATATTGAATGTGAGTCCTCATTATCTTATTCCCCCGGTATATGTACCTGCTGACTTTGCTTTAGAGCAGCATGCCTTATGCAATCCTATTAAGTCTCATTTTCTTCCTTTGGTTTTGTTGCTGTGATTATTGGAAACTTAGGTATATCAATAAGCTACATTTTTTCTGTTTTTGTCTCAGTGTCTCAGGAAGTTTTGTTTTAACAAGTGCTTTGATAAATTAAGATAAAGCAATTAAAGTTATCATTGATTTGGATTCCTCACCCACCATAAAACTCTGAGGTGTTTGGTGATAATGTATCCTTTCCTAAAAGGTTTTAAAGCCAGCCTGTTTAGTTTTTTTAAAATAACTTCAATTAGTGACAGTTTATAAACTGGTCAAGCACAGGGTAACATTTCAACTCATGTATACAATATATAATGATCAAACAAGGGCAATCAGCATGCCCACAATGTCAAACACTTATCCCTTTCTTGGGAAGCATCCATCTTCTCTTCTAGTTACTCCAAAACACACAATAACTCTATAACCTCCCCATTCTGGTGCAGAGCACTAGAACTTAGTTTTCTAACTTGATTTCTGTATTCATTAACCAACCTACCCCTATTCTCTTTTCTGGTCAGCTTCCTAAGCCTCTGGTCATCACCATTCTTTTTCTACTGCTGTTGAGGCTGACATTTTTTTTGCTTAAAGGTAAGTGAAACATGGTAACTGTCCTTCCTTGTCTGACTTATTTCACTTAATGTAATGTCCTCCAGTCACTCAAATTGATGCATATGATGACATGGCTGAACAATATTACATTGTTTATAAATACAACCATTTAAGTATCAGTTCATCCATTGATTCCAGGTTTTAGCTATTAAGACTAGTGCTGTAAGAAAGTTGGGAGTGCCAACATCTTCTTCAGCACACTTTTTCCTGGCTTTGTATATACCCAGGAGTAGGATTGCTCTATCACGTGGTAGCTCATGCTTTATTTAAATTTTTGAGAAACCTCCATACCACTTTCCATAATGACTAACTAATTTACATCTTACCAAGAGTGTGCAAGTGTTTCTCCCCCACATCTCCACCAGAGCTTTTCATATTTGTATTTCTGAAAATATTCATTCTTATTTGAGTGAAGGAGTACCACAATTCAGTTTGGACTTGAAGTTCCACAATTTTTTTTAGCATACTGGACCACAAGTCAACAGCTTTTTAAAAAGAATGTATTTATTTATTTATTTACTTACTTACTTACTTATTTATTTATTTATTTATTTATTTTCTATTATCAGCTTGATACAGTACAAATTCTTATCCTAATAGTGAAATGTTTCACTGAGGCTTGCCCAGTAATTGAGTAAAACCAAAACTTATTATAAGCCACAGTCATCCTAGGGCCCCCTGCTATATAGCCTCCCTGGTTCTGTGGGTTGCAGTCTGATTGTTCTTTGCTTTATATCTTGTAACTTGAGTTTTCCTGCCTGGCCCACAGTCAGGACAAATCTCTCTCACCCGCCAGTCCCACAGCCGCTCAGACCCGACCAAGTAAACACAGAGACTTATATTGGTTACAAACTGTATGGCCGTGGCAGGCTTCTTGCTAACTGTTCTTACAGCTTAAATTAATCCATTTCCATTAATGTATACCTTGCCACATGGCTGGTGGCTTACAGGCATATTCACATGCTGTTTATCATCATGACGGCTCACAGTGTCTCTCGCTCTCAGCCTTCCACTTCCCAGCTTTATTCTCCTCCTTGTCCCGCCTATACTTCCTGCCTAGCCAATGGCCAATCAGTGTTTTATTTATTGACTAATCAGCAACACATTTGCCATACAGTCCATCCCACAGCAATATCTAGTATCCACTTGTGAGTGAGTACATACCATGTTTGTCCTTCTGGGTTTGGGTTACCTCATTCAGGATGATATTTTTTAGTTCTATCCATTTGCCTGCAAATTTCATGCTGTTATTGTTTTTATCTGCTGAGTAGTACTCCACTGTATATATGTACCACATTTTCTTAATCCATTCTTCAGTTGATGGGCATCTAGCTTGTTTCCAGGTTATAACTATTATGAATAGTGCTGCTATGAACATAGTTGAGCATGTATCTTTGTGGTATGATAGAGCATTCCTTGGGTATATGCCCAAGAGTGGTATGGCTGGGTCTTGAGGTAGATCAATTACCATTTTTCTGAGAAACAGCCATACTGATTTCCACAGTGGTTGTACAAGTTTGCATTCCCACCAACAGTGTAGGAGTGTTCCCTTTGCTCCACATCCTCTCCAACATAGACTGTCATTAGTGTTTTTGATCATAGCCATTCTGAAAGGTGTAAGGTGGTATCTCAGAGTCGTTTTGATTTGCATTTCTCTGAAGACAAAAAGATAGCCCACAGAATAGGAAAAGACCTTCACCAACCCCACTTCTAACAGAGGACTGATCTCCAAAGTATATAAAGAACTCAAGAAACTAGACATCAAAATACTGAACAATCCAATTAAAAATAGGCTAAAGAGCTAAACAGAGAATTCTCAAAAGAAGAATCTCAAAGGGCTGAAAGACATTTAAAGAAATGCTCAGCATCCTTAGTCATCGGAGAAATGCAAGTCAATAGCTTTTAATGAAGATGCCAAGGACATGTACTGAAGAAAGATGTCACCTTGGTCACTGGAACTGGAAAAAATGGATACTCACATGCAAAAGGCTGAAATCATAACTCACCTCTCCATCCTGCATGAGACTAATGTGATATGCACACCAATTATTTGTAGGTATATATAAGACTTGATACTATGAAGCTTACTAGAAGAAAATTGGGAGGAACTGCTTCAAAACCTTGGTGTGGACAATTATTATTTTCATGTGGCTCTAAAAACATAGAAAATGACTACCACAAAAGGATTATGTGAAGTCGAGAAGCTTATGCCCAGCGGAAGAGACCTGGCAAAGGGAAGAGGCAATCTGCATAATGCAAGGAAGTATGAACAAACTAATCATTCAATAAGAGATTAATGCCAAGAATATATGAGGAACACAAAATTTAAAAGACTAAGCAGATTATAAAAATGAGGAAATGATCTGAACAAGCTATTTGATGTTGAATCCTAGGATTTCATTATGAACAACATGTTGGATTAAAGTTTCTGGAAACACTTATCACAATTTAAAAACTGTAAGACTTTCTGGAACTCCATTTTTAAATATATAATTGTGTGTGTGTGTGTGTGTGTGTGTGTGTGTGTGTGTGTGTGTGTGTGTGTGTGTGTGTGTGTGTCTCAGACTGGCCTCAACTCTGCTTTCTGGCCAAAGCTGTCCTTTAACTCCTGACCCTCCTCCTTCAGCCTCCCAAGTGTTAGTATCATAGATAAGAGCCACCACACTTGGCTAACTTCCTTTATCTCAATAGGAATTTTAGAAGCAAGTAGAGATTGGTAATTACATCATCTGATTCTCCCATTGCTCTACAATAGAATTTGGAGAAAGGCCACTTTTACTCTGTAAATTCATCCCCTTTCAACCATATTTTGCTCTCTTTACAGCAAGTTCTCTAGTGTTTCAAGGTTAAATATGGCTCTCTCTGCAGAAAGGAGGAGTCAAAGGGAGAATGGAAGCACTAAGCATCAATTCTCCATCCACTGGAACACTGGTATAAGGAATTGTCGTGGATCTGTGTTGGCTTCTGCTCTGTGCCGCTCACTCTTCCCTCTTCCTCCCCCGTATGGAATTCCTGCCTCACAGTGCATGAAGTGTTTTCACCTCTGGCTGTATTCCCAGTGCCTGCATTAGTCTCAACCACCGCTGGGAGCTTAACAAAGAAAACAGGACAGAATGAAAGATGTTGGAGGTATGATCTGCCAATGAGTAGCCTTCTGCAATCCTTTTCCGAATTTACTATGCATTTGGGTATACATATTTATGCTTCTGTAGAAATGTACGTATGTAAGAAATTTAAGAATAATAAAATCTTAATATTTCTTTTGTCAAAATATTGAAACTTTCAACTCTTACTTATACTAGTTCTATATTATAATCACTATATGTGAGTTTCTCTCTCTACTTAGTATATACTGATTTTAAAGGATAAGCCCATGAGGCTATCAAATTAATACTCTTAGATTTTTAAATGGACAATTTTAACAGGATAACAAAAATACTTCAAGTATTTAACTTTTCAAGTGAATTATATAGATCTTCACATTTCCAGTGCCTACCAATTATTTTTAAACATCACATCCATTATCTATAGGAAGCATATTTACAACATGAATCATTGTTCATGCATTCAAACTCTACTTTGTGAAGTTAATTCTTAATCATATTAGTAGTCCATTCTATTTCTCTATGATAGACAATTTCTAAAAGTCTGGATATTGATAACTTTAACAGAGTGACCTCTATGGGAGTTAGATAACAAACATTTGATTGATCTTAGCAATTAAACATTCTATGTGACAGGCGTGTCCAATACAGTACTGATAAATACACACAAGGTGAACGAGAATAAATTTTCTTCAGTTTTCATGTCTTGTTGTGCAAGAGTTTTGGAATTTAAGACTGACTACATTATCCTCATTTATGTCTTTGGACACTGCTGTGGAGGATTGATTGGTAAATAAAACGCTGATTGGCCAGTAACCAGGCAGGAAGTATTGGCAAGACAAAGAGAGAGGAGAAGTCAGGGAAGTGGAAGGCTGAGGAGAGGTGATGCCAGCCTGCCATCCAGGAAGCAGCATGTAAAGGCAGCAGGTAAAGCCATGGAACACGTGGCGACATATAGATTAACAGAAATGGGCTGAGTTTAAGTGTAAGAGCTAGTCAGTGGTAGGCCTGAGCTAATGGCCAGGCAGTTTAATTAATATGAACTTCTGAGTGATTATTTTATAAGGGATTGTGGGATCCATGGGGCTGGGCAGGACTGGAGAAAACTCCAGCTATAGGACACTGTAGAGCTACTAACTCGTATATCCTATTAAGAGAAATTCCAAGAACGTTGGTGTCCTTACCCATCTCTATATTGCAAATATTGGTAAGATACTAAAAATAGTTACCTTTTTTATTTATATTGTTTTGTTAGGTATTGTTGATCACTGACTTTATATAGACTCCCTATTGAGTATAATGGAATCATAAGTATTTCTCCACTATGGATTTTCCCCCAAGAATGTAATTAAATGAGAATTAAAGAGAACATACAGCCAGCCTGAATATTCACAGATTTAACCAACTGTAAATCAAAAATTTATAAGAAATAATTTTATAGTGAACATTTCTTTTTCTTCTTATACCTTCTAAAACAAAGGGTCATGACAATTTTTATAGGGCATTTATTTTTATATGGTATTATACATAATACAGAGATGATTTAAAAATATAGGAGATGAGTATGACTTAAATTCAAATAGTATGTCTTTTTTTATTTTAAACTAAATTCCCTAGGATCTCAGGAATGACTATGATGGCTTCTGGGGTAGAGATAAATTTGTTTAATTTAAGGGAAGTCTTTTTACATTGGAGTTATTTTGTTAGAATAGCTTGGGTTTATAAAATTGTGACCCAAACAAAAAAGCATCCTCTTAAAAGTGGCATTAGCTTTCCTCAATAAGCAAAACCAAAAAACAGTTAAAAGCATTTGGGCATAGTAGACTGATCTGAATGTTTGAGAGAAGGATGATATGATTGCTCAATATATAGAGAGGAACATAAAAATCATAACATATAAAAGTTTAGCTTTTTGTCAAATTCTTGATCCTCAACAATGTCATGTCTATCAAGAATCTGTCATGAGAGAATGATAAATCCATTTAGCTACTTTTTAATTTCTGTGATAAGACACTGCAACCAAGGCAACCTATAGAGGAAAAACTTTATTTGAGACTTATAGTTTCAGAGGGCTAGAGTCCATGACTGTCAGGGCAGGGAGTATGGTAACAGGCAGACAGGAATGAGGTTGGAGCACAATTTCACTTGATTCACAAGGCAAAGAGAGAGCTAACTAGAATGGTGGGCACTTTTGAAACCTCAAAGTCCTCCCCCAGTGACATACCTCTTCCAACAAGGCCACATCTAGTGGATGAGGAAATGTTGGATAACTCCAGTTCAGGTTTTGCTGTGTTTTTCCCCCTAAACCTCCCAACCATATTACTCAAAAAAGGGGTTCACTTTGTTCAGCTTTGTCTAAAAGACCTAAAGAGAAGAACCCTTGGGAAAGCCACATCATACATTATACAAATGCCCTGGCTGTAACACAAGGGGCAACTAAAACTCTGTCTCTGATCTGCTTTCCAAGTGGTATGCTTGCAGGATGCTAGAGTAGTAGCTGAGATCTCATATCTTGTTCCAAAGTATGAGGCAGAGAGAGAGAGAGAGAGAGAGAGAGAGAGAGAGAGAGAGAGAGAGAGAGAAAGAGAAACAGGAAGAAAAAGGTTGAGAATGATACAAGTCCTTTGAAATCTTTAAGCCCATCCTCAGTAGCACACATCCTCCAATGAGACCGCATCTTAAGATCCATAATTCTTCCCAAACAATTATATCAACTGGAGACCTAATATCTAAACATATAAGCCTCTGGGGACCATTCTCATTCAAACCACCATATCTGGGGAGAATGAGACCATGTCCAGGTTCTAGCTGTGTATTTCGTGTTCTCTACCAAAAATTTGTCTTCACCTCTGTTTTCTCTAAGGAGATGGAAAAAGAAAACAAATGTGCAATTTAATAAGAATTTTCAAAGTGTATGCATATTCCCATAGTATTCTTCAGGCAAGAAATTATTCATCTGTTTAGATTTTGATTGTGTGCCTTCAACGATATGTTATCTTAATTCCTTATCTGTGAATAAGGCTTTATGGTAATGGATATTTGTGGATGTTGTTAAGATTGTATCATTAAGGGGGACCCTAACTCAAAATGACTCCATTCCTTACAAGAAGAAAGAGACAGAGAATATGCTAAGAGGACAGGATATTTTTGCAATACTGAATGAAGCACAGATTTCAGTGATGGATCTACAAATGAAAGCATGGAAAAGAATCCTGTCAAACACCAGAAGTTATTGAAGTCAGAGAAAGATTCCCCTTTACATGGCTCAGAGGAGCAAGGCCCTAATAATACATTGATTTCAAATATCTACCATCCAGAGCCATGTAACAATAAAATTCTGTATTTTCAAGAAAAAAATCAATATCTGTAATAATCCACAGGAAAGAAAATAAAAAATAAACATGAAACTAACAAAAACAAAATAGAATGAGCCACTTGCCCATGTTTTTAAGCATCTCATGATATTACTATGTCCTAAGGGAAAAAAAAATCCAGCAGAGATTTTGTTTTAATCTGCTGTAGCAGCCCACGATGTACAGGGTCTTTAGTCAGAGTTACCTGAGAATTCTGTTTGTTTTCTAACCTGGACTTTAACATGTTTCCAATGCTTCCCTTGTCATGTTTTTTCTCTGACAAATTTTTGTTAGTCAAGTATATAACAAGTCAGTCTATTAGAGAAGTATTAGAGGTTTACCAGTTATTTAGACCACTTATAAAAAATCTTCAGTTTCACTGTGCGTATTCAACAGTTTCCTCCTTTTTTTACCCATTTCTGAAAATACAGAAACATGAGTAAGACATCATTTACTTAAGTCAATTCCTGTTGTATAGTTTTGTATTCTTTGATTTATGTTTGTATTTGTAAATAATTTCCTATATCTATTTTCACACCTAGAATCCTTACTTTCTTGCTGATTAAAAAATATAGAATATCTGAGTTCAAACAATAAGAAAGAAGGACAAAGATCTCCTGTGTCTTATGTGTCCTAGTAATGATTTTTCTTCATTCCATGACACTCCAAAAACAGGATAAAGAGGGGAAAGTGAGAAGCAGAAACTGATTAGCTCTTTGTATGCATGTCTGCTTTGTGAATCTGTGTGACAGTTAACACCTTCATTATTTAAAATGGAACTTGAAAAGTGTAATCATTTAGCTAGCTTTGTCTCAGCTTTTCAAATGCCCTGATTAAAAAACCAGATTACGGATATTGAGTCAAAAGAGGCAATACCTGTTGGTGTTGGAGCTAGCCTAATTAATCACAAGCGATGGCTTCTAGGAGTTCTCTGGGCATTAATATTAGGAAGCATTTTCTTTTCACCCAGGTTAGTTTGACATCCCATGTTTGTCTTGTTCTCCTGAGTTTGCCACCTGTCAAGCTCTCCCCTTCATTCCTCTTGTTACCAATTTCCAGATTGTTCTTACTTTACCCACATCTGTTTCCCCCAGTCCCTGCTTCCCTGTCCTCAAGTACCTGTACCTCACTTCTAGCCCAGCCATTCTTTTTTTTTTTTTTTTAATTTATTTTAATTTATTTTGCAATACAATTCAGTTCTACATATCGGTCACGGATTCCCTTGTTCTCCCCCCTCCCGTCCCCCTCACCTTCCCCCCAACGCCCCCCCCATTCCCATCTCCTCCAGGGCAAAGCCTTCCCCACAGACTGAGGTCAACCTGGTAGACTCAGTCCAGGTAGGTCTAGTCCCCTCCTCCCAGGCCGAGCCAAACAATCCTGCATAGGCCCCAGGTTTCAAACAGCCAACTCATGCAATGAGCACAAGATCTGGTCCCACTGCCTGGATGCCTCCCAAACAGATCAAGCCAATCAACTGTCTCACCCATTCGGAGGGCCTGATCCAGTGTGGACCCCTCAGCCATTGGTTCATAGTTCATGTGTTTCCATTCATTTGGCTATTTGTCCCTGTGCTTTATCCAACCTTGGTCTCAACAATTCTCGCTCATATAAACCCTCCTCATTCTCGTTAATTGGACTCCCAGAGATCCACCCAGGGCCTAGTCATGGATCTCTGCATCCAGATCCCTCAGTAGTTGGATGAGGTTTCTAGCACAACAATTAGGGTGTTTGGCCATCCCATCACCAGAGTAGGTCAGTTCGGGCTGTCTCTCGACCATTGCCGGCAGTCTGTTGTGTGGGTATCTTTGTGGATTTCTGTGGGCCTCTCTAGCACTTTGCTTCTTCCTGTTCTCATGTGGTCTTCATTTACCATGGTCTCCTATTCCTTGTTCTCCCTCTCTGTTGTTGATCCAGCTGTAGCCCAGCCATTCTTAACCTGATATCATCCAGCCACTCACTAATGGCTCTGTTGGTTCTTTTCTCCTTTCCGAAGCAGAGTGAGACTTTTCTAACCAAATTTCATTAGGATTTCTCAACCTCCTCACAATTTACATTTTGAACTGGAAAATTCTTTGTGGGAAGGGCCTCCCGCTAGGAGGTGATGAATCTTCTTGACTTTTCCCTAGTATAAGCCTCCCATTTGAACACCCAAAACATCTCCAGGTACTGGGTAATGTTTGCTGAAATACGAATTGTACCAAGTCAAGAGCTATTGATCTGGACCTGCCCAGTTTGTGAAGCTCGACACCTCGTCTCCTGCTACCTTTGCTTCCCTAAGCTATTGCTGCTGTGCCTCTTCCTTGTTTCAGATCTGGGAGTTTCATCGGGGACTCCTCTTCTCATCCTTTCCCGCATGCACACACGCTGTTCATCTTTTATTTTCTCCCACTAATGCAGCAGCATTGATTTAAACAGATACTTCCTTGCACTTGCAAATACAGTTTCCATCAGCAGCAGTTGGGTAATGCCTTTTACATTAGTTCCCTTCCTTCACCAACTTCAATAATCGTGTCTTTTCAGTTAGAAATTTGAGCTGATGATCCAATTGTTATCAATACATTTGTTTTTTTAAAATAAATACTGATTTTTAACCAGTGGTTTTGAAAAGGATCACCTATGTATTTTTATTGTTTATCCTGATTTATTTCAGAACAATAAAATGATTATCCATTTGAGCATTTCTATTCCTTTATGTATTATCCTACTTGTATTATTTTTAATTTTACTTAAGATACTGATACAACTGTCTGAACTATTTTCTAAAATTGATTCATATAATTAAAATTGGGGTCTGAGCTGAAGTCTAAAATTTGATAAATTAATAAAAGCCATGAATACCAAATTCTTTCTTCTTGGATCTACCAATATTGCTTAAAAATTAATTTGATCACTTTTCTTGTGAATCTCTTTTGACTATCTGCAAAACAAACAAACAAAAATCAAAACATGAAAACAGGCAAAACTGTATTTTTCTTATCCTCCATCCTCTTACTGCTCTGTACCATTAAACTTTGTTGAAAGACAGTGTACCCTACATCCTGTCATCTACTTACTGAAATATTTTTCACTGATATAAAAAATATGTCAAACAAAATAATTCTCCATCCACCACTACAGAATAACATCCTACATGAAACTAATTTTATAAAGATGACAAAAACCTCTTAATTGACAAATCCAGTGCTTTTTCCATAAATTCTTCTTATGCAATATAATGAGGGACAACTAACACTACAGAACTTTTGAAAAAGCCACATCAAAAATACTAATATACAGGCTTCTAAAATATGTACATATGCATTTTAAAAAGTTTAAATGGGGTTATCCTAAAATGAGGGGCAATATCTCAACTAGAGGCCATATGCAATCAAATAAAAACCTCTAGTACCAGAAATGGATTTTTTCTTTTTGAGTTGTCCAGTGGGGTTCCGTAAAACACTCCCACAATCACCAAACATTCCAGGATATTGCCAATGCTATTAGTTATTTGCCAAAACTTTATGGTGAGACCCTATTGCTGAAGACATAATATATTTGAGTCTTAGAACATGGAGATAGTGAGCTGGTACTCAACTGGAAGTTTCATCCCCACGGCGAGCATTCATAGCTCTGGAAAGTGCCATGCACAGTACTGGATGAGAAAAGTAATCATCAGTCTCGTCCAGCTATGAACCCTGAAAACTACAATAAAGACCTCCCTTGAAAGATATGCTCATGTATACAATAGCAGCTTCAAAGTTAGGGGAACAACCAACCACTTTTTAAATTATTGGATGTAATGTTCACTCCAAGAGTTAAAGTGTGGGTATCTGATACTGTCAGTGAGGCCAATAACCTGTCTCCAGCTAGGTTATGGGCCCTAGCAGAAAACTCACTAAATAGACACATTATCACTAAAGCCAATCCTAACGACTTACTGTCATAATTATAGATCAATATATCCCCTAACCCTCTTCAGAAAAGATTCTTTTGACAGTGTAAAGCAATTAACACAAAGACGCAAACCTAATCAATGTGAAGAAAAAAAGACACTTTGTAGTACTCATCCCTAAATAGGATATCTGTATCACACACCTCCTGTCAAGGTTATGGATCTATGTGGGAGAAAGTATGAAAAGATTGTAGCAGTCAGAGATGGTAGATGACTTCAACAAAGACTCTAAATCATCACTTTCTTTTTCTTTTCTAATAAAATTATACTTTAGTTGCCTCTACATGCCAAATTTTGAACAACCAGTTGGGATTTGCTGAAGAGATTTTTTTTCTGTCTTTTTGGAACAAAGTAGAAACTTGGAGCTTAAATAACTTAAGGGTCGGCCGGGCGGTGGTGGCGCACGCCTTTAATCCCAGCACTCGGGAGGCAGAGCCAGGCGGATCTCTGTGAGTTCGAGGCCAGCCTGGTCTCCAAAGCGAGTTCCAGGAAAAGCGCAAAGCTACACAGAGAAACCCTGTCTCGAAAAACCAAAAAAAAAAAAAAAAAAAAAAAAAAAAAAATAACTTAAGGGTCTTAGGAAAGGACCTTTGTTCCTTGACTATAATTGACAATTGTCACCATCCACAGTTTTTTCATGCTTGATATTTAATACCACAGCAGAGTTTCAATTTCAATTTTTATACTCAGTTCATAAGAATTTACCTCAGGAACTACTATACTTTATATCTCTACTGTGCTCTTAAGTGAGGTCATTATTATCTTTTACCTAGACTATTAAAAAGTCCTTTTATGCTCTATTTTTACCTATTCTGCCTGACCTGTGTCTCTCTTCATGCAGTTTCACTTTAAACATAAGTGTATGTACTTATCCTTATCCTCGAATATTCTATGATTTTAAAAATGCAATGGTTCCTCCACCTTTTGCTTCTACTTCACAATTCACTTGATCCCTTCTGACCTTTATTTGATCACACATCTACAATAAGTTAGGATCAACAGACTGGTGCATTCCTTTTATCCAAGATAGAAGAAGCGTGGGATCTCAAACACCCCAGGACCAGAAACTCTGGCAGGCAGAGCAAATCTCTAAAGCCTGTGCTCTGAGAGCATCTGATATGACACTAAACAGAGTGCCTGTTTATTAAATCCTGGGCAGGTCTGAGGGCCTGTTTGGGGGAGGGTTAATTAGTGATGGACTGATTCTCAAGTAGCAGCATTAGTGTAATAAAGAAAATGTATAAATAAGGGGCGCATGCCCTCCAGAAACCAAAAGGACTTAAAATTATTGGATTTGTATGTCCTGAATGAATTCATCAAATAAAGTCCACGCAGAGGGTGTCTTCAATGTAACATTACATTGTCTTAGTTATTTTATATTGCTATGAAGAGACATAATAACATAAAACAAAGCATTTACTTGGGATCTTAATATTTCAGAGGGTGAGTCCACGACCATCATGTCAGGAGCAAGGTATCAAGAAGGCAGACATAGTGTTGGAGCAGTAGCTGAGAGCTTACAGCTTATCCACAAGAATGAGGCAGACAGCTAAAGAGATTGGGCCTACTGTGGGCTTTTTGAACTTCAAAGTCCACCTCTTTAACAAGTTCACACCTCCTACTCCTTTCCAAACAGTTCCACCAACTGGGGATCAAGCATTCAAAGATATGAGCCCATGGGTGGCGTTGTCATTCAAATCACCACACACATCTACATTTCCAGAGTAGGTTAGAGGTTAGAGGCACTAAGACTATGCAAATATATCATGTGGGGTCAGAGGTGCTGAGTTCCTTATGGTATTTAGTAGATGAGTGTATGTCCCTTCAGAGATGAAGACAAACTGTGGTTAAGAGGTTGTTGACAGCATATTAATGTGTGGAGTGTCCCTGCAGACTTTACAGCCAGCACGGACAACGATCAGGGTGAGGTAAGAATGAAAATCACATCACCCTGATTTAGATAATCAGTTCTGGGCCAGGACGACTTGGAATCTGACATCAACTTGTATATTTTTTTGCCATATTTAAATGTAACACAATTTGGAAAAAAAGTCTTTATATAACAATTAATGCAGCCCTGTGAGTACAACACAGCTTAAGACAGGTTTACATTGACTCACTTTGCAAGTGCATATGACTTCTTCCATTAGATGGGTTCTTGTTGATTCAGAAACAGTGCTCAAGATAATTGTCTAGGGAGAATGACTGAGGTAAGAATAATGTCTGGATGTCAGATAACATAGAAGTCACTTAGGATGTTGTAAAGTACAAATGGCATTTCTCGTGAGGATGAGTTTTATGGCCTAGAAACAATGCTCAAGGTTTTAGGGGAAAAGGATCTGGGCTAAGTAAAACATAAATTCTGGGAGATATGGGCGGAGCCTCACTCATAAGACAGTAAAGGAAAACCAAGTTGTAAACTACATCTTTTCCCAGCATTCCAGTAGGAGGACAGGATAAATATCTCTTTCCTTTGGAGGATGTCTGCAAGTTTAACTTTCCTGGCTTCCCTAATGCTTATCTGTGTGCACAAACACTTTATGCCCACTGCATTAACAGAATCAATAACAGCAAAATACTTAGTGGTTACAGATTAGGTGGAGATAGTAATTTAAATAACACTCAATATTAAGTCTGTGTTTTAATGAATCAGGAGCTATGACTGTTGGTTTTTATGGTGCTCTTACCCTGTGAGGAAAAGTCACAAAACACAACAGAATCTACTAAGAAGAATTTTATTAAGATGAGGAGAGAGGGATAGATGTGAACAGGCCTGTAGAAAGACACCTGTGTGAAAGGGGCCAAGGAAACATGGCGCAGGCTTATAAAGGCTGAGCTGCACCTGCGCACACAGGCTTGCTATTCCACGCATGCACATGGATCATGTGGTTGTGCTGCATGCTTCACACGACCACATGGCCACGGGGTCATGGGTCACGCAGGACGTTTGACCAGAAAATGACTAGGCGGAAAAGACAGTGTCCCGCCGGGCCTGCGCGACCATGCCTGACTGTGGGGGCACGTTGGGAATTTCTACCAATGATGATTAATTTAATAGTCAGCCTGACATAATCTAGAGTCACCTGAAAAATGTTCCTCAACGAGGGATTGTCATGTTGGTCTATGGGAATGTCTGTGGGGGGTTGTCTTGATTATGTTAATTAATACAGGAAGACCAAAAGTGGGCTTCTCTGTTGTGTGGTATTTTGTTTGTGTTCTGACAAATAAAGCTTGCCTAGAGATCAGAGCTGTCTCTTAGTTATCTACCATTTGGAGCCTGATATGATTAAAATTGGTATATAGGGCTCAGAAAGTGAATGCACAGGGGTTTGAGTCTAGATGTAAGCAGCTGTTCAAAAGATGAACTGACCCATTGCTAGGTGAAAGTAATACTCAAAACAAACAAAACTTTTACATTTATTAAAAAGACTTGTTCCTAAGCCACATGCCAGGGCTCTGAAATAATTGTCTTGGGCAGGAGTCTGGGAATCAGCAGGTCTCCAGGGAAGCCTGTTTATAGTAAGGAGTTGGGATCATAAGCTAGGCTCAGGAGTGTTTGGTTTGGAAGGATAAATCTGGCAGCTGTAACCCTGTACCCCTACATTACCTCTTACATCCCAGCCTTCTCACTGGGAAACTGGCTAGAACAATAGCATGTAGCACAAATCTTAAAAGATCTTATTAATAAAAAACAAACCCAGAGCCAGCTATTGGGGTAAATACTGAATGATCAGAGAAACAGAACAAGCCACATCCAATCTCTCCTTGCCAGTTCCTCAGCTGATCTTGTTTTCTCAGACTGAAAGCCTCTGAGTCCTCATCCCAATGAATTTCAGCTGAAGTGCTGCTAAAAGCCTAAAAGCTTAAAAAGGTCAAAAGCTTTTAGTTTCTGGTCCTCACACCTTGTATACCTTTCTGCTTCCTGCCATCACTTCCTGGGATTAAAGGCATGTGTCTTTCCCAAGCAAGACATGAGATCTCAAGTGCTGGGATTAAAGGTGTGTGTCACCTTGCCTGGTTATTTCCAGTGTGGCTTTGAACTCACAGAGATCCAGATGGATCTCTGCCTCTGGAATGCTAGGATTAAAGGTGTGTGTGCCACCCATTTTCTGGTCTCTATATCTAGTGGTTGTTCTATTCTCTGACCCCCAGATAAGTTTATTGGGGTGTACAATATATCAACCACAATAGCACCCCATCCTGAACTCTAAACATTAAGTGAGATAATGTATGCAACATGCCTAGAGTACTATATGCAATTTTATATAGAGATATATACATTGCTTATTATAACCTTAGACATTCATGAGCTTTAAAATACTTTTTAAGAAGAGGATTGAAGAGAAACAAAGGCTGTCTGTGTAAGTTTGTTAAGACATTATGGCCCTGACACAAATACCAAGCTTAGGCCAAAATGGCTGATGCTGGACATCAGGTGGGCACAACATGGCTGATGTCAGATGACCAGGGAACCTAAAAGTAAACAGTGACATAATCCGTTATAAATCTATTCCTAAAAGAAAGCTTCTTTTGTGTGATTTTGGAGAAGTATGACCTTGCATCTGAGCTAAGTTCCTGGCCTTAGCCCTGTAGCTTTGTCAGGAAGCCTATGCAAATCATTGTGTGCCTACATGCACCCTGTGTGTCTGTGCCTGTTTGAATACAACCCATGTATGCCAGCATGTGCTAGATGCCTGCCAGGATCTGACTGCTTAGCATCTCATGTGCTGGTAAATAAAATATTTATCTGTCTATTAATCTGCAAATTCTCTGCAACATCCTGAGTGTACAAGACCCTTCTCTGTTCCTGGCTTCAGAACTTGGACCTTACAAGGGGGAATCTAAAAATTAAGTATTTCAAAACACTTCATTTAAAAAAAAGATTGTGATGTTTCATCAAATTTAGAGAAATGCTGATAGGATCCAAACAAATATGTTTTGCACTGGTGTTTATTTTAGCAGTCCCTGCTCAGCATGGCCATGAACAACCTGACTTCCTTTTTATTCCATCGGATTTCAAATAAGACACTTTGATTAGGGGAGGAGGAGTGCACTTATTTCTTCCTAAAATTTTGATAACTTCTGATAGTCCATGTTTTATAAGGTAAAAGGCTTAATCTTCATTCCATCAGGAGGGAGTGGACTGGCATCAGCCTGAAAGCTTAGACACTGAAGAGAATTTATTGGCATTTCTAAGATCTATTTTCACCTCTTTGTCACAGTGAAAGAAAAATTACCTGATAATATGTTAGTGGTCTGCAAGAAAATGTCCTTTTCCATTTACAAGAAAATTAGATTATTTTATCTTCTCATAGGGTGGGATCTTGTTGACAATTGAAAAACTGATATCCTCTTAAAATTAAATTTCTAAATTTTCTGAGTTCTTCTGAGATAAATATTAAAAATATAATTGTATACAATGAATGTGTGCAAACATGATAGTTTGATATATGTAAAAAAATTTAAGTGATTGTTGTACTCCAAATAATTGCCATGGCCATCATCTCATATATTTGCCTTTCATTTCTGTGCTGAGAACATTGTCCTACACTGTTAATAAAAATTAATTTTAGATGCCCTCCCCCAAGCTTCGTACTAAGACCCATAGCCCCAGAAGCTGTATCGGAGGCCAGAGCAGTCCTAGGGCCCCATGGAAGACACTGCTCACAAAACCCCTTTAAAGCTTGCCTGACAATCCCAGACTGCATGGCTCCCCACCCCAGGCTCCATATCTTGGTCTACAACTTCAGAAGAAGACTTTAGCTTTATTGGTGCACAGACCAGATTTTGGGACCCCAGCACCAGCAGCTTTACTGGAGGCCAGGCTGGTCCTAGGGACCCCAGAGGCCACACCAGCTCTAGGGACTGGAGTCTGAACCCCCTCCCCTGGGCTCCATATCCTGGTCTACAACTTTGGAAGAAGAATTTAGCTTTACCAGAGACCAGGATGGATCTAGGGATCCCTAACCCCAAAACCCCAAATGGGACACTCTACTGGAACTGAAGACATGTTAGTCACCAGAACACTTGGCAATTTAGGCCAGAAGACCAAAGAGGAAAGAGAAACCAAGGAACAAATCACCCATCTAACAAAGACAAACATGGGAATCAACACCTAGATCTATAATTATCCCAAATCCAGATGCCTAAGTGCCAGTGTAAGAACACAATCAGTAACAGAAAAAAAGGCAATATGATATAACCAGAGCCCAGCTATCCTATAAAAGCAAGACATAAACAATCAGCATAACTGAAGCACAAGAAAATTACCTTTAAAATTACTTTAGGAAGATGATAGAGGCCCTTAAAGAGGGTATGAACAAATCTCTTAAAGGAACTGAGGAAAAGACAAAGAAAAATTGGAAGAAATTGATAAATCTCTAAAAGAAAGCCAAGAAAAAACAAGTAAATAAAGAAAATTGTCTAATACCTGAAAATGGAAATAGAAACAACAAAGAAAACACAAACAGAGGGAATCCTGGAAATGGAAAATCTGGATAAGCTAACAGGAATTACAGAAAAGCAAGCATCACCAAAGAATATAAGAGATGGAAGAGAGAATCTCAGGTGTTGAAAACATGATAGATAAAATAGATTCATCAAAGAAAATGTTAAGTCTAAAATAACACAATTCACCCAGGAAATCTGGGACACTATGAAAAGACCAAACATAAGAAAAATAGGAATAGAAGGAGAAAAAACTAAGATCAAAAACCCAGAGAATACATTTAACAAAATCATAGAAGAAAAATTTCCAAACCTAAATAAGGACATGCCTATAAATGTACAAAAAGCTTATAAAACACCAAATAAGTTGGATCAGAAAAGAAACCCCCTTGTCCATAATAATCAAACCACTAAATATACAGAACAACAACAAAAAGAGTATTAAAAGCATCAAAGGAAAAAGGCCAAGTAGCATATAAATGAGACCTAGTAGAATCATACCCGACTTCTCGACAGAGACTCTAAAATCCATAAGGACCTGGACTGATATCTTACAGACTCTAAGAGACCACAAATAGCAACCCAGACTGCTATACCCAGCAAAGCTGTCAAGTACCATAAGTAGGGAAAACAAGATATTTTATGACAAAGTCAAATTTAAACAGATCTATCCACAAATCCAGCCCTACAGAAGGTATTAGAAGCTCCAACCCCAGGAAGTTAACTACACCCACAAAATATAGGCAATAGATAATCTCACACTAGCAAAATTCAAAGAAGGGAAACACACACACACACTCACACACACACACACACACAAACAAACAACAACATAATAACAGGAATTAAAAATCATTGGTCATTAGTGTCCCTCCATATCAATGGCTTCAATTCATCAATAAAAAAGACACGGGCTAATGGGCTGTATACTAAAACAGGATCCATCATTCTGCCACATACAAGAAACAACACCTCAACATCAAAGACAGACATTATCTCAGAATAAAGGGTTGGAAAAATGTTTTCTAATCAGATAGACCTAAGAAGGAAGCAGGTGTAGCTATCCTAAGATCTAACAAAATAGATTTCCAACCAAAATTAATCAAAAGAGCTGGAGAAGAGCATTTCATATTTATCAAAGGACAAATTCACCAAGACGATGTCTCAGTTCTGAACATCTATTCCCCAAACGTAAGGGCACCCATATTTGCAAAAGAAACATTACTAAAGTTTAAATCACACAGAACTCCACACAGTAATAGTGGGAGATTTTACTACCCCACTCACCAATGGACAGGTCATCCAGACAGAAACTAAATAGAGAAAAAATGGAACTAACATAAGTTATGATTCAAATGATCCCAACAGATCTACAGAACATTTCACTCAGCCACAAAAGAATATATCTTTTTCTCAGCACTGCATGGAACCTTCTCCAAAATTCACCATATACTTGGCCACAAAACAAGTCTCAACAGATAAAAAAAAATTGAAATAACACCCTGTATCTTATCAGACCACCATGGATTAAAGCTGGATTTCAACAACAACAGAAACAACAGAAAGCCTACAAACTCGGGGAAACTGAACAACTCTGTACTGAGCTACCACTGGTTCAAGAAAGAAATAAAGAAAGAAGTTAAAAGGCTTCCTAGAATTCAATGAAAATGAATGCACATCATACCCAAACTTGTGGGACACAATGAAAGCAATGCTAAGAGGAAAGTTCATACCACTAAGTGCCTTCATGAAGAATTTAGAGAGATCTTATATTAGCAATAACAGTACACATGTGAGCTCTAGAACAAAAAGAAGCAGACACACCTAAGAGGAGTAGATGGCAGGAAATAATCAAACTGAGCAGAAACAAAGAGAACAATAAAAAAAAATCAATGAAAGAAAGAAATGGTTCTTTGTGGAAATCAACAAAATAGATAAACCCCTATCTAAACTAACTAAAAGGCAAAGAGATAATATCCAGATCAACAAAATTAGAAACAAAAAGGGAGTTGTAACAACAGACTCAGAGGAAATGGAGGAAATCATTATGTCGTACTTCAAAAACCTGTATTCCACAAAATTGGAAAATCTAAAAGAAATTGACAAATTTCTTGATAGATACCACTTACCAAAATTAAACAAAGATCAGATAAACAATTTAAATAGATTGATAGCCCCTAAGTGAATAGAAACAATCATTAAAAGTCTCCCAACTGGAAAAAAAAAAGCACAGGGCCAGACAGTTTTAATGCAGAATTCTACTAGATTTTTCAAGGAAGAGCTAATACCAATATTCTTCAAATATTCCACAAAAGAGAAATAGGAGGTACATTGCCAAATTCTACAGGGCCACAGTTACTCTGATACTCAAACAACACAAAGACTCAATTAAAAAAAAAGAGAATTACATACCAATTTCACTCATAAACATTGATGCAAAAACACTCAATAAAATACTGGCACACTGAATTCAAGAACACATAAAAAAGATCACCCACCATGACCAGGTAGGCCTCATCCCAAAGATGCAGAGATGGTTCAACGTATGAAAATCTGTCAATGCAATCCATCATATAAACAAACTGAAAGAAAAAAAAAACACATGATCATCTCATTAGATGCTGAGAAAGTCTTTGACAAAATACAACACCCCTTCATGATAAAAGTCTTGGAGAGATCAGAGATACAAGGGACATACCTAAAAATAATAAAAACATTATACAACAAGCCAACAGCCAACATCAAATTAAATGGAGAGGAAACTCAAAGTAATTTCACTAAAATCAGAAATAGGCCAGAGTTGTCTACTCTCTCCATATCTATTCAATATAGACTCAAAGTTCTAGATAGAGCAATAAGACAACCAAAGGAAATCAAGGGGATACAAATTATGTTCTCATCCTCCATTCTTTGCCCTCCATTACCCCCCCCCACACACACACACACACACTCCCAGTTTGCTCATGTAGATCTCATTTATTTCTCCTTCACTGGGCTATCTATGTATTTCTCCTAGTGTCCCTTCTTGTTAGCTAGCTTCTCTGGAGTTGTGGGTTGTAGTCTGGTTATTCTTTGCCTTACAGCTAGTATCCACGTATGAGTGAGTACATACCATGTTTGTCCTTCTGAGTCTGGGTTACCTCACTCAGAATGTAATTGTTAAGACAAAAGTACAGTTTTGTGAACTATTTTCATTGTAGTATCCACTAAATAAAGGAAACAAAAAGCTAACTGCATTCCCATCTAAATGGTTAGGTTCGAAAGAAATTTTAATAGAAACTTCTTTATATCCTTCACTAAGAAGAAGTACCTTCAGTTACCTTAATCACTGAAATAATGAAAGCAGTTGGTAATTGATTTTTAAATTGTCTCTCAACTCACATAGTTGGTAAAATGCTAAAAAAAACTTTAAAAAAATTATCAACAATCTTTACTTTCTTCTTAGTTGTAGTTCACAAAATTTAAAAATTTAAATTTATATTTTTAAAGTGTTTGAAGTGCTTCTTTAAAAGACAAAAGTTCCTTTTTAATGTTTCCATAAATATATGTCCTGAGAGTTTCTTTGAGCCTGTAACACTTTCTGATATCAAATTTCCTTTTCTTAAGAAAATACCATATTTTTTACATATACAGCACAGTGCCTGGAATGTGATAATTGTCCAAAGAGTGCACTTTATACAGAATGTTCTGTTTTCCTTGGTGTTTATCATCATTGATTATCTAGTGCCTTTTGGTGTCCAGTTTACACATGCCAGTAACCATAGCAATCTGCATACATACAGCACACCTAACAGTCTTTGTCTATGGGCTATGCAGAGGCAGCAGCCTGAGGGGTTCTGTGGTGTTTATTTCATTTTGTCCCCAGAACCCACCCATGAAGAATAGACAAGACAGTCCTATCACCACACTCAGGTCACCACTGGCTTTTCAACAGTTATGGATCAATGACTTGGCTGTCTTCCAAACTGACTTTTTGTGCACGCAGCACAGTCAGTGTTAGGCTTTACGTGTGAAATATTAAGAAGAAAATTTGTTCTCAAATAACATTTTATGTGGAGATCAACAATCTGACAATTCATGTGGCAATAATGTTACAGATATCTTCCTCTAGTACGAAAACTCCAGATGGCTTCACCATCCTTAGTTTATTCTTTTTGTTATGTAACATTCATTAACCTTCCCCTATCCAAAATACCAGCTCCCACAAACCATTTGAGAAATGCTGCACCACGGAATTTTGGAACTTTAATTATTAAAGATGCCTGTGATGTGATCTGTGTGACTGGCTGGAACCAATTCGAACTGAATTACATTGACTGTCATCACTTTATCATAGTCACTTCTGAGTGCCAGCGTACTGGTGTTCCACATCCTTGTCCTCCTTGTTTAATTTGTAAAATCCAGTAATCTACCACTTGTACCTCTAGGGCTTAAACTTTAAAAGGCACGTATGTAAAGGTAGTAAATATTTGAAATACTGAAGAGAATATCAAATATTTACCCCAATGACAAGTTAGTCATTTTAAAGGAAAATAACATGCCTGATTTCCACATTATTATTATTTATTACTATTATTATTTTACATTTTATGTCACTAACTATTGGAGTTTTATAGTCCTCAATTTTCCCTTACTTCTCTTTACCCAAAGAAATCATATCTGAATTTTAAACAAAATAATACACCATATATCAAGTGTATCTGGAACAGATCCCCACACATTTCTTCATCTTACTTTGTCCTGTAACAGAGTTTTCCTGTGTAGCCCAGGGGGCCTCAAACACCTGATCCTTCTGCATAAGCCTCAAAAGTGCTAAAATTAAACATGTCATCACACACAGTTCCTTTTATTATTATTATTATTATTATTATTATTATTATTACTATTACTATTAAGAAATTTTCGATTCATTTTACATACCAACCACAGATCCCCTTCTCCTCCTTTCTCCTGCCTCCCAGCCTTCTTCCCCAACCCATCCCCCTTTTCCACCTCCTCCAAGGCAAGGCCTCCCATAGGGAGTCAGAAGAGTCTGGTACATTCAGTTGAGGCAGGTCCAAGGCCCTCCCCACTGCACCAAGGCTGCGCAAGGTGTCCCACCATAGGCACTGGGCTCCAAAAAGCCGGCTCATGCACCAGGGACAGATTCTGATCCCACTGCCAGAGGGCCCCCTAAACAGTTCAAGCTAAACAACTGTCTCTCCTATGCAGAGGGCCTAGTCCAGTCCCATGGGGGCTCCCTATTGATCTAAATTTCATGAATTCCCACTAGTTTGGTTTGGTTATCTCTGTAGGTTTCCCCATCATGATCTTGATGCCCTTGCTCATAGAATCCCTCTTCTCTCTCTCTTCGACTGGACTCTGTAGCTCGGCCTGGTGTTTGGCCGTGGATCTCTGCATCTGCTTCCATCCGTGGTGGAAGGCTCTATGATGATAGTCAGGGTAATCACCGATCTGATTACTGAGGTAGGCCAGTTCAGGCACCCTCTCAACTATTGCTAGTCGTCTAAGGTGGGGTCATCCTTGTTACACACAGTTTCTTCCTTTTTCAAGATCATCATAACCATAGCAAATTCTCCTGATGTGCTTTAGAGCTCATTCAGTGGTTATGGCACAGCGGGCTTTCAGGAAACACTTGTGAAATGTCCAAGAGTTTTGTGGGACAGTTGTTAAGCAAAGCCACAATGAAACATTAAAATGTAAAAACTAATAAATTTTATAAACCTCAAGTGTAATAGGTACTAAGAAACATGGTCTAGTGATCTTAGGATACTTTGTATTATCTAAAGTGGAGATTGCTGACATGAACCACAGGCATGTGGTGGCAACGCTCTGTACTGTTGAGCGTCTGGGTAGCTCTCCGTAAATCTGCTTCTAGTGACACCATGAAAAGGACTGGACAGTGATAAGGGTGGAAGAGTCACAGAATATAAGCCAGCAAACTCCACAAACTGGGACCTTCCACCTTGTAGCTGGTACCTGGACAGTCACTTGTGACATCTTATTTGTGACGAGAAATACAAAAAAAAAAAGTGATCTTGGAGCATCTGATCATGCCGGGGACTAAGGAACTGTTATGAAAAACAAAAAGTCCCCCAAATCACAGAGTATGTGACAGTGTCATAGGAACCACTCACTAGGAGAGCTCCTAAAAGCCAAAAGCCAAAAGCCAAAGCAATTCAATAAAATCACAAAATAATAGCATAGCTTCTATTATGAAATGCATACATTTTTACAATGTATTTTGATCATACTCATCCATCATTGCCTCCCTCCACCTCATCTTATTGTCCCTCACCCTTTCATCCTTCTAACTTCATGTCTTCTTTTTAAGGTAATATTAATAGGCCCTTAAATTCAATCCGTGCTCTCATATGTGCATAGACGTTTGACAATCCACTGGAGCACAGGCAACTTACCAGAGGCCAAGTCCTCAAAAAAGAATGACTCCCTCCCTCAACAGCCCCACCCACAGCAGAGGAGCTGTGGCAGTTGGTAGGGTACTCACAGTTAATTCTACATGGCACTTTGGCCAGATATGAGTCTCTGCATTAACCACTTCTCACTCTAAAAGGAAGCTTCTCTGACCAAGGTTTAGAGTAGTAATAGCTCTTGGAGTAAACATGAATATTTAGAAGGCAGTTTGACAGCATGATCATTTAGTAAATTAACAACAGTAGGTTCCCCATAGGGCCTATTGTCTCGCTAGTCATGGGCTTTTGACCATATTTATTGTACCAGTTATGAAATTCCTCCTGTGTAGCAGGTCTCATCTCTAATTAGACTGTAGTTGGTTACCCTATAACCATTATGCCATGATTGAGCCAGTGACTACCTCTTGTCAGCAGGTTATTATCGTAATATGCAGAGTGTGGTGCTAGATAAGGCCATTGATGTCTTTTATCCTCCAGCAGCATGTATTGCGCTTCTGGCTCTATGAAGCTAGGAAGCAGGGAAAGAGTTTCCTAGTCAGGTTGAGATTTATTTCTCTATGGCTTGATTTCAAAAAAAGATGTAGTTTCTGCAGTAGGGCATTACCATCTGTGCTGGTTTTATATTAACTTGACACAAGCTAGAGTCACTGGAAAGGAAGGAACATCAATTAGAAAATCCCTCCACAAGAACTGGAAATAAGGCATTTACTTAATTAGTGACTGATGGGAGAGGGTCCAGCCCATTGTGCGTGGTGCCATCCCTGGACTGGTGGTCCTGGGTTCTATAAGGAAGCAGGCTACGCAAGCCATGAGGAGCAAGCCAGTAATAGGCAGCACCCTTCCAAGGCCTCTGCATCAGCTCTTGCCTCCAGGTTCCTCCCTGTTTGAGTTCCTGTCCTGACTTCCTTTGATGATAAAAAGTGCTATGGATATATAAGCCAAATAAACCCTTTGCTCCCCAGCTTGCTTTTTTGGTCATGGGGATTCATCACAGCAATAGAAACCCTAGCTAAGACATCACCTGTACATGATGGGAAACCAAGAGCAATGGCAATAGCTTGGGGTGTTTGGTGTGCCTCTGGAGCCTCCTTGACAAATAACTCACTTAGGAAGAATGCTGTGTTGGCAGGGATTATCAATGAATAACCCTTGTCTATGGGGACAGTATTGTCCAACATTGCAGAGTACTTCAGTTCAAACCCTCTATATCTCTCTTCTCACACATATAATTATATGTAATTTTAATTATTTTATTTTATTTAAAATACAGTTATGTTATTCCCTCCTTCTATTTCTTCCCTTACAACCCTTCCCGTGTCATCTTTCTCCAACCCCTTTATGTCCTCCCTCATATTTCCTCTCAAATTCATGGTCTCTTTTTCTTTATTATTGTTACATATATTTATTCATACATATATAAATACTACCTGCTGAGTCTGTTTAGTATTGTTTGTGTGTGCATAACTGAAGGGCTGACAGCTGTTATTAGATAACCTATTAGGGGGCTCATTTCCTGGGTAAGACTAATTTTTCCTGTCTCAGAAATTGTTAGTTGCTGCTGGAAGTTCTTTGTTTAGGGGTGGGGTCCTGTGAGATTTCCCCCTTCCACATTAGCATGTCTGTAGCAAGATTTCTTGTCAAATTATCTTTGGATTGCCAGCGCTCAAATAACAGTGCAGAGACTTACTAATTATGAAAGCTTGGCCTTAGCTTAGGCTCGTCCCACTAGCTCTTATAACTTAAATTAACCTCTTTTTATTAATCTACATTTTGCCATGTGGCTTTACCTCTCTCCTATTCCATATGTCCAACTTGTTCTGCATTTTACTGGTGTCTCCTATTTGCCTAGATTCATCCCCAGTTCTTCTCTTTGCCTGGAAGTCCCTCCTATCCTCTCCTGCCTGGCTATTAGCCATTCACCTCTTTATTAAACAAATCACATCTTCACACAGTGTTTACAAACATTCCACAACACATGTTTATTGGTATTGTCATTTAAACATATTTTTTATCTATTTTCTGAGAATTATGTACTATGGAAATAAGTGTGGAAGTTTCTCAGTGCTGAAAATAGTTTTATCACAAGATAGAGCTGCACTATTCTAAGTTAAAAGACTCTACATGTTATGACAGTGGTATTTTCTCATCCATGTTTATTGATGCTCTATTCCGAATAGACAGAAATTAGAAACAGACTAGAGGTCCTCTAAGTGTTGAAACATTTACACAATGAAAAACTATTCAGTTGTTAAGAAAAATGAAGTTGTGATGATATTTTCTGGTAAATGGAGGCAACTGGAAACAATCACCCTGAGTGAGGTAATCCGACCCAGAAGGCAAACATTGCTTCCTCTCACATGTGGATGACAGCTTCTATGCTTTAGATGTGTGTGTTTTATTTAGAGTACCCACCGAGGTTAGGGTGCTACCAAAGACCAGGGGAGAGGAAGGAATTTTCCAAGAAAGAGAAAATAGAATGTAGTGTTATAAAGGGAAATAAGAACAGGAGAAGTAAATGGGGTTCGGGATGGGCTGACAGGGTAGAGGAGGAAAGATGAAGAAGATCTAGCAGTGAGGGCCCTTTGAAAAGCCATATGGAAACTGGGAACTCAAATTCATGTCTTTGTGACCAGTTTCTCTCACCCACTGAGCCATCTCCCCAGCTTGGCACTGGTACCGCAAAAAGACACCCACCACAGTGGCTCTCAACTTTCCTCATGCTGCGACCCTTTAATACACTTCCTCCTGCTGTGGTGACCCCCAACCATAAAATTATTTTCTATGGATGCTTCCTAAAATGTAGAAATATTTTATATGAGTTTAAATTGAGTCACCATATAGTGGGCGTACAATACCCAATTAGATATGTGTTCCCAAATGAAATCTCCAGTAAGAGAAAGGGATTGCCACATTTTAAGTCATTGGCTAATGGAGTCCCATAGACTCACCCTCCAAACATTACAGGATATTGCCAATGCCACAGGATACTCTCCACAACTTGACAATAATTTTGTTTTTTAGATTAGCTTAAAAGCTAGGGGACTTCCCTAAGATTTACTCATACAGTCCTAGTTTTGGCTAATCTACCTCCTACACTCTCATCTCCCTAATCTCACCATGCCCAATTTAATCTCAAGCTTCTCCCTTTGCCCTTTACTTCTTCTGTGTTCTACTATCAACTTTAACTAGATTTTTTTTCCTCTAGGTGTCTAAGCTATTGTTCTATTGCTGTGAATAGACAACATAACAAAGAGAGCAACAGAAAAAAAAAAAGGTTTAATTAGGGGCCTGCATATAGCTTCAGAGGGTTGATCTGTTGCCATCATGGTGGGGACCATGGTGGTGGGCAGATATATATGCATGGTGCTGGAGAAGTAGCTAAGAGCTTCATCCCGATTCACAGGCAACAGGCAGAGAGAGCAGGCCTGGCATGGACTTTTGAAACCTCAAAGACCACCTCCAGTGACACACCTCCTCCAATTAGACTGTATCAATTCCAATAAGGCCACACTCCTTAACCCTTCTTAAACAGTTTACTAACTGGGGACTACACATGCAAACACAGGAGTCTATAGGGAGCATTCTTGTTCAAACCACCATGTGCAGGTTAGAAGATTTCCGTATAGTTTTCACACGCCCTTCATTTTGATTGACATTCTGCTCTTCTCTCACTTCCCTACACTCAACTCCAAAAGAAGAATCTTTAACTTCAGGTTTTTATTTAATTAAAAAAATCTCAAGATATCTACATCAGCAGTTTTTGCCAATCATTTTCTCATAGTGAATGTGACACCTAATCTTGTGGGTCAACTTGCTGTACCTTGGAAGAAGAAAACTAAGTTGAAGAATTTCCTCCGAGGATTGGACTCTGGAGGTGTCTATGTCATGTTTTCTTAATTGCAAATTAGTTCAGGAGAGCCCAGTCCACCATGGGCAATACCAACCATAGGCAGGTGGGCCTGAAGTCTCTAAGAATGGTAGCTGAAGAAAGCTTGGGAGCAAGCCAGCAAGCAACATTTCTCCGTGTTTTCTGCTCTGTGTTCTTGCCCTGTCATCCCTTACTGATGGGCTGTACCAGGTAAGATGAAATAAGCCCTTTCTTCCCCAATTTGCTTTTGATACTGGTGTTTATCACAGCAACAGCAAAGCATACTGAGACTGCAGACTGCAGAGAAAGCCTGCTTCTCAGAGGCTGGGTGTTTTACAAGTCTTGGGAAAAAAAATCTCATTTTAAAGTATATAAAAAAGATACAAACCAAGTCCTGGCTATGTCACCAGGAGAAAAATAAGAAAAATAAGGCTCTCTTGTCTTTAACATATCTTATTAATTCTCCCCCTAAGAAGTAATAAATACTCAGAAAATCTGAAGGTAGATGAAGGTCTTCATATGAAAATTGTTACCATTCCATCTCCCCAACCATACTTTATACTGGAATTGAGACTACCTCTATCAAAGTTCAGAAAACCCTAATTCTCTGCCCACTACCAGGTCTTAAAATAGTATCTGCCTTATTAAGACAAATTTAGATATGATGATTCTGATATAAGTCCATTAATGATCTGTGCTCTCAAAGCCCAAATATTCTGCAGGAAATCTGCACATCAGATTCTCAGTCACTGTTCTACCTCTAGTACAGTGCTAGAGGCTTTAAGATGCCTGTCTGTTTCTCATGGGTGTATAAAAATGCAAGCTGTTTTCACTGCTTTAAAAGCCAATCACTTCACCTTGCAAATATCCATTCTTCCTCCGCAGGTTTAGCTCATGTATCTTCTGTTGTGAAATGCTCTCTTACCTGAGCAACAATGGTAGAAAGTGTTAGTCAATCTCACTTTCTCAATGTCCTAGGAACTCTGAAAATGAATCCATGTGTAGTTATAGTTACCATAATACAACTTACGTGCATGCCTCGTCATTGGATTCAGACAATGTCTACTGAGGAGACTAAATGATGTGTGTATTCCTGTCTTTAGCATCTTGTACAATTCCTGCCTTAATATGGGTGCTTGATAGACTGGTGCTGGATACATGAGTGATCCTGACACAGTAGGTGGAGTAATTTCGCTAAGTTGCTCATCAAGAGAATCTATTTTAAATAATTCTGTTGAAAGTATACCTTAGTTTGCATAAGGGTTTTCCAATACAGTTGTTTACCATTTAATAGTTCTATAATCTTTAGAACACTGCCCCTAAATAAAGGAACAAGTGTGCTTTGGTATAACTTCAACACATGACTGTGTCCTCTGCATGGAGAAACAAAATGTGCATGCTGGTGCTTTCTCAAAACAGATAATATCTTCTTCTCCTCCTCTCCCCATCTTTTCCTCTTCCCAATTTCCCCTCTCTTTCTTTTTAATGCTTATTATTTCTTACCAAGTGTTTTGTTTGCAAAAAAATGATCAAATGCTTAAAATTAAAAACAATTCCTTTCATGTATTTTTGTGTCTCTTTATTGAAAATACTATGTTAGATATAAGAGTTTAGCCCCTAATGTGCTAATTACATGGATTCTATAATTTCAATTTAATAATTCTTCTGACATCAGATGAGATTGGGTGCATTTAGGTAAAGCCAAGATTCTATGTAATAATTCTATGACAAAGCCAAGTGATGACTCTTTAACCAATACTAGCTATTATTTGAAATGCTTCACATGTTGACTCCATCTGTGTCTATGCTGAGGTCTGTAAATTGCAATGCCCGTGTCTTTGTGGATCCAAACCTTCCCCTGATCCTCAAGTTCTGAAATATATTGATCAGATTTTTCATACTATGGTTTTCTCTGCTGTAGAATGACATATAAAAAGGATTTATACAGAATTCAGGCTTTCTCAGCATAACAGGCTTTCACCAATCATATTTATTGTATCAGTGGTCAGTATACTTCCATTGTTGAGGAACAATTTAGTTCATTAATCTATTAACCAAAGGACATTTGTATTATTTCCAAATTTCCACAGCTATGAATAAGCTTACTCATAGATTTTTCTGTGAATATACATCTCTTTTCATTTGAATACATGCTTGGGAGGCATGGATAGAGAGTTCAGTATATATTTAATTTGCAGGTTGTCAAGCTGTTTTCCATTTGCCGTCTCATCAGCAATGCTGGGCAATTCTAGTTGCTTCTTCTGAAATTTATTATGCTGGTTATACTGTACTTAGTCTAATTTGGGCACAGTGGTGTGCATCACTGAATTTAATATGCATTCCCTTAGTGTTTAATCTTACACATCATCCTTGCTAGTGCTGTTTTGCCACTCTTATTTTGTCTGTTCACATAGCTTGCCTAAATTTGAGTTATTCATTTATTGAGAATTTGATAGTTGTTTGCATTTCTGCCTCTGTGTTTACTTTTTTCCAAATACATTTTCTCACATTCTGTGGCTTAAATGGTCGTTTTCCAAACTGTTTTTAAATGAGTGTATTATATCTACAAACTAAGTTTTGCTTTATCTTGGTTCATTTGAGAAATATACATTAATGATCTCTACACATTGGGGAAATAAATGGAAACATTCTGGGATCACTAAGCTACTATCATAAATGTTAACCAGATGCTGTAGATGACAATTCTATTCTTGTCTCTTGCAATGGCTTCATGAAATATATTTTAACTATTGAAACGGATGTAGAGGGTAGCCATTCCAGCTTTGGTCTGGAAGTTCCAACCCCCATTGAGGCTTCAGTAACTATCATGCCTACAAGGCAGGGCCAAGGGAGGACCCTGAAGACCCGAGATCAAGACGCACTGCGCTCTCTTGCCCGGACGCTAGAGGTGGACCGAGGAGAGAGCTCCAGAGAACACCGCCGGACTATGCTGCATCTTTCCCAGAACCCTCAACCTACCTATCCCTTCATTTGTAAGTTACACCATTAAATAAATCTCCTTTTAAATATGTGGAGTGGCCTTAATAATTTCACCAATAAACGGATTTTTATTTTTTTTCAAGTGTATCATTTTTAGTTGGTAAACTATGAAATTATCTGAAAAATGTAATGTTTCAAACCACTACTTTGCTTTTTGAAAACATACCTTGGTATCTGCTATAAGGTTTTACTCCCACTGTAAATGGTGAAACACAATATGGGCATACTTTTTAAATTCAATACACACCAGAACTTCTGTGTACATATTGGAACAATAATATTTTTAAATATTTCTTTATAAAGGTTAATGGGAAATATCTACTTATAAAAATCAAAATAGTGTAACTGTTCATGGTTTGTACTACAGGCTATTGGGAATACCTTTCATGTTGTTGGTAAAAATATGAAAATTGGCATGTAAATGTCATATATTGTTTTGCACCACACCAGTTATATAACAGCCTTTATTAACCTTTATTTAGCATTTTGAAGCAACTTCCGTCTGCTTTAGAGAAACGTCTTTCTAGATCTGCATTTTGTGAACTTTCCTCAGAGAACTCTATAATGAAGTGGAAAAAAAATACCTGATGGTGCTGAATAAAGATTGCATGGTGAGGGCATTCTTTATGGCCGATTTTCAAGTGGAGTAGCTTGTTCTATAAGAGAAAACTCAAATGAATGAGATACATTTTCACTTCCTTTATTGTATTTATAAATCCTTTACAACTATGGACATATTGTGAAGCTGTGTTACTTTCCCTGTCTAAAGCAAAAGATTGGTCTAATAAAGAGCTGAAAGGCCAATAGCTAGTCAGGAAAGAGATAGGTGGGGCTGCCAGGCAGAGAAAATAAATAGAAGGAGAAGAAGAGTGGTGAGAAAGGAGGAGGAGAGGAGATTGCCAGGGGCCAGCCATCCAGCCACACAGCCACATAGCCAGATAGAGTAAGAAGGAAAGCAAGATATATATATATAATAAAGAGAGCTAAAAAACCCAGTGGCAAAAGGTAGACAGGATAATTTAAGTTAAGAAAAGCTGACTAGAAATAAGCCAAGCTAATGCCAGACATTCATAAGAAAGAATAAGTCTCTGTGTATTTATTTGGCAGCTGGGTGGTGGTATCCCAAAGAGCAATGAGTAAGAAAATCCAACTACAGTGGGAGAAATAGTGTTCTCCAGGAAAGAGCACACTAATTGGGTGTGTAATCACAAATGATCAACCCTAAGAATGTGCATGGGCGTGGTATTATTCAAAAAGAGCAAGTTATGTTTAGGAATATATGTGTACATACATACATATATATATACATATATATATATATATATATATATATATATATATATATATTTAACAAAAATCAAAAGAATGAGAGGTCATAAATTTGAAAGAGAACAAAGAAGGGTATATGGAAGGATTTGGAGGGAGGAAATTTGAGGGGAAAAATGACGTAATTATATTATAATCTCAAAAGCAAAAGAAGAAAACCACAAAAAAATAAATCCAGTCTAATTTTTTCCATTAAAATATTTTTATCTTCCCCAAGTTTGCAAAGCTTAATGAGAAAAAATTGGTGATAAGTGTCATTAATATTCATTGTATTATTGTCATTTGAATATCTAATTATGTTATTTACTAGGTAAGCAATCAGTAAGTGATTAGTAACAGAATAAATGAAACGATGAAAAGCAATAGCTTGGAATAGCACCGGTATTAACTCAATTTCACAGGTGGGTAAACATCCACAGCAGTGATAAAAACCCAGGCATTTGTTGTGTATGGCTTTCAGTTTATCTTTTGTTACTTTATTCTGGTCATATTTTGACTTTGGTGTTGTTTGAAAGTTGGAAGACTGTTCAAGCCTGGCATCACCATCCCTTGATTCTCAATCTGTGTTAATTTTGACTGATTGTCTCCCCCAGGGACATTGTCACAGGGGTAAGTAATTCCAGGAATGTCACAGGGAAAAACTGAAATCATGCTGATTCCTTTTAAAATGAATGTTTATTAATTAATATATGAAAATCCCTGTAGCAAACCCATGTAGGCTACAGAATTGAGTAGATATACAACATACTTAATAGGTATGCATTTATGGAAATATGGAAACACATGAAATATTTAAAGTCTATTTAAGATTCATCTACCTGAGAGGACAGAGAGAGCTGTGAAGAGCACAGAACATCTCACTGAGATTGGTTGATGATTAAAAATATGTAATATAACATGTGTGTATACACATATATTGGTACACTTCATCTTCTCTCTGGATGTAGAACCAGTTTTACAAACCTTTTTGCTAGTACACTGTTGGTTGTTTTTTTTTTTTTTTTTATAGAACTACCAAATACATGGAGTGTGTTCCCATCAAGCATGTTTACTCTTTCTACCCACTTACCTTTTGCTAGTGCACTGTTTTTATAGAACTACCAAATACATGGAGTGTGTTCCCATCAAGCATGTTTAGTCTTTCTACCCACTTTCTACCATACTTGTTGTTCATCAGGCCTGAATAGTGTAGTAAAAATGTCTTTTAAATAACAAGACAATTTGTATTTGAAATCAATATGCATCAAAGGCATCAGTCCTCTTTACTCCATTCAGCTTTAGCAACCTATCTTAACATTTTATAAAAATGAAAAAAAAAAAAACAACCAGATCATGATCCCCAAAACGTTTAAATATTTTAAATTGCATTGAAATATATTTTGAGGGGAAAACAGTCTGTTGGAACACTGACAAGTGTGCCCTCCACCAATAAAGACTATCAGTAATTGCTGTCAGCATAATTCATTTTATGTAACATTTTCAATGAACTTAAAAAAAGAAAAATAATAGCAAGGTATTCAAGGAGGCTTTTCATTGTGTCAAAAAGGCTTTCAAGAACACTGAACAATTACAACATTTTGAGTAATGTACATTATCAAATACACGCAAAGAGATCCTAAAAATATCATTAACATATTACTTAGTGCTCCAAAGTTGTAAAATACTGTACAAAAAACTTTATCCATGGCATTTATTTTTATTATGATATCTACATATAAATTAGTAGCCAAATTCTGTCAGCCAATATCAAACACCCATATGTTTATTTTCCTCAACAATTAAAAGAAACAGGAAAATGTCAATAAAGTACAAAATAACAAAATTTGAAAACTGAGCAAGACTGTTTTTATATATGCATGTTTTAAAATAAACTCTTGCTTTGGAATAGTTTGAGGTTTATAAGAAAGTTCTAAAAGTAATGTGGCAAAGCTGTACACATCCCTCAGTCCATTTCCCTTCATGTTAACATCTTATAACCATATCATATTTGTTCAAATTAAAACATTTTCATTTATACCTTCCTAGTAACTGAAGAGATGTTTAAATGTTGACGATTTCCCTAGTGGCATTCAATCTAAACTCAAGACCAACTCCAGATGTCCATACTTGCTGTGCCTTTTACATCTCCTCGGTCGTCTCTGGTTAGTACCAGTCTCTCACGTAGTTGCTTTAGATAGACCCAACAGTTCTAAAGTGCCCATGTTTAGATGAGCTTGACGGTTGTAAAGTCAGCATTGTAGACTGTATTTTAACTTGACTTTGTAGGGCATATTTCTATGATTTGCCTGGCTTATCACATTTTTGGAAGAATATCAAACATCTAAAGTGTCCTTCTCAAGCCTACTAGGAGATAAATGATGTATCTGATATACCATTGGTCTTTTGGATAAACAGTTTTCTGCTCTGCATCATGAAGTATCTTTTCCTCTCTCATAATCTAGTTTTTGGAAGTAATCTACTACTGTTAACTTACAAAATATATTTGAAATATGGCCACCAGGAGTAAACAAAGAACCTCACAAATATTGGGTAGATAGGATGATTATATAGGATGGACTAATACAAATTCATTAGTTAGTTTTTTATGTTGCTTGCTATTTTCATATATTTTATGAAACTTTTATTAATTTAAATGCACACTGTGTTTATTTAGTCAGGCAAAACACATTAATGTGCAGTAAGATTTCCCCACTGAAAATTCCATCAATATTTCAAGGGACACTGTGAGCAAACTGGAGTCAGTGATTACATGTGTGACTAATGATGATCATTTATTTCTATATCATGATAAATCACAGTTGTCCATGAGCATTGAATTATAGCTGGCCAAATAGATGTCCTTCCTTAATCAAGGAATACAAGAAAACCCAATGAGAAAGTTGCTAGGATATTTTAATTCTTAGTCTCCTTGATAATTGACATATGTTATAAATACAGTATTATGACACAGTCTAATGTTTCCTCAAGTGAAACAGTTGTACACTAAAAAGAAGAGTTCTGATCAACATACACTGCTTTAAATATTTAGATTTCCATGAGATTAAAAAAAAAGTCAAACTTGTTGAGTTTATACTGTATGCTTTTCTGTGAAATATTACACCTTCATATTACAAGGTGTCCTGATATCAAGTTCTTGTAATAGGATCTCAATGAATAGATTGAATCACTAGACACTAAATTATACTAACCTAAGATAGTCATATACTTCTCAGAGAATTTGAAGTGAGGGTACAAAGGCTTACCTATTTATTAATTAGTTCTATGTGAAGGGCACGTAGGGTGGAATGAGGTAGGGAGTGTGTTAACCTTGCCGATCCCTGAGTAGGGACCACAGAAATCAACTCCATAAGAATTATTCCTAAGTAAATTGTGGGGTAATCATAAATGGTATTTTCACATTGTGTCATAGATGGATAAAAAAACGAAACAACAGGTGGAAGTATCATTAAAAATCAGGCTGCATAAATTAGAGATACATGTTTTTAAAATCATGAAAATATATGATCACTGGTAACACGGAAAAGGCTCTGTTTTCTGAAGATTTGTTTCTCACTGGGAGTCTTTCAGAAAGGGATAAGCGCATTTACTTTGCAGTGTTTTCTCTTCCAAATGTACTGTGATTTAAATGAAAATGGAATTATGAACCTGCTTTGTACTTCCTAAAGGATGTTGCAAAGTGAACATCATGATTCTATAAAAATGAAGGAGGAATTGTCTTCTTTCCAAAAGCACACCTTCTGTAGTACCTGTGCTGAGAAAACACCCCAACTGTAGTGAAAATAACTCAAGACAGAGATCTGAGGGTGGGGAGTCAGAACTGAAAGGTGGCATGGTCATTTCAAATGTGAGCAAGCAAATTTTCAAATACCATGACCCTCTCCCTATGAATTATCTAACATCTGACAACTGTGAAGATGATCCACCTGTTTCATGCACATCTACATTTTATACAGCATGACCATGTAGATCCCTCTTTGCTCAGAAGAGAATCCACTTCGTGTAGTGATTTCTTTTAATGATTTCCTTATGTTTTTTAGAATGCATAAATGCTGGCATTAAAATCCGTGGAGTACTTTTTAATAGCTCTAGCTCATTAGTATTGTAAAACCTAGGTAGTCCTTCTTCCATAAATGAAATTTGTACATCTAATTAACTCTTCATAGAATCTTAAATCAATGAGTCATATAAGAAAATCTTGTTTTAAATGTTATCTGTGCTGGAGGAAACAGATCTGTCAGGAACAATGTGTGTTATTCAAGCCTAATCATGAAACATCCCTTTGGGACCTTTGGTTCTGTTGCCTAAAACTAAAGAATGCTTTTAAAACCTTTACTAAGACAAATTTTTAAGTGAGTGGGATATAGTGGAAGTTTAATTAACACTAAAGAAGACATTTTCAACATTATTGCTCTTGAAGATGCTATTTCCATCCTTAGGCAAATCTACCATTGAGAATTGGTCTTTAAATAAATTCCGGTGAAACAGGCTCAATTTTTCTTATGTTTTATTTAAATACTTTGATGATAACACTAATACCATTTCTCAAATTTAATGGTGAAATGTGCTACATATGTCAGGAAAATTTAAACTCACTAAGATGTGACTAAATTCATGTTCCTGTACTAATAGTATAGATACATACATAGACGTGTTTACACATGTGCCCTTGTACATGCACACCCATGCACACGCACATGCATGTGCACATGTATTTTACAGGAGAGGTGCTCAGCTAAAAACGATTATAATGTGAAAGAAAGAGTAGCTTCTAAAGTCTTTGAGTGAATGAGTCAGAGAAAAGAAGGCAATTCTGAATGTGGTGTCTGTAGATAGCATACTACATATAGATAGCTCACTAGACCTAGTTTGTCCTGAAAAGAAGGGACTTAAGTGATATAATGCCTCCTAGACAAAAATCACCATTTATACAACTCCAAGGGATCCTGATGCTGATACCAGTCTGTGTTCTGCTCAAAGTTACAATATATTGTATGAAAGAGTGCTTTTTCTTTCTTTACTTTTTTCAGTTTCTGAGAGACTCCATGCTACGCACGGGATCTGACTCCATTTTGAGTGCAAACAGTGGCAACATGACTGCAACTTGGTAGGCATGTAAATAAACACTACCATCTGTCCATCACCACCCATGAAACATAACCTGATAAACATTTCTAATGGAGAGAGAATACAGCTTTGCAAATTGATCAAAGTAAATTGGAACCATATGAGTATAAGGATGTGTTAAACTCATACCAGAGAAACCAGGCTGAACTTTTTGAGTGCACTGGACCAAGGAAGGGCTTGGTACCTTCATCTGGACCCCATAAAGACAAGGACATGCAATGTTGTAATGACGATGGCTTCCATTGACCTGTGGTCTGGGAACCTGGTATGTACATGTGACTGAGTAGTAGAGAGCTCTCATCTCTCCCAGAAGCTTCTGTACCCACTGTGTCATGGCCAATTCAAGTTGTCATTCATCCTACCACTTGTCTATCGATACTCAGTTTAGCACTTTCCCTCTCTGGGTATCCTTGATGTAACCCCTCACTTCTACAGCTAGACTTGGACCAAAGGCTCAACTCAAGCTTTGACCCTGGTGCCTGACTCTGGAGCTGTGTTTCCAGCAGACCTCTAGCAGGGTGCATGACCTAATGCCCACAGAGGTTCCCTTTGTATCCTTATCTGCTGTCTGTTTCCCTGAGGTTTGGCTTCCTTGCAATACCTTGAAGTCTGCTTTGGCCAATTAAAACCTTTGTAGTCATCCTGTAACCTGCGTAAGCAGAAATATGCTTCCCGGGTGGCATGTCACATGACACCTGAACATTATCATTAGTCCTCAAGTTTGGAATATGTGGACCTGGATTCGTCTCAGCCAGATATCAAGGGAAGCAGGATGATTCGACAACTTCTAGTCAAGAGAACTGACACAGCTTGTGAATTTGTTGTTGTTCAACCCATTCTGACATTGCAGAAAAACACAAATATGTCTGTTTCTAATACAGTGTTCACCGCACTTTGTGATTCCTCCAGCTTGGAGCCCTGCTTTCCTGCTTTCTCCACTTTTCCTTTCTCAGCATTTTCTGAGAACTTTCAGGTGACACAGCTAATTGCTTTTCTTTCTAACCAAAATTTGACTTCCTTGGCACTTGATGACAGCTCTGGATAACAAAGAAGAAGCCTGGCAAGAAACAAGGGCTTGTTAATTCTTGCTCTAGGCCATAGCTTAGGCACAGGATTTTAGAATCACCTTTGCAAGGTAATAAAGACTTCAGCTCTCAGGAGTTCAAAGTAAATTAACTTAAAGTTACCAGCTTTAACTTAATAGTGCTGCTTCTTCATGCAACTGGTTTTAAAACATTGATAAGTATTTCTTCTTAATTGAAAACAACAACAAAAAAAACCCATGACCATTTAGTGTGTTAGTCATGGTATTACTAATTTACATACATACATTTACATAAAATAAATGTTTCACAATCTCTACATGTCATCAATATTTATGTGTCTCTAAAAATTACCGTCTTATGTTGGATCGAAGGTGAACATGAGTGGGAGGAAACACATCTGGAAATATATCGATAAACAGCTTAAAGTAAACTTTTAACTCAGGCTACATCTTTGTTTCTTCATTTCCTTAGAACCAGACTGAATTCGTCGCACAAACAAGTCCATCATGAGTCTTTTTAATGAATATGGTGCCAATAACTCCTGTTGTCATTTTATTTTAAACAAGAAGGGCATCAAACCACACGTTTTCATGGAATTTTGAAATTCTTCCTCTTGTCTCAACCGTTGGGACTACGTCTTATTATTTCCTTATTCTCGGACAGCAGTGGGTGAAGAAATGAAAGAAGGAAGAAATCAGGCATAGACAGGGTCCCTAGCTGAGAATATGACAAAGCAGTATGTTGTCAAGTCAATAAACAAAAGGAGAGCTGAGAGAAAGCACCGCACCCGTGGAAGAGCAGTTGAAGCAGGCACGTACAGGTGGAGACTCCAGCCAGTTACCCAGTCTCTGACCGAGAACAAGAGCTAACACCATCCTGATGTCAAAGAAGGGCCCCTGCTGCAGAGTGACAATGGCAGCTCCTGCCAACTCCTGACTGGTGAACAAAGATTGGTGAGTTCTCTTAAAGAAAGTGTGTTTATGACATGAGCGGGAGCCATATCTTGACGATTGTGACTGTCGGGACTCAGAAAACAAGTCCCAGTGCATGGCATCTTGGTGTGCTGAATGCTTTGAATTAAATAGGAATCAAGGTCTCTCTGACCTTCTGTGGCCTTTCTGGCTCTAGTTTCTTTTTCTACCCCAAAGTGCAGGCAGGAGAGTTTTTGTTTCTTTTTCTGAATTCCCTTTATTTCTTTTGAGATCCTTCAGCAAAGAATATCTGTAGTTTATAATTTGGAAACCATCATAGGAGTGTAAAGCTAAGAGAAAGTTTGATTGTATACTAAATTAAACACATAGCTTTAAGGCACCCATAAAATAAACCTTGGTTCCTTCATAAAACTGAAGTCAAACAAAACCACTATATTGCTTTAACCTTTAAAGAGGAGACAGTTTAAGGATAGAGAAAGTGTGGTCTTTTCTATTGCTCAGAAGTAGCTGCAGATATGGATTTACCTTATTCTTCCTGTGAAAGATTGACTAGAGGGATTAAAATGACATGATCATGGTGTCTCCAGAGGGGGGAACAGAGGGGGATAGGAGGGATGGAAAGGGAGGAGAAGAGGGAGGGGAAACTACAGTGGGGATGTAAAATCAATCAATCAATACATTTATTTAAAAAAATAAATAAAATAGCCGGGCGGTGGTGGCGCACGCCTTTAATCCCAGCACTCGGGAGGCAGAGCCAGGCGGATCTCTGTGAGTTCGAGGCCAGCCTGGGCTACCAAGTGAGTTCCAGGAAAGGCGCAAAGCTACACAGAGAAACCCTGTCTCGAAAAACCAAAAAAAAAAAAAAAATAATAATAAATAAATAAAATAAAATAAGATATTTAAAAATAAAAAAGGATTAAAATGACACTTAGAAGACAGGGCCAACTAGTCCCCCAAAGCAAAGACTCAAGAAGAAATGCAGAGATAAGCATAAAAACCAGTCGCTGTCTTTGTGCTGTGCATGCTAAAGTTGAGACACCCTTGACTGTTAAGGGAAAAGTATTGGAGCAGAAACAGACCCAGCAGCATTTGAAGATGGGAGTTACTCAGTTGTTCATGCCTTATGAGTTTACTTTCTTAGCTGTGAACTCATGCATGAGGAGTTGGGATAAACAGTAACTGTTTCACCTCATTCGTTTTTGCTTGTTTTGTTTTTCTGGGAAAGTAATCCTGCTGTGTAGTCCAGGCTATCCTGAAACCCATAGTCTCCCTGCTTTGGCCTTCCATGTGCTGGATGGAATCACCAACATTTGTCACAAAATCTGGCTTCATGAAAATTTGGGCATTAGGTAAAAGAATACTATTTAGCCAGTGCAAGAATTCACTTACAACTGACTACTTTTTGAACTGCTATCAATATACCCAATTATGTCCTTCCCCTTGCCTGTACTTGATGCCTTGGGCAAAGCCTTGAAGAAGTTGGTTTGTAGTTGTAATTTAGAGTTAAATGTTAGGAATATGTACTGAACATGTCTCTATCAACAAAAGATGTGAAACACGGAATGCATGCATGATTAGGAGAAAATGAAGGAGCAGGATTGTGGTCATTGTGACATATGACATAGACTAGAATTTGTGAACTGGACAGTGCTGGACTTTCTCCCATTGCAGTTCCAACACTCAAGTGTATGTCTAGTTAACACAGCTCTAGTAGTCAATGGTGAGCTGAACTATCTTCAAGTATTCATCTTTTGCTGGGCGGTGGTGGTGCATGCCTTTAATCCCAGAACTCAGGAGGCAGAGCCAGGCAGATCTCTATGAGTTTGAGGCCAGCCTGGTCTACAGAGTAAGATCCAAAACTACACAGAGAAACCCTGTCTCAAAAAAACCCAAAAAAAGTATTCGTCTTTTAATTATTTTTTAAAAAAGCTTTACTCATCTCCATAACCATCCTTATCAAATATGTTCTTCGCCTCTAAAACTGAAAATAGAATTTTAAAATCTGTGTAGTTTTAAAGCTTATTTGATATTCAGGACTTTTAAATAAAACACAGCTCTTTAAAATACAACAAAATCTGCCTTTGACATTTTGAAGATTTTACTGTGTTCGTGTCCTTTTCAAAACAATTACCCTTTCAGAAAATGTCTTGCTGAGGGTAGAGATAGACTCTTGTATAATACCCCCTGTGTTTAATGAAGAAAACTTGGAGTCTGCATTTGGATGACAACACTAAAAGGAAAGGCTGTGGCATGCAAGCATGTCTGAGTTGCAGGGAAATCACATAGTCTGAGATGTACTACATGACTTCTCATTTTATTATTTCTCTGGGGACATGAAAGAATTTCCCTGATTATAAAATGGAAAAAAAATACAGTCAGAGCCTATTCTTCAAAGGAAGAAAGATAGGAAAAAGGAGCAATTAGTTTTCTGTGGACAACTCATGTCTGGGTACTATGGCTGATCCTCTAATGTGCAAGCTAATGGTGGCCAGCATGGCTGTGTCCCAAGGCAGCAGTTGGCAGGACACACATTTAAGGCTAGGACAACTAAAATTAGAGTACCGTGGAAATTTATCTGATTTAGGCCATCTTCCAAAAAAAAAAAAAAAAAAAAAGGAAAACAGGCAGTTTAGTATGCTTGTTATTCTCTTTTCTAAATTTTTCTTTTGAATCAAAACAATTTGGTTAAGGACTACTATAGACTAAATATTTATATTCCCTTACAAATCCATGCATTACTAACTTGTTCTTAACGCAGAGATAATTAGAGATGGTGCCTTCAGGAAGGGAATAGGGCTCGAGGATGAAACCTCATGAGCCCAATGAGCCTTTTTAAAAGTGACTCCATACCCCTTGTCTGATAATTCTGTCCTACGATTAAATTGGGAAAACATCCCTCTGTAAGCCAGGAAGCCAGGAATCAACCCATCAGATACCAAATCTGCTAGCAGCACCTTAGTCTTGGACTTTCCAGGCTACAGAAATAGGAGAAGTAAAGTTTTGCTGTTTACGCACTAGCGAATCTGGGTTATTACACTGTAGCCACCTACATGCACCAAGACAGAGGAAATAAATGCAAACGCACAGACTCCCCCCTCTTCTTTAAATTAAATGCAATCGCATTTGTGTTTTACACAATAGGTTCATCTCTAAAGTTGTTTTTATAAATTATGGCTACAAAAGTCCTTTATAACAGAGCAGCTGGTAGGCACACACTAAGGACATATCCAGGGGCATGTTACTCTGAGTCAGAATCTTGTCTTTGTTATGTTTTACCAGAATCTCTATTTCTAACTTCTTTCTCTGGCAAATTTACTTAGCATTTCTAAGTACTGGTCAAATCATATTACTATCCAGACATGGTGGCTTAGGCCTAGAATCTCAGGACTCTCAAGGTTTGAGGCAAGAGGATTTCTGTGAGTTGGAAGCCAGCTTGGGCTACATAGTGACTTCAAGGCTAACCTGTGCTCTAGAGCAATACCACACCTCACAAAATGAAAGAAATCCAAAATTAAGTAAATACATATGCAATGATAATAGTATCTGCCTCAAGATTCTCTTGTGAGACTTAAAGGAATTATTTTCATTGAACATTTAATATATCACTTGATAACTTCTGACAGTTGTCATGGTATTATTATATACTTCCACACATACATTCATAAATGCCAATAATAAATACTTAAGACTTTAGAAATTAAAAAAAAATAAAGCTAACTTCTCCCTAAATGATACACAATTACATAAGTTAAAATATATAAAATAAGAAGGTATTGGGCCAACTCTTAACTGTTCAACATTTATGAAGTACACATATGTTTTTAGCCTCTAGAGCTATCTTCTGTATATGAATTTCTCATTCAAGTATTTAAGAAATTTTTCTAGGTTATAGGTTACTAAGCAGGCAAGACATTATTCAAAGCATGATATGAAAACACAAACTAACGTGGGTGTTTTGAAGTGTCCCTTATTAACAAACCTTGGTTGTATATAATCAGCCAATTTAAATCCTTCCTACCACAATGACACTTGCTCACCTATGTTCATAGTGGCTTTATTCATAATAGCCAGATACTGGAAGCAACCTAGATGTCCCTCAACCAAAGAATGGATAAAGAAAGTGTGGTACATTTACACAGTGGAATATTACTCAGCTGTTAAAAAAATAACATCATGAAATTTGCAGGCAAATGGATGGAACTAGAAAAAAAATCATCCTGAATGAGGTAACCCAGATCCAGAAAGACAAATATGGTATGTACTCACTAAGGATAATTATGCTACAATTCACAGACCCAGAGAAGCTAAGTAACAAAGAGAGCTCTAGATGATGGGGTGCATGGATCTTCCTGGGAAGGAGAAACAGAATAGATTTCATAGGGGGACTGGGGACTGGTGGAGATGGGAACAAAAAAAGAAAAAAAAAGAAGAAATAGTGTGTAGTGAACTTCAATTAGTCAAAAAATTGTAAACTTTTGGTTGTTATTAGTTTCTGTCCCATTACAGAATTTTTATAAAACCAGAGATAGTCACAAGGAGCAGCTTTTCTCCTGTTCTTGGTTATTGGTCTTCACTGTTGTTCCTTCTTACCTTCCCTAGACATATCTCTAGCTCAGCCAGGAACAGTAAACAGGAGCAACTCCCTCAGTGTCACCTTCAGGGTAAAATATAAGACACACACTGAAACCACCAGTTGTTGGACAGATGAGGAGAGAGAGCAAAGGGTCCATCCCATCCAGAGGTAGCCTTGCTCATCTTTGTGAATCTGCATGGTCATCAGACATTAGCAGGTTGGAAAGTGACTGTAGATCCACACTCTCCCTTTTGCTGCTGGGAACATTTCAAACACCATATACCATAGCCTAGGCTAGCTTCCCAGAAGTCAAGAGACTACAAGAAATGAGGCCACCCCAGCCTCTTGGATGAAATCTAGTAGACAGAGTAGCATGCTAACTATGGACCAAGTGAGTGAGGCCATTTTAGATGCTTAGCTGAGATGGAGCATCAGAACAGTGCACAGAATTGTAAGACATAGGTATCTATTGTCTTAGCCTCTATGTGTTGTAGAGACTGGGCATTGTGGTGACTTTATAAATCAGTAGACATATGCGGGACACTGCATGTGGCTCTAGAGTGTCTGAATGAGTTCTTACCACTCTCTTGACAGCTTTACCAAGATGGTAGATGAGAGAAGTCAGGACATAAATATTGTATGAAACTGTTATAAGAACAAATGTTCAAGGTTCTGGGAAGATGGCCGATGGTTAAGTGTAGTGATACTTTGTTCATGCTCTAAAAAAATAAAGCTTTGCTGCAGATCAGAGTGTGGATAGAGCCACTAGTTAACTATAGAAGCCAGTCAGTGGTGGCACACATCTTTAATCCCAGCACTTGGGATCTCATGCCTTTGATCCCAGTACTTGGGAGTCACATTTCTTTAATCCCAGCACCAGAGACGGGGAGACAGGAAATGATATGGCTGGGCAGAGAGAGGAATATAAAGCAGGAGGAGACAAGAGCTCACCCCTTTTCGGCCAAGGAGTTGGCAAAGTAAGAGGTGGCTGTGGCTTGTTCCTTTTTCTCTCTGGCCTTTCAGCATTTACACAGATATCTGGCTCTGGGTTTTTATTATTAAGACTAGTTAGAATTTGTGCTACAGTTAAGAGCACTTGTTGCTCTTCCAGAGGGACAAGGTCCAATTCCCAGTACCCATATGATGACTCACAAATATCTGTAATTCCAATTCGAGAGCATCTGACGCCCTCATTTGCCTCTGCCGGCAGCAGGCACAAAGGTGGTGCACAGACATATGCAGGCTAAACACACACCCCCATGCACACAAAATTTAAAATAAAAATGAAAAAGAACAAATGATTGAGCAATATTGAATCATTTGTTGAAGGAAAAAACATACTAAAGTAACCTCCAGAGGCTAGGCTCTATAGAATTGTAATGTAAACATCTGATATACAGATATGTGATATGTGACCCCTGTGAAAAGGTAGTTTGACCCCAAAAGGGTCATGACCCACAGATTGAGAATCACTGTTTTAAAGGCATAACTAATAGAAAATTCCATCTCACATTTTAGAAATATCTTATTAATTGTTTGTTAATTTTAAAAAATATTCTTTGATCATATTCACTTCTCAGTCATCCCCCTAACTTGTCACAGATCCATACTGACTTCCCTACTCCAACTTCATGCCACCTTCTTTGTTTTTAAATAATCCATAAACTTCAATATGTGCAAGCCATGCATTCCTGAACTAGGGTCCTTCACTAGAGCATGGTCACTCTGCCAGGTCATTCTTAAGAAAATTTAATTATCTTTCCCATAGAAACTATCAGTCAATAGTTCTTCAATTAAGGGCAGTGGCTCAGGAAAATCCCCAGCATATGCACAGCACACTCCATATGAGGATGTTGTCTGGTGTGATGTTGTGCCATCAACTACAACTTCTGTGTTCATGAGTCTAGCAGTCCTGTATGATGTCCAGGAGACACAGTTTTGTTCTGGTCCTCACTGACCTCTGGCTCTTACAGTCTTTCAATCTCCTCTTCTGTGATGGTCTCTAAGCCAGAGAAAAGGGGTAAAAATCTACTCTTCATGACTGTGTATTTCATGGACACTTACTCTTCGCACATCAGTTGTGGTTTTCTTCATTCACTGGTACCCACTGCTCAGAGAAGCTCCTTTGACAATGACAGATGCTTGCACAGAGATATGAAATTTGATCAATTTGATATTATGTCCATTTAGCAAAGCAATAGTGGTAGGTTTACGCCTGGGGCCGGTGAGCTCCCAAAACTTGGGTATTTGCTCTGATTTCCAGTGCCAGGCATGTGACTCTCCATGTGGAGCTGGTTCTAAAGCCAATCAGAAAGCAGTTGGTTACCTCAGCAACATTTGTGTCACAATAGCAGCCATGGGATTATCCAGTGATGCCAGTCATTACTGAAGTTTACAGAGTTCACAGCTGGATAAGACTCAGATTATTTTTAACATGAAAAAACCGAGAGACAAAATAGACCCCCTGCCCCTCTCTCCAAGTGTTCAGTGTGTTGGTATTTGCTATTTCCTCCACATGGCACATATTTCTCACCTCATCCTAACGTAAGCTACATCTGTACAACTGGCATACCAAAAACTTGCAACCTTAAGATACAATGTCATTCACCTGTACAGATCTATTTCAAGTAATTATGCATTTTTATTTTTATTTATAATTCCGTCTTTGTTTTATGAAAGATGTCCCCCAGAAGTGCTGAGGCAATGTGGCTCCTGCATGCACTTCATGTCTGAGAGAAACAGAAGGCTATGAGGTAGGGCATAGCCTGGGCCAAGGGCATCCCATCATAGGTAGTGGGCTCCAATAAGCCAGCTGATGCACCAGGGATGGATCCTGATCTTACTGCCAGAGGCCCCTTAAGCAGATCAAGCTACATAAATGCTTCAATTATGCAGAGGGCCTAGTCTAGTCCCATGGAGGTTCCACAGGTATGGCTCTAAATGTCATGAGTTCCCACTAGTTTGGTTTGGTTGTCTCTGTATGTTTCCCCATCATGATCTTGATGCCCTTGCTCATAGAATCTCTCTTCTCTCTCTTCTACTGGACTCCTGGAGCTCAGCCTGGTGTTTGGCTGTGGATCTCTGCATCTGCTTCCATCAGTTACTGGAGAAAGGTTCTATGATGACATTTAGGGTATTCACCAATCTGATTACTGGGGCAAGCCAGTTCAGTCAGGCACCCTCTCCACTATTGCTGAGCTAGCATATCTTGACAGCAGTATAAAAAACAAACAAACACATATATTTCATGTAAAAAGAATAGTACTTTTGTTTCTCAGTAATGCTGATTTTTATATCTTAACTTAAAATATATACAGACATTTGTCATCCACCAAAGACACAACAGAAAGAATGTTGGCAGTACAACATCCAGAGAAACAATTCTGTTTTAAAAGCTTTATACTTCCTTAAATGTCTTTCAGCCATTTGAGTTTCCTCTGTTGAGAATTCTCTGTTTAGTTCTATAGCCCATTTCTTAATTGGACTGTTGGGCATTTTGATGTCTAATTTCTTGAGTTCCCTATATATTCTGGATATCAGTCCTCTGTCAGATGTGGGGTTGGTGAAGATCTTTTCCCATTCTGTAGGCTGTCGCTTTGCCTTGTTGACCGTATCCTTTGCTCTACAAAAGCTTCTCAGTTTCAAGAGGTCCCATTGATTGATTGTTTGTCTCAGAGTCTGTGCTACTGGTGTTCTATTTAGGAAGTAGTCTCCTATGCCAATGCGTTCAAGACTACTTCCTACTTTCTCTTCTAGCAGGTTCAGAGTAGCTGGATTTATGTTGAGGTCCTTGATCCACTTGGACTTAAGTTTTGTGCACGGTGATAGATATGGATCTATTTGCAGCCTTCTACATGTTGATATCCAGTTTTGCCAGCACCATTTGTTGAAGATGCTTTCTTTTTTCCATTGTGCGCTTTTGGCTTCTTTGTCAAAAATTATATGTTCATAGGTGTGCGGATTAATGTCAGGGTCTTCAATTCGATTCCATTGGTCCACATGTCGGTTTTTATGCCAGTACCAAGCTGTTTTTATTACTGTAGCTCTATAGTAGAGCTTGAAGTCAGGGATCGTGATGCCTCCAGAAGTTGTGTTATTGTACAGGATTCCTTTGGCTATCCTGGGTTTTTTGTTTTTCCATATGAAGTTGAGTATTATTTTTTCCAGGTCTGTGAAGAATTGTGTTGGTATTTTGATGGGGATTGCATTGAATCTGTAGATTGCTTTTGGTAAGATTGCCATTTTTACTATGTTAGTCCTGCCTATCCATGAGCATGGGAGATCTTTCCATTTTCTGACATCTTCTTCAATTTCTTTTTTCAGGGACTTAAAGTTCTTGTCATATAGGTCCTTCACTTGCTTGGTTAGTGTTACCCCAAGGTATTTTATGTCGTTTGTGGCTATAGTAAAGGGTGATGTATCTCTGATTTCCTTCTCCGCTTCTTTGTCCATTGTATATAGGAGGGCTACTGATTTTTTTGAGTTGATCTTGTATCCTGCTATGTTGCTGAAGGTGTTTATAAGCTGTATCAGTTCCTTGGTGGAATCTTTGGGGTCGCTCAAGTATACTATCATGTCATCTGCAAATAGGGAAAGCTTGACTTCTTCCTTTCCAATTTGTATCCCCTTAATCTCCTTATGTTGTCTTATTGCTCTGGCTAGAACTTCAAGTACTATATTGAATAAGTATGGCGAGAGTGGACAGCCTTGCCTCGTTCCTGATTTTAGTGGAATTGCTTTGAGTTTCTCTCCATTTAATTTGATGTTGGCTGTTGGCTTGCTGTAAATTGCCTTTATTATGTTTAGGTATGTTCCCTGTATTCCTGATCGCTCCAATACCTTTATCATGAAGGGGTGTTGGATTTTGTCAAATGCCTTTTCTGCATCCAGTGAGATGATCATATGGTTTTTTTCTTTGAGTTTGTTTATATGGTGTATTACATTGACGGACTTTCGTATGTTGAACCACCCTTGCATCCCTGGAATGAATCCTACTTGATCATGGTGGATAATTGCTTTGATGTGTTCTTGGAGTCTGTTTGCCAGTATTTTATTGAGTATTTTTGCATCAATGTTCATGAGGGAGATCGGTCTGTAGTTCTCTTTCTTTGTTGTATCCTTGTTTGGTTTAGGAATTAGGGTAATTGTAGCCTCGTAGAAGGAGTTTGGTAATGTTCCTTCTGTTTCTATTGTGTGGAACAATTTAGAGAGTATTGGTATTAACTCTTCTTTGAAGATCTGGTAGAATTCTGCGCTGAAACCATCTGGTCCTGGGCTTTTTTTGGTTGGGAGACTTTTAATGACTGTTTCTATTTCGTTAGGGGTTATTGGACTATTTAAATAGTTTATCTGGTCTTGATTTAACTTAGGTATGTGGTACCTATCCAGAAAGTTATCCATTTCTTTTAGGTTTTCCAGTTTTGTCGAATAGAGGTTTTTGAAGTATGACCTGATGATTCTCTGGATTTCCTCAATGTCTGTTGTTATGTCCCCCTTTTCATTTCTGATTTTGTTGATTTGGATGCTCTCTCTCTGTCTTTTGGTTAGTTTGGATAAGGGCTTGTCTATCTTGTTGATTTTCTCAAAGAACCAACTCTTTGTTTCATTAATTTTTTGTATTGTTCTCTTTGTTTCTATTTTATTGATTTCAGCTCTCACTTTGATAATTTCCTGGCGTCTATTTTTCCTGGGAGACTGTGCTTCTTCTTGTTCTAGAGCTTTCAGGTATGCTGTTAAGTCTCTAGTGTGAGATTTCTCCAACTTATTTATGTGGGCATTTAGTGCTATGAATTTCCCTCTTAGTACTGCTTTCATAGTGTCCCATAAATTTGGATATGTGGTGTCTTCATTTTCATTGATCTCTAGGAAGTCTTTAATTTCTTTCTTTATTTCTTCCTTAACCCATTGGTGATTCAGTAGGGTATTATTCAGTTTCCATGAGATTGCAGGTTTTCTGTAGTTTTTGTTGTTGTTGAAATCCAACTTTAGACCATGGTGGTCTGATAGAACACAGGAGGTTATTCCAATTGTTTTGTATCTGTTTAGATTTGTTTTGTGGCCAAGTATGTGGTCAATTTTAGAGAAGGTTCCATGGGGTGCTGAGAAGAAGGTATATTCTTTTTTGTTAGGATGGAATGTTCTGTATATATCAATTAAGTCCATTTGAGTCATGACATCAGTTAAGTCCTTTATTTCTCTGTTAAGTTTCAATTTGGGAGATCTGTCCAGTGGTGAAAGTGGGGTGTTGAGGTCTCCCACTATTAACGTGTGGGGTTTTATATGTGATTTAAGCTTTAGTAATGTTTCTTTTACATATGTGGGTGCCCTTGTGTTTGGGGCATAAATATTCAGAATTGAGACTTCATCTTGGTGGATCTTTCCTGTGATGAGTATGTAATGCCCTTCTTGATCTCTTTTGATTGATTTTAGTTTGAAGTCTATTTTGCTGGATATCAGGATGGCTACACCCGCTTGTTTCTTAAGACCGTTTGATTGGAAAGTCTTTTCCCAGCCTTTTATTTTTAGGTAGTGTCTATCTTCGAATTTGAGATGTGTTTCTTGTATGCAGCAGAAAGATGGGTCCTGCTTTCGTATCCATTCTGTAAGCCTATGTCTTTTTATAGGTGAATTAAGACCATTGATATTGAGGGAAATTAATGACCAGTGATTGTTCATTCCTGTTATTTTTTGGTGGTGATGTGTGGGTACTTCTATACGTTGGGGTTTACTGCTGTGGCTTTATCTGTTGCCTGTGTTTTCGAGGGTGTATCTGACTTCCTTAGGTTGGAATTTTCCTTCTAGTGCTTTCTGTAGGGCTGGGTTTGTGGATAAGTATTGTTTAAATCTGGCTTTGTCATGGAATGTCTTGTTTACTCCATCTATGGTGATTGAAAGTTTTGCTGGGTATATTAGTCGACCTTGTGTACATCCTACTTCACAAATGAGTCTGTCAGATATGCTAAGCCTATAGGCTGAAGATGATGCCCCAACACTGTGGAGAAACCTCAGGTGACTGTCCAGGCAGCTGGCTGTTTCTGTCAACTCACAAATTTTTTGGAAGTTGCTTGCATGCACTTTCAGTTTTTATTTTTGTTAGCTAATATTATTTCCTTCTTGGGTCTCTGAGGGAGTTGAAGATTAGTTAGTTATAGTTGAAGGTTAGTTAGTTATAGTTGAAGATTAATTAGGATAGAAAGTGAATTAGATACATTTTGGACTTAACAAAATAGGATAGATAATGAAATTATTTTCTCTGAATTTGTCAAATACAAATGGACTAGACATTGTTTAGACATTTATTACTTGTATATATTGTATATAGTCATTGTACTTTTGTATATAATTTTTCTTTTGTTAGTTATAACCTTTTTCTTTTTTTTCCTTTTTATTAAAATAGAAAAGGGGAAAAAAAAATAAATAAATTTTAAGATTGAAAAAAAAAAAAAAAAAAAAAAAAAAAAGCTTTATACTTTAGAACTTATTTGTTATTATAGGTCTTTGATCAAAGACAGTGAATGAACACAGAGATGCAGAGGTTAATTTGAGATCACTATAGAAGCATAACTTTACATTAAGATTAAAAAACCATTTGTCTATACTAATCTTCTTCATGATTGCAGCTTTCTCTGTATATGAACAAACAATAAAATACTGGCTAACTATGCATTGGCAAAATGGAATTGATTAATTATGCTCATTTATGTCAGTATCTTCAACTGTTTGAAGTAGTTAATTATAGTCATGATTTAATTGTTTTCACCCAGGTAATGAAAGAGAACAGAACTTCTAAATGTTAGTTCTACCAAATAACATTGTCAGAAAAGATATCCAGAGAGAGAGAGAGAGAGAGAGAGAGAGAGAGAGAGAGAGAGAGAAACCAGACTTCAAAATGTTTCTTAATAAAATCTGATGAATCAAAACAATGCTTCATCCGTTCGTGTATTGATGGACATAGGTTAACTTCCTGCCTTTGCAATGTCTACCAATGTTTCATTAAGCACAGAAGTGTAGACACCAGCAAACTGATTTCCCTTGGGTCACACCCATTTCTTTTATATTATACTCAGGATGAATTATTGCTAGAGCACAAGGTATTTCTGTTTTCTGTAAGAGTATAATTCCTTACATTCTCCCAATGGTATACAAGCATGACCTTTTCTGCATGTCTTCCTTGACTGAAAGTACTATTGCAGATCATTTGGAAATGTGGTATGGAATGGAATTTAGAGATTTAATAAAGTTGATCACCCAGCAATATGTTTCTGAAAGAATTTGGTCTGTGGTATGAATGATAAACTACATCTGACAGAGTCAAATAAGCAGAAAATATTTTATTCAAATCTATAGCAGCAAAGTTCAAGAGACTGACCTCAACTCCTACTGAGGAAAAGATGAGGGTGTTTTTAAATGTTGAAGTGAATTTGGGGGAAAGGACTATAGGATCCTGATGGGGAGCCATTTGTGTTCACTATTTGATACTTTCAAGAGTTATATGGATACTATCCACCCAAATTGGAAGATGGGGAACTATTTTTCTTGATAACACATCTCAAAGATATAACCACCAAGTCCCCTTGGAGGTATAAAGCTGAAAATAAGCTAAGTTATTTGTATCTCAGAAGGGAAGAAAAAGAATTTACAACTGCAACTTTCTCTTTCTTGTTTTTGAGGATATCATGCATGTATTTAATATATTATACTCAAAATTTTCTATTTACATTTCTCTTCCCTCCTACTCCCACTGAACTCGTTTCTCCCAACAAGCTACCTTCCTGCTTTCTTATCTTTCTTATTTGTGTGAAACCCACTTAGTTCAATTATGGTTGTTTGTGTAAGCATGGGTGGAAGTGTTATTCAATGGCTACACCACTGAAGAAATTGATTTACGTCCCCAGTAGCCATTAATTGTCAATGGTTTCTCATGGTGGGTAAAGCCTCATGAACATCTTTCCCATCCAGGACAGATGCCGATTGACATGTTCCAGCTTATAGAGATAACCGTAGCTGCTATGAATGTGGTGATACATTGTGTGTCAAATAAAGCTTGCCTAAAGATCAGACGGCAGAGCTAGCCACAGAGTTAGTCATAGAGGTCAGGCAGTGGTGGCACACACCCTTAATTCTAGCACTCCAGAAGCAGAGGTAGAGATCCATCTGGATTTCTGTCAGCTCAAGGCCAAACTGGGCTACACAAGGTTAATCCAGTCTAAAAGAGAAACAGAGCCAGGCAGTGATGGCACACACCTTTAATTCCAGCACTTAGGATCACTCACCTTTAATCCCAGCACCAGGATGGTTGAGACAGGAAGTGATATGGCTGAGCAGAGAAAGGAATATAAGGTGGGAGGAGATAGGAACTAGCTTGCCTTCAGGTCCTTTCAGGCTGAGGTGTTGGGGAGGCAAGAGGTGGTGGCTGTGGCTTGCTCTGCTTCTCTGATCTTTCAGCTTTCACCCTGATATTTGGCTCTGGGTTTTTATTATAAGACCATTTAGAATTAATGCAACAGCTGTAAGTTCATGATGCATCAGCTCTGTCCTGTACAGAAGACATTTCACAGCACACCTCTTTTCCCCATTTTTTTCTCTTCAAGCCATGTTCCTCAGTCCTTGGAGAACATGATATGAATGTCTTGTTTAGTGGGGAACATGCATAGTCCTTTATGAACCTTTGCATTAATCACTGACCACTGCAAAAAGAAACATCTCTAGGTAAGGTTGAGAGCAAAACTAATCTATAGCTATACACATACATGTTTTGAAGGGAGTTTGATTGCTTTCTAGCCTTTGTGTTAAAATAAAATATAGAAGGGAGTTTGGGAACATATCCATTTAATAAAACAACATAAGTAGCTTTCCCACTAGAGCTTATGGTATCCCCAACCATGGGATGTTGACCAGGTTTGTTACCAGACATGAATTGTCTCCTGTGAAGTGTTCAATCCAAGCAGAAGTTGGTTAGCAAGCACCATAATGCCAATTATGTACTAATGGATACATCTTGCCTCAAAGGTCTGCATGCAGGGTTCACAGCTGGGTAAGATCAATGCAACTGAAGCCTTTTTCAGGTAAATACTCTGAGAAAATAGTGGTCAGGGACTCGTAGTCATGAATGAGTCTATACATTGTAGTCAAGCTAAAGGGAACCGCAGACCACCTTGATCAGTTCATTGGTCAGCACCCCTGCATACTTGACTGATTTAGAAGAAATAAGGACAATTCAGCTTTTTGTGGTTTTCATTCACTTTTCCACTTAGAGTGTGGGGTGTGTGTGTGTGTGTGTGTGTGTGTGTGTGTGTGTGTGTGTGTGTATGCAAATACAAATGTACGTGCACACACACACACACACACACACACTGCTACATGGAAGGCCAGAGGTTTAAATTGGAATGTCCTTCTCAATTGCTTTTCTACCTTATTTTTTTGAGACAAAAATCTCTCATTCAACCTGAAGCTCATCATTTCAGGTGGTCCATCAGCGAGCAAGCCTCAGGGATCTGCCTGTCTCCATCACCTAGCATTAAGGATAAAGGCTCAAGGTACTATTCCCAGCTCTGTGCTTTTTAAAAATATAGTCTAGAGGTTCTTTGAATGCAAGCCTAAGTGCTTGCACAGAAAGCTCTTTACGCACTGAGTGGACTTCTGAGACCTGATGCAGTTTACTCTTACCTGTCAGAATTGAATTCTGATGGTGTTTGAGTCACCATTTGACGCCGTCTTGAAACTTTAAGCTTCATTTAGGTTTTCTGTTTGTTTCAACTTCATTGTATGTGTAAAAGGTTTATATATATATATATATATATATATATATATATTTCCAAATACATGCAATGACTTTGGAAGCCAGAAGAGTACAGGCAGTCCCTTGTATCTGAAGTTGTAGTGGTTAGCTGACAAGTGGGTGTTAAGCATTTAATTGAGGTCCTCAGGAAGAGCAAGCAGCTAGTGCTCATAATGAAACCACAGAAGATATTAGGATAACTCAGATAGTTGAACACTTCACCAATTCTTTTGCTCGTGCATACATGCATTTATTAAAAAGTAATAGTCTATTGCTTAGCACCCACTATGGCAGGTGTCAGTAACTGGTAAACATAATAGTTAGCTAATAATTAAGTAATAATAGTAGCTAATGATTAAGTCTTGTTGTTACTAGGAAAGTTTAAATAGATTATTTTTCTTTTACTCATTTAACGTTCAATGACTTCATGAAATAAATACTATTATTATTCTTATCGTATAGCAAGTTGAGACAGTAAGAAAAGTTAAGTAATACATCCACAATAACATAAAATTGGGAAGCCAGAATGTTTGAACTACTCAATACTTTCACTTCTCGAGTAATTTTGAGTCAATTAGACATGGTAATTGGTCTTGCCATGAGAGAGAAAAAGAAACTCAAATCAAATAACCACACTAAGTATTTCATTACAGACTATTACCATGGCCAGAATATTGTAGAGAGAGCATGATGTATGAGGGCACCAAAAGAGAAACAGAAAATACGTGAAGGCAAGTGACTGGGGTACAGAGGATCAGGAGTGGTGCAGTAAGTGGACGGACAGGCAAGCTGATTCCAGTGTGTTTCGAGTTAAGCAGTCTAGTATCCTAAACCCATCCCTCTTATGCTTCAGGCAGGGATTTCACTTTCCTGAGTTTAAGTTTTTATCTTCAAGTAAGGACAATGCAATAATCTACCGCACAAAGTTCTGAAACAGACAAATGAGCTGTTGGATACATGCCACTTAGTAAGTGACACATGTATATGTAGATAAAATCTAGTTAGTATCATAATTATCTTAAAGGCTAAAAATATTTAGAACAAGTTTTCACACTGAGTCTAATTCTTTCTTCAGTTGATTTAATGTTCTACAGTTTATAACTTATATATGGAACAATACATGTGATAAAATGTTCAGTCATTTTCAGCAGAATTTGGACTCAAAATGTTTATGAAATAATATGAAGGGCTGGAAAGAAGATGACTTGGTGGTTAAGAGCACTTGTTACTCTTTTAGAGGATCCAGGTTCTGCTCCTAGCACCCATTTGGCAGCTAAGAACCATCTGTAACTCCAATTCCAGAGGATCAAATAGCTTCTTAATGGCTTTCTCAGCACTTCACAATCATGGTACACAGATTGCATGCATGTAAAACATGCATACACATAAAAGAAAAATAAAGAAGTCTCTAAAAAATGTTAAAATGAAAAAAATGTGGCAATTATTACACACAAAACTCATAACCACTGCTTGAATGCATGTGCACAGACCCCTCCCAGAGCAAGTATACCTTTGTACAGATAGCTTTTCTTATACTGCAACCAGACTGAGCTGACATAGTCCAGGCAACAGAAAATATTCCCCATTGCACATTCTGTTGAAACACTGAATCACTTACTTGCTCCACTGCATCTAAGTTATTAGAACAACCAAGGAAAATTAGACAAATGAATGCATTTCTAAATTTGGCCTCAGTAATTTCTGAGAGCTGTGACATTGGTTCTAAGACAAGTGGTAGTCAGTGCAATGGACTATGGTCAATGTAATGAACTGTGGTCAGTGCGATGGACTGTGGTCAATGTAATGGACTGTGGTCAATGGGATGGACTGTGGTCAGTATGATGACTGTGGTCAGTGTGGTGGACTGTGGTCAGTGTGATGGACTGTGCTCAGTGTGATGGACTGTGCTCAGTGTGATGGACTGTCACACCAAGTGATGGGTTTCCTTCTTAGACAGATGAAGGTAGTTAGAAGATTTGTTTAAAAAATCAGCGAGGTTGCAGTCTTCATTTATTTTGTTCTCTGTGACTAGAAAACAGAAGTATTTCTCTTTCCTTCTTTGGGATGAGGAGAAAGACAGCAATTAAGCTGGAGTCACCTCAAAAAGACAAATGGGCTGAGCTGGTGCGGAGCCAGAGGTAGCAGACGCCAACTTGTAAAATCCAGACTGCTGGACCTTTGTGGATGGAAGATCAGACAAGGACTTTCTGTGGAGCTTTACCTCTCAATGGGGCTACTGTAAGGAACACCTTAGGAAGCCTTCCTGGGCAATTAGCTGAAAGGAAGGCAAGAGCCTGCTTGAGTAGGTGAGGAAAGAGCTTGAGGAAATAGGATCTACTCAAGAAGGGAGGGTGCTAGCCAATGAGGAACCTGGAATGTGCCATAACATGATTTTCCCAGGGCTGTATCATTAAAAGTACTTTGGCAAAAGTCCTTCTGTTTCCAGATCCCTGCAATAATCCAGGCTTGGTTATTGCTGAGACTGATGCCATATGGCAGTTATTTCATCTGACGAGCCACCAGAAAATCAGAAGAGAAACAAAACCAAATGTAAAATCATGTGGAAATTACGTCTAATTGCACATGCAGTCTAATTAACAAACCCTTGTATGTCCAAGCCCTTCAGAATGCTGCTGGGAAGGACCATGTGCAGGTGAAGCTTGTTTCCCCCTCTCTATCAACATCTCTGGTTTAGCAGATGGTTGTCCACAGCTGTTTGCCCCTTTCAGCTGCCAACCCAGCCCTCATGAAGAGTATACAGCAAAGCAAAGAACATGGCCCCAGGCTCTTCAGAACCACCTCCAGGTACTAGCAAGCTACTTGGAACAAGCAATCAGAAATTCATGAAAGCACCTCTAAATAAGTACCTACTATAAGGAAATGACAAAGTTTCAAGGAAAAGGACCCTGTCATATATTTTATTAGAGGTTAAACTCTTTTTAACCAATGTGTCTTCAAAAATATCTGATTGTTATGTTTAGCTTATCACATGAACTAAATCAGCATGCTATAGCCACTAATAGTGGGGTAACAGAACATACATTTACAGATTTTAAGAACTACTTGCTTAGCCAAACATTTTTAAAAAGATAATTTTAGCAGACAAAGTATTCTGTTGCTGATGCTTGATGTTCCATTAAACTGCAGAAAATGAACAGCTTTGGTGTAAGAAAGGGTTCTAAATCTTGAAGACCTAAACTATATTCTTTCTCAGATGTGTGCTTACTGATGGATTGAAATTCAAATCAGAGTAATTTATCACTTTTGCAAATTAAATGACTTCCCTCTTCCTCTCACACAATGAAGCTGTTAATCTAATGGTGTTGCAATCTAATGATCCCTCTCGAAAGAACTATCGGGACAATTTTATTCTGATATCCTGTTAGTGCTTAGGAAATTTAATTAATTTACAGTATTCACAGAAATGATATGTAAAATGATGAGGAAAAATGTACCCTAATCTGCCAGTGTGAATTGGCTATTCTATTCAGAGGATCATTTCAGGAGTCTAGATATTATAAAAAATTTTGTCTTTTAGATTGCCATCATGATACACTACACCTGATGCTTTGTCTGCTGTTGTTGAAAATGTTAGTGTCAACTGGTGACACTAGTGGTGTGACTTCATGAGCCTCTCGTCCATGCTGATGCTTTTGACTGGCTTGATTTGCACATGTCATTCCAGCTGTTTTGAGTTCATTTGTGCAATGACACCGTCGTGTCCTGAAAATCCTGTCAACATGCACACTTGACTCCCTTTGGCTCTCACAATCTTTCTGCTTCCTCTTCTCTGATGAACCCTGAGACTTCTAGGTGGGGGGTGTTAACAGCTCCCGGGAGAGGGAAAGTTAGTTTTCTTCAGAGATGGGGACCACAAGAGGAGGCTACCTTTGTCCTAGTTAGATGGTCCCAAGTGCACATACAGGCAACAGTGAATGAAACTCAGTGGGTATTAAATCAAGGCTGTGGTGAGAGGAAGCAAGGTGTGTTACTGGTAATAGTGATGTCCTTGGAGGAAGTGTGGTGGGCTACGAGGGAGTAGGACTCTTCCAACATCTGAAGAACTGACAATGTCAATATAATTTTCATCTTGTCAGAGAATGACTAAAGACATGAAAAAGGAAAACAAAAGACAACCAGGAACAGAACCCATGGAGTGGGAGGGAAAAAGTGTAGGTAGGGAGAGGGGAAGGATGTGGAAGGAAGGGAAGGGGTGAATTTGATCAAAATCAAAATGTATTATATGCATGTATGAATACTAAATAATATATTTTAAGTGTTAATATCAGAGAAGTAGAAAAATATGCTAAATTGTCCTTGGAATCACAAAAGACCCAAAATATCATAGAAATACTATGTAAAAAGAAATGCTAAATATCAAAATATAACACAGAACCATAATGAAAAAACAACATGGCGCTGGCATAAAATGAAGCATATAGAAGCCAGAGATGAATCCATGCACAAAGGGTTTCCATTAATACCAGCTGAGGAAATAAGGGTTACTTCAGGGAGAGATCTTAGGACAAAAGGACACACATCCAAAAGACTGGAAAGTAGATGTTGATCTCACACCACATAAAAACCGACTAGACTGGATTAAAGCTTAAACATAAAATGTGAAACCATGTATCTACGGGAAAACTTGAGTGTATTGACATAGACTTGAAGCCTTTACTCTGGAGCAAGAGGATCACTTGGGCCCAGGAATTTTATGATAACCTGGACAACAAAGAGAGACCTCATCTTAAAAGCACCAATGACAACAACAAAAAGCAAGTAGCCTATTAGAAAAATAGAAATGACTTTTAGGTGGAAATTCCACAGCATTGGGTTGCATGATTTTCATTGATGCGGCTCTAAAATAATTAGGTTCCAAAAGCAAGAATACAGAGCTTAAAATATATTAACTAAAGCAATTCTACATAACAAATGAACTAATTGAGAGAATGAAAAGACACCCATTTAAAGAATGAAATATCTTTAAATCATATGTGTCGTAAAGGATCAACATCGAAGGCATACAAATTATTCAAATAACTCAAACCAGAAAAGATAAGTTTTAAAGTGGGCAAAGAAGTTGAATGCACATATATCTATAGGACATACAAAACATTAATCAGAATATGAAAAATAGCAGCATGTCACTAATTAAAATTAAGACTGTGGTGAGCTTCACCTCGTATGGGTTACAAAGGCAATTCACCTGTAATCTCAGAATTTAGGAAGTTAGGACAAGAAGACTGTTATAAGTTCAAGGTCAGCCTGGGCTGCATTGTAAGGACCAGGCCAACCAGAGCACACATCAATATCTTGTCTCAAGAAAAGAAAGAGAGGGACAGAGGGACCAAAGAGGGGAGGAGGAAGGAGAAGACAGGCGTTGAAGAAGGGAAAGAAGGGAGAGCAAAAGGAAAGAGGGAAGGAAGAAAAGAAGGAAGGATAAGTGTTAGCGAGGACAGAGAGAAAAGAAAATTATTTTTAAATTTTAATTATGAAAACTTTGTTGACCGTTTCATAGGTATATAGACTGAATGTTTGGTCACTTTGAAGCCTATCACCCTTCTAACCGCTGCCCCCTTCCATAGAAACACTTCTTCCCAACAAATCCCTCCCTTCTTTGATGTCTTTTTTTTTTTAACTCACAGAATTTAAATATTGTTGCTTGTATGAACAAGAGTATTGTGGAGTGGAGGTAGGGTCAGTTAAAGAGAAGTCTTGACCACTATTGTTGGGAAAATAAATTAGAGTAGACCATTGTAAAACAACACGGAGTTTCCAAACACTTCAAAATAGAATACCATATAAGACAGCATTCTCAGGTCTGTGTGTATCAAAATAAAATAATGTAAAATAAAATTAGTATGTCTAAGTGACATCTGCCTTCCTGTGTCTAATGTAGCCTTATCACAGCAGCCAAGATTTGAATAAACCTTGATATTCATCATCAAATAAATAGGGAAAGAAAATGTGATATGTATATATGCGTAATAGAATGCCATTCAGCCTTAGAAAGAGCTAAGTCAAGTCTGTTGTAGAACATGGGTGAATATGAAAGACATTGTGCTATATAAAATAAACCATACACAATAAAATAATAATCTTGTGTGCATAGCAAATATAAAATTGTTAAATTCATAGAGGCAAAGATTTTAAAAATGTCATTCCCAAGGGGTCAGATACAACAGGTAGTGAAATGGGAGTAGTTGGGTGCAACTTCAGGACAAGTCAATTCTAGAGTTCTATCATAAAGTATCCTATAATAATGTATTATGGGCATGATAAAGACCCAACCAATAAAAGATAATGATGAACACCTTGCAAAATTTCTCAGTAAAATACTTACAAGCCAAATTCAAGATCACATCAAAAATACCACCCACCATGATTAAATTGGTCTTGTCTCAGAGATGGTTCCAAATACATAAATCAATAGATGATACCCACTACATAAATAGATTCAAGTACAGACACTACATCCACTAAAGATCCTCTCCTTTAATGATTACCAATATTGTCTCATGATATAAAGTTCCTAGGGAATCTAGGTATATGGAGACATACTTCAACAAGCCAACCTCATGCCAAATGGAGAAAACTTGAAGGATTTTCATTAAAATTAAGAAAAAAAATTTTTTTTAACACGATGCTTAAAATTTTTGTTAGAATAGTAATTAAGGGAAAGAGATAAGGGGATGCAAATAGGAGAGGGAAAAGTCAAAGTTTCCCAATTTGCACATGATATGCTTCTATATATTAAAGACCTTTGACAGGCCACCAGAAAACTTCTACAGCTGGTAAAATTATTTATCAACATAGCAGAATACAAAATAAACAGACATTAATAACTAGTCTTCCTATAAATAACTGACAAGCATACAGAGAAAGACATCAGATAAACAATCTCATTCAGAATAGCACTAAAAAATGTTGGTAGTGAAAGTACAATGAAAATTTTAAGACACTGAAAAAATAATTTGAAGATAATATGAGAGGATAGAAAGACCCCATGCTTATGAATTGGCAAGATTAATATTGTGAAAATGGTCGTCCTACTAAAAGCAATCTGCAGACTCTATACAATCTGTATCAAAATTCTAGTATAATTATTTACAGAAATTGAAAAACTGATCTTAAATTTCATATGGAAACACAAACGATCCAACAAACTATTTCCTACTACATAGATACATGGTCATCCATGTTTATAGCTCTATTCAGAATAGCCAGGACATGGACACAGCCTAGACAGTCATCAACTGAACAGATAATAGAAATGCTATACTTATAGAAGGTGGAGTTTTATTCAGCTATAAAGAAAAATGAGCCGGGCGGTGGTGGTGCACACCTTTAATCCCAGCACTCAGGAGGTAGAGCCAGGCGGATCTCTGAGTTCGAGGCCAGCCTGGTCTCCAAAGCGAGTTCCAGGAAAGGCACAAAGCTACACAGAGAAACCCTGTCTCGAAATACCAAAAAAGAAAAATGAAATTGTGAAATTTGCAAGTAAACAAATGGAGCTCAATAACATTAATCTGAGCAAAGTAACTTAGACTTAGACAGACAAACATCACATCCTCACTCATATGTAGATCTTAGCAATGAATCTTTAGAGTTCATTTCTGTGTTTAATTTGGAGTACCTGCGATCCAGAAAAGTAGAAATGGGCCATTGGTGGCACAGAGAAGGAGCTTGGGGAGGGGATAACTAATTCTAAAGGTGTTTTAAAAACCCATATAGAAATCTACTATTTTATGTAGTCACATAAAAAAGTAAATCAGTGTTAGCCCATACTAGGAATTATGTTAACTTCCAAAGCTGAACAGAATATATTATATGAGAAAAGAAATCTGTTTTTAATACAAAGGGTTAAAAAAACCCTCAGTACCTAGTCTTGGATACCTCTCCTCAAGTTATTGGTTACAGGTGTCCCAGAGGCCCCCAATATAATGAAGGCTATCAACATTACTCTTGGATGCTCACCAGAATTTGATGATAAGACCTGACTGCTTAAGATACCACACTTAGCCGGGCGGTGGTGGCGCACGCCTTTAATCCCAGCACTCGGGAGGCAGAGCCAGGCGAATCTCTGTGAGTTCGAGGCCAGCTTGGGCTACCAAGTGAGTTCCAGGAAAAGGCGCAAAGCTACACAGAGAAACCCTGTCTCGAAAAACCAAAAAAAAAAAAAAAAAAAAAAAGATACCACACTTGCTGGTCACAGGGTGTGGAAAGGTGCTATACAGGCTGCTGAGGAAATAAAACAAAAAGATCATCAACAGTCTTACTTATCTATGAACTCTGTGAACTGCAAAAATGACCCATGTGGCAAGATATGCATGTGGATCATAGTGGCATGAATGTCATAGGGTAACCAACTGCTTTCTGGTTGGATTCAATTTTGGCTCCACAGAGGAAAACACATGCTGGTTACAAATCTGGCCCTGAACCCGTGGTTCAGGAGCTCATAGACCCAAAGGTTTAGCCTAACTAACCAAATATTAGTTTGCTAAATGAACATAATATCAAAATGCTCTCTAAATTCATCTCTCTACCATCAGATTAGTTCAGCTCTCAGACCTCCTCAGAGAAGGTTCTCTGTGCAGTTGTTCGTGGTTAACATAGAAATTCACAACTGGTGAAAGTGTAGAGAATAAGTACCCATGGAATGCTTAGCCACACACACATGGGATATCTACATCACCCCAGCCACTCAAGGCTCAGGGACCATCAAGGAAGAGGAGTCTGAAAGATGGTTAGAGGCAGAGGTCAGGGAGGACTGGAATGAAACAATGTCTTCTAGACTGGACAGGACTATGCATTCATAAGCTCACAGCAGCTGTGGTTACCTAGATAAGACCTGTAGAAGAGTAAGTCAATATCCTATCATGGCAGGTGGACAGCTTCATGAAATCCCACCTCTTTGTGAGGAGCTATTGGCAGTATTGATGACTCCTTGGAGACGGTGTGATTCATGGTAGGTCAGCATGCTCTAATTGACAGCCCCATGCCTAGGAGCATAAGGGCAGCAGAAATTGGAATCAATGAGTTATTAAGATTTTTAAATGTACTTACAAAGATATTAAGTGTGTATATACATTCAGAGATAAAATAGGGTTTTTTTTTCTGTGACTAAAGCCAGGCAGTGGTGGCACATGCCTTTAATCCCAGCACTTGGGAGGCAGAGGCAGGCAGATCTCTGTGAGTTCAAGACCAGCCTGGTCTACAGAGCAAGTTCCAGGACAGCTAGGCCTGTAATACAGAGAAACCCTGTATTGAAAAATAAAAAGTTAATATATTAAAATAAACTCTGGAGCCTGCATGGGACTGGACCGGGTCCTCTGCATGGGCAAGACAGTTGTGTAGCTTGGTCTGTTTAAGGGGCCCCTGACAGTGGGAATATGGTTTATCCCTGGTGAACAAACTGGATTTTGGAGCTTATTGCCTATAGTGGGACACCCCTATAGTGGGACAGCCTTGATGCAGGGAGGGGCTTGGACCTGCCTCAGCTGAATGTGCCGGGCTTTGCTGACATTCTGTGGGAGGCTATACCTTTTCATAGGAGGGGATGGGGGGTGGGCTTGGGGGAAGGCTGAGGGGGCGTGGGAGGAGGTATGGGGGTGGATCTGTGGTTGGTATGTGGAATGAATAATAGATTTCTTAATAAAAAAGAAATAAAAAAGGAAGAAAGGAGCAAACTAAATTCCACTTTAAAGGTAATGTGTTGTTTTGGGGTTATTTCTTTTTCTGGTAACTTAAGTAAAGTAAACTCTGGTGTCAATGGATTTATCTCTGAAGTAAAACACCCAGGACACTTTTACCTTTACTACTGTATTAGTAGTGGTATGTATCCTTGAACTATCTTCTGACTGAAGGCTTCATTGAAAAGGTGAAGTACAGCTATTGGAGAAGTAATAAGTGAATAAATAATTCAATTAGTTAAAAAAGAAGCTAGCCAATTTTTTTTTAAAAAAAAGCATCCTCATCCTTTGATGCTAATTGTTCATCAGCTGACTGTGTTTGTCACGTCTAAATACAGGCTAACAAAGCAGAAATGAGCTAGAAGCCAACTGAGACAAAGTGAGTAAAAACAGGGAAACAAAAAATGAGTGTAAAGGAATGAAGTGGGAGATTTTTCACTTATCAAGGGGTCTGAGGCTGTTTGCATCTCATCAAACTAAAGTTTATTATAAGACTTGTAATTTATAAATGGAGGAAATTAAGTAAGAGAGAAACCCGTGTCAGAAAATTTGCATGAACACTTTGGCAAACTTCTGTCTACAGATCCCTTTGAGTGAATATTGAGTGGAAAGGCTTCTGTGCAGTTTCTTAGCTTAATATTTTGACGGTGCAACATTTTCTGCAGCTCTAAATTTAGCAAGCACCTCCTTTCCTCAAGAAATTCACAAGGGCAATTGGGTCTTTCTATTTTTTAGTTTTCCTTTCTCATGAAAAGTGAACCCCATGTAGGTATGTAGAGTGAATCCATTAGGTGACAGACCACGGCCTTCTTGTTACACACCATGCTCCTTTTGTGAAGTACATGCTATCACCATCAGGGATAGAAGTTCCTCTTTTCATCTACTCCAGGGTTTCACAACATTTGTAACACAAACCATTGATGATTGGATGTTATTTTCCTTCCGTACATATTTCCTATTTATCTATAAAATCTATAGCCTCTCTTGTGTCCTCTCCATCAGGTTAAGGGGAGCATGCCACTATGAGGACTTCTCATTTCCCACTCAGATGTGTTCAGAGACCTTGCCTGGAAGGCTTGAGTTTGTTTAATTTGTCTGACATTGACTTGCAATCTCCCGTCCACCTACCAGTAGATCGCAATAATAAATAATATTTGTTGAGCTACTTCCATCTCCCATGCCTCTAAGTTCCATTCAGTTCAATGCTTAGTCAGTGTGAGCTGGTGTTCCCTTCTGTGCTAGATAGTAAAATTCTTCTGTCATACAGTCAAATCATCCCATTTTCCTTCCTTGAGACATAAAGTAGAGGCCATCAGTTTGGGTCTTCCTATCACTTATGTTTTAGTAACGTCATTCTCAATTATTTTTAGAAGAATAAAATCCACCTACAGGAGAAATACTTGTATTTAAACACCGTTTCAATTTTTTCCACTGCTATCTTTGGAATTTTTTGTTTGCCCCCTTTGACTGAGATATACCATTAAGAGATGAGAAGAACAGCCCTTTTGCTTCTGAAAAGTCTGAAAATGATGGGTTCTAGGAACAATTGCCAAAGTGCCTTTCAAATAAATAGTATGCTGGAGTAGAGGAACTTCAGCAGAAAGCAGCTGCATACCACATGTCAGCATAGGAAACAGGCGTCTCAGTCCAATGGCAGCTAAATTTGAACTCTACCAAAGGCACCAGTGGCACCAGTGGCACTTCCTCAGGCTGCTCTGTAGGGTACGGGGTGTCTGCAGCACAGATTGCTAGTTTTAATTTGTTCAAATGTGTTTTTTGTGACAGCTGGCTACAGAGGTGGCCGAGGGACACAGTCTCTCGGGGCATTAAAAAAGGACAAAGGTGTTCTGAGGCCTTCCAGTGGCTGGCAGTTCAATGTCCTCAAGGAAATGCTTCCTGACAATAATTATAAGAAAAACACCAATGTTTGATTTCCAAACTTTGACAAAATGGAAAGTCCTTGTTATTTGCCAGAAAAAGGGAACCAGGGGATGCCTTGATCTTATGGTTTAATGGAGTCTTAAGAGACAGTTAGGAGGGAGAGAAACGGTGAACTGTGCCCCAAATAGGCTGCCAAGTCCTAACTAACAGACACTGTATTTATCAGGGCATACTGTTTGTCAAGGGGTATATGGTTAATCTTGCCTTTTACGGATTCAATGAGTTTTCTGTTTGCTTTTTACTCTAGTTTGGAAAATATTCCTTTAAAATACTCTATTAGAAGAAGTGAACACAAAGTCCCATCCCTAACTAAGAAGCTATTTAAAATTGACCCCTGCTGGGGAAGGGAAAATCAGTTTTCTCCAGTGAAGTGACACTGGATATATCAATCACACTTCAGGACAGGCCCCTTACCCTGGAGAAGTTGATCACCACAAACCAACTCCATGGTACAATGCATATGTGGTTTTTGTTTTGTTTTGGTAATTTTTGTCTTACTGACTTTTTCAAAATCTGCTATTAGTGTTTTAAATTTCTCTTATTTTGTGATTCATTTTTTGTTTATTGCTTCTTTGTTGTTTTTTCCTGTTTGCTTATTTGTTTGTTTGTTTTTGAAAGAGAAAGATGTTGGGTGGGAGAAATCTGGGAAATGGAAAAGAATATGATCAAAATATATTGTATGAAAGCAAAAATTTAATAAAAAATTTTTACAATGTCCTCTTCATCCCTATACTTTTTAATATATTCAATTTTGATATCTAGGTGGTCAATTTTCAAACTTCCAAACATTTCAATAAAAATAAATATAACACATGGAAGTAAACTTACTGTTGCCAATTCTTACTTTGAGTTTATATTTTTTCCCATGTAAATGTTAGCAACAAAAGTGTCAGTAAAGAAGTGACCACAACAATTGACAGACATGTTGAATTTTACCTTTTAAAGTTTATTTAAACACAAAAGACAGACATCTGTGCTCTCAAAAAGTACTGAGCGACCAATAAATCATATTTTAAAAACTTCAGGCAGCACATCCTCTCTATCTGCTTTCCTCCATCCCTTCACTCTTTGCTTGGTGCTCTGTTCTCCGTGTATAGTTGATAATGGATGATACTCAAGGTGAGAGTTCATTCACGAATTGCAAGTCCTATAGCATCACAAGCAACCCTGCTTCAAGTGCTTTATCCAGTGAATATCTGTCTGAGATAGATTTCAATATTTATGTTATAATATTGAAAACTACATTTACCATGGTCTCCTATTCCTTGTTCTTCCTCTCTGTTGTTGATCCAGCTGGGATCTCCTGCTCCCCCAAGCTCTCTTTCCCTCGACCCTCGTCCTTCATTACCCTCACTCATGTCCAGGCTGTTCATGTAGATATCTTCCGTTTCTCCATCATTGGGCGATCCCCGTGTCTTTCTTGGGGTCCTGTTTTCCAGGTAGCCTCCCTGGTGATGTGAGTAGCAGTCCAGTCATCCTTGTTCCACATCTAGTATCCTCCTATGAGTGAGTACATAGGAAGAAGCAAAGTGCTAGAGAGGCCCACAGAAATCCACAAAGATACCCCCACAACAGACTGCTGGCAATTGTCGAGAGACAGCCTGAACTGACCTACTCTGGTGATGGGATGGCCAAACACCCTAATTGTCGTGCTAGAAACCCCATCCAACAACTGAGGGATCTGGATGCAGAGATCCATGGCTAGGCCCCGGGTAGATCTCTGGGAGTCCAATTAGTGAGAATGAGGAGGGTTTATATGAGCGAGAATTGTTGAGACCAAGGTTGGATAAAGTACTGGGACAAAGAGCCAAACGAATGGAAACACATGAACTATGAACCAATGGCTGAGGGGTCACCAACTGGATCAGGCCCTCTGAATGAGTTAGACAGTTGATTGGCTTGATCTGTTTGGGAGGCATCCAGGCAGTGGGACTGGGTCCTGTGCTCATTGCATGAGTTGACTGTTTGAAACCTGGGGCCTATGCAGGATCGCTTGGCTCGGCCTAGAAGGAGGGGACTGGACCTACCTGGACTGAGTCTACCAGGTTGATCTCCATCCACGGGGGAGGCTTTGCCCTGGAGGAGGTGGGAATGGGGGGTGGGCTGGGGGGAAGGTGAGGGGGGCCGGAGTGGGGAGAACAAGGGAATCCGTGGCTGATATGTAGAACTGAATTGTATTGCAAAATAAAAATAAAAATTAAAAAAAAATAATATTGAAAACTAGAAAAGCTTGGCTCTAATGCTGTATTGATCAGAAACTAGGAGATCAGCATTTATCGAGACAATCCATGCTTACTTAGTTCAGCTCACATTAGAAATACTGTGCAGGAACTGGAAAGCTGGCTCAGCATGGAAGGGCATTTCCTCCTAACCTTTACAACGTCAATTCCCATAATCCACATGGGGGAAAGAAAGAATCAACTCCCACAGTTTCTCCTCGCCCCTCCACACATAAACGTGGGCACCCTCTCACACACATGCACAAATAAATAAGAACAGTTTAAAATATTTCTTAAAAAAGAAATCTTACGTAAGATGATCACAAGCCTTGGCTCTGTTCAACAGTTTCTTAACTAGTCTTTAGCCTTTGCAGGTGCTGGCCATCAAGGTGACCACCCTGTTAAGCTTTGCTGTCAGTGTCTTAATGCAATTCAGTCACAGCTTCCTTTGTTTTCAAACCCATGTTGGGTAATAGTTATGTGTGGTAAGGAGAGCCCATTCCAAAAAAAAAAAAAAAAAGCAAATAGAACGTGTGAAGATGTCACTACTAGTTTCACATGATGACTGTTACTGTAATTTCCATTCAGATGTCTCAGAGGGCATCTAAACTCATTGGGTTTCACATTGGAGACTAATAAACAGCATCATTAGGCTGGGAAGAAAAAGAAAACACTGGCTAAAATAACTGAAAATAACACAAGCCAGAAGGGGACAGAGAGGGAAACATTCTCTCACAAACTTTTTTTGGGAATTCTATAAAACATATTCCAACTATTAGTAAGCATGGCAATGTTTGTCAGAATTTTTCTTTTTGGATTCTTTTAAATTCACCCAATAAACTCACACTTTATTATTTTTTAATGATACACGGTGGCAGATAATGTTGCTAGCAGAAATGTTTCCTGATGTCCTTGTTCCACCTCTTGGTACTCCATTTATAATTATCCAAGAAATTCTGAATAAATAGTATGACTTAAAATTTTTCAGTTCTGTGGAATCAAATTTGGACATTTTGAAACTGTAGATTAATTGGCAGGGCCATGTCTTAGCCTATCTTATGTTTCTATGGTAAAATACCTGACACTGGATATTAATAAAGAAAAGATATTTATCTGCAGTAACAGTCACATTTCTGAAGACTGGAAACCAAAGATCAGGTGGCTTTGCTGAGGCCACCTGCTGCTTCATGCATGGCCCAAGAGCCCAAGGTAAAGGTCCACAATGAGATGAAAGCAAAGGAAAGTTAACATTCCTGAATTGGTTTGTAACAACCCAGTCTTGGAGTTGTTATCAACTAGGTGAAAAAGCACTTGTGTACTTCTAAGGGCTCAGCCTCTTGTTGTCCATCTTCCCAGGCTCCATCTCATATAGGAAGTAAGCCTCTGCATGAGTGTTGGTCAGAGCAAGTCCTATCCATAGAAGGCAATGAACATGGAAGGCCTATCTCTCCTACCTCTCATTTCCCTTGGATACATACTCAGGAGTGGAAATCCTGGATCACATGTAGTTCTAGTCTTAAATTTCTTAGGAACATCCATCCCATGCTGTTTTTCATAATAACTGTATTAACTTACATTCAAACCAATGGTGTGCACAGTTCCCTTCCCTCCAAATCTTCTCTGGTAATTGTTATTGTTTGTGTTTTCAATAGTAGCCATTGTTCCTGGAATGAGGGTATATCTTATTGTAGTTTTAATTTGCATTTCTCTTGTAATTAGTGATGATGAATATTTTTTTATGTACTCATTGGTCATTTCATTATATGTATTCTCTTGTGGGAAGAAGGGGATCTATCTATTGCTTAGCTTTAATCAAATATTGTAAGTTCCTGTATGTGATGAATGCTTATTGCAGCTTTCTTCACAAAACCAAGAACTAGAAATTATACATGGACTGGAAAACTGGGTTAAAAAACATGTCCTATAAAGACAATGAAATGCTATTCTGTCATACACAAAAAAATAACAGGGTGAGTTTCTGAGACTATCAACAGGGACAAAACTGTTTATCACTGTCCTTAATACTGTCACCAAAAAGACTCAGCAAGTGTCAATACCAGCCATGTTCATTGGGGAAAAAATTAAGTACTCATATCTGTTACTTATAGCATGAATCTTAAAAGGTTTTATTAATAAAAACAAACCTGAAGCCAGGTATTGGGGTGAACGCTGAAAGATCAGAGAAACAGAACAAGCCACATCCAGCCTCACCTTGCCAACTTCTCAGCTGATCCTGTTTCCTCAAACTGGAAGCCTCTGAGTCCTCATCTGAATGGATCTCAGCTGTACTTCTGCTAAAAGCTATAAGCTTAAAAAGGCTCTAGCTCCTGGTCCTCACACTTTATATGCCATTCTGCTTCCTGCCATCACTTCCTGGGATTAAAGGCGTGTGTCACCAGGCCTGGCTGTTTCCAGTGTGGCTTTGAACTCACAGAGATCCAGATGAATCTCTGCCTCCTGAATGCTAGGATTAAAGGTGTGTGCTACCACTGCCTAAACCTATGTTTAATATAGTGGCTCTTCTGTTCTCTGACCCCTAGACAAGTTTATTGGGGTGCACAATATATCAACCACAGTTACCTACATTTTAAAAATTTTTCGAAGTTAAAGTCTAATTAAATCATTTCTCTACTTCACTTTTCTCCTTTTAACACCTCACATGTTCCCTCTCAAATGATGGCCTCTTTTTTTAATTGTCATTGTCACACACAACATACACACACATATACATATGCAAAAAAAATAAATACAACCTGCTCGGTCCATACAACGTTACTGATCTGTATATGATTTCAGGGCTGACCATTTGGTATTGGATAGCCAATTAAGGAGCTCATCCCATAGGTAGACTATTTCTCCCACTCTCATTAGACCTTAGTTGCCTGTAGTTCTTTCTTTATGGTTGGCACCCTGTGAGATTTCCTCTTCCCATGCTAGCATGTCTGTTGGTGTTGTCCTAATTCAGGTCTTCTTTATACAGTCACATGGTTGACGTAACATTGGTGAAGCTTCCCGTCTATTCTAGGAGACACCCTATCACAACAGATTTCCTGGTCCTTCTGCTCTTCAAGTCTTTCCACTCCCTCTTCTGCAATGTTTCCTGAGCCTTAGGCACAAGAGTTGTGTTGTAGATGTATCCATTGGGACGGGTGATGCAAATATTTTAAACTATGTTACATTCTCTCTTTTTGAAGAGTAACTGATCCATGTTCATGGCTAAGTAAGTGTTAAAAGTAAAAGTATTTGAGATATTTTATTGATGGAAAGCAAAGTGCCCTAAGAATGTCTGGTGTGGTGAGAAAAGAAGCCAGTGTGAGAGCATTTCCATTAACTAATTTGATATAACGTAAGACTCAAAAGGAAAATAATTATAGCTAATTGAAACAAATTTAAGTGCCTGAAGATCCCCTACATCTTAACGAAACCATGCAGAAATATTAAAATGAAGTGTATATTGCTTGCTTGTAATATGAATGGGTCACTAAATATTCTAAAGAGATGAACTGCATTCGTCTGTCTGATCTGTCAGCAAAACCTCTAAAGGAAACTTAATATTATTAACACCATTATCATTATTATTTTGCTTTATAGGTGCTTTACCATGCTATCAAGAACATGGCTCATCTTCTCAGTCTCATAGCTTCTCTTGGAGTTATCTGTTGTCTGCAGAGCAGCAGCCTGGAGTGCTGACATGCCTTCTGGGGATTCTTCCTCTTGTTGAATATTGATCACATGATTCTGTACTTGCAAGTTATGGAGCCCAGCTTCCAAGAAACCCACAATCATTAGAAATAAGTCAAATGATTTCTGATTGCTTATTCTTCTAGCTACTCATCAAACACACTGGTCATTGTAATATGCTAATATCTAAGTAGCAAATATGTTACTTGAGAGATTCTAATGTTGCTGACTGTTAACTCAAATATATGTTAATGTGGAAAAGTGGCCTATGTCAGACAAATTAAAAGCTATGTGAAGAGATTGCTAATTAGAAAGACTACACAATTTAAAAAAATTAAAACACTCCCTGTTAACCCAAGGGTCATACCTGCCAGGGAATTGAGCAGGCTGACAGTAGATCCCCATCTCTCCTTCTGCTTCTCCAGATCCAATACCCCCAGTCTCATCCCCAGTTGTGTCGCAGAAAACCTCCTGTGGTCTCCTTCTCTTCTCTGACCCCATCCTCAAGGAATCACAAAGACCTTCTCCCCCAACCTTCCTTTCCATAATTCATCCCATTACCCCAGCCTCTAATACCAGGAGTCATTCTTTGGGAACAAACTGGCCCACCTGCCAAACAGGCCAGGAAAAGAGGTAAGCCTACTGAGGACCTTCACCACTCTGCCCTCTCATCTAAATTCAATCCCTCATTCTCATCCCCAGCTCTGCATCAGAATACCAGCTGCAGCCTTCCTCTCCCAACACTTGCCCACACCTCCTGTATATCCCATAAGCCATCTCCTCCTAACCTTCCTCCCCTAACTTGTCACTTTATCTCAGACCCCAACTCTAGTAAGCACTCTCTGCTAACCCACATGCAACACTTGCAACAAAGCGAAGTAGGGTGCCTGCAGATCTTCTCTTCTCTCTGTGTTCTTCCAGGTCCAATAACCCAGTCTCATGCCCAGCTCTGCTGCAGAACACCTGTAGCAGCCTTCTCTGCCCCCCTGCTACCATCTCCTATGGATCCTACAGATCTTCCCCTTCTAACTTCTTTCCCCTCACTAGTTGCTTTTTCTCAGTGCCCAACCCCACCAAGCACCCTCTCCTAAACCAAGGGATGTTCCTCTCAGGGAAACAAGTAGGCTGATATTGGATCCTCGCCTTTCTTTCTGCTCCTCATGAGATCCAATCCCCTAGTCTCACTCCCAGCTCTGTAGCAGAAAACCTGCTATGGTCTCTCTCTGCGGTGATATTTTATTTGTATGTTAATAAATAAAGTTTGCCTGGAGATCAGAGGTCATAGCCAGCCATAAACAGAAGTCAGGCAGTGGTAGCACACGCCCTTAATCACTCTGCCCATGATCACATGGCAGGCCGAGTTTCTGTGAGTTCTAGGACACAGCCAAGCATGGTGACACACGCCTTTAATCCCAGTACCAACCATAGAGACCTGGAGGTCTGTATAAACAGGCAGTGATGAGGAAGTGATGTGGCTGGGCTTAGAGCCAATGAGAAGGCAGAACAGCAAGCCAATAAAGGCGCAAGTTAGACAGGAAGAAGCTGGTTTGGTTCTCTTGGGAAATGATGCTGGTATGGTAAGCTAAGGTTAGTTGGTGGCTATCACTCTGATCTCTATGGCTACTCCCACCCTGGTTTTGGCTCTGTGTTTCTTATTTAATCAGACTGTTTAGAAATTCGTCTACATTTCTCCTCTTTCACTTCATTGTCAATGGATCACAGGTCCACACAAAAATTTCCTACATGCAACACATGGCCATCACACTCTCCTAAAGTCCAGAGAGAAAGAGGAAACCAAGGAACAAAACACTCACCCAACAGAAACAAAACCAGATATCAGCACCTAGACCTATAATCATCCCAACCCCAGATGCCAGGCATCAGCATAAAAACACAATCAATAACAAGCAGGACAGCGTGTCTCCACTAGAGCCCAGCAACCCTACCTCATCAGGCACTAAGTATTCCAGCATAGCTAAAGCCCAAGAAAGAGACCTCAAAACAGTCAATATGAAGATAATAGAGGTCATTAAAGAGGAAATGAGTAAATCCCTTAAAGAAATCCAAGAAAACACAAATGAACAGTGCAAGGAAATGAATAAAACTGTTCAAGACCTGAAGATGGAAGTAGAATCAATGGAGAAAACCCTAACTGACAGAATCATGAAAATGAAAAAAAAAAAGGGATTAAAAAAGAAAGAACTATGGAGACAAGTTTCACTGTCAAAATACAAGACAGAAAAAAGACGCTCCAGTATTAAAGATATGATAGGAAAAAAATGGATACATCAGTCAAAAAATATTAAATCTAAAAATTTCCTGACACAAAATGAAAGGGGGACATAATAGACACTGAAGAAATTCAGAGAATCATAAGGACATACTTACAAAAACCTACTCCACAAAATTGGAAAATCTAAAAGAAAAGGATAATTTCCTTGATACATACCTCTTACCTATGCTAAGATCAGATAATATATTTAAACAGACCTATATCCCCTAGTGAACTACCAGGAGTGATTAAATTCTCCTAACACAGGCAGAACACTGTATACATAATGAATAAATAAATCTTTTTAAAAAAATTCTCCTAACCAAAAAATTTCCAGGACCAGATGTTTTTAACACAAAATTCTATCAAACTTTCAAAGAAGAGTTAACATCAACACTCCTCAAATTATTCCACAAAATGGAAACAGAAGAAACATTGCCCAATTCATTTTATAAGACCAAAGTTACCCTGATACCTAAATGACACAAAGAGTCAATAGAGAAAGTTACAGACCAATTTCCCTTATGAACATAGACACAAAAATAATCAATAAAATTCTTACAAAAGAAGGACACATCAAAAAGATCATCCACTATGATCAAGTAGGCTTCGTCTCAGAGATGGGGGAATGGTTTTATATACAAATAAATATATAATAAATGTATAGTCAATAAATGTAATACACTATATAAACAAATTGATAGAAAAAGGCCACACAATCATCTCTTTAAATGCAGAAAAGGTCTTTGACAAAATCCAACACCCTTTCATGATAATATTCCTGGAGAGATTAGGGATACAATTAGCCTACTCCAACATAATAAAGGCAGTCTACAGTAAGCCCATAGCCAAATCAACTTATATGGAGAAAAACTCAAAGGTTGTCCACACTCTCCATATCTGCTCAATATAGTACTTGAAGTTTTAGCTAGAGCAATATTACAACTGAAAGAGATCAAACTGATACAAATTGGAAAGGAAGAAGTCAAAGTATTGTTATTTGCAGATGATAAGATAGTATAAATAAGTGACCCCAAAAATTCCACCAGATAACTCCTACAACTGATAAGCACTTTCAGCCAAGTAGCTGGATACAAGGTTAACTAAAAAACAAAACAAAGCAACAACAAAACCAACCCAGTAGCCCTCCTATATACCAATGGACAAACAGACTGAAATAGAAACCAGGGAAACAACACTCTTTGCAATACCACAAATAATATAAAATATTTTGAGGTAACCTTAACCAAGCAAATGAGAGATTTGTGTGATAAATCTTTAAGTCTCTGAAAAAAGAAGTTAAAGAAGATATCAAAAGATAAAAAGCTCTCCCATGCTCATGTGTTGTTAGAATTGTCTGTCCTGTCAGCAGCTCCCAAATAAACACACTGAGGCTTATGTTAATTACAAATGTTCAGTCCATAGCTCAGACTTGTTATTAGTTAACTATTACATTTAAATTAACCCATATTTCTTATCTATGCTCTGCTATGTGACATGGTATCGTTTCTCAGTACGCCATGCCCATCTTGCTTCTCCTTGAGTCTGCTGTCAAGTCTGACTCTGCCCTTCTTCACATGATTCTCAGTTTGGTTCTCCTGCCTAATCTTATCTTGCCTGGCTGTAGACCAGTCAGCTTCTTTATTAAACCAATCACAGTGACATATATTCACACAATATGAAGGAATATTCCACATTTCCCCATCTTTGCCTAATTAAAAAGGATGGTTTTGCCGGGCGGTGGTGGTGCACGCCTTTAATCCCAGCACTCGGGAGGCGGAGCCAGGCGGATCTCTGTGAGTTCGAGGCCAGCCTGGGCTACCAAGTGAGTTCCAGAAAGGCGCAAAGCTACACAGAGAAACCCTGTCTCGAAAAACCAAAAAAAAAAAAAAAAAAAAAGGATGGTTTTAACTTTAACGTAGTAAAATTATATATAACAAAAACAATTATCAAGTAAGAATTATAGTCACAATATCCAAATACTACCTTGTCTTTGAGAGTCTAAAGTTTTATACCTAATTTACATTTTATCATAACTAAGGAAAACTTTAAGTCTAATTACTTAGTCTTTAACTCCATCAAAGACCCTAGAAGGGTGAAATGTTATCTAATGATATGGACATCTGGATGTCAGACAGTCATCTTAGGTTGTAACATCTGTAATGTTGGAGCATCCAGCTTTGGCCTACAGGCCTGGGATATCTGACAAAATTTTTGAGAAGCAGAGGATTTTGAAGGACTGTCCTATCATGTCTTGGCAAAGTTTGGCAGTCACTTTATTTTATGTCCTGCTGGTTCAATTTGGACAGTATATTGTCAGTTTTTTAGACAAGGGCATTTTTTTTTGCCTAAATGGCTAGCTTTTGCCATAAAGGAAACAAACTCCATATGAAGTTTCTTCAATGCCCATCATCTTCTCTGAAGTAGATTGGTGCTGCCAGGAGCAGACATGTCTCACTGTCATGAAAAGCCTTAGTTTATTAAACATATTAAATGCCATATTCTGTAAGTCTCTGAAGTGTTTGAAGACTATTAATCTATCTAAATATATCTGTGTATAATCTTTAAAACATACCTGACTATAATTTTGACTATTATAGATGACAATCTGTATCTCTTAATTATATATTACATTTTTAAATGAGCTGCATAAACAAAATACCCTAAATGGGTATAAACATACATACCGCATAACAAAATTAACTTTAAATTCATATTGATATACAAAAATCCATACCAATGTAAAATATTTAAGACTAGTAGTTGGGTTTTTTTTTTTTGGTTTAAAAATAGATTCAATAATCTACCCTTTTATCCTATCATTTCTATATCCTCCCTTTTTCCTTTCAGAAAATGATCATTAACTCTAATCTTCTTTGTTCAGCCTTTTTCCTGACCATTACTAAAAGCAACTTGTAACCAATCCCCTTTAAACGATAATAAATATCCATAACCCATATTTTGGGAATGTAGGCATCATTCTCTAGACTACTCCTGTTGTTTGAAGGTGCTGGTAATCTTTGGGGAAATCTTGAGAAAATCAGGATAATTGTTAAGTCTTGGCTGGAATAGTTTGTTAGGCTGTTCTATCTCAGCCAGCAGCCTTGAACCTGTTCTGGATGCTGAATCACCTGGGTTATCTGTTTTCATTGGTGTCTGGTTCCCTTGCTCTGGAAGTACATAAACTTTTAAAGGTAACATACATAATATGAGCATTAATACAAGTATAGACTGCTCATTGTACATAAGTCAGCCAAAGATGATTTTTTGTTATATAAAAGACTATTCCATGCTCATTGATCAATAGGATTAACATAGTAAAAATGGCCATCCTACCAAAAGCAATCTACAGATTCAATGCCATTCTCATCAAAATTCCAACATAATTCTTCATGGATCTTGAAAGGACAATTCTCAGTTTCATATAGAATGGGTGCACAGAGGATCCCGGGAGAGGGGAGGTAGGGGAGACTAGGAAGAGGGGAGGGAGGCTGCTGTGGGGATATATTGTATGAGAGAAGAATAAATAAATAAGAAAGGAAAAAAAAACAGGATAGCTAAAACAACCTGAGCAATAAAGGAACTGCAGGAGGTCTCACCATTCCTAACCACAAATTATACTTCAAAGATATAGTAATAAAAGCTGCATGATACTGCCATAAAAACATGAGTGTACAATTTTACTTCCAGAAGACATGGTTTATTAACTGTAAATATTATTACAATTCAAGGTATAGGAAACCTTCCCGTGAGTTATTGGCCAGGGAGTTCCCAGAAGTCTTTAAAACAACACATGTTATTTTTATTGTTCTTGGTTGCACGTCACAACTACCTAGATAAGGCTCTATTGATAAGGACACATATTTTTGTCACTGGACATAGAAAAATCAAGCTCATACTAACTGGGAAATGTCCTCCATACTGTTTATCTTCCATAGTTACAGAAAGTACCATGTAGGCTGCTGGGAGAAAGAGGATCAAGAGTCTTACCCAATGCTGGACTCTATGCACTGCATGATACTGATCTGCCATGAAAGATATGCCCAATAGAGAGATTGTGTCATGACTTCTATGGAGTAGCTAATTGCTTTCTAATTGGATTTGAGTCCTGATCTTCAGGAGGGAATTTCATGCCTGGAACTATACTCCTGTCAAAAACTCCGGGCTAGTGAACTCATAGGCCTGAGAGAGTACCCATTATTGTTATTTTGCTAAGTGGTCATACTCTCATATTGCTTTATTAGTCACAGTTCTCTAGAGGGATAACCTGATAGAAAGGGGTGTGTGTGTGTGTGTGTGTGTGTGTGTGTGTGTGTGTGTGTGTGTGTGTGTATGTATACATAATATGGTCAAATAGTAACAACATACATAATACGGTCAAATAGTAACAACAGCTGTCTCACATCTGAAAGGAAAAAGCATCCAGTAGTTGCTCAGTCATAAAGGTTGAGTTTCTCCACAGCTCCAATCTTGCCCTGAAGTCCTGAAGGATTCCTGGACAGCCATTATGGGTCCTCAATCCACATTGGTAATCTGGAAACACAGTTTCCAATATCACTGAAGGTACCACTATCAATAACAATAGGTTAAATGAACTTGGTCGCAAGAGAAAAGGTCAAGGTACCAACCAGGATTTGGGGTAGGTCTTTCCATATCAAGGTAATGACAATTCTTCAATTAATGCTTCCTACTCAGGTGTTTCTAAATTGTATTAAGTTGACCTAAAACCAACCATTATACCTTATAAATATTAATTTTTTTACCCATAGACATAAGGTGTTCTCAAGCTTGGTCAGAGAAACTCCTCTTTGAGGTGTGTGGCACTCAATAGAGAAATGCATAATTGATCAAAGTGCTGAGAATAAGAGACTGAGTACTCAGCTTTGGAGGGGAGACTCCTAAATTAGTACCCTCCCCCTCAAAGCCCAAGGAACATCATAGAAGAGGAGGGAGAGAGACTGTAAGAGCTAGAGAACAGAAATGGATGCTATGAAATGCTGTATTCAGGACATGATGTGACTACAGCACTCATGAATTTACAGCAGCTGTGGTTTCCTACACAGGATCAAGCCAGCAAAAGTTCTGAAATAGATGGGGAGAGGATCTCAAAGTTCTACCCCTTATTGAAGGAGCCATTGGCAGTCAATAGCTGCCCAAGAATGGAGAAAATCTCTTAACATGTAGCTACTTGCTGCACTGATGGTCCCACACCCATGCTCATATTGGCAGTACTAAATAGATTCTGAGTTATCAAAACCACAAAGATATGAAATAGGGATGGAGATTTGTTGGGAGGATATGGAGGAAGTTAGAGGAGAAAAACCGGGGTACATATGATCATATTTCATTGGATGTTGTATAAAATTTTCTAAGAACAAAGAAAAACAGCAAAACAAACAAACAAACAGCTCTAGTTTGAATTGCTAGGTCCTGGTTCAGTGTCAACATCAGAATTAGCAATTGAGATCAGATCATAGAAACATCTGCTTTACCTTCTCATTTAGATTTCTTTATCCCCAAAAGTGTCAAAATAAATTTCGTAATTAAGGAATAAAAAAAGTTTATATTGCTATTCCTTTCAGGTAAAAAAAATTCATGGATTCCAATTTAAAATGTATAAATATTTACCCTGGAAACTCTTAGGCTAAGCTTTGTAGGAATGAAGATTCTGTAGGATGGAATCTGGAAGTGTGGTGGTAACAATGAATGTCACTTATGTTCATGGGATCCTGTACAAACAGAAATCCTTTCATACCTGGGGTAATTACACTTCACATTTGACTTTACAATAACATTCTGAGCATGTGAAGTTGTAGCTATTGTTATTAGGGAGTTACAAATATGCTTTTAATTTTGAAATTAAAAACTCATGTATACATATATATCATATCATATCACCCTTCTAAGGGAAAAATAGGGTTTACATGCTATAATTAAATTATGAAATTCATTCTACTTACATGGCCAAACATCAATAAAAATCATCTCATTAATTATTTTCTTTCTATAAGTGGTTATTATGGCAACGCAAATTCCCATTAGTTGTGATGAAAATTCATTTACCTTATTAACAACATACCTTTTATGAGAAGTTGTTTTTAGCATATATTATCTGCTGACCATAAAAAAAAGAATGAGACTGAAAATTCCAGTTCCTGTGATGATCTACATTATTAGGAGGAGAGATATCTAAACAAGAAAACACTACTATTACAGACAATATTTCCACACACTTAGAAAGACAATCTATAAACCCCCAAGCATCTTTTTAAAGTATAATATACTTCCTGAATTAGCACACTTAAAATGAAATAGATGCTAAAACAACCAAAATTGTAATATATATATATGTGTGTGTGTGTGTGTGTGTGTGTGTGTGTGTGTGTGTGTGTGTATGTATATTAATTATAAATTTAAATTTCACTGAAGTATATATTAATTCCATTACTCAGAGAATTCCTTCTCATCTCTTTAGCTAATGCTCAATCACCATTTTTATCAGTCTTTATAAGACAAAGTTTGCATACTGGAAGATAACAAAAATTATTCTACCTATATGTCTTCTTATTGATTGTGAAATTGTTTTAATTATATTTTACAATATACTCATGTAAAAATTTCATAATTTTCCTCTTAGAATGAGAATTCTACACATAAACCCACACTGAAGTACATTAAAATACTAATTGTCAAACATTAAAAATAGCATGAGTTAAATACTTGGTACATACATACTTACCTACTTTAACCAGATTCCAAACTTTACTATTTTCTAACAGAATCATTAATATCTTTCTATTTTTTCAGATGGTATTAATTTCTTCTAACCAAGTAAATCCAACATTTTTTATTTATAGTTTAGCTATTCTCAAATATTTGAGTTTTAATAATGTATTCTTGAAGACAATATTAGTTTTAATAGAAAAAGTATTCTTTCTACTTGTGGTGAAGTATCAAATTATCAGATATTCTTCAAGACTACTCAATAAGTAAGTACTACTTATAAACTTGTTAAATAGATGTAAATTATTTGGCTTCTCAACTTGTTATACCACTATAGAATTTAAATTTATCTTATTAAATTAGGATCTAAAAGATTGTTATAATGAAAAATATCGCAAACCAAAATCATGGAATTTTCAGAATTAAATCCTATCAACTCTGTGATTTTTTTTCTTCAGTTTTTTTTTTTAGTTCTACACTCTCTAATGTAGGAATAATTTCAGAATCTTCTAGTTTGCAAACTTTGTCTTACAAAGATTGGTAGAAGTAGTGGTTCAAGATTAACTAAAGAGATGAAAAGGAATTCTCTGGGTGATGAAATTCCTCTCTGCTTCAGTAGAATTTTACTGTCAAAGCCGCTTGAAGACCTGCCTGGCTCCTCTTGTCTTCATTTTCCTAGTTTCTCTATAGATTCTATGGTAAGTTAAAGGCCTTGCTTGGCCATGGCTTCTCTTGGAAGAATGGAGGAAAATTTCCCTCTCTATTGTTATACCACTCTATTGACTCTCCTCCTTTTGGGCTGTATATCACTTAGTTCTCAGTACTGTGGACCTTTGTCACCATTCACCACAGTTAAGATGTTGATGGTCCTATGGACTTAGTTGAAATTGGAGAGCTAGTGAGAAAATATTCTCCCCTTTATTCCCTCTGATTTCATTATAAACTCCAAGTATGATTACTCAACATTCAGAAAGTTAATTATACCAGGCTGGTATTTTTAACTACTATGTAATATTTGGATAAAGTTCTGGCAAAGCTAAATGAATAAACATTAATTATATGTACATTTGTGTTCTTTAAGTTAGTCCTTATAATTGTTATGGAGAGTAGACCAATTAATTCCATTAACTCAAGTGGAACTTTGGTGTCTGTGACCTTTGACCTACCTTATGTAAGTTGATCAGATCTTTGTAATTTCCTTAAGCTTTCCAGCCTTCTTTTCCATTGTGGAAAAGCATCCAACCATCATATGACATAACAATGTTAAGAAAATCAGCAATCAGCAAGTGTAGTTATCATGATACTTTTCAGTTTGGTACAACTGGTGTCATGGCGGTTGTATTGCTCCAATGCTAAAGCTGCATAGCACCACCTTAATAAAAGAAATTTAAATCCCAACTATATTCATAATAAATTAATATTGCCTATGGACATATTGTTAAACTGTGGAAGTTTATAGGTTCCAAGGTGAACCTGAGAGAAAAAACAGAGCAGCCTTTCTATAGTACAAAGAGTAATCTACCACAGCCATGCTTTAATGTGGCGTCCTGCCCTACCAGGAACTTAGATCTCCCTGAGAAGGGATGACCTGGAACCAAGGAAAGGTAAGTGTGCCTCTCAGCTTGCCTTTTCCCCAGCCTCCCTTTTTCCTGGGAGACAATCAGAAGCAGTGGGGAGCCAAGTCAGGCAAGGACTCCTTTATTTAAAAACAACAAGCTCTTTTAAAGCATAAAAACAAAAACAAAAACAAAACAAGACTGGGTGTATGTGTGTGTAAATGCCCCATTGGGCCAATCAGCTTAAAAGTTATCCAATCATGTGTCTAGTCTACAGTATTTATAGTGTTGTCCATGAGGAAATCATGTACTAACATCATCCTTTATGACCTGAAGCTCCAATCATATCTTTTCATAAACAACTTGGGTTCCACCCTCTACACTTTTTCTTGGGGCCACCTTTACTAGCACCTGGCTCGATAGGCCCCACCACCACACCCACACCCACACCCACACCCACACACACACACACACACACACACACACACACACACACACACACACACTTTAAGTTTGGGATGAGTGCAAGTAGTAGATAGAGACAAAAGTCTAAATATGACATTTAAACAATATGAGCTCAGAAAGGACCGGAAGCCCCCATTTAGTAAGTTCACTGAGTATAGACAGTGTAATGGTCACTTCTTTGCTCCAGCCTCACTGATCCCACATCCAAGTTCACAGCTCTAGAGACAGGGACAGATACAGCAAGGACAGATATGACATGTACACATGGCCAAGGGCCTATTATGGAAAGTCTGTGAGCCAAAATTCCTGAGTCTGTTCTGTCTCATTCTGGGACCCATTAGTCACTTGAAGAAGTCTCAGGGAAACAGTTAGAACTGCTAGCCAGTTATCAGACATAGATGACAGTTGTGATTGCTCCTCCCTTACAAATTTGTCTCTGGGGCCCATCACATGCCTATCTGCTCCCCAGATGAGCAAGTTCAAGGCCTTTTGTGGAGACAATTGCTGGTTATACAAGCTTCACACTTGAGACCTAGCCTTGAGTCTAGTGTCACCCAGATGAAACAGGCTGTGTACAACTCAGAGGTCCTTTCAGACTGGGCTGGAATGCTGGGCCTGCATTCAGCCACTGCTATACGTCTACTACTCTGCTCATTTTATAGTAAGTTTAGTAATTCATATCCACCTTCCCTATCACATTTCACTGCACAACAGTGAAACCAAGCGTTTAAAATTGCAACAAGTAACACCTGTAACATAGAAATCAGTCACATGAGTGTGGGTCCTCAACAGGAAGAGACCTAAGGCCATTGCTGGTGGAATAAGGGTTATCTAAGAGGGAGGAAAAGTGGTCACAGTTACAAGGATCATAAGATTAGAAGAGTTCATAGCCCAACTGATGGATGTCCTGGCCACTAAATAACAATATCCTCTAAGTTCTGGTGATACCCTGGCAGTAGCAACCAGGCCAGGAGCAGACTGAGGGGCTGGTGCCTGGAGTGGGAAAGTAGCAATGGGGTTTAGGCTTTGAAAGTATATTCTTCACACACTCCCTTAACCATGGGAAGCAATAAGCAATAAGCTAGAATTAGAATCTCCCAAGGTGCTCAGAACACAGCAGTCCCATTTCAGAACCTCAGAGCTTAAGACTTTTTTCTTCTCCTGACCCTACAGCAGTGAATAGTTTCAGATATTCCCAGTATGCCCCTCTGTTGTTTGTAGTAGCTTTCCCAAAGGTGCTTCCATTAATTACAAGACTTGGAAGGAATTGTGACATACATAGAAAACACAGGGGTCTACAACAACCTCTCAAGTGTCACTCATTAAGAAACCAGTCCATCCAGCTTTCTGTTTGCCAGGATCTGCCCACATCTGTGGAGAATTTCTATACTTGTTGAGTTTTACAATCCCACTGGAGGCCACCTTTTTATCTTCCAGTGTATATTTATACCAAGCCCTGTGCAGAGAGATATCTGGCATTTCTTCCTGAATGCTTATGGGTCAAAGAGATCCCAATGGGTTAGAGATGAGTGGAGCCTTTGCTAACAACTATCCATCTTCGAGGTGAAAAAAGATATATGGAACAGATTCCAGATTTACTTTGTCTTCCTCTCCAGAGTATCCTCTGGAGATTTAGTCACTTCTTTACTGATGTGGGCATGGGTACCTGCACTTTGTCCTTCCTAATTAGAGATCATGATAGAAGGGGGAGCATGTTCAGGTTATTTGTCCTTATTGTGACTATTTAATATACTTGAGACCTTAATGAATTCCCATTCTTAGCTTGTCTTTGTAAGATCTAACTGATCAACATAAATCTCTAGAGTAAAGTTTCCTTTGATCTTTTTTTTTCTTAACTTTATAAACCATAAGCAAGCATAATAAGCACTCTGGGTGAATAATTTACCACATGTTCCTGTAATCCAGGGAATATGAAATACTCACTTACCTGAGCCTGTTTGCATCACAGCAGCTGGGAAATAAAAACCAAAGAGGGGCTGCCCAGGGCTCAGTGGGGAAAGGATAAAAGCAGGCCACAAAGAAGAAGAGATTATTGTATCTCAATTAGAGAAAAAGAAGTCTTGGAGATAGACGCTAGGCAGAAATATCCGACATTAAGAGCAGTGGAGCCCTTATCTCAAGCCCCAAACCAAGCAGGCTGACCCTTCTTTGCCTCTTTCTGCTGCTGGCAGCAGCTTGACTAGCACCTACCTGGACCTGGGCTGTTGCAAATTCACGTGAATTTCTCAAGTATAACAATATTAGGGCTAGAGGCACACGGTGGGGAAAACTCTTAAGACACCATTAAATCAATATGCTCTCTCCATGAATGGATGCTTGGATGTCTGCACTGCTGGGGAAGAAATCCAGGGTGTCATGCAAACTTAAGCAAGTCTTTTACTGTGGAGCCCCACCTGTAATCCCAAGTTCAATGCACCTACCACCATCCTCTGGACTCCACCCTCAGCCTGGGTACCTCTACAGCCCAGTATATCTTGCAAAGCTAGCAGAGAGCTTTGTGCACAAAAGGGGACACAGGGGAGCCTGGCCTACAGGAAGGGGCATGTGTGTGGAGGAGGGCATTTGTTCTGCCAACCCAGAATTAGCCAAATGGGTTCCAGACAAAGAGATAAAGCCCCTTGGCACTCACTCTCTCTGTCTCTGTCTCTCTGTCTCTCTCTGTCTCTGTCTCTCTGTCTTTCAGTGTGTGTGTGTGTGTGTGTGTGTGTGTGTGCGCGCACGCGCGCGCGCGCACACACACACACAAGTGCCAGTATCCAACTAACCTTTCCTACACGAAACAGAACATCCTCCTTGTTGTTCAATCATAGCTGCCTCCTTTTGAATTTCAGGTACCTCCCACTTCAAACAAAGTACTCTTGGTAAATACTCAGGACAACTTCAAGTTTTGCAAACATGCTCAATAGCTCAAGAAACACTAGAAAACATTAAGCAAGTCTTCCTCCCCCACAGCTGCCTACATTTAGCCATTTATTGTTCAAGGGCCCAAGAGCTGGCCATGATGTAGAAAATTAGTTGAGCAGAGGGATGGCGTGCCCATGGACCTTTTCCAAGTGCATAAAATGAGGAATATGCCCTCTCTCACATTTCCTCTCCAAGAAGATGAGCGGTTTTGGGGGAGTCTGGTTTGTAGTGTCTCTTGCCTTAGAACTGGCTGCATGAGATTCCACTCTGGTTCTCCATGGAGAACTCTACGTTCAGTCATATGAGGTTCAAGAACCAGGTTCCAGATCACCTACTAATCTTACTCCTGGTGGAGGTGGGGGGCTAATTTGGAGTTCCCACCATGCTAGTAGTGGTGGCAGCGGGGTTTCTCTTTTGGAAGAGGCCCTGGAGTTACCGATGTTCAAGGCCACTTCTGAGTTCTTCTCCAGGATTTACAGTCAGGAATATAACATTGAGTAAATATCTTCTCAAATCTTGGATGAGAGCCCCCAAGAAATATAAGAGTATGTTGGGAAACTAGGGGATCCAAGAGCTTGTTCTCTGAGGCAAAGAATGGAATGTCTGGAAAGACTAAGTCATAAAAAATGCAAAATTAATAGCTTTATCCCTTTGGGATGGTAAGGCCCTAAGTCTGGGAGTCCATAAAAAGGATTCTGGGTTGAGTGTTTTATGGGCCCCTGGGTCCTCCATTTCTCCTGTTGTTTCTGTTTAGATAGCCACTCCCATGCCTTCCCATCACTTCTCCTCACAATATCTTCCAGGAAAAAGAAGATGCCATCTCAGGGATCCCAGATTTACTTTCCTTGTCTACCTACATCCTTCTACCAGTCCTTCAGTGAGAGATCCTGTTTCAGATATTAAGTTAGAGATCAGTTAAAGAAGACACCTGACGCCGGGCGGTGGTGGCGCACGCCTTTAATCCCAGCACTCGGGAGGCAGAGCCAGGTGGATCTCTGTGAGTTCGAGGCCAGCCTGGTCTCCAAAGCGAGTTCCAGGAAAGGCGCAAAGCTACACAGAGAAACCCTGTCTTGAAAAACCAAAAAAAAAAAAAAAAAAAAAAAAAAAAAAAGACACCTGACATCCATCCCTTACCTCCATGTGCATATGCACACTTGTGCGCCTCTACACACAGAAACACTCACTCACAAATGCAAGAAAAAAGGATGAGAAGAAATAGGCCAGTGGCATAGTAACTGAACTCCAAGACTATTTTCTTCACACATATTTCATCAGCACGTCACACTGGCCAGTTATAGAAGTTCAGTTCTCACATTCTTAAGGTGGACAGTCAACATTTTTATAGAAAGATAAAGAATGCAGGTTCGTAATTAGAATGAATATAATATACATTATTGATGAATATTTACAGGCGACTATTTATGGAAGCATCACGTTCACATGCTAAGACAGAATTTAGAACAAAAGTCATTTCCACAGTGGCTGTCAGCCTGATATGTTTCAGAGAGACAGCTTGTTGGTTCCAAACTAGATTTAGACTATGAATTTTTAACTACAGAATCATTATTTTTACAAGGCTTTATATATGACATCATGCCACATCAGAATGTTAGAATGTATTTGTCAATCAACAATGAATACACATTTCTGAACTTATTACTGAAGTATATGAAGAAAACTATGTATTCTATCTTTCTAGAATGTTTCCTCAGGCTTCATAACATTTTTGCTAGTACTCATTTAAAAGATCTTTGCTTTTACTATTGTTTTAAATGTGTCCTCAAAATGACAAATATTATTGTGGTGTGTTTGTAGCTAAACAAACTATTGCAGAACTATGAAGGGTGACTCAAAGGCTAACTCAAGGGTTATTCAAGCTATTTCCATTGTCCTATTGCTATATGTGAATGTCATATATATATAATTCCATTGTAGAATGAAAATTTAATCTAAAATGTGAAAATTAAACTCTTTTGAAAGATTAACTGCTCTATCACTTCAAGACTGGAAATATAGCTCAGTGGTGGAGTCTGTGTCAATCATGCATAAACATCATGACAGTGAGGGTGGGGGAATCATCGTCAGCATAGTAAAAAAAAGTGGCTACTTCATTTTATTCTTTTATTTGTAAAACTGTGCTAAAGAAAAAAATACTTTAAGTGTGCTTTTAATTTAGAAATATGCCATACATTTTAATTGGAATCTTGACTTTCCATTTTTAGAAACTGCTCCTTAATATCAGTTCTGCAGAATAAGAAACATTCCTGTGTGTCCCAGATAGACTAATATCAGAGAAATTTGGTAAGAACAGAATAGTTCTGCTAAATGCCATTTGTTGTTGACTCTTTCCCCAGAGAAATGCAGTTTCCTAAGGATAGAAAGGAAAAGGGCAATACTTTCTAACAATCTTAATGTCTAGTTCTGTCTCTGAACCAGTATTTCAATGTTTCTGACTTAGTAGTCATTTAACACAGTAAATCCTCCTCACCCACAGAGGTTTTGTTGTTGTTGTTGTTGTTGTCTTGTTTTGTTTTGTTTTTCAAGACAGGGTTTCTCCCTGTAATTTTGGTGTCTGACCTGGATCTCCCTCTGTAGACCAAGCTGGCCTTGAACTCACAGAGATCGACCTGGCTCTGCCTCCCTAGTGCTGGGATTAAAGGTGTGTGCCACTGCCACCCAGCTAAGATCATCAATTTTTTTCATTTTTTATTAAGAAAATTTCTTTTCATTTTACATACCAATCAGAGATCCCTCTCTCCCCTCCTCCCACCCCCAGCCTTTCCCCCCAACCAATCCCCCATTCCCCCCACAAGAAGGCAAGGCCTCCCAAGGGGAGACACATCCAGTAGAGTCAAGCCCAAGCCCTTCCCCCTGCCTCAAGGCTGCACAAGGTGTCCCATCATAGGTAGTGGGCTCCAAAAAGCTCCCTCATGCCTCAGGGATGGATTCTGATTCTACTGCCAGGGGAGCCCCCAAGCAAATCAAGCTACACGATTGTCTCACCAGGCAGAGGGCCTAGTCTAGTCCCATGTAGGCTCCACAGCCATTGATGCAAGATGCAACTTTCATGAGTTCCCACTAGTTTGGTTTGGTTGTCTCTGCAGGTTTCCCCATAATGATCCTGATGCACTTGTTCATAGAATTCCTCTTCCTGGTGTTTGGCTGTGGATCTCTGCATCTGCCTCCATCAGTCATTGGAGAAAAGCTCTGTGATGACAGGTTATGGGATGCATGGATCACCCTGGGAAGGGGAAATGGATGAGATCTCCATGAGCAAAATGGGGGTGAGGGGTGGGCAATGGAGGGATGAGAACATAAGGGAATGGGATGGTCCAGCTGGAACAGGGATGGAGTGGGAAAGCAATGAGAAAAATCAGGTTTTAAAGAGGAGTTTCTCACTAAAACTGTTTTACAGTGAAACATGGACACAATGGTAAAAATAAAATGTCCCTTCTCTATTTCAGAGAGCAAAGCCTGCATCTTTATCAAATGATGCTGGTCATACTGGATGTTTGCATGTAGACAAAAGCAAAAAGTTCCATGCTTATCACCTTGGACAAAACTCAACTCCAAATGGACCAAGGACTTCAATATAACACCAGATATTCTGAATCTGATAGAGGAAAAAGCTAGGAATAGTCTTGAACTCATTGACACAGGAAAAGACTTTCTGAACAGAACAGTGACAGCAGAGGGACTAAGGTCAACTAAGATTAATAAATGGGACCTCGTGAAAATGAAAAGCTTCTGCATGGTAAAGGACACAATCATTCAGAAAAAAAGAGCAGGATACATATGGGAAAAGATTTTTTCTTTTTAACCAACTACACATCTGATATAGGGCTAATAACTGAACTATATAAAGAACTGAAACAATAACAACAGCAAAATGCATAAACAAACAAAAACCCCTTCGACATCAAGAAAACAAATAACCCAATTGAAAAATGGGGTACAGATCCAAACAGAAAGTTCTTAATAGAGGAAACACAAATGGATGAGAAAAACATTTTTAAAACTTTCAACATCCCAGTCATCAGGGAAATGTAATAAAAGTTACCTTGAGATTTCATCTTACAGTAATGAGTATGGTCAAAGTTCATAAAAGAAATGACAGCTTATGGTGGCAAGAATATGGAGGAGAATGCTCATCTGTTGCTGTATAGCCACTATGGGAATCAGTATGGTGGTTCCTCAAAAATTTGGGAATCCATCTACCACTAGATCTAACTATACCAGTCTTGGTATATCCAAAAGATGCTTCATCCTGCTACAGAGACACTTGTTCAACCATGTTCATCGCTGCTCTATTCACAATAGCCAGAAATTGGGAAGACCTTGTATTTCCATCAACAGAAAATGAAGAAAATATGATACATTTCATAATGAATATTACTCAGCTTCCAAATAAGAAACAAAAAAATATGAATTTTCCAGGTAAATGAATGGAGATGAAAAAAAAAATCCTTAGTGAGGAAACTCAGACCCAAAATGACAAATGGGATATATATTCCCTTATATATGGATGTTAGCTATTAAAGTCTTTGAAAAGCAGGCTATAATCCATATAACCACAGAGGTTAGGTATACCATAGGGGGAAAGATGGGATGGAAGGATTTTCATAGGAAGGGAAAATAGAATATATATTTATGGATAGGCAGGGATTGGAAGGAGACTAACATGGGGGTATTAAACAGGATGAGGAATGAAGAGGCAGTAAGAAAGGGAATACAGGAAGGGAAATCTAAACTAAGGGCCATTTGAGGGGTCATATGGATATCTACTATAGTAGAATCTTCTTAAAACATATGCATATATGAAAGAAATCTAAAGGGAATCATCAAAGAACAGGGGAGACAGAGCCCCAACTAGACACATCTTAGTACCAAATGAAACCTCCAGTTTCTGGGATGAGTTGCATCTAATTGAATTGCTAGCCAAAGAGGCCCTGTGGAAACCCCTTAAACAACCTAAGATATTACCAAAGACATTGGTTGCTCTCCACAAACTAAGGCCCTATTGCTGAAGACAACATAACTCATGGAACATGGAGATCTGTATTAGAAAGTTTTTCTGTGTCCCAGCCTGCCAGTGGTCGGGACATATCTCTACCACTCATGTTCCCCAAGTAAACACACAAGAGCTTATATTAATTAAAACTGCTCAGCCACTAGCTCAGGCTTACTACTGACTAGCTGTTACACTTAAACCCAGCCCATTTTGGTTAGGCAGAAAGATTATAAGAGTCAGTGGGGATGGAAGACATCGAGGAAACAAGCCTTGCTGGACATAAACATGTTGCTGCACACATCAACTGACAGACACTGTGGTCGAATGAGCAGGGCCTGCATAAGTCTAAGCCAGATGGGGTCCCAATGCTGATCGAGAAAGTGGACACAAGCCCCCATCCCTATCCTCAAAGCTGTCTCCAATTGATCACTGCTGGTAAGGGAAAAATTAGTTTTTCTCTAAGGGAGTCTCAAGGTATACAAACAACACTTGAGGGCAGGCCCCATGCCCATCAGTAGATGGTTAACACAAAATGAACTCAATGATATTTGGAGGGTTTTGTTTTTAATCTCATAATGCTTTATCTAGGCATTTTTTAAACCCTACCTGTCTTTTGCTTATATGTTATGGTCTTTTGATTATATATTATGGTATTTTATCTGATTTCAAAATGTGTGAATGTGTGTTTCTGCATCTCTATGTTTCTTATGCTTTTTGTTTGGCTCTTTTTTTCCATTTGTTTGTTTTGTCCTATTCTGATTTGTTTTTATTTTACCTATTTTCTTTTTGTTAAGCTATCATTAATTTTCTAATGAGAGAGAGAATGAGAGGGTATGTATTTTGGTAGGTGGGGTATGGGGAGGACCTGGAAGGAGTTGGAAGAGAAAGTACAGGGATTACAATACATTGTATGGAAATCTATTTTCAACTGAAAAAAAAGAAAAGAAAAAGAATGCGAAGTCCAGAGGGCGCATCTGTAAAATGTGTAGTTCAGCTAATTAGATTATTCATAAACCTCTCTATTGTCCCTGTTCCTTCTTTCAAATCATTGAAATCTCTGTTGGTCTTGTCTTTAGACACTAAACTACATGTTTCGTTGACTCTCAAAAGCTGTCCAATAGCTGCAATAACCAGAAATATGTGAATGGATGGTTTATTGATATGACAATTTTATTTAACCTTACAAGATAGCATTGAATCCTATTTCAACCTTAAATTGCAATCCAGGCAGAGGCCTTTAAAGTAAATTGTTTACATTGATTTGAAAGCCCATAAACCTTTATGGTAAAGTCTGCTCTTTGAATTTACAGCCTTGCTTAATTCAGCAGTAAATTGCTTTCTGTTTCAGGAATCCCTTTGGATGACTTGAGTAGAACTAAAAGAATTTGTCTTGTGGTGAGATAAAGGACTGACTGCCCGAGAATCTCTTTGATGTCTATTGAACAGGTAGAACTGACTCCCCATGGAACAGCTTCTTCCTACTGAGACAGAGATGCCAGCACCACGCCTCTGCCTTTGGTGAGTATTGGAGGTAAGGAAGTGCCAACCGCTCGGCCTCAAGCATGGGACCCCCTAATGATTGTGCCTCTAAAACATCAGCAAATGGACATTCACCTCCTCAAGAACTGTCCTCTCCAGTAAGTGGTTATGGAAAACAGTTTCTGCCTGTTCCTAAGGAAGTCTTAATCAGCACGTTGTATGCTTTCAAAGGATTAATTGCATCCAAGTTGATAAAGCTTGAGAGAGTAAAAGAGGGAAATGAACAATATCTGAAGTATGGCTGTCAGATAACAGACATTGTCCTACTGAGGACAAACAGGCTAATGGAAAATTTTTAAAGAAATTAAAATCCCTTTTTCAAACGCACCCCAAAACAGACATTAAGTTTTTTATTATTAAGAAAATATACAAGGTTCCTTTTTCAAAGTTATATTTTCTGTTATATTCATATTTCTGATGGGTTGTTTGAAAAGAAGGGCAGCATAAAGACAGCAAAACCCACACAAATCAATCTGTATGTCTGAGGCTATACCTCAGATTTGCTGTTATATCTCTTGACCATGGGAAGTTTTTCCAATCTCTTTGCCTCATTTGTTTTTTTTAGTCTTTTAAAGGAGAAAATTAAGAATTATATCCTAGGGTTCTTGAAAGGGTTGAGTGACTTAACACATGCTAAGTCTCTAGAATAGAGTTCGACAAATAATGCATCAACACTGTGCTGAGTTATTAATATTTTAAGCATGATTGTCCTATAATCAAAGACAGGAAGAGATAAGGGGAGAAGCTTTGATGTTTGAACAAGTGTTGACTTGAAATTATCTGATGGTTTTCCTATCAACTGTAGGAGGTGAGGAAGGACATTGTCAGTGTGGTAAACACAAAAGTAATAACTGGCTTGCATCAGGCAATGTCAAACATTGATTTGGTTACTTTCAAAGCCCTTTCTTTCTGATCATAGGCATTTACAGTTTCAACTGCTAAAGATTTTTTTCTACAGGTTTCTTGTTAACTTTGCAAAGCTTCCTTTGAAAATTGCCCTTCATCACAAGGCTGCCAACCATATTTCACAAACATGACTATGGTTATTGAACTGGGTCAGATCAAGAAGCCAAATGGCCAAATGTTACAAAAGAAGTCTGCTGATTTTTCTGTGGAGGATTTTAGTGTTTAAATACTAGAGTACACTATATTTGGAGATCAGTGAGCTTGGGTCATGTAAAGCTAAGACTGCAAATTTCCCTTCCCATAGTCTGAACCTGTGTCTTCCAATAATAGGAAATAAAACGGTTCTGATGATCTCATCTGAGTCTGGATTCTTAAAGCCTGTCCTGCCTGTGGATACTCCATGTACATATGCTAATAACTTGCTTAATATGTCTCTAAATACAGGTATTAGCATTTCTCTTTCCACTGTCATTGATAGAATGATGACTACCACAATAACATTGTATAGAGAAGATATTAAAATGTATATTCACCTAAATAGACCGCATGTCAACCACCATGGGAGTTTATGAGCTTGGTGGAGAAACATAACATAGTAGATTATATTTATTTGTCTCTTTTAACTTTCAGATACAAATGGGAAGGGCTAAAATTCAATCTAAATTGGACTATCTAAGGGCATATAGAAAATAATATAATGTAAAAAAAAAAACAGTGACTGGTGGAAAGTAGATAGTCATAGACTGCAAGGTTGGAAAACTTAAATTCCCCATTGTAGACTGACTTGAAGTCTCCATTTGAAATGAAGATAAGCAACCTTAAGTGGAAGAGAATGAGAACTAGGGACAGAATTGGGAGGACTTGGAATCATGAGGCAGGGAGCCATGGTGCTGGATCCTCCAGGACTCTTCAAATACTAAGTGCTTTGTGATCCTCATGAAATGCCAGCATAATTTCCTCCATTAAAGTCTGTTTTTCGTAAAACTAGGATGAAAATTTAAAGTAAAAGGTAGACAAGTCCTCCACTATTCTTGCTTATGATTTTTTGTGGCTATTTGGAAAAATCAACATAGGCTTTTCAGTTGAAAACTAAGGACAGGGTAAAATTCGGGAGCTGACTGTTTAAGAACAGGAAGTTCTCAGATACCACCTCAACTTAGAGGTTTTATTGATAAAAATTCTGACCTTAATTACTAGCTAATCGAATCTGTAAGAGTCAGCTGTTTGGAGCTTTATGGAAGTTGAGCTGTCAAGTAAAATCCAGGATCCAGAAGCCTCTTTCAGATTGTGTAACACCTCTGTCAACTTTAAGCCATAAAGTCTCACATGGGCAGCCATTGGCTTGATGAATTAACTAATAGTCACCAATGTGTGAATCTTCCTAGCATACTTTACAAGTACTATACATTGAAGGCAGCAAGGAGGAGGGAGATCTCCTATAGTGGGCTAACCCCTTAGCACCTAGTGAGGCAGAAGAAAAAGCTTAGGCTACGCTCGGCATGGGGAAATAATGCTGCTTCTGCCCATCTGGAAAGAATATGAGGTCCGGGATGAAAACTGCTCTCGCCATTACTGTTGCTTCTACTTCTAAATGAAGAGCACACAGTCCCTCAACTGTGTTTGTATGAATTAATCATAGTGCATAAGATTCTGAGAAGACTTTGCCAAATCTGGCCACCCAGAGATCCTAAGGTTTGAATAGACATTATTGCATAGTAACTAGATGTTATTGGAACTTAGCTGCTATTTTTTTTTTTTTTTAGGGAAATGGTGATTCCAATTTTCCTCTAGACTTACTACCGTCAGCTGGGGGCACTTTTGAAATTTAAGGTGTAGACACAAAATTCCAAGATTAAAGACATAGAAAATGGTAAGACCACAATCTTACACAATTAGACTAGCTCAGAAGTAATCAAGGCTCACAGAGAACAAAGTTTAAGTCACAAAATACCAGTTCCTTCTACATTTTGCCACAGATCAATGGAATTCAAGATTAAACTCTGGTAGGGGTTACAATGAGATATGACAATGTGACTCTAAAAATGTACAAGAGAAAAATGTGCAAGAATTCCCAAAACAATTTTTATCTAAAGAATTAATGGTTTTATTGAAGTATAATCGGTATGTAATGAGTAGCACATAGGTAGTCCACAGATGAATCAGTTTTGTCATACATGTTTCATATCACTACAGCCAAAACAATAACATACTCATCATTCCCAAATTTCATGTTCTTTGTAGTCCATTCTTTCTGACCTTTGGTGTCCCTGATGGGAATAGATTCTAATAATATTTTTCTCTAATATTTTGTCGCAAAGTCTTTAGGTTTGTGTTGCTTCTGGTGAGAAATCCGATGTCATTCTTATCCTTATTCCTCATATTATGGAGTGTGTCCTTTCTTCTCTGGATTTTGTCGTTAGCACTGATTTTTAGAGTTAATCACAGTATAGTTTGTTGAACTTTTTAAACTGTGTCTTCTGTGGCCTTTCAGTTTGCTGAACTTTGCATAATACTTTTCTAGGTATTGTAAAATTTTATTCACAATTTCTTCCCTTGACTTCTGTTGCCTAATTAGCTGAGTTGATTGAAGTGGCTCCATAGCTTACCATTTACTTCAGTAATAGTTTTAGTTTTTATCCACTCTGTTTCATACCTTATAGCTTCTCAGGCTATATCTTCAAGTTCAATATCTTTTGTTATATTTTTAGTCAGCTATCAATTCCATCTGGTGTAGTTTTCATTTCTCATTTTAATATTCAGTTTAGGAGTGAGATCCTTTTTCTGTTTTTAAATCTCTGGCCACCATGCTCAATTTTTCCTTTAGCTTTGTGAAATGTAACTATAAGAAATGTTTTTATTAGTGTTGTTAATGATGAAATGTATTTAGTTCTAGACCAATGATGCTGACTGATTTTTCTCCTGTTTTCAGGCTGCAGTTTTCTGCTGTGTGTGTGTGTGTGTGTGTGTGTGTGTGTGTGTGTGTGTGTGTGTGTGTGTTTTATCTGCTTTTCTCATAGACTGCCAGACAATGTGAATTATATCTTCTTAGGTCCTTGACATTTTGTCTTAACTATAAACTTTCTTGTTCTTTTTTAAAGCTAACACATCTTTAAAAATATTTGTATTTATTCTTTGAGAATTTCATACAGTATATTTTGATCATATTCACCCTCCTCCCCAACTCCTCAAATATCTACCCTCTCCACCCTCCCTCTCTAGCACCCATCCACTTTTTTACTTCTTTTATCTATTCATTATGTCCTGTCTGAATTGTCTAACTAGTCTTTGAGAGTAGAGTCTGCTCTGGCATGTGGTCCACCTCCCATGGTCACATTGATAGGTCTCCCTCTCCCAACAGCTATCAAGTGCAGTAACTCCACGGCCCATGGTGGGATTTTGTGGTCACCTTTCCAGCTTTATGCTGAGATTTTTGTCTTGCTTGAGCTTGCACAGGTCTTTTGCATCCAATACATTTTTATGATAAAAATCCTGAAGAAACTAGGGTTACAGGCAACACAATAGCCTATGTCCAACAAACAGAGATCATTGTGCCAAAAGAATGCTACACTGTGTACTCATAAGGTTTCTTTATGCCATTACAATGTTCCATTATGACATCACATTACTCCATGATGATGTTGACTTACAACATCATAATCCCATATTGTGTCCTTAGAAGCTTGCTTTGTGTCATCACAGCACCCATTGTATAATCAGAGTGCTTCATTATACCATTTAAACAGGAGATTCTATCATTGCAATGCTCCTTGTCCCATAACATCAAATGCTTTATTGTCATCACCTGCTGCATCATGTCATCATAATGATGATGATACATTGTGGCATCATAGTGCTGTGAATATTACTCTGTCTGCTGTGAATGTGTGTTGCTCTGATTTGGTTGATAAATAAAATGCTGATTGGCCAGTAGCCTGGCAGGAAGTATAGAATAGGTGGGATAAATAGGGAGGAGAATTCTGGGAACAGGAAGGCTGAGTCAGGAGTTGCCAGCCAGACACAAAGGAAGCAACATGTGAAGGCAGAACTGAGAAAAGGTACCAAGCCACGTGGCTAAACATAGATAAGAATTATGGGTTAGTTTAAATGTAAGAGCTAGTCAGCAGTAGGCCTGAACTAATGGCCGAGCAGTTTTAATTAATATAAGCCTCTTTGTGTTTACTTGGGTCCAAGTGGCCACAGAGCCATGGGAGCCAGGCAGGACCAGGAAAACTTTAGCTACAATCATAGTACTTTACTGTGCAATACAATGCCAAATAATGACGTCACAGTAACCCATTGCACCACCAAATGTTCCATTCAGCATCACAATCTTCATTGTCACATTACAATGCTATATTGTATCTTCATAATACTCTACTGTATCATCGCACTGCTGAATTATGACACCAAAATATGACATCATTTACTCATAATGGTTTGCTGTGACAAAAAAAATCTTAAATTTTGCCTCACAATGCTCAATCGCTTCATGGCAGTGCTTCATTGTTTCATTACAATAGTATATTGTGTCATCACAGTGCTGAACTGTGATATCAGGATATTTCATTGTATAATAATAATGGTTCATTCTAATGTCACAATAGTCTATTTTACTACCACAAGATATATTGTGCCATTACAATGTTGAACTGTGATATCACAACGCTATGTTGTGTCATAACAATGATCCATGATGATATCACAGTAGTACATTATGACATCATGATGTTCCATTGCTTCATTACAGTGCTCCAGGCTCACAAACAATATTGTCTTGCACCGCAGTTATATATTGTTCCATCTCAGCATTCTTGTTGTGCTCCAAATGCTGAATTATGACATCATAATATTTCACTGTGCCAAAACAATTTTGCACTGTGCTATAACAATGCTCTATTTTACCATAACAAACTACATTTGAATGTCACAAAGCTACAATGTGACACTACAATTCCCCCTCATGTCATCATGGTGCTAAACTGTGATGTCACAGTGTTGTTTTATCATAATGCTGCATTGTTTTGATAAGGCTCCATTTTACCATCACACTGATCCATTGTTATATCAGAATTGTCCACTGAGTTGCCACTATAATGTGTCACCTCAATTCTCCATTTTTGCTATCCAAGTGCTCCACAATATTATTACAGTGCTGCATTTTCACATCACAATAATACCCTGTGATATGATACTCCTCCATTACACTAGCACAATATTCCATTGCCTATGGTGGTATTGTATTCTCCAAAATATTGTGCACCCTAATAAACTTATCTGGGGTCAGAGACAGAACAGCCACTAGATACAAAGTCTAGAAAATGGTGACACTCACACCTTTAATCCTAGCACTCCAGAGGTAGAAATCCCTCTGGATCTCTGTGAGTTCAAGGCCACATTGGAAATGGCCAGGCATGGTGACACATGCCTTTAATCCCAGAAAGCGAGCCTTTAATTCCAGGGAGTGGTGGTAGAAAGCAGAAAAGTATATAAGGTGTGAGGACCAGAAACTAGAAGCATTTGGCTGGTTAAGCTTTCAGGCTTCTAGCAGCACAGTTCAGCTGAGAGCCATTTGGAAATGAGGACACAGAGGCTTCCAGTCTGAGGAAACAAGTCCAGCTGAGAAGTTGGCCAACTCTGCCATCACCATGCTTTATTATATTACAAGAGCATTGTATTGTGCCATCAGAATGCTCTATTTTAACATAACAAGCAACACTGCAATATCACATTGCTCTACTGTGTCATCATGTTGCTGTATTGTGATATTGAAATACTGAACTATGATATCATATGGCTTTATTGTGTCATAATAACGCTGCAACATGATGTTACAATTCTCTATTTCACCAACACAAGCTATGCCGTGACAGCACAGTGCTCCTCTGTGATATCACAACTCCATGTCCTCCTGACACACTGCTATACCATTTTATTATGATGTTGATTGTGTCAACACAAAGCTGGATTATAGCATCACCATGCTTCATTGTGATATTACAGTGCCTCATTCTATCATAACAGTTCTGCATTATGCCATTACAATATTGAAGTCTGATGTAACAGTTCTCCATATTTTCCACCAGAGTATTACTTTGTGTCGTCACATCGTTTTTTTCCTGTAATGTAGTTACACTCTTTCGGAGGAGTTATCATGTTGAGGTTGGTTAAGCAGAGCCAAGGCAGTATGGTTACAGGACCATGGAAAGCTGTTGTGAATTTCTAAGACCCCTGTTTCATCTTTTTCTGAGGACGCCTGCCAACCCAAGCTGGTATTCTTCCTCTGTGGCTTGGAACAGCCAGGCAATAAGCTGTGATGTTGTAGAACTAATCTTGTTTACTTATTGCTCTTCAGTGGCCTTTTTCTTCTCTCTTGTCTTAAAAGTCTCAAAAACTACTGTTCTAAGTATTTTGTTGAGTTTTGTAGCCGTGCTTGACATAAGGGCAAGTTCCCATTGTTCTGTGACAGTTGAGCGTAGAAACTAACAAGTTATTTCAGTGAAAACTGTCAAATAATTTGTTCTACAAGAAAATAATTACTTGACATGTAGTTTTAACACTTATCTATCATGAAAATCAGTGCTCAATAATTATAATTCTTTTGAACTAATAGTGAACTTATTAGCTGTTTAAACACATTATTAAGAACATTGTTAAGCATTTGATTTCAGTCATACACAGAGTTTCATATTGGAGCAAAGGTCTAAAGCAGGCTAGTTATAAACTTTTTAATGAAGAGACATAATCTTATGTCTATAGGTAAGAAAAATACCCTGTAAACCAAAATTATATGCCATAAAACTTCATTGATAAATCAAGATTATATTAAAAATTAAAAAATACATATCATCAAAAACTTTCACTGTCACCAGAATTGAACAGTAAGTAACCAGCAGTGTCAAACATATACATATAGGCATATAAATTGAATACTAAAATATTCAAAGATTTTACTAAGTAATAAGAATAACAGCTTGATGAAAAGAGGTTAGGAAGTAAAAATAACAATTGTCACAGCAAAAAATACATACAGCCTAGGAATACACGAAGGTGGCAAAACGTTTTCTAAATTTTATATTGGTAAAAGTTAGTTTCTTAATATCAGAGAGTTATGAGAAATAAATATCGCTTCATATCTCTCTAAATTTTGAGAGTATTTACATGTGCATTTAAAGTATAACAACCTAGGAAATGTAGTTATTAATATGATAATCTTGATGAAAAATAAGTATTACCTAATAAGCAAAGTGGTCTTCTTTTATAATTTCAACTTTGAACAATTCTGAGTTCTTTATAGAACTGTGTAAAAATATCAATGTTATCTGTGTAAATGATGAAACTGCACTAAACAAATGCTAGAAAACAAATTGTGCCCATGGGAAGAAGCATGTGTGCAAAGTTCTCAGTGCGCATGCTATAAGGCAAATTAGTGGAGTATTCTGGGTTCTAGACATTTATATAAACAGCATCCCTGCTTTTCCTGTTGATAAAGCCAATAAGTCTCTTTGTGTGGCTTTGTCATTTGCTTCCTTAAACAAGGTCAAGTTGAGTTTGTATTATTTGCAACTGGGTATGTCCTTGTTTTCTTGCTAGGACATTTTGTGCTCTACTGCCTATTATATTTTAAAAATATAAAACAGCACATCACTACATATTTTCTTGCTTCTCCTCAAAATAATGAGTCAGTAACCAAGTATGGAGCATGGGTTTAATCTCATGGGGGCAGAAAGGAAAGCAGGTTAGGGGAAAAAATGATGTTTTAAGTTTTACTCTGAGAAATGTCTATATGATTGATCTGAACAAGGTTTTCATTTATATATTCTTCCTGTGAGGCTATCAGTCTCAACCATGAAGGATTACAAATGTAGACTAATAAATTAAAAGGCAACGGATATAGGACTAGATAGTGTATCAGGTTCTGACAGTGGGGATTTTGATGAAAGCTTGATGATTCCTATTTCCCATCCATTACAATCAAGTCTCTAGAATCCAGGTCTGGAACCCTGGGACCTGGGAGGCTCCCATGGTAGCCTGCTTTGCTTTCCAACATGCTGCTGCAGATTGCAAAACAGACATAATGATTGTCTGCAGAAGCACAGGTCTTAAGGCTTAGCGGCAATTGCCTTTACCCACTGACCTGTCTGCCCAACTCTAGATTATCATTTTTGACAAATATTTTTGGGGGTGTGTTGGTTAGATTTTTGTCAACTTGATATATGCTACAAAGAAGGAACCTCAACTGAGAAAATGCCTCTATCAAATTTGCCTGTTGGAAAGTCTGTGGGACTTAAATTAAATTAAAAAATTAATGATGCCCATTTTGGGCAGTGCTATTCCTGGGCAGTTGGTCCTGGATTGTGTAAGAAAGCAAACTGAGTACGTAGCATTTTTCCATGGTCTCTGTTCAGGCTTCTACCTCCAGGTTGCTGGCCTGCTTGGGTTCCTGCCTTGGCTGCCTCCTCCCCCAATGATCATAATGTGTAAGCACACACACACACACACACACACACACACAGAGAGAGAGAGAGAGAGAGAGAGAGAGAGAGAGTTGAAAAAAGACCCCCCAAACAATAAACTCTTACCTCCCCAGGGTACTTTCTGCCTTTGTGCTTTATCACAGGAGTAGAAACCAAACTACTACAGGAGGTATCAAATAATTTGCCCCCATTTGTGATTATTTTTAATATTTCATCAAATGCTAAGTGTTCACATGTGCAATAGAAAATTCATGTGACAACAGGTCAGAAGTTATAAATGCTGCAAGAACGCAAGAATGTAAGAATTCCCAACATTGCCATTCCACTCCAGTGTGGGGGATAAATGGATCCAAAGTATGTGAGAGCTCCACTGTTTTCATACGTCAAGATATTCCAAGGTGCACTTGAATTTCAATGTATAGTTACCATACTACTTAAGGTATTGTCTACTTCGTCTCATTTCTGAATGGTTTCTGAACATGAGCTTCTCTTTGGTTGGCATACCTACTGTAAAGTGGACAGTCTCTAAGTTGTACATCTTGGTACAATTTCAGTACATTTTAACACCATGTAGCCACCATGCCGAATAAACAATATATTATCAAGTCCCAAAGAGTTCCCCCTACCATCATCAGTTGTTAGGGGGTCCATGGTTGTTGTGATCATTTCAGCTGAGAAAAATAACTGTCCATTTAATATACATTAAAATATTTAAATAGTTCAGTGGATGTGTGTGTGTGTGTGTGTGTGTGTGTGTGTGTGTGTGTGTGTGTTTGTGTATGTGTGTGTGTGTAGATGGCTCTATGGGTAGATAAGCTTCTTACCAAACCTGAAGACCCTAGTTTGATCACTAGGCCTCATATGATGGAACAAGAGAATCAACTCCCTCGAAGTTCTCTGCTCTGCAGCATGGCATGTCAATCCTTACCTAATAAATAAGCATATGAATTTAATATTTTTAAATTAAAAAATGAGGAGACTTGCTATGACACCACAGAAAGTAATAGCAGGAGTAATGATTGTCTTTTAACTTTTAACTCTTCATGAACTTGGGCTTTAATTTAAGTGTGTTAGTTAAGTGACTCTGCCTCAATATGTTCATTTATAAGGGTGAGTAATGTAAGAACTCAGTGCTAGTATATGTGTGCCCCCTTCCTTCAGCGCTCAGAATAACCACAGCCACCTACTCCTAGGGCATGTAAGGAAGTGGGGTCTTCTAGGTAGAAGGTGCCATAGTAGCAGCTGTCAGGAAGTCTCAAGAAGAGTCAAGAAAAGAAGCAGATGGTAATGCTGCTGTGTGTGTGTGGGAAAATCAACAGAACACTTTGGGTACTGTCCTAAATTTAGACTTGTTTAAGAAATAAGAGCTGGATGGTAGACTGTTAGTGAGCAGATACAGATACTTTAGAATCAATAAAGCTGATCAGACTGAGGGTAGTTTGCCAGTCAGAACGCTTGCTGAAAGTCCACCAGGTGAAACCACATCTGCTAATACACCGACCTGGGAGAACGACCTTGCCTGCACAGAGGCAAAGTAAAGGAAAATTATCCCCCAGTGCTTGCAGATGTTTAATTAATGATCTTTGTTAATTAAACAGCATGAGTCAATGGCTTTCACACAGTTGTCAGACAACAACAGATACTTCACTTCTACATGGAGAGGAATAAAGAAGGGATGTACAGAGGCCTGGACATTGCAGGGCGATTGTCATTCTACTCAAGAAACAAAACAAAGGGATTGTGGTTCCTCCTAACATTAGACATCCCTTCCAGCCTCTCTACAGTGACCAAGTGTGTATATAAATATCACTTTGCACCACAATCAAGATATGTTTAATTTAATGATGAAAAGCCCTAAGGTAATCACATAAGTCTACATGGAGATTTACTTAATCATCCATAGGACATAATAATGATTTGTAAGAACTAACCAGCACCATTGATCATTTAGCCTTTTAAATAAATAGATAGACCTTGATGAATAAGGTAATCCTGATTTCTAGGAATTATACGTTCTTTCCATTATTTTTACAAAGCGAAGGACAAAAAAATGTTCCTCTAGTATGTACATTCTGTAAACATGAAAAGTTAACTTTTATTCCAAACTATAATTTAAAAGGCATTATTAAAAGTTTGATACCTATGCAACAAGAAATATAAAACCATCATCACTAAGGCCAGGAAGACCTCACTAAAAACAAGTCAAGGCAGAAAGGCAACATTATTTTTCTGATAAAATTAGAAGATTGGTAGGCTCTGAAAAATCTAGGAATGGTAATAATAAATTGAAATAAAAATTTCGGGATAACAAGAGTGGCTGCATTTATATCTTGAGCTCATTGTGTTCAACTCAAGAGGCCTGTTAATCCTGAGGTTCATGAGAGAAAAACCAGTTCTACAGTTTTGAGCCAAATTTGAAACAAGCTTCAATTAAATACTGACCAGGTAAAAGAACTCTGGTCAAGTCCACCTCTGGGTTCCTAGGAGATAGCCCCCACTTGTACTTTGCAGTGCTTAAAAAAGTAAAACCCACAATTCATTGCATTTCCCATCAGGACCAATCAAGGGCAAGTATGCATCCTGATGTATTTCCTGCCCACATAGTTCCCACCCACATGTGATCAAGCACATCCAGTGCAGGTGGATCAAACAAACTTGTTATTTCCCAAGAACTACAACTCCCAGCATTCCAGGAAGTTACCTTGTCCTTGAGCAGGTAACTTGTATTTTACAGCCCCAAAGCAACTGCTGTGCTTCTGATGTGTAGCAAGATCTCAGAAAAATACACTATTTTTATGGTTGGTCATGTGTTACTAATATTATTTTTAAAGTGTTTTATTTTGAATTATGTGTAAGTGTGTGTGTCTGTGTGAGTATGTACATAGGAGTACTGCCCATGGAAACCAGAAATGATAGTTGATTCCTCTGGACAGGAATCACAGACTGTTGGAAGCTGCCCAAAATGGGTGCTGGGAACAGCATTTGGGTCTCCCACAAAAGTAGTGTGAGCTCTTACCTGCTGAGCCATCTTTCCAAGCCTTTGTGTTATTATATTAGAAGACAATGTAGATAGATTAAAATTTACAGGGTATTCATTAAAATCCTTAGGACAGTTATTGATATTATTTAAATCTATAAGTTGGGACAGATATTATAAAGATAAGACTGTATATTGTAAGTGCATAATATACCTTTTAAAGCATAAACAAAGGTTAAGTTGCACAGTTTGGTGGACTTATGCTAAATGAGCAACACAAATGTAGCTACAACCCAGAATATAAACTAGGGTTATGAGTCATCAGAAGTCCCCTTAATAGAGCATCAGTAGCAGCTAAGGGTTCACAGTTGTTTCAGCTAAGAAAAATATTCCCAGTGACTCCAGACTTTTACAAGTAATGAAAAGGTTTCCCAAGAACTTAATACCTAGTTGAAGTCTGTGCCATAAATATATGGAGAGTGATTTTAAGTGCAGTTTCTAACACCAACAAAGAATAGCATGGGCCGCAGAGGGGTGGCAAGCCAGGAATCCAGTGTTTTCTGATTTTAGAGATACGTGGGAGATATATGAATAATGTTTTTGTTAGGGTTTCTATTTCTGTGATAAAATACCATGAAGTAGATAGATAGATAGATAGATAGATAGATAGATAGATAGATAGACAGACAGGTGATAGATAGATAGATAGATAGATAGATAGATAGATAGATAATAAATAAATAAGCTCAGAGAGAAAATGGTTTATTTTATTTTACATTTTCATATCAGTCTACCATGAAGCAAATCAGTATAAAACTCGGGGAGCAACCTGGAGGCAGGAACTGATGCAGAAGCCATGTAGGAAAACTACTTACTGGCTTGCTCCTCATGACTTGATTTTCCTATTCTCTCTCTTTTTTAAATTGATTATTTTATTTTTTGATATTATAATATAATTACATCAATTACCTATTTCTTTTCCTCCCTCCAAGCCCTGCTATATATTCCTTGTTCTCTTTCAAATTCATGGGTTCTTTTTTCAGTCATTGTTTTACACATATACACACACAAATATATATATATATATATATAGATATATATATAGATATATATATGAACATGTTATGAATATATATGTATATACATATTCCTAAATACATAAATACTATCTGCTCAGTCTGTATTGAGTTACTTAAGTATATGTGTTTTTGGGGATGAACAAGAACTATACCAATAGACATTCTGACATGGAGTCAGGAGAAGCTCATAATGCCTCAACCTATATAAAGAACTAAGGAATGATGAGATGTTTGGGATAAATAATCTTCCCCCAAAAAATAGCCTGTTCCTCTAAAATAGTTCAGGGCCACCTGCCTAGGGGTAGCACCACCTACCTTGAGCTGGGCCTTCCCACATCAATCATGAATCAAGAAATACCTTACAGGTTTGGAAATGGAATTTTCTCAGGTGAGAATCCCTCTTCTCAAATGACTCTAGATTGTGTTAAATTGACAAAAAAAAAAAAAAACCAACCCTAACCATGGCAAATAATATACATAACTAAACTACAAAGAAAGCTGTTCATATTCATTGGTGTGGTTTGAAAAAAAATGGCCCTAAAGAGAGTGGCACTATTAGAAGGTGTGGCCGCTTGGAGGAAGTATGTCACTGTGGGGGTGGGCTTTGAGGTCTCCTATGCTCAAGTTATGCCCAGTGTCACTTCCTATTACCTGTGGATTAAGATATAGAACTCTCAGCTCCTTCTCCAGCACCATGCCCACCTGCATGCCACCATGTTTCCCATTGTGATGATGATTGACTAAACCTCTGAAACTGTAAGCCCCCCTAATTAAATGTTTTCCTTTATAAAGTTTCCTGTGGTCATGGTGTCTCTTCACAGCAATTGAAGCCCTAACTAAGACATTCATTAAGATGAAGGGCGTTATATAGCACCAATATTAGTTGTGAGAAATGTTTAAGTACTAGTTGAAAGGGAACCTCATTATGAATCAAATGTGTGAAACTGCTTTTCAATATTAATCAAAGTAGTCCTGAGCTTCATCAAAGTCTAATGTGTTCAATATGCCAAATGGATAGGTATCATTTGGATGAAAATAGGGAAAACCCATTATTTGCTCCATCCCTATGGATGATGATCAATAGAAAGCCTTGAAAAATACAACTCTTACTCAACACTAAAGTTATACTACCCAATGAACACTTGAAGTTACTCATAGCTAGTGGAGAAGCTGTGGGAAGCAGCTTAGCTGCAGTGCTTGGAGATTTTGAGCAGTATCTGAGGACCTTTTGAGTCAACTTTATAATCTCTGGTCAGAAACAAATAAAAAACTTGTTTAGAAAACATACATAACCAAACTCTCTTTCTGTCCCTGATATCATGAGCCAAGAAATCTGGGGGAAATGCAGTTTCTTGTCTGGTTTATCTTTTCCTTATTGTTTTTCTCTCTGAAATTTTCCTGCTGATTATTTAGGTACAAACCATAATAGTATGAGCAGTTAAGAGTGGCCAGATAGGAACATGAGAGAGGAAACTGATGAGGTATACGGTAATCCAATATGGGGCCTTATGGTTCATGGTCAAAACTTTGATCTTTGTCTAAGAGCAATGGAGGCAACGAAACAATACAAATTAGGAAGCTGACCTGATCACATGATCAGGTTATATCCTTAAAAGTATCACCCTACCTGGCTGGAGTGGGGGTATACACCTTTATTCTCAGCACTTGGGAGACAGAGACAGGTACGATCTCTGTGAGTTCAAGGCCATCCTGGTTTATATGGTGATTTCCAGGAATATGGCTATATACAGAATAAAGAATCAACCATTCTTGTGTGACTCTTTCCCTGGGGTGGGGGAACATAAAAAAAAATATGTCTTTTCCTAGGACCCCAATAAGGCATGATTCTGCAACAGTGTACTCTGAGGAACCAATGAGTTTGCTAGGATTCCTTAGAGAGCATAGGAAAGAGGTTATTTATAGGGATGTGTGTGGTTCCATCCTCAACAGACTTCACCTGGAAAACCTTTACCCAACAAGGATGTTGGCTTCCTTGTAGGCACATAAATGAAACTTCCCTCCCCTAGTCTTCCCCAGCCTATATACTTTAACCCTACCCCTGAGACCATGTGCAATTAAGGCCGAATTATCATACCACTTGGATACTCAGGTGAGGGTCTCATATCTGTTCCCATCTCTCCATGAGTGAGTGTAAACAGTTAACAAGCCCAACTGAGATGATACTTTCTTTTGTAAATGGACACACCTGAACTCCCTAAGATGGTTGCTTGGCACAAGGACAGTCACTCACTAAGTGGTTAATACATTATGCATCAATGTCACATTAAGAAATGAAACAGAAACTTCCTCTTGGATTAATCTGATGAAGAGTGGACCCGAATTTGGATTTATCCACTTCACTCCCTAAGTCTTCCATCTGTCTTTAGTTTGTGATTACTAGTCTACAAGTGAAGAAGTTACTGTACTGACCCTAAATGACCCAGGATAGCACTCAAAACCACATAGTGAGTATATTAATTTATATCCACACATTGTTTCCAATATTTGTGGGATATTTATTTTGTTTAAAGTTGTTTCCAACCTGTGGGCTGTTTTTGGCAAATGATTACCATTAATGTCATAGAGCAGGTCCTAAAATGGCAGTGCTGCTGACAACCTAAGATGGTGACCTGATCCCAACATGGGTCAGATTCTTACTAGGTAAACAGGAGGATTCTTACAGGGTAAACATATCCTAAACTCAGCATTCCTCTGAAATCTTGCAATGCAGGTTTCGGTTTTTAGGAAAGTCACTATTTCCATTTTCTACCCTCAATGGTCAGTATCTATAGGTAAAGTGTGTCTGTCTAGTTCCTGATTAACCTGAACACCCTGTATTAACTCAAAGAACCTCCCCATTCCACTCTGCTGACCATCATATAAAATCAAATTGCTTTTTCTACCTAGCTGCTATTCTATACTCTTGTGAAACAGCCTGGCAGTTTGTCCCCAATAAACTTTTTTTACCCATAAAGTGGCCCAGTTTGGTGGTTTCATTGTACTTGTCTATAATTACCACAACACACACATACACACATACTTTATTTTGGGATAGGAACACGGAAGAATACATAATTAAGATTAAAGCTATGACATTATCTTAGTTTTTAAAAGCTGATGGTGTGGGAAATTCAAGGCAGAGTAGAGTTGGTTGCACAGCTCTCTTGAAGGGAGGTTAAACTTAGCAGACTGAGTACACAGTAGGAGATCAGGTTAAATACATAGTCTTGAGTGATCTCCAGCACTGTGCTAACTTGACGGTGAGGCTGACAATATTTCAACATCTCTGAAGACGAGAGATATGCAACACCACAAGGTCAGAAACAGATGAAAGGCTGATAGCAGAATTTCATATAGGAGTCTAGTATTATGGTCCAGTTAAGAGATTAGTAGCAATTTATTCTGGGGAGAAACATGAGAGATAGAGGAAAGTTGATGAATCCAAAAGATACCTGTATATCAATACCCTCAAGACTCAATGATAGGTCAAATATGCAGTTGGAATAGGAGGAGATGCTAAGAATCTGCTTCTTCAGTGAATAGTTGTGCAACACTGTGGCATGAGCTGAGGGCAGAGCAGGAAATATGAGCTTCCCTGTTCTTGGGAATCCTACACATTGGCAGGAGAACACATGAAAAATAAATGAAGTAATGTAGAAATGGCAATACCTTGAAGAAATAAAATACAATATGATAGAGAGGAGCTGAAGAAACCTGTTACTTAGGAGTAAGAGAAGTTAAAAAGTACAAGAATAAGTAAGAGTTAATTTGAAATCTACGTAATGAAAGGAGCTGGCTACAAAAGCTAGCTAGTGTTAGACTCCTCTGGAACAAACAATGTAGATGTCACAAACAAGAACACATCTAGGGCTGAAGAGATGGCTCAGTTGTTAAGAGTGCCTGTTACTCTTGCAGAAGATGGAGTTCAATTTTCCCAACTTCTATAGAGTCAGTATTAAGGACCCTCTTTTACCTATGATTCTGAATGTTTGAGACTTTTTTCTTTCCCCTTGATCAAAAGATTGAGCTATCTCAATTTGTCGATTTTATTGACCCTCTCAAAGACTAGGCTTTTGTTTCATTGATTGTAACTTTTCCTTTTGTAGATTCTCAGTCTTTGATCTGACCTTTATTTCCTCCTTCTCCAGTCTGCTTCCTTTTTTGTTTTCCATTGTCTTAAGGTATATAACACATGCCAGCCGAGCCCTGAAACTAATGGACATGTGTGTCTGTGTTAGGTGATTTATCTGTTATTTTTTTTCTTGCTATAACATCTACATTTACTTCTGAGCAATGCTTTTCCTGGAATCCATGGGTTGTATATGTTGTGTTTATGTTCTCATTCATTTAAAACAATTTTGATTGCCTATTTGATTTCTTTTTTAACTCATTGGTTTCTGGTAATGTGTTTTTAAATTTGCACATTTATAAGTTTCTCAGTTTTTCCCTTGGTATTCATTTGCTCTACTTCATTGTGATAAGAGTTATTCTTTGCATAGTTTATATCCTTTTAAATGTATTAGACCCTGATTTATAGCCTAGCTTACATACTCTTTCCAAGGCAACATCTCATGTGTAATTTAAAAAATGCATATTCTGCTACTTTGTGTTGAGTGTTCAGTTCTATTGGGTCTAGTTGGTTTGTAATGTTGATCAACTCTTCTATTACTAATCACTGGCCTGGTTCATCTCTTTGTATAGAGCTGCCTGTCCTACTAGCCTACACATCTTTGAATCCCTGGCCAGTACCCTCTTATAGAGCCTACACTGCTTTATTTAAACTTCAAAGTTTTTCAAAGTTTTATTTGAAAAATGTACAATATATTTTAATCATATTCTTCCCCTTTAGCCGCTCTTCTCAGATGTCTTTCCTATCCACTCAATTTCATGTTCTTTTTCTTTCTCTGCACTGTTTTTGAGTCCTATTTGGTTTGACTGACTATGCTGTTTGTTGTGAATGAAATAAATTCCTTTAAGAAGAAAAGAGGAGCTTGCCCCACCCTGTAAGGCAAACCACCCAAAGGGACATGGAGCTAAGGATGGAAACAGCAGGTTTTCTAGGAGCTAAGGATGGAAACAGCAGGTTCTCTAGGAGTGAGTACCTTTTTCTAGGGGCTGAATGCTCCTAGGAGTTGGGGTGGGGATGGGGGACAGCCGGTGTCATCCCTTCACTTCTCCTGGCATGGGACTACTGATGAACAACTACTGGTGACCAACCGAGATTATCAGGACCACAGTCATTACTCTTTACTGTGCCTTATGTGGACCCTTTGTTTTATGAGTAGAGTCTCAGAGGGAGGCTTTTAATGACACCAAGCACTCAGCTAAAACAACAGGTAGTAGGGATGGAATAAGAAGTACATGGGTCTACTCCTCCAGAGAAGATGCTTCTCTGTACTGACCCTTTGTAACTAGAAACCAAGAGGAAGGGCATCCTGTGCTCTTGTTTTCATCAACCTGGAGTGGAGGCTCAACTTACTGACTTAGAATGATGAACACAGTAGAGTCCTCTGGAGAGCTGAGATTTTATCCTAAGTTTTCCGTTAATTAACTTGGGACCTTGAGAAAAGCAATGACTCCTGATCTCAGTTTGTTCACCTGTGGTATGAGTGCTGGGTGACACGATGCTTTCCAGCCCTGTGTTCTGTGGCTTCCTGGGACTCTAACACCCTGGTGAGACCCAGGAAAGTAGAACTAGTGGTCTCTAAGCATAAACTTGTCAAATGGTAGATAATTATAACATCTCATATGTTCAAAATACTTAAACATACAGAAGCATTTCTTTAAACATCCATTGCAAAACGTTAAATGAGCAACTTAGGATATGATTCCTGTATGGTCAAATAGAGGTATTCCTGAGATATAATATCACTATAAATTTCAGTTATCATTTCCTGTCTTAGGATGAGCCAACCCTGAGAGGAGAAACTATTTATTTCCTCAAGGCAAAGTGTGATGTCTGAGGAAAGCTCCAGAATAAATGGGCAGATTCATGGCAAACAATATTTCAGACATACCAGATCCATAAACGAAGAGAATTTTGAAGCAGAGTTTTAATTCAAGAATGATCTGAGTGCAGTAGGAAACCTAGCTAGCATGTAACTCAGTGGCGGTACTTCAGCCAACAATTGCTTAAAGGAAACAGCAGAGAAATCGGTTCTTAGCTGCAACTCTGTCGGCTTTTCTTACATTGCTGTAATCATGCAGGTATAACGGAATCAAATGAGTAATTGCTGACAGCCCCTACTGCCTCCTACCTCTGTCTCCAAGCTGTTATAAGGGGAAATGGCTGCTTTTAGGGTAATGACAGACATGGAGCCATTTGCCTACTTCTGAAGGCTTCGCAAATCATTTTCCAATGATTTCCCTTGACACGATATAATTTCTGCCGTGCTGGCCCTCTTTTGCTTCTCTTTGTTAATTTGTACCTCTGTGTGCTCCTGTCTTACTCATTTTCAACACAGTGTCCTATCATAAGTCACTTCCTGTGCTTAGCTAGGTGATGGAGATGGCTTTCATTTTAGTACCTTTCCTGATAATATATGTTCCGAGTAGTAGGAGAAGGCAACCTGGTTGTGCTACAAAAGTTGGATATGTTAAAGTTGCTTCAGTGACTTACATAGTCAGAAGAATAAGTTAAAACCTGATAGGTTTATAGGACCTGCACTATGATTTCTTTAAAAATAACTTTTTGTTGAGCTGCAATATAATATCCCCTGGGCCTAAGGGAAACTAGACTAGAGCCAAGAAAACTGAGCTAGGAACAATGATGTAACCTCTCCTTTAGTAAAACCTTGCCTGCAGCAGATGTGGCACAGTTCCAGAGAGTGGTAGAGTCCATGAGCATCATGGCAGTGAGCATGGCACCCATGCTCTGGGTTTATGTCACAGATACTATCGTGGTTTGAATGAGCATGGCCCCCATAGGCCCATATATTTGAATGCTTATTCCCTAGTTGATGGAACTATTTGGGAAATATTAGGAACTGTGGCCTTGTTGGAGGAGGTTTGACACAGGGAGTGGGCTTTGAGGCTTCAAAAGCCCATGTCATAGTTAGCTTTTTGCCTCTCTCTGTCTCTCTGCCTCATGCTTGTAGATCAGATATAAGCTCTCAGTTACTGCTCCAGCATGCTCTCTGTCAGGATAGTCATGGGCACTGCTGCCTTCTAGAATTGTGACACTCCAAGTTAAATGCTTTTTTTAAATAAATTGCCTTGGTCATGTTACTTTGTCAGGCCTGTGGAAAATCAACTAAGAATTTTAAATGAGGAGGGGAATGGGTGGGCAGAATAAAGGAGAGAATGAATGTGGGGAAGAATGGCGAACATCAAAGGCCTTTTGAATACCCATATGGACACCTACTATTTCAGAAGCTTACTAAAATACATATAAATGTAAAGAATTTAAATGAAGTCACTGTCAAGTCGTTGTCAATAGAAACTCCCAATTCTGGTGGTTAGACAAAAGCCAGCATTCCTCAAGAACTTGTGAAGCCAGTTCCCTCTACCAAAAGGAGCCAATTCCCTTATCACGGACAAAGGGACAAATGGCGATCTGTGATGCCTCTTAGCACACCAAAGCACATACTGGTCTCCAGGCTTTCTCCGTATCTTAATTACCTGCTGCACATTTAGAGTCCATGCTGGCATTCTGGCTCTTCTTAGCTCTTCTCACCTCCCCACCACCCTAATCTTCCTCCAGCCTAGGAGTTTCTCTTTCCTCAACTGCTCATTCTTCTTATAATCTTGCTATGTCAGCTATGTTATCTTTTTGCTCAATCTTCTGTCATCTGTTGAGTCTGCACTCTCTTTGTCTTCCCTACACTCTCCTCCTAACTACTCCCCTGCCCTACACCTGCTTCTCTCATGGCCAGGTCCAGTCAGATAGCCATGTTCAATCTACTGCTTTCTTTCTTAGCTCTGACTCTTCCAGTTGCCTCTGACTGTTCTCTCTCTCAAATCTACAATAAGAGCCTTACCCTTATCTATACCTTGTTGCAGTCATAGTCTCAGTTTATACAGTCACAATATAATGGAGGAGATAATAGCCAAGGTAGACATCTTATGCCACTAAGAATGTATTACATCTTGATGAATCAAAGAGGTCCTATACAGGCCATTGCTATTGTTATTGGTTACCCTCTAAAACCTAAGGCCCTGTTGCTGAAGATATCACTTAACCTATGCCATCAAATGTGGAAAAATTGATCAGGTGCCTAACTAGAAGCTTCATGCATACTGATTAGCACTCATGGTGCTGGGTGGCACTATTCCTAGTCACTCTAATAAAGGATAAAAGTAATCAATATATCACCCAGCTATATACCCTATGACTTACAACATAAACCTGCCAGCAATATTTATACGATGTTATGGGAGTAACCAAACACTTTCTGATTAAATTTAAGATCCACTGCATGAGATAGAACCCAAAGATGTCACTGGTAAAGTGGCTAGGTATACGAATATAGGTCATATGCCCTAGGGAAAATCCTACTATTATCTGGTAATCCTGAGACAATGATGGGTCAGTAGTAGGTAGAACCATCCCTTGTTCTGCTTGTTCATGGGCCATTTAGGATTTGGTTTCTGAAGTTGCCTTACCTGTAGCAAAATCTAATATAACCAGATTTTTATGAGGTTTGTTTTGATTGTGTCAAATATTCTATATGTAACTGTTAAATTCTTACATTTATCTAATTGCTTTTCAAAAATAAGAGAAAGTAAAAGATTACAGGAAATAGCTCCCATCATAAGTTTGCAAAGGACAGGCAAGGAAATACTCCCTAGAGGACACGAAGATGGTAAACTTAATATTTTTTATTGTTACAAAATCATGATGAAATTCTTCTCAACATTCTTGTTATTCTGTCTAACATGTTTCAATGGAACCCCAGTGGCTCAGAAGAGCTTCAAAGCTTTCCCTGTCATATGATTGATAATCAAATAATTCAAAGTTTTTCGTACAGTATAGTATAATAGTCCAAGTAGTTCAACAGAACCATACAACTCAATTCCAAAAGACAAAGCCAGGCACAAAATGGCAGTTGTCTAGATAATTTAAAAAATGAAAAATGAACTATCTTACTTATTTTTCTATTGCTGTGGTAAGATACCATAACCAAGACAACTTATAAAATAAAGCATTTAATGAATGTTTAGTTTCAAAGGGTGAGTCCATGACCATCATGTCAGGGAGCAGGGCAGCAGGCAATCAGTCATGGCTTTAGAGCAATAGTTGAGAGTTCGTATCTTGAGACACAACCATGAGGCAACAATAGTTAACTGAGTATAGTCTGGGCTTTTTTTTTTTTTTTTTTTTTTGGTTTTTCGAGACAGGATTTCTCTGTGTAGCTTTGCGCCTTTCCTGGAACTCGCTTTGGAGACCAGGCTGGCCTCGAACTCACAGAGATCTGCCTGGCTCTGCCTCCCGAGTGCTGGGATTAAAGGCATGCGCCACCACCGCCCGGCTAGTCTGGGCTTTTGAAACCTCAAAGCCTGCCACCATTGACACACCTCCTCCAAAAAGGCCACGCCTTTCAATCCTACTCAAGAAGTTCTATCAACCGAGGATCAAGTATTCAAACATATGAGCCTATGAGGGGCCATTCTCATTTAAAGGATCACGACAAGTAACTCAAAGGAGGCCCCCCACCAACGGTTAAATAAGACTAAGCGAGGTGTGGCAACAGTGGACAACCTTTCAGTGACAGGACTTTCTTTACAGTTTAAAAGACAGTCTAAGTTCTGGTTTCTCTCCTGCTAAATAGAGGCTAAGACAACAACAACATGCAGTCGATACTTGCTGAAGTATGAAGACAAGAAAACATTCCTGGAACTAAATGATTTCAATAGATATGTGGGATCATTCCCTGTAGATGTATCCAACCTTCTTATTAAATAAGAAACACAGAACCAATGCAAAGAAGAAAGCCAAGAGTCAGAGCTAAGAGCTAAAACCTTACCCTTCCTCCTGCGGTGGTCCTACCTCTCCGAACCAGAGCTACCCCTGTGTTAAAGTCTTTATATAGAGTTCCTGTCCTGCCTTCTCATTGGTTGCAAACCCAACCACATGACCACCTCATCACGGCCTGTCTGTATAGGCCTCGAGGTTTTCCATGATTAGTATTGAGATTAAAGGCATGTGTATCCAATAATGGCTGTATCCCTGAACACACAGAGACTTACCCAGCTCTGCCTACCAAGTGCTGGGATTACAAGCGTACACCACCACTGCCCTGCTTTCCTATGGCTTGCTAATAGCTCTGACTCCCGGGCAACTTTATTTATTAACATACAAATAACATTTTAATACAAATAAAGTATCACCATATTTCCCCTTTTCTATTTTAATAAAAAGGAAAAAAAGAAAAAGCTTATAACTAACATAAGAAAAACTATATACAAAAGTACAATAACTATATACAATATATACAAGTAATAAATACCTAAACAATGTCTAGTTCATTTGTATTTGACAAATTCAGAGAAAATAATTCCATTATCTATTCTATTGTATCTAATTCACTTTCTATCCTAATTAATCTTCAACTATAACTAACTAATCTTCAACTCCCTCAGAGACCCAAGAAGGAAATAATATTAGCTAACAAGAAAATAAAAACAGGACGTATATGCAAGCAACTTCCAAAAAATTGTGAGTTGACAAAAACAGCCAGCTGCCTGGACAATCATCTGAGGTTTCTCCACAGTGTTGGGGCATCATCTTCAGCCTATAGGCTTAGCGTATCTGACAGACTCATTTGTGAAGTAGGATGTACACAAGGTCAACAGTTCAACCTCACATTGGGTGAGAGAAGTCTATATACCAGAAACACCTGAATTCCACTAGTGCCATGTCATGATTCAGGATTTTAAATTCTGGAAATTGTTGATGTTTTTTAATTCAGCTGTCCATTCTTCTTGGCTATGTGTGTATGTGGCTTCATTTCAGCATCCCGTTCTTCTCCACATCCCTCTATTAAATGCCATTCTACTGTTGAGAGGTGTGAGCTTAACTACTCTTCAAGAATAACTGTTTCAGCTACCTTCCCATTGCACATCAGAAGCCATCAGCCCACTGCCTGTTCAGCTGCCTTCGAAGAAAAGGGCACTGTACCTTTCCCGGATTGCGAAGGCCACTTCAGGGATGGTGCCATATTGTCCTGGCCTCAGAAGATGCCTTTTGATAAAGCCATAACCACACTTGTTTTGACAAGAATCAGTAGTCCTTTGTTTCGTGTCTTGTCTGTCCTGTTTGTCAGCAGTTGATTCGAGGATACTTTGTTGTCCAGTGGCTAACTTTTGCCACAATGAAAGTTAACTCCATATGCAGTTTTTTCAATGCCCATATTTTCTCTGAAGTAGATTGGTACTGCCAGGAGCCGACATGTCTCATAGTCATAACAAAAAAGAAAAATTTTCTAAGTTATTAAAACATTTTAAATGCCATATTCTGTAGATCTCTGAAGGGTTTGAAGATAACCTGTCTATCTAAAATATATCTACTCAATTTTGAAAACATACCTAATATAACTACAAGTTCTACTATAATGTCTAACTACTAACTTTCATTTCTTTATATCCTAATGGTTGGTAATAACAACATTCAAGGATCAGAAAATTGTATTACATTGTTAAATGAATGGTACAATTAGAAATATACATATAGCATTTTCTAACAATATCAATTTCAATATATATAATTTGTATACAATATAAAACGATCCAATCCAATGTAAAGTATTTACATTTTTCTTTTCTTTCTTTTTTTTTAAATAAGAACCTTAAATCGAATCTCCTTTGCTTAGCCCTTTTCCTATCCCTTGACAACAACTTGTAACCAACCCCCCTAATCAATGAAAATTATTCCAGACCCAAAACCCATTAAAAGACCAAAAAAAACCCACCCATCCCACACCACCTCTTTGGGAATGTGGGTGTCATATTCTTGAAATTGCTTCTTGCTGGGTATGGGCGACGGTATCTTTATCTTGAAAAGAAAAATTTTAGGTTAATTGTCAAATTCTAGGAAAGGTAACTATATCCTTCGTTATCCAGTGACTCCTTTTTCTGATTGTATCTTGTAATTGAATAAATAGTGAAGTTAATTCTGAAGCATCGTGGATAAATTCTTTCTCAGTTTCAGGTGATAATTCTCTTGGACTATTTAAGTCCTTGTCACCTTCTAAGGTTATAAACAAATTATTCAGTTCATCATTTTTTACCCCAACAATAGTTCTAAGATGAGAAATGTCTCCAAATAATCTTTGAAAGTTATTAAGAGTCTGTAGTTGATCTCTCCTAATTTGCAACTTTTGAGGTCTAATTTTTTGAAGTTCTATTTTATATCCTAAATAATTAATAGAATCTCCTCTTTGTATCTTTTCAGGAGCAATTTGTAATCCCAACCAAGGCAAAATTTTCTTTACTTCTTCAAACATTCTTTCTAAAGAATCTGCATTTGAGTCAGCTAATAAAATATCATCCATATAGTGATAAATTATAGATTTAGGAAATTTTTTACGTACCACTTCTAATGGCTGTTGTACAAAATCTACTCTCCCCTCCCCCTCCTCTCCCCTCCCCCTCCCCCCTCCCCCCTCCTCTCCCCCCTCCCCCCCTCCTCTCCCCCCTCCCCCTCCCCCCTCCTCTCCCCCCTCCCCCCCTCCTCTCTCCCCTCCCCCTCCCCCCTCCTCTCCCCCCTCCCTCTTCCCCCTCCACTCCCCCCTCCACTCCCCCCTCCACCCTTCCCTCCCCCCTCCCCTCCCCCCTCCTCTCCTCTCCCTGCTCCTCCATTTGCTTGTTAGCTTTGAGACAAAGGACCTCTATGAAGCCTAAGGCTGGTCTCAAATTTGTGGTCCTCCTGTTTCAGTCTCCTAAATGTTGGGGTGACAAGCAAGCTCCACCATGGTGCTGTGATTTACTTAAACTGTGACTGCTTTCCACTTGTCTCTACATGGAGTTCTCCGTTGACATCACCAATGAACCACCTGGTTAATTTCTTCATTGTTCCTCATCTGCAGGGTAACATCTGTACTAGTCAACCTGACCCCCTGTTTGGAGGGAAACAGATGTCAAGGAGTTATTTGGTGACAATAAAATCCTTTAGAGCTAATTTTAAGCTGCAAAGACATCTAGAAGGAATGAATCTCAGGTCAGACTCTTGTCACTACAACTTCGAGCAGAAAATTACTTAGGACAGGCAAGTTTGTCTTGTTTCTGGTGTCAAGAGGAATGCACAGAGTGTGTGAGCCTAGGGTAGGGTCCTTTGCAGAAGGCATTTATCAACAGAGAAGTTCTCTATCTGTTATAGTATATCTGTGATACTCTAGTTTATCAAGTGTTTTTAATTATACAGAGATTTTTCTATGATTTTCCTTTATGTCTGTGATTTATATTATATGAATTTTGATTGGTAAGCTTACTTTAATGATGGGTGTAAAGTCCTTTAAAGCATCTCTGGCTTTACTTTGATAGAATTTGGTTTTCCTGAGAAATTTGGTTTATGAAGAATATACTAAAAACTGGGCAGTGGTAACACACACTTTTATTCCCAGCACTTGGGAGGCAGAGGCAGTCAGATTTCTGTGAGTTCGAGGCCAACCTGGTCTACAGAGTGAGTTCCAGGACAGGCTCCAAAGCTACACAGACAAACCCTGTTTCAAAAAACCAAATGTGTGCATATATGTATATATACTAAAAGTAGATACTAGCCTGTACTTTAGATGCTTTGTCCTGTTTTGTTGAATAGTTTGTGTTAGTGATGATAACCAAACTAAAATGAGGTGAGGAATAGTGCTTTCTATTTTATACCTAGGAGAGTTTGTGAAAATGTTGGATTAATTTGTCAATTAAGTGATCTACACCTTTACTTTCTCTGGAGGACTATGGAATTACTAATGCTCTCTCTTTGTCTATTATGTATTTAGATTTTTAAGTTCCTTTCTGAGTGAGTTCTTGAATGTTTTCATTTCACTGAGTTTATCTAGTGGGTCAGCACACATTTCTTCATAGGATTCCCCAGGAGTCTTGGATTTCTTTAGGGTAGTTTCTTTTGGTACTGATTTCATTCTTAACTTAACAATCTGAATGTTTAATTATATTTTCTCATAAGGCTTTATTTCCCACCATTTTTATATGATTTAGACAGTATTCCCTCAATATCTGCTCTGATTTTTAATGTTTTCTTTGGTACTTTCTTCGTATTTAGTTTCTTTTCTTTCTCTAGTGTACTAAGGTGGTTAACTAGGTCATTACTTAGGTATCTTTCTTCCTTTAGTAATGCTTTCAGATATAAATCCCTTTCTATATACTGATTTGATTGGGTCCGACAAGCTGTGCTATGCTGTGTTTTCATTTTGTTCAAATTACCCTTTGGAAATATTTTAATATATTTTCTAATTTTCTTTGTGAAAATTTTCTTTTATTCTCCTTAGAAAATAAATAGGCATTTAAGGGATAATAATAAAATACAATGAGATAAAACAAAACAAACAAACTAGTCAAAACAAGCAAAAGAAGGGAAAGAGCTCAAGAAATACACAAAAAAAAAGGATATAGATGCAGAAACATACTCGTTTGCACATGCAGGAATCCCATAAAAACACAAAACTGGAAGCAATACTATGTATAGATAGATAGATAGATAGATAGATAGATAGATAGATAGATAGATAGGTAGGTAGGTAGATAGATAGGTAGGTAGATAGGTAGGTAGGTAGATAGATAGATAGATAGATAGATAGATAGATAGATAGATAGATAGATAGATAGATAGATAGATAGATGGATGTATAAAAAAGCTCAGACAAAGGCCGGGCGGTGGTGGCGCACGCCTTTAATCCCAGCACTCGGGAGGCAGAGCCAGGCGGATCTCTGTGAGTTTGAGGCCAGCCTGGGCTACCAAGTGAGTTCCAGGAAAGGCGCAAAGCTACACAGAGAAACCCTGTCTCGAAAAAACAAAACAAAACAAAAAAGCTCAGACAAGACATTTTGAGACACTTCCAAAGATGTCTTTTGTTTTCTGTTAGCCATCTACTGCTGAGACTGGAGCTAAGCCTCAAGGGTAGTGTGTTTCCCCAGTGAGCTCCCTTGGAGAAAACTAAATTTTCATTTGCAATTGGAGATAGCTTTGGGTTAGAGATGGGGCATGTGTCCACTTCTTTCGGCTCTAGGACCCCTTCTGGTGTAGCCTCTTCAGGCTCTGTGAATACCGCCTCAGTCTCTGTGTGATCATATGTGCATGGGTCTTGCTGTATTTAGAAGGTCTGGTCTTCTTAGTATCCTCCATCCCCTCTGGCTCTTTGCTATCTTGATGTACTGTTTTCTACAGTTGCCTGATTGACTGGTTTTTCTCTCCCCCAACGGAAGGTATTTATACTTATGCTATTTAGAAAGAATTCCATCTCTGTTTTAATCCTGACATTTATCACCTAGGAATCCTCTAGCTCCAGGAATCCTCTAGCTCCATCCAAGGCAAGATAATTTCTTTTGATCTTTTTTTTCTGATTAGGTTTTGCTCTAAACACATTTTAATTCATTTTATGTGAACTCAGTCTTTGTTCCTTATTTACTTTTAAAAAGTCTTGCCAGCAAAGCTTGCAGTTTAGGCCAGTCATGGGACTACCTAGCAAGTTAGTGGTCTGTTAACAGGTTCATGAAACCCTATTACAAAACAGAAAAAATAAATCCCCAAACTTCGTCATTCAGATTTAGATAAGCATGGAGGAATGTACAGATAAGCACAGGGGAACCCTTGATGAAGACTGTAGGCCTGAAGCAATCAGGTGAGCCAATGAGTATAATTGAAGTTACATAGATAAGCTTGGATGGGGTATTATTTATAGAAGCTCTTACCAGTGGCTACAACACTGAAAAAATGTCTCTCCTTCCTCCATCAGATATTAACTTCCTATGGATCCTTAGTGAGTGTAGGCAATCATCATCTTCTGCTCCTGGCAGAATGTTGGCAGCCCAGTCTTGTGCAGATAATCACAGTTGATCAGGTTTCGATATAGCAACAGCCATGTCATACATTATGTGATGCATACAACATGCACATGGCCTGCAGGAGTCTGCACAAGATGGGGTCCTAGAGCTGAAAGAAGTGGACACATGCTCCTTAATGCAAAGATTAATATTAGGCTATTTGATGAATTTTTACTTGAACTTAGATTCTTACCAATGTAATTCTAGGACATTGAAGACTTGGTTTAGGACATTAGGGTTTAGCAAGTGATTCATAAAAATCAGCGTCTACATCTCACAGAGATTCTTTCTCAGGAGATACAGTCTCTATTCTTCCATATAGTTTGGGCCTTCATTCAGAGTTTTATTGACATAGTATCCAATTCTAGGACAGAAAACCAAATGGAGGGTTTAAACACTCAAAGATATACAGACTTGCACAAATTAAATAATACCACAGAACACAGGTGTAGCATGAATCTTAAATGGTCTTATTAATAAAAACAAACCCAGAGCCAGATATTGGGGTGAATGCTGGAAGATCAGAGAAGCAGAACAAGCCACAGCCACCTCATCTTGCCAATTCCTCAGCTGTTCCTGTTTCCTCAGACTGGAAGCCTCTGAGTCCTCATTCAGAATGAATCTCAGCTGAACTGTTGCCCAAAAGCCTAAAAGCTTAACCAACTCTATTTCCTGGTTTTCACGCCTTATATACCTTTCTGCTTTCTGCCATCACTTCCTGGGATTAAAGGCATGAGTCACCATGCCTGGTTGTTTCCAGTGTGGCTTTGAACTCATAGAGATCCACATGGATCTCTGCCTCCCAAGTGATAGGATTAAAGGCATGTGTGCCACCATTTTCTGACCTGTATGTCTATCTAGTGGCTGTTCTGTCCTCTGACCCCAGATAAGTTTATTAGGATGCACAATATATTGGGGGACACAATATATCACCACACAGGGGCATGTACATGGAAGTTTCTAATGATGCCTGATCATACAAAAAGAGTAAAACCACAGGTATATGCCTATGTGTTAAGTGGGTGCTGTTTCTATGTACTATAGAATAACTGCTCTCTGTCCTTCATACACAGTACACAAGCTTTGGCAGTATATGGTGTTTACTGTGGTCTTCAGGTGAAAGTTGAGATGTAAATATCAAGTTAAACGTGAAAATTTGGCAACATTTAACTTTACAGTCCAGTAACTCAAGTGCTGTTGTCTCTCATTGGTAAATGCAGAACAAGAAAGTCTGCTGGGTAACTTGAGGGTTGACTGTAACTTTCAGAGGACCATGGCAGCAGGAAGAACAAAGAAGAGGGCCAAAGACTGCTCATTCCTTTCAATAGAGTCCATCTAAGGCAATAGCACACACTATAGGGAATTAGTACTACCAGCATGTAGACTCCGCATGTACATGTATGTTGTAGAAGGTGACTAAATGCAAAATCAGGTGATGAGTATAGTTGCAGCTGTTTCCTTACTGAGTAAATTTAACAGGTTGTTTTCAATACCAATAGAATCAAGCCAGCTGTGATTCCATAAATTTAATCAACTAAGCTTCATCATTTTGCCATACTATAGATGGCATGCTGTGATGCTCCCAGTATTGATAGCAGGACATCATATGGACCTAGGCGGGCAAGAAGTAGTTGCTTCTCTAGATGTCTCATCAAAATGCACATGTCAAGGTAAATTGGTTCAAACTCCAGATGCCCACTGCTTCAATGAAATAGTCAAGCATCCATCAATGTACCTATTGCACAACAAAAGACCATTTCTTACACCTTCATGACCCACTGATCCTAGAGTTTCTAGATTTGGATGACAGTACACACAATATTTAAGAATGTTCTTTGGGTATTTAGTAAGTAACCTATGAGGCTCCTGAATTAGAATGGTGATTAAAGCAGCTGGTTTAAGATGCAGATCAAGTAAGTATAACAATCTTCATGGTCAAGCATCCGTCTCTCTCTCTCTCTCTCTCTCTCTCTCTCTCTCTCTCTCTCTCTCTCTCTCTCTCTCTCTCTCTCCCTTTCTTATGCATGTGCATGTGAGTGTCTCACCATGTGTGTTATATGTGTGCATGTCCACATATGTATTCATTCATGAATGAATGAAAATGGGGTAGCCAGAGATTGATGTTGCATGTCTTCCTCTGTTGATCTCCACCTTATATTTTTAAATAGGGTCTATCAGTGAGCCTGATGTCTAATGATGGGATAGACTGGCTGGCCAGTGAGCCCATCTCCACTTCCTCAATGTTGGGATTACAGGCCAACACCTCCACCATACCCAGCTGGTTATGTAGGTGCTGGGGAACTGAACTCAGGTCCTCCTGCTTGCAGAGCAAGCATTTTACATACTGAGATGTCTCCCCACAACCCACTCTGGATGTTCCTATGGTTAATCAGGATGTTGTATAAGAGAAATCTTCAACAAGAAAAATCCCAGAACAAGCTTCTTTAATTTTAGAACTAAGCCATTTTCTTTGGAAAATCTAGCTCCTGGCCTATTAGTGAACCTCAGCATTAGAAACACATTAGTCAGTTTTTATTATTCTGGCAGCCATTCTTGTAGGCTGAGTATGCAGCCAGCTTCCTTGGTGCTTTTGATGATGTTGTTTCTCATATGACAAATCACATATTGTTAGAGCAATTACTTACATATGAAATAACTGGCCAGAAAACTGTAAGAGAACTTTAATAAATTCAAATTACCTGCGTGGAAAGAACACATCTTTAGAAACCAACCTGTAAAAATCCTCCTAGGATTACAGCTCTCCCTATGCCACCTCAACCTACCCCCAGCTGTCTGGATAAAGTGGCGTGGCATACATGCCTGTATTCCCAGTACTTAGGGGGTGGAGGCAGGAAGATCAGGAGTTCAAGATCATCTCCAGAAGAAATTACGATTGCAAGACCAGCAACATGTATTCCCAAAGTGACTTTTTTGACCTGTCTCCTCCTTCTCATAACAGACTTCTGAAATGGAGTGTGTTAGCCACATTTCCTCTGATAATTCTGCTTTAGTCTAATAACATTTACTCTCTTTCTGCCTTTGGACATTCAATGAAGTCTTTCTCATGGGATCCAGAGAGAAGATCTTCAGCCACCGTCCTCACATGCAGCTGCTCTCCTCAGGCCTTATTTCTTCTTCTCAAGACTTGTTTTCTAATAAATACAAAATTTCTGCAGTCCTTCCTGCCTGTCACCTTGAACTCCAGTTTATCTGACATGATTCTGTTTTGTTGGCCTGTGACTGATGTAGTTTTGTATTTCTTTTCTTTAAGCTGCCTTTATGCCACTTTATTTAGAATTAGTCTTCAGGTAGAATATTGTTTAGATAATAGTGTTGTATAATTTGATGGCTTTAAAAAAATATTCAAAACTGTCTATAATTTAGACACAGTGCAGATTTAGTCCCAGACCACTTCAATAAAGCAAATATACCGATCAAGCATGTTGCATACAATTTTGGGAAGGCTTCTCAGTTCGTATATAAAGGAATGTTTACTAATTGCTGTGGTCTTGTGTGTAATCGTATTAAGCATAAAATATGTAAATACTTAATAGACTATACTTTATTTCTTAAAAATGCTAAGGTTCATGTGAACCTCCAGTGAGTCACACTCTATTCCTTGATGCTGATGGCTGCAGACTTATCAAGGCAGTGATTGCTAAAAGCTGGAGTGGCTGCTACAGTTTCTTAAGATAATGTAACAATGGAGTTTTCCACATTAATTGGCTCCCTTTCATCACAGATTTCTCTGCGCAGGTGATGACATTTGTAAGTGTCACACTTTAGTCACACTTACACTCTGAAAATTAGAGTCACTTCTCCCAAACTCTGCCACTGCATTACCAATTGACTTTATGTTCTCACTTATTTATTAGCACTTCAGCTGTCTTCACAGTATCTTCACCAAAACTAAGTCCATCTCAGTCCACTTTCTCTGGCCATCCTTAAAAAGCAACTCCTGGGTAATTAAAGCTTTATCACGGTCTGCAGCAATAGTCACATCCTCAGGTTCACTTCTAATTTTAGTTTTTAGACTATTTCCACCAATTGTGTCTCTGAACTCGTTAACATCTCAAAATCATCCAAATAGACTCACACGAACGTCCAAAAATCCTATGAATGCTGGTATCGTGGGCTCTTCACATGGATTGTTAATGTTCCTGCAGCCTTCAGAACCATGATCATTTCAGGAATTTCAACTTATTTCTCCTCAGATCTATCAGAGGGGTAACTATCTATAGTATATTGTCATGAAATATAATTCCTAAATAAAAAATTTAAAGTTCAAGTTTTTCCTTGATGCAAGGGCAGCAGAATGAGTCTTGTGTTAGGTTTGAAACAATATCCATCTCATCACCCGGTTGCATCAGAGCCCCTGGTGCACTGCCAGCAACATTTGAAGGAGAACTTTTTTTCCCCAGACAGTAAGTAATTGCCCAAAGTGGACTGCAGATATTTAGCAAACCAAAGAAAAATATGTGTTACCATCTAGATGTCTAGTTGGGGTATTACCTCCTCCTTTATATAATGACTCTATTTAATTTTCTTTCATATATATATGAATATATATATATATATATATATATATATATATATATATATATATATATAGAGAGAGAGAGAGAGAGAGAGAGAGAGAGAGAGAGAGAGAGAGAGTTTGGGAAGCTTCTACAGCACTTGGTTTCTCCATGTTTTTTCAAAAGACCTTTAGTGTTAGTTGTCTCTCTCCATATTCCCTCATTTACCCTTACTTCCTATAGTTCCCCCATTTAATTCTCCTTTTCTAGTTTCCCCTTTATCTTTTTATAAGCCTACATTTTATTTCCCCTTTCTTGAAGGACCCTCCCATCCCCAGTCCATTATCAGCTACCTAATTTCTGCAATTATTTTTACTGAAATGTATATATCTAAAGATAAAATGCTAACATCCACATCTAAAAGAAAACAACACTTGATTACCTCGCTCAGGATGGTTGTTTCTGGCTGCATCCATTTACCTGCAAATTTCATCTCCCCTCCCCATTTTTTTTTTTTTTGGTGAAAAGAATTCATCTTATTCTTAATGTAGTTGACCATCTTCACCTTTTTGTTGTTGTTGTTGTTGTTATTGCTGTTTTTGTTGGAAAGTGCACTTTCTTCCAAAGGACATTATTCTGGGAATCCTAAAATAACCTTATTGTGATTTCTTTTATTGTTTACTATAAAATAAAGCTTGTGGACAAATATCAAAGACAAAAACCTGAGACTACCATAAGGACCGCTACACACACTATCACCCTCGGCTTCCTGGCTTGAAAGAGGCGCTCATCCTTCTTTCCCCGCCTACTCTTCACAGGGGATTCTCTTTCTCCAGTTCGCTGGGGAACTCTTATGATCCATTCTGATCAACTGAATGTAAACCCCATCTCTTGAACCAACAGCTGACTCCACTGAATGTCAGACAAAATTCCGGCAGCATAACCTCTTCATTTTGGACAAGTTAATCTCCATGCTTGCTGCTCAGCTCTGCTCTCTCTTCTTCACATTTATCCCATCTGTTCCTTTGGTTGAATTGCATGATTCTTTTACTCTATGCATTTATTTCTTATTTCTTTTGTGTTTATGGGATATACTCTTGATTTTCCCAGAAATAATGCCTAGGAAGAAAATTGTTTTAATTTTTTTTTTATTCCTGAAAATTACTTAAAATTTAATCACATATAGAATTCAAAATTTAATGTTATGTTCCCTCATAGCTATGAGGATATTGATCCCTTTTAAATAACTAGTTGCTAATATATTAACTGTGCTTATCATATTAATTATGATAATTCTCATAGGGTAACTAGGCAATAGCAATATTGGTTATCAAGGCGTAATAACTGGAAAAGTAGAATTATACTGGGTGTGAGGAAAATATGTGATAATAGACAGATAAATTTAAATTACCCAGCTCTTCTGCTGATGAATATGTTGGTTTTACTTCATTGAAGAGAGAGAGAGGAATTCACATGTTTTGTTTCGTTCTTTTATCATATATAATGATATAGAATCCTTTCTATTCTATAGCTACATCCAGGGCTTTGCTAATAATTCTTCATCACTAGGGATTTAACAAGAGAAAAAGAACCAGTAAGTGACTATATATACACATACACAGAAGCATAAGAGTACACATATTTGACACTGGTAGTTGACTTACATATCCTGAGGATCAAAGAAACCGACCTCTGAAGCTGTGTCTCCACAGCCAGACAAGCAGGCAAGTGCATAATCAGGCACTAGGAGCCCCAAGAAATGCCCACAACTCGCTTTTGTTATTCTGACCTGAATGGAAAGGATAGCCTGAAGAAGTCTTTTCCCCAACTTTAAGCACACTCCTAAGGCAGAGGTCACAAAAAGAGAAGATGCAAGTAAGCAGAGTAGAACAGCTACAGGTGTAGACACCACCTCAGACCACTGACATGAACTAGTGGATCTGTAACAACACGGGGCAGCTGGACTTGTCTGCTTCCTGCCCCTGACATTCAGTGGAGTCAGCTGTTGGTTCAAGAGATGGGGTTTACACACACATCACTCTGTGTGTAAAGCAAGCCCTTCACTGACTGAACCATCTCCCCAGACTTCCTGCTTCTTTCAAACCTTGCAAATATCATCTTTTTTGTTGTCGTTGTTTTTGGTTTTTTTCAAGACAGGGTTTCTCTGTGTAGTTTTGGTGCCTGTCCTGGATCTCGATCTGTAGACCAGGCTGGCCCCAAACTCACAGAGATCCACCTGGCTCTGCCTCCTGAGTGCTGGGATTAAAGGTATGTGCCAGCACCGCCCAGCACAAAAATCATCTTAAGACCCATACTAATGAGAAACATATGGCAGAAAATTCATGGAAATACAGTTCAAATTGGTCAAATGATGCATCATTAGGTCTTACTATTTTCAAAATGATAAAAACTGGTTTTTATTCTGAAACTTTATCAAAACTAAGGGAAAAATCTTGAGAAATTCAGGAATTACTGGTCAACAGGAATATAATCTCTCTTTATGTCTAATATATTGAATTAAAATGAATCTCATAGTGATTAAGAGTTAATATTTTGTATGGGTTTATTAATACCAGCTGCTTAAATGCATTGCAAAGAAAATAATATATTGTGGGTTAATCCTAGCTTCATATTAGTAACTTCTGAATTATGTATGCCACCATGAGCAAAGCTGTGATATCAACATATACAATGTTTATCTCCTTGCTATTCACTCTGGCAGACATATTATCCTTGGACTATTCTAAAGGTGGAGCCACACTACTGTTAGATAATTTAAGTCATTTAAATTATAATCTGTTTAGTTAAGATACAAGTTGTGATTCCTCTGGCCCTAAAACCATGGTTAGCAGCAAGCCTTTGTAGAAGCATTATTAATCAAACTCACAGCTGGGGCTCATCAACACAATCAACGTGAATAAAAGCTGGAAGTCGTGGCTGGAACAGCTCTGGAACCATCCTGCCATTGCTCAGGCAGCCAAGGGCATTGCAGGGTGCTCCAAATGCATAACTCAAAAGGAAAGGGAAGTGGGATTCAGCTGATCTCCAAGAACACAGTGGGGTGGGTAGAAGTGCAGCCCACCGCCCATTTACCATAAATTGTTAGCCAAGTTCTTATTAAAACAAAGAACCTGGCAAAGATTTGCCAAAATGGTGCAATTCAATAATAATACAGAACTGATGGTTTATTCAGTTTACACATCTATTTGTCTGGAAGTTTTTGTTGAGAGGCAAACATGTCTGAATGCTGATCACTTTTTACTGAACATTTTCCAGTCAAAGTATACTATAAAGACGAAAATGTTCATATGCCATAGATATTGAATTGGTAGGAAAGGATTTGGAAAATTGAAATATACTTTGGGGATAAATCTGGAGTTCATTAAATCAGAAATGTTCTAGGTATAAACGATCACTTTAAGCTGTGTCTTATGATAACTTGCATGATTTTAGTATATCATACAAAAGAGGGAATGGGGATGGTTTAGTTGGTAAGAGGGGTTGCTATGCAAGATTGAGAGCCTGAAACCAAATCCCCAGCACCCGCATTAAAAGCTAGGTGTGGCAAAACATGTCTGTAACCCCAGCTCTGTGCAGGGTGGAGACAGGAGGATCAGTGGGGCTTGCTGGCCACCAGCCTAGCTCCAGGTGTAGTGTGAGTCCTTTCCTCAAGGGAATAAGGCAGGAAGTTACAGGGCAGGAACACCCTACCTGGTCTTGGATTCTACCCGTGCATCCTGCACGAGCACCTAAACCTGCACACATGTACACATACATGCACACACACACACACACACACACACACACAAACACACATACACATGAGTGTACACATACATGCACACACATACACAATGACACACATACATACACATACACATGTACTTACACACATGTACACACACATATACATAAGCACACACAATCGCATATACATTATTGTTCAATTATTTTTTTCTGTTTCAAGTAAGGCCCTGCTTCCCCAAAATTTAATTTTACAGAAGATTTCTCCCACGCTGCTATCAAGCTCAAGTTCTTGAAAGACAATTGATTCAGTTGACAACATTGGGCCTTAGTTCTTGGAAATCCCCTTTGAAGTATTCTAAAATTGTAACTATTGCATCAAGTTAAAAGAAAGTAAATGGGTATTGAACCTTATTTAAAATATCTGGATGGGAGTTGAAGTTAATGTGCTTGTATTTATCAGACTAGTTGTCAACTACGTTATTCTATTTCCATGCTTTTTATGAATTATTATCTTATAAACAATGATTTTTTAAAAAAAAATCTTAGGTTTCTAGGTATGAAATATAGCTTCACAAAATATACTTTAACTGAGCTAAGAAATTTTAGTATTAAACTGTTCCCTAAGTTCTTACCTTTGTACCCATAGATCAGTAAGTCTCTCATCCCTCACCAGAGAACCTTCTCTTTGAAACAGTGTTTAATGCTGAGACCCACAGCAGGTCAATGTGAAGAGAATAAGAAACTGTAGATGTGGAGTGTTCACATATAGATGTCACATCTCTGTCACATTTCTCCCCCTGACACTCAGAGTCCTTGTAAAAGAGAAAGCAGAAAGACTATATGAGCCAGATGTGGTCAATATCTGCAGTTACATTCTATTTGCTGGACATGACAGGACTGTCTTACATATGAACTCACAGAAGCTATGACTATATGCTCAAAGCCTTCACAAAACCAAACCAGACAAATTCATGGGTGGAGAAGGGGCTAGAAAGTTCTCTTAGCTGAGGCACTATTTGCAGTTGATGGCTGCTAGGAGAGAAAGAATCAGGGTTGTTTGTTTTTTTCTGGAGCTAAAAGAAAATTTGGCCTATATTAAAAAAAATATACACACAATAGGGAGAAGTCAGTTACTTTCCTATTAGTCACACACAAAAAGTTGTCAATTTAAAGGATAAAGAGAAAAAATACAGATTTAAATGTTATATAACAACAGTAAATCACTTTTTTGTATAATGGTAAAGTTAATGAGAAGTAAATTGTATTTGCTGATTCAAAACCCTGAAACTCCCCCAAATTTCGTATTCTAAGTCAGACTCTGAATTTTAGGTAATATTGTGGTTTATTTTAAATGTCAACTTGACACAGTCTAGGTTCACCTGGTAAAGGAATCTCAGTAAGGGCCTGTCTTAATCAGGTAGTCCTGTAAACCCTATGGGAGATTATCTTAATGACCTTAATCAAGGTGGGAAGATCCGCTAACTGTGGGTGACACCATTCCCCATGCTAGGGTTCCTGAACTGTTTGAGAGTGAAGAAAACAAGCTGAACACAAGTATGTATACATGCATTCATTCTTAGCTTGCTCTTGACTGTGGATGTCACTAGCTTGCTCAAGCCCCCACCACCCAGCTTCCTGGAAGTGATGGATTTTATCCTGGAACTGTGAGCAAAAATAAACCCTTTCTCCCTTAAGTTGTTCTTTGTCAGAGTATTTTACCATGGGAACAGGAAGTGAAATTAAGACACGCAGTTTTAACCATCAGTTTTCATTAGCCACATAAATGATGGCAACCTTTGGCTCTATGTCCCTGCCCTCTTCCCCTAGAAACATCATAAAGAGGCCTCTACAATATGATATGCCAAATTATTCTTGATAATTCTAAGGGTTATTTTATTATATTCACATGTTTCACTATAACCCTGCAGTATGCTTACTGTCTGTGTCTCTTCAGGATAAATATGCCAACACATAATCACTGATGTGACGGCATAGACAGCAGAGCCTTTGTGAAGTGGCTAGGTCGTGTGAACAAAGCTCTCTTGGGTGGAATGGTTGGAGTTATTAAAGTTTCCTAGTCCCTTTTGCCTTTGAGGAAAAAGGCCGGAACCAGGAAGTGAGCGTCCATCAAGAATCAACTTTGGACTTCTTGTTATCAAAACCCCATTGTTTGTAGCATCTGCTATTAGACCCTGCTAGTTTTGTTAAAGCAGCCTGCAAAAACTAAGATGGACAATGTAAGATAGATTTTGTACAGTGTAAATAACACTATGACATAATCACATACATATACATGGAATGTCATTACTCAAGAAAAACACGATGTTTTTCCTGATGAGATTTGAGAGCAACATGGAAAGCAGACAATGGCCAAGCTTTTCATAGCCAATAAGACACCTGGTCCTGCTGCGCTCTCCTTGGGTCTTTCCCCAGGTGGCCAGCAGAAGCAATGGGGAAAAACAACCATGGTTCATCTGCTAAGTCAACTTGGTTCACATAAAATGTGTCCTAGGTTGACAGAACTTTTAGACAGAAAGTTTAGAACCAAAATTCTGTTCTCACTGTGTGTCACTCAGGTCAATTTTCTCTTTTACTTATAAAAGACCATATTGCCTACAAGGGAATAAGGACTTCTTTCTTGGCAGCCTAAAAAATGCACCATGTACACAACTCTGTTCTGTACCCCTTTTCTCTCTGCCCACCTCCTGCCTTCTGGTGGATATTCTTCAAGCTATCAGCATAAAGGTCCCACCAGCTATAAAGAAACTTTACTATTTTCTATGCCCAAATTATAAATGCATGATGCTCTGTTTTTATCATTTATTCCTCTGAGAGATGAAAAGATTCATTTTTCTTATAATAAGAATATAGATTTTTTTCTTTTTCTTTCTCTCTACTAAAAATACTACATCCTTCATAAAATCCGAGGTAATTTTCTCTGGCAAATTTAAGCAATTCTTTGTACTGTTAGTCACATTTCCATAGAGATGTAGTTCGGTTTCAGAGACACGATCAATCCTGTGGCCAGCTCGGCCCTGTGATAAGGGGCCTAAATTAGCTCTCCTTGGAGCATTTGAAATTTTATTTCCAACTCATTATTTGTTATGCTCTCTGAAGAGTTTCAGAAACTGTTAGTTTGTTTCAAACTTAGACACAAGAGAAAGTATTTTATCTTGTGATTCTATTTTACAATTGGTAAGACTTGGATGGGATGAATAAATTACCCATAAAGTACTTAGTAAATGGCTGGGGTGGTAACATTTTTGTCATGGAGTATCAATTTGTCTCAACTCTGATAATGGATCCTAATTTTCAGGTCAATTCTCAAATTCTGTTCTGTAAATCCATGGTTTTCCTGGTTGAAATGTAATCTGGGAGATTATAGAAAAGCACTTCCTACCAAAGGAATAAAGTCAAGACAAGAAAAAGACATCATGCCAAGAGAGGAGGGAAATGAAGTCCTGAGAACATTTTATGTTTGAATTCAGCTCTGCTGGAATCCTGATTCTCCTAGATGATTCTAAATTTTAAGAACAAATAAATTCCCTTCTATTGTCTAAACTAGCTTAAGGAGTGCTTTCATTGGTAACAGTATCAATTAGTGGAGTTTGGCCTTGAACCAACCTCTGCATGACTTCAGAGTTGATGTGGTGTAAATCACATAGCAAACTGTCCCTCAATAGCCATAATTATGGGGGTTTTCGAAAGTGCCTTCATCTGTATTGTGACTTACATGTAAAGATAATCTGTAATTTCCTTCCTCTATTAACAATGAGAAAATTGTATTAATCCAAATGTGTCTGGTGTGGCAACCTACTAAGGCGGAGCAAAGCCATAGCCTGTATTATGAATGAGCTTTTCATTACATATGCCATTATGAATGGTCTGCAGGCTCCAGGCATATTTTACTTGAAAGTATTCAGTAAAGAGACATTTCAGTGTGATTCTCTTCTCTCTTCCAAAAACAATCCACTGATATGTGACTTTCCATGCCCTAGGTCAAGTTGTGCAAATACTTTTAATGAGAGCCACACACATGGGCCATTTGTTCCACTTCTTCCAAGCTCCCTTTCAATATATTCTGGTGATGGGTTGAATGAGTGCCTTCCTACCTCCCTAACTAAAAAGGAAATAACTTCACCTGACTCAGCCTCTTTGGACCTGACCACACATTTAACCTGTCGAAATGAATTAGAATCAGAAGAAAAATGACTGTTCTCAAACGTGCAGCCCTTGGCAGGTCCGATGAAAGATTTCTTTTTCATTTTAACATATGGAGAATCTGCTGGTCCTTGTGCTGCCTGGAAAGAGCATTGTTGATTTTTTGACTAATGTCTACACCCACTGGCTCTGAAATGAATAAATCCCCTGGGATTGTTTGTCAAGTGGCCATTTAAAGACATACATTCTTCAATGCCCTTGCACCACAGAAAAATCTCACCAGCAAATGTGGTGCTGCCTGCGCTATGCCTAACTTGGAGGCACTCCTGGATCATTTCAGCATATTGCTTGTCTGAATGTACTGCCAACACTCAGTGAATGATATATAAATATGGGAAGAGTTCTGTCTCAAACCAAGACAGCAGCATATAGCAAATGCTGCAAAAACTCGAAAGTCTTCAAATATAGAACTGCCTGATGGAGTCGAGGTGACTTAGCAATAAGCTCTGATTTCATTTAAGTTCCTCATTTTTCAAGCTTCCAAATGTTTCCCCAATGGCTGGTCTGAGCACTACTTCTGCCTGTAGGGATGGGGAAGCTAAACAGTGCATACTACATGCATTAAAGACTCCATTGTATGTTGAAGTCGTTCGAACACAACATCAGTTTTCTGTTTAGCCAATATAGGGAATGAACATTGGGAAAGGGTGAAGGGAAGCTACAGAAAGTCTGGAGAATTTGGAAAAGATCAAGAGGCAAAGATGTGCATACCTCAGTGTCCCCTGGTCATTCAACTAGCCAGAGGTTTGTGCTTCAACTTTGTATTTTTACCTAGAGGAAAGGGAGAATAGCATTCATTCACTGGCCTGTTTATTGAACACCTGCAGTTAACAATCACCATGGCTGGCAATACTACAGTGAAGATTCAAGGGGGTAAAATATGAAGAAAAAGTAAGAGCCATGAAATGTAGTCTCTAACTTTAAGGAAATGACAGTGGAGTACAAAACTGAAACATAAAAATGTTTTGAAAGCCAATAGATCAGAAAATGCCCAGTGGAATTAAAAGCTCAAATGGAGTTTTCCTTGTCTTTAGTTCAGTTCCATTACACACACACACACACACACACACACACACACACACACACACACACACAGAGGCACACACACATATACATACACACACATATACACACACACACATACACATACACACATATACACACACATACACATACACACACACATACTCACATACACACACACACACACACACACACACACACACACACACACACTTCCACCAAATGATACTTTCTGTAAGGGTTGCAGTTCTACCTGCTGAGTCAACTCCTTTTTTTTGACATACTGTTCCCCAATGACTGTATTGACTTTGAAGGCTCTGTCTTCACCTTTCCCCAGCAAGGTCTCCAATATTCAAGAAATATAAAATATAAAATCATGTCACTCAACATCATCATTGCATAAATTCATTATGGAGACTCTGAACCATAAAGATTCAATTAAGATTGAGCACCTAGGGTGAAGATATTTTTATAATTTAATTAATTAATTTACTTATGTGTGTGCATGAGTGCACATCAGTCACAGTGCACATATGGAAATCAGGAGACAATGTGTAGGAGTTGATTCTCTCTTTCCAATCATATGATTTCTGGAGATCAAACCAGGCTTGGCAGCTGACACATTTACCCAGTGTTTTAGTTGGGATTTCTGTAATGAAACACTATGACCAAAAGCAAGTTGGGGAGGAAAGGGTTAATTTGGCTTAGACTTCCAAGTCCATCATTTGAGGAAGTCAGGACAATAGCTCAATCAGGACTGAAACCTAGAGGCAGGAGCTGTTGCAGAGGCCATGGAGGGGTGATGTTTACTGGCTTGCTTCCCATGGCTTGCTCAGCCTGCTTTCTTATAGAACCTGGGACCACATGTCCAGGGGTGTCCCCACCCACAATGGGCTAAGCCCTCCCACATCAATCACTAGTTAAGAAAATGCCCTACAGACTTGCCTATAGCCCAATCTTATTGAGACATTTTCTCAATTGAGGCCTCCCTCCTTTCCAGTGACTCTGGCTTGTATAAGTTGACATAAAACTAGTTAGCACACCCAGGGAACCGTCTCCAGCCTCTAGAATGAAGACTTTAATTCCAATGTTTTTGTTCATGAACCTACTCACTCCAACCTGTCTAATGCCTTTATAACATAGAACTTGACTCTGGGTGCCCTTAGTTGTAAAATTCTGCTCCAAGAAAATTGTGTACTTTGTAACACTTTGGTCAACATCTTACTTTTCTGTTGCTATGATAAAATATCCTGTCAAAAGCAACTTATAGAAGAAGGGCCTTATTTTTGTCTTATAGCTGCAGAAGTGTACAGTCCATCATGGTGGGGAAACCCTGGAAGGCATGGTAGCTGAAGCAGGAAGCTGACTGATGCACCCATACTCAGGAATCAGAGAGTGAACAGGAAGTGGTGCCTGGCTATAAAGCCTCAAGGCCCTTCCTCAATGAATCACTTCCTCCAGCAAGATATATATACTCCAAATTTCAAGCAGGGCAGGGGAGAAGGAGAGAGACATAGTATTACTATTTAGCCCAGAATAACCCAGAGCTCACTAGGCAGTGCAGACTGTCCTCAAGCTTGCAGTAGTCTTCTTCCTTACCTCTGAAGTGCAGGGATGGTAAACATGAGTCACCCTGACCAGGTAATTTCAAATGAATTGATTACTTAAAAGCAGTTTCAAACTGTGGGAGTAAATGAAAGAATACTTTCAATGCAAACTCATTATGATCATAAGATAAATGCTGATTTAGTTCAAGTATTCTCCAAGTCTCATATACCTCACTTTCTTCTGCTTTGCATTACTGCAAGCTTCAGTTAAATCTATTCAGCAAAACAAATCTGATGTAATAAATGTAACTACTTTATAAAACATACTTGCTTTTAAAATTTTTTACAACCATAAATCACCTGAATCATGTGAATTCATGAAAAAGTCAAGTCCTTCAAAATGTGTCCTTCTTTTCCCCATTTATATATGGTATCCAGTCATGTGATAAATTCAAAACTATATATATATGATTAAAATTATATATAAAGCTTAAATTTTTAATTAATGTTTTCTTGTCATTTTCATGGAAATTAATGGTTTTTTTATGGCATCTTCATTCATACTTTGTTGTTTTGGCTTCCACACTTCCCGTCCCCGATCAGACTGATCCCCTATCTTCCCTACCAATAACACACACATCTGTTTTCACAACACTTTTATTCTATTACCTTCTTCTTTCTGCCTCTTAAACTCTTTCAGTGTGTGACTATCTTTATCAGTGAGGTGTTAATAGTAAGTGGATCTTGATTTATAGCTTACTGTGTTAGTTTGGGTCTTTCAAATAGTGATTAGAAGCTATTTTTGTTTAAGGTTGTTTTGTGAAGGATTTGGTACTTCCTGTTGATTGTTCTTTGTTGTCCTGGCTAGATGAATTGTTGCTAGTACTTTTCTCTCATGCCTAATGGTTTCAGAAGGTACTGATTTTCTGTATTGGCTATGATGGATTCTTCCTGGGTCTTCATTTTTCATTCATTCCTCTCATGAAATATATTTTTGTTCAATATATTCCTGGATGGGATTTTCTTCTTACACTGTGTATAGTATTTAGTTAAATTCTTTTGGGGGGCTGATTTAGTTGGCAAGAATTGCCTTAGTTTGCACTTGTCTTGAAATGTCTTATTTTGTCTGTATAGTGTCCACATCCACATTAGTTGTGTGTGCACAAGAGTGTGCTGGTGTGTATGTACATGTGTGTATGTGGGTGCATGTGGAAGCCAGATGTCATTGTAGGATGTCTTCCTCAATTGCTGTTCACCTTCTTTTTTTGAGACAGAGTCACTCACTGAATTTGGAGATCACTGACTCAGATAGACTAGATGTTCAGGAAGCCCCAGGGATCCTCCTGTCTCTGCCTTCCCAGGACTGGGATTATGGGTATGTGCTGCTGTACCCAACATTTTTACATGAGTGCTAGGGATCAAACTCAGGTCCCCCTGCTTGCACAGCAAGCCTTTTACCTCTCAAGTGAGCCATCTTCCTAGCCTCTTGAAATGTTCCTATTTTTCCAAGTTTAGAAAATAACATCACTATGCATAGCATTGTTGGTTGGCAATTATTTTATTTGGTCTTGCTTTTCTGGCTTCTAGTGTTGCTGATGGGAAATCTGATATGTTCCCAGCAGTTAGCCTTTGCTGATGAGCTGGCACTTTCCTCTTATAGATATTAGTGTTTCTGTTTGGTGGATGTCCATCTCTTTAGGTTCTAGAATATTGTTTGTGTATTTAATTGAGCAAATAACCTATAATTAGACTTTATCTCAGCTCTGTTTTTTAGCCAAGGGATTATTCAGGTTGTTCTACTGGAATGTGTCGAAGAGTTCATGGACATCCTGGGGTATATTCATCTTTACGATTGCTTGTTTCTATGTGTCTAAATGTATTGTTCTCTTGACCTTGCTCTCTGCTACACTTTCCTCTGACAGTCTTTCTTCTGCTTAGTCTTGTTATTGATGGTGTATTCTGTTAGGGTCCTCAAATTGCTCCAAAGACCGCTAGATATGCATGTAATCAGCAAGAGCATTATTTCTTAGAAGCAGAAATTTCAGCATGTGGGGGTCAACCATTCATACAAAATGGTGACCCCAAGAGAAGTACACTGGTTCCTTTTAAGCATGAAGAGGGAAATGCCAGGGTTGGGTAAGTTGATCTTTGACATGCTTGGTGGGGAAGGCTCTGAGGGATGCAGGTTGTTATGGGATTGATTGGTGGTTTTGGTGGTTAGGAACTTCCCAGCAGCAGGGTGGGGGAAGCTGTCTTTGGCAAGCATAAAGCTAAGGGGCAACTTCTGATTAAGTGCCCCCTGGGTTGTGGATTTTCCAAGAACTGCTTGTTCAGTTCTAGTCAACTGAAACTGAGGCCTGGCCTCTGACAGACTATTAAGAGTCTGCCATGGCATTTGCTAGGCTTTCTCACTTTTTTCCACTGTATGTTGTTTTCTTCTCTTTCTTTCTTCTGACTTTCTTTCTTTCTCTTTTTAAATAATCACTACCATTTCTGTTTGGTTCTTTTTCAGGGATTTAGCTCATTACTGAGTTTTCCCTCCGTGTTTTTGTTTTTCCCTTCCAAATTCCTGACTATTTTGTGCACTTCGGTACCTTTCTCTTCTAGGTCCTCTATTGATTTCCTTAGTGAACTGTTTATTTGGGTCATCCATGCTGTCATTAATCCTTTTTTGAAAGTAGTACTCTGAAGTCATTTCCTGCATTTCCTCTATCTCATTATCTTTATTTCCAGCACCGAGAAGCTGTGAGTCTGTGGAGGTGGCATAGCTAAATACTATCTCATATTTTTATATCATTTGCTGTATTTTGCACATATGTTGGAATGAAGACGTCCTCTAGCTTTGACTTTTTCCCTTTTTGCACTCTCTAAAAAAATATTTGAGTCCTCATGGTTAGCTGTCTTTACTTGGATTTATGTTCCCTGTTGCATTTAGGGGGAAGCTGATTGAAGTAACAAATCCAATGATATGATATTAGTCCTGGAAGATGCTGCAAACTCCATTTTAATCTCCAGTAAGGTTCTGAGATAGTAGCATTACGGTAAATGCAATTTATAGTGTTTTTAACGGTAAGGCACCAATAATTAAGTAGTGAAATGTCTAAGAATGGGCAAAGGATATGAATGAAATGGAAAGTATACAGGTTAGAAGTATGAGAAAGAGTAAAGAAAATATAAAGTAGGTTCAGAGAAGCACACCGACAAAAATCCATTCAGATGACATGCAAGCTGAAACAAAGTATCTGGGAAATTGAAGTTCAGGGTTGTAAATAATAACAATAATGAATATATAAAAATTCAAACAAAAGAACCAAAGTGAAACAGAAGCTTTCTGACACCATCTGGTATTTCTATGCTCTCCCTCAACTGTCTTTTGTGCTGATCTCTGCAGTTGAGATGGGGCCTGTTATTCTCAATAATTCATAAAAGTTAAGTCAGTGTGTCCTTCATTTTGAGAACGGTTTTCATTTGGAAAGTTTTCTGCTTGAATTCCATGATTTGAGAGCCCCTGTCTGGCCATTATAGTGTCATCTTTGGAGCTTGGAGAATATTCTTTCCTATTATGGTAGGTGCTCTCCGTAATCTATGTAGGTTGGGAAAACCCACCAGTGTTATTTCCTATTACTGGAAGATGTCTTCCTAGACACAGTCATCAGGAGACTGCACCTCTAGCAGTGTGCTTCTCATGCTAAGGTGTTGCTTGTCTAGGTAGAGCAATTAGCTATGGGGTATCAGTGGAGAGTCTCAGCTTCAGGCTCCTGCTACATATTTCTGCCTTTCTCCACAGTCTGTGATGCCTCAGTCTTTTCTTATTCTGCAATACTAATCCAGTCCTTGTATCTCTGCAGCACAATGTACCTCTCCAGCATAATGTTAATACACTCACACACACACACACACACACACACACACACACACACACACACACACACATTACAACTCTCACCTCAACAGGGAAAGGATATGAGATAGTTTGTTCTGGAGCCAAATATGAGTAACCATAGCCTGGGAACTCAGATTCACCTCAATTTCCATGTTATGATGTTTTAACACTCAGGAAATTTCATAGCCACAGAGCAAAGAAAGTCACAAATCAGGGCACTTTTCAAATACATTGCTGGAAATATCAGGTAGGCAGGCTATAGGAGAATGGAAAAATATAAGCTCTAAGCTTATAGTATGGTATCTGATGGCATTATTATCCTTTCAGTTTGCAGAAACTACAGGATTGTTTGTAAATTCCAACAGATTTACTCAATGGTCACAACAATGTTAGTTCGCATACATAGGAGGTCAATAAATGGCTATTAAGGGGGTGGAAGATGGCCCAAGATTATTTTGTTATGACTTGCAACAATCTAACTTTGTCACAGTTGTTGAAATTCTAATCAGTTAATCAGCCCTTGGAGTCACAGCTTTGTAGACGAATTTCTAAACAGTCTTGTTAAATAAGAAACACAGAGCCAAATACAGGGGTGAAAGCCATAGAGATCAGAGAAATAAGAATAGCCACCAACTAACCTTAGCTCACCACGCCGCTGTAGCTTCCTGAGAACAAGCTTCTTCCACTCTAACCTGCACCTTTATTGCCTTGCTGTTCTGCCTTCTCATTGGCTCTTAGCCCAGCCACCTCACTTCCTCATCACTGCCTGTCTGTACAGACCTCCAGGTCTCTATGGTTGGTACTGGGATTAAAGGCATATGTCACCACGCTTGACTGTGTCCTTGAACACACAGATACTCTGCCTGTTATGTGATTGGATTAAGGGTGTGTGCTACCACCGCCTGAGTTTTGTTTATGCCTAGCTACCTATATCCTCTGATCTCCAGGCAAACTTTATTTATTAACCTATAAACACAAATAAAATATCACCACACAACTTCTCTCCAGAAATTCTCCTTCACAATGGTCTTGGGAACCTGTGTCTTGGCTGCTATAACTGCTGCTGCATAAATGGCTGGAGGACAGCGCAGCAGCTGGAGGCAGTTTGTTGCCTTCTTTATGGAGAAAATAACACCTAAGTTTATGACTCTGTCTGAGTTATGGTTTCCATTACTGTGAAGAGACACCATGACCATGCCAACTCTTATAAAGCAAACATTTAATTGGGCTGGCTTACAGTTTCAGAGGTTCAGATCATTATCATCATGGCAGGGAGCAGAATGGTAGTGCTGTGCAGGCAGAGGTGATGATGCTGGCTACATCTTGGGGATCAGGAAGTTGACTGTGATACACTGAGCAGTATCCTAAGCATAAGAAACCTCAAAGCCTGCCCCACAGTCACACACTTCCTCCAACAAGGCTATGCCCACTCCAACAAAGCCACACCTCCTAATAGTGCCATGCCTTATGAGCTTATGGGGACCAATTACATTCAGCTTGTTTCTTCAGCCTTTTCTCTTGTGGGGCTTATTTCTCATTATTGTGACTTTTACTTTTCAAGAGGTGACAGTGAGGAGACTTTTAATCTGCCACCTTACCTGGAAACCTGATTTTAATATTCATACAGTTGGCATGTGTCAACTAACATATGCTTTCGATATGTCAGAACAGTAAAAGATAAAACTCAATGTGGAGTAAACAGAGACCAGATAATGTCTTGCCTCAGCTTGCCTTTATAGCTCGTGTTTCTGAAGGATATTTTTACAGGGAAGATATCTTCATATCTCGCCCTTCCATATAATATTTTTTTCATTCTTAAAGGAGAAGAGGATACTTTTAAAATTTACAAACAGTGTAGTAAATGGAATTTCCACTTTTCTTTTAAAATATGAACCAGTGTGCATTGAGAAAAATTAGCCACCATGGACAAATAGCTCCTGGATTTAAGTTTTAAGCTCAGGAGCACAACAATAATTCTATATAAATCCACTTGGGAAAAGTCTACTCCTTTATCTTGAACATAAGAGATTTTGTAGCAAACAATAATTTAGTAGTAGGTGAGTTGCACAATCTGCTTCATGTCTGACTTCTGTAGTTTGAGATTGGACTATCACATTCTTTTCAAGTGTCCAGGCCGACTGAGACTGTGTTTTGCTACGCTCCAATCTGTCCGCCTCTGGCTTATCCAAATGGCAGCAATTGAGATACAATAATGCAAAATCCATGAAATTTGCCACTTCTAAGTAGAGGTGGTGGAGACCATGGTGAATCATGACTGGATAGGGGTCACACATTCCTTTTAACAAAAACTGAAAAACAAAGCAAAACAACAATATTAAAAAAAAAACCTTTGAAATCCTTCTATTACTCTCTTGAAATGTTTAACTCATAAAAACTGAAAAAGTCACTGTGAGATCTGTGCTTGGGGTTAGGAGTTGTTGCAGAACAAAACAAACTCAAAACTCAAAATGCAGATCTCGCAGTAATATAGTTCATCATGAATGCCACTTCTCTCATAGGAATACACTTGTTCACTAATATTCTACAGGAGACAGAAAATGCATTTATTAATGTTAAGATTGATCCCATTTCATGCCCATTTAACATAATTTATTTTCAAATTATTACTAATATAATCTTTCTTACTAGTGTTCTTTCCCAGGGAATTGAACTGAAGAGTTATAGGGGAAACAATGATTGCTAGGAATTTACATTTTCTAAACTAAAATATGACTTTTGGGATATTATAACAATGATGAAAAACTCTATCTACAAAAACAACACAGCACTGCAATTTCATGGCTATTCAGAGCTAACAAACACTTTGTCTTTTGATGGTCCTAACATTCTGCCAAAATGAGAATTTTATTAAGGTTGGAGCTAACTCTTGTTTCATTTGGTAATCTGCCAATATCTTTGTCATTTCATTTATTCCATTAGATACAGAGTTTGTTTGTGTGAATATGGAAAATGTATGATCTTCTTAAAATACTAAAATAATGACCTTTATATCACAAAACAGTTGATCTACTGTGTTGTTTAACTTACCCAAAATCAGACTATAAAAAATGTAAGAATGTCTAAAGCAGCATTTTTTTCTCCTAAGAAAATTGATTATTACTTTCATAAGACTGTAAGTATTTTCTCATACTTATTTCCCTCATGTAAAAGTAGACACGGGTCAAAGTACTGAGAATCAATGGCTCTGAGTGCTCAGCCAAGATGAGTCATCTGCATACACCAGCTCCCATCCAAGGCTCCTAAAGCATTGTGGAAGAATGAGTGGAAAGACTGTGAGAGCTGGAGAATGGAGAAGCAAACAGTGGAATTCTGTCTTTTAGACACCACGTGGCTGATGTAAACTTTTAACTCACAGCAGCCATGCCTGTCAGCATAGGGAGGACACAAGATAAAGCCATCAGAAAATCATCACATAATGAGAACCATCCCATCTCTGGGAACCCCATATTCTCCATCTCTCAGCAGTCATGAGTTGGTTACAGCCCTTTGGATAACGGTGGGGCCTCTTGAGATTTCTTTCTTCCACATCTGCATGCCTGTAATAGACAGTGTTCAGGTCTTGTTTTTGTAGGCATATCACTGAGGTATCTGAGTAGAGAAGTGATGGTACCATGGGAAAAATGATGAAAACAGAAGGTCTGCTGCAGAAGTTCAGATGAGCGATGACAGGAAGGACAAATACGATGATGGCTGTAGTCATAGGAAGCCAGAGAGTTTTGTAGTGTAGCTCATGGGTAGATTTTTAAAAACTAGAATCACTGAAATATTAACAAGCCATATGCAGTGATAAGTAGGAGATGAGAAGAAACTGAAAGGAAATAGAAATTTGACATGTATCAATATCTACATATATGAATCCATTTATGTGTCTATCTACACATACATAAATATATTGATTTCATTTATGGAAATCACCCTTTGTACTGATAATCTGATCATGTTTTCAGCACTAGGCTTAGCCTCATTGGTGTACATGCTCCTTTCAATCTAACATTTGTTTTCTTTGTCTTAGTCATTTCTTGAACGACTCTTATTGGGATATATATTAGTGATTAGTACAAAATTGCTAGTCTCATATGAACCACTTGACAGTTATCAACTTTCCTCCTCCCACATCCACATAGGCTGTGTCCTTCCATCTCAGGCCCCTATTTTGGTAGCTCTTAACAGGCTCTACATGTAGATCACTCAGTGCTTACTTTTCATTACTATCTTGGTTTAAATGAAATATTTGACATAGTAATGAATAAGTCACACCTTCAGAATTATGTGCAACTTTGTTTCCAAACCTGATTACTGACTTCTGTGCCTCATGCTGAAATGAGCTAACAGTTAATGCTTCATTTTATGAAAGAGCTACTTGCTCTGATCTTGGCCCAGTGGTGTCCTCCTTCAGAAGGACCATCATCTACCTCTTGTCCTCAGTCCCCACAAGTTTGCTTTTAATGCTACTTAAACCCTAGCACTCCTTTGGGACCAAGACAAAACTCTCTAGTTCATGAAGTCCCTTCAATCTTAAGTTTGCATTCCTGCCATCCTTCTAAAATGCCCAAAGTCCTTCTGAGTATTTATTTCATTATTTCCATTTCATTTTCCAAAATGTGATGAATTTTATTTTTTAGGTCATCCTCATGATTCAAAGTATAACCTATTTCATTATTATAATCATTATTTCTCTTGGAATTATAAAACAGTTTTTTAAATTTTTGTTTTTATTTATTTTTTATTATTTTTTTCATTTTCTTAAGAATTTTTTTGCTCACTCTACATACCACCCACAGATCCCACCTCCTCCCTTCTCCCACCCCCAAGCCCTCTCTCCCAAGCTAACCCACATCCTCACATCTCCCAAATCAAGGTCTCCCATGGGGAGCCCAGCACACTGAGCCTAGGCAGCTCCAAGCCCCTTCCCACTGCATCAAGGCTGCACAAGGCATCACACCACAGGCACCAGATTCCCAAAAGCCTTCCCACGCACCAGGGACGGATCCCAATCTCCCTGCCTGGGTGCCCTCCAAACAGTTCAAGCCAAACACCCATCTTCTGTATCCAGAGGGCCTAGTCCAGTCCCATGGGGGCTCCACAGCCACTAGACTACAGTTCATTTATTTGTTTTTTTTAAAGTTCTGCTGAAATTGTTCATGTGAAAAAGTTGTCAGTGACCATAAATATAATTTCACTGAGTGTCAAGAAGCTTATTGACCTGCATATCTTAATTTCCACTAGTTCCAATGATCTGGAGTCTCCACATAGACAACACTCCATTGAGTATTCCAGGAAAAATCTGTTAAAATTGCTTTTAGTTACCACTTTTCACACAAATTAAGAAGATACACCTGGGAAAGGGGTAGTACTGCTCATATGGTCTTGACAGCACATGAGTAGGAAAGGTTCTTAGGGGCATAGTCAGAAGAGAAGCAGAAGAGAGTCCATTAAAGCCCCTTGGCTATACAGATGGTACTTATTGCCCATGTCTGAGGCTGCTTATAATTGCTCTCATTTTTTTCTCTGCTTATGAATGAATCCATGTAAATGTAACCCCTTGATTTTCAAGAAATGTTTCAAGATTTCAATAGCCATTACACTGTTGTCTAAAGTACAGTGGTCAGTGGCACCAGTTCTCTGAGATAATGAATTGTATCATTAAAAGCTAAGTGAAAATTTTATCTTTACTTAGAAATTATACTGAGTTTCCCCTTGGGAATTAACAAAGCCAAACACAGTAGGATGTGTTTCCTGACTGTTTAGCTAGAGTATTGCAACTTACATTTCTGATAGTTGATATTGTCATGACCTTCTGTAGATAGAACAGTTCAATTAACTGCTGCTAAAAAGTCATTTTGTGACTCCATCTGATTTTCATAGTCCTTTGAAACACTTCACACATAATGGAGAACAATTAAACCAGACAGGTGGTCTATGGAGTTACATAGCAGCTTGTCCCCTTTCCTTTCTTACTTGAATATTTGATCTTCTGGGGAAATGCTATATTTTTTAATTATGTTTATGAAAGCTCAATAGAGGTAGGAATAATCCGGTTAAAAATAGTCTTCTTCCTGCGGTTTTGTTACCCATTGTAGAAATTTAATTTTTACTATAACTTTGGTTGATAAATGTGGTAGTAAGATATTTCAATGAAAATTAATAAAGCTTAACAGAAAGATATTCCCAAACACAACAGTGTCCTCGACAAAATGAAAATTTACTTTTTATTTATTTTTTTACAAATGATAATTTTTAGCATTTTTTCAGTGAAAAACTTGTATCTCTACTTATTAATTACTATTGTTCCACGGTACATTATGCTATCCTTACTCTCAGAGGAATAACCAGAAAGTCCTACTAAATGTGTTATACCTACAGAGTTTGGGGCTCAGTTTTTGGTTTTAGGCCCATAAATTAACATTTACTTTTCAGACAATGGTGTTTGGGCCTATTTTAAGTATCTAACCACTATTAAGCATTAATTATTTAATTACTAACAATTAGAAACCTTTTTTTAGGTAAAATTGATATTTTATGTGTCAATTAGCTTTTTGTTTTTGGCAAAATTTATAATGCAGATAAAGTTACAATAGTGCTAATCACTATTAAGCATTAATTATTTAATTACTAACAATTAGAAACCTTTTTCTAGGTAAAATTGATATTTTATGTGTCAATTAGCTTTTTGTTTTTGGCAAAATTCATAATGCAGATAAAGTTACAAAAAATTCACAATTATTCTAATATATTTGGATTTTAAATATTGACAGGAAACACAGACATACACAATTTCATACATATATAGAAGGCAAGGATGCTAAAGCTAAGACTTTTAACTTATTCACATTATTCACTTTTCACATTATTTTTCTTGCCTTCTTTATAACTACTAATTTGAAATGCTGAGAATTCCTGGCAATAAAATGCTGTCCATAGTTGCCTTCTAGTAAAGAAGTTGACAAATATGCATTATGTCCTTGCAAAAACTACAAAAGGATGGAATACTGTTTACTTTTCTTTGGGTTCATCCCCACATTGTTGGTGGAGATTCTCTTGTGATTTCTAAATCCATTGTGTGTATAAGTGCATGGAGGCTTAAGGGGGACATTGGGTACCCTGCTATATCATTCTTCCCCTTATTTCTGAGAGACAGGATCTCTCACTGAACCTGAATATAGGCTGGCAGCCAGCAAGCCCCAGTGATGCTCTTGTCTCTGCATCCTACAGCATTGGGTTGCAGGCATGTGACCATTGCTGCTTTTTAATGTGAGTGCTGGCAACTGAATTCAGATCTTCACGCTCTCAACAAAGACTTTTATCCACTGAGATATCTCTTGGTACCAGACTCTGATTTTTCTAAGGTTAGTACCAATTCTAGATGATATCGAGATAGCTAGACAGATAGATAGATAGATAGATAGATAGATAGATAGATAGATAGCCTAATAGATAGATAGATAGATAGATAGATAGATAGATAGATAGATAGATAGATAGATAGATAGATAGATGATAGGCAGCTAGATAGTTATATGTGTATATAAAAGCAAGATTGTGTACAAATGTAACAAGACTGTGTCTATACATATTATAAACATAACATATACAATTATATATGGTAGGAATGTATATGTATATACACAACATATGCCTTTGTAGGCCTGCATTCCTGTGATATTATATATCATCTCTAAGATATAGATTCTGCTACCTGCATATACTGTAGTTTGCATAAAGTGATCATGATATTTTTTATTGTTCATTTCTATATAATAGCAACCAATCATTTTGAGAACTCAAATCTTTGATATTTAGGAGGGTTTAACTGTTTAATGAGAATGATGACAAGTCACTGTTCTTAGAAAAATGTATGCACATGTGCATACATGTGTGTGTATATGTGTGCTCTTCACATACTTCAAAAGAAATTAGTATTTAAGTGATATTGTTCCTAGTGTTTTCATTTGAACAGATTTCTGGCTTTTCTATACGATATGCTAGCTCTTCAAAAGCCTTTGCTCTGCATAAAGAGAGTTCATCATAGATAATGTCTGAAAGAGTTAATTGGTTATCAAAACACAGCTGTCTAGTGGTAAAGTTCACATCATTTCCTGAACTTGACACAGTATATTCAATGCAAACAAGTAGTTTTCATATTTGATATAAAGAGCATAAATGAGAGTCTTTGTACTAAATATGGGTACAAATGCTTTGCTCCCAAGGATGCTTGAGGGGTCAGTAGATGGGAACATATATATGAATTTCTCTAGAGTTTACCCTAGCTTCAGATTGTGGAACAAATCCTAATTTTACCATCCCAGACCCAGTTTTAATTTCTTCTTTTTATCCTTTGTATCTCTTAAGTGCTAGCTGTGAATGAAAAAAATATTAATCACTCCTGTAAAAATACTTCATCTCATCATAGTACTATTGGTTGACTGCCTAGGGCTTCTAACTTACCCAGGAAACCTGGGTCATGGTGGAGATGTAATTAACTATGTTTATTTAAAGGGTTTTATAAACAGAATGCCTTGTTAAGCAGCAATATCCATACTCAGGCTCAAAGAAATAGTCTCTACAGGCTGGAGAGATGGCTCAGTGGTTAAGAGTACTGGTTACTGTTGCAGAGGTAAGCTCAATTCCCACCATCTACATGTTGGCTCACAATCATCTGTAACTCCAGGTCCAGAGAAGCCAATCCTTCTTCTAACTTCCGTGGGCCCATGGTACACATACATACATGCAGGCAAAACATTCAGACAAATAAAATAAATAAATTTAAAAAACCCCAACAACAATCTACATAATAAACCATGGTGCAAAAATCTACACTTCCTGGCAAAACAAAACAGGAACTTGGACTCATATATTTGAAGAAAAGACACTTTGTGATAGTCCAGGGAATGTTTCTTGTATTTGCTGTGTTACAATGGTTTCCTTTGACCTTCTCTCACCTTATGGTGGTTAAGTACTTTGTGTTCCCAGATATAATCTATAGCCCCAAGTTTTAAATCGAGATATTTTGCCTTTTAAACAATAATATTTTCAACTGAGCTTTATTCATTCTGTTATTGGAGATGTATCAGAAAGAAATTAGAAAACAGATTATTATTTTACAGAGAGGAGTTGCTCTGTATTTTCTTTAAAGTTGGAGGAAGGAAAAAAAGACAATGAAATTTAAGAGTAAATTCAGTAATAATTTATCTTAAAGGTAATCTGTCACTTTAAAACACCACCATTGACAACAATGTGCCTATCTGAGGAATGACATTAACAGAGAAGAGACACTCGTCCTTCCCTTGGAGCTTTGCTGTTTCCCTCACACCCCTTCCATGATGGCTCACCCCTGTCTCCTGAGACACCCGGTAGTTACAGCTGTGTCTGGACCATCACTTTCCTTTTCCACTGGAGTGTTCATGCAAACGCACAGGTGAGGCTCCACTTAGCAGAGCTCGAAAAGCTCAGGTTAGATTTAATTTAATGAAAACAATAAGCAAAAGACAAAAAAAAATACAACTATTCAATAATCAACTTTCAAAGAGCCACAGTCCAACCACAGAGAGAAACTGGAAATCTGTAGCCAGAAGTTTTCTCTGGTCCTGCCCAACCCTCATGGTCCCACAGCTGCTTATAAAATAATCACTCAGAGGCTTAATACTATTTACAGACTGTATGGTCTATGGCAGGCCTCTCACTAGCTACCTCTTAAAGCTTAAATTAAACCATTTCTATTAATCTATGTTTTGCAACATGTTCCATGGCTTTACCTGTGTCCCATTACATGTTGCTCCTTGGGTGGCTGACTGGCATCTCTTTAGACTCTGCCTTTCTCCTTTTATCTCTCTCTCTTTCAATTTCCTGCCTAACTCTAAGCATCCTTGCCATAGGCCAATGCAGCCTTATTTATCAACCATTCAGAGCAACACATATTCACAGCATACAGAAAAACCCCACAGCAAAAATCCTTTCACTATTTCCAAGAAAGAGCTGGCTGTCAAAAATAACGTCAGAATAATGTCCTTTCAGATGGGATTCTGACAGTGATCAGTAACAAAACAAATAAAAACCTGGTAATGAAACAGAACAAACAAAAATTTAATCTAGGTAATTATTGCACATATATTCATAAAATGTAGTATAAACTTCAGAGGTTTTACTAAAATGTTGAATGTAATAGGTGTTGAAGGAAGTATGATCTTTAACTTTAAATTTTATTTAAACAAAATACAAGTAAATCATTTTTTGTTTACTGTATTTATTGGTGAGGATACAAGGTTGTTTTTAAGGCCAATTACCAGGGATTAAATGACAAGTATATTTTCTAAATTCTCTGAGAGATTATTATCTATTTAGATTATCTATTATTTATAAACAAAAATAGTTTATAAAAAGTAAAAAAATCAAAAATGAAGCATTATAAAAAATGTTTAAAAATCCAGCATAATGATGAATTCAAATTAATTAAATACATAAAGGCATATATGAGATTTAATAATAGGTTGTGAAGACATATTAGATTACACATCCCTGTACGGATTTGTATACACATGTACACATGCACACTCAACTTAGATTTGAATTGAAAGTGAATCTTGGTAAATCTTGTTTCTTGAGAAAACGCTAGTATAGAAAGAACAATTAAATGTCAAAGCTATGTAGGAGGAGGAAGAAATGAGTTTTCAAAAATACCTCCTGTTAAAAAGCATACTCAAGCCGGGTGATGGTGGCACACAACTTTAAACCCAGCACTCAGGAGACAGAGGCAGGTGGATGTCTGTGAGTTCAAGGACAGCCTGATCTACAGAGCAAGTTCCAGGACAGCTAGGGTGGTTACACAGAGAAAGCAGGTCTCAAAAAAAAAAACAATAACAACATTAATATAATTCATACTCAAATCTCTAAAACTTCATTTTAAATGTCTAATATTTCACCACTGTCTCCCACTGAGAAGAATTTTATCATTTGATTTTTACCATTAAGAGTTGGGATTTCACCCAAATTCAAGACACTTAGTATGGATATGGTGCACTTTTGATGTTTACAAACACAGATTACAATGATAACATACACTTTGATCACAAATTTTTCAGCACGATTTCTTCTCCCACAGAAACCTGGCACTTTAACTGAGTACCCTGATATATGGGATGTGCCTGATCAATTTACTAAACAGATAAATTTCTTATGGAAAAAGTTTGGTGACATTTGTCTCATATTATCCACTGGATTGTAAAAGGAAGTTTTTGGTAGATGTTCACCTTCTGAAGACATTTGGAAATATAAACAGGGCACATAAATCATGTAATCATAAGCGCACATTTTCCAAACATTGCTTTTTACTTGTTGATAATAATATAGACATGGCTGCTTAGCTTTTGATTTCTCCTTACATTTAAATATATTTGTAACTCTCTTCCTTAGACATTAAATTTATCTAGAAATAGTCTCTCTTCCCACGGCTTTAAATGGCTATTGATTTCTCTTTTATTTTAAAAAACTATCAATTTAGTTCCTAAATGTGTCAGTGACGATTATGAGAATTAAATAGTTCAAGTAAAATGGCCTATTTAAATCATATAACTAACTCAGTGGCTAGTGAGTTGCTCTTTTGCCTTACAGAAATTCAGCTCCTTTATTTACTCTAGTGATATGTTTTCAGGGCATTGAGTGTACTGGGATAGAGTAGACTGTCTCCATGTAGAGCTGATATGTTCATCATTGTGAGTGGTCATTTCAAGTGTTAATAAATGAAAGGAAGACTGAAGACTGAGAACTGGCCTTAATAGGCAGTGGTGGCGCATGCCTTTAATCCCAGCACTTGGGAGGCAGAGGCAGGCAGATCTCTGTGAGTTCAAGGCCAGCCTGGTCTCCAAAGCCAGTTCCAGGAAAGGCGCAAAGCTATACAGAGAAACCCTGTCTCGAAAAATCGAAAAAAAAAAAGGATAATTTATAACTCCAGAGTTGTTTTTTAATTAGTTTATTCATCTTCCCATTAAAGTAGTTCTACATTTAAAAACAAAAAAATAAAATGTAACCAGTCATTTATGAATTATTGCCATTTAAAAAATGAAACAAAATATAAAATTAAATTTACTCTAATTTCTATTCTGACTTCTTTTTTTGAAGATTAAAAAATAGAATGTATTTTTGTCCAATTTTATATAATTCTGAACAACCATGTTTCTTTTCTATAATTTTTTTATTCATTTTACATACCAACCACAGATCCCCCTCTCACCCCTCCTCCTACTCCCCCCATCTCTGTTTTCCCTCCCCCTCATCCCCTCCTCCAACAGAGTACTTTCTCCCATGGGGGCACAGCTAAGCCTGGTACATTCAGTCTGGACAGGACCAAGCCCTGACTCACTGCATCAAGGGTGAGCAAGGTGTCTGACCATAGGTAATGGGATCCAGAAAGTCAGCTCATGTACCAGGGATAGATCATGATCACACTGCCAGGGGCCCCTCAAACAGATGCAGCTACACAACTCTCTCCCATATGCAGAGGATCTAGTCTGGTCCCATGGAGGTTCCACATCAGTCAGTCTAAAGTTTTTGAGTTCCTTTGAGCTTGATTCAGTTGTCTCTGTAGATTTCCCCATCATAAAAAAAAATGTGGTACATATACACAATGGAGTGTTACTCAGCTATAAAAACAATGACATCATGAAATTTGCAGGCAAATGGATGGAACTAGAAAATATCAGCCTGAGTGAGGTACCCAGACTCAGAAAGACAAACATAGTATGTACTCACTCACAAGTAGATACTAGATGTAAAGCAAAGGATAATCAAACTAAACCCTACAGCTCCAAAGAAGCTAGGAAATAAGGAGGACCCTATTTTGACTTCTATATTGATGTATTCAAATATTTATTGCTACTTAGCATGAAAAGTTGTCTGGCTTAGTTAGGGTTTCTTTGTTGTGAAATGACACACTACCTCCAATAAGACCACACCTACTCCAACAAGGTCATATTTCCTAATAGCCCCACTCCTTTTGGGGGTCATTTTCTTTCAAACCACCACATTCTATTTCCTGGCCCCCAAAGACTTGTAGCCATATCATAATGAAAAAATGCATTCAGTCCAACTTCAAAAGTCCCCACAGTCTATCACAGCTTCAAACTTACTTAAAAATCTAAAGTTCAAAGTCTCTTTTGAGATTCATGCACCCTCTTAACGAATTCCCTATAAAATCAACATTAAAAAAACAGATCACCAACTCTTTGTTTCATTAATTTTTTGTATTTTTCTCTTTGTTTCTATTTTATTGATTTCAGCTATCACTTTAAGAAATGGGCTATAGAACTAAACAGAGAATTCTCAACAGAGGAAACTCAAATGGCCGAAAGACATTTAAGGAATTGCTCAACATCCCTAATCATCAGGGAAATGCAAATCAAAACAACTCAGAGATACCACCTTATGCCTGTCAGAATGGCTAAGATCAAAAACACTGAAGACACCTTATGCTGGAGAGGATGTGGAGATAGGGGAACTCTCCTCCACTGCTGATGGGAATGCAAGCTTGTAGAACCACTTTGGAGATCAATATGGTGCTTTCTTAGAAAACTGGGAATCCATCTCCCCCAAGATCCAGCTATACCACTCTTGGGCATATACCCAAGGAATGCTCAACCACACCACAAGAGCACTTGTTCAGTTATGTTCATAACAGCAATGTTTGTAATAGCCAGAACCTGGAAACAACCTAGATGCTCTTCAACTGAAGAATGGATAAAAAAAATGTGGTACATATACACAATGGAATACTACTCAGCAGAGAAAAACAATGACATCATGAGGTTTGCAGACAAATGGATGGATCAAGAAAAAATCATCCTGAGTGAGGTAACCCAGACTCAGAAAGACAAACATGGTATGTACTCACTCATAGGAGGATACTAGATGTGGAACAAGGATGACTGGACTGCTACTCACATCACCAGGGAGGCTACCTGGAAAACAGGACCCCAAGAAAGACACGGGGATCGCCCAATGACAGAGAAATGGAATGAGATCTACATGAACAACCTGGACATGAGTGGGGGTAGTGAAGGGCGAGGGTCGAGGGAAAGAGAGCTTGGGGGAGCGGGAGATCCCAGCTGGATCAACAGCAGAGAGGGAGAACAAGGAATAGGAGACCATGGCAAATGAAGACCACATGAGAATAGGAAGAAGCAAAGTGCTAGAGAGGCCCACAGAAATCCACAAAGATACCCTGGCACAACAGACTGCTGGCAATGGTCGAGAGACAGCCTGAACTGACCTACTCTGGTGATGGGAGGGCCAAACACCCTAATTGTCATGCTAGAAACCTCATCCAACTACGGAGGGATCTGGATGCAGAGATCCATGACTAGGCCCCGGGTGGAACTCTGGGAGTCCAATTAGCGAGAATGAGGAGGGTTTATATGAGCAAGAATTGTTGAGACCAAGGTTGGATAAAGCACAGGGACAAATAGCCAAACAAATGGAAACACATGAACTATGAACCAATGGCTGAGGGGTCACCAACTGGATCAGGCCCTCTGAGTGGGTGAGACAGTTGATTGGCCTGATCTGTTTGGGAGGCATCCAGGCAGTGGGACCGGGTCCTGTGCTCATTGCATAAGTCGGCTGTTTGAAACCTGGGGCCTATTCAGGATTGCTTGGCTCGGCCTGGGAGGAGGGGACTAGACCTACCTGGACTGAGTCTACCAGGTTGATCTCAGTCTGTGGGGAAGGCTTTGCCCTGGAGGAGATGGGAATGGGGGGGTGGGCTGGGGGGAAGGTGAGGGGGGCTGGAGGGGGGAGAACAAGGGAATCCGTGGCTGATATGTAGAACTGAATTGTATTGCAAAACAAAAATAAAAAAATAAAATAAAAAAAAACAGATCACCACCACCGCCTTTTTTGTTTTGTTTTGTTTTGTTTTGTTTTGTTTTTTGAGACGGTTTCTCTGTGTAGCTTTGTGCCTTTCCTGGATCTCGCTCCATAGACCAAGCTGGCCTCAAACTCACAAAGATCCTGCAGCACACAGAGTCCACAGGAAAGCTAGTAATGACCTGACATTCACAGTGACCCCAACTGAGTGTGGGGTTCTGAGTCCAGCTTCATGTTTACAGTTCCAATAGCCATTTGCAGTAGGTAACGTTCCTTCTCAGATTTCCCCATTACTTGTGAGCGCAAACTTACTTTGAAGGTTTATGTATTGACGGCTGTAAAGATATGTATATATTTGGGTCCATTCTTTCCCTTCTTTAACTTGGTGGTAGAAAACCATATATACTTAGAAGCCCTTAAGTTAAAGCTGTGTTTTCTGTGCAAGTCAGGTGATGTTGGTGTGAAGATCACGTGAGCAGCCACACAGCCCTTCCTCTGCAGGAGACACTGGCTCCCTGGTTACTGCATTGAACTTGTGTTTGAGGTGACCTCAACTTGTTTTTAAAAGATTTTGTCTGTGAGTTTGTATATTTGAGTAGTTGTCTCTTGTTTTATTTAAATTGTTTACCATGTACCATGTACATGTCATTGCTGTATCTCAGTGCATCATGCTTGTAATAGGCATTGCGTTGATAAGAATGAGGTACTCATTTGTAAGCTGTTCAGTAATTTATCTACTATTCTTAAATTGGCATAATGTTAGATTCCTATTTTGAATCACCCTTAGCTACATGTCAGAATGCCTTAACTACCCTAACCTAACAACACTGAGTTCTTTGGTGAGGAGATACAGGGGCTGGGTATGGAAGGAGACTGGGATAAGGAAATGTCATGCTCTGTTGACCACGGAGCATGAGGGGCACGTGGTGGGTATTTATTTTGCACGAACTCTTTGCAGTGTCTGTGTTTAAAACAGTAAGGTTGCATCCAGATGGGGTGTGTGACCCTAGGACCGACTACTTCAACTCTCCTGTGTGGTCTGTAATTAGTTTCTGGTCAGAAGTATTGTAGCCTTACAATCTGGATATATTTGGCATTAGTTTTCCAATGCCAACATTTAATTTCTGCTAAGAGCAGAGATGGTCAAGTCATTGGCTTTTTTTCTGCTCTAATTTAGCCCATCAAGCAATCTTTATAAAGGTAGATTGGTGTATTTTATACAACTAAGTCAACTCACTTTTCTGAGCAGTGATTGTTAGAAATGGACAGTGGACTGTTCTAGTATACTGAAACCCATGGGACAGGTATTGAGATTCAGAGTGAAGATTACTTTGGGCCTGGCACGTGGACTAGTGACATTATATATTCCATTTGCTTCTCCCCTGTCCTTTTTGTTATATACTTAGTTTGATGACTGTCGGAGGTCAGATAGAGTGTGCTCCCTCACACTCGCCATGGCCAGGGGCTGTCACACACCCCTTGCTAGGTCCGATTTGGAACCTGATGTGCGCGTGCATTGTATTTTAAATCAAGCAATGTAAGCACTCATATTTATCTCATGAAGTGAACTTTTATAACAAAAGAGAAATTTGGGTTTTAATTTACAAATGGCAAATTATTTATCCCTCTCTAGATGCACCAAAGACCAGCAAAGTTTATAGCTTTTCCATCTATATTTATAAAGCAATACTGTATTATAAAAAATCACTATTTTTATCATATACTTGAAACTTTTATTTTGTTCTGTTTTAAAAATGTGCACTCTAAAAATATCAGAACCTTATTTCTTCCTATGAACTTAAGTGCACAAAAAATAAATAAGATTATCAAATGGGAAAAAAAGCAGATCACATATTTCTAACATATAATGGCATAGGACATACATTTTTCATTCCAAAATGTAAGTAAGGGAGTATAGTGAGGAAACACTGGACCAAAGCAAGACCAAAAAACCAGCGGGGTAAACTCCAAACTCTGATTCTCCATGTGTGATGTCAAAGCAGACCTTCAATTCCTTTCAGCTTTGTTGACTGCAACATACTTCTTTCTCTTGGGCTGGCTCCACTCTCTGTTAAACAGCTCTCTTTGGCAGGTATCCCACAGCTCTGGCATCTCCAACATCTTGGGTTCTCCAAGGCAATCCAGGTTTCCCCTTCACAGCTTCACTCAATGGCCTCTCGAGGCCTCCATTCTGGGATACCCCTGCTGCTGCCTGGCCTCAGCAGTCACAGAGGAAGGTTCCATAAATCCTTTCTTCTATACTTTACTCCAAAGCCAATCTTGTGGCCAAAACTGCCAAATTTCTGCTGCTTGCTGGGGCTGAAACATGCCCCCCTTGTTCAATTACATCTTCACCAGCTTTCTGTTTTCCATGTTACCTTCACTGCCTAAGTGTGGCTGTTCTGGAACTTGCTCTATAGACCAGGCTGGCCCCAAACTCAGAGAGTTGCCTGCCTCTGCCTTTCAAGTGCTAGGGTTAAAGGTGTGCACCATTACACCCAGCTCTAAGCTTTTCTTTAACTCATTTTAACAAGTTTGAAATTTAGCTGGGTGGGATTGTGTCCTGAGGTTACCATTCCATTTAATCCATTTCTTAATACATTTATCTTCTTGAACACAGGCCTTAGTTCCATTTCAATTCCTGGTGCTCTTTTTCTCCTCAGCTTGCTCCTTTTCATTGTAAATATTTATAAGCATGAACATTAGGAAGTACATAACAGAGTCCATCCTAGGCTGCTTTGAGATTTCCTCTGCCAATGGAATTAATCTAAAACTCAAATTTAGACTCAGGCAGACCCTTCAGACAAGGGCAAAGGACAGCAACATTCTTCAACAAAATATCACAAGAATGATCTCTAGGCTACATACTAATATTCTTCTCCTCTGGAACCTCTTGATCCAGGCACCCATAGTTCATTCTCAGCACCATTATCTTCCACGTTCCTATGAGTATGGCCCATTAAGCAGTACTTAAAGCATTCCACTGCTTTCCTAAGCCAAAGTACCAAAGTCCAAGTTCCTCCAAACAAAAACATGATCCACCCTATCACAGTAATACCCCCTAGTCCCTGGTACCAACTTCTGTCTTAGTTAAGGTTTCTATTGCCATGAAGAAATACCATGACCACAGCAACTTTTCTAAAGAAAAACATTTAGTTGTGGTGGCTTGCTTATAGTTCAGACGTTCAGTCCAAAATCATCAAGGTGGGACATGGCAGCATGTATGAAGACTTGATGCTGAGGAGGTAGCTGAGAGAACTATATCTTGTGTGGGCAACAGGAAGAGGTCTGAGACACTGGGTGTGACTTGAGCATATATGAGTCCTCGAAACACATCCCCACAGTGACACACTTCCTCCAACATAACCACACCTACTCTAACAAGGCCATACCTCCTAATGGTATTGTTCCCTTTGGGGGTCATTTTCTTTCAAGCTATCACATCATCTTTTCTTGCTTTTTCTATTTGTTTAACCACTAGCATTTTTTTAAGTTATGTATTCTTCCATGCCCCTGAACCAGACAACGCATGTGAATTATCTCTGAAAACCCCAAATATAGAGGTGGACAACAATTTTCTAACACCGACCACAAACATTAAAAGCAAACATTTATATATTGGTTGATAAACAATGTTTTCTGGATCAGGTGGAGCCAGTGATTTAATTTTTTGTAAAACTCTGTTAAAGATTTCTGTGAAGTATCCCATTCCTTCCCATGTAATTCTTTCTGTGCCATTAAAAAAAGATAGAGCAAATTCCTTGGTTATGAATAGACATACACAGTCATACCACAGACATAGACACAGATAAGAGCAGGGTCACAGGACAGCTTTCAGGGGAGCACAGATTCAGATTCATAAAACATTTAGAGGATGAAGACATGGGTGGGGAGCATGAAGTAGGTTTTCTGTGCTCAAATGGTAGCCCAAGTCTGTGTTTCTGGGCCACGGTCACTCAAAATGGCTACACAATAAACTATCTTTAATTTCCTTTAAGATAAAAGCTGTATTTTCTCCAACAGTGGGTTATCAGCATAAAGTTAGTAAGGGGGTTTTAGTAGGTATAAGCACAGTTGGGAGGTAAGAGGGATGTGCAGATGTTGATACTTAATCATATACATGTGGAAAATTCTCAATGAACAAATCTGTAAGTTGAAAAAATAAAAAGAAATCATTTTAATTTTACTTGAAAATTGACATGCTATTACGGAATTATGCTATAATCCTTTCCTGGTTAAAATATTCTCTTCTATAAAAGGGCCCCGGTGCCACGATTTACATGTCTTAATTATTAGACATGAAGAAACTATTTTTTAAATGCCTTTTAATTTCTGTCCCCTTTTATCATCTTTTCTCCCTCCATGAAGGAAAACATTCACACAAGTAAATGCATTTCATTTTCTCTGGAGCCTTTTAGGTGGTGTGGGTACCCACAGGCCTCACCAGCAGCTTAGTTTCCCCTTCCCCAGGAGCATCTGTATGGGACAACTTTTTTTCCTTCTCATTTGATGTGTCTTTCATGATATGTCCATACTGTAGAACTTAGAGTCAGCACAAGTTCTAGTGGTCCTTGCCATTTGCTAATATAGATCTTGTCAAGTAAAGTAAAGCTCAATGGTGTTCTGTAGTTTTTAAAAGACAATTCCCTAATGGATACATTTCCACAAGTCCCCTATGTATGAGAATACAGTCAGAATGAATGGGATCTTATTGCACATGATGTGGAATCTTAACTCAAATGAATGATGGTTCTGGAGCTCACAAGAAGATGCAGCCCCTGAAGGAGACATTGCTACAATTGCCCAGGGCATGGCATCATCTATGGGAGACCTTCCAACGATACAGTTGAAGATAATTCTACTTCTCATAAGTTTAGTTCACTACATCATTAGTATGCATTCACATCATTTTCTAACTTCGGGGTAAATTAGTAATATTCTCCTCAACTTTTCTAGTTTAATTTACAATAAGTACATTAAATTAACATGAATAAGCTGTAATCTTAGTCACAATGTGAAAAGATTTATACAGCTGTTTTTAATATATTTTGCTCTTCCCCTACTGCGAGCTTTTTAAAAATTTATTCTTTTATAATTTCCTATATTTACACAGTGAATGTTAGTCATTTTCTACCCAATTACCTTCTCCCACAGCCCTGCACCCTCCACCAAAAGCCTTCTTCCACTTCCTCCTACCATATCTTTCTTGTGCATATGCCCACCACACTTGATTGGGGATGCTTCCTTGAGCATGTACGGAAAGTTATTTACTGGAGCAATTATCAGCAGTAACATCAGGAAGCAACCAGTAACCAACCGCCAATAGTTGCTTCGGGAAGGGTGGGCTCTCACAAGCCCCTCCCTCAACTCTGATGAAAAGTTGACAGGCCTCATTTTCTGCGGGTCTTGTACAGCTAGCCACAGAGACTGTGAGTTTAGGAATGCAGTAGCCGCATTCATAACCAGAAGACCTTTTTATTTTTCCTTTCTTTTTCTTTTTGTACACTTTCTTATCCTCTACCTAGTAAATGCTTTCTGCTTCCTCTTCTGAGACACTGCAAAAGCCGGAGAGTCAGTGATTCAGATGTACCTTCTAGGGCCTGCCACGCTTATTCGACATCGAATTCACCAACAGTACATAGTAGGTCCTTAAAATGCTTTCACCAAAAACATGAATGAGTGAATGAATAAATGAATTTGAAGGCACATTTACAAGGTGATTATGAATATATACATTGAAAAATCCTGAGTAAGAAAAGCAATGCTGGATGTAGTATAGTGCCAATTTTAATTATGTTAGAGATCCGTAAGTAGTAAAGCCGATATGGTGCTGGTACAAAAACAGACCAAAGGGATAGAATAGAGGACTCCAAAATCAACCCACACAGCCACAGCCACCTGATGCTGATACATATGCCCAAGCTATGCACAGGAGGAGAAACATCCTATCAAGGGGTCTGTGGAAAACAAGATGAATGCTTGCTGAATAACTGAAACCAGACTCCTACCTTCCACCCTACCTGAAAGTAAATTAAAAGTGGATCACAGACCTTAGTGTAAGACCTGTAACTTCAAAGCCAATAGAGGACTACATAGGGGGAAAATTCAAGATAAAAGCAAAGGCAATAACTTCCTTAAAAAAGCACTCCAAGGGCTCAGGAAATAATAAGAATTGGCCTAGAGGACTATATGAGATTTTAAAAAAAAGCTTCTGTGCAGCAAAAGAATCAAGAGTAAACAACCTGTAGAATGAAATACGGGTATCTAATATCCTGAATATACAAACTACTTGGAACACTAGATATCAAATACCTTTACAAGTAAGCCAGCCAGTACATGGATAAATGAATAAGGTGGATGGTTCTCAACATAGGAATCATAAATGACCCATAAGTGAGGGAGGAGTGTTCCACCTCCTCAGCCTTCATGGAAGTGGAAATCAAAACCGCAATGAGTTTCCAGCTCACCCCAGTCAAAATGGATATCATCAGGAAAGCAAAGCAAACCCCTCAATACACACATGAAGTGCTGGTGAGGCCCGGGGGAGTGGCACATGCCTGGTTAAGAATGGGCACTGCTCTTGCAGAGGACCAGAGCTCTGATGCCAGCATCCACGGTGACACATACAGATGACTCAACCATCTGTAACTCCATCTCCATGGGATGTGACATCCCTTTGGGGCCTCTGCTGGCACTACACTCACAAGTGCATAGCTACCCCCCATACACATTATTATAAAATAGAAATAAATGTTTAAAGAAACATTCAATGTTGATGAATATGTACTGCTGTCTGGAATACAGCTTAGTCTAAGCACCATGAAAATCAGAGTGCAATTTCCCAGAAAAACTAAAAATAGAGTAAACACAATATAGCTGTAGCACTCCTGGGCACCTATCTGAAGAAATCCAACAGCAAAGACACCTGTACAGGCGCTTATCACAGAGCTATTCCCAATTGTATGTTGTGGATTTAGTGTTGTTGCACCTCACTTGATGAGGAAAATGTCGATAATACCCAAGGGAATATTACCCATGCATGAAAAATAAAGCCATGTCATTTGCAGAGAAATGCATTGAACCGAAAATAATCATGTTAAAAGAAATCAGTTAGATTCAGAGAGACAAATATTTATGTTTTTCCGTTATATATGGAACCTAGATTAAAACAAGGCCTGAAACTGGAAGGGAGGCTGTTTGGAAAAGGATAGGGACCAGAGGAAGGAGAGAGAGTGGACAAGAAAAGATATGAGTAGTGCATATGATCAAAGATCATTACATACATTTACAAAAATTTCACAATAAAACATTTTGCACAGGTTGAATATATGATCCACATAATATCATATCACACCATACCATACCATACACATACACACATGTATGAAGACACACACTACACCACACACACACATATACACACACACAACACAACACATAAACATACAAACACCCCACACCCCACACATCAGACATTTCATATGCATACACCGCTGTACACCCCCAAACACTACACGCATGACACATCACATGCACACACAGACACACACCACAGTGCACGTCATATACAATCTAGACAGACACAGACACCACACACACACACACACACACACACACACACACACACACACACACAAGTACTTTAGAGTTCGAAATAATCCAAAACCTGATTCAAATCTTGGTTCTATTAATAGCCATGTAAATTTATAAAATTCCATATCTTTTATTTGCTCAGTAAAAAGAAGATAATAATCACAGCTCTCATGAGTTGTGGTGATAACATGTGTGTGAAGTACTTGACGAGGACTCTTGAAGACTTGATGATACCCAATTAAAATAATTTATTATAACATCTAAAACTTAGTGAGTTTGTTATATTCGTGAAATTACTAAGACTAAGATATCATTAAGCCTTTATTAGCACTGAAAGAGTTTCATTATAGCAATGATCTGTATCACTCAAAAGGTTGTGTAAACACCACCTTCAGTTTTTCATTCTAAATAAGGAATGTTGACTACAGAAAAAAATGTATCTAGTTTATCTCTTTTTTAACACAACAGATTAGGCCACTTTTCTGATAGACTGCACAAACTGAGGGCTTTCTAAAATCCTCTATTGCAAAATGGTTTCTGTGCTTTTCAGAAACTTCTTATTAACCTTTGGAGAAGAACTCTCCAGAACCCTGATAACAGTGCCAGTCAGAGAAACATGAAAAATATCTTTCTTGGATGTGGTGATAAGGAAGAGCCAGTGGGACACAGGATGCTTGAGACAAGAGTCAGTGGTGGCCTGACAGTGCCATCCTCAGGCTTACAAGGAAGATGACTGTGACGAGGAGCATGGTTGTCAGTACAGCCATAGCATCCATCCCTAAACCCTGATGAAATGCACTCCAGACAGCCTGCCATGTGAGGACAGCAGTAGATACTGAAGGCCGTTAAACTACTAAGTACGAGGCTGATTTTTTTTTTTTTTTTTTTTTTTTTTTTTTTTTTTTTTTTTTTTTTTAAAAGATTTATTTATTTATTATGTATACAGTGTTCTGTCTGCACATATCCCTGCAGGCCAGAAGAGGGCACCAGATCTTATTACAGATGGTTGTGAGCCACCATGTGGTTGCTGGGAATTGAACTCAGGACCTTTGGAAGAGCAGCCAGTGCTCTTAACCTCTGAGCCATCTCTCCAGCCCCGAGGCTGATTTTTAATACTCTGTAGTTTATGTCAAATTTCAAAAACAGTAGACAAATCCATGCCCATGAAACTTATGCAAATGGAGAAAGTGGCGAATGATAAAATCGGAGAGTGGTCAGGGTCAGTACCAGGTAGAAAAGGCCTGAGAGAAAGGTCCCATTCTCTGCTCTGAAAAGTAACGGAGAAGCAAGAGTGGGAAACGAGGTGAGAGGGCAAAGCAGACAGAAAGTTGAAGTGAGGTGGAGTTGAGAAAATAAATAGCACTAGGATGTTTGAAAAGGTCTTGGCTATATATATAGTTAATTGTAATTACAAAAAGTGGGGATAATTCTCCACCAACAACCATAGCCCATCAAACAGAAAGATCAGAGCCACATATGAGAGATGTCTCACCAAGCTGTTGGCCAGTGGGATTCAAGAGACTCCCCTAAACAATACAGGCTATTGCTGTTGCTCCTGATTATCGGCCAGAATCTCAGGTTAAGAACGTATTGCTGAAAACACCAACCACTTTGGTTACTGGACTTGGAGAAATCAAACTTCTACTGACCCAGAAGCCTTCTTCCTGATGGCTAGCTCTCACAGTGTTGTTAGAAGGTGCTATGCAAGTTGCCAGGGAAAGAAAAGTAACCAAAATCCTATCCAGCTATAAACCCAGTGAACTAAAATAACAACAGACCCAGTGGTACAATAGTGGCACTAATATCTTGGGGATAACAAACAGCTGTATGATTGGACCCAAGGCCTCCTGAATAGCAGGTAACTAATGCCTGGTATTTTATAGCTATGGTTACTCACACAAGTCATGAACAAGACCACACCAGTCAACCTTTCAGCAGGAATGGGGTAAAGGATCAATAGGTCCCATCCATACTGAGGAGCAATAGGCATTCAAGGACTGCTGAGGAAGGGTGATATATATACCATTTGGGAACACAGAAGGAGTTGTAGAGGTAGCAGTGGATATTATCAAAATCCATTGCACTCCTGTGTGCTGGATGGTTTTATATCAACTCAACACAAGCAAAGTCATCTGAGGGGAAGGAACCTTAATTAAGAAAATGTTCTAGTTGTGAGGCATTTTCTAATTATTCATCGACAGGGGATGGTCCAACCCATTGTGGGTGTGGTACCACCTCTAAACTGGTAGTCCTGGGTTCTATAAGAAAGCAGGCTATGTAATCTTTGATGAGCAAAACAGTAAGCAGCACCCCTCCATAGCCTCTGCATCAGCTCCTACTGCCTGGTTCCTGCCCTGTTTGAGTTCCTGTCTTCTCTCAATGGAAGCCAAATAAAATCCTTTCTCCCCGAGTTGCTTTGGTCATGATGTTTCATCATAGCAATAGAAATTCTAACTAAGTCATCATGTATGAAGTTTTCAAAATTAAATTATAAGATTAAAATTTTAAAGTTTTAATTTTAAAATATTTTTATTTTAATTAGAATACAATTTTATCACTTTCCAACTTCCCTTTCCTTCCCCAAAACTTCTCATGTCTCCTTCTTCCTACCCTCCCATGTCCCCTCCCACCCCTTCTCAAATTAATAGCCCCTTTGTCTTTGATTATTATTGTTATATGCACTCACATAAATGTATAAATACAACTTCCCATGTCCTGCTTTGTGTTTTTTTTTTTTTGCATATAATTTTCAGGGCTGGTCATTTTGTATTGGATAACTAATAGAGGGCTCATCTCTGAGACTAATCTCCCTCTTCAACATTCATTAGTTTCCTGTAGTTTTTGTCTTGTGTTGGGGCCCCAATAGATTTCCCCCTTCCTCCTTCACATGTCTATTGGTTCGGGTCTTGATTATGCAGCAATATTGTTGAGGTATTATAGATACAGCTAACTTATCATTGCTAGAAGACACAATATCACAGCAGATTTCTAGGTCCACTGATTTTTTACAATCTTTATGGTCCCTTTTCTTTGATATTCACTGTGCCTTCCTTAGGTGGAGGAGCAGAATTTGTTGGCACTGGGAACCTTGTGTTCAGTTGATCTCTACATTTTAAACTATTGAGGTTTTCTTTAATGGTCTCTGTTTTATGCCAAGGGAAGGTTCTCTGATGCAGGATGAGAGCTACACTTATCTGTGAGTATAAATGGTAAGTTTTAGAACTCAGGAATTGTGCTGGTCTAGTAACGTGGTAGTGATATGTTCTCTTCTAAGATCCATGACTTCACTAACCCTGGGCATGTGGCTAAGTTTTTAGTGCCAGGCATAATTAGCCTTACAACCAAGATTAATTTGTTCAAAGCCACACTTTTTATCTGAGATAAGCTGTAAACATTATATAACAGCTGTGAAAGGTATTTTGAGTATCCAATTTGCTGAGTTTAAAAGACATTCATCCCCAATTTATCTTCCTTACAACAAATAAGGAACATTTATGTTATGCCTGGAAGTTCCCCTGAGCCCTTTTCCAGACAATGTCCACCTGCTTAAACATAACTATTTTGTTTGCTATTGACATTGATTAGTTTTGCCTGTTTTGAAGATGATACAAATAGGTTGTATTCAAGATTAACAATATATGCCACTTCATATACAGTTTCTTTCTTGCAGCCTCTTGCTTTGCAGATTCATACACATTGCAATGGTCAGAATTCTCTAGAGGAACAAAAACAATGGGAATATATATTATATAATCATTAATATTAATATAATTTATTAAATCAGATTATGTTTAAATAGTAACTGTAGTTGAATCACACCTGAAAGTTGAGAACCCAGTAGGTGTTTAGTCCTTGATGCTGAGACCCTCAACCGTTAGAGTAATCTGACAATTCCTTTCTCTCACTGGGAAGATGGACAGCATGTAAGTCACTCAGTCCATAAGACTGGGTGCCTCAACACTCCTAAGTTGGGTGGGTGTTCCTGGAAACGGTTGGTCTTAGTCCATGATGGAAGCCTGGAAACACTGGTTCTGATATCAGATTAAGGCAATCAGGGCAAGGCAAATCAGGACAGTTCTTCATGTGTGACTCCACACTGGTGGCTCTACTTTGTGGCTCTTTGCCGTTAAAACCAACTCCAATACCTACAGTTACTCACAGTGGCAGCTTGCTCTTGTATTTTTTAGTGTGGTTTTTTTTTTTTTATGGAAGGAGAGTGTCTTGAGTTGTTCATCATATATCCTATGGAAGAGTATTTGGATTGTTTACAGTTTGGTCCTGGCATGACTAAAGCTACTACACACATGATTGTAGAGGTCCCTGTGGGATGTATATTTTCACTTCTCTGTGTAAATATTCAAGAGTGAACTTTTGGGCTCACAGAGCTACAGACCTGAATTTATAAGAAATTGTCCAACAACTTTCCAAAGTTCTCCTGCACATTCCCACCAAGAATCCCTTAGAGTTTAAATTGCCACACAGTCTTAAAACCTTGTTTTATTATGGTTATTCTAGTGCATTTGAAATAACATCTCAGTGTATTTTTAAATTTTAATTACCCTGAAATTCAATAATGATGGGCTGATTTGAGTAAATCTATTAGGTGTGTAAAATGACTATTAAAGGAAAATTAACATCATAAAATCTTAAATTATCTGATTCATGAAAACAGCGTATTTTTGTCCTTACATAAGTTTTCTTACTTAACTAAACAATATTTTGGTGTTGCAGTGCATGCTTATGTTTTGTCAAACATTTTATAATTTTGTCCAGTTGTGAATGATATTTTTTTTACTGGCTAAAACCATAGATTAATTCTTGTAATTTTCAAGTAGGGTCAATCAAGTGTTCCATGTATGCTCAGAGTCATTCATACATAAAGACAAAATTAATTCTTTTGCAATTTAGATGTACTTAATAAATGTTTCTTGATATATTGCACTAATAATTCTCTAATAAAACTATGAACAAAAGCCATACAACTGGGTCTCCTTGCCATTTTCCTGATACTCAAGAAAAATAATCAAATATCTTACTTTAAAATATCATTCTAAGTGTAGTGATTGCCCTTTATTTGTAAATGAAACACAGCTCTAGTTAAAGTTTGCTGAAGGTTATGCTGTGTGTGTGTGTGTGTGTGTGTGTGTGTGTGTGTGTGTGTGTGTGTAAATTATCAGAAATGGCTACTGGTTTATGAAACACTGTCTGTCTTTTGAGATGATTATGTTATTCACACTTTTTAGTTTGCTATGTTAAATTGATAATTATGTGTATTATGTTAACCTCACATTCATAGAGTAACCACCACAGATGGTATATTAAAATTGTTTTCTACTTTTTTAAGTTTTCTGGAAGATTATGTAATAATATGCCTACGATCATGAGGGATATTAATCTTCTTTTTTTTTCTTTCAACAGCTTATCTGGCTTTAGTTTGTACTAACTTCTTGGAAGGCCATCTGAATGAGCTGGACAATCTTCCTTCCTCTTTAATTTTCTGGATTTTTCTTTGTGAAATCAATATTATTTCTACCTGAAAATTTTGATAGAACTACCCAGTGAGGGCATCTGACCCAAGAAGAGGCATGCTTATAAATACAAATTCTCCTTTATAGATATATCACCATGTTAATTACCCTCTGAAGGCATTTCATCTGTTTCCAAAAAAAAAAAGAAGTCAATCCTTGCTATTTAAGCTATCAGTTTTTAACATACAAGCACCTGGGATAACGTTCCAGGGAGAGATGAATTGTGTGGACTCATGTCTTCAGTCCATGTTAGGAGGGCTCCATTGCTTTGGGGTCCCAGATCGGGCAGGCCATCCTGACTGGGAGCCTGTGGTGGAACAAAACTGCCTCCTTCTTGGCAGCCAGCAAAAGAGGGAGGGAGAGAGAGCGAGCACAGGAAAGAGGGAGGGAGAGAATGGAGGACTAGAGACTGGGGACAAGACAAAATTTGTTCAAAGTCACGCCCCTAGTGACTACTTCCTATATCCAGGCCTGACCTCAGCGTAGTCAGCTTATGTTACCTCTCAGAAACATGCAAATATATGGAGTGTGAATTTGGTTACGGACATGCACACGCACTCATACAATTGAGACATTATGAGGAGTGGTTTACTGTTATTTAATAACATAGCTATCCTAAGCAATTCATTAGTTACTGTGAGTCATTCCTTTCTGATACTTTATAGTAATTACAACACTATCTATGGTCATCTATTTAGTTCATACGAAAGAGATAAAGAGATAGAGAGAGAGAGAGAGAGAGAGAGAGAGAGAGAGAGAGAGAGAGAGAAAGAGAGAAAGAAAGAGAAAGAAAGAAAGAAAGAAAGAAAGAAAGAAAGAAAGAAAGAAAGAAAGAAAGAAAGAAAGAAAGAAAGAAAGAAAAAATAAATTGACTAAGTCTTATGCCCATTTTAGGTCATTTAGCAGGCTTTTTGTGCCAAGAGTAAAATTCCACTTATTTATCCTGTGGGAGATGGAACGTGATTATATAACTCATGCTTCAGAGAGACCTCTGCTAAAGTTGCTACTGTTCATTGGCTGTAGAATTTTGTGGATTGCAGAGGTCAACTCTCCTTTAGTTTAAACATGTCTTTCCAAACTTCATGTACTGGAACTCTAAGTGCTCAATGCGGCTTTGCTGCATCCAGTGGAAGATGTTTTACTCCTGTGTCAGAGCACTCATGAGTAGATTAATGCCTTTCTTTACAAAATCTCTCCATCTCTATTAATGTTTAAAAATCGCACTTATGTATGTGGGCATGTGGGTTTGTGTGCTACAGAGCTACTGCACTTGTGTTGAGGTCAGAAGACAAATGTCCTGAGTCTCTTCTCTTCTCCCACCTCAGGTTCCATGGATCAAACTCAGGCTGTCAAGTCTGTGAGACAAGTGCCCTACCCACTGAGCCATTTGGAAGCCCAGTTAATGCCCTTCTTGTGTTGTTAGATTAATACTTGAGCAGTGAGAAGTTCTAAGTCTCCTCGACTAGATAGAGACTGCATGACTGGTGAGGAAACATGGTTGTCACTCATGTCCTGTCCCTTCTGCACACCGCCACTTGATCTTCTGACTGCCACATCACGAAGCTGCATGGGGCCTTCATTTTGGACGTCCAGCTTCCAGAGATGTGAGCCTAAGTGGATTTTTTTCCTTTATCAATTATCCAAATTTAGGAATTCTTTTATACATTTATTATACATTATGTATACATATTACAATAGAAAGTAGAAGACTGAAACAGCCTCATCAAGCTTATTTTCCTCATTTGCAGAGAGGCTATGAAATGAGAAATTTGTTGTAAAAATAAAATAAAATAATGTAAATTAAACAGTGTCTACCATCCATTAGGCATTTGCATTAACTGTTGTTTTGCAATAATTGTTATGGTTGGTACTTGGATATTTCTATTCCTGTCACTGGTGGTACAACAATCAGAGCATACCATCTTTCTAGCTTCTCTTACTTGGTGCTTCTATGGCTAATAGTCTCCAAACATGCTACAAATTTAGATATTTAAAAAAAGGAACATGGTAATGTTGGATATTTGAAGTTAAAATTGAGTTTTACTTAACTTGTATGAAGTTGGGATTTGATTGTTGTCGTTTTACTGTGCTTTTTATTTGTTTGTTTGGTTTTGGCTTCATACCTGATGGCCCCTGGGTATGCTCATGGCAGAAACTATCATAGGCTGCAGCAAGCCCTCTGCTATTCTAATGAGTTGTGAAATCTGAATGTAAAGGTCACAGCAGCTGGCGACATTCAGTGAAGTCAGTTCTTGAGGGAGTGCTCATTCTCCTTCATCCTGATCAGTATCATGCAGCCCTCATCCCCACGGTACTGTTTCAAATTGAGAAGGAGGAGGTACGTGTTGAAGAACTGGAATGATGCCATCTCAAGGTCATCACTGTGCTTCGTCAGGATCTTTTTAATACCATCAATGATAGAGGTCAGCCAGGAGTGTACCTTGAGGTTGGTACAATCCACATGCCTGATGCACATGTAGAAGGTATGTGCCGGCAGGCAGGGCATGGTGTCTGACAGCATCTGCGCCCTTAGCTCTGTCACCAGGTTTAGGATGAGGAGGCCCGTGTCCCCTGTGTGTCACCCCAGCAAGCTTTGGAAGTCCTTCTCCCTCTGCTGGACTGTGATATGTTTTGTGTCCTCAGGTCCTTCTGTCACTCTTTGGCATCTGTACCCATGCCGAGGCTGCTTCAAAGTCTTGAAACTCCTTCGTGCCTATCTTCAGCTATTTTTCAGCTTCCACTCCTCCTCTTCCACCTTTCCCACCAGTTCCCTGAAGTCCAGATTCTCATTGGTCTGATGAGATATCCCCTGCTAGTCAACAACATCCACCTGAGCCTCTGGAGAGAGTAGCAGTGTCTGTGAGACAGTCTTTGCCTGTTTGTCCTTCTCCTTCCAGGGCCTCCACCTGGGCTGGAGACTCTCCATCTCCTCCTCATGCTCCAGGCTCTGAGCCTGTAGTTATACTGCAGCAACCTGTCTGGAAAACATGATAGGTCTTGATGGCATCTTCCTGGTTCAGGAGACTTTTCATTGCTGGCAGTATTGGCATTAACTCTTCTTCAAGTCTGGTAGAACTCTGCACTAAAACCATTTGGTCCTGGGCTTTTATTGTTGCTGTTGGGAGAATTTGAACGACTGCTTCTATTTCACTAGGGGTTGGAGATCTGTTTAAATTGCTCATCTGATCTTGATTCACCTTTGGTAAGTGGCACCTATTGAGAAAATTATCCATTTCTTTTAGATTTTGCTATTTAGCAGAGTAGAGGTTTTTAAAGTGTGTCCTTATGATTCTCTGTAATTCCTCAGTGTCTGTTGTTATGTCCAACTTTTCATTTCTAATTTTGTTAAATTAGATATTCTCTCCCCACCTTTTAGTTAATTTGATTAAGGGTTTGTTAATCATAGATTATCTAAAAAACTGACTCGGTTTCATTGATTCTTTGTATTGTTCTCTTTTAGATTTTATTGATTTCATGCCTGAGTTTTCTTATTTCTTGTTGTCTACTTTTGGGTGTGGCTTTCTTTTTTTTCTAGAGCTTTCAGGTATAACGCTAAGTTATTAATATGAAATTTCTCCAATTATTTTATGTAGGAAATTAGTGTTATGAACCTGACTCTTAGAACCACCCTCATTTTGTCCTATAAGTTTGGGATATTGCGTATTTGATTTGATTCAATTCTGGAAAGTCTTTAATTTCTTTCTTGACTCATTTTTCATTCAGTGATGAGCTGTTCAGCTTCCACAAGTTTGTAAGCTTTCTGTTGTTGATATCCATGGTGGTCAGATAAGATACAGGATGTTTTTTCAGTTTTCCTGTACCCATTGAGACTTGCCTTGTGTCTGAGAATATGATCAAATTTGAACAAAGTTCTTTTTTTTTTTTTTTTTTTTTTGGTTTTTCAAGACAGGGTTTCTCTGTGTAGCTTTGCGCCTTTCCTGGAACTCGCTTTGGAGACCAGGCTGGCCTCGAACTCACAGAGATCCGCCTGCCTCTGCCTCCCGAGTGCTGGGATTAAAGGCGTGCGCCACCACCGCCCGGCTCACAAAGTTCTGTGAGGTGCTGAGAAGAAGGCATATTCTTTTGTTTATGTGAAATGATCTGTAAATATGTGAGGTCCATTTGGTTTATAATGTAAGCCCCAGCATGTCTTTGTTTAATTTTGTCTGGATGTACTGTCTATTGGTGACAATGGTATATTAATATCACCTACTATCAATGTATGAGGGTCAATATGTGATTTTAGCTATAGTAGTATATCTTTTACAAGCTTGGGTGCCCTTGTGTTTGGTGCATAGATATTGAGAACTGCAATGTTCCTTTGGTGGATTTTTCCTTTGATGAGTATGTAGTGTCCTTCCCTATCTCTTCTGATTAGTTTTGGTATGAAGTGTATTTTGTCAGATATAAAAATGGCTATACCAGCTTGCTTCTGGGGTCCATTTACTTAGAATATCTGTTTTTATCCGTTTTTACCTTTAAGTGCTATTTATCCTTAATATTGAGATGTGTTTCTTGGATGCAGCAGAAGGATGGATCCTGTTTTCATATTCATTCTGTTAGTCTGTATTTTACAAAACACTCATAGGCTGCTGAGAAAAGTGTGTTTTCTGCAGTATTTGGGTGGGATATTATGTGAATGACTTTTAGAGCTATGTGATTTTGATCTCACTGAACTTAGATATTTCTCCCCCTATTTCTTATTGTGATGAGCTGTATATCAGTATAGTGTGGTACTGAAATATCTATTATTTTTTGTGTCTTTTTGTTTAGTAGTGTGCACTTTATGAAATTGGATGCACTTGTCTATGGTGCATATATATTTAAAATTCTGATGAATTTTCTTATTTAGTGTAAAGTAACTTTAGCTTTTCTCACTAGTTACAATTTGATGTTTGTCTGGCACCATCTTAATTCCTAGTTCCATTTGATAGTAGTACTTTTTCCATCCATTGACTACAAAACAGCCTCGGAGTTTGATGTTGAGGAACAGTTCTTGGAGGCAACAAACAGAAGGATCCTATTTTAAGTCCAGTCTGCTAGTCTTGGTCTTTTGATTGGGGAACTGAGATAATTTATAGTCAAAGTTGTTATTGAAAGGTATTGTTTAATGTTGGGTCAAAAGTGCCATAGTAGAAAGAGAAGTTCACCAAGATGCTAAGCCTTCATTTTCCAAAGGAGCAGAAAGGTTCAGCCTTCTTGTAAAAGACTGACACCCATCTAGCTCACTCAAGTTACTTTATTGAAATATATACAATGTTAATTGGGGTTTGGAAAGGTTCCAGCTGCCAAAGTCATCTTGCTCTTGCTGCCTGTGAGAGCAGACAACTCACACAATTCTCATTCCCTTTTAATTATGGAAAATCAAAATTAAGAACTTGAGATTTGCCATGAGTGTCTTAGGACCCAAGGTCAGTACAGCTACAAGCTCTCACATAGTACCACGTGCAGATTCTCCAGAGAAACATTTCTTTAAGGTTTAAACAGTCTCAAAACAACTTCTCAGTCTCTACTGATCAACCCAAACATAGCAAAGGCTTCCCTGAAACATTTCACTCAATGCCTGAAATAGGCTTTACTATATACATTTCACTTAATGCCAGACATAAAGACTTTACTTTACATATCACAAAAGAAAGGCATATATTATTTCCTGTCTTTTTGTTGATTGTATAGTGTTTGGTGGTTTCTTATTCATTATTCACATAACTACTATTCTAGCATGATTTCCTTTTTCCTGTAGCCTCCTGGATATAACTTTCTGTTTTAGAATATACTTTTTGTACAGTGTGAAGATGTGTCTCTGCCAAGGCAACTTCCGCTTGGTTTAATAAAGAGCTGAATAGCCAATAGCTACACAGAAGAGAATTGGCAGAACTTTGGGGAGCGAGAGGCACTCAGGGGAAGATCCTTTTCTAGTCTTATCTGTTTGATGTTCAAAATGTTTTCTGGGCTTGTGTGGGTATCCCTTTCCCTAGATTTGGGACATTTTACTATGGTCTTATGAAAATACTTTTGTGGTTGTTTGAATGAGAAATGTCTCCCATAGGCTGATATATTTTCTGGTGTTGTTGGAAAGATTGTGGAAATTTTCTAGGGTGAAGCCTTGCTGGAGGAAGCATGCCACTGGTAGTAGGCTTTGCTTCCTGTGCATAGATGAAATGATTTCTCTGCTTCCTGCTCCTGCACCATGCCAAGCTTCCCTACCACAAATGGACTCTTATCTCTCTTGCACTATAAACCCAAATAAACTCTTTCTTATTGAAGTTTCCTTGGGTAATGGTATTGTATCACAGAAATAGAAAAGTAACTAATTTGGTTTTTAACACCTTTAGCATGAAAATTTTCTACTTCTTCCATGCCCATAAATCAATCATAGGTTTGGCATTTTTGTAGCATCTGATGGGTCTCAAGTGTTCTCTTTATACATTTATTAACTTATTAATAATTTAAATTTGTCATTGTCATTTTATTCTTCCCTTTTATTCATTTTTTGAAGTAGAAAGTACATTTTTTTCCAAAGGATTTTTGTAGTGTTTCAATAACCTTGAATGTTCTGTTCTTACTTTCTATTAATTTATAAAAATTCATTAATTTATGTTAGTATATCTTTGTCATTCCCTCTCTGTTCTCTTTTAACCTTTTGATGAGGCTTAAAGTCGTTGTTTTAGAGAATTCACAGACACATATACATACAACAGAAAGCCTTGAGGAAGCACAACTCTTCTGCATGAATGGCTTTAATCTAGGAGGGTGAATAGAGATGGTAGCTGTCAGCACCCACTCAAAAGTTTGCCATTGTTCATTGAGCAAGCTCATTCTATTTTCCCCAACATTTAATGTTTGTTAAAATAGGCAAGATTTTTCTTCTTTATTAAAATTCCTAGTTTTTGTCTGTTTGTTGTTTACTTGTTTGATTTGTTTTTCCTCAGATAGGATCTTGCTAGATATTTCTGACTGGTCTAGCATTTGTTATATGGCCCAGACTGGTTTTTAATTTATGGCAATCTTCCTGCCTCATCCTCTGTGGTGTTGGGATTATAGTTTTGTGCTACTGCATGTTGCTAGCTTCCTAGATTTTAATTTGTCTTCCCTTTATCTATTTTTCATATTTGTTTCCCGCCAAAAATCCTCTTTCTGCTTATTCTCATGTAAATTCATCCCTTCATCACGTTACTGGTGACTGGTCAGGATTCTCTACTTTGTGATTATATGCAGAAGAAGCTTCACTGTCCTACAGTGGCATCTGTATCTTTCTCAAATGAATTCTTTGGGTTTAGTTTGGAGTTAACCCCAATTATATAAGGGGAGATTTGGAAATGATAAACAATTAATGTGAAAATAACTTTGCATATCTTTACTTAGAAATTCCAGTCAAGATGTTTTCTAAGGAAAACTATAAATGTGCCACCTTAACCAGTGACTAAACTCTTCAAGTTATGCATCTATCAAAGGATTTTCTGTCAGGCGTTTCCCTCCTTCCCTAAAGTAACTGAGGTTATTAAGTCTTTTAATAAATTAATGTGAGTAACTTACAAATGTTGGAGTGGGTATGCCCGTGTGATCAGCTCAGAAATTTCTTAACCGTATCATCTATAAATTCAAGCTATGACAGGCATGCCAACCTCCAAGTAGTACTGTTGCCCGCTGTTTGAATGTGTGGGCTCATATTCTTAGCATTTTATAAATCTAAGTAAAAGTATAAAAATATTTTATAAAAACGAAGTCTGAGTATAAGACTTAACAGAAAGGAAAATATAAGTTCAATCTTCAGTATTTGCCCTTGGGTGGTGGTAGTAGTGTGTGTGGTGTGTGTGTGTGTGTGTGTGTGTGTGTGTGTGTGTGTGTGTGTGTGTGTTTCTACTCTTTTGGTTTTGCTGATGTGAAATTACTTACTCCTTGTGTTTTCTTGGGGCTTGGAGATGTTTAATCTCTTTAGATTGGAGTTTTCTTCTAGAGCCTTCTGTAGGGCTTGGTTTGTAGATAGTGCTAGAATTTGTTTTTATAATGGAATGTTCTATTTTTCTCTATCTATGGTGATTGGAAGTCTTGCTGGGCTAGCATCTGTGATCACTTAGAGTCTGCAACACATGTGTACCAGCCCTTCTGTCTCCATTGTGTCTCTCCATTGTGAAGTCAGGTGTAATTCTAATAGGTCAGCCTTTATGTTATTTAGTCTGTTTGTTATATTGTTGTCTGTTTTTGTTTTTGTTTTTGCTCTTGTTTGATGCGGAGTTTCTCTGTGTGGCCTTAGCTGTCCTGGAACTCACTTTGTAGACCAGGCTGGCCTTGAACTCACAGAGATTTGCTTGACTCTGCCTCCTGAGTGCTGAGATTAAAGGCATGCACCTCCACCTGGCTTTCCTTGCAGCTTTTGATATTCTTTCTTTGTTCTGTAATTTAGTGTTTTCTTTACTATGTGCTGAGGGGAATTTCTTTTTCTGGTACAGTCTACTTGGTGTTCTGTATGCTCATTGTACCTCCATAGGCACCTCCTTCTTTAGGTAGGGGAATTTTTTTCTACACTTTTGTTGAAAATATTTTCTGTGCCTTTGACCTGGGTTTATTCTCTTTCCTCTATTCCTGTTATTCTTAGATTTGGTCATTTTTATAGTGTCTCAGATTTCCTGGATGTTTTGTGCCAGGGTGTTTTTAGATTTAACATTTTTTTGACTGACTTATCCATTTCTCCTACAATGTCTTCAACGTCTGAGACTCTCTCTTCCATCTCTTGAATTCTGTTGTTGAGGCTTGCCTCTGAGGCTCCTATTTGTAACCCTAAATGTTCATTTCCAGACTTCTCCCAGGTTAGGCTTTTTTTATTGATTCTATTTTACTTTCAGGTTTTGAACTAATTTTTTTTCAGTTTCTTCCACTATTTGTGTTTTCATAGATTTCTTAAGGGATTCATTTATTTCTTCTTTATGAACCTCTGTCATGTTCATAAACACTTTTTAAGGTATTTGTCTTATGCTTCAATTGTGTTGCAATTCTCAGAGTCTACTGTGGTTGTGTTGCTGGACTCTAGTGGAGACTTACTGACCATTATTGTGATTTTAGACTGGCTTCTAGGCATCTGGGTTTGAGATCATTGTAATTCTAGGTGCCGGTATCTGGTCTTGTGTTTGTTAAGTAGGTATTTTGTTCCTTGGTTTCTGCTGCCCTCTCTGGTTCTTAGAGAGGTTTGATGTCTGTGTGTTGTCTAGTAGGAAATTCTGGGATTCTGCCAGGAGTGACCACTGAGGGTTCCAAGACAAATGTGTTTCTAGGTATTGGGAGCTGACACTTAAGAATGGGGATGAGCTGGGGAGAGGTTAAGGGAGTCCACAGAAGGGAGGAAATCAGGATGTTCCACCAGTATCTGCTTAGTCCCCTTGGAATTGGGGCAAAGAGGGTTGAGTTGACAGGAAGGAACATTAGAGGAGAAGATCTATGTGAGTCACTGGAGATGAGGGTAGAGAGGGAGTAGAGGCCACAGCAGGTGATTTGCTATAGAGCTAGGATGGGACTGGGGGATTGGATTTGAAGGAAAGGAGGGAGAGGTAAAGATCTGCTGTTAGCCTAGCTGACTTCCTGACCAGAGTCAAAGATGGCTTTTTATAATCAATAAGAAAATCCCAAGTGTCTAGAAAAATTATGGGTACTGTCTGCAGCTACAGGGCTCAATTCTCCTTTGTGTTGTTCAAATGTCAAAGGATGAGACAAGTGATATTCTTTCCTTATTTTGGAGCCTCGTAACTACTGTGAATAGCCTGTAAATTGAATTCAGATTCTTGAGCGGCCTGAAGTTTGTTTGTTTGTTTTTTCTATATCATCTGGAGAAGTCATTGTGCATATAACTGTTGGGTTCTAGTTCCAAATTGGTATCTGAACTCAGAGCTGTGAAGATTTAGGTGACAAACTCCTTCTGGAAGAATTTTGTTAATGTACCAAAATCTACATCCTTAAGACTGTTAGAGTCAATGCCATTGGACCTTTAAATAGATACCCATAATGGCTATTCTTTGTTGTCAAATTGACTACATCTGGAATTAACTAAAGTCCAAAACTGGAGGACACACCTGCAAGGGGGTGTTGCTTAATTTGAAGTAGGAAAATCTACTTCTGATCTGGATCTTTGAAGTAGTAAGCCATGCCTTTAATCCCAGATCTTGAGGTGGGAAGACATACCTTTAATGTGGGCCATCTCTTCTTCTGGAAGCCTATATAAGGACATGGTAGAAGAAAGTCTTTGCTCTTTGTCTGCTTGTCCATGCCTTGGTAGCAAATCTATTCCTTCACTGGTAGTAGAACCTACTTCTTCAGGATTCCAGTGTGTAATAAACATCAGCTGAGACATAGAGCCTCATGGGCTGAGCAACTACTGAATTCTTGGATTTCCCATTCATACACAGCCATTATTGGATTAGCTGGGCCCCACCCTTCATCTGCCATATGGTAGAGTGGAAAAAGGAGAGATGACCTCCCCCTCCCTGCTCCGGTGCCCATCACTACCTGTGGGGAGTTGAAGAGCTGGCCCTGAGAACAGGAGAGCAGGAGAATTGGCACTGGCTCCCACTGGCAGCAGCACTGGGGAGGGTTGGCCCTGCACCTCACCCCAGCAGCACAAGAGAGCTGACCTTGTTGGTAGGATACAGGTGAGCTGGCCCAGGGGACAGGACAGCAGGAGGATTGACCCCACCCCCCTCATCTGCATGTGGTGGATGGGTAAGGAAAATTAGCCCTTCCTCCCCTTGCCCTTTGCCACTTGCAGCAGGTGAGAGAACTGGCCCAGAGGCTACAAGAGTGGGAGAGCTGGCCCTGCCTCTCACCAGTTGCAGCACATGGGACAAAGGGCACAGCACCTCACCTGGGCAGCACACTAAAGCTGACCCTGTTAGCAGGGGCACAGGTGAGGCAGGCCTGTGGGTGTGAGAGCAGAGCTTTACCCCTTTACCTCTCCCTTGTATGCCATGGGGTGGCAAGGATAAGGGCAATATGCCCCACTATCCCTTGCCACCTGCAACAGGAAGAAGAGCTGGCCTCGGGGGCGTGAGAATGGAAGAGCTACCCATGCCCCTCACCAAGGGTAACAATCCAGAGAGCAGGCCCTGAGCCTCACCTGGGAAAACCAGTAGAGCTGGCCCTGGTGGTGTGACTTCTGGTGAGCCAGATCCTGAGGGTGTGAGAGCAGAAGAACTGGTCCCACTCCTTGCTATCTGTTGCAGCGGGTGAGCTAGCCAGGGAGAGCTCGGCCACAGGTGGTGACAATGAGGGAAAGCTGGCAGGCTGACCATCCCAACTACCACCCAGGCCCAGAACTGGCACTATGAGGTAGCCCAGTCCAATATCCACCTCATCTATGAACTGCTGGAGCATGTGAAAGGGGCCAGACCTGCAGATCTAAAGCTACAGGGTCTCTGTGACACAGGACAACAACAGGATATCCAGGAGGAGTCCCATTGAGGAGGGCCCAGTATCGAGGTGTAGCAGAAGCCGGAGGCCTCAAACCTTGTTAGTGCAATGAACACTTACAAGTAAAGATGTATGAACTGAAGGGTATACTGTGTGACTCACTGGGCCACACTACAGCATCCATGCTGAGAGTTTTTTGTTTTTGTTTGCTTTGTTTATGTTTGCTTGTTTGTTTGTTTTTACTTTGAAATTTTATATTTTTTTGTGGGAGGTTGCAAGGGCAGAAGGCAGAAGGGAGGAGGCAGGGAGATGAGTGACATTGGGATGTATGATGTGAAATCCATAAAGAATCAATAGAAAGTTAAAAAAAATACTCACTCTGGGTTATCTTGATGTGCATTGCTCCCCAATGCCAGTTAGGGGATTCATACTTAATTATTGCAGCCAATTACATCAGGATACTTTAAGTTTGGGAGACTTCTATAGAATGTAAGTGGCTCTAGGTGCCTTACTCTGTCCTCTTCACTGCTGTCTTTAGAACGTGGACTGATAGTATAGAGTGAGTAATAAAAAGTACGAGCAGAATGAAGGAATGGATACAGACTGTAATTTCCTAACTTGATTGGATGTACATTAAAAATGGCTATATTTTTATTTTGTGGCTTCACATCCTGAGGATATAAAATCTCACAGAAGGGTGAGGAGCACCCTTCTAGAGCAGGAATGACTCCCCTTCTGTCCTCTACTTATGTCTGTGGCACCAGCCAGTGAATTTATTACAACCCCAAGAAACACTCCTCATCTCTCCAGATGAATAGGTAATGTAGCTTTTCCAGGAATATTTATCTTGGGGCAGTTGCGGTTATCTGAATCACCCATGGAGAACTTGAAAGGAGGTGCCCACCACCACAGCGGAAATGATTGTTCCCACGGTACTTTGGTGTTCTCTTTTGCCCAAGAACACAGTCTATCTTTACACAGATGTGCAGTCCTTTCTTACTTACATATTTCCCCTTGCTGCCTTCCAGGATGCACTGCTATTCTTTACTCTTACCAAACAGATCTGTTAATTTTTTTTTTATGGTGGCCTAGTTCTGCTCAGGAATAACCAGTGTTTATGGAAGCAGGATGATTTTTGTGAGTTTGAAGCTAGCCTGGTCTACAGAGCAAGTTCTAGGATACCCAGGATGACATAGAAAGTCCTTGTCTCAAACAACCTAAATAGATAGATAGATAGATAGATAGATAGATAGATAGATAGATAGATGAATGGAAAGAAAAGTGCTCTGCTTCCTGTTTTTCTCCCCTTTGGCCAAGCCATACTCTGTTTCATCATTTTCCTGTTATGCACAAACCAGTTCGAAATTTTTCCTTCTTCCACACTGAACTCTTCCTGAATTTGGACAACACATCATTAATTTTTTTGTTGCCTTTATTTGTCTCATTGGCATTTTCAGAGGGTATACTTTGAAGATGTTTTTAATTCAGATGTGGGCATGTTTGACTAGGGGAAAAGGGGAAATGTGTGCTTTTAGTAGCCTGGTATCCCACAGAGCAATCATAGAAGCAATATTTCTCCCTGACTCTGATATGATAAGAAACACAATCTGTGCTTCTGTGCAGCTATTCACTAAGCAGGTACCTCTGAAAATGTACATTTCTTATATACATCTTTGTGTGTTATCTACCTCAGAATACAAGCAGTCATTAACCAGTCCTAAATTTAGCCTGTTCCAATTTCAGGCAAAAAAAAATTGTTTTCAATATTCTGTTTTATATTCTTGACACAAGTCCTTTTAATTTTGTCAAGATAATGGATATTTTAAAAATAGTTATTATTAGCACTTCATTACTGTTATCTCCTCCAGCAATGCATTTCTAAAAAACTTTTCCAGGATCTGCTATTTTGTTCACATTTTCAAAGGGAATTTCCTTTTGTTCCTTCTATTTTGAAAGAAGGCAGAGGTGCTTGGCAATGTGCTTTTTGTCTAGTTCATCCTCTGCTAAAGGTTCAGATCTCTAGTGACCAATTTTAGTTAGGGTGTCTTCAATTCTCCACCTTAAAGAATTAAGGTTAGTCTCTTTCCCACTTTCCCAGTATTACCTGAAATGAGAACTCAAAGTTACAAGGAGACAGTAGCTATACCCAGGTGGAACCAGCTGGTAACAGTTCTTTATAAATTCTCCCCTTCACATCATCATGTGTTACTATGTATGTGTATATTGGCATACGTGTGTGTGTGTGTGTATGTGTGTGTGTGTGTGTGTGTGTGTGTGTGTGTGTGTGTGTGTGTGTTTGCATGTCTGCACAGGTCTTATCTGACCTAACCCATGGTGACATGGACAAATGTCTACTTACCCCAGATAGGGAACCAATGACAGACATAGTACAGATCTCTACCAAAGCACCACTTGGTGAAGAAATGATTTGCCTTGCTGTTACTTGAAGAGTATGTGTGAGAGGCTGTATGGGGAACAGAAATGACTCAAAGACAGGTACATCACCAAAAGCCACCCCAAAATGGGTGACAGCTCATGAAAGCTGGAAACATGGAGCGCCCTGCACACCCTGTGTCTCCTAGGTATCTTTACTAGGAAGGACCTAATGAACTGGTAAGCTTCAGTGGCTCCTTAAGCTAGTTTGAGTTGTTTAGGTCCTGCCTTAATAAGCTTCCCTGCAGTATGAATTACACCTCTTTGTGGAACATCCAATCATTTCTCCTTTCTGTAAAAATCCTATGTCTTAAAGAGCTTCTCGGCCGGGCGGTGGTGGCTCACGCCTTTAATCCCAGCACTCGGGAGGCAGAGCCAGGTGGATCTCTGTGAGTTCGAGGCCAGCCTGGGCTACCAAGCGAGTCCCAGGAAAGGCGCAAAGCTACACAGAGAAACCCTGTCTCGAAAAACGAAAAAAAAAAAAAAAAAAGAGCTTCTATTCAAGATGAAAAGTTTTAACTTTAGGGGAACTTCTACACAACAGTAGATAGGCATGCACCTGTGTGCCAGAAGTGACTCTGTTTTCATCCATTGGGACTCATCCACTTTGGGTTTTTGAGACAGGGTCTCACATTGTTCTGGAACTTTTCATTACTGTGGATAGCCAGCAAGCCTTACTAATCTACCAGACTCTCTTAAAAGTCTTGAGATTGCAAACATTAGCCATCATGCCCAGCTTCTGCATGAGTTCTAGGGTTCAAATTCAAATCCTCATTGTATGGGACAAGTAATTTATGTACTAGGTTTTCTCCTCAGACCACTTCAGGCCTTATGCTTTTAGTTATACTTAGCTTCCTGATAATTGGGGGAAAATATAGATTTATAGATATAGATATATGTATATACATATAGATAGATATAAAGATATATAGTGTGTTTCCTATAATTTATCTTTATCTATTTATAATTTATTGCTGTCAGTGAATCTAATATTTGAGGTACAGGATTTCATACACTAGACCTAGAGGCCTAAGTATATTTTCTTACTGTGCTGTTTTAGATAACTTGTACAGATGAATGATGGTAGCTAGACCACAGTCTTTGGATGAAGATGGAAAGTGTGCTTAATGACAGAAGACAACTTTTTCCTTCTGTGTACTATTTGTGCAAGGGTGAAATAAGGCTTAGGAAATTGGGGAAAACCCCATTGTGCAAAAATTAAATATAAAAAGTAAAGGCAAGGGAAAAGAATATTCACCTTTGTGTGAGAACCTCTGTCAGATCTGTCTTTACTGGTTTTGAAATCTCTGTACTCGTACTCAAATGGGAGATGATTTTTTTCATAAATGTGAATTGTCATGAAATTTCAATCTCTCTTTTTACTGAACTTTCTTTTTTTCAATTTAATTTCGTCCTGTGTGCAGCTGTCCTTGGCACACGACTCATGTTGACAGCTCCAACATCTTGGGATCTTCAGTGCAATCCAGGTTTTATCTTCACAGCCCCACACAGTGACTTGTCTCTGCCTCCCTCTGTGCAGGACTCCCCTGCCACATGCCTGTCCTCAGTAGCTTTCTTTTACCTTGGAATACAATTCCCCAACCCCTCTATTCATGTATCCTTCATGGCTCTAAATCCAGAACCATTTCATCAACACTGCCTAGTCCTGTTGACTACTTGGGATGAAGCCTGGTCCCATTGAATTACATTTGTAGAAATTTCCTTTGTTTTTTACTTTTCAGAGCAGAAAATTTCTCAGATCTTTTTTTTTTTTGGCAAGTTGGAGGCTTAGCTGGGAGGGGTCTTGCCCTAAAGATCATTCCCTCCCTTTATTCCGTTTCTGAGAAGTCTTTCTTTAATCTTTCAACACAAGTCCTGACTCCAACATTAAACTTCCTGATGCTTTTATTCTCTTCAAACTGTACTTTGTATTTCTTTTTGTCTGTCTTGTGTCTTGTTCTTTATGATATACTGCATGAAAAATGTTTACTAAAAATCATGTGAAAGAGTCAATATTAGGATGATTGAAATCTCCTCTACCAATGAAAATGTAAAATGATAAAGATTATAATTTATAATTGAATTGTGAAAAAAGTCTAGGCTGCGAAATGAATAATTTTGACAATAAGGGTTTCTTCTATGAAGGGCATCTATAAGAAAAACAGCATTTGTCCTATTTTTGTCTTAAGAACATTTTGCTTCCTCACCTCCAGCTTTACAGTCTGATAGTTCTATTGTGACCAATAAAGTAATGAGTACCGGGACCCAAAGCCAGATAGGCAAAATCCCACAGGAAGGACTGTGACAAACAAGAGCAACTCAAAAGCCAACCAGAGAAGCCTCTGGGGAAACACATCACTAAATATATCTTTGAAGTGTTTCTGGAAAGGTGTAACTGAGGATGGAAGACTCACCTGAATATGGGCAGTAACATCTTACAGTCTGGAGTGTCAAACCGAATAAACTGGAAAAAGCTAGCTGGGAACCATTATTAAATATTCTCTGCTTCCTGCCTATTCTTGCAACATGACTGTCCGCTATGTGCTCCCAGCACCATGCCCTCCCTGCTATCATACATAGTAACTCCTCAAACTACAAGCCAAAATACAAACTCATCCTTTCTCAAGTTGCTTATCGTCCAGTGTTTAGGTCACAGTAATAAAAAAGTAACTAATACGAGAACTAACCTCGTTTTATCAATATTGGTTGGCCAATCAGCAGATTGAGAGACAAGCAATAAATTTCACAAGGAAATTGAAACAGAAAAGCTCACTGGGTTTAACAAGCTCTCTGATACACACACACACACACACACACACACACACACACACACACACACTACACACAGTGTGTGTGTGTGTGCATGCGTGCGTGTGCTCAGTGGTCTAGAAAGGACCAGTACACATCACTATAAGCATGCTCAGAAAACACTGAAGAAGCCTTTAGTTATGTATTACTTTATGACTGTATGTAGGTCGTTTTGTAGCTATAAAACAAAATCCAAGAAAATCTTAAAATGCTCAAATCAATATTTAAATATTTATTTTATTGGTAATTATGTGGGTATGTGTGGGGATATGTACACACGAGGGCAAATGCTCTTGAAAGTCAGAGGGACTAGATCCACTGAGACTTGCCTGATGTGGGTGATGAAAACTGAACTCAGGTTCTCTGAAAAAGCAATACTCATTCTTAACTGCTGATCCATCTCTCCCACCCTTAAATGTTCAAACTTTGAATGAATTTCATACATCTACATCCATTAGAAAATGTAGGAATACTTATTTGCACAAGGCATTGAAACACAATCTCCCTCCCATCATTATTGGACATTTAATGTTTGTTGATCCATGGATAACCTCTAAACTTTAAGTTAAGACAACAAAAAATAAATTTGAGTAGAACATCAGTATCTCCACCATATTACTCAAGGCAAACCAGAAAAAAACAAGTTATGGGGCAAGAGCCACCCTGGGAAAGGTGCATAAGATACAAAGTTGTGGGGCTGTCAAGATTATTCAGCTAGTAAAGATTCTAAAGCCTGATGACCTGAGAATGATCTATGGGACTCAGAGGGTGGAAAAAGAGAATTGACCCCTGGAAATTATTGATCTCCACAAACATGTTGTGGCACACCTGTGACCTCCAATAAATAAATAAAAAAAATAAAATGAAGTAAAGAGCTTCTATAATATATTATCAAAAATATCCATTTTAACCATAATTTATAAAACAAAAACATAAAAAAGTATGATTTCTACAGAAGAAGATATGGATTCAAGATATATGATGTCTGAGGACTCTTTCGTATTGGATTTAGGACTCAAAACTTACATAATTCTGTCATAATTATGTTCAGAGAACCAATGGAAATCATATGTGAATAATTATTTGAAATATAAAGATAATGATTTATCAAGTAGAAAATGCCAAGAAACACATTGTTTGAAAAGAACCAAATGGAAACTCTAAACATTTGAAATACAATAATTAAAATAAAAATTCAACCTTGGGCTGTGCCAAGTGGATTGAATTAGAAGAACAAATCTATTGTCCTTGAATCAATGGATATTACCTAACCTAGAGACAAAATGAAAAGCATTAAATATAATTAACAGAACCTTAGAAAACATCAGTACACTACAACATACACAAATGGAAATAGAAACCCCCAAAGGAAACAAAATAGACAGAATGAAGCAGAATAAAAGCTATGTAAAGAAGAAAACAAACCACTGAAAAAAATAAAAGTTTAAAATCAGATAGAAACAGCATTATTAAAAAGCAAAACATCTTCATCAGACGAGGGAACAGTACAATTAATGTCTGCCATCTCAGCTAAAGCAAAGAAACTATAAGGCATTGGATTATTTTCAAAATGCTTAAGTGGAAAAAATCTGACTAACAAGTCTCCTATATCCAAAAAAGCATTTATTCAAACTTAACAGCTTTCCAAGATAAACAACATTTAAGAACTCATTGGTAGATATCCCAGAGCCTGGCCTTGCATTCTTAGGTCCAACTCCACCGTCCATGATCCTTTCTGTTTCAGATTAGATGAATGCTCAGTGCCGAGAGCGGTTTCGCTCTAGGATGAACTCAGACATCTTACTGTTTCATTACAAGAGTAGCATTGGGCCACAGCTTAATTTTCCAGCAGTGAATTACCTGTACCTGTCCTAGGGAAGAAGTAGGCAGTAAAGGGGTAAACCTCTTTGCATGCATCCTATTTGAAGACATTTCAATTACTGAAGATTATAAAGTGGATGTTGCAAATTGAAGCAGCAAAGCTATAGAACTGAGATGTATGAATTGCATCATAATGAATCAAAGCCAGACTCATACACCAAAGTTAGGAACACCACCTTCATGACTTACATTTCCCCTAAATGCCAGTACTGTAGATATAGTAGCTGGGATTCCAAAATTACAACTCTACTAGCATCCTGAATGATTCCAGTCTACAATTAGGCAAAATAACTGAATGAGAAGACAGAGTATATGGCTCTGTTCAACCCGTGGCAGTAATGAGATTATTTCTCACATAAATCACATGACAGTCTCTTCATTAGGAACCAGAAAATCAATATTTAAAACTCTTTAATTTTCAGGCAAACAGAGATAACAATGCCCATTTTTATGATGCTAAATGCATGGGAAGTAGATACCAGTATTTCAGTCTACACTGCAAGGTAGGTTATAACAAGTGCCTGCCAAACATGGGAAAGAAAACTCCTCACACGTCCAGTTGAGAAAGTTCATTGCAAAAGAGACATGAAAACTGAGATAAAACTCCATTACCTCTTAAAAGCAGGAGACAGGCATACTTTCAAAGAATAGCCTGTAAAGCACCTTTGGAAAAAGAATGCAAGCAAAAGTTGGAGGAGCTGGGGTACCTGCCCCTGGAGATAAAATGTGGTGTAGAATGTCCTGAGAGGCAAGAGTGCAATCTATGGATCCATGTCCATGATTATTATCTAAAGGCATAGGCAAAACACACCTTTACTAATATGAGCTAGGTCTTAAACACTCACACAAACACACATGCAGACATTTACATTTTCCCTAATCAGAGGGTCAGGATAGTTCAATGACATGAAAGTGGAAAAACAGCTATAAGCTTTGCCATTCAAGTTGGTCAGCTGAGCATAAGCATCGAAAGACCCCATTGTAGCCAGAAGGTTTCTCCAGTATCACTCAGCCGCACTGTCCTGGTAATTAATATAAGTCTCTGAATAATTCTTTTATGAGACTTCGGGATCTTGGTGCTGGGCAGACAGGAGAAACCTTCCAGCTATACTCCATGAAGATTGCATGATATACAATTAGTGCCTGAGGCCAGGATGACTTGATTCTACATCTTGGAAGACCATGCATGCAAGGTAGATTATTAGTGAAACAGACTAACCCAAGCTATCTGCCTCATAGACTTGATCCCCAGTTGTATGAGGAAACTAATCTCTAGTAAAACAGCTACTCCCCCAAACAGAGCTTGTTGGATCCAGTCCTAGAAAAACACTGCAGCCAATGAAATGGATATCTAGCTCTGGAGTCAAAGTTTTTGGATTGAATCAGTGTGGTCCCTGTCTACTGCTTAATCTACTGTTTGATGCTCTGTTCATAATTCAAATTTAATTACTTCTAATGCTTCTGTAGTTTCCTGAGTTTGAAGAGGACATTGCCATTAGAATGGGTAGATCTCCTAAAGGCAAAGAGGCTGTGAGTAATATCACTCTGACAATGTAACATGGAAATAATTTGGATTTATTTGCCGATTAGCTTTTTCATGTCATTTATTTCTATTGCCTCAGGATCCATATTCCCCATTCAAGCTCATTCTCTCTTTTCTAATTGGAACATTGTCTTCCTAGACTTCTCTTGGGATCCCATATTAGTTTTCTATGACAATTGTAACAAATAAGCACATACTGAATGGCATAAAACAATATTAATATTGTTTACATTACTATTCTGGAGGTAGGAAGTCCGAAACTAGCTCCACTGTGCTGAAATCAGGTATTGGCAGAGCACTTTCCTTCTGTCAATAAGCCTTAGGAGAGAACCCATTTATTGATTCTCCTAGTTTCCATGACTGACAGCAATTCTTGGTATATAATCATTTCATTTCAATATATGCCTTTGTCTTCATATAAATTTTGTATCTGTGTCAATATCCCTTGACCTCCTTCTTATCATGTTTCATGTGTTGAGGCTTAGAACACAACACAATAATCCAGAATAATTACTCTGTAGTTGGGAGTTTTCCTGTGTCCTGCCCTCCTGCAGCCACTCAGACCCAAGAAAATGCACATAGGCTTATACCAATTACAAACTGCATGGCCATGGCCTATGGCTCATTTCTCTTGCTAGCTAGCTCTTATAACTAAACTCAGCCCATTTCTATTAATCTATATGTCACCATGTGTTCCATGGCTTTACCTGTGTTTCATTACATGCTGCTCCCTGGATGGCAGGATGGCATCTCTCTCCTCTCCTTTCTTCTTTCTATCTGCTTGTATTTCCCACCTGCCTCTAAGAGGCCTTGCCATAGGCCAAACAGCTTTATTTAACAACCAATCAGAGCAACACATATTCACAGCATACAGAAAGACATCCCACAGCACTTCCCCTTTTCCTTATAATCAAAAAGGAAGGTTTTAATTTTAACATAGTAAAATTACATATAATAGAACAGTTATCAAGCAGGAATTACAATTACAGTATCTAGTCCATTTGTATTTGGCAAAATTAAAAAAAAATTCTATCTATCCTATATTTATGAGTCTAAATTTCATATCTAATTTATCTTTTATCATAACCAAGGAAAATTCTAATTAAAATTATCTAGTCTTAAACTAAATCAAAGACCCCAGAAGGATATAATATTACCTAAGCAAACAGGAAGTGCATTGTAAGCACTTGCAAAATTTGGGAAATGACAAAGACAGCTGCCTTCCTGGACAGTCATCCAAAGTTCCTCTGCAACATTGGGGCATCCATCTTCAACCCACAGGTCTAGAATCTCTCAGTCACTTCTCTCTTTGTCCTGTAGAATATCTGGCAGTTTCCTCTATGAAGCAGGAACCTAAAGGACCATCTCACCTTGCAAAGTTCAGTGGTCACCTTCCTATGTGTCCTTCATGTCCAGTCGATACCAACATTTTGTCAAGCAGTCCAGGCAAGAAGTTTCTTGCCCAAATGGATATTTTTGCCAAGAAGAAGATAAACTCCATATGGAGTGTCTTTGCTACCCATCTTTCTCCTTGAAGTAAATTGGTGCTGCCAGGAGCAGATATGTCTCATTGTCCAGAAAGTCTAAGTTTTCAAAACATTTTAAATGCCATATTCTGTAGGCCTTTGAAGTGTTTGAAGATTACTTACCTAACTGAAATATATCTATGTATAACTAGAAAACTTAACTAACATCACTATAAGTTTTATTATCATAGATGACTATTAATTATTATTATGTAATAATTATATATAATAATTATTAGTAATTATTATTAATCTGTATTTCTCAACTATATACTGCAATTTCAAATGAGTTACACAAACAAAATACTTTAACAAGAGTAGAAATATACATATAGTATAACAAAATTAACTTTAAATTTATATCAATAATCTAAAATCCTTAACAATGTAAAACATTTTTAAACAAGTTGTTGCTCTTTGAAAGTAGGTTCAATAATCTACCCTTTCATCCTATCATATCTACATTACTCTGTTTCAGTAAACATATCTTCCAAGATCTCTTGTCCAAGCAAAACAGCATTTGCAGGTTTCATGGACTCAGACCTGATAACTGTGTGTTATAATGCAGTCTAGTACACACTGTGGATCTAATATTTATTCATTTTTCAGTTGTTTAGCCTATAGCTGTTTTTCCATTTTAAATCATGTATGTGTAATTAATTAATCTACTTCAAATTCAGTGCAGTAGTGAGCTCCTGTATAATTCTAATAGAATTCATCTACTCCAAGAAATCCTCCCAACACCAACTCCCTGGTGAATTATACCTTGAGGTTTAAACTTTCATCTGTCACCATTTAAACTAGACTTCTTCTTCACTTAGCATGGCCAAACATGAGACCCTTTGACTTTGTGGCAATACTCTGGCCATGCTTCTCAACTAAAACAACTACTCTAATAAAACACACTATGTACAACATCCATTCTTCATTGATACTCATATACTCTCTGTCAAAATTGCTGTCACTTCTTATAGTTGTCTTTTAACTATCCTTAAGGGACTTTCCCATACTTCATACTATTGACTTCCTGTTTAAAATGGTAAGAGGTGAGTTTTTAAAGGTTCCTTGACATGATTTCCTTTTAGAAAAACGGTGAACAGATGTTTCCAGGTTGAATCTCAGACATCTCTCCTTTTCTTTTATCACGTGAGAGTCCAGGTAGCTCTCTCATTCACTTGATGTTACACTGTGTCTTGATATTTCATTCACAAAGAGTACTGCCCTGTTGCCTAATGGCCTGGTCTCCTACTCCTAAATACATACTCTCATTTATGTTACAAAATCAGTATCATATGGACATCTACCAGAAATGGAAATTCTTAGATATGTTGAGTGAGATCTACTAAGCTAGAATCTGTATTTCCATAAGATATCTAGGCGGTTTGTATTGACATTAAAATTTGAGAAGTTCCTTCTTAGCCAAATCAATTTTTGCCACATTTGAACTAATAATCTACAAGGTTAGGTTTCTTTTTCTTCTGGAACTTGTCATTTCATTCAGGTGTCAGCCAACGATCACAACCAACCTCTCATATCTTTTTGTTTACTCTGAAGAAGACAGAAAATGAGGTGATGAGACAAGTTGTTTTAACACTGAATGAGGGAATTATTATGAAGGAAAACAACTTTGATAATGGATAATAAATTAGTATAAAATACTCCCTAGATGGAGTTGTAATAAAGTGGAAATACATTAAAATTAGCTATTTATTGAGACATACTGGACATGGGAAATCAAATGTCAGTTTCCTAAATCTACTTACTCAGTATTTCTGAATCATATTAAGCTATCAATTGAATCAGTAAATTTTTTGTTGTACTCCTTCATTAAAAGGAAAATTTTAAATAAATTACTTTCTATTATAGGTTAATTATCATTAGTTTTGTTGGTACATTATGCTATTCCCAGTTGTGTTAAAATATCTTAAGAAATTTTCCATGGATGATCCACCCAAAAATGTCTGTAAGGTCTTGATTCATGACTTTTATCCCATTATACTCAAATCACTGCTGTAAGGGTCTGTTAGTATGACATTATACATTACTCAATTTTTTAAAAGTAGACAAAAATATGCATATTCTGATATCAAAGAGAAAATACCAATAGCTTTCATTTGGTTGTTTTTATCCAATGTGGTGTTTCTGTTTAAGTAAGCACCAGTTTTCTAAAATTAAATAAAGAAATGAGAAAAGATGTTGGAAATTCAGCAATATTTAAAATGCTCCAGTGAACACAGTGCATTATTTCTTCTTCATTTAAGACCTTTATGCACTTGAATGACATTTTAAATCTGTGTTCAGGAGTCTTAATCAGAACAAAGAATCAAATGGTTGTGTTAAAGTTGTTTATAACCCATAAATAATAGGATAACAATTGATAACTATAAATACATGTTTGAATGCTTTAAAGAATGGCAGCTTGGTATGATGCAATCCCACTTGTCTTTTATTTTCTATTCTTTTGCAGTCCTTTAAAAATATCTTGAAAATTTCACATTTCCTTATAGCAATTTTATAGTCTCAAGGTTAAGATGCATGTCGTTGATGGAATTTTGCAGGGGTCTCTGAGACCACAATAGCCAGCAGATTGTCAGTCTATGAGAGGCATGAAGGCAGTTTGGTTCAACATGACTAAGTATGTGGCTAGACCTTGAGTAGGTTAGCTTAGGCATATTTAAGCACAGCACAATTGGAAATAAGTTTTCCTGGTGATAATCAATGCAAACCCATGTACACAACGAAGCTTAGGATATAAACACATCAAACATTTCGTGAACTATAAGTAACATCTTCCATAAAGGTAGGTTCTATAGATTAACTGAGAAAACAGGCTTAAAATAAGAGAATAGGGGTGGAGGGACAGTTCTGTCAATTGACTGAGATAAACAAACACAAGATAAGGGTCTGGAGGAGGATCCAGTGTGGCCTCATATCACAGATAACACAAAGGTCGCCAAGCTATTAACCATGTCTGCTCCTAGCACTCTGGGTGGAAAACACGTTATACATTGCTCCCTTTTAAGAGACAACCCTGTGTGCTTAACATTTCTGCTTTCTCTAGTGCTCATCTGTGAGCGCAAGGACTTACATGTCTCCTACAGAATTTATGTCAAACTCAGAGGCTTCTGCACAGCAAAAGAAGAATCAGCAGAATTAAGAAACAACCTACAGAACAGGAAACAAGATTTATAGCCAACAAAAGACTAACATCTAGGATATACTCAAAACTGAAAATGCTGAAAACCCCAAAGCCCCAAACAATCTAATTTAAAAATGGACTAAACACTTAGACAATCATCGAAAGACAACATAGAGAGAGCCATCTGATACATATAAGAGAGTCAGTTTCATAAATCATCAGAAAATTGTGAATCAAAACCACAGTGACCTAGTTAGTGTTTCTATTACTGTGATAAACACCATGTCCAAAAACAACTTGGGGGAGAAAGGCTTTGTTTGGCTTATACATCACAGTCTATCCTTGAAGGAAGTCAGGGTGGGACCTCAAGGTAGAAACTGAAGCAGAGGCCGTGGAAGAGAGCTGCTCACTGACTTGCCCCTCATGGCTCTCTTGGCCTTCTTTCTGATGCTATCCAGGCCACTGTTCTCAGGAATAGTACAGCTTCTAGTGGGCTAAGATCCTCCACATTAATCTTGAAACAAGAAAATGTCCTATTACTTGCCAATAAACCAATCTAATGGAGGCATTTTTTCAATTGAGGTTCACCTTCCCAGATAACTCTAAATTGTGTCAGGTTGACAGAAATCTAGTTAGAACACATAATGAGATAACATCTCATGTCAGTAAAAATGTCTATCATTAAAAAAAAGAAATAAAGAAAAGAGGTTGTTGTATGTTGTGTGATATTCTGTTTGTATTCTGACAAATAAAGCTTGCCTGGAGATCAGAGGGTGGAGCTAAGGCACTAGTTAACCATAGAGGCCAGGAAGTGGTGGCACATATGTTTAATCCTAGCACTTGGGAGGAGGAAGCAGGAAGATCAGGAGTTCAAGGCCACCCTGGGCTACATGAGATTGAACCAGTCTAAAGGCGAAACAGAGCTGGGAGGTGGTGATGCACACCTTTAGTGCCAGCACTCCACTAGGGGAGTGGAGACAGGATCTTGACCCCTATACGGTCTGAGGATTCATAGAGGTAAGAGGTTTCTAGTGGCTGCTGCTCTGCTTCTCTGATCTCCAGGCAAACTTTATTTGTCAGAACACAAACAAAGTATCATACAACAGCTGGACAATTGGATCAGTTGGTAAAGTCCTTGCTATCCAAGCATAAGGGCTTAAATTTAGATTCCCCAGCATCCACCTAAAAAGCAAGGTGTGGCAGCATGTGTCTGTAATCTAAGCCCTGGGAAAACAGAGAGAAAAGGATATTGGGGTTTGCTGGCCAGCCTTCTAACCAAGTTAGTGAACACCAGGTCCTGTGAGAGACTTTGCCTCAAAAAGACAAAGCTAGAGAGTGACTGAGGAAGATAACAAACCTCAACCTTTAGCTTCTGTGCATGTGTACCTTCAAACACATGAACATGCACACACACGCACACACGCACACACACTAAAAACTACTAATGGAGACCACAAGTCAATCATGTAGACAAGTGAAATACAATACCAGTTATTAGATATGGAAAGACAGGGTTAGTGAGAGATGGAAAGAAACTCAGCAAGGGCTACTAAACACAACTAAATGGTGCTGGTTCTTCAGCCCCAAAGGGTGACTATTAAACAGAACATTCTATGACACATTTCTACATGACTAGAAATTTGGAACTCTCCTAACACATAAAGAATGATAATGGATGGAGATACAGAAATGCTTATTACCCTGATTGATTAATACATAGTTACATGTGTATTGAATAACAAAATGTGTATCATAAAAATGCACTAAATGAAAAAACAATAATGATACCTGCACTCAGGCTGAAAGGATTTCCCACTTTTTATGTTTTGCATGAAAATACCCCGTAGGTATTTTCTTTCTGTCTTGTAATGTTAAATCATTTTTTTAAAAAATCTATCTTGCATTGCTTATATTTTGCATAGGTCATTCTTAACATTCGAAATGCTAACTATGAACTAAACATCACTATTACAAAGGAAGTTTATAAATTGTAGGTTATGTCATTAACTCCCTTTTACAATTAACAGAACAAAGATAGAGGCATTATTTTACTTGGCACATATGGATAAATGTGGATTTTTTTTTCTTCAGATAGTTCTATATATGCTAACTATTTAAAATAAATTCAAATAAAGCAGAAGAGAACAGTAAACAAGAGAGATTCTGCAAATGAGTTGGAGTAGAAAGTGTCCTCCTGTGTTTCCTCGACTGTGTATCAGGGTATGACTGCACATGGTGGCAGAAGGTAACCACTCTGCCTTAGCCCCGTTTTCTGTTGTGGAGAACTCCTTGAGAACTAAGGCCTCGCTGAGTCTCTTCTGGTATTGTATAGGCAGCCCTGCACACACATGCATCCTCTATGGCCTCTAAAACACCTTGGAGGTTTTCAAAGCAACCCATAGAGCTAATCCTCTGGTTTTCCTTTTATACTTTTGGTGATCATCCTGTTAGCTTACTAGGAAATAAAGGCATTTTTTAAAGATAAAAACTGACCACTGAGTTTCAGTGATCGTCCCTTAAGCTACTGCTATCCTCATCGGCAACTGCAGCTCTGCAGCTACCAGCAGTGGTTTGGTCCCTCACACTGGCCACAGTCAGGCCGGAATTCTGTTCCCTCAGGCACAGGCTCTGTCAAGGCAGCTAAAGGAAACTTTATCCAGATCTCTATCCCTCTATAGAACTCAGGATTCAAAGGCTGAGGTGAAATTCTGCTCCCTCACAGAGGCTGACTAGCAAGTAGCTAACCTTCTCTCCTAGCTCAAGTCTCCCCCCTAAAATGGGCATCCTTCTGCTCAGCACCGTAAAGAACCCTCACTACACATGGTTCCTCCCTACCACTTCCTGTCAGCTAGTTGCTGACTCAGCCTCCTTCTCCAGGTTATTTTTATTTAATAAAACAAATATAACATGTCTTTGCATCATTAAACAAATATTCCACAGCATAAATGAATGTAATACATCTTAAATTAATATTTCACAGCCAATACCCTAGTGACAGATGTTGAACTGTGTGTGGTCTAATTCATGTCATATAAAGACCTACAAAGAAACCAGAATAAACGTCTTGAATTTCTAAGTTGGTTCCAAGCAGGTTTTGTCCACTTTCTACCATTTATGTACTCTGTAGACATGGCTAGATGCATAGTTCTCATGTTTGCCATACTGTCCATTATGAATGGTATCATGTTCTCCATCTCCCCATCGCAAAGACAGCCATTGTTGGACAACCCACACTGTACCATATAAGGCAATCTAATAAATTCCTTTTCAGTATATCTTTATTCTATCAGTTCTTCTCCTCTAGAGAACCCTCACTAAAATATAGATTATTAATCTTGTGGCTACCGTGGGCCTGGAAAGGAGGGATGAGAATAAGGCAAGTTAAAAATGCCACAAAGCTTGTTTTTCTTGCTACTATTCAGCCATTTAAAGGTGATAAAGTAGAAAATTCTTACACTGTTGTTGTTTTAATGGGTTTTCTCACAATGGTTTTGCTCGGGGCCTGATTTTCCTACCAGCACTAGATACTTAATGGCTGTTATTGCCAAGATAAATCCTTTTTAAAAAGATGATTTTGACTTTGTTTTTGGCCAAATTCTCATTAAATAAATAGAACCAGACTTCAAAAACATTTTACTTATTTTTATTTATGTGTTTACCTGCATGAGTTTATTTGTGCCACATGTGTGCAGCTACCTGTAGAGGCCAGAAGAAAGTAATGGACTTTCCTCTGGAAATGGGGTTATGGGCAGTTGTGAGCCTCCTGGGTGGGCACTGAACTCAGGTCCACTGCAAGAGCAGTACGTGCTCTTAATCACACAGCTGTTTCTCCATGCCCGAGAACCAGAGTCTATAGACATTTATTCTGCCACTCAAAAAGTTATTTTCCATTTAATTTAACTCAAATTGACTGAACTTTAGAGAGTTACCAATATTTTAACAGCATGCCATGTTTCCCAATCTTCCAATTATAAAGTAAATATTTTTTAAGAATTTTTTTTGAAATATATAATTACCCACTAAGTATGTCCCCTCATCCTTTTATGTTAAGCCACCCACAAATATTTCTCTCACTCCTTTCCTTCTGTCTTGAATAGACATTTTCTAAGAATCTCATTTAGCATATAAGCAAAAGTAAATACCTAGTGTTGATAAGCAGCACACCAAGAAAACTACTGTAAATGACATTAAAACAATAATATGAGCCAGCCATGGTGACATATTGGAACCCAAACACCCAGAGAACTGAGGCACAGTAATCATGCCTTTGAGTCTGAACAGGGCTACAAGGTGAAATGCTTTCTCAAAACAACAAAACCAACAACTGCTGCCCATCACCACCTAATTCCTCATCCCACCTAAGTACCCCCATCATTCCTCTTTGCCCTAATACACATGTATTCTATCTCCCCTCTTTAGAAGCTGTGCTTGTAAAGTTGTTCTTAATGAACCCATAGCAGCATTAATATTGTTCACATCAGTAGAGTACCATGCCCTGTTTGGTAAATGTGCTGTTTAAAGATTTTTGTCTCTTTTAATATTTATGATTTAGGGTTTTCTTATGGTGAAAAACCTTCAAACGCCTTTCTTCTAGCGTTTTAAAAACGTACAGTATACTTTGTGTATAAGGATTTGTTGGCATATGGCCATCTCTGATTGTCTATGAATTATGACTGTTAGTTTACTAGAGTAGCTATTGAATAGTTTTTTTTTCAACACAGATTGTGTGAATGGAAATGTTTAAACTATTTGCTTTCTGGATTGTAGCAGGAAAAAGATTGCTGATGTTGAACAACCAACAAAATCATAGAAATATATTCCTGGAGTCATAGCTTCCCTGGCTGTTTGTGAGATCAAAGCAGGTAACAGAGGAGGTAATAAATTATTAGTCGGTAGCCTGATGATGACAGTACTACCACAGCAGTACCCTCAGGTCCAAAGGCTCATAAGCTTGGTTTCAATAACTTATTCAGCTTTTGAGGGCTCCTCATGCTAATCATGTTCATGGAAGTTGACGATTAAATTTGAATTTAGTAAATTACTTTTAGAGGTTTGGGTTATGATATGTTCTGCTCTTTCTTGTATAGAGAGGATTTTTATGAAAATTTATAAACTTTGTTCAGGAAGTATTAAGAACTTTGGAGCAAACTGAATAAAGTTTCAAAGAGTGACTTCTATATTAAAGAATGTTTTTAAATCTTCATATGACTAGTCACCAATCTTAAGAATGGTAAAGAAAGAAAAATGGAAAAAAGAAACAAAGTGTTATGTTCCTGACCTCTGGGATAAGACCATAGACTCAATCCAATTTTAATTAGGTTTATTGAATACTGCTCGCAGGACAATCTCTGAGTCAAACTTGAGATTGCCATGAGAAGCGGGGAGGGGGGAGGAAGGATTTTTAAAGGTGAAAACCACAGCAAGACCTTGAGTACTAAGAGCTGTCTTTCTCTGACAAGATTAGGTAGTCAGGGTGACCTAAGTGTCTGTACAAGCAGTTTACATAAGCCAAAAGCAGTTCGTCATAACATAACACGTAGAATCTGTAGCTGGTCATGGCTGTACATTTCTGGGGTGTGGGGGTCACTGAGTCAGGGTTACTGAAAACTTATCTCTCATGGACTGGAGTCAGAGACAAAGGGCTAGTGGGTATCAAGATGGATGCCTAGCATAAAATGGAATTTCTTTAGCCATCACACAAGAGAAACTAAAATTATGGTATGAATACTCATTAATTGATTGAAATGGTATGTTAAAATAAAAGCTGGACACAGATTTCTTTTCCATAAAATCACAAAACTTTGAGTACTATGATAGGAGAAAACTATAGTTCTCTTAATAGCTATAAAAAACTCTCATGACCCCAATCAAGCAAGACTGGACTTACAGTAAACTTATGAGAAATATTCTTTTAATATTTTAATGACATGCTTAATCTTATATTATTTCAAATTATCAGCAATGCAAATTTCGATTCTACACTGAAAATTATGTGACTATAATGATGCAAAAAATAAAGCAAGTGGGATTAATATGCAAAGTAGAAAAATACGTTTCAAATATGATAGACCATCTACATGGAACATTCCGTAAGACCAACTGAGAGTGTGTATTGGGACTTACTCATTCCTCATTATTAGAAAATGGAAAAAAAAATTAAGTGTTTATCATTTATATTGGATACTGAAAATACAAAAATCTCATTTATATGATCATAAAATTCATTTCAGATACCCCAATTCCACTTTCACTAATAATCAAAACATTTTGTTCAGCAGTTACCTCCGATTTTATTAAAATCCTAGACAGATCACAACTATGATAAGAAAAACATGTACTGACCCACTCCCAGCACAACCTAAGCTTTCCATGGGCTAGGACTAGAATCTTTCGGACCCACACTCCCCTTGTTTTCTAAGTGTCTCTTGAATTCTTGTAAGTCACTGTTTAGGTCATTTATTGCCCAATGTTTAAGTGCCCCTTTTCTTTTTTGTTTTGCTATCAACCCCATTATCTGTATTTCTTTTCCTGAAAAAAAATCATGTCTTTCCCTTCCCAGCAGTCCCTTCTTGGGTAATTACGTGTGCATTTGACCCTTCCCTCTGCTTCCCACTTCTCTGTTGTCAGAGCTCCTGCATCTGTGTCAGGTGGAGACCTCTGAAGTCTCTCACATCCTGCTTCTGTTCCTCCCACATAGTTCTACCTTAGAGGAAAGATGGGAAAAGAGCCAAGAGACACCACGGCTTCGTTCAACTTACATCATCCAATTAAACATGCAATTCCCTCCTCATTGATTTTGTTCATTCAACCTCACATTAGCCTTTGCAGTTTATTTAAGACACTGAAATGAGGGGAGATGTTTTGCCTTCCTTAATACTCTGAGAAACATTTTAGAAGACAAGTTGCCAGAGGAACACAAGAAGGACCAGGAAACACACTCCATCTATTCCTTCTAGGAAGTCCTTGACAAATCCTGGACTGGAGGCATTATAGGATGGGATTGACTCCATGTATTTGGATTAAAAAATACATAAAGTGAATTTGCTGGAATTAAGTGCTCTCCAGAAACACATTCAGATTGAAATTTCTGTGATAAAATGACGAGTAACTTAAATTTTGGTTCCTTTGTGTTTTAACAGCTTCTTACTTTCATGCAATATTTTGTGGTCATATTCTCTCCAACCCAACTTTTTCTTATTTCCCCTTCTCCACTCATCAATCCCCTTCTTCTCAGTGAGTCTTATGCAGTAGTTACCATTGCTGTGTGATTGCAATGGCCATATTACATCCAGAAGAGGCATTTTAAAGGGCTGTTTCCATCCCCTAGCTCCTATAATCTCCCCCCTCCCCTCTCTTCTGCAGTGTTCTCTGATCCTATGGTTAGGTAATGCAGGGATGTACTATTTAATGTACTGTTTAACACTGAACACTCGGGTTTCCATTACTGTCAGCATTTTGATAATATTAGTTTCTGCCTTACCTACTTCCCAGTGATAAAAGGGGCTTCTCTGACAAGTCAGAATTGTATCCAACTATGTGTACAAGCATATATGTTTAGAAAGTACTTTAGTTGCATGTCCATTTAGCAAAACATCGGTAGTAAATTCCCTCATAGGCCTACGACTGTCCTTGCCAGGCTTTGGACCAAGTTTAGAGTCCCAGGAATATATTTCCTCCCATGGAGCTGGCCTCAGATCCAAACAGGCAGCAGTTGAACATGCCATTATTGCACCTGTGGGTGTATATTTTGTCTGGCAGGTCAGCACTGTCATACACAGGGTCTAAACCTGACTTAGTTTGCTGATAGCTTTCCTCTTGCAGCAGCCTCCTGGCACCTTTTGGAAGTTTTCAGCCCAGTTCCAGGTTGATTTTGCTGATCAACGTCCAAAGTATGTGCTGTCTTCAGTAGTGGGGTCTTAGTGTATAGCTCTGGTAGGTAACAAGAGCTTTGGAAAGAGCCCCTATTGTTTTGTCCATCTCTGGGGGCTCTCTGACAAATAACTCATATGGAGGTATCCCACACCTGGCATTGGGATTTGGACTTAAAACCTACAAGTTGGCAACAAAGTTACCCACCCATGTAGTGTAGTTCCTTTAAAGTTTTTTTTTTTCTTTTGGTTCATTCATAAAGTAGAAATTTCTTATAGGGCCTTTTCATGCATCCTTAGTGCTTATTTACACACCCCTCCAGTTTTTCTCTGCTCATCATCCCTATTCCCCCTTTTCTATCCCTAGCACCCCCATTTTGTTAACTAGGATACTTATGGAACAGGTATTTTTCAAAACCCAGATGTGCGTGGCTATAATGTTTCATCCACCTGTGCAAGGCAGGGCATGATTGAGTTTGCTGCTAAGAAAGACTAAGGTTTTTTTTTTTTCTTTTTTATGTAAATACTTGCAGGTACCTTAACTTTCAAAACCATTCTGGCTGTTCCTTTATGATACTGTAAACACTACTTTTCACTCTTATCACAGCAAGATGGTTTATAAACAATAGGAAATGAACCAGGATTCTAATTCAATTAAACTATATATTTACCTAGAGCTACTTCATTTAAAAAAAAAGTGTAGGGGGAACAAAAAGAGGACTTGGGCCCTCTAACTGCAGAGATAATAGCTAATCCTAAAGCCTCCCTCTCTATAGAAACAGTGTAGTTTGGATTTATTACCTTACATTTACTACCTTTTGTGATGATGAATGTCTTATAAATGGAATTGATTCCACAAACATATATTCCACTATTATGTCAGGTATCATGTACTAATACAATTCCATTGCTCTGCTACTTATTAGGCATAACATTTTCCCCTCCATTTCTGTCTATTTATGTTCTGTTCTGGGACACAAACATATTCATATCCACAAACAGAACCACAGATGCACAAATATCTGTAGTATCTATGCATTTATTTACATATTATGTATTAGTTATACACATATATTTCATACATTTTGATAGTTCCTAAAAATGTATTTTATTTCTAAAATATATACCTATATACATTACACATGTGTATTTATATGTACCTGTCAGAGCCTGCCGAGAGTCAGCTGGGTAGCTGGGTAGAGGTGTGCGTATTGAAGAGACAATGAAGAAGACAGGAAAGAGTCAGAACTGCCAGTCAATGCCGGACAGCCCTGAGTTTATTTCACAGCCAGCTTATATACAGTTTTGAAGGACAGAGGTAGAACAATGCACAGCACAGGCATTCAACCACTATCTATCCTGCCTTTCGTTAAGGAAGAGGCAGTTTCATTTTCTATCTCAATGTACCTCCGGCTGGCATCAGCAGCCTGTGTCTAGCTAGATAGTGTGTTCCTTCCTGTGGGCTAATCAGGACTTTCTCATAGCACTGGAGCAAGCAAGCTTGAACTCTACTGACTCAGAATAGATCAGATTCAAACTGGGAAACTGAGTCAGTTGTGGGCTGCACCCACACATGCACCCATAAATATAAAGTGGTTCATCATGAAGTCAATACTCATGACCATCAGATTAAACTACAGAACACTGGCATCTCCAGTGTTTCTCACATACCTCCTTCCCAGTTACCACTCCCTTTTCCACTTCCAAAAGGTCAGTAGAATCCCCTCCCCATGGTCCTAATGATAGACAGCTGATCTCTATGAGTGTGGGTAAGTGTGTGCTAGACACCAAAAGAAGCAAAAACAAAAACAAAAACAAAACAAAACAACAACAACAACAAAAACCAACAAACACTACAAAGTACTGACTTCTGTACTTGAACAGCAGCAGGGGTGTGCAGAAGACCACACAGCAGAGACCCCACAGGGATACTCTGACTCCAGCAGCAGCAGGGGTGTTTGCAGGAGGCTTTGTAGGGCTGTGCCTGACTCAGGTTTACAGCCACTCAGTGAATTAAATTTTACTTGGAAATCGTTTGTGAGAAAATGGGGAAATCATGTTTAACATTCAATTTTCTATCTGAAGATTAAAGCATGGGAGAGATGATAGAGGACCCGATGGCAACCTGACCTGAAGTTGACTGCCACTTGAGTTGCAAATGACTGTCTCTTGTTCTGACAGCCACAGTTTGTCCCCATCTTGGTCCAGAGAAACCTAGTTACTTGTGTTTTCTGGTGGCTCCAGAGCAAGGAGGAGAGAAAAGCCCCCTACCTCGTTTACCCTACACTTCACTCCCAGATTAAAAAACAGTATACTAGACAGCCATAGTTCTGATATAAAGTTTACTGACGTGGAAAGAAGCGGGACTAGGGGTATGGGGAATCAGGAAACAAAGCAAACAATGGCGGGAAACCATCTTTCCCATCATTCTCACTGTGGAAGTAGAGGACACAGCCCCTATGTATTAGTGACTGTAGAATCCTAAAGTGTGCGAAACTGACAGGGAAACTTCATTCTTCGTAACATCTGTGATTTAGTGTGAACAGTCAGCATGTGATCACGTAGAAAATAAGCAGCTACACATCCTTCGTGAGGAAACTTGAACTGAAGGTGTCTGCGGAGACAGAGTATGCAAGGTGATTTCAATGGCCAAATGCAGAGGACTCAGGAAATATGTTCATGACTTAATATCTCATAGAATTCTGATGGTATCAATAACGAAGGGGATGTGGCATACATAACAAGAGGAAGCTTTTCTAAGGGAAGAGTTATGCTCTCAAATGTAGAGTCTTAGAAAATGTGGCTTACCAGCCAGAAATCAGTTATATGAATATATACATTTTATAATCTGTTTGATTAAAAAGACTTTTTTCTGTGTAATTCGTTGACCCAGGTCATCAGCTGTTTAATTATCAAGGATTTCTTGGGGAAATACTGTTTTCTCTTTTTTATTTTGCTCTTTTGTTGTTGTTTGCTGGGCGGGGGCTCTTCTGTTTTTGTAGTTTTGTTTTGAGTTCATCTTGTTTTTTTATTTATAGGAACAATCTGAGACAGAGCACTTGAATCTTCTGCTGTATTTCAAGATTCTGTGGCTTGGCAGAGAAAGAGCTCTTCACAGGGTATCTGAGTAGAAATGTGAACTAAGGATAGACAGATCTATCAGGCGTAAAATCGGTAAGCACATAGCTGAACTCAGCAGTACCATCAGTCAACTGGATGTGTCTGACGTCTATTGACTACTTCATTCAGCATTACAGAATACACATTCTTCTCAGGCTCACATGGAATATTCACTGCAATAGACTTTGCTCTGAGCCATAGACACAGTTGAACCTTTGCAAAGAACAGAAGTTACACAATGTTTGCTTTTAGACCACAGTATTACTAAATTGGAGTCAGCAGCAGGAATGAGTGGAGAATAAGCAACACTTCTAGATATACGTGGACCATATATCCACGTATAGGAGAACTTTCAAAAGAAAATTTAAAAGAGTTTTAACCGAGAAAATTAAAAACATAACTTATGGAAATCTGTGGGGTTCAGTAAAAGCACAACTTACAGGGAAAATGATATCACTGAACTCAGAGATGAGAAAACAATAAATCAGCTAAGATTCCACCTTACAAAGCTAGGTAAAGAGGAGAAAATTAAATGCAAAGTGAGTTGAAGAAAATAGATGCAAAGAATTAAGTCAGAATTCAGTTGAACTAAATTTGGGAGTTCAGCACAGAAAAATCAATGAAACGAAAAGCCGAGACCTTGAAAAGACCAATTAAACTGAATGAGCCTCTAGTTCGGTCAAGGGAAAAACAATAGCAAAATGACTACTATCAGAAATGCTAGAAGACATATTGCATACAATCCAATTATATATCAGGATCAGATGAGATTGAATCCATGAATGCAAGATTATTCAACATATGAACAAAAGAATAAAGTCCTTCAGAGTGAGAACGAGAATGCTGTGCATGGACAATGTGTAGCTGTGATGCTCAAAATGAGAACCCTGCTCACGGACCACCTGCCACTGTCATACTCAGTAGAATGGTAACATTGAACATGGGCAACATGAAGCTGTCATACTCTGAGAATGGAATACTGCACAGGGACCACTTTCTGCTGTCATATTCATGAAGGCATTGAACCAATCTACTAAGGGATAAAGATGAGGGATAGAAAATAAAGACTGGATTTGGCTCCTAGTCCTAGTTTCTATTTATATCAAAGGGCACAAAGACACATTGTTACTTTTTGGCTCTTCAGATCATATTGAAATTTCTTGAAGCCTGTGATCTCTTACTGTACTGCTCTTTATTTTCCTTCTCCATACAGGATATGGATAGAATCCAGAGGTGAAACATACGTAAGCCTGTTCACAGACATGATCTTTTATGACATCAAAACTTGTGCTATCAAAAAACACACAGTGACCATGATGCCATCCATCTTCAATCTCAGGAAGATCGTGAGTTCAAAGACAGCCTGGCTTGATAGTGAAACCATGTTTTATACAAAAAAAAAAAAAAAAAAAAAAAAGAGATATAGGGAGGAACGTGAAAGAAAAAGGATATAGGAAAGGAGAAAAGAAGAGACAAAAGAAACGTGCCTCAGGCAAACTTTCTGTGTTGTTGTAATTAAGTGTCCTGGTCTAACATGGAATAGTGGATGAGACCATTCACAACTGTCTTCTTCATTTTCCCTGACCTATAAGGTAAGAGGCAATTTGACCAGGAGGGCAGAACCTTCACAAATGATATTACTGCCTTTATAATATAGTCCCAAGGAATTCCTTTGCTCCCACAGGTGGCTTCTAGGTCTTCAGCCTTGTGCTGGGGCTGAGGCTATATCGCCAACTTATTCTGAAACTCCCTGCTCCTGGGTTTCCTCTCTTCTTGGCCTTGAGACAGCCAGTGTGAGACTATCCTGCTTCTAGTTATTTAAGTTCGCTGAATAAGTCACCTTTTTGTAATTATAGATATACTCTACTGTTTCTATCCCCTGGAGAATCCAGAATTGGACAAATCTTACGTCTGTTTTGTATCTGAGAGGCACCCCAAGTTTAAGCACTTCATCTCGTCTGAAGGGGTGCTGAGTCATCAGAAGACCTTGGGCCTGTATTCCTCCATTGGGTTTCTCTGTGACGTGGTTACCTCTTTACCCTTAGCATCCATCTGCAGCAACTGTGCACTAACATACAAGTGAAAAGCCCACTGCATAACACTAGCATCCACATTGATGAGTTAAGACTGTGTCATTGCATTAGTGTTTATTTAAGGATTTTTATCTGTGTGCAGCAGTCTTCAGTGGGATCATCTCTCTTCTGTTTAAACCATTCTCAATATTTGATGCAAAAGATGTCATTAATAATTAGGGAACGTTACATTGCATAGGACAGGGTGGTAAAACAATGATGTCAAACTCTTTTGTTCCTCTACTTATGCTAACCCTCAGTAAATTCTGTCATATCGTTTCAACAAGGGTCAGATTTGTTTTCTTAGAATATTATTCAATTAGAGTAAACTTTTGTGGCAATTATGTGAAGAACAGCTTGTGGTGAATTCTAAGAATTTTGCCATCCCTGTTTTTAGTGTCAGATTTTGACATTAATGGTGGAATTTACATTTTATTCTAGGTGTGGCCTTGGGAGTGTGATCTTAGTCGTGAAGATCTTTTATTACCTATTTAAACATGGATAAAACTGTATTCAGTGTCCTAAACCCTGTATTCTGAAATGTTTCAAATCTAAGGCTCAATCATTCCATTTTGTCAAGCACTCTTAAGGAGAAAGCCAAGTTGTATATTCTCTTTACTTTTATCAACACCTGATTTTTCCCTTCTTGGTGCTCAGCTACATTGAAGATGATTGTAACACATATTTCATGTAGCAGTTTAGTTCATTACAATAGCATATTTTTTTCATTGTTATGACAATACCTGGCAAAAACAGCTTCAAAAGAGGATTGTTGCACAACTCCTAAAATGGTCTTATAATAAAAATGTGGAGCCGATTATCAGAGTGAAAGCTAAAAGATCAGAAAAGCAGAACAAGCCACAGCCACTACCTCTTACCTCACCAACTCCTCAGCCTGAAAGAGCCAGAGCATGAGTTCCTGTCTCCTCCCACCTTATATTCCTTTCTCTATCCAGCCATATCACTTTTTTTCTCAACCTTCCTAGTGCTGTGATTAAAGGTGTGTGATCCCAAGTGCTGGAATTAAAGGTGTGTGCTACCACTGCCTGGCTCTGTTTCTCATTTAGACTGGATTAATCTCATGTAACCCAGTGTGGCCTTGATCTCACAGAAATCCACATGTATCACTGCCTCTGCCTTCCTAGTGCTAGAATTAAAGGTGTGTGCCACCACTGCCTGACCTCTGTGGCTAACTCCTTGGCTGGCTCTGTCTTCTGACCCTTAGGCAAGTTTTGTTTCTTAGTTTACAAACAATATATTACCAAAAAGGATTAATTTGGATTTCAGTAAGGAAGCCCATTGTGGTAAATATGCATGCTGGACTGTAGAGGAATTTCTAAATTGTCTTAAATAAAAAAAACACAGAGCCAGATATAGGGGTGAAAACCTGAGAGATCTGGGAAAAAGGGAAAGCCATAGCTAACCTTACCTCACCAACTCTGCAGCTTCCAAAGAGCGAGATACTTCCTGTCTACCCACACCTATATGCCTTGCTGTTCTGCCATCTGATTTGCTCTCTCTGTCCAGCTACAACACTTCCTCTTCCTGCCCAGCTCTGTCACTTCCCTTCTGTCTGTACAGACCTCCAGACCTTTATGGTTAACTAGTGTTGGAATTTAAGGTGTGTGTCCCCATGCCTGGCTCTGTTCCCAGTGTGGCCTTGAACTCACAGAGATCCAGACAGATCCCTGCCTGCCAAGTGATAGGATTAAAGACATGTGCTACCATTGCCTGACTTCTATATAGTGCCTGGCTTTTTCCTCTGATCTTCAGGCAAGTTTTATTTTATTGGGAGACAAAGTATATTGGGGGAAACAATACATCGCCACACTGGGCTGCTTAGTCCTTGACAGAGAATTCTGAAGCAATACCTCATGTCTTTATGAACCAGGAAGCAGAAAACTTGGATCAATATCAGAAGTAGACATGCCTTCAAGATACACTCCACCTCCAAAGGCCCATTTCTGTTATGTAGGCCATATGCCCAAAGGTTCCTCATAAGTTGCCACCAGCTAGGGACCAAGTGGTCAAACACAGTGGGGGACATTTCAGACAACTCAAACTACTCAAGTCTGTAGGTCTGTCCACAGAATATGTCATCACACTGACAGAGCACCATCCCTAAACCTTACTGTACTGAAAAGAACTATCTTGAGACATAAAGTAGGTTCATAGAACTGATTGAAAATATCAAATGAATGACTGAATAAAAAGTAATTCATGTGGCCCAACCACTCACAATATGTTGTAAATTTTAAATTATTAAATTTGTCTTCTTCTCTTTGTGACATCACCCAATTTTGCCTTTATTAATGCTTTTGGTATTTTGATAATTTTCATTGACTCTACACAAACATGGGAGAAAATAAATATTAGCAAAAGAAAGCAATTACTAACCCAGTTTCTCAAATCCTATTTTCCATACATGGCAATTATGAGTCCTTAATTTTTCTGCCTCACTTCATTTGTAAGAAAAGCATAAGCAATTCTATATAACCACAAAGGAATGATTGGGCTCATGGAGTTAAAGTGATCAGGGCACAAAATAAGCACTATGTAAACATAAAATATTATTATTACAAAGAACACCATTTACACATACTAAGCATTGTATTTTTATACCTTGGGACAGATAAGGAGGGGGAAATGTAAACTAATAAGTTAAGCAATGCTTTGGGTTATCTTTAGACTTTAATAGATGTCCTTTCTCTTCCCTAAAATGAACATGAGCAAAAGGTGGGTACTAGAAATTATCTTTTCTTTACATCCTCTTCTTTGGACTGGACATTCACATGCTTTAAGATTGGAGATGGTACTGGTAACCATTTCACAATTCAGCCTCCAAATCTGGGTGGTGTTTTAGAACATCCTCAACAAACGAATGCTTCTGCTGGAACTTTGTTGTGGTCCCATGAGAGGGTAATGATACTGCTTTCTATCCTATCATTGCAGAAGAGGTATAATTTTCATGAAGTTCTATCTTGTCATGTACCAAAAATGAAATACTACAAGAGTGATCATGCATTGCATCTTGTTCTATCTGTAAAATAGTATATTTACTTCATCTTCCTATGGAAATGGAAACACCGTTTCTTCCACAGACATCTAATATTTTAAAAGCACTTGGGAGAGTTCTTAGGGAAAGGTGGACATTCAAAACATTATTTCCCCTGATAATTTCCTTCTGTTAAAAAAACATACCCTTAAAACAACAACAAAACAAAACCAAGAATATATCCTTCCACCTATTTCCTTTACCCCCTTTTTATCAGGTCCTTCATTGTTCCTCCTTTTCAGAGGCCTATCATAGAACCACAGGCTAGTGAGACAGCCTGGGTGGGTAAACATATTTGCCTCATAAGGTTGGCAACCTGAATTCAACCACTAGAACCCATATAAAGATGGAGGAGCAGAACTGGCCTCCACCAAGTTATTATCTGGCGTCCGTATGTGGTCCATACCATATAGCTACCTCATTGCCCATGTATGTCACAGGAGACTAACAAATACAAAGTTTAAACATGGACTGGGGAGATGGATCAGTGGTTAACAGCACATTGTGTTCTTTCAGAAGGCCAGAGTTTGGCTTCTATCACCCACATTGGACAATTCACAACCACCTGCAACTCCTACTCCAGGAGGATCTACACCCTCTTCCAGCTTCCATGATGCTGAGGCTGTAACCTTTTCTTGATTTGTAAGTCACTTATCGAGGTTGAGTCACAATGATGCTGAGTTCTTTAAGATCCCCAGGCTATTTCTGCTGTAATTGCTTCTAATCAACAGCTCCAATATTCAGCTCTTCACAACTGAAGCACCTAATGTTATAGTTTTATATTTATTCTGGCTAAAGTGTACTTTATCTTTCCTGTCTATAATTTAGGCCTGTCGTGATGTTTTCCCTCTTGATTTCACAATTTCCATCTTGACATGACAATTGAAAATATCTCCATTATTTTTCTTGAGTTACTGAGCAACCTTCTAAATATTTTAGGTGCCTCTCTAGATATGAACATACAATAACCATTATGATTACTTTGTTCATGAGTCCTCTGCTACCATGTGAATAATGGTTTCCACAGTTTCAGTGTAGATGGATCAAAAGGCTTTTCAAATGCTAATAAGATTTGCATATAGACTTTCATCTGATCAGCTATTCTGGGAGCTATACTCACAAAACAACTTTATCTTTCTGAGATATCCTAAGATAATTTAACTTTACTCCTAGAAATTATTGCTTTGTGTAAGTGTTCATAAATTATCTGCACAAGATCTTTAAAATACACTTTGCCAAAGTGTATTTTAAAGGAGAACATGATGGTAAAAGTGAAATATCATGTGTTGGTGTTTAGATGTCTGGCAGGTCTCTTGTGCCTAGCTGCTTCCTAAGCTTACTGAAGGTGTTCCATGTTCACATCTGATGGGTGTATTTATCATCACTGTGAAACTCAAACTCTTTGAGGACAAGTGGTTGAAATTCACTTCAAGGGTGAACAGTGTCTCTGTACTATATGGTCTCTTGTATTTTAATCACTATATTGTGGGCTATATCCCTTTCAACTGAAAAACCATTCTCCAACATATCCTTTGTAATAGCATCCTTTGTTCATATCTGCCTTTGCTGATGATATAAAACATGGAGCTGATTCCTTCTCTTTTTTTTCTATTTACACTGTTCATAAACTAGAAAAGTGTCTTTTAAAGGTGTTTTCAGATCTTAACGTACTGTCACCGTTTGTCAAGTGAGCAGCAGTCACAAATGTAGTGATGCTCTTTGATGACCTTCTCTCTGACCCCTAGCTGTGAGCTTTAGTTTGGCAGTCACAGCCTTGGGTAAAATTTTAAGTACTTGACTGGACCTTATTCTTGTGTCCATTTCTTGGTATTTTTAATTAAAAGAATTTCACATCTTCTGCCATAATACGCATTAGAGGTTTTGGGCATGATAAAAATATAGCACTTTTCATATCAAAGGGTTACTCTGATTCTCCCAAGTCTTGTATAATCTGATTGTGCTACTTAAATCTTTGTGATCATCAAACCTTGATGTTTCTTTTTCTTCTATACTTCTTGTTTTAAAGTTTATTTTTATTTATTTAAATGATTGCCATGTTGGTTTGAATGAGAAACAACCCCATTGCCTCAGGCACTGAACACTTGGTCCCCAGTTGGTGGTGCCATTTGGGGTAGTTTAGGAGGAATGGACTTGCTGGAGGAAGTATGTCACCTGGGGGTGGGCTTTGAGAGGAGAGTGCTTCACCCTACTCCCAAATTGTTCTCTACTTCAAGTTTGCATTTGAAGGTGAGAGCGCTCAGATTCCTGATGAATCGTTATTGATTTCTTAATTCAAGAGGCAAGCCAAGAATACCAATAATCTTTGTTCTTATTTTTCACTTCTGAGATAAGTTTTACAGTTAGATTACCATTATGTAGCCCTATATAAAGAATTGTTTAAATTGTGGCAATTATCAATATCTTCTAAGCATCTAGAGCATTATTACCATATATGGTTAATATATAACATTTTATATATATATATATAAAGTATTACTTGATTTTCTTCAGTGGAAACTTGCTTATACTCATAAGCTGGAAGCCCGTGTCCCTACTATACTAAGCCATGATCCTAATTTTTGTTCAAAACAAAGAAATTATTTTAAAACTCTACTATGAATTTTTTCTAAAAATACTGTTACAAAAATCTCTTGTACCCATAAAAACATAAATTTTAATATCTCAATGCCAGGTTATCTTATCATATGCACTTGACACAATGAAACATATAGAAAATCATGTATAGTTACATTTGTCATAGAAGCATCTCTGGCATTTTATGGCATATGAACAAATACATGGTACTGCTGATTATCTTCAGCTTCCCATAATAATTATCAAATCTCTTCTGTATTTTTCTTTCTTTTGACAACACACCATTGTCCTGTACAATATGTTGTCCTGTGTAATTTAGGATTGTACCTACTCTTGGCTGCAAAGTTCACTTGGTGCTTAGATCGACTCAATGTATTACCTACTAAAATATTCATACTAATTTTTATCACCATTCAATATTCTTGCAATGATCCAAAAACGAATGTTTGCTATAATTTTAAGTATGTTTTAGAGTATAAATTTGTCAACATGTAACAGTTTTGTCAATGGAGAGATTTCAACACAGTAGGGATTTTTGACCACTTGGAATACACATTCCATTGAAGGAGAAAAATACTACATGATTAATCATGTCCAGTGAGCCGAGCCTGGCTTTGAGGAAATGGACAAAGTCATTTGAAGAGAGTCACTAAAAGAGAAGAGACTGCATTAGAGGGTGAAGCTGCAAAGATAGATATTTTGTCTCTGAAGGAGAAAAAAAACAAAAACAAAATTTTGGACACTGTTCCATTTTATTAAATCTTTATAAAGAAATTAAAGGTTCACATGTTTCTACCCATGTATTTTGAAGCCAAATATTGACCTGATCTCAGTGCTGAGAGCAGAAAATGGATACAGGCTCCTATCCCTAATCAAGAAACCATCTTCATTTGACATCTACTGCAAAGAAAAAAAAATTGTTTTCTCTCACTGGATTCATTAACCACACCTACTTAAAGACAGGCCCCATGCTCAGCAGTAAATGGCCAACACAAAACAAGTTCAATGTTATTTTGTTGACATTTTGTCTCATATTGTTTTGTTTGGGCTGTTTGTTTGTTTGTTTGTTTTACTGGTTTTTGATTATATGTTATGGTTTCCAATTTTGCATGTTATACGTGTGTGTGTGTGTGTGTAAATGCATTTCTTTTTTATTATGGTTTTGTTTGGTTTATTTGTTTATGGTTTTTGCCCATTGTTTTCTAAAGAGAGAAGAGAAAGCATGGAATCAGATGAGTGTGGAGGTGGAGAGGATCTAGGAGCAGTTGAGGGAGGAGAAGCTGTGATCAGAATATATTTTATGAAAAATAAAGTTTTCAATAAAAAGTGGAAAGTGTTTAAATGCAAAAATAAAAAAGACAGTAAGTACCATCCATTCCATATCTAAATTAGAAATTCAATGACACAAAACAACCAAACAAACCTTTTTACTCCAGGGCTCTTAGAGAGAATCACTAGTTTTATATTTGTTTATTTGATTACATAAAGTTTCACTGGAAGTCTGTTGCCCTCATTCCCTCAAGATACCCTTGCTGTGGATATCACTCTGTATACATAAAATGCTGATTGGCCAGTGGCCAGGCAGGAAGTATAGGTGGGACAGGCAGAGAAGAGAATTCTGGGAAGTGGAAGGCTGAGGCAGAGAGACACTGCCAGCCGCTGCCATGACAAGCAGCATGTGAAGACGCTGGTAAGCCATGAGCCACGTGGCAAGGTATAGATTTATAGAAATGGATTAATTTAAGATATAAGAACTAGATAGCTAGAAGCCTGAGTCATTAGGCCAAACAGTTTAAACAATATAAGTGTCTGTGTGTTTATTTTATAAGTGGGCTGTCAGACTGCCAGGGTTTGGCGGGACCGGAGAGAAAACTCTCCAGCTACATACCCTGCTGTGTTTGTGGGTAAAACTATAAATCAGACAGTAGGTACTTCCTTTCTCTTTATTCTCTATTGTGAAGCACGATCTTAATTAGTTTTAACAAATAAAAACCTGGAGTCAGATATGGAGGGTGAAAGCTGAAATATCAGAGAAAAGCAGAACAGTCAGCCAGTAGAGACTTCTTACCTCTATGAAATCTCAGACTGAATGGGGTGGGGATGATCCTGTCTCCACCTGCCTTATATTCCTGTCTCCACCTCTGTAGTGCTGGGATTAAAGGCATGAGCCTCCCAAGTGCTGAGATCAAAGATTTGTGCCACCACCACCCAGATCTGTTTCTCTTTTGGACTGGTTCAATTTCATGTAGCCCAGGGTGGCCTTGAACTCCTGATCTTCCTATTTTCCTCCTCCCAAGTGCTAGGATTAAAAGTGTGTGCCACCACTACCTGGCTTCTATGGTTAACTAGTGGACTAGCTCCACCCTCTGATCTCCAGGCAAGCTTTATTTGTCAGAACACAAACAAAAATCACACAACATTATTATGTTGTTTTATCCACCAGTCTCTTTACAATGACATTGACTTATTTTGGTTGCCTCAAATTTAATAATCTTTCTCCAATCTTGTTTACCAAAACACTTCAACTCTTTGATGAGTAAGGAATGAACAGGCATTTCTCAAGATCACTGAGTGTATTCACAGTGGCCCATGGTTCTTTTCAACTGCTATGAAAGGCATATAGGCATCTATCCTTAACACTCTGAAGGAGTATCTGTCTGTTGAGCGATCCAGACCTCAGACCTGGTCTTCCAATTCTAAGTCAGTGTTCTTCCATCATGGTGCATACTTGACAAATTTCCAGTTTGTCCCCACCTTGGCTTGTAGACAAATTGATTAAACACAATGAATGATTTCCAAACTTTATAAACTTTGTGCAAAACAGAAAAGTCTCAGGTGAAATAGATGAAACAACTTGTAATAATTAATAGAACAAACCAACCATCTGGTAAAAATTCTAAAGTTATGTTAAGTTAAACAAATTATGATGTTTATGTGTGATTTTGAGTTTTTAATGTGATACCAATTAAAAATATTAATTATCTCTCTTAAAATGGCAACTCATATTTCTTTTTTATTTAGTTTAAAAATATTTTATTAATTCTTTAAGAATACATATTTTTCGGTTATTTTCACCCCCTCTTCCTCCAAGTCCTTCTAGATTTAACCCTTCTTAACTGCTCACCCAATTTTATATCCTCATTCGATTTTAAACCCAAGAATTCAAATTTCTACTGCATATATATTCTTGGGTGTGGCCATCCACTGTCGCCTGGTTCACCTACCAGATGCCACAGTCTTAAATGAAACTAAATCTTCCTTTCCCAGAAGTTATCATTTCCAAATATTTACTCAAGTAGGTGAGGGATTTCATGCCCACCTTTCCTCTATACAGGGATTTTGTATGGCTTAAGTTTATGCAGGCCTTTGGTAGAACCACTTTGAGTTTATATGTGCAATTTACCTGTTTTGTTTTGTTTGGAAACACTGCTCACTTGTAGTCATCCACTATCTCTGATTCTTACAATCTTCCATGATAATCCGTGAGCATTGGGAAGAGGGGTATGATATAGATGTCCCATGTATGGCTGAGAACTATACAGTCTCTTATTTTCTGTACCTTAACCAATTATGGGTCTGTATTAGTTTTTATCTTCTGCAAAAAATAAGCTTTTCTGATGAGGTTTGAGATACACACTACTATATGGGTGTAACAATAAGTCACTAGGTGTCAGTTTAATGCTATGTTCACTTAGCAGAATAATAGTAGTAGGTAGCTCCCTCATTCCTATGACCTGTCTGGTCATAGGTTCTTGACCCTGATGATAGTGCTAGATATGGGTTTCTTATGGTGCAGATTTAAATCCAGTCAGAAAGTAGTTGTTTATTCCTATCACATTCAGGCTGCTACTGGAACAATAGGCCTGTCTTACCAAATTGGACATTACTATAGTTCATAGAGATCATACTTGAGTGATATTCATGTCATGTATCAGCTTGGTTTTTCCATGTTCTATGATTCAAGTATGTGATGTCTTCAGCAGTAGGGTCTCACCATGAAGTTCCCAGGTGTAACGTTGGCAATGGCCTGTAATATTTGTGTGTGGGAAGGTATATGCAAACTCACTGGCCAACAACTTTCAAAGAGATAGCCTATCCAAAGTACCTGCTACCCTGTGGTGTCTAGCAGGGGTGTTGTTGCCCCATTATATTATTATTATTATGTATATGCATATCTTTTAGGAGGCTTCTGCAGCATTAGGTTTTTATATGACTTTATAATAAGTTCTTTAGTGTTAGTTATATCCCTCCTCATATTCCCTCCTCTTCCCTGGTTCTGCCAATCCTCACTCAGTTTAATCTTCCTTGCTTTATTTTTCCTCTTTCTTTCACCTTCAAATCATTGCATTCACTCCCCCCTACCTTGAAATTCCACCCCTTGGCCCCTAACTAATTTTGTGACCTCTATGACTATTCCAACTGAAACACACATACTTAAAGATTCAAACCTCACATCCACAAATGAGAGAAAACATGCAACATTTGTCTTTCTTGGTCTGTATGCCCGCAATTCAAAATGATTGTTTCCAGCTCCATCTGTGTACCTGTGAATTATGTAATTTTTGTCTTTTTTTAAAGTTTGAATCACTTTGCTAAGATCAAACAGCTAATACACAGTACATATAACTATTAGAGCAAAAATATACTCCAAAATGCAGAAAACCACATACAAATAAACAAATACCAACCATTAAGAAACTTGAACCATGTGTTTTTGTTACTTTCTTTACCATCTACTTGTGAACGTGGATTTTATTAAGTGGAATCAAACATTGTAATTGTGTCTGAAATGCAATGTTTACTGGATATTCATTGTCTGGTCATACTCTTTGTGCTTAAATTCCTCTTTACTTTCCAATATCCACTTTTTACAATAATATAACGTCTTCAGTGATTGTCTGAGAATTTCATGCCTATATTTTCATCACAGTCATTCTGTACTCCTCCCACACAATGCATTCACGCCCTCCTCCTTACCCCTCCCTAGATCATGCCCTTGCCTTTTAGAAGTTATTGCTTTGCAGGAGGCATCCTGGTCCCTGGTTCTCTTTCTCCCCACCTTCAATGATATTTCCTGAGCTTTGGGGTGGAGGTTGTGTTGTAAATGTATCATTTGGGGGTTGACACCACAGTCTCAATTGTTCTCTGTGTTTTGACCAGCTGTAGCTTCCAAATTGATCTCCTTTTGCTACAAAAAGAACCTTCCTTGATAATGGATGAGAACTATACTTACCTGTGGATATAAGGATAAATATTAAACATGATGTTAAAAATTATACTAGTTTAGTAAGGTGGCAGAATATACTACTGCTAATTTCATTTTTCTTAACTACCAAATAGTATTCTACTGTATAAGTGTAGCATATTTTCATTATCCACTTATTAGTTGATAGACATCCAAGGTGTTTCAAAAACTGACTCTTCTGAATAGAGAAGAAATGAATATGGAGAACAATTGTCCTTTCTTTCTAATATGATTAGTCACTTCGTTCTTTCATTACTTTGGAGATTTGATATCTTAATGGCTATGTTACATTTTTACAAGCATATGATATATATTATTTTCTCAGTTATATTTCCAGCTTATTTTAGGTAATTTTCAATTTTAAGTGATGTAAAAAACTAGATGATCTGCTGTTGAAAGATTAAGGATAAAAGCTCAGAACAGAATATTTCCCTCAATAAAGGAAATTTTTAATTAGCAAATGAAACTATGTTGAAAATTAATTTGTTACTTTTGCCTAGAGCTTTCTTATCTTCTCAGAAAGTCTGGCATTATGATGCACTAGTGTGTGCCTGTGGAATTTTTTATTTATCATTTATTTTACATGCTATTATCTCCTCAAATTCTTCTATTTTGGAATAGCAAAACAAAACAGAAACGTGACTAGTGTTTAAACTAATTGCATGTTAGAATGCTCACTGAGAGAGGCAGGATGAGTGAAAGCCCTTTGTCATTTTAGGGCACAACATATGAGTGATATTTCCTCTCCTACTCACAACTCTGCAAGAGTAGCTTGCAAGGTAACACACTTTCCTTGTTTCGCTTCCCCTTGCTATGTCCCACTAGAAAGAATATGGCTTCCATGGATAAAAAAGAGCAAACAAGTTGGGACTCTCCAGGCATGGCTCAAATATAATGTCTGTTTTTCTTTCTTCCTTTGGCATTTTATTAATATTGAATTGAACACCAGCAAATGATCACATGTTCACATTAATGTTTATAACATTTCTGTTGGGATCGTGTAATCACACATTAAGGATACAGGTCCATAAAAGGAAATTAAGTATTATATGAACTCAGTAAAAATATAAAATACTGCACCAGCCACTCCAGGGAAGACCTGCCCAACTTGGCCCCAGGTTCTGGCCACCGGGCAGGTTCCCTGCTAGCCCCACCGGGAAGGATCCCCTTCTCCAAGACCCCTGGCAGACCCTGCAGTCTCCACGCCCTGCCCCCACGCCCATCCGCCTGAGCCCCAAGCCTCTTCCTGAGACTTAGAGGCCGGCCCCCAGCTCCCATCTTGCTCCGGACGTCCCTTTTACAACACTGGTGAGTGCCCGTCCTTGCCCCAGGCCCCATCCCTGGGCACCAGCCACTCCAGGAAAGACCTGCCCAACTCGGCCCCAGGTTCTGGCCACCGGGCAGGTTCCCTGCTAGCCCCACCGGGAAGGATCCCCTTCTCCAAGACCCCTGGCAGACCCTGCAGTCTCCACGCCCTGCCCCCACGCCCATCCGCCTGAGCCCCAAGCCTCTTCCTGAGACTCAGAGGCCGGCCCCCAGCTCCCATCTTGCTCCGGACGTCCCTTTTGGAACAGTGGTGAGTACCCTTCCTTGCCCCAGACCCCATCCCTGGGCACCAGCCACTCCAGGGAAGACCTGCCCAACTCGGCCCCAGGTTCTGGCCACCGGGCAGGTTCCCTGCTAGCCCCACCGGGAAGGATCCCCTTCTCCAAGACCCCTGGCAGACCCTGCAGTCTCCACGCCCTGCCCCCACGCCCATCCGCCTGAGCCCCAAGCCTCTTCCTGAGACTCAGAGGCCGGCCCCCAGCTCCCATCTTGCTCCGGACGTCCCTTTTGGAATACTGGTGAGTACCCTTCCTTGCCCCAGACCCCATCCCTGGGCACCAGCCACTCCAGGGAAGACCTGCCCAACTTGGCCCCAGGTTCTGGCCACCGGGCAGGTTCCCTGCTAGCCGCACCGGGAAGGATCCCCTTCTCCAAGACCCCTGGCAGACCCTGCAGTCTCCACGCCCTGCCCCCACGCCCATCCGCCTGAGCCCCAAGCCTCTTCCTGAGACTTAGAGGCCGGCCCCCAGCTCCCATCTTGCTCCGGACGTCCCCTTTGGAACAATCGTGAGTACCCTTCCTTGCCCCAGACCCCATCCCTGGGCACCAGCCACTCCAGGGAAGACCTGCCTAACTTGGCCCCAGGTTCTGGCCACCGGGCAGGTTCCCTGCTAGCCCCACCGGGAAGGATCCCCTTCTCCAAGACCCCTGGCAGACCCTGCAGTCTCCACGCCCTGCCACCACGCCCATCCGCCTGAGCCCCAAGCCTCTTCCTGAGACTTAGAGGCCGGCCGCCAGCTCCCATCTTGCTCCAGACTTCCCTTTTGGAACACTGACTTCCCTTTTGGAACACTGGTCTGTCTGAACCAAGTGTGCGGATAAGGCCAAGAACGAACCACAAGGAGATGGGCAGACGTCAAGGCAGAAACATATACAACAAAATGAATAGCAATACAGCATCACCAGGCCCTAGCCCTCCTCCAACACCTAGACCTGAACATCAGAAATTGGAAGAAGCAGAAGAAAACAGCCTTATGAATGACATCATGAAGAAGCTAGAGGCTTGCGTAGAGGAAAAGACAAAAAAATGTGAAGAACGCTGTAAACAACTAGAGGAAAGGGCAAACAAATTAGAAGAAATCAATAAAGTCCTGGAAGAAAACAATAAAATACTGAGAGAAAATCAAGAAAAATCAATGAAACAAATGAAGGAAACAGTCCAAGACCTGAAAAGGGAAATAGAAAAAATGAAGAAGACACAAACAGAGGGAATGCTGGAAATAGAAAATCTGAGAAAACGATTGGGAACTTCAGATGCAAGTATAATCAACAGAATGCAAGAGATGGAAGAGAGGATCTCTAGCGTTGAAGATACAGTAGAAGAAATACATTCATCAGTCAAAGAAAACACTAAAACCAACAAAGTCATGAACCAAAATGTCCAAGAAATTTGGGACACCATGAAAAGACCAAACCTAAGAATAATAGGGGTCGAAGAAGGAGAAGAATACCAACTCAAGGGCACAGAAAATATATTCAACAAGATCATAGAAGAAAACTTTCCCAACTTAAAGAAGGAAATGCCTATGAAGATACAAGAAGCTTATAGAACACCAAACAGACTAGACCCCCAAAAAAAGTCCCCTCGCCACATAATAGTTAAACAACTAAACGTACAGAATAAAGAAAGAATATTAAGAGCAGCAAAGGAAAAAGGCCAAGTGACATATAAAGGCAAACCCATCAGAATAACACCCGATTTCTCAATGGAGACTTTGAAAGCCAGAAGAACCTGGACAGATGTAATGAAGAGACCATGGATGTCAACCTAGACTAATATACCCAGCAAAACTTTCAATCACCATAGATGGAGTAAACAAGACATTCCATGACAAAGCCAGATTTAAACAATACTTATCCACAAACCCAGCCCTACAGAAAGCACTAGAAGGAAAATTCCAACCTAAGGAAGTCAGATACACCCTCGAAAACACAGGCAACAGATAAAGCCACAGCAGTAAACCCCAACGTATAGAAGTACCCACACATCACCACCAAAAAATAACAGGAATGAACAATCACTGGTCATTAATTTCCCTCAATATCAATGGACTTAATTCACCTATAAAAAGACATAGGCTTACAGAATGGATACGAAAGCAGGACCCATCTTTCTGCTGCATACAAGAAACACATCTCAAATTCGAAGATAGACACTACCTAAAAATAAAAGGCTGGGAAAAGACTTTCCAATCAAACGGTCTTAAGAAACAAGCGGGTGTAGCCATCCTGATATCCAGCAAAATAGACTTCAAACTAAAATCAATCAAAAGAGATCAAGAAGGGCATTACATACTCATCACAGGAAAGATCCACCAAGATGAAGTCTCAATTCTGAATATTTATGCCCCAAACACAAGGGCACCCACATATGTAAAAGAAACATTACTAAAGCTTAAATCACATATAAAACCCCACACGTTAATAGTGGGAGACCTCAACACCCCACTTTCACCACTGGACAGATCTCCCAAATTGAAACTTAACAGAGAAATAAAGGACTTAACTGATGTCATGACTCAAATGGACTTAATCGATATATACAGAACATTCCATCCTAACAAAAAAGAATATACCTTCTTCTCAGCACCCCATGGAACCTTCTCTAAAATTGACCACATACTTGGCCACAAAACAAATCTAAACAGATACAAAACAATTGGAATAACCTCCTGTGTTCTATCAGACCACCATGGTCTAAAGTTGGATTTCAACAACAACAAAAACTACAGAAAACCTGCAATCTCATGGAAACTGAATAATACCCAACTGAATCACCAATGGGTTAAGGAAGAAATAAAGAAAGAAATTAAAGACTTCCTAGAGATCAATGAAAATGAAGACACCACATATCCAAATTTATGGGACACTATGAAAGCAGTACTAAGAGGGAAATTCATAGCACTAAATGCCCACATAAATAAGTTGGAGAAATCTCACACTAGAGACTTAACAGCATACCTGAAAGCTCTAGAACAAGAAGAAGCACAGTCTCCCAGGAAAAATAGACGCCAGGAAATTATCAAAGTGAGAGCTGAAATCAATAAAATAGAAACAAAGAGAACAATACAAAAAATTAATGAAACAAAGAGTTGGTTCTTTGAGAAAATCAACAAGATAGACAAGCCCTTATCCAAACTAACCAAAAGACAGAGAGAGAGCATCCAAATCAACAAAATCAGAAATGAAAAGGGGGACATAACAACAGACATTGAGGAAATCCAGAGAATCATCAGGTCATACTTCAAAAACCTCTATTCGACAAAACTGGAAAACCTAAAAGAAATGGATAACTTTCTGGATAGGTACCACATACCTAAGTTAAATCAAGACCAGATAAACTATTTAAATAGTCCAATAACCCCTAACGAAATAGAAACAGTCATTAAAAGTCTCCCAACCAAAAAAAGCCCAGGACCAGATGGTTTCAGCGCAGAATTCTACCAGATCTTCAAAGAAGAGTTAATACCAATACTCTCTAAATTGTTCCACACAATAGAAACAGAAGGAACATTACCAAACTCCTTCTACGAGGCTACAATTACCCTAATTCCTAAACCAAACAAGGATACAACAAAGAAAGAGAACTACAGACCGATCTCCCTCATGAACATTGATGCAAAAATACTCAATAAAATACTGGCAAACAGACTCCAAGAACACATCAAAACAATTATCCACCATGATCAAGTAGGATTCATTCCAGGGATGCAAGGGTGGTTCAACATACGAAAGTCCGTCAATGTAATACACCATATAAACAAACTCAAAGAAAAAAACCATATGATCATCTCACTGGATGCAGAAAAGGCATTTGACAAAATCCAACACCCCTTCATGATAAAGGTATTGGAGCGATCAGGAATACAGGGAACATACCTAAACATAATAAAGGCAATTTACAGCAAGCCAACAGCCAACATCAAATTAAATGGAGAGAAACTCAAAGCAATTCCACTAAAATCAGGAACGAGGCAAGGCTGTCCACTCTCCCCATACTTATTCAATATAGTACTTGAAGTTCTAGCCAGAGCAATAAGACAACATAAGGAGATTAAGGGGATACAAATTGGAAAGGAAGAAGTCAAGCTTTCCCTATTTGCAGATGACATGATAGTATACTTGAGCGACCCCAAAGATTCCACCAAGGAACTGATACAGCTTATAAACACCTTCAGCAACATAGCAGGATACAAGATCAACTCAAAAAAATCAGTAGCCCTCCTATATACAATGGACAAAGAAGCGGAGAAGGAAATCAGAGATACATCACCCTTTACTATAGCCACAAACGACATAAAATACCTTGGGGTAACACTAACCAAGCAAGTGAAGGACCTATATGACAAGAACTTTAAGTCCCTGAAAAAAGAAATTGAAGAAGATGTCAGAAAATGGAAAGATCTCCCATGCTCATGGATAGGCAGGACTAACATAGTAAAAATGGCAATCTTACCAAAAGCAATCTACAGATTCAATGCAATCCCCATCAAAATACCAACACAATTCTTCACAGACCTGGAAAAAATAATACTCAACTTCATATGGAAAAACAAAAAACCCAGGATAGCCAAAGGAATCCTGTACAATAACACAACTTCTGGAGGCATCACGATCCCTGACTTCAAGCTCTACTATAGAGCTACAGTAATAAAAACAGTTTGGTACTGGCATAAAAACCGACATGTGGACCAATGGAATCGAATTGAAGACCCTGACATTAATCCGCACACCTATGAACATATAATTTTTGACAAAGAAGCCAAAAGCGCACAATGGAAAAAAGAAAGCATCTTCAACAAATGGTGCTGGCAAAACTGGATATCAACATGTAGAAGGCTGCAAATAGATCCATATCTATCACCGTGCACAAAACTTAAGTCCAAGTGGATCAAGGACCTCAACATAAATCCAGCTACTCTGAACCTGCTAGAAGAGAAAGTAGGAAGTAGTCTTGAACGCATTGGCATAGGAGACTACTTCCTAAATAGAACACCAGTAGCACAGACTCTGAGACAAACAATCAATCAATGGGACCTCTTGAAACTGAGAAGCTTTTGTAGAGCAAAGGATACGGTCAACAAGGCAAAGCGACAGCCTACAGAATGGGAAAAGATCTTCACCAACCCCACATCTGACAGAGGACTGATATCCAGAATATATAGGGAATTCAAGAAATTAGACATCAAAATGCCCAACAGTCCAATTAAGAAATGGGCTATAGAACTAAACAGAGAATTCTCAACAGAGGAAACTCAAATGGCCGAAAGACATTTAAGGAACTGCTCAACATCCCTAATCATCAGGGAAATGCAAATCAAAACAACTCTGAGATACCACCTTACGCCTGTCAGAATGGCTAAGATCAAAAACACTGAAGACACCTTATGCTGGAGAGGATGTGGAGCTAGGGGAACTCTCCTCCACTGCTGGTGGGAATGCAAGCTTGTACAACCACTTTGGAAATCAATATGGCGCTTTCTTAGAAAATTGGGAATCAATCTCCCCCAAGATCCAGCTATACCACTCTTGGGCATATACCCAAGAAATGCTCAACCACACCATAAGAGCACTTGTTCAGTTATGTTCATATCAGCATTGTTTGTAATAGCCAGAACATGGAAACAACCTAGATGCCCTTCAACTGAAGAATGGATAAACAAAATGTGGTACATATACACAATGGAATACTACTCAGCAGAGAAAAACAATGGCATCATGAGGTTTGCAGACAAATGGATGGATCTAGAAAAAATCATCCTGAGTGAGGTAACCCAGACTCAGAAAGACAAACATGGTATGTACTCACTCATAGCAGGATACTAGACATGAAACAAGGATGACTTGTCTGCTACTCACATCACCAGGGAGGCTACCTGGAAAACAGGACCCCAAGAAAGACACAGGGATCACCCAATGACAGAGAAATGGAATGAGATCTACATGAACAGCCTGGACATGAGTGGGGGTAATGAAAGGCGAGGGTTGAGGGAAAGAGAGCTTGGGGGAGCGGGAGATCCCAGCTGGATCAACAACAGAGAGGGAGAACAAGGAATAGGAGACCATGGTAAATAAAGACCACATGAGAATAGGAAGAAGCAAAGTGCTAGAGAGGCCCACAGAAATCCACAAAGATACCCACACAACAGACTGCTGGCAGAGGTCGAGAGACAGCCTGAACTGACCTACTCTGGTGATGGGATGGCCAAACACCTTAATTGTTGTGCTAGAAACCCCATCCAACTACTGAGGGATCTGGATGCAGAGATCCATGACTAGGCCCCGGGTGGATCTCTGGGAGTCCAATTAGCGAGAATGAGGAGGGTTTATATGAGCGAGAATTGTTGAGACCAAGGTTGGATAAAGCACAGGGACAAATAGCCAAATGAATGGAAACACATGAACTATGAACCAATGGCTGAGGGGTCCCCACTGGATCAGGCCCTCTGAATGGATGAGACAGTTGATTGGCTTGATCTGTTTGGGAGGCACCCAGGCAGTGGGACCAGATCTTGTGCTCATTGCATGAGTTGGCTGTTTGAAACCTGGGGCCTATGCAGGATTGTTTGGCTCGGCCTGGGAGGAGGGGACTAGACCTACCTGGACTGAGTCTACCAGGTTGACCTCAGTCTGTGGGGAAGGCTTTGCCCTGGAGGAGATGGGAATGGGGGGGGGGGGGTGTTGGGGGGAAGGTGAGGGGGACGGGAGGGGGGGAGAACAAGGGAATCCGTGGCTGATATGTAGAACTGAATTGTATTGCAAAATAAATTAATAAAAAAAAAAAAAAAAGAAATGAAAGTTAGTAGTTAGACATTACAATAGAAGTTGTAGTCATATTAGATATGTTTTAAAAATTGAGCAGATATATTTTAGACAGGTCATCTTCAAACCCTTCGGAGATCTACAGAATATGGCATTTAAAATGTTTTAATAACTTAGAAAATTTTTCTTTTTTGTTATGATTATGAGACATGTCGGCTCCTGGCAGTACCAATCTACTTCAGAGAAAATATGGGCATTGAAGAAACTGCATATGGAGTTAACTTTCATTGTGGCAAAAGTTAGCCACTGGACAACAAAGTATCCTTGAATCAACTGCTGACAAAATGGACAGACAGGACATGAAACAAAGGACTACTGATTCTTGCCAAAACGAGTGTGGTTATGGCTTTATCAAAAGGCATCTTCTGAGGCCAGGACAATATGGCACCATCCCTGAAGTGGCCTTCGCAATTTGGAAAAGGTACAGTGCCCTTTTCTTCGAAGGCAGCTGAATAGGCAGTGGGCCGATGGCTTCTGATGTGCAATGGAACAGCAGCTGAAACAGTTATTCTTGAAGAGTAACTAAGCTCACGCCTCGCAATAGTAAACTGGCATTTGACAGAGGGATGTGGAGAAGAATGGGATGTTAAGATGAAGCCATATATACACAGCCAAGAATGGACAGCTGAATTAAAAAATCAACAACAATTTCCAGAATTTAAAATCCTGAATCATGACATGACACTAGTGGAATTCAGGTGTTTCTGGTACATGGACTGCTTTCACCCAATGTGAGGTTGAACTGTCGACCTTGTGTACATCCTACTTCACAAATGAGTCTGTCAGATATGCTAAGCCTATAGGCTGAAGATGATGCCCCAACACTGTGGAGAAACCTCAGGTGACTGTCCAGGCAGCTGGCTGTTTCTGTCAACTCACAAATTTTTTGGAAGTTGCTTGCATGCACTTTCTGTTTTTATTTTTGTTAGCTAATATTATTTCCTTCTTGGGTCTCTGAGGGAGTTGAAGATTAGTTAGTTATAGTTGAAGGTTAGTTAGTTATAGTTGAAGATTAATTAGGATAGAAAGTGAATTAGATACATTTTGGACTTAACAAAATAGGATAGATAATGAAATTATTTTCTCTGAATTTGTCAAATACAAATGGACTAGACATTGTTTAGACATTTATTACTTGTATATATTGTATATAGTCATTGTACTTTTGTATATAGTTTTTCTTTTGTTAGTTATAACCTTTTTCTTTTTTTTCCTTTTTATTAAAATAGAAAAGGGGAAAAAAAATAAAGCTACTATCTCATAACTTCATTGAAAAAAAAAATATAAAATACTTTAACATTCCCAACTGAAGAAGTTATTTTCATGTTTGTAATGGGCTGAATGTTCAGGTATTCTAGGCTTGCATGGTGAAATCCTGACTCCCAAAAGTGATGGTTTAAGAGATGATTTTGCCATGAAAACAGCTTACATCTAGAATAGATACCATTATAAAAGAGACTCTAAAGAGGTCCCTGACCCCTTCAACCAGGTGAGAAAATATTAAGAAAGTGCTTGATACAAGCTCTACAATCCCATGATTTTAGATCTCTAAGCTTCCAAAATAATAGTAACTAAATTCTATTACTTATAAACTATACAGTTTACTGTATTTTATGCTAGCACTCTAAACAGGCTTAGAAAATATTCTTTTACTATTTTTGGAATGTAATTTATGTTTTATCACAGAGTGTTTTCTTTTCTTTGGCCTCATAGTTTGCCTTTATCTCATACAGTAAAAATGTTACCTCAAGTGTTAAAAAACTGGTCAAAGATAGAGCCTGACAATGCTTAATAAAAAGGCATGTAATAATTGCTCTTCGTGAACTCATAGGAAAGGGAAAACAGCCAAAATCCCATGCATAAAGCTTATTTTGCAATCACATTGATGCAGCCACTGTTGGAAACCTTTCTGAAACCCCTCTTGTACACTTCAGTCACACTAAAATGATGAGGGTGGCAGTAGTAGGGAGCTGCCACTTGTTTTGAAGCTTGAGAATTGTTTGTTTTCTGTATAAATAATAATACCTTCTTTGTGTTATGAGAATAGTATGGGGACCTGCATGGCTAAGCACTCACACACAAAAAAAAATAGTTTTTGACTGATAGAAAAACCAACGACATAATCTCATGCTCTAGGCCGCACCACTTTATGTGCAGAATGAGCACATTCAGGGAAGAAAATGCAAATTTTAAGATGGTACATTCTCTGTACTTCATTAATCACTTTGTGCCTCCTCCTACCGAGTCATAATCAAATACCTCCTCTCTACTTCTCAAACATATTCAGACATATGACCCTAAGATTAGTTCTTAACTGTATACCAACAGATTCATAGTGTTTTAGTTCACTATTTGCACAACACTCTACATGGCAGTCATCCTTTATATCACTGTGAGTAGCATTCTACTGAATAAATACACCACCTTTGTACTAAAAATACATTTACTACTACTCTGGTGGATGGCTTTTCACCCACACCAGCACTTGTCTTCACTATTTACCAATGAGTGAATGCTGACCCACAGGTTATGTTTCATACTCAAATTCAGGAGGTGCTGTCAGTATTCCTAACAAATTTACATATTCAATAGCAGCTTAGGCATATTTCAAATGCTTGATATTTTTCTCATTATTTTCCTTCAGTATTTTAAAGTATCAGCCATCATTGTAATGTAAGATGACATTTCATTTGAATTCTGATCGTCACTCCTCTTAATTAAGGTTTAGCCACCTGTATATGTTTGGTGGACATTTTATTTTGTTTTTGTAAAGGTCTTGTTCAAACATTTTCCTATCTTTATAGTGTGCTACATACAATTTTTTGATAATACTCTGTACAATTTCTCTATATAAACTTGGAGAAAGATTCTTTGGGATGTGTGATTTGAAAATATCTTCTGCCGCTATGCACCTTAACTATTACCTTGATTCCTAAACCAAACAAGGATACAACAAAGAAAGAGAACTACAGACCAATCTCCCTCATGAACATTGATGCAAAAATACTCAATAAAATACTGGCAAACAGACTCCAAGAACACATCAAAACAATTATCCACCATGATCAAGTAGGCTTCATATCAGGGATGCAAGGGTGGTTCAACATACGAAAGTCCGTCAATGTAATACACCATATAAACAAACTCAAAGAAAAAAACACATGATCATCTCACTAGACGCAGAAAAGGCATTTGACAAAAATCTAACACCCCTTCATGATAAAGGTCTTGGAGCGATCAGGAATACAGGGAACATAGCTCATCATAATAAAGGCAATTTACAGCAAGCCAACAGCCAACATCAAATTAAATGGAGAGAAACTCAAAGCAATTCCACTAAAGTCAGGAACGAGGCAAGGCTGTCCGCTCTCCCCATACTTATTCAATATAGTACTTGAAGTTCTAGCCAGAGCAATAAGACAACATAAGGAGATTAAGGGGATACAAATTGGAAAGGAAGAAGTCAAGCTTTCCCTATTTGCAGATGACATGATAGTATACTAAGTGACCCCAAAGATTCAACCAAGGAACTGATACAGCTTCTAAACACCTTCAGCATCATAACAGGATACAAGATCAACTCAAAAAAATCAGTAGCCCTCCTATATACAATTGACAAAGAGGCTGAGAAGGAAATCAGAGATACATCACCCTTTACAATAGCCACAAATGACATAAAATACCTTGGGGTAACACTAACCAAGCAAGTGAAGGACCTATATGACAAGAACTAACTTTAAGTCCCTGAAAAAAGAAATTGAAGAAGATGTCAGAAAATGGAAAGATCTCCCATGCTCATGGATAGGCGGGACTAACATAGTAAAAATGGCAATCTTACCAAAAGCAATCTACAGATTCAATGCAATCCCCATCAAAATACCAACACAATTCTTCACAGACCTGGAAAGAATAATACTCAACTTCATATGGAAAAACAAAAAACCCAGGATAGCCAAAAGAATCCTGTACATTCCCACCAGCAGTGGAGGAGAGTTCCCCTAGCTCCACATCCTCTCCAGCATAAGGTGTCTTCAGTGTTTTTGATCTTAGCCATTCTGACAGGCGTAAAGTGGTATCTCAGAGTTGTTTTGATTTGCATTTCCCTGATGATTAGGGATGTTGAGCAATTCCTTAAATGTCTTTCAGCCATTTGAGTTTCTTCTGTTGAGAATTCTCTGTTTAGTTCTATAGCCCACTTCTTCTTTTTTTTTTTTTTTTTTTTTGGTTTTTCGAGACAGGGTTTCTCTGTGTAGCTTTGCGCCTTTCCTGGGACTCACTTGGTAGCCCAGGCTGGCCTCGAACTCACAGAGATCCGCCTGGCTCTGCCTCCTGAGTGCTGGGATTAAAGGCGTGCGCCACCACCGCCCGGCTATAGCCCACTTCTTAATTGGACTGTTGGGCATTTTGATGTCTAATTTCTTGAGTTCCTTATATATTCTGGATATCAGTCCTCTGTCAGATGTGGGGTTGGTGAAGATCTTTTCCCATTCTGTAGGCTGTCACTTTGCCTTATTGACCGTATCCTTTGCTCTACAAAAGCTTCTCAGTTTCAAGAGGTCCCATTAATTGATTGTTTCTCTTAGTGTCTGTGCTACTGGTATTCTATTTAGGAAGTGGCCAATGTGTTCAAGACTACTTCCTACTTTCTCTTCTAGCAGGTTCAGAGTAGCTGGATTTATGTTGAGGTCCTTGATCCACTTGGACTTAAGTTTTGTGCACAGTGATAGATATGGACCTATTTGCAGCCTTCTACATGTTGATATCCAGTTATGCCAGCACCATTTGTTGAAGATGCTTTCTTTTTTCCATTATGCACTTTTGGTTTCTTTGTCAAAAACTGTATGTTCATAGGTGTGAGGATTCATGTCAGGGTCTTCAATTCGATTCCATTGGTCCACATGTCGGTTTTTATGCCAGTACCAAGCTGTTTTTTTTTTTTTTTACTGTAGCTCTATAGTAGAGCTTGAAGTCAGGGATCGTGATGCCTCCAGAGATTGTGGTGCTTTCTTAGAAAATTGGGAATCCATCTCCCCCAAGATCCAGCTATACCACTCTTGGGCATATACCCAAGGAATGCTTAGCTTCATCACAAGAGCACTTGTTCAGCTATGTTCATATCAGCATTGTTTGTAATAGCCAGAACCTGGAAACAACCTAGATGCCCTTCAACTGAAGAATGGATAAACAAAATGTGGTACATATACACAATGGAATACTACTCAGCAGAGAAAAACAATGACATCATGAGGTTTGCAGACAAATGGATGGATCTAGAAAAAATCATCCTGAGTGAGGTAACCCAGACTCAGAAAGACAAACATGGTATGTACTCACTCATAGGAGGATACTAGATGTGGAACAAGGATGACTGGACTGCTACTCACATCACCAGGGAGGCTACCTGGAAAACAGGACCCCAAGAAAGGCACGGGGATCACCCAATGACAGAGAAATGGAATGAGATCTACATGAACAGCCTGGACATGAGTGGGGGTAGTGAAGGGTGAGGGTCGAGGGAAAGAGAGCTTGAGGGAGTGGGAGATCCCAGCTGGATCAACAACAGAGAGGGAGAACAAGGAATAGGAGACCATGGCAAATGAAGACCACATGAGAATAGGAAGAAGCAAAGTGCTAGAGAGGCCCACAGAAATCCACAAAAATACCCCCACAACAGACTGCTGGCAATGGTCGAGATACAGCCCCAACTGACCTACTCTGGTGATGGGATGGCCAAACACCCTAATTGTCGTGCTAGAAACCCCATCCAACAACTGAGGGATCTGGATGCAGATGTCCATGGCTAGGCCCGGGGTGGATCTCTGGGAGTCCAATTAGCGAGAATGAGGAGGGTTTATATGAGCAAGAATTGTTGAGACTAAGGTTGGATAAAGCACAGGGACAAATAGCCAAACAAATGGAAACACATGAACTATGAACCAATGGCTGAGGGGTCACCAACTGGATCAGGCCCTCTGAATGTGTGAGACAGTTGATTGGCTTGATCTGTTTGGGAGGCATCCATGCAGTGGGACCGGGTCCTGTGCTCATTGCATGAGTTGGCTGTTTGAAACCTGGGGCCTATGCAGGATTGCTTGGCTCGGCCTGGGAGGAGGGGACTGGATCTACCTGGACTGAGTCTACCAGGTTGATCTCAGTCTGCGGGGAAGGCTTTGCCCTGGAGGAGATGGGAATGAGGGGGTGGGCTGGGGGGAAGGTGAGGGGGGTGGGAGGGGGGAGAACAAGGGAATCTGTGGCTGATTGCAAAATAAAAAAAAAAAAAAAAAAAAAAGAATCCTGTACAATAACACAACCTCTGGAGGCATCACCATCCCTGACTTCAAGCTCTACTATAGAGCTACAGTAATAAAAACAGCTTGGTACTGGCATAAAAACTGACATGTGGACCAATGGAATCGAATTGAAGACCCTGACATTAATCCGCACACCTATGAACATATAATTTTTGACAAAGAAACCAAAAGTGCACTGACTCAAACATTGTTCTTGAACAACTTCACTGATTTCAATGTTTTGTTTATGCATCATGATTGTATTTTATGCTTTGCATGGCCTATTATGATATTTATGTATCCCCAAATCATGAAGCTTCATATATTGTTTTCTAGATATGTTGATATTCATTTTTGATATCTTTATTACTAATTATACTAAATTTGTTTTGGAATATAGTATAGGGAATGAAAATGTTTAATTATGTTTTGTATTTGACTATCCAATTGACATAGACTTTAATTTTTTTAGAAACTTATTTATTCTGCTACTTTGAAATCTACCTTTATAATAAACTCAATATTTATAAATGTGTCAATTTATCACTAAAATACTTTGTTTCCCTGGACAATTTGACAATCCATCTACAAAAAAATACTTTTTAAAACAGAGTCTCATGTATACCAAGATAGCCTGAAACTCATTCTGTAGATGAGGCTGGATCTTCCTGCCTCCATTTCCCAAGTCCCGAGATGACAGGTATATATGAATGCACTCTGTTTAAGTGCCAAAGTATTTTTGAAAACTACAGCAGTACAATAAAATTTGCTACTCAGCACTGTCATCTCCAGTTTTATCATCACTCAAGAATGGTTTAATGATCCTTAGCTCGATATAAAGTTTAGAAACCACACATTAGCTTCAGATAACAAAAAGCCACTAAGGTTTTGAATGGAACTGCATTAAACAGATAGATAAATTTTTAGAGAATGTTTTCACCATAGTGTATCTTTGATCCCATGAACAAAGCTTCATGTCAGATAAAATCTAGACAACCATTCTCTTCTCTATCCTCAAAGACTCTCATCAGAAAACATTATCCTCATGATCGGTACTGAAAATACAGGTGCTAAAACAGAGCATCTTCAGCCTTTTGTGTGAATATAAGTTAATTCTCAAGCACATTTACAGACACGGAGTAGACATTGAGATACAAACTGGGTTATTTGACTGGTTAGGCTGAACAGTTTTAAGTTTACAACCAAATAGTTTTCCCTGTATTAGTTTCCAATAAATTCATTTGTGTTGCTCAAAATAATTTATCTGTAAAAGCAACCTTCTGGATAGTCTGTTGTCTGATTATATGAATCTTTGATCAAGAATTATGAACTCACTCTGTAGACTAGGCTGGCCTCAAACTCACAGGTCTGCTGTCCTCTGCCTCCCAAGTGCTGAGATTGAAGACATGTGCCACTATTACCCATCAAAGAGGAAATCAGGTCATCTAAAGCTAGAGCTACAGATAATTAGGTTCTGGGAATTGAACCCAGGTCCTCGGGAAGAACACCCAGTGTTCTTAACCTCTGAGCTGTTTCTCCAGGCAGCCCAGACCCAGAAAGACACACATGTTATGTCCTCATTTATAAGTGGTTATTAACTGTTAATTAAAGGATAATCATGCTAAAATCCACAGACTCAAGAGAGGCTAAGTAACAAGGAGGGCTCTAGTGGGGATATGTGGACCCCCCTGGTAAGGGGAAATAGAATAGATTTTGTAAATGGACTGTGAGAATGGAAACAGGAAGAATGAGGGAGAGAGTACTGGGAAAGATGACTGAAATTGAGGGAGCATTTGGGGGTTAATGTGAAAAACTAGTGCAGTGAAAACTTTCTGGAACCTATGAGGGTAACCCTGGCAAAGACTCCTAGTAGTGGAGGGATAAGGACCCTGTAGCAGCCATCTTCTGTATCCAGACAAGGCTTCCATTCGTGGGACTAGGACATCAACCCAGCCCCAAAAACTTTGATTTACAACCTGTCCTGCCTGTAAGATGTGCTGGGGCAATGGTAGCTCAGAGCTTGTAGGAATAGCCAACCAATGATTGGTCTAACTTGAGACCCAGGCCAGGAGACAGAGCCCATGCCCGACAATACTTGGATAGCCAGGAACTAGAAGCTGGATGGTCCAGACCTAACTAAGACAGACGTAAACACGACTAGACAAAAATAAAATAAAGTAATGATGATGATGATGATTTTATGTCAATGTAATGATTCCCAATGAAATTCTACGATACTCACAGATTGGTGCCTAGCCCAATCTCATCAGAGATGCTTCCTCCTGCAGCTGATGGGAGCAGATGCAGAGACTCACAACAAAACACTGGATGGAGCTCAGGGAACCCTGCAGGACTAAGGGGAAGAAGGACTGTAGGAGACAGAGGCATCTATAACATCAGGAGAACATGGCCCACAGAATCAATTAAACAGGACTCATAGGGGCTCACAGACTGAAGTGGCAATCATAGAGTCTGCATGGGTCTGAGTTAGGTCCCCAGCATATAAATTGTAGTTGTTTAGATACTTTTTTTTTTACTCCCAGCAGAGGGAATTGGGCTGTCTATGACTCTTTTGCCTACTCTTGGGACCCTTATTTCTCCTACTGGGTTGCCTAGTCCAACTGTGATATAAGGGTTTGTATCTAGTCGTACTTCATTTTATGTTGAGTTTGGTTGATATCCCTGGAAGGTCTGCTCTTTTCTGAAGGGAAACAGAGGAGGGTGAATCTGAGGGAGTGGGAAAGTTGGGGGGTTGGGATTGGAGGACTGGAGGGAAGTAAGGCTGGAGTTGGGATATATTGTATGAGAGAAGAATTAAAAAAATAATTATGGAGTTCATTTTCCTACCACCATAAATAGTATCACAGCACAGTGTCTGTAACAATTTGTCATTCATTCCCATTATGAACCAATCAAAGATTCTTGATAATCAATTCTCAGAGTATTTTACTTAGTCCTTAACTTTGGAATGTTTTTTAAAATTCATATATTACAAATATTTATTGAGTACTTAGCAATAATCCTAGCAATGTGTAATACAATAGAAACATGTTTATTGTTTTATAATATATGTAAAATATAAACTTGTGTATGAACTTATTATAAATGATAATCCACAAATCATTGATTGTTTTAAGTCAATTCAGATTGATTATTCTTTTGCTATTATTTGGGGAGTTTTACTCAAAGTTGTGGAAATGTGTTGTAATTAATCCCACAGCCATACTTGACCACAATGCCTCACATTTTTATTCTAAAAAAATATCCCACCATTGCCTCCAAAATACTGAGTTCAATGAATCGACTTTTAAGCATCTTTTTGAGGAGCTTCACTTACACATAGCCACAGGCTTGTTAGTTTTTTCTAGCCTAGAAGCTCCATCCTGATTCTAAGCTCACTCCCGAACACACTGTACTTCCTCTTAAGAGATGCCCACATCCTATAATAACTATGCTGGTGTTTAGGGACCCAATACAAAATAAATACAAATTATAATGTTGAGATTGAATCTAGTCAATGTGTGTCTTTGCATTCCAGTGACTACATTAATGGTATTTACTATTACCTAATATTTCAAATATCAAGACAGAAACAGGAGCAACTAGAGAAAGCATTGGCCATATTTTCCAGCACTTCTTCCCATTCCTTCTCTTATTCACACTGAATTTCCATTAAGAGGTATCTGTACAATATCTTCAACACAAGCTAATTCCTTATATTCAGAATGAAATGATCCAACCTATTCTGTCTTCTGGGTTTATACAGTAAAACACCCATTAGATAACCAAGTTCCCCTCTTCAGTGTTTCTCTGTCCCTCCTAAGATGTTAGCAGCCATGAGAACAGTGATTATTCTGATTAATTTCCATGTCCCCAATAACTACCTTACATCTCAAGAAACAGTTTTAATTGATGAACAAGTGAATAAATATATAGGTTAATAACATAAATTATTTTTGAAATCCTTTCATGATTTTCATAATGTTTTAACTCTATTATTTGAACAAACAATGTACACTTTTTCTTTATGAAATAGCATATTGGAATATCTTTTGACTTATTAAATTGTCTTCCCTCTTTTTTGCTCTAATTCTTTAATTACAACTACAAAATATTTCCATCATTCATGATGAGACCTGCTGAAGTGTTAGTCACAGGAGAAATATGCAATATTAAATAATTCTCAGATTACTAAATAAGAATCAAACTATGATTCTTAGCAATTTTATAGATGTTGACGCTAGATTCCAAAAATTCACAGCTCTCTTGTCAGAGAGTGCAGGAAGTTTGTTGAGCTACTGACAATCAATCCCACTCAAGCTGAAAGAAAGCGAACACTGACTATCTTTCTGGGGCTGCTTTGTACTTCTTTAGTTACACTTGACGCTCACACATGTACTTCCTGCAAGTTACAATTGACATTTAACAAAGGGCTGGATGGGAGAAGTGTTGTCGAGATACTCTGAGGAAGCAGGGACATAGAGACACGCAAGAAATGATCTTCTGACTAACACAGATGGTAACAGTAAGAACAGAGTTTACAGAGGTAGGAAATCAGAAAAACTCAATGCATAGAAAACTAGTGATTTAAAATAAAATAAAATTTTCTCCCTCCTATAGACCTATAATCATAGATAATGGGCTTATAAACAGTCCATAGAGATTTGACAAGTGTCAAATATCTCCATTTGTTGATGATAGTTTAAATAGAATTCAAAGGGCCCTGAGGCTATCGCTTATAATAAACTGAAATTAATTTGCAACACATTATTCACAATTCATAAATTAGCATAGTCCTTCAAGCTCAAAACAACAACAAAAAACATACAAAAAAACCCATTAGATCAGACACAAGAGAAATCAAATTGAAAACATGAACAGTTTTGAATAATAATTGAAGTTGAAATTCAGAATGTTTAACAACCCTTCAGGCTGACAAACTATCCATTGTTTTCATACAATTGATACTTTTTAATTGGAAGAGTTTTTTCACTGTTTCATTTAATATGTAGCTTAATGGGAGGCATGAAGTCAAGCTGCTATGACACTAGGGTAGGTGGGAAATGCCCAATAAAGGTCAGTCTAACATGGAAGACCACAGAAAGAAAAGTAGAGTTTATGGAGGTAGGAACATTTTCTTTTACAAAGTTTTGGAAACATAACTACTTAAAATAGTAAGTTTGATTCTACGTTCATTTTGCAAAATAACGTTAGTAGGTTTACCTCCAAGTCCTTTGAACTTGCCATCCATGGTGTTTCGTCTTATAGAATAGGCCTTGCATCCAATCAGAAGGAAGTCATTTATCCCTGTAACATTTGTGTTGCTATGATACCCTCAGGCATTTCTTGTCATACTGGTAACTATTGTGGCTCAGAACGTTCACAGCTTTGGAAGACTGTATATAGTCTTATATAAGACAGCTATATCATATATAGTAGCCTACATATAGAACTGTCTGGTATTATGAAAGCTAGCCAGCATGGAAGATACTTCCAATATAGTATCAATTTGTGTTCAAGTCATGTGACCAAAGTATGTGGTGTCTTCAGTAGTAGAGTCTTACCACAAAGTTCTGATAGGCATCCAAAAGCAATATAATAACCAGTATTGTTCGAGGGCTTTCCAGGACATCCCTTACCAACAACTTGAGGAAATGTATCCCACATCTGGCACTGGGATTTTTATTTGACAACTGACTGTTTCTGGTAAGAGTTATCCACTGTACAGTGTAACTCATATATATATATATATATATATATATATATATATATATATATATATATATATATATATATGACGCTTATGAAATAGTAGATTGTCATATACCATTTTCAAACATCTTTAATGTTAGTTATCCCTTCCTGATCCTGCTTTTCCTCCCTACCACCCTACTCCTTTCTCCACTTAGATGCCCTCGCACATTGCTCTCATTTTCTTCTTCATATCACCTGTGCTCTACTACTGCACATCTTCAAGATCTTTCTTCCCTCTCCCATCAATGGCTCTTTTCTAGTTCCCTAGATCTACAAGTATCCCAAGCTAAAATCACAAACCTAAAGATTTGATACTAGAATCCACATATGGGTGAAAAAGTGTAATATTTCTCCCTCTGGGTCTAGACTGATTCACTCAATATACTTTTCAGTTTGATCCATTTACATGAAAAAAATCGTAATTCATTTTTCCTTGCAGCTGAATAAAATTCTGTTGTGTTTTGGTGCCTAGATCCATTGATTGGTGTGACTCATCGGAGAAGTTTCTTTGTGCAGTGGAGGACAGTTAATGCAGAAACTTCCATGTGATAAGTGCAGAGGGTAATTGTCTGAACAGTTACTCAAATATAAAAACACGTTTACAGGAGTAAAGAATGCAGATGAAAGGTTCCAGCACCTGGACTGAATGCATATGTAAGTAAGGCACATTCAGTTAAGTAGGAAGGACAGAGTTATTTTACCCATCTCACCCTGGCCTCAGCAGCATAATTGGAGAAAGAAAGACTTTATGTAGGGATGGAGCCCAGGCCTACGACAACACTTGTCTCACCTGAGGGAACTTCGCCCCAGTCAGCTCCAGCAGCTCAAGCTCCAGACCAATTCCCATGGGCCAAGACTAAGGTTGCACCACTAGTACTAAGATAGCCCCTTTCTCCAGAGCACAGGGTAATTCCTGATGTCCCATGCTTCAGTATTCACAGGTCTAAGACTTGCTATGGTATACCTGAACAGTCTCTCCAAAGCAGACTCCAGACCTAGCCTCTAGATCAATTCCCATTGTAGCAGAAGATGCTTGTAGCATCTTCAGGACAGCTTTAAGGACCAAAACTGTTGGCTAGCTTCCTCAAATGCATGCTTCAGGTCCTCTCCAGAAGACCCCAATACAATATCATGAGACCCCAACACTAAACTGTGTTGGACCTAATATGATAACTTCCTAAGAAATTATCCCAAATTTAAAGGGTTAAAATCACATATTTCCAATGATTTCAAATTTGAAACTGGAAGAAATACTTCCATGCTTGTTTTACTAAGTCAACATTACCCTGACACTAAATACAGAAATAAAAAGATGAGGAGAGAATGAGAGAGCTAATGAGACAGCATAGGTGATTGACACAGATGAAAAGATCCCTTCAGAAATTAGCAGCAAGCTGAAATCAGCACATTACAAGGATCACACATTAACTATTTTACTATCCTTCCTGCACTATATTTAAGTCCCATGATAAAGTGATATTTATTACAGAGACAGAAGAATTAATCAATAAACGTGAATTTATAAATACGAATCATAGTCACAACATGAGGAGTATATACCATGAGAGCATCTCCTTTGAGACTGAAAAAAATGTCAAAAATAACATCCTTCATAATTAAGAATTCTGAACTAATTAGGTATAGAATTATTGTATCTCACCACATCAAATGAAAAGTACAGGAAAATTATAAACCACAGTTATTACAGCTAATGCCACACCATTCAGCAAAAAATTGGTTTTCTTCTAAGATCTGAAGCAAGACAAGCGTGCCTGTCCTTAGCATATTTATTCAACATGGCACTGGACTCCTTGCCACAGCTAAAAGAAAGAAGTAAGGTACCTCAACTTCAAAGGGAGAAGTAGAGTCTCTCTTAAAGCCCTGAAGACATGTGCTAAAATTAATAAATATATTCAGTAAACTTTTGAAGGCTAAAAAGAAAAATAAAATCCGGTAGCATTTCTGTCCATTAGCAACAAATGTCCAAAATCAAGAAATTAGGGAAAATGCCTACAATAGCATTAAAAAACAAAGCCAAAACCCCAGAATAAAGTTAAACAGGGAGATGAAAGAGTAAACTATAACTATTAATTATAGTTAATAATGTGTACTGGAAAATTGCTAAAATGGTAATTACTAAATGTTTTTTTTTTAATCACAAAATGTCAAGTATATGAGGTGGTAGTTGTCTTTATTTTCTTGCTTTAATCATTTCTCACATGTAAGTGTACCAAAATATTACATAGATAATAAATACACGCCATTTGTGTCTGTCGACTATAGCTTAATACAACTGGGTTGTATAGAAAAAGAGCAGAGGGATAGGGAGCTCAAAAAATCAATTTAAAGGTCATAAGAATGAATGGCAGAGGCCAGGGTAAGTACCTGGCTTTTATTGAAAGGCCACACTGTCATCTCTTTGGTATCCTGCCTCTGTCTTCTCAGATAACAGAGCACTCCCAGTGATTGCTGAAGAGGGACAAAGTGAGAATATTTTACAGACACTACAAGAAGAGAGGAAATGCCATAGAAATGATAGCAATTATTTCTACTTTAAAAGTTAGCCATCCTGTGCTTTATTCTTTAAACATAATTTTTCTCTTATATAATGAAATCCTTGTTTAGAAAAGCAGTTTATAACATGCTATGCATTTCAAGAAGCTGACAACACAGGCATCATGAAAATTTATGAAAAACATAGAATATTTTCTATATTGCTGTTATTAATGATCACTCAGTTTTTTATCTGTGTGTATTTTATATAATAATCATCTACAGTGTATTTTATATAGTAATCACCTACATTATATTTTAAGACATAGCTATTTTAAAAGTGTAAGTTTCATATCAACACTGAGCAATGCATGCATGTTCAGTATAAACCTTACTTCTCCTTCTCATCAACTTCACTCACTTGAGTGGACATCTGCTATACCTCTTGAACTATACTGATATAGCAGTATACCGCAAATCCATGGTTTAAATTGGGGTTTGCTCTTGGTGTTATATATTAAATATACCTAAGAAAATGCATGATAATGTGAATCCACTGTCATAGTGCATATAGAGTATTTTAACTCGCTGAAAATTCTTTGTGTGCTACTCATTTGTATGTTCATCTCTTTCTGCCCATACACCACACCCAGTCTCTGCCATTCACTGGTCTTTCAACTCTCTCCATAATTCTGATTTTTCTAGAACATCATTTGAATCATATCATTTGTAGAGTTTTAGAATCACCTTTTGAATTTGGTGATATCCATTTTACTTTCCTCCACGATTTCACTGCTTAATCGTCCATCTGTTTTGCCCATAGATAACATTCCATTCTCTGAATACATCTCAGTAGAGTTTATACATTCACCTGCCAAAGGGGATCTTTGTTACTCCCCAACTTCGGCAAGTATAAAGATGATTTACACCTGAATGACTGATATTTGTTCAAATACTAAGTTTTCATGTTGTTTGGTTAACAGCTGGATCATATGAGAAGAGTGTTGTAAGAGATTGCAAAACTGCCTTGCAAAGCTACAGCGTCAATTTGTATTCCCACCAGCAACGAGTAACAGTTTCGGGAGCTTTACCCCATTGCCAGCACTTGGTGGTGTCATTATTCTGTTTCTCATCATGTTAATAAGCACATCCTGGTATCTGATGGTTTTAATTTGCATTTCCCTGATAACATGTGGTTTATAACTGAAGATAATGGGAAAGTTTTCAGAACTCAAAACTATCTTCATGGCTTGATCTTGCGCAAGGCTAACGACACAACTGAGGTGAGTGGATGTGTGCAACATCTGTGTCATGTCCAGGTGTCAACATTCACAGCTTTTCTCATCATCACTTAGCTCTTACATTCTTTCTACTCACCCTTCTGTGATGTACCAAAAGTCATGGATAGATTACTAATAACAAACCAAAATGGAAGAGACAGGATGGGTCACAGTAGAGGGAGTTGGAAGTAGATAATGGTGGGCAGATACAATCAGAATACATTGTAAAAATGAACAGCATTTTAATAAATAAATAAAATATCATACCATAAAAATAAATTTTACAGTCAATTATGCCAAAGTAATAAGTAATTTGGCATCAATCACACAATGCTCACTTATTTATTAACAATTAAATAGTTTCAGCAAAACCCCACAATTAATAGAGTATTTAGATTATAATATTTCTTTATTGCAGTATCTTTACTTTTATAAAGCTTGTTACCTAAGCATAACTTACTTATTTTTAATGGTTATAATGATTTTAAATGATACAACCAATTTGGATAACAACTTGAAAATTATTCTAGTAAAATGTGAGAACATATCTTATGTGTGTTTTTAGCAGCTACATATGGAAAGAAATCCAACTGTCCATAAACATGTAAATAGATAAATAAATTGTGACACATACATATATGCTGCCTATCAACTGAAATTAAAATTTATGAATATACACTTCAACAAAGATTAATTTCCATATAGTTATAGTCAGTGAAATAAGATACCCCAAGTCAAAAAAAAAAAAAGAAAAAAATAAGAGTTTCACTGAAAAATAATTCTTAGAATGCAACCTCATGAACAATGACAGAAAAAGATGAACTTTCCTCTTAGATGTGCCTATCTGTATCCCAATTGCCTGGTGAGTTGTTTATTTTTGTTCAATTACCCACTGGTCATTCAAGACTGTATTGCCCAGTCTTTCCAGAAGAAACACAATAAAAACCCTTTTGCAGAGCCCCTGTAACTGTCTAAAAAGAGACCAAATTCTTATCCATGAATCAAGTCTTATGAAATATGAAAGACTCAAAATAATTTCATATACCGTGTCAGATAACAATGCAACAAAACTAGAAATCAATATCAAGAAAGAAAAAAAAACACAAGAAAAAACTATACAAAAGCTTAAAGACCAGGACCTTTGGGATACAGCTAAGGCAGTTCATGTATACAGCTAAGAAAGGTTCATAATTATGAATGCTTACATTAGATAAAACTCCAGAACACATCACATACATAGCCTGATGATCCACCTTAAGGATCTAAAACAGCAAGAACAATACAAGCCCCCAAAGAGTAGATGGTAAGAAGTAATAAAGATCAGGGCCTGAATCAGTGAAATGCAGACTGAAAGAACAATAGCCAGAGACCGGAGACGTGGCTCAATGGTCAAGGGCACTTGTGGCTCCGACAAGGGACCCAGGTTCAGTTACTAGTGCCCACGTGGTGGTTCACACCTTTAAAAACTTCAGTGCCAGGGAATCTGATGCCATTCTCTACCTCGGACTCACACACTAGGCAAGCAAATGGTACACACGCATAGAGGCGGGCAAAATAGTCACATACATAAAATAAATCAATCTAAAAGAGAAGAGCAGTACATAAAATCAACCAAAGAGTTGATAATGAGCTAAGACAGACAACCCTGTACTCAAAGGAACCAAGAGAGAGAGAGATTAGATCCAAAGTAATAACATTAAAGACTTCTCACAACCACCAGCAAGCGGGACCATTGTAGATGCTGTCATCCTTGTGGGGCAAGGTCTTTTACCTGCTGAGCCATTTTGTCGGCCTAAACCCTCCTTATTTTTAAAAATAAATTGTAAACTAGTGGAATTTACTGAGAAATTTTGGTACCAACTACTTTATTCCTCTAATTCCCTTATTTTCAGAATGTCTATCATTTGGTTGATACTCAGAAAGAATTAAGAAAATTTTATATTAAAAACTTAAATAATTTCTAAATTCCTATCAAAATATTATCCTAGTGAATCAAAATATTTCTGTTGAGTGAGTTGGTTTTTTTGTAGCACAGGATAGAAGTGATCTTGTAGATCTGGACATTCAAAGCCACTGATTGCCTATCTAATTAAGGAAACATGCCTTAATCAGGTAGAACTCAAAATAAGATGTTTGATTTTATTGCATTAAGAAAAAGAAAATATGGCAAATACACACAATGAAATTTTTATGGATTTATAACTCCATTCTTAAACTTGCAGACAAATGGATCCAATTTGAAATAATTAGGTCAGAGAAATAAGCCTGACTCACAATGACAAATATGATTTATTTCATATGTAGAACCCAGAGGTAGGGGGTGTGTGTGTGTGTGTGTGTGTGTGTGTGTGTGTGTGTGTGTGTGTCTGTCTGTCTGTCTGTCTGTCTGTGTGTCTGTCTGTGTGTCTGTGTGTCTGTTTCTGTGTTTGCATCAATAAATAGGATAGGCAGAGGAATGAATTTGAGAGGGAGTTGGGGGCACTTGGAAGGTATGGGAGAGGGTGGGGTGGGAAATGTGTAAATATAGTCCTCATGAATGAAGTTCTCAGAGAAAGAAAATAATTAGTAACTAAAAGAGAGTGTTAAGGACCAAAAGCTATGTTAATGGGAAAGACTGCATCAAAGATGGGAGAAGTAAAAATGTGTGTCAGTCTAGGAAGTCCACAGAACTTGGGGGCTATGAGTTTGGTGTCATAGTTGTCATCATAGACAATCCCCGTGGAGTGTAAGTGACCCTGAAACAGAGTACCTTCATCGTCATCCAAGCCCCAGTGACACATCAAATGAACAAGGGCCAGGAGTTGAGAGGAAGAGGAGTGCTGCAAAGAGGTTGTCGGTGCAGGAAAGGGGAAGGGATGACTCAGAGGAAGGGTAACACAGAAGCAGCTGGAACACAGCTGAGGACTCTGCTAATGTGGCAGAAGATATAAATTTTGTCAGTCCAAGAGATTTCTAAAGTGTATTTATAAAGCTGGCTTTAATATACCTTAATAGGGATTCATTAAGGAAATAGCTTCTTCCCATTCATGTGTTTAATGATCACGGCATATTTCCTTAACTAGATAGGCAATTGATAGCTTTAAACAGCCAGCTCTACCAGGCAATTTCTGTACTGTGCTGCATAAAATCAGTTCACTTAATAGAAACACTTCTATTCACTGAGAAAAGATAATATTTTAATATCTATAGTACAGAATATAAAAGAAGGCACACATCGAGCACAAAACGTTGATTTTATTATTATAATCATGGTTGTTTCCAGTGGCCTTATATTCACTTCTCGTTACATTGGCTATGTATTGTGCATAGATTCATGGGAGGTTAAATAAAAATTAATTATGCATCAGGAAAGGGTTTAAAGACTGATTTATCAAGGCTAATGTATTTTCCTACATTATCTTCTCTTTCCTGCCTTCATGATTAGCATAATGGCCGTAGTTTAATTATTTCTATTATTCACCAGGGAAGGGGTTTAGTGGTGGTTCTATTTCTGGAGACCCCAGTGTGCCAGAAATGAGCAGAAGACACTCATCTTCTCAGTGGACCCAATATGTTTTCTGGAACTGTCTTTTGTACTTTTCCATATTTTATCTTCCTGCCCATCATAAGATGAGCAACCTCTCTGACACGCTCCTACTTCCATGAGGTCATGTCTCATCGTAGGCCCAGATCCATTTGAGTCAGACTATGGACTGAAACCTCTGCAGCTGAGGATAAATTAATTTTCTTCCCTTCAGGTTTTTTTGTAACAGCAAAGTTTTTTTTTTTATAATAGTGATGTAAAGCCTTACCAAACAGTGTCAGAGAATGGTAGGTGCTGAGGAGCAAAAGAGAGCATAGAAAGTTGACAGAAAATGCTGGGGTAAAAAAGCAGGCTTGATTTTTAAGTAGGGCAGTTAGCGTAAATCCCACAGGTAATGCTGGGCCAGATTCCCATGAAATGAAGGAACAAGGCCACAGAAGTGAGGGGAGAATAGCTGGTGTGTACACATTCATGTGTGCGCATCATTTCTCATTTAAATCAAATTTGCTGAGAAACATGTTAAATCGACACTAAAAAAGGTTGCTTACTTTAAAAAAGTAATAACCATTCAATTTGAGAGTGACGCAGAGTCATAAAGGGTACACCTTTCTTTTCTTTAACATTCTCTGCCTGATTCGGCTTATTAAAATTATATCTATTTCTCATGATTCCATTTTATTATTCCACTATTTCTAAAATAGAATATGCCATTTACTTTATGTGTCATCAAATAATGACTAGCAATACAAAAACAGCAATTGTCTGGCCAGCTGCCAAAATAAAATCATATTTAAAGAAAGTAAGCCAAGGGTGTACTTGGTGTGAAGGGGTGTGGCAGTTTTTGTTAGTGGCATTACCTTTTTAGTGTATTCTGTTAGAACAAATAAGCTGACTGTTTCATATTTCATGATAACTTATTCAAGGTACTCTCAATTTCTAAGTAATTTTACCCATGTGAAAAAAAAAATGTCAGGTACAGGAATGGGGATAACCCAAACAGCCAATTTTTCCGGAGTCTATAGACTCGTAGCACTTATGACAGGATTTCAATCTTTTTAATGCCCATGTAAAAATGGCCAAATATTAGTTATAAACAACATGTAAGTAAATCCTGGTGGCTTCAGAGAAAGGAATTGTACTTTATATGCCATAAAAGCAGCTTTAGTTTTTGACAAATATAAAGGTAGAATTATTGCTACACATAACGAAATCAGACTAGCTTGTAGCATCAGAGAACTGAACCTTGAAACTACTGTTATTTGGTATTATCTTAGATTAATTATTTGACTTAAACTTGGTGTATTCCCCTGTAAAAATTCTCAGAACTAAACGTGAGACAAAATTTAAAGATGAAAATATATTATGAAATATGAGCATAATATATCAAAATATTTAATGTGTTGATGCTGCCTGGTTTATTCATTTAATATTTAATTATTTATCCATTAGTTTACTGATGTATGAGAAATGGAATAGACTTAATGAAGCACAAAGATCAAGGAAACTCATTACTCAGGAGTCACCAGAGAAACACAGAAATGGGATAGGTGTATGTATACTGGCTTATATGATGATTATGGAGTTGACAAGTCACAACATCTGAAGTGGTCAAACTGAAGCAAAGTCACAGCTCTATTCAGAGACTTCAGGCCTGAGAAGCAGAGAGGACAATGGGTTAAGTCCCAGTCTGAGTCCACATCTGAAGGATATCGAAGACTAAAATCCCAGTTTAAAGACAGGAAACCAGTTCTGCTTTATTCAGCTTCTTCGTGTTATTCCCTTCTTAGAGAGAATGTATGAGGACCACCCACAACAGGGACATGAATATGCTTAACTACCTACATAATCTCATACTCATCACCTACTAGGGCCAACTTCAAACACAGTTATGTGAAGGAAGGGATTAAGTTTTCAGTATATCAATTCTAGAGGCCAAACTTTCAAACCACAGCAAATATCGTAATTCATTTTATTGTTAGTTGATAAAGTGAAGTTTTCTTTTAGCTGTTAGATGTCTTATTTCTTTGAAACTTTCTAAGAAGCCATGTTGAAAAGCAGAAACATCTAAATACATCACAAATAAAAAATAATCAGACCTCCCCAAACAACACATGCTACATTTAAAAAACAATGATAAACTATATAAAAGAGTTTGATCAAAATATACAAATTGTTTAAAGAGCTCTTTAAAAACAATTTTTTTAAAAAGTGAGCAATGAAAATGAATCATTTACTCATTAAAACAATCACATGGGAAGTACATTATAACAAAATATTTTGTAGAGCCTCAAGGATCATAGTATTTTATATTAATATATACATACTATTTAATTTTATATATATACATATAGATAGATAGATAGATAGATAGATAGATAGATAGATAGATAGATAGATGGTGAAGTTATGCCACTTGGAAACACAATACTCCTCACAAGAGCCATAAACTAACAATAGCCCAGTAGCAGGCCTGAGAAACTTCCATTTGTGTTGGTCAGGGAAGTCCAAGTGACTTCTAAAACTATTGCCATTTCCCCTGGCTTCCTATCAGAGGTTGAACGCAAATCCCTGTTGCTGGAGATAGCATGCATTTTAGAAGATTTGAGCAGAATCTAATATGAAAGCTTCCTTCCTGCAGTCTAGCTTTCATAGTGCTGGAAGGTACCCTATAAACTTCCAAAGGAGGTAAACAATCAACAGTCCTACCCAGCTGAGACACCTATAAACCACAACTATGATTAGCATGGCAATCTCTCCCTAAAGGTGCAAAAATGGCACTCATCTTGCTGGTATCCAACAGCTGTCTAAATGTACTTAAGGCTCACTCAAACAGAGAAAACCATGCCTGGTATGAGAAATCCAGACAACTATTCAAGCCAGGAAAGTCATGGATCTTAGAGGAGAACCTATCCCTGCTACTTCACTAGGCCAGCATAATTCTTAACTATATTCTAAATACATATTCTTACAACCACAGATGAGTGTAGTTATCAACTCTCATCAAAAAAGCTTCTCTTTGCAGGAAACAGGCCATTACATGAAACGAAACCACAGCTAGTCATAATGGAAATATCAACTGATCATGGAGTACCAGCCTCAATAGATATATCTACAACACAACTCTTATACCTAAGGCTCAGGGAACACCAAGAAACAGGAAGCAAAAAAGATTATAAGAACCAGATGAGCAGGAAATCTTTGAGATCATGTCTCCTAGAAATGACAGAGGTGGGAAATTCCATCTTTCCAGTATCCTGGGTAACCACAACTATGGCTAATATATAAAATCTTTCTTCTGCTTCACTTTCTGAGACAGCAATTGCTTATCTCCTTAAAAGAATTATTATTCCCTGTGATAATGCTATCAATTCAGCTTGCTTTCCTGTCTGTAATCTTTTTCTATTACCTAATACCCCTTTTCATCTAAAAACGTTTCTTTACCCTTTAACCAAAAACACAGCTCATCTGTAACTTTTGGCATGTCTTTTCCTCTCTTGATGGTTCTCATTTGTTTTAATTTTCTTTAGAAAGTTTTGAATATATTTTGTTCTTAATAAAATCACTGTATGTATGGAAACACAGAAAGCTGCATTTGAACATAGACAAAATGTGTTACCAGCTCTAAAAGGTTCTAACCAACAAATTTAAGTGAACACATTTGTTAGCGATTTAAATCCTGTTATGACAGTTAGGTAGAAATGCTTTTGTTAAACAGTCTTCATTTCTGAGTTGGCCTCACCAAAGGGCAGGAGACAAGTCTGTCACTTCTGCCTTAATGTTGTGTATGTCTCCTTACCTTTGAGTTACCTGGTGACCTTGGAAAGTAAGCATAATGCTTGCCTAAAGACAGATGAAACTAAAATGGTAAGTTGCCATTCCAGTCCTCAGACTCCAGGAATAAGAGAGCCTAGCAAGTTTAAGTACAAACGAGGGTGAGCTTGAGTCAATCCTCTCAGAAAACAGGAACTTCTTGGGACCATCTTAGAACCAAACTTGAGACAGTGATAAACAAGATAACATTATGACCAAGTCTCTCCAATTACGAATATCATCTGTCCTTTGTTTTAAAATTTTTATTACAATTAAAGGCTCATATTGATAGCCCACATATGGAAATGAGGCTGTTAGACTCCTCTATCTGCTTCCCCAAACTTGCTAACATTGATTAAATCTCCTTTCTGTGTCTTTTGCCCTTACTCTGTTTCATTAACTGGACTATTGTAAGAGGACCAAGATTAGCTGGGTGCTAGGGTTGGTGTTATTTCCCCTAAAACTTCCGTTACACTAAGAACCAAAGGAATTTGTTTTAATTTGACAATTTAATTTGCATGAGCACTCACTATTCTTTTTTCTTTCTAATTGAAAATAAGTATTTTTCATACACTATATTCTGATTTGTCCAACAACTCCTCCAAGATTCTGCCACCTTCACTCGCATTGGAATCCACACCCTTTATGTCCCTGGTTAAAAAACAAAAAGACATCTAAAGAACAATGACAAAATAAGATAAAACAAAAACAATCTGCAATAGGACAAAACCAACAAAAAGAAAAAAAGAAAGCCAATGAAAAAGCACAAGATACACATGTAGACTTAGTACACACATGTTTCTACACAGAGTAATCTCCTAAACACAAAAAATCTGGAAGCTTGAATATATGTATATAAGGTAAAAAAAAAATAAAGTTTGTCAAAACCTTGTCATGGAGTTCATTATGAGTAAGCCATCTACTGTTCAACATGAGTTCTGCCCTTAAGGATAGTCTCTACCCTGTAAGACTCCATTGGAGTTTTCATTTGCAAGTGGTTATCAACTGGACATAGCTTCTGGGTTATGGATGGTGGCTTTGGTCCACTTCTCTTCTCAGTGCTGAGACCACATCTGGCACAGACCATTGAAAGGCCCTGTGCATGATACCACAGTCTCTCTGAGTTCATAAGTGTATTGGTCCTTCTATGTTTAGTGGGACTTGTTTCTTTGGTGTCTTCCACCCCCTCTGGTTTTTATTGTCTTTCTGTCTCCTCTTCCACAGAGTTCCCTGAGCTCTGAGGAGAGGGATTTGATGGAGATGTTCCATTTAGGACAGAGTGTTCCAAGGTTTCCCATTATCTGTACATTGTCCAATTGTAGGTCTCTGCATTTGTTCCCATTTGTTCCCTTCTACTTCAGGAGGAAGGTTCTCAGATGATGCCTGAGCAAGGCACTGATCTATAACAGAATGTCCTTAGGAATCATTATATGGCAATGTCCCTTTAGTAGAACAGTAGTATTTGGTTTTCCCGTAAGTCCCTAACCTGTTGGACTATGATTCTTAGCTACCCAAACAGTGTCAAGTATAGGCTCCATCTCATAATGACTTTAAATCTAATCAGAGATTTGTTGGTTACTCCCACATCTCTGTGCTACTAATACATATCTTGCAGGCAAGCTATTATTGTAGATCAAAGACTTTGTGGCTAGGTTGGTATTTACCTTTCTCCTTTGGTATCACTTGGAGTAGCTTTCAGAACCATGAACACTAATTATAGAGGTGAAGGCTCTAGGAAGGTATCAGCTAGACTTTTACATACTCAATGAATTGTGTGGATGTTGTTGTCAGCAATAGATCCTTAGCATCAGTTTGTGGAGAACAACGAATTGTCTTGGCAATACCCTGGGTTTTTGGGGATTCTTATGTGGCCCCCTTGGCTAATAACTTGGTTAGATGTAAGTCATTCCTGCCACTAAAAACTTCATTTGATGACAAGATATATCCAGATGGTGCTCCTTCTCAACCGTTACTTGACATTTTTTATTAAGATCTACTTCATATATGTTTACATTTTAGGAAGAATCTATTGTATTAAGTTTCCATTATACCCTTCCAATGTCCTTTAGTTTTGTTGTCCTCCCATATTCCTTCCCCCTACACATTTAATCCTACTGTTCCTGCTCCCCCCAGTCATCTATAACTATCTCTTCTATTTCCCCTTTCTAGGAAGATCTATCCCTCCTCCAATCCCTTATTCTATATATAACCTCTGTGGTTTTAAAGGATTATAGATTGTTCATCAAAGACTTACATAACATTCACATAAAAGCCAACACATACCGTATTTGTCTTTCTGGGTCTGAGTTATCTCACTTGAGATGGTTTTTTCTAGATCCATGCATTTACCACATAGTTCATTATTTCATTTATTTTAACAGTTGAGTAATATTCCATTGTGTAAATGTACCATGTTTTCTTTATCCATTCATATGTTGATGGTCATCTTGACTGTTTCCAACCTCTGGATATTATTAATAAAGCAGCAGCAATAAACATGTTTGATTGAGCAAGTGTCTCTGCAGAAGGATGAAACATCCTTAAGGTATATGCCCGAGTGGTATAGCAGAATCTTGGGGGTAGATCTGTTCTCAAATTTCTGAGAAACAGTCACACTAATTTCCATAGTGACTGTACAAGTTTGAATTCAAGCAATGAATGAGCATTTCCCTTACTTCACATCCTCACCAGTATGAGCTATCATTTGTTTTATTGATCTTGCCCAGTCTGATTGGTATAAGATTATGTCTCAAAATAACTTTGATTTGCATTTCCCTAATGACTAAGGATGGTGAATACCTCTTTCCATTATTCTCAGACACTGGAGTTTCCTCCACTGAGAATTCTCTGTTTAGATCTGCATCCTATTTTGCTATTGGGTTGTTTGTTTTCTTAATGTCCAGTTTTTTGTCTGTTTGTTTCAGTTCTTTGTGTAGTTGGTAAAAATATTTCCCAATCTGGAGCCTGCCACTTTCTTAAACTGATGGTGTCCTTTACTTTGCAGAAGCTTTTCAATTTCATGAGGTTCAATTTGCTAATTGTTGATCTTAGCATCTGTGCTGTTGGTGTTCTGTTCAGAAAGTTTTCTCCTGTGTCAACGAGTGCAGGCTATTCCCCACTTTCTCTTCTTTATATTCATATTGTCTGGTCTTACGTTGAGATCATTGGTCCATTTGGAATCAAGTTTTGTTCAGGGTGATAAATATTGATCTATTTGCATTCTTAGTTTTGGCTTGAAATCTGTCTGGTTGGATATTAAAACAGCTATACTGCTTTCCTTCTTGGTCCCATTTTCTTGGAATATCTTTTTCCACCCATTTACCCGGAGATGATCCCAATCCTTGATGTTAAAGTGTGTTTCTTGGATGCAGAAGCAGAATAGATCCTGTTCTAATATCCATTTTGTCCTTTTTAGGGGGGAGTTGAGACCATTGATGCTGAGAGTTATTAATGAGCAGTGTTTGTTGATACCTTTTATTTTGTTATGGTAGTGTGGGTCCCCCCAACCACTTTTGATTTGCTACTTTGACATATTTATTTCATGTGTTTTCTTGGATGGGGTTAACTTCTTCATATTTAGGTTTTCATTCTAGAACCTTCTGTATAGTTGGGTTTGTAGACTGATAATGACTAAATTTGTTTTATCATGGAATAGCTTTCTCCATCTATGTGATTCAAAGCTTTGCTGTGTATAGTATTTTGGGTTGTTATCAGTGGTCTGTTAGAGTTTGTAGAACCCTCTATCTAGGCCTTTTTGTCTCCATTGAAAAATCAAGAGTTATTTTAATAAGTTGTACTTTATATGCCACTTGGTCTTTATCCATTGTATCTTTTAATATTCTTTATTCTTTCTGAATGTTTATTGTTTTAATTATTATGTATCATGGGGAATTTCTTTTCTGGCCAGTTGTTTTGGTGTTCTGTGTGATTGCTGTACCTTGATAGGCACACCTTTCTTTAGGTTGGGGAAATTTCCTTCTATTATTTTGTTGAAATTATTTTCTATACATTTGACCTAGGTTTTTTCTCCTAGCTCTATTCCTACTTTTCATAGAGTAATTCTTTTCAAAGTGTTCAACATTTCCTGGATGTTTTGTAGCTGGATTGTTTAGATTTATTTTCTTTGACTGAAGTATTTATTTTTCTGTTGTTTATTCACTACTGAGATTCTCTTCCATCTCTTACATGCTGTTAGTAAAACTTCCCTCTCAGGTTCCAGTTTGAATTCATAAATTTTCCATTTCCAGAATTCCATCAGTTTGGACTTTCTTTATTGATTCCATTTCCACTTTCATGTTGAATAGTTTTCTTCATTCCATTCCACTATTTGTTTGTGTTTTCATAATTTCTTTAAGGAATTTATTCATTTCCTCTTTGAGGACCTCTGTGCTAGTCATAAAGGCTATTTTAATGTCTTTGACTTGTGTTTCAGCTTTATTCATTTCTCAGGGCCTACTGTAGTAGGGTTTGGGGGATCTAGTGGAGACATATTCCTCTTAGCTGTAATTGTGGTTTTATGCTGGCATCTAGATAGTTATAACTCTAGGTGCTGATATCTGCTCTTGTGTTTGTTGAGTGGTTGTTCTGTTCCTTGGTTTCCCTCTTGTTCCTAGGAGACTACAGTGGCTGTGGGTTGCTGGGTAGGGAATGCTTCTGAGATCCTGCCAGGTATGGTCACAGGGAGATCCCAAGTAGAGTGTGTTTCTAGGTACTAGTAGCCAACACTAAGGAACGGAGATAGGCTAGAAGGAGAAAGGCCTGGGAGGGCTCACAGAAGGATGATATCTGGGTGTGCCACTAGGATCTGCACTGTTCCCTGGGAATAGGAGCAGAGAAGAAGAAGAGGCCACAGTTGACAGTCTGCTATAAAGCTGGAGATAAGACAGGGTGATTGGAATTGGAGGAGATGAGGGAGAGTGAAGATTGCTAACTGGCCAACAGGGTCCCAGGGAATGCCTGAAAAATTGGTTGATAGGACAAAGAGATGGTGTGGTAAAAGAAAGGTGTAGGAGAAGATCTGTACAATCTGCTGGGTAAAGGATCAGGAGTAAATGAAGACACAGCATACAGTCATGCTACAAAGCTAGAGATAGGCTTCAATTATCTTAAATGCCAAGTTAGTATCACATAAAAAACATAAAAATACAAGCACATATTGACAATAAATCTATAAACAGAGCCTATGAAAACAGAACGCAATATATTATATAAACATACACACACATACACACATATATATACATATATATCCGTATATATATGTATATATATGTATATATGCATACCTGCAAGGAATAAATTCCACCAATACATAAAGAAACAAATTTTTTGTAGTTTTCGCTTACAATGATAATTAGATCTTGTTGTTTTGACTTTCTTAGAAACAAGAGAGAAAACTCCTTAAAAATCTAGACCTAATCTGATCTCTGATAAAGCTCAAAGCTCAAGTAGAGAAGGGTGATACTTTTTTTTTCCATTTTAAGAACAAAACAGCAGAAGGAGAGATGCCTTAGACACCGGCATTTCTTTCTCAATGTGTATTTCAGGCTAAGGTTTATTCCTCTCTAATTTGTAGTGAGTCTAAACTATATTTTGTGCTTGCTTGTTAATCTAAAATCTAAAAAAAAAAATGAATGAAATAAAGAAGAAAATGGTATGAGATACCTATTTTAATTCCCTACTGGGACTAGACATCATTGACCTAACCAATGTAGCCATTCACCTAGCATTTGAACTTTCCCAAAGCTCTGGTGACTAGCTTCTTTCTCAGGCATTCTGAGAGACCTTTCCAGACTGGATCAGACACCAGGAGTCCATTTGATATAAGCCCAGGATACTTCTAAGATCAAAAATCACAATACCCCTATCCCTGGCCCTGAGTGCAAATTTTAATGACTGTAAGATGCACAGAGCAACTGGATTGCAACATCTCATGAAGTGCAAACACATAGAATATGAATTCATTTACCTGAGTGTTGAGAATTTTAGAAATTTCTTGTTAAAAAATTGTCTAATAAGAATCCAGAACTAAAAATGGGAATAAATAGCCTCACAAAGAGAAACCTGAGGAGAAAAGAAAACTGTCAATACAGAATGAAGGAGAAACTCAGGAGTATTTCCCTTGATTGAAAACAGGTAAAATAAGAGCAGCAACAGCAAATGACCTTAAGATTTTAGGTCCAGGTGAGAGTCCAGAAGCAGTCCTTTCTACTGTGTTTGGATCCTGAATGTGTTGCTTTAGAAAGTAGCTCCCTCAGCTGTTGCCTGAAATCATGTCAGTTTCTCCTGTGAAAGCCATGTACTATTCCAATTAACCCAGGAACAGCATATGAATGACTCTAAGGGATTCCTAACATCAATGTCTGTGACACTCATTAAACCTTATGAGTGTCTATGGCTATAGAAACAAATGAGTAGATAAATAAAAGCAGGATAAGTGAAAAAGAATGAATAAGATGGTAAATACAAACCAAGAAAAATTCACCAGTAATGCTTCAGATAGATCCTGAACAAGTGCTTGTGCTGCCTGGCTATTTGTCAACTTGACCCAAACTGGAGTAATCTAAGAAGAGGGAATGTCAACTGAAGAATCACCTCCATCAGCTTGGTCTGTTGGCAAGTCTGATTCCACATCCACATCAGTAGGAGCTGTCACTGTGTTATTGATCTTAGCCATTATGACAGGTGTAAGATGAAATCTCAGAGTAGCTTTGATTTGGACTTCCCTGGTGGTTACAGATTTGAACATCTCTTTAAGTGATTCTCAGCCAGTTGAGTTTCCCCTACTGAGAATTCTCTGTTTAGATCTGTACCCCATATTTTGTTTGGATTTTTTTTGATATCTGGTTTATTGAGTTCTTTATATATTTTGCGTATTAGTCCTCTATCAGATGTGGAGTTGCTAATATCTTTTGTTTTGTAGGCTTCTACTTTGTCCAAATGACAGTGTCCTTTGCTTTAAAAGACATTTTTAATATAGGTTTGAAAGACAGGGGTTAGGGGACTGAATGAAATCACTTGGGAAGAGAGTAAGACACATCTAAGGAAAGGATGTGGGGTCCTTTGGGAGTCACTTTATCTTCCCTCTTCCCTGGTCTTTTAACGGAGTCTTTATGTGGCATTGGCTAGTGTAGATGTAACCAACCTTCTTATTAAATAAGAAACACAGAACCAATGCAAAGAAGAAAGCCAAGAGGTCAGAGCTAAGAGCTAAAACCTTACCCTTCCTCCTGCAGTGGTCCTACCTCTCCAAACCAGAGCTACCCTTGTGTTAAAGTCTTTATATAGAGTTCCTGTTCTGTCTTCTCATTGGTTGTAAACCCAATCACATGACCACCTCGTCACGGCCTGTCTGTATAGGCCTCCAGGTTTTCCATGATTGGTATTGAGATTAAAGGCATGTGTATCCAACAATGGCTGTATCCCTGAACACACAGAGACTTACACAGCTCTGCCTACCAAGTGCTGGGATTACAAGCGTATGCCACCACTGCCCTGATTTCCTATGGCTTGCTAATAGCTCTGACCCCTGGGCAACTTTATTTATTAACATACAAATAACATTTTAATACAAATAAAATATCACCATAGGCTAGCCTAGATGTCCATAACTCACTATGCAGATCAGGCAAACAGCAAGCTGACAGCAACTTTTCTATTATAGTCTTTCAAATTCTGGGGCTGTAGGCAGATAATACCATGCTCATCTAATTATTTCTAAAATTATATTTTTATATATCTCTGGTTATAAAGAAAAATATTAAAAATATTTGTTTAACTTGTCATTTTGTGAGGGGTACAGATTGCCTTGAACTGGAGTTACAGGCAGTTAAGAGATACCTAATGTGGGTGCTGGGACTTGAACCTGGGTCTTTTGCAAGTGTAACAGGTGCTCTTAACTACTGAGACATTGCCTCAGCAGCAAAGGTGGTTTTCCTCTTATTTTTTTGTTTGTTTTATTTTGTTTTAAACCTTGTACTATTCATTCTCCTCAAACTGAGTTGTATATTTCCTTCTTCTACATATATCCCATGTTGTTTTGTTATAAAAGGCAAAATAGACTTAGAAAAATAATAATTGTCCAAGAAAACAAACTCAGTCCCTTAGAGTAATAAGTAAATCCAAGTTGATAACAGAATATATGATGGAGCTGGTACTTGTATACTAATACTCTATAGGACCAGGAAGTCAAAAAACATTCAGAACATGACATAGGGATACAGAAAAATCTGAAGGTTTGCCCTTGACAAAATAAGACAGAATAAACAATAGTGACAAATTGTGTTTCATCAAAGGAAATAGATAACCATGATTCTGTTTTACAGAAATAAACCATGTAATATATAAACAAGTGCAGAATAAAAATTTTTCTTCATAGTGTAATTCAAAAATGTATAAATAAAGATAGAAAAATTCTAATAGGACAAACACATCAATGTAGTATTGTTAAGCTACATAAAGTTAAGCAAAATGCTAAAAGTGATAAATTTGCAAGAAGATTCATTTTTAAAAGTCTTATAAATCTGAAGCTATTTTAAAATGTAAATAGAGAAAGATTATGCAAGGAAAAGTAATTTTCTTAAATAAAAGAAGAAACCAGACAAGGATGGAACTGAGATTTTAGGAGTAAATAGCAGTTATTTGAGGGCGTGGTAGGATCTGGACAATGGGTGACTGGAACATAAAAATTAGAAGACAGATTCACATAAGATGCCAGGACTAGAAATGCATCTTTAAAGGTCCTTGACTCTAAGAGGACACTGGAAACCAAATGTCAAGACAAAACCAAACAGAAGATATTCCGAGAGAAGTAAGAAACATGGGAGGAATCCCACAGGATACAAGCTGAAGAGTAACAGAAAGAAACATATTTAGCAAGCCCAAAGAGGTGGCACCAGAAAGTACAGAGCTTTTCAAAGTCCTTTTGTTGTTGTTGTTCTTGTTGTTGTTTCAACTTCTCCTGAGCACAGATTTAACCTGGAGTGTGGTTTATACCCCAATGTCACTCCATTGGAGAAAACTGATTTCCCCTTTACTAGTGGGTGTCAGTTGCACACAGTGTCTTGGTTAGCAGTGTGACTCTGTGCCCACTTCCCTGTCTCTGTGCTTGGATGTTGTCTGGCTTGACCTGTGGAGGTCTTGTGCATGCTGCCACAGTTTCTCTCTGTGAGTTCATATGACCATCTGCCTTGATGTGTCTGGAAAACTCACGTGTGCTCTTGCTTTGTTTTGATTTGATTTGGTGGCTTTTCTTTTTTCTCTTCATTTCTTTGAGAAAGAAAGAACATGGAATTGGGTGGGTAGGAAGAGATAGTATCTGGGAAGAGTTGGGAGAGAGGAAAGACTATGAGCAAAATATATTATATGAAAAAATTAAAAATAATACAGTCAGTTGCTTGCCAAATGTTACAGCAGAGGAGAAGGAAACAGTGGGGTCATAAGGGGAGTACATTGGGAAGACAATGTGGCTAATTCTGAATTATAAGAATAAGAAGGAACTTTCACAGGCATCCAGGCAGTGGCACTTTTAGGAATCTACTTAAACTATAGAATTTACATTTGCTGTGATGGAAGTAACAAGACTGGATAATTATCTACATCTTGAGAGTGAAGAATTGCATTTTAATAATACTCTATAGAACTAAGATATAATTTATCTGTCAAGTAAGAGAGAAACATCTGGGGCCTGAAAGGATTTAGCAGTTCTATTAGCCAAATTATTTGTCTGATAAAATTGTTCAAGAAAGAAAACATGCCAACCATTAGGAATTCAGGCAGATATTGCAGCTAGAATATGAGGAGAGAATATATAAGATGATGTGAGTGGGTTTTTTCACAGTTAAATTATAAATGGATTATAAAGTTAATGGGATTGTATAAAGTATTTGTGAATCTGGAAATAGATAAAAGGAACAACATAATATTACAAACCATAATATCCTTAAATCTTAGCACAGGATTTGGATATGAATGAGGAAATAGAAAATAAAAACTTCTTTGGTATAAGGGAATGAGACAGATGCACTGGAGAAAGGAACATATTTGACATCTTGAGGTGACTCATGTTCGTACACATAGTTAGATGTCATTTTATAATGTAAAAATATTTTTTTTGTTTTGAATGTCTAAGTCAGGAAAACAAACATCATTTGTTCAATCCTCTTATTGGTAACAGCAAGGAATAAAAAGAAGAAACAAAAAACTAAAACCAAATGGAAAGGCTTAGAGTTCAGTAATTGTGTTTAGTTCATTCTAAAATGAAACAAAAATATTGGCATGAAAATTAAGCCCCTCGTCCTGAAGCATTCTGAAAAGCAACGTGATTTTTAAAACATTTCCCCTCTATCTTTCCCTTCATCTTTCCCTCTATAATGATCACCAGACACCTAAGCAATCTTTCTCCCTCAAATTAAATTGCTAATTAAAGTGATCTTAAAATTTCTTCTTAATTTCTGTCGAAAAGTTCATGTTTCTCATCCAGAAATGAATGTTCAAGATATTTTCCCTAAATTTGATGTGATAATCTTGTATAATCCTTCAGAAAAATATTTCCATTTTTCAGCCTGCTGCTCTGCTTCGAATTCACAAGGATCTTAAATAGATGTCTTAGCCTGGTATTCCTCATCTCAAGGAATCACTTGATACATTTAGGAGCTTAATAAAAGGTGTCGCAAATCATTTCATTCATGCCTCACTTTTCACACAATGCTTGGTTAAAAAAAGGGGGGCACTGGTTTATAATGATTAGACAGATGGAGAACTCAAATAACAGACCTAAAGTCCCAGTACTGTCTTATGTTTCCTCTCTATTCTTTACTTCAGAGTTCAGACAAGAAAAGAAATGGAACAATTTTTTTTAAAAAAAAGGAGGCCTTGGTTAGGTTCCTCTGATTTTGAGGAGAAAAGGAAAACAGCTTCCTGACAATGAGTTTTGGTGTCCTGGGTCCTTCCTACAGGCTCCTTTTGGTATTACAAACCTATTTAGTTCCTACTTACTAAACTCTGAAACGTTGATAACTGACAATAAAACAAGTTGGCTTCTCTGTATAGCCCATCAGTTTCCCTGGACAGTGTAAAGTACAAATTAGAAACAGCAAAACAGGTTTAAACAATGCTATAAGAAAGAGTCAATTTAAATATTAACAATTATAAATCTTTGTTAATTTAAAAATACTCTCAGTGTTTATATAGATATTCGTTTGATATATAATCAAATTATCACATATTTAATGGTTTAAATACACTTTAACCACCATAAAGTTTTGTGGACCAAAACCCAAACATGGATCTCTTTGGAACAAGGTGGAATGGAAGTCTTCTCTGGAGGTTTTGGGGAGAAATGGTGTCCTTCTTTTGTAGGATTTTGCAGACTACATGCATTCCTGACCTCTCAACTCTGTTCTCCATCTTTCAAAGTAGCAATATCACATACCCTTGATCCTTCTCCTTCCACATGTTTTTGTGATGACAGCTGTAATGGCTCACATCTAGTAAACATCTGTGAGACTGGACTGTTATTTCAAGATACCTGAATCCTATATCTAGCTCCCCCTGTCACATCATCTAACATATTCACAGGCTCATGGGATTAGGTTTTAGACACCTTTGAGGCACCTTCCGAAATGTTAATCAGAAGTTATAGAGAAATGTTGATAAAGAGGATGGATGGAGATCTCAAAGCTGATATCAAAGATAAAGGAGAGCTTGCTTCAGGAAATAATCTTAGCCTCTTTTATCATTTTGCCTGGAAACTTTTTCTCACAGAGCATCTTTTACCTACAGCTCTCTTAGGCTTATGAGAGTCAGTCTTAACCTCCTAGGTGCAAGTTGCTCCTTGTCATGTTCACACATTCTGGTCCATAATACAGAATATAACAACATCAACAAGGACAATAATGCATATATTATTTGTTTTGAGCGCTTAGTTATGTGCAATATACAATTTTGTAAGAGTATCAAGAGGTAATGGATGAAAAAGTACTTCATACAACTTTAATCATCATGGAAAAGCAATCTTATTGTGTCTAATACACATGAAAGAAAAATTAATATAGATTTTAGATATGATGGTACATATCCTGAGAGGATGTTTTTCAAGAATTGGGGGTGGGTATAAGTGGGCAAAACAATGTTCACTGAAGTAAGTCATGAGCAAATCACTACATCCCTCATATGGAAATGTATATGTTTCTTTACATGTGCCACAGTATCAAATGTTTCATGGGGTACATTACCATGGCCCAGATCATCTTAACTTACATTTTGAAAGGGTTTACAATTAGAATCCACTACACTTCTCTTTCCAGAGTCATGACTTAGCCTAGAAATTCCCAGAGCTAGAGGTCTCAGGCTGAAAGACTGTAAAGAATGCATGTGCACCAGACACACAGGATATGCATTAGTTTAGCCCAATTGCTGTTGAAATTCACATATTAATATTTCTGATAGGTTATTATAGCATAGATTGATTACAAGTCAAATTACTCATGCATTCTCATTTGTTATTTCTGTTTTGACAGTGGTGACAATAATAACAAGAAAAGGGGAACCAGTTACAAAACTTTAAAAAAAAAATTCTGGACCCCAAAGGACCCTTGATTTATTATTTCAGTTTAGTTTTACTTTCCATCTTTGATTCAACTGCAGCCTTGAAGGTTATTGTAGGAACTAAATATAATGCCACAACATTGACAACAGAAATGGAAAAAAATCTGAAGAGACCAATTTATTAGGCCATTTGATATTTACCTAGTTTACTTCCTAAAATAGCTACATTATTTTTCTGGAAAGATTTGTGTCTGTTTATTTTGTTTTAGCAAATTCTGTACACGCATGGCTCACTATTTTTCCTTCAGGGATGATAGAGTGATGCTGTATTGAAGAGGAATAGCTCCGTGTACCCAATTAATTATTTCAGTAAAATTTCTCCATGAACAACATCACTCATCTTGACTGCTTATAAAGCTGTTAAGTGCTGGCTCTGAGTCACTTTTGGATGTTGTACAAGAGAGTCTATCAATCTCTCTTTATACTGGCTTTGAAACAGTCCTCAGAGAACCCATATGAACTGCAGTATAGATTTTAAAGATTTGCTCTGACCTGATTAACAAAGAATATAAAATTGAGAATTACTGTTTAATATTAAAGTTTTAAAGTTCAAAATTCATAGTAGAACAGTTACAGAATCTATATCAGGAACTTATTTATGAAGACACGGGCCTCAGGGGTATTCCCCTACTCTTTAGTTTTCCCCTTTATGCTGAGTTGAAAATTGAAAACTACAGCGAGAACATAACACAGAGTGGAGATCTGAGGATTTGAACTGATTGACCATGTTCAGCAGTAATGGATGGAAAAAAAAGCAACCAGAAACTTCACAACAGAAGCCCAGTACTATTCCTTGCCCTGTATATGGGTTCTTGAAGATTTGTTATTGTTAGTGTTAAATGAGAATCCTAGCTCTCGTGCTAGAGTTTAGCCATAAATGAGATGCATGTTCATAATAAAATAGATTGAAGAAGAAGCCCACCCAGTGAAGACACACTTTGTCTTATTCACAGACTTCCAGTCATCAAACTTATAAACAGTGCTAAATTCTAATTTTCAGGGACTTGCAGTGCTTGGGAGAAAATTCCTAATCATACTACTCATTTACAGGTGTCTTGACCTCCAGGTAAATAGAATAAACTCAGTATTGTGTTATTAATAGTAACATATTTACTCTATATCAGTTCTCAGAATAAACTGCTTTATTGTTTTCTGTAATGGTTCCCTTTTACAGTTATATGAAATCATATATAATGGTGAAATTTAATACATCTGCGGATACCAGTGGCCATGTCAGAGGAGCAGCGGGTGGCAATTGAAGTTCAAGGTGTCAGCCCACCAGAAGGCAACTTCCTGATGGGTGAATCTCGGATAGGCAAGACCCTGAGACCACAGACTCCAGAATATCTTTTTCTTCTGCTGTGCCTTTATGTTTGCCCCTGCCATCTTTCTCTGGTGTCTGGTATGGTGTGAATGGGTATGGGAGATCCCCACTGTCTGTAATGTAGTGTGTTTATCTCATGGAAATATCCCGCCCTACTGTGCATTTTTACCTATGGATTATTATGAAGATGATTTATTCCTGAGCTGTACTAATTGATAATAAATAATGTTAGTTTAAATAGCGTTTTGATGATTAAAACTATAAACAAGGAACTGTCTCACAGCTAGAACACATAAATTGCTATTGAGAAGCCATATAGACTATGGCTTAGGTTAATGATTAAGAAACACAGTTGAGTCCCTGTAGCCCAGCTAGCTTAAATTCTTTTAACTTTTATGTTGGGAGATGTGTTCACAGGTTTTGGAGTGCATAATAACTGAAACAAAGCTAGGATGTTTTCATCAAACAGCTTCGAGGTAAAGTACCCAAGACAATTTAAAGTTTTATAAAGGCACGTGGTTGAATGGGAAACTCATTATGGTCAGGAAACAAGAACAAAGCAGCCTAATTATCATTAGCTGACATGCCTTTCTTGCTAGGATTGGTTGATGACCAAAGGTGATGATTAATTCCTTGTACCCATTTCACCCTCACTATCCTGATATAAAAAACTATCGATGAGTGGATATGTACCTTAAAGATTTAAAGTATCTCTAACTGATTCTTTTTCATGTATTTAAGTTTAGATTTGTGATTTCTTTAAGATTCCTTCTAAGATTACCTTTCAAGATAAGTTATAAAGTAACTGGCCCTTTCTTTGTAAATGTAAAATGCAGCCGGCCAGTAAAAGACCTGACTAAGAAAAATATCTTGCTTGCCTACACAGTTAATCTATAACAAGTTGCTTAGGTATGAATGTACATGGGTTCTTGTGATAATTTTTCACCTGTAAAACATAAAATGTTTAATCATGTAAGGGATATGAAAACATGCTGTTTTTTCACTTGTATTTATTGTAATCATTCACTTGAAAAATAGAATGTAACCACATTGTAATTTTTCTATTGCTGGGTATATAAGCTGTAAGAAAAAGAATAAAGATGGAGTTAAAATGGGTTAGAAGGAAAACATCAAAAATGAGAGCATTAGAAGAAAAACATCAAGAATATAGATAGAAGAAAAACATTAAGAATGAGGGAAGGAAATCATGAGAAAAAGTAAAGAATAGAGAGTATCGAACAAGAGTAAAGAAAACGTCTGAAGAAAACCATCAAGAGAGTGTGTGAGTATTTTTCCCTTTACCCCCTCAGACAGAAAAAGTCTTAGTATATGCTGACTCCATGAATTCCCTTTGAGGCCTGTGACGCTGGGGGTTGGTCCACCAGGCAGCAATATGCTGAGTTTACAGCATCAAGTTATAACTGGACAACTTTAGAGAGTTAATTCTGTTCAATAATTTTGGGGGTGATTATTATCTTATTTGCTTTTAAATTTTTCCCGGTTTTCTTCCCATAGCCTGGTAAGATAGATGGATTGGGGCCGTAATTATCACACTTCAGACAAATACTCAATAAATGGTTATAGAAGTTAATTTTGATGAAAGAGATGCCAGTAGACCTCATCTCTACAAAGACAGCTGCTGCTACTTCTTCCTAATGGAATTGTTCATAGGAAAAACAGTTCTAGAGCATTCCTCCATTCTTAACAAATTTGCTGATGAGCTACTCTATGTGAGGGATTGTTTGGAGTAGTGAATATGGTTGTAAGAACAAAATATTCCCTGTTTCCACAGAAGTTACATTCTTGTGGGGTATGTAAACTTACAACAAAGACATATGAGTAAGCAGAGTTTTAAAACATATGATGTCCTACTGTGCTTCTCTGTTGCTGTGATAACACACTGACAAAATGCAACTTGGGGGAGGAGAGTGTTTTTTTTTTCAGATACATTATTGATGGACATCAAAGCAGGAAGTCAAGGTAGGAGCTTAAAGCAGAAACTGCAAAGGAACAGTCCTTTTAGGCTTACGTCCTCAGACGTTTAAGTACTGATTTTCCATCTGTGCTAAGACTTAGCTACAGTCTCAACAAATTATCTTGCCAAGTCATTAGGTTCAGGTCTAAAATTCCATCCATGAGGACAGTCTTCAACTGACATGCTTTTAAGTCATGCTCAGGAAATATGTAATATTCAAAGAGCTGTTGTCCAATTATCCTCAGAGTATAAAAAAGGAAGACCCCCCCCCTCACAAAAAAGCATGCTACATGCATAGTTAGGTTAGTAATAAGAAATGATATGGAAATGAAATACGCCATGAGAATGAGAATGCCAGACATGGTATGTAGGACTTAATCAAATGTGAATCAGAACACAGTTATTAAGGTGCTGATGTCTGAGCACTTGTCTGAAACCACAAGAGATCACATTGTTTTCTAAAGCTTTTTTATGCCTTGGGTCCTGAGGAGGAAGAGTATGAATACATGAATCAGCATCTGAACAATTTACCTTCCCCTGGAGACAGATCACTGTCAGTCTCTCCATTTCTCCATAGAGGAATACTGCCACAATTACAAGTAGATTCACTGAGGAAACATCTGTATTTCTGGGTTGCAAGGTCCAGATTCTAGCAGAAAAGCTAAAGGTCAGAGCCGAGAAATCTTGGAGTTGGACATTAGCGGTAACTGTTACAAATTACCTCAGGCAACTGGCAGTCATATCCCTAAATAAGACCCTATATTTTAAGAGTTTAACCCCAAATTCAGAAAACTTATAGGTTACTTTGTAATGTTACCTTGAAGCTGATCTATGACAAGGTTGTGCTATCCCATCATCTTACAGACAAAACCTAACACAGGTGTCCCATCATTTTCCCAAGTGACTTTGTGTGATGTCAAGTCTCATTTGCATGTAGCTCAATTCTCTTTGTATTTTATTTCATAAGTTAATAAAATTCTACATATTCACAATGCACAACAGGTATTTTGAAATATGTATGCACATGTATTAATTCTTAGTTTAACTAAGACATTTATTGTTTTTCAAGTCTTTAATTCATTTCATTTTGCTCTGGCCTTTTTTTTTCTCCTTCTAGCTTTTGAGTTCAGTTTGTGTTGGTTTATTCATTTAAAATCTATGCTCAGTTCTTGTTTTGTTCCATCCCATTCATTTCATATAGTATGATAATTCCATTCTCAAACATATATATATATATCACTAGAAATAATTTTTCTAGTCTATTTTATGTGTCAAATTTTCCTTCTGAAGGTCCTGTTGACTCATGGGAAGAGTTTATTCTACATACTTTGCTCAAAAACATTGTAACTTTTTCCCTAGGGGCTTGCATAGAATTAAATATTTAGATATAGTGATAAATCTGTATTTATTCATCATTTTTAATGAACAAAATATGAAATGGTATGTCCAAAAAGTCAGAATCAATTGGAATCCATCCCTTTGAGTCTCCAGTATGTGCTGCACTTCACTGAACTTCTGTAATTAACTGATTCGTTGGATTATGAAAGGATTTGGTTAATTCTCCATAGGGGCTGCCTTAGATGATGAAGTTTCATCATCATTAATTCTATGCCCCTGCAGTATAAACACAGGTAAATGTTGATGCTGTCACTAGAAATGCCTGGCATTTTTACATCACCTAAGATTGAAAAATCAATAAAATAAACATTTTTTTCCACTGAAAAAGCACACTGTTAAATCTACTCCCTCTAAACGAATACCTTCAATCTGTATAAGAGTCCCCCTCTTGTAGGAATAAGTTAAGAGTAATGATCTGAACAATCTGTGTACATTTCGATTTTACACAGAAAAGAGTCAGTGCTTTCCTGAGGTCACATAGTTACTAAATGGTAGAGGAAAATTCAAAGCTAGGATTGGTGGCATTCCAGTGCCCAGGATCAGCAATTCTGCAAAGGAGGCAAGGCGACATATGGGTCTCTACAGTCCCACTGCCTGGAATCAGACCAGAGTTTCACAACTTGTTGCATGTGTAACTATTTTTTGACAACTCATTTGTCTATCTAACTCTAGACATATCTCACTGAGAAACCAGGATGTGTGTGTATGGGGGTTGATATTAATTATCTCATTGCTTTGTTATAAGTTGTGCAAAAAAGCACAAATGTTAATCACACAGCACCATCCCTGACACAAACAGATAACTCAATTTTCTACTCACTGGGCTAAATGTCCAAAAACATTAATGAAGTGACCAGTGTAAGTAGGTAAAAGTGCTTATAACACTCAAGAAGGGGCATCAAAGTGTGGTTTAGAAGACTATGTGAGACTTTTCATACACTTCAGTGCCAATTGTTTTATCTGAGGAATGATGCTGAGGAGAAAATAGAGAATGTATAAGCCAAAGACCAGGGAATGTGTAAGATCAGTAAGGCGCAAACAGAAACAAGTGCATTGTATCAGCCAAATTATGCCTGACTGTACTTTACAGAAACCATAAAACAGCAGCACACGTGCCAATATCGGCAGACAGGAGGCTATAATAGTGACTCCACCATCACCACCTTCAACATTTGGCACATTTCCCTATCTGCATCCTTTAGGTTCCTGGCTAAAATCCTTGTGCTTACATCTGGGTGATGATTAAAATGTTGCTGACTACCCCCAATTGAACTGAAATGATTACACATTTCATATGCTACACTGAGCATATAGGTAGGTCTATGCATTTCTATAAAGAAAGAATGAATTCTTCAGTTGTTAACTAGCTGTTCTTAACCATTCTGTATGCTGATCAGAGAGGTCTAAGGGTAGCACCAAGGTTGTGGCTGAAAATGTACAGTGATTGAGTGCGAGGGCATGAAAAATGCTACTTTTTTTTCCAATATGAGTGATTTGGTGAGGGCGTTCTGACTTTTTTCTTAAAGTGGAAATTCTGAAAGTGTATGAGAGAAGGAATGTTTATGTTTTGTAACATGGTAAGCTTGGAGTGCTCAGAGGAACTTTGAAATGTAAGCCTGTACCTATATCTCTTCATTTTTAGCTCCATGGACAAAGAGAATAGGTAAGCACATTAAAACCATAATGAGGGAGGGACACAGTGCATTTCCAGCATATAGGATTTTCAGAGCTAACAGTCAGTGCATGACAGAGAGCACTCAACTTTGGGTGAAGTATGACAGAACTCCAAAGAATGGACCGGAGAAAAGATACTAAGAGACAATAGAGATGAAGTGAAAGACTTAAGGAACATGTGATAAAGACCTAAGTAACATCCTAAAGAGTTCCTATTGTGTCTTCTACATAGAAGCTTTTGATGGGCATTTTAAGTACCAAATAGGTAAAGTTAAATGGATACTGCTAGTTAGTTAGAAAATTTTCCCAAGGTACACGAGTAACTATCTCAAGAAATCATAAAGAATTATTTTTTTCTGTGGCCTCTTCTAGCAATAACTAAGATGAGCCAGTGTTCAGTTAGTACTAGTTAACTTACTTCTATTATTTGATCTCTACACTACAGCATAGGGTAGATGTCATTATCTGTAACTTACAGATGAGAATATTGAAGCTATTAACAACTAACTCCCCTGTAGGGTTTTTATAGCTACTGGAGAAATAGAAGGGATCTGAATCATCTGTCTCCAGAGCTTGAAGTCCCACCAAGAGCACGACACATCTTCATCACAGCTATGGAAGGTTTTCCATTGCTAGTTAAGTTTTGCACATGAGACAACAGTCTCAGGTGAATCAACATTGTGAACTATTAGTTCGTCTGCAAGGCAAGTAGAGAATACTTCACATATTTTCATTATTTTTAAGAGAAAGAATTAACCCTGAAAGTTCACAGCATATGGATGTTTTAATTTTTCTTCATAAGAAATAGAAAAATCAGATCTGCTTAATTTTGCTGAATTATAAAGGTTTTTATCTTGCATTTACTTGTGTATAAACCAAGAACTTCAAAGCTGCATCTATCTTTTCCATCCCTGATGTGTCCATATCCCCAGGAGCATGATTTAATGTCTGAAATGTTATTTTCAACACAGTTAAACTCTTTTGAATGCTTTAAGGTCAACTGTGACCATAGCCCTGAGAATAATGTACATTATTTTCACATAATGCTGTTTTGTTGCTATGTTCTACATTTAACACTACATTTTAGACCTATAAATTTTCCCTGTGTGTTCTCATAGTAATAATGTTTCTTTAGTTTTTCTTTGTTATGTGTGAAATGTGGTATAGAAATAGATGCTCTTTTCAGTGTCTATTTGAAAACTTTTAGTCGGAACCACAATCAGACTAAAGCTCAATGGGGTTGCTGTGTAATAAAAGGGAAAGATGGGATATGGAGAGCAGCCAGTAGTCACTGTAGGCATCCAGATTGGAGACCATGTAGCACTCTGGTCAGAAGGTGTCCTCAGACCTATAAAGTCTACTTATTGTGTGCCAAAGATGTGAAACTTGACATTCTGAACCAAACCACTCAGACAATAAGGACAGAAACTAAAAATCATTTCGGTTTAATCATGAAGACTTTTAGACTAATTTGAGCAATCATCTCAAGCCATAACAATGTTTCAAATATTAATGAATCCACATTCCGTGGCTATGACCAACTGTCTGCATATTGAAGGAGCTTTCCTGCTCATTTCAGTTCAACTAGGGAATTAAGTGTCACATTCTTGTTGTTCAAACAAGGAATTCACCTGAGCTACTCTAAAGCCCTTTCCTCTGCAGATTAAAAGGCTAGAGTGGATGTTTCTAGGAAGTAACAGAGTTGCTTTTTAAGTCACAACAAATAAGGATACTGTAGCATCCACTGATGACTTAAGATTTCTTTTAGCCAGGGAAAAAGTGCATCTTGTTGCTTATCTGAAATTCCAACTGTTTGGCCTGGAGTTTTGCTAGCCAAGTACTTGTCACTGGCTCACAAGCTTACCGACCTCGTTAAAAACCTCAAGTGTTTGAGATGTTTGCTTGACCTGCCATAAGTTCATAACCTTATCCTAGATCAGTAAACGAGTTTGTATTTGTTAAATACAAATAAGACTTCTACCTATAGATAGAGCCAAAAAAGCATACACCTGAGAGGGCCCTCTAATGAGAGAAAAGTAATTCTGTGGGTTTGAATTATTCAGAGGCCATGTTAGACCAAGACATGATTACCAGGAATAAGCAAAATAATAATAGTAACAGTAATAATAATAATAATAATAATGATAATGATAATAGAACAAAGAACAATCCAGAAGGACAGGAATGAGAGGAAAAGTCATTGTCGAGTGTGAAAACCCATTGGGTCAGCACCTCATTTCTATACTCTCCTCATTTCTTCAGCATTCAATACAATACACTTAGTATATATTTAATGTCAACTACCAATAGTGATTAACTAAAGGTGTTACATATATGTATATGAGTGTGCAAAACCATTTGCTGTCTTAAGTTTTCAATGTAAGGCCATACTGAACCATCAATTCATTTGAGTCCATTTATTATTATCTTTGAGAGAAGAAATTGGATGTATATGTATTAAAGTCAGTATACTGACTTTAATCATTTTAAACTGTATTAAATATTAATGTTTTCCAAATGTGTCTCAATTTCAGGAAAAAATATAATTTAACCCAACATATTTAGGGGGAGATAAAGCACTGTTAATGTTTTTGTTTTAAAGCCCTATATAGAGTTTTTAAAATATCGAATGGAAAATAAGAGCCCTGGACTCACAGTATACTTTCTTATAATTAATCACATGCTCCTCAGTATGTCCTAGGCCACATTCTCCTCTCTAGGCTCACTGTTAGCAATGCCACTCACTTTTATAACTTCAATTCATTTTGGAATGGGTAATGTGTTCTCTGGGCCCTGAACTCTAGCTATGAACCTAGAAGTGAATTCACCCTTCTAACTAAACTATATTTGGAGAATTTCTGTGACATTCTTTTGCAAGACATCTGATTCCATAACTTTTTCAATAAAAATAAACATAATGAGTTGTTACTTTGAGACTATTAAATTCAAAGTCCCCCTTTCATTAGTCAAAGTTGTCCACATCTTATTCTCAGCCTGTCATCAACTATCATATATATGACATAAGTCTGATCATTTGTCAAAAACTGAAATATATATATATATATATATATATATATATATATATATATATATATATATGAAAGGATGCACATTTTACTCAGAAAGGAAGTTGAGATCATTGTAATATTTAGTATTTATGTGTGTCCCTGGCTGTCCTGGAATTCACTTTGTAGACCCGACTGACTTCAAACTCAGAGATCTGCCTCCCTCTGTCTCTTGAATGCTGGGATCAAAGGCATGAGCCATCACTGCCCAGCAAAATGTCCACTATTTAAAGACTCAAATTATTACAAAATGTTCTCTAAGATGTTATCTAGAGTTGGAAATTAATTCACAAGTTGGATTACTGAGCCAGATGCAATGTGGAGCATCTTCTTAGCAATGGTTGTAATAGCATAATTGTAATAGGATGCAGATGAAGTCATAACATTATCATAGATCAAAATCAGTAAGGGAGTCCAGCAATCTAGATGGCAGGTCTAACTGACATGGAATCTAGCCCTTGGCTACAATTAGCTATTAAAAGGGAAATATAAGGACATATTTCTATTACTGCTAAAATCATTATCTCACAAGGAATTTTCAAACAAGCCCCCTGACATCCTGTTCCTAAATACACAGTTCTGAACCACTGTGTGGTCAAAGCTGTCGAGCATCCCAAAACACTGTTTCTCTGGGTAGGACTGTGACCCCAAGCCTGGGTTTCAGCGCCCCTACTTAGGTGTCATGTAGATGGCTAAGGAGGGTTTATTCATTTCACTTTTCACTCACAAAGTATCCCCAGCTCTCTTACTGTGTAGATATTTCACAAACTCATTTACCAGAGGTCCACAGTAACTCTGTGAAAGATGAGAGCACTTTATAGGTGTTGAAATCACAACTTAAAAGTATCAAATAATTTGTCAAATACCACAGAGCTAGAAAAATGTAGAATAGGCAATAAAAACCCATAATGACCAAAGGTAAGAGACTTTCTTGAAGAGAGTCCTAGAATGTCATTAATCCAAGTAAGGATCAATAATTATCAAAATGTAATAGTACTGATGATAAAAATTTTAAACACCATCAACAGTGAAACTAAGCTAATGGGAACTCATGAACTTTAGACCAACAGCTGTGGAGCCTCCATGGGACTCGACTGGGCCCTCTGCATATGTGAGACAGTTGTGCAGCTTGATCGGCTTAAGGGGGCCCCCTGGCAGTAGGATCAGGATGCATCCCTGGTGCATGTGCTGGTTTGTTGGAGCCCACTACCTACGGTGGGACACCTCAAACAGCCTTGAAGCAGGGAGAGGGGCTTGGACCTGCCTCTACTGAATGTACCAGGCTCTGCTGACTCCCCATGGGAGGCCTTACCTTGTAGGAAGAGGGAATTGGGGGTGGTTTGAGGAGTAAGTTGGGGGCAGGAGGGGGAAAGAGAGGGGGATCTATGGTTGTTACATAAAACGAAAAAAAATTTTCTTAATAAAAAAATTTTAAACACCAACCTGGGTGTAAAGCATATGTTCTTCCTGGTAGACAGGATAAACATGAAAGTGTGACATGAGTTTTATGATTTCAGATTGAAAATATTAAATTAGCTTAATGAAATTTATAGTAGGCCTGAGGATATAGTTAAGTTGGTAGACTACTCAATTATGATGTACAAACCCTGGGCTTGATTGCCAGCATTGCATGAAACTGAGTATTGTGGCTGTCTTCATTACTGTTCTTTAGGTATTAAGAGACACCATGACTCAGTTAGCTTGTAGAAAAAAGCACTTAATTGGAGGCTTGCTTACAGTTTCAGAGGGTGAGTCCATGACCATCATGATGGGAAGCAGACAGGCATGACACTGGAGAAGTAGCTGACAGTGCACATCTGAGCCCAAAGCTGCAGGAAACCTGTGTGTGTGTGTGTGTGTGTGTGTGTGTGTGTGTGTGTGTGTGTGTGTGTGTGTGTGAGAGAGAGAGAGAGAGAGACAGAGAGACAGAGAGACAGAGAGACAGAGAGACAGAGAGACAGAGATTGAAGACTGGGCCTGGCCTCAGCTTTTGAACCCTCAAGCCCCAGTGACACACCTACTCTAACAAGGGCACACCTCCTAATCCTTATAAACAGTTCCATTAACTGGGGACCAAGCATTCAAACATATGAGCCCACGAGAGCCGTTCACATTCAAACCACCACAGCAGCATGCATCTACAATCCTAGAACTTAAAAAGTGGGTCCAGGAGGACCAGAAATTAAAGGTTATTCTCAGATACATGCTTAGTCCAGCCCAGCCCATTAAGAGGGAGGGGAAGGAAAGAGAGAGGAATGGAGGGAGAGAGGAAGGAGGGAGGAAGACAGGAAAGGAAAAAAGGAGGGAAGAAAGGAAAGAAAAGATAGTCCTTCCTATATATACCCCCACTGTCTCTACAAAATTGCCACATACACCCACACACACATTATAAACAATGGGATTGAAAATATTTTTTGCAAAGGTTACCTTTTAACCTATGTGTAGCAATTCAGAAAAGAATACGAAAATTCCTAGAATGGCTTGAACATTTCCTTCTCTCTGTCAGGGAAAGAAAATGGTGCTTGCTTTTAGAGAGCAGGTATGGATGTTCTAGCAGGGGCATTGAGCAAAGAACATAACTTGGCCCATCTTGATCCTCTATCAGGGAGGGCTGTCTTTCTTGAAAGAGGATAGATTCAGGAAGGACAGACATGTAGCAGGGAGAGTGTGAGGGGATAGGACACACACCTAAGCCAGTCAGATCAGTTGAATCAATCCTGTTGATCAATGGTGTGACAGAATTCACCATCAGATTGCACTCATATCCAGTGTGTTGCGTTTTACAAGTGTGATGACAGATTAATGCTTCACAGGGTGGCAGGAAGATAAATCCTACTTCAAAACTAATTTCCAGGCCAAGAAAAGAGGCCATTACTTAGTATCTCAAAAGACTAGTACCAAGTAATACACATGCTCACAAGGCAAAATGGAAACTTTAGTATTCAGATGCCATTTTAATCAAATAGAACATCAAGATGTTATAAGTAAAGCCCGTTGTTCTTCATAAACACAGAAACTGGAAATTAGGAGCACAGAAGCAAGGTGATTGGCTGATGATAAGTAAATTGTTTCATTGGTGTCAAAGTTGATAGACTACTAAATTACATCGAGAAAGTCACATTTGCTCTTTGCTTTTGCTTCCCAGTGACGGCAATTAAATTAGACTTAGTAATTTATTTGACTTACATTTGTTATTATTTACTATTTACCTGACTTTTATAACCTTAGCACCTTGGGTGAAGCAATGTATATGAGAAAATAGTGCATGCCTTCTTATGGCTTCTTTCTAAGGCAAGACAGAAAACTATTTTAGATCATTCTGGCAGAAAGGGGTGCTTGGGATCATGCGAGGAGAGAGAACTCTGGGTGATTGCAGCTATGTATAATATATAACTTGAGTTTCTCTGATAGAGTGAAATCTGAAATGAGATCTGAATTAGGTGAGAAAGTAAATTGTGCAAATAGTGGAAAGAACGTCTGAAGCACAATGAACAGGTGGCAAAGGTGCCCTCAGTCTCTAGTGAGTTCAAGAAACACAAGAAGCCACATGTTACAACAATAGGAGACACAGAGGCAGAGGTCTTTGCACGACTACTTCAGTCCTGGGACTTCAACTGCCACTGAGGCTGCACCTTCATTATTGGCCTCTCCTGGCCTCTCATAGTGTCAAGCCTCAGCTGCTCGCCATGACACCTTCATGTCTTCCAAACCAATACTATCTGGGTGACTCTTACACATTACTAAGTCTAGCTACCAGCATGAGATACAGCCTTGGCCACCTCTGGGAAACAGCTCCAGTGTGCTCTCGGGAAACAAGTACCAGAAGATTTCACCTCAGTGATGCTGGTCTCTTCTTATTTACCATTAATTTATTCGCTCCAGCTTACCAGCATCAAGTATCCCAGCAAAGCAAAGTTTTGCTTTAGTACTTCTGGTATCTTGTTAAACACACCTGTTTCTTCAGCCCTAGCTAACCAGAACCATAGGATTGCTTTAGTAGTTCTGGTATCTTGCCAATCACAGCTAATTCTTCAGTCCCAGCTAACTGGAACCAAAGGATTTTAACTTCAAAACAACAAATGGCCCTGATAGAGTTTTAAAACTTCCCTCTGAAATTGCACAAGCCAGACCTCCATCTTCTGCACTGCTCTAAACATTCTTATCTTCCAAGTTCCCACAGAGCTTTTAACACTCAATGGCTCATCTAGCACAAAGTTACACACTCCCACAAACCTTCACAAAACATGGTCAGGTCTGTCACAGAAATACCCCACTCTTGGTACCCACTTGTTTTAGTTAGGGTTTCTATTGCTGCAATGAAATACTAAGATCAAAAAAGCAAGTTGGGTAGGAAAGGATTTATTTGACTTACATTTCAGAATTGCTGTTCATCACTGAAAGAAGTCAGGACAGGAATTCAAACAGGGTGGGATCTCAAAAGTAGGAGCTAATGCAGAAGCCATGGAGGGGTGCTGCTTACTGACTTGCTTCCCATGGCTTGCTCAGTCCACCTTCTGATAGACCCAGGACCAACAGCCCAGGGATGGCACCACCCACTACAGGCTGGGTCCTCCCCCATTGATCACTAAATGTGAAAATGCCTTACAGCTGGATCTTATCAAGGTATTTTCTCAACTGAGGCTCCTTCCTCTTATGACTCTAGCTTGTGTCAAATTGACACACAATACCAGCCAGTAGAATGTACTTATGGCTTGTAAATTCAAACCTCTGGGCACACTTCCTTTCTAGGAATTTCACATTTGTCAAATTCCATCATGGATTTGGTTTATAAAGAGAAGAATTCAGTATGTGGTTCAAACATATTCCTCTTACTGTGGCTCTCAATGTCCAGGGCAGCTGCCACAGTAGTCAAAATGTATTGATCATCAACTATGCCATTCCACATACATTTTGTAACAATCTTATTCAAAAGGTTGTATCACTGCCATTTCCCATTTTAAAGGTGAATCTAAGAATGAAAGGGGCAAAGCCTGTATGCAGAAGCATAGTTTAACAAATGCAGTACCCAGATTGAAAACTAATTCTTCTAAGAAATCAAATTTTAATTGTTATTCCATCATCAATCTTACCTGAACCATCAAAAGTGTAAAGTGTATAAATAGGTAAACATGAAACTGAAATGTAATAATAGTGATGAAATGTTTGTTTTGGAAAAGAAGAGAGAGGCCACAAATTCAACCTGAAGACAATATAGATGTTGTTTTGATTCTGAATCACGTGTAATGTATAGCAAACAAGGAATTGTTTTCTTGCTCTTTCAGAGGCATGCTTCAAATGCAGCAGGGCCAAGCTTAGAAAGTCACACTGATACTCACCTTTACAAAATTCTTGTTCCAGATACTGATTTATCATTTCCTAAACACCTACTCTGTGCCACATTTCATTCTGGAAACTTCAGCTTCTAGTCAGAAAGATGAATGACATGTGGATCCTGTCTTCAAAGAGCTAACAGTCTATTAAGGAAGACTAATGAAGGAAGACTTAGAGTAAACTGAGGTAAATGTTATGTAGTTGGTGTGTGCAGCCATTTTACTACATGGGCCCAGCAACCTGATAAGACTTCCTTATGTGAAGCCTGCTGTGGTCTGGAAATAATATACATTTAAGTAACAAAGTAATATTATATGGATCAATTACATATATATGTATAAATATATATATGAACAATTAAAGAAAATGAGGCCATGAATTTGAGAGGGAATAGGAAAAGTACATAGGAGCAGTTGGAGAGAGGATAAGGAAGTTGGGAAATTATTTATTATATTATAGTTTCAAAAATATTATTAAAAAATATGAGTACTGGAGATGTGAGCTTAAAGGATGAACTCTGTGAACCAGGCAGAAAAGGTTTAACCAAATACCATGAAAGGAAATATATATTGTATGGCAAGAGAAGTCAAAGGAGTGTGGAAGGGAGGTGACCTCTAGTCTTATTCAGGGTGAATCTGGGAAGGTAAATAGATAATAATCAATGAAAGTTGTGTCATTTATGATACAGACTTTGAAAGAATTTTAACTTGGGAATGACATAAGAGTCATTGTTTAGAAATCAACTGCATGTGGGATGTAGGATTTGCTGATGAAATGACAGGATCATTCACAGTGGTCCACATGAGCTAACATTAAGGTCTGCATAAAGGGAGAGAGAGATGTTAAAAGTTCAAAGTTGATCATCACTGTCTGGATGGATAAGAGAACAGGGATGAATAAGGCTCAGTTTCTAGGATTTAGGAAAGATGTGTCCTGACTGTGCTGTGAATTGGAAAACAGGGAAGTGCTCTTTGAGAAAAGAGTAGTTGTTCAATTATGAGTGCAGCTTCTCAGTGGTGGATATTGAGAGTGTATGAGGCCTTGTTGCAAGAGGCCAGACACTGCCAATGTTCAGTCTCGTTCAGAGAGGGGAGGCTGCAGCTACTTGTGTGCACTTGAGTCACCAGTAGAGAGGCACAAGTGGAACTACAGGAATTGATGAAATATCACTTAACTATTCTCCAGGTTCATCTTCTCCAAGAATAGGGTAGAAGAAGAACAAACAAGGACACCTGTTCAACTATGTTCATAGCTTCTTTATTCATAATAGCTAGAAACTGGAAACATCCTAGAGTCCCTCAACTGAAGAATAAAGAAAATGTGGTGCATTTACACAATGGACTATTACTCAGCTGTTGAAAATGATTTCATGAAATTTGCAAGTAAATGCATGAAGCTGAAAAAAAATCATCCCAAATGAGGTTAACACAGACCCAGAAAGACAAACATGGTATGTACTCACTTATAAGTGGATATTAGCTGATAAGTAAATGATAATCATGCTATAAGCCACAGACCCAGAAAGGCTAAGTAACAAGGAGGGCTCAAAGTGGGATGCATGGATCTCCCTGGGAAGGGGAAAAAGAAGTTTCTTGTGGACTAGGGTCAGGTGGGGAAAGGAACAGGAGGAATTGGAGGTGGGGGTGAAGGATGGAAGCAGAGAGCACAGGGAGAGACAACTGGAATTGGGGCATTTGGGGGGCCATGTGGAAACCTAGTGCCATGGAAACTCCCTGGAATCTACGAGGGTTATCCTAGTGAAGACTCTTAGCAGTGAGGGGTGTGTCTCTTGCCTGTTCCTGGGAACTTTTTCCTCCATTGGGTTGCTTTGTCCAGCCTTGATAGCAGAATTTGTGCCTAGTCTTATTGTAACCTGTTGTGTCATGTTCAGTTGATAGCCCTGGGAGACCTGCTCTTTTCTGAAGGGAAACAGAGGCGCAGTGGATCTAGGAGAGAGTGGAGGAGGGAATGGAGAGGAGGCTGCAATTGGAATGCATTGTATGAGAGAACAACAGAAAAGAAACAAAGGAAAGAAGGGAGGGAGGAAGAAAAGAATAAACTGTGATGAAATCTCAATATTTAAGTAAAATGAGAAAAAATTTAAAGACATCTTGAAAGGCTCAAAGAAAAATGAGAGAAAGTATAAAGTGATAAAATCCAGGAAGTTAACAACTTAAAAATATTAAGAAGACGGTTAGAAATATGTCAAAGATATTTCATAAAATCATTGATCACAGGTCACATGATCCCTTCCCTTAGGACTGACATGATACCATGATAATTTTCTAATAACTATAAATGAAATAAAATTCATAGAAAAGATGTCAAGTACAGTAGTAAGACCACACTGGTGTTTGTGGCTGAATTCAGGAATCTTCTAAAACAAATGGAAAATTGTGACTATACGCTACTTCTATTTAACAACATTGAAGCAACTACGTCATTTCTGGTAAGCTGTTTGGCAAGCAGAGCATTTTCTCCAACCAATATTATTACTCCTAAGTTGAACTCCTGCATGACTTTAACTTCAAAATGCCCTAAAAATCAGATAGTTTCTTGAATCTATGATGGTCTGACTGACAATGTTACAGTTAAATGACACAAGCATTTAAAAACACTTAGCTCATATTTGATCTTACGTTTTCAAAGAATTTTCTATTTTTTTCTCTTGGGGTCAGGGATAAGGGTCATCAAGTGTCCGAGATAATTCAAATTTTAGCATGAGAAATCAAAGACAACCAAAAACTTTGGTCACACTCTAGCCAAATTTCATGCTTTAGCTAAAAATGCTGTTTTAACTGCTCAATTGAAGGAGCAGAAAATTAACATGCAAAATTTAAACTTTAATTCCAAGAATTCAAGTTAAAGACAGATGAGTGGAAACTGGGATTTCAAAATAAAGTAATGAGGATCATCACATAACCCTGCTATAACTAATTATCCAAAGTATTTTTGCAGGAAGAATATGATACATATAGGTGTGTGTGTGTGAGTTAAGAAGACCCATAATCATCCATCTAGATGTTTAGATTAATCTTTTATTTACCATATCTACTATGTTATGGTTACTCCTTTTTCAATTACTAATCTTACACGATGACTTCAATTTCTATGTTAAATGATAATTAAATCTTTATTACTCTTTTGAACCTATGGCTTTAATTAGATTTTCCTGTAGTCTAGGTGAGATATTAGGAAACAAGTGATGCTATGACCTTCCTATGGCTCCCAGTAATGTGATTGCAGAAGCCATAGGAAGAGAGCATATTAACACTGCAGAGAAACAGCTTTTCTCTGCACTGAGATGACTCAGTCTGATACAAACACCACCAAGCCAGGAGCAAAGAAAGTTTTCCCAAGTACTGGTACCCTCTTCAGACCTGTTTGCCTGTTTCAGACCGACACTGTGAGCACTTAAATGTTTTCTTTATTTTCTGTTTTTGTTTTTGTAAAAAGGTACTCTAAATTTTCAATGAGGAGAAAAATCTCTTGTCAATTATTCCACACAAATAGATGCATTTTTTTCAATTCCTCTTACACCCATGGACCAACCAATGGTCACATAGTTCCATAGGTCACCCAAATTACTGGATTCCTTTTCTAAATGCTAGTCTTCTTGAAAAATATTTACAAAGTACAGATACATTTTAAGCCATAAAACTTGCAGCTAAATAAAATGAGAATTCTTTTCAAAATAACCTTTCTGAATGTTCTTTCCTGAATGCTGATCATGAACTAAGATTCATTGTCTTCTAAATTTCAGAGCCTAAATAATGAAGCTACAAATTGCTTTTCTTCAGCTTGAGTTACTGCCGAAACTTAATTTATCCTCTTCATGTTCAAATTCTAGAATCCTCATCTAAAATGTAGTCTCCAGTTAATTCAACTAATTAGGCAAATTGCAGAGAAAGCTGTGGGACAAAGACCATTAGAAGTGAAACTGCGTTTTTATTTCAAGTCTTCCCAAATAAACCAAACTGCCACTAGTGTCCTTTCCCTTTTCCCTGTGTTCAGCCTACACTAATTTCATATCAAGCGGTCAGGTTTTCATTTACCTTTTGGCTCTATAGTCATTATTTTTATTTATATGCTGCTGGGATGAGTAAAGATTGAAAAACATTTGAAATAATAGTTTCCAAGCTACATTCTATGCAGTAATTTATGTACAATTGACTGAACATGCATCATAGGCACTGGGGAGACACTGATTAAAATAAAGATAATGAAATCTTTACACAAATTTCGCTTATATTTTCATACATGTAGAGGTAATGAATAAGTGAGTATTACACATAAGTGATATGAAGACAATAAATTTGAATCTGTAGTAAAGAGAAAGAAAAATCATTGTATTTGGCTAATTAGTGGGACTAAGATTAGGCATAGTTGAAGAAATTATCTACTCAACAGATTGGTATGATTAGAAAATTCCAGATAGAAACAACAACAAATCCTAAGTTGAAAACAACATGTATGTGTTTATGAATGGAGGAGGAGAAAAAAAGAGAGGAGGAAGAAAAAGGGAGAGAGCATAGAAATAGTGCTTGCTTTGCCTAGTATGCGCAATGTCCAGAGCTCAATTCCCAGCAACACATGAGGAGGGGGCTAGAGAAGAAGAAAAGAAGGAGGAAGAGGAGGAGGAGGAGGAGGAGGAGGAGGAGGAGAAAAGGGAGGGAGGGAGGAAGGATGGAAGAAAGGAAGGAAGGAAGAAAAGAAGAAAGGAAGGAAGAAAGAAAGGACATTTGGTATCAGATAATTTTGGTACTTGTGGGTTATATTAAAAATATGCCCTTAGGCTTAAGAAACCATGAAAGTATTCTCCTATTTTCTCTGGAAGTTTTATAGCCCCAATTTCACCTATTGTGGCTATTCCATCTATGTCTTCTGATCATTTATGTGCATACTTACCTACTCTGGTAGTCTTCATGCCTTTATATGTACCTGGAAACATGCATTTTGCAACATTGAGATCACTTTATTTACTTTCTAAATGTCATAGGAAAAAGAAATTGAGCATTATTTCATACATTCAGAGGGAACTGTGTTTTAACTGGTAACTGTTTAACACACACACATAGATAGATAGATAGATAGATAGATAGATAGATAGATAGATAGATAGATAGATAGCACAGTATTGGTATTTTCATGTGATCTAATTTAACTTCACATATTTTAGTTTTCTCCTTTTATGATTTCTATTGAAAAGATTGAATTATTTTCTGTTGGTTTAACGTTCACACTATTTTTCTTTATATTGGTGTCTATAATACAATTTGAGAGTCATATTTATTTATTCACATCATTTTAATGATTATTGTCTGTGTCTTCTATCTAATCAGAAATACCCTTTACCTTCTCACATGTTTTAGGTTGGTTGTGGTATAGCTCTAATTGCTAAGAATAGTCTCCTCCTTGATGGGTGATGTTGCTCTGTGTGCTGTGAATGTGTTGCTCTGATTGGTTGATAAATAAAATGCTGACTGGCCAATAGCCAGGCAGGAAGTATAGGTGGGATAAGCAGAGAAGGAGAATTCTGGGAAAGGAAAGCTGAGTCAGGAGATGCCAGCCTGCTGTCCAGAGAACAGCATGTAATGGCACACAGGTAAAGCCACAAAACACATGGAGACATATAGATTAACAGAAATGGGCTGAGTTTAAGTGTAAGAGCTAGTCAGTAGTTAGCCTGAGCTAATGGCCAAGCAGTTATAAATAATACAAGCCTCTTTGTGTTTACTTGGGTCTGAGCAGCTGCAGACTGGGTGGGACACAGGAAAACTTCAGCTACACCTCCTGGCTTTTATTTGACCTTCATTTTATTCATATTGATATTTTGCTGCTTCTCTGAAATAATAAACTTTGTAAAGATATTTTGTCAGTGATAATTTTGTTCACTTCTTCCAGAATCTGCTTCTTCCTAGCATGCAAATTTCTTCTAAAAGGGATTTCACTGCAGGTATTTATATGCATATAAATATTTTTATTTGCATTTCAGTGAAAATATGGCCAAATACAAATTTCTAAGTTCAAATTTGTTTTTAATTTTAAGATATAGGATAACAAAGTATAACTTGCAAACTGGTAATGATAGGCCATAAAACTGTGTGCATATGGAATCTGTGCTAAATGAGTCAGTTTAACTGCCCTTGCTACAAAAGAACACTTGTGTAAATTGATGGGCATGTGTATTTGATTTTTTTACTCTAAATACATCCTACAAAATCACATCACATACCTATAGTATACACCACAAAATCTGTGTAAAAATAACAGGTTGCCTTAGTCACTTTATTTTTATAAAAATATGGTACATGTAAAGAATCATAAATATAATTCAGTTAGCCAATGCACCATGCTGCCCCATGAACATGGAAGTGGAACATAACTACAAGTCACATAGCTCCTCCCATCATAGCTTCTCCCAGTCACCACTACCTCTGCTTTCTAAAATGTGTTCATTTTTCTGATTCTGATATCACAGGGGATATTTGCTCTTTGTATGTATGGAGTCACACTTAGTGTATTCTACTTTATGTGTTCTTTGCTCAATCTCATTGTAAGGTTTTATGGATAATATAATACTTTGATATATATAATCTATTAAAATACATACTTAATATATTGTATAATGTACATTATGAAATGATATCTCAATCAAGCTAATTCTTATGTCCACCTCCTCACAATAGTAACTTTTGTGGTGAGAATACACAAAATCTACCCCTTATAGCAAATTTCAAGTCTATAATACGTTATTATAATACATGTCATATATGTATTATATTACTAGAAGTCACTCATTCAGGTAAGTTTGCACACTTAAGCTGACATCTCTACCTATTTTTTTCTGTCTTCATCCTCTGGTAGTTACGGTCTATTTTCTGTCTTTAAACTTAGCGTTTCTTAGACCCTATGTTTAAGCAGATCATGTAATTGTAACTGTTTTTTTTGTTTGTTTGTTTGTTTGTTTTTACTCTTTACTCTTTGGGGGCCTACCACCCAGCTCCCAAATAAATACACAGAGACTTATTCTTACTTATGAATGCCTTAGCTTGGTGGTAATTTTTTCTAACTAAACTTATCCTGTCTAACCTTTTGCCTGTGGACTTTTTACATTTCTCTATTCTATGTACCTTGTTTTCCTTCTTACTTAGATGGCTGGCTGTGTGACTGGATGGCTGGACCCTGGTGTCCTCCTCTCCTTCTCCTTTTCTTGCTCTTCCCACTTCCATTTTTCTCTCTTGAGCCTAGATTTCTCCTTCTATTTATTCTCTCTGCCTGACAGCCGATTCCTCTCCTGTCTAGCTATTGGCTGTTCAACTCTTTATTAGACCAATCAGGTGGTTTAGACAGGCAAAGTAACACAGCTTTACAGAGCTAAACAAATACAACACGTCTTTGCATCATTAAACAAATATTCCACATCATGAAAGAATGTAGCGTATCTTTAACTAATATTCTACAACATATAATATTGGTCTTTCTCTGCCTGGTTTGTTGCTTTAGCATGGTGTCCATTAGGTCAGTCCATATTTTCACAAGTGGCACAATCTCCTCTTTTTCTAGAGTGAATACTCATGCACACACACACACACACACACACACACACACACACACACACACACACACATATATATATATATTCACATATAATATCATAAATTTTCATCATTCATTAACCCTGTGACAGAATCCAAGGATGTCCTTCTTTGTCGCTGTTGTACACAATGCTTCGATGAACTAGTAATTGCTGATATACATATATCTGATCTCTTTTCCTTTCTGTACATACATAGAACAGAGACAGATGAATCATATAGTAGTTGTACACTTTCATTTTTTAAGAAAGCTCTGCATTATTTTATAACAACTGTTCCAATTTTCATTTTCACCAATATAAAAGTGTCCCCTTTTCTCAACACTGTCAAAAATGTCTGCTGTCTCTGGTCACTATAATAACAGTCATCCTTACAGTTCAGATGTAACATCTGCTTTTTGATGTGCATTTCTCTGATGGTTGGTGGTGTTCCAACTAACTTTTTTCTATAAGAAATCCATTTTGCAAATATTTATTCAAGTATTTTGCATATTTACAAACCACCTTTTCTGTTAGATTATACTATTTGCTTACAGTTTGAGTGTATTAACTTGTCTGATAAAAATGGCTTGCTGATATTTTTTCTAGTCCATAGGCTGCCCTTTTATTGAGTCACTCTTTTTTGCAAAAGGTCTTCCATCTGAATGAGCACTCTCATTTGTTTACTTTTGCCTTTGTTGCCCACAGTTTACATTTTTTATTGTTTGAGAGTTGCATACATGCATATGTGTTTTGATCAAATCAACCACCATTCCCTCCCCCAATTCTTCCCCTCTTACCTTCATGAATTTTTCCTCCTCACTTCATGTGCTCTCCTTAAAAAAAAAAAAAAAAAAAAAAAAAAAAAAAAAAAAAAAAAAACAATCCCACAGAATCTATTTATTGCTGCCTGTTTATGCACGAGTATAATATCTACTGGAGCATAAGCAGCCTCTCAGAAGCTACATCCCTGAAGAAAACTTTTTTTCAAAATGATGGAGAGACTCTAGCCCTGTGAGCTAAAGACAGATGCCCCAACTTTACAAAGGAACATTAGGTGACTGTCCAGGCTGTCAACTGTCTTTGTCTACCCTGCAAGACTCCCGAAAGTTGCTTATATCCTTCTCCCATTTCTCAGGTAATATTATATCCTTCTGAGGTCTTTGATGTGGTTAAAGGCTAGATGGTTGTAATTTCCTCAGTTATAATAAAAGATAAGTTAGATATAAAACCTTAAACTCACAAATATAAGATAGATAGGATATCTTCTTTAATATTGTAACTGTAATTCTTGCTCAATAATTGTTTTGTTATATGTAATTTTACTATGTTAAAGTTAAAACCTTCCTTTAAAAAAAAAAAAACAAGAAAAGGGGAAGTGCTGTGGATATTGCTCTATATAAATAAAACACTGATTGGCCAGTGACCAGGCAGGAAGTATAGGCGAGACAAGGAGAGAGGAGAATTGGGGAAACAGGAAGAAGGAGGAGGAGACACTGCCAGCCACCACCAGAACAAGTAGCATGTAAAGATGCCGGTAAGCCACGAGCCACGTGGCAAAGCATAGGCTTATAGAAATGGGTTAATTTAAGATATAAGAACAGTTAGCAAGAAGCCTGCCATGGCCATACAGTTTATAAGTAATATAAGTGTCTGAGTGATTATTTTATACGTGGGTTGTGGGACTGCGGGGCTTGATGGGACCTGGAGAGAAGCTCTCCAGCAACAATTTTTCCTTCCCCAGTAGCCATAAGTTGCTACTACTCTATCACCTTGGAGTGGTACTCCATGACCCCCTACCTATCATGCTGGTAAGATTTTGGTTGGACTGACCATATGCAGGTGTTATGCATGCAGTCACAGCCTGTGAGTTCATGTTGCCAAAGGCATTGTTATGTCTAGCAATTAATGCATCACTGAAAAGATCCACTGCTTTGGGCTCTTACAGCCCTTCTGCCTCCTCTTCCATGATGATCCCTGAGTCTTAGAGGAGACAAGTGTGATAGATATGTCCCATTTAAGACTGAACACTCCATAATCTCTTATTCTCTGTATGTTGACCAGTCGTGGGTTTCTGTGTTAATCACCATCTACTGAAAAAAAAGAAGTTTCTCTCATGAAGTGTGAGAGAAGTACTAATTTAAATGTATAACAATAAGAATTTAGGGGATAGTTTAATACTATTTCCATTAGCAAAATAATAGTATTGGGTTCTCTCCTAGGGACTATCACCTCACTGATTATGTCTCTTTGGCCCAGTTAACAAAATTAGAAAATGATTGGTCATTCCCATAACATGGATGCCATTATTGAGCTAGTAGGCATATCTTGCTGGGCCAGTGGTTATGGTAGCTCATAGGATTCACAGCTGGGATAGACTGATGATTACTTTCTCCTTTGGTAGCATTCATAGAACCTTCCATAACTATAAAACCTAGCCAGGAGGGATGGCACTTCCAGGTTCCTGTCACCTTGACATCTCCATGTCTAGGTGACTAGAGTCTGTGATGTCTTCAGAAACAGGTTCTTATCGTCAAGTGTTGAAGGGTAACCAAGAGCAATGTTAATGGGATTCCACTAGGCAACAATTCAAAAAGAGTAACCTACACCTGACACTGGGCTTTTTATTTGACAGTCTATATTAACAGATTAAAAATAAATCCTCACCATTGAGTTCTTTCTGTTTTTTTTTCCTAAGAATTTTATGCTTTCTGATTATATTTAAATCTTCAATTGTTTGTCAGTCTATTTTTTATGACATAATTCTTTATTGATCCTTAGAGAATTTCATATCATGCACCCCAATCCTGATCACCTCCCAGTCCCTCCATATCTGCCCCTCACTCCTGCAGCACCCCCCAAAAGAAAGCCCCTGAAAGAAATTAAAGACAAAACAAAGAAACAAACCACTTTGCTCCTCCATCTTTCCAACATCCTAGAGACATGGGGAGCTGTGTGTCATGCAGTATACCTTTTTGTCCAATCAGCCCTACCCTCAAAATGTTCATGGCAGTGAGTCACTGATCTGGTTTAAGGCCTCTGGCACACCATCATCACTGGACCATCACCAAAATTCCTCTCAGATATCCTGCTGCTTCCCCGAGTCATGGAGATCCTGGAGGACCAGTCCCTTTACGTGCTCCAGCAGGTCATAGATGGGGTAGATGTTAGGATGGGTGAACCCAAGGCCCAGGATGTAGGTCTGGGTGGTACTTGGGCTTGTTTGTCTCAGTCACTGGGACCTCACCCCCCAACCCCCAGGCAAGGGGAAGAGCCAGCACTCCTAGGCCTATGCCATCAAGACCATGTCTGTGGTGAGGGGTGGGGCAATCTCTTCTAAGTGTGGGGGCCATCTCTCCCATGAGGGGCTGGTCTAACTCTCCTGCTACAGTGTTCTACAGAGTCAGCTATCTCAGGGCCAGTGAGGGGTGGGCCAGCTCAGTATGGCCCTAGAATTTCAACACACATGGTTCCAAAGACCCCCTGTGGTAACATGGGAGATGAACATCAACACAGACCCCAGATGCACCAGGAACATTTCTTCAGATCTTATCACAGCACACAAACCATTCCACCTCTCTTTTTCTCCCATTTCTCCACCATATACTTGCTTGTCATATTGGCACCCACCGCTGGTCAGGCCTGTCAATGCCTTCAGCTTCCCGGACTGTGAAACTCCAGGCTGGCCCACAGATGTTAGTCTATTTCTGTAGGTAAGACTAAGATAAAGGCTCAATTTCCTTTCTTTGTAGAATAATATCCACTTTTTCAGCAGCACTTATTAAAGTGATGGCCCTTTGTGGAGAATAATACCTAATATGTATTCTTGGTATTCTTATAGTAGTGAGTTGAACTATGCTCTTGGGATTATTTCTATCTAGCCTCTCACTTCTTTAAGTTAAATGGATTTAAAGAATCAGTTACCTGTGGTTTCCAATAAGTGATTTTGTCTCCTTAACTTTGGATTTTCTAGTCTTTAGTAGTCTCCAATGTGTCTAGTAGCTATTTCCAGATTTATTTGCTTTTAGTAGTCATTCTACTTAACAGTACTCCAGAATATCATCAACCAAAACTATATTCATTTTAATTATCCTTTAAGTACTGAAAGTATTAGATTAATTAATGTACTTACCAATGTGTCCTTGAATTTACCTGCATGCCACATTCTTAGACAAAATATCCTCGTGTTTGTCAATGTGTAACTACTTTCATTTTCCTCTTTATTCCAACAAAGAAATAATTTTAACCCTTTTATGGCTAATTGGAACCTTCTAAAATCTACTCTGTTCATTCATTACAGATTTAAGGATTGAGAGATTTAGATAAATAATTTTACTAAATTATTATGTCAAACCACATCCCATGCCATAGTCAACTAGGGAATTATTAAATTTTCAAATAAGACATGATGACCATGTATCCATATATAAAACCCAAATTTGCATATCATATTCTAAGTCCTTTCTCAAATACATTACTTAGTATTTACTATTAAGCATTTTTTTTTCTCCTGAGTGTCACTTACTGATGTTTCCAGGCACCAGATGGAGGATTTTAAAATGAGAAATTAGTAAAGCTGAAAACTAGAAAAGTCTTGTGTCTCAAACAGGAAATTCAAAAGGGAAGTAACTGATCATCTACCTTCCAATCAGGTTTTATTTCAAAAATAATGTTTAGGAGACTATGACCTAAATGATTTTACTAACAACATCTTCTATTTGTCCTATAAATGAATTGAGTCAAATGTGCTAAATAAATGGTTCTTTTATTATATATCATTCTATTGGGAAATAAAGGAAAGAGAATTCACCTCATAATAAGTGGACCAACTTCTGGTCTTGATATAAATGCATATTATGGTTCTTGCAATGTATCTTCCATATGCTACAAGTATCCATACAAACAGGCTTCCCTGTGATTGTGCTAGACACCACTGTTGCTGCCAATATCTTCTTTCTCTTTCCTGTGAGAAATCTTTTTATACATGTGCCAGCATTTCAGATTTCATTTTCCAAATTCCTTTATAAACACAAGTACCCAAGGAGATGAATGTAAATGTCCAGTAGAGACTGTCCTTCAAAGGAGGCTCACTAACCCTGGAAACATCCCCTTTATCTTCTGTCTTCACACATCACAGAGGAAGCAAGTGGCATCATGAATCCAAGAATTATCTGATAGAAGAAAAGATAAAAGAAAGACAAGTGAGGTAACCACACTATAATAATACGTTCTAAAACTGTCCACAGAAGTAGCATACAATATGATTCCTGGAACTTTACTTCACAGATTTTCATATTAATTATACATCTCTCTCTCTCTCTCTCTCTCTCTCTCTCTCTCTCTCTCTCTCTCTCTCTCTCTCTCTCTCTCTCTCTCTTTGCACAAACAGCTCACAGATTAAAACTGAGGTTCTGAAATATTAAAAAAAAAGAAACTGAGTTATTCTTCTAAAACTCAGTGGCAATATGGAGTCCTAAAGACAATGGGGTTTATAATATACAAGCACAAGGTTTATACTTTTCCCCAGGGAATGTATGTATACATGCACATCTGGGGTGTTTTAAATAATTTTGACTTACCTGTGCTCCTAGGGACACTTGATTTGCAAACATAACCCAGGTCCTACTTACAAACAAAAGCTTGGGGAACACATTACATCTCTAGACCACGCTGTGCAAGACATGCACACTGCTTTGTTTTTAGCTTCTTGGTATTACAATTTGTCAAGCTAACATCTCATGGTGCATCATAACCCAGGTAATGCACAGAAAATGGAGCTTTAAATATTTAAACATGTGAAGCAATCAATATTCATGAGTATTATATATTTGCCTTCAACTTTTATCACTTTGTTCTTTCAAAAAATAGAATAATTTTATTATCCTCCCCTGAATTGCAAACTGCATAAACATTTTGCAATTTTTAACTATCTGAATAGGGAAGTTTCATTAACATGCACCCTTTCATAGATTATTAAAACTAATTTGGATAATATGGACAAAGTAGTTTACAGTTGCTAAAATTGTATAATGAGAACTTTTTTGAAAATAAATCTAATGTCTAGAAGTATTGAAAAGTGTAGAAAAACATTTTATCTCTTCATTTTCAGTTATGATCCAAGAAGATCAGACAACACTATCCAGAGGGAGGAGGGAGCCTGAAAACTCAGTTCATTTGTTTAGCATTTATATAATGTTTTGTGTCATAATGTTTCTCTACATTTTCACCCTGAAAGTTAGTTCAAATCCACTAGAACATCTGGATATTTGGTTATTTTTAAATGATGAAAGCAAATATATTACTTAAAGATTAGCAATTCAGTTCAAAATGAACTGAAAGAAAAGTCAAAGACTGCAAGAGCAAAGGAGACTCACACAACACAGCGTATGGGGAAATTTTGAATCTGAGAATGCAGCACATTTCCTCTAGAGACATTTAAAAACATGAGCGTCCAATTCCACAAAAAAAAAAAAATCTCTTTATAAAGCAATTTGGCATTAAAATGCTGAGTAAACTGAAAGTTGACAAAAATGTGTATCAATGGGATTTTTCATCTACGATTGGTAGGCTTATAAAATGGTTCAACCACTTAGAGATGATTTGGTAGTACCCTACAGTTATCTGTACAACTAAAAGAACATGCCCTTATCCACTCCTACTGATATGAAGGTATATATACCTATTAATAGAAATGTCTATGAATGTTTTAGAAACTTACTTTGCTTTACTTTTCTAAAAAAAATTATTTTATAATTAATTTAATTTTACATATCAGTCCTCCCTCCTCCCATGCCCTAGCCTTCCCCCCCAATCCACACCCCATTCCCACCTCCTCCAAGGCAAGGTCTCCCCTGGGGAGTCAGCCCAGCCTGGTAGATTCAGTTGAGGCAGGTCCAGTCTCCTCCTCCCTTCACCCAGGCTGAGCAAAATGTCTCAGCATAGGCCCTAGGTTCCAAAAATCCAGCTCATGCACCAAGGACAGGTCCCGGTCCCACTGCCTGGGGGCTCCCAAACAGTTCAAGTTAATCAACTTTCTCGCTTATCCAGAGGGCCTGGTCCAGTTCCCTGGGGGCTCCTCAGCTATTGGTTCATGTGTTTCCACTAGTTTGGCTATTTGTCCCTGTGCTTTTTCCAATCATGGTCTCAATATCTCTTGCTCATATAATCCCTCCTCTCTCTCACTGATTGGACTCCTGGAGCTCCACCTGGGGCTTGGCTGTGGATCTCTGCATCTGCTTCCACTAGTCACTGGATGAGAATTCTATCATGACAGTTAGGGTGTTCGGCCATCCAATCACCAGAGTAGGTCAGCCCAGGCACTCTCTCAACCATTGCCAGTATTGGAGGTATCTTTGTGGATTTCTGGGGACCTCTCTAGCACTCTGCTCCTTCCTATTCCCATGGGGTCTGTACTTTTTGAGACTATCTTTCTATGTAGTCCAGGATATCCTCAAATGTTCAATACTCCGACCTCATTCTCACAAGACTTGGGATTGTAGGCCTCCACCATCCTATTTTGCTGCAACTGTGCTTTAAGAGTTAAGATCTAAAAATGATCCAAGTCAGTAGTTCTCAATCTTTCTAATGCTATGACCCGATAATAAAGTTCTTCATGTTTTGGTGACCCTGACTCATTGTCATTGCTACTTCATAACTATAATTTTGCTGGTTGTGAATGTAGTATAAATATTTTTTGGAGCTAGAGGTTTGCCAAAGTGGTCTCGACCCACAGGTTGAGAACCACTGACTAATCCATAAATAGATGAATGCATAAACAAACTGTAAAACAGCCACACAGTGGAGATATACTTTGAAATTAAGAATAACAAATTTCTGGTGTATGAAACATCAATGAATCTCAAAATCATGCTTCTTGGAAGTAGCTAGCTGTATGACTCTGTATTGTTTCTTTAGCTCATCATTTTAGAGATTATAATCCATTGCTTTGAGCCTCACACGAGGGTGCTGAATTCAACAGTGAAGAGCATATGGCAGGGCAAACCACTCATATCATGAATGAGGAATTAGCAATCTATAAAACAGGTAAGAGATCTACAACCCACTTTGGGAGCTGCCTTCCCAATGACCCAAGGACATACCACAAACCCTACCTCTTATAATTCCACAGCAGCTGTGAATAGCACCACAATGAGATCAAACTTTTATATATGTAACAATGAAGACAGTCAACATCCAAACTATTGCAGATCCTATTTCATACAAGATTCCATAGAAAATAAGTTTATCTTCAGCAATAGAAGAGAGTTGACTCAAAGATGTGAAAGTGTGGGGAAGAGAAAGGAATAAAACTTTGTACAAAGATGAGAGGAACAATATGAGGATGAAAGTTATGTTAAATACTGGAATGTTTTAACATATGTAAAATGATACACTTTAAACATGAGCAGCTTTGTATATTGTTAATTACATTACAATATTCTTAAATTAATAAATTTGGGTTGATTAAAGCCAGGGGATAAAATAACAAAGATTTATTTAACATTTAAATACACACTTTCTGTTACGGTTTTAAAAGCAAGCATAATCATAAAGGGAAACTCGGAAACTGTTTGCATTATTTTGAATTATATAATGAAAATCACAATAAGCTAAGGAATAGGTTGAAAACAAAGCAAGGGCTTGTTTATAAGAAAAAGAAGTTCTACAATGAGTTAAATGGCCAACACACCCATGAGTATGTGGCAGCATTAATTGGTTATTAAAATAAAATCACATAAAATTGGAAGGGGGCTGCAGATGAGGACCTGGGTAGAGTTAGAGGGGCATGGATATGATTGAAATACACTGCATATAAGTACAAAAATCTCAAAGAATAATTAAAATTGTATTTAAAAAATAAATGCAACAATTCAAAAATGAGAACAGAACATGAGCAGGAAACTGACAGAAAGAAGAAAAAAAAAGGTTAATAAAATACTGAAAAAAAATTTCACCCTGACTAGTAACCATGGCAATAGGAAGTAAAATAATCATTAGGTGTCTTTCGTATATGAGAATGATAAGAATTTTTTTAGTTCTGATTATACAAAATAGTAGCAAAGATGTGGAATCCCATGAAACACATACATTGCTGGCAATCATGTATTTATTTAAATTTACTTGTGTATCTTTAAAATTACAATGCATATCCTTTACAGTCTCACAAAGCCAGTACCATGTGTCCTTGGAAAATTCTGACACAGATGGGAAGGGAACATACATTGTGTTATTCTTCTTACCATTGCTTATAATACTGAAAACTGTAGTCAGCTCAACTGTCAATCAAATAAGCCTTCCTCACAATGCATGCTGCACATTAGTTTAATTTACCAATTCTCAAGCAAGGGAGGTTGTGCTGGTATCTTAGTGTTCTCTTGCTATGATGAAACACCATGAGCCAGACAATTTATCAGGCATTGAATTGGAGGCTTGGTTCACAGTTTCAAAGGGTGAAGTCCAAGATCTTCATGGTTGGAAATACGGCCTCGTGCTGGCAAGTCTGGCACTACAAGAGTAGCTGAGAGCTTACATCTGAAGCTGCAGGTAGAGTGTGAGGCTGGGCCTGGCATGGGTGCTTTGGTGACACCTAGGGACATTTTTAGAACAGATTGTTGTATCTGGAGATAAGGGCTGTCTCTTAATGTACTGACTAATAAGGTGTAGGCCAGCATCATTTCGTGCATCTTTTCATGGGTAGAAGTGGGGGATGCTGCTAAACATTCACCCCAGACAGTCCCGGCAACAGAGCCAGCCGTCCCTTGTGTGACGTGCCCATAATGACAAATTGTGAAAATGTTTTAATTAATTTATTTTATGTGTACTTGCCTTCATGTATGTCTACATGTGTGCCTGGCACCCAAGGAGGCCAGAAGAGGGTATTGGTGCCCCTGGATCTGATAGATGTGAGCTGCCCTCTGGATGCTGGGAATCAAATCAAGGTCCTCTGGAAGAGCAGCAAGTGCTCTTAGCCACAGATCCTCAGCCCCGGGAAACTATCTTAAACAACTAAACTTCATCAGTGTATCAACATGACACTAAAGGGAAGAAATAGGTAACATTATCACATGTGTAGAAAAAAAGCAAGCATATGTATGTATAAATAGCTACAATTATATATGCATTGTACCTTTTAAAATGTGTATGTAGATCATATAGATACATAGACATTACTAGTGGCTTACTTGGGAAAGGTAAGAAAATAAAGAAATTTTTAAGAATACTTTGAATGTAACGTATTATCAAATAACACACAGCACAGAATGTATATTCTTCTTAAATGTGAATAGCAAATTCTTGAAATGTCATAAAATCATGTTTATTTACTAACTTTGAAATCTTGATAATATCAACTTCTACTACTAAAAATAACTCATTTAACCCATGCATCATTTTTTTTTTTAAAGAAAGAACTCTTAAAACACTCCAGAGTAAGGAACTGGATAAAAACAGAGTAAATGAATCAGGCAAAATGAAAGTATTATTTAAACCTTGAAATCGTTAAATAAAAGCAAGATCTTCTTCTTAGAAAGATGGAAATAAAGTAGTTTTCGAAACTTAGCCAAGAAAAGGAGAACAAAGCCAACGAGATGGCACAGCAGGTGAGACTCCTTGCCATGCAAGCCTGACGACCTGGTTCTAACCCCAAGACCCCACAGTGGAAACGCAAGAACCACTGACTCCCCCTAATGTTTCCCTGTGACTTCCACTCAAGTACTGCGGCACGTAGATGAATGCAGCACACAGATTCCTACTCTTCCGCAACCACACCAAACTCACACAATAACCAATAATGATTGTAATGAAAAAAAAAAAAAACAAGAAAAATAGAACAATGAATTGATGGTACCTGTCACACCACCGCGGTGCAGGGAGATTATAAGAAAATTTTCGTCACAAAATAATAAAGCAAGAACCATAATAGGAAATACATATGCTACAATATCAGTTTAATGATGGAGCAAGAAGGGTGTCAGTAACCCATAACATAAAATCAGTACATTAAATTATATACTCCACAACAGCATTGAATTATATAGTCACTAAAATGTAATGATTGAGAGTATGTTTTTAATATATTGAAAATATTTTTAAAAACTAAAGGTATAGGACCTTAAGTATACAAGTAATTATAAATGTAAAAATTAGAAACAAATACACTTCAGTGCTAACTATATTTATACTTATCAGTTAGTTACAGTATTATGAATGTCATTATATATTTCTTTTCAGTTTTTAGGCTGCAAATATTTCCACTGTATTTCTGAAAAGATAAGGCCATATTGTCAGCCTTGGGCGTGCAACAGAAAGTTACTAATTTTTAACATTATCTTTATATTGTGCTGTAGAAAGTCATTAATTATCCCACATTGCTTGGAGTGAGATCTCCCATGAGTCAGTCTTATTAAGTATGATTCAGAGATGCATCTGTGAAATGATGGGTTCTCTCATGCCCCCAGAAGAGCAGTAAAATATATGATAGATTCACTACAAAACATAATAATAAGTGCACATAATGGGGGATCCATCTTCCAGGACAGAACCACTTGTATTGATCCTGAGGAAAATGGGCTCTGGTGCTCTTTGGGACCCAATTCTGCCATTGAAAAGACATTTCCAGCTGTCTCACTTAAGCAGCTGTAATGACTGCGTTGTCACCCCTGGAGCTGGCTGCTCTAATAGCTGCAGAAGTTATTTTGAGGCAATAACAAGCTACTATCCTATGGGCATGAAGGCTCTCCCTGCTTCACACAGAAGTTCCATAATCCTAAGGAATAGAGAGTTCGACCACGGACAGAAATAATGCTAGTGACTGGGTATCTATTATGAAGAGTCATAGGAAAATACACAGTACATTTATCATCGCTTCCTTCAGAAAAGTGTCCATCCCAGAACTTACTATTCAAAGAGATTGAATCTCGTACTTTATTTGAACTGTCACTGCTGGACATAGGATGAACAAGTACATCATTTCAAAGACAGGCAATGATTTTCCTGTAGCAATTATTACCACCCTGATTTTTTAACTCCAACCTAATTTCATGTTTTTAAATCATCAAACCATGAATAAATATTTACTTCACATTCCCTTATTCTTGTGGCAACCTGCTCACATATACATCCTTCCAAACAGAAAGCTCATCTCCGTTCCCCTCTCCTTTTTCATCTCCCTCGCCATCTGTCCATTGTCCTTCCTCTCTTCCCAACACATAGTGAAGACAGACCAGACGTGATTATTAGACATTTGCAGCATTCCAAACATTTGAGTGTCTTGTATGTACTTCTCAATATTACACTTGGCTTTCTAAAGCAAATATTTACTGTGTGTGTGTGTGTGTGTGTGTGTGTGTGTGTGTGTGTGTTTTGCCTGCATTATCTGTCTGTGCACCATGTGAATATAGTACCCTAAGTTAGAGGCCAGAAGAGGCATCAGATTTGATGTTTAGGAGCCATCATGTGAGCTGAGCGAATCAAATCCCAGTCTTGTGAAAGGGCAGCCAGTGCTGAACATCTCACCAGACTCACCATGTTCTGCTTTAACCCTCCCAAGAGGCTTGCGAGGGAAGTTTCAATCATTTCTCCCCTTTGTAGAGCAGACTCTGAAACTTAGGGTGACAATGCCCAGGCAGCATGTGATAGACTTGAGTTGAACAAGACACAAAACTACATAGGAAAAAAAATATGCTTTGTGTAAAATTATGATATTTTCTCTCCCTGGCTACATGATTCTGACGTCCAAGACACTAATTTGTACATTTTTCTTAATCTTTTTAAAGCGATAGAAGGTGTTTGTATGTTTTATCATCTCATCTGTTACTATATGCATATTGCACAATCTTAAAACCAAGATTCCAGATTACATTGAGAGAAACTCTGTTTAAAACATAATCTGATGTCCTTTATTGTAGATACAGCACTAATTTCCATATAAATTTAGGGCTACAGGCCCAATCCATATTTTATTTAGTCAAAGAAGGTAGCTACAGACATGACATCAGCTGCCTATATACACATACTAGTTTACCCTTCCACTCTACTGAAGTCTCTCTTTCTTCAGTTAGTTTCCCATGTCTGAGTATTCTGAGTTATTAGCAGAATACCTGCAACACAAGAGAGGGAGAACTCCTTTGCACAGAAACCTTTCTCCCTGAACATGGTATTGTATTATGTGTTTTCTCTTTATCCATTCTAGTGAGTGAATATTTGTATCATTTGTATGATTGTGTTTCAATTTTCATTGCGCTAATAACTAATGCAACTGAACACTTTTTATGCTTTCATTGTGATTTGATTGAGTGGGCTCTACTATAAAATGTCTTCAAACTTTTTATTCTCTGTTATCAATATTCAGTCACGTTTATAAATTGTGGACATGTTACATTCTACATATGATAAGCAATATCAAATTCTTTTTCTCATTCTATCATTTACATTAAAGGGAAAGGTATATTTTATTTCATTAAATTCACTTAAAACAGTCTTATCTTAAGGTGATCCAAGTTATTTCTCTTTTTTGCTTCTTTATGTCCTCCTTAAAAAGGATTCCAAAGTCATTGCTGTGCTTCTTCCAAATGTCATGTAGTTTTGCCTTTCTGTTTAAATTTATAAATAATCCACCTAAATTTGCTTGGTTCAGCTGGTGTAAAGAAATGGTAAAAGTTCAGCTTACTCTTTATATTGAACAGTTGAGTCAGTATTATTTACTGAAAAGATGGCTTTCCAATGCACTGTACTGACACAGTTGCAACAAATCAAAAGGCCATGTATATGTAGGTTCACTTCTACACCACCACTCCTGCAGACACATAGCTTCTATGTGATCCCAAGAACACACCAGCAAAAACTAAGATACATTCTCCAAAGTCTCTGGTCAGAGCTCGTCAAAGTCAGGAAAAATAAGGAGAGACTCAGTAGTTACACTAGAAGATGAGATGCAATGTGAGAATTGGCTTAGATCCTGAAGTGGAAGAAATGTCAGCAGAAAACATTGTGGAGATGGAGTTAAGTACGTGACTTAATAATATCATGGTGATACTAATTCCTTTGGTTTGCAGAATTTCATTGTGATTATACAAAATGTTGGCACTAGTTGTGCTGAATGAGGACTATACAGAAATCTCTCTTCTACATTTTTAACTTTTTAATGAGGACAAAATAAAAATGAGCAATAAATGCCAATACATTCTCTTTCTATTCTCTGCAACCTCCCCCAAAAAAACCTTGGCCAACTTTTGTTTTCATTATTAGTTTTCAGAAGTTTGCTGTTGCTGGTTTTTTGTTGTTGTTGTTTTGGTTTTTGTTTGTTTTTTGTTTTAGGTTTTTTTTTTAATATCTCAGCCTTCCTTCTTGTAATAAAAATAACAGTTTTGCTCTCCTCAAATTTATTGTTAGAAGAATTTCTATTATATTGTCAAAGTTTGTAGATCTATTACCAACCCAGCCTACTTTTTTGTCCTGGACTGTGGCAGGCAGCAAAGGTCTATAGCATAATGTACATCTTTTGCTGTTAATTTAATCAAATTTCTGAGGGATTGAAACTCTATTTACTTACGATATTAATATGTGAGGACTGTACCTATGTGAGCCTTTCTTATTAATTTTGCTCTTTTAATTAGGACACACACATCTTATATATTCTGAGGTTTTCCCTTAGTTCCTCTTCTTATTGTAAATTCAACCTCATTATTACCAATCTGAAGTTTTTAAATTTTTTTAGTCACTATTCTGATTCTGAATGATCTTCTTTCCCTTTGGAAGTAATTTTTTCTAGTATTTTGTTTATCCCCTTGATCATTCTCCTTCTCTTAGATAATCCTTGACTTTTTGGTATTATTAATAAAATATTATAAGATTATTCTAGAAAACAGATATTTTCTTCCCCTATCCCAGAGCAGATAGAACAGGGCTCTTGGCTTAATCACTAGGTCATCTTAGGGGACACCTTAAGTGAGTCTCTAGCACAACGTCAGGGAAAGGACGTGCTTATCATGGAATGAGGAAGGGCTTTCTCTGACAGCACCAATAGCCATGTTAAGTATCATCAAGGAGGAATCATCAGGTGTTCCACCACTCGGGGTGAAATTCACTCTCCCGGAGTAGGAAGATAAGGGTATGGAAGTTGAGACCTGGTGCAAGGAGAGGGGAGGAAGGGAAAGAGGTTTGGAAACGGAATGGCTTGTCTGTCATTCAGAAAGACCTTCTGTTAGTGCATCCATTTTGTTCCTTTTCTATTTCTAGATTCCGCTTGACAGAGGTGCTGTCAACTCTGGGCCACAGCTCTACCCCCCACTGTTTAGTTTTACATGTAACCTGGTTTCAGTTAACTCTTATTCTTCCACAAATAATCCGCTTCAATTACTCCTTCTTAATAATTTCCTTGCTGTTATTGGTTCATTTTTGTTTTGATTCTTTAATAAAATGATTTCATTGAGGTCAAAGGAGCGTGGAAAAGAGTATGTCCGTGGCTTTTTTGGTAAAATAATCACGAAACTTTCTAATAAGCATTCAAACACTTAGGCTCCATGTATGCTTGTCTGCTCTGTATTCTAGGTTGAAGCACTGAATGATAGGAATAACTTTATTGCAGTCCAGTGGAAGTGCAATGTCAGAGAAGATAAATCATTTAAAAACACAGAACTCAGATACAGGTCATAAACAGTAAAAGGCAAGTTTTAACATTTTGAACTAAGAAATTAGACTTTCATTTTTCTGGAATGTGTTGAGCTAACTAAAGACCATCACATACTCTTTGTAAAGCTGCTCCAGTTCCTTGTCACATCATCTGCCAGCAAAGGTCACTACAGAGGACATATCAGTACGTCTGCCCACAAATGGACTCTAAACCTGATGATGGCATTGAGGGGTGACAAAAACTATGAAACAGGGCCTGTTGAAGGAAGTAGGCTGCCGGAGGCATCTTAGGAGAATAAATTTTGTGTTTGGTTCCAGCCTGTCACTTCTTCTCAGCTTCATGCATGAGTTTGAACAGCTTTCCTCAGGCAGACTCTTCCTCTATGATGCTGCAGGCTCACAGCAGTGGAGCCAGATGACCATAGGCTGAAATTTCACTTACCATATTTTCTAAGGTATTTGTCCCTTGACAAGAAATGACTAACACATGGCAAATATATCCCAAGTATTGTATTTATCTTTAATGATTTTGGAGGAATGTGCTGTTTAAATAATTTGACTGTGAGATTCTGAACCTTCAGTCAAACTCATACAGGAAGGTAAAGCAACTTTTTCAGAAAGTCTTTAATTTTAAAGGAAGTCTTGCAACATGCTCATAGAGAAAATTACCTTATACTTGACTTAATTTTTTAACTTAAATTTTGAGAAAATCATCTTTGTTTTCTACCTAAACCATTATGAGGAATAGACAATATAGAATATTTATTCACAGTGTCTTCCTTAGCATTTCTATTGTCATGGATAAAGCCCTGTAACCAAAATCAACTTGGAAATAATGGGTTTATTTCAGTTTACAACTCTTAGGTCACACTCCATCCTGGCAAGTCAGGACAGGAACCCAGAGAAGGAACCTGGAGACAGAAACTGACACAGAGAACATGGAGGGGTGTTGCTTTCTGACTTGCTCCTCGTGGCTTACTCAGCCTGCTTTCCTATACTATCTAGAACCATCTATATGCTTAGAGGTGGCACAACCCACAGGAAGCTGGGCCCTCTCACTTCAGTCATTAAAATGAGGATGTCCCCAGACTTGCCGGCAGGCCAATCTGCTGGAAGCATTTTCTCCATCAAGATTTCCTCTTCCTAAATGTCTCCAGCCTGTGTTAATTTGCCATAAAAACTAACCAGCTTGCTTGGCTACTTGGCAAAAGTCAAAAGATTAAATTGTCTTTACAAGGTCTCCATTAAAATATCTTGAGACAACTTGACTCAAGATAATTTGGAAAATACACTCACCATTGAGTCATCCAGATTATATTCCTTTAAAAACAAGAAAAAATTCCCACTCCCTAGTATGGCATACCAACTTTTCTTTGAAAATTTCTGGTCTCATCTCTAAAAATTAATATCAACTAATACAAAGTTCTAAAAATCCTCTGACATATAATTGCATGAAGAATGTTATCTCTTGGCAAGGTCTGTCTCTTCATCTTTATGAGACTTAAGCTTGGCAATCTATGTTTGGGTACAAATAAATTGCACTATTTTACTAAAGCAGGCTTTCTCCAAATAGCAACAATGATCTCACTGGCCAGTTGTCATAGTTATCTTCATCTCTCAACTTGCCACAAAACAAGAACCACCTGGGAAGAGAAAAATCTCAAATGAAGAATGGCCTCTACCAAATTGTCCTATGGGCAAGGCTGTGGGATATTTTTATGGTTTCTAATTGATGTCAGATACTCGGCCTACTGTAGGCAGACCTGTCTCTAGGCAGGTGGGCTTGGGCTGTAACAGAAAGGTAACAGCAAGCCAATAAGTAGCACTAAGTCATGGTTTCTGCTCCAGGCTTCCAGGTTCCTGTCTTGAGCTCCTGACCTGGCTTCTTCAATGAGGGACTGGATGGACTGTAACCTGAAAGCTGAAATAAATCATTTCCTCCCCAATTACAAGAGGTAAGAATGATTTATCACAGTAAAAAAAAAATGCAAACTTGAACACTGGCTTCAGGAAATGAAAGAAAGTTATCTCCACTCTTCCTTTCAGCCCAAATCAGAGAGAGAGAGAGAGAGAGAGAGAGAGAGAGAGAGAGAGAGAGAGAGAGAGAGAGAGAGAGAATGCAGAATTTAAAGCTGTGACCTCCCAATGACTCCTATAAAAAGGAAGCAAGACTCACTGATTGTCTAGCAGGTGGAAGAGAAATTCTCCTAAGGAAAAAGAACTATTTCTAGGAAGAGACAGAATGGAGATTGAGCTGCCAAAATCACTACTCTGTGTAAACATCTTTCAAAGGCCGATGGGTGTCATCTTTACATGAACCAACCGCCATTTCCTGAAATGTCTAGGAACATGTTTCATAAACATTCGTCACAGCATGTTCTACCACTTTGTGTACTAATTTGCCTCCTGCTCTAGACTATGCCTGCTTGAGGCAGAACCCTTACCTGCATTCCCAAATCATAAAATTGTTATTTAAATTGTAATATGAGAAACACGAGTTCTTCTGCTTCCTCATTTTCACACGTGTTCAGAGAAGAACATGGATGATAATTACTTGTATTTATGAACAATTTTCATCACATAAATAGGATGCAAATATGACGTTTAGGGCTTTAATACATACGGAATGTGAAACATATTTCTTTACGTTTTGCAGAATAGTCCCTGATGACACAATCTGTTTTGATGATCAATGTCCTTATTTTTAAAATAATTTGGAAGTATACTTAATATCTTACAATCAAAATTTCCTTTTCAATTCATTGATAATATAAAATATCATCTCTACTCCATGTGATGTCTTTCATTTGGCTAGGGAATGAGAAGTCAGCAGTGCATTCTTCCATTCTGTCTCAAATATAAAATAGCAAATAGTCGTAGCTTGAGCATAAGTGCCTTTGCCTAACTTGAATATTATTTGGGGTGTTGGTTCCTAATGTAGGTCTTCAGTACACACGTATAAAAATCATCCAAGGTGCTTCTTTAAAATATACATTTCCAGGCCCCATTCACTGAGATTCTGATGATATAGTTATCTTGTATATTTTGAACTTGAATTAACTCACAAATTGGTGAAGAGCTGTGATTTAATATTTGGGAAGTGTAAACACAGAGTAACTATTCAGAGAGGTAAAGAGGAAAAGATAAAAAAAAAAAAAAAGAGTTTACTCGGCCAGCCTAAAAAAATACAAGAAAAGAGGAAAATGATCAGTAAACCTTTGCTGGGTGAGACAACAAACTCTGGGGGCCTAGGAACGTTCTTTCTAGAGTAATTTTCCAACTCTAGTGAGATGACATATGACATCTCTGTTTAGAGAACAGATCCCATGTTAACTCCCACCCTTTAGAGTACCAAGCTGTAGCTAGTTATTTTTTCTACTCTTTTGCTCTTTGGCGGACCCCCCACCCAGCTCCCAAATACATATACACAGAGAAATATTCTTAATTACAAATGCCCAGCCTTATCTTGGCTTGTTTCTTGCCAGCTTTTCTTAGCTTAAATTATCTCATCTACTTTTTGCTTCTGGGCTTTTTCCTTTTCTTACTTTCACACTTTGTCTGTGGCTGGCCCCTAGCATCCTCCTCTCCTTGTGCTCTTGCTCTTTCTTCTTTTTCTTTCAGATTTCTCCTTCTATTTATTCTCTCTTCCTGCCAGCCCCATCTATCCTTTCTCCTGCCTCACTGTTGGCCATTCATTTCTTTATTAGACCATCAGATTTTTTAGACAGGTAAAGTAATACAGCTTCACAGAGTTAAACAAATACAACATAAAAGAATGCAACACATCTTTGCATCATTAAACAAATGTTTCACAACATAAACAAATGTAATACATCTTAAAATAATATTCTACAACATCAAGCTATATGTTCATTAGTGGAGGCATGGGAGGAAGCCACCAAAGGTCAGAAAAGAACTTCTCCAAAGGAAAGAGAGTAATGATACTATCTCCCAAACTATGAAAAATAAATATGTTAGCAGGTTTTATTAACTGGGTATGTATGATAAATACAAATCAAAAGAATAGCAAACAACATTACTGCTTTTAAATGTAACAAAATATCAGAAAAACAGCCCAGTGAAGCAAGAAAAATAATTGATGAAATTTAACATCCATTTGTGGTTGAAATAGTTAATGAATTAAGTGCAGTTCCCCTGGAACTGGAGTTATGGATGATTGTGAGCCACCATGTGGATGATGGGGACCAACATTGGGTCCTTTGCAAGAGCAGCAAGTGATCTTACCCACTCAACTATCTTTCCAGTCCCAGAAACATGCTTTTTAGAAAGAGAAATAAAATGAACAATTGCATTAATTTCTCTTTGTTTTCTTCTTGGGTTTTAGTATATGAAAGTGTGCATGTGTGTGTGTGTGTGTGTGTGTGTGTGTGTGTGTGTGTGTGTGTGTGTGTGTGTTTTCCCTCACTTTCTACACGTAAAATTAGGATTCAGTTTATACTCTCTGCATTTTGTTTTGTTGTTATTGTTCTTTGCTTCCCAATCTACCCTAGAAATCACTTCATAGTAGTTTATAGAAGCTTCTTCTTCCCCCATTTCTCCCATACCTCCACAGTACCTGTCTTTCAATGTGCCATCTTCATCCCCATGTCCCAGAATTAGATTATTCCTGACCAATATTTTACAATACAAAAACTATTGAAATGTCTCATGTTGACGCATTTTCATATTTTTGGAACTATAACTAAATATAAATCCCTAAAAGCAGAGTCACAGTGAATGATTGTTTTTCAGATTTTTCCTATTCCTTCCTCATAGCAGTTGAGACATATGACATACCCAGAAACAGCAGCAGAGATTTTTGTATTTATTAGTAGTGTGCTGTCTTCTATATTTTATTCTGACAGGCAGGAGAAGGTAACTTGACATTCTACATTGTTAGGACAGTAAACAAGTGCTATGATTGCCTCTGAAAACTTATTTATATTTTATGGAGATTTTTGATTCTGTGGGGGGGGGTGTGTATGTTCCTTTTCCCATATTTTTTAAATTAAATTTACTCTTGACAATTTCAAGCATGTATTCAGTGGACTCTGATAACTCACTACCACTACCCATTCTTATCGTCCTCTTCCTCCTATCGATAACCCCCTTCAAGTGCCTTTCCCACATTCATGTCTTTTTGTTTTGTTTTGTGACCTTTCAAGTTTAACCAGCGCTGTCCAGATGAGCATAGGTGTTGAACCATGCATTGGAGTCTAGAGGATCCATCAGTGGCAACACAACTAAAGGTAATGACTCATCTTCCCTCAACATCCATCAGTGACTAATACTTCCCCAGGAAGCCTCCTCCCATTCATGACTGACTGTTGACAAGTCCACTATTATGCAAATCTACTGTAAGCTACCACAGGTTATCTTTTGACAATTTTGACAGTTTATTCTCATAGACAAGCACTACTCTCAGCCTTGATCCGAGCAGCTTCTTTTTGCAGTGAATGGCAATGAATGCAGAGATCTGCTGGACATCTTTTGTGTGATGGTAGGCTTTTTGTCAACTTGACACAAGCCAGAGCCATCTGGAAGGGGGGTTGTCAATTGAGAAAATGGCCCCATCAGATAACATATAAGGCATTTCTTGATTAAGGACTGGCATTGGAGGATCCAAACCACTAGGGGCCACACCACCCCTGCGAAGATGTTCTTAAATTGTGCAAGAAAGCAAGTTGTGTAAGTCATTCCTCCAAAGATTTGACAGCCTCAGTGATGGACCATGAGCTACAAGATGAAATAAACTGCTTCCTGAGTTGCTTTTGGTCATTTTGCTTTATCACAGCAATAGAAAGCAAACTAAGACAGCATGTCTACTAATTCTTAATACTGCGAATGTCATGCCTGCTAAAACTGCATTATCTGGATGTAAACATGAGGAAAGTGTCAGAGCACAAATGTTCAAAAAATAAGAGAAATAAAAAAAATCAGTATCAAAAAGAGATAAAGGTCTAAGTAGTGTCCCTCCCAGGTGTTAAGGAAACTAAAGAGATAAAAGCCATGTTTTATGTGTGATCATAGGCCAGAGTTGATAACAAGGAAAAAAAATCTAAAAGGTAGATAATAGTAGTGAAAATATAGAACATACATTATTTACAAAATGCTAATGCTGAATTTTGTCATTTTGATTACCTTACAGTTACAGAGGATAATTTATTTTCTATAAAATAGATGCCATATTTTTAGGTTCAAGTCACGACATCTACATCTTACTCTCAGCTCACAAGATAATTACAACTTCAACAAAATAAGCCACATCATTGAACTTACCTTGATGAGTACTGCCAATGAGTTATTGTGTCCAAAGTGTAATCATTTGTAACAAAAGCACAGTGTTTCATCATTACCTACATCATCCCAACACTGAAATTTTGTGACTCATTTGTCTTTCAGGGTTTAGTTCCTGAAGCCAATGAACTTTTTCATTCCTTAATACCAGTATGTCATTTGTTAATATGAGTTGATAAGAACTTCACTATGTAATTAATACCAAAGATAATTCCATATCAAGACTTTTTCTATTTTTCTGTAAATTCTTTACCAGAAAAAGTGGTAATATGTACTTAGACATACATGAGAGGTGAGTGTGTGTGTGTATATATATATATATGTATATATATATATATATATATATATATATATATATGTGTGTGTGTGTGTCCATAAATGCACTTTCACTAAGAATCTATTCATTATTGTATCTGTAATTGCCATCAAGAAAGGATGAGTTATCAGTCCCCTGTACTGGTAGGTTAAATTTAGCATAAGTCATGATGAGAATCAAGCTGGGTTTTTAAACAGTTATTTCAGATTCTGCCACTTAAAGGTCTCAGCACACAATCTTATTAACCTTCTTTGATAATTAAAATTATCTCTAAGGAACTAAAGATACTTGAGGAAAATAATTTAGTGAACTGTCTGTCCTTTAACCTACCCCAGACTCCCTTGTTATTCAGAGGATAACCTATACATAGTGCCACGCTAATACAACCTGATTCTGGAGCTTTCCACAGATAGCTGCAAAATTATTAGAACATAAAACATCTCTCTAATCAGTGGTAATTTAATCCTGAATAGTTAAAATATTTCAGATGCTACCTTAGGAAGAAAAGAAACATCAGGGAAATGCAAATTAAAGCTACTTTGAGATTTTATCTTATTCCAGTCTGAACTGCTAAGATAAAAAAAAAAAAACAATTGATAGCAAATCCTGGGGTGGGTATGGGGAAAAGAACCAGACAGTTATTCACTGTCAATGGGTCTAAAATTTTCATTCTTAAAAGTTATATCATTATTTTGTACATAAAACACCCTAAATATTATAAAATCATGATTCTTAATGTTTTTAGATCTACTATCTGCCTCGGAATAAAATATTAAAGACAGGAAGAAAGAGTTTCGGAGTTCAGGATCTGATTCGCCATCTGGTTCCAAATCATTTTCTTCCCAGGTGAGAAGCTTCTGTTTATTACTATTTTAGGCTTGATTTAATCTGCACCCTAGAGAAAGGAGGCTAACCTTTTGGCTCCTGACATTAACTTTGAAACAACAGACTTATAATTCATTTCCATTTGCATTTTACCTAAGGTCAGTTTATACCCACAGAGCATGGGTGCACGTGTGTGTGTGTGTGTGTGTGTGTGTGTGTGTGTGTGTGTGTGTGTGTGTGTGTATGTGTGTGTATGTGTGTGTGTATATGTGTGTGTGTATGTGTGTGTGTGTGTGTGTTTGTCTGACTGACTTGTCTTTACGAACAAAATAACTTTCCCTGCTGTGTATGAAGCCATAACAAGGCAGCTTTTTTAGCTTCTAGAGCTCTGCTCCAGTTCAAACTACATCAAATGCAATCATGGCAGATGTCACACTAATAACCATTAAGAAAAGTCATTGCCTGCTAAACAGCCAGAGTGCCCCTCTTTCCCAAGTAATGTCTAGTTGGCTTTTAATACCAGGAAAAGAAAATCTATAAATTGAAGGTCTCGACTGTCTCCTAGTTGCAATGATGTGTATTCTCTTTAGCTGTCTCCATTGATAAAGGAATTGAAATAGACAGCATGGATGTTGTGAAACTGTGTGTTCAACACGTGTGAGCCTGCAATTCAGGATTAAGAAGATATATCCAAACCCTTACCTGCATGCACATATAATACAAAGAAATTCTGAAATTGTGTAGAAAGTGATTAAGAGCTTAAGGGTTGTTTTTTATTAGTGTATATTAATTATATAAAATACTGAGTTTCATTCTAACATCTTTTCTAAATATGTCTTACTTTAACAATGATGCCCAGTTACTTCTATTTTTGTAAACATAATTTCAATTCATTGTTTCAGATGATAAAACCCCATTTTGTATGCATAGTACATCTTTATCCATCTATCCACTAAGACACTTAAATGAATCCTTTATCTTGGCTATTGTGAATGATGCTGCAATGAACATGTGTATGTACATGAGTTGCTGCTGCACTCAGATCCTTTCAGTATATACCCAAGGGTAGCACAGCTTACTTATGTGGGAGTTCTAATTTTAATTCATGAGAAAACTCCATTATTTCCACAACGGGTGTACTAATGTAAATTCCTACCATAGTGTATAAGGGTAAGGGTTCCTTTCTCTTTCCATCATCAACACATTGGTTGGTCTTTGTTTTCCGGATGATAGTAATTCTGGCTGTGGTAATATAGAATTTCAATTTTTACCTTTATATTTGCATTTCCTTGATAACTAAAGATGTTGAATCGAATACTTTTTCATGTATTTACTGGACATTTGTACTCCTTTTTAGCAGTAAAATTCATTTGCCCATTTACTGGTTAGGTTGCTTGTACTTTTACCTTCAACTTTTGAGTTCTTTTGACATTCTGCATGTTAATTCCCTGTCAGATGAATAGATGGCAAAGGTTTTTCTCTCATTCTGTGGGCAGTCTTCACTACATTGTTTCTTTTGCTATCTGGCCCTGGGATTTTTTGTTTGGGAGACTTTTAATGACTGCTTCTATTTCCTTAGGGGATATAGATTTATTCAAGTTGTTTGTCTGATTGTGATTTAACTTTGATGAATGGTACCTATAGAAAAAATATCCATTTCTGTTATGGAACATTATTTTAGCTATGCAAAGATGTGTTACATTTGCTTATGTTACAGAATATTACTTTAACTATGTAAAGATGTGTTACACTTATGTTGCAGAATATTACTTTAACTATGTAACGATGTCTCACATTTGTTTATGCTGCATTTTTTAACTATGTAAAGATGTGTTCCGTTTGTTTTACCTTACCTGTGTAAGACATCTGACTGGTTTAATGCATAGCTGAATGGCCAATAGCTACACAATAGAGGGATAGGCAGGGCTGGCAGGCAGAGAAAATAAGTAGGAGGAAGAATGTGAGAAAGAAGAAGGATTTCTTACCATCTACTCATCTTGAGTACGCTTACTTCTTTTTGTTCTTGAGATTTCTAGTTGAGTTATATCAGCATGAGATCTCTCTGGTTTTTTTTAATGTAGGCACTTAGTGCTATGAACTTTCCTCTGCAGTGCTTTCATGGTGTCCCATAAGTGTGGGTTTGTTGTGTGTTCATTTTCATTGAATTCTAGAAAGTCTTTAATTTTTTTCTTTATTTCTGTCTTGACCCATTTTTCATTCAGTAGAAAGCTGTTCGATTTGTAAGCTTTTTGTTGTTTCTGTTGTTGTTGATATCCAGTTTTAATCCATAGTAGTCTAATAGAATGCAGGGTCTTACTTCAATTTTCTTGTCTCTATTGAGACTTTCCCCATATGTGGTCAGTTTTGGAGAAAGTTTCATGAGGTGCTGAGAAGAAGCTGTATTTGTTTGTAGGCTTTGGTGGAATTTTCGGTAAATATCTGTTGGGTCCATTTGGTTTGTAAAGTCAGTTTCTGTTTAGTTTTTGTCTAGATGACCTGTCCCTTGGTGAGAGTGAAGTATTAATGTCTCCCACTGCCAGTGTATGAGGGTCAATATGTGATTTAAGCTGTAGTAGTGTTTCATTTCTTTTATAAACTTGGTTGCCCTTGTGTTTGGAGAATGAATGTTAAGACTTGAAATGTCATCTTGTTGGATTTTTCCTTTGATGAGTATGTAATGTCCTTCCCCATCTCTTTTGATCAATTTGATTTGAATACTGTTTTGTTAAATATTAAAATATCTATACCAGCTTGCTTCTTAGGTCCATTTGCTTGTAATATGTTTTTCTAACCATTTATCCTGAGATAATATCTATACTTGATATTGAGGTGCATTTCTTGAATGCAGCAGAACAGGCAGGAAGTATAGGTGGGGCAAAGAGAGAAAAGAAGTCTGGGAAGTGGAAGGCTAGAAGGAGACGCCAGCCTGCCATCCAGGGAGCAACATGTAAAGGCAACAGGTAAAACCATGGAACACGTGGCGACATATAGTTTAACAGAAATTGGCTGAGTATAAGTGTAAGAGCTCGACAATGGTAGGCCTGAGCTAATGGCTGAGCAGTTTAATTAATGTAAGTTTCTGCGTGATTATTTTATAAGCGGTTGTGGGGTCCATGGGGCTGGACAGGACTGGGGAAAACTCAAGTTGCAGAGTCCTATTTTTTAATCCATTCTGTTAATCTGTTTCTTTTTATTGGGGAATTGAGGCTATTGATATTGAGAGATATCAATGGCCAATGATTGTTGATTCCTGTTATTTTGTTAGTGGTGGTGGTGGTGGTGTGTGTGTTTCCCTTCATTTGGTTTTGCTGATGTGAGATTATTTATTTCCTGTGTTTTCATGTGTGCAATTAACCTCTTTGGTTTAGATTTTTTCTTTCTAACACTTTCTATAGGGGAGGATTTGTAGATTGAAATTGTTTAAATTTGACTATATCATGGAATATCTTATTTTCTCCATTTATGGTGATTGAAAGTTGTGCTGGGTATTGTAATCTGGGATGGCATCTGTGATCTCTTACAGTCTGCAGCACATGTGTTTAAGCCATTCTGGCTTTTAGAGTCTCCATTGAGAAGTCAGGTGTAATGCTAAGAGGTCTGCCTTTTTACATTATTTGGTCTTTTTCCCTTTAAGCTTTTAATATTCTTTCTTTGTTCTGTAGGTTTAGCATTTTATTGTGTTCCTGGGGAATTTCTTTTATGGTTTAGTCTATGTGATGTTCTGTATGCCTCTTGTACTTTTATAGGCATCTCTTTCTTTCAGTTAGGAAAACATTATTCTCTGATTTTGTTGAAAAAAAAATTGTGCCTTTGAGCTGGCTTTCTTTACCTTCCTCCACTCCTAGTATTCTAAGGTTCAGTCTTTCCGTAGTGTCCCAGATTTCCTGGATGTCTTGTGTCAAGAGTTTTTAATGGATTTAATATTTTCTTTGACTGATATATCCATTTCTTCAATTACATCTTCATCTCCTTAATTTCTGTCTTCCATCTCTTGTATTCTGTTCCTGATGCATGCCTCTGCAGTTCCTGTTTGAATTCCTAAATTTTTCATTTCCAGAATTCCCTCACTTTGGGTTTTCTTTATTGATTCAATTTTTGCTTTCTGGTCTTGGACAATTTTTTTTTTTTTTTTTTTGATTTTTTGAGACAGGGTTTCCCTGTGTAGCTTTGTGCATTTCCTCAAACTCACTCTGTAGCCCAGGCTGGCCTCGAACTCACAGAGACCCACCTGCCTCTGCCTCCCAAGTGCTGGGATTAAAGGCGTGTGCCACCACCGCCTGGCAGACATTTTTATTTATTTTCTTATACTGCTTGTGTTTTCCTGGAGTTATTTAAGGGATTTATTTATTTCATCTTTAAGGTCTTCTAGCGACTTCATACAGGTGGTTTTAAAGTTTTTTTCTTGTGTTTCAGGCATGTTGGATATTCAAGGCCTGATGTGATAGCATAGCTGGGTTCTAGAGGAGGCATATTGTCTTGTTATTGATTTTGTTTTTATACTGGCATGATTATAGGCCCAGAAGCTGATTTCTGGATTTGTCTTCATTGGGTGGGTGTTTTGTCCCTTGGTTTCTGTTCCCTCTCTGTTTTTTCAGAGTGTTATGCCAGTGTGTTGCCTAGTAGGAAATTTTCTTTGGATCTGATAGTTGTGGCTGCTGTGGATTCTAGGTAAAATGTGTTCCTGGGTACTGTGAGCTGTGTGGATAGGCTAGGGATTTGAGGGCATCTGCAGGAGAAAGGAGAGCAGAGTGCTCAAAAGGGGTGTGCTTATTTTGTTTTCTGGGAAATGGGGAGGAGGAGACATTGAAGAGAGGTCACCCCAGAAGCTCTGCTATAGCATTGTGGATGAGACTGGGGGTGGCAGATCTAGAAAAGCAGAGGGGAAGGGAAGGTCGACAGCCTGCCTGCTTTCTTGGCAGGAGTAGTCTGTGGAAGTTCCTGCTAGATTTGGTTGTGCTTGATATATTATGCACCCCAATAAACTTATCTGGGGGTCAGAGAACAGAATAGCCACTATATTAAACATAGAGTTTAGCCAGTGGTAGCCATGCATTCTGGAGGCAAAGGTCCATCTGAATCTTTGTGAGTTCAAGGCCACACTGGGAACAGCCAGGCATGGTGACACACACCTTTAATCCCAGCACTTGAGATCTCATGTCTTGCTTGGGAAAGACACATGTCTTTAATCCCAGGAAGTGATGGCAGGAAGCAGAAAGGTATATAAGGCCTGAGGACCAGGAACTAGGGGCTTTTAGGTTTTTAAGCTTTTAGGCTTTTAGCAGCAGTTCAGCTGAGATCATTCAGATGAGGATTCAGGAAAGAGAACTGGCTGAGAAGTTGGTGAGGTGAGATCAGCTGTGGCTTGTTCTGTTTTTCTGACTTTTCAGAATTCACCCCAATACCTGGCTCCTGAGATTTTATTAATAAGATCTGTTAAGATTCATGTTACATCTGGGGGCTGGCATAAAGTGATGAGTGGGAGAGGGAGGTTAGAAGGGGAAGGCCTGTGGGATCTACAGGAGATGGGAACATGAGTAGGGGCAGGCAAGGCTGCCACAAGTGTTACACAGTGGAGCTGGGGATGAGACTAGAAGATTGGATTTTGAGTGGAAGGAGGGAGGAAGGTCTTCAGTTGGCTTACCTGTTTCCCTAGCTCTGCTCAACTGGTATGTGCACAGTCAGTACCTGCTGGTATTGTAGGCTTGGATATTGGGATGAGCTGGAGGAAGGAAGGTTGAAGGAGAAGTGCTGGGGATGTCTTTTTGTATGCTGTGAATGTGTTGCTCTGATGGATTGATAAATAAAATACTGATTGGCCAGTAGCCAGGCAGGAAGTATAGTGTAGGCGCAATAAGCAGAGAGGAGAATTCTGGGAGGTGGAAGGCTGAGTCAGGAGATGCTGCCAGCCACTGCTACCATGAGAAGCAAGATGTAAAGACACTGGTAAGCCATGAGCCACGTGGCAAGGAATAGATTTATAGAAATGGGTTAATTTAAGATGTAAGATCTAGCTAGCAAGAAGCCTGAGCCATTAGGCCAAACAGTTTTAATTAACACAAGCATCTGTGTGTTTATTTGGGTCTGAGTGGCTGTGGGCCTGGGCAGGAATGGAGAAAACTCCAGTTACAGAGAAGGGATCTTTGTGATCCCTTGAGAATGGGGTCAGAGCAGAAAGGGAGACTGCAGCAAGTTTTCTGCTACACATCTTGGGATGAAACTGGGGATATTGGGCCTGGGGAAGAATAAGGAAATGTATGGAACCACAGTCAGCCTACACTTGCCCTGAATTAGCAGGGATTGACTGGTGAGGGTGGGGGCATGAACAAAGCAATAGGGGTGAAGGGAATTAGAAGGGGAAGATCTGTGAGACCCACAGCAGATGGGAGCAGGGTGGCAAGGAAGGCTGCCATAGGTGTTCTGCTGCAAAGCTGGGCATGACACTGGGGTATTGTATCTGGAGGGACAGACAGAGAGTGCTTCTGAGTAATTTCTTGTTTCTACCTCCCATCTTATCAGGGAAATATTAAGACTTCAGATGTTCATTACTGCATCCAGCTTTACTTGAGTTATAAGGATTTGAACTCAGGTCTTCATACTCACATGCCAAGTACTGTACCCACTGAGGCATCTCCCTAGCCCCTATTGTTATTTTTAAAATATTTGTGTTTATCCTAAATATTCATATTTAACCAAGATGCATGTATGAAGTCAGAGATAGATTTTTAATCAAATACCTCATAATAAGTAATAAATTGGTTAGCTTCTTTTTCTTAGTCCCAACCTATGAGATAATATAATGACATCTAAACCAATGGTATTATACAAGTTTCTTTACAAACCCATAGGTCAGAAAAAAGGAGGAAATGATTTTTCTATTTTTATAAAGGGCTCTCCTCTCATGTCCTGAAAGAGTCTCCTTCCTCCATCCATTTGATACATAAATGAAACTTCTCAGAAGCTAAAGACTCACTCCAAGTTGCTGGGCTTCATTTTCTCTTGAAATGCATGTACTACAAAGACAGTAGCTCTAGTTTTCCTAGTACTTTATGGCAGTAACATAGGAACCTAGACAATAGCCACTGGTCCTCTGATGAGAATCATTCAAGTATTTGTTTTATTAATATGGCTCACAATAATATATATTATTGCTATATAAGATAGATAGATAGATAGATAGATAGATAGATAGATAGATAGATAGATAGATAGATAGCAAGAGAGGCTTTCTAACCTATAATTAGTTGTCTCAATCCAACATATACATAGTGTTAATAACAGCAGACACATGACATTTGCTATGCACTAGACACACTATTATGTTCTACATAAATGAGCCAAATGCTCAGTCTCATAGTAAATTAGGAGTGATGTTTTTAAGCCCCAAGCACATAAACCAAAAATGCAGAAAATTTATGCAATATCCCTGAAGACAAACCACCCAAGCAGAGACCATTTTTAACCCAAGCAGTTGAGCTCTATATATCATGTTCTTAGTTACTGTGTAAGCTATATATGGCTCATTATTTCACAATCAAATGTTTATTTCACATCTTCTAAATATCAGATGCCAATTTAAGTACCAAGAATGCATCAACATATGCAAAGTCCGGACCTTTATGCATTTATTTTATGAGGAAAGCTAGAAACAAGGAGAAAACACAAACTAAGCAAGTAAATACACAAAGACTACAACATTTGGGTGAAATATGCTGCTGTGGAGGAAAAGTAAACACAGGAGGAAAACTGAGACCAGGAGGAGTTGTATTTCAAGCTGCCATGGAAGTCTGAGACACTGTTGTGGAAACGTGAACTGCCATTTAAATTGTGGATAATCCAGTAAGTTTGTTCATCACAAACAAGATTCTTTTAAGTAACACAGAATCCAGTTCTACCAAATTGAAAACAATATATCAATGTCTGCTTCACAAAGTAGCACAGCTCTTCCTGGGACGATTCTTCACTGTGTCTTTGAATGCATGCTCCTATTTCCTAAGTAATGAAGTCAACATTTTTTTTCAAAGTGTCATAACCTAAAAAGCAGGAAGACCAATTCAGTCTAAAGGGATTGGTCACCCTGGGGGAGAATGTAGGGTGGGAAAAGCCAGTCAACTCTCTGGTGAAAGGCAGATACAAGGCCCTCTGTGGGAGTGAACAGCACTGGCACCATGAGGAGCCAGCAGGGAGCCCAGAGTCAGATACACGGGGACCGAAAGGCAGCAGATGGAGATGAAATGGATACGTGAGCAAGCAGCACCCCTTTCACACCAGGGTACCCAGAGAGGAGCAAGCCACCAGAGACTTCTAGTTCTGTTCTAAGTGTGATAGGAAGCCCTTCGAGTATTTTCCGGCAGAGTAGGCACAGTATGATTTACATCTTAAAGGGGTCATTTTGGCTGCTCTGTGGGAAATAGATCTTGTAGAAGTAATTGAAACCAGAGCACACTTTAATGCAACACCATTAATTAGATTGGAATAGGACACATACTTCCTGATTCTTGCATCACAGGAGCAGAATACTTATTTAGCCTTCAACTACAGAGTTGAATTCTTTTCTTAAGAACCAGTCCCCCTTTCTCCACACCGCTTTTGTGCAAAGGATGAATGTGTCCCACTTCAACATTTAAAAAGAAATCCCAAATAACCCTAAACTGTGCACCCTAAAGTTGGTAGTAATGGTTGTGATGAGAATTGATATTTGTAAATAAATATCAATTTACATCCACAACCATTACAGTGTGCTTTTTTTCAACAAATGACTATAAATTTATTGTTTGATATTAGCACCTGTTATAGAAGAAACAAAGTGAAATCCAGGCATAATTTACTTTCCAACATTCAAAAATAGAATTTTGTGAATAAGCTGATCTATTGTGAAAGAACTGGGGGAGAAAGTCTTGATTTCTTGCTTTTATGTTTCCAGAAGAATATAGTGGGAGGAGATGAAAAGAAGTTTCACTCTTCTGATTATTTTGGAAAAGGCAAAGGAAAATAAAAGGATATATGGATATGGAACAAGTAAAAATGAAAGGAAGTAAGTGAACTCATACCTAAAATTCCTATTCCAATTTTGGTCAAGAGGGAATGTATAATAGAAAGTGAGGGTGTCAAAAAAGTATAAGCATTCCTCACCCTCCAACATGTACACATACACACCTACCTCAAATATTTAGGTCCCTGGCAGTAAATCCTATGACAGGGCACTGCTGTCCCCACCTCTGACATATAACTGGGCAGAACAAATTGCTGAGACAGAATCAAATAGATTTGGAACATTTGTACCCAGGAAGCAGCTAAAGCTTATGGTGAATGCTTACAAGTAAAGTACAGTAACATTACAGAATTGACCACTTAGGCAGAATGGAACGAAAGCCAGATTCAGAGGTGCTGATGCCCTGATGAGGGCAGAGATTGTGGCTATAGAAGAGTGGCCAGTTGGCTGATTCAATAGGAGACCCAGATCTAAACTTGGGCAATGATTACTCATCAAGACAAGAGTAACTAGGAAGGACACAGGGTGTCATAACCAGGACACCAATTATTCCCAATCTCTTTGAAATCGTGTTTCCAGGATATTGAAGGCAATTCTCAGAGAACCTAAAATATCTTTAAAAATGTCCAAACACTACAGTGGCTTTTTTTTTATTATTAAAGACAGACTAAACTTACACTAATTTGTAGATTGAAGTTTTCCCCTCACTACATAGACAGTTCAGGATAAGTGACCAGAATGTTGCTGACAATGTAAATATTCCACATTTTCTCTACATATCCAAGGTAGTTAAATGATGTCCTTGTATGGCATGGATGGTCAACATTCTGGGTTGTTTGCTGTATGTCTGGCCTGATTGAATTCAAAGTCTGTACCCTTGAAACCAAAGTACAATGACTTCTTAACAGCTGTCCCAGGAGAGAAATGCATTGCAAGCCAAGAGCTGTAGGTACAACATGGGACACAGGAGGCATGTCATGTCAGTAGAAGCATGAGGGTGGAGGCACAGAGGTCACAACATATAGGTCATTAGACACAAACATATGGAAAGTCACCAGATACAGAAAGTTATACTGGGACTCCTGAGGCAGGAGGAGGTTCAGCCCAGCTCCTGGAAGCCTTTGCTGGACAAGGTTCTGGAGATTCCAACAGGGAAGCCTGAGTATCTCTAGTGGTGAGGCTCTCTGGGAGCATTCATGGTGGTGGAGATCCCAACCACCAAGTAGCACATGCAGTTGGTGCCACTCCTCCCCTGAGGGCTCCAGAAACACTCTCACAATTCCATACACTGACACTGATCTGTCAATCATGCAGCAAATGGAGCCAGCCTGAAGACCAAGGTTCGTTTTGTCTTCATGAAATCATATATGAACAAGGTATGCACGATTTTTAAATTCCCACTGTTCTCATCCTCCAAAACATCTTCCTATCCATTAACTAAAATCACTGTGATACATAAAAAGTTTCAACCTATAAGGATACTAAAAGACATTTAGACTAATTTAACATATACTTTGGAAAATCACACTGAAATATTATGAACAGGCATAGATGGTTTACCAATTTCTACCTCCATTTACTGTAGAAAGGCAGGATAAGTGAGAATTCCACAGAGAAGATATTATCAAGAGAAGGACTATTTCTACCATTGTTCTTTTAATCCCAAGATTATTTCCGAATTTACTTTCAGTTGAGCCTAAACAGAAAGAAGCCACCCTAATCATGCTGAGTCAGTTCTGCCTCACTTGGTTGGCTAGTTTTGATAATTACTACTGAATGTCACCACCCAAAGGAAAATTTATCCCTTAAACCCCCATTATACTCAAAACCAATCCTTTAACTTCCTCTTCACTTTTCCTATAACTCCATTTAGCATAACTTTTTTTTTTTAATCTAGTTTCAGAAAGCCACAAGGCAGCAAACCTCAGATTTACACTGAGTGGAAGCACTTCACTGAGACGGTGGCCAGTGTTTCTCAGGAAGAGTACACATAGACTGAAGGATCTTGCAAGAAGTACCTATGGGATTCAATTCAGTTCTTTCCAGAGAGGGGGGAAAAATGATGAAATTGAAAACCATTTGGAGAAGTTTGTCTTTCCAGTAGCTGGGATGTGTCTGCAGACTGGAAAGGAACATAGAATTTTCCTTCTGAAAATGTTGCAACTCCCATCTGTCACTAGTTTCATGCTGGGTACCACGTTTCCCATGGGGCTGAGTTTCTCAGTTGCCCTGCCAACCTCTCTTGCTCACCTGGGCTTATAACTAGAAAAACAGGGACAATGAGATTGCCGTTAAAATGCTGTAGCCACAAGGTACTGACACTGGCTTTTAAATAAGATCCTTAGTAAACAAAACTCCATACTATTTATGTGTGGAAGAACGGTTATGCATTATGTTAATCACATCTCATTAAGTTTATTTAATTAACATATCTAATTTGCATGTTTAAGATATTAGAATATGATTCATTTTACCATCTGAAATTTCATTTAATTCTCATTAATTTTAATATAATATTTTAAATGAAATATTTTAATGAAATAATTATACAATTCAAAATAGAGAAAAGTGGGATTTTATGTTTTTACACTTATGAGATTCCTGAATTCAGTGATCACTCAAATTAATTCTTAAGGAATAAATTTTTTATTGTTCCTTAAGTATCTTACTAGGTACTTTGTCTTCTTTAAGGCTATTTTCAACAGTTCTGGAGACTTCCTAATGGATCCACATAATAAACAGAAGAGATTCAACTGCCAGATTTGTAAGGTAGTTTTCTAACTTGGAAATAATGGACCTTGTTTTTTTTAACCAGTCAACCAACTCAGTAGATGAATATGGTTGAGAATAAACTAAGGAAACCCTGCCCAAATGCCTGCACTTAAATATGCTCTTCCAAAACATGTGTGCATATCTAACTGTTTTCCCCAAGGTGCTGCTTCCAGGCATTAGCTATATTACCTAGAATTACTAAAATGCTTCCTTGGGCTCTATGTAAATCATATGCCAATGCATTATTCAGCTGTGAGGTGAATAGGAATGCTGCAAACCACATAATGGTTTTGAGAAATAGCTGCAGACCTTATTGTAAATGAGATCGGAAATACATTCTTAAATATTTTCAAGCCTACTGTTTATTTTTTGGTTTTGTTTTGTTTTGTTTTTTTATCTTAGAGTTTCTCTCTGCACCTGCTATATGCCATATTGCTTCTCAAAAATTGGGTGCTAGAAACGTAACTTCTAGCTGCATTTAAGTTTTGCTCTTATAAATAAGTATTTTTTCTCAAACTTAGTTGCTATCCATATTTTATGAGTCTATGCTAGGTAACAGAGTTGTAATGAAATGGTTGCCAAATTTAAAATGTGCTTTTCTTTTTATGGGAAAAATCTATTGTACTCCCTACCTAGAAGATTTCTGTTTTGAAATAAATGAAAAAAATATTACAAACTAATTTCCTGTATTGTTCACATATATGCAATTCATTTAAAACAATTCAAAAGTTATTTAAGATAAGTTGAATATTTTTAAATGTTTAGGAATCTTTCTTAAATTAGACATATGTATAACACAGAAAAAGATAGTAAAATAGTTAAATTAAGTTTTCTTCTATTTAAAAAAATTAATTAGCAAGTTTGGTATTTTTACTTCAAATCTCTTGATATGCTATAGTCTTTTCTCCCTTTATTTTTATGTTGAAGTTTTAAGAATAAAACAAGAAAAATCATTAATGAGTAGCTCAACTTTGATCATTGGTTGTTATGAGCTATTAAAGGAGTAAAATATCAACACACAAAACAAACTTATTAACTCTTTCCAAATATCTTGATGCACTGGCCACAGCAGTGAGACTTGAGAGAACAATGTGAGAATGAATGATGAAAGAAGTCCTCATTACAACATAGTTTCTTACCCCTGGAATAGCTGCTCAGTTCCTCAGAGAAAGAACTGATACTGAGAATATAAAAAAGGTCCCGTATAGCCAGCACAAAAGATACAGTACCACCTAAATCCAGATAATTTCAGGGCAGGGCAAGAACACATGTTGGAAGAAATATTGACTATCTTTATTTAGATCCTATTTTCAACCATGAAATCATTCCAAAGGCTTCTGGCCATACCTTAGAGTGTCTCTCAATAATGATCTTTATTTTTTTCTGCAATTAAACTGAGTAAACAGCCAATTAATTCCCCTGATCTGAAGTTGTATTTATTCTGCAAAGCTGTGCTTGTTGGCAAAGTGTAGAATTCCTGAGAGACTCCACGCTATCTACTTGACTTTCATAAAATCAAGTACAATCATGCATTCTAAAATTCTGATAGACTCCTTCACAGTGTCAGCTTTATCCCAGATATTACAACAATAAAATAACATTTACTTAGTAAAGTGAAGATGAAATGGGATAGAGAGTGTGTGGTATAAATTCCCCATCACTGTCAGGTATCTCTTTTCTCCCCCCAAAACAAATATGAGCACAGGGAAGAGTCAGCATAGTACCTCAGGGCCCAACCTACTACATCACATAGACAAGTATTGGATGATTGCTTTGCATGGCCTACAAATGTGGAAAAGTAGTAGGGAAGACATTGTGCCACAAGGCAGTGTATTTTCATGGTTGGATTTTAGTAAGACTGCCCGCAGTCTTTGGTTAAATTATACAAAATCTCTGAAGCAATGAACCGAGTATGAAATTTCATTAGTCTGCCCTATAGAATTGTAAATAGCAATAATTCTTTATGTTAATCTAATATTTGCATGTTTCTAATATTTTCAATGTTAGTCCATATTTCTGTTTTACATTTTAGAATTCTGCATGTTTTTCTTAGGGATAAAATTGCTCCTGTAAAAAAAAAAAAATAGATAGTACTGATATCAATCATAGTGCCTGACTTAAGCCAGTCTCAGAAAGTCAAACATTGTATTTTTCCTCATTGGAGTGGTTCTGAGATTTTTGCATAAATACATAAAATTGCCTATGAATATATGATCTGAAAGAAGAAGTCACACTTCTGTGACAGGACAAAGAGGACTAACAGGGATGAGAAAACATGGCTAGGACATGTCAACATGCAACACATCTTTGTACAAAATCTTAAAAATTCAATTAAATGAAAGTAAACATAAATGCTCCTGTAGAAGAGATGGCACACCTATTCTATGACAAATTATTCTAAGAATAAATATAACTTTAAATAACAATCTTATTTATTTAGGGGCATTTTTTTAGCCTACTTGTACAAACAGAAAAAAATCTCTGCTCTCGTCTAAAATCAGTTTTCATGCTTAATTGTGGAGGTTTCTTATCTGCCTTGTTTTATGAGAAAATTCAGAAGGATGGGAGATGGCTAAGCTGGTAAAGAGCTTGCCACACAAGGATGAGGACTGAATTCAGTGACCAGCACCCACAGATGAGCTTATTTATAGTTAACATGAAATGGAGAATGTTTTCCTTTATCAGATACCCTCACTGATCTGAGCTGAAGGGGACCTTTGTATTAATATTCTTTATTTGTATGTATAAGTGTCCTTCTAGAAAGGTAAATGACCTCAGGAGAGCCAAAGATCTCAAGGCACAAAGAAGCCTGCATCAGCTTTAGTAGAATAGATAGGAATGTCAGTGGAATGGAGAGGCTGCTTTTTGTATAAGGAAGAGCAGATTTCACACCTAAAAGTTAGTCTATGGAGCTCAATTCAGCAAGTCACCATTGGTGAAGAACTAATTGAACCATCTGCTGGAACATGGCAATAGAAAATATGTGCCTAGTGGTGCATGTAACCAGGCATTTAGTGAAAAGAGTCCTTTAGCATGAAACACAAAAAGCAGAGATTAATGGTTAGAGAAACCTTTGTGTTCTGGTTCTGAAAACAAATGCATCCAAGTAGAAGATGCCTTAAACCTGAGCACGTTTTAATGATAAGGTAACGATGACAGTGGCAATCTAATAGATTTCTTAATTTGATGTCCTAATAGTTAGGGTGATGGTACAGTGCCAAGGTGATTTGGTAGTGTCCACAGTCTTGATTATTTCCAGCATCAGGGGATGGAAGATGCTGGAGTTCCAGTGAACTATGATTGCCCTGCACAGCAGTGGCTCTAGACACAAAGTCTATCCACATAGATGTTGTGGTATAAATGTCAAGTCATCCAGCTCTGACTCACAGGGCTCCTTTAGACCCAGGTAGTAGAAAGGATTTAACAGGCCAGCTTTGCAACAGTGTGGAGTCCCAATAAAGATTCAAGTGATCAGCTTTTAGTTTTCTGTATAATACTGTGTCTGGAGGTAGGAAAAAAATTACCTGGGTTAGTTTGAAGAGTTTAAATTGGGTACAAAAAACAAACAAACAAACAAACAAACAAACACAAAACAACAACAACAAACAAAAAAACTTCATTTTTTTAAAATTTGGTACAGGTTGACAGCTGGTGCAAGATTGCAGAACCGAGTATAAATTACATGTTGGCAATAAAACTATGAAATTTATTGACCAATTTTACAAATAGCTTATAGACAATTGCTGTGGATATTGATCGTTCTGTATGCTGTGAATGTGTTGCTCTGATTGACTGATAAATAAAATGCTGATTGGCCAGTAGCCAGGCAGGAAGTATAGTATAGGCAGGACAAGCAGAGAAGAGAATTCTGGGAACAGGAAGTCTGAGTCAGGAGATGCTGCCAGCCACTACCATGAGAAGCAACATGTAAAGTACCAGAAAGCCACAAGCCATGTGGCAATGTATAGATTAATAGAAATGGGTTAATTTAAGATATAAGAACTAGACAGCAAGAAGCCTGCCACGGCCATACAGTTTATAAGTAATACAAGTCTCTGTGTGTTTACTTGGGTCTGAGTGGCTGTAGGAGCTGGGTGGACACAGGAAAACTTCAGCTCCAGATAATAAATAGTATCTTGTCTGATTAACCATAAAGACATGAGTTATTTATTTTTAATCTCTACAGTCTCCTACCATTTAATAAAACATAATCAAAGTGTGTATAAACTTTATCACAAACGCTGATCTAACTGCTGGTGACATGATTGCTGATAGAGGTTCAGCAAGAATGGTGAATGGTCACATAAACCTCATGAGTTTGCTTTGTTGGAAGTTTTATTCTTTTGTTATTTGTTTGTTTTTAAGGAATCTCAAATGGGACATTTAAATGTCTTGACTGAGATGCCAGGCAAATTACCACCAACATACCTGTAACATCCATAGACTGGATTGAATATTTTTTTTCTTCAGATTGCCAGAATAATTCTGACATTTCTGGGTTTATCAGGAAGCAACATTCCTTACTCATCCAGAAAGTTAGGACTTGTGTAAGTCAGGGACCAGGGCAGCTTTTCCAAGCAGACTTTGAGAGCATCTGTTTCATAAAAACCACAGCAGTTCCTAACAACAGTTTGGTCATAGCTGGCTTTATGCATCACTATCAAACATAACATTTCATAGATATCTTGATATACAAACTTTATTTCCAAGTATATCATCCTACAAAGAAGAGATTCTTACTATATCTCTGTAGGTTTAGATTGTAATGAATATTAGGATAATCAATGGGAAGTTCTGTATTCTGAAGGCATCAGGAAATGAAAAAGGTATAAATGCTTCATTTCTGTTTACAGACCTAGAGTCTATTAAATTGTTAAGATTTATTGATTGGTTAAGAAAATGAGAAAGGAAGTCCTTACATCCAGAAAGTAGTACATGAAAATATTAATGATACTCTAAACAAAAGCTCTGAGCATTCTCTAGCAGCATTTAAACTTAGGTAATTATTTTCTGTTGATCTGCTGGGTTAGATGTACCATGAACTTATTAGCTTCTTCACTACAGTTAAAGAAATCCTGACTTGATCCAAGAGTACAGTCTCAAAACCATTTAAATACCACCAGCAGAAATTTGGTCTCAGTGTGCTTGTCGCTTATGACTTGTAGCTTATTGCAAGTATATTGAAGAATATATCAGAATAAAATGAAAACCACCTGTGGACGGATAAACTTAAAGTAGCAAATATTAAAGACCTAATGAGTGTCTGTTTTAAAAAATTACAATTGATATGGACTTATTTTCAATATTTGGTTGGTTTTTAACTATTTGGTTACTTCCCTTCCTTCCTTCCTTCCTTCCTTCCTTCCTTCCTTCCTTCCTTCCTTCCTTCCTTCCTTCCCTCCTTCTTTCTTCCCTCACTCTCTCCCTCTCTCCCTCCTTCCCTCCATTCATTTATCCCTTTCATCCTTCCTTCCTTCATTAATTCTTTTCTTTAATTTATTTCACTGGTCAACCTCAGGACTTTGCACACAACATACAAGCATTCTATTACTGACTTCTGTCCTTAACCAATATTTTTCCATTGCTAAATTATATCAATTGTTTAATGTCAAGCAAAGGAACACCAGAAAATATGAACACAAGGGACACAGACATATTCTAGGAACTTCATACAAGTTCTTAAATACTATAATAATAATATTTTTATCCATACAAACACAACAGGAAAAGTTAAACATCTCTTATTTAGAGTGTTCCTCAGATCATTCAAGATGTCAATGAAATTTAATTATGTTTTCAAATCTCTTTTGAGAGGGTAGATGATCTTTTGTGATTTTCTGGGTGTCCCCAAGGTCAGTTTTAGATTCAGATTTCCTTGAGGATTTCAGTTAGAGGAAACAGAAATACCATTGTCAAGAGATTTAGATACTGAGAAAGGATCACAAGTCTCTAAGAAATAATACTTGGCTAACTACACAAAGTGACAGTAAGAAGGTCAATATAGGTAGTTTTCAAAGAAATCTTGGTACTTATAGAGAATCAACAATATGATAGTGTCATAGTAAATCATGGAGAACTGTTCAGACCAATCACAGAATCTGGATAGTTGATTAAGCAAAAGAAAAGTTTATATTATTTCCTATTAAGAGCAGAACAAAGAAAATGTGTCCTTTCAACACAAAGTGAAACTTGATTTGCATCCACATATTACTGCATTAAACTGTAGCTAGAGTTTTCCTGCCTCTCTGGTCTCACCAAGCCCCGGCAGTCCAACAGCCCACTTATAAAATAAACACACAGACGCTTATATTATTTAAACTGTTTGACCTAATGGCTCAGGCTTCTAGCTATCTAGTTCTTATATCTTAAATTAATCCATTTCTATAAATCTATACCTTGCCACATGGCTCGTGGCTTACTGGCGTCTTCACATGCTGCTTGTCATGGCGGGGGCTGGCAGTGTCTCCTGACTCAGCCTTCCACTTCCCAGAATTCTCCTCTCTCCTTGTCCCACCTCTACTTCCTGCCTGGCCACTGGCCAATCAGTGTTTTATTTATACAGAAGGATATCCACAGCATTAAACCTTCCAAGGAAGTCTGTCATCACCTCTCTGATACCCTTAGTTGTTATTTTCTCACAAAAGTAAAGAGTGCAGATATTAATGTCATATTCTATTTACCATCAGGATTACATTAGTCTACCCCTTAAATTACCTTTGCCCCTGACCAAAGCTAGATGCTAGCTCCAATTTCAACTTCTGTGTACCAATGAAAATCAAAGAAAGAGAGGCTATCAGTCTGAGAGGGAATGAGAGGGGTACACGAGAGAGGTTGGAGAGACATGGGAAGAGCTGAAAGAAGGAAAGGGAAGGAGGAAGTGGTGTAATTATTTTTATTAAAAAAAAACTATGGCAGTCAAAATTCCAAGCCTCAAAATTAGAACCTCATATAATGTCTTTTGCCTTTCCCAAGACACCCACAGATGATTCACACTCTTGCTCCATCCCCTAAATGGCCTTTCAATCACTCATGACTTGATAGTGACCCACTAAGCCCCTGTTTACACTTAAGCCAACGAGGCCACCACCTTCTCATATGCTGTGATTACACTGAGTAATAGGTGTCATGCGTGTGACTTTATACACCTGTGCAAATGTATGAAGTTAGAACACTGCACAGGCTCTTGTCAGTGAGCTCAGAATCCATCTATGAATCCCTAGCAGGAAATATAATTGATCTCCTACTTATTTTAATGTTTTTTTCCATTGTAAATAGTTGTTCAAATTTAATGTATGTGAGAACTTAGTTTGCACAGTAGGAGAATGTCCAATAAATAAATGTTTTATTTTTAAAAAAGATTTATTTTTAAATATGTATATATGTGCAGGTCTGTGTGGGGGTATACACACATAAGGGCAAGTGTCATTGGTCCGGAAGATGCTGGATTCCCTGCAGCTGGAGTTATAGGTGTTTGTGAGCTGCCTGACATGGATTCTGGAAACCTAAACCAAGTCCTCTATATGAGCACGGAACACTCATCCTCTGAGCCATCTCTCTAGCCCTAAATGCATATTTTAACATTCTAATCAGTGAATTTCCTAAACTCAAGCCTTAAGGCTACAGGCCTACAATTTCTGTAATTGAACCCTAATTGAATTTGATTTAATTTAATTACCATTGGGGGGGTACAGGTTTTCATTCTATTTTATTTTCTTGCATCATATTCACGGCATTTAATTTTGTGTCACATAATTCTGAATAACTATTTAGAGTAGTGTCCTCTATTACTTTTATCCCCTGTGTGATGACACTATTTATTTTGTTTCCTTGAACTGTGCACCAAACATGTCATTTGTATTAATTTGTCTACCTTTTTTAGTTTTATTTTACAGTGTTACATAAGACCATTTCATTCAAGTGTGTAACTTATTTTGAGCACATTCCTCCCATACTCCACAAGCGTCTCCTTTCTCCTATCTCACCCCTTTTAGATACAAGCCATGGATACTGATACATCTTCTTCAGGAAGAAACTAACCCAGAAGGGATGCCACATTTCCCAATAAGAATTAAAAAGGAAATGAATAAAGATGGTATATAAAAGCCAAACTCTATTTAAAAAATAAGCCATTTCAATAATTTCTCTTCAAACTCAAGGCTTTGTTGTTTGTTTTGCTTTGCTTTGGAGACAAAGTGTCATGATGTAGCCTACACTGACCTGGAATTCACAATCTTCCTGCTTCTGCTTCCACAGTGCTGGTAACACAGTGTGGCTGGCTTCAAAGCAAGTATATATTTAAATACTAAAAAGAATATGAAGCTACATGGGAACATCATGATATTTACATCTTAATGTGTTTTTACAGTTGACTTTGTGTGATGTTTGTGTGTGTATGTGTGTATGTGATATATGCGTGTGTGTCATGTATAAGTGTGTGTGTGTGTGTGTGTGTGTGTGTGTGTGGTGTAAGAGTATGTATTGTAAGTAAGTGTGTGTGTGAGTGGGTGTGAATATGTGTCAGTGTGTCTGTGAATGTGTGCAGGGTTGGATGAGGATTAAGTGCATGAGTGTGTATGTATGCGTATGTGTGTGTGTGTGTGTGTGATATGTGTGTGAGTTATATGTTTCTGTGAGTATATGTTTGTGTGCATGAACATGTGTGCATGAAAATTTCCAACTTCTAACATGAAAATAAAAATGCATTTGCCAGATGTTTTAGATTCTTTTATGTGTATGAGTGTTGGCCTAAATGTATTCATGTGGACAGCATGTGTTCTTGGTGTTTACAAACATCAGAAGAGGGTATCAGATCCCCTGGAACTGGAGATACAGATGGTTTTGAGCCATCTGGGTACCAGGAATCTAAACCAGATCCTCTGCAAGGGCAGCAAGTGCTCTTAACTGCTGAAACATTTTGCCAGCTCCATATTCCAAGATTTTATTTCAGACAAATTTTATGTGAATAGATTTAAAAATCCAACAGATCCCTTTGGTGAGAAGAGAAATACATTTTTAGAAATAAGCAGTCTTTCCTTTTACATAACAACCAGTCTGGGATGCTGATGGGCTTAACACACAGGCAGATGACTTCTCACAGGATTGGCCAGGATCCTTATAACAGCTAGATGCCACTGCACAGAATGTCATGCAGAAATTGCCATTATGACTTCATCAAATAAAATACTGGCTAAAACATTTTAACTTATATCCATTCCCAAGTACATTGTATACATTCAAGAGAGATAATGTGGTTTCAGAGTGTGCCCAAGATGGATGTTTCTAAATCTTATTTAGGAAAGTAAATGAAAAACTGACTTGTGAAGTTTAGACTGCTGCCCTGACTCCAATATCACAGCAAATCATGTGTAACATTTAGATCTTGAGGCAGATGGCTTCTCATGAATGGAGAGCAAGCAGAACAGAAGGAGTAAAGATGCCTGGGGGTCCAGAGTCCCCAGAGCCTCTCAGTAACACCAGGATTGAAGGGTGAGAACTTCAGATTTATCCTAGTAGTGAACTCAAGAGGTAAACACCTCAGAAAGGCCACCTCACCCCAGCAATGGCACCTGTAGAATTTCTGGTTGACAAGGACATTTCATGCAGGTGCAGAAGCAGGTCAGGCAGCAAGACAAAGTCCAAGTTTTAACTACTCCAGATTATGCCCTCTGAACCAATGGAAGCCCAGTGTGTTCACACATCCAAGCACCAGGGCTGCTATGGTAAGAATTGGGTAGCTGATTCCTAGATCTTAGCACAATGCAGAAGAAAATAAGTGCTAAATATAAACTTGAATGAATTTCTGCTTCAGACACAAGAGCGTATCTCATCACTCTGATGGACTTCGCACACCATCTGCTTTATCAATGCTATGCTTGGTTGTACATAGCAAATACCTAGCAATTACCAGTATCTCAGACACAGACACATTAGTACAAAGCTTGAGATATAATAGAAAACAAGTCAATCACAATTAATTTTTCCCATTAATAGATCAGAGCTGTCACAGGAATATGTCCTGCTATCCTCAATGTCCTTACTGAAATGTTTACCTCCAGTGTTTGTCACTACACTGACGTTTTCTTTCTCAAAGAAAAATTTTGCTTCAGAAAGCTATGGGGATGTCTCAGTTGGTAGAGTGCTTACCAAGCAAACAGGTGGACCTGAGTATGATTTTCAGCACCACATGATATTCTAGGAATGGTACCACATGCTTGAAATCCCAATGCTAGTGAGACAGAGATAAGAGGATCCCTGGATGTCTCCAAACAACTGGTCTAACTGGATCATGGAGCCCCGGGTTAAGTGAGATATGTGGACTCACAAATAAGCTGAAATGATTGAGGAAGACATCCATACCAACCTTTGGCTTTTGTGTGCACATAATGTATGCATGTACACCCACTCACATGTGAAAACACATTCAGAGAAATAAACTGCATTCATCTGTTTTTTATTTTTCTTTAGATAAAAATGTGTATGGGCATCTACACATATTCATGGCATCATTACCAAAACCATGACATGTTTACTGCTTACTAAACATATCTATGACTTCCAAAAGTATTTCTGTTCATGTGTGTATGTGTGAATTTTTTTGTGTGTGCATTTGTATGTAGGGAAGATTTTTGGCATTTCTTGGTTCTTAAGAATACATTAGACATCTGTTATATCTTTTTATTTATTTATTTATTTGATTTTTATTTTGCAATACAATTCAGTTCTACATATCAGCCACAGATTCCCGTGTTCTCCCCCCTCCCGTCCCCCTCACCTTCCCCCCAGCCCATCCCCAATTCCCACCTCCTCCAGGGCAAAGTCTTCCCCGCGGACTGAGATCAACCTGGTAGACTCAGTCCAGGCAGGTCCAGTCCCCTCCTCCCAGGCCGAGCCAAGCGATCCTGCATAGGCCCCAGGTTTCAAACAGCTGACTCATGCAATGAGCACAGGACCCGGTCTCACTGCCTGGATGCCTCCCAAACAGATCAAGCCAATCAACTGTCTCACCCATTCAGAGGGCCTGATCCAGTTGGTGACCCCTCAGTCATTGGTTCATAGTTCATGTGTTTCCATTTGTTTGGCTATTTGTCCCTGTGCTTTATCCAACCTTGGTCTCAACAATTCTCGCTCATATAAACCCTCCTATTCTCGCTAATTGGACTCCTAGAGATCCACCGGGGGCCTAGTCGTGGATCTCTGCATCCAGATCCCTCAGTCGTTGGATGAAGTTTCTAGCACGACAATTAGGGTGTTTGGTCATCCCATCACCAGAGTAGGTCAGTTCGGGCTATATCTCGACCATTGCCAGCAGTCTGTTGTGGGGGTATCTTTGTGGATTTCTGTGGGCCTCTCTAGCACTTTGCTTCTTCCTATTCTCATGTGGTCTTCATTTACCATGGTCTCCTATTCCTTGTTCTCCCTCTCTGTTGTTGATCCAGCTAGGATCTCCTGCTCCCCCAAGCTCTCTTTCCCTCGACCCTCGTCCTTCACTACCCCCACTCATGTCCAGGCTGTTCATGTAGATCTCATTCCATTTCTCTGTCATTGGGCGATCCCCATGTCTTTCTTGGGGTCCTGTTTTCCAGGTAGCCTCCCTGGTGATGTGAGTAGCAGTCCAGTCATCCTTGTTCCACATCTAGTATCCTCCCATGAGTGAGTACATACCGTGTTTCTCTTTCTGAGTCTGGGTTACCTCACTCAAGATGATTTTTTCTAGATCCATCCATTTGTCTGCAAACCTCATGATGTCATTGTTTTTCTCTGCTGAGTAGTGTTCCATTGTGTATATGTACCACATTTTGTTTATCCATTCTTCAGTTGAAGGGCATCTAGGTTGTTTCCATGTTCTGGTTATTACAAACAATGCTGATATGAACACAGCTGAACAAGTGCTCTTGTGGTGTGGTTGAGCATTCCTTGGGTATATGCCCAAGAGTGGTATAGCTGGATCTTGGGGGAGATGGATTCCCAATTTTCTAAGAAAGCACCATATTGATTTCCAAAGTGGTTGTACAAGCTTGCATTCCCACCAGCAGTGGAGGAGAGTTCCCCTATCTCCACATCCTCTCCAGCATAAGGTATCTTCAGTGTTTTTGATCTTAGCCATTCTGACAGGCATAAGGTGGTATCTCAGAGTTATTTTGATTTGCATGTCCCTGATGATTAGGGATGTTGAGCAATTCCTTAAATGTCTTTCGGCCATTTGAGTTTCCTCTGTTGAGAATTCCCTGTTTAGTTCTATAGCCCATTTCTTAATTGGACTGTTGGGCATTTTGATGTCTAATTTCTTGAGTTCCTTATATATTCTGGATATCAGTCCTCTATCAGATGTGGGGTTGGTGAAGATCTTTTCCCATTCTGTAGGCTGCCACTTTGCCTTGTTGACCGTATCCTTTGCTCTACAAAAGCTTCTCAGTTTCAAGAGGTCCCACTGATTGATTGTTTCTCTCAGAGTCTGTGCTACTGGTGTTCTATTTAGGAAGTGGTCTCCTATGCCAATGCATTCAAGACTACTTCCTACTTTCTCTTCTAGCAGGTTCAGAGTAGCTGGATTTATGTTGAGGTCCTTGATCCACTTGGACTTAAGTTTTGTGCACGGTGATAGATATGGATCTATTTGCAGCCTTCTACATGTTGATATCTAGTTATGCCAGCACCATTTGTTGAAGATGCTTTCTTTTTTCCATTGTGCACTTTTGGCTTCTTTGTCAAAAATTATATGTTCAAAGGTGTGCGGATTAATGTCAGGGTCTTCAATTCGATTCCATTGGTCCACATGTCAGTTTTTATGCCAGTACCAAGCTGTTTTTATTACTGTAGCTCTATAGTAGAGCTTGAAGTCAGGGATCGTGATGCCTCCAGAGGTTGTGTTATTGTACAGGATTCTTTTGGCTAACCTGGACTTTTTGTTTTTCCATATGAAGTTGAGTATTATTCTTTCCAGGTCTGTGAAGAATTGTGTTGGTATTTTGATGGGGATTGCATTGAATCTGTAGATTGCTTTTGGTAAGATTGCCATTTTTACTATGTTAGTCCTGCCTATCCATGAGCATGGGAGATCTTTCCATTTTCTGACATCTTCTTCAATTTCTCTTTTCAGGGACTTAAAGTTCTTGTCATACAGGTCCTTCACTTGTTTGGTTAGTGTTACCCCAAGGTATTTTATGTCATTTGTGGCTATTGTAAAGGGTGATGTATCTCTGATTTTCTTCTCAGCTTCTTTGTCCATTGTATATAGAAGGGCTACTGATTTTTTTGAGTTGATCTTGTATCCTGCTATGTTGCTGAAGGGGTTTATAAGCTGTATCAGTTCCTTGGTGGAATCTTTGGGGCCGCTCAAGTATACTGTCATGTCATCTGCAAATAGGGAAAGCTTGACTTCTTCCTTTCCAATTTGTATCCCCTTAATCTCCTTATGTTGTCTTATTGCTCTGGCTAGAACTTCAAGTACTATATTGAATAAGTATGAGGAGAGCGGACAGCCTTGCCTCGTTCCTGACTTTAGTGGAATTGCTTTGAGTTTCTCTCCATTTAATTTGATGTTGGCTGTTGGCTTGCTGTAAATTGCCTTTATTATGTTTAGGTATGTTCCCTGTATTCCTGATCGCTCCAAGACCTTTATCATGAAGGGGTGTTGGATTTTGTCAAATGCCTTTTCTGCATCTAGTGAGATGATCATGTGTTTTTTTTCTTTGAGTTTGTTTATATGGTGTATTACATTGATGGACTTTCGTATGTTGAACCACCCTTGCATCCCTGGTATGAAACCTACTTGATCATGGTGGATAATTGTTTTGATGTGTTCTTGGAGTCTGTTTGCCAGTATTTTATTGAGTATTTTTGCATCAATGTTCATGAGAGAGATCGGTCTGTAGTTCTCTTTCTTTGTTTTATCCTTGTTTGGTACCAACCAAACAATTATATCTTAACAAGGCTTAAGATAATAAAGTTTAAAATTAAAATGTCAGATGAATGCTCCATCATATTAAGTAACAGTTAATTTGCAATCTGATATAAACCCTTTATCTCCAGTTGGCAGGGATTCCCTGACTATCCAAAGATGTGTTAGACATGTGGAATTGGAAGAACCATCTAATGCAGCAATCTAAGTAGACCTGAGCTAGACTCAGCATGTTTCTGTGAAATGTTGAGTATTTTTAGTCCCATGGGTGTTTTCTTTCAAACAATGAGAAAATCTAATACATTTTATGTAAGATATAAGACAACATATCACAAGATGGTGAAGATTTTGTAAAGTCCCTGGTCACTTTCGTTAATGTACTATCTGATAGAACAAATAAAACTAAGGCATTTGAATATTAAGAGTAAAGCTACATAGAGGACGGGTCTAGAAGTGCAGCTGGGAGATGGAGCTCGGGGTCATCTACTAAGGATTCATGGCAGAAGGGAAAATATAAGTAGGTGCATGATGAGGAAGTACTCATGTGGCCGCCAAAGAATGCTGAGACAGAAAAAAAAAATCAGCCTGTCCCCAGGAAGAGAATAGAAAGTAATCAAATGGACAGAAGACTTTGGAAGGAGAGAAAGAAAGAAATACTAAGTAATAAAAAACTAAGGAGGCAAATTTTCCTTGGGAGGAATGAGTCATGGTGCTTACTAGGCATATTTAGTTTCTTGAAGGAAAGGTTTTTATTGCTGAAGGCTGACTGCCTTAACAAGTAAGCAGAAAGTTGGTTAAGGACACTGTTTTCTATTTTTAGTATGCAAGATTGCAAGTTTTTACATAATTCTGACTTTGCATGAACACTCTACAGATTGAATTTTATTTATTGGCTATGTTCTAAGGGTGGGAATTTGATACATGAATAATTTATAAAAGTCCTAACATGGTAATTAATGTCTACTCATAGTTTACAAAAGTTATCTAATCCTGGATTTTGGCTTAAATCAAAATAGATTTGCCTGGAAAACCCTTAGTATGGACTATTCTAGGATACATTCCAAGAACAATCAGTCTCCATTATATTCTTCAAGTTTTACATGATAAATTTAAGTTTAGAAAATTCTAAAAACCATATATATATATATATATATATATATATATATATATATATATATATATATATATACACACACACACACATACATATACATACATACATACAGAAAAGAAAATACAAAACTTCACTTACCCTTAAAAGGGCAAATACTGAATATTGAATGTACATTTTCCTTTCTACTAAGTATTGTACTCATACTTTATTTTTTGTAATATGTCTTTTCCACTTTTACTTAGATTTATTAATTGCTAAGAATATGAACCCACACATTAAAACAGTGGAAACTGTACAAGGTTTGTGTCTTGCAAGTTCAAGGTTGGCATGCCTGTCATAGCTTGAATTTATAGATGATATGTCTAAGAAATTTCTGAACTGCTCACATGGGCATATGCATTTCAACATTTGTAAGTTACTCACATTAATTTATTAAAAGACTTAATAACCTCAGTTACTTTATGGAAGGACGGAAACACCTGACAGAAAATCCTTCAATAGATGTATAACTTGAAGAGTTTGGTCACTGGTTAAGGTGGCACATTTACAGTTTTCCTTAGAAAACATCTTGACTGGAGTTTCCAAGTAAAGATATGCAAAGTTATTTTCACATTAATTGTTTATCATTTCCAAATCCTCCCTTATATAATTGAGGTAAACTCCAAACTAAACCTAAAGAATTTATTTGAAAATGATACAGATGCCACAGTAGGACAGTGAAGTTTCTTATATATATATATATAAAATCACAAAGTACAGATACCTGGCCAGTCACAAGTAACATGATGGAGATGAAGGGATGAATTTACATAATAATAAGCAGAAGGATGATTTTTTTGGGTGGAAAACAAATATGAAAAATAGATAATTGGAAGGCAAATTAAAATCCAGGAAGCTAGCAACATGCAGTAGCACAAACCTATAATCCCAACACTACAGAGGATGAGGCAGGAGGATTGCCATAAATTCAAGACCAGTTTGGGCCATATAACAAACACTAGACCAGTCAGAAATATATAGCAAGATCCTTTCTGAGGAAAAACAAATCAAACAAGCAGACAACAAAGAGACAAGACCCAGGAATTCTAATAAAGAAAGAAGAAAAATCTTGCCTATTTTGACAAACATTAAACGTTGGGGAAAATAAAATGAGTTTGCTCAATGAACAATGGCAAACTTTTGAGGGGGTGCTGACAGCCACCATCTCTCTCTAGATTAAAGCCATTCATGTCGATAAGTGTGCTTCTTCAAGGTTTTCTGGTGTGTGTACATGTGTCTATGAATTCCTCTCAAAAACAAAGACTTTCAGCCTCATCAAAAGGTCAAGGAGAGAACGGAGAGGGAAAGACAAAGATATAGTAATAGAAATTAATAAAATTTTATAAATTTATAGAATATGAACAAAACATTTAAGGTCTACTAAACACTAAAAATCCTCTGGGAAAGTATGAACTTTCTACTTCACCAAAAGAATGAATAAAGGGAAGGATAGAAAGACAATGACAAACTGAAATTAGTTAACAAAAATTAATAAATGTAAAAACAGAACAACTGAGATCTATAGAACACTACAAAAATACTAAATCTATGATTTATGGGCATGGAAGAAGTGGAAAATGTTCATGTAAAGACATTATAAACCTTAGTTACTTTTCTATTGCTGTGATATAATACCATTGACCAAGGAAACTTAAGTAAGAAAGAGTTTATTTGGATTTATAGTTCAAGAGAGATGAGTCCATCCTGGCAGGGAAGCTCGGCCTGGTGCAGGAGCAGGAAGCAGAGAAATAATTTCATCTATGCACAGGAAGTAAAGTCTGCTACCAGTGACATGCTTCCTCCCTCAAGGCTCCACCCTCAAAAAGTTCCACATTCTTTCCAAACAGCACCACCAAATGCAGACCACATGTTCAAATACATGAGCCTATGGGGGACATTTGTCATTCAAACCACCATAAAGGTATTTTCATAAGACCATAACAAAATGTCCCAGATCTAGGGAAAGAGATGCCCAAACAGGCTCAAGAAAGATTTTGAACATCAAGCAGATAAGACCAGAAAAGAATCTCCCCACATCATACTGTAGTTCAAGCACTAGGTAATGGAATACCAAGTCATAATAAAGATAGGCCCATCAGAATTACCACACTTTCTAAACAGAAACTTAGAAACTACAAGATCTTGAAACAGTGTGTTTATGCTCTAAAAGAAACCTATCAACCCAAATTATTACACCCAATAAAATGAAGTATCATAATTAAAATAGATAATAGCAGACTAAAGGAATTCATGGACACTAGGGCAAATTCTACTGAAGATACTTGAAGGAGTCCTTCAAACAGAAAGAGAGTTAATCATATCCATGAGGTTACAGGAAAAAAACAAACCATGCTAGAGCAGTAGTTATGTGAATGAAAATACCAAGCACTATATAATAAACAAAAAGTCACGAATTAATATATAGCTTTCATAACAAATTTGACTATAAATTGTCTCAATTCCCCAATCAAAAGATCAAGACTAGTATATTACAATCAATCCACGTGAGTCTATTAAATGGATTAGAGAATTTATTAAGATATAAATTGAGGAAATGCATTCATGATTACAGAACGGAGTAGAGAGCAGAAGTTGTCCTCTGATCTGACTGACTGGAGTCACCTCACAAGCAGGAGCAAAGAGAAGAGGCATATGATCCTTTTCCCTTTCCTTATAAGAGGTCACAAACAAGGGCAGGAAGCACCACCTTCTTTGGGCCCTATAGCCCAATGTCATGGGCAAAGCAAATACTACTACACTAGCAGACTGGATTGAAGATAGGATCCATGTGTTTGTTGTGTTCAAGAAGTGTATCTTAGCATCAAACTCAGGTGCTGTCTCGTGGTGGATGGAAAAAGTACTCCTATCAAATGGAACTAGGAAGTAAGCTAGGGTCACTGTTATACTCCAGACAAACATCAAACAACAATTAGTGAGAAAAGATAAAGAAGATACTTCACACTAAATAAGACAATGATTCATCAAGAGTACATCAGAGTTTTAAAAATATATGTACCATAAACTAGTGCATCCCATTTCATAAAATGCACACTACTAGACAAAAGGACACAATACAATGATGTGTATTTCAGCATCACCCTTGAAATAGAAGGAGAAATGTTGCTAGAGTTTTCCTGCCTGGCCCACAGTTAGGACAAATCTCTCTCACCTGCCAGTCCCACAGCCACTCAGACCCGACCAAGTAAACACAGAGACTTATATTGCTTACAAACTGTATGGCCGTGGCAGGCTTCTTGCTAACTGTTCTTACAGCTTAAATTAATCCATTTCTATAAGTCTGTACCTTGCCACGTGACTCGTGGCTTACCGGCATCTTCACACGCTGTTTCTCATCGTGGTGGCTGGCAGTGTCTCTCTGACTCAGCCTTCCACTTCCCAGCTTTATTCTCCTCCTTGTCCCGCCTACACTTCCTGCCTAGCCAATGGCCAATCAGTGTTTTATTTATTGACTAATTAGCAACACATTTGCCATACAGAACATCCCACAGCAGAGAAACATCTGAGTTAAGTGAGATCAGAATCAATTGAGACCAAAATCAAATGGATCTAAATGACATTTACACAGTATCCCATCTAAATACTACAGAAGATACAATTTTCTCAGAAGCCTATAGGTGTTCTCTAAAAAATGTCCACATAATAAGCATCTTAACAAACAAAAATCATTCAAATAATTTCTTCTATCTGACCACAATAGAATGAAACCAAAAATCAATAAAAGAAACTAAAGTACACAAACTTGTGGATACTGAGGAATACTTTATTGAATGAGGAAAAGGTTATTGAAAAGGATCAATAAGAAAATAAAAAGACATAGAATCAAATAAAAATGAAGATACAGCATATCAAAACCTCTGAGATGTAATCAATAGGTCCTAAGAGAGAAAGTTATAGTTATAAGTGCCTACTTTACAAAACCAGAGAGATTACAAATAAATAACAATTTGCCTTATGATCTTGATAAAATAAAAAAGAAAATCAACCCTAATACAATAAGCAGAAGTACTTAAGATCAGGGCAGAAAAATAGAAATTTAAAAAATAGGATTGAACAAATTTTTAGCCAAGTAAACAAAATGAAGAGAAGAACTACTAATAAAATTAGAAATGAAAGGAAAATAGAACAACAGCTATCAATGACAGTTGGCAATTTATTAGGACATCACTTAAAAACATATATCCTTAAATATAAAATATAAATAAAATGGATACAAATCTACATGATTATGAGCTACCAAGTATAGAAACAATGTGAACAAATATATATGCATAATGAGAATGTAGCAGAAATACAAATTCTTCCACCCACCTTCCCCCAAAAAATTAGGCCCAAGTAGATCATTAACACCCAGTGCTCAAGTTATTTCATCAAATAAAAAAGTAGTTGATGCTAACAAACTCTTTGTAAAACCATTATTACCCTAATTGCAAAAACCAGGTAATGACATGACCAAAAAGAAAACTATAGACTATGAGTAAAGAAGTGACATTCTCTATAAAATAGTTATAAACTAAGTTCTAGAAGATACCCATATGGCCATTCAACATGACCAAGTTGGCTTCATTCCAGAGGATACAGGAATGGTTTGACATATGCAAATTAATATATGTCATGTACTATATAAATGCATTCAAAGACAAAAAAGCACATGATCAGTAGATGCTGAAAATGCACTTGACAAAATCCAATATCCCTTCATGATAAAATTCTCTAAGAGGCTAGGAATAAAAGGAACATATCTCAACAGAACAAAGGGGACATGTACCAAACATCTATCAAACATTATACTAAATGGGAAAAAAATATTTCTACTAAAATCAGGAAAAGATACAAGTGCCCCCTTTCTCTATTCTTATTCAACAGCGTGGTAGAAACCTTGGCTACAGCACCAAGATAAGCGAAGGAAAGAAGGATACAATTAGGAGAGGAAGAAGTGGAAATATCACCCCATGAGATGATAGGATTTTATACATAAGGGACACTAAGGACTCTACCAGGAAACTCTTTTGTAAACACTCTGAACAAGTGAAAAAAACTACAAAATAGACACACAAAATCAGTAGCCTTCCTACGTACCAATAACAAACATACCAAGAAATAACTCAGGAAAATAATCCTATTCACAATTGCCTCAAAAACAGACTTTGGAAAAATCCTAAGCAGAGAAGTAAAAACAAAACAAAAAAAGAAAAGAAAATTTTAAAACTGCCCCAGGTAAAATTTTATTGCTGTAAAGGGACTTTATGACCACAGCAACTCTTATAAAAGAAAACATTTAATTGGGGTTGGCTTACACTTTCAGAGGTTTAGTCCAGTATTATCACAGTGGGAAGCATGGCAGCATGCAAGCAGAATAGTGCTGGAGAGGTAGCTGAGAATTCTACATCTGGATCTGCAGGCAGCAGGAAGAGAGAGACACTGGGCCTGGCTTGAGTGTTTGAAACCCCAAAGGCCACCCCCAGTGATAGACTTCTGCCAACAAAGTCATACCTCCCAATCACTGTCAAGTAGTGAGTGCCACTCCCTAATAACCAAGCATCTAAATCTATGAGCCTATGGGGACCATTCTTATTCAAACCACCACAAGAACATTGAATAAAGAAATTAAAAAAGACACTAGGAGATGGAAAGACTTCCTATGTTCATGTATTAGAAGAATTAATATTGTGAAAATAGCTTTACTACCAAAAGCAATTTATAGATTCAGTTCAATCCCAACAAAATCCCAAGGCCATTCTTCACGAAAATTAAAAAGAGTCTCAAAATGTATATGGTAACACAGACTCCCCACATAGCCAAAACAGTCCTGCTCAAATACATTAGAGGCATCACCATTCCTGATTTCAGGATATATAAACATCACAGCAACAAACACAACATGGTTCTGCCACAAAACAACAAGTATATCAGTGACACAGAATAGAGAATTAATATATAAACTCACATAGAAATACCTGCTTGATTTTTGACAAACACCAAAAATATACACTGTAATAAGGGCAACCTCTTCAACAAATAGTGGTGGGGAAACATACATAAAATGAAACTATATCCCTATATCTTACCATACACAAAAAATCAAATCCAAATGGATCAAGCATCTTACTGTAAGACCACAAATTCTGAATCTATTAGGGGGAAAAGTAGGCCAAACATTTTAAAGTACTAACAGAGGCAAAAGTTTCCTGAATGAGACTCTAATATCTCAAGGAATCATGTCAAAGGTTGGCAATTGAAGTGCCATGAAATTAAAAATCTTCAGCACGACAAATGAAGCTTCTAAGAAAGATAAAATGGAACAAAATCTTTTCCAGCTATAAATTTGACAGAAGATGAATTACCAAAACACACAAAGAACTCAATAAAATAAACAATAAGCAATCAAACAACCAAATCAATAAAAGAGCTAGTAAAACAGTCTCAAAATATGTAATACAAATGGCCATTAAACATATGAAATCATAGTCAGCCTCACTAGCCATCAGATTCCATCTCTCCCCAGTCAAACTGAGAGTCTCCTCAAAAGCTGGAAGCAGATCTAACATTTGACAGAGTTAGAGCAGCCCTGGGTGTGTATGTAAGGGACTCCACATCAACACACCAGTGATACCTGCACATCAATAGTCACTGAAGCCCTAGTCACAATGACTGACTTGTGGAAGCAATGTATGTTTCCCAAAAATATGGTAAAAATAAATGGATTTTTTGATCATAAGGAAGAACAAAGTTATACCATTTACAAGAAAATTTATACAAGTTTAGATAATTATATTTGTCTCAGGAAGATTAATATTGGATGTTTTCTTTCATATATGATCCCCAGATCTTATACAGATACAAAAATTCATGTATATATATGTAACATGAAAGGAGAAGCAAGACTATCTAGAGAAAAAGAGGACTAACGGGCAATGGGAGGGTGAAAATGTGAGTATGTGGGGCATGAGGGGGCACATACACAATGTACAATATATATATTTGCATGGAATGTCCTTAAGTAACACAATACCATATATAATTATTTTAAAATAATGGATACATTTCAAAAACATCAGTGAAACAGAAAGAACAAGATTTTAGTATATCTTCAATTTTTCATTTTATTAATGAACTTCAGGAACAAAAATAAGGATCCAGTAGCTTTCTGGGGATGGAGGAAAATGTGAAAGGAAAGATATAAGTGCTCTGAATGAAAGCTCCCTGAAAGCCTATGTGCCTTTTCACTATTACTTAGGAGTTTGGAGTCTCTGTGGTGAAATAATACATTTGACAGTATACTCCATGTTCTATCATTAATTTATTCACTTTGGCTGCTGAGATTAGAGCCAAGTCCCTTGATGCATTCATAGGCTCTCATACAATCATTTGAACTCAGCATTAATTAATATGCCATTAAATACACATTCTTTCTTTTTCTCCTGGCGTTGCATGTCATTATGTCCTTTGAATTTTTCAGATTGTCTTAGTAATTTACACTGTTTGAAAATAATATGCAATGATATAGAAGGCAGAAGTCAAACTACATCTGATTTAACTCAATGTATTCCAAAGCACAATTCATTTTCTCATTAATACATCAGAGTTATCAACAAGGAGATGTCCTTATTGTAGTGACAGACTTTCTATTACGGTGTGTGTTACAAAGCATATGAAGTATTTTTGACATGTGTGTGCTTTGCTCCTGTGGGAGAGACCTTGCCATGTGTAGTCATGAACTGGAGGTTCTGGAAATTCTGCTGTAGAGAAGTCAGAGGAAAGAATACGATACTAAATCATTTGTTCTTGGGATACGAAAGAAGGGAAAGTGTAATAGAGTTGATAAATGGCTTCCAAATGCTTAACCAGGATCCAGTGTTTTCGTGCTCTATAAATCACCCTATCTTTATTTTCAGAGCTCCCACAGAAGGCATTACTCACAGAGGGCTGTTGTAAAGGTCAACTGCGAGTGTAAACACCGAGAATTTATGGCACATGTTTATGCTTCTTTCCCTGGGAAGCAATAATGGAGATAAGTCATTTTATCTCTGCATTTTGTCACAAGCATCACAAGGTGATCTTGGCTCTTATATGTTAACAATATATACATGCCCACCCCTGAGTTTGAGACAAGCAAATAATGGCAGCAACTTCATGTGGACAACAGTCACTTGGGCAGCTAAGGGGAGAGAAAGAAGGACCTACAAAAACAACAGTCTGCTGGTCTTTTCTCCAACAGAGACAATTTCCTTTTGTTTTTAACTAGCCTTTCATTTTATAAGAACAAGAACCCATAACTGTCACAGGTCATAGTTATCAGACATACAAAGTAGTAGATTAAGTGCAGTAGCTGAGGTTGACAAAAGTATTCTAGGCATTGATACATCCTTCTAGGGTGAAGAAATAAAGACATGATGCAGTAAATGCTTATTGTGTTGCACAATACTACAGATTTTTCTATTTATTAATCAAATGAATAGATTTGTGGCCTTTATTATAAACATAATTGGCAACATAATTTGCCCATAAAAATCTTGAGTCTAATACCTCAAAATTGGACCTACTTTCACACACATCTCCATTGCTAAAAATGAATCACAGAAGGAAAGTTTATGTAAACGTGCAACTGTTTTATTTTAGGCGCCATCAGTTCTCAAGCAGGAGACATGGGTATGATTCTTACCATCATAGAATGTTAGAGACTGGTTTTTAAAATGCCACATAAATTCTGGGAAATGCATTCGTACCTCATGTGCATCACTGCTTGCTAGAGTTCCATGCTCAGCTGCCTTTACGGAGGAAACACAAACAGGAAGAAAAGCAGATACTATTTCTGTGTGAATATTGGAATTCTTTGCAGAGCTTACAATAATGAAATGAGGACCAGGATATTTTACAGCTATAAGAAAAAAGAAGGGACCTGATGGGAAACTAGAGCACTGCAGTCTCAATTCCTCCCTAAACATCTACGCGATGGAATGAACAGGGGGATGGAGTCTATTTTCAGGATGGACACTAAACATAAACATAAACATAGCATTCTAGACTGTCTAGACTGGTCATTGTGGATGGGATGGAAATGCACACCATGATCCACTATGCCTGTACTTACAGTGCATCCAAATAATCTATTTAAATGGCCTTTTCTTCAGATTCTCATCCAATTTTTGGATGCTTATGAAGTTTTAGCTACAAATTACAGCAACAAAACTATAGAGAGAAAAATAGTATCTAGGATTGGGTGAACACGAATAGATGGATGCACAGCCTGACTGACTATGCCAAAAAACAGCCCAGGATGACTGACTCTGAAGACAGTGGCATTCTAAGTTCAACATGTCATGAATCTGACCTAAAACTGTAATTTGTTTTTGAAACAGATGAAGAAAAGCCAAAGGAGCAGTGTCATAAAGGACTCTTTCTACCCTCCACTGAGAAAGCCTCCTGCTGTAGTGTAAAAGTTGGAATGCTGATGTTGCCTCTTGCCACGGTTTTTCTTATTTGTCATGTGCAGGCTGGGAGTGCTTCAGAAGCTGACTGAAAAGTCACAGCACTGTGGAGAAACTGTCCTTGCATTTGCTCTCAGGAATCACACCTTCCTTTTTTTAAAATTCATAGAAACATGTATCTTTTAACTTGGGTCTCAGTCGATTTTGTTGACCATGAAGTGAAGGGGATTCTATTCCTTCAGAGGCTTGCATGGCATATCTGTTAGATGTGACAGATGAGAGTGTGGCAGCTAGCAGCCCACAGTGGAACATACCAGCCCATATAGCCCAGACTTAGCTCCCCTGGACAGATAGTATTACAACTAGTGGAAGAACAGTCATAGGCATACTAATTGGTTTTCAACTTGTCCAGGCATTCAGTAACACAAACCATCCCTTTTCACTTGGTCCTAAATGACACATTGAATAGGGAACATACATGGAAACACTAAAGAAATTTATTTTAATTTACTGCAGGGAATTGAATTTGGGACACAACCAAGATAATAAATATTTCTACTTAACAGGCTATGAAGAGACACCAGAAGGCATGGTGATGTGTACTCTCTGCAATGACATTTGGCAGCCTAATGTGGTCCAAAGGCACTGGAACCCACAACCAACGCCATGGCTTTTTTGTGACTTTTCCTGTTAGTATTCTCTGTGAATCATGGGCATCAAGAAATCGGTTTCTTATCTAACATAGCTCTGGTGGTTTACCCATTGAAACAAGGTTTATCCATTGAAGCAAGAACATCTTATGAACAATGACTTTTAGGGGAAAGATGAGAAGAAATGTTTTAATGCAATTAATAGTAATAGTAATATAAGGAATTCATCTATCTTTCAGTTAGGCCTGCTACAGTGTCTGTCATTTTTTGTTCAGGCATCTAGTTTGGACCTAATTAAAGCAATTTCAACTAATATATATTAGACAATGTTATTCCCCCTAAAAGATTTTCTGATCCTACTTTCTTGAAAAATAGTGGCAAATAACTATCACTAAAATGAGACAAAAGCCAAAATCACCATGTAAGGATGCATTATTCTTAAGCAAGAATCACAAATAATGTAGATAATAATAATATAGACAATAATCACAAATAATAGAGACAATGCCCTTCTAATACAGCCAAAATGTAGAAGTATTATTAGCACATAAAATTTTAATAGGGTTGTTTATTATATTTTCCTTCAGATTTTTCAAAACTATCATGTTAGAATTAAAAACGCCAAAAACTTCCAGAATTAAGTACATTAACATTTAAGCATGAAATGACCTTCTCAATTCATAATTAACCTAAAATCAGATGTATTCATTTTCAGTGCTTCAAGTTTCTGAGGTCACCTGAATTATGTATATTATAATCATAACCATTCTTACCCCTGTTGTCTTTTACAACAGTTTTGTTAGGTATTTCCCAGAACAGCATGACCCCATGTCCTTCATTCAAAAGGCTGAAAGCCTAAAATCCCACACAGAATTCAATCATGCTCAAACTACAAGGAAGAAAAAATAAATAAATAAAAGAGGCTTTGTCAAGTTATTCTATATAAAGGACAAAAAATATGATTACTTCAAGATAGGCACTAGTCAAAATTCTTTGATATCTTTCCAAATACTTAGACAAATGTAGAGAAACAATAACAGGTGGAAGAACCACTGGGGGACAAAAGTCAACTGGAGGTCTCTGTGATGGGTAACATGAGGGTTGAAAGTGGAGTGTGGATGACCAGATCAAGTGAATTTACATCACCACTTCACATACATTTTTTTCCTTTTTATTTATTTTTGAGATTGTATCTTTATAACAACATTCTCCCTTCCCATTCCTCCCTCCAAACCCTCCCATATACCCTACCCCCCTCTCTGTCAAATTATGGCCTCTTCTTTCTTCAACTGTTACTGTATGCATATATGTATTTGTATATACACATATATTCCCAAATATGACCTGTTGAGTCCACATAATGTTACTGGTATGTATGTTTTCAGGGCTGATCATTTGGCACTAGACAGCCAATTGGTGTACTCTTCCCTGGGGAAGGCCGCCTCTTCCACTCTCAGCTTTACTCAGTTACCTGTAGTTCTTTGTGTGGGGTTGAGACCTTGTGGGCTTTTCCCCCATGCAATTTGGTGAGCTGATTGGTGTCCTCCTTGTTCAGTTCATGTTTGAGTAGTCATGTTGATGAGGTACTTGGTATGGGGAACCTAGCTAACTAATCAGTGCTGGTGAAATAATGGTTATTAGAGGAGAATCTACAACCACTGATTTACTAAACCAGCACAATCCTTAACAACGATCTATAAAAACTGGTACGTGTATAAGTGTAGTCTTATAATAGTAGTAGTCAGATAACTGAAGAGGGAACCCTCATCGAGGAAACTTCTTCTTGCAACAAGCAGAAACCACTATAGAAAGCCCTAACCAATCAACATGGAGAGTTGTAGAGCCCAGGCCCAGTGAATACACCTATAAAACATTTCTATACTGTTGTGGTGGGAATGCACATCTGTCATCCCAGCAGTAGAGTGATATGGGCAAGAGGAGCAGCAGTGTAGACCCAGGCTTGACTATATAAGGAGTTCCACACACACTTGAGCTACATTAGATCTTGTCTCAAATAAAAACAACAAAACTGCTCTTAGAAATTTTCAAGATTATATTGCATTGATTTTATTATTAACTGTAAGTCCACATATTGCATAACAAATGTCTTAGACGTATTCCTCCTATTGAACTGAAATTTGTTCTTTGACCAGTATCTCTCCATCTTACACCATTGCCAGCCTTTGGCAATCACCTTTCTACTATGAACTTATATTTCTTTTCACATAGGGCTGGGTAGTATTCTATTATATTTATCCACTCAACTGTTAATAAACATGGCTGTTTAAAATGGATACATACTTCAAAGCAGCATGTTATAGAAAATAAATTTATAAATGTTATAGCAGCTTTAAAAAATAAATGAAAGGCTAGGGGGATGACTCAGTTGATAAAGTATTTGCTGAAGCCTTGAGTTCAACTCCCAGAAACCAAGTAAAAAGCTGAGCATAGTAGTACCTGCTTGTAATCCTAGCCCTGTGGGAGGTAAATGAGACAGAAGTATTGCCGGGGCTTCCAAGGCAGTCAGGCTAGTTAGTGGGCGAGCTTTAGGCCAATGAAGAGACTGTCTTAAAAACTGAAGTGAATGGCACCTGGGGGATGGCACCCAAGTGTGACCTCTAACCTCCATATTCATGCACACACATGCATAGCCACCTACACATACATGTAATACATGTATACCTGCACATACATGTACACCTGCACATACACAAACACACAAGAATAAATATTTAAAAAGACAAATTGACATATGTCTAAGAATGTATGACCAACAAATACATGTACCAATAAAATAAACTTGCTGAAATAGGAATAGGACATATATTAAGAGTGTTGGATACACAAAGGGTGAGAGGGATGTCCAAAGTGGAAACAGAGACACTTCACATAAGAAACTCAGCTTTGAAACAACCCTGTCTTCCCGACCCAGTGTCTGATTTCTTATTCAGGTGCCAGGTGAGTGAGCGGATTTAGGCTGATCTGCATGTTTTGCAGAGAGAATGGGAAACAACTCGAGATGAGGAATCATGAGCTGAAATTGCTACAGTGCCCTCACAATGACAAAATCGTGGAAACCCTTTCCAAGTAGGTAAGAACCGTGCTTGCTGTTTGTGAGGAACGAGAATGTGTCTCAGAGTGTGGCCTCAGTATACAGTAGCCTAAATAAAAAGAGTACATTTTAATGTATCTTGAGCAGATGAAGTTCTAACACAGGAAAATCCACTTGGATAGAGATATTAATAAATATGAATAAGCGTCAGCGTGAAGTCTGTGCTGTGTGTGTTTTTACTGACACCTGCATTGCACCTACCTTCTTCTCAGTACGCCCCTCTGCACAGAGAGCTGTAGCTTCCTCCACATTTATACATATTCTGTAGGAGTAGCTTGGGAAGCAACAGCCCAGGGTATAATTCTGCTGCTTTACATATGACAAAATCACATGAGCTAACATTATAGAGCTCTAAATTTGAAACTGTTTATGTTTGTAAAATAAATAAAAGAGATTTCTTTGAGGTGTGTGTGTGTGTGTGTGTGTGTGTGTGTGTGTGTGTGTGTGTGTGTGTTATGATTTTTTTCAAACACACTGAAATCAGCAGTTGGTAAGCATATATCGTATAGCTGTTTCCCCCATATTGAAACATACCCTCCTGGAGGGAGAACAGTGGTATAAGACTCATGGGCTTATGAAGCTTAAAAATAAAGTCACAAAATTCAAAAAGCCCCTACCAAGGTCATGTAGAAATGGTAAAGAATTGCTAAGAGTGGGGAGATGTTCTTAGAGTTGCCTGCAAGTTGAGTGACGTACCTATATCATTAAATAACCTTAATGCACTCATTGGCCCACCGATCTAGACTGGGGTGGGGTTATTTTTTGTTCAAATTTGTTTTGGTTGGAGTCTGTGCTCGGAGCTCTAACTGGGATGAATAGACGTCTGTTCTTGTCTCCCTAGCAAGTCATATACGTCTCTGAGCTTCATGGGAAGTCAGTTCTCATGTTGATGGAAACCTTCTGAAGAACTGTAATAGTCAAGTAAATATAAAATTCCTCTCTAGATCTTTTGACATTTCGCTCTAAAGACTCTTTTACTTCATTTTTATCGAGTAATAAATGACCGTGAGTTTTGAAATTGAACATTGTAGGGAGACTTGTGCTTATCAGCCTCATCCACTGTCATAGTGCCTCCTCACAACAGGCAACGTTGGTAATGGTCTCTGTTCTTAGCTCTTTCAATGCAGTTACCTTCATGCTTCATAATAAATAGTATTATACAAGCTTTATACTCAATGGCCCGCTGCCTTTATGCTCCAGAGGAGAAGGTCCCCCCAATTAACCTTCTCTTCTGCACTATCTTGGCAGCATTGTGCACCACTTTTAGATTCTCAATTATTTGCTGTTTTATCTTGAAACTGTATGCCTGAGACTTTATTTGTTTCATACCCACTATCTCTTATTTTCTGTTTTGTAATAGGATGTCCCTAGCTACCTAATAGTCAAAGATAGCTACCATCAGGCAAGCAACCAAGAAAGCACAATAGCACTGTGAAAACTTGCCAAGAGAAAAACTGCCCTGCTGAATAAAAACCCAGCACAGAACAAGAACATGTTGCAACATTGTCGCTGTAGTGGTGGTAACTGCAGCCAAGTGCAGGTCTTGCAGGACGTTATTGCCACCTTGCAGGCTTCGATCATTTCACCCTGACAGTTCTGTGAGCCACTCGGTTCCAAGCTGAAGAAAGGGAGACACTGGGTGATCAATCACCATAGGCAGGAGGTGGCAGAGCGTGATTAATAAATACTCCATTCATATGATTTATGTTGGCTCTAGAGCTTGAGCTCTGAATTACTATAACTGTAATGACTGCAACGAATGTGGTGACGGTCATCATATATTAGAACCTAAGACTCCTGCCCCTCCTCAACTAAAGCCTGGAATTTGGTATGGTCCAATAGAGGAGGATGTCATCTATAAAGTCAGATGATGCAGAACGTCTCCCTACCTTAAGTGGCATGGACTCAGAGTTTGTTTCACTTGGAAAACATCACTGGGAAACTCATATGCTTTGTTGTAAATATCTCTATATTGCTCTACCATTGCTACCACTTTACCTAAGATTCAAATAGGGCTTCTAATGAAATATTCTTTCTTTTGGTATCTTCTTTCCTCCTTAGATCTTAAAATAATAAGGTCCAAAGAGATGTCTCAGAAGGTGCTTGGGGTCAAACCTGACAACATGAATGAGTTCAATCCCTGGAACACACATGGTAGAAAGAAGAGAACTGACTCTGTGTTGTCCTCTGGCTACTCATACATAGGGTGGTGTGTGCGCACACACATACACACATACACACACACACACACACACACACACACACACACACACACACACCAATGTAATAAAAAAATTGATGAGAACCAAATCAATGAAAAATGCAATTGGATAAGTTATTGATAAAATGGTCATTGGTACACATTTCTGACAGGCCAGAAATATAAACCAAGAACCTTGCAGTTTATATAAGTTAAATAAGAAATAAAAAATACTAGTATACGAATTGTTTTTCCATATTTTATGACAGAAAAATATATTAATATAGGTACAAAGAGTGTGAGAATGATAAGCCAGATAACAGCACACTATGGTGTTTTAAAAATACATTTTGGAAAGTGTTCTTTTCATTATACAGAAAAATTACTTATGATGTATATGAAGCAAAATGTTGTAAATTATTGAATTAAGCCAAAAATAAGAGGGCAGTTCATATAGAGAAAAAAGAAAAAGATTTGAGTAAACAGACAGCAGAGAAAACACCACAGCTGAACAAATAGCATAAACAAAGAAAATGTGAGACCATGAGGAAAAGATGGAGAATAATGTGAGGCAGCCACTGTAGCCCAGACAAAAGAGAAGGTCTTTGGGATTTTAAAGCAATGGATTCCTATTAAAACGGAGCCAGCTGGGCATATACTTCAATCTCTCTTCCTCTCTTCCTGATAAAGCAATTTTGAAGATGCACATAAGAGAGCTTACCATTGAGTGAGGGATTCTAACACATTTCTGGGACGCTTGAAAGCAAGTCAAAAAAACATTTAATATTGGAAAAGAAAAGAGAAATCTGTGATCCGTAATAGACCTGCAGAAGCTTTCATCAAAGACATAACCTAAAAGGCTGCATGAGTGAAGAAAGGGGCAAATGGAGCTACAAACACAAACTCTCAGAAGTGTGAAGGCTGAACACTTAGAATAGTATACTCTATTTTTAATTTTCCGTGCTCCTCCCCTCAAAATTGGCAAACAACCAAGTTTTTCACCATCTAAAGAAATGATAATGGCAATGCCAAACACTAAAGTAGTAATTGTGGATACATGATAGGTGGATAGATAATAGATAAATGATTGGTAGATAAGTGATAGAGATGAAGATGGTGATGAAGATAGATGATTATAGATAAATTAGATAAATAGCTGATAGATAGATAGATAGATAGAGAGAGAGAGAGAGAGAGAGAGAGAGAGAGAGAGAGAGATACATAGATAGATAAATTCTCTTTATCCAGAAGATGTTTGGAGAATGATCATGTTAGCTCTGTCTACATGAAAGCAGAAATGAAAAAAACCTGAGATCCTCAAATAAGTCAAGATACAGAGGTAGACTTTGAATGGAAAACAAACAAACAAAACAATGACAAACTTTGATGATGGGAATATGATCTCTTGAGGAGCACAAGGACAATATTCAGAACCCAGAAAATAAATGTAATGGGGCTGGATTACTGAAATAAAAGGAGACAACAAGGTGAGTGCCAAGTGCTTGAAGTTCTATTTTAAAATATGTCTTTGTATATTGTTCTATGAATAAACTAATATGATTGTAGAGGAGGATGGGATTGTAACAACCATAGCCACACAGATGCCAGGTAGGGTTGACAAAAATAGAGGATGTGATCAACAAAGAAAATGTGGAGATGACTATAAGAGGGTAAAAATAAATATGCAAAGGCATAAAAGTGATGAAACAATGGCAGCAGTCATAAACATATTTCTATTTAAAGTTACAAGTGAGATGGCCCAAATTACACAGTATAGGCATTAAATGTTGATAAGAAAAGTGAGGGTCAATTATAATAATGATTTTTTTCATAGAGGAGAAGATAAATATGAACGCATACATCCATCTGTGCATATGTCCATGAAAAGTCAATATCCAAAAAATTTCAAAAGACTCAAGCTGATAAGCTGAGAAATAATGATATATTTAGATGATTCAGAAATATGGAGTCAAATACGTACACACTTGCAGGGAAAAAGAGATGATAAGAAGAGAGAGAGAGAGAGCACAAAACTAAAACCAGAAAATGGAGAGTCATTTCCCGAGAGTATTAAAGTTCAGAAAGGGCACAGACAAGAATAATACAAATAAAGATATATCTAATACTTCATTGTATAAGAGTACTATTATTTAAGTACATAATGACAAAAGAATGCCATTATGTGATATCTACAAGATAATTTTTGTTAGGGAATCAAGCATTATGGGAGGTTATTTATGGAAAATGAAATCTGTTGATCACAGTTTTTTAAAAAGAGAGTAACCTATGTTTTATCTGCAGTTTCTAATTTCAAACACTAGGCTCTGAGAGTTTAAGAAACTGCCCTCAGACTAATCAATAATAAGATGAAATGTGAAGATAAATCCATGATCTGCAAATCCTACAAACTACAAACCTTGATATTTTCCCTATTTTAAGTCCTGCTATAGTCATACAAAAGCTAGGACATGGTCCACACCCTTCTCAACATTTTTCATGGTACTTATTTCCTCTCAAACTGTACACCTTTCAAAACTTCATTCTGCCGTTCAAGCAACTCAGTTAAAGTAAACCACATGGCATATATCTAGAGATAGAAGCAACACAATAATGTAAAGTGCTCTATTACACTTAAATTAGCATCCTGGAAATCCAGTAAGCAATTTTACCTCACTGCTTTAAGACAAACTATCAAGAGTTTAAGTCTCTACTCAATGCAACATGAAGATTTCCCAAGGCAAAGCCTGATTCTAGGATGTGTGCTAGGGATACCTCCTCAAAGCAATTCATAAAGGATAAAATCAAAGGGATTGACAGAGATTTACCAGGAAAATCAAAACAATATGATACCAAAACTTATTTTCCTTTAACAAATCTAGAACACAGTCTCCACTTCCACTTTGCCCTGTACTGTGTCCTTCACAACACAGTTAAGTAAGGAAAATGGATGAAAATGAAAAGGTTATCAAAAGAAAAAGAAAGGTAATCTCTTCAAAGGCATTAAGACAGTGTGAGACTTCTAAAAATCAACAATAAACATTACTCAGTAATAAATTCACTAAAATAGAAGTATGTAATATTTATGAACAAAAACTGAAAGCCTTCATTTATACAACAAAAATCTGTTAGACGTTACCACTGAAGAAAAACTTGGCTGTGGTATAGCTCAGTTGGTAGAATGATTGATTGCCTGGCATGAACAAATCCGTGAGTTCAATACCCAGCAACACATGAACTGGGTGTCACAGAGAAAATCTGTAATCTCTACAGTTGGGAGGGAGAAGCAGGAAGGTAAGAAGTTTAATATTATCCACAGCCATTTACTGAGGTCTAGGTCAGCATGGGTTGCATGAGACCCTGCAAGAAAGAAAGAAAGAAAGAAAGAAAGAAAGAAAGAAAGAAAGAAAGGAAGGAAGGAAGGAAGGAAGGAAGGAAGGAAGGAAGGAAGGAAGGAAGGAAGGATGGAAGAAAGAAAGAAAGAAAGAAAGAAAGAAAGAAAGAAAGAAAGAAAAGTGAAAAGAGAAGAGAAGAGAAGAGAAGAAAAGAGAAGAGAAGAGAAGAGAAGAGAAGAGAAGAGAAGAGAAGAGAAGAGAAGAGAAGAGAAGAGAAGGGACAGGAAGGAAGAACCAAAGGAAGGGAGGAAGGAAGGAAGGAAGGAAGGAAGGAAGGAAGGGAGGAAGGAAGGAAGGAGAGAGGGGAGAGAAAGAACAGAGGAGAAGGTGAGGAGAAAGAAAGGAGAGGAAGGGAGGAAGAAAGGAGGAGAAGAGAAAAATTCTATTTACACTGCCAAAAAAAGGAACAAATTTAACCATAAATATGTAACATTTATATAAGAAAAACTAGAAAATACTTGAAATATATAAAAATGGATCATTTGTTCTAGGTCAGGAAGATTCCGAATCATAATGGAAAATCTCAAGTGTTTACATGAATTTAATGACATACAGTCAAAAAATAATTTTTTTTATCTTTGATACCTAGAAAGGTTTACTGAAATTTTACATGTAAAAGTAAGCCTGTAAGGCTACATAGGGGGACTCTAAGACCAAGCTTATGGGATTTAAAACAGTAGAAATCATCTATAATTAAAACAGTGCAGTACTCTTGTGGGTAGGCGGACAGACAAGCAACACCACCCTGACCTTGTAACACACCATGTGGGGAATACTGGATAACCACCGCGGGGGGAGAAAACTGATGCTTACTTCAGACCAAATGCCAGAATAAACTACACCAGATCAGAGACCTGACTGAAAACATCGAACTCTTGGGAAAAAAAAAAAAATGTTAAATCACTTTGGCCTTAACTTCAGGGCCTGGGAACCCAGTTGTTATTTTTAATCAATTAATGTTAGCTTTTAAAACAGTATTTTTCGCAAGGGAACAAGTAAGGAACGTTTAAAAAAATATATCAAACTGGGAGAAAGTGGTGTTTTTTTTTTCAGTGTGTCACATGGAGGGGACCAGTCACTGTAGTACTTACAGAAGAATGACACAGATGAGAGAGGAAAAAGACATAATCCGTAAGTTGTCAAAGCACAAAAGCAGATCATAGAGTTATGAGCATATAATAAAGGAAATTCACATTCAAACCATGTGGAACCCATCCCTTACCATGTCAACCATTCAGAACCTTGACTGCACATTTTGTAGGTGAGATTGTAATGACCAGCATGTCCCTACCTTGTATGTTCATAGTATAACATATATAGACACATTGTCACATTTTACTAATCATCATGCTGTTTGCTTTGGAAAGTATTGAAAATGACCTAAAAACCTATATGGAGGAGACTGGTTGGAAAAGTAAATGCATAAAGCATGGTTTAGCTGAGTAAAACAGTTACATCATAGTGTCTAATGTTCATAACAACATATTGTGTGCTTACAATACTAAGTATAGACTGTTTCTGTCCACAAAACAATAGTAAATACATTAAACAATGCTTGTTAGTGTTTCTTAGCTATTCCACAATGCATGCATAGATCAAACATCATACCACCCACTACAAATACACACTTGCCAATTTAAAAAAGTATATGAAACAAATGATAGGTACATAGAGACATTTCATATCTCTAAGAATGAATATGAAGTAATTTCTAGGATATATTTTTAAGAAAATAATGGAAACTAAATATATCTCATTGGTATTCAACCTATTGTTTGAGAAAGACATAGAAATGTGATATGCATATCACATACAGCTTGCATATAATAAATAAGTATATGTACCATATAATCTTCACTTCTATAAATATATAAAGTTACAGTATTCTAGGTTCCTGTCTGTCACTGTGATAAAATGGTGTGATCAAAAGTAGTTTATGGGAGGAAAGGGTTTATTTCAGCTTACAGGCTCCAGTCCATCATAAAGGGAAGTTAAAGCAAGAACTCATTCAGGAACTTTGCACCAAGCTTTTTACCTTTTGGGCCACCAACCAGCTCTCAAATCATGACACAAAGACTTACTAGTTTTGAATACTTGACCTTAACTTAGCTCTTTTCCGGCTAGCTCTTTTTAACTTAAATTAACCTCTTTTTCTTTATCTACATTTTGCCTCAGGGCTTATTACCTTTCTTCCTTCTGTATATCTTGCTTTCACTGCTTCTCTGTCTGTCTGGCTGCTGGCTGCCTGGCTTCTTGCCCTGGGTGTGTCCCTTGTTCTCTCTTTCTTCTCTCATTCCTCTTTCTTTCGGGCCTAGATTTCTCCTCCTATTTATTCTCTCTGCCTGCTAGCCCAGCCTATCCTTTCTCCTGCCTAGATATTGACCATTCAGCTCTTTATTACACCAATCAGGTGCCTTAGGCAGGCAAGGTGAAACAAATGCAACACATCTTTTCATAATTAAACAAATGCAGCATAAACAAAAGTAGCACACCATTACAGAGTTAAAGTAATATTCTGCAGCATAAACAAATGTAACACATCTTTGCTCAGTTAAGATAATATTCTACAACAGAACTTGAAGCAAAAATCATGGAACATGGCTTACTGATTTTCTCACTGACTTATACTTAGCTACCTTTGCTATACAGCCTAGTACCACCTGTCTAGGGATGGCACTGCCCATGGTATGCTGGGCCCTCCTAAATCACTAAAGAATCAAGGCAATCCAGTCACTCATAGATATGATCAAAGGCCAATTTGATGTAGACGATTTCTCAGTTGAGGCCTCTCCTCTCAGATTAATCTAAGCTGTATCAAAATGTTAAAATGCAAACCATGACAAGCATATATTAGTATATGTATATATCATAACTTTTTACAATGAAATGAAGGTTAGCAATTACTTAATTGCTTGTTTATCAGGAAAGATAAAATAGTGGTAAGAACTGCTGTGAAATAATCCTCTTGTACACTGTAAAGACTTGTTACTTGAATTGGTTTAATAAAACATTGATTGGTCAGCAGCCAGCCAGGAAGTATAGGCAGAGCAACCAAACAAAGAATAATAGGAAGGAGAAGGGTAGAGACAGAAGGTCGCCAGCCAAATGCAGAGGAAACAAGATGAGAATGCTGTACTGAGAAAAGTTACCATGCCACGTAGCTAAACATAGAAAAGAATTATGGATTAATTTAAGTGTAAGAGCTAATTAGTAATGAGCCTGAGCTAATGGCCAAGCAGTTATAATTAATATAAGCTTGTGTGTGGCAATTTGGGAAGTGACTGCCAGGTATTTGGGAGTTGCTGTTGGGACAGAAACTTCCATTTACAAAGAATATAGTATAAATAAAGCATAGGGAAAGAAGTATCAATTCTCTGACTATCATTTTCATCCTGATCTTTAAGCTATAGAACATTAAAATACAAATTCAAGCCAATAAGAATGGAGAAAATATTGAACATAACTTATGAACTTAATCACATATTAAATTGATAACATAGTCATAAGGAAAAGAAACTCCTAAAGTAAATTTTGTACTGTATTCTTATTATCTATTGACATTCCAAATCTTAAAAATTACTTGATCAATGCTATGGTTTGAGTGTTTTGCTATGTTCTCAAATTCATATGTTCAAATACTAACACCTCAAAAGGCCAGCAATAGGAGGCAAAATCTTGGGAAGCTGGTTTGGTCCTGCTAATGGAGCTCTCCAAATTACTATGTAGAAATATCACACTGCACTCTATTAATTATAAAATTATCATTTAAATCAATAAATATAAAGAAATTTCTTCAAGTGGCATAATCTAGTTGTGCTTTATCTTTTTTAGGTTTATACTTATGTACGTTTTTTTTTTGTGTGTGTGTGTGAGAGAGAGGGGGGGGCGTGTATAATTATATGCAGGTGTCTCCCACCCCTAAGCCAGAAGATTCATTAGAACTGGAATTATATACAATTGTGAGCCACCTGGGTCTATGCTGAAAGCCAAACTCTGATCCTCTGGAAGAGCAGCAAGAGCTCTTAATCACTGAGCCATCTCTCCAGCCTCCATTTGTTCTTTAAATGGACTGCTAAATTGGAATCTCAAAGACAAATAGCCTTTCTGAAATACCTTTATTTCCCTTCAGTGGTCTTCAGTAGCAACATAGGCAAAAGAACTGATAGGATTCACTATGAATCATGCTAAATGGTCGTGTGAATCATTAACATGTTTTCAAAAAGACTCTCAGCAAGTTGAATCATGCTCCACTGATGCTTCACAACCCTGAACCCCAACTACAAATGTATCCCACATTAGCTTTCTCTGCGCAGAGAAGTGTTTCCAGAACACTCTTCAAATATGCTAAGGCTGGCAAATGTCAAGAGCCCTACCAGCTACCTGATTAGAAATGATCTCCTTCTATGTGGGATGGCTGGTCTGCAAACTAGAATCTGGTTTATTAAATCTCCCTCTGCCTTGGCAGATGTGATTGATCCACAGAGAGGCACCTCAGAAACAAGGAGACTGTGAAGTAAAGCTGCTGTTGGGAGTGATGAGCAGTTGGACAGATGATTGTATTGGACCTGAATGATAACCATTAGAGACTCCTGCACTCAGACTTGTTAATAACTTCTAGAAAGCCAGATAATGCTGGACGCCTATGGAAGTCTTCCATCTAAAAGTTGCATGGGGAGAAAGAAAGTTTATTTCCATCAGCCAGAGAGTCAGTGAGCTCAGTGTGTAATTAACTAAGAGAAGAGTACTGGAGTGAACATTTAGACCAAAACAGAAGAAGTAATTCAGCATTTCCTTCACTTAGAAACACACTGGAAGATTCCTGAAGGCCAGTTAGCAATGAACAGAGGAAGTACTTCAGTTTCCTTAGAATATATAGTTTTATCGTGTATTAGTAGTACTGTTTGCCTGTCCAGTTTCTGAGTCTTCATCCCTTCAATCAGAATCTCATATATTTTTTGTGTGATCTTAAAGCTTTCCAGTTTACTGTCTGCCTTCTAGTTTTATTTTTTTATCACAAGTACATTTTTATATCTTCTGCTTTTTTAAATAGATGATATGTCAAACAAATACCCAAAAACTTATTGAAAATCATCAAGATTTTAATATCTCTATTTATATAATTCTTCTGGGAATAAATTCCCTGAATTAGAGGTTATAGGTGTTTCTTAATTATTTCCAAAATTAAATAAAACTTCAATTTCTTCTTAGAAGAACATATACAGGGAAATGTAAAGCATCTTAAACCTTTTCTTCTGTAGCAAGAAAAACAAAACAACAACAAAACTAATAAAATCAGTCATTTGAATTCCAAGTTATAATAGTAGATTGACAATACACACCTAAATTCATATTCATGCCTTAGTGACAGGAGAACCCGATGGAATCTTTTAACTATCATCTATCTATCTATTTATCTATCTATCTATCTATCTATCTATCTATCTATCTATCATATATCTATCACATTCTCTGTTCTCCTCCTCTTCCTCTTCTTCTACTCACACCAGCATGGAAGTAAGAGAATGACCAGTAATTATACAGATTTATACAGACAAGCCCCAAAGTCTATAGTGGAAAAAAAACTAAAAAATAACTTGACTGACTCTGAAGAATCCTCAGAAAGATTTATTCTGATATTTCTGTAAATTAAAACCAAAGACTGGGCAAGGAAGTTAAATACCAAGAAATGGATAAAAGTTGCTTGGCAATTATTTAAGGTCTTGGATGCTTTCCTAGGTTTCACTCTATAGAATGAATGACTTCCTCTACACTCCACTCTAACAAAATAAGAAAACTATTCTTCAGAAAAGTTTAAAATGGAGTTATCTCTGGACTGTGATTGCTAAAAATAGCTATGGGCTTGGACAAGTTACTTTTTTAAAAAGTGGCAATGAAGTATTCATAGTGAATGCTGAATGCTGGTGCTGTGGGCTTTCTCCCCTGACTCTCCTCTCAGAACTATGTAGCTAGATAATGTACCGTTGTCTTCTGTTTACAACATGCTTCTCTGGAATATTTCATCAGGTCAAGAGAATAAAAAGACACTACAATTTGTGGCTTGCAGCTAATGGTCTCTGAGAGCACCATGGCCAGCAGAGTGACAATCCATGGGAGGCAAGAAGGCAGTTTGGTTCAACACAACTCAGTAGTTGGTGTTGGTTCAAACTTCAGGAGTCTGACCCCAAGTAGTTTACTTTAGGCTTATTTTAGCACATTGGTAAAATTTATTTTCTGGTGATAACCTAATCCTATGTATACAACAAAACTTCTTGGCATGACTATATCAAAATTTTTTGTAATGTGACATCTTCCATAAAAACTAGTTCTATAGATTGACTGAGAAAAACAAGCTCAGGATAAAGGTCTTGGGAAGGATTCAGTGTGGTCTGAGCCACATTCACCAGGCTACTAATTACATCCACTCTCAGCCTTCTGGGTTGGAAACAGGTTATACATTTCTTCCTTAAAGAGACAACCCTGTGTGTTTAACATTCCTGGTTCCTCTAGTACTTACATGTGAGTACAAGAACTTCCATGCCTTGCACAGTCTGTCTAGTCCACTCTATTGAGAAATTCAATCTGTAGATTTTCAAAGATCGTAGAACCTTCATGAAAGAAGGAAAGAGCATGAGTTCAATGTTTTCTAGAATGACAAAGAAGATGGAGGAATAACTTTAAAACTGAGAAGGAAATTTATTTTCTAAATAGAATCCCATTCCTATTTAAATACCAATAGAAGAGTCCAACTTTCAAATGCACAAAATAATGAACTTATCTCTGAATACTTTCTTTGTGTTCCTATAGTCATTTCCTCCAAATTGAAACATTTCCTCCTTGGGAGAAAGCAAAAGCTCATGAATTTACATGTTACAGGACTCATCAGAATCAGGAAAACATAAAAGTCAGAAAACTTACAAAACTCAAGAAGCCTCTTTCTGAGGTTGAATAAGCAATAAGCAGATGCTAAGGTTGGGTAGAGCAGAAAAGACTCTTGGTAGAGTGGTTGTCTGTAAGCTACGCAGCTTCCAACAGCCATCATCCATGCTGGAGTAATGTTTCTGTGAGGCAGCTGCCTTTGAGTCACCCAAGCTCCTCCAAGTAACCTCAATAAACCTATTACTTCATCAAGTTGGACTTAGATGGAGTTGTTTATTTGGTCTCTTTTTGCTCTCTTTATCTGAGGTAAGTAGAAATAGATTTCCCAGGAAAAGCTACAGAACAGCACTCTACCAAACTGAAGATGCAGATCAGGAAACTTTACAGTGGCTCAGGAACTGACTTAAGAACCCCAGGTTACCTCTTGTGGCCCAGGCATAGGAGCTATTAGTGAAAGTACAAGATAGATCTGTAACAAAGCAGTCTTGTAGTTCCAATGGTTTTAGGCAGAAACCATTCTTTTTTCTCTAGTATTCTGAGGTTGGTGGCATAGTTGTGCTTTGTTAAAATCACTTGAAGGCCCTGGTTCTTTCAGTCACATTGTCCATTCAGAATCTCACTCTTCATTATACCTACAGCCCAAGGACACATCTATGATCACACTTACGGGATGATGAATATAAATTCATAGTAAACAACTAAAGAATTCACATACACACATTGCTTCCATTCTTACACCATCAATGATAATGTAGTCATGTGGTCACACCTACACGAACAGAAGTTATGAAATACAGGTTTGTTTATTTGTGTTTTTTTGCTTTGTTTTGGTTTTTTTGAGACAGGGTTTTTCTGTGTAGCTTTGGTGCCTGTCCTGGATCTCAATCTCACTCTGTAGACCAGGCTGGCCTCGAACTCACAGAGATCCTCCTGACTCTGCCTCCTGAGTGCTGGGATTAAAGGCATGCACCACCACCACGTGGAAAAATACAGTTCTTAATGATACAACCAAGTACCTAGTTTAAATTACCTTTTGGGTGATAACTAAATTATGCAAAGTTTCTCTTACAGTGAGGAATCAGTCCAAATTAAATCATGTTTTAAAAACTTATTAATGAAGCTGGCAAAAACAGGTTAAGAAGTTACTAAAATGAATGCAATTGAGTAGTCTGCTACACAGTGCAAAGACCAAACCTACAAATAATAAGAATAAAGGAAGGAGAAAGAACCTAGGTGAAAGACACAGAAAATAGTTTGAAGAAACTTTCTCAAATCTAAAGAAAGAGATGCCTTTGGAAAGTACAAGAAGCACCCAGAACACAAAAGAAAAATTACATCTAAAAAGACCTATTAAGCTTGTAGGAGTGAAAAAAAAAACACTATGGAGATCATATGGTATAGACACTATGGAAATCAGTGTGGAGGTTCCTTAAAAAGTTAAAAATAGATCCACCACAAGATCCAACTATACCACTCTTGAACATATATGAAAAGAATTCAACATCTTACTATAGAAATACTTGATCATCCATATTTATTTCTGCTTTGTTCAGAATATCCAGAAATTAGAAACAGCCTAGATGACCCTCAACTGGTGAATGGATACAGAAAATGTGGTACATCTTCACAATATATTAGCTATTCAGAAAAAATGAAATTATGAAATTTCATAGGAGGAGCTAGAAACAATCATCCTGAGAGAAGTACCCAGACCCAGAAACAAAAACATTTCACCTTTTCTCTTATAAGTGTATATTATCCTTTAGGTTTTAGATATTTGTGTTTTATTTAGAGTAACCACTGAGGTTAGGTAGCTCATAAGGGACCTGGGCAAAGGAATATTTAAGGAAGGGGAAATAGAAGACAGTGTTATAAAGGAATAAAGGGAAATTAGTATAGGAGAATTAAGAAGGAGAGAGTAACAAATACCCCAACTGGACACCATAAAACACCTACTACCAGGAATGGTTTACATCCTGTTGAGTCATTGGCTAGTGGGATCTCCAACATTACATACTACTGAAAATGCTATTGGTTACCCTCTACAGCCTGACAGTAGGTTCCTGTTGCTGAAGACACTACTTACTTTCGTCATTGAACGTATAGAAATCAAGCTGGTGCCCAACTAGAAGCTTTACCTTTGTTGACCAACATTCCAAATATTAGAAGGTACTATATATGCTATCAATATTAATCTGCTATGAACTCTGAACCTACAATAGTGTCCTGCCTGCAAGAAATACTGATATAACGGTGGTACAAATGTTGTGATAGTAACCAACCACTATTTTAATTTGATTTAAGCCCCCTCCATAAGATGGAACCAACACTTGAAACTATTAATGAGGCCAATAATATGAGCCTGTTGTAGGTCATGGGCTCTAAGGGAAAACATACTACTGTTCTGCTAAATGAATATAGCAATAAAACTACTCATAATGACATATTGCTATGCCCATAGACCAGTGTATCACACAACCCTCACCAGAAAAGCATCTTCTTGCATTCAATAGTAATTGACAGAGACCCACAACTGAACAATGTACAGAGTAAGAAATTTTGGAGTACTCAGTTTTAAACGGGATGTCTTCATCAACACCCACTCCCAAAGCTTAGGGATGTATGCAAAAAAAGAAGTGGAAAGATTGTAGGAGCCAGAGGTGGTAGATGATTCCAAGAAAACAGCATTTTCTGGGCACAACACATATGCTCTTACAGACTGTGATGGCATGCACAATACCTGTACTAATTTAAGCCAGACACATTCCCAGTATGGAGAAGGGGAAGTAGCCACAATTTCTATCCCTAACCAAGAAGCTGATACCTACTGGAAGAGGGAACATCAGCTTTCTCCAATGTAGTGACATGGGGTATATCAACTATACCCTAAGGCTTCTTTTTCATGCTAAGGAGAAGCTGAACAACACATATTGAACTCTATGTTTTGTGTGTGTGTGTGTGTGTGTGTGTGTGTGTGTGTGTGTGTGTGTGTGTGTGTGTGCATGTGTGTGTGTGTGTGGTGTTGTTATGGTTTGGTAGTTTGCTTTGTTTTTTTGTTTGTTTGGTTGGTTTTTGTTTTCTTGGACTTTTTTCAGCTTCTTTTGATTTGTTTTTTGCCTTGTTTTTTCAGAGAAAAGATCTTAAAGTTGGGTGGGTATAGAGGTGAGGAGGATTTTAGAGGAGTTTGGAAAGGGGAAAGAATATGATCAAAATACACTGCATAAAATTTTAAAGAGTCATTAAACTGTTTTTATTACTGTAACTCTATAGTAGAGCTTGAAGTCAGGGATCGTGATGCCTCCAGAGATTGTGTTATTGTACAGGATTCTTTTGGCTATCCTGGGTTTTTTGTTTTTCCATATGAAGTTGAGTATTATTCTTTCCAGGTCTGTGAAGAATTGTGTTGGTATTTTGATGGGGATTGCATTGAATCTGTAGATTGCTTTGGGTAAGATTGCCATTTTTACTATGTTAGTCCTGCCTATCCATGAGCATGGGAGATCTTTCCATTTTCTGACATCTTCTTCAATTTCTTTTTTCAGGGACTTAAAGTCCTTGTCATATAGGTCCTTCACTTGCTTGGTTAGTGTTATCACAAGGTATTTTATGTCATTTGTGGCTATTGTAAAGGGTGATGTATGTAGCTAGAGTTTTCCTGCCTGGCCCACAGTCAGGACAAATCTCTCTCACCTGCCAGTCCCACAGCCACTCAGACCCAACCAAGTAAACACAGACACTTATATTGCTTACAAACTGTATGGTCCTTCCAGGCTTTTTGCTAACTGTTCTTATATCTTAAATTAATCTATTTCTATAAATCTGTACCTTGCCACGTGGCCCGTGGCTTATCGGCATCTTCACATGCTGTTTGTCATGGCGGTGGCTGGCAGTGTCTCTGACCCAGCCTTCTACTTCCCAGAATTCTTCTGTATCTCTGATTTCCTTCTCAACTTCTTTGTCCATTGTATATAGGAGGGCTACTGTATGTACTCACTCATAGGAGGATACTAGATGTGGAACAAGGATAACTGGACTGCTACTCACATCACCAGGGAGGCTACCTGGAAAACAGGACCCAAAGAAAGACACGGGGATCACACAATAATGGAGAAATGGAAGAGATCTACATGAACAGCCTGGACATGAGTAGGGGTAATGAAGGGCGAGGGTCGAGGGAAAGAGAGCTTAGGGGAGCGGGAGATCCCAGCTGGATCAACAACAGAGAGGGAGAACAAGGAATAGGAGACCATGGTGAATGAAGACCACATGAGAAAAGGAACAAGCAAAGTGCTAGAGAGGCCCACAGAAATCCACAAAGATACCCCCACAACAGACTGCTGGCAATGGTTGAGAGACAGCCCGAACTGACCTACTCTGGTGATGGGATGGCCAAACACCCTAATTGTCGTGCTAGAAACCCCATCCAACGACTGAGGGATCTGGGTGCAGAGATCCATGGCTAGGCCCCGGGTGGAGCTCTGGGAGCCCAATTAGCGAGAAAGAGGAGGGTTTATATGAGCAAGAATTGTTGAGACCAAGGTTGGATAAAGCACAGGGACAAATAGCCAAACAAATGGAAACACATGAACTATGAACCAATAACTGAGGGGTCCCCAACTGGATCAGGCCCTCTGAATGGGTGAGACAGTTGATTGGCTTGATCTGTTTGGGAGGCATCCAGGCAGTGGGACCGGGTCCTGTGCTCATTGCATGAGTTGGCTGTTTGAAACCTGGGGCCTATGCAGGGTCGCTTGGTTCGGCCTGGGAGGAGGGGACTGGACCTGCCTGGACTGAGTCTACCAGGTTGATCTCAGTCCGTGGGGGAGGCTTTGCCCTGGAGGAGGTGGGAATAGGGGGTGGGCTGGGGAGAGGAGGAGGGGGGCAGGAGGGGAGAGAACAAGGGAATCCGTGGCTGATATATAGAACTGAACTGTATTGCAAAATTTAAAAAAAAAAGTCATTAAAAAGTAATTTTTAAAAATCTTATGAATGAGAACCATGCATATCCATAGATATTCTTCTTCCAAGGTGAAAGGACAGGCAGAGTGAGAAATCAACAGAAATGCAACCCTTGTAGAAAAATCTGCAATAATTACAGTATACAGCATGCACTGAATGAGGAAGTGAACAGGAGTGGACTCCAGACTTCCAATGGCAACAGAAGAACCCAGGGGTCTTTCTCTCACTAATTATTTTGCCTGTCAAGAACGTTTAGGCTCTCATAAGTTCAATGTACAAGAAAATATAAATGTTCTCAAATGAAAGAATTGTCCTAACTCCTCACACATTCATTGCTTCGGTCTCGACACAGCCCAGGTTCAGGTACTGAGATGGGAAAGGGACATTGGTGTGAAGAAATGATGTGTCCAACCACAAGGTGAGTTTCCCACAAGTCGCTGGCCCCAAATAACTTGAGCCATCTTAATTTATACTTCAAAATCAAGCATGTTCTTCCCACCCTCCAGGATTAACTTCCAGAAAAAAAAACAAATACATTTTTCTGCAACTTTTACATAAAAATAACTTTTAAACCAAAAACAACACTCACCACTTTGCTAGCCAGGCATATCCTATTCTTAAAAAGCTAAGAGATGATAAATATAGGCACAAGAGCAACAATATCATTTAAACCTTAACAAAGCATATTTATAAAAATAGGGATGATTTGCCATCAACTGCTTGCATACACTTAGCTTGTATTTTTCTAGCTATATCCTACTCCTACAAAAGGTTCCTGCATGCCTATGCTTCTCTATAAGAAAACTGAGAAGCATCAGTTCCCAAAGAATTTTAGGGAAAAATATTGGATAAAGACGCAGGATTTCTGGGAATGATTACATCTGTCCCATGCATGACTGCTGAAGTAAAACTAAACTACCAAGAGAATCATTGAAATTATGAGAGAGAAGAGAGCATGTAGGCTGCAGAGTCTCAGTAATATTCTGCACTGTCCTGAGGTCCACTGGTTCTTCCCAAGTGAGAGATCATCTCCATGGGTCTTGCCTTGTGGAGACCCATTGAACGAACATTTATATGCTGATCCAAATCTAGGCCACACAGCTCTCAACAATTCATGTTTACATCCAGTATCTATGTAAAGTAAAAAGCTGATAACTGTGGTTGCTTATCAAAGAGAATATTAGTTATATTTCCACCTTCATGTTCCTCTTGAATTATATGTGCTATACATTTATATCCCATTTAAAAAGGAAAAAAAGTATTCTCTCTATATATGTGTATGTTCAAGGGCAACACCCTTTTGAGTCAAAGAGAAAGATAAATGATTATACATCCAAATATCATTAGGAACAGAAATCTAGTCCTAGAGATTTATCACAGAAAGACAAACATATAGATAGATAATACATACATATACGGATGGATAGATGGATGGATGGGTGGGTGGGTGGGTGGATGGATGGATGGATAGATAGATAGATAGAGGTATATATATATATATATATATATATATATATATATATATATATATGATAGACAGATGGACAATAGGTAGAGATATATAGATTGATATAGTTATGATTATAATATCTTTAGTTTCAAAAGAAGGAAATACTCTAAAAACTCAAACACAGAATACTGGCTGAATTTATCAAGCACATATATAGTATGGAATATAAATATAACCATAAAAATAATGTCAATTTTAAAATTATATAAAACCCATTAAAACGTTATACAAACAACTATACAATGAGGAAATAAATGTAATTCTGGCTTTTACCATGATTTGATTCAAAAAAGGATCAAAATATTATTTTGAGGATGGAGAACACAGACTATAAGATGGAAAACTCAGTGACATAACATTCAACTTGAATGATATGGATGTATAATCATTTATCTTTCTCTTTGACTCAAAATATGATCAAGCCACATTTAAGTTTAAAACGGGTACAACCATATTGTTGACTCAGAAAAGTATTATTGTAAGCCAAAATAAATCCCAGATTTGCTGTCTGGAACTCCTATTAGTGCTTAGTTCCCTCATTTAGTGTCTTGTAGCCAATATTATAACAGAGACCAAAGGTCCAAAGTGTAGCTGTCATAGAACTGGCCCAGGACCAGAATGAGAAGGTAAAACACACAGTCCATGCAGGCAATGGGCTCAAATTCATGAAAATTCAGTGTGGAAAAAAAAGAAAGAAAGAAAAAACTTTAAAAAGGGGAAAAAGAGTCAGAAAGGATGGAGGGTAATAAGCTAAGTTCTGTAAGACATGGAGCCTCAGGGTCACGGTGTTTCCAACAGGCTCTGTACACAAGCAGGCTGGCTCTTTTCAGAAAGGTGCTGCCAAGGTACAGTTTGGGTCAAGGTCCTTAATCTCTAGGAGTCTACATTCTCTTGTCTAAGATCTATAAAATAATGTATAACCGAAATGATACATTAAAGGATTCTTATGAACATCAGATTGTATCATTTCATTCACTGCCTTCACACCACAAGTGCACTGCACTAGAACAGGACTCTCTTCTGTTAGCTGAGACCTGACTCCCAATAGAGACAGCCACTGTGGAATCCAGTCCCCAGTCAATCGTTAGCATTTTTAAGGTTGTGTTTCATAGTGTACTGAAATCACGTCTAACCTCTGTCCCGTGCTGAAAGTCCCCTGCAGCTTATGCTTACAGTAAGTTCATTGCTTATAATTTGACTTTCCTGTCTCAAGCCATTAACTTCACAAGACTAACTTAAAGATATTCTGGGATGCTCTTGTACAAATCTCCATGTAATTAACAGTAAAGAATATTTTTTTAAACTGTGGTAGGTTCAATTATAAAATTACTACATAATTTAGAAAAATCGGCAGTCCATTGGGTCACACTCTACCTACATAATAACAATGCATGTGGTTGGCCTTCAGAATCCATATCTATTTGTTAAATTATATCACTTCCCTTTGTTCCTAACAATATGCAAATTATCTGGAATAAAACAACATTATTAAATGTCTGTGGTGGACACCAATCAATTTTAAATCCAAAAGTCACATCTCTGTATTTTCATTAGGTTTTGCTTACAGATCTTTTTTAATTTTATTTTATAATTTAATTTAATTTTACATATCAGCCATGGATTCCCTTGTTCTCCCCCCTCCCACCCCCCCACCTTCCCCCCAGCCCACCCCCCCATTCCCATCTCCTCCAGGGCAAAGACTCCCCTGAGGATTGGGTTCAACCTGGTAGATTCAGTCCAGGCAGGTCCAGTCCCCTCCTCCCAGGCTGAGCCAAGTGTCCCTGTATAAGCCTCAGGTTTCAAACAGCCAATTCATGCACTGAGTACAGGACCTGGTCCCATTGCCTGGATGCCTCCCAAACAGATCAAGCTAATCAACTGTCTCACTTATCCAGAGGGCCTGATCCAGTTGGTGACCCCTCAGCCATTGGTTCATAGTTCATGTGTTTCCATTCGTTTGGCTATTTGTCCCTGTGCTTTATCCAATCTTGGGCTCAACAGTTCTCGCTCATACAAACCCTCCTCTTTCTCACCAATTGGACTTGCTTACAGATCTTTAACTCATCAAGAGACACCAATACCATTGCTGGACAAATACACAGCACCCTAAGGTGTGTGGCAAAATGAATTATTACAATGGGAAAGAAGGAACATGTTAAAATAAAAGAAATTTATTTCAGTAAAACCCAAGTATTTTATAGTCTCATAAATTTAGGAGCAAACCACAGAGATCTATAATAGTAGCTGAGATGGTTAATTGCTTCCCAATTCCCATTCTCCCTTTCTGCCCATTTTTATCTGGGCAGTTTGCCACCTAGCTACAAGTCTGTATTCCCCAGTCTCCCCTGCTGTGTGGCAATTCCTTTTTTCAATCCCCTATAAAAAGCAATGGAGGATGAATAAACATATATATGAAAGAGTTGTTTGTAAACTTACTTCTTTAATATACTAGCCTGGAGGGTAGTAAATCCTTTCAGTTAACAGCCTCTAAAACATGACCTTAGGAACAAAGTGAGGGATGCTGGAGAAGTGAGTAATTTTGTTTTTATCTGGACATATGTTTATGTTAATTGACCCAAACTAAAATGGAGAGAGAGGGGGGAGGAGAGAAGGAGGGGGAGAGGGAGAGAGGGAGGGAAGGATGGGGAGAGGGAGGGAAGGAGAATCTGGAGTTAGGTATGTAACTTTAATGAAGGACTGCTATGGTAGGCTTCACCATGTTCTTCTGAGCTTAAAGAGAAAAGAAGGAGGAGGGAGGGAGAGAGAAAGGAGGAGGAGGAGAAAAAGAAGAAAGAAGAAGAAAAGGAGGAGGAGGAGGAGGAGGAGGAAGAAATACAGATGGCTGCACAAAAGCAAGGCAGCCAAAATTCTGGCACCAAAGGGATAGATGATGTTCAGGCCACATTCTGTGCTAAGGAGACATTGGCTGAGGGAGGGAGAATCATTCTTTATTGAGGATGTGGCAACTCATAGGATTCCTATGTTTCATTGGACGGCCCCTAACACCTATGCACACACATATTTGGCAGCACAAACTGGATTTAATGTTCACTAAAACAAACAAAAAAGACATACAGTTGGGAGGGATACGTGTTGAAATAATGGGGAGATTTGACGAAGAGAGGGGTGTATATTGTCAGGTCCAAAGGAAACTCCATTTTCTCCAAATTCTGGTGGTTAGACAAAAACCAGCGTTTCTCAGGAACTTGTGAAGCTGGATCCTCTCTACCAAAAGGAGCCATTTACTTATCACTCACAGAAGGGGCAAAGGGCCATCTGTGGTGCCTATTAGCACACCAAAGTGCATGCTGGCCTCGAGGATCCCTCAGTATCACAAATTTCTGTTACACATTTCAGAGTCCGTGCTGGCATGCTGGCTCTTCTCGGCTATTCTCCCTTCTCACCTACCCTAAGTGCCCTCCAGCTCAGGAGCTTCTCTCCCTTCCGTTATTCACTCTTCTTATAACTCTGATATTTCCACCATCTGTCTCCTTTTGTCCATGAGCTCTTTGTCTTCATCTCTTATCCACCACCCCCAACTCCAACTCTATCTCTCTGTTCTGCTCCTGCTTCTCAGGTCCAGGTCAAGTCTGCTGGCCATTTTCAGTCTACTACTTTCTCTCTCTACTCCGGACTCTTCCAGATGCCTCTGGCTATTTCCTCTCTCATATCTACAATAAAAACCTTCCCCTTAATCCTACTATGGAGCATTCATGTTGTCAGTTTATACATGTGTGAAGTTCTTAATAATAAACTAAAACACATAAAAATATTATAAGACTCCAATTTACATGTAAAATGATTATATATCAAGGTCAAGTATGGGTCCAGCTTACATTTATGAAAGTGTTTTTCTGATTTTCACAAATAAGATAGCTGAAGCCCAGAATGAATAAAGGACTTGTCACTAGTCATTTTCCTCATTATTCAGAAAAAGACAAAAATCTGGTCTCTCCCCTCCTAAAAAAAAAAAAATACATTTTTCTAATTTATGAAAGTGTATCAATTAAAACTCTTACCACAAAATAAATAAATAAATGCATTGCAGTTTCTTCAGTATAACTCATGAGCAATGGTATCCATGGATGTTATCCATTAGGTGACTGGATCATTTATGTCTGCATATCTACAAGTCAGCTGGGGATCTGCTTCAGGCTCTGGTGGCTGGGCAGTCTGCGGAGCTCAGTTTCTCCTCCATCACTCTATCCATAGGCCCCGCCTCCTCATCAAGAGAACAAATGCACAGCACTGCAAGTAAAAGCCTGTGGTGTTCTCAGTGTGTTCTAACAGCCCAAGTCAATCCCCAAATAATCAGTGATGGAAAATGCACTGTAATCTCTGCAAACAGTGGGAAGGGACATTGCCAAGAAATATAGTAAAAAAAAAAAAAAAAAAAAAAAAAAAAAAGAGGTAGATTTATCTACTATTTTGGAAATGACAATGAGAGTGATTATTGTTTGAATTTTTCCAGGGGACACATAGACAAATGTCTACTCGTACAAGTTAGAGCACCAATGACCCGCCAAAGTAGCGATTCCGCCACAGCCCAACTTGGTGAACCAATGACTGTTTCGATGTCACTTACAGGAGGACAGGTGAAGAGTTACTGACAGGAACGTGGAGGACTCAAAAGCAACTGTGTCATGGAAAATTCCACCTGGTATGAGTGATGATTCGTGGAAGCTGCTTCCCTGGAGCACCTTGAAAGACTTGGAGGCAGCAGGGCACACAAGAGAATCTGTCTCCTCTCACTAGCATTTGTTTATGGTTTGTGTAACTCTGGGCTTTGTGAGGCCCTTAAGGTGTACTTTCCTGGATTTCATTACCTCCAGAATCTCTTGAACCGCCTACTCCTTTCAGGATCACTCTCCTGCTCTTACGATCTCAGGGCTAGTTCTCTCACCTGCCTCAGGTATTGATGGGAGTGGGGAATTTCTCCCTTACCCATACTGCCACATGACAGATGGGTAATGGAGACAGCTCTCCCATGCTCACAATATACACAGACATATACAGCGTGTAACTTATTTTTGTCAAAAAAAATTACTTGGTTCTATCTACATAAAAGTAGGCTATTTTACCCAGATAGGAAGTGGATTAGAGGTTGGCAATGGATGGAAAAACAGGATGGAGAGTCAGAGCTGTAGAATCATGCTTTTGTACACTGGTTTAATGAAACACTGATTGGCCAGTAGCCAGGTGGGATAAGCAGACAAGGAGAATTCTGGAAAGAGGAAGGCTGAGTTAGGAGACACCAGCCCACTGCCCAGGGAGCAGCATGTAATGGCACACAGGTAAAGCCATGGAAAACGTGGCAACATATAGATGAACAGAAATGGGCTGAGTTTAAATGTAAGAGCTAGTCAGTGGAAAGCCTGAGCTAATGGCCAAACAGTTTTAATTAATATAGGTTTCTGTGTGTTTACTTGGGGGATGCAAGTAGGAGATATTTGTCCTGACCACCATCCGGCCAGGACACTGGAAAACTTCAGCTACAGGTATGAAACTTTGGAGGATGATGGAGTTGTTCTAAAGTTGTCTTTGGTGACTGTTACAGATATCAATTAATGTACTGAAAGCCACTCAACTATACACCTTCAATGAGTGAACTATGTGTTTGACTAATGAGAACTCTTTTTTTTTTGCAAGTTTCATACATGCATTCAATCATACATCATGTTTTGATTATAAGTGCTCCATTACCCTATATTATCTCCCATTTTTCCCTCTGAACCTCTATTTCTTTTTATCTAGGCTCCAAGTAGACACATCATTACAGAAAACTTTACAAACTAAAAAATCCGTATGTAAAAACCTACTATTTTGTAAACTAAAAATTATAATTAAAAAAAAATACAATTGGAGCATAAGTACCCTGTACAGATAGATAATGCTGTTCCCAGAAGTCACAGTCTCTTAAATAAGAACCCCAGTGCCAGGTGTGGAATACTATTCTATGAGTTGTTAGCCACAGAGATCCCTGAAGCCCTAAAAGAATATAGGTCATTAATTACTCTTGGTTGCTCTCCAGAACTAGAGGCTAAGAACCTATTGCTAAAGATACAGGAAACAGAGAAATCAAGTTTGAATGAGCTGTAAACTCCCTCCCTGCAGGATAGCATCCATAGGGATGCTAGGTATTAGGCAAGGTGCATGGAAAGAAAACTCATTACAATCTCACTCAACTGTAGATCATGCATACAACACTGGCCAGCCAGCCAAGATGTGCCTACTCATTCAGTAGGGACACAACTACTTGGGCATGCCAACTACTTCATGGTTGGAATTAAAGCCTCTGCTCCACAGAAGAGAATACATGCCTGATACTAGAAATCTGACCAAAAGCCTATGGCTGTGGAAGCCTTGCTCAAAGGGAGAACAATGTTTTCCTGAAAAGTAGTACATTGTTGTATCTGTTTTCTAATTACAAATCTCATTTAGGTTACTTCCATCTTAATTCATTATAGATGTCACTGAATGTGCAAATGAGCATATATTATAGATTCGGGTATGACAGATTATTTCATTAGGCTCGATTACAGAAGTACAATCACTGATCCATCTAATGTATGAGTAATTTTTAGACATTTTGTTTGAGCTCTTTAATTTGTTCCCATGAAGTCCTATAATTACTCTCAGCAACTTTACATTGGAATAATAGCCTTGTTTCCACCCTACCTGAGTTAACTTTGCTATATTTTAAAGAAGGATTTGTTTGAGATGCTGAAAAGATAGTTTCTTAGTATTTTTTAATTTATATTTATTTCTCTACTTATGTTAATTTATTGACATTAATAATAATTTATTACTTGTGGATGTTAAATACCCAAACTCTGATTGTTTAATTTCTAACTTTCCTGGAGATTTTGGACTTGCCAGCCCCACAACTGAGCAAGTCAGCTCTTTAAAATCAATCTTTCCCTCCTTCCCTTCCTTCCTCCTCCACTGTGGAAGATGCCTCTCCTGGAAAGGTGGCCCTGGGCAGTAGATGCAGTGTGAAAGCAGGATGAGTAAGCCATGGAGAACAAGCCAGTAGCAGCATTTCTTTTTGGTCTCTGCTTCAGTTTCTCTTCCAGGTCCCTTCCCTGACGTCCCTGACACATGGACTCTAAGCTATAAGATGAAATAAACCCTTTCCTCCCCAAACTGCTATGGTCATGTCATCTATCTCTGTGACAGAATCCAATTAAGAGAATCTGATGTGTACATGAGTCTGGTTTTCCTCATGGGAGTTTAATAATCCATGTGTCCCTATAGGCTTGATTACCCCAATGTATTTATGGAATGCCACCCTTTCTAGGCCCAGGAATAAGTCATTGATCAGTCAGAGCTTTGTGAGCAGTACCAGGCAGATGGTGCCACTCACATACCCACCCAGGTAGAGAATCATCCTTCATCCTCAAAATGGAGTAAAATACTTTTGTAAAATGGAGCCTCTCAAGGCAAGAGGTGATCTGAAAATCCACTACTTTACACCATACAGAGTAACTTAGGGCCAATGTATTTCAACAGATCCCTAACTAGGGTAAATAGACATTTGTTAAAAACTCCTTGGGAAGCTGGGCAGTAGTGGTGTGCTCCTTTAATCCCAGAACTCAGGAGGCCGAGGCAGGTAGATATCTGTGAGTTTGATAAGCCAGCCTTATCTACAGAACTAGTTCCAGGACACCAGGGCTACACAAAGAAACCCTGTCTTGAAAAAACAAAAAAACAAAAACAAAAACAAAAACAAAATCCCACACAAACAAAAAACCTTCTTGGGCTCTTCCTGAGACTTAGAGGCCGGCCCCCAGCTCCCATCTTGCTCCGGACTTCCCTTTTGGAAAACTGGTGAGTACCCTTCCTTGCCCCAGACCCCATCCCTGGGCACCAGCCACTCCAGGGAAGACCTGCCCAACTTGGCCCCAGGTTCTGGCCACCGGGCAGGTTCCCTGCTAGCCCCACCGGGAAGGATCCCCTTCTCCAAGACCCCTGGCAGACCCTGCAGTCTCCACGCCCTGCCCCCACTCCCATCCCCCTGAGCCCCAAGCCTCTTCCTGAGACTTAGAGGCTGGCCCCCAGCTCCCATCTTGCTCCGGACTTCCCTTTTGGAAAACTGGTGAGTACCCTTCCTTGCCCCGGACCCCATCCCTGGGCACCAGCCACTCCAGGGAAGACCTGCCCAACTTGGCCCCAGGTTCTGGCCACCGGGCAGGTTCCCTGCTAGCCCCACCGGGAAGGATCCCCTTCTCCAAGACCCCTGGCAGGCCCTGCAGTCTCCACGCCCTGCCCCCACGCCCATCCGCCTGAGCCCCAAGCCTCTTCCTGAGACTTAGAGGCCGGCCCCCAGCTCCCATCTTGCTCTGGACTTCCCTTTTGGAACACTGGTCTGTCTGAACCAAGTGTGCGGATAAGGCCAAGAACGAACCACAAGGAGATGGGCAGACGTCAAAGCAGAAACATATACAACAAAATGAATAGCAATACAGCATCACCAGGCCCTAGCCCTCCTCCAACACCTAGACCTGAACATCAGAAATTGGAAGAAGCAGAAGAAAACAGCCTTATGAATGACATCATGAAGAAGCTAGAGGCTTGTGTAGAGGAAAAGACAAAAAAATGTGAAGAACGCTGTAAACAACTAGAGGAAAGGGCAAACAAATTAGAAGAAATCAATAAAGTCCTGGAAGAAAACAATAAAATACTGAGAGAAAATCAAGAAAAATCAATGAAACAAATGAAGGAAACAGTCCAAGACCTGAAAAGGGAAATAGAAAAAATGAAGAAGACACAAACAGAGGGAATGCTGGAAATAGAAAATCTGAGAAAACGATTGGGAACTTCAGATGCAAGTATAATCAACAGAATGCAAGAGATGGAAGAGAGGATCTCTAGCGTTGAAGATACAGTAGAAGAAATACATTCATCAGTCAAAGAAAACACTAAAGCCAACAAAGCCATGAACCAAAATGTCCAAGAAATTTGGGACACCATGAAAAGACCAAACCTAAGAATAATAGGGGTCGAAGAAGGAGAAGAATATCAACTCAAGGGCACAGAAAATATATTCAACAAGATCATAGAAGAAAACTTTCCCAACTTAAAGAAGGAAATGCCTATGAAGATACAAGAAGCTTATAGAACACCAAACAGACTAGACCCCCCAAAAAAGTCCCCTCGCCACATAATAGTTAAACAACTAAACGTACAGAATAAAGAAAGAATATTAAGAGCAGCAAAGGAAAAAGGCCAAGTGACATATAAAGGCAAACCCATCAGAATAACACCCGATTTCTCAATGGAGACTTTGAAAGCCAGAAGAACCTGGACAGATGTAATGCAGACACTAAGAGACCATGGGTGTCAACCTAGACTAATATACCCAGCAAAACTTTCAATCACCATAGATGGAGTGAACAAGACATTCCATGACAAAGCCAGATTTAAACAATACTTATCCACAAACCCAGCCCTACAGAAAGCACTAGAAGGAAAATTCCAATCTAAGGAAGTCAGATACACCCTCGAAAACACAGGCAACAGATAAAGCCACAGCAGTAAACCCCAACGTATAGAAGTACCCACACATCACCACCAAAAAATAACAGGAATGAACAATCACTGGTCATTAATTTCCCTCAATATCAATGGACTTAATTCACCTATAAAAAGACATAGGCTTACAGAATGGATACGAAAGCAGGACCCATCTTTCTGCTGCATACAAGAAACACATCTCAAATTCAAAGATAGACACTATCTAAAAATAAAAGGCTGGGAAAAGACTTTCCAATCAAACGGTCTTAAGAAACAAGCGGGTGTAGCCATCCTGATATCCAGCAAAATAGACTTCAAACTAAAATCAATCAAAAGAGATCAAGAAGGGCATTACATACTCATCACAGGAAAGATCCACCAAGATGAAGTCTCAATTCTGAATATTTATGCCCCAAACACAAGGGCACCCACATATGTAAAAGAAACATTACTAAAGCTTAAATCACATATAAAACCCCACACATTAATAGTGGGAGACCTCAACACCCCACTTTCACCACTGGACAGATCTCCCAAATTGAAACTTAACAGAGAAATAAAGGACTTAACTGATGTCATGACTCAAATGGACTTAATCGATATCTACAGAACATTCCATCCTAACAAAAAAGAATATACCTTCTTCTCAGCACCCCATGGAACCTTCTCTAAAATTGACCACATACTTGGCCACAAAACAAATCTAAACAGATACAAAACAATTGGAATAACCTCCTGTGTTCTATCAGACCACCATGGTCTAAAGTTGGATTTCAACAACAACAAAAACTACAGAAAACCTGCAATCTCATGGAAACTGAATAATACCCAACTGAATCACCAATGGGTTAAGGAAGAAATAAAGAAAGAAATTAAAGACTTCCTAGAGATCAATGAAAATGAAGACACCACATATCCAAATTTATGGGACACTATGAAAGCAGTACTAAGAGGGAAATTCATAGCACTAAATGCCCACATAAATAAGTTGGAGAAATCTCACACTAGAGACTTAACAGCATACCTGAAAGCTCTAGAACAAGAAGAAGCACAGTCTCCCAGGAAAAATAGACGCCAGGAAATTATCAAAGTGAGAGCTGAAATCAATAAAATAGAAACAAAGAGAACAATACAAAAAATTAATGAAACAAAGAGTTGGTTCTTTGAGAAAATCAACAAGATAGACAAGCCCTTATCCAAACTAACCAAAAGACAGAGAGAGAGCATCCAAATCAACAAAATCAGAAATGAAAAGGGGGACATAACAACAGACATTGAGGAAATCCAGAGAATCATCAGGTCATACTTCAAAAACCTCTATTCGACAAAACTGGAAAACCTAAAAGAAATGGATAACTTTCTGGATAGGTACCACATACCTAAGTTAAATCAAGACCAGATAAACTATTTAAATAGTCCAATAACCCCTAACGAAATAGAAACAGTCATTAAAAGTCTCCCAACCAAAAAAAGCCCAGGACCAGATGGTTTCAGTGCAGAATTCTACCAGATCTTCAAAGAAGAGTTAATACCAATACTCTCTAAATTGTTCCACACAATAGAAACAGAAGGAACATTACCAAACTCCTTCTACGAGGCTACAATTACCCTAATTCCTAAACCAAACAAGGATACAACAAAGAAAGAGAACTACAGACCGATCTCCCTCATGAACATTGATGCAAAAATACTCAATAAAATACTGGCAAACAGACTCCAAGAACACATCAAAACAATTATCCACCATGATCAAGTAGGATTCATTCCAGGGATGCAAGGGTGGTTCAACAAACGAAAGTCCGTCAATATAATACACCATATAAACAAACTCAAAGAAAAAAACCATATGATCATCTCACTGGATGCAGAAAAGGCATTTGACAAAATCCAACACCCCTTCATGATAAAGGTATTAGAGCGATCAGGAATACAGGGAACATACCTAAACATAATAAAGGCAATTTACAGCAAGCCAACAGCCAACATCAAATTAAATGGAGAGAAACTCAAAGCAATTCCACTAAAATCAGGAACGAGGCAAGGCTGTCCACTCTCCCCATACTTATTCAATATAGTACTTGAAGTTCTAGCCAGAGCAATAAGACAACATAAGGAGATTAAGGGGATACAAATTGGAAAGGAAGAAGTCAAGCTTTCCCTATTTGCAGATGACATGACAGTATACTTGAGCGGCCCCAAAGATTCCACCAAGGAACTGATACAGCTTATAAACACCTTCAGCAACATAGCAGGATACAAGATCAACTCAAAAAAATCAGTAGCCCTTCTATATACAATGGACAAAGAAGTGGAGAAGGAAATCAGAGATACATCACCCTTTACTATAGCCACAAATGACATAAAATACCTTGGGGTAACACTAACCAAGCAAGTGAAGGACCTATATGACAAGAACTTTAAGTCCCAGAAAAAAGAAATTGAAGAAGATGTCAGAAAATGGAAAGATCTCCCATGCTCATGGATAGGCAGGACTAACATAGTAAAAATGGCAATCTTACCCAAAGCAATCTACAGATTCAATGCAATCCCCATCAAAATACCAACACAATTCTTCACAGACCTGGAAAGAATAATACTCAAATTCATATGGAAAAACAAAAAACCCAGGATAGCCAAAGGAATCCTGTACAATAACACAACTTCTGGAGGCATCACGATCCCTGACTTCAAGCTCTACTATAGAGCTACAGTAATAAAAACAGCTTGGTACTGGCATAGAAACCGACATGTGGACCAATGGAATCGAATTGAAGACCCTGACATTAATCCGCACACCTATGAACATATAATTTTTGACAAAGAAGCCAAAAGTGCACAATGGAAAAAGGAAAGCATCTTCAACAAATGGTGCTGGCAAAACTGGATATCAACATGTAGAAGGCTGCAAATAGGTCCATATCTATCACCGTGCACAAAACTTAAGTCCAAGTGGATCAAGGACCTCAACATAAATCCAGCTACTCTGAACCTGCTAGAAGAGAAAGTAGGAAGTAGTCTTGAACGCATTGGCATTGGAGACTACTTCCTAAATAGAACACCAGTAGCACAGACTCTGAGAGAAACAATCAATCAATGGGACCTCTTGAAACTGAGAAGCTTTTGTAGAGCAAAGGATACGGTCAACAAGGCAAAGTGACAGCCTACAGAATGGGAAAAGATCTTCACCAACCCCACATCTGATAGAGGACTGATATCCAGAATATATAAGGAACTCAAGAAATTAGACATCAAAATGCCCAACAGTCCAATTAAGAAATGGGCTATAGAACTAAACAGAGAATTCTCAACAGAGGAAACTCAAATGGCCGAAAGACATTTAAGGAATTGCTCACCATCCCTAATCATCAGGGAAATGCAAATCAAAACAACTCTGAGATACCACCTTACACCTGTCAGAATGGCTAAGATCAAAAACACTGAAGACACCTTATGCTGGAGAGGATGTGGAGATAGGGGAACTCTCCTCCACTGCTGGTGGGAATGCAAGCTTGTACAACCACTTTGGAAATCAATATGGCGCTTTCTTAGAAAATTGGGAATCAATCTCCCCCAAGATCCAGCTATACCACTCTTGGGCATATACCCAAGAAATGCTCAACCACACCATAAGAGCACTTGTTCAGCTATGTTCATATCAGCATTGTTTGTAATAGCCAGAACATGGAAACAACCCAGATGCCCTTCAACTGAAGAATGGATAAACAAAATGTGGTACATATACACAATGGAATACTACTCAGCAGAAAAAAACAATGGCATCATGAGGTTTGCAGACAAATGGATTGATCTAGAAAAAATCATCCTGAGTGAGGTAACCCAGACTCAGAAAGACAAACATGGTATGTACTCACTCATAGCAGGATACTAGACATGAAACAAGGATGAATTGTCAGCTACTCACATCACCAGGGAGGCTACCCGGAAAACAGGACCCCAAAAAAGACACAGGGATCGCCCAATGACAGAGAAATGGAATGAGATCTACATGAACAGCCTGGACATGAGTGGGGGTAATGAAAGGCGAGGGTCGATGGAAAGAGAGCTTGGGGGAGCGGGAGATCCCAGCTGGATCAACAACAGAGAGGGAGAACAAGGAATAGGAGACCATGGTAAATGAAGACCACATGAGAACAGGAAGAAGCAAAGTGCTAGAGAGGCCCACAGAAATCCACAAAGATACCTACACAACAGACTGCCGGCAATGGTCGAGAGACAGCCCGAACTGACCTACACTGGTGATGGGATGGCCAAACACCCTAATTGTTGTGCTAGAAACCTCATCCAACTACTGAGGGATCTGGATGCAGAGATCCATGACTAGGCCCTGGGTGGATCTCTGGGAGTCCAATTAACGAGAATGAGGAGGGTTTATATGAGCGAGAATTGTTGAGACCAAGGTTGGATAAAGCACAGGGACAAATAGCCAAATGAATGCAAACACATGAACTATGAACCAATGGCTGAGGGGTCCCCACTGGATCAGCCCCTCCGAATGGGTGAGACAGTTGATTGGCTTGATCTGTTTGGGAGGCATCCAGGCAGTGGGACCAGATCTTGTGCTCATTGCATGAGTTGGCTGTTTGAAACCTGGGGCCTATGCAGGATTGTTTGGCTCAGCCTGGGAGGAGGGGACTAGACCTACCTGGACTGAGTCTACCAGGTTGACCTCAGTCTGTGGGGAAGGCTTTGCCCTGGAGGAGATGATAATGGGGGGGGGGGCGTTGGGGGGAAGGTGAGGGGGACGGGAGGGGGGAGAACAAGGGAATCCGTGACTGATATGTAGAACTGAATTGTATTGCAAAATAAATTAAAATAAATTAAAAAAAAAAAAACCTTCTTGGGAAATGTTAATGGAACAGCCAGTTCTTTTATATATTTTTATTACGATTTTTCTGCCCAAACAAATACTCAATATTCAATTTTATACTTTTAGTTTCATTTTTCTTTTATTGTTAATGACCCTGAAACTGTGAAATGATCACATTTTTTGGTACATTCCTGCTGACGTCTTCTTGTAGCTCCTGGCCTGAGTTTTCTTAGGGATATGAACTCATCTCTGCACTCACTGGTTCAGTAGCACAGCCTCAGGTAGACTACCTCATACTGCACAGAGTCATTAGTGACATTGTGGGCTCCCCAGCCATCAGACAGCTTCTCTAATCAGGATTTCTATCAGCATTGGGTTAGTAACTGTGAGTGGTGTACTATTTTCTCTATATGATATCCCATGGGCATCCACAGAGAAGTAAATGTTCTATGATAGCTGGCCATAGAACTTCCACCCTGCCAGGAAGTCCTAAATAAGCACATCATCTTGTTCCCACCATTGGCAATGACACTGATCCTTTGGACTACTGAAGTATACCCAGATGTCTGCCCAGCCAGGAGGCTGTAAGTATTTCTAGATCACATGTGGAAAAGGCACAAAGCAGCTTAGAAAGCCTTCCTCGACCATGTGTCAATCACTGGCAAGGCTAGTTTAAATGTATTGCCAGGCCCGACCCTGAGCTTCTTATTTAGTAAGTCTGAAATGGAAGTGAAGTCATGTGAAAAGAGCCCAAGTATGCAGCTGATACTTGTCTTAGGACCATAACTGGGGACTATGATAGAACACTTTCACCTTCCTACTTGCTGCCTCTGGCTTTCCTAGGTTCTAGGAAACTGCAAACAACCTGCTCTCCATCCTTGTCTCTCTGTGCATTTATGCTTCATTGGTTCCTTCAATCCTGAATTCCCTTATGTTAGCAAACTTTCTTTAAAATCCTCCTGGCTTCTTAGTTCCACATTTACCTATAACTTGGTAAGGCAAGTTAAAATGGAATGACATAGACAATACTTAGCTAAAGGGACTGGTCTTGATCAATTGAGCAACAAAGTAGATTATGAAAACAATCTCAAGTTGTCTAAACTACCGTTGTACTAGAGCTTGAACTTGTTATAGTGAATTCCTCTAGAATACCAATAAAATAATAAACAAATTTTCGGTATCAAAGGATACAGTAAAGGATAGTGAAAATAAACTAAAAATGTCAAAAAAAATTTTTAAATCCAGGAGCCTGAGATTAATAATGTAGTCACATCAATTCTAGACCAAGAGTTTTCAAATCATTCAATGCTTCCTTGAATGCTAAAAATAAACATCTTAAGAATCTTGATTTTACAGCAGTGTTTTAGTAATATATGTAGGGCTTTTAGCCTGTTGCTATCTATATGAATAACATGAACAATCACTCACGTTAATATGAAATAATAGTTTGTGGTCATTGACTTAGAGGGAAAACTAATGTTGTCTTAATGAAAGAAAACAAAGAAACAAAGAAGAATAATAATAAAAGAAAGAAAAATGTATGTACAATAACCTTAAAGGGAGACTGGGGTCTTGATAAAGGCAAACTAGTCCTCATTATTCAAATCACAAAATAAAACTACCATTAAGACTCTATTGCTGAAAACAAGAAATACACAACTCATTGAACATGAAGAAGTTGAGGAGGTGCCTTCATAGATCCTTCATCCTTATGGACTAGTGTCTCTGGTACAGGAAGACACTGTGCACATTACCAAAGGAGAAACATAAATACCACTCTACCTACAATGTCTCTGATAATAATGTCCTAATAACAATGTCCTTCCTGCAAAATATGCTAGTGCAGTGGTGGCACAAAACTTGTGGGAGTAGCAACCTATATCTGATGAAATTAAGGCCCACTCCATGAGATTAAACCTATGCTCAACACTGCCTGGGGGACAAAGAACCTGAGACTGGATCTCCCAGAGACCTGGGCTATCAGGGTAAAACCAAATAGTACTGTTCTACTAATATAACAGCAATAAAAATGACTCCTAATGTCATTCTGCTATACTCATAGACTGGTACCTTGCTCAGGTACCATCAGGAAGCTTCCTCCCACAACAGATGGGAACAAACACAGAGACCCATAGCTGGACAATGTGCAGAGACTGAGAGACCTTGGAACACTCAGCCCCAAACCAGATGCCTCCATCAAATCCCTCCCATCAATGCTCAAGGAATCCTGCAGAAGAGGAGGTGGAAAGAATGTAAGAACCAGAAAGGATGGAGGACACCAGGGAAACAAGGCCCTATCAATCAACAGAATCTACACACATGAATTCACAGAGACTGAGACTCCAGTGCACAGGCCTGTAAAGATCTGTACCAGAAGGGGTCCTAGGGCTGAAAGAAGAAGTGAACACATGCCCTATCCCTAACCCAGAAGCTATCTCTAATTGATGACCACTTGTAAATGAAAATTTAGTTTTCTCTAAGGGAGTCTCACTGGGGGAAACAAACTACTCTGAAGGGTAGACAACATGCCCATCAGTAGACGGACAACAGAAAATGAACTCAACATGTTTTGAAGTTCCTAATCTCATAATTTTGTGTCAAGTCTTTTTTTAAATTTATTGATATATTTTTCTCTTTTTCTACATTAAAAGTCTTTGAATATATATTATGGCTTCCAGTTTTGTATTTTTATGGATTCCTGAGTGTGCAAACAAGTACATCTCTGTGTCTATATCTATTTCTTGTACCTTTTTCTTGGGATGTTTTCCTTCTGTATGTTTATATTGTATATTCCAATATATTAGTTTTTTGTCATATTATATTTTACTTTGTCTTATTATCATTCCTTAGACATCTATTTATTTTCTAATGAGAGACAGAAAGGGAGTGAATCTGTATGGAAAGGTAGCGGGGAGGAACTGGGAGGAGTAGAGGGAGGGGGAATTATAACATTAATACATAAAATGAAACTTTTAAATATAAAAGGTATATATTTGACTGTAGTATCTATATTTGTTCTGTTTGTTTTCAGGTTGGGTCCTATGATTGTACAAAGCATACATGCAGTGGGATGATGATGAAACTTCAAATAAGGGACAAATTGTTTTTAAGCTACAAAAATTAATTAAACTTAATCAGTATAATACCATTTGTCTTGTGATTTTCTCATGGGATCCTCTCTTCTCCTAAATACTGAGCACATTTAGCAACAAGGGTTTTTCTATTTAAGCTAGAGAGAATCAAGGATAATTTCACAGTTCTAGGGGGACAGCTGTCTAAACCATACAAACCAAAAGTTTGATGTGTGGCACCTCACTGCTCCTAAAGGAAGCTGAAGGTTCATTGTAGATGGCCCTTTTCTCCTTGAAAAATGACTATAAACAGTAAGCACCAAATTACAATAACCTAAACTATTCCACAGTTTCACAAGAGTAGAAGATAATTAATGGACATCTGTGGGGAAGAGTAGACTCAGTGATTGAATTGCCTTTTGATTATGCAGGTATCACACAGAAACTGGAATGTGCAAAACAATAGAAGAGTCAGTGTGTATTTCTTTTTCAGAAGTGTTAGTACTTAAGACTCCTGAGGAGCACATTGTTAAGCTGGTCCTTTGCTCACCATGTAAATGATTTTGCCTCACCTGGGAAACTAAACTGCAAATTCCTTAAGGCAATTTTAGTAAAAGTTGACTCTGCCTCCTGTGGTCTTGGTTGTGCAGAAATTTTTCTTAGTACATGTGATGATTGTTTGCCAAAACATTTCATTGACTGGAAAATGCCTACCTAGAAAACCTACTGGAGCAGTAGCAGCTCCACAGTGAGCATTTCTCCTTCTTTCAGCACCAGCTCTTAGTGAGCACTTGACTGCATCAGGAAAAGGACAGCTGTGGGGGTGCAGAAGTTGGAAACCATGAGAGCAAAGCAAAGAACATTACTAAACTTACATGCTTCAAAACTTTCCCTGCCTACCTTCAACTTCCAAGGCTCTGAGACCTTGAAGAGAACTCTGCTTTGTGGAGACATTGCCAACTTTCCTCTGGACAGGATTGTTCCAGATCCCTATGGTGTCATGGACACAGGGTAGGCTGGAACTTCACCTGTCCAGTTGCTGAAGGTAGCATCAACAAAAACTCTTTAATGAGAACACCAAACAGTACAATGCCAACATTCAGGATACAACTGTTCTCTAAAGTGTGCTGTTTGGAAGGTTCATGAGCAGTTTTATACACAAATAATCTTTTCATTAAAAGAACTACAACTATATATATTTCCCATCCCAATGTAGAAAGTCCAAGTGAGGGGTTTAAATTGGCCCAGAATTTACATTGGCCTAGAATACTAGACAGTAGAGAAGAAAGAGTCCTCATATTAATATATATATTATTTATATTATATTTATATTAATAAGTCCTCAGATTAATATACGTATATATGCCTAGACTATTTCTCTGTTCCTTCCTCCTAGACAGTAGAGAAGAATCAAAAAATCTCACAGAAAAACAATAACTGCCATGTTGTTTTCCCTGGCAATGTACCTGCGATGGTTTAAATATGAATGGCTCCCATAGGCTCATATATTTGGATGCTTGGTCATTAGGGAGTGGTGCTACTTGGTAGGGATTAGAAGGTGTGGCCTTGTTGGAGTAGGTGTGGCCTTATTAGAGGAAGTGTGTCACTGTGGGTGGGCTTTGAGGTTTCAGAAGACCAAGTCATGCCCAGTGGCTTGTTCTGTTCCTGCTGCCTGATGATGCAGATGTAGAATGCTCAGCTACCTCTCCAACACCATGTCTGCCTGCACACCAGCATGTTTCCCCTATCTTGACAGTGGACTAAACCTTTGAACTGTAAGCCAATTCCAATTAAATGCTTTCCTTGATAAGAGTTGCCATGGTCATAGTGTCTCTTCACAGCAGTAAAACCCTGACTAGGACAATAGTTGTGTTAGTGAAGGATTTATCAATACAAAGTACTCTTATTCAAAATAATCTGAGTACTTTTAGGTAGAACAAGGAGGATTTCTGTGAAACTGAGGCCAGTCTGGTCTACAAAGCAAGTTCCAAGCCAACCAAGGCTAGAGGGTCCCTGTCTCAAGATAAGCAAATATTAAAAAGCAAAAGGGTTCTAAGCCATGGACTCCATTGTATCATGGGGAAGATCCTCTGCAGCAAGGGAGGGGAAGTAGAACTGAAAATAGTTGAACAATATTCCTGGAATAGCTCCTTTTAATCTCTGAGAATGATGGTTTTCCTCGTCTGTGAAATGAAGCCTAATGAGGCTTTCATTACTACCTACTGGAGTTTGAACATGGTGCTCAAGGGCTCTTCCTTCTACAAAGTTTCAATGCAAGATAAGTCATGATCACACATGATGGCATTTTTGTTTTAGGAGATTCAGTTGAGGCAGAATTTGATCCAAGGAAAACTAAGAAATCTTTTACCCAACCTCAAAAAAAAAAAAAAAAAAGACAATGAGAATGATGACTAGCTCCCATAGGCTCATACATTTGAAGCTGGTAGTAGAATTATTTGGAAATAATTAGGAAGTGTGACCTTATCGGAGGTGAGTCAGTAGGAGCAGGCTGTGAGATTTCAAAATACTAGCACCGTTCCTGGTGAGCTCTCTCTGTCCTATTGCGCATCAAGATGTGATGGCATCTTAGTTGTCCTCCTGTCATGCCTTTGCTCCACCACCAGGAACCCCAACCCTCTGAAACTGTAAGCTCAAACTAGATGCTTTCTTTTCTAAATTGCCTTCATTATAAATCTTTATCACAGCAGAAGAAAAGTAACTAAAACAGATTGATACCAGAAATAGACTATTGCTGTGACAGGTCAAACTACAACAATTTGGGAAAGAATATGGAAGATTTTGGAAGTTTGAACTAGTAAAGTGGTTGGTCACTATTTACAGGGTTTAATGAGCCATCCTGGTAGGAACTTGAAAGATAGTAGTGGTGTGGACTATGGAAACCCAGTTCAGGAGGTTTCTAGCAACTTGGCTAGAGACCATTCTTGTGATATTTTGGTAAAGAATGTGTCAGTTTTCTGATCTTATCCCAAGAATTTGCTTGAGGTTAAACTGAAAAGTAATGAACTAAATTCTTTGGCATAAGAGATTTCAAGACAGTCTAATATTGACTCTGTATTTCGGGTATTCATAATCGTACTTATGAAGGTCTGCAGTGAAAAAACACATGGGACAAAAGAAACACAATTCTATAGTATGAGGAGGAAAGTAGCACTAGGAAACTTATGTTGAATCTATGACTTGTGCTAAAAGAGATGAGATTAAAGAGAGACCTGTTCTGAAGTGGAATAAAGTGGAGTTGCCCCCATGGAAAGACCCCACACAGCTGAGCTTCCAAAATTTAAAAGGGAAAGGCTTGAAGAATTTTCTGCTCCTAAAAAGGAACAATAATATTCTCTTTTAAAATGGTAATATATATTCTGTGTCATCGTATGTTAGAAGTGTGTAGTTCATTTTACAAGAAGCTACAAGTAAGAGAGTTCCCTTGAATTCCAGAAGACACTTTGGAGTTTAGACTTTTAAACTTTGTTGGGACTGTGAAAGACTATAGTGATTTTTGAAACTGGACTAATTACATTTTGCATTTAGACATTGTCACACACCTATAAGAGCCAGGGTGTGGAATGCTGTTGTTTAAAATGAATATGGCTCCTATAGGCCCATGTGTTTGAATACTTGGTCCCCAGTTGTTGGAACTGTTTGGGAAATACAAGCAGGTATGGTCTTTTTGGAGGAGATATGCCACTAGAGATGGGCTAGGAGGTTATAAAAGACTCAGTCATTCCAATCTCTCTCACTCCTACTAATTGTGATAAAGATGAAAGATCTCAGCTTTTCCTACCACCATGCTTTGACTTCACCATCATGGACTCAACCTTCTGAAACCATAAACTCAAATTAAACAATTTCATAGTCATGGTGTCCTATCACAGCATTGGAAAAGCAGAGATGGATAAATTGTGTTCGTCCACATGACTTGAAATTACCATGAGCATGCATGTTGTATCAAGTAAACACAAGGTGGTTGTTGGTTTCTCTTTGCAGTATTTTCTAGTTGGAAATACATTTCCTTGTGTGGGAAACAAAGTCATTGACTTGCTAGTGTTTACCTTTGGCTCTCAGCATCAATCCAGCCTTTTTAGAAGCCCGTAAAACTTCAGTTTACAAGATGGTAAGACTAAAAATAGATTCTGCTCCATGGATTTTGTTTTCTTCTTTATTGCTTTAGATATTTGTTTCCATCACATTCACAATCAAACAACACAGAATATATTTCACCCATTTGCTGTAATGGAACTCCTTGTTCCATCGGGCACTTTGCATTGTAAAAATAACTACTATTCAGCAAGCTTTTAAGCATTCACTCTGTTCATTTTAGGTTTCTAAGATTCTTCATATGCTGTCTGGCTTTTAAAAATACATTTTTAAGAAGAAACAGAATAAAAACATCTTGGTAAAATTAGAATGCTTTATTTTTTATAACCAAGAAAAAATAGGATAATTTTGATTGAAAAAAAGGAAGTAAGAATGAAGTCTGTGATCAACACTCTGTCTAGCAGATCTGAGTAAGAGGGAGAAGATCAAGAAGAATGTTATAAGTATAGAAAGTAGGACATATTGACAGAGTAATTTAAAGCAGAATCAACTAAAGAGAGGTGAAGGATTCAAAACAATGTGAACATGGGCAACCAAAAAGTTGAGTAAAATGACATTGAAATTTCATGGCAATTCACATTTATGAAAAAAATCATCTCACATTTGAGTTGGAATACAAAGATTTCAAAACCACTAAAGAGGGATCTGACAGAGGTTATCATACAAAGATGAAGATTCTTTTCCCATAGTCTTGTTTATCTATACTTGCACAAAGTATTTCCAAATTTTCTAAGCCTTATGTCACACACGCACTATAATTCATCCCTTCTAAAATGATGTTTGAGATCTATAACACACTGAAATACAAAGTTGTGTTCTGTTATTAGGTACATATTCTCTCCCAAGAAGGTAGTATCACCACCATCTATTCATCTATAGAAATTATCTAAAGCAGCACAGGTCTAGTGTATGAAATCCTGTACCTCTAGATAGTATATTCACCAAGAGAAAAAAAAAGCATTCTAGAAAATAAGTTTACACATAAATTCTTGTTGGCCAGTCACACAAATTTAAATGGAAATCTCCAGAGCAATATGAGACCCTCTCTCAATAAAATTGAAGTGGGTGGTGTTGAAAATGACTACAGAGGCTCAACTCTAGAACACAGGTACATGCCTGCATGCTGTTGTGTAGCAGTTTCCTCTAAAGTTAAAACTTCCCATCTTTGAGGAAACCTCTTTAAGATACAGGAGGGTTACATGGGAAAAACAAAACAAACAAACAAACAAAACAAAAACCAACAGAATGTGTAAAGGGAGGTAAAACATTCCATCCTGTAGGGAAGCTTGGGGAAGGCAGGAAGTAAACAACTCAAAGAAGCTTCAGGAAGTCCCTGAAACTTACCAGATCTACTAGCCCCTCTGTGCTCAATAGTATATGACCAGTAAAGACAGCTGGGAGACACTCTAGCTGAACTGCTTGGAAGAGGTTCAGACCAAGAAGCCTGGAAAAAGCAAAGACAAGACAAGCAGCCTGAAAGAAGCAGAGAGTTGATGAACTACCTAAAAGAAGCAAAAAGCTGCCAAGCTGCCTGGAAGAGGCTCAGACCACTTGACCCACCAGGAAAGGACACCCTTCAGCTTGTTGAGCTGTCTGCAGGCTGTGCAATGTGCTCCAGGTTTCCAGATTTCCAGTTTTTATGAACTGCCACCTATGCTTGGGTGGGCTTTTGGTGAGGCAGCTGCCTTTGAGTCATTTCTGCTCCTTATATAGCTTTATATAAGTTTATTGTATGTGTTTATTATTTTAACCAATAAAACTCATTGGCTCAAGTTGGATTTGGGTGGTGTCTGCACTTTGGCCTGTCATTGGTTCCCTGTCAAGTGTAAACAACATTTGCTCATGTCTACATGAGGTACCTGCACACACACACACACACATACACACACACACACACACACACACACACACACACACACACACATACACACAAAAATGAACAAAGGTGAAAATTTGTAAAAAAAGAAGACTTCTGTGATAACCTTTCCTCACACCCCCACTCAACCAATAAAATAATAGTCTAGACAGGAAGCCATTGAAGAGGACTCTTAAAAATTGTGATAGAGATGCTGAAGTGTAGCCCTTCAGGATTGATAGCTTCTAGTGGGGACAGGGGTGAAGGTGGACTTGGTTTTCTTTAAGGGGCTGGTCACTGGGAGTTTGACCATGCTCCAGTGAGTATATGGACAACACAAATTGGATTTGGTGTATTTTTTCTTCTTATTATTATTTTTGGGGTAGGTCACAAGAGTGGGGGGAAACTGGGATGAATGGGAGTGTGGTTGGAATGCATTATGTGAAATTCTCAAATAATCAACAAAAATATTACATTGAAAAAAATCTGCTTACCAGCTAGCTTCCACCTGGATCTATCTACTGTCTTCTTATTACTTTGAGTTTCTGTTTTGAGGATATGGGGGGGAAGTGGACTATGACTAATCTTAAATTCTTCAAGATGGAGAATTGAAGATACCCTAACTGAAGTTATGTAGCCAGAGGTCTGAACCCTTAGTAGAAAGGTGAACTAGACACAAAAGCACATTGCTGAGTACCTCTGCCTTCTTGGTTGACAGAAAGAACAAAATGAAATGTCCTTTGACAATGTGAACAAAACACTAGATCCTTGGACAGATTTTGAAGCAGAGTATTGAAAGGGATAACAGCAATGAAGTGCTATTAATCACTATTTTAAAATATCCATTATCCTGACAGAATTAAAGGACTTGTGCCAAATTATAGAGCAGATAAGAATATTGAAAACAACTGTTTCTTTTACTGAAATCAGAAGAGACTAAATTTAGTACTGGTTAATGATTGCTTGTATTTTGAGGTGGGTAAGACAAAAGGACTTATCTAAGAAACAAACATTTTCAGAGGCAGCTAAAGTTCTTAGTGAATAGCTTCACATCAGCACAGATTGCATTTCTTACTCAAAGTCCCTCAGAATCAGGGCTTTCTGAAGGGCCAGAGCATTCATCTCAGAGAAATAAAAATGCCCTTCTATGATTGCTCTGTGGGATGCTAGGCTGGTCACATCACACAATTCCTTTTCTCCCAAACACACCTGCATCCAAATTAAAGGCATCTTCAGAGTACATCCTGTGAAAAGGACGAGACAAAGAGGCAACATAGAAATTAGTGATACGTGCTCCAAGCCCAGGAGGATTTCAGTCTGGGAGAAGGAAGCATTTAAAACTGTTTTGTGCATAACAGGAAAATGATGCAATAGATTATGGATGGCTTGGCCAAGGAAGCAAGGAAAACAGGAAGCAGAGCAATTCCCTTTGACAAACAGAAACACTGGTTATTTCTGAGCAGAATGAGAGAAAGACCATCATAAAAAATGAACAATTCTGTTTGGTAGGAGTAAAAGAATAGCAGTATGGGCAGGAGGGCAGTGTGAGGAAAATACGTGTAAGAAAGGACTGCACATCCCTGTAAAGACAGAATGTGTTCTCAGGTAAAGAGCACACTAGCCAAAGCACCCAGAGACCAACCATTTCTCTGGTGGCAGTGGGTGCCTCCTTTCAAATTCTCCACAGCAGAGTAAGGTTAACCACAACTGATTCAGATAACAACAAATGCCTGAAGATACGTATCCCTGGAAAAGCCGCATTACCTGTTCGTCTGGAAAGATGGAGTGTTACTAAAGGTTGTAATCTTGGGTGCTGAGAAACTGACTCACTGGACTCACTGGTGTCATGAACATAAGTGGAGGACAGAAGGAAAGTCATTCTTACTCTGGAAGGATGTTTCTCATGGATATTTTATATCCTCAAGATGTGAAGCCGCAAAATTGAAAATATGAGCCTGTTTTTGATGTATGAACAGTCAAGTTAAGAAACTACAATCTGTATTCATTCCTTCATTGAAGCCACATTTTTGGTTGCTTATGTTGTGCTATCAGTCAGATAGTAAAGACAGTAGTAGAAAAAGAAGACAGTGTAGGTACTCAAAACCATTTGTGTTCTACAGATATCTCCCAGAACTAAAGCAGCCTGATGTAATTGGCTGCGGTAATTAAGTACACATGAACTAACCAGTATTGAACAGTAACACATATCAAGAAGATAAGTTGGCGTATGCAGCCAGGGTTAAAAAACAACACGAGTTATGGTGTTGATCCAGGCCTTTGTTTACGGGAATTTTGGTTTTGTTTTTTGTTTGTTTGTTGGTTAGTTGGTTTTACAAGGCAGGGTTTCTTTGCATAATAGCCCTGGTTGTCCCAGAACTCACTCTGGAGCATAAACATGTGCTGAAGAAATGGCCAGCAATTACGAGCACTTCCTGCTCTACCGGAGGGCCAGAGTTTGGTTACTAAGCACACACCTCTAGTAGCTCACAAGTGCCTCTAACTACAGTTCCCGGGGATCTGACAACCTCTTCTGACCTCCACAGGCCTTTCATACACATATATTCAAACACATACACACATGGGGGTGGGGGCAAAGACATTTTTTTATTTAAAAAAATATAAATAAATGAAAAAGCAAAATACCAATTGGATATCTCACTGGTGTGAAATTGCTATAAACAATTGCCATCAATGTTTCATGTTAATTTCTTCTTACAGACAGTTGCCAGTTTTCACACAGCACCAAAATATAATGGATGGCATGCATCTGAATTATAAGTGGTTCTCGAGTTCATAAAAAATAATTGGTAATAATTTGTTACCACAAAATTCAGGATGATGTGGAAGGGCTAGGAAGGAGAGAGATTCTTTTAGAGAAAGATAACATTCACAAGACACTGCCTTATTTCAAAGCAGCTGCCAGTCAAGATGCAATAAACACTTGTGCATTGATTTAATTTCTTAACTGGAGAAACTACAGTCTCACTTTGGAGAGACTAACCATCTAAATCAACCAAAGAACTGGGAACATAGCTTATGTTGGTACAAGACAATGTAGCTATATACACAAAATATAAAACTATGTATAGATACATTGATATATAAATACAAACTACATATAGATACACATATAATACAAATGTACATTTCACATTCCACACATATGAAGAGAAAATGTATTTTATATATGCCTGTATGTTTTTGCATTCATGTGGGCACACTCATTTATTTTTTCTAGTATATCATATATGGAACTAATTATTATTGATTTTCTTCTCTTCCATGGATTCTGTGTCATTAGTAAAGAATAGGGCACATCATAGGCTTAAGGTATGTTAGAGATGATATATGTTAAACATTCATTTGTGTATTTATGATCGTTTACCTTACTGACATACATCTTTCTTATAGAGTTGTTCATTCCCAAAATCACTTTGTAAGTCCTGTGGAATTTTAAAACCTCCACCATGGTGCAAATGTAAAAATTTTACAGACATTAATATATTTCATCTGTTCACTCAGGAGGCAGTTTGAACATTCATTCTACTTCCAATAAGATCTTAGAAAAGGCAAGTCAAGTGAAATATCAGGTCATTAGAAGAGCCACTGCGAGGTCAGGGAAGAGCCTCACTGCTCCCTCTCTCTCTCTCTCTCTCTCTCTCTCTCTCTCTCTCTCTCTCTCTGTTCATCTCACAAGCAATCCCTACTCATCCTTTAGCTGATGGTCCTGATGCTGCAGCTCTCTTCCTGCAGCTCACTTAACAACACCTCATGGGCATCTTGCAGTGGGTTAATAACCTCTGCTGCCTGAAGCTGGGCATGGCAGGATGCCTGTAATCCCAGAACTCAGGAAACTGCAGCAGGAGGATTGCAAAGATTTCCAGGCCATCCTGGACTACAAGACAAATTTCAGAACTGCCTGGACTATAGAGTGAGACCCAGTCTCAAAAAGAAAACCAAAAATAAAAAGTGAAACAAACAAAAACCAAACCAAAGAAACACCCATAATGAAAACAAAACAAAGTCAAACTCTGCTAATGAAATTTGAATCCCATAGATAATAATTTTTTTCCAAGAAGGAAAACTTTGGTTCAGAGAATCGACTTTAATTCCTTTAGAATAAAAGCATTTTTCCTGTAGTTTTTCTATTTTCAGATTTCCATTTACTCAGTTCTCTGTCTGAAAGAAACCTCTTCCTTTCAAATAGGAAAGGAATTGTATTTGAGTTTCCATCACTAAAATATAGGCCACAGATTAAATAGTTGCCTTTGTTATAAGATAATGTTTATTTCTATAACCTCAATCATTTACATGCCAATACGTGTTCAAAGAAGCTTCACATTCTCAGAACAGCTAAGGCATCATTGTGGGAAGTATACAGTTCTCACAGGAGTGAAGGTGGCCGGGACAAATGCATGTACCACATTGTACAGTCCCGGGTTGTCAGTGACACGGGCATTACTTAGGTAGGAGCAGAAATGAGACACTAAAGGGTGACAGAGAGGGTGTCAGTGATGACATTGAAGTGTTTGATGTACTTTCTCCCCTGCCCAGGTCCTCTCTTTGAGAGATTTGAAAGATTATTTAAATAACCAATGGTCACTTTCAGTGAATTTACAGCTCAGCCAAGTGGCCTTACCTGGATTTGTCATTTTCAGTCAGTGATTTGCTGCTTGTGGGTTTTTTTTTTTTTCATTGTAGCTTGCAGATACCAGTTAAAGCACTTGAATCTCCATATACACAAGTTAAGGAAGATCCTTTCTTTCAGGTACTGTCTGGTCACTCTAGTACTGCTCCATTACTTTTAAGAAGACCAGATTCTCACTTGTTCTCTTACCATTCAAAGAATCTCATGGGTGGCAATTCAGTCCAGAAAGAAATAAGAGACTCACTTGGTTCCTAAAGGAAGAACGGGGTGTAAATTACATTGTCTGAGTCATTTTTGATATATTTGCCCATTAAATAAAGCAGAGGGTTGAGAAACTCCCATTAAATCGTAAAAGGAATTTTCGCAAATTCGCCTGTTTGAGGGACATTTTTATTGTGTCATTTAACATGCTTTAAGCAATAAGTCCATTTTACGAAACCTTGCATAAATTGCCTACTGAAAAATGATGGTACAGTAAGTATCAAACAAAGAGAAGCCATTAAATAATATCCCAAAATTGAATGCATGGAAGGTTTAGATCTACAAATCATTAAAAATATTAAACAAAATAATTCATACTTCCTTTTGTAAAGTAATCAAAAAATAAAATATATTCTGCAAAATCTTCATACATCTTGCTACAAATCACAAGTTTGATTACAAGTCAAGTGCCAAAAGAAGGGCCACCTAAATGCAGTATGAACTAGAAATGATTTCCATTGGGTTTTGAATGGAACCTGAGGTGGAAGGTGTTTTACCCGGAATCTTAGCAAAGCCTCAGGGATCTGCCTCTAGAAGCTCCATTTTCTACCTTAGAAGGTCCGTGGTCCACAGCACCATTTATAAAGGTCTTCAAAGCTGAGTTTGCCAAGCACTCAAGGTGAGAGTAAGAATTCCTGACTGGTCCACATCAAAGAACAGAGAAAGAGAAGGAGGGAGAGAGAGTTGCAGAGTGTGTTAATTAGCACAGTGGGCATGGTGTGAAAGCACCAACAACACAGGGCAGTGAAGCAATCATGGTCTCCACATACCTGCATTTTAGTTCCAGAGACTGTGAAATGTCTCAAGAATCCTACATGGACACTGACTGGCAAATAAGGAACCCAGAAACCTCAAACACTTATGGAAGCCCTCAACAGTTACTTCCTCTCACCTACAAAGAAAAACTTCCTTGGGGACCAGTTTACAAAACTGTCCCAGACTTGGTTCTGTTTCTGCACTTAGAAGCCGTCGCCTTTGAGCAAATGAGTTCATCTAAGATTCTTTTCTTCATCTCTTACATCAGAGGTGTCCATGATCAGCCCATAGGCTGTGTCTAGTAACCAATAGGACTAATAGTGAATGGATGATAGAAAATACTTACCTGACATAAGTTTTATAAGACCAAAATAAGAAAAAGTGTATGCAATGACTGAAAATTTATTAGGAATAAAAGAAAAATAATAATAATGGTATATTATGATGTGCCATATCGTAATATAACTAAAAATTATTTAAATGCAGTTATGAATTATTTTCAGAGGTCCAGTGCCATTAGCTCTAATAGTCCTAAAGATACATTTACATGTATGTGTGTGTGTGTGTGTGTGTGTGTGTGTATGTGTGTGTGTGTACACTACATGAAATTCTTCAAGAAGTTGGCTACCTAAGTCTTAACAGTTCTAGGAGTTTAGAAACAAATTTTAAATTGGAATCAAATAGATTATGCACAAAGTGATGGGTTTTTTTGTTTGTTTTGATTTTTTTGGGGGGGGGATTATGTAGGAAAAAGCCAGCACTTCAGAATCAGACTTCAGGTCATTTAAGCAGTTACAAGGCTCTGACAAGATCTCTTTCCAATAGAAGGAAAGACTTTCAACTGTCTCATCCATAGGCACTTGAATAACACAGAGAATGGAGCCCTGCAGTCCAGAGACCTGCAAGCAGATGATGTACATAATTGTTTGGATATTCAAGATTTTGGACACTCCTTGCCGACCTCCACCATCAGTGGCATTATGGTGTCTGGAAGAAACATGGTGATGACTTTGAGATGACATCTTTCTGGTTCTATAGGACCTGTCACCTCCTTCACTGTTTGAATCATGCAAGGAGGACAAGGCCTCAGGGATGCAGGAAACTCAGAGGCAGGTTGAGCACTGCCTCAAGAATTGACCTCACCGAATACTGTCAGGTGCTGTGACCATCCCATTCAGATCTCTCAGCAGCTCATTAGATTTGCAGAGGGCTTATTGCAGCCTATGATCATTTCTTCCATGGAGGAAAATGAGTGTACCCAGGGGCTCCCTTCTGTAAAGCCTGAAAGAAAAAGAAAAGAAAAGAAAGTAACAAAACTTCAAGCAAGTTATTACAGCCTCAACTTTTATTTAAAGTATCTGACATTAAAATGTTTCATTTTTAATGTCTAAATTTGTACATGGGGAAAATATTAGCCATAGAAGAACCAAAACCAGAAGGTAGAAAAATGGTAAACTCTGATTGTTGTATCACTGGTGACACTAGTAGAAATGTCCAAGTTCTGGTCTTAAGGATTACAGCAAAACAATAGTTAATTCAAGTGCCTAGTGTATGCTAGACATTGTTTAATTTACCTTATTTTATTTTACCTTTACAACAAATTTCTCATTTCATAGCCTCCATGCAAATGAGGAAAGTAAGTTTGATGAGGCTGTCTCAGTCTTCTACTTCCTATTGTAACATGTGTATGTCATGTCTATATGTAATAAAAGGTCCTGAAGGCTGAATAATTGGTAAAGGAGAAAAACTCACACCTCTGGAAGCTGGAAGTCCACAATGAAGGCCCCATGCAGCTTCCCGATGTGGCAGTCAGAAGATCAAGTGGCGGTGTGCAGAAGGGACAGGACGTGAGTGACAGCCTGCTTCCTCCCCAGCCATGCAGTCTCTGTCTAGTCAAGGAGACTTAGAACTTCTCACTGATCCAGTGCTAATCTAACGACACAAGAAGGACATTAACTGGGCTGGCAAATGGCTCAGTGGGTAGGGCACTTGTCTCACAGACTTGACAACCTGAGTTTGATCTAAGAACCCTACAGTGGAAGAAGAGAAGAGACTCAAGACATTTGTCTTCTGACCTCCACACAGGTGCTACACCTCCGCAGCACACATACACACATGCACACATATACAAGCATTTTCTTAAATTTAAAAATATTTAAGATATTTTGAAAAGAAAGGAATTAATCAACTCATGCGTGCTCTGACACAGGAGTAAACTACCTTCCACTGGGCCCCACTCCCCAAGTTTGGAAAGACATGTTTAAACCAAAGCAGAGGTCAAGCAATCAATAAAATTCTACAGCCAATGAGCAGCAGAGACTTTATCACAGGCCATCTGCCACAGGTGGATAAATAGATGGAATTTTACTCTTGGTACAAAGAGCCTGCTAAATGACCTAAAATGGGCACAGGACCTAGCCCATTTCTTTTCTTCAAACTAAAGTAAATGAGCACAGATAGTGTTGGAATTACTATAAATTATCAGCACAGTAACCAATGAATCATTCATAATAGCTATCAGATTAGATAATAATAATAAATCAGTCCAAATAACATCTTAGTTATATGTTTGCATGTGCCATACATTCATATGCACAGGTATACATATGCATAGACATCTAACTCATTAAATCTTGTATCACTATGAAAAAACAGTTTCCATGCCTATAAACAAAAGCAAGTATTATGGTCTGGTCACAAATGACACTCTCAAAGTTCATGTGCTGAGAGCCTGATGCCAAGCTGATGTGCTACTGAGAGGTAAATAGATTCATAAGCTGACTGTTCTTAGGTGGGCCCTGGCTGCAGAAAAATAGGTCACTAGGGGCATGACCTTGAGCAGAGTGTATCTGGTCCCTGGTCTCTGGTTCCCCTTTCTCCCTTCCACCCTCTTCTCTCTTCCTGGCTGCCATGAAGGAGGTAGCTTTGCTGACACCACAGACTCCCAGTCAGGATAGCCTGCCTGACCTGGGACCAAAGCAATGGAGCCCTCCTAACATGGACTGAAACCATGAGTGCACACAATTCATCTCTCCCTGGAACGTTATCTCAGGTACTTGTATGTTAACAATGGATAGCTTAAATGTCATCCCAAGTACTTGTTAAATCAACAGAACGCTGACAGAGAACAGGGCTGGCCTATCTCCAAATCTGTTTTCTTCCCTTTCTAATTCCATGCCTTTATTACTAGAACCCAAGGCTTGAACCTTTACCTCTCTATCAATAGCAAAAAACAAACAACAAAAACAAAACAAACAAACAAAAAACCTGGAAGGCAGAAATAGGCAGAAAGTGGGTCTTGAGAAATGAGAGAGGCCTCGACAAGGAGAGTGAAGGTCTCTTAAGGTTACCCAACAGGCTACAATGCAGGAGCAATCTTTCTCTGTAGAGCTTCTCTCTTCCTCCTTCTCTTGACTTTCTTCGTAGACCTGGAAACAGGATCGCCTATGAGCAGCCCCTGCATCTTCTTTCCACCCTAACCCTTTACTTTTCTGCAAATCAATTTATATGTGCTGGGGTGAGAGAGGAGCATGTTACAGACCTCTCTTTAGAATTGGACCATGTGAGAGGATGAGTTGTAAAGGGCTGGGGAGGGCAGGAGAAGTGAGAACATTTTCTCCCTCTGAGACATCTAACCTGGAAGTGCTTGGCCAGATCCTGTGTGTATCATCTATGTGAATAATCTCAGTTACCAAGTGGGAGCTGCTTGGTTCGGTAGCTCATCTCAAGTGATGCTCTCAACTGGTCAAGTGTGCGGGCTTTTGTGCCTTCCTTAACTGGATATGGGTTCAGCCTGTGGCAACAGACAGGGCACATTAGAATCAAATTCTTCTGAGTGTAACAGAACCACTTTAAACAAGGTGTCTATCAGATGGTTTTGTGAACTACAGAAAAATAAATCTGTTAAAGGGTTCGATTCAAACAAAGGAGCTTGCACAAAGGCCAGAAGACAGAATAGAAAGAAAAAGATGTTGGAAAAAGCCTGAATATCTAACTTAGACTCACACTTGTCAAAACCCACTTTATTAATTATAGCATACTCAATCAGAGCAGGCATAAAAATAGAAGAATTTAAACTACCATTTCACTGTGGAGTCACAGTTAAACTGATGATTGAGGGTGAAGTTCGGAGTTGCTGAGATAGGAATATTAGTGTAGGAACAGTGAGGGCTAGCAGCCTGGCATGGGACAAGAAAAGAAATCTGAACATAATGCATTTAGGTAAACCCTCTGTAATGTACAAATAGACCCCTAGTTCTACCAAGTCAATGGCTAAGAATGCCATCAGATAGGATCTAAGGCCGATCTGATGGTCCCAAGCTTTTCTGTGACTTGCCTACCTGATGTTTCCAGCAATGCATTTGAAAAGCATCCTGATTTATTATTTTCTTTTTTCCGTTACTATAAAATTTCATAGAACTGTTGCCACATTGGAAAGTGAAATTTGGCATAACCTAAATTGTTCCAGGGCCATGGTCACTTATATTTGGCTCCAGAATAAACTATCTTCACCCCTTTAAGGTGAAAGTTGCATTTTTGCATAGACATCTCTTTTTAGCTATCGGACTACTGTTTCAAATCCCAATGAATTGGAATTTCCTCAGAATCTTATGCTAGAGGAAGGAAAAGATTGAAACTCTGAACCTAGCCAGTGGAAGAACTCATCTCCCAGGAAGAAATTCGTACAGTGCTGACCATTTCCCAGACCACCTTGCAGTGGGCAGTAGAGTGAAGGCAGTGATGGATTAGTGATGGAGGGGGACAAGATGATGACTAGAACTACTTAGTTCTGCATATCTGTTCTCTGCCTAAGCTTAAACCTCATGCCAGGATCATGAAGAGACTGTGTGGGTGGGTGGAGGTGACCTCTTGATTTGTTCCTTCATCTGGTAGGATCACATTGAACAAATATCATTTCTCTGATTTTCCCTATTACTCCATCCCTATACCAGCATATTGAGAAAGAGTGGCCCTGGCTCATGCCTTGAAAACTCCAGTAATAATATCTGAACCATCAGCTCCATCTGAAAATTAAATTCCAGGAGAGCAGAGCAGATTTCACAAGACTTGTAGGAAACCAGCAATCAATCATGGATTGCCTAAAGTGGCTGCAGACCTTATTAACATTCCTTGACATCCTTGCCACCACCCAGTGAGATGGGCACCATAATCCATCATCACCAAGAGAAAACTGAAGGCAAACAATGGCCCCGGGTCACACTCGAATGGAAGAACGTGGCTTTGCAAGCCAGCACTCTTCTGCATTCCACTCAAGCCCCATAGAACCTAATCATTTTTAAATGTGGCAAAAAAAAAAAAAAGCCACATTCATACAAGCAATAAATAGCACCCAGAGGCTCCAGGTTGCTCCTTATGGGACAGAAAACTCCAGGCTCCTGGAAAAGAAAAACAAAAAATAACCCCAAAGGCTTGGTGCATATTTCAATAACAAGACTCTGCAGTAAAAGGGGCTAATGCTGCCAAAAAAAAAGAGTCCAATTTTCTCGAAGCATCAAGGTAAAGACAAAGCCCTCAGCAGCATTACACATAATGAAAACCATTAGCAGGTTCCCGCCTCCATTGCCTCTCGTTAATTCTTTTATCATGCAGATTACTTTAATTCGATTTGGGGAATTTTTTTTTTCCTCCTGTTGTTGCCAAGAACCATAAACACAATGTGATATGAGAGGGAGATATTCTGGGTCTTTACTGACATTATTATGCTCATTTAGTTTAGGATCCAAGGCTCGTCTTTGCCAGCCAAGAGCGCCAGCTCTCCATCGTTTCGTGTAAGGTGTGCCACTCAGAAACCACTTGCCACTTGCCACGTCAGTTCTGCTCATCGGCTTTGCAAAGCTGCCCTGGAGGAAAAGCTATACCAAACGGAAGACACCTGGAAAACTCATTAGAGGCTCTTGTGGAGAACGATGTTTCTCTGGGATCGAGCCACATTTATTAGGTGATGAACACACCCTCTGGGCATTCAATTTACTGGTAAAGTATGCTCTCTTGCTCAAGTCTCCTCACAGCCCGTCCTGTCTGCCTGTCATTCCTCACATAAGCATCTTTGATTTTAAAAGGCAATGTCATAATTAGGTGAATTGACCCTTGTAATAAGGAGAGGAGAATGTTGGGCACACCACAAGATTTAGAGCCTTTCATCCTTAGCTATCCAATTTGCCTTAGGCCCTGACCTGAACCAGCTAACCATTCCCAGATGAGCTACTGAGTCTCTCCTGAATTCCCACCCATGAACTGCAGCTTACAGCGCCTCAAAGGGCAGTTGTGAGTGTAAAATGAAAGCACATCTTTTAAGCACTTAGCACAATGCTTGGCAACTGTGCAAACTGAGAACAAACCTGTTTGTAACCGTATGAAAATTTAGAATCACAAGAAAAGTGATAAAGCACCATCCATTTCAAACAAGAGGACTGCATGGCCTTGTCTTAGGGTTTTTATTGCTGTGAAGAGACACCATGACTATGGCAATTCTTATAAGGAATTTAATTGGGGCAGTTCACTTATAGTTTCAGAGGTTCAGTCCATTATCATCATAGCAGGAGCATGGCAGCATGCAGGCAGACTGTAGCTGTGAGTCCTACATCTTGCAGGCAACAGGAAGTCAGCTGGCACTCTGGGAAATGTCCTGAGCATAGGAAACCTCAAAGCCTTGCCCCACGGTGACACACTTCCTCCAAGAAGACCGTACCTACTTCAGCAAAACCACACCTCCTAACAGTACCACTTCCTATGAGATTATGGGGGCCAATTACATTCAAACTGCTGAATTCCACTCCCTGGCCCCCATAAGCTTGAAACAATGTCATAACGTAAAATGTATTTAATTCAACTTCAAAAGTCTTCATAGTATATCACAATCTCAACAATGTTTTGAAGTCCCAAGGTTGAAAGTCTCTTCTGAGATTCTTGCAATCTCTTAACTGTAATCACCTATAAAAATTAAAAATCAAAAAGCAGATCACATACTTCCAACATATAATGGCACGGGAAATACATTACTATTCTAAAATGGAGGGAAGGGAGCATAACGAAAAAATATTGTACCAAAGCAAGACGAAAAACCAGCTTGGCAAACTCCAAATTCTCTATCTTCATGTCTGATGTCAAAATGCTCTTCAGATCTCCAACTCTATTCAGCTTTGTTGACTGCAACACACTGCTTTCTCTTGGGCTGTTCCCACTCCCTGATAGCAGCTCTCCTTGGCAGGCATCCTACAACTCAGGCATCTCTAACATCTGAGGTTCTCCAAAACAATCCAGATTTCAACTTTGGAGCTTCATGCAATGGCCTCTCCACTAGGCCTCCAGGGATACCCCTGTCATAGGCCTCAGCAACTTTATTCCATAACTCCTTTCTTCTATCCTTAACTCTACAGCCAGAACCACATGACCAAAGCTGCCAAGTTCTGCTCCTCGCTGGGGCTGGAACATGGCCCCCTCTTTCAAATACATCTTCACCAGCTTTCTGTCTTTTACTGCATAAGCTTGAATTTAGAGCTCTGTAGACCAGGTTGGCCTTAGACTCAGAGATCTGCCAGCCTTTGCCTTCCTAGTGCTGGGATTAAAGATATGTACTATACCCAGCTCTAAGTTTTTCTTTAGTTTTTTTTTTTTCACAAATTAGAAATTTAGCTAGGTGGGATCTTGCCCTGAGGATCACTCCCCATATTAAATTTCTTAATCTGTTTATCTCCTTGAACATGGGATTTAGCTCCATTCCACTTACTGGTGCTCTTTTTTCTCCTCAAAATTCACTTTTTGTAGTTTACCTGCTCAGCTTGCTCCTTTTCATTATCAATCTTTATTAGAGTTTCCACTAATATCCACATGACAAAGTCTATACCAGGCTGTTTTGAGATTTCTTCTGCTAACAAAACTAATCCAAAACTCTTCACTTTAGCATCAGTCAGACTCTTTGGACAAGGGCAAAAAGGCAGCCATTTTCTTCACCAAAATATCACAAGAACCATCTCTAGGCAACATACTAAAATTCTTCTTCTCTGAAACCTCTTGAATGAGTCCTTGACAGTTCAAATAATTTAGCACCCCTATCTTCCAGGCTCCTTCTAGCATGGCCCATTAAGCAATGCTTAAAGTATTCCACTGCTTTCATAACCCAAAGTACAAATTTGCTCCAAACAAACACATGGTCAGGCCTATTACAACAATACCCCAGTCCCTGGTACCACCTTCTGTCTTAGTTTGAGATTTTATTGCTATGAAGAGACACCATGACCACAGCCACTCTTATAAAAGGAAAGCATTTAATTGGAGTGGCTTGCTTACAGTTTCGGAGGTTTAGTCCATTATCATCACTGCAGGAGCATGGCAGAATGCAGGCAGGTGATAGCTGAGAGTGCTACATCTTGTAGGCAACAGGAAATCAACTGAGACGCTGGGCGGTATCCTGAGCATAGGAAACCTCAAAGCCCACCCCACAGTGACACACTTCCTCCAACAAGGCTACACCCACTTCAACAAAGCCACACCTCCTCATAGTGCCACTCCCTATGAGATTATGGGGACCAATTACATTCAAACCACCCCAGGCCTGGTAAATTGGGGAATGTTATACAGACTTAAATAAAATGAAACTGATTTCTTTATTTAAAAATTTCTATACTTTTTACTCGAATAATATACATTAGGTACCTTCTAAAGAAATGTATTAAGCTGTCACTTAAAAAAAAAAGTTTCAATGAAGCCATCAGTCAGTTGAAGAGAGATGCCCAGATGTTAAAATGGCATTCTGAAAGGCTGTCACAGAAAGACATCTCCTCTAAAGGGAGATGCAGGCCAATTCTCTATTCAATCTGAAAGAAAAGACATTAAAAACAAGCAGAGAAAGTCTGTAAGACACTTCCAGCAGATTCAGAGAAAAACAAAATCACCTAAATTGAGGATGCTACTATGCCACTTAGCCTGTGAGGCAGGGGAGTAGGGCAGAATGGGTTTCTAAAAAACTTGCACAAAGCATATGATGCATATGATAAAAGAATTTGGGAAGTAGGGAGTCTGGGACATCCTCCCACACCACCAAGATGAACTCAAACCAGCTCAACCACTGACACAGGTAGAGAGGGGCTCCAAAGTGTCTGCCAGTAGTCTGTGACTCAATATAATAATAAAATGCATGCCCCTGTGTGAAATTTAAGATGTTAATGAGATATGACATTCATGCAGTTGTATGTAGAAATACAGGAAAATGGTAGAGAATGGTTAAGAAAGTGTGCTAGGCAAATGAGCCAGACACCCCCAATCTTCTGTTAAGTGGATTCTTGGAGCTGCTCAACTCTTCTCTGCTTCGGCCTACTTCCTACATTAGATGGATATTCTTTCCTAATAAATACCCTTACTCTGCTTGCTTCTGTCTACGTGTCTCTGTCCAACTCTTTGTCCTAGGACACAAGAACCTGGAATTCCTCTAGAGGCACTGTCTTGGTTTGGGTTTCTATTCCTTGCTGCGAAGAGACACCATGACCACGGCAACTCTTATAAGGAAGACATTTAATTGGGGCTGGCTTACAGTTTCAGAGGTTCAGTCCATTATCATCATGGCTGGGAGTATGGCAGTAAGCAAGCAGATAAGGTGCTGGAGTAGTAGCTGAGAGTCTTGCATCTTGCAGGTAACAGGAAGTTAGTTGACTGAGACACTGGGCAGTATCCTGAGCACAGGACATCTCAAAGCCCATCCCCCCAGTGACACACTTCTTCCAACAAAGCTATATCCACTCCAACAAAGCCACACCTCCTAATAGTGACGCTCCCTATGAGATTATGGGGGCCAATTATATTCAAACTACCACAGGTACCCTACAAACCACACAAGCTATTATCACCTGGATGCTACCCTAGTTTCTTGAGGTAGGCAGCAGAGAGATGAAGAGGGAGAAATGGTTGGGCTTGTCTCTGTTCTCCCTTGGGGCCCTTTGTCTAAGTGAGCTAAACAGCTTTCCAAACTTACTGAGGATGATGCTGTGAGGATTAAGGAGAGTAGGTGGATGTATTTGTCTCTTTGTTTTGGGTGGCTTTGCTGTTATGTCCATTAGAAATGGCTATACTGAATTTAAGCTTAGGGTGCTTATCAACACACAGATGGAGATAAAGTCAGGTTTTCCTCTAGAAACAAGACATAATGAAATGGGCCCAGAGTTTTGCCTTATCTGAGAACTTGCTGGAATGTCCCAGACTTACAGAATTACAGACAGCATTTTCATGGGATTCATAAGTGATTCAGACACACTTGGAAGAGTGGGAAGTCCTGAGGAGAAGCCTTTCTACAGAGCACACTGAAAGCCTGGTAAAAGCTGACTGTAAGTGGTACCAGAAATTTGGGAGTCTCCCACAATAATTGTCACATGTTACCAGGAAATTTGGGGGTCACTCTTTTTCTTAGTCTCATTAATAAAAGACTTTAATAACAGACTCGGGGGGGAAAAAAGCTCAACAATTTTATTGGAGTTTAAAAGAAAAACTCCAGGGCAGCAAGCTGTAAATTTCGGCAGCTGCCCAGGGAGCAGAGATGAAGATGCAAGAGAGAAATACATGCTACCCTTTGTAAGCAGTGGGGAGGAGGGCTTCAGAGAAGACTAAAAAAGCTCAACATACCAGAGGAAGCATGCTTAGACTCTGACCAGCCTTCAAATGAAAGAGACAAGACAGAAGGCAAAGGAAAAGGTGTGCCTTTCTGAGTCCAGACACAGAAAAGTGGGGCAACTTAGAGAAGTTCTGCAGTAACTGCACAGGGTGCACGGGATTCAAAGAAGAGAAAGTACGCTGTCTCCTTAAAAGGATAATTATTCCTCCCATCCTTTTAGCATGGCTTAAGGTTAATCCTTTCACCAAGCACAAAAGGATTGGCTCTTCATGGAGGATAATGACATGTCTCTAACAGGTCAATTCTTTTTTTTTTTTTTTTTTTTTTTTTTTTTTTTTGTCCAAAAGGAAATAACTTTCCCTTAATGGACCTCTAATGCTATTGTAACATAAGGAAATGAAACAAAGAAATAAAACCATACCTTTCTGGGTAGAGTGTTTAAAATTCTCCCTCTAATTATCCGCATGTCAGAAAATAAATAGAGCTACAAATTCAGAATCGTTAGAAAATGATTAAGTACCATGTCTTCACCACGCAGAACATATAAAATACAGCTAAAGCGTTCAAAGGAAAGTCCAACATGTTCAATGCTTCACCTCATAGTGGGGCAACAAAGGGCATGGAGATAAACCATTCCAGAGATGGTTTCAGGGACCAGCATCTGCTTTACTGCACATGAGCAACCACCTGTACAGTAGAAGCCTACAGACTGTGATTGGTTAGCACGTCACCTCGGATTGGATAGTGAGTGCTCACACCACCAGGGTCTTATGCAGAATCTGCACATTAAAGGAGACACAGAGAGTGCAGATTCATCCTCAGGCCAGCCACTGGTTACCCATGCTACTTCAGAACTCTGAAGCATGGTATGCCATGCTTCTTATTTAGATGCCCAGTGTGCCAAGTAGGATGGCTGCTAGGTCATGCCTGCATTTTCTCTTACAAAAGCTCATCATAGTAAATATGTAAGATATTTAAGGAAATAAAAATTTGATTGCCAACTTGGTTGGATTAAAAATTCCTAAAAACACAAGGGAGACATACCTTTGAACTTATCTTTGAGGGTGTATCTAGGGAAGATCTCGATACACCTAGAAGGTGTGTCTAGAAGACAATCTAGAGGAGAATTGCTGGGATCCTAGACTGAATAAAGGGAGGGAGGAGAGGACCAGCTAAGTTCCAGCATTCCCAGCATTCCCTGCTTCTTGCTTTCTGCTCTACACAGACATGAGCAAGTAGCTCATGCTTCTGCTATCCCAGCTGCAAGCCACTACTACCACCACATCTCCCCCACCATGGTGACTGTCGTCGAACTATGAGTCAAAATAATTCCTTCATCCCTTCAGAGGTTCCTTGCCAGGTGTGTGGTCATATAAGAATTTAATGACTTCATCCAAGTGTATAGGAAAACCTTGAGATGATCAATTTCTGCTTGGTAACCCATTACAATGGTAGGGATAGGATAAACACAGAGTTCCATTCAAACAAGGTTAATGAATGTTGGTCAAGTGACTCTGGAAAAGAGCTGTATCATCAGTACAGCGTCGAACGCAGCACAAACAAAACTGTGCCCCTGCGAAAGAGAAAAGGAAAATTTACCCTGTCAAACTTGACATTAAATGAAAGGAAAAAGAGAGCAAATAACAATAATAACATAAAATAAATTTGAACTGGAAATAACTCAATTTATAATCAATAATCACTATAGGTTCAGATAGAATACCCATCCACCTAAAACACAGTGTTAAGTCAGGTTGGTTGTTTATAAGTATCCAAGTGTATATCTGCTGTTAAAAATCACATGTGAAGATCAAGAAGAGCACAGCAGACTGTAGGACGATTGTCCTGAAGACTGCAGACTGAGGTGGTTTTAACACTGGAGCAAAGTGGCCAAGGAAGTCTAATCATCCCTGGTGACTACATCCCAACAGGATGGCTTCCAGCTTCCTGAAAAAGATATTCTCGGGCTGTGAAAATGGCAAGAAGCTTTTTTAAAAAAAAAAAAATCTACATTTTGAGGAGGTTTAGGAAGAACCTACAAATTTGCTAAAGTGTGTGCTCTAGGAGAAGGAAGAAATCTCAGAGCCGGAAGAAAGCCCAGTGGTTTACTCAGGCAGGGAGCACCCTAAAGACCATCTTCTTTTTTTTTCCCCCTAGGTTACAGGTAATTTATTAAGGGTCTTCCCTCCAAGCCCTTGCAATCATTGTGTCCCTTTCTCTGATTGTAGATCTTTCTCCACAGCCCTGAGAAGATGACCAAGGGCCAGGGATGCAGCACACTGTTCTATGAGGCTTTAGAGGCTACGTCTGTCTTCCGACACAGGATTTCACCTGTGCCACTATCTTTAGGTTCTTCTGCCCACAATCCTCGTCTAAGATCACTGGAGACTCTTAGCATCCCGTTTCCTAGGCTCCACCAGCTCCAGGAATGTCTGCAGCAGAGTCAAACCTGATTGCACTGGCCTCCTTTGGTGTTGTATTCAATGACACCCTTGAGCCAAATAATAGCATCGTCTGTCTCTGTGTGTCTTAGCTCATCCCCAGTCAACACCTTGATGACTTGCAGGAAGGGCTACATGATATCCTGCCTTTCTTGAGTTCAAATATCCCATTTCTGGTTTTGATTCATTCTGAGAGAAGAACATATTTCTCTGTTCCTAAATGTGGGGTCAAAAGGCCATCTTGATAGAAGTAAAGAAAGCAACAGCTGGGACAAATATCACTGAAAACAGAATATTCAGAGTATCACACGTTTCACTTAATGGACATGAATAAACTGTTGTAAATATCAGTTGTGGAACTGCTCCTTGCAATCACTTTTATAACCTTGCCAGACAGAATAAATATAATCCAAAAAGACAATTGCACCCTGCCCCTTCCTTCAGCTATCAGACTATTGGGCAAATGGACACCAAAGTTTGCACATTTCCCAAAAATCCCACAAGAGACAGATACAAAGACAGACCTCATTTATATAATTTACAGCGGTATAATTCTGATTGTATTGTTAGTTATTGTTTTCCATCCCTTTCTACAACCGATTTATAAATTCAGTATTATCATGTGTGTTTATACACACCAAAGCATGTGGTAGATAGAGGGTTTAGTGTACTCCATGGTTTCACACGTTCAGTTGGTATTTGGATAAGGAAGGACTACAGTAACAGCTATTCCATCTGCAGGAAAAATGAGTTTTGATTCTGTTCCACAAATTGATTCATCAGTCCTATTTCTTTTCTTTTCTTTTTTTTTTCTTTTTTGGTTTTTAGAGACAGGGTTTCTCTGTGTAACTTTGCGCCTTTCCTGGAACTCACTCTGTAGCCCAGGCTGGCCTCCAATTCGCAGAGATCCACCTGCCTCTGCCTCCCGAGTGCCGGGATTTAAGGCATGCGCCACCACCACCGAGGTTCATCAGTCCTATTTCAACAGCTTCATTAGTAAAGAAAAAACACAGTTTGGATAAAAGTACTATCTTGCTTTTGGTAATTTTATTTATAAAAATGTAATTTGACTGAATCATAAATATATATACTTCTATTGCCTATTATTTGTCAATTATACCTCCACAACACTTACGTGTTCATCCCATTCAATTTTGCCTCTTACCCACATTATGGCATATTGCTTTTTTAAAAATCTGACATACCATAGGGCTGTTGCCCTGTTGCTAATTACCATTCGCTGAAAGAGCTCAAGGAAATCTGTGGTCTTGCAGCCAGCTGAGCAAAGAACTTTGTCACAAATGGCATTGAGTTTAGTCCAGAGAACTGACCTATTTATTTCATAGGCTAATAAATACAAAGGTGCAGTTCTGTCTCTGCTAATGTGGCAGAAACTAAGAAGGAAGCAAAGCAACATGGCAAAAGATTTTGTTCGTCTTAATGTCTAACTAAGGATGTGGAATATGATCAGACATTGCTGCTTGGAAAGTGATGCATCTGTTTTCTCCAGAGAAAGGGAGCATAATGCAAGATCATTCAGGTTGCTGTTATTCCAAAGAGAGGGTTATGTGTACTCCAGGCAGCAACTTAGTTTAAGGTTTTAACAATGACAGAATGTCAAATATGCCTCCTGAGTACCTTTAGACATTTTCACATACATGACTGGCTCTTGAACAATGTATCTTCAGGCAGAAGCTCCACTTTCCAACAGGCTGGTTGCTTCACCTTCAACTAAGTCTCTCCTTCCATTGTGTGCCTGGTTCTTACAGCCTGGCACCAGTCCTAAGCATCAGTCTGCTGCTTCTCAAGAACAGCTGCCATGGATTGCATTGAACTCTAGATTTTGGAAGATCTTGCCATTTGTTACTTCCTGGAAAGAAACAGAACCAGAGAGAAGGAAGCATCCACACATAAGCTATATATGCCCAGCCAGAGCTCTTGCTAGCATCTCTCACGAGCCAGCTCAACAGATGGAAAAGATTCTTTTTATCTCCACAGCATTATTATAAAGTCAATTCCTGAAATAAAGCATGTTTGCTCTGTCTCATACCATTTTCACCGATTATGACTTATTTGACCTTGAGTCTTCGGAAGTATGCTGGCTCTAAAAAAAAAGAGTAAATTTGCTTCCTCTGGAGCCCTTTAATCTTTACTGAAAATTTGCTCTCATTATATATATAATTATATTATATATATAATATATATATAAAGTCTTAAAAAGTAAGTGAAAATTTTTTAATTTAAATATGTAAGTTCTATATGAGATCACAAATCTTCCAATGGATTTTGAGTGAAATAACAAAACTTAAATGTAAAGGATGTGATACAAACATACAATTATTCTTTTCTCTCTATCAGCACTAAGAATTCTTATTTATACCCAAGCTCTCCATTATCCATCTCAGAAATGTGGGATCTGATTAGAAACATATAAAAATGTTTATTTTTCTTTCCCTTGATATCAATGATTTTAGGTCAGAATCCATTAGGTGAATGGAAAAGGCTATATATGACCACTGAAAAAATAGCTATAAAAACTAGAATAGTAGGGGCTGGAGATATGGCTCAGTGGTTACTAACACTGGCTGCTCCTGCAAAGGACCTGAGTTCTGTAGCCAACTCCATATTAGGCAGCTCACAAACACCGCTAACTCCAGATCCAGGGAATCTGATACCTTCTTCTGGCCTCCACAGGCACCTATAGACATGTGCCATGCACAGACACACACATACACACACACGCAGCCCAATTTTTTTTAATCTGAAAAAGGAGATTAATATCAAAAAAGAATCAGTTGATAAGGAAGTTGTGGTGATATTGTGTTCCCCAAAATATTGAGCACCCTAATAAACTTATCTGGGATCAGAGAACAGAACAGCCACTAGACAGACATAGAGGCCAGAAAATGCCTTTAATACTAGCATTCCAGAGGCAGAGATCCACCTGGATCTCTGTGAGTTCAAGGCCACACTGGAAACAGCCAGGCAAGGTAACAAGAGCCTTTAATCCCAGGAAATGATGTCAGAAAGCAGAAAGGTATATAAGGCGTGAGGACCATGAACTAGAGCAGGTTAAGCTCTTAGGCTTTTGAGCAGCAGTTCAGCTGAGATCCATTTGGATAAGGACATAGAGGCTTCCAGTCTGAGGAAACAGGAAGCCTTTGGGGAAAACCCCAATTCAGTATAACATTACCACTTTAAAGCATCATTGTTTAATTAGTAGAAAATATTTCTAAGAAAATTTGAAATCTTATAGCTATAAGAAAAGAATCTTGGAAACCAGTTCAAGCATGGCACTTCTTGTGTCTTTTGAACAAGGGATGAACAAGAAATATGGACATTTGTCACTGGGGAGTTTTGGGGGTGCCATTCCAAGAAATTTACCTCCTCCTAGCATTCACCGCTTTCCTGAAACATTCCACATTTCAAAACTCTTTGCTTCTCTGTCATTTCAACAGCACATTACTCTGTTCCAGAAGGATCCTAATGCCAGGCTTTCCTCTGGTTTCCACATCAAGCCCTTCAGCATCTCCTAACTCTGTGTTGCTCTCTTCACCACCGAGAAAAACATCCATCTTCCCTAAATACCTCCTTTTCCTGGACAAACATGGAGCACAGTTTTTCAAGATGAGCTTGCTGTTCCGTTTTTGTGAAGAGTGGAAATTGCTGAGTAAGAATGGAGAGAGATGCATATTAGCCCAGTGTAAAATCTCACAGTTCTGAGGTCTAATCAAGCAAGACTCTGAACCCAGACAACTTGTTCATCATTGAGATGTGATTAGGAACTAGTGACAACAGGAATTGGTCATTCCAGATACTTTATGTGTGACAATGTGACAGTTGTTTCTCAGCGTATATGGCAACATTAAAGGCTGAGTGTTTAAAGTGATGATGTTTCAGCAAATGGTCTGCATAATAAGCCTTTAAGTAAGACCTGAATCTTGTTTGTGGAGACATCTGCTATCAGGATATATTGCATTTGAGGAATCCTTTGCTTCTAGTTTCTGAACGTATTTTTAATATAATGAAATGGAAATCCCACAAGGAATATGGAAATTTGACTTCAAAACAATGGGAAAGGAGGGAGTGAAATGTGAGTAGGAAGGCAAACACAGCGGCTGTGCGTGCCTATGTGGTTATTTCTTGGGCTGCTTGGTGGGCACGTGAATGCGCTATGCATTACTGGACTGTGTGAGAGTGGTATATACAACTTCACCAGAACTGTTTGTGGAAATTTTAATAAAAATGTAAAGACTCTAAAAAATGGCCCAAAAGATATACAGCGAGTAAAAAAAAATACAAAACTAAAAATTTACTAAAACTTTTTAACAGCAGTAATAATCTATAACCCATTTTTGTGGTAGTGCAATATTATGAAAATATCTCTTACATGCTAAGAGACTGGAATCTTTGCTGGACCTCCTAGCTAAAGTTAATGATTTAAGATTGCTATCCTACTGTGTACCCAGCCTGCTTGTTTAACCCACTCTTAAGAGAGTAATGAAGCAATCAGCCTTACTTGCCTTGAATTTCCCATGTAATCAACTTTTATAACCTAAGCTAATGCATAGCTATAATCTTAATTATGTACTCTTCCATAACCTTGACTGAAAATAATGCATATCTATCATTTGCTAAAAACAACAAAAGGAGAGGTTGAAAGAAATCTTATAATATGAATATACACCATAAATGTTGAGCACAACAGTTGGATGGTGCTTAATAAACAATAATGTTTGCAATACTGTTGGTCATGTGGGTCATCTGAAGTCAGTGATTTAATGCCTTGTAAAACTCCATTAAAGAGTTCTGTAAAGTATCCTTCATTCTCTCTTTCTGTGATGCTTTCTGTGATAGTCAATAAACATAAAACAGTCTTTTGTTAGGGACAGACACACACAGTCACACAGAGAAAGACATACACAGTCATACAGACAGACACACAGAGACAAACAGGGACAGACACAGACACGGTGCTAAATTCACAAGACAGCCTTCAAGCAGACACAGAATCAGACTCACACAACAGACAGACAGAGGACACAAGACACAGGGAGCATGAAGTGAATAATTCAAATCTGGCCTCACTTTTGGTTAAAGGACACCAAGAGGAAATGCTTTTATTTCTCCTTAATCATCAGTATAGTATTGGTGACTCGGAGTTAATGGTTAATTCAAACCGATTGAATTTTGGTGCCCCAAGTGAGAAATGTGTGAGACTGAGTGAGAACTCTTTCATGTGTTTAATACATGCACACTCACTTCTACCCTTTCCAAGCAGTTTTCAGCAAGAACATGAGCTACTTTTACTCCACTTTCCAGTCAAGGCAATACAGAATGACCACACCTTTCATACTGCTGCAGGTTACACAACCAAGTTCCTAGTGCCTCCAAAGGCTTGGAGATATCCTTTTCCTCAGCCCCTACTTATAAGCCAAATGTTCTAAACATATGCCTAGCAAAGCATATTAGGGTACTGGTTATCCCATCCCTGGCCATTCAGAAGTCAGACGTTCCAGACTGCAGAAACCAAGCAAAGAAACCAGATGCTACCAAGCCCCACCTACTTCCAAGAAATCAAAACAAGAGCATCATTCAGAGGAAAATCTACTAAGATCTTCAACTCCAGATCCAGGAGGAGAGGCAGGCTATGCACTGAGAAGCACTGAGGTTTTAGTGAACAGAAATTAAGCACACCCTGTAACCTCATTACCGACCAGCCATCTACATGTCAGCCAGTTTACCATTCAGAACCAGGGCAGAGGAAAGCTAAGGACAGCTGCTCCCCTGGAGTTAGAACAAACAGACATGGTCCTCAAACACTAACCCTGTAAAGGAGCCTGGATTTAGATCACTCTGGAGACAAAGGTGTGCTCCACAGCATTATTAAGAAACAACAGAGTAATCAGCCAGGAATTAGAGGACCTGGCTGCAGTCAGAGAGATAGTGAGACACATTTCTAAAAGCACCTTGACAACATCCAGGGCTGCAGTTTCGAGGTATCAGTGGCTTCTCACTCAAGGAAGAGAAACCAGAATAATCTAACCGGTATCACGTATTAAATAAGCAAGCCATTGGCAACCTCCTTAGAAGAATGAGGAAACCACCCTCAGGTATTACATCATCTAAGAAGCTAATTTTAAACAACAAACAGTCAGAGATTGTCAAGAGGAATTTTTGGCTCTCACATAGGGAAACATAACAATCAATGGAAGCTGCCTGTCTCAGAGTTTCTCTTGCTGTGAAGAGACTCCATGACCACAACAAATCTTATAAAGGAAAACATTTAATTGGGGCTGGCTTACAGCTTCAGAAGTTTAGTCCATTATCATCATGGTGGGACATGGAGGCATGCAGGCAGATACGGTGCTGGAGAAGAAGCTGAGAGTTCTACATCTTGATCCTCAAGCATCAGGAAGTGAACTGCCACATTGGACATGGCTTGAGCACATATGAGACTTAAAAGCCTACCTTCTCAGCAACAAACTTCCTCCAACAAGGCCACACCTCCTAATAGTGTCATTCCCTATGAGCCAAGCATTCAAACATCTGAGTCTATGGGAGCCATACCTATTCAAATCATGACACTGCCTATAACAGAATCTCAACAATAGATCTAACTGATAAAAGCTTCAAAGTAGACATTATAAATATGCACAAAGAACTAAGGATAATCAAAATTAAGGAAATAACAAAAGAAAAACAATGTTTTATCATGTAGACAGCATCAATATAGAGATAGAAATCTCAAAAAGAAGCAAAAGGAACAAACTTCGATGTTAAAAGTTTCAATAACTAAAATAAAAAACCTCAATCACTAAAATGTTAAGTTCACAAGAAGCACACAGCTTATGTTGGAACTTGCAGAAGAAAGATTCGGCAAACTTGAAGACTGCAAATACAGATTACATAAATTTAAAAGAAAACAGAAATATTAAACATACAAAAATGAACAGAGCTGTAGAGAAATGTGGGCTAATCAACAGCATACACAAAGTAAACTATCAGAAGGAATAAGGAAGAAAATATTTCAAAAGTTGTAACTTAGCACTTACGAAGGGATCCTAATAAAATTAATAGCCAAGAGCTGGTAAGATGGCTCAGTGGGTAAAGGCACTTGCCATTAAGCCTGAAACCTGAGTTCTATCCTAAGGATCTATACGGTATCTGGAGAGGACCATATCCCAGAAGCTGTCCTCTGAGCTCCAGATACGTGCCGGACACACACAAGCCCATGTACACACAGTGAGGGAAGAAACACGGTAATATAATTGAAACAACTAAGAGTCGAAACAACAGAGACGAGAAGGCAGTAAGAGCAACATAAAGTGTACAAAGAAAAGGATGATCATCAGGGATTATAAACCCAGTAAAAGCAGACTTCAAAAACAGGGCAAAATCAAATATCGCAATCAACGCAAACTCAGATAATATACTATTAACAGAGTCACCTTATAAGGAATCCTAAAGGAAGTTTTTGAAGATGGAGAAATAACACCAGGGTTAACTTTAAATACAAAGGAGAAAAGAATTACCAGTCAGTATTATTTAATTACCAGTAAGTGTAATTAAATATTTATAAAAGACAGTGTAAATGCATACTTCTCCTCCTCTCTTCTCTATGCAATTTTAAAACCAATTGTATAAAAACAATATGCTCATAACTGTGTGGTAGGGGCTGTCGAACACACAATGGAATGCATTTTCCTATAATAACTACAAGAGAAGGTTGGAGCACAGTACATTTGATTAGAAAAATGACACCCTTTCAGCACTCTCCCCCTCCATCTCTCCTCCCAGAAAGAGGGGAGGAGGCATTTCAGGGTGAGGTAGAAAACTGGTATAAGAGAAACTCCCAGAAATCCACAAGGATAAACCCAGCTAAGATTCCAAGCAATCTGGGATATGTAGCCTGGACTGGCCGTCTCCTATGAACATGCAAAACTTCCAGTTGAGGGATTGGGACACCAACCCAGCCACAAAACCTTTGACCTACAGTCTGTCCTGCCTCTGGGATGTGCTGGGGTCAGGGTGGTGCAGAGATTGTGGGAATGGCCAACTAATGACTGGTCCAGCCTAAGACCCATGCCACAAGAGTGAGCCCACTCCTGATACCACCTGGAGCACCAGAACCCATAGGCTGGATGGCCCAGAGACCTAGGATAGAATCAAGCATGACTGAAGAAAAAAATGTCAATGTAATGATGCCTAATGATATTCTGTTATATTCATAGATTGGTACCTAGCCCAATTGTCCTCAGAGAGGCTTCACCCAGTAACTGAGGGAAACAGATGCAAAGACCCACAGCCAAACATTAGGCCAAGCTCAGGGAATCCTACTGACAAGAAGGAGGAAGGATTGTAGGAGCCAGAGAGAGTTCTAGGACATAACAAGAAAACCCACAGAATCAACTAACCTGGGCTCATAGAGCTAACAGAGACTGAACTGACAACTAGGTAGCCTGTGCAAGACTTACCTATGCCCTCTGCAGATACGTGACAGTTGTATAGCTTAGTCTTCTTATGAGACTTCTAACAGTGGGAGGAGAGGCTGTCTTTGACTCTTTTGCTGGCTTTTGGGACCCTATTCCTCATATTGGACTGCTTTGCCCAGCCTTAATACAAGAGGTGTTTAGTCTTACTGCAACTTGATATGCCACGCTTTGTTGATATTCATGGAAAGCCTGCCCTTTACTGAATAGAAATGGAGGGGGAAAGGATGGGAGAGGCAGATGGGGAGGTGAGGGAGAGGGACTGGGAGGAGGGGAGGGAGGGAAACTAGTCTGGATGAAAAATAAATTTAAAAAAATCTTTAAAATAAAAAGGAAAATGACACCCAATGGTAGCTTAAATGAACAAATGAAAAGAAGAAGAACGGCTAAATAATATGATCAGTGTATCAGATACATGCTTTTCTATTTCCTACCAAACATCAAAAGATGTGAACTTATATGAAGTGATAAATATTATAATTATTAAGTTCTTTAGGAAGGGAAAGGAAAAGTAGTTTAAGAGAGATTTAAGGATAGATTATCATTTTAGGGTGAGAAGTTGTACTTTTAAGGTTTCTTGGGGAAGATAAGGACTTAAACCCCAAGGTATAAGGACTTATACCCAAGGAAACAGATTTAGTTCATGTGTGACCTATGCCCGTAACTGAGGCTGGATGACAGGGGTCACTAGTCCTCTGGGTAGGGGAGCATGGCTTGGTTAATGTACTACCTGTAAGATATAACTGTGACCATAGTCAGGATGTCTTCAAATCCCAGCAGCTGATCTTCCTGCACTGCTTAGGGCCTGGTTACCTAGAAGGCTTCAGTTCCAACAACAACAATGTAATTTGGGTTTGTAACATATAGATGAAATGCGTAGAAGAAGAATGAAAAAAGGAAAAATAAGACAAACGTATAAAATTAACATTTCTATATCTTGTTTGAATTGGTTCTGTTCAATGTGTATGCATGTACACACAAAAAAAATTGAAAAGATTTATAAAAAATATAATTAAAACATTAAAGGAATCAGAATGTTACATCAGAAAATACTCATTTTGCACATAAGAAAGCAATAGGGGAAAAATCGAGAACTAAGACACGTGACCTGAAGAACACAAGGAGCAGGAATGGTTGCAAACACAGGCACATTCTCACTGAAGTCACTAATGTTCATGAATGAAACAAACAAGACAATAAACTGCAAAACCAAAATCTAACTATGTGTTATCCCAAAGAGACACAGATTAGATAAAAAATTATGAATATATTAAAATGATGGAAAAGCCAACATCAGACAAAAGAGAGGGAGAGAAAATTTGTAGTTATAAAATGATACATCCTTGAAAACGACATAATAAACATATATGCATCTCATAACTGAAAAATAAATATGTGAAGGAAAAAAGAAATAATTCTCATTCTTCAAAACATTCATTAAATAATGACTAAAAACCATAGAAGACAGAAAGTGGCATGAAGTTTTCAAAGACACTATGAAAAAACTAGACCTAACAACTTCCAACATTCTACCAACAATTACAGACTATGTATCTTTTCAAGTGGTCTTGAAACATTGTTTAGGACTGATCATATGCTAAGCCATGAACCTCAATAATATTTTCCAGCCACAATGAAATGAAATTAAAATCAACAAAAGAAAGAATTGGGAAATTCATGAATACATAAGAAATAAAGCATTAAATAAATCACAAGGAAGTTAAATACTTTGAGATGAAAGAAAATGAAAACACAGAATACCAGAGCATGTGGTATACATCTATAGAACAACTCTTAGAGAAAAACCTAGAGCATTAATTAAACAGTAAAAAAAACTCAGATCAACAGTTCAACCGGCTACCTGAAAACACTAGAGATAAAAGAAAAACTGAACAAGAACTGGCAGAGAAGAGTAATAGAGACTAAACAGAAGTAAAAGAATGTAAAAGAGAAAAACAAAAGAGAAGATTAGTAAAACTGACTAACAGAGAAAAATGGAGAAGACTGATATTATCAAGAACAGGATAAAAGAAGGGATATTATCAGTGCTGAACAGAAGTAAACATTATTATAGATCGATCATAAACAACATATTACATTAATTCAGAAAAATATGCAAATTCTTAAAAATAAAAAATACCAAGCTAACAACAGAAATGAACAATCTGCATAGATACATGACAACTAATAAGACTAAATTGACAAAAAAAATCTTGAATTCTGTCAGATATTGTAAGAGCACTGAGTGGGTACATACCATGTTTGTCTTTCTGAGTCTGGGTTACCTCACTCAGGATAGTATTTTCTAGTTCCATCCATTTGCCCGCAAATTTCATGATGTCATTGTTTTTATCTACTGAGTAATAATCCATTGTGTATATGTACCATATTTTCTTAATCCATTCTTCAGTTGAGGGGCATCTAGGTTGTTTCCAGGTCTGGCTATTACGAGTAATGCTGTTATGAACATAGTTGAGCATGTGTCCCTGTGGTATGATTGAGCATTCCTTGGGTATATGCCCAAGAATTGTATAGCTGGGTCTTGAGGAAGATTGCACTCCCACCAACAGTGGAGGAGTGTTCCCCTTGCTCCACATCCTCTCCAACATAAGCTGTCTGCAGTGCTTTTGATCTTAGCCATTCTGACAGGTGTAAGATGGTATCTCAGAGTCATTTTGATTTGCATCTCCCTGATGACTGAGGATGCTGAGCAATTCTTTAAATGTCTTTTGACCATTTGAAATTCTTCCTTTGAGAATTTTCTGTTTAGCTCTAATGCCCATTTTTTAATTAGATTGTTCATTATTTTGATGTCTAGTCTCTTGAGTTCTTTATAAATTTTGGAGAACAGCCCTCTGTCAGATGTGGGGTTGGTGAAAATCTTTTCCCATTCTGTAGGCCGATTGATACTAATAACTCTCAGAAAATCAAAGAAAGGGCATTTCTGAGCTCACACAGCAGTGCTCTGATAACAGAAGCCAGTGCAGGTGCATGCAATTAGGATAAGCACTAGTTCCAATGAATGCTTGTTTTGATATTGGTAATTTTTGATACCTAGTGTTTTTAAGTTTTAGCATCTCTACCTCATACAGTTAAAAAGACTTATACACATATGAAATAACCATGAAGCTGAGAATATCAATAAATGTAACTCAAGAAAAAAATGCATGCAAATCTTGCTAATGAAATATAAGCAAATACAATTCATCAATGTATGTATAGGACCAAGTGCATGATCGTGTTGGATTTATCCCAGCTAATATCATAATTAGCAATGAAGACAGGATTTCACACTACAATCAAGCCTACTTTCACTACTTATATTTGACATTGTAGGGGAGGTTCTAGCCAGTGCAGTGAGGTAACAAAATGTTAACAAAAGACATCTAAATTGTAAAATTTATTATTAACACACAATGCAATTTTTATACAGCATAATCTAAGAAATCTTGTAGGAATTATATTGCAGATAATAAATTTAGCTAGTGCAATGTTTGGTTTGACTATCAACTTGGTAGGATCTAGAATAACATAAGAAACAAGCCCTTTGGCATATCTGTGAGGGATTGTCTTGATTAGATTAATCTCTGGGTCTGCCTGAAAGAGATTTTCTTGATTACCTTACCTGAAATGGGAAGGCCCAACCTGAAAGCAGGTGGCAATGTCTAGCAATGACAGTGATATTAAAAAAAGAGGTTCAGGGGACAAGCTTTGGCCTTTTGACCATGTGTCTTGGCATCTAACTGGGGAGTTAATCTCCTCGTTCATGAGTTCATCTCCCCTGTTGCTACCACATTCCCTCTTGATGTCCCCCTTTGCTGACATCAAAACCCAGCTTCTTATGGTGTGGTTGAGCATTTCTTGGGTGTATGCCCAAGAGTGGTATAGCTGGATCTTGGGGGAGATTGATTCCCAATTTTCTAAGAAAGCGCCATATTGATTTCCAAAGTGGTTGTACAAGCTTGCATTCCCACCAGCAGTGGAGGAGAGTTCCCCTAGCTCCACATCCTCTCCAGCATAAGGTGTCTTCAGTGTTTTTGATCTTAGCCATTCTGACAGGCATAAGGTGGTATCTCAGAGTTGTTTTGATTTGCATTTCCCTGATGATTAGGGATGTTGAGCAATTCCTTAAATGTCTTTCAGCCATTTGAGTTTCCTCTGTTGAGAATTCTCTGTTTAGTTCTATAGCCCATTTCTTAATTGGACTGTTGGGCATTTTGATGTCTAATTTCTTGAATTCCTTATATATTCTGGATATCAGTCCTCTGTCAGATGTGGGGTTGGTGAAGATCTTTTCCCATTCTGTAGGCTGTCGCTTTGCCTTGTTGACCGTATCCTTTGCTCTACAAAAGCTTCTCAGTTTCAAGAGGTCCCACTGATTGATTGTTTCTCTCAGAGTCTGTGCTACTGGTGTTCTATTTAGGAAGTAGTCTCCTATGCCAATGCATTCAAGACTACTTCCTACTTTCTCTTCTAGCAGGTTCAGAGTAGCTGGATTTATGTTGAGGTCCTTGATCCACTTGGACTTAAGTTTTGTGCGCGGTGATAGATATGGATCTATTTGCAGCCTTCTACATGTTGATATCCAGTTTTGCCAGCACCATTTGTTGAAGATGCTTTCTTTTTTCCATTGTGCACTTTTGGCTTCTTTGTCAAAAATTATATGTTCATAGGTGTGCGGATTAATGTCAGGGTCTTCAATTCGATTCCATTGGTCCACATGTCGGTTTTTATGCCAGTACCAAGCTGTTTTTATTACTGTAGCTCTATAGTAGAGCTTGAAGTCAGGGATCGTGATGCCTCCAGAAGTTGTGTTATTGTACAGGATTCCTTTGGCTATCCTGGGTTTTTTGTTTTTCCATATGAAGTTGAGTATTATTCTTTCCAGGTCTGTGAAGAATTGTGTTGGTATTTTGATGGGGATTGCATTGAATCTGTAGATTGCTTTTGGTAAGATTGCCATTTTTACTATGTTAGTCCTGCCTATCCATGAGCATGGGAGATCTTTCCATTTTCTGACATCTTCTTCAGTTTCTCTTTTCAGGGACTTAAAGTTCTTGTCATATAGGTCCTTCACTTGCTTGGTTAGTGTTACCCCAAGGTATTTTATGTCATTTTTGGCTATAGTAAAGGGTGATGTATCTCTGATTTCCTTCTTCGCTTCTTTGTCCATTGTATATAGGAGGGCTACTGATTTTTTTGAGTTGATCTTGTATCCTGCTATGTTGCTGAAGGTGTTTATAAGCTGTATCAGTTCTTTGGTTCAGCTATGTTCATATCAGCATTGTTTGTAATAGCCAGAACATGGAAACAACCCAGATGCCCTTCAACTGAAGAATGGATAAACAAAATGTGGTACATATACACAATGGAATACTACTCAGCAGAGAAAAACAATGGCATCATGAGGTTTGCAGACAAATGGATTGATCTTGAAAAAATCATCCTGAGTGAGGTAACCCAGACTCAGAGAGACAAACATGGTATGTACTCACTCATGGGAGAATACTAGATGTGGAACAAGGATGACTGGACTGCTACTCACATCACTAGGGAGGCTACCTGGAAAAGAGGACCCCAAGAAAGACACAGGGATCGCCCAATGACAGAGAAATGGAATGAGATCTACATGAACAGCCTGGACATGAGTGGGGGTAATGAAAGGCGAGGGTTGAGGGAAAGAGAGCTTGGGGGAGCGGGAGATCCCAGCTGGATCAACAACAGAGAGGGAGAACAAGGAATAGGAGACCATGGTAAATGAAGACCACATGAGAATAGGAAGAAGCAAAGTGCTAGAGAGGTCCACAGAAATCCACAAAGATACCCCCACAACAGACTGCTGGCAGTGGTCGAGAGACAGCCCGAACTGACCTACTCTGGTGATGGGATGGCCAAACACCCTAATTGTCATGCTAGAAACCTCATCCAACTACTGAGGGATCTGGATGCAGAGATCCATGACTAGGCCCCGGGTGGATCTCTGGGAGTCCAATTAGCGAGAATGAGGAGGGTTTATATGAGCGAGAATTGTTGAGACCAAGGTTGGATAAAGCACAGGGACAAATAGCCAAATGAATGCAAACACATGAACTATGAACCAATGGCTGAGGGGTCCCCACTGGATCAGGCCCTCCGAATGGGTGAGACAGTTGATTGGCTTGATCTCTTTGGGAGGCATCCAGGCAGTGGGACCAGATCTTGTGCTCATTGCATGAGTTTGCTGTTTGAAACCTGGGGCCTATGCAGGGTCACTTGGCTCGGCCTGGGAGGAGGGGACTAGACCTACCTGGACTGAGTCTACCAGGTTGACCTCAGTCTGTGGGGAAGGCTTTGCCCTGGAGGAGATGGGAATGGGGGGGGGAGGTTGGGGGGAAGGTGAGGGGGACGGGAGGGGGGAGAACAAGGGAATCCGTGGCTGATATGTAGAACTGAATTGTATTGCAAAATAAATTAAAATAAATTTAAAAAAAGAAACCCAGCTTCTTCTGTGTTCTGATGTGGGCTGAAGAGCCGTGGCCCTCTAATAATCCTCCATACCTTCATTGCTAATGCATCCAACCTAGAGGACTGGGCAGCCTCAGGATATTGGCCTCTCCAGAGGGGAGATGGCCATCATTTGATTAGTCAGAGTGTATTATGCAGGGTAATGTAATACGTCCTCTTCTAATAGTCAGTCTAACAGTTCTGTTTCTCTAAAGAACCCTGGCTAATCTGACAATGTTTAAGGTTAGAAGATCAAAATGCAGAGCACTATCAGGCTTTATTCCTTTGCTGTTAGAATTGAAAAGGGAAATTAAAAATTTTAACCACAGGACTAAGGAGATGGTTCAGTGGAGTAAGAGCTTGCTGCACAAGCATGAAGATAAGAGTTTGGATTGTGAGAACCCAAGTAAAAGAAAGCCGTGCAGGAGAGACAGCTACCTGGAATCCCAGCAGGATAGAGCCAGAGAATCCCCAAGGCAAGCCTGCTAGACGTACTAACTGAATCAGGAAGCGCTGAGAGAGGGCCTATTGCAATAAACAAGGGAAAGAGCACTCGAGGAAGACAACAGATTTCATTTCTGGGCTTACACATGCACATGCACAAAGGTGCACCAGGATCTGCACACACATGCATGCCCACATATGCAAGCATGCATATACACATGCACACCAAGACATATACAAATACAAAAAGGGAAAGAAAGAATTCTACTATACTACTATCAAAAATAATAAAACATGTGTAATAGACTTAACAAAAGCTGCACAAAACGTACACACTGAAAGCAAACTACTGTTAAAAGAATTTAAGGAAAATTTAAATAAACGAAAAAGTATCCATATTCATGGATCAGAAGACTAAACACTGGAAAGATAATATTGTGGTTTGAATAAGAATAACCCCCATAGGTCCATATATTTAAGTGCTTAGGGAGTAGCACTATAAAAAGATAAAGGACGTGGCCTTGGAGGAAGTGTGTCACTTTGAGGTTTCAAAAGCCCAAACTCTCTCTTTCTGCTGCCTGCAGATCCAGATGTAGAACTCTCAGCTCCTTCTGTAGCACCATGTCTGCTGCATGCCACCATTCTTCCTGCCAGGCTGATAATGGTCTAAACCTCTGAAACTGTAAGCAAGCCCCAATTAAATGTTTTCCCTTATAAGAATTGCTGTGGTCATGGTATCTCTTCATGGTAATAAAACACTGACCAAGATAGAAGTTAGTACCAGGAGTGGGGAGATGCTGTAGTAGGCCTGATCCTTCTTGGCAGAATATGGACTTTTGAGATTCCAGATTAGGAATGCAGTTGAACACTTTAAGTGGGATTTAATTGGCCATACTAGTAGGAGAATAGAACACAATGGTGCTGAGAGCGATGTAGATTGTGACAGCTGCAGCCAAATTTCTAAATAGTCTTATTAAATAAAAAACATGGAGCCAAATATAGGGGTGAAAGCCTTAGAGATCAGGGAAATAGTGAGAGCCACCAGCTAACCTTAGCTCACCATGCCTAGCTTCCAAAGAGAGCTAATTCCTGTCTACCCAGGCTTTTATTGTCGTTCTGTTCTGCCCTCTCATTGACTCTTAGTGCAGCTACCTCATTTCCTTGCCACTGCCTGTCTGTATAGACCTCCAGGTCTCTATGGTTGGTATGGGAGTAAAGGTGTGTGTCCCCATGCTTGGCTCTGTTCCCTAGTGTGACCTTGAACACACTGAGACCCTGCCTGCCAAGTGATCGGATTAAGGGTGTGTGCTACCACTGCCTGACTTTTGTGTTAATGGCTTGCTATTTCCTCTGATCTTCAGGCAAACTTTATGTATTAACATACAAATAAAATATCACCACATTTCAAAACAAATAAAATATCACCACAAAATGGAATAAAGATAGTAGTAGCCTCAGGGCAAGAGCCTACCCAGCTAAGCTTCAACTTGTAAAAAGGAATTCAAGAAAGGCTTAATCCATGAAAGAAACCATTGAAATGATGTATTTGAATGAGGAGGGCCAGGTTCCAATGCCAGCAAGGAGCAGAACTTGGCAGCTTTGGCCACATAGTTCTAACATTAGAGTCAAGGATACAAGAAAGTGGTTATAGAATCTCCCTGTGCAGCTAAGGAAAACTGCTGAGGGGAGACTTGTGATGGGTGTCCCTGTGTGGTATTTGAGGTTTTCAAAAGCCCAACCCAGGTGCGGTGGCTCTTGCTCTTCCTGCTGCCTATGGATCCAAATGTAGAACTCTCAGCTACTCCTCCAGCACCATGTGTGCCTATGTGGGCCATATTCCCTGCCATGCTGATAATGACTAAACCTCTGAAACTGTAAGCAAGCTTCCAGTAAATACTTTCCTTTGTAAAAGTTGCTGTGGTCATGGTGTCTCTTCACAGTAATAGAACATTGATTGAGATAGATAATCTACCCATAGATATCTACCAAAACACAGTTTTGTTTTGTTTTGGTTTGGTTTGGTTTGGTTTTTCGAGACATGGTTTCTCTGTGTAGCTTTGCGCCTTTTCCTGGAACTCATTTGGTAGCCCAGGCTGGCCTTGAACTCACAGAGATCCGCCTGGCTCTGCCTCCCGAGTGCTGGGATTAAAGGCATGTGCCACTACCACCTGGCCAGTTTTATTAGATCCAGTTGTATCTATAGCTAATGTATCACAAAAAATTGTCAAATATTCAATGGAAACAACACACACACACACACACACACACACACACACACACACACACACACACACAAATTCTTATAACCAAAGAGATTGTGAAAAATAAGTTAACCAAAATTAAAATGCTTTATTTAATGTAAGAATTTTTCAGATCAACTCTAATAATTACACAAGCACTCAACATTTTCAATCTTATTTAAATTTGGAAGCATTTATTTGACCATATATTACCATATCTCCCACACAGTGATTTTGAGAAATGCTAGTGATTTTTTATTTTTGAGATATGGCCTCTATGTATTATTGACTTGTCTGAAACTTGCTATGTGGACCAAGCTGGCCTTGAACTCATAGAGATCTGCCTGCCTCTGCTTCCTGATTCAAGCCATGAGCAACCATGTCTAACTCGTTTGATTTGTCAGGCTTTGTGTGTTTTTTAGAAAGGGTATGTTAAGGAAAATTGTTACTCTGTGGGCCTCTCTCTACTCTTCTCTGGCAAAGAGTGAGGTCACCAATAGACAGAAAATCAAGTCCATGTGCATAAGAATACATACATATCTTTGCCTTTTATTAAATAAAAATACCATTGAGTATGCTATTCACAGTTACCTCTCAACATGTTTACTGAAAAGACTCTTCTAAACTCTCCATTTAAATATATATATATATATATATATATATATATATACACACACACACACACACACACACACACACACACACACATTTCTCTTACATGTTGATACAGGAAGGCTTTCATCAGCCTGGAAAGACCATGTGCAGTTACTAATGAGGATTGAATTGAGTCTTATTATTCCAAGGTTCTCATAACTTCCAAATTTCCTAAAAACTTTCCAGGAAATAATTAATATACCAACATAGGACATGTCAACACAATCAACATAACATGGGGCATGGGCTAGCTTCACATCAGAATATCTGACTTATTCCATGAGTTAAGTAGCTAGAGCATAAAAAGATATATAAGAGAATGTTTAGGTTAAGGGAAACTTTAAAATCACTTTCTAAAATTAAATTGTAGTATTTAAAGATACAACAAAGATATACATTCAGATTAAATTACTAAAATCTGAACAGTGGTTGCTCTTTACAAGGGAAAATATTGTAACTGGAATAAAGCATGGGAACAGCTTGTGGAGTAGCAGTCAAAGGTCTGTTCTCTAAATTTTAATAATTCATTGTGCTATAGTCATCTTTATTATATATAATATAACTAATGAACTATTCTTATAAATTAATTCTATGAATGTGTGTTTTATTTTGCAATAAAAATGTTTTTATTAAAAAGTTCACACCAAAGTGTGTATTTCCTCATTTCACTTCTAAAGAAAATAGCCTTTAATAGGCACATCTCAGCATGCTTTCCTATGACAGTGGACAGCTTCTCATGCCACCATATTATAGTACATACACATCTCCAGTTATACCTTCATGTAAAGCATGGTAAGGTATGCATGTGGCAATGCAATACACAACTGTATTTTTTTAAATCTTTCTTAATAGTTCTCTATGGAAGCCATCAAAATTTATTATGAAGTGATTTGTTTTATTCACTGCAATAAAACATTCATAATACGCTTTTCACTGGTATTGTACAGTAATTGAATTAAGTTTAACATTGTTAATAGTTAGGTGCTGGGATATGAAAGGACAAGCAATTCAAAACTTGACTGGTATTATTTAAAATATCACAAACACTGAAATCTATTTTGTAAATGAATACAAAAATAAAGACTTTATTATACCTAGTATAACATAAATACAACAATTTATACACTATACATACTTGAAGATTGCTAAGGTAAAATGCAAGTCCAAGCCCTGAAAATGAAACTTGTACTTAAAATGGACTTTAACACTACAGAAATGAAGAGAAATAAGTATAATATGCTAAACTACAAAGCATGTAATTGCACATCATCTTGATAATTGATGCACGTACAGGATGAAAGTGAGAGATAACAATACAGTTAAATGCCCAATATCCAAATTTAACCTAGCCAGGTTAGTCAAGCTTTTCTCACTTTGACAATTATGTAAGAGAAAAATGGTTTAAAGAAGAATTTATTTTGCTGAGGGTCTCAAAGATTTCAGTGCATGGCTGGAAGATTCCATTACTTCATGAGAATGTGGGAAAGCATAATTGCTGCACATCTCACTATGGCCAAGAAACAGAGATAGAAACAGAGGAAAGTCCAGGGTGAGATACAGCCCCAAATGGTACACCTCCAGTGACATAGTTCCTACAGCTATGCTCCGTGGACCAAAGTTTCTATCTCTCTCAAAATAGCACCACCAGATGGAAACAAATATATCAGTAAAGAAGTCTGTGGGATTCAATTCATATCTCAACCAAATGTAGAAACAATTCCTTTCTATTAGAAAATCTTCAACCAATGAAACTCATTTTTCAGAAAAGAAGATTGAAGTATGCTCTTAGTGACAGATCAACTAGAGAACTTGATCTTTATGTCACATGTAAAAAGGTGACAGAGGACAGACAAGAGTTGGGAGGATAGATATAAATACTCTGTAAAGAGCATGGTCTACAGTGCCGGGACACAGCACATTTGCAACAAGAAGTAAGTACTGCACTCTGCCCCAGAACAGGAACACAATGCATAATGACTTGAGTCCCCACTCATACCACAATCCTAGTAGCTAATATTGGTTACAAAATACTCTATATAAAGCAAAATGTCAATACATGTCTTGAAATAAAAAATGAGACCTTGTGTGGATGCCAGATTTGGAAAGAATGGCTCTTGCTAATTACCTGAAAAAGGGAAAGTTGGGAACTTACAGAGGTGTGCCCCTCTGCCATCAGGTAGCCTTCATAACAGTACCATTGGACAAAGATACCCTAGTTATGAGCTCAGTTCCAAAAAAGTTATTGTCTTTTGTTCCTGGGGAAAAGAAGAAGAAAAAGAATCCTGTGGTGAAGAGAGTTTAAGCAGCAATTAAATACTTGGATCTCATTGTTAGCCAAAGCATTTATAGAAAAGAAAATGTAAGTCACCTACTTCTCCTCCCAGAAGTCCAGTGCACTTACTAAGAATACTATTAAAAGCTGAACAAAATACAAAATCAAACTTTATTTGAAGGACTTGCAGAAAAATAAGTCACCCAGCACATGAGGGTATAGAATGCAGACAGGTGGAAAGCACATTTTTATAAATTCAATTTTCTTCACATTACTTCTCCTCTCGGGGCATTTGACAATTCTCAGGAAAACGCACCAGGCTTGGGAAACAAACCCAGGTTGGCAGAGAAGGCATTAGAGCTTGGGGCTGGGCTGCTAAGGCAGACAGAATATAGAACATGATGAACGTGGAAAGTGCAGTCAGCACCGAACACAATTACCCTGTCAAGCCATTGGCTGAGTAAGCTCTACAGGTCAAAAGATTGAGAAGCAGAGTCAAAGGGAACCGAAAACCATAGAGAGGTTTTCATAATCTCAGGTTATTGGAAGTACAAATATTGGAGTTCAGGACTTATTAAGAAGAAGAATCCAGGGAAACACCTCAGGCCCTTACTTGTAATATTGAATGTTTTCATTTCAGAAGTCAATGAAGAAATAAAAAAAGAGCCACCATACAGACTGTGCAGTGCTTCAAGTCATCCTAGGTCCTTGTCACTGTCCATCTCTCGGCTACTAGATGCAGAATTGGAGAACTAACCCTCTCTGGGCAATAAAAACCCATAAGAAGAAATGCCCCGACTCCCCACAGTAACACTGCTAGATGCAAGTAGACACAAATACTGAGACTGTCTCCCATTAATTGAAAATTCTTGTGATTATTAATGCATACAAGAAAACAAATATCAATGTCATTTTAAATGGAAATCATAAGCCAGAAAAACATGGTGACCAAAATTTAAAATTCAGTAGATTTAACATTAGACATAATTGAACTTAAGAAAGTTGTGGTCTGGGATATAGGAACTAGGTCAAGAGAAAATACTGAAACTCAAACACAGGAAGGAAAAGTAAAAGTGAAACATCAAATGCATGTAAAATATGATAGAAGCTTTTTCTTTTTAAATTTTGAATTTTATTATTCTTTAATAATTTCATACATGCATATGTTTGTTATTTTTCATGCCCCACTACTCTCTCTCCCTCCTCTCCCTCCTGCTAGACTAATTCCTCTTCCTGACAAGTCTCTTACCTATTTTCATGATTTTTTGATAGTTTGTTTGCTTTGTGGTTGTTAGGATCCACTCTGTTTAATTAGGGTTGCCTGTATGAGCATGGGTGGACTTCATTTATTAGCATATGGGCAACTTACCAGAGATTAAACCAGTGAAGAAAGTGACTTCCCCCACCCAGAAATTGTTAACTGCCTATAGCTCTTCTGGGAGGAGTGAAGCATCATGCACCCTTCCCCAACCATGATCAAATTTTAGTGTGGGGACCCATCCTGTACAACACTTGCAGGTATCCACATCTGCTGTGATTTGATGAGTGCCATGTCTACCACAGTGTTTCACATCCCTCTTCTCTATCCTCTGGCTCTATAGTCTTGCTTCCTCATCTTCTGCAGTGTTCCCTGAGCTTTGAAAGGGTTACTGTAGATGTCCCATTTAGTGATGAGCACTCAATACCCACTTATTATGAACACTTTGACCAGTTATGAGTCTCTGTATTAGCTGGCACCCACTTTAAACAGAAGTGTCTCTGACCAAGGTTGAGAAACAGCACTAATCTGTGGATACAAACAAATATTTAACAGGCGGTTTGGAATCATGTCCTTTTAGCAAAACAGCAGTAGGAGGTTGTCCCAAACCAGCTCTATGCTATCTTCAACCATGAGCTTTTGGTCAGGTTTACAGTACCAAGTATGAATTTTCTCCTGTGGTAGGAGCCTAGAATCTAATCAGAGAGCAGCTGATTATCCCTAAAACAGTCCTGACACTATCACACCAGGGGTACATCTTGTCTTGTAGGTCAGTATGTAGCCTCAGAAGGGCATTATAAGAAAGGAAAAGTAGAGACGTCTTGAGAATGAAGACAGAAAAATTAAAACAGAATGTGTCAAACTTCATAGATGAAAGCTGGCATGGCTCTAATAGTCTCCCGTGGACAGCATGCTCAGTGGTGAACAGCGAAGGCCCCAAAAGACACCATTCTTACCACCCACTCAGTGGTGGCAGACATCCTTGCAGGAGCAACTATGCATGAGAAAGAAACAACAGGCACCCATCAAGGAAAGGAGAGGGGAAATGATCACTGACTGCTGACAATGAGATGTGAAGAGTGGGAAACCCTTTCAACGCTGCCAGATACCCGTCAGAACTAACGAACAAACACAGTAAAGTTACACAAACTAGGACACAAACTAATGGGAAAGTCAACAGCACATGCTGTATAACAGTGAGGAGAACGAGCAGAAAGAATGATCGTATTTGCAGTTGAATACCAGAATAAATAAGACACTTAGCTAGAAACTACCCAAACAGATAAATGCGATATATGCTAAGACCTACAAAATAATAATGAATGAATCAAAGACACAAATAAATGGTAAGACACATTGTGTTCATAGATTGGAACAATTAATATCAACATATTTTCAACTTCAACCATTATTTTTAAAAATTGAAAATTCACATGAAAACTACATAGCTTGAGCCAACACTAGTAGAAGAACAATGCTGAAGAGATGGCCCATCGGTTAAGAGCGCATACCACTCTCACAAAAGACCCAGATTTGGTTCCTAGCATACACATTAAGGAGGTCCCAACCACCTGGAAATACAGCTCCAGAGATTCTACAGTCACCTCACACATGTGGCACGCACACACACACACACACACACACACACACACACACACACACACACACACACGAGTATATATAAAAATAAATCTATTTTTAAAGAACACAGCTGAATTTGGTTCCAAATTATACTACAATGTAGCAGGAGTGAGAATAATGTGGTGTTGATGTAAGAAGAGATACATTGACCAGTGAAACAGAATACAGAGCCCAGAAATGAATCCATACTTGTACAGTCAATTGATTTTTGACCAAAATAACAAGAATATATGATGGTAAAATATCAATCTCTTTTAGATAAAAGATGTCAAAAAAATTGGACTTCTAAATGCAAATGAGTTAAATTTAACTAGTGTACTATAAACAATAATCAACTCAAAGTGGAATATTTAAAGGTATAGATTAAAAAACTAGAAAAGTACTAAGGGAAAACATGAAAGAAAAACTGCACAACATTAGCTTAAGTGGTTTTCATTTTGTTTTGTTTCATTTTGTTTTAGATGTAAACTCCAAAGGTCAGATAATTAAAAGTAAAAACAGACAAGTGGGACTACTATCAGAATAATTAATATGTAATAAGAAAATATGAAGACTGAAAATATTTGCAAGCCAAACATCCAGACAGGGATTAATATCCATAATACAGCAGGAATTCTTCAATAGTCAGATAACAAACCAATTATAAAATTGGCAAGGAAAATGAATAGATATTTCTTAGTGGAAGTCACACAACAGGTATTAGAAAAAATGCTCAGGAGTGCTAATCACCGGGGAAATGAAAGCTGAACCAATAAAACAGGGGGCTGTGGAAATGGCTCAGTCAGTAAAGTGTTTGGTATGCAAGCATAAGGACCTGAGTTGGATTGCCAGCACCCATGAGAAAAGTTGGTTGCAGCAGCACATGCTGTAATTCCAGCACTAGGGAGGCAGAGGCAGAAGAATCCTGAGGGCTTGAGAGCCAAATCAGCAAGACCCAGGTTTAGTAAAAGAGCAGGAGAGCAACTGAGGAAGACACTTAATATCAACTACTGACTTCCAAGTGCATATGCAAACACACGTGCACACACACAAACACACACAAGATACCACTTTAAGGCAAAGATAGTGGGCTGCAGGGAATGTATGGAAAAGCTAACTCTTGTTGGTGAAACGTAACTTTGTACAGTAAGTATGAAAAAATTTATGGGGGAACTGAATGTGGCAGCACATGCCACTACTCCCAGCACTTGAGAGGAGGAGGCAGGAGGATCACAAGTTCAAGATCACTCTCTGCTACATAGCCAGTTTGAGACTATTCTGAGCTTCATGAGACTTGGGGGGAAAACTATATGGAGGTTTAGAAAAATGATGAAAATAGAATCACCAACAAATCCCACTTCTGGGTATTTTAGATTTGAAATCAGTCAAAGAGATGTCCTCTCTGCCATGTTCAGTGCAGGGCTATTCACAATAGCCAAGGCATAGAATCACTTAAGTGTTGACCAGTGGATGAATCAATAAGTGAAATGTAGTATATATACACAACCAAATGCCACTCAGCCTTTAATGGGAAAAACTTCTGAAACCATGACAACATAGGTAGGCCTGGACAGCATTACACTGAGAAAAAATGTGCCAATCACAGAAAGATTAATAATGCATGTCCTCACTTACACAGGAAATCTAAAACAACCAAGGTCACCAAAGCAGAGTTGAGTAAAGGTTCTAGGAGCTGGGGTCAGATGCAGCAGGAGGTGGGCAAGGATCACCATATCAGGAGAGGGGTAAGTTTTCTGATTTGTGGGGTCTGCTCTATTGTAGAGTGTGATGACTCCAGTCAATAACAGTGTAACCAATTTTACAGCCCTCGAAGAATAAATTTCAAATATTCTCACCATGAAAATGTCTAGAAAGGATGAATTTATTAAGTCACTTGATTAATTATTGATCATTCAACATTGTATTCATAAGTCACATCAACTCTGTAAGTACATGTAATTAATGAATGCAAGGTATCTATGCACAGTAACTTTTAAACCATGTATAAAGGTCCTCACTAATGGCATGAGCTAGAAAAAAAATAACTTACAAAGGTATGAAAAGAAGTAAGCATATCATAACTTGTATATGTCAAAAATCCAAAATAATTCACAACCAGGAAATAGTATGTGAAGTCATAGGTACAAGCTCATGTTTTGATGTAAGGACTTGTAAGAACACAGTTTATACTCTTACTCTAGATATTCTCAAATTTCCTTTATATAATGTTTTTTAGAATTAAGAGAAGTTATGTATATGAATTAAAATATCACATTGTAATTCATATATACATCTAATGTGACATAATAGCTAAACACAATTTGAAAGTAACATTTTAAAAGGCACTAAAAACTGATAAATTTCTAGAAATAGATGTGACAACTACCAAAATTAGGACAGAAAAAAATGCACATTATTAAAAGAAATCAACAATAACAGAAAACTATGAATCCATGTATCAGAAGCCTTGGCATACCTGTGTTAAACATCCATGCCTTCCAGGGGGTAATTCCATTTGCATTAGTGAGGTAATTCTGACATTTAAGTAGAAATGAATAAAGCAAAAATAGCCAGAAACCTCTACAAAGAGAATGCCCTTTGTTAGGCACTGTTTCTTGTACGTGGCACCATACTTCTCTCTGTATTGAAGGGATGAGTTCTCCACTCTAGATCTATCACAGCAACAAAGCCATGGCTAAAGTATGAAGCCAGATGTAATAATTTATTCATGTCCTCATTCAGACTCTGCTAGCTCAAATTAGAAAACATGTTGCATACAAGCCCTCAGACAAACGAAACCTTCCAGGTTTTGCAATTCTGATCCCCATAGGCACATGCAAAATCAGTTGAATGTTGGCTCTGCTATTAAAGGGTTGCAGGATTTGAATGAGTAATTTAATCTTTCAAGGTCTCAGTTTCTTCAACAATACATTTTTTTCATTAAAATTAGATTTTTTAATGCAATATATTCTGATTACAGTTTCCTCTCCCCCAGCTCTACCTAGTTCCTCCCCACTTCCCCTACCATCCAGATCCACACCCTTTCTGTCTCTCATTAGCAAACAAGCAGGCATCTAAGGAATAATAATAAAATAAGATATAACAAAACAAAAACAAATGAGTTGGACTAGGACAAAACAAACAAGAAAAAGAGCCAAAGAAAAAGCCTAAGAAACACATCTAGACACAGAGACACACATGTTTGCACACACAGGAATCCCCTAGAAACACAAAACCAGAAGCCATAATACAAAAGATCTGTAAGGTTCAGGGGATAAAGAATTCCTCACATAGTAGGAGACAAAGAACCTCCTAAGATGCCAGCGAATATTGGCCATTAGCTATTGGACATGCAGCCTACCACTAATAGTAGTTTGTTCCCCACTCTTGTGAGATTCCCTAGAAGAAAACTCACTTTTCATTTACAAGTGGTTACCAATAACAACTAGCTTCTGGGTTAAAGATGGGGGCATGTGTCTACTTTTCCTTTCAGCTCTGAGACCCCATCTAGAGCAGACCCATGCAGGCCCCTCCCTATGCATGCTGCCTCAATTTCTGTGAGTTTATGTGTGTAGGTCATGTTGATTTAGAAGGCTTTATTTCCTTGGTGTCCTTTATCCCCTCTGGGTCTTCCGCTCTTTCCTCCTCCTATCCTGCAGGGTTCCCTGAGTCCTAAAGGGAGGGATTTGATGGAGACATACCATTTAGGGCTGAGTTTTCTAAGATCTCTCACTTTCTGCACACTGGCTGACTGTGGGTATCTGTATTTGTGCCCTTTTGCTACATGAAACATCTCTGATGATAGCTGAGCACTGATATATGAGTGTAGTAAAATGTCATTAGGAGTCATTTTATTGCTATGTTATTTTAGGAGAATAGTAGTATTTGGTTTTACCTGAGGTCCCTGGGCTATTTAGTCTCAGGATCTTGGTCACAAGCAATGTCAGGTAGGAGCTCCATCTCATGGAATGGGCCTAAAGTCAAATCAGATGTTTGTTGGTTACTCCCACAAGTTTTATGTCATTATTGCATCAGCATACTTTGTAGGCAGGTCACCATTGTAAATCAAAGGGTTTATAGCTGGCTTGGTGTTCATCTTTCTTTTCTGGTAGTGTGGAGAGTACCTTCCAGTACCTGGAACATTAGTCCACAAGGGTAAAAGCTCTATATAGGCATTTGTTTAACTTCTCTGTGTTCAATGAGTTGTGTAGGTGTTATTTTCTGCAAGGGGGCCTTAACATCAGGTTGTGTAAAACAACTAAGAGCCTGGACAACAGCCTGGGTTCCCTGGGGGTTCCCATTGGACTCCTTTTGCCAACAAGTCAATTAGATGTAACCATTCCCATTCTAGAAGCTTCGTTTGGTGATGAGAGATGGCCAGTTGGGACTATTTCTACCATATTATTTGGCAAATTCATTTCATTTAGATAGCCTTCACATATGTGTATATCCTAGGAAGTTTCTACTGTATTAGGCTTCCATATGACCCCTCAAATGGCCCTTAGTTTTAGCTGTGTCTTCCCAATAGGTGAGGGATCCTCAATGCCCTTTCACCTCCCCCTCTCCTTTTCACCCCCCCCATTCTAGTACCTCCCCTCAACCATCTAAATCTATTTCACTTTCCTAAGGAAATCCATCTTCCCCTACTAGTCCCTTACTCTTTACCTAGCTTCAGTCGTTCTATAGATTGTAGCTTACTTATCAATGACCTAATGGCTAACAACCACATATAAGTGAATACAAACCATATTTGTCCTTCTAGGTCTGGGTTACCTCACGCAGGATAATTTCTTGCTAGCTCCACCCATTTACCTATGAATTTCATGATTTCAGTTTTTAAAGACTGAGTAATATTCCATTGTATAATTGTACCACGTTTTATTTATTCATTCATCTGTTGATAGACATTTAGGATGCTTCCAGCTTCTGGCTATTATGAATGGAGCAGCAATGAACATCACTGAGCAAGTCTTTTCATAGTGGGATGAACCATCCTTTGGCTATATACTCAAGTGTTATGGCTGTATCCTAAGGTAGATCAATTGATTCCCAACTTTCTGCGGAATTGCCACACTGATTCCATCATAGCTTTACAAATTTACACTCTCCAAAAAGTGGATGAGTGTTTCCCTTATTCCACATCCTCATCAGCATGAGCTGTCATTTATTTTATTGACCTTGACTGTTCTGACAGGTATAAGAAGGAAATCTCAAAGTAGTTTTGATTTGCATTCCTTGATAACTAAGAATACTGAACGTTTCTTTAAGCGCTTCTCAGTCATTTGAGTTTCCTCTTTTGAGAATACTCTGTTTAGATCTGTACCCCCTTTTTGATTGGGTTATTTGTTTTCTGGATGTCCAGTTATTTTAGTTTTTTATATATTTTGAATATCAGCTCTCTATTGGGTGTGTAGTTGGTGAAAATATTTTTTCCATTCTTTAGGCTGCTGCTTTGTCCAAAAGATGGTGTCCTTTACCATGTAGACGCTTTTCAGTTTCATGAGGTCCCATTTGTTAATTGTTGATCTATATCAGTGCCTGTACTGTGTTCTGTTCAGAAAGTCTCCTCTTGTGCCAGTGAGTTCAAGGCTATCCTCCATTTTGTCTTCTATCAGGTTCAATTTATCTGATTTTATGTTGAAGTCTTTGATCCATTTGGACTTAGTTTTGTGCTGGGTGATAAGTTTAGATCCATTTGGATTCTTTTACATGTAGCTGTCCAGTTTCACCAGCACCATTTATTAAAGATGCTATCCCTCCCCCAATGGGTATTACTGGATTCTTTGTCAAAAACCAGGCATCCATATATGTGTGGACTTTTGTCTGGGTTTTCAGTTTAATTCCATTGATCAATGTGTCTGTTTTGTGGCAAAACCATGCTGTTTTTATTACTAAACCTCTGTAATACAATTTGAGATCAGGATGGTGATAAAAGACCTCCAGCAGTTCTTTTTTCATTCAAGAATGTTTCAGCTATTTGGATTTTATGTTTCCATATGAAGCTGAAAATTGTTCTGTGTTCCAGTTCTGTGAAGAATTGTGTTAGAATTTTGATGGAGAATTCATTGAATCTATAGATTGCTTTTGATAGGATGGCCATTTTTACTATATAAATCCATGGTCATGGGAGATCTTTCCATCTTCTGATATCCTATTCAATTTCTTCCTTCAATATCTTAAAGTTTTTATCATATAAGCCTTTCACTTGCTCATTTAGAGTTACCCCAAGGTATTTCATATTGTTTGAGGTTATATTGTGAAAGGTGTTATTTTTCCGTTCAGTCCATTTGTCCTTTGCATATAGGAAGGCTACTGATTTTGTGTGTTAAATTGGTAACCTGCTACTTTGCTGAAAGTGTTTATCAGCTGTACGAGTTTCCTGGTGAAGTGTTTAGGATCACTTATTTATACTATTATATCACCTGCAAATAAAAATACTTTGATTTCTTCCCTTCCTATTTGTGTTCCCTTGAATAGTTATCATATTGTTCTAGCTAAGACTTCAAGTACTATCTTAAGTAGGTACAGAAAGAGTGAATAACCTTTTCTTGTTCCTGATTTTAGTGGAAGTGCTTTGAGTTTCTCTTCATTTAAGTGGCTATTGATTTGCTATAAATTATCTTTATTATGTTAAGGTATATATAATTGTATCCATAGTTTCTCCAGGGGTTTTATAATGAAGGGCTGTTGGATTTTGTCAATAACTTATTGCTCCATGGAATAGTTGTTTTGCAAAAAAAAAATGCTGAAAAATTTTAGATGTAAGTTCCTGGCAAATAAAAAATATTCAATATTAGTTTTGTTTCTTCCCAATTCAAGTCAACATACTAACCTACAAAAAAAGAAGGTTGAAAAAAGTAAATGTCATTCAATTATCTGGGTGTATGACAATTAAACCCAGACTTTCAAGTTAGATTAAAAAGTAAAAATACCTAAGACTCATTTCCCTGTAATATAAAGTCTGTCAAGTAGTTTTTGAAGTTTTAAGGAATGATGCTTCAATTTTTTTTTTTATAAATTTTGCTCCAGGGTCTTTGGATCTCACATGCTGGTTAAGAGAGAATGAAAACTTCAACTGAGATGAAAATGTAAGGGTTTTGTTGCCATCACTAATGAACTGATGAAGGCCTCCTGAGGATGCCGAAACTACTGATGAAGACCTCCTGAAGGATGCTGAGACAAAGTCTCAGTTCACCAGAAAAAGCATCAGCAGCTGTTATGAACGTGGGAGGTGCGGATAGCAGCAAGCATGCTGTGTTCTTTACAATCCTACCCTTCCCTAATGGTTTACGACATCCAGCATGTGAAAGTCCTGTTAATGAGAAAATTGATCTCCAAGCTCCCACCTACAGTAGAAGAATTATCACTTGAATGTACACTGAGTACCAAAATATTTTATTATCACAGTTATGCTCAGAATGATTTCATTTTATTAATGAAATAAAAACCCACAAGCACTTGAAAGATACTTTATATTTTCTGTTTTCTGTCATATTCTTTACACAAACTGCCCTCAATTAGTTGGTTTTGTGTTTCATTTCAGCTACTTGTAAGGACACAATTTATACCCTTTCCCCAAATGTTGTAAAAAAAAATGTGTTATGTGATATGTTTCAGAATTAAGAGATGTTGTATACACGAATCAAAACATCACATTGTAATTTATAAATATGTACCAATATTATGTGTCAATCTAAAATATGTTTAAGGTCTGAGGTTCTCGGCCCAGAGTCACTTTGGTTTCCTGCTTCAGCAATTCTTGAACAGAACCAGGTGCTCAAACCAGCCAACCCCAGCTAGCTGCTCCAAATCAGAGCCCTCAACCACCTCACCGCACACACCTACACACACTGCCAGCCACAGCTCTAGAGTCGCCATAGCCTCTCGCTCTGCCTCATGAGCAGTGATCATTGAGTCTCCCTTGCAAGTGTGCCAGGGCTGCCACTAAGACTGCCATTAAATGCCAGATCAATCTGGAGCTGAATGTCTCCTGTGTCTATCTCTTCATGTTGATATTTCAACTAGGATGGTGAGGCTTTAAAGAACTTTCCTAAATACTTTTCCCGCCAGTCTCATCAGGAGAGGGAACACGCTGAGAAACTGAGAAAGCTGCAACACTCAGGAGGTAGCCAAATCTTCCTGCAGGATTATCAAGTCATTATCATAATGACTGGGAGAGTGGGCTGAACGCAATGGAGTGTGCACTGCCCCTGGGAAAGAATGTGAATCAGTCACTATTGGAACTGTGCAAACTGGCTACTGATAAAAACAACCCCCACTTGTGTGACTTCCTTGAGAGTCATTACCTGAATGAGCAGGTGAAATTCATCAAAGAACTGGGTAGCCACGTAACCAACTTGAGAAAGATGTGAACCCCAAATCTGGCATGGCAGAATTTGTCTTTGACAATATACCCTGGGTCACAGTGATAATGAGAGGTAAGCTGACTTTCCCAAGCCACTGGTGATGTCACTGGCCACCAAGGCAGTGCATGCAGGTTGGGGCTGCCTTTGTCTTTTCTGTAAGTCGCTCCAAAACATCCATGTAAGTTCTTTAATTTGTACCATTCCTTCAAATAAAGAATTTTGGTATCTCCCCCCCCCCTAAAAAAAATAGTTTTTAAGCTGTGGCATTTTCTAATGAGCATAAGATAAGATGAGAATGTTGTGCAAGTAATGCTGCTTTGTGTAACAGCTATTATACAAGATACATACAATTAAAGTCCATTGGATAAACAATATTGTGATTCAGGTCTATTTCAGAATGAGTCAATCACATGTGACAGAAAATGGAAAAAAAATGAATGTCACTTGTAGCCTTTAATTAATTACAGAATCCAAATACCTAAGGTTTCTATTTTCCCTCTTTTCAGCAAAAATAAATGGCTTCTTGCCAGTCGTGGTATTTACATCCTAGAAAGCATTGATACCACAAGATATTTTCTTTTTTCATGTGTATGTTCTGCATGCATGTGTATATTAACGTTTGCTGTGTGTGGGAACACATGCATGTGTGCTCACACAGAGGCCAGAAATTGATGCCGCATTTCTTCCCTCATTCCTCTCCACTGTATACATTGAGGCAGGGTCTCTCAGTTGATCTGGCTCTCTAGATTTCTGCTGGACTCTCCTCTTTTTACCTCCTGAGTGCTTGAATTACAGGGTGGGGGAACCCAGATGCCCATCTGGCATTTATGTGGATGCTGGGTTTCCATACTCTGGTCCTTGCACATTTGTCCATTAAGCAAATCTCCAAGGCAGAACTTTTTAAGCATCCCTCCATAACATCTCTTCTCACATACCAGCCTCTTCCAAACTTAGAGAACAGAATGCTGCCAAAGCTAATGAGGCACGCCTGCAGGGAATAATTCTGCTGGGGACACTAGCCAGTGCACACTTCAGTAGTTCATGTTAAACATCCACAAATCCTCTGGTTGTTGGAAGGAAAAAATGACTCTCGGTCTCTGATCTCGTGTCCTTTTAATCATTCTCTGCTTTGCTTGTATTAAGACCTTTTTTTTCCTTTCTCAATAAAAGGGCAAATTTAGTGTGGTGGCTCAACAGAATCACAGGATAATTTTACTAGTAAAAGCATATATATAATTCATTGGAACAACATATGACCTGGAGAATTTGACCATGGTGATCTTGTTCAGTTATAATTTCACCTTAACATGTCTTACTAGAGTATCAGCTAAGACTATGGCTCTCTATTGAGGTCTGTGGTTGTTGTGGCTGTTTAAAATGGCAAGAGTGCAGTTTCTAGACCTTAGCAGAGATTCTAACTTGAGGTTTATTAGCCTGAGGTTTCTCTTTTTTAAAAGTAATGAATCATTTATAAGGCTAAAATTCCTTGGAATTGAATGTTAATACTGGGAACTTCAAGGTGAGTATTTATTTGTGTGAAGGACACTGTCTGAGATGTAAAGGGTGTACATGTGAGTAGTATAAGGTCCCTGCCTTCAGAGACCTTCTACATGACCATCAGATTGTAACATTAAGTTCAGTCATGTCTTGTTGATCATGTGGAATGAATGGGATGTTTCACAAGACTGAACAAGACAGTCTGTTGTCCACAGCCTGATTAGGGCTGTGTTCGGCATAAAGTGTTCAATGGGCTCATTAATATGTGCTTAAACTTCCACTATTCTCTAGAATGATGCCACAGACAGAACAAAAGAAATAACAGAGGAAGACAACCATCTGGATGTCATCACACAGATTTCAAAGTCAATGGGCCAAGGTTGGAAGCCTCAAAATTTTCTCGATTGGTTATAGGTTTAAGTCAACGTGTGTGTGTGTGTGTGTGTGTGTGTGTGTGTGTGTGTGTGTGTGTGTGTGTGTGTGTTTAACAAAACAAGTTCTTCCATTCACGGGCCTGTTTGGACTTACTACAAATTTCCCTCAAATTCTTCCTCAAAACTTTTCCAAAGGAACTGAGACACGTAGATTCACCACTAGAAAAACATCTCCTGGCATGCAAGTGTGGAGCTCATGGGAAATGGAAGAGTGTATAGAAAGTCCTCTGAAGGAAACAAGAAGGACATCTGTTCTTTTCTGTAAGGTGGGGGCTAGCTTCCCAACACTGGTCCTAAGGAAACCATTGTTGTTTATCTCAATAATTCTACTGTAGGTGTGTTTGAAACAATGTGGAGAAGTTAAATGACCATGCTTATAAGAAATTGTGATATTTTTATTTGGATGTTTTTAGTGAAAAATCAAAGGAATCAAGTCATGGTGGCTGGAAATTTATCTGGCAAAAGAAGCACTCAGGACAAATGGATTTCTGTCACTTCATTATGTTGTCCCTCATGTCTCTTTCTTCCCTCCTGCCTACCCTCCCCACCCCAACTCTTTCCTTGTTATGAGCAATATGTTAGTAAAGGCAAATAAAGACTCAGCAGAATCCAACCACTATATGTGACTTTTACATAATAAAATGAGATCATCTCTGCAGAAGAGTCAATCATTTCTTCTGCTTCTGCCTCTTGACAGAGTCCTTTGGGAATGTAATTCATTGATTCCATCTGGTTTATTGCCATTGGGGCTGCTTGAGTGTTTATTTGTTGGAGGCAGGTGTAAATACAGCAAAGTTACGATCTAGAAAAGATGCAAAGTGAAGTTATAAACCTGTGGTTTAATTCTCCTCTTCCAGATGCCACCCCAGTCATAGACATCCACACAAGACAAATCTGCTCGGCTAATGAGCTGAGAGGAAAACAGCCAAACTTCAAGTGGAGTTAAGAAATCTGACAGTCTTTCTCAATGGCAAAGGAAAGTTGCTTTATATTATTTCTGATTTTTTTTTCTCTTTTTAATGATGGGAATTAGGATATGTCTGACAAAGCTGCTTAAAGATGAAGGGTTTGTCCTTAGCCTTAGTCAGGCTGGTGGAGCTCTTCTCAGTGCTCACCATTTTTTCCTCTACCTATTTTTGTGTCTGTCATCCACAGACATGAAGCTTAGCCACCATACTACATCATTTCCAAGTTACATACAACACAGTGAGGAAAAACACTTACGTCTTACCTTTACATCCCTGACAGAAGAGCAAATGCAAAGGGCCAACTCGCTCTCATTTCCAAAGGTGGATGGTATTTTTCTGCTCTAATTAGAAAAGGTATCATTTATGAATCAACAGTTTGCTCGTCGCCTTTTTTAATTAATGGGCTTGAAATACGATTTTAAACTATTAAAGTTGAAAGCAACATTGTAGTGTAGAAGAAATCATCTGTTCACACATTTAAAAGACACATATAGTTTCTACATTGCTAAAGACATGAAAAAAATATGTGTATTCTGGGCAATGGCCCAGCATAATAATTGTGACTTCGATAAGTAGGCAAGATACCTTGACAATTATCAAAATCTGTCAGATGGATCATGATCATGCAGATGAGAAGCACTCTTTGTGGTTATGTTAGAACCTCTATAATTTAATAACTATTCAGTAGGGACAAGTTTCTGGATCTTTGCTATGGGTATTATGGTTTTACTCTTACATGTTCTGTACAACTTCTGTCAGTAAATAATTTTGAAGTCTCCTCTTAATTAACTGATTTTTCAGGAAGGAAAAAAACCTAAAAGAATCAAGGTGAGAGGAAGTAAATGAAATTTTACCCTCATTTTGATACTTTACAGAAGGCCTTAGGTTTAGACCCAAATGGAGATGAGTTCATATCCAGTCTCTGTCACTTATTGCCAGGGTGACATTGGAACAATGTCTTAATTCCCAAGAGTCTCAGTTGAAAATTTAAATGGTTTGGAGACTGCTTTAAGTAGTTTTACTTAAATAACTATATGTCAAACACCTTGTAATAAGTCCTCACATACTAATATCCGTCTCTTCCTATCCCTTGTCTCTTCCCTATTACCAGGTCAAAAGGACCTTGACCTTTAAAGATAAGGGCACATCCCTGCATTCTCTAAATGCATTTAGCAGAAGAGAGATTCTGGAGGAATATGAGCTCCTTGTCTAACTTTCCTTGAGTCTCTCTAGACTGTAGGCATTCACCAAGCACAATCTCTCTCAGTGTTACCTGTCTCCATCCACACAGGAACTGTGAAACACCCCAGAGCAGTAACGTAGCCTTAGATAAATAGTGGAGCTCCCACTGCAAAACTGGTTAAAATTTACCCATTTCTGGAACAAATAAACACAAAGGGGTATCAATGCAAATATGTATATTGAGGAAAAGAGTGTGGAATTGTAAAAAAAAAAATTGTTTGTTGGTTAAACCTCCTATTTACCCTAAACTAGAGCTATCATTGTGGGTAAAGCTAGGATTCATTAAAAAAATGATGTTCCTTGAGTTTTCAAAAGCTGAATCTGAATTTGTGTCATACTTTCAGCAACAATAGAGCTAAGATTAGCAGAGAAGGAATTAATTTTGCATCTCTTAGTCATAAAATTTATATGCTGTATTACCCATAAAGTTAAGCATCAGAGCCTCAAGAATTATGCTTTATTTGTGCTATTTATCACTGGATATGTGAATAAGAGTCTATTTTAAGATACTCGGTTTGTGATAGCATTGTAAAAGTGATAATACTTTTAAAAAAACATTAAAACAGTATACTTTCATTCATCATCAATCCACTTCCTATGATTCCTCACCCATTAAATGAGTAATATTCGTGACTCCAGGGTGTTGTTGGCTATTTTCTAGAACAAATAAGTCATTATTCAACTTTCAGCCCCAAACTAGATTATTCCTGACTTCACAGCTAGATGACAGCCTTGGGAGCTAAGTTTTTCTAGAAGGAATATGCTTTCTAAATTCCAAAGTCTTCATCTTACGTTGCGAAAGCAAACTGAGATGTGAGAGCCTGCTGTCCACTCCCAGCTTAAGTGCATACAGAAATAAGGCTTTGTTCTCACTTTGAATTTTTATTGGTAGTCAAGCATGCATACCATAAAATGTTTTAACCATATTTTAACCATTCTTACACTCATGGCTCAGTAGTATTAGGTAGGTCATATCATTGTGTAATCACCACCATCATCATTTATCTCCAGAACTGTCCATCATCCCTTTCCAAACTCCAGCTCTACTCAATCATAACTCCACATTCCCTTTCAGAGACTTCTTGACTTTATGAATTATTTTTTTTCCTTTTTTCTTTTATTATTTCTTTGAGAATTTTGCACAATGTATTTTCATCATATTTACCACCTCTCCCTGCTCCACATAGGTTTACCTCTTCCCCACCCACCCAACTTTGTGTTCTTTCTTTTCTTTTCTTAACCCATCAAATACAGTTCTTGTTGCCCATATATTATTGGATGTGTGGCCTTCAGTAGAGGATAGTCTACCAACCAGGGCCCATACCCTTTAAAAAAACCAACCCTACCTCTCCCAGCAGCTATCAGCTGCCAATAGCTGGGGGTGGGATTTGTACTGACCTGACCTGCTCCATGCTGGGATTTTTGTCTGCCTTGAACTTGGCAGGTCTTATAAATGAATGTAGTCCTAATTGCTGTGAATTTGTATATGCAACTTCCTTGCTGTGTCTAGGGAAAATAAATGTTTGCCTGTAGTTATCCACAACCTCCAGCTCTTACACTCTTTCCATCTCTCTTCTGTAATGATCCTTGAGCCTTGGAAGAAAGTATTTTGATAAAGGTGTCCAATTTAGGGCTGAGCATTCCATGGTCTCTTATTCTCTGAACGTTTATCAGTTGTGGGTCTCTGTGTTAATCAGATTTTACTGCAAAAAAAGAAACTTCTATAATGAGGACTGAGAAATATACTAATCTATGTATACATCGATGATAAGTCATTAGGAGTTGGTTTAAGTAGTCCCATTCAGCAGAGTAATAGTGGCAGGTTCTCCCCTGGGATCTGTGACATATCTATTCGTAGGTTCTTGGTCCTAATACCATTGTCAGGTGTGTATTTCAACCTATGGAGCAGGCACTCAATCTAATAAGAAAGTGACTGGCTGAACCCATGATGTTGATGTCAATATTGTATCAATGGGCATGTCTTACCAGGCCAGTCTTATGCAGCTTGCAAGATTCATAGTTGGATGATAGATGATTACTTTTTCTCTACTGGTAGTTCATAGTACCTCCTAGCAGTATGAAACCTAGCCAGTAGGGACACAATTTGCAGGCAGGTAACAGCTTCATTTCTATATAATTTTATGATTTAAGTATGAGGTTTCTTCAGCAAGAAGAGAAAGAATAACAAAGCCCTTCTGTGTAAAGAGGGCTTTAAGGAGCCCAGAGGACATTGACGTAGGACAACAATGCCTGAGTCATTGAGATAGAACCTAATGTTTCCACCACTCTGGACCAAATATGGAAGAAGAGAATGGGGACAGTAAGAGGTGAGAAGGAATAAGAGAATACACCCCTTTAACATTCGGAGCTACAGTCAGAGAATACCTCCGAGATGATCTGCACCCTTTGAACTGAGCATAGTGCAGGAGACACAACAGACACTTAGGCAGAGAAGGCACTGGCCATCCCCCACACATCCATTTGCATGACAGATACTCAGGTACAAAGCATTTGAGAGACAGAAGATGAGATACTTAGCAGAGGACTGAGAGTTAAGAACAGCTTACCTTCCAAGAGGCTGAAGAACTGGTAAGGAAAGCAGTGAGATGGAAGATAGAATATGTATTGAGTCCCAGAGAGGCTACCATTAAAATGGGTACCAGACTGCTACATCCCAACCCAAAAGTCAGTGACAGCCCATACAAGGAACATTTTCCTTCTACCATCAATCAGAGTGCTATGCAAACCTTGGCAATGTCAAGGAGCCATTTAAAAATGAGTGTTTTATACACTGAAGAAAATTGAGTCATACTGAGTAGAATATATCATAATGGGCACTGATGGATGCCTGTTACTGAGTGGAAATCAATAGTATTGAGCATGGTAAATTATATATATTAATATTATGCACATCTGAATTATACCCTTCTCTAGCCTTTAAAGGGCCTCAACTTTAACTATGAATCAGGAATTCAAGGTACTATCATTGTACTCACCTTGCAAGATTATAGAGCATGTCAGAGTTTTCAGAACAGAAAAGTTTTAATGAATTCTATCAAATGCTATCAAGTGTTGATGCATGTATTGACTTAACTGTGTGTGTTGTGCTTTAGTACTTCAAATAAAATTCATTATATCTCATTCAGAAGATATCAACGGCATGAATATGGAGAGGCTGTCATCAGCAAAACACCTGGAGTTGCAAAGTTATAAACTAGGCTGGAATATTTAATTGAATAGTACAAGAGCTTCAAACAGAGCAGCCTTAAAAGAAATAAATATGCCAAATCATAACACATCTACTGCAAATCAACACTAGTGGTCTAAAATGAGTATCTTTAACTCAGTAGGTCTCAGTACTCAAATTCTCAAAAGTAACCTATTAAAAACTAGAGTCATTGGAAACATGCTGTGCTGAGCCAGCCCCATGCTTCACTGGCCCTAGGATGGCTAGTCCTGCCTCTCCCTGGATATTGCAACAGGAGAGCTGGACCTACCCCTCAGAGGAGAGCTGACCCCTCACCCCTTGCACTCAGGAAAGATGGCCCCACCCCTCACCATAGACATGCACATCACCTGTGAAGCACACTAGAGGTGACCCTGTTGTCAGGGACTCAGGTGGGCCAGCCCTGAGGGCATGAGATCAACAGAGATGACCCTGCCCCTCTCCACTGCCCCAGTCTGCTCTGCAGAGCCAGGAGTGAGAGAAAGATGCCCTCTTCCCTCTGTCCCTTGCTACCTGTGGCAGGCCAGAGAGCTGGTCCAGGGGTCACGAGAGTAAGAGAACTAGCCCTGCCCTATACCAGGTACAACCCATAGGAGAGTGGGCCCAAAGCCTGACCTGAGTAGCACACTAGAACTGACCCTATTGTCCACCAAGGTGAGCCAGCTGTGAGGGTATGAGAGCAGGAGAGCTGTCCCCACCCCACCCCCAGATGCCCCCTACAATAGTTGGGAGAGAGGGCCCTGCAGTTTGCCTGGGCACAACAATAGAACTGACCCTGTCATATGAGTAAGGGGGATCCAGATCTGAGGGCCCAAGAGCAAGATAACTGGCCCCGCTCCTTACTGTAGGCTGCATTGGGTGAGCTAGCCAAGGTAGTGCTGGAGAGCTCATCCAGGGAGTGAAGATGAGGGAAAGCTAGCAGGGTGACCAACCCAGCTACCACCCAGGCCAAGAGCCAGGGCTATGAGTTGGCCTGCCCCAACATCCACAGAATCTATGAACTATTGGAGCATGTGAAGGGGATGAACCTACAGATCCAAAACTGCAAGATATCCAAGAGGAGCCCCAGTGAGAGTCCATTATTGTGGTGTAGCAGAAACCAGAGGCCTTGAGCCAGACTAACGATTCATGGCAATAAACACTTGCAAGTAAAGATGAACAGACTAAAGAGTAAACTGTCTCAACAGGCCATACTACAGCTTCCAAGACAAGATGATGATGATGATGATGATATGATGATGATGATGATGGGGTGGTGGTGGTGGTGGTGGTGGTGGTGATAATGGTGATGATTATGATGATGATGATATCTTGTTTTTTGTTTTGTCTTCTTTGGGGGGGATTGGTTTTTCTTTTAAATTTGGTTTTGATTTGGAGGAGGTGGGGTTGCAAGGGCAGAGTCGATGCAATGGGACAGGGAAATGAGTAGAAATGAGTCACATGATATGAAATCCACAAATAATCAATAAAAGAAAAAAAGAAAGAGAAAAAGAAAAACTAGTGACTTAAGGTGAGCTGCTCTAGAAACTAAAAACAAGGTTTATCAGGGATGGATTCCAGCAAGGCCAGGTAGAAAGTGGTAAAGGAGATAGGAGATTAATACAGGGTAAGATAATATGCAGGTGATCATTGTGGTTAACTGAAGTTCAATCTCCCTGGGACTTTCTCAGGGAATAGATCCCTCCTTCGAGTCATATTACATAATGAGGAAGTCAGTAATTTATTCTCCAATGTCCATTCCTGATTGGCTGAGGCATGCTCATAGGCGCATTAATACCTCAACCCTTCAGACATGTCCCACTGTACCAGGCTTTCTTTTTTTTGCCACCAACCAGCTCCCAAATCATGACACGGACACTTCTTATTAGTTATGAATGCTCAGCCCAGCTTAGATGAATTTTTGGCTAGCTCTTTTAACTTAAATTAACCTGTTTCTCTTTATCTACCTTTTGCCTCAGGGCTTTTTACCTTTCTTCCTTCTGTATATCTTACTTCCACTGCTTCTCATGTCTAGCTGGCTGGTAGCTGCCTGACTGGCCCTGGACTGTCCTTCTCTTTCTCCTCCTTCTCTTCATTTTTCTTTTTTCCCTTCTTGATCCTAGATTTCTCTTCCTATTCATTCTCCGTTCCTGCCAGCCCTGAATACCCTTCTCCTGCCTAGCTATTGGCCATTCAGCTTTTTATTAGACCAATCAAGTACTTTAGGCAGGCAAGGTGAAACAGCAACACATCTTTTCATAATTAAACAAATGCAGCAAAAACAGCACATCCTTGCGTTGTTAAACAAATGCAGGATAAACAGATGTAACACACCTTTACATAGTTAAAATAATATTCCACAACATCCCACCCAGGGGACATGCTAAAGAAAACACCATAAAGGAGTAAAGGACACATGCAGTGTGGAGCGTCAGTGCAGGGAGGGTGACTGAGTCCAGTAGACATCCAGGTGACCCGAAAGTAGAAAAGCATGAATTAGGAACTTCTGGAAAAAGAAACAAAAATCTATGTGGGGTAAAAGTGAACATAAGAAGACACCATTCTTCTGTTTGTTTGTTAAGACTGTGCCTCCCTGATTTTTTCTAGACTAGCCTGAAATTTGCAAATTCCCTACTTCTGTCTCCCAAGTGCTTGGATTACAGGCAGTGCCACCACACCCACCTTTGAAGGCATTATTCTGGAAAATTATAAAGTATAATTTTGCTTAACTTGTACATTTGTGCTACAATTTCACTTAATTATTCTTTGCCACCCAACTCAATTGGGTGGATCTGCTGAAAGGATGCATAAATTTTGGAAAATTGCCTGCTGAAGTCTAGTGTAAGCTGTGGAAGCTTAATTCCTTTTCTTCACATTCCTAATAAGATCGTGTCTAAAGAAGATAAGTTGTATTTGAGAATGATAATAAAAAAAGAAATTTAAATTATTTGATTTCTTACATGTTTCAAATTGATAGCACTAATTATGGAACAGTGAGTTTTATATCATTAGAATTGAAATTCAAAATTTTATTATTAATGGTTTAGGAATATGCATCTGCTCTCAAATAATTCATATTAAATATATAAATATGGTTGAACAGAGGTATAAAAATCTATTTAGTAGGGGAACTTGGGATAATGAGGTTCCAGGAAGTACTGATAAGGAAAGGTATGTGTGGATGTGCCTGTGTGTGTGCATGTTATAAGCATGTGTGTACTTCCTTTTCTCTTTTCTCATCATCCTCCCACCCCCAAAGAAAAATTAGTGTTAGCACTGACTCTTGCCTCTACTATCTCTGTAGTGATATTATCAATAACTTACTGTTGGTTCTTTTTTCTGTGTAGACAAAATAATGATTACACAAAGGGGTGGCTTCCTCATTGTCAGTGACCCTGGGCCCATGGATGTCAAGAAGACCATTGGCTAGACCAGCAAACTCAGAGGATTGTAGATTTTGGCACAAAGAACTAGAGGCTTTTGACTCAAAGATCTAGATGGTGCAGACTTATGGTCCGTGTACACAGATCAGAAGCTTATTGCTCTGGACTTTGACTGTTGACCATCCTACCGATATCTAGCAGCCACTGATTTATGGCTTGTAGAAGCAGTTAGTGTGGGTAACAGCAGGTCATATCCAATGTTTAGGCTCCCAAGCACCTCTCTAGAGCTCCTGGATCTTAATAATAAGCAGTGTTGTAGATCTTGAGTTCTTAGTGTCTGGAGGTTCTACTGTGAGGCCTTAACATCTTTCTGGAATTCCTTCGGTGCCTGGGACCCATGGGTTCTCACCTTTGATGCTTTATAGCCAACATATATGCGCGCGCGCGCACACACACACACACCTTTCCAATCCTTAGCTCTTCATTTCCTCTTATCTCTTCTATGTTTCCATTATTGTTTAATCTTCTATTCATCATAATTTCTACCTCTGGAAATTGGATACCATCTGTCACATTCCTTGCTGCTTTTGCTTCATATCATCACCTTGGTGTTCTCTACCTATGATAAGGACCACAGGAGTAAAAGACCATCTGGAAGAGTGTATAGTATTAGAACCCAGTATTGCAATATCAAGAGGGGCCATGTAGGGAGGGCCAGCCTGTAAAGCAAAGACAACAGCCTGGTTATATAATCAGGAGAAAAGTGTGAAATGGGTATGACATGTAAGTTCAGATTATATTTTGCACCAATTATAACACAGCTCTAATTCAAACAATTAGAAACTTTACTTAAGAACAGATCAGAAGGCTCAATTAAAGACCAATCACTTGTCTCACCTGTACCAATCACAAGCTTTCTGTTGAATTAGGTGAAGAAGTTCTCCCCACTAGCCTGAGAATAACTAAAGGATGAGTAGGGTAATCTAGAGTTTACAAACTACTGTGATGGCTAAAGCTGGCACAAGCTATCTGAACCAGTCAAATGGAGTAGGGCTTTCTGGAGCAGATGCCAGGGCACAGTTGTAGTGTTCCTTATAGCTGGAATATGGTTTCCTCAAGGCATCCATGGAGTATTCAGAGCAGCCAGGAACTGTTATAATGACAGTCCCGCTGGTTACAATAAAAGTGACTGCTCAGTTGACAGTTCTTGGCCCAAGAAAAATGGCCCAGATCACAAGAGATAGGTCTGACAACTTCAAAGAGTCAAGCCCAAAGATCTCCAACTAAGCATATCCAAAGGAAAAGAAAATACTAAAAGGTATTTAAAATAAAAGCCTATAATTGGCCAGGAGAGGTGGCACATGCCTTTAATCCCAGCACTCAGGAGGCAGAGGCAGGTGGATCTCTGAGTTTGAGGCCAGCCTGGGCTACAAAGAGAGTTCCAGGACAGCTAGGACTATTGTACAGAGAAACCCTGTCTCAAAAAACAAAAACAAAAAACAAAAAGCCTATAACTGATACTCTTCTTTTTCTTCCTGAAGGTTTTTTTTTTTTTTTGCTGTTTGTTGTTTTTCTGTTTTACATGCAACATATTTTGATCACATTTTCTCCCTCCCATAACTTCTCCCAGATTTTTTCCACCTCCCTATCTACTCAACTTCATGGTCATTGACATTTTTTTGCTGTTTTTGTTTTTTTGTTTGTTTTGGAGTTTTTCTTTTTCTGGTGATTTTTTTTGTTGTTTGTTTGTTGGGGTTTTTGTTTGTTTGTTTTGTTTTTGAGGGAAAGGGTTTATTTTGGCTTACAGTAGTTTGATGGTACCATTCATCATGATGGGGATGGCCTGGTGGCAAAAGCATGAGGCAGCTGGTCACATTGCCTCCAGGAAACAGAGAAGTGCATGCTGGCACTCAGATCACTTTCTCCTTTTTATTCAGTTTGGAACCCCAGACCATGGATGATGGAGAGAAGTGCATGCTGGTGCTCAGCTCACTTTCTCCTTTTTATTCAGTTTGGGACCCCAGATCATGGATGGTGCAACCACATTCAGGGCAGGTCTTCCCTTTTCAGTTTAAATCTTTCTGGAAACCCCCTTAATAGACTTACCCAGAGATGTATTTCCATGTTGATTATAAACCTATAAGGTTGACAATCAAGATTGATGATCACAACCAGGTATTAAATGTTACATCTATTATAATGCTCACCATTCAGTAGTTGTTAATAAGTGGAATATGAAAACTACTTGAGTTGTTTGCCTTCCTACATCCAGCCAGCCACACTTTCTATGTGGTCTGTATTTTTTCTTTTTTAGAAATTTATTCTTCTCTCACACATTACATCCCGACCACAGTTCTCCCTCCCTCTACTTAACAGTGCTTAATTCAGCCAAACGTCCTTTGGGATACTTGGGTTACTCTGTCTCAGTGAGAATGGTGTGCTCAATTTACTTCAAATCTAAAGCAAAGGTAAAACTCCAAATTTACTAAGGATAAATGGTGACAATAAGAAGGAACAGAGACAAAGTTCTAAAGAAATACCCGAGGAACATGCCCACTGCCCAAGTACCATTCCCAGTTGAGTGACCCAGATACTTAGGAGAAAATAGCTACTGTAACACATGTTAAGCATTACTAAGCCTCAGAAACTAGGCAAGTTCTAGCTACTCTCCTCAGATTACACTATGATGAGAAAATAGTTCCCGTTTACTAGAAGAGAAAATTTTATTTTAAAAGTTTAGATTTGACCAAATACTTTAATATCATATATTAATACTGACAGATTTATTTAACTCAATAATCATTTTAACTCTCTAGCTAATAAGATCTTAAAATACATTTAAAATTTTTTGAGTAATTTTTGTAAGCCTGCATCGTCTAGAAAAAAAACTTATAAAATAAAACAAGCACATCCTTAAAATTGCTTTAACTGTTGTTAAATACAGTTTAATACAATACAGGATAATTAACATATTATAAAAAGCATATAAACCATTAATAGGACCTATAGAAATTACAGTACCAGTAAGCAGAATGAGGAAAGAGGAGGGCCTGGGACCAGAAAGATTCCCCCATTGTGTGATGCAAGTGGCTGGACTATTTGATACAGAAGCATACTCATGATTCCTACTACTGCCTTCATATAATGAATAGGACCAAATGTTCTACATATAACATAAAAATGTTTTAAAATCCATAAGTCATTTTAAAGTAATAAACTATGTGGTTGAATTAGCAACTGGTTTATCATACTTTAAAAAAGAAGGCTATTTACTAATTATTACATCATGTATGAGGCACATACCTAAAACTCTAGGACTCTGAAAGTTTAAGCAGAAGAACAAGTTCAAGGCCAGACTTAGTGACATAACATAAAGCCCCGTCTCAAAAAAAAAAAAAAAAATAGGAACTGAAGACATAGCTCAGTGGTTAAGAGGACTTCCTGCACCAGAAGAGGACTCAAGTTCAGTTCCCATCATCCATGTCCAGTGGCTCACAACCTCCTAAAACTCTACTTTCAAGGGATCCCACACCCCCTGAGGCAGGCAAGCATAGGACATAGTTAGCCTAGGACTCCCATTTGCTTTGGAGTTATACACAGCCTTTCTTCTAGTAATAATGCACTTGGCAGCCTAGTTTCTTCACTCAAACCCATTAGGCATATACACCCCTCATCAAACAATTCACCTAGCAATCTCAGAACCTCTTGACCCCCAACCCACTTTGAGCTACACATAATTGCATCTTCAAACAATAGTATAAGCTTCTTACCTCTGGTAACAACCCAATTTAGACAGTTTCTAGTCAAGCATATTCCCAAAATATCCAAGTAAGAAGGCGAGGAGGGATTATTATCTGGCCTGAACTGGTTTGGGGTGCATGTGTAATGAGGCAAAACTGTGTCCTCTAGTAACCTTATAGAGAGACTCAATATATACCATCTCATTCTTATGCACAATTGGATGTGCAGATGATTAAATTCAGATGCATTGTTGGTCAGTGGCATGCCTAGTATGACCTAATAGACCAATCAAAATAGAGAGCCACCCAAGCCACACCCCTTAATAACCATCTCTTCCTCCTCTTGAACCTTATAAAAGGAAGCCCAGAACAAGGCCCCTGAGTACTTCCACTCACATGACCTGTTGTCAATCAGGTCTTTTACAATATGTATATGAGAGTTTTGGTTGCATGTATGTCTGTGCACCATGTGTGTTCAGCATCTGAGGGTATCAAAAGAGGGCATCAGATATGTTGAAATGAAACTGTAGTTACAGATAGTTGTAAGTGGTTATGTGGGTGCTGGAAAATAGACTGTTGTAAAATAGACAAAGTTTGTACAAATCTAATACTAAATGAACATTGTCACCTCATGCAGAGTATTAAGCTAGGTATTTAATAGGATTCTCATATAGGCGCTAATCTTCACAGTGAGTCTGAAAATTAGCAATCATTACATTATTCCTAAAGATAAGATAAGGAAATTGAATTATAATTAGTTTCTTAAGAACAACAGCTGGCAATTAACAAGATGGAGGACTCAAAGTCTGGACTGTTTGCACTGTCTCCACTCTTCCAAATTCATGTGCCTGCTCCCTTAGTACTGACGCTCATGTAGTTTATGAATGAAATTAACACACAAAATACACTGTAGTGAAAAGAAGCTAAAATCCAGAGAGCAGTGGAAGAAACACTCCTGTGTCCTTCATATCCACCTAAGTATTCAGAAAGCTGGTCCCAGTGAGGAATGAAAAAACATCACCTAGGTGAAGCAAATGAACAGGGGCTGTAAGACTCCACAGCGGTTAGAACAGGAGAAGAGGCATTTATCATTCTGTACACCTCGGCATGCGTGATTGATGTCACTTTAGGCTTTACAGAGAAAAAGCGCTGACAAACAAGTGAATCTCTTTATTAAGGTGCTATAAAAGGATAAATGAAGCTTGAGAAACTTTGTTTGCCCTAGACTCAGCACTACAAGAAGGCTGGCAAAAACAAACATCTCCCCAGTGTGGGTGAGCCATGACTTGGCCAGTTTCATTCTTTGTAGGCCATCTTCCCTTTAGATTTCCTAAAAATCTCTAGATTTTAAATTTTCTCTAGATTCACAGATTCAAAATGCTTGATCTCACTTTGACACATGTCAAAATATTTAGCTGCTATTATAGTCGTTATATACCTAAAAGCCTTTGTTAACCCTTTATTAAAATAATAATAACAACAACCACATATTTCTTAACCCCTCAAATAAATGAGAAATTGTGTGTCTTAAAAGGAATCACTAACTGTATACATATTCATTGGGGTGTGTAGACTTTGGGTTTGGTTAATTTTTGTGTGTGATGTTTTTCATTCACAAGTTTTTTTATAATAAAGTTTATTTAAAAAAAATAGGTAAACCACAATTCCCTCTCCCTAGCCAGGCTCCCATGAAGGTCCTTTGGAACTCTAAATTGTTGGGGATCTTATTTTTATTATTCAGTGACTTGGGGTTTCTTGTTTTGGGTTTGTATTTTGTTTTATTGTCCTATCATGCAGCACAAGTTCACCTTGAGCTCTCCAGAGCGTGCTGAAAGAACAGGCAGGCACCACCCTAACCGTTCTGTGTTAGAGTTTTATGTTCTTCAAAGTTTCCTTCTACAAATCCAAGCTCCCCAAACATTAGCATATACTGCACCTGGGCAAATCTAGGGCACAAAGCAAAAACACAGTAGAACTTTAGGAAGCATACAAACAGAAAACACAGATTTTTCAAGACAAAGGATAAATGTCAACTTTGGCTTCTAAGTTCTTTTGGAGAACTTTCCAACATTCTTGGGTCCCAGATGAGCCATTTCTTTCATTGATAATAAAAGTTTTCCTTTAAACTGAGAGAAAAGGCACCCGGTGAGAGGAAACTGCACGTTCTTCCACAGAGATGGGTGCACATTCATACCACAGGCAGGAAACAAGTTGCAGAAAAACAACACTATAAAGGCTACACTGGGTTTCAAGGCGTTGTTATTCAATAAGAAAACCACTGGCACCCTTCTGAGTCGTGGGCCTATCTATAGCTAGCAAATAGAGAAAGATGGGTTTCATCCTTGATTCCTGTCTTTGCCTGGAGAAATTATGCAGTACAAACAGAAACTATACAACATTATATGAGATTTTCTAGAATATGCCTAAAAAACACATCTGTGAATTTTTATCAGGGACTAACTTATAATTTGTTTCTCCCCTTAGATAGCTTCCATTTGTTCAAAATTTCTAATCAATTTGAAACCTCTTCAAATCAAATTTAAAAATGTTGCAAACAATTGTACACTCCCCCCAATCAATCTCATTTAAGCATTCCCAGCATTTGCCAATCAATTGGTGTAAACAAACTGTGTCACTTTTCAGAATAACAAGGAGATCACGGAGGTTTGAAGGAGGCTGAAAAAAAATGGTACTCTTCAGCCTGTCAGATATCAGCCTGTTAAAACTTGAAACATTAGCTAGGAGAGCTAAAAATATATCATATGAATTAAACTAGGTTAGAAGAGATGGTTTGAAAACAAAGATCAACTTAAAGCTCCCTTGTCCAGAATTACATACTCACATTCTGCTAATTAGCAGCCCTGGACAGTGGCAGCCTTTCTTCACACAACCAAGAGCAAACAAAACTCAGAAGGAAAAGAAAAAGTCTCATAAATGAGAAGGCAAAAGAATGCCAAGCAACCTAGTCCTTATCCTCAAATCCCCATGAGTGTTAGTCCATGCAATTTCTATCAAAATCCCATTAACATCTTACTGAGACACAGAAAAGGAATCTTAAAGATTGCATGGAAACACACAGAAATTCCAAATAGAAGGATCTTGAATGAAAAAATACAATCTGGTCATCACATTGTTTCACTTTGAAATATGCTCTAATACAGCAATCAGACAGATAGTGCTGGCATAGAAACAAACATAGACTGTGGCAGCATTACAGATGGTCAAGAAATAAGTATTTCCATTTACAGCCAACTGATGCTCAGCAAAGATAATCAAAAATACCCAATGGAGAAAGGATTTGTTTTCAATAAATGGTATTACAATAGTCAGTATTTCCATGAGAAAGTATAAAACTAGGCCCTTATCTTACATCAAGTCCAAACAAAGTCCATCAATGAAAGATAAAACTAAAATCTAATGTCTGAAATTGCAAAAATACTAGAGACAACAAATTCCAGTGAGGGTTGGTCCAGGTTATATTGCACTGTGATATGACAAGTGACTATCTCAGTTAATGTTTCAATTGTTGTGATAAAACACCATGACTAGAATCAACTTGGGGAAGAAGGAATTTATTTCATCTTACAACTCTCAGAGCACACTCACCATTGAGGGAAGCCAGGAGAGGAACTCAAGGCAGAACCTGGAGGCAGTGACTGAAGCAGAGGCCTTAAAGCGGTGGTTCTCAACCTGTGGGTTGTGATCCCCACAGAGATCACATTATCAGACATCCTACACATCAGATATTTACATTATGATTTGTATCAGTAGCAAAATTATAGTTATGAAATAACAACGGGATAATTTTATGGGTTGGGGGTAACCACAACACGAGGACTGCATTAGGAAGGATGAGAACTACTGCCTTAGAGGAATGCTGTTGTTTACTGGCTTGCTTGCTCATGGCTTGTTCACCTTGCTTTCTTATGCACCTAGGACTACCAAACTGCACAGCAAGCTAGATCTTCCCACGTCAATCATCAATCAAAAAAATGTACCACAGTTTTTCCCATACACAATCTGGTTCAGTAATTTTTTCATTTGAGATTCCTTCTTGCAAAATGACTCTAGCTTGTGTCACATTGACATGAAACTAGCTAGCCAGCACAGAGGCTATCATGGAACTCAATGTGGAGCTTTCTCAAGACATAAAATATAAATCTACCAGATGACACAGAAACCATACATTTAGATAGTCAAATAAAATAAACAAACATGCCAAAAAGATACCTGCACTCACTCATTACAGCATTGTTTTTTAATAGCCAATACATTGAAACAGCCGAAGTGTACACTCGGTGATTTAATGGATACAGGAAATGTGACATATATAATTAAATAATACTCTTACAAAAAGAAAGAAAGAAATAGTGTCATTTGCAAGAACACTGATGAACCTGTAAGACATGCTAAGTGAAATAAGACAGGCAGAGAAACTTAAGTACTGCTCGACATCACTCACTTGTGGGATCTTAAAAAGTCAAATTCGTTAAAGCAGAGTGAAATCGTGGTTGCCAAAAGCTGGCAAATGGGGGATGAGATGTTGGTCAAAGAGTACAAAGATTCCATTATATATGATGAACAATACACGGAGAACCAATGAACAGTATGCATTACGCATTTGAAACCTGCTAAAAGAGTAGATCATATGTGTTCTCATCACTAAAAAATAATAACTGTTGATTGTGGTAATCATTTCCCAATGAGTATATACATCAGTGCACTATATTTTACACCTTAAAATATGTGTGGTTTTATTTGTCAATAAATACAGAGAAAGAAAAAAAGGAGAGAAAGACAGGTAGAGATGAGCAAGAAATAACCCACTTGACTGGCATTAGAGGAAGAGAGCTTCATCTGGCAGGAATCTATAATTGCTACTCTCACCTCCAAGCTGGAGCATTTGATCTCTGGTGGAAAGAGACTATGGTGGTTAATCTTGATGGGATCTGGGATCAGCTAGGAGACCCATCTCTGTGCATTACTGTTAGGGCATTTCCAGAAAGGAATTACTTAGGGATAAAAACTTTGACTAGGACTGGATGGCACCTATCAACAATAGACCAGATTTCAGGACATGAGAGGAAATAATAGCATGGCCTTCACTCCTTCCTGTACAAGTGCTTACATCACTGCAAGTGTATACATTGCTGCTGCTGCTGCTGCTGCTGCTGCTGCTGCTGCTGCCATCATCAGCTGAAATTAGACTCCATCTTCTTCAGCATTCCAATATGAACTGAACAGTCACAGTACTCCAGGAATCTTACAGGCCTTCAGCTCCAAATCAGGACTGCTGAGACATTCATTTTCATGGGATGAGAAGATAAACACTTCTCAGACTATGCAGCATGCAGATGGCCATTATTGTTCTACCCAGATCCTATCTTGTAAGTTAATCAAAAAAAAAATCACACACACATACACACACACACACACACACACACACACACACACACACACACACACACACACACACAAATGCAGGAGGGATTACAGAGATCAATGTCACCATCAAGGACTTGAAAGATACAGATGTGGTGACTCCCACCTCTCCCTTTAACTCTCCTATTTGGTCTATGGGGAATATAGATGAGTTGTGAAAAATGACAGGTCATTCTCTTAAGTTTAACCAAGTAGTTATTCCAGTTGCAGCTGCACTATATGTGGTTTCCTTGACTGAGCAGGTTAGTACCTCTTCTGGTATCTAATATGCAACTACTGGTCTTCCCAGCGATTTTCCCCATATATGTTCATTAGATGCATCAGAAGCAATTTTCTTCTAGCTGGCAAAGACATCAATCCACATTTACCATTCTGCCTCAAGGCTTTATTAATTCCACAGTCCCGTGTCTAATTCAGTTTACAGGTATCTTGATCACCTGCCTCTCCCACATAGTTCACACTGATCCATTACATTGATGGCATTATGTTGAATAAAACAAGTGTTCCAAAGATAGGAACAATTTTGAACTTGTTAGTAAAGAATGTATGCACTAGAAGATGAGAGAGAAAAAAGGTAACCACAATTCAAGAATTTTCTGCTTCACATAATTTCTAGAAGTCTAGTGGTATGGGGCACGTAAAGATATTCTTTCTAAAATGAAGGATAGTTGTTATACACAGCCCATCCTACCACCAAGAAATAAACACAATGCTTAGTGAGCCTATGTGGATTTCGGAAGAGACTTAGACCTCACTGTGTTATTGTAGTACATATGCCAAGTCTCTTATGAAGCTAGTTTTGAGTGGGCACATAGCAAGAGAAAGCTCAGCTACAGGGTCAGGCTGCTATACAGACTGCTCTAACTCTTGAGTAATATGAAGTGTCAACAACAGATGGGGATGGTGTTTGGGGTCCTTGTCAGGATCACATAGGTTAATCACAGAAAAGGCCCTTAGGCATTTGTCACAATGTCTTTCCATCATACACAGATAACTACTCTCCCTTTTAGAGATCGTTCTTGGCCTGCTACTGGGCATCTGTGAAAATGGAATGCTTGACAAGTTCCCATGTGAGTTGAGCTTCTCTCATCAGATGGTTTAACCTGACTGACTAAGCCATAAAAGTTGGACATTCACAGCAGTGACCTCTCATCAGTTATAAATGATATAGACATGACTAACCCAAGCAGACTCCAAAGGCATAAATAAATCACATGAAGTGCCCCAAATGCTATGGGTCCAACTCCAGCTAAAATGTCTTCTGTTCCCAAGAATAGACCTATGGCCTCATAGGGTAAGTCCAGTGACTGGTTGATGGAGGTCTGATCTTCAGATGATTCTGCAGACTTCTCATGCACCACCTGGAAATGGAAAGCTACAGCATGAGAACACCTTTCTAGAAAACACCTGAGGGGCAGCAATGAAAGAAAATCTCTATTGTGGACAGAACAGAATTTTTACATCGCACATGGTACATTTTTCTTGGAAGAAAAAAAATGGCTATCTATATTATTGTATATTGATTCTCAGGCTGTAATCAATGATTTGGCTGGATGGGAAGGGACTTAGAAAGCATATTTCTGAAAACTTGTAAGAAAGGTATTTGGGGAAGGAATATTTGGACAGATCTCTCTAAATTTAGAAAAGATGTGAAGGTACTCGAGTCCTGTGTAAATACAAAATGAAAGATGACCCTATTACAGGACATCAATAGTCAAATATAAAGTATAATACAGTGGCTAGGAATCCCTGTTATTGCCCAATTGGTTCATAACAAAGTGGTCATGGTAGTAAAGATGGAGGTTGTACATGGGCTCAACATCATTGATTTCCACTCACCACTGCTAACCTAGCTACCACTGCTGCTACCAGTCAAGTTAGCCAGCAGCAGGAACTAATGCTGAATGAGTCTCTGATATGCTACCATCCCCAAGAGTGATTATCCAAGGTATGATTGCATATTGAGTTCATAACTACTTCCAGCATGGAAAGAGAAGTGCTTTTTCCTTTTTGGAATACACGTTTATTCTGGGTATGGAATTGCCTTTCCTATGTGTAATGCTTCCCCCAACACTATCACCCAGGGACTTACAGAATGCCTCAAGAGGATAATGTCTAACCAAGGAACTTGCTTCACATCTGAAGTGTACCAGTGGGCTCATGCTCATGGGATTCACTCAACTTACCATATCCTCCACCATCCTATAGCAGGTGGCTTTATAGAACAATAGAATGACTTTTTAATGATTCAGTTACAGCAGCAACTAAGCAGCAACAGCTTTCAGAACAGAGGCAAGATTCTCCAGAAAGCGTTATTTGCTCTGAATCAGCATCCAGTGTCTTGCACTATTTCTCCCACAGCTAAGATTCATGCGTCCAGGAATCAAGGGAGTGGACCTGGGAATGGTATTACTCTCATCATTTCATCATTTCCCCTCATGGCCCACTAGCAAAATTCCTGTTTCCATAACCGTATGCTCTGCTGGCCTAGAGATCTTGGTTCCAGGAGGAGTGTGCTTCTGCCAGGAGGTACAACCAACATTCCATTTAAGTAGAAGTTAGGACCTGCCTCTGGTCATTTGTGGTTCCTGCTGTCCCTTAGTCATCAGGCTAAACAGAGTTTCAGTGTTAGCAGGGTTGATTGATCCAAATAAACAATGGGAATATGGGCTATTACAAAGATCATCTGAAATGCAAGAGGTCCTTCAGATCTGGAGTCTCTAGGTGTTATTACATCTCATGATTAAAGTCAATGGAAAATACAACTTTGTCCTGGCAGGATGAAAAATAGCTCAGACCCTCCAGGAATGAAGATGTGAATCACCTCTTTAAATAAAGAACCAAGAAGAGGATAAGACCCACTGAGGTGCTTACTAATGGAGAGAGGAATATAGAATGGGTTGAAGAATGTTGTACTAAATACCACATAAAGAATTACAGAAATGAGGATTGTAATTATCATGAGTGGGAAGTAGCAGCTCAAGACACCCCAAGACCAAGTTCTCAGCACAAAGAAGATTTCTTTGCTCCAGAGGGACAGAGGGCAGGGATAAGGGACAAAGACAGGAGATAGATAAAGAGGGAGAAGGGGAAGGGAACAAGGGAGAGGAGGGAGGGCTATTTGTCCCAGGGGTGGGAGGTTGGGCAAAGGACTGCCTCTGGATAGAGGGGAGACAGATGCAACCCATAGGCAAATGGCAGTTTATAAAGGTAAAAGGGAGTAAGATCAAGGGAGTGGAAATAGGAGGAGATGTTTGATTTTTATTGGGCATGTTAATTAGGGCAGCCACAAGGGGCTTTTTATTGCTGGACTTCAACACTTTGGTAACTGGACCTTAATTGTCAGCCTCAAGGGGAGGAAGTAGCCAAATAAGGGAATAGACTTTGGTGGCTTTAGGAATGTAATCTAATGGCTTTAAGCAAGGCAGACGGAGTGAGGGAGAAGGACAAGGCCTGCCAGGGCCATGTTTGCCATGCTTGGGTAAGTAGAATCCCTTCAGAGTGTTTCTATCTTATTTTGCTAAGAATGTTTACATATATGTGTGTGTGTGTGTGTGTGTGTGTGTGTGTACCCAAATATATATATACACTTATATTTTATTTTCTTCCTTTTCCTTTACCATGTAATATAGTATTGACTGAGTTAATATAAGTACTTAAACATTGTTAAATCTGCTATCATGTTTAAGTTATAGGGTATTTAAAAAGCAAGCATTTCTCAAGGGATTTTAGTATATATTTGACAGGAAAGAAATAGTGTGGTTTGAGCTCTGCGCAGGACATATATATCACGTCTGACAGAATTATGACCTTGTTATTGCCTTCACTTGGAAATTGAACATGACCTAAAAGAGATATAGTGAATGTCAAACTAACAGGGGGTGAACTAGAGAAGGTTAATCTTTACTTTCAACTTAATAGGATCTGTAATCAACTAGGAAAGAGAGATCTGAGTGTGTCTGTTAGGGGATTCCTAGAAAGGATCAACTGAGGTTGGAAGAACTTTTCAGAAACTGGGTGTAACCTTCCAGTGGGTGGTCAAGATACAGAGAGGGCTGAGAAGAAATCAATGTTGCCTGTGCCATGAATCGTTAAAAAAAAAAAAAAAAAAAAAAAAAAAAAAAAAAAAAAAAAAAAAAAACAGAGTCAGATATTGAGGTGAAAGCTGAACGGTCAGAGAAACAGAACAGCCAGCCACTAGCTTACCTCTACAAAATCCTCAGCCTCAAGAGAGTGAGTTCCTGTTTCCTCATGCCTTATATACCTCTGTGTCCTGCCATATTACTTCCTGGGATTAAAGGCATGTGTCACCACTACCTGATTCTGTTTCTCTCATGTAGCCTAGTGTGGCCTTGAACTCACAGAGATCCAGACAGATCTCTGCCTCCTGAGTAATAGGATTAAAGGTGTGTGCCACCACTGCCTGACCTCTATGTCTAATTTAGTGGCTGGCTCTGTCCTCTGATCCTCAGGTAAGCTTTATTAGGGTACACAATATATCATCACAGTTGCCATGTATCCATAGCAAGGGTATCTACCCATGTTGTTTCTGTTTCTCTGTTTCAGACACCCTCCATTCACACCAGACTCTAGCTTTTCAGTTTTCCAATGTGGGCTGAACACCAGCAATACTCCAGGAATGTTCCAGGCTTTCAGGGCTAGATTGAAGTTCTGAGACGTTCAGCTTCACTGGCCAAGTTAATATCAGTACTCAAACATTGCTAAAACTGCTATTATATTTAAGTTGCAGAACATTTCAAAGCAAGCATTTCTCAATGATTTTACCAGCTACTGGGTTCTCAGGCTCTTCTGCTTGCAAACAGCCATTGTTGGACTACCAAGATCCTATTGTCTAAGCCAACTGAATAAACTCCCCTGTGTAATATATATTTGCCTTCTATTAGTTCTCTTCCTTTAGGAAACGTTGCCTGATATAGAGATCTTCAAGTGCTCTTTCCCTCTGCATCAGCAATTTCCATTTTCCAGGTAGTGGTTAATACGTCAGCTTGTATCCCTTGAATAAGGAGCATGTGGCACATCAATGCCAGCCATGTCACAACAAAAATATACATGAAAACCTAAAAACAAAATTTTGTTATTTTTATCCACTGAGATTGAGCATTAACAGTACCGAAACAACCCTGTCACTATACTTGATCAACCTCCCATTCTCCAATTTTTTTCCTCCTTTCATTTTTTTTTTTTGTTTTTTTAGAGACAGGGTTTCTCTGTGTACATTTGCGCCTTTCCTAGATCTCGCTCTGTAGACCAGGCTGGCCTCGAACTCACAAAGATTCGCCTGCCTCTGCCTCCCAGAGTGCTGGGATTAAAGGCGTGCACCACCACTGCCTGGCCTCCTTTCGTATTTTTACTCATAACAAAAGTTACTTCCAGGCATTCGGGCCTATCATCATTATTACTCTCTTCTTCTTTCCCTGAATCTCTTGCCAATTGTCAAGAGTCAACTGATTAAATCCTCCAGAATGGGTCCAGCAACTCTGTTCTCTTTGTTTCTGGAGTAGCCTGTATTGGTGCTCTCACCATTAGTAAACTGATATTGCCAACTATGAAACTGTTTTCCTTCTTAGCCTCTTACCCTTATTGGTACCTTTTACCTACATACCCTTCTTAGGGTGCATTTAACAAGCCTTGGACAACAATGGGCATTAAGTTATCTCCCTATTTTAGGAGTAAGGACAGAAGTGAAGCTCAAGGCTTTTCTGTTGTTATCTAAGTCTCAGTGATTTTTCTTCACAGGAATTCCTGCTGGTTTAAAAACTTCCCTATTCCTGCGTCTCAGATTTTCTAGAACACATGCTCTTTAAGACAGTGGGTACTCCATATCTGAGGTGGAAACCCAAGACCCTTCCCTCCTGGGAAAGCCGATCCTCATTGCCAACTCAATTGTATCAAGAACTCTTTAGAGTGAGCACACCTTTGGGTAGATCTGACAGGGTTTCAGAAGAGGATTTGTGAGATCTGTCCTGAGTGTCACTGGAAACACCAATAGACTGGGTTCCTGGGACTGAATCAACATGGAAGAAGGAGAAAGCCCACTGAGCATCAGCAATAATCTCTCTGCTACCTGGTCTGTCAAGATGTGAGCGAGTTCCTAGGCCACAGTTGTGACCGCTTCCGCAGCCATGCCTTCCCATCTATGGTGGGCTCTGTCCACTGAACAATGGCCCCAAATCAACCCTTCCCCCTAAAGTCGCTTCTTGTTACACATTTGTTCACAACAGTGAGAAAAAGAACTAATTTTTTCCATTCAACGAATATTTAGTGATCACCAAATGATCACTAAATGATGTAATTATATTATAATTTCAAAAAAACTAAAAATACAAATTTTTAAAGGTATATTTTCAAGTGCATTTTAATCACACAGTCCTAATTGGTGCAATCTGGTTGCCTTTGAGTAAAATATTTTATTGAGATTTTTAACAGCCAAATGATCTTATTTCTAGTCAACAAGTCTGAGTCATTTAAAATGATTAAGGACTAAGGAGGCATAAAATTGTTCCAGTGAATTAACTAGGTCAAGGCTGATGGTTACTGCTTTATCAACAGTTTCCCACAGATCTGTCATTCCTAGGCTCAGCAATATTCTCTCAAGGCCAAACTGATCTCTAAGAGCTAGTGAGTATACACGCCTTCCATTCCTGAGACTCTTTGGCTCCTGTCTCTGTATTGAGCCCAACAATTCATCAGACTACTTCCAAATTTCACACTTAAATATCTGTGGTAGTGCCATTTTTAAAAGGCCCCTTTCAGTTATTACAGGCATGCAAGTTGCTGCTAATAACAACTGAAATACAACTACCTCAAAAATAATGAGTCTTGTGAGCCAAAGCAACATTTGCTGTTGACTAGAACTCTAGGCAGAAAGTAGAGCACTAGCAAGTATGAGAGATTCTTACAGCGTCCTAGCCTTGATCCGAGGAAGCATAATCACCTTCTGGGTTCTTAGGAATACAGGTCAACTCCACCAAGACAGGATGAACAAAAAAAAGTCTTGAAGCCATCTAACTCTTGTCCACATTTCTTTCCAAATGGGGAGGTATAGTAGGAAAATGTGCACCATGTTATAAGAACCACGTGTAATCTAACTGAGATACAAATTCCGAGCTCCTCCGCCAGATGACATTTATCTCAGCAGGGAGGTTAGTGAAGAATAATTAATTGCATAATCATTTGCAAAAGGACAAGAGCTAGAATGGAGGAATTCTTGGCAGTACTTCAATAAAAGACACATGAATAATGGTTGTCCCAAGCGGGCTTCCTGTGGAGGAAGGAACACAGCCAATCCTGTCCCTGTGTATTTAAACAAAAGGATTCCTTAGCTTTGCCCTTTTGGATTCAGTGGGGGTTCCTTTGGGAGAGACTTTTTCAAGTAACTTTCAAAACACATCATTGTTACAAGGTATCCTTTAATCTTAAACTTCATGCTATTTTACTTAGAGGAAAGTAATCAAAACAATCCCCTACAGTGGACACATACAGATTTCATAGCATAAAGAGCCTGACAAAAACGCATTGAATAAATGAGCAAGTATATAAAAACCTTGAAGGCCTATTGTTACACTTCCCGATTTGTGCAAATGATGCAGAAAGGGTTTAAGACGTTCAATTAGGCATACCTAAAGATTAACACAATGTGGTGCCTCTGCTTGAGATAGGAATGCAAAATAAATGGTCACCTTCTTTAACAATGCTCACAATTACCATCTATCAGAAGTCTGAGTAAAATGTATGGGTTCTCTGCTGGGGTTTCACTGAAGCAAAGTCATGATATTATCCAAATGAGTTCTTATCTAGGTTCTTGGGAAAATACACTTGCAGACTTATTATCATCGTTATTCCTTTTCCAGAGTTCTCAAAGGACTGAGGTCCCTGTTCCCTTGCTGGCTATCACAGGTGCTGCTTTTAGCCCCCAGAGGCTTCTCACATCCCCTGTTACATGGTTCTCTACATCTTGCACCCGGCAGCAATATGTTCTATTTTCTCATTATTCAAACATGACTTCCCTGTCTCTTACCAATAGATCTAGATTTTAAGGGTTCATGGAATTAGATCAGGCTGGTCCAGGCAATTTCCCTTTCTGAAAATCAAATGTGCCGTATTGTATAAACACAGGAGTAACATTCATCATTTCCACAGCCCAGAAACAATACAGTGCCCCCAAAGTGTGGCAATACCAAGGACAGACTCAGATTTTTGCCTACCACAAACACCAAAATCAAAACCTTCGTGGGAAAATAAAACTGGAGACCTACAGTCTTCAAAAAACCTAAATGTTGGGCTGAAGAGATGGCTCAGAGATTTAGAGTACTTGTCGCTCTTACAGAGGACTCAAATTCAATCCTGTGTATTGGTGAAATTATTAAGGCCACTCCACGTAGATAAAAGGAGATTTATTTAATGGCGTAACTTACAAATTAAGGGATAGGTAGGTCGCGGAGTCTGGGGAAGGTGTATCGCAGTCCAGCGGTGTTCTCTGGAGCTCTGCTTGGTACACCTCTCTAGTCCAGGGTCCCGCAACAGAGAGAGAGAGCCCGCCGATCCAGATCTCAGGTCCCCAGGCGCCTCCTTTCGCCCCGCCTTGTAGGCGTGACAGTTGCCGAAGTCTCAATGGGGGTTGGAACTTACAGATCAAAGCTGGAATGGCTACCCACTACACCTGTGCATCCATGTGGTGGCTCACAACCAACTGTAACTCCATTTCCAGGGGCACCTGATGCCATTTTCTGGTTTCCACAGGCATCAAGCACACATGTGGCGCACATATGTACAATCAGGCAAACATTCACACACATTAAAAATAAATTTTAAAATAAAATTTAAAAATGAATGTAAACAATTCTTTAAGTCTTAGGGAACAAAATTCAACAATATAAAAAATATTACATGAAGTAATAAAAGTAAAAATAAATAACACATTTTATAAAGACATTAGATAATAACTATTTTCTTAATTTTTTATTTTATGTGCATGGGTGTTTTTCCTGCATGTGTGTCTATGCATCATGTGTGTCTGGTGCCTATGGAGGCTAGAAGAGGGTGTCAGATCCCCTGGGACTAGAGTTAAAGGATGTTGTGAGTCACCATGTGGGTGCTGGGAATCAAACCCAGGTGCTCTGGAAGAGCAGCTAGTGTTCTCAACTGCTGAGCTATCTCTCTAGATCCATAAAAAAAATATTTTAAAAGCAACTAATAAACAGTAAATTCTTGATAATCTTTATGACTATAAGGGGTGGAGACCAGGAGAGTAAACAGAAGAGAATAGAAAATTCCATATCACAGAACTTTTATGGCATTTTATTTGGGTGGCATTAATGGGTCTACATTATATTTTTGTCTCTACATAAGAATATCAACTACAATCTTAAGTTTTGGGTTGGTCATGAAATTCATCCATCTTATCTCCTACAAAACTGCATATCTACAGCTTCAATTGCATAGCGGACTGAAATCCCTCTTGTGGTCCCGAATATTCACACTGTAGGTTCTTATTTGGTGTTTCCAGCCAACAACCCAGAATGATAATGGAACTAAAAAGACTCAATCACATGAGACCCAGAAGCATATTAACAAACAGTTTTGCCTCACGGGCCTGGCCAATGACTTCTTAGAACTATGCTCCAACGTATTATTCTACCCAGTCCTCCTCCTAACTTTACTTCAGGTTTATTAGGCTTAAACTGGGTGGTCTGAAAGCTTTCTCTGTTGTCTACCTGCTGTAGCCCCCGCCCCTTTGCCTAGCTGTTGAACACAAACCCATTTTATCATCTGTTTGTCAGAGGATCCAAACTAACACTCTTTTTTTCAAATGTTACACTAGAGAAAGTAATAGCAAAAATAAACACAAGAAAATAAAAGATTTTATAAGGTAATTTTTCAACAAAGAGTAAAATTTCATTGATGATAAGACAAGAACTGTTAGAATTCACAACACAAGTAAATAACATCATGTATCAAAATGACTAACTTCCATGCCAGGCAGGGAGGCAGAGGCAGGTGGATCTCTGTGAGTTCAAGGCCACCTGGTCTACAGAGTGAGTTCCATGACAGCCAGGAGTGTTTCACAGAGAACCTTGTCTCAAAAAACAAAACAAAACAAAGCAAAGCAAAACAAAACAAAAGACTATAAATCTACACTGTTTACAAACAATATTCTTAAACAGAAACAAAACTAAGTAAGAGATTAAAATATATAAATTAAAATAAAAATAGATATACTAGATAATGAAAGCTAGCAATGATAAAATGTGTACATTTTATATCTATTTTAATAGAGAAATATATATAGCATATATATGTATATATGTAGCATATTTGTATGGGTTTGATATGTCAATATCAAATAAGTTTCAAAGATTCCTGAAAACAGTATTTTAGGGAGGAAAGGAAAGGAGAGAATGAAAGAATGAGGGAAAGAAAAAATTAAGAATATTAAAAATGAATACAATAAATAAAATTGACCTAATAGACAAATATAAAACATTGTAAACAGAAAGCAGAGGACGAACATTTTCAGCACACATGAAACATTTATCAAACAAAGTGCTCTTTGCCAGTTCATAAGGCACATCTCAATAAATTTCCCAACACTGAAATCATACATATTAACATATCCTTTGGCCAAAATGCAATTAAAGCTAGGAGTCAAAGGGCAAACCATGAAAGAAAAGTCTCATGTGTTTAGAATGAAAGAACAGATTTCTAAGTCACTCAAGAATCAATAACCTAGAAATGAGAAAATATTTTCAAGCAAGTATGGTATGTAGAGCATAATAAAAATAATATATCAAAACTCAGACGTTGTGAATAAAACAGGAAATCACAGACTCACACGCATATTGTGGTTTGCATACATACATTAATCCAGTAAAAAAAAAAAAAAAGTGTGTTTCAAAACAATAGAAAAGAACAGAAAATCAAATCCAGATAAAGTATAAGATGCAGAAGAGCATGAGTAGACATTAATGAATCAGAAAATAAACAGACATTGAGGAGCCAGAGTAAAGTTGGCTGGGGAAGACTCAAACAAGCATAAGTATTATTTCAGAGCAATTAAGAAACATGAATAGCAGATATTTTTTCAATCAGTTTTAACAACATTTTAAGGTATAAACAACACCAATCTTAAAACTATTTTGCCAATCTAAGAAAGGAAATTCTGAGACAATTATATTCCTAAATGTAAATACAAAGATAATTTCCAGAAACGAATCAAAAGATCCACACCTATCCATTTGAATTTGGTGTATTTTGTGAATTCTCCACATCCACCATTCTTGGTGCAATAGGAAAGTGACCCACCACAAAGGCAACAGTAAGGTAGCTCCCCTACACTTGGGCTTTTATGTGTGTTTGATTAGCGTAGAGCACAGGTCAGAGATGGGAGGAAATAAAGATATTTAACCCATTAATGAATTCCCCCAGATCCTATCAGACATCCCTTTCCACTAAGCTCTCACACAACTCCTCTGGTCAGGTAACCACATCTAGACCTCCAGCCAGCAGGCATGGGACTCTGTGAAGTCTCTACTGTTCCGTTTCATGCCACTTTCTCTTTTCCACCCTCTGTCCCTTTAAGCACTACTTTTATTAAACTGTATTAAAAACAACCAATTAGATGAGGTCATCTGCTTTTCCCAAGTCCTATGACAAAATATGGTTTATGCAATGGTTTCCCATCACCCTAAAGTCAGTCAATAAGATTCACAAACATTGTCAGAATGAAATAAAAGTACACAGAATAATCTTATTACATGTGGAACATATATTTGGCAAAATTCAGTGTTGATTCTAATGTATATATGTTTTCAGTAAACTAAATATGAAATAAAACTCCATAGTCAAATCTAGAATATCTACCAAATTATGTACAGAAAGAAGTGTTCCAAGCAATGAATCCTGATTTGCTTTCTTTCTAAGGAAAAGCATTCTTGAATATTTATTTCTGCAATAAGACAAAGATGCTCAATGTCCTCATACTGCTCTTTACCTTCCCAGCAGTCCTGGCTACTCTAGCACAGTGAGAAATAAATGTAAGGGGATTTGAAATGAAGAGTTGGTATTATTGTCATTTACAGGTAGTACAATTATTTATGGAGCAATCCACAAAAGTCATAATAAATTATTAGAACAATGATTGCTGATAAATTATTATAATAGGTGATAAAGTATTAGAATTAATAAGCCATAATAAATTATTAGTATAATTAAAGTGTAGTAATACATTATTATCATAATAAAGTAAAGCAATTTGGGGGACATAATCAACTGCACTTTCTAAATATCAAGAAATGTAGAGAATACATCAAAATAATCACAAAAATTCCATTATTAGTGAATAAGTCTAAGGAAAAAGTAAGATTTTTTATGCAAAATGGTAAACAGTTAAAGAACCTTGTGGAGCTTGGAGGGATTGCTCAATAAGTAGAATCCTTTCCATGCAATCATTGATGAAACTTGAGTTTTAATTCCCAGCACCCATTTCAGCACCAGGCAAGGCAGTAATCATAATGCTGGGGGCAGAGACAGACAGATCCCAGGACTCACCAGTCAGTCCTGCTGAATCAACGAGATCCAGAATAAGAGACCACATCACAAAAAATATAAATAAGTAAAATGGAAAGCAACAGAGAAAGCCAGGTGTTGACCACCTCTGGCTACCACAAGCCTATACACAGATGTTCACTTCAACATACACTTACACACACACACACACACACACACACACACACACACACACACACACACTCCATGAAAGAAAGGGAGGAAGGAAAAAAAGCTAAAACTCATTCTTAAAAATAGATCTCGACATTTACACAAAAAGGAAACAAAACAGAATAGATGAGTCCAGGAAATGAAGACTGGGGATTGTATAGAAATTTGGTTTATGATAAGATAAAACTAGAAGACATTGTAAAAGTTACTTATCAATAAAGCTTAAGTCATTTCCATTTAGCGGGGGGTGGGGGGTAGTTTAGTATGTTTTCTTTGTTAATCCATTCATCATATCAACTTTGCCTTAGAAGAAGAGAGGGGAGATCACATCCATAACCATGTGGAAGAAGAAAAAGCTTTCTTTAACATTTTCCAAATAAATAAATAAATCAGGAACACAAACAACTGACCCTTTAAACTATGGTGAAGTTCTGAGAATCGTGGAGGGTAGAAAGCCAAATGGTGAAATGTAAGTTACACACTGTGGAGGAATAAGCACGTAGTGCAGATGTATGTTAAGAATCCCCTAAAATCATCAGAAAAGCAGACAAAACACATGTGAAAACCATGAGCTAGGGAGAAAAAAAGGTTCACAAATACGTAGGCACTAGCAGATAAGCAGCTGTGTGAAAAGACATGCAGCCCCTCTTGTCAAGAGAAAAATGTGTGTTTTGGATGAGTCAGTTTCTCTGCTGTATGAACCAGGGCTCTCAGTCCCACAGTCCTCACAGGAAGCAAGTTCCACAGCTCTGGAATGCGCTCTTCAGATGGAGCCAGTGATTCTAAGACATGTCCCAAGCACCTTGCAACTGTAAAGAAGCACCAAGAGGCCAACCTCCCGAGGTCAGTAACCCACGTACGACACAAATGTCCACCCGGCTTCACAAGTGTCCTCCTACACCTCAGCAAACATGGTGTTTAATTTTTAGCATGCACACTCACTGCATAACTGTCAGAAAGACTCAAAGAAGCCACATGCTCTGGCTATCACTGAATCTAAAATTGCCAGATATTTGGGGGAAAATTCACCAAAACTATATTATAAAAAATTAATTTCATAATTAAATATATATAATAGAGAAACATCAGAAAAAAATAAGTATGAGCATTCTCAAGGTTTTCCTTATCATAATAAACACATTTCTGCAAAATATTGACTTCTTAAAACTTGTTTGTATATACAATTCATACTAATACATATTTATTGTCACATCTACTTCATAAAGTTTAACCATTTACACAATGCATGTAAAATGTTAACATATGCAGATGCACAGACATACATGTATGTTCAGGAATGATGTTGAAATTTGAAATACACGAAAAGGGAAAAAGGGAGCGAGGGATACTGAGCTATATTTAGATGGGAGCAAGAAGTTCTGGCGAGCTGTTAGGTGGTATGGTGAATGCAGGTGACAGTGATGTACTGTGTATTCCGAACTTTGAACATCTCACCATAAAGAAATGATCGACAGTTGAGGAGATAGATACATTTAATGGAATTTACAAGACAGTGCACTCATAGTGTAATGCATTAAACAAGCATCATGTGTTACATGAATAGTATGCAAAGTTTTATGTCTCGTGTATCAGTTTAAAATACATTGAATTTTTTAATACACCAGTTTAAAATACGTTGAATTTTTTAATACACACAAATAATAATAAGCTACAAATAATGAGAAACTCAAATACAATATGAATTAGTGAGTTAGAAAAATGAACATAAAGATGAATTATCTTTTAAAAATTCCAAAATGGAGGAGAGATAGAAAATATGTAACAGAGTTGAGTAGCATGGTTACATGTAAGTTTGCCTCTGAAACTATAAGTAAGCCCCAGTTAAATGTTTTCTTTTATAAGACTGCCAATGGTCATGGTGTCTCTTCATAGTAATAGAACAGTAACTAAGATGTGTGTGTATGTGTGTGTGTGCATGACATGCATATGTAACGTGTGTGTGTGTGTGTGTGTGTGTGTGTGTGTGTGTGTGTGTGTGTGCCCATAGTGGTCAGAAGAGAGTATCAAACCCCTGGGGCTGAAGTTACAGATAGCTGTGAGCCAACTTATTTGGGTGCTGGGAATTGAAGTAGTGTCCTTTGGAAGAACAGCAAGTGCTCTTAACCATTTAGCCATTTCTCCAGACCTCAATATTTCTTTGAACAGGAATTTCCATCATTATAAGCTGAAAGGGAGGATGCATATGCCTGCCACTTCAGTGGGGCCAAGAAAGAGTGGTGTATAGGTCTTCATATGTCACTAGTAGTAAAGAAAAATCAGATGAACAGAAAACTCCACTTTAAAGAAAAATATCATGTTGTGGGATGAATAACTCTACTTTCAGGTAGGACATAAAGTTTCTATTTTCTTAAGTCATAAGTCTTGATTTATACTCTTAATACATGTTGGAAGCATCACTCCCAGGCAGGGCCATTCTACTAAGAAAAAATTAAGTAAGCAAAGTTGTCACTTGATATCCAGTCAACCAACCTACCTTGGAGGTTTTCATATATTTATGTGGTACAGTGTTCATCCTCTTCTCTTGACAAAAGATATCTTTAATTCAGATAATTCACCAAGATATCTCTAAGTTCTCTGGATGAATTTAATTCCACAGTCACTTCTTTTTTATTGCTCTCTTTTAATTTTATAAACTTCATTATTAAGGATCTTGCAAATAAGTAAAAACAGCATGCAGAAAAATTAAACAGACCCAGTCTATACAACTTAATGAACTTCTATACGGTTAGAATTAATGCTATTTGAAACAGAAGATGTGAGGCTTTATATTAAATTTTACACTTTCAGTATCAAATACTTCTTACACTCTTATCAACCACCAACCCTCCCAAAAATCTATGACAGAATCAGAACTAGAAAAACAATTACCTTGATATCCTCTTTCATATGTAACTTGTGTCCATAACCTGCATTCAGTCCTTCCTCAACCCCTTATATTTAGCCATTTTTGTTCTCATGCTGTACTGTACCCACATGTACATTTTTACATGTATATACATATTATTGGCTAGATTCCTCATATAGGAAAGAACATGCAGTTTATTTCTTTCTGGGATTGTGTTTACCTCACTTAATATTATACATTCTAAGTCCACCCATTTTCCTTCAAGTTTTTCATTTCATTTTTCTTTATAACTGAATAGTATTCATATATGGCACATATATATGTACATATATATGCCAAATTTTTATTATCCATTCATCTGTTGATGAACAACTAGGTTAATTCCAATTCTTTGCTATAGTGAATGAAGCAGGAATAAACACAGGAGTGTAAATATCTTTATGGGAGGGCATGGAGTTTTCTGAGCACATGGCTAGAAATGAAATAGCTAAGGCTCATGATAGTTCTGTTTTTAAATGTTTTGAGAAATCCCCAAACTGATCTTCATGATGGCTGTATTTATTTGCGCCCTCACCAGCCAGCACTGAATGAGGGTTCCTTTCTCTCCATGTCCTCTCCACCATTTATTGTCAGATTAGTCGCCTATGGTAGTATCACTCCAAACTTCTGGTTGCATTTGCCTTTTGACTTTTATCTTTTGTTTTCCTAGGATAGATAGGAGTTTCATAAATTGGCCCTATTCTTCAGCAATCTTTTCCATCCAAAGCTTCCTGAATCAAGGTGAGCAAGAAGAAGAATAAAATAAAAGGTATAAATTTAATTGCTATATTTTCCTAATATATTGTTTATCTCAAAACAAATCACTTTCATTTAAAAAAAAAAAAACAGAGTAACTCAGGCCCTTTCACAAAATCTTATAGAAATAGAAATGTTAGGAAATTCAGAACACACATCCCTCCCACATCACCTGTTTCTCCTCTGCTCCAGTCATTATGCCAAACAACCAGAGTGTCAAATCAAGTTTGTGTCCAAGTTTCAAATAACACCATTACACAAAGGAGAGCAAGAGAAATAAACAGGTCTCATGAATAGCACGCCCACATTATTCTGTCTCTTGCAGTTCTTTTCAATAGAATTCTTCATTAGCTCAGTGCCAAGACAGCATCTTTTTGTTCTTTTCTGCTTTTTATAGATACTCTTTCAAATCTCTGAATTCTTGTTTTTGTCTTATTAAAAAGAGAAAAAAAATTAAAGAAATCATCATGTGGAAAAATTAACATGCTCACAAAAGCAAATGTTACCGTCAGGCAGGGAAGAGAGATTATTCTTGAACACATACACTCACAGTCAGGGAGTGCTGTCAATTTCTAGTTCCTTCATCACTGACTACTAAAGGTTTATGATAGAAGGTCTTCATACATATGGGAAACATAATGGTGAGAATCCATAACTTTATTATTACTCCACTTGACCATGGTAAAGTCAAAAATAAAAGTTCCTTTCCCCAGAATCTAAAAAAAAAAACAAACCAAACAACAACAACAAAAAAAAACAGTTAAGAATGTCAATCAGTGACAGTATGCTAACTATTGAGACAGATAAGGGAAATAACAAGAAACCATCACACCCTGCCATTATCCCAACATCTACATGAGTAATGTAAGCATCAGGGTGGGTAGAGGCAGTACTGTATGGTGATGAAGTGCAGGCTCTGAGAGCAGGCAGGTGAGATGAAGTTGAATTCCCTCCATCCAGTTGTGACTCTTCTGAGCAAATTATTTAACATATGTAAGGTTCAGCATTTTTAATGTGTAAAATGGATTCACTAAGAGGCACTAATGGAATAGCAACACGCCAGTGAGCATTTAGCTTTGATTTATAGTTGTGTTAACTATCTACTGGAACAAGAATCCAGCAATATGAGATAATGATTTGAGTATATCAAGCAAAAACAGGGGCAATGTCTAGTATTTTATTGTCTTAAGCCACATAGCCAGCTCCTACCTGTCCCAGACTTCGCAGAGAAAATAAAATTCTCATAATTTTCTCACTACCAATTTTTTTTAAATTTCCTCATCAACATCTATATTTATGACACTAAAGTTTCTGTAAGGCAAAGGACACTGTCAATGGGACAAAATGGCAGCATACAGAATGGGAAAAGATTTTCACCAACCCCACATCTGACAGAGGGCTGATTTGCCCTCTCTCTAACATCTGACCACCAAAAATGAGAATCAGGCTAAGAACCTATGGCTAGACAGGTCATGGGCCTATAGAAGAATTCACTATTACTGTGTGGCTAAATGGACATAGTATTAAACCAACTGCTAATGACTTATTATTATACACATAGATCAGTGCATCTCTTACTCATCTGAAAAGCTCCTAACTGTAGTAGAGAATGATTAGCACATTACTTACAACTAGGCAAGATGAAAAGAACAAGAGACTGCAGAATGTTCAGTCCTAAAAGGAATATGTACTGCACCCTCATTTGTAAGACTCAAGGAACATTGCAGAAGAGAAAGATAAAAGAATGTAAGAGCCTGAGATAGTGGATTGCCACAAGGAAACATTATCTTCTGGACACAGCAGGGAGACTACACATATGAACTCACAATAATTTCAATAGCATGCATGCACAAAACACGTGCACTCCCAAACCAAACCAAGTGAGTAAGGAGTTGGGCACATGGTCCAACCACAAACCATGGAGCTATTGGCATTTGTTAGTTGCTTAAAGAGGTAGAGACAGTTTTCTCTAGGAGCAAATTCCTTAGTAGGTCAACAAATAAATAAATGTGAAGGAGCATCTCAGTTTTTCTTCTATAACCTTCAAGGCCAGTAGACCTCTCCCCAAGGTTCAAATTAAAATTAATTAATAAATTAAGTTAATACACTTCAAGGCTCTATTAAGCCCAGAACTTTGTCCAAAACTCCAGTCTCACAGCAAGAACACATATGAAATTCCCACATAGTTACATCAAATATTTCTCAAGTCTAATTACTCTTAAATGGATCCTTAATACAACCTCCCATGGCAATGTTGTCTGTCTCCATCAAATAGTCCATGTCTTCATCATGCCAGCATCACAAGCTGAAAAGGTGGCTTTGATTGCTATCCTTTACTTTGTTTCTGATTTCTGTGCATCAGCTAGTTCCACTGTTGTTCAAGAAAATATATCCACTGAAATGGTCAAAACAATCTTCATTTGTCACTTAAATTGTACAACTGGCATGTGCTTGCCAAACTGGGAAATCTTTACCAAATCAAGATCTCAAATCATGGTTTGTTTTCATAAATGTTGAGCTCAAAAAAAGAAACAAATGACTCAAAATAAGTGATGGTAAGACAGCTGAAAAGGAAAAAAAATCTAGGTGACTATATGAATAAAAATAAAAACCATGGAAAAATATATTAAAAACAACTTAAATAGGTACAGCACTGTGATTTGACCTAAAAGTACTATATTTTGAAATATAAGGCACAAATTTTAGATATTCCCATCACCAAATACAAACTAAGCATAAGATAAAGATTACTTAAATCATATTCAGCCTAAATAAGTTTCTAAGTACAGAGAAATAAGAACAAATATATAGTAATGTCTGTGGCGCAGATTGTAGGTTAAAGTCCACACATACAAATGGATGATTCAAGCACACATCCTACACCATACATCCAACACATGAAACAGAATTATGATGAATGGAAATACAAAAAAATATACAGAGAAAACATTTTATTTCACAATACAAAAAGTTTTAATCTGAATATCAAAAAATACTCTATTTTGCAGATATCTCGGGGCAGGGGTTGTTGTTTACAAAATAATAGGCACCAAACACTGAAAAGAGAAGGAGCTAGATGTATTGGCTGATTTTGTGTGTCATTTTGACACAAGTTAGAGTCATAAAAGAGGAAGGAGCCTCAGTTGAGGAAATGCTTCCATTTGATCCAGCTGCAGGCATTTTCTCAATTAGTGATCCATGGGGGAGGGGCCAGCCCATGGTGGGTGGTGCCAGTCCTGGGCTGGTGGTCCTGGGTTCTATAAGAAATCAGGTTGAAAAACCAGGAGAAGAAAGCCAGTGAGCAGCTCCTCTCCATGGCCTCTGCATCAGCTCCTGCCTCCAGGATCCTACCCTGCTTGAGTTCCTGTCCTGCCTTCCTTCAGTAATGAATGGCAATGTGGAAGTGTAAGCCAAATAAACCCTTTCCTCCCCAACTTGCTTTTTGGCCAAGGTGTTTCATCGTAGCAATAGAAACCCTAAGATAATAGATTTCCAAATAGAGAAGGCAGAAAAAAAAAAAACAAAGTGAAAGTCAGATTGCTTCAGGCTATTTGAAGCTCATCCCATGTCAGTCAAGAAATCATGTTGACAACAGTTTAAGACAGTAGAGGGACTGGGCTGGGCAGATTGACGGTGGGACGGGGGTGGGGGGGGGATGAGAGCTATGTTTTGATGGGGGTGAAGATTTCAGGATTAGGGAGAAACCTGGTGCTAGGAAAACTCCCAGGAATCCATAAGGATGACCCCAGCTAAGATTCCAAGAAACAGTGGAGAGGGTTCCTGAACTAGCCTTCTCCTGTAATCAGATTGGTGACTACCCTAATAGTCATCAGAGAGCGTTCATCGAGTAACTGATGGAGCAGATACAGAGATCCACAGCCAAGCACTGGGGTGAGCTCCAGGAATCCTACTCAAGAGAAAGAGGAATTATTGTAGGAGCCGGGGAGAGGGAGGGGGTGTCAAGGTTATCATAAGGGAACCCACAGAAACAACTAACCTGAACTCATAGGAGCTTACAGACTAGACTCTGAACCAACAGCTAGGGAGCCTGCATGGGACCAGCCTAGGCCCCTACATATGTGTGACAGTTGTGTAACTTGGTCTATTTGTGGGACTCCTAGCAGTGGGACCAGGGTCTGTCCCTAATGCTTGAGTTGGCTTTTGGGAACCTATTCCTCTTACTGGGTTGTTTTGCCCAGCCTTACTACAAGGGGAGGAACTTAGTACTACCTCAACTTGATATGCCATGCTTTGTGGACACCCATGGGAGGCCTGCCCCTTTCTGAACAGAAACAGAGGAGGAATGGGTAGGGTGGGCAGAGGGGAGGATGGAGAAGGGATGGAGGAGAGGAAGGAGGGTAAACTGCAGTAGGGATGTAAAATAAATGAAAACAATCAATTAATTAATTGATTGATTAATTAATTAAAAAAATAACTAATTTAAGACAGCAGAGTCTTGTAATTGTTTAACCTGATGAGGCAATATATCCAAATGTGAAGAATTCTTCCAAAAGGCTGATGATGTGGTCCTCAACTTATCCAATAAAGAGATAATTAAATCCCGAGGACACTGACCCAACCAATGACTCAATCAACTGATGGATTCATAATTCGATGACATATTGGGAGGTCAAGAAGTTATGAAGTTGTACCAAAATAGATCACTAGGGATGTGCCTTTAAAGTTTACATCCTGGTCCAAGTTCATTCTTCCCTTAGAGTCTCTCTCTGCTTCTCAATCTGCATGAGGAGAAGCAATCTGCTTTTACATTTTCCCTCTCATGTTGTTCTGCCTCACAACAGCCCGGGAACAAGAGAGCCAAAGTATCTTAACTGTGAGCCCAAAAAATGTTTTCCTCCTTTTAAATAACTTCTTTGGGTATTTTTCATAATGACAACAGTAAAAACTGGTTGTCTGTGTCTTAAATATAACTACAACAGACAAACACTGAATATACAAGAATTGAGCACATCAATGCTCCTTAGGAGAAAAAAACCCACAAACACTTGATCATTAAATTCTTCCAAATAAAAGGTAATCAAAATGCAAGAAGAGGGATGCACAACAAGATTCACATCAGATTTCTTGTCACTACAGAAAGTGAGAAGATCAAACATCATCAAAGTTCTTAGGGGAGCAGTTCTGAGCCATGCACCCCTGTGTACACACATGGTTATGTCTGTGTCACACAGCCTGAAGAATTTCTGAAAAGTAACAACTCAGTTATAACCCACAAACTTGGTGTGAAATAATCACAAAGACATTGTATTTCAGAAAATAAAAAATTTCAGAGGAAGAATCACTATGTTGAAAACCAATACTGAAGAAATAAAGCAATGAAATACATCAATAATTCTCCTAGCTTAAGGGAATTAATACTGATTAATTCTAAACAGTGTTAGTAGAAGTACGTGTATTAATTGGTTTGTAACTGTGTCTAACCCCAGACATCTCAGTACTTTTCAAATCAGTAAGACTTTGTTTTTCCTTATTTTCTAAATAATTACTCTATGTTGGATTTTCATTGAAACATCTTCAGGATATTTTATGGTAAAGTGGGAAGAAGAAGAAGAAAGAACTATGTTTATAGTAACTGTATATAGTAAGGAAATATGAATGATACTGCTCTCCTCCAAATACAGTTTACAAGCCAGAGTGACTATTAACAATGAGCTAAGTACAGATAATTGAAAGTATTCAGATAGTTTTGACATGTCCACAAACTTCTACTATATTTTAAAAATGTATTGGTTTGCATCTGATTGGAAATTTCATCTGAAAACAGGCCATTTTCTACAGAAAGTTTGAGAAGTGCAGATATATAATCAACGAAAATTAAAATATATATATATGTTTATAAATATATAATAGTTCAAGAAATATTTATCAGAATCTTGTAAATAGCATTGGTCATTCCCCCCTTTCCCTACCACATGTCCTACCCTCCTGAAAGGATGCAAGAATTTGTTAACATCCGTTCTAAATGTCAAGGCTGAAGTAGAAATTTCACACTGAGTAACCTGTAGAAAACTCCACACAAAGCTGCTTTTTAAGAGGTTAGATTAATTATCAAGAGCAGGAGCAGACTCTGTTTGAGAGCAGAAGGGCTGGATACTCTACAGTCTCTGAGGAGGGAGAAAATGGAGCCAAGATTGTGGCAATCCTCTCTCCCTGGGCAGCGGAGAGATGGAAGTAGTGACATGGTTCTCCTCGGCTCCCCACACCTCTGAAGCAGCAGGATCTGTGGTGGAGACAGTGGCATAAATGCCTGTGGAGCCTGTAAATTATGATCCATGGTCTTGTTGGTGACAAGGCTATTCCCAGGGTGGAAACTGAGAACACATCCACAGTGTAGCTTTTACTATGCCAGCACATGGTGATGAACCAGGGCTTGGAATAACACTCACTGCCAGGGCCTCACGGTGAACAGAAAAACAACAGCATGCCTGTCATTGTGTTCATTAGTTGTGAAAACTGTACACTTGTTTCTGAATAATCGGGCAGTGGTTCCTCAGCGTTCACTGAAATCAGATGGGAATCTCAACTTGGCAGGTAGGTGTTAAATAGAGACTTTGTTTCCCTTAGGCCAGGGTTCTTGCACAGCCAGTGTTGTGGAAAGATGAGATTGCCTTTATATGTGTTGGTCCCAGTAATCACAAATTAAATAATTTAATTAAGGCCTTTGAGCCATAGGAACCCATCATTACCCCAATCCACACTTTCCAAATGAGCAAACTCACACTACCGACAACTTGCCTGGGATTTGACACTAGTTCCCAACAAAACAAGTGCAAGCTGCCGAGTGCCAAAGCTACTGACAGCTTCTGGGGAATTAGTATAGCCAACAAATGTAGAAAAATGTGTTTCAGGGCTACAGAATGGGGTTTTAAATGTTATATCCTGTCATTGCTAAATATCTAATACACAATAACACTCATTACTAATCTTTGCCTTCCCTCCCTTTCTGGTGCCACATAAACCTAGATATTGCTGAATATTCGTTTATGCTGTGTGAAGATCTGTCACTGTGATTGGTTTAATAAAGAGATGAATGGCCAACAACTAGGCAGGAAGAGGTTAGGCAGGACTTCTGGGGACAAAGAGGACCGGGGAAGAAGAAAGGTGGGGTCACCAGCCAGATGTGGAGAAAGTAGCATGAGCAGTACAGAGAGATGAGGTAACGGGCTATGCAACAGAATGTAGATGAAAATAAATGGGTTCATTTAAGTTATAAAAAACAAGCCTAGGCTAAGGCCAAGCTTTCATAATTAATAAGAAGTCTCCATGTCATTATTGAGGAGCTGGTGGTGCAGAGAAATACTTGCTATACCTAGAACGAGAAGAGAAACATTCCCTAAAAGTCATACGTATTTTCCCATCACAGACAATGCAAATGGCATTTGAAAGTGACCAGAAAAAAAAGACATCTTAAATGTCAGCTTCCAATCACTCACTTAGGAAAACCAAGCCTACCTCACCTCCTGTCAGGGAGGTTCCTAGAGCACAGGTCAGTGTCCTACTTCTCAGAGTCCTATGACTGGTTGCTGCAGGCTCATGCTTCTGAAGCATGAAGTATGGTCAGAACAACACGGGCTTTAGAACTGTACAAAACAGCCACATTCCTGCCTTCCTTCCTTCCTAACCCTGTAACACAGTAAAATAAATAAATAATGTGTGTGTGTGTGTGTGTGTGTGTGTGTGTGTGTGTGTGTGTGTGTGTGTAATTTTTGGAGCTTCCCCTGTTTGACTGTATCTGCATGGAATTAGGAGAGAATAAAGTGTGATGAAGCAGGGGAACACTGTTAAGGAGGCAGGGCAATGCAGGGCTCAACAGTCCATGAAGCAGTTTTTGTCTTGTTTGTTTTGCTGTTTTGTTAGAAGATACCTTTGTACCAAATTCATGAGTTCTAAGCGAAAAGCTGAAAAGTACTTTTAAAAGGCCATTAGTGTGCAGAGGAAGATGTTTGGATTCATTTCTATGACAGTTTCCTTGCAATGAGTAATTACCCATTGCATTAAGTAATTCATCTCCCATGCATACGTATTCCAGTAAGATAACTTAAGTGTGTTCCAGGGTGTGTACTAGATGATTGACATGGCAATATGTCACCCTTGCTACCAAGAAAAGGATTTCTGTTTTCCCTTTCTCAGCAGGTGTCCACTGTAAATATCTTCTTGGTTATGGCTGGAATTTGTATCCACTTCCCTTTCTAAGTGCTGGGATTTTATCTGGTTTGAACCTGTGCAGGTTTCCCTCATCCTGTTACAGTCTCTGTGAAGGTCACATGTCAGTCACACTCCAGGGCAGTCAGGTCCCTTGCCCAGGAGGAGTTGGTCAACGATAAACAAACTCCATATTTGGTTTTGCTGTGTTTTTTTCTCCAAGGTTATTTGGGGGGGGGGGGGACATTTTGAAGTGTGATCCTAATTAGTCTTAACAGTAAAAATCCAGAGTCTGATCTCAAGGGTGAAAGCTGAAAGATCAGAACAGCCAGCCACTTAGAAACTTCTTACCTCTGCAAATCCTCAGACTGAATGGGGCCTGAGATCCTCTCTCCACCTCCCAACTGTGCTGGGATTAAAGGTGTGAGCCACCACCGCCCTGCCTGTATGATTAACTAGTGACTGACTCTGCCCTCTGATCTCCAGGCAAGTTTCATTTGTCAGAACACAAACAAAATATCATACAACATTGTTTGGTTTGGTTTAGATTTTTTGGTTTGTTTTGTCATACTATTTTTTGTTTACTTTGATTTTTGTTATGTTTTTGGAGGGAGAGAACACCAGCATGAAGTTGGGTAGAGAGGGAGGTGAGAAGGATCTGGAAGATATAAGGGAAGGTAAAATAGGAGAAAACGTATTGTATGAGTTTTTAATACAAAAGAAATTAAAAGAAAAGAAAATAGTTTCTGAATAAGAAGGCCACTCTGGTTATAAATTCCTTAAGGGCAACCAGATCCTGCTCACCTATGCAGCTCCAATGGTACCTACATTGTGCTCATTCTAATGCAATTTTGCTGAACTGAACTGAATTTGTGCCAAAATCCCATTTCTGGTAGTTTATTTCCAAATTTCTCCTTCAATACCACAATCCTTCAGACTCTGTACTCTATGCAAACATTTCTAGAATCGTTTCCAGGACACTGCTCTCATTATTCCTATGAGAGTTATGCCACCTTCACAGAATGTGCCATCCATGTCTCTCCAAATCCTCCCGTTACATCCTTTTATACTCTAAGACGTTGACCTTTGCATAGACTAAATATTAAAACATGAAAAGGTAAGGTTAGAAATGAAGGAGGAAGAAAGGGGAAAGAGCATTATAATAAGCAGATGCAGAAAGCAAGTTCTTGGAAGAATTGCCATTGAAGACGTAATTATTCTGTACTACCAGCCAACAGCTAGCATTAATCCAAGGAAGCTGCCCGTATTCTCTAAGCATTTCAGGCAATGTGGCACTCATTTATAAAATCTTGACAGCTCCTTTAGATGAAGCATGTATAATAATTTGCAGCAATCCATTATCTGGCAAGATATGTTTTAATTTTAGTTATAATTTTCCCCAGTACTAAATGTACTTCCCTTCAAATACATGACCTATATTTAATGGATCACTAAAACAATAAAATGAGTCCAAAAGCCTTTTCTTTTCTGCTATGTACTTCTTCTCTTGTCTACAGAGTTCTGAATGTTTCCTGGTTTGGTCCATTGAAAGCACATAACTGTTGCAAAAAATACATTCTGCCCCGAGGAGGGAACATCCACCCTTATCCTGCTTAGCTAAAGCTGTGAGTGTGCCAAGAAATTCTGTAAAGGAAATGGGGCAGACAAGGGTGAAAGGGTCTTCGCATTCAATCCTCATGGCTGTGCAGAGTCCCTACACAAGTGAAAGTTGTTTGTGTGTTTGTGGGAGCTGGAAGAGAAGTCCAACCAGCCTGCTCTAGGGCGGGTTATCCGGTGTGGCCTCTGGCTTCCACTAACTCCTGTGGATCAGCATACTATCTGCCAGTGATCAGCATACCCTTCCCTGAAAATGCAGAATAAAGCCCAGTGCTTCATGCTGGGACACATCCTGTCCTTTGGTGGCAGTGTACTAATTACCTCCTTGTCGTGTGAATACAGCTGTGAGCCCACAGCTGCTGCCCATTGTTCCAAGCCCAGCACAAGTAGCTCCATTATAACGGCAAGTCCAGAGGAGCCTCTCAGAAACCATAGAACAGTAACTCAAAAAATCATATAAGGAAGAAGGTGAAAGAGGAAGGAGGAAGAAGGAAAGAGGAGGGAGAAGGGGGTACAGAGGGAGAGGGGAGAAGAAAGAAGGAGGAGGGGATCTGGCCGCAGAGAACAGTAAAGCAAGGGTCTCATCATTTTATTTTTCACTTTTCACTCTATGGGTCTACTTGGCATTTTGTTGAATGTTATTTCTTCTAGAAGCAAACTGAAAACTATTTGTGAGACAGTGGGATGAGGCCATCCTAAAAGGATATTCAGTGGGAGGAGTGGTCTGGTTTTCTTATGTTCAAGTAAACATTCAGAGTCAGAATTTATCACAGCCTCCAATTGTCTTAGACATCTGTGAAGCACAGAAGACAGGCATCCCAACATGCTGTGGATGTACAGCCTCGGGATGCTTCACTGGGGTCCCTGCCATGGTTTAGACAGCAGTCTGCACATTCAAGCAGATGTTGGTCTCTTTGTTTCTCTCTTGCCCTCTGTAAAACAGACATTGTACTTGACTCTTGCTAAAAATATCAAGGAAGACTTTATTCACGGCTACTGGGACAATGGAAAAAACTGGACCCAATTTCCATCAAATGGAAACATTTAAAAATGCTTCCCTCAGCTAATGCAAAAATACTGGAAGACTGCCTAGTGTAGCCAGTGTGGCTAAGCCACATAATTGACAACAGGCCGGTTGCCTATTGTAAGGGTTCCAGTCCTACTTTCCCCACAGAACTGGGAGGTAGGGAGGCCCATCTTTCTTCATTAGTACATTTCAAAGGAATGGCCCCCAGGTGCTTAAGAAAGGTATTATTGGGTTATAAAAGACTTACATCTTAAAGGGGTAGTGAAAGTTTTCTGGAGTGAATTCATTGTCGTATAGCTAGGAAAATCTAGCCCAAAGTTTAGTGGAGCCAAAGGTAACTTGAGGTGCAAACATGTATACCCAGGACGGTCTATGAACCACACTGGCTTGGAAGTCTCCTCCAAATCTATAGAAGCTAGATTTCTGAACCAATTCCAGAGGTTTTGCAAGAAACATATCCAGTTGATGAGAGCTGGAGATAGAAACTGGTCAAAGAGAGCAGGAATCCCAAAGAAGTGGTTCCAAGAATGTCCTAGCTAGAGGTCTAGATACTAGAATGTTTCCTGTTTTATTGTTATCTCCTAAATGAGTGTCTGCCTAAAAGCTGTATGGGACTGTGTGACTGCAACGAAGAAGACACACCTGGACACCTGGCTAGGTCAAATGGACTGATCAGTTCATGCCACACCCGTAACTTATTCCACTTCCTGCCATAAGTTCTTAAAATGTCTCCTAACAGTTTGATGGCACACTACTTCCTACGACCTCTCATTATATAGAGTGTCTCTCTCTCTCTCTCTCTCTCTCTCTCTCTCTCTCTCTCTCTCTCTCTCTCTCTCATACTCTCTCTCCTTTTTCTTTCTCCCCTGCCCTTCTCTTCTCTCCCTCTCTCTCCTCTTCCTTTCTCCCCTCCCCTCTTCTCCCTCTTCCTTCCCCCTCCTTATCCCCTCTCTTCCCTCTCCCTCTCCCCCCTCCTTCTTTCTCTCTCCCATCTATGAATCTATAATAAACTTATTTTCAAAACCCATCATCAGTGGTCTATGAATTTTATTCTACAAATTCTCAAGACATAAAATTACCAAAGCCATTGGCCTGGGACAGATTTGGTAGCTCTCAAGTTTTGGGGGACCATAATTCTCCAAAAAAGTCTCCATTGTCCTAAAGGCACACCAATATATTCCCTTATCACAATCACATTGGTTATACCTCCCATCAGATCATTACCATCCCTCCAGGTAAGGCACATCTTATCAGCCAGTGGTCATTCTTTATCTCAAGCAATGCTCACTAAAAGCAGAACTGGTACTTCTACTAATATAGTTACCAGGGGTGTCAATGTTGGAATAAACCTTGAACAAATTTTGCCAGACTGTGACCAAAAAACTTTCCATTCTCCTAAGGCTTGCTGAAACCCCCTGTCCCTGTGTTGAAACCTCAGCCCCTTCTTCCCTCCTGCCGCCACTGCAAACTCAGTCACCCACTATCACCTACCTCCTGACGGTGGGCAAGGCAGTTTCTAAGGATAAAACATTCGGTTCACTATTCAGTGATTCTACCAAACTACATAAGCATGTAACCAACACATTACTCTTTGTAAACATATACTTTTCTCTGTTATGATTTATTTTATTTCTTGATTTTGTTCTTTCCAAAAGCTATGGACACACACACTTGTGAACTGAATAGACAAATTCAATCTAGTTAATGCTCACATTAGCCAGGCTTTTTCTTACCCACTAAGTAAATATATGTCCCTCCTGCCATGGAGGGAGAAAGTTGGAACAAAATCAAGTTAATTTATTTCTAAAATATTTTGCCAAAAAACTGTTATAAAAGGTTATATACTAGAGCCAAGAATGGTGGCACATGCTTATAATCCCAGCACTTGGATGGTTGAGACAGAATGATTGCAAGTTTGAGGCCAGCATGGATATCATAAAGAAACCCTGTCTCAAAAAATATGAGGAGGAGGGGCAATAAAATGGAAAATTATAAAAGGAAAAGAGAGAAAATGGACCCAAACATGCTGTGATGGTTACTGTTAACTATCCATTTGGCAGGATCTAGACTCACCTAAGATATTACTCACTGTCCATGCAACTGGCAGATTATCTTGATTACACTAATTGATGTGGTAAGACCCACCTCAAATGTAGGTGCAACCATTCCCTCAGCAAGGAACAGATTTATGTTAAAAAAAAAAAAAAGAGCTGAGCACTCAACAGTAGTAACCCTTTGTTTCTTGACTATGCATGTCAAGACCTCATGCCCTTACTGTCTTTACTTGCCCTCCATAAAGGACTGCACCTTGAACTGTGAGCTGAAATAGACCCCCCTTTTTTTGATTACATTGCTTATCAATGAAACTAAGACATGCATTAAACGTTAGTGTCACAAGGATCTTGTCCTTCCCTCCTCTCTGCTCCCCATTCCTTTGGATCGTCCTCAAAGGAACTCAGATGAGGTGTGCAAAGTGGAGCACCATCATGGGGTGAGAATGGATAAACACCATTGCAGAACAGAACACCTTTACATGGTGAGAATGGACAATGGCCACAAAGACTATCATGCAAAATGAGTTTTAGGAAGGTCTTAAACGACATTCTAAAGACTCTGGCATAGACAGCTTTCTTTGGTGGGTGTGGAGGGGGGGGGGTTACTTGTCTAGGTAACTTACAAAGCCATTTGGATTGACTCTTGCAGAAAGGATTGACAGTATGTATATTAGTTACTTTTCTGTTGCTGTAATAAAATGCCATGGCTAAAGGAACTTATAGAAGAAAGATTTTATTTGGGCGTGTGGTTCCAGAAGGATAAGAGTCCATCAAAAAGAGGAGGAATTGCAGCAAGTTGCAGGCATGGTGGACTGAGCAGGAAAGTTGAGAATTCATATCTGTGGTGATACATCATGTACCCCAATAAAGCTTACTAGGGGATCAGAGGACAGAGCCAGCCACTAAATTACACATAGAGGTCAGGCAGTGGTGGGACACACCTTTAATCCTATCACTCAAGAGGCAGAGATCCAACTGGATTTCTGTGAGTTCAAGGCTATACTGGGCTACATGAGAGAAACAGAACCAGGCAGTGGTGACACACAACTTTAATCCCAAGAAGTAATATGGCAGGACACACAAAGGTATATAAGGCATGAGGAAACAGAAACTTGCTCTCTTGAGGCTGAGAATTTCCTAGAGGTAAGAACTTGTGGCTGGCATGTTCTGATTCTCTGATCTTTCAGCTTTCACCCCAATATTTGACTCCGGGTTTTTTGTTATAAGACCTTTTTTTTTTTTTTTTTTTTTTTTTGGTTTTTCGAGACAGGGTTTCTCTGTGTAGCTTTGCGCCTTTCCTGGAACTCGCTTTGGAGACCAGGCTGGCCTCGAACTCACAGAGATCCGCCTGCCTCTGCCTCCCGAGTGCTGGGATTAAAGGCGTGCGCCACCACCGCCCGGCCGTTATAAGACCTTTTAAGATTCATGTTACACAACTATAAGCACAAAGCAGAGATAGTGAACGGGAAGTGGGGCAAGGCTACACAACCTCAAAGCCCACGCTCAGTGATGTACTTCCTCCATCAAGACTGCACCACCTAAATCTCCCCCAAACAGTGCCACCAACTACTGGAAACCAAATGTTCAAATATCCGAGCCTATGGGGGACATTCCCCATTCAAATCACCACAGTGTGCCTTTGCTTTATCCGAAATCCTCCTGCTAGATAGTAATTCTAAAAGATTTGGGGCTATGGAAACAAGTGTGGATAATTAGTATGAAATGCCATGTCTTCTCCCAGGGTCAAAGATTTGATTCAACTCCCATCCCTTTCACCAGAATTTTAGTCCAGTCATTCCAGTCTTTGGTTTTATTAAACAGATTATTAATGATTGCAAGGATAGCTATTTGACAAAGTACGAAATAGTCAAATTGTATTTATATCTGAATCTCCTAGAATGCAGGCAAGAAAATACGGAGTATTGCTGGTGTACATTAAAGAAGGAAAGAAAATGAGATTTGTTTAATGAAAAAACAAGTTTGAGTTTATTTGCTCAAAACAAACTTTTCTAGAAGTTTTATACTGCAAATGTTATTTCAAAAATTAACTTTGCATACACTTCCTAAAATACCAGAAGAAATAAAAATAGGCATCATTCAGTTTTTTTCTTAAAACAAATTTGAAGAATAACCCAAACAATACATAGATATGCAAGCTAACAAAAATGTTTCTCTGAAGGACCAAGTGAATATTGGCCTAGTAACAGGTATTCCATGTCTAAGCTGAGCTTAGAATATGACAAAAGGCACCAAGAAGAGATATATGGTATCTTTGCTATAAAATCTTTGCAAAAATGGAATCCATCCCAGCTACATAAAGAGTAGGCAAGTAATGGAGACACATATATGTAATGTCATATATGTAATATATATGTGTCTCCATGATGAGGGAAACCCACTAGAGCTGCTCACTCTGCTTGAGAGACACACATGTTCTGGAGACTAAAAAACATGCAGTTGCATTCATACTATTAAAAACATAGCTAATATGGAAACCACCTGAATGAATGTGCAGCCTGCAGTCATTCCATGGAAACCAATTATTTCTTTTGGAAAAAATCAATGATTATAACTCAAGACTTCATCAATGAATTGTCCCAATGAGCTGTTCCCTGAGACCAGCTTCATGGATTCCAAGGTGGTGCTTTAGCCAAGAAAATCTTGACATTGAAAAGCCATCAGTCACACTCCATACAGGGGAGTGAATTTCAACTGCTTATCTGTGGCACCAGTCTCTGTAGCTGAAGTTTTCTTGGTCCTGCCTGGCCCACGGTCAGGACAAATCTCTCCCACTCGCTTCCCCCAAGTAAACACACAGAGACTTATATTACTTATAAACTGTATGGCCAGGCTGCTTGTTATCTGTTCTTATATCTTAAATTAGCCCATTTCTATAAATCTATACCTTGCCACATGGCTCGTGGTTTACTGGTATCTTACATCATGCTTCTCGTCATGGCGGCTGGCAGTGTCTCCCCACCTCAGCCTTCCACCTCCCAGAATTCTCCTCCTCATTGTCCCACCTATACTATCCTTCCTGCCTGGCTATTGACCAATCAGGGTTTTATTTATCAATCAATCATAGCAACATATATTTACAGCATACACAACATCCCACAGCAAGTCTCTCATCTCCATGACTTCTTTCATGCATTGCAGAATGAATCAACTATGAAATGCACTTTCTGACCAGAAACCCAGTTTCCTTGTAAAACAGACTGATTTACTATTGACTTTTTAGATTAGTATAAACACCTGCTACAGGAAATGTTTTCTTATGGGTGTTTCGTTTACTGCTCTTGCTTTTAATTCGTGTTGTGGGATTCTTTGTGGCAGTATTTACATGACAAGTCCAATTATCTTCTCAGTTTACTTCTGGCTGCTGTTGATAAACAACGTTGTTGGTATGTGGGAGCATATGTTTCCTATTCTGTATGGACTGAGGGCATGAGTTTGGTTCCACTAAAAAGAATTTCAAACAGTAAAATTGTAAAGTAGAATTAAAGAAGTAGAGCTGGCGGTCATATTTCCTTGCCCTAATTCTTCAGGTGTTATAAAAATATTTTGCAACATGCAAGCCTAAGAATATACATGGAGGCTCCAGTCTTATCTCTTATTGTTAATACTAACAGTGCTGTACTGGATGAAAAAAATAATAATCCTGTTCTTGTTACACAAACTACTCAGTTGGAATGCAAAGAAATTGTTTCAAATTAAAACATAGATCACAATCCCTCAGAAGGAAAGCTTATTTTGTTTGGTGGACATACGGAAAATAAATCAAGAAGTAATGTGGAAAAACAGACTTAGATTAGTCACAGCTGATCTCCTTCTACTCTGAATGTAATTTATTCAACAATGTAATTCTCAGGAACCCTTTGATAATAGCTACTTTTATGAACATACAGTCCCATATTTCATTAGCTTGGTTATCTAACTTTAAAAGAATAATAACATTATTATCTCTTAGGTAAATGAAAAGAACACACACAGAATTTGAGATACTTGCTTGTAAGTTTTTACCTACATTTTTGTGAATGTCTGTCAATCTATTGATATTCCGAGTTCTAGTTTTTCTGAAAGCCCCCATCAGATAGCAATCATATTACTTTGTCGGGGTTCTGCATCAAGAACTCCCATAGTGCTCTATACAAGACTGTACTTCATTCTCTTCCCTACCCCCTTTCCATCAAGACTGACTTCAATAGGCGATATATGGCTTAAGGACACATTTGATAACGTATGTGTTGTTCAGTCCACAAATACTTGTTGAGTAGCAGACATCATGCTACTCTTTAGGTATAGAGCAACAACAAATAAAGGGCATGTGTGTCTTTGTTTGTGTGGACCTTAGAATCTATTGGAGGAAAAAGAAACCCTGCAGCAAACACTAGCAGGGTAGCAAAAATGTAAGAGGGGAGTTCTTGGTGCCTTGAGAACTACAAACAGATCCCTAAAGAAAGGTAACATTGAAGAAGGATAATCTCAGATTCTGAGGATGATCAGGGGCACTTGATTTCAGCAACTATATTGTATTAAGAAACAAAATCAAAGAAAAAAAATAAATGTTTGTGCCTGTCCATTCATTCTTGGAAGTTCCCAGAGATAATGTAGAGTAAAGGAGCAGGTTCAGCGACTTCTTGCTCAGGTTTGACTCTCCCAAGCCCTGTGAACCCTTGAAATATTTATTTTCCTCTTAATCTTAATCTAATTAAGCTCTTCACTTTGTAAAGAAAGAGAAGGATAGTGAGAGAGATGGAGAGAAGAACACACAAGCCACCTTTCCCGGTCAGTCTAGTTCCAGACCCTCAGCCTAGAACCTTCTTTCTCTGGCAGTCACCTTTCCTGGATAAGTGTAATTACTACCCATCAAAGAAGCCTCTCTACACAGCAAGTGGAGGCCATCACAGAAAACCACAACTGGACACGATATAGAGATCAAGAGCTTGTGGGGAGCCCAGCCCTATCAGAGTTCAGGGAACATCACAGAAGAGGGGGGGAAGAGAAATTGTAAGAGCCAGAATACCAGGAAGTCTGCTGTGAGACGGTCTCTCCTAGAAATGGCTATATAAATTGGGCCAGAATAATGGCAAGATCAATGAACATGTTAACCTAGAAGGGAAAAGTTTTGCATGCAATATTTGTCTTTCTGTGTCTGGGTTACTTCACTCAGAATGTTTTGCTTCTAGCTCCATCCAATCACCAGCAAATTTCATAATTTCATTTTTTCTTAACAATTGAATATCACATTATAGAAATGTATCATAGTTTTATTATCCATTCATCATCTGCTAGATATCTAGGTTGTTTCCACTTCCTGGCTATTGTGAATAGAGCAGCAAAGAACTTTGAAGGGCAAGTATTCTATAAGATATGGTGTCTGTGGTGGTTTAAATAAGAATGGCTCCCATAGGATCATATATTTGAATTCTTGGTCCCTAGTTGGTAGAACTGTTTTAGAAATGTTATTGCAGACTTGTTGGAGGGGGAGGAGCTTTGAGGTTTCAAAAGCACATTCCATTCACTGTTAGCATTCTCTGTGTCTCTCTCTGGGTGTATCTCTGTCTCTGTCTCTGTCTCTGTCTCTGTCTCTGTCTCTCTCTCTCTCTCTCTCTCTCTCTCTCTCTCTCTCTCTCTCTCTCTCTCTCTGTGTGTGTGTGTGTGTGTGTGTGTGTGTGTGTGTGTGTATGTGTGTGTGTGTGTGATGCTTGTGGATCAGATGTAAACTCTCAGCTATGATTCAAACACCATGTCTATTTTCCTGAAGCTATGCTCTCTACCACAATGGTCATGGACTCTAAGCCTCCGGAAACATGAAACCAAATTAAATGCCTTCTTTTATGTTACCTTCCTGAAAATATTCTAACATGGCAATAGAAAAAATAATTAAGATAGAAATTGGTACAAGGAACTGAGCTATTGCTCTGATAGGTCTGATCGTGCTAGGTTTTTGAAAGAATGTGTAAAACTTTTGGACTTAGGACTAGAAAAGTGGTTGAGAGTTGAAAGTGAGACAAAACAAGTTAACAATCTTCTATTCTGAATACTACTGTCTGAGTTACTTTGCAAATAGAAATACCCTCTGGAGCTCACCAAAAGCAAAATGCTCTCCTTGTGCTGTCAAAACCTGTATGTTTATATAAGGAACATGGTAAAGGTGCATGTTCCCTACATTCTCATAATTTTGCTTTAATTAACTATTTATACTTTTATTAAACTGAAACGCATACATAGAAATGCACACAAATCACAAAATATTAACTATCACAAGATAACCATGATATATATCTACTATCTAGGTCAGAAATAGAACATCCCAACATCCCCAAATTCCTCTTCATGCCCCTCCCAATCACTATGCTGCCTCTAAAACTACCACTATCTTAATTTCAGAAACCATAAGGTAGTGAGCTTTATACAAATGAAAATAGCTATACTAATCAGCTATGAGTGTGTATGCAGCTCCCAGAGCAGTTACACTCACTGTAGTATACTATTTCACCATATGCATGTATATGATGTCTTATTTATCCAGTGGTACAGAGGAAGGATAACTGGATTATTTTCAGTTTGGGGACATTAAAGATAAGATAGGGATGTGAGATTATCATCCAAATTTTTGAAACAGGAAAGCTAGAACTAATTAAGAAATTAATAAAACTACTTTAGGTTATTTTACTAATTTATGTGGCCATCAAGAGTGTATAAAAGGTATAGCAATTCCATATTCTGCCAATTGGAAGCATTATCAACCTTACTACTTTAACTATATTGAGGGCTCCCATTATAAAGATATTTATGTAAAGACTCTATGACAGAAGTTAGTATAGCAATTTTCTGCAAAAAAATCAACCCTCGGAGACAAATGGTTTTCATTAAATATATAGATGCCTTTGTAAAAATTAATATCATTTTTCTGTTACATTTTGTGTCACTGAAAAAGAGGAAGCTCTAAATTACTAAGTTTCTATCTATTTCTATCTGTAAGAACTTCCTGATAATCAATTCTGCTGTGGGATATTTGTACACTGTGCAGATGTATTGCTGTATTGGTGTAATAAAAAGCTGAATGTCCAATAGCTAGGCAGAAGAGACAGGTGGGACTTCCAGGCAGAGAGAGAATGCTGGGAAGAAGAAAGTGAGTCACCAGCCAGATGTTGAGGAAGCAGGGTGGGCAGTACAGAGTAAAGGTAACCAAGCCATGTGAAGTAACATAGATTAAAAGATATGGGTTAATTTAAGTCAAAGAACTTGTTAGGAATAAGCATAAGCTAAGGCTGAGCTTTCGTACTTAATAATAAGTCTCCATGTCATTTTTTTTGTGAGCAGACAGCCTAAAGAAAAATCGGTCTACACAACTCTGACATGATGGTTGACTCCCAAGATCTCATAGTCAAGAATGGTGTTAAGAAGGCAGACTGTTGAGAGTGTATAGAAGCACATCATACAGCACCCATCTAGCTCAGGATGTAAAGAAACTGAGTTCAAAGTTTACATATTAAGAATAAGTAAGTGCTAGATAGGTGAACCAGTAGGGAGAAGGAAATTAGGGACAAAGAGAGCTTATTAAAAGGCCTAAACACATGCTGGGAGCTCTGAAAGTAGCTGAAGAGACCAGAGTGTCTACCAGGGCCAGATCACTGGGGCCTCTATAAGACACAAAAAGAATGCAAGGAGACTAGGGAAGAGCAGAAGAGATGAGAGAGGGTAGATATGAGAAAGATGTATGATCTTCATATACATGAAAATGACATAATGAAACTTGTTGCTGGAGTTTTCCTGCCTGGCCCACAGTCAGGACAAATCTCTCTCACCCGCCAGTCCCAAGCAGCTCAAACCCGATCAAGTAAACAGAGACTTATATTGGTTACAAACTGTATGGCTGTGGCAGGCTTCTTGCTAACTGTTCTTACAGCTTAAATTAATCCATTTCTATTAATCTATACCTTGCCACGTGGCTTGTGGCTTACCGGTACTTTACATCTTCCTTATCCTGATGGCGGCTGGCAGTGTCTCTCTCACTCAGCCTTCCACTTCCCAGCTCTATTCTCCTCCTTGTCCCGCCTATACTTCCTGCCTGGCCACTGCCAATCAATGATTTATTCATTGACCAATCAGCAACACATTTGACATATAGACCATCCCACATCAAAACTCATCATTTTGTTCAATGAGCATGAGCCAGTTAATGGTTTTAGGAAATAATATCTCTCATTAGTACTAAAGAAAAATTTCTTTACAAGAAGCTATATGGTTGCATCTTTAATTGAGGAAGAGTGCTTTGGCTACAATACGTTGAGAACATTGCTGTAAGGATCAACCCAGAAGCTGAGTGTTAGAAGGCAAGCATTGCAATGTTTGGGACACACAATGGGACCAATTATGAATTACTACTATTAGAGTGTGGATGAGAGTTAGGGGCCAGGTTTAAGATTAAGAGAAGAGTATCAAAGTCAATAGAATTTAGTGATGGAGTCCAAACCATGGAAAACTAAGAGATAAGGGCTTACAAGAGATCTGAGATGGTGAAGCCTGTTACTCTCCTCCATCTCAAGTATACCTACTGACAACTTCCTAGGAAACTAATATAAATGAAATAAACAAGATAGAGATGGAGGGCTCTCAAGTGCACCATCAGTCAAAGGCTGAAGAGAGTGGGTGTGGTGGGTATTGCCGACAGCACAATGGGATGGAGTTTGCGAAGCTGCTTAAAGCTTAGGTGCACAGACATCATATAGTCACTGTTCATGTATGCACATCACACGAGGTGTAGTTGGATTCTCCAGTGCACAAATGGCCTGCAGATTGGCAGAGACGAAGGTGTCTTGAAGTAGGTAATAAGGAGGATAAATCAGGTACCTCCTTTATCTGCCAAAAACCAGCTCAAACCAGGAAATTTTACTGTGTTACTATGAGCTTTGCTGGCAATCCCAAGAGAAGGTCCACCTCTCATTTGAATATATGTAAATCCTTTGGGAATTAGAGTCTTCAACTTTGGGGGAAAAAAGAAAGAATCTCTACACTGACTGAAATAGGGTCTGTGATACAGTAGACTCGACATTTAAGTCAGATCATTTGTTTTAGAGGGATAAAGAGTCACTTTAATCTCATACTAAGTTAGGGGAGCAAAATTTGCCTTGTCTACAGTTTGGTGATCTTTCTCCGAAATGTTCCGCAACCCATTTATAGGGTAGGTTAGAGACTCTCTGGGCAGGTGTGAGAAAAGGACAAGAGATGAGAGAAAAGAAAAGAAAATGGAGAGAAGTCACATGTATGCAAGAAAAGAGGGGATGAACTCAAAGAGTTCACATGAGCCTGAGTGAGGTGGAAAGAGAGTGAATGAAAAGGTGGACAGGGAGGAGGCAGGGTCAGAGAGAATGCCAAGAATATGCTGCACGTACTATGCTGGCGGAAACCTTGAACTTGGTGCAGATTTTATCTATTTTAATTAGCTACCCCATCCTCTTGTTTCGAGTTTAAACAATCTACTCAACCCCTCAAACCTGAGTCTCCTTCTCATTAAAATGGAGACTACATTGGCATTCTACTTCATAGACTTGATTTCATAATTAAATGAAACAATAAATCTAAAGTTATAGCTTGATGTTCTGGCACATAGTAAGTACTTAACCCATGGCAATGAACAAAAAATTCAGTGTCTATAATGTAGTTGGGACATATAGCTGATGTGTCCAGGCAACATAAGCCTCTTACTTTAAGGAATTCAAGGAATGTGTTGCTGGATAGAAATCCCTATGAGCTATAAAGTTGCCCTGTACAGTGGTGTGATTTGGGGCAGAGAGGCATTTGTGAGCAGGATGCCAATGTGCACCAGCACACAGGAAGTGACAGTCAATGATCACATGGAGGAAGAATGTATCAAGGAGCAGAATGGGTTTTTGTTGTTGCTCTTTTTGTTTTAGAAAAGTGGAAAATGGGAGTTTGGAAGTGATGCTAGGAAGCTTAGACCTTCTTTCTTCCAAAGCTGATGTGAGTGAGTCTAGAAGGATAAACAGAATTCATTTGAAAACCAAGAAAGAGGAGAAAGGTCCATGAATAGAAGGAAATTTCAGTTAAAGCAATGACGGGACAAAGTGTTCTAGAAAGTGGTGGCAGAATTGTTTAGTCTGAATAAAAACCCAGGGTACTTTGAAAGGTTTCAGAGAAAGAAAAGCTCGGGACATGGGAAATACTAAGGGATTCTGAGGTATAGCATCCATCAGAAGTACTCTACAGGAGCCTGAGGGACCATGGCCTGTAACCCTTTAAAAGGATCTTATATTTTCAAAGATTCAGTGGGATATCTCTGCTGAGCTTTCATATCTGGAGAAGGAAAAAAAATGCATGAATCAGAAGACTCCATGGTAGACAGACAGATAGGAGGAGGGGACATGGTTAGGAAACAAAGGTGGCAAATTCCCAAGATGGACAAACTTCTTCAGTCTCCTGACTTGAGAAAAAAGCTGGCAAGCACCCTGCTGAAGGACTGGCTCAGCGAGGTCAAGACCTGATCAGGACATGTCACATGGCATGTTGTCATGACTAATCAACCATCCTATCTGTTTTCAAACTGAAAAACTTTACAATAGGGGAGGGAGACTCTTTAGAAGCTTTCAAACCCCCAGTATGTTCATCCTGACACCAACTTTCAAGGGAAGCACCAATGTGTGGTCAGCAGGACTTGCTAATCGATGGGCTTGGAAGATGAGAGACTGGATTTTTCAGCTTCCCAAGTCCCCCCTCCTATTCACACAAGGTCTTTTTCTCTGTGTATCTGCTGCATGTATGTGTTTCCTTACCCTAATAAATGCCTTTCTTAACTGCTAAAGAAGGAAGAGGAGGAGGAGGAGGAGGAGGAGGAGCAAGAAGAAGAAGAAGAAGAAGAAGAAGAAGAAGAAGAAGAAGAAGAAGAAGAAGAAGAAGAAGAAGAAAATATATATATACAAATTTAAATGAAATTTTAATGGAAAAATTTTCAAATGCTAATTAGCAAAATCAACACATTTGATAATATTTATCTGTAAGTGTTATGCTATGAAAACCTCAATAAAACTCCGAGAATGTTACTAAAGAAATTATTGTGCTATTCTACCTCAGATGTGCCAGAAATTACCTAAACATGTCCTCCAGAAGACAAGAACTAGATACTTTGTTTAGTGAACTCCAGAAGCTAAGAGACAATAATTGGTTTTTAGCAAACTTCTTTAGATTGCCTCACTTCCTTCAGTTTTGAAAAGCCAGGTATTCAGACTGTCTTTGAACATACCTCACACCTATTGAGAGGGCTTTGTGCTGCCCAGAGTATCACCTCATCCCAGCCCCCTAGACACCTTTGAATGAAAACAAGAGATCTGCCTGTGTGAGAGGCATGCTTGCCAAAGTCAGTTTTGACTGTGGTTTTGCTTCAAATTCCAAGAGATTTCAAACAGTAAGGCTGAAACTGACGCCAAGTGTTACATGGGAAATCAAAGAAACATCCCTAATGACGACGTAAGTGAAAATAACATTGCTATGGTAGGAGAAACAAACAGAAGAGTTATGGAGGAGCAGTATAAGATATGCTTCCTGTTGAACTCATGATTTTGTCGACTTGGGGTAAACCACACAATGGTAAGAGACGTTTCAGTCTTGTGTAGCAAAGACAAATTATGTGGAAAGTAAGAAGCAAATCAGACATGTGTATGCCAGGACAAGCAACTTCAGACCCAGGGTAGCTCTTCAGCTCATTCAGATGTTTGGAATAAACTACTGGCCACAGGCTGGAAATAACTTCTTGAGGAGGATTTCCTGAGACACTAACGCTATGCCGGGAAATTCAATAGTGGTGAACAAAGAGAACACTGTTGCAGTGTTCTGCCCCCAGTCCAGTGCACCTGGCCACTCTACAGAGATGCCAGAGCCTTTCCAACCGCAGTGAGACATTGCAAGGATGGACGTTGGTAAGCAGCAAGTGCTGTTGTGTTTATGCCTGGCTTGGGAGGGGCTGGGTGTTATTAAACACCCTTATTATTAGCTGAGTCTGATTCTCACTAAGTTCAGAAGAGTTTACAAAACAGTTCTCTTATTTGGGTTGCAGCCTACATTCCTATTTCTAAAAGCATATGGGTATGGATGTTCTGGATGATCTTTTCCAACAAGCAAAGCTCACACCCTTAACTACGCCACATCTTTTGTGCTAGACTCTAGATTTCACAAGTGACACCCCTTTCTCTGGCATCTGGAAAAACACACACACCAGAAAAGAACCTTCTTTCTTTCTTTCTTTCTCATCTCTGCTTCTTGCTTCCCAAGGACTCCACTGCCAGTCCTTTCAGAGGTTGTTAGTGGAGTGGATTGGCTTGGCTTCATTATGACAAACTCTAGTTGGAGCAGGAAGGAAGATTCAGGGTTCCCTGGTTCAGAAAAGGTATTAGGACTTCCAGATGGTCAGGAATGCCTTTCTCTTAGCAGAATAACAGGAAGTGTATACTCTGGTCTGAGAAGGTCATAGGTCCAGGCAGGGACTTAGCACTGTTGTTTAACTAAATTTAAACTGAAACGCACTGCCTTCTGAATCTATATTTATGGACACAAACAAATGATACTCCCATCTAGGGAAGCCTTTACTTACCGTGAACAGTGGTGATTACAGAGGCTCAAGGCTGCCCAAGATATGAAAATAAGAAAAGACTGTCAGCCCATCCCTAAACAAGAAGTTTACCAACCCTACTCTAAGACTCAGGGAACATTGCAGAAGAGGGGGTGAGAAGTGTAAGGTGAAGGACTGAAAAATGTCATTCTGCAGACTCAATGCTCCCACCAACTGTCCTTATCTGCACTGGGCCCATATAAAACAAGCCCTATCAACAATCAGTCAAGGAAGGGAGAGGAGGACTCATGGGGCCTGCCTTTTACTTCTAAACAACTGGGTAGATTATGGGAGCAAGGGAATCACTGTCTTTAGTTGTGTTTCCATGGAGATCCCACCAGGCTCCAATGGATAGATCCAAACCTGTGGTCACACAGATTGTCCTGGTTAATCTCAGTAAGTCACAAAACAAAGTGAGTAGGCAGTAACACTAGAGGGAGATTTGTGGAGAGAATGGGAACTAAAAAAATGGTGATAGAGCCAGGCGGTAGTGGCCAGCACTTGGGAGGCAGAGACAGGTGGATCTCTGAGAGTTTGAGTCCAGCCTGGTCTACAGAGTGAGCTCCAGGACAGGCACCAAAACTATACAGAGAAACCCTGTCTTGGAAAAAAAAATGGTGATAGGGAGTAGGGGTGAGAATAGTCAGTATGTGTTATGTACATGTGTGAAATTTCTAAAAAAAAATTAATGAATGAAAAATTTCAATATCTTTTTTTAGTAAGAGAGCTCCATTAGTTTGGCTTTGTGAATTCTACTTACTGTGATAAGTATATTTACACCAGGAAGGTTGAGTGATGGACAGGTATTGCAGAATATTATTTTAAGATGTGCTACATTTGTTTATGCTATGGAACATTTGTTGTTTTTTTTTTTTTTTTTTTTTTTTTTTTTTTTTTTTTTTTTTGGTTTTTCGAGACAGGGTTTCTCTGTGTAGCTTTGTGCCTTTCCTGGAACTCGCTTTGGAGACCAGGCTGGCCTCGAACTCACAGAGATCCGCCTGGCTCTGCCTCCCGAGTGCTGGGATTAAAGGCGTGCGCCACCACCGCCCGGCGGAACATTTGTTTTAGTGATGCAAAGATGTGTTGCATTCTTTTATGTTTCATTTGTTTGACTCTGTGAAGCTGTGCTACTTTGCCTGCCTAAAACACCTGATTGGTCTAATAAAGAGCTGAATGGCCAATAGCAAGGCAAGAGAAAGGATAGGCAGGGCTAGCAGGCAGAGAGAATAAATAGAAGGAGAGAAAGAGAGAAAGGAGGTCAAGGAGCAAGAAAGGAGGAGGAGAGAAGGAGCAAGAAAAGAAGAGTTCAGTCACCCAGCCACACCTCCAGACATGGAGTAAGAAGGAAAGAAAGATATACAGAAATAGAGAAAGATAAAAGCCTAGAAGCAAAAGGTAGATGGGATAATTTAAGTTAAGAAAATCTGGCTAGAAACAATTCAAGCTAAGGCTGGGCATTCAAAAATACTCCATGTAGTTTAATTGGGAGCTGGGTGGTGGGCCCTCAAAAGAGTAAAGAGTAAAAACAACCAATAACAGACAGGAAAATAAATTACCCTTGTCTATAGTCCCTCTGATGGAATTCACTGAGAACCCACAAAGGGAGACCCTCACAGAGGGAATACTCACCCCCTCTCTGAGAGTTACAGTTGAGATAAAGCACTTTGTGCTCTAATACCAGATAGTTAGATCCCTACATGATCAGCTTTCAAGAGTCTGCTATAAGGCGCTACACTTTGGAGTTATTTAAAATCTTTAAATGGCACCTCTATGACCTTATTCAGGATATTTCTGATGCTCTCTGGGTTCTATTTCTGTGTTTCTTGCTGAGGACTATCAGAGAAGCTATATGCATTTTCATTTTGAAATACTAGCTTTCTCAGCTACTCCCAAGACCTCGTCCTAACTCCCTTTCTTTACTCTAAGCATTTCACTCTTTGTCTCAGAGGGAAGGTGGCTTTTTCTTAATGACAAATAGGCGGACTTGTAGCACGAATCTTAACAGGTCTTATTAATAAAATCAAACCTGAAGCCAGGTATTGGGGTGAATGCTGGAAGATCAGAGAAGCAGAACAAGCCACAGCCACCTCACCTTGCCAATTCCTCAGCTGATCCTGTTTCCTCAGACTGGAAGCTTCTGAGTCTTCATCCAGAATGAATCTCAGCTAAACTGTTGCTTAAAAGTCTAAAAGCTTAACCAGCTAGTTTCTGCTTTCTGCCATCACTTCCTGGGATTAAAGACTCACTTCCTGGGATTAAAGGCTTGAGTCACCATGCCTGGCTGTTTCCAGTGTGGCTTTAAACTCACAGAGATCCAGATGGATCTCTGCCTCCCAAGTGATAGGATTAAAGGCATGTATGCCACCATTTTCTGGCTTCTATATCTAGTGGCTGTTCTGTTCTCTGACCCCAGATACATTTATTAGGGTGCACAATATTTTGGGGAACACAATACCACCACATGGACTCTTTAATCTAGATGTGGATATTAATGAAAGCATCCTGAGAGTGGAGAGATTTTCTAGTTTTCACCATTTTAAATGTTCCATCTCAGTCTCTTGACAAATATCACAAATTACAGGGAGTTTAATGAACTCTCTGTAAAAATGTAAGGAACCTTCTAGCACACAGGTAGGTCTTTCCTATCCAGGTGTTCTAGTTGCTGTTGCTGTGATAAACACAATGACCAAAAGCAACCTGAGGGGGAGAAAAAAGAATTCATTTCAGTTTCCATTTCCAGGTAAATAGTTCATCACAGAGAGGGGAATCAGAGGAGGAACTCAAGCCAGGAATCTGGAGCAAAAAATTCATAAAAGAATCTGGTTTTTATAGGTGCTTGCTCCCTCCCTGCCCCCTCTTTTTCTCTCTCTCTCCCCCTCCCTCCCTCCCTCCTTTCCCCCACCCAGCTATAGCCTAGGCCAACCTGCCCATGATGGTGTCTTCACTGTGGGTGAGACTCCCACATCAATTATTAATCAAGATAATTCCTAACATATACAGCCACAAGTCAATATGATTGGATCAGTTGTTCAGTTAAAGTTCCCTCTTCCTAAGTGCTATTAGGTTATGTCAAATTGACAATAACTAAGCAGCACCCAGGTCTCTAAATTCTATACAAAAATTCACATTTCCTGGGCCAATATTTCAGGTGTCATAATGTTTATTTCCCTTTTTTTCTTTTGCACATTGCTAGTTAATTTATCATATCCAACAGTCAATAATCTACACAGAACTTATTGCTTAAGCTAGTAGTATGTACTAAAGAAGCTTGTCCCATTTATTCCTCAGTCATATATTTAAAAAAAGCAGATAATAGATTGACAAATTTCAGCCTCAACCTTGAGATTAAAAATCTGGTAGCATTTATCATATTCATGACTAGGAAATTCAAACACTGGAGTACTTGGAGTTGCTTCACTACTGTTGGACCAGCACAATTGAAAAGAGACATTACAAGTCTATTTGTAAAGAAGAGGGTACACCTGTGTGCTTATTGAGACATGAACTCCTAATTTATGAGCATCCACTAAAATTAAAAGCACTTCAATTATTTTGCATAACATTTCAAGCCTTAAGAATCTATTTCTGGGACTGAAGAAATGGCTCAGTGGTTAAGAGCACTGGCTACTCTTCCAGAGGTCCTGAGTTAAATTCCCAGCAACCACATGGTAGCTCACAACCATCTATAGTGGAACTTGATGCCCTCTTCTGGCATAGGCATACATGCAGATAGAGCACTCATATACATTAAATAATAAATAAATAAATAAACAAATCCTTAAAAAGAAAAAAGAATTTATTCCCAAGAAATAAAATTTCTCAGTCTAAAGAGACATATGTACAAGAATATGTATACCAATAGTTCTGTTGCAGTATTATTGCACAAAATTGTTTTATGATATTATCACATGAATTGTGTATTATAAACCAGCAAATGAACCTCAACTTCATTGTCTATGAAGACTTCTAGGAGGTTCCTATGCTGGTAAGACATTCTTTTTTTGTTTGTTTGTTTGTTTCTCAAGACAGGGTTTCTCTGTGTAGCTTTGCACCTTTCCTGGAACTCACTGTGTAGACCAGGCTGGCCTCCAACTCACAGAGATCTGCCTGTCTCTGCCTCCAGTGTGTTAAGACATTCTTAACATAGCAAGATTTTCTTATTTATCAGGAGTCTTTTGGGGTGCATAGTATCTACTGCATCCTATTAACAGCCTCAGTTCTATAATGCTGCTTGGATGAGGATAATAACAGCATCTTCTGATATTCGTGGTTTTCTCTACTAAAATTTTCTAGACCCCACACATATCTCACAGACATGCAGCATGAATGACCTTCTCATAGAACTCTGGTTCCTTCCCCTATTAGATTGCCCATAGTCTTCCAATCACAAATAGTTTACAATATTATACTTGCATGTAAAAAATTTTGAATGTCAATGTCTCCATTACTCAATGAATGAGCTGTGCCACAAACTTTATTACAACAGGAGAGAACTGAAGAAAAATTGTGTCACTTTTCTTAACCATTGTCCAAACACAACACTAAAAACTAACACTCCTCACTTCTTGATAAAGGCTATCTTGAGGTCAAACCTTGTCCATTTTGTTCATTCAGTATTTTTATTATATAGACATAGAATATTAAGATACCAATGTTGCAGAGTTTCTTAATTTATAGATTAATAACTCATCCTCTTCATGATGCTTTGTAATGTAACACAGAAATACAATTATTTCTTTTCTTTTTCACAACCCATTTATGAAAGTAAAGGTTTCCCTCTTCCTGTTTGAACTCATTGCTACTTCTCACCTCTAGGCTGTCCTTCCAAGCAAAAGATCCCAGAGAGTTTTGGAAGGTCTAATCTAATGGAGCAAAACCTGAGAACGCAGCTTTTAAATTCAAGTCGACTCTCAAAAATGCCTTCACTGTTATAAACTTTTCTGCATTTAATTATGATTTTCCAAGGCGTGTGCACATGTGTGTATCCTTCTTAGATTGACCACATTGGTTATAAAAATGAGCTCTGTAAACTCATCTGCAATTATCTCTCTCCTATTCCTAAAAAACTAAAACCAAACAAACATATGAAAATTCCTTTAAATTCTCAGCCCCTTGTTCTATCAGGATGGTGCTATTTCAACCTAGCTTGACAACACTCTATATACATCACTGACTTTCTCAGATTTTACTCTAATGAAATACCACAAACTGTGTAACAGATAAAGAAAAGAAATCCAAGGTACACACATCTGATAAGTTTCATTGCTGTGCTGTTCCATGATGGAAGACAGAAGGTTAAGTGAGCATATGAAAGCAAGAGAAAGGAAGTTGAATTTATCCTTTAAAAAAAATCTGGAACCTATTCCCATGGCCACCAACTGTATATTATGAAAACAACATTTATTCACCCATGAAAGAAGAACCTCCACGGCCAACACTATTGCACTGGGCATAACCAAATCACAACATTCTCTAAGGCTTACATGCTAGTACATGATTCCCGTTTCTCCTGTTCAATTTAGTTTTTGTTTATTTATTTTTCCAGTTCTTAGAACTATCAAGTTTTGTTGGACAGGAGACAGGTTTCTGCTTCCACATATATAATTGTAACAGGAAGATTATGGAAGCTCTACTGGATGTGGTCTGCTGACAGAGTTTGGCTGGAGTTTACTTGTAGTGTTTGATTGACATTTATTTGTTTCTCTGTACAGGATCCATGGGTCATTTCTCTGTTACACTGAGTTAGGCTTATTTTTTCTAATTTCAAAAACCTAAAAGATGTTTGTCTCACTTGACTGGATAGTAAAGCATATTGGCATGCTTTCTCGAAAACCTAAAGTACGTTTTCTTTTCTTTTTTTTTAATTTCACTGAACAGATGGCTGAGGTAGACCCCCCTCTCCCATTCCAACTGTTGTCATATTTTGTACTTTCACAGTTGTGAATGAGAACAAGCATAATTTTGTGTTAAATCCCATTGTGCTTATTGTCCCCTAAGTGATGCTTTTCCCACATTGCTATGGATCTGCCATATTTCTTATTTTAACTAAGTTATCTATTATTGGCAAGGAATAATGCTGAAAACTAGAACAGACATACACTGGTTCTTAGGACGTAAATTGTTGCTGGCATTTTTGGAAGGCGATTGACCACATCTTTGAAAGTTAAACATGAATGCATACTGTAAGCCAGCACTTCCATTCTTGAAAGGCATCTTAAAGAAAAACCTCCTGAATGTTCTTAAGGACATACATAAAGAGCTATTAAAATAAGGAATGGATCAGCAGCCCATTAATTGAAACACATAGCTAAGTAAATTGTTTACCCCATATACAAGTACAAAAAATTAAGGTAGAATACACAGAAAGCAAGTAATCAATAAATACATTATCCCTGAAAAACATGTGTTATGATGCTCTACAGAAAACTAAATTCCTCTTTCATCACCTCAAATTGCAGCTCCTCCCCAAGCGGCAATGACTACTACCTACTCTCTATGTGCCAGGATCATTGTCTTTTTTTTTCTATTTTTAATATTTTTTTCTTTAGCTTGGTTTAATCTATTCAGTCACCTATGACACAGTCCATAGGTCAAGAAGCTTACAAACAATAGAAATATGTTTCTCTCAATGATAGAAGGTAAGCTAGCGAAGATCAAGGTACCTGGAGGCCAATGTCTGACTAAGCCCTGCTTCCTAGCCCGTCTTCCTGCTGTAACTATGCACAAGATAAGGGGTGCGGTATCTATCTAGAGCCACTTTTACAAGGTCTGTTATTCATAATGTCTTTTTATCATGAAGAGGTCGATGAGTTTGACGTCAGATTTGTCCACCATTTTCTCCTATGGCCGTTCTGTGCCTTATTTAATATGGTTTATATCACTGAGATCATCAACACAGTACAGTCACTTTCATTACTTAGGTTTTTGACTGAAGCTGATTATTACATACAGGATTTATTTTTGTGTATGTGTGTGGGTAGTATATAGTCAAAATATAGCCCATTGCCGGGCAGTGGTGGCGCACGCCTTTAATCCCAGCACTCAGGAGGCAGAGCCAGGCGGATCTCTGTGAGTTCCAGGCCAGCCTGGGCTACAAAGTGAGTTCCAAGAAAGGTGCAAAGCTACACAGAGACTCTGTCTATATATATCCCAATTTGTTTCCTTATAAATAATTAACTTACTCAAAACTATTTGCTGAATATTTTGTAAGGTTTTTCACTGATTTGAGATGACAACTTTGCCAAACAAACATGCTGGGGACAATTCTGATGTCTCACTCTATCACCCTAATCCACTGAACATAGAAACCAAATTAATATCTCAGAGAAAGCAGCAAAATGACTGAAATTCAAAACCTGGTTAATGGGTTAGATTTATTATCAACTTGACACAACTGGGAATCAGGAGCCTCAATTGGGGAATTGCCTCCATCAGATTGGCCTCTAAGCATATCTACCGTGCATTTTATTGATTTTGAATTGATGTAGAAAGGTTCAATCCACTGTGGGCTGTGACATCCCTCAGGAGGTGGGCCTGATCTGTGTAAGAAAGGTAGATGAGATGTCCCCTGACCTTTGGATGCAAGGGTTGTTGTAGATCTATCATTGAGGCTTAGCAGCCCATAGTTACTCATTCTTAGCACTTGACCAGTTGTGCATCTCTGTGATGGTCTCCATCCACTGCAGAACGAAGCTTTTTCGATGGGAGGTGAAAGCTGTACTTACTCTCTGCATACAGGAGCAAACACTTAGAATACAGTTTAAAATGATGCTCATTTAAGAAAATGGTAATAGTAGTTTCTCCTCTAGGGTCTGTGACTTCTTCATCCACGGGAAGTGGACTATATTTATAGTACCAGGCATGAGTTCCCTCTTACTGAGAGGGCCTTAAGTCCAATTAGACAGTTGTTGATTAACCCCAAGCTAAACGTACCAATACTGCACCATTTGGGATATCTTGTCAGGCTGAGTAGGACTAATGATTGTTTTTCTCCCATGGCATCTTGTGTAGCACCTTCTAATACTATGAGAGCTGGCCTTCATGGAGGAGGCTTCCAGGTCAGTTCTACCTTGATTCCTCTGAAGCCTGTGTTCAAAGTGCATGGTATCTTCAGCAATCTAGTTTGGCCTTCAAGATCTGGGAGTCAATCAGATGCAATGGCAGTAGACTATGTTGTTTTGGGAGCCCTTCTGACCAAAAACTTGAAGTGAAGTTTCTCATGTCTGGCTTTGTGGCTCTTGGATCACCCTGTATGGTATAACTCCATTTAAACTCCATGTATATTATATATATACTTTAAGTAAAATTATAAAATAATGTTTCCCTATGGCTTTTCAAATATACTTAGTGTCATTTATCTCTCCTTCCTCTCTCTTTCCTTCTGTATTACCCTCTCTATCCTCTCCCTAGTTAATGCCACCCCCTAATTTTCCCCATTCCATTTTAATAACACCTGTGTCTTACTATGGCCCCTCTCTAGAGTTCTTTTTTCCATCTCTACTCAAGTCCCTTTTCCTTTCCTGGCTTAGTGGTTACTTCAGCTAAGATCCACAAATAAGAGAGGGCATATAGGATTTGTCATTCTGGGTTACCTAACTCACTACAATATTTTGCAGTTCTACCCATCTATCTGATAATGTAATTATTTCATTTTTCATTACTAATGAATAGTATTCCATTATATATATATGCACTGTATTTTCATCAGTTGAAGGACATTTAGGTTTGTATCCATTTCCTAGCTATTTTAAATAAAACAAAAATAAATATAGATGAGCAAATATCTGTAGACTAGAGTGTTGACTCCTTTGGGTATGTGTCAAGGAATGGGTCGTCTGGTATACATACTTTAGCTTTTTGACAGTTCTCCACTCTGATTTCAAGAATGGCCCACCAGTTTGCAACCCCACCAGCAATTCATGAGAGCTGCTCTTTCCCTCACCCTTGCCAGCATTTGTTGTCAGCTGTTTTCTTGATCTGAGGCATTCTGACTAGTGGAAGATGGGATCTTAAAGTTGTTTTAATTTACATTCCCCTGATTGCTAAAAATGTTGAACACTTTAAAATATTTCTCAGCCACTATTATTTCTTGTTTTGAGAACTCTCTGTATATTACCATAGTAAATTTTAAAATTGAGAGTGTTTTGTTCTTTGCTATTGTTGTTGTGTTATTTATATAGTCCAGCTATCATTCCTCTGTTTGGATGTACACTTAGGAAAGATCCTATCCTACGCTGTGGCCGTCATCTTCTTCCTACTGTGAGTTCCCTGCACTGTACACAAGATTTTTGCTTCAATAATGTCCCACTTGTTAATCATTAGTCTTAGTTCCTGAGCAAATGGAATCCTACTCAGAAGTCTTTTCCTTGTAGGATACTTTGAGCATTTCTGGTTTCGTATTGGGGTCTTTCAGTTGATATTTGTATAGGGTGATAGATATGGATATAATTTCTTGTGGACATTCAGTTTTCCCAGCACTTCAACATTCCAGTTGAAGGTGCTGTCTTTCCTCCACTGTGTACTTTGCCGTCTTTGTCAACTATCAGATGGCTGTAATGATGTGCACTCATGTTTGAGTCTTCTATTTTGTTCCATTGATCTACACGTCTGTTTTTGTTCCATGAGGTTATATTACTATAACTGTAATATATCTTGAAATCTAGCATAGAAATCCCTCCAGAATTGTTTTTCTTTTCTTCTAGGATTATTTTGACCATCTGGTTTCTTTTGTGTTTCCACGTGATTTTTAGCATTTTTTTCCCTATCTCTGTGAAGAATGTCGTGGGGATTTTGATTGGAATTGCATTGAATCTTTAAATTGCTTTTGGTAACATAGTTGTTTCCATAATATTAATTCTACCAATCCATGAGCATGAAACATCTATCCATCTTCTAGTGCTTCTTTGATCTATTCCTTTAGAGACTTAAAGTTTTCATTGTAAATATCTTTCACCATCTTGTTTAGATTTAGTCTGACATTTTTAAGGCTACTGTGAATGAGAGTGTTTCCATGATCTCTTCCTCAACATAAGGATCTCAAGTTAGAAGCCAACCTGGACTACAAAGCAAAACGATGTCTCAAAAGGTAAATAAAATAAATAAATAAATGTTACAATGGTGTATGATATTCTTCACTGTGCCATTGAATTATATCTCTAGCCCCTATGCTGTTCATAAAAAAAGAAAAAGTATGAAGGTAGAAAATGTTAGCCTTTATTGAATAATGCATGGTTTTGGAGTTTGGGGTGTTCTCAAGGGTAAGAACATCAAGAAGAACAGAAACAAAAACAGTAGAATTCAATTAGACAGTAGAAAAGATAGAAAGCTGTTAAATAATACACTCATAAGGGACAAATATTATAACTAAAGAAAGTGACAGAATTATAATTCAATATCAGATTGTGTCTTCTGTAGATTGTTCATAATTTATATTTATAAAGGAGAACATGGAAATATTTAAAGTGAAGTCAAAAGGATGGGGCTCAATGGACTCTGGAGGAAATAAAATTTTGCATAATATTAAGAAATTATTTTTATATACAAAACAAATTTTTAGGCCTGCCCAAATCCAAATAAGTCCATCCTTGTTAGAAAGAGAACAATAATGAAGGACTCTAAGGCAGCAGCAGATGGCCAATTGCCCTGTGTGTATGTCTGGAGATTCATAATAGTCTAAACATTAAAAAGGATTCATCAGAAATATCTCTGCAACACAACAAAAGACTTAAAAATAACCAAAACTTCAAGTAGCTTTTTAACACATGGAAAAGCAGGAACACTTTGGGTGGTGGGAGTAACCAGCACCTTTGAATAGTGGTGATGATACATGAATCTCACTTGTTTGCATGAAGAATGGGAAGCCCAATTGATCTACTGAAGATCATCAACTAATCAGTTATACTTGTTACTCATCAGCACTATTACTTAAATGGGGAAAAAAGACATTTCAAGTCCATTAAAACATATATGCTATGAGATTTAAGGAAATTATTAAGGAACTTAATTTTGAAAGATAAATATTTCTTTGGAGTATTTCTTAAAGTTTGCATTTTATTTGTGTGTGTGTGTGTGTGTGTGTGTGTGTGTGTGTGTGTGTGTGTGTGTGTGTGTATGTGTGTGCTTTCGTGAGTTTCTGTGTATCTTTTGCATGCAGGTACTGGTGGATGCTAGTGGGCATCAGATCTCCTGGATCTAGAGTTACCAGAATTTGTGAGCCACCTGATGTAAGTGCTGAGAAACAATAGCCAGGTCCTCTGAGAGAACAGAAAGTGCTATGAACTGCTAAGCCATCTCTCTAGCTCTCATCTCAAGAGTATTGCTAAATTTATCTTTTGGCATTTTAACTTCAGGGAATATGGCTTTAGTTCAGCTTGGAAAGTTTTGCTGAATGCAGCAGCAAAAATTTCCACCTGGGCAAGCCAGTATGCCAGGCAGGCACCATTCACCTCAGCTCTTCTTTTCCACAGCAAAGGGACATGAAAGAACTGAATGAACATCAAAGCAAAGCTTGTCCTGGTCAGTAAACCCCTCAAAGACTCTACAGACAGATTGAAATAAAGCACTGTCCAGATTCATTTCATGCATTTCCCCACATGCAATAATTAAGTAACAAAAACTCCAGGAAGCCAATAAGCCATTATGAACAGATTTGAAATTGAGGGGAAAATATTTGGTAATGGAGACACAAATTAGCTGCAGAGTAAATTACTTCCTAGTACTGGAGAGGAGTTTTTCAGCTAGCCTCTCGCTCCCATGCACTATTATTTCTTTTTTTTTTTTTTAAGACAGGTGAGTTTATGCTACCCAACAGCAAAGCAGGTTATTTGTTACGGATGGCTGCAACATTCCTGCCTGCAGTGTTGCAGTCTGTGCAGCAAATTGATGGATGGATGGATGGATGGATGGATGGATGGATGGATGGATAGATGGACGGGTGGATGGATGGGTGGGTGTAGTGGGTAGCCATTCCAGCTTTGATCTGGAAGTTCCAACCCGCATTGAGACTTCGGCAACCGTCACGCCTACAAGGTGGGGCCAAGGGAGGCGCCTGGAGACCTGAGATTTGGATGGGCCTGCGCTCTCGCTCGGTTCCGGGACCCTGGACAGTGGAGGTGGGCCAAGCAGAGCTCCAGAGAACACCGCTGGACTGCGATACACCTTCCCCAGACCCCGCGACCTACCTATCCCTTAATTTGTAAGTTATGACATTAAATAAATCTCCTTTTAACTACGTGGAGTGGCCTTAATAATTTCACCAATAGGTGGGTGGATGGGTGGGTGGATGGATGGATGGGTAGATGGTTGGGAGGATGGATGGATGGATGGATGGATGGATGGATGGATGGATGGATGGGTGGTGGATGGGTGGATGGATGGGTGGGTGGATGGATGGATGGATGGATGGATGGATGGGTGGGTGGGTGGATGGATGGGTAGATGGTTGGGAGGAGGATGGATGGATGGATGGATGGATGGGTAGATGGAAAATAAGCAAAGCTTCAAATGTATGCCTAACAAAGATTCTGGGCTTTGATGCTGAACTTTATGAAATTACTGCTATTTGGGGAATACGTTATTCCAAAGACCCTATCAGCCCTGGAGAGAATGATATTGTATTGTATTATGGCAAACACAAAAGTCCTCACACTGAAGCCAGGTCTGTGTTCCTACTTCTGTTCTGGCCATGGCTAGTGGATACAAAGCTAGGGACATTAGAAGTAAAACTGGATGAATTCATGTTTTCTCATGAGAATTAAATTTTAACAGAGGGACCTGGGGTCCCTTGTAGACATGGCTGCACCACAACAAAGTCAGAACTATAACACTTGCTCCATGAGAGCCTCCCTAAGGCCCTAGATCATTCATTCCTGCCTCCCAGAAGCATGGCTGCTTAGCTGTTTTTCAAATTCTATGGAGTAACTCCATTTTCTGCCTGAGTTAGTCAGAGTCATTTTCCTTCCATTGGTTGCAATAAAATGAACATTACCTAATACATCTGCCCAGAGTAAAATGTCATGAAACAATGTGAAATAAAAATGGGTGTGAGCCTATAAAAGTGTTGGACAAATTGCACCAAGTAAAATGCAACTACAAGCTCATAAGCAAAACTAAGAAATATACATAAGTCTTAATCACTCTTTCTTTCAAATATATTTATATTTCTTGAAATTAAAATATAATTACTTCATATCCCCTTCTAATCCTTTCCATGCACCCCTCTTGCTCTCAAATCCATGCCTTCTAATTCTATATATATATATATGTGTGTGTGTGTGTGTGTGTGTGTGTGTGTGTGTGTGTGTGTGTGTATACACACACAACAACAACAAAAAGTATTTCAGATATAGTCATATGTTTAGGACTATATAGTCCTAAGTGTAAAAATACTGTTCATTCCATATAAGGTTATCTGTATGTACATGGTTTGTGAACTGACCACTTGAATTATGAGATGTATGAGATATTAAGAGGCTAAAGAGATGTCTCAAAGGTTAAGATCACTTGCTACTTTTCCAGAGTAACCAAGTTCAATTATATATATATCCCTCCCTTCTTCTCTCTCAAATAAAAATAGCAAAAATGAATCTTAAACAAAACAATTACAAAACAAACCCATTGGGGGCTGGAGAGATGGGTCAGTAGTAGAGATCCCTTGCTGTTCTTGCAGAGTACCTATGTTCAGTTCTTAGCACGCATATCAGGTGACTCACAACTGTCTGTAACTCCAGTTCCCAGGGATCCAACACACTCTTCTGGTCTCTTTGGGAACCAAACACATACTCAGTATACATACATACAAACAAACATACATACCTACAGGCAAACATTCATAGAAATAAAATTTAAAAAAATACTTTTAAGAACTTAATCTTTGTTTAAAAAAAAAAGAGATGTTTTAAACATTAAAAAATGTTAACAGATCAATAGATACACAGAAAACAGATGTTTACATGGTCTGCTTTATTCTGTGGATCTAGTTCTTCTCCAGGGATTAATTACATTAATTCCTCAAAGCTTAGTATTTATGTCTTATAAAGATGATGTTTAGGAAGAATTGCTACCTGGAGTGTTTGCAGTCACGTGGATAATGCCAGTGTATAAGAAATTAGCTGAGCTCTAATCCTGAAGATTACTGGGAAAAACACAACGAAATTGAAATGTCTCATCATTTTTAGCTAATCTTTAAAGATGTTTATCTTTTTTTATTCAAGATAATCAACATTGGGACTCCAAGAAGACATGATGTAGTTGATATGGAATTGTGTCAGTCCAATGTACATCATGCTAGCAGAAGTACATCTTACATAATGACTAACTTTTGATGACTACGTTTCAGAGATACAGCCCTTATACTATTATATTTCCTAGGAGTTCCTTGGCAAAGATATTTCAATGAATACATAGAACATATATAGAATAAGATTTTTTAGGATGCATTAAAAAATCATATCAGCATTTTGAAATGAGAACTCATCAAAATTAATATTTAAGGAATTTCTACACTTTTTGTTGGAGCTTCTGTATATTTGTTTTTAAGTGATCTTTTTGATATAATTGCCTTGAAGTGGAGAGACTTGTCACTTCTTTGCGGGTTATACTCTTTAACCTAATTAAAACTGATTTTCTTGAGTCTTAATTTCATTTCTCACATGTTCTGAATTACTAATATTGCTGAAGTACACTCATTATTAGTAGAACTTAATTACATTTCATTATGACAAATCTTTAATACATATGGCTTTTAAAGCTTTACAAAAATCTGTAATTGTTTATTTTTTCAGCGTTCAAATTTTACTTCTTCAAAAAATGAGGAGTTAGAATTTTTTCCTAATTGTTGAGTGAGATAACAAATATATTATCTTCTAAAAAGATTGTATAATGCTATTTAATAACATTTCTGGACTGTGTTCATAAAAAGCAAGATGGTATAGCACTCTCCATGATGTAATGCACTCATTATGCCTTGTAAATTATTTGTTTTAGATTCACAGCACTGGGTTCTTTGCTGAAGACTGAGAAGTGAGGAATCCTAGCACCCTTGCTCACCAGGACTTCAAGATTCTGTCCACCAGTGAACTATCCTGTGAGGGAAGGAAACTGCCACACTCAGCCATACTTGGTTTCAGAGTTCTCAGCCTGTCCACCACAAACCACACATAGTAGAAAGTTAGGTCCAAATTGAGCAGTTGTCCAGCTGTGGCTTTAGAATTCTCCACATGGATAGTAATCCTCAGGAAAGGAGGATCACTCCTCAGCACAGAGGTTAGGACTATGGTCCCTATGCTCTTCACAGTCCAAGCTCCCCTGATACTAAAAGTCCTCAGTGTGTCTATTAAAACAGTGCCTCCTTGTAACAGTCTGAAATCTGAGGAACGATGAATGGAATCAATTTAATATCTGAACAAAAATTCAGTAACTTAGATGAAACTTTAAGCAAAGATATGGTGGGTTTTTTTAAAGGGAGAGTGTGTTGGGAATGAAAAGTTCAATAAACCAAATAATGAAGTAAATGGAAAGTGTCACCAATTCACTAGACTTGCTGAAAGAAAGAATATCATGAGTTGAAGATATAATTTAGGGACTGTCACATTCAGAAGAAATAGTGAAGAGGCTAACACTGAAATACGAATTTCAAGACCTCAGAGACACGATTCCAAGATCAAACCTGTGAATCTTTGGTATACAAGAAGGAGCCAAGATACAAACTAAAAGTATACAAAGAACTATTTGGTTAAATTATGCATAGAGTTCTCCAAAAATAAAAAAAAAAGAGCATCCAATCAGGGAAGCACTAGCTGAAAATGATGGCATGTACCTGAAATCCCAGCACTTGAGAGGCAGTAGAGGGAGAATCAGGATTCGAGGCCAGTCTAAGCTAGATACTGAATTTGAAGCCATCCTAGGCTATAGAGTTCCTATATAAAAATAAATAAATAAATAAATAAAAAGGAGAAGGTAGAACCTAAAATAAGTATGGCCAGAAAATAATCTCTTAACATAATATTATAGTTAACATGTCAAAATCAGAGAATAAATACAGAATATTGGAATCTAGAAAAGAGAAGTATGAAATTACCTACAGACTAGCAGCAGACTTCTCGGTAGAATAAATATAAAAACAGACAGCATGGGCTGACAAATATCAAGCTGTGAAGAAAATAACTATCAACCAAGATTACTATACCATCAAAGTTGTCCTTTAAAATAAAAGAAGAAACAAAAACCTAACATGGTAAGTATCAACTAAAGCAATTCATTACCCAGAAGACATCATTACAAAAGATACTTAAAAAAATACTGTATACAAAGGAAGAAGTATATGCACAAAAACAAGTCCACATGAAAGAACAGATCCCACTAGGAGACCAGAGACAAATAAGAATTAAATGCATCAGAAGAAAAATAGTACATCTTTTAATAGTATCACTAAATGTAATTATTTTAACTTTCTAATTAAAAAATACAGACTGGCTATGTGGATTGAAAAAACAAGACCCAACTCTGCTAAATGTAAGAAATTAATGACAAAGAGATATACAGGCTGAAGGTGAAAGAATAGTGATATTCCAAGCAAATGGAAATTAAAGGCAAGCATGAGCATCTGCATTCATATCTGGCAAATCAGACAAAAGAGATAAAAAGGATCACTGCATGTTAATAAAGTGAACAATCTATGAAGAAGAAATAAAACTGTAAACACAGTGTGGCTACGGTGCTTTGAATGTTCTATGTCTGCCAGAGGCTCATGGTTTTGAACACTTGATTCTCAGTTGGTGGCACTGTTTGGGAAGGTAATGGAATCTTTAGGAGGCCTTCCTGGAGCAAGTATGACACTAGGTACATGATTTGAGGGTGTATAGCCTTGCCTCACTGTAGACAAATTTCTAAATGGTCTTATTAATAGAAAACACAGGGCCAGATATAGGGGTGAAAACCTGAGAGAGATCAGAGGAATAGGAGCAGCCACATGCTAACCTCACCTTACCAACTCCTCAGCTTCCAAATGCGAGATACTTCCTGCCTAAAAACACCTATATGCCTTGCTGTTCTGCCATCTGATTTGCTCTCTCTGTCCAGCTACATCACTTCCTCTTCCTGCACAGCTCTGTCACTTCCTGTCTGTCTGTACAGACCTCCAGACTTCCATGGTTAACTAGTGTTGGAATTTAAGGCATGTGCCACCATGCCTGGCTCTGTTTCCAGTGTGGCCTTGAGCTCACATAGATCCAGACAGATCCCTGCCTCCCAAGTGACAGGATTAAAGGCAAGTGCTAACATTGCATGACTTTTGGGTTTACTTATCATGGCTGGCTTTTTTCTCTGCTCTCCATGCAAGCTTTATTTATTAGAGCACAAATAAAATATCACCACACCTCACTTCCTGTTCTCTCTCTCTACTACTTCCTATATGTAGATGAAATGTGATCACCCTGCTTCCAGCTCCTGCTACCATGCCTTCCTCACCATTATGGACTCCATCCTTCTAAAACTGAAAGCCAAAATAAGCCCTTATCTTCCCTAACCTGCTTTTTGTCAGGATATTTTATCCAAGCAATGTAAAAGTAACCAATACAGCACCAAACATTGGTATACTCAATTTTATGACATAAACACAAAGAGTAGATCCAGGTACATTAATAACAGGAGATTTGAATGCCCCAGACTGATCAATGGAGTTGTCATCCAGTCAAAAAGGAGATTAAGTAGACTAACAGGCATCACATAATATTCCACCTACAGCTGAGGAGTATATATTCTCAACAGCTCATGGAATTTAATCCAAAACATCTGATGTTATGTACCATAAGGGAAGTCCAACAACTAAAAAAAATGGACATAATTTCTTTCTTATATTTTATTAGATAAGAATGGGATAAAACTAGAAATCAATGGTAAAAAAGATATATGAATATGTGAAAATCTGACAATATGCATTTGAACTCTAATAGAAAAACAAATCCTGGGGAAACTTGAAAAATTCCTAGATTAAAATGAAAGTGAAAATCAACTTTCTACAATCTTTGGGGCACAGGGAAGACAATTCTAACAGTAAAAGCTTCTTGTCTGCCGGGCGGTGGTGGCGCACGCCTTTAATCCCAGCACTCGGGAGGCAGAGCCAGGTGGATCTCTGTGAGTTCGAGGCCAGCCTGGGCTACCAAGCGAGTCCCAGGAAAGGCGCAAAGCTACACAGAGAAACCCTGTCTCGAAAAAACGAAAAAAAAAAAAAAAAAAAAAAAAAAAAGCTTCTTGTTTTGAGTGCCTGAAGTTAAACAGAAGAAGGTGCTCATGCAGATAATGAAATGATGCACTTCCAAATCTCAGAAAGAAAAGAACCAGTCAAACACAAAATCAGTAGACAGAAATAGATAATAAATACTGGGATAGAAACTAATGAAGTGGAGACTACAGGAACATTACAAAAGACAAGGAAACCAAGACTTAGTTTTCTGAAGACACAAACAATTCATAAATCCTCATCCAAAGTAGAGAAAATAAAGGAGATCAAAAATAATAAAATTACAGCTAAAGGGGGGATGTTACGGAAAATGTCTCTGATATTCAGCAGTTATTATTAGGGTATCTTGAAAGCTTACATTTCAATAGACCTGAAAATACAGAAAAAAACATAAAATTATACATATACATGTGACCTAAAAAATCAAACAGAAAAAAATAAGAAACAAATAACTTACACATATCAATGATAAGCAATGGGATTAAAATAGTATTAAAATGGGCTTCTAACAAAGCAAAGTCCAGAATGCAAGAAATTCATTGCTGGATTCTACAAAAGTGTTATAGAGGCAAAAATCACAAAAGCCCCCCAAAACTATTGCTTAAGATACAAAGAAACAGAACCATTCCAAGCCCACTCTACAATGACAGCATTACCCTAATACCAAAATTAGATAAGGATAACAAAATCACAAATTTCTATTTACCATTCCTTGTGACTATAAATGCAAAAATCCTCAAAATAATAATAACTAGTTGAATTGAACAACATAGTAAAAAGATCAAAGACCGCGATAATCAACTTAGTTTCAATCTGGAAGTTCAGGAATATTTCAAAATGTGCAAACAATATATATATATATATATATATATATGTGTGTGTGTATGTGTGTGTGTGTGTATAATACAACACACAAATTAAATTAGAGACAAATGCTACATGATCATTTTAAAAGAGACAGGAAAGCTTTTGGCAAATTCAGTACCCCTTCATGACCAATACTCTAATGAAAGGACTGGAATAAATGCATCTCTATACACCACAAACCTATAAACTAGAAGAAACACATCTTGATATACCACAAACCTATACCTAGCAAACAATATTGGAAAAACTGAAGGCAGACAAAGATGAAAAACTGAGTGATGATGGGGTACCCACTCACTACACTTTCATTCAATACAGTACTTGAGGTTTTAGCCAAGGCAAGGTAAAAAAATAAAATAAAAGAGACACAGAGAGGAAGAACCCAAATTACTTATATTTGCTAATTCTATAATTAAAACATAAGTATAATTCTATGCTAAACACTTAAGTATAATTCTATACTTAAAACAAGCAAAATACTATCAGAAAACTGTTAGAAATAATAAACACATTAGCAAACAGCAGGACACAAAGTCAACATAGAAAAATCAATAGTTTTTCTATACACCAGTAACAACCGCACTGAGGGAAAAAAACAGGTGAATAATCCCTTTCACAATGGCCTCAAAAGCAACCCAAGAACAAACCCAGAAAAGCAAGCAAAGATCTCTACAGTAAAAACTATGAAAACTGCAAAAGACATTAGAACATAGAAAGACCTACCATGTTCATGCATCTGAGGAGATTTTGTTGTGAAGATGGCTATATTGATTAAAGTCACCAACAAATTAATGCAATCCCCATTGAAATTTCAACTACATTCTTTACTAAGACATGAAATAATAAAAAATTCATCAGAAAACACAAAGACCCCAAATAGCCAAAGCAATCTTGAATAAAATATGGTATTGAGGTATAACATGTTACAAGTGGGTTACAAACCCATAAAAACAAGGCTGGTCCTGATATTAAAACAGAAAGATAGACGAAGGGATTAGAACAGAGGACCTAGAAATAAACTCTCATAGCAACAGGTATCTTATTCTTGACAACATTCTAAAAGAACTTACTTAACATAGGATGTCAATAAAACTGGATACCTACATGTAGAACAAACTAAATCCCTGTATCTCACCCTCTACCAAATTCAATTTTAAAAAGTATCAAGAACCATAACATAAGACTAGAAACATTGAAACAACTGGAGGAAAACACTTCAAAATAAAAACATTAATATGACTTTCTGAACAGGACTGTAATAATTCAGAAAATAAGAGCAAGAATTGACAAATAGGATTGCATAAAATTAAAATGTTTCTTCACAGCAAAAGAAACAATGATCAGAATGAAGATACAGCAGTTGGGATGGATGGATATTTTTGCCAGATGCTCATCTGACAGATGATTAATATCCCATAACATACCAATAACTCAAAAAAGTTAAACAACCAAAGAATAAATTGCTCAATCAATAAATGTGCAAATAATTGAATAGATAGTTCTAAAACAAAAGCAAAAATAGCTAACAAATTCAGGGGGAAAATAACAGTTTTAGCCATCAGGGAAGTTCCAATCAATTGACATTGAGACTCCATTTCACCCCAATCAGAATGGTTATTATCAAAAAACAAACAAGTGGTCATGAGAATGAGGAGGAGACCATAATACACTGTTGGTGGGAATGTCCATTAGTTTAGTCACTAGGGAAACCAATATAGACATTTCTCAAAAATGTAAAAATCATCAAGATGTACTATGTCTGGGGATATGACTGAAGGAATCTGATCACGCATACAGGTGTGACCACTGCACACGGGTGTTCATTGCATCTCTCTCCTCAGCCAAGTGGTAGAATCAGCCTAAGTGCCCATCTAAAGATGAATGGATTAAAACAATGAAACACATATACAGTGGGTAATATCAGCCATAAAGCAGAAAGCGTTAATACCATTAGCAGGAACGGGAAGAAATCTGAAAGCAATTGGCGAAATAAGCCAGACTCATAAAAACAAGTATCGCATAGTTTCTCTCATCATACAGAATATAGACTTTAATAAGTATTGAAAGTGTGTGCTAGAAAAGAAAAAGAAAGCCATGGAAAGTGGGGAAGGGAGATATGAGAGGATAATGGGGAGAATGATACAGTTAAAGTATATCATATGCATTGTAAGATTGTTATAGTTTTTTGTTCAATCGATGCATAATAAAAAATGAAGTTACCACACTCAGAATAGTAGTCTCCATTTACCTTCAAATTTCATAATTTTGTTTTCCTTAACAGCTGAATATTCTGTGTAGAAGTTTACTACATTTTTATTGTCCATCCATCAGTTGATGGATATCCCAGACTCAGAAAGACAAACAGTGTATGTTTTCTGTCATATGTGGATGCTAGCTGTAGCTGGCTTTTGAATCTTTAGCTATGCATGTTACTTTTGGAATACCCATAGAGGTTATAAAATTTGTAAGGGTCCCTGGGAGGGGGGACTCTCAAAGGGTGTGGAGATAATGCAGGGATATAAAGGGAGAGGGGAATAGTGGAACAGGAAATGTTAAATGGGATAGGAGGTAGTAGGGCAAGCTGGAAGAAGAAATATGGGGAGAAATAACTTAATACTGAAGGCCTTTTAAAGAAGCCATATGGAAACCTACTACTGTAGAACATCCTAAAATGTGTATATTTGTGTACATAAAAAGAGTTTAAATGGAGATACATAGGACAACAACATAGGACAATATCCTACTAAACACCACATATCAGTAAATAAAATGCTCTTTACCAGGAGTGGGTTACCTTTTTTTGAGTTATTGGCCAGTGGATCCCATTGACTCTCAAATATTTCAGGTTTTTGACAATGCTCTTGGTTACCCTCCAGAACTTGACAATAAGACCCTACTGCTGAAGACATCATATATTTGAATTATAAAACTGGGGGGTGGGGGAACAAGCTGACCTGGAAGCCTCATCACTACTGGATAGCTTTCAAGTGCTGGAAGGTGCTATACATGATACTGAAGGAGAAAAATGGTCATTAGTCTTATCCAGCTGTGTATCTTGTGAGCTACAATAAAGACTATCCTGGCAATAAATTTCCACTGGTGCAACAGTGGCATGAATATTATGGGAGTAACAAAGGACGTTTTCATTGGATTTAAGGCCCATACCTTGAGTTGAAACCCATACCTAGTACTACTACCCAATCAAGAACCTGAAGCTAGATAGGTCATAAGCCCAATACTATTATTCTGCTAAATTGGCACAGTATTAAAACAACTCCTAATGACTTATTGCTATACCCTTATATTAGTGCATCTTGCAACCCTCATCAGACAAGCTTCTTACAGTAGATAGCAAAGAGACGTGTGTAGAGAATAAGGCAATACAAAGTGCTTAGACCTAAGTGGGACATTTATATCACACCCCTTCCCCAAAGGCTCAGGGATCTTCAAGGAAGAGGGAGCAGAAAGACTATGAAGTGCTAGAGGTAGTGGGGGACTAAAAGGGAAACCCAGAAGGGCAGCTGTACATATGAACTCAGGGTAGTTGTGATAGCATGCACAAGAGCCATGCAAGCTACAGCCAGACAAAATCCCAGCATGGAACCAGGGAGATGAGCACAAAGTCCCAACCCCAGCTGAGGAACTATTGGCAATTGCTAGCTACTAGGAAAGAGAAAGCCAGTTTTCTTTAAAGGTGTGACCCTGGTTAGTCAACCAGGCATTGGGGCGGTCCCCACTACCAGTAGTGTTTAAATCACACAAATGAGTTTTTTTTTTAAAGAGGACAGATAGCTGAGTGGATAGGGAGATGTGGAAGGAGTTTGTGGAGATGGATAAATATGATCAAAATACATTGTATGAAATTCTCAAATAATGGATTAAAATATTATTAAAATAAAATAAAATTTTACCATAGTTCTTACAAATTAAGAAATCAAAAATTAAAAGTTATTGTCACTTTTCATATTGTAGTTGAAAACCTGTAAAGATGAACAGAAATGGAAAGATCAAAAACCCAAATAGTTTGAACATGTTTAAGAGGAACAGAAAACAAAAGAAATTATTGTATAAACTGTAAGGAAGCTACAGCATCTGAGCATAGACATAGCTCCTTACTTTCTAGGACTAAAGCAAAAAGGAAAAACTCAGTGGGTCATGTGGGTCTAATAGTTTGGTAAACCAAAATGAAACTGAGCATGGTAATTCAAGCTTACAGCTAAGAGATTGTGAGTGCAAAGGCAACCCAAGCTACAATATTAGACCCTATTTCAAACAAACAAACAAACAAAAAGAAAAGAAATGTTTTTTTTAGAATATTAACTTAAGATATATTACACTCATTTATTCTGTGGAATATTTGTTTAATGGTGCAAAGATGTGTTGCATTCTTTTATGTTGCATTTGTTTAACTCTGCGAAGCTGTATTACTATGCTTGCCTAAAACACCTGGTTGGTCTAATAAAGAGCTGAACTGCAAATAGCAAGGCAGGAGAAAGGATAGAAGGGCTGCCAGGCAGAGAGAATAAATAGAAGAAGAAAAAAGAGGAGGAGCAAGAAAAGGAGAGGAGGATGCAAGGGGCCAGTCACACAGCCAGACACAGGGTAAGAAGGAAAGAAATGATATACAGAAATAGAGAAAGGTAAAAGCCCAGAGGCAAAGGGTAGATGGAATAATTTAAGTTAAGAAAAGCTGGCTAGAGCTGGGCGGTGGTGGCGCATGCCTTTAATCCCAGCACTCGGGAGGCAGAGGCAGGTGGATCTCTGTGAGTTCAAGGCCAGCCTGGGCTACCAAGTGAGTTCCAGGAAAGGTGCAAAGCTACACAGAGAAACCCTGTCTCGAAAAAACCAAAAAAAAAAAAAAAAAGAAAAGAAAAGAAAAGCTAGCTAGAAATAAGCTAAGCTAAGGCCAGGCAATCATAAGTAAGAATAAGTCTCCATGTGTTTATTTGGGAGTTGGGTGGCAGGCCCCCAAAGAGCAAAGAGTAAAAAATAAAAACCCAAGGACAGATGTTAAATGAATAATTCAGATATATTTAGGTTGATCTGGATGATGAAAACAAATCTTTTACAACAAAAATACTGAGCCACATGGTGTATAATATTTTTAATAAAATTTTAAATGAAAAAGAGTTGTAGAGACGCCTCACATGTAGCCATTTATATTTTCCTGCTTGAAAGCTGAGAGAAAAATATGTTTTCTGCAAAGGTTAAATCTGCTACAATAAATTTCCTGTTGATTTATCTCATCACTATGATATGACAGGAATAATTTTAATAATTTTGTCCAAATATTAATCATAATCTCTAGAGTTAAAGCCTAATAGTTATTTCCTCTAGAGTTAAAGCCTAATAGTTATTTCCCTGAACCATATCCATGTTCCCATGTGCCTTTTAAGGAATAGAACCCTTAATTTCTTTAGTGACAAGTTCCTAAGTGGGATGGCCAGGAGATGTGATAAAGAAGATAGAAAAGCTATGATCCAGTGGTCTTACATAAGTTTTGTCTTATATCAAGCAAGTTTATTAAGAAGTGCAGCATCTTATACACAGTTTGCATGAGAAAAGTGGGACAATGTCCTCAGAAAGTGATCGTACAATGGGACAAAGTCAGCAGGAAGCTAATCAAACAATGCTGGACAGAGGGAACATGGGCTATCTCAAGGACATCAGAGACTAGCACCTAGTGGTCTTGGGACTGATAACCATGGCATTTTAGGGTGGAGAGAGTTGGACTCTCAGGATCTGAGCTGCAGATCCACTAAGACTCAGGCTTCAGATCCTGAGAACCCAACGTGTATTTCTGGGTTTAGAGAAAAAGTGGTGTTCTTTCCCCATACATCAGGTCCTCAGGGAAAGCCTTGGATCAGTCCAGCCCTCAACATGAGTACCTGACCACTCAGAATATGAGCTAAATTTCCCAGTTTCCTATTCTGTTGAGTACTGTTAGTTCACTATGTTTTACTCAAGTGGTTATAATAAACAGTGATGCTTACCCCTTCTTGATCTGCCCTCAAACGAAGTACTTTATCCCTCCTTCATGCTGCTGTTTATCTGAAGGTAGAAAGCCTGAGCTCTGTCACTTACCACGTGAAAGGGAACCAAAAATAGCTCAGGAAGACAGAAGACAATAAATGGAGCCCAGTCCTGGATATACTCACGAAGATTCTCTTGAGTATTTCTCCTGTGTAAAAACGGGGCACAAGTTTCACATGGCGGGTGCTTCCTTCTACCACAGCAGGTACTGGCCACTTTATCAGGACTCTTTCACACAGGAAGTATTTGGAGTTGCTCAGCCTAGAGACCCAACTTCAGAAAAGGAGGAGAATGTAAGCACCAGCTTGTATGCTTTTCTAGCACAGAGCCAAAAAAGCCCTTCCCAGCCATTGAGAAGCCAGGTGCACAGTATACCACAGAGTGATGAGAAGACATTCGCCATCAAAACCAAGTTAAATGTTCAGCCTTGTGGAAGTATCTTAGTCTTATCTTTCATGTAGTGGCTCTAAACTGGAAATGTAAAACCATTTTAATAATTGCTATTCTCTGTGAACTTGTGGGGAAATAATTTTATCCTTGCCACTAAACATATGTAAGTGATTTAGCAGTGATAAGTCTGAGTAAAATATAGACAACTGTACTGTGGTGTTTCTTATTTTATAGTGAAACCTTTTCACTCATGGTGCTGCGGGCCACAGGAATATATCACAAGAACTCAGCTGGTTATGCAAAGTCACTACCTGGAGGGATCAAGGATTTCCTCCAGAGGAAGCCAAATTCCAAGGAGCTTTTGGTGTTATTTGGCTTATTATATATCAGCTGTCTTCTGTTATGAAAATCATGTGTGCCTTCATAGTTTTCCCAATTGACTTTTCCCTAAGAAGGGCTAACAGTGTGGACTGATCACTCTCTGGACATACACATTCCAGGTATTTGGAGAACAGCCTCAGAAAAGGTGTTCTCTGGAATCAGATATCTCCCTTGGCCACTTTCAAGGACTAGCAGTAATAACAGTCCACATGCAAGTCTCCTGATTTAAGGTAAATTCCACAAGGAGACACTGCCTAGGTCTGGTGGACCTTAAGTAACAGCTTTACACAATTTAGCTCGGACCCTCCTTTCTTATAGCCTTACTAACTTTATAGACCTCTAACTCCTTACCTAACCACTTCTAGGAATATTTAGATAACTTTCTGTGCTGACAGCTATGCTCAGCCAGAACCCCAGTTCATGCCTCCCTGTAATTATCATCATTGGCAGCATCCAGCGCAGGTCCATCCCCAGTTGGAGGAAAGTATCTTATCAGAGATACCTCTGTACTCTCTAAGAACAGACTTAAGCATCCAGGCTACCTGTTTGAGAAGGCCTGGTGGATGTGCCAATTAAGCTTTACTTCCTCCTTTCCCAAACCTTACCTCTAGTTCCAGATCTCCCTTTAACTATCACCAGAAGCATCTAGCTGTACACAGGTTTCCCAGCAACTGAGCACACTTTCCCCTACCCTGCAGAAAAACAGCATATAGCCTGGACAGATAGGAGCCACAGGAAAAAAGAAGAGTTTTATTTTCTCCCATTGACCTAGTAACTTATAGATTCTTAACATTTTCTACCAATCACGTTTAAGATTATAGTTGAGCGCATAAGAGCCCTCTTTTTAGATATTACCTGAATTTAACCTTTAGTTAATTCATTTCCCCCATTGGTCACTTCCCTTTGGGGTTGCAAATGATAATTAATGGTTATTGCCTCTCTATGTGATTCTTATCACCCCTCCATTTGACCCTGGAAGCCTGACTTTGCACTGCCAAGGGATTACTCCTTGTAAGTGCATATATACCAAAACTTTCAGGGCACAGGGGATGGAGAAGAGAAAAGAGAATGGAAGAACTAGATGGGTAAGAACTTGAGAGGAACAAACTGAGATGAGGCAGAACTAGATTGAAGGACTAGAAGAGAGTTCTAGAAGAATGAGATGGAAGATGGGGAAGAGCCAGATGGGGAAGTACTAACTGGGTAAGAACAAGCTGAAAAGGACCTAGATGAGGCAGAATTAAGATGAGAGAATTAAGATAGAACTTAGAAGGAGCAATAGATAAGCATAGAGAGAAATCAGGCAAGAAAGGAGCTAGGCATGAGAACAGAACTGAAGCTGTGTATAAAGGATGTTATGCCAGAGGAATTGAAGCAAGTGGATTATAGAGCTCGGTGTGCTGAGATTCTATTTCCTAAAAATAGTCCTCGACGTTAGTAGTTCTCTCTCCTGAGCCCCTGGGATGTATAATATTAAGACAGGTCCCTCTAATATTATACAAGATTATGGATTATCAAAACTTCATTTTAACTGTTTTGGTAGTCAGAGCTGTGTGTGTGTGTGTGTGTGTGTGTGTGTGTGTGTGTGTGTGTGTGTGTGTGTGTGTTTGCAAATATTTTGCAATTGAAAGAATTTGTGTTTAAATGCCTGTTAAATACTTTAAATGCCAACCAATATAGAGAGAATAAAGATGAAATGAAAACAAGTGACCAGTCCCAGAGAATGTGCACCATAAGTTCCCTGCCTCCAAAATAAGGACAAAATGGTGAAAGGATCTGAAATGGAGCTTTGGGAGGTCTAGATGTGCTTGCTGTAACTCATTCAATATTTACTCAACAAGATAAGTCAAGTAATGATTTTCTGATATAATGGTAATTTGAAAAACCATTAAAAATAATTTGCTGCTAATCTCACTACAGAGAGCTTTTGTTCTCCACATGAAACAGTGTCAATAGCTTTGGTATTGGAACTCACACTGTGATTTTTTTAAGAAAATAGAAAGGACACATTTAGAAGGAGAACACATTAAGCCAACCCCACAGCCAGGACAACTGGAAATAACTATGGCTTATGGAGAATACATTCATTACTTTAGCTCCAACTCATAAAATAGTTGCTCAATCAAGGATCTAGCACACTTCCCTATAATCTGCTATTTCTTAGATTTACTTTTTGTGTCTTTTTCTGAAGGAATCCAGATTTAGCATAAGGGAGCTTAGTTTAAAGCATGCTTGAGTCCTTTTACAAGAAGACTAAATTAATCCAGATGGTTTACAAACCCTATCCCTTTGACCAAGTGGTAGTAAACAGAACAATTACTTTCCATGCTAGCTGCATGCTGTCTCAAAAGGGCACTAAGGAAGAGCATGGATGCATCTGGAAGTGTGTCCCCTTTGAGTCAGCACCCAGGACCGAGCAGACTTTGAGCCAGATGCCGTTTCTTTATAACTTCTTGAGGAAACTGCTCTCTTTGGGATTGTGCCTGTTCATCTTGGGAATATTTATTAAAATATTTATTGAAAACTACTCCCACTATAAGACACCACAAAATGAAAGTCGTTTATTAGGGATTGAAATTGCTTGTATAGTTACCAGGAAACAGGCCCTTCCCCTAGATTGAGCATTGTCTTCCAGTGGAGCCCAGATACAAAGAGGTCCCAGGAAAGGGCACAGCTGCTTCAACCTGCCCACACTCACTCCTTGCTGGTGAGTGCTTCTACCATATTGCAGCATGTGGTGCCAAAGGATATTACAATTCTAAATATTTATATACCAAACACAAGGGCCCAGAAGTTCCTAAAAGAAACACTACTGCAGTTAAAATATTGACACTTACACAGGGATAGTGGGTAACTTCAATACCACAGTCTCTCCAATAGACAGGGCATCAGACAAAATCTAAACAGAGAAATGTTGGGGCTAAATCGTGTCATAAACCAGGTGGGCCAGCAGATATTTATGGAACATTTGTCCAAAATATAAAACAATAAACTTTCTTCTTAGTTGTTCATGAAACTTTCTCCAAAATCCAATATACTTGGATACAAAGCAATTCTCAACAGACCGAAGAAAATTGAAATAACACCCTACGTCCTACCTGACCACTACAGATTAAAGCTGGATATCAACAACAAGAGAAACTTACAAACTCATAAAAAACTAAACAACTCATTACTGAATAAAACTGGGTAAAGACAGAAATTAAGTAAGAAACCAAATAGAATTGAGGAAAATGAAAACACAGCATAACCAAACTTATGGGATACAATGAAGGGTTCTAAAAGGCAAGTTCATAGCATTAAGTGCCTACATTTTAAAAAATGAAAAGATCTCATACTAGTAACTGAACGACACACTTGAAAGCTCTAGTTCAAAAAGAAAAAAATCACACCCAAAAGGAGTAGAAACAAATAATCAAATTCATGACTGAAATCAACAAAATAGAAACAAACACGCCAAAAACCCAATATAAACAATCAATGAAACGGAGAGTTTGCTCTTTGAGAAAATTTATAAGATTGATAAACACCTACCCAATTTAATTAAAAGGTAGAGAGATAATATCCATATTAACAAAATCAGAAATGAAAGAGGGCATAACAACAGATATTGAGGAAATCCAAATAATCCTAAGGACATAATTTAAAGACCTGTACTCCACCAAATTAGAAAATATAGAAGAAATTGATAGTTTTCTCAATACAAACCATCTAACAAAGTTAAATCAGGATTATATAAGCAACTTAAACAGACCTACTAACCCTAGTGAAATATAATCAGTAATCAAAAGTCTCCCACCCAAAAGCAGCCCAAGGCTAAATAGATTCAGTACAGATTTCTACCAGACTTTAACAAAAGAATTAATGCCAACATTCTTCAAATGGTTCTGTAAAAGAGAAACAGAAGGAACATTACTTGACTCCTTTTTTCCTTTTGTTGAAAATAGATTTTTCTCTGGCCTCCACCAGCTACAACACTCAGGAAAGCAGACTATGCATCTCACCAGGGCAGCACAATAGAACCAACTCTGTTAGCACAGGTGTGGTTGAGCCAGCCCCAAAATTATGGGCATGGGAGAGCTGTCCCCATTACCCATCTGTCTTGTGGTGGCATGACTAGGGGAGAGTTGCCCTCCTCCCCCACTCATCAATGCCTGGTGCATGTGGGATAGCTGGCCCTGTAGTCATAAGAGTAGAAGAGACAACCCTATTGGCACAGATACGGATGAGCCAACCCCAAAGTTGTAAAAATGGGAGAGCTGTCCCCATTTCTCATCTGGCAGACCAACCCTACAACTGCCCAGGCCCAGACCCAGAATTATGACTTAAGCCACCCCATCATGCACCCCATCTATGACCTGATGGAGCAAGTGAAGGGACCTGACCCACAGACCCAAAGCTTCCAGGATCTCTACAACACAGGGCAACAACAGGATACCCAGGAAGAGTCCTAGTGAAGACCCGGCATCAATAGTGTAGTAGAAACCAGAGGCCTCAAGCCAAACCAATGAATCTGTGCAACGAACATTTGCAAGTAATGATTATGGACAAGGGGGTCTATGGTGTGGTGTGACTAACTGTGTCAAACTACAGCTTCCATGATGAGATTTTTACTTTTTTATTATTTGTTTTCTTTTTTCTCTTAAATTTTATTTTAATGGGGGGGGGGTGCATGGGTGGAGGGTGGATGAAAAGGGACAGAAAAATAAATGGGATCAAGATACATGATGTAAAAGACACATAGAATTTTTTTAAAGAAAACAGATTTTTTTTCTCATATAACATATCCTGATTACTTTTTCCCCTTCCTCTACTCCTCCCAATTTCTCCCATCTCTCCTCCCATCCAGATCCTCCCTTTTTCTGTCTCTCAATAGAAAACAAACAAGCTTCTAAGGGAATATAATATAATATAATATAATATATAATAATATGATAAAACAAAACCTAACACATTGAAATTAGACAAAACAAAGAAAAATAGCCCAAGTGAAGGAACAAGAAACAAAGACTCATTCCTTCCCAGATTCAGGAATCCCATAAAAACACCTAACTGGAAGCCATAATATACATGCAAAGGACATGGTGCAGACCCATGCAGTCCCTGTACATGCTGCCTCAGTATCTATGAGTTTGTATGAGCTTTGATCATTTAGATTTAGAGGGCCTTGTATTCCATCCTCTCTGGATCTTACACGATTTCTGCCTCCTCTTCCACAGAGTTCCCTGAGTTCTAAAGAGAGAGATTTGATGGAGACATCCCATTTAGGGCTGAGTGTTCCAAGGTCTCTCACTCTCTGCATAATGTCTGGCTGTGGGTCTCTGTATTTGTTCCCATCCAGTGCAGGAGGAAGCTTCTGTGATGATGGCTGAGCAAGGCACTGATTGATCAAAAGGCTGGTTTTGGTTTTTGGTTTTGTTTTTCCAGTCATGTTTGGTGTTACCTTAGATCTCTGGGCTAGATAGTCTCTGATTCTTAGTAATGTCAGTAAGGGTTCCATCTTGTGGAGTGGGCCTTAAGTCAAGTCAGACATTGGTTAGTTACTCCCACAAGCTTTGTGCCACCATTACACTAACATATCTTGATGGCAAGACACCAGTATAGATCAAAGGGGTTATGACTGGCTTGGTGTTTACATATCTCCTTCGGTAGTATACAGACAACTTGCCTGCACCAAAGATGGTAGCACACAGGTGAAGGCTCTATGTAGGCACCAGCTCAACTTCTACATGTTCAGTGAGTTGTGTAAACATTGTCTTTAGTAACATGGCCTTGCTGTCGGTCTGTGGAGAGTAACCTATAGTATTGACAACAGCCTGGGTTGTTTGGCTAACAACTCAATTAGATGTTACCCAGTCCCTGTACTGGAAGCTTCATTTGGTGACAAGAAATGTCCATTTGGGGCTCTGTCTCCCTCATTATTTGGTGATTTCATTTAGATTACCTTCATATATGTATACATTTTAGGAAGCTTCTACTATGTTAGGTTTCCATAATACCTCCCAAATGGCCCTTAATTTTAGCCGTCCCTCTACATATTCCCTCCATCTCCTTATCCTCTCCCACTCCCCAATTTATCCTCCCATTCCAACTCCCCCATCCATCCATAACTATCTATTCTATTTCCCTTTTTTAATGAGGTCTATTTTTACCCTTTAGTCCATTACTCTATACTCCTGTGGTTCAATGGGTTATAACTTGGTTATCATTGATTTAGCAGCTAATATCCACATATAGGTGAATACATACCATATTTGTCTTTAAGGTCTGGAGTACTTCACTCAGGATGATTTTTTTCTAGTTCTATCCATTTATCTGTAATATCCATGATTTCATTTATTTTAATGGCTAAGAAATACTCCATTGCATAATTACACTGTATTTTCTTTTTTCTTTCTTTTTTTTTTTTTTTTTTTTTTTTTGGTTTTTCGAGACAGGGTTTCTCAGTGTAGCTTTGGTGCCTGTCCTGGATCTCTTTCTGTAGACCAGACTGGCCTCGAACTCACAGAGATGTGCCTGGTTCTGCCTCCCGAGTGCTGGGATTAAAGGCGTGAACCACTACCACCCGGCACACTATGTTTTCTTTATCCATTTTTCTATTGAGGGACATCTAGATTGCTTCCAATTCCTGGTCATTATAAATAGAGGAGAAATTAACATGGCTGAGAAAATGTCTCTGGGTAGGATGAAGCATCCTTTGGTTGTATGTCCAAGAGTGGTAATAGTTAAATCTTGAAGTAGATAGGTTCCCATCTTCCTAAGGAACCACCACACTGATTTCCATAGTAGCCGTACAAGTCTGCATTCCCACCAGTAATAGATGAGTATTCCCCATACTCCATATCCTCGCCAGATGAGCAAACATTTGTTTTATTGATCTTAGGCATTCTGACAGGTGTAAGATGAAATCTCAAAGTAGTTTTTATTTGCATTTTCCTGATAACTAAGGATGTGAACATTTTAAGTGTTTCTCAAACATTTGAGTTTCATTTTAGATCTATACCCCAATTTTTAGCTGGGTTGCTTTCTTGTTAGCTGGGGTTTTTTGTTTGTTTTGGGATATATATATGTGTGTGTATATATATGTATATATATGTGTGTATATATATGTATATATATTAGCCCTCTATCAGATGAGGAATTGGTAAAAATCTTTTCCCATTCTGTAGGCTGCTTCTCTGTCTGATTGATGATGGCCTTTGCCTTACAGAAGCTTTTCAATTTCATGAGGTCCCATTTATTAATTGTTGATCTTAGTAACTATGGTAACAGTGTCTATACAGAAAGTCTCCTCTTGTGCCAGTGTGTTCAAGGCTATTCTCCACTTTGTCTTCTACCAAGTTCAGTTTATCTGGTTTTATGTTGAAGTCTTTGATCCATTTGGACTTGAGTTTTGTGCTGGGTGCCAAGTATAGATCCATTTGGATTCTTCTACATGTAGGTGTCCAGTTTGGCCAGCGCCATTTGTTGAAGATTCTGTCTTTTTTTCCAGTGTATATTTCTGGCTTCTTTATCAAAGTTCAGGTGTCCATAGGTGGTGGAGTTATGACTGGGTCTTCTATTTGATTCCACTGATCAAAGGTATCTGCTTTTTCTGCCAATAACATGATGCTTTTATTACAATAGCTCTATAGTACAACTTGAAATCTGGAATGATGATACTTCCAGCAGTTCTTTTATTATTTGGGATTGATTAGATATGCTGAAGATAACAGAGAATGGAAAGATCCCCTATGCTCATGGATCAATGGAACTGATATAGTGACAAAAAAGACAAAATATGTGGTCTAATCATTGTTAGAAAGTACGTGTTTCTAAGTGCATATTGTGTTCCATATAATAACTCATACAATGAGTAAGTGAAGGAGTACTGGGATCCACCCTGAGCCCTACTAACTAATTATTGGGAGCCAGGACAATCTAAGGCTTCCCTGAGGCCCCAAAATGTGGTGAAGAAACGTAACTCTTTGTCTAAATGTAGAAACATTCTTGGCAAAGCCTAGGCCTAGGGCCTTGAGAGAGCTGCAGTTTCAGATGCTGGGGACTCAGCTTCCTCACTTTGGACAGCTGTGGTCATCAGTCTCAAGGCCACTGAGCACCAGTTCTATGACCCACTTGAGATAGCCTGTACTCCATTTGTGCAGCATTGCTTGATTAGCTTCCAGCTGACTTCATCCCATTGTATGACAATTTTCTGAGGACTCTGTCTCATTTTTCCCTTGCAAACAGCATGTAAGATGCCGTTATTTCTTCAGAAGCTTATTTGACATAAGGCAGAGCTTGTGTAAGACATCCTAGTCCCAAACTTTGTCTTCTTGTTGTATAATCCTCTGGCATCTGAGGAACCTGACAGTGAAGAAAAACTGAGGGTCTTGTCAACCAACACCAAAGGAAGCTTCCCCAAACTCATCCCTTCTGTAGTGCTTTCAAAAAGACACTGCACTTCAGACAGTGCAGACTTTGGTGGCTTTGTGATCATTTCCCTGCCCTTCCCATGCACAGCTTCCCTGGGACTCCTGCTTTTCAGTGTCGGATGATACCCATGGCTACAATTGATTACAGCAAAGCCACATGCCTGATCTTAAGGGGAAAATGTGGCAGCCAGTCTGGAGCGTCTATGTACAGTCTTCCTTTAATGTCCTACAGGTCTTCACAAAATTGACCCTCCTCATTTAGTGAAATACAGTGTGGAGTGTCTCTGCCCAGTGAGGCCTGTATAAGACTCAGGTCCCAAGGTTTTTAAAGACAAATTCCATAGGCATCAGTCTCTAGCCACAACAACCAAAAATTTAGACTCTCAACTGAAAGCAGGTGTTCTGCATAAATGGCCTTGTCTCAGTAGAGGGACACAGCAGCCTCATCAGCAGAGTGAACATTCCAAGGCCAGGTTCCCAGATGCCAGCTCTGCCACTTGCTGGCTGTGTGTCTTGACCCCTTTTTAATTCCATTTTTCTCACTTACTGGTGAGGCAATGTAATAAGAAAGAGAGGACCCAGTCCTCACAAAGCATTTAGCACAATGTCTGGCAGGTAACATTCTGTGCAAGCTATTATTGTTATAAAGTTGAGCAAAATTATGTTAGATGGTAATGTAATAAATCAAAGTTGTATGAGATTTTCCTGGGAAGAAATATGCAAGCACCTTGCTAATAAGCATCAGTGTTCCGTCAATTTATGTATCCGTGCCTGTAGTCTTGCTGCTGCTTTTGTTGGGGGGCACATTTGTTTAATAATGGTCCTATCACTGTACCCACACCAGCTGAAAAACAGAAAGTGTTAGGAAAGAGCAACACAGGCTATTCATTCAACAATCTTCAGATTTTCAAGAGATTCCATTTGAATTGCAATGTGAACGCTTGTTGTCCGCAGCACTGAGAAAGGAGACGCTGCAGAATGTAATGAGCTGGGCAGTGTGGCAAGGTCACTCCACACATCTGTCCTCATCATGTTATAAATGAGAAACATGCCTTCGATTTATCATTTTATAGTGCCAGATACTGGGCTTTATGCCTTCCTTTCATTTAACCTTCGCAACAACCACGTGAATTACGTTTCATTATCCTGATTGCATAGATGAGAAAACTAAAATATGGGTGACATGTCAGTACCCCAGTAGTGTAAGTCTAGGAATTCAAATGCAAAACGACAAGTCAGAGTCGGGGGTCTTCCCCATTGTGCAGTCTAGCTTCTCGGACTCTAAAAGAGCTTTGTGTACTGATGTTAATTCTTTCACCCTAACTGAATCTAGGCATTTGCACTCAAAATAGAGGAAAGTAGATTCACATTAACCAAGGATTTAGGAGTCAGGCAAAGGTCTCTAATTAAGATTCTTCTTTTTAGTAGGCTTCTCCAAAAGATGAGTTATTTTAATGCCCTTGCTGCAGCTAGTTTCATATACAGCTTTATGAGAGGTGATCTGTTAAGAAATAAAGTTTTCAATAAGAAAGGGGAATAAAATATGTATTTGGAAAACCAGACAGATAGTTTTAACCAGACTTCCTTTCTCCAGAGAGATAAATTCTTTGCATTTGTTGTCTCCAGCCTTGCCTCTAGCTATATTCAAGGTGTACAACATGCACACAAAAACATATACTCAGCTGCAAAGGAAAGAATGCAGGAAATTCAAAATAGCATCATCCAAGGCCCCAGGGAACGGTCAATGAGCCAGTGCATTCCATGACTAGATTCCTTGGTCTACTGGGTAGAAATGCTCAAGATTTCATCCCTCTTTTTCAAGGTCACTTGTGTAATATAGGAAAATGATAAGGGAGTAGAATGGAAAGGTCAGGATTTAGCCTGGATTGTATGGGATAACAACATATTTCTGAGAGTTACCAGGGCACTAAAAGAGCACGGAGCACTTGAGAATCTGCCTTGCAAAAACTAAAAATTGAAATATGAAGTATATGAAAAACAGAGCAGCCCCAAACAACTCCAGCAGCCTTGCAACTGTAGGAAACTGAGGTAGTTTCTGACTTAAAGGAAGGAATGATATCTTTCTCAAATTATGCCTTACTTATGGGGGCTTAACTATATAAACTGTTCCAGTAGTTACCAGCTTAAATAGAAGCATCCTTGGGGACTTGGAGGAACAATTCTGAAACAATATCTAAAAGGCAATTATATACCATTGTTACCACTGGGAGTGTGGGGGGGGGGGCGGGGTGTGTAACTAGGGAATACTTCTAGCATGGTTCTCTTTGAACACTGCTATTGATGTTGAATTTTTTTTCTTTAAACTCACACAAGAGGAAGATTTTCTTAACTGGAAAAGCTTTGCACAGAAATCTCAACTAGGTAGATGTAGAAATGGACAATCAAATGATCAGGTAGATGAGGCAAAACTAGAGATATAGACATAATTATTGCTATAAGCTTCATCATTACAACTGAAGATAAATTACATTCTCCCTGCAACAGTGGTTTCTCTTTAGAAAAAATTGTCTTGAATTTTTAACTCCATAAAGTTGCTGCAGTCTTTTATTTTTAAAACTCATGTCCAGTATAAAAGACTGTTTTTATCCAGGTGTTCATCAGTCAGTCTTTGCCAGAGGTGTAGAAAGTTTCAGGAACACAGGAGAGCAGGCATAGAGAACCAAATTGGACACATCTTCAGGGCAAAATAAGATTGGAATCATTAAACAAGAATCGGCATCTTCCTCCCACCCTGAATAGACGTATGCATGGACATGCCACAGAGAAACCCATCACTGTGTTCTAGTGCCCCTGTGACTCTCAAAAATGCCCTAGTTCAGATATAGTGCCTTGCCTCAGATGTTATTTTAGAAATTGCTATATGGATATATAGCTGGCCAATATAAGAATATATATACACCGTTCTCTTACCTATAAACCCTGTCATAACAGAAGCCTACAGCCAGATAGTGATTATTATGAAAGTCCCAGTGAGGACCTGGGGAGAGAGCTCAATGAATAAAGTGCTCACTGAATAACCATAAAGACAAGTTCAGATCCCCAGCATCTGTATAAATCCCCACGTGGTAAAATTTCTGTAGCATCCATGTTGAAGTCCAGAGTCAGGAAGATCCTAAGGTCTTGCTGGTTAGCTCTTTTAGCAAATGGTAAGCTCCAGATTCATCTCAAAAATAAGGTGGTAGGAACTGGAGAAATGACTTGGAATTTAAGAGCTCTGGCAAAGACCCAAGTTCAGTTTCCAGTACCCATGTCAGGTGGCTCACAACTGTCTATCTCTAGCTACTCTGACCTCTGTGGACACCTACACTCATATGCATGCTCTCTCTCAATCTCTCACTCTCTCTCACTCTCTCTCACTCTTTCTCTCTCTCTCTCTCTCTCTCTCTCTCTCTCTCTCACACACACACACACACACACACACACACACACACATGCATACACAATCAAAAATACAATAAAAATCAAAAAACAAAATAAGGTGGAGAGTTATTGAGGAAGATATCTCAATATCAACCTGTGGCCTTCCAATGGACCTGCCCAGGCAAGCACACCTTCCCACACACTGTCCCAGAAAGTTAATGGTATTTAATTGGGTTCAGTAATAACTGTCCCTATTTTATTTGTCAAGAGGCAATGGCTCAATAAGATTAGTTTTATGAGTTATATTAGTCTGCTTTTTGAATTAAGGAGCTGCAGACAACAGACATAGACTGTGTTGTTCAGAAGCTGCTGTAAGACACAATTACCCTTTAGGGCCATAAGATAGAGGAAAATAATAACACCAACAGTGCATTAGTGATTCATCTGAAAACAAATATGGTTTATTTTTATTCTGTTTCCTCTCTGACACTGAATTCAATATACTGTAGGACGTGTATTATTTAACACTTGCTGTGTTCTCTCAGTCTTTAAAGAGAAATAAGAAATAGAGACAATGAGGTAAAAAGGATATCAACCCCATTATGGAAGAGGAACAAAAGAAACTATCAATTATAGAGTGATCACTAAAGGGGAGGAACTTTTTAAAGTCTTCCCTGCATTGATATTCATCCTTGAAGGATGATATTAATAAAGAGGGAATAAAAGACCACCAGTGGGGTCCAGACTTTTGACATTGCTGTATGATTTTGCCATCTACAAAAACATGATTGGTTGTGTTGCTAGCTACCCTGTGACAAATGTGGTCCACAAGCTACAAGCTAGACACACCTGCAAGAAGACACTCCTTTCTACAAGAAGCATCAATTCAACAATATGTGAAACAATTCCATCATGATAAATCCAGAAACCAGATGAACAACTCTTACACCCTGCATGAGCATAAAACCCCTAATAGTTGGTACGAAAACTGGGGACACTCATTCACCAAGGGCCTGCATGGCTCAGAGAGAATTCCCAGGAAATAAAGGGTTTATTTTGGTTAGCAGATCAAAGGTGCAGTCAATCATGATAGGGAAGTCAAGGGAGCAAGAACTTGAAGCACTGGTCACATTGCAGCCCCATCAGGAAGCAGAAAGGGATGAATGTCTCCTCAGCTCCCCATCTTCACTCTGCACTCCAGGATCCCATCCAGATCATAGCACCACCACAGTATGTGGGTCTTCCCATCTCAGTTAAGCTAATCAAGACAGTCCCTCCTAGACATTCCTAAGGCCTCATCTCTCAGATGATTCTAAATCTCATCAAATTGGCAAGTAAGATTGACCATCAAACTCGCCCAAGGTCCTATAACCAAGTAGTGCAGCCAGGATCTGAACTCATTTTAATCCAAAACTTAGTATCTTCATCACTGCTTTTTCCAACTACTGAAGAGATGTAGTGACAAAGTATGTAATTCACAGGCAATGGGGCTCTCCTAGGCATGGACCAACAATGTTTGTCAGTCACCACGCTGACCAAGCTAAGGACTGTAAGACATACGAAAAGAGTTCAATCCCCATGCCTTGCCTCTTACAAAGGAAAGTGTCTATGTAGAGAAAGTTTGACAAAGTGGCTACATAATAAACCACTAGGGAGGTTTTTTACATTATATAGATGAACAGATCTCACATTTGAATTTAATTGATCTGGATTCCTGTAATCTCTCCGGATAGTTGTGATGTGTAGCCACTGATACAGATCAAATATTAACTTGGAGAGAATAGATATTTTAGTACACTATAACAGGTGAGATAGATGTGAGGGCTATGTGGGCCAGTGTAGGCTAGAGTAGGCAAAGAAAGCTTCATGGAAACTTAAAGTAATATTGTAAACTCATATGAAGTTCAAATAGGTGAAAGAGAGAATATAGACCAGCTAAAGAAATGGATGCTAGAATTGGTCTTGCTTGGATGGAGGCAGGAGTGCAGCTAAGCATATGCTTTCGTCCTCAGCACCGAAGTTTCTGGAAGCTAGAGTGCAGCCCGTTTTGCTAGTTCCATCTGGCCTGCAGCTGCTCCTGGTACTCACACAAGTTTGTCTGCTGCCAGAACAACAGAATTCCTGATAAGTAAGTGAGTGCCGTGGGACTCCGCCCCAGTTCAAGCTTTGAATCTGGGATCCGTCACTGAACAGCATTTGAACTCCATGTGAATCAAGGGTCTTCCTAAAGTGCACACTCACTGTCACTCACATCCACACCAGCACCCACTAAGGTCCACTCATAATCATATGAATGAAGGAAAGAGGATTGATTGAAGGAAAGCTGAGTACTGGCCCTGAGGACCTTGAACACGACTACCTTCTCAAGGCTCTGGTTTCCTCTGCCATAGGGTGCAGAGACAGGACGAAGAACAACTAGGATCGCTTCAGCTCTGAAATCCCTGGAATCTTGGATATACACAACTAAACCTCCTGAAGGATCTTCCACCTTGCAACAACAACAACAAAAAAAAATGCTTCCAGGGCCTGCAGAAGTGCCTTGGCAAGTAAGACTGCAAGACTAAACACAATGACCCTACTAATTTGCAACTTGCTTTTTTCTGAATCTCCAGTTTTATTTCAATATTAGTTCTAGGCCCAAGTTGCTAAAATATGAGAAGGCTGCATTCTTAGCAGGTAGTCTCCAAATGCAGCCCCTAATAAACCATATGTTAAATTGTTCACACTGCGCCGGGCGGTGGTGGCGCACGCCTTTAATCCCAGCACTCGGGAGGCAGAGCCAGGCGGATCTCTGTGAGTTCGAGGCCAGCGTGGTCTCCAAAGCGAGTTCCAGGAAAGGCGCAAAGCTACACAGAGAAACCCTGTCTCGAAAAACCAAAAAAAAAAAAAAAAAAAAAATTGTTCACACTGTTGTGTGGTCCCCTTCTAGATCTCCTGGGTCTTGTTTTGTTTCTTTAAAAGGAGGATCAGAACACAAATCTTTATTCAGATTCCCTCTTCCTGATGCAAAGGCTAGTTCATCCTATCTAGTACTGAGGTTTGTTCCCCTGCACTGCTTTCCTTAACATGCTTTACTTTCTCAGTTGCACACAGAACCTACAATTCTCCGCCACACTATAAAATTGTTTTACTTATCATTTCCTGTTGGCTAATATCTTTCCTTTCTCTCCTCTATAACTAAACAAGCTTTTGGTCTCCTATCATTATAGTCATTAATAGTCCCTGCAGATAGGAGGTGATCAGTGCACATTTATGGAATGAATAAACAGAATGAATTCACATGAACTAAAAATATAATAGCAGAAATATGGCAGTAAATATGAGAAGAAACACTGGAAAGGGCCCTGGCTCTTTGGATCTTTAAATCTTTTGTCTTTTATTACATCTCCCTGTTTAACCAACAGAATGAAAATGCATGGTACAAAGTACATCTAGGCTGAGACAGAGCAAGTCTCCCTTGTACCTCCCTGCTTGGAAAGCCAGCTGTTCATCCTCATTCTCTGAGACAAGGAAGCACAGGATGACCATGGAGAGACAGGACAATGCTTACCCAGCTCCAACCAGCTCCAGTCCACACCAAGTAAGGCTCCATGTGTATGAGTGACGAATCCTTTCTGGGTGTCAGCCAAGTTGAGCCTTCTAATGATATGATAGATTTTTTTAACAAGAAGTCTCCTACCTGAACCCAGGAACCCAGGAAAGCCAGGAAAAATGTAAGAAATGATAACAAATAAATATTTTGTGGGGTTGCTTTATGGAGAGTAGATCATTTAAATAATACCAAACAACCCAGAAATTCTACATTTGGATATCCACATAAAACACCTGCTTCTGTGTAAATGAAACCTCTACTGAAGTTTCTATGTTCTTGACATCAAGAAACTGAGAGCAAAACTCTGTCAGTAAGAGTTTTTAAGTTATTTAAGACTAAATAAATATGGCTTACCTTTATTGGGAATGCTAATGGTCAGATGTTAAGAAAAATGAGATTGGCCTTCCATGTACAAACACGACATATACTCAAGTTACGTTCTTCAATAAAAAACAATAATATATCATAGGCAGAGTGTGTGACAAGGAAGAAGGTATAGATAAAATACATTACAGGATGGCAAGTGCTGAGATGAAAACATCTATCAAGTAAAAGGACAAGAGTAGTTTTTTTTTTTTTTTTAACCGAGTAAGGATGTCTCAATAGCAGGTGAAGGATGAGCTGTAAAAGACAGCTGAGCAAACAGAACCCAAAGAAGAGAAAACAGGTTCCATACATTTTTATGACTCTACCTTGTCACCGATTTGATTTAATTTAGCAAGTTTGAATTGGCAAAAACCTCGAGTTATAGCATATGAATATTTTCAGTTCATGGCCTAAGATGTGAATTATCCCCTTGCCTAGCATATCCGTGCTACACTTGCTCCCTCCCTGCTAGTGTCTTAGTAGCTGTTAAAGTTATCAGATTGGTGGTTCTCAACCTGTGGGTCATGACCCCTTTGGCAAACTTCTATCTCCAAAAAATATTTATATTACGATCCATAACAGTAGCAAAGTTACACTTATGAAGTAGCAATGAAAACAATTTTATGGTTGGGGGTCACTACCACATGAGGAACTGTTTTAACCAGTTGCAGTGTTAGTAAGGTTGTGAACCACTGTACCAGATCAACAGTTGCAGTGTTGCAGTGTCTATGTATAAGTAACCTTATTTTACTTAGTTATCAGCCCAGAGCATGAGACTAGTGATTTAAAACACCAAAGAGCAGATTAACTCTGACACTGCATAGCAATGCTTCAAGCCATGTAAGAAAAACCATAGCACAAATGGGTATAAGTACTATCTGTGATTTCAGGCCTCTACTGGAAGTACTGGGGTGTGTCCATGTGGATAAGAGACCAATGTAAGATAACATGGCTAAGTGCACTGTCAGAGTCCACCAAAGAACAGAACCACCAAGTTATACATATGTGTGTGTTCATACTATTGCACAGGCTTAACAAGTCCAAATCCAATAGGGTAGGTGGACAAGCTGAACCCCAGCCAAGAGTCACTGTCAGCTTCACAGCGAAGACTCATGGTCTAAAGTCAAGCCCTTGGAAGAGGGAAGCCTTTCCTTTTATGTGACCTTTAACTGATTGGATGGTGCTCAATCGTGTTGTGGGAGAGCAATCTGATTTACTCCAAAGTCTACCAATTTAAATATTGGCCTCATGAAGAAAAAACAAAAAACAAACCAAAAAAAAAACTTCCATGGCTTGCAAGATGCTCTGCACCTACTGCCAAGTCCTGATGACCTAAGTTCAATCCAGGAATCCACATGTTGGAAGGAGAGAAAGATACCAAAAGTTGTCTTCTGGACTACATGTCATCACACACACACACACACACACACACACACACACACACACACACACAAATTAATAAATAAATAAATATAAAAACTGCTTTCACAGAAACGTCCAGAATGCTTGCTTAACTAACTAGACACTAAGAGTCAGCTCCAAGTTGACACATAAAATTAACCACCACAAGAGCTTGAGCACGTACTGCTTAACTGCTAATTTGTAAGATGTATGTGAAAATTATCTCAAATGTTATGCTTACCTTTTTTTGAGATGAGGAATCATTTCTGAAAAAAATAACTATAAATTGAACTCTACTCTGGGAAATAGCTATGAATTGGATTCCACTGTACTTAAAGTTTCTTAAAATGTATCTGATTGTCTGTTAAGTCGATTTGTGCTGCAATAAAAATGGAAGGAAAATAGGCTGGGGTTATTAGGGAGCAGCTTACACTCCAAAGGAAAATGAACGTATTAGATCTGGGAAGGGCTATAAAGAAACCAAAGTCAATTGTTGTGCTGAGCATGTCGCCTATTTAAGCTTCCTCTGAAAATAAGCACAATGGTAATGTGAAAACACAGACATGAGACAGGGCAGAGCTACAGAACAAGATAGTAAAAGACTGTCAGTGTGTCAAAGGGAGGGATTGGTAGGGAGGATCAGAAAACTGTAGAATAGAAATGATGTCTCCCTGGGAACGATGAAAGGGACTATAAATGCTCTCTGTTCAGAGAAGCTGCTGGAAAGAGATGCACGGGTGGATTGCCTTAACAGCGTTTGGCCCCTGGCGATAATGTCCTGAGGTTCAGGAAGAAGAAGATAAAACTGGGGTCAGAGTGCAGCCAGTGTGTGTAAACCATGAGCTGCCTTTCCCGGATTCTTCGCTCCTCCAGTCCAAAGCCTCAGCTAGAATCGCACGCTATTTGTACTAAAAACCAATTCAACAGTTACTTTGTTACCTGCCTCTTCATTCCAAATTACCCAGCTGAGAAGAATTAGGTCTGGAGCAGAAATTAAATAACCAATTCATAACCAAACACAAGCTTTGAAGCTTTGCTTCTGCACGAGGAATTTATGTAATTTCCCTTTGCACTGAGACAGAGTCAATAGACTAGAAACTAGGCAGCCTGTCACCCATATTTTTGAAACATCTCTGCCATCCCTGTATTTCTTCCTCAGGTTTTGGTGTGTTGTTGTTGCCCTGAAAGGCCTGTGGGTGGAATTATTTTCAAAAGATGCACTGGAATCCTGACTCGGCTTAGGACTCAGGAGCCAGGGGTCAGAGGCACCTGTACGCTTGCAGCCACCTTGCCATAGCTCTCCTAGCCTGTGTCTGGAAGGGGAGTATGGGAGCTCATACCATCACGTCTGATTAAGACAACTCTGGAGTATGGCTCCCACTCAGCAGTTGTTGGGGAACTGGCGACACCCTCCCAGAGACCATCCAATACTAGTCCCTCGCCTGGCTTCTGTCCTGATTCCATTAGCAATCTCTCCTGGGAACATTTCCCAGCAAATTAATGCACAGACAATCTTTATCTCAGACAGCCAGGGAGAGGCTCCACCATTTTTGTTCTTCAAGGTTTTTTATGCTTCTGTCCAAACAATACAGATGAAACAAACCCAGGACTTTTTATCCTGAGCCCTTGATTCTATAACCAAATTTAGTCTGAGTTAGAAGCATTTTAATTCCACCACTGTCGATGATGTCATACATGACGTCATTAGTGGCCTGCAGGCTTTAGGGCAAAAAGTAATTTTAGGACAGGGGAGAGACCGTGGACCTAGGGATCAAACAGACAGATGCAATACATGGCGACAAATTCCGTCTGGATAACCCAATTTTTGATTCTGAGTCTCCAAAAGCAACACTGACCTCAAAGAGGTTTGTGTAAGTAAATGAGCAATGTCTAAAGTACCCGATACATAGTAAATGCAAATTGTTATTTCTTTTTGCTGTCTAAAAGAAATGATTTCATCATAAGGAAAACAGAGTTGATCCATGGGCACGTTCCTGCAGGGAGGTAGAAATCTAGTCAATTCTGCCATAGCTACCAGTGTATAACGGAAAGAAAGTAGCATGGTGATCTTTTCGTTTTGTTTTGTTTTTTTTCTGTTTACTAGTAATCTCAATGTTCTCTTGAACTACTGAGGTTTGTTTTGCTTGTTCATTAGTGTTTATTGAGTGGTACTGAGATATATGGAGATTTCCTCAGTGCCAATAAAGAAATGAACAAATCATTAGAAGAACTAGTGAAAGTGACGGACAGAATGAGGAAATGGGTGTAGAAATGGGATAAAGGAACTGCATAAGGGAAGAAGTGTCCAGAGAAGAAGGAAAAAGCTCTCTGAGGGAGGGACATTTGATATACATCCTGAGGAAAGACAGAGCTGGTCTTTTTCACATACAGGAAATGGCCTTCACAACAGAGGGAGCAGCAAGCATAACTATCTAGCCTGGAATCCCAGTGCAGATCATGGTAAAAAATAAAAAACCTGGAGGTGATCAGGTACAGGAACAGTCCTGTGGTCTTGAGCAATCTGACTCAGCAGTGCACAGAGGAAGGGTTTTTGCTTCTCTCTGTTCTTGGCACCTAAACAAATTACATGTAATATCCCTTGCCAGCTCTTTAATGACACTTCAGCTAGAACTCACAGCATTACAGTTACAGTTAGGTTCAGGTACTGCATTAGTCAGGCCAGTAAAATGAAATGGACTTAACTCCTTGATGGAGTTCAATGCTCTGCTCTTCAGCTGAGGCTGCCCAGCACTTGGAGGACCACAAAATCAACTCCTCCTCTTCCTCTCCTCTGCTCCCCGTTTCTGGGTGTCAGCTCCTCCTCCTCATCTCCTCTGCTCCCCTTTTCTGGGTATCACATTCTCCTCTTCATCTCCTCTGCTCCCCTTCCTGGGTGGCACCTTTTCCTCTTTAGTTTAGAACCTTGGAGAAGAAAAGAGGAAAGCGAGGGACTATCTTTGGCATCACTGCTGTAGCGGCCTCTCTTCCTCAATTGTCAGTGCTGTCACAGACATCCAAACACTGTCACTCACATGGGAGTGTGTGAGGGTTCTTCAGGAAGACTCACAAAACCCTTCCATTCCTTGAGGGACCAATCAACTCCCACCCATCTCCCTCTCCATCCCTCAGTGATACACACTGGAATCTCTTGCTTCCAGAAAACTTGCTAGTGCCTGGTTTCCTGTCACAATGCCCATCCGATCTGTAGAAGGATTGGCATCCTTTTCCAACTTCCAGTAAAGACATGACTTCCCTAGTGCTCAACACACTGCACCATACTCTAGTATTTTACATAACCAGTGGGGTCACTTTGGGAATCTGATAACTCCTTTGCATATGCAAATATGCAAATACACAATGTACAGTTCACATCACTCAGTGCAAACACTGCCAGTCTCTGTGGACGGATGGACCTCTTAAAGTGGCACTGCCCCTTTCCTTGGCTTAAAAAAAAAAAGCATCTTTACTAAAGTCACTATTCCATTTCTATCTCTTACTTATTCATGACTGACCACTAACGAACACATATGGTCTGAAATATACTCTCTGGCAAGGGATGGTCATGCTGTCTCCAAGGCTCCCACCAAATAATCCTAAAATGTGTGGTTTTGGCTCTACAATAAACAATCCCTTCTAATGAATGCAAGCACCTGGGAAGAGGTGTGATGAGTTCTTCTCTTCTCCTGATTGATCTTCTTGTTTTAGTTTATAATGAAAAAGAAAATTAGGTAAGTTGAGTTGATTTCATACTGTGAGAAGAAAGAAAGTAGTAGAATCAAACATTCCCTTCTTAATGAACTAGTTAATGTACACAATGGTACAACAAAAATTTAAATGAAGGAGAGAAAAGCAACATCAGCTTTCTTTTGTGTGTATGATTTATGTACATGTGTATACAAATGAATGTTTGTGTGCATGTATGTGGAGCCCAGAGGGCAACATCAGGTGTCTTCCTCTATCACTCTCCACAGTATTGTTTGAAACAGGGTCTCTCATAGATGCAGCTAGGCTATTGAGCCAATGAACTTTAAGGACCCTCCTGTCTCCATCCCCTCAATCCAAGGGTTACAGACATGTGCCACCATAGCTGGCTTTTATGTGGGAGCTGGGGATCTGAACTAAGGTCCTCAGGCTTGTGCTGTAAGCAATTTACTGACAGAACTACATTCTAACCCATTATCAGTTTGAGATTTCGGGGGAGGGAGGAATTATGAAATCAAGTGAGCATATTAATTCTCTATCTCTGACATTTAGTGATTATAGACAATTAAACAAAACTCTAAATTGGAACATCATTCTATGACTAATGAACCAAGTACTAAGCATGTGAACAAACCAGGTCTGAGAAACCGGAAGTTCCAGTGAGTTCTAAAGAGTAAAATTCAAAAATGGTTACCATGGCACTACTAGCCACAGGGCATCAGTGGCCAAATATTCATTCCAGGTATCTATTTGAACATAGAGTTAAGTAGTGAAACACAGTAACCACATTATAACTGCCAACTTGGCCGCCCATCCCCTTAAGCCATACAGATGAGGTGCAGGGATAACGCACTCTTGTTCTCAAGGGTCACCCCACACATGTGGCTTTGATTGCATTCAAAGTGATTGGCGATTACAATCCTTCAGAAATGTTAGGCTGCAAGCACACGAGCTCAAAGCACTTTAGGTCACCTAGATTTATAGCCAGGGAGATGACCAATAAGATGAAAACTTTCTTTCATTCAAGATAAGACATACTTCATTTTATAGAATACTTTCTATGAAATAAACCTCTAAAACTACCAAAAGGAGACTAAAGCTTAAAGGGGAGGGAGAAAGCAGTGTAGTTATCTCTTAATTAAAAATTTATTTAAATTTTTAAGTAAATATAAAGAAAGTAAAGCTTCATGGACCTACCAATCCTTGATTTGCTTTAGGGTTTCTCATTGTAACAATAAAAAAAATGACAAGTCCCTGTTGGGGAATATTATTTTAAGGTGGGTTACTTTTGTTTATGTTATATTTGTTTGACTCTATGAACTGTGCCTGTCTAAAACACCTGATGGTCTAATAAAGAATTAAATGGTCAATAGCAGGGCAAGCTGCTCTCTGGCTGGCAGGCAGAGAGAATATATAGAAGGAGAAATCTGGGAGAATAGAGAGATTGAGGAGTGAGGAGAGCTAGGAGCCAGAGAAAGAGGAGGACTCCAGGGGCCAGCCACCCAGCTACACAACAAGCCATGGAGTAAGAGTAAGATTTACAGAAGTAAGAAAGCGTGAAAAGCCCAGAAGCAAAAGGAAGATGGGATCATTTAAATTAAGAAAAGCTGGCAGGACACTAAGCCAAGCTAAGGCTGGGCATTCAAAATTAAGACTGTTAGACCCCAAAGTTTAGGGTCTCAAGTGGGCACCCCAAGAACCCAGACTCTGGTCCAGTTGATGCAACAGCACGAGGTGTTTATTGAAGAAGCGCTGTATAGTCGGGCTAACTCAGCTCCAAAGAGCAAGAGCCATGCCTATTGTAATCACATCGGTACTTTCAAAGGAAAAACCCACAAAAGCCATAAGACTACAATTCCCATACAATTTCGTTTCACAAGATCATGGTCTGATCACAGAGTGGGTACAGTCATGTCCACATGTACATTCTTCCCAAAACCTCAAGGGGGGTATCAGGGCGGGAGTGGAGTTTACACAAAGGTCACAGTGGTCCTTCCCGGAACACTTGCAACTATCCCAGTCACCGTTGAGCACATCTCTTAACAGAAATCTTTTTACATTGTTACGTTGTTGCAGGGGTGGTTGAATAATGGCTGAGTCAGGTTGCCCGTGGAACTAGCTTTCTTTTTAGTTCCTTATTCTCATGGGGCTTGGGGGGTGTAAGCCTGAAGGGTTAGGGTCTTTCAAGACTAAGCCTCTGTGTATGATTTATTTGGGAGCTGGGTGGGGGGCCCCACAAAAGAGTCAAAAAATAACAAGTCCCTGCACTGCAAATACAATATGCCCCTAGTTCTTCCTCCCCAACCCCTTCAGCCATTCCTCCATGTGACTTGAGTTCCCATGCACCTGCAGAACTGCTCTCTACCAGGGACCCCATGCTTGGTTGGGACCACGTAGGCTTGTGTCCTCCTTCCTCTCTTCTGCTTTGGACTCTCCAGAGTATTATTAAATCTACCTCTGACTACCCACCTCAGCCCCTCTTCCTAGGCTACCTCCATCCCCTTTGGACTCAGTGTCATTCAAAGCCAGAGCCAAGGTACCTCTACTTGTGCTTCTTATCCCCTTCATGGAGCCAGACCCAAAGTTCTCCTTAAGAAACTCCAGAGTCAGTCCTCTTCCACTGCCTGCTCGTCTAACACCCATCGCACCCATCACACCAATTTGGGACTGCTTGGAGTCTGAACCCAGAACTCTAACCAGAATTTCAGGCTTTGGACTCTGAACCTAAATCCTAAAGTACAGAGTAACCCCAAGACTGAAAACCAAGCATCATTCTTCTGGTCCACTACCCATCAGATTGGAGCAAGAGCAACCAAAGAACCAAACACTACCCAACAAATGCAAGGTCAGATACACCAAGAAATACCACAAACATCATAACTTCAGATGCCTAGATCCCAGGGGTGCTGGAGCATGAACAACCAAGAAGACAATATGCCTCCTCCACAAGCCAACAACACTATTGTAATAGAACTGACAGAATCAACTTATTTTGGCTGATTCAAATGGCACAGTCTATTGTAGTGAAGAAAATATGATGGCTGGAACAGCTCCATCTATGACAGTGTGAGCTTGTGGCACAGATTGTTCTTATCTTGGTGAGTCAGAAACAGAGAGTGCTCAAGCTATAACCCTGAAGGTTACCCCCAGTGCTCCAGTGGCTCAACTCAGCCATGTGCTCCCCTCCTCTGTTCTACAATCTTCCTAAGTAATACCACCTGTTTGGGATCAATTACTCAACACATGAGTCTATGGAAATATGTCACATATATGTCCTAACATCCTGCTCCTGGTTTCCCCAAATTCATAGCCATCTAATGATGTAAAATGCATTCAGTGCAACATTGAAAGTCCCCATTGTCCTAAGAACTCCCAACAGTGTTCAAAGATCCACAGTCCCTTCTGAGACTCAAGACAACTCTTAGCTGTGAGATCCTGTAAAATAAAATGAAACAAGCTATATCATTCTGATGTCAAGTAGTAAGGGGGGGAAATCCCTATTCTTAACTGGAGGAATTGGGTCATAGCAAGGAAAGATTAGACCAAATCAAACAGCAAACAGCACACCCTGTAGCTTGATGTCTATCATGCAGGATTGATAATGTCGTTATCTGAGTTCAAATAAGCTTTGGGAGCCTAGCCATTCAGCATTACGCCTGCAGCACATATGGGCTCTCTCTTGGCTCCACTCACTGCCTGCAGCTTTCTTTGGTAGACATCCCATATTCCTGACATCTCCAACACCATTGGATATCCAGGGCAACTTTGATTTCACCTTCTCTTATTTCACACACTAAGCTCTCAGAACCTCCCTCAAGGAATCTGACTTTTCTGCACACTGCTTGGCTTCATTAGCTTTTGTAGACAACCTTGATACATGATCCAAAATAACTCTTAGCGTTCTGCAAGCCAGCAAAATCATCACTGCAGTCATGACATAAAATTTTAATGCCGGGTTGAGATGTAACCAGGCCCAATTAGACCCCAGCTACAGTGGCCTCCAAACTGCTATAGCATCACTATGCTTACATGAGCAAACCTGAGAAGACGTTTCCCTCGGTGCTGTTTGAGCTGGGCACCTGTGCAGTAGCACTCTCGGTTCAGGGACTTTTTTTCCCCATACATGTTCCTCTTGAATGAATTTGCATTTTGGAAAATTGGAACACTTGACTGATAGGGTCTTGACCTCAAGGCATCTTCCCTGTTGTCCCAGTGAAGCTTTGCTAGCCATACCTTTAACTTCCTCAGTCATTAGCATCCCTCTGTCAGCATCTGCTTTCCCCCTAATTTGAAGTGTGTGTTCTCTTGCTACTTTACTTACCAAACTGCAAACCTTTATTTCTCTCTGCTCTGCTTTTCGTTTCAAATCTTCACTATAGAAGTGACTTAAGCAAAATAAATTAAAATAAATTTAAAAAAAAAAAAGAAGTGACTTAAAATAGACAGCAACAAACACTCTGCTGTCTGAACGTCATGCTATGTTGCAATCCCCTCCATCAAAGAAGTGTTCTATTACTTTTGAACTCAGCTTTTCACAGATCTTCATGGTATAGGCAGAATATAGCTGTATTCTTGACTAGAATGGTACAGGCAGGACTTCCAGGTCCAGTCCCCAATAAAGCCCTTGTTCCCCTCTGCAGCCTCAGTAGCACAGACTCTACTGTCCACATTTTTATTATCATTTTTGGCTTTTGTGCTCCCTCTATAATGATCCCTACTTACAATGTTCTGGCTCTTCTCCAGTTTGAATCTCAAGTTATCCTTCCACAAACCAGTTCCAAGAGGGCATGAACTACCAATTTTCTGAATAATTTACTTTTTTCTTTCTTTATTTATTTGTTTATTTTATTTATTTGTTTTGTTTTTCTAGACATGGTTTCTCTGTGTAACAGCCCTAGCTATCCTGAAACTTGCTTTGCAGACCAGGCTGACCTTGAACTCACAGAAATCTACCTGCCTCTACTTCCAGAGTGCTGGGATTTAAGGCATGAGCCACCACTCCCAGCTACCTCTTTTCTTAACATGAGAAAATACCAGACATGAAGCAACCTAAAAGAGGAAGGACTTATTCTGACTCATGGTTCATAGGGCACGCTCTATCACAGGAGAGGAAGGTTGGGAGCTAAGGAAGCTCTGTCCTTACAGAGGAACAAGCTATTTCACATCTTGGTGTATCCAAAAGAAGAGAGTGCTCAGGGGAGAAGTGGGACCAGAGTCTAACCCTCAGGAGCCCACTTCCAGAGTTCCACTTGCATAACCCAAGCTTCGTGCCCCCAAAGGTGCTGTTTCCTAAAATAGTGACCATCTGGGGTGTTCAGATGCATGGGTCAGTGGGGCATGTGTCATATTCAAACCATGAAACTATTCAATGGTTGTTGGTGATGGAGTAACTACAGTAAACTGACATCAGGTTTAGTGTGGCATTGCTAGTGCTACAGAGCTTTGTTTCTTCTGTCTGAGTGGTACTGGAGATTTATCCCTGAAACAGACCAAGAAGACCTTCCAATGAAGCTGCAAGAGATATCTATCCTAATAGGTGTGCTATTCACATTAAAGAAATATAAGAAATGAAATGCAAGACAGTGTGACTCCTGTAACAATAGGACTCGTAAATAACTAGAATTTAAGACACTGAAATCGTGGAAATACAACAAAGAACTCAAGCGCCTACTTGCAGGGATTATCAGGAATGAAAATATACAGATGAATGAAATTAGGAAGTCAACTCTGTACTTGAAGAAGACAGCAACATGGATGAGAAATTCAGTCACGTGGAAGAGAAATTCAGCAAGGAAATTAAGTTTGAGGGAATGGGAAAATGTTCAAAATGAAAAACTCCACAAATCAAATTAAAAACACAATATCTGACTTGGTGTATTTTTTCTTTTCTTTTTTTCTTCTTTTTCTCTTTTTTGGGGGAGTGCACAAGAGTTGGAGGGTGAACCTGGAAGGAGTAAGAAGCAAGTAGATCAGGGTATAGTATATGAAATTCTCAGATAATCAATAAAAATATTATGTCAGAAAAAAACCACAATATCTAGGGTTGAAGGTCAAATCAAAGAATGCCCACATTTACATTAACAAAATAAATAAATAAACAAGCATGACTATAACTTTTAAGAATCTGAAACATGGCCAAAAGATCAAACCAAAGAGCCCATGGAGTAAAAAGGGTTGAGATTAAAATTAAAGGCACCAAACAAAACTATTTAATGAAGTTATAGCTGAACAGAATTAAAGGAGATCTATTTGAATTCTGTAAATAAGGCATGACCAGATAACCTCTGTTCAGCATGTTGTAGTTAAAATCCAAAGATTATAAACCAAAGGACCAGAGAGAAAAAAAAAAACTGACAATACACAAAGCCCATCTGAATAGCACCATACCTCTCCTCTTGAGAGTAACTCAAAAAGTAACCACAAGGACAGAGAAGGATGGGACAGAATAACAATGTATGTGATTGAATCAACAATAATATGTGGAAATCAAAGTCATAAACCAAGAGGAGGGAGGGGAAACTGTGATTGGGATATATTATACGAGAGAAGAATCTATTTTCAACAACAAAACAAATCTTTTCCCCAAAAAGAAAACAAATAATAAAAAATAAATTTGTAAAGCACATCAACATAATAAAAAACAAAAACCTTGAGATTCTCTAAATCCATGAAAAAAAAAAGTATGCCCCCAAACCTAATGAGCAGAGCCCAGTTCCTGGAACTCATATGGCAGAAGGTGAGAACTGATTCTTGCAAATTGCCCTGTGACTCCACACACATGCCTTGGCACACTTGCACACACACTCACGCATGCATGCATGTGCGCGCACACAAGCACACAATGAAAAAGTAATTGTACAAAAGAATCTCCTTATCCAGTTGCATCACTATACCTATTCATCATCATTTCCCCATCCCTCCCTTCTCCCCACACTGTTCTCTGCTTCTCTGACCGTTTTATTCTCTATTTCTTCCACGTATAAGTTACATCATGAAATAGCTATGTTCCTGTGCCTGGCTTAGTTCGCTTGACATGGTGCCTATTACGTGATCCCACAAGAGTCAGTTAAAGAATCTCAGGAATTTATTAAGATATAAAATGAGGCTAATACACTCATGGATACAGAATGAAACAAACACCTCCACTCATCCAGCTGTCATTGTCCTCCGTTCTGCCCAAGGGTGATGGGAACCAACTACAAGCTGTTCCATACCACCTGACCCACTCCTTGCTACCCAAGAGAGAGTTCAGTCCCTCCCTCTCTCCTCTTAAGTGTTCACGTATACAACCAAGACCACACCCATTGGGTCAGAAACCCCAAAAGCCATTGGTTGAATGGAATGAATTCCCACAAGATGTGTCCTTTTGTTCTACTTATTTTCCTGCATATTTTCATCCTTTTTATGGCCAAATGATATTCCATTATATGTGTATACCACATTCTCCTTATCTATGTATCTATCAGTAAACACTCAGGTCAAGCCTATATCTTGGATGCTAGAAACAGTGATGCAAGGAGGGAGCATGTGACCGCAGCTGTCTCTTCAATTTGCCGGCTTCAATTCCTCTGCATATATATCCAGCAGTGAAATTAATGGATCATGTTCAGAAGAAAGCTGTTTTTATTATAAAGAGAGAAATACAAAAATCATTGGGGGGCAACTAGAGAGACAGCTTGACAGTTAACGGCACAGTGCTCTCACAGAGGACCTGCATTCAATTCATAGCACCCCCTTTGGATGCTCACAACTGTGTGTAACTCTAACTCCAGAAGATCAGACTCTGTCTTCTGTCCTTCACAGGCACCTGGATTCACGTGACATACCCACAAACAGACACATACATATTCATGTAAGTAAAAAAAAAAATAAGGTATTTTTTAAGACTAGTATTAGATAGGACCATAATTGACAATCAATACTATATACGTGAATTTTCTACTCAAATCTATAGAAATAATCTTCCAAGATAAAAAGTGTGTAACTGTATTATTATGTAAATTTTAAAATAGAAGTCATATAAACTTAAACATGTAGATGACTACTTGTTGTTGAAGATAAAGACCAGTCAACCACAAGACATAAAACATAGCACAGGAAGCCAAAAGAAAACAAATAGAAGAGAAATTCATTACCTAGAGGAAGGTATTTAAAACCCTAAGTTGAACTCCATTGTATCTATAATTTGGTCCTTTAAATAATAGAGGTAAGGGAAATCTAAGAATATAAAGAACTAATTGATCCAAATACATCTGGTGTATAGGGGAGGCAGGAAATCCCATAGCAGAAAACCATTACACATATCCTAGGCCTGGCAGGAAAGAATGTTATATTATACTGTTTGAAGGACATGGCAATGAGAAGTCTTGAGGAAAGGGAACACGCTGCCAAACAGGGTCCAGGCCACAACACTCACCTTCAGAACAAACTCTTCCAGAAACATTGCCAAAGTCAGAATCAGATGAGATTAAGATGACAGATGAAATGAAGCTCATCCTGTGGTTAGGGGATAGTAGCCAAAAATGGAAGCATCCAAACTTATAATTGTCAATTTCCCTTATGAATGGCAAAGCAACATGAGAAAACCTGGCTTATTTTCTTCCAATAAGTAACTTAGAGTATCATCACTAAGTGAATAAATGATCCACGTTTTGAAAATGACAATGATTTAGAAAATGACAACAGGCTATCTTCTCCGTTAGTTGTCTTTTCCTCTCTACAGAAGAGTCGACTGACTAATACACAAGACATGAACATGCACCACCCTTCCTCCAAACAGTGCTTGCCTTCATCTTTAGTGACATGAACTAGGTAGGGAAATGTCACTTTTAATACTTCATCACCATGAAATATAATAAGATTGCATTGATGTTTTTTTAAAAAAAAATGAAATCAATAATGGGATCCAAAGAGTCTGCCAAGAAATTCATTCCCTGAATTGCTTCAGAGCAATTATTGTAGAGCCAATTATTTATTTTGCTCCCCATAGTAATCAACATGCATGGTACCAGGAGTCCACTATGTTCAACCTCTTACTCCGTGTGGACCAAGTACCTTCAGCAAAGAAGTAACACTGCTGCGAGCCTTTGGGTGATGATAGAACACAAGCCCACGTGCACTAACTTCTATGCCACTACGTGGCAGGACTGGAAGCCAAGCATTAACAGTAACAAAGAGAAATGTCAGGCAAGAACATGATGTAATAAAGGCATTCCATGCTGAATAATGGGGAGTACCCTGCAACTGTTTCCTTCATTTTGCTGATGAATAAAACTGTTCCTAAAGTCTCGTGCTGAATAACAGATTATTGAGGATAATAATCTATTATTGGGGGGGGAAGCTCTTTTGAGATGGGAGCAGGAGAGGCAATGAATTAGCTTCCTTCTTACCCTGTAATTAAGAAAAGCAATAATCTCTTAATTTTTTTCTGGATTTCAAAGCTTTTAGTTTTAATTGATGTTCCTTAGATATCTTCTCAGAGATTAACACGATATGTTTGTCTTTTTTTTCCTGTTCTGTCTTAAAATCTTCCCTTACACTTCAAAGCTTTCCAAAGATTCACATGTGCAAATGTACACACCCCATAAAACGCAGCTACCTGAAATCATAGCTGAGCATTCATAGATTACTAATTAATAAAGAACCCGTGTAGTTTAAAGGCTATAGTTTTAATCTTTTGCTTTGATTTCTACCTCTCAAAACCTTGGAAACAAATGCGATCTTTGAGCCAATAGCTTTCTTCTTTTATGACAGGAAAATGCTGAAGTAAAAGAAGTTTCTCCTTCAGCATTGCCCTACACTTCTCCACATTTGCCTTGCAAATTTTTTTTTTTTTTTTTTTTTTTTTTTGGTTTTTCGATACAGGGTTTCTCTGTGTAGCTTTGCGCCTTTTCCTGGAACTCGCTTGGTAGCCCAGGCTGGCCTCGAACTCACAGAGATCCGCCTGGCTCTGCCTCCCGAGTGCTGGGATTAAAGGCGTGCGCCACCACCGCCCGGCGCCTTGCAAATTTTTAACTGATATTAAATTCTACCTTCAAAAGCTCTGACCAAAAGGGTCATTAGGTTTGTTGGGATAAATTGATGACCAAGATAGAAATTCAGTAGTGAACCACCAAGAATTTAGGTGGTACCACAGCATGGTCCCTGTTCACATCCCATCCTATGTGGTACATAAATTAATAGGGAGATAAACACGCCTGACTTTTTTTAAAAAAAAAAAAGTAACATACAGAAATACCCCCATTTAAAGCTTATATTTTATAGTAAATAATTTTTATGATTCAAACCCAAAATTTCCCATAGGAACAATGGGAAACGAAGCTTTATATGCAAAGAATATCTCATCAAACTCTATTCAATACATAATAAAAGCATTCAGATAGTTCATCACTTTCTTAAATACACAGTATTAGGACAATTCAGTGTGTAGAAATATAAATGGATTTGAACACTCACAAACATAGAGAAGGATGTTTTGTATGACTCCAAGTCATGAGGATCCAGCCGAGTTTTTCTGAAGAATTTGCAAAACACAATATTGTCTTATCTGGGCTCAATCCCTACTTATCTCTGGGAATATTCTTTATTCTTTTCTCTCTTCTTAAAGGTACATTTTCCGAACACTTGTCTGTCAAGCTCAGTCTAGACAGCAGATTATAGCTGTTTCACACCTCTCAAGTATTCACTTGGCAATTCATGCTCATATTCATACAGACTTGTTGCTCCTTGTTCAGATTTCAAATTCTCAAAAAATATGATCAAATCCATACCACAGCTTATGTTTATAATTCATAATTTTGAAGGGATATCATGAAGTACCACATCCTTCATTTAGAGACACACATGTCAACCCAGTACATGTACATCACTTTCTACCCAGCCTCAGAAGGCAGAACACACCCCATCCCTTATGAAAGCTAGTTTATAAAAGAAAGAGCCACCTCGCCCCCTTGTGGGGGACGCTTTCACAAGTGCCTAGCCTAGGAAGTACTCTAGGTCCTGGTGAATCAGAGGTTCCCTCTAATCTGTGAATAAACCTTGCAAGCTCACTGGGGGAATTTCCTTCCACTTCACTGGGCTCTTGCCTCAAAAGACAAACCAGCCATGTAAAAATGTCACCAAAACAGTTTTATTACTAGAGTCACAGACACAAAATAAGAAACTGTCTGATTAAACTAAATAGGGAGATGATCTGTCAAAATACATACCTACACCATGATAATAATGGACTAAACCTCTGAAACTCGAACAAAGCCCCAATTAAATGCTTTTTTTTAAATATGAGTTGGTCATGGTGTAAGAACATTGACTAAGATAATACTTTGTATTTTTCTATGTGCTATTTATTTCAGTATTTTTGCCTTATTGATTTTCTCTTTTCTTTTTCTTTTTTTAAAGTTTGCTTTGAGTATTCTTTGAAATGTTTTGTTGTTATTTTTCCTGAGGGTTTTATTATTGTGAGAGAGAGAGAGATGGAGAGAAAGAGAGAACATGAAGTTGTGTGGGTAGAGAGGTGGGGAGGATTGGGAAGAAGTTGGAGGAGGGGTAAGAATATAATCAAAATACAGTGAATGAAAAAGATTTTACAATTTTTTTTATTTTAAAAGACTCATGGGCTGGAAAGATTGCTCAGTGCCTAAGAACACTTGCTGCTCTTATAGAGGACCCAGGGTCAGTTCCCAGCACCCGCACGACAGCTCACAACAGTCTGTAACTCCACTCCCAGGTGATCTGATGCTCTTTTCTGGACTCCCAGGCACTGCACACACGTGATACACATAGATGCCGACAAAACATCTATACACATAAAAGAAAAAATACATTTAGAAAATTTAAAAGAACCAAATGAAAATGATAAGCCTTAAAAACAAAGTATTGAAACTAAAGCCTAACTGAATGGATTCAAAAGTAGAATAGCATGACAGAAGATAGAACCAATACACTTAAGAAAAATCAGTAGAATTTACCCGAGCTGAACAGAGAAGTAAAAACCTGTCAAAAGATCTGGTACTCACATCATCCGAGCCCCAACAGGAAAGGAGAAACACGGTGGGTCTGTAGGAGAGTGCAGCTAAGTAACAGCTAGCTAGCGCCTTCCCGAATTTGGCAAAAGTCTCAACTTTCTGGAGTTGAGGGGGTTCCCAGTAGGATGAGTTCAATCAACCTTCTTCCGAGACGTGTCTGAAAACTACAGACAAAGCCGAACCTTTAAGAGCAGTAGGAGGAAATGCCACATCACTTCCGAGAAGACATCGGTTCACATGACAGCAGACATTTCCCTGAAGCAGCAAAGGCTAAAAGGAAAAGGCACAGCAGTTTCCAAAAGTTGAAAGGAAAGAGCTGTCGACTGCTAATTCTGTACTGCTGGCACCGGCTCGTTAGGAATGAAGGGGGCATGATGGCATTTTTAAGTTGAAAAAAAAAAAAAGCTAAGATCATTCATTGTTAATAGCTTTACCCTTAAAAATCGAAAAAGAAAGTTCTTTAAATATACAAGGAATGACAAAAAGAAGGAATGCTGTCGCATTGGGAAACAGAAAGAACAATGCAAGTGAACATATGATTTAATAAAATGAACTATCAACCTTGAGAGTTTTACAGATAGAATAAGTGGGTGATGACTGAAACAAAACCATGACACGCTCTCAAACTCAAGGCCATGATTTTATCTAAGTTGTGGAAAGTAAAGCTACTTCCCTGATCCCCCTGACGTGGTAAAGTTCTGATCTACATAGATAGCTATGTCATTAGACTGTTATATCTGGAGCAGCACCAAGAAAATGGTATGAAGAGTAACTGTCTTAGAGTTTATATTGTGGCAATAAAACACCCTGACCAAAAGCAATTTGGGGAGGAAAGTGTTTCTTTCATATTATAGCTTGTAGTCAATCATCCAGGGAAGTCAGGGCAAAAACCTGGAGGCAGGAACTGATGCAGAGGTCATGGAGGAATGCCACTTACTGGCTTGCTCCTCCTGGCTTGTTCAGCCTGCTTTCCTATAACACCCAGCCACCATGCACAATAAACTGGGTCTTCCCACATCAATCATCAACTAAGAAAATGCATGATAGGCTTGTCCACAGGCAAGTCTGGTAGGGGCACTTTCTCAGTTGAGGTTCCCTCTTCTTGACTCTCTACCTTGTATCAAGTTGCCATAAAACTAGCCAGCACATTGAACTATGAAAACAACATGCTCAAAACAGTAAAAAACTAAAGTAGAATCAAATCTTAGAACACACAGAAAGAGTGACAGGTAGGAGGAAATAAGGAGGCAGGCCTTTCTCAAGAGCTCAGATGATGGTTATTCTTGGATGATATGAAAGACTGAACTATGCAAAAACATGCACCCAGCAGGGACCTAGTAAAGAAACCTGGGTGCATGCAGACTAAGACAACATTGAGCTTGGTGTGCTCCCACCTGAGCAAGAAGGCTAGCATATCTGATAATGCAAGATCCTAGCTGAAGATAAAAAGGATATAGGACAAGGACCCATAATGGCAGGCACTGACAAATAAGCATACTTTTGAGTGTAATAAAAAGTTAAGGAGTTACACAATTTGAATTGTATGTTTCTAAAGAACAGTCAAGCTTTGCTGCTGTATACAGGCAAGTCATTTGACCAGAGAGAAAATCAGGCAGACCAAAGCTCGAATCTTAAATCCTCTTGATCTCAGATAGGACAAAACACATGGGTAGCAAAAGAGGGAGTGACAGATGGAGATATGCAAGTAGTCATTGAACCCGAGAGGAAACTGGAAATAGCATAAGCATACAAGGGGAAGGAAGATGTGCATGATAAAAACCATATAAGGGATATTAGAAAAGGAAAGAGAGGAATATTCGAATTCTTCTCAACCATAAATTTACCTAAACTCACATGGATTTAATATAATATGCATCAGTCAACCTCATCTAGTGAGTCAATCCCTCAATAGGATCCAAGAGTCCAGGCTTTGTAGGCAAGCCTCACCTAAGACTCTTGAGCCCCTTTGAAGGTGTGTTCCCTAACACAGAGTTGTGCTATCTGACTTCTAAAGAAGCTCCTTGAACCTGTTTGCTTTCATTCTATTAAAGCAACAAAGAAAGGTTATACCTTCTTCTTACACAGCGACTGAGCATCTATTGTTGTTTGAAAGACTATAGAATGAAGCTTACGAGAAACATTCTGAGTGTCATCAGGAATACATTGAGCCAAACAGAAAGCAATGATGCCATTAATGAAAACACATATCGAACTTGCAGCAGAGCTGAAAAGATGGCTCAGTGATTGAGAGTATCAGCTGTTCTTGCAGAGGAGCCAGGTTTGTTTCCCTGCACTCACCTAGTGGTTCACAGTCATCTTTAACACCCATTTCAGGAGCCCTATGCCCTCTTCTGGCTCTGAAGACATTAGGCACACACACACACATAAAGTAAAAATAAATATTTTAAAAGGAATTTACACCAGAATCACTTTCTGTTCTTTTTAATGAATGTCCAAATAAGCACAATGATGCTGAGAGAGATCCAAAAACAGAATTAAAATGATGAAAGGTGCCCATTAGAATACAAATTAAAATAAGTAGCGTTATCTTATGATCTCCTATGGGGGAGAAAACAAAACTGAGGAGCCACAGAGATAAATATCCTAAAGAAATACAGATAAAAATAAGCATATACTTCTTTGATTTATCCCATTATGTTAGAATAAGACACTCTTGGAGCTTAAAAAGAGTGATACTGGAACAAGCATTACAGAATATTAAAATCATATCTCTACTTAATCAGCAAATATACATTTCAAAGGATGTGAAATAAAGTTCAACAAACCAAGAGATAAGCACTGGTTTGGGAGTTTCAAATTTTCTCAAAAATAACTATAAAACAATCTATAAAAATAATTTCACTGAGGTAGAAACAGTGACGGCTCTCTCAACCCTTGAAAATATGTTTCTTGTTTTACAGTCTTTGAGCAGAGTCCACCTCTAAAAAAGTTCACAGAATGTTGAGTCATGATTCATTTTCCAGAATTGGTTGTATGGCATATGTGTTGTGTGCATATGGCTCCGACAGAGCATATGATCTCCATGGTACCGTCAAGGACACATAAAGCACCAACTGCCAACAGAGCCAGGAAACTGATAGAAGGACTATGTGACTTTATAGACTCATTGGTTACTTTGTCACGTACCTCAATAAAAAGGGTTACTGCCTGATGTAGCGGCAATACAACAGGCCCCAAACTATTTGTTTAAAAATCAATATGATTGCAAAAAACAAATAAATAAATCCCAAAACTTTAAGTTGATGAAGAGTTAAATATATTTCATTTCCTCTGCTTATTCCCAAAATTAATTACAATGATAATGAAAAACGAAAGCAATCTATAAAAATAAAGTGAATCCACGAAGGCCTGAGGGGGACCCAGTTTTGGAAACCGGGAAAGGCAGAAAAGAAGAAAAGCCCCACATGGGGTAACACAAAAGCTCTTTTTGCATACCTTAGACTCAAGAAATTCTCCAACATGGAAGCATCATAGGGACCTGATTTGACTCTGGAAGGCTGTTGAAGACTTTGCAAGAGATACCGTCACCAACCGAGATTCCCGAGAGTGAGAGCAGGAGGACCAGGACATCTTCGGCAAGACAGTATCTCCCAACAGATGGCAGGGAAGGTGAACCTGGGCAATCTCAACAATATGGTTCCCTACACAAAACCTAATAATGATAACACCTGCTCGGGGAAATCCCATAAGGTCCTACCTACAGGTGAAGAATTACAGACAATGAATGGCTGCTGGGAGAGAGAGGATCAGTATTCCACAGGAATGAGCCCCAAATGTGACTCAGTTCCAAGCGGACAGCCCTAAACACATACACATGCAAGCAAAACTAAATGGACTTAATAGAGGGGGTGTGCGCGTGTGCGTGTGCGTGTGCGTGTGCGTGTGCGTGTGCGTGTGCGTGTGTGTGTGTGTGTGTGTGTGTATTTTCAGAAGAGGTCAGTAATTTGAAAGGGACTATGAGGACATGGAAGGAGTTTGAGGGGGAGGGAAGGAGAATGATGTAAACACAGTATTTGTGTATAAAATTCTATAATGAAAGTATGTTTTAAAAAAAGCACAAATTCTATACTCTACCTACCCAGAGGACTTGGAAAACTTAAATCAAAGAATCTCTGTATAGGCACTTGAAGAGGTTAAGTAAATGTCTGTACAGTGAGCAGTGAGATGGGTGGGTATCTTCTTCCATTTGTCCCCAGGAACACTACAAATTCTGTCCATCTGCCAGACAAGAGTAAAGGAAGCATCCCTGAACTAACTGATCATGACCAGCTGATAAAGAATAAAACTATAATAACAGCTTAATCCATCCCTGAGCCAAAAAGCCTTTCAGTGAGGCTTCTCCGTCAGCAGACCACACCAGCCACAAACACCCCACACCCAAGCTGACACACCCACTCCCAAACACTGTGGGTAGACCAGCAGCAGGCAGTGGAGAAGCAAAGCCCACACACACTAGGAAAGCTGGATCCAACAGCCTACAGAGTGCTTGATACATTCCTATTTCCTTCATGGAGAAACAGAAAATGGTGTGTTCATGAAAAAACAGCAGCCAGTCTTTTAAGAATTTCCCAAAGGTCAATAAAAGAAAGAAAAAAAAAACAGAAAAGCTCTTGAAAATTAAAAATAAGACAGGAAAAAAATGATTAGCCTAAGAAGACTTAGAGAATGTGGTTAAGACATTCTCCAGAAAGTAGGGCAAAGAAAAAAACACTGAAAACAGCAGGGGGGAAAATTCAAGGATGAGCCCAGGAAGTCCTCCATCCTATTAACAAGAGTTCCAGAAACAGAACTGAGAGGAACGAGAGAAAAGGAAATTGCCAAATAGATAACACAGAAAAGGTTTTGTAACTGAAAACACATGGGGACTGTTTATCATAATAGCTACAAAGAGGCTCACACAAAAGCATAGCATCGAGACATCTCTCAACATCAGGAATACTTTCAGAGAAGTGAACAAAACTGGTCACAAAGGATGGGTGGGGCATCAGAGTGGCATTAAGCTAAACACTGGGTAAAAGTGTGTGACAGAAACACCTCAGCATCCTGGTGAAAAATTATGCCCAGGCCAGCAAGATGGCTCAGTGGGTAAAGGTGCTTGCTACCTAGACTGAGAGCTGAGCCCAATCCTTGGTATCCACATGGTGCAAGGAGTGTCCCCTAACCTCTATACATGCATTATGATAGACATTAGTGTGCCTGTGCATGCGCGCACACACACAAAAGTAAATAATTGTAATGACAATGTAAATAAATATCTAAAAATCTGCTTTCATCCTTAAAGACCCTTATATAAAATTACAGATATGTTTGGATATGTGAGGTTTTTAAAAAGTCTGCTTTTTTGAAGCTATTAATAACTTTATGAAATTAAAGACTAGCCTACTATAATATTTTCATATCACTACTATAGCAAATTTCCAGGAACTTCATGGTTTAAAACCATGTACATGTGTTGTTTCTATAGTTCTGGAATCTGACCCAGCAGGGCTGGAGGATCTGGGGAAGTTCTGTTTTGTTGGCTTTTTCAGCTTCTAGAAGCTACCCTCTCCTCCTAGCTCGGAGTCTCCTCCTCTATCTTCAAAGCCAGCAGCATCTCCAAGCCTCTCTAACTCTAATTCTGCTGTTTTCACTGTTATTCCAAAGACTCTGGATAATCCAGAGTCATCTTCCAACATCTGCAAAGTCATTTGTGCTCTGAGGAGTAAGTAAGCATCCATATATTTGAGAGACCAGGACTTCAACATCTTTGTGAAGGCCGTTATTCTGACTACCTTCCCCAAGGAAACTAGAGACAGGACAGTCATGATCAGCTCGCAATTAAAGGAGTGTAGGAGACTGTGGTCTCAGAGTGACTAGTGGAAAATGAGCCAAGCCAGGTTACCTCAGAATCATGAAAAGCCTAAGGAGGAATGTTTGGGGGGGGGGAGCCAGCATTATATGTAAATGTTTGCAAGGAGACAGTAAGAACTAATGACAGTCTATCAAAGTTTAAATGAGTAATTCATTAACACTTGGGAAGACCAAAAGAATATGCAAGACTGGGACTGTAATCATAGGAAACCACATACTTCAGATGTGAGTGATACATGGCTGGTGTAACACAAATCTAAAAAGTGATCCAACTAAAAAGTATTGAAAGACTCCAAGGGGTAATGGGAACAGAGAGTGAATGGGCTATAATATTCTCTGTGGAAGAAATTAGTACATACTAAGAGAATAAAAAAAAAATAATCAACTGACTATACAATTGTTTGTCTTCTTAAACTTTGTAGCTCTCTTACTCAATAAACATAAAGTAAAAGCACAAACACCCATAAAAACATTGTTATATTAAAATAGAAAATGATAATATACCCCTTGGTGTTTATTTGGAGAGAAATGCACAAGAGGAAAGAGACATGCAGAGAGCAAGAAGATAATAAGGCTGTTGCACTGTGTGTCTGCGGCATAAGATGTTGCTTACTTCAGCCATGTTTGTGTCTTGTTCTTGCTTTGAGGAAGTCTCATTGACCCTCCAAACTTTGGAGCACATTTAAAAACATTTATTTATGACTCATTGTCTTAATTTTTATTTATTTATTTTTTTATCTTTACATGTATGTGTATGATGTGTGTGTGTGTTAATGTGTGGGTACAGATGTGCACGTATGTGTGTGATGTGCATTTTCTGTGGGTTTGTATAAGTGTGTATGTATTTTTATGTATGTGTGATGTGTAGTGCCTTGTGTGTGTATGTGTAAATGTGTGAGTGTTGGTGTGTATGTAAATGTATGTATGATATGTAGTGTGTGATGTGTGTGCATTTATGTGTGAGTGTGGATGTATTTGTGTGTGATGTATATGTGTTTAGAAACACATGTACATGTATTTGTATGTGTATGTATATGTAAACATGCAAGTGTGTTTGTGTATTTATAGTGTATGATGTGTGTAAATGTGTAGATATATGCTATGTAGTATCCAATGTATGTATGTATATATATGTGTGTATGTATATATATATATATATTATATATATTACATTTCCATTATTCATTCATCTATTGATGAGTATCATTATCCATTCACATGTGAGTGCATGAGTGTGGGTTTATGTGTTTGTGTGTGTGTGAGTGTGATGTGCATATAATGTGTGTGTGCTCATGTGTGAGTGTAGATGTGAGTGTGCTATGTAAGGTGTGTATGTAAAGGTTAAAGGACAATCTCAAATGTTGGTCCTCACCTCTCATCTTGTTTAAGACAGGGTCCCTTTGTTAAAGGACAATCTCAGATGCTGGTCCTCACCTCTCACCTTGTTTAAGATGGGGTCCCTTTTCTTGTTTGTCACTATATACTCCAAGCTAGCTGGACTGAGAGCATCTAGGAAGTCTCCTGTCTGTCTCCCATGTCGACATAGGAATGCTAGGATTGTAGACATGAGCTACCACACTGGCGTTACATGGGGTGGGGGCATTGAAACTCAGGTCTTCAGGTTGGTGCAGTGGGGATTTACCCACTAAGGCATCTCCCCAGTTTTAATTTTTGGTTTTTAAATTAGCATACCAAGTAGTAGGTTTCCATCCAAACTTTCACATATATTTCAGTTTGGTCGATACACACACACACACACACACACACACACACACACACACACACACACTCCCTCATCTCTGTACCCCTTCCCCACCACTTTTCTCCAGTATCCCCCCTCTACTTGGCTCAATTGTCTTCCCCATCTCCTCTTTCCAGTTGTATAATCTTTTACTCACATTCTCCCCCACCTAGACATGCATATTTAACAGTTAAAGACCAGAATCGTAAGAGAGAGCATATGGTGTTTGTCTTTCTGAGCTTCCGTTACCTCGCTTAAAATACCATTTTCTAGTTCTATTTTTCTGCAAATTTCTTGATTTTGTTTTTCTTTACAGTTGCATAAAGTTCCATGGTATATATGCACAGTATTTTCATTATCCATTCATCTGATGACGGACTTCTAGCCTAATTCCATTTCCCTAATAGTATGAAAAGAGCAATGGCTAATGTGGGTGAGCAAGTATCTCTTTGGTAGGTTGTAGCATCCTCTGTGTGTTTGTGTAGGAATGGTGGGGCTGGGTCAGATGATGCTTCTATTTTTAGTTTCTTTGAGACACTCCCACACTGACTTCCACAGTGGCTGCCCTAGCCTACACTCACACCAAAAATGTGGAGTTCCACTTTCTCCTGTTGTGGGTTGTTTTGTCTGTTAAATGTGTTGCTCTGAATGGTTAATAAATAAAACACTGACTGGCCAGTTGCCAGGCAGGAAGTATAGGCAGGACAAGGAGAGAGGAGAATTCTGGGAAGTGGAAGACTGAGTCAGAGACACACTGCCCGCCGCCGCCATGAGTACCAACATCTAAGGTACCAGTAAGCCACGAGCCACATGGCAACTTATAGACTAATAGATATGGGTTAATTTAAGATATAAGAACTAGATAACAAGAAGCCTGCTACGGCCATACAGTTTGTAAGCAATATAAGTCTCTGTGTGTTTACTTGGTTGGGTCTAAACGGCTACAAGACTGGCGGGTGACAGAGATTTGTCCTGACCGTGGGCCAGGCAGGACTGGAGAAAACTCCAGCTACATTCTCCACATTCTCACCAGCCTTTGTTGTCACTTGTATTTGAGTGAGATGAACTCTCAAAGAAGTGTTCATTTGCATTTCCCTGATTGCTAGAGATGCTGAACGCTTTTTAAAATATTGATTGACCGTTTGTATTTTTTCTTTTGAAAACTGTTAAGATCATTGGCCTATTTAGTGATTGGCAGCTTTGTTCTTTGTTGTTCAATTTTTGCAGCTCTTTATATATTCTAGATATTAACCCCTTGGACAGCCGACAAGGATTTTCTGCCATTCTGTAGGCTGTCTGTAATCTGTTAGTAGTTTCTTCTGCTGTGCAGAAGCTTTTTAACTTCATGGACCACAATAGCATAGGAAACAGCCCAAAAATTGACAAGTGAAGCTATGTGATCTTTGTCTTATAGCAATGACTAAAACATGGACTATTTTCTGGAGTTGAAACATCATCATCTCCTTGAAAGGCCCTTCCAGGCGATTCAATGGCTACAAACAGGTTGCCTTGTTTTATTTCCTTCATCATGCTGCCCATTATCTAACAACTTCTCACTTGCTGTGTGTTTTCTTGTCTATGGACATCTGCCTCCTTCCTGCAGAATATAAACTCCCAGAAAGTCAGGCTGCTCTGCTTGTCCACGCCTACCCTGGAGATCTGAAACACCGCTGGCCCTTACGAGGGCTCAGTACTTACAATATTTATATTTTCATTCTCTCTCGTTCCATCTTTCAAAAAAAAATAATTGTAAAGGGTATCCATTTAAACTTGTCTAAAAGCTCAGGTCATCTTTAGTAAATCTAGTATGGGATCAGAAATCCTAGTACCGAGGAATCCTGGCTTCTTCTGGTGTTCAGTCTATGGGCTTGATAAAATGGCTTTACCTTTCTAGGGGTGCTCATTTCTGATATAATTTTTTTCCATTTGTAGCAGTTATGTCATAAGGTTGTTTGGGGATCACCCACCTTAGTTTTTATTTATTTGTTCTTGGAACAAGGTCTCACTGTGTAAGCCAGGCTAGCCTCAAACTCAGAGAGTCACCTGCCTTTGCCTCCCATGTGCTGGGATTAAAGGTACACCTCATCCAACCCACCTCATTATTTTAAGTGAAAGAAAAAGCAGTCTCAAAGAAAAGAGAAAAGATAGTTCATCCCTCCCCTCACAATCTGCACACACACAGTCTGAGGAGGCTGAGTTCACAGGGGTGAGAACATGGCTTCGAAAGTACTCAGCAATTTCAGGGGACAAAAATAGCTTTCAGCAAACTTTCAAAGAGAGTTTAAGTTCAGGAAATCCTTTTTATGTTCTTCTCTATATTACAGATGGAATGTATTCTGGAAGTGTCCAGGTGGGAAGTGGGTCAGCTTGAATTGAGAGTTTATTCAAAGTATGAATTACAAAAGAGGGGGAATCCAAAGGCAGGGAAAAAAACAAAAAACTAAAGAACAAACAAAAGATGCTCCTGCCTCAGGATAAACACTGAGTACCAGGACCCTGTCACTGTGGGGCCTGTGAAGAAGAGATAGAGGCAAAGGGATGGTGACAGCAATGTACAAGGACACACACGATAGCCTGTGGTATTGACATCAGAAACATCAAGGGAAACAGATGGGTTACATTGTACTTAATGCAACTGCTTGGTCCACAGCGCACCACCTTCAGGAGAAGAGGGTAAGGGAAGGACAAAGAAAAGTTCACCTGGCACTGAGCTGTCCTCCCCAAATTCTTCTTGATGGCAAAGACAACAGGTGGTAGCTCTAGTATTTAAAATTGCCCTAGGAGTTTCCAGAATGCCACATGGTGTTGACAAAAGAATGCTTTGAACTGGGGGGAACAAATAATTCAAGCCAATGACTTTCTCAGAAGAAAGTCTCTCATTTCCTGCAAATATCCCGAGAGTCTGCAGCTGAAGGACAACATTGCCTCCTATGCCCTTTGTGTGCTGTGCCATCACAAATAACAAACTAATCCCCCTTGGCAGAGTGGGAGCTGCAGATGTATGTCTTAAGGAGACAAGAGAGCCATTTGCAGATGCCACAGGCCCTAGGACTCTCCAAAGGTGGTTGTTTAGCTGGGATAAAATTGCTTCTCACTTATTTGTAGCTCACAGGCCAACGTACATGAAAAAAAGAAACCGCAAGAATGACTCAATTGCTTCTGCGGTACCAGGAAAAATTACACCTAGTAGATCATCAATAGAGTGACTGGGCTTTGATAGCTTTTGAAGAGTAAAGCTCTGATTCAGTGCCTGCCGGGCTGGCTGTTACCAAAATGAGGCTACTCTGAACATTTTGTCAGTAGTTGTCTCTGCAAATGAACATGAAGCAGGCAGACACACGATGTTTGGGGGGAAGTCAATATTTATTTGTTATATAAACATTTACGGAACATTTGTCTTTTGTAGGTTGTTACATAACATACTGGGGAATTCACGTAATAAGAAAAAGCCTTTCCTTCATGCAACATCCAATCCAGTGTGGGTGGTGAAGGAAAGAGGGCAATTAGATTTGATAAAAAGTGGTCAGTGCCAGGCCCTAATGAGGCGTTTGCTCATCTGACCTTTGCACAGAGGCCCAAAGACTCCATCTACTTCACACACCACTGAGCAGAATACAAGGCTACTCAGCAAGTCAGATGAGACTTATTAGTACAAGTGAAAAAAAAAATCACAGAATATATCTCCTACTGATAGAGGCTCAAGGGCACCGACACTGAATATTAAATACAATACATTATAACAGCATTAGAAATTAGTAAGCCTGGACTCTTGGTTGAGCATATTTTCAGGCATTAATACAAGAAGGATCAGAATGACAAGTCATGAGTATTCCCCAGGAAGGAGGACAGCAGACAGATGGCTTCAGCCTTGCCCTCCAATGCCCCCACAGCCTGGCTTTACCAGATGTGGCCATTTCCAGCGGTAGAATACACAAAGGGAAACCTTCAAAAGAAGCATTTTTACATGCAGAGGCTCAGCTCACTCTCTAACTCTGCTAATGTAAACACTATGGAGTGTGTGTGGAGTCAGTAAAAAGAAACTGTACTGTGAAGTTTTAAATTTTCAGGGTGTTTGTTTGTTTGTTTCATCATTAATTGTATCCTTTTGTTTCATATAACACCTATGTTTGTAGACATGTCTGCTGGCCCAGGACAACAAAATTTAAGCATAAGATATGAGCTAAGACGAAGGGTTTCTAGGCTAGGGTCTGTGGAGGTGTCTGACAAGGTTGGGGATAAATCATTTGCTTTTCAGAGTCTTTTGGATGCTTTTGAGCAGTAAGATTCTTGGAGCCCCCTCCAAGTCTGATTCCCCACTACTCCCCAGAAATATGCCTGTACCATATAAAAAAAAATTTAAGTAAAAAATAAAAAACCAAAAGAAAGAAAGAAAGAGAGAGAGAGAGAGAGAGAGAGAGAGAAGAGAAAAGAAAAGAAAAGAAAAGAAAAAATGTGCCTGTAACAAAGAATGCTACATTTTAGTGAGTTTTGCATGAACTGGTCGTTCAAGATGTTCATCTGTTGCATGTGGCCTGCAGCAAAGACCAACTGTTGCCATAACTCCAGTAAATGGAAAAAAGTGCTGTACCACAAATTATAGTCACTTAAGACATAAAATTCATGACAATTTTAAAAGATAATGGAATCTCTAAAGAGAATAAATCTTCTTATCAAAATGACTCAGGAAGAATATTTCCTGGTAACAGAACTTATTCTCTAGGATAAAAGAAGTTATATAGTTGGTGAGACCACAGGAAGGGTAGCATAGTGCTTGACGAGAGGCTACTGCTTAGCCTGCACAAGCTCTGTTCTGTTCACCACAAAAGAAAGGGGAAAACAATAGATTAAAATTTTAGTATGGTATTTTTCCACATGAATGAAAAAATGTAAAGGTTTCCACTCTCAGGCAGTACAGTTGGGCAATGTACTGAGTACAGGCAACGTGACGGTGAAGAGATTTTGTGAAATAAATGTAAGCAACAGCTTCTCAGCCAGACTTGATGAGCCAACATCTTTGGAATACATTCATGATGTGGCATTTTCAAGGTTTGTCTATGATAGCAAAATTAAAGAAATAATTATCATCTGCTGCTTTAAAAAAAAAAAAGAGAATGTCCTGTGAGTGGTGAACGCATTCAGGAATTAAATAGTAGTGCTTACACAAACTCATGATACACTGAAGATTCGCTGAATTTTATAGTATATCAACTATACTCCAATAGAAATAGGGGGTGCCAAGCCGAACAAAGGACAAGACAAATAATGGGAAAAATAAGCCATCCCTAAAGCACTCCACTCAGTGACTTATGTGGCACTCTTACAGTGCTCTGTCCTGTTGTCACCTTGTCAAGGTAGTCTTGTGGCACGGTTGCTTCGTGGTTCTCCAGCTAGATTTTAGTGTGATCAGGACAGTAATAGCTAGGGATATCAACCACCTTCCATTTTGCCAGGGAGGTTTATAATAGTCTCTCTACAGTAGAGCTCTGGAGCTTTGAAGGAAAAAGAATTGGACAAGTCCAATGTATCACCAGAAGTATTACCTTAGGAAACATACTCTTCCAGTCAAGATCAACTCTGACCAGAAAGACTGACTGTGTTGACCTAATTCACATTCAATAACTGTGTTCATTTTAAGTGTCGTCTTGATAGTGGCTTGAGGGGACATGTGTCATCTTAGCTGTGGAATGCTCAGATGCTTGGTTAGAGGTGTCTGGAAGGGTATTTGGAAGGTAACACTTGAATTCACACATTTAGCAAAGTGGATCTCTTTGTGTGCTTTGTTCAATCTATGTAAGTCCTGAATAGACTAAAAGGGATGAATCAAAAAGCATTGTTGATGGAGATGTAGCTCAGTGGTAGAGCTGGTCCAAAGTACCAAACAGGAAAGAGAGAGAGAATGGAGACAGAGACAGAGACAGAAAGGATGAAGTTTCTCTCTTTTAGCTGGTATGTTGGGCTTCTTCTCCTTTGGACTCAGACTACAACTCACAGCTCTGGCTCGCCTGGTCTCAAACTCTCTGACATGGACAAGAACTGTAGTTTGGCCTGCTTCCACACTCAGCTTGTAACTAGAGATCTTGAGACATCTCAGCTTCCATGAAAAATTAGATGTAAAATTTCATACAGTTTCAGTATTTGTGCTGCTTTTATCTCCAACATCTTTCTCAGAAAGGGTGAGAGTTTGTGTGCCAGAGTTTGGCTTCCAGGGTACAAAGACACAAGAAAAGCAAAAACTTGCAGTTCTTATCCACTACCACAGCAATCTGCCAAGAATATTTTCTTTCTCAGTGTCTGCCCCTTTTTTGGACACTTTTCATTATCTTCAAACTAACGATCTTCTATATTTTCCAGTTTTCTTTTAAAAATCATTGTATGTGCAGAATAAATTGCCCTGGATTTTCAAGGCACTATGAGTGGAAGTTCCATTTTTACTTAAGTTTGGAATTCATTAGAATTGGGCAGTTAAATATGCTCCTTCATTCTTAGCAATGACCATATAGTATCTATCAGCTGGGAATCTTCAGGATTAGTGGGTGGTGGAGGAAAGTAAAGAGTGTGTGAGAGGGAGGCATCTCAGGTGCCCTTGCAAAAGAGGTGTGCTAGTGCTCTTACACGTGGAGGTCCTCCCACATTAAAAAGTCACTGTGTTGAAGAAGTATGAACAGAGAGTAAACTAACCAGCAAGTCTCTCCAACTTTGGTCAACTTCTATGCATTTGGTCAACTTTACATCTAATGTATTCCTAATATAGCACAGCTTTATTTTCTTATTAGACAATATAATTAATTCTTACGCAGAGGATTAATTATATTCTTTGGGCTTCTGAAGGGCATTTCTTGGTCACGGTAGGAAGCATATTTGGCTTTTGAAAAGGAGCTGAAATAGTCATCCCAATGTACCCCGCTAAGCTTGCTTATCATCTCATCCCAGTGGGTAACAGAGGACTAGCTCTCAGACTGAGACCCCACAGCCTTTCAGCTTAGCTGAAAAATTGCCTGAAAGAAGAGCTTAAGGGGGGAAGGCCTCTCTCACAGCTTTGGATGTTTACATCCACCAGTCTTGGCTCCACTGATTCTCAGCCCATGGTTAGTCAGAATATTAAAAAAGACACAAACATGTGCAAGTTAGGAAGCGGGGGGGAAAGGAGGTAGGAGAGAGAGAGAGAGAGAGAGAGAGAGAGAGAGAGAGAGAGAGAGAGAGAGAGAACACAACAAAACAGGGCATGCTCTAATGACCTACTTTCTCTATGTCCTAAAGTTTCTAGAACCTCCCAAATCAGGCATGAATACATGAGCCTTTATAAGGGATACTTTCTACACAAACCATGATAGTGAAACACATTGTACAAGTCACTAAGATTCACAAAGCCTCCGTTCCTCTACTTATGAAGCAGAGGGGGAAATAATAACCATCTCATGGAATTAAAAGGCATCATCATCTAATACTCTTAGAACAGGCCCTCATGGAATGAAATAATAAGCACTAGTTAAAACTGTAGCAAATGGAAAGACAGAAGGTCACCTGCACTTAATCACTCTTTCAGCAAACCAAAGGATACTGGAGGTAGTGAAAAGAAACCCGACACATCTGCTCCTACCGGAGATGGACTGGAGGGGGCGCTGCCTGCAGCCCCTCACTGCCACCTGCCTTTCCTGCTTCTCTTCTGCTCTGATCCCTGAGAACTCTTCACAGTAGCTTCACAGCCTCACAGGGGATTTTGCATCTAGTTTGGAAAACAATGACCCAAAAAAACAAAATCAAAGACAGCAGCTTCAGCAGCAGGAGCATTTCCCAAAGACTGAAGTTTTACTTTTTTGCCAAAGTCATCTTGTTCCTATTAACGCTGACAGCCCCCCCACCCCCAGCACGCCATTCATTTATCAAGGGTAATGCGGAGCTTGCCTGTCACACTAATGGTTTGTAACATGTTGGGATTTCCACAGGCTGCTCTACCTTGACAGAAGGTCCCTTGTTATGCAGCTGAAAACATTTGTCAGTGTGTAACTATTTGAAGGATGTTTTCATGAACGTAATTAAGAATTTTTTTTTAATTTTCAGATATATTTCATTTTGTGTGTGTGAGTGCTTTTCCTGTGTGTGTGTGGGTGTGCACCAAATGTGTGCCTAGTGCTCCATGATTCAGAAGAAGGCACTAGATCCCCTAGAAGTGGAGTTAGGGATAGTTGCAAGCCATCATATGGGTGCTGGAAACTGAACATGGGTCCTCTGCAAGAGTAATAAATGCTCTTAACTGTTGAGCCATCTCTCCAGTCCCCAATTAAGAATTTTTAACAAATATTTTATGGTTAAAAAAAACAAAACAAAAAAACACCTCACTCATTTAGGAAGGAAGACCAAATAATTCACTCAACAAATGACAGACTCATTTATAAGATGTGGCCCATGCTGTCATTTCCCCATCCTCATTCTTTGCCACATAGACAGGAAAGGATGAGGGACCTCACTCTCTCCTCTAAAATGTTGCTGCTACTTCATTGCCTGAAGAGTCTGCAAAATATGAGTCAAACCAGAAACAAAAGATTTTTCTAGGTCACCAAACACCCCATGATAAAACTGTTAACCTCATTATAACTTCTCAGCTGCTCATGAACATAGAAGGATCCTCCACTTGAGTTCTCATTATCGGAATCATCGTCACAAACCAGCAAATCCATCAGAAAGCGTGAACAATCTTTAAAGAACTACAAGAATTACATATCGCATTTGAACAAGAAAGATGGCTGTGTGTATTTTGTAACAGGGCTATTTCATCTATGAAATTCCCAACAGCCCACACACGGTGACGTGCCCCCTTCATCCTCACACTTTGGAGACAGACACGAGGATCATCGCTTCCAGGATCTACAGACTAAGACTCTGTCTCCATAATAGCAATAAAAGATGTTAGCAAATCTGCAACTCCTGTCCCACAGGAATATCCCCTCATTTCATTAAAAATATTCCCTCCCTCTTTGCTACATATAAAAGCATATAAAGTTATGAATGTTTCAGATCTATTGTTTAACACTTGTAGAAGGCACACTCTATACCAATCAACTGAGTCTTATAGCCTGCTTAATATTTTAACACCTCAAAAGGAAGGCATATCTATTGATGAACATTTTCTAGACAAAATTAAATTTCTTCATGGGTTAGTTTTCAATTCCAAGGTATAGAATTTCCCAGAAAGTACACATTCTTGTTTCTTTAAAAGTTGTTGGGATACAACTGGGCCCCTTTCTTTATTCAACAGAGCATGGTCTCAAGTCTGTTCCCTTCCCCCCTTTGCCAGCACATACCTTGGCTCTCACTACTCTGAGCATGAAAGACTTGATCATGGTTTTAGAGAAAAAAAATCATTTATTTACATCTAAAATGTATTTAAAGTAAAACCTCTCATTAAAAGTTAGAACAGCATGGAGTTTTGTTTCATAGCTACAGGATGTTTAAATTGCCTTTAAAGAAACTGAACAAAGGGTCCTTCCATCTTAACTGAAGCTCGTTAAGGAGCATATCCTTGAAATGTCAGGAAACCATGTTGTACAGTTGCAAAGGAATGCTTGGAGTTGTCCTTCACAGTGATGTGGGCCAAGCTCTACCCAGAGTCACAGGATGCTACCACATGGAGTTGTCCTTCACAGTGATGTGAGCCAGGCTCTACCCAGAGTCACAGGATGCTACCACATGGGGTTGTCCTTCACAGTGATGTGAGCCAGTCTCTACCCATAATCACAGGATGCTGCCATGTCCAGATCTTCAAGGCAGAATCACATCTGCTTTGCTTCCTGCTGTGATCACTACTCAAACTCAGAGCAAACCAGAGTCCCTTCAAGGGTGATGAAGCAAAAATTACCAAAAGAAACAACAACAAAAAAAAACATGGAGTCTGTTTTGTGTTAGTCAGTTACTCTGGGGAGGGTTTGGGAGGTGTTGAAAGAAGAGAAAGAATATGATCAAAATATATTGTATGAAAAAATACAAGCCAATAGATATAACAAAAGAGTGAAGGGGGGAAAGTAGCCACTGGAAGCCTCAAAGTTCAAAGTTTAAATAGTTTGAGTTTAGCTCATATTTCAGTACAGAGTCCTAGACATCTCTATATTATAAAAGGAAGAAAAAAACAAAAGCATTGTTCCAAACCTGGAAGAGGAGTGTCTGTGTGTGTGTGAGTGTGTGTGTATATATGTATATGAGGGAGTGTGTGTGTGTATGTGTGTATGTGTGTATGTGTGTGTGTGAGTGTGTGTGTATATATGTATATGAGGGAGTGTGTGTGTGTGTATGTGTGTGTGTGTGTGAGTGTATGTTTGTATGTGTGTATGTGAGGCTGTGTGTGTGTGTATGTTTGTATGTGTGTGTGTGTGTATGTGAGGCTGTGTGTGTGTGTGTGTATGTGAGGCTGTGTGTGTGTGTGTATGTGAGGCTGTGTGTGTGTGAGTGTATGTTTGTATGTGTGTGTGTGTGTGTGTGAGTGTATGTGTGTATGTGTGTATGTGAGGCTGTGTGTGTGTGTGTGTGTGTGTGTGTGTGTGTGTGTTTGCGCGCGCACACGCGCGCGCATGTGTTCTTGGTCTCAGAGTCCAACTTGGCCTCAAACTCACTATACATCTGGAACTGGCTTCAAATTCCTGATCCTTCTGCCTCTGTCTCCAAAATCCTGGGGTCAAGGGTATGTGCCATCATACCCAAGGCAGAAAGTTTTTAACTCTGGTTATGATGGCTACCTTTCTTCCAAAAAATCCCTACATCTTCATATTCCCCTGCATCATGGGTAATGGGAACCCACCAGGTTCCTCTGTCCCTCTGATTTGATCCATTTGCTTTCTGTAGAATCACTTCCATTCTCTCCCTATGAACAAATGAGACAAAGGTAGAAGCCAAACACCCAGATAAACAACAAAATGATTGGACAAGGAGAACAAATTTGGAGTTTCCCACTCTCAACTTGGTGACACTATATTCCTGATTTCAAAACATGTTGCAATGGTACAACTCGCAATGTGGCGTTTGCACAAAGTCCAGACAGCCTTTTGAGCACATGAAGAAGAGTGAAGGTGGATCCATAACTTACAGCATACAAAAATTTACCCAAAATGAATTAAAAACCTAAACATAAGACCCACTGCTTCCTAAAATTCTAGAAGAAATCATGGGAAAAAAACTCATGACATTACATTTGAGAATTATTTCTGGACTATGACACCAAAAGTACAGGTCAAAAATGGAAACTACACAAATTATATGATATTGAACATCTGAGTTTCTGAACATCAAGTAAATGCTCAGGAGAGTGGAAGGGCAACATCAAAATATAAAAGCATGTCCTCAAATCATATGGCTAAGAGTTAGTATCTAGAATAGAAAGAACTTCTGTGATTCAATATCAAAACAGGAATATATATAATATATATACAAATATACATACATATATTCACACAGGTACATACACATACATGCACATGAAAACACACATACACAGACATGCATACACACAAATACACATAGACACATACACACATGTGAATTCACACAACACACACACACACACACACACACACACACACGCAAAAGAGGAACTCCATGCTTAGCCCACCATGAATTTGCCAGTGTTTACTACACAATAATCACATTTTTTATCTTTATGATAATTTTGTCATTCAGATCTTCCTTTAAAATCTGCATTAGTAATACTTTTAGTTCTTGTTTGTGAAAGTTTCTTTATTTTTAGCTGCATATATACACATGATTTGGATCTCAAATAATAATCAACAACTGCAAACTTCTCAGAAACTGCTATAAAGGACCATTCAGGAGTGAAGTTTAGTCAGAATTCAATCACACACCTAAGTTCTTAGAAAATTCTTTCTTGTTCTCTGAACAGATGGTGCGTAATAATCTCTCCAAAAAGCATAGCTCCTGTAGAAACCTCGAGAAAAGGAGCTACCACTGTCAAATATAAAGCCAAGAAGAGGAAGATAAATGTGAGGAGAGTGATGTTAACAATATGGGGGACACGTGCAGTGTCTACAAAGCATTCCTTTCAAGGTTGGATGGAGGATGCATTCCTGAGCTGTCCCTGCTCAGCATCATCTCTAGCTCCACTCTCTGTGTGGGAATGGGTGCATATTAAACTTCATTTAGACATAAAATAACCAAATATCGAGATTTATTCCAAAATATTCCTTATCGAACAAACTTTGCCATGTTTTTGTCCTTTATATGGGTCATAACATAGTGCTTTAATATACCAAAATGTGGTGTCAGTCCGAGGAGTTATAAACATGCTACAGAACTTAGTGTTCATGCTTACAGTGAAAAAATAAAATGTTACAGCCACTGCTAAGTTTCAGCCACCTATACTAGGTAGTTAAAAGGCCATGCATGAAGGGTTGGAGGGAAGAAAGGGAGGGGGAAATGATATGATTTTATTTTAATTTCAAGAAAGTAAATAGACACACACCTATGCCATGCATGCCACTCCTGAAGTTGAGTTTTATCACGAAAATCTGAGAACAAATTTTAATAGCTTCTAATAATCTTCAGAGAAGGAGCAGAACAGTAAAAGTATTCGCTTCTTTCACCGTGAATGTGATTGCTTGCCAGTCTCTCTGCTCTCGGGTAAGATGGTTACAAACACCACCCTTTGAAAAAGCGGCCATTGCTCACCCACAGCTGAAACGAGCATCGTTAGAGGTGGTGAGGTGGTGGGACTGACTATTCTAGAGCCATTCATGTTCAACTATGCACATCAGTTGTGAGTATTTGAAGCAAAAAACAACCGAAGCCTGAGTGGGGTTTGGTAAGTGAAGGCACTTGCCACCAAGTCTGACAACATGAGTTCAAGCTCTAGAACCCATGTAGCCACCTGGTGGCCACATAGCAGAAGGAGCCCACCAGCTTCTAAAAGTGGTTCCCTGTCTCCACATGCACACCTTTCACATACACACACACACACACACACACACACACACACACACACGCATGCACACACATAAAATAAAGTAAATGTTAAAATTTTAAAAATAAATAAAGATAAACTATCCCAGATCGATGTCCTAAAATGTCTTTAGTTCTGTGGACTGCTGGACTAAGAAAATGGGATGGGATTTAAAATCTCATCTGTGTAATGGTTCTGCCAATCTTAAGTCTTGTTTTTCTCTCATGGAACTAACACCTTCCATCAGTACGACCTTTGCCTTATACCTCAAAAACTTTTACCCAAATTATTTTCTATGTTTATGGTTTTGTTTCTGTTTTCATTTTTTTTTGAGATTTCATACATGAGTACTATGTTTACATCGTGATCTCCTCACACTTCCTACCTCCAGTTTCTCTTATTTCTCTACCCCAACAACCTCCCAAATTCATAACCTCTTCTTTATTAATTATTATTGTTACATATATGTCCTAATTTGCTTTATATTGCTGTGATAGAATACTGACCAAAACCAACTTGGGAAGGAAAGGGTTTTTTTGTTTGCTTATTTGTTTGTCTCATTATTTATAGTCTGTCATCGAGGGAAGTCAAGGCAGGAAATCAAGGCAAATCTTTAAGCAAAACCACACAGGAATACTGCTTCCTGGTTTTCTTCCTACTTCTGCTCAGCTAGCTTCCTGATATAACCCAGGACTGGTACAACCCATAGTAGTCTAGGTCCTCCTCTGTCAATTAGCAGTCGTCAAATGCCACCACAGATATCTCATAGGCCCATTCTAATGGTGACTATTTCTTACCCGAGGCTCCCCTTTTCTCAGTGTATCAAGTTGACAGCCATGCATAACCACTGAAACAGGGAGGGGTCTCCTATTGAGTCCATACAAACATGTATTTAGGGCTGACTACCTGGGAGTAGATAACCTATCAGGGGACTCATCCCTGAAAAAACTGAGTCTCCCTCTCTCAGCAGCCATTAATTGCCTGTAGCTCTTCATTTAGGTGTAGGGCCTAATGAAATTTCCTCCTTCCACCTTGGCATGTCAGCTGGTAGTGTCATTATACAGCTCTTCTTTAGGCAATCATATTGGTGGATTGCATGGCTGCAACTTCCCTCTCATGTCTGAAGACACTATCTCGAAGCTGGCATCTGGTCCTCTAGCTCTTACCCAGTTATAAATTATATTGATTTACTAACATGGCATTGATAGACTCTCCTCTAGGGTCTATGACCTCTCCAGCCATGGGTAGGTGGCTAGGTTGACAGTACCAGGCATGAATCCCATCCTACTGAGTGAATGTTAAATACAATTAGACAGCTGTTGGTCACCCCCCGAGTTGTAGGTACCAATATTGCACCACTGGGGATATCTTCCTGGGCCAGCCTTTGCTGTGCTTGGTAGGATTGACCGTTGTACAGGACTACTGATAGATTTTTCTCCTCTATCAGCTAGCATGCCACCTTCTAGTACTATGAGAGCTAGTCTTCAGGCTGGAGACTTTCAGGTCAGTTCCAGTTTAACTCCTTTAAAGCTTTTGTGTCCTAAGGGTATGGTGTCTTCAGCAAAAGGGTCTTCCTTTTGAGTTCTGGGAGGCAACCAAGTACAATGGCAATAGCCTATCTTGTTTTGAGAGTCTTTTCAATGCCCCTGGCCAAAAACTTGAAGTTTCCCATGCCTAGTATTAATGTTTCCATTAAATAGTCTACGACTTTTGAGAGGAACACCATAATTCCCAGCCATGTTAACTTTGCCTAAATTTAAAAACACACATATACTTATATATTATGTATGTGTTTTAAGTGTACTTATAAAATACTATATTTCCCTATGGATTTTTCAAATATCTTTAGTGTTATTTCTCTCTCCTTCCTTCCTCTCCCTCTGTCTTTTGTGACATAACATCCCACAATTAGTTTCCCAAAAGGCAGCATGGATAATATTACTTTTCTTCTCCATCGCTGTGACCGTGTCTTGAGCACCTCAGCAACTGTCAAAGTCTCTGAGACCTACTTTCTTCAGTGTGAAATTGATGTCTTCCCTGAACAGTCTCTTCAGGGAGCCTTCAAGGAGCTATGTTTATCGAGGTTGTCCTCCTGGTGTCTCCTGGACCATTTTTATTTTATTGGGTCTATGATTCAACTATTCTAAACCAGAATGGCCAAAAGATCCTTAACTTTGCCTCACCTACAAGAGCCCTCGTACCTCTCAGACATGTGGAGACTCTAGGGAAGAAAGCAAGTAGGTCTTTGTCAAATCAGTCAGTATAAACCTTGGTAAAGATGTGCCTCCCTAAATCCCCAGCCTCCACCTAGATGTCATCTTCATTCTTCTTAGAACTACATTTCTCCACAGGTCTTTGTAGTGGGCAGCCATTCCAGCTTCGATCTGGAAGTTCAACCCCCATTGAGGCTTCGGTAACTATCACGCCTACAAAGCGGGGCCAAGAGAGGACCCTGAAGACCCGAGATCCGGATGAGCCAGCTCTCTTGGTTCTTGGACCCTGGATGCTGGAGGTGGACTGAGCAGAGTTCTCCAAAGAACACCACCGGACTGCGCCATACCTTTTCCAGACCCTGTTACCTATCCCTTCACTTGTAAGTTACCCCACAAAATTAACCTCCCTTTTAACTACATGGAGTGGCCTAAATAATTTCACCAATAGGTCTTTGCTGTTGTTGTTTTTAATGTTTGTTTGTTTTCTTTCCTTGTTTATTGGTCTAATTGTTTTCTAAATAAAGAGATAAAGAAGAAGTGGTGACCAGGGGGTGGTGGCGCACGCCTTTAGTCCCAGCACTCAGAGGCAGAGCCCCACAAATCTCTCTGAGTTTCAGGACAGCCAGTTGTTAAACAAGAAGAGTGGTGTTGATGGGTGGGGAGATGGGGAGCAAGGAAACAAGGAAGGAAAAACTGTGATTATAATATACTATAGGCAAAAATTATTTCAAAAATTTTTTAAAATCAGGTAAAAAATTATATATATATATATATATATATATATATATATATATATATATATATGACAGGTGTTTTGCCTATGTGTCTGTGCACTACATAGGTACATTTCACCCAGAAGCCAGAAGAGAGCACTAGATACACTGGAATTGTAATTACAGACAGTTAATTGCCATGTGGATGCTGGGAATCAAACCCATGTCCTATGGAAAAGCAGCAAATGCTTTTAATCACCAAGTCATCTCACCAGCTCCTGTGTGCTTATCATATAAATCATAATTGTTGGATGAAATTACAAAACACAATATTTTAATTTTTTAATGTTCCCATTAGTATAGTGTGTATGTACACACAAGTGTATGCATGCATGCATTCATATGCACATGCATGCACATGCTTGTACACGTGCATAAAATTTCTAAAAGGACACAGGTTTCCCTTATCACTTAAGTGGCTACTGATTCTAAAAATTTAAAGATCCACTGGCTTTGGGAGACTTGCTTCTTGCTATATTCTTTGTTTGGTTCAATGTTCCTCTGTATGGAAGACATGAAGCTGTGTTTCATCACAATACAGAGCAGCTTCTCTACGGGGAGGGAGGGAGAGAGGGAGAGAGGGAGGGAGGGAGGGAGGGAGGGAGGGAGGGAGGGAGGGAGGGAGGGAGGGAGGGAGGGAGGAGAGAGAGTTGAGTTGTTTAAGAAGCTTTTGACAGATTTGTTACAACTGTGAGTAGCAGTAAGTGATTTGGAGACAATTTTCCGTGAAACCATATTAAACAAGTCATACATGTTACCTGTCCAAAGGCTGATAAACATGAAAAGGAGTGGTCTCCGCACCCAGACAGATCCTGTACATTCTTCCCCAGGGTCTAGATGTGTGACTTTGCCTGATCTTTCCCTCCACTAACCTTCCCCAACCCTAGCCTAGCCAAGTCCCTCATTCAATGCCCTAGTCTAGTCCGGCTAACCCTGCCTGTCCTGTCTCCAATCTTTAGGCTTCCTCCAGGATCCTTCCTGCCTACTCACAACTTACAGGCCACACCAGTCTCTCAACCCAGCCAAATCCTGCACATCCTTCACCAAGATGTAGCCAGGCAATGCTGCCTAATCCTCCACTCACTCAATCACTCTCTTCAGTCTTTGGATCTATTTCCAAATTCCACTTTTAGACCAGAATGTACAGCCTGCGTATTATTCCAGTCCCCTGTGTCCAAATGACATCATTTCACCCAAGCCATATCCAACCTTTAAAACAAACCAGCATACACATCCTGTGTTCTGCCCCAACCTAATCTGTCTATATCAGTCATAAATTAATAAAAGTTCACATGTCCAGATATCTTTACAAAAAAAACACAGACAATATGAAAGATCAAGTTAGTACCCACCAAAAAGTATTCATCAGTCCTATAGAAATTTTCTCCAATTTGAATTACCTAAATGGACCCCAGAACAGAGAATATTTTTTAAAAATTCATAAACTTCAAAGAATTCAAGAAGTTTAAAGAAATAGTTCAATAAACTTAAAAATCATAAATGCCTGAATGATGTCCTAGAAAACACAAACCTAAGGCTGACAGAAGTGATGACGACAAGCCAGGATTTGAAAACAAAATTGAACAAGAGGGTAGAAACATTGAAGAGGACTCAAGCTGATATGATGATGGAATTGAAAAACCCAATAATCCAACTAGAAAACTTGAAGAAGATTATTCCAAACAGAATGATTCAAAGAGGATAGAATATCAGGAAGATAAAGTAGAGGGTTTAGATGAAATAAGTAAAGAAAATTAAAAAAAAATAAAGCACAGGAAAGGAATACACAGGAAATATGGGGAACCATGAAAAGACTAAACCTTAGAATTATGGGAGTAGATGAGGAAGAAGAATCCTAGATCAATGGCATAGGCAAGCCCTTCAACAAGATCATAGCAGAAAACTCCCCATGCTGAGAAAAGACATACCTGTACAGATACAAGACACAGAACACTGAATAGACAAGAACCGAAAGAAAATCCCCACAGTATTTAAAAGGAAAAACACTAAGTATATAGAACAAAGAAAGAATATTGAAAGCTACAAAAGGAAAAACACAAGGAACATATAAAGAAAAACCCATCAGAATAACAGCAGATTTCTCAATGGAAACTTTGAAATCCAGAAGATCCTGGAGTCATGCATTCCAAGTTCTAAAAGACTACAATGGCCAACCTAGACTAATGTACTCAGTAAACCTATTTGCCACGTTTAAAGGAAAAAGAGAAACTCTATGGTATAGATAGCCCAAAAATGTATTGCCAACAGACCAAACCTAAAGAAAATAGAGGAAGCAATGTTTCTGGTTGAAGAGAGGAATGATCATAGTAGAGACAGTGAAAAGAAAAAACAAAGCTATAATTACAGAGTACTACTGAGAACACAAACTAGAGCACAATGACTGTAATCAACACACACATTTCGATAATAACTTTAAACATTAACATCCTTGATTCTCCAATGAAAAGACACAGACTGCCTAAATGGATCAAGAAACAAACAACAAAACAAAATCCATTGTATCTGATTTTTATTTAATTTAAGCACTTTAAATATAGGCACAGCCTTAGAATGAAAAGATTCACAAAAGAATGGCAACCAAACAGGATAAGGAAACAAGCAGTCATTGCTCTCTTAATATCTGACAACAACAACTAAAAGATTTAAAATTAAACCTTACCAGAAGAACTAAAGAGGATACTTCATCTTAATCAAGGGAACAGTTAACCCAGATGACATTACTATCCTAAACATGTGTGAATCAAACTTTGGTGAAACCAATTTCATAGAAGAAGAGGAGGAGGAGATGTACTACTAGAATTAAAGACACAGATCAACTCATTAATAGCAGGTGATTTCAATAGCCCATTTTATCCAATAAGCCAGTCATCTGGGGGAAAAAAGAGAAATATTAAAATTGCCTCATACAGAATGGACTCAACAGCTATTATAGACTATGCCACCCAAATACCAAATAAAATACATTCTATTCAGCAGCCCACAGAAGCTTATAATAAATAGATTACAACCTAGGACAGAAAACAAATCTTACCCAATTCAGAAAGATTAAAATAACACCATATACCCTACCTGACTATAATGCAATAAAACCTAAAACTGACCACAAACAAATCTATAGTAAGCACACAGACTCATGAAAGGATAAACAACTCATAACTGAAAGACAATTGGTTCAAAAAAGAAATTAAGAAAGAAGTCAAAAATTTCTTGGAACTGAAACTAATGAAAATGAAAACAAAACACAATAAAACTCTGGAACACATTGAAAACAGTCTTATGAGAGAAATTTAGAGCTCTAAGCTTTTAAACTAAAAAAAAAATTCAGAAAGAACACCCCCCCCCAATGACTTAATTATGCAACTTTCAGGAATGAGAAAAGGAAGAACAAACAAAACCCAAACCCATTAGGTGGGCAAGAAAAGATAAAAATCAGAGCCAAATTAATGAAATAGAAACAAAGTAAACAATATAAATTATCAACTAATCTAAGAGCGTGTTCTTTACTAAGGTAAAATTGACAGACCCTTGGCTCAATTAAACAAAAGAAAGAAGTAGAGGACCCAAAATAACAGACTATGAAATGAACAGGGAAACATTGCAACAGACACCAAAGAAGGTCAAACTATTATCAGGGAACACTTTAAACCCTTCATTTCATTTGTTAGGGAAACCAAAGGAAATGGACAAACTTCTAGATTCTGCCAAAGCATCAAAATTAAACCAAGAAGTCAACAACCTAAATAGACCCATAACAAATGGGATTAAAACAGTAATAAATAAAGTCTTCCAAGTAAAAAAGTCCAAGTCCAGATGGATCTGCGGCAGAATTCACCAGATCTTCATCAGTACTTTTTAAATTATTTAAAAGAAAGAAAAGAAACAGAAGGAATATTCCAAACTCCTATGAAGTCAGTATCACTCTAATACAAAAACTGGCTAAAGACAAAACAATGAAAAAGAAAACGAAAATTACAAGTCAATATCCCTGATGAACAAAATCCAAAACGTTCAATAAAATATTTGCAAATAGAATAAGACAAACACCAAATAGTTAAGAAATGGAAACAATCTAAATGTCCCTCAACCAGCAAATGGATAATGAAAATGTGGTGCAAATACTCATTGGAATACTATTCAGCTGTAAAGGAAAATAAAATCATGAACTTTGCAGGTGAGTTGATGGAACTTAAAAAAATCATATTGAATCACCTAGACCTGGAGAGACAAATGTTATGTGTTCTCTCTTATCTGCATTTCCTGGCTCCAAGTCTTAAGGTGTGAGTATATAACCTGGAATAATGGCAGGAACCAGGAAAGTCAAAGGGGTAAGAACAGTAGGGAAGGGAACAGCAGAATACAAGGGATATGAAGGGGGAAATAGGAAAATAGTGAGGCTTTAATTAGGGAGAAGTTAGGGAAATAAATACAGAAGAAGGAAAGAGGAGGGTAAAATAACAGTAAGAATGTCTAAAAAAGTTATAAGGAATTTTATTGATATCTATCTACTTGAAAGTATATATAATACATAATAAGGCTGAGCACACATATATACTTTAAATATAATTTTCCCATCTGGGCTGACAATAGACTACCTACAAAAACCTCAACACCAGGTATGAGAAGCCTCTTCTTGAGTTGTCAGTCAGGGGTATCCAAGATACTCCCAAAACATAGGCCATTGCTTTTGCCATTGGCTGCCTCCCAGATATAGAAGGTTAAGTCCCTACTGCTTAAGATTTCAGACACAGTACCAAGGGCACCTGAACTGGATCTAACCGGATAGCCTCCTCCCTGAGGACTAGGTTTCCAGGTACCAGAAGTCACTATGCAAGCTTCCAAAGGAAAGACACAACCAATAGTCCTACTCAGCAATATTAACCAGAGCAATGGCCAGGATAGCACAATAACCCTAAATGTGCAATAGTAGCACTCATACCTTCTCAGGACTAAACAGCTCATTAAGACTGATTCAGCAAGAGGGAAGCCATGCCTGGTACTGGAAACCTAGCCAACTACCCAGGCTAGTGAAATCATAGATCTTAGAGGTAAAACCACAACCACTGCCTTACTAAACTAGCATATTGATCATACCTATACAATTACATTCTCGGGAAAAATGACAGACAAAAGCTGACAGTCATATAAAGAAAAAAAAATCAATGAATCTTTTTAGGGACTTTTTTCTAAGCCTTAAAAAGTTATTTCCTTAAGTTTGTACTTCTAAAAAAATGTTTTACTATTGTCAGTCAAAGGGGCTTAGATGAAAATACAGTAGGAACAACAGATTGGTTATGTTAGTCCATACATCAAGTATTATTTGTTACCTAGAATTAAGTGATTCAAACCAAATATGAAATACATGAAATGGAAAATGTAAGTGTAAGATTGCATCAAGTTTAAAAGTCTTTAAGAAATTGAGGAAAATAGTGTCTCTTGGATATCTGAGAAATGCAGAAATCCAGCCCAGCAATGCTGCCACCTGGTGGTAGCTGGCACTGCCTCAAATTCAAAGATCATGTGATTTGAATTCAGTGTACCTGAGCTGAGATGAGATGGCCTCATGTGTCAGTCAGAGCGGCCAACAAGAACTCATGAGAGTCAAGACTAAAATCTCTGGTTGTCATATTAAATCATATGAGAAGATAGATCCAGTTCATTGAGATGAAATTATTGTTCCCTAACTAAAGAGCCATCTCATAACAGTGGGACTATCAAAATTAAGAACAGAAATATTGAAGACATATGAATATACTGGGATTCTCTGTGGGTATCTCAAGTTTCTGCACAGCTTGCTGGCAGGTGCCTGTGGTGGGCTGTCTTTCCAAAGGTGTTTGTAAAACTGAACAGAGATGCTGTTTCCCTCCACAGCAAAGGGAAGGAAGACTGAATGGAACACTGTAAGAAACTCAGGCTCCCTGTGCCCAGTGCTCTTCTCTGACACAATCCTCTACATGTGTTAGCAATATCTGGCCCTCCCTGTATCTACTAGAAATGGAGGTTCATGGAGTGTGAGGTAATAAATTTGGGGTTCCACTAAACAGATGCTCACTGCCTGCTGAACAAGTAACACTAAACAAAATATTAATGATACTGTTTATACATCTTCCTCCCAAATAGCCCACACAGCTTGATAACCTTGAATTATCATATATAATTGCAACATACTAACTATATTCCTAGTAGATAATATACACAGCACAAAATAAAGACTCTAAGGCCAATTTGCTTCTGACAGTCTAAAAGATTTGGAGAAAGGTTTTCATAAACCTTAGTTCATCAGCAATAAAGGCAGAGACATCTCTCTGGACAAATGAGTATGCATCACTGATCAACTTCCTTGTTTAAAAGCCTTTATCCAAGAAAGAAAATTGGAATTCTGGGTCTCATGTTTATATAATCAGTATTAACTAATTTAATAATATGAAAGTTCTTAGATTATAAAAATCATACTTCTAGAAATCTGGCACCAAAGGAGTACTTTAAGAGAAAGTGTCATGTGATTTAAGAAAAAAACAAATATTTAGTCAAAAACAAATATTTAGTCAAAAACAAATATTTAGGTTCTGGCCCTGTTTCCTGGCAGCTCTGAGAGCCCTTGGAATCTCCAAAGTGAATCTCATTTTATACGGTAATAAGATGGCTGATGGCTGGGACTCCTGGGAGCACCATGTTGGGAGCTAGATAATTTGTACCATTAGCTTTGTCTTTACATTAGCTTCATTAGCTAACAGCTTATTGTAAATTTTCATTTTTAAAAGTAAGAAAAAAAAGTCATCAAAAATTTCCCCTGACAATGGACTCATTCTGTTGTCAAAAGGCAAAACTTGAGCCTCACTAAACAACTGTTTGATGAAGCATGAGGGAATGAGGGCAAAGCTCTTACTCCACGGTGTTTATGACTCCAAACTTCGAGAAACCCCAGTAGCAGCTGTCCTTCTGCCCTTCCCAAAGCTCTTGCTTGACATACTACCGTCCCTCACGCCTTCACAATTAGACAAGATTGGGCATATTCAAGGTGGCATGGCCATAGACTGCTTTCACAATTAGAAAGACCAATTTCCTCTCTCTAAAAATGACTGATCATGCCAGAAATATTTTTTGTCTCATCCTTTATAATCCCCGGACAATTCTCATGGCCAGTCCCAAGCGTCTTTCCAGATTCATTACCACCACCTGCTTCCACACAGCATGAAGATGTCAATCAATCTCTGGCCAGGTGTCATTTCCTGGCTGTCACTGCGGTCTCAGTTGCTATTAAATCTGTCCCTGCTGGCTTATGGCTCTTACCCACAATAAGATAATGTCTCTTCTGTTCCTCCTCTGTGACAGTAGCTTCTAGAACAGAGTGGTAATGGATTGATTTCATAAACTTCCTATCTTACATGAACACTCCAGAGGTCCCCAGAGCACACGCTCCCTCCCTAAAACCCAGACATAATATCAAGTGTTTGTTTCCTTTGACCTAGTAGCACCCTGTGTCACCTGCCCTTTCCAACACCAGCTATTAGGGAATGCAACGATATCTTGCAAACCTCTGCAGTCCTCTGCTGTTTGGAAGTAGGGACAGTGTAGTCTAGACCACCAGAGGCTCAGGAGACATTCCAAGTAACAGGATTTTCACTTAGCAGAGCCTGAAGTTGGCTCCTTCGTTGGTTGGCATTTTTTAATTTAATCAAAATCACAAAGCAAGTTGATGGTGAAGCAAATACCGCAACCTCTGAATATTTGAGCATGGGATGTCTGAGTTATGGCTTGTATATACATGCCCATGTATGTGTGTTCATGTGTGTGCAGGTGCACATGTGTGTGAAGGTACGTGGCCACTTGTATGCCCTGTGGCAGTCAGGGATCCACTTCAGGTGTTATTCCTTAGGAGAAGGCCACCTTGTTTTTCCAAGTTTCTCACTTTTCCTGGAAAGTGGTCCTCAGGCAAGTTTGGCTGGCCACTGATCACCAGAGATCCACCTGCCTCTACCTCCCCAGCGCTGGGCTTGCAAACACATGCTGCAATGCCCTTCTTAAGTGGGTTCAGCACTTTCCTGACCGAGCCATCTTCCCAACATGTGATATGAACTTTGTGACATGGGTGGCAACCCTTTCCAGGTGAGTCTGCCGATTGTTCTAATTGCTTTTCCTAAGAATGTTATATTAACTCCTTCCTGTGACCCTTCTTTACCAGTACCCCCCCCCATGTAGCTCATTTCCTGTCCTCCATGATAATTCTCCAGCCTCACCCCTGTAGCAGGCTGCTTGCAGGGGCCTGTCCTCCAACTTTATCTCCATTCCCTGGGGACTCCCCCAACCTTGCAAAGGACCCAGATTTCCTCCTTCCCATGGATCCTCTCACACACACCCCTTTCTAGCCAATTCCCATTCCTTTGTGTCTGCTACTGATAACCTAGAAATACATTCTACCAGGGCCACACAGTAGCCACACAGGACCTGAACTCAGGTAGGAGATTTCTACGCTCCTTCTTGTCCCCTAATTCCATCTGTGCAGTCACACTCCCAGCCCATAACAAACTTCTTACAGGGGCCTCTCCTCCCACCCCACCTCCAATCCTGGGTCACTCCCATGAACATCATGGCAGATCTAGCTCTCCTCCTTCCTCTCATCCCTTTTTGTCAGCTGCAGATACCTGGAAACACTCTCTACCTAGGACCTCCAGTGGCCACACCAGGCTGGGACTCAGGTAGTCAATTTTCACTCTCCTTCTTGTCCTACATTACAATCTCTCCAGTCTCATCTCTAGCCCTGCAGCATGGGCCCATCCTCTCACCCTTTGTTCATTTCCTGGGGACTCTGCAAAACTTTGGAATGGATCCAGCTTTCCTCCTTCCTGTGGACCCTCTCAGCTCCCGTTTTAGCCCATCCCATTCCTTTTAGTCAGCCCCTGATGCCTACAAATATTTTCGACCAGGGATCCCCAGTGGCCACACCTGGCAGGGAGTCGGGTGGGTATATCACATTATCCTTCCTGTCCTCCATTAAGAGCACCTCATTCTCACTCTCAGCCTAGTAACAACCTGCTTACAGGTATCCCTGCTCACTTCAACCTCACACACTAGAGACTCCAACTTTTGGTTAGGACACAGAGTCCCCTCTAGCCCTTCATCCCAGATGTCTCTCCAAATAACATTTTGCCTTACTGCAACATACTTGCAAGATCTCTGCTTCCTACTTCATCCCCAACTCCCTATGAAGTCCACCTCTAGATGTGAACAGGATACCCTTAGCTCTTTCCTGAAGCTCCTTTTCTCCTAGCCCACCTCTATTCCTTGCTGCCACCAACTGAACTGCAGAAGCACTCCCTACCAGAGCTACCATGCATTCCTATGATCCAGAGAAGCCAACAGAATAAGAGAATGGAACACACACCAACAAAGACAAGACCAAATATTGACACCTGGAATCACCTCAATCATCCCAAACCATAATGCATAGACCCCAGCGCAAAAAAAAAAAAAAAAAAAAAAAAAAAACACAATCAATAGCAGCCAAGATAATATGCCTCTACTAAAACCCAGTAATCTCACTACGGTAGGCCTTGAGAAATACAATATAAAGCACAAGACAAGGACTTCAAAATAACTATTATGAATATATTCAAAGACCTTAAAGAGAATATGATTAAGTCCCTTGATGAAGTCTGTGAAAATACAAACAGTAGAATGAAATAATTAAAATTATTCACAACATAAAAGCAGAATTTAACAAAGAAATAGAATCATGCTGGATGGTAGTGTGTAAGCCTTTAATCCTAGCACTTGGGAGGCAGAGGCAGGCAGATCTCTGAGTTCCAGGCCAGCCTAGTCTACAGAGTGAGCTCCAGGACAGCCAGGGCTACATGGGGAAACCCTGTCTCAAAATACTAGAAAAGAGAGGGAGAGAGGGAGGGAGGGGAGAGAGAGAGAGAGAGAGAGAGAGAGAGAGAGAGAGAGAGAGAGAGAGAGAGAGAGAGAGAGAATCACTAAAGCAAGTCATAACTGAGAGAAATATAAATGGAAAATTCAGGAAATCAAACAAAAACCTCAGAGTACAAGACATAGAAGACAGAATCTCAGGTGTTGAAGACAAGGTAGAAGAAATGGATACCTCAGTTTAAAAAAATATTAAATCTAAAAAAATCCAGGAACAAAACATCCAGGAAGCCCTGGACACTGTGAAAATACCAAATCTGCAAATAATAAAAATAGAGGAAGACGAAGAAACCCAGGCCAAAGGCACAGAAGATACTTTCAACAAAATTATATAAGAAGATTTCTCTAACCTAAAGAAAGGGTTCCTATCAAGCAAGGTACAAAAAGCATACAGAACACCAAATAGACAGGAATAGAAAAGAAATTGCCCACAACACATAATAACCAAAACACAAAATATAGAGCACAAAAAAAGAATATTAAAAGTTGCAAAAGAAAAAGACCAAGTATATATAAAGGCAAACCCATTAGAATAACATCTGACTTCTCAACGGAGATCTTAAAAACCAGAAGGACCTGGATAGATGTTCTACAAACTCTGAGAGAACATAGATGAGACCACATATGCCAGCCCAGACTATTATATCCAGTAAAACTTTCAATCACAGTAGACAGAGAAAGAAAAACATTACACAAAAAACTAAACTTAAGCAATCTCTCTCTATAAATCCAGCTCTGCACAAGGCACTAGAAGGGAAACTTCAACCTAAAGAAGATAACCACACCCAAGAAAACTCAAGGAATAAATAATCCCACATCAGCAAATCAAAAGAAGGGAGGAACCTACACTGTTGGGAGCCATACAACCTACCTAGTCTCTGGTAAGCATATGACTACCTGTAGAAAAGGACTCTCACTTGGCAAGGACCACTGGATAGCATAGGAATTTTCAAAATTCATGCAGCTTGCATGCTCTTTTCTGTCTCATGATATTAGGTGGTTTTTAGTTTTACTTTGTCAGTCACACATGCAATAGGTGTAATTTTCCCTGGAAATTCTGTTCTTTTTATTGTTCTGTATTTAGCAGAAGATTCTGGCTACTAGTAATATACAAAAGAAAGTCACCAATTCTAGGCTGGAGAGATGGCTCAGTGCATACTGCTCTTGCAATGGACCTGGGCTCTGCACCCAGTACCCACTTAAGATGATTCTAACCATCTAACTACCTGTAAATCCAGCTTCAGGAAGATCTGATACCTCTGGCCTTTGTAGCCACCTGCACATACTCATACAGAGACACACATATATGCATAATTTAATTTTAAATCTTTAAATTAAAAATAGTTACCAGTTTACATTAGTGGGACTAGATCAAGGACTCATTATGAATTCAACAGGGCCTCTCCCTTGAGCATCCTCTTCCCACCTGAGGAATGATGGGTAATGAGTAAACAACTAAGCAGCTAGACTGGACAGTGCCATGAACAAAGGCAGGACACACAAGGTACTACTGACTCTGCATACATGGGTAAGAGAGATGCCGGCTTCTTTTAAAAATAGTTGTGCTTGGTCTTAAACAATAAGATGGGGGAGCATTGTGCCTAGCCAAGGAAACACAAACAGCTAGCTCCAGGTTCCGTGAGAGACCCTGTCACAAGAGAATAAAGCAGAGAATAATAGAGCGGAAAAGGTTTTTAATCAAAAGGACAGATGAAGGGTCACTTCAGTGCCATTTTCAACTCCTATGACTTTACATTTCTGCAGAAAGATCAGGAAGTAAGATGTAGACATATTATATTGCCCCTGTTTATATTCATTAAATGATGAAGAACTGAGGTATAATTAGAGAAAGGATGCAGTATTTGGCAGAAGCACAGTAGAACCCCATGCCCCTGCCTGTTGTATTTCTACTTAATGGCAGTGATACTTTGGAAAAAAAAATCACACACCAAAGGGAAATCAACATGAAATGTTCCCGAAACTCAAAAATTACTTCACAGAACTGTCCCCAGTCTCCTCATCATCTTGACCTGTCCACAAACTGAGGACTATCACCATCTTCTGTGTCACAGATGTCAGCCCAGGAGACTTGATGTCCCTGTTGCTTTGTTATCTGTATCTTCATTCCTGCCCATCCGGCTGCTTACCCACAGGTCCGCTCTCACACACACAAAAAAAGTGTGCATGGGGCCCTACTATATTTAAAAGTATATGCTACAGCCAAATGATTAACTTAATAACTTCTTTGAAGACAGGGCAAGATGAAAAACCATCTGAAAAAAATGACATTTCACAAAGTATCAACAAGTAGGGTGAAATACACCCTGATAAACGTGCACTGCGGAGATATACATGCCCATAGCAGCTACTCCATAAACGTGTGAAGTTGAGTGATAGCTACTGAACTTCTCAGCTGACTCACTAAACTTTGCTCAGTCTTCACCAGGCTTTATATCAAAGCTGGAGCAATCCAAACTGGATTTTCATTTTCAAGACCAAAACTCACTCCTCTTGTTCTTGTCAAGCTGTGGGGGTGGTGAGGGGGAAGAACACAACTCTCTGTGGTCGGCAAGATAATGGTCCCCAAACACTCCCAAGTCCTAAGCCCCCAAACTTATGAATATGTTACCATACATGGTCCAAAGGACCTGACACATATGGTTAAGTTGGTGATCTTGCAATGGGATCTTTGTAAGAGGGAAGCAGGTGTCATGGGACAAAGGGGAACTGTGACAAGGGAAGTGAAGTGATTTTTCTCTGAGATACGCAATTCATGTAGCCATTAAAGATGGTAGGAGCAAGAGAAGTGATTATCCCTACATATTCTGGAAAGCAGGGCCGTTTATCTGACACCTTCATTTCAGCCAGTGAAATCATCATAGACTCCGAATGTCTGCAAATGTAAGATAATAAATCTGTGCTTTTATGATGAAGAGTATGTTGTTACTTGTTATAGCAGCAATAGAAAGCTGATACATCCTATTGTTAACCCCCCAGGACAAGATGACCTACCTCCCACTCCTGTATATTGGATTTGTAGAAAGCAAAGCCAAAATAAAGTGAATAGAAAGGCTATGACTTAAATGCCTTGAATTTTCTGTGAAACATCAGAAGCTAAGATGGCAAATGCATAGCAAGAAAAGGGCAGGGAGGGAGGCTAAGGAAGAGGCAGAGGGGAGAGGGCTGTGTGTGCATGTGTGTGTGTGTGTGTGTGTGAGAGAGAGAGAGAGAGAGAGAGAGAGAGAGAGAGAGAGAGAGAGAGAGAGAGAGAGAGAGAGAGAGAGGTGTCTTGCAGACAATGGAAAGTAGCTTCACTATTATTCTTAGTTTAGCGATACAAACTATGAAAGCTGACTTTCCAGCAGTGAGTAACACGCATGGCCCACCTTTTCAAAAGTTGCAATGGTGGTGAAGTGAAGAATAAAATAATGTAGTAGAAAATGAGATGTGGAGGCTTTACATCAGCTAAAGCAAGAGGCAGTAGTGGCTTGGATGAGGAGAGGGAAGTAAGAGTCAGTTCTGGAGATGAAACCTAGAGAGCTTGGTGGGGCGTAAGTTGTACAAGAATCCCTTATATGTTTAATATGAGCAGTGGAGAGATTGGTGAAGACATTCCAACTGGAAGGATATGGAGAGAGGAAAGCTGGGGTGTAGAATCAACTTTGTGGTTGTGTTCAAAATTAAGACGCTCCTGGGAGATGGAAGTGGAGATGCGAAATACGGAGCTTGGTGTGCACGTGTGGGTGTGCAAACTTGGGATCCAGAGAAGCGGACAGGCAAATGCTTTGTTCCTGGTGGTTTGGAGACAGTTGTTTCAGTCAAGCATGGACTTGTGATGCTTAGAAACTGTCTCCTTTCCTACTGGAACACCTTTTATCTGTCTATGTAAATCTCTACTGAAGTTTAAACACTAGGGCTGAAACTTCTACAAACAGGTTTAGTACCTCATTGGAACTTTAAAAAAAAAAGTGCGAATACCCTGTTGGGATTCACATGAATACAAATTTTATCACATCTTAGAAGGAATAGAGAAAAACAATCTAACATCTAAATATTTAGAAAATAGACACAGATGATTATTTTTACTTCAATATCTTTCCCCATTTTAGTAGACTCTTCAGAAAAAAAGGAGGATTTAAAGTTGTATAGTCCAATAACCAAATTACTATAAATTCATATGAAATTTATCTACCAGAAGTCTTTATTTTTCTTTTTTTTTTCCATGAGCAAACCTCATTGTGTGACACTAGGAAACTGTGTATAAAATTCTGGACTCTCCTTCTAAAGGGCTGTATGACCCCGCAAGCAAATGGATTTATTTGTGTACTGCATCTGCTGATTTTGGCAATGTTAGTGAAGGTGGGGATTATCAGCTAGCCTTTCTTTTAGAAACAGCAGATGTCAGCAGTTTCTCCGTTCTGAAGTCTGTCAGCCAAGACCTTACTCATCCTTCCAAATACAAGAAGCTGAGAAGGCACAGTGAACCCTTTCTGTTCAGGTTGTCACCGCTCACATGTGGGACAATGGAGAAATACAGAAAGCCATCAAAACAATGACTAGAGTGAGATTCTCTTTTTCCACTAGGGATAAAATTTTAAAATAAAGAAGAAAGCAGTCATTCTGTCAGATATGCCCAGTAGGTTTCAATCTAATTCTTAATCTATATCAATTACAAAAAAAAAAAATGTTTTCTAAGTGGAGTCAAGTGACTCTATTACACACTTTCCTCCCACAGTGTGGTTTCACCTGAAGCAGAAGGGATGATTCCTGCCCACTCCACTGAATTATCCATTGCTGTTTTCATAGGAAGGATTCTCTCTCTTGTGTAACTGAAAGCTGAAACACAGAGAAAGTTATTTTAATTATATCAGCAGATGTTTAACATTGCACACCATTAGTAGGTGCATTAAAATGCTGAGTTGAAGCACATACGTTTATAAATGACAGCAAGGCTTTCATGACACACTCACACATGGCATATATTGTGAGGAGCTGACACTTCAGGGGGATTCCCAGGTTATAATTCCAGATGGATGAAAGATAATGAAAAAAGCAATGAAATAATTATTTTACCCACATTGTCATAATTCTGTAATGGTAATGACAGGATGCCAGCAAAGATGCAACCGGGGAACTAGATGAGCATATGAGTTACAAATGATACCCTGTAAAATGAATATTTAACCAGTTATTCTATGATCATCATTTCTATACACCAGAACCTAAGGAATGTAGCATGGCACATAGGAAGCATTTGTAGACACTGTGAAGCAAGTTACTAGGCTTACTGACCAGAGTCATTGATTCAATAGGTTTGAGCAGATTCTATGGCTCTGCCCCATGATACCGAGACTACTCATTCAGTGGCTGTACTGAAAATACTGTCTAAATGTGTGTCTTCTATTCATGACTGATTATAAAATCATGCGATAGCATAACCTAGACTAAAATCTACCAGAAACTGTGATTGGGCTGGTGAAACCCCCGAAATCTGTTTTAATTAATAACTAAGATGAGCTTTTGGATGACATAAGACTAGCTATAACAGGTTTTAAGGATCCCCCAGGTAAATTTCCAATGTATGTTCTTCTTTCAATGAATAAGTTACAAAGTAGGGGTTTGTTTCTCCATGAGATGTGGTCTTCATGTTTACCCAAAAGTAGAAGCCCTTTTAGTTTCCAGGTTTATTTCTTATAATTGTTTTTATTTTTGGTGATTTTATTCCCTTTTGCACTTGCTGGGTCACAATTCCTAAGTAATGAGACTGTCGTTAACATGTTTTCATTTATTACACGTGCTTATCTTGTGCTTAATTTCCAATAATTAGTTTCCAGATTCTAATTCTGAAATTGGCCTTTTGTAGCTAACTCTCTTCCTTAATTGCTCATTCCTCCAGGTGTTTGGAGATATGTGTGTGTGTGTGTGTGTGTAAGAGAGAGAATGACACAAATAGATAGATGTGAGTTGTACAAGCAGGATAAATTAAATGTTTGCCTTGCAGGATCTCCATTCCACATGAACCCAGTGCTTCTGGCTCTCAAATAAGTGTTTAAATCAGTCTACAATTAAAAAGCCAATGCCAAGACCAGAAAGATGCTCTTCCGTCTCTCTCTTTGAAAACTTTTTGGCCCTCCCTTTTGTGAAAGGATACTGATTCCCCTACAAATCTCCAGAACTCTGCACACCAGTGCTGTGAATCTCTGTACCACCAGGAGCCTGTAGGTTTGCTCTGGGATTCTTCTAGCTTTGGTGCTGGCTAATGTTGTTAACAGTGATCCTTTCTAATTCTTCACATCTTTATTAACCTATGTATCTGAGAGAAGGTGGGAGAGAGGGGGAGAGGAAGGGAATAGGGGAGGGGAGGAGAGAGAGAGAGAGAGATTAAAGTTTTCGTCAATGCTTGTGAACTTCTGGTAATGGAAGTTCTCCTCACTAACTTTTATCTCGAAGCCTGGGGCAGATCTTTCTGATCTCTAGCTCAAAGCTTACATTCTCCTCTTCCCCTGGCCATGTCATACTCAGCACCTTAGGGGAAAGATCTAGTGTTCATTCTTGGCATGTCCATGCTTCACTTTTTCTTCTGGTAGCTTTCTCTCATGTTCCCCTTCCTCCAAGTCCCCACCAGCTCCAGCTGTCATTTGTTTTCTGTGACACTTTGACTGAAATCTAATGCAGTTTTAACTTGCATTTTTGATGGCTAAAGATTTTTGAACACTTTTTTCAAATATTTCAAATATGACTATATTTCATATTTTTTTGGTTGCAAGCCTAGCCTTTAACGCTGAACCACCTCTCCAGCCATGGTTATATTTCTTCTTTGATGAGAGTGTACTTGGTTCATTTATTTGATTTTGATAAATGGACTAAATATACTATAATACTGTATTGTATTTAGTTCATTTATTAATAGAATGGTTTGGCTTTAGATGTTTAAACTGGGGTGTTTATGATATATCCTAGATATCAAACCCTATTGAGTGTATAATTAAGATTTTTCTCTTAATTTGAGGGCTATCTCTTCCTTCTGTTTATATTTTCCTTGTAGTGAAGAAGCTTTCAATTTCTGTGTGACACTGTTTGTGAGTTCTTCACATTATTTCCTGTGCTACTGGCAGCCAATTCAGAAAGCCTTTCCCTGTGCCTCTATCTTCACCTGGTTTCCTGGTTTTCTGCTATCAGTTCTGAGTCTTCTGCTAAGGTCTTCAATCCATCTTTAACTTATTCTTGTGTAGAATAAGAAGTGGGTGTATTCTTCCTTCCTCTGCTTCTCCCTGTGTCCCTTACTGAAGAGGCCATTTTCCAATGTGTGGTTTTTATTCCGTTGTCAAAGACAACGGTTGTAGCGGTGTGAGTGTGTTCCTAGGTCTCTTCACTATCGCACTTCTCAGTGTGCCTGGTTTGACCTCAGCTCCCCTTCCTTTGTTACCGAGGCTCTGTAGTGTAGTTTCAGATCAGGTATAGCTCCAACACGGCTTTTTGTTCTAAGGATAGCTTTAGCTATTTGATGTCTTCTGTACACGCACGTGGATTTTTGTGGTTTGTTACCTTAGTTCTATGAAGAATGCCACTGTAATGTTGACACAAAATGTGTGAAATCTTAAGGTTGTTTTTGGTAACATGCTCATTTGAACAATATTAATTCTGCCAATCCATGAGCATTGGAGATCTTTCTGTTTTCCAGTACTTTCTTTCTCCACTGTTTTAAAGTAATAACTATAGATGCCTTTCACTTCCTGGGTTAGGCTACTTCTGACTAATTTTGTTTAGTTGGTTTTGGGTTGGTTTAGTTTTGTTTTAACCTACTGTGAATGCTTTTCTTTTTCCTGTTTTCTTTCTCAGCAAATCATTGGTATATAGAAAAATTACTAGTATTTGTATTGATTTTTGTATCCTACTTTGCAGAAAGTGATTATCAAATCCAAGAGTTTTCTGGTGGAATCTTAAAGTATTTTACAAATAAAAGAAGTCATTAGCAAATAGGGACAATTTGAATTCTTTCCTTCATGTATGTATCATTTTGTGTCTTTATCTTGCTTTATTGCCTATCTAAGACTTCAAGCATGTTATTGAAAACAAAAGCAGAATGGGTGGCAGCCTCATCTCATTCCAGATTTTAGAGAATATGATCTCCCTTGTCTCCTTTTTGTATAATATTACTACAGATTCGTTACATACATTCTTAGTTTTGTTAAGGAATTTCCCCTTCTATCTCTAACCTCTTCAGGGGTTTATCATGAGAGGATGGTGATCTTGTCAGTAGCCTCTTATAAATTAATTGAGCAGATCATGTGCTCTGTCTTTGCCTTGGTGTGTTATAATTACAGGCATTGATTTATGTGTCTATTGGCTTGATGGCAGTGTATGACTTTAGTTGTTGATAAATTTGGTTTATGGGAATTTTTACATCTTTTTCAGTGGGAAAATTAATTTGTAGTTTTCTTTTTGTTGCACCCTTATTCAGTCAGCATCAACAGAATACTGGCTTCAATGAATGAAGTTGATGCTCTTCTCTTTCTAGACTATGGAACATTTTTAGGAGATCTGGTAGTAGCTCACTTTTAAAGGTCTGCTAGAATATGGCACTTGAATCTTTCTGATCCTAGCCTTTTCTTTGTTCAGATACTACTATGCTTCAATCTCATTGCTTGTTATGTATCTATGTTGTTTATATCTTCTTGATTTAATCTTGATATACTATATGTGTCTGGAAATCTATTGGTTCCCTCTAACTTATCCAGATTTTTTTTTATCTAACAATCCTTTGGATTTTATTGTATCTGCTATACTTCCCATCTGGGTTACTGACATTCTTCTCCATATTCTGAATTTATTACCTTCCTTCATTTACAATTACCACAAGTGAACTCTTGTAACATAAATTGCTAAACTGTCTTATTAATAAAAAACCTGGAACCAGATATTGGGGTGAAAGCTGCAAGATCAGAGAAACAGAACAAGTCACAGCCAACCTCACCTCACCAACTCCTCAGCAGATCCTGTTTCCATGAATTCTCAAACTGAAAGCCTCTGAGTCCTCACCCCTGAGGTTCTCAGTTGAACTGCTGTTAAAATCCTCTAGTTCTTGGTCCTCACACCTTACATACCTTTCAGCTTCCTGATACCAGTTCCTGGGATTAAAGGCATGTGTCCTTCCCAAGCAAAGACATGAGAGCTCAAGTACTGGGATTAAAGGTGTGTGCCACCACGCCTGGCTCTGTTTCCAGTGTGGCCTTGATTTCACAGAAATCCAGGCAGATATCTGCCTCCTGAGTGATAGGATTAAAGGCATGTGTGCTACCACTGTCTGGCCTCTATGTCTAATCTAGCAGCTGACTCTGTCCTCTAATCCCCAGATAAATTATGTTAGAACACAAATAAAATATCACCACAAATTCTTGCATTGTAATTTTTTTCCATTTCAGTACCTTTGCATCCAACAATTAAAGACTTAAGACTTAGGGGAGATGTGTTACCTTGCTGATTCACAATCTTTATCTTTCTGTGTTGGGACTTGCACATCTGTTGGTTTGAATATGCGCTCCTGTTCCATTTGAGGATCTTCTTCGTGATCAATATACTCTTGAAAACTCAACCCTTGGACTCACATAGAGAACAGAAAATGAGCTACTGTAGTAACATAAATGACCCTAAATCAACACTACGTAGGAATACTCTAGAATTTTATCAAAGCCTACTAGTAACTTCCAGCAGCCATTCAACAGTAAATGGTAAAATACTGGAACATGTGCTCTGAAGTTCAAAATTATTTAATAAGTGAATTAAATAAGTGAGGGAAGGTGGCAAGGATGGAGGAGAATGTACAAGAAGCAAGGGTAAAAAAAAAAAAGAAAGAAAGAAAAGCAGGTCAGCAAGATGCCTCAGTGGGTAAGGACACTTGCCACCAACTTGATCATGGAGTTTGAGCCCCAGACTCCACATGGTAATAGAACTGACTCCCATGACTTATCCTCTGGCCTCTGCCCACACACACACACACACACACACACACACACACACACATACACAATAAATAAATACATATAAAAAAGACTTTAAAAAGAAGGAAAAAGAAGAATGGAGAAGAAAGTTATAAAGTGGAAAAGTAAAGCACTAAATTTTAAATAAAAAGATTGCCCCAAAATTAAAATGTATAGAGAAAATTAAATAAAGGGAATAAAAAAACCACAAATTTTCTTTGTAAATATAAAGCTGAAATGATTAAAAACTAGTAAAAAGCAAAAAATTAATGAAGAAAAAAATAGCAAAACTCAAAGAGGAAGTGTTGGAGCAGCCTCTCACTGGTGTGAGGAAGGGGCGTCCACTGAGCTCAGAAACGCCTGTCTTCCTAAGGTTAAGGAGGTGCAGGTCCCGTATCAGAGCTGTCTTCACTTCGGTAGCTTCCTTCCTTGCATCGCTTGAGCCTCTGCTGGTCATGATTAGCTGTTCAGTCTGTGAGCCAGGCAGGTTCTCCCATGCACCCAGTGCTGCAAGTCTGCATACCCCGCAGTGACCGACATCTAGCCTTGGTTGTCTCCCACGTGGACTGGGAATGGAGACAAAAAAGTAAGAACTGTCCAGGTAGACTCGTCTCCAGACTTATTTATTAACAGATCCCTGGGGTGTCTCAGTTTCAACAACAGATTCTTCCTCAAGATGGAACCCAGCCGCTTCCCTCTGAGGGAGTAACAAAATGGACTTCCTCTCAACCGCTAACCTGCTGTGCTGAAAGAGATACTTGTCTCACTGGAGCTGTGGTTGAATTTGCAGCTTGAAAGAACTGTAGGCTGGCGTGTGATCAGTGCTTCTCACCTCTTTCCATGGAGCCTTTCGCTTGCATTCTGTATAAGGTCCCCATTTCCCTTCTGTCCCTATGTACTTTCAGGTGTCCTGGATCCCTCTGTGTTTTTCTCTGAGCTTCTACATTACTCTCTTTGGAACAGCCAGCCCATCCTTTATGATTCTGACTCTTCTCATTCACCATTTCACGGGGAGGCACATTGTAACCCTCTGCCATGATAACTCCTGGTAAAACCTTGGATTTTTAAGATGGCTCTCACTGTGTAGGCTAGGCTGGCCTCAAACTTGCAATCATTCTGCTTCAACCTCCCGAATGGAATTATAAGTGTGTGCCACCATGCCTATTTTTTTATGTAATTCTGAATACCTGTTGTAAATGTACAAATTTTTGTTTCCTCATCTAAGAAAGAAATTTTCAATAAAAAAGTGAAACAGTCAGCCATACAGACAGAAATGGTGTTGCACATAAAATAAAAGCTGTTTCTAATCCTTCTTAGAGAAACAAGACATGACCACCTGAAAGAGAAGCAACTATACAAAACAATTACTGATAAGTGCCTGTGATGAATGATGTAGGCAGCATATACTGTTATTCTATGTGCAATTATTGATCTGGGAAGTGAGTTCTGTTGCTGATAAGAACCCTGTGATAAATGGTACACTCAGTAGCAACCTTTCAGAAGAAGAAGGGGGATTCAGAGAGAACTTGACTGGACTTCAAAGTAGGTTTGGGGTAAACAATGGAGCTCTAAGAATGGGCATTATTGTTTTATTCCTGAGTTTTCATTTAATTTTTAAAAGCAAGCAATGAAAGTAACATTTTTGATATCTAAATGTAAATATTTGAACTTGGATGTAGATTTGTATAGCCACCACTACAATCAGGACCCTGAATAGTTTCATTGCTTGAAAGCACCCTGTCATGCTATCCCTTAGCAGTCCCACCCTCCTGATCCCTAACCCCTCACTGTCTTGCCACTACTGTCTGTCCTTCCATGACTACCATAAAAATGGAATTACACAGTATGGTCAGTTTCTGAGCCTGGTCTCTTTTATTCAGCATAATTCCCTTGACTCCTCCAGGTTACTGCAGCTACCATGATATCAATCGTGTATGCTGCTGAGAAGAATCTCACTGTGACTATGACAAGGTTTATTAGCTCACCTGTAGACCTACATGGAGTAATACTCAGGTGTGGACATTTTGAATAGAGTCACTATTAACATCTGTGTCCAGGTCTAGAGAAAATATCTAGAAGTGGAAATACTAAGTCATATGGTGAGTTTGCTATTAAGCCTTATTGTTTTTTAAAAACTGATGGTTTTCCAGAGCAGCCACACCATTTTGCATTCCAAACAACTTGTAGAATGTATATTTGCATAAGCATATGTTTTTAAACAAAATTGGATCCATATTGAAAAAAATCATTTTGATGAGATAGCATTCTACACCCATCACCTTATTTATTTCCCTGAAATATGGTGCCAGGAGTAAATTTTCAAGATCAATGAAGAATGAAAAGGTAAAAAAATAAAATAAGTCAAGTGTCAAGAGATAACTTACTTCCCAACTTGAAATTCCATTTTCCTTGGCAATGTAATAGTGAGCCTGCATATTATTCAAATAATAGTAGATCATGCTAGAGTAATAATAAATCTTGATCTCTCAATAACTCATATCACAGACTCAGGTAAGATGGCTTCCTTTTTCAACTCAAGCTTACTATCTTGTCTTGGCTTCTCCAGATGCCAGAAGAGAAGGGGAGAAATACCCATAATTGCTTTTATCAAAGTTACATTTTGGAGAAAATAAGTCACGTGCTTTCACAGAGGTGTAGAGGAGCAAAGATCTGGGGGGGGCGGGGGTCCTGACTGGTTCCTGCCTGACAGGTACCATGGGTAGAACCTGACTTCCCTCACGATCACAGGGTCATCCCACAGAAAGTAAGTTCTACCTGGCAAAGAAATGTATATGTGCCTTTATTAATCAGTAGTTTTGTGGCCACCTAAAAATAATACATATAATGAAAAAATGCAAATTATAAAAAAATTCTAATTATAGTACTTAGGAGGCAGAGGCTGGCAGATCTCTGTGGGTTAGAGGCCAGCCTGGTCTACAGAGTGAGTTTCAGGCCAGCCAGAGCTACATAGTGGAAAATACTGTCTCAAAACAAACAAACAAAACAAAAACAAAAAAAAACACAACCTAATTAGACAATTATATTTGAAAGTCAACTTTTCTTGGGCTAGAAGGATCAGAGTGTTTTCATATGTTTTAGCATTACTAGTCTTTGCAAATTTTTTTCATTTTATTTAGTTTCCTTAAGTGTAATCGATTTCCTTGTCCACATTGTGTTCACAGCCAGCATTCCTCCCTTGCTCACTGCATAAATACATGTATCCACATGACCTAGTCCAGCCAAGAGGAACGTGCCATTCTTCTGATGTCCTATTCCTTCCCCCATAATAATGATAATGAGTTGTCCAGCTATTAGTATGCCTTGATTTTAAAATTAATTTCATTGAAATAACTTAAATATTTATAACAGGCTTTTCTGACACCTAAGGTAGCCAACAGAATCTCCCTGGTTATCAATTTAATGCAATCATTTTGAACAGCCAGTTCATCTGTCAAACCCTGTTTGTAGTCTGTAAACCCCACACCTTCTAAATTGTTATTCACATAACTTACTCTCTATTTACTCCTTGTATTGATTAAAATAAAAATTGGTATCATCATTTCTCAAACAGTCGATGTTTTGTAAATATTTTCCACAAGTCAATCATGAGCTTGGCTGGAGGGAAGGACACTGTGAGCTACTGGCATGCTGAGGTAGTTAGTTGAAGATACCAATGTTGACCCTCAAAATAAGGATTATTCCCGAAAAAAGGAAGTGGATGCAAAGGTAAATAACACTCCATAAACCCTATGATCAGTTTGAAATATTTGTAGAGAAAACTTTAAAGAAGAGAAGTAAACAAACATCTGGGCAACACCTGAGATGAGCACCCCTTGCTTTGGGTCTGTCGGCTTTAGTGTTTATAGATGATAGTGGTAGTTTTAGGATCGGGGTCAATCCTTGGTTATGAACTGTTTCCCTCTGTGCCACACAGAGATCATACAGACTCAAGAGTGCACTGACATATTTAAACCATGAAGCGATGTGATTCAAGGAAAAAGCATAGCAACAATGAATATGTCTAAATGGTCAGCTCTTGGGTGACTACATTCTTCCACTAAAAAAGAGCTTTTCCTTTGAAGGGGCGACATTGATTTTTAAGTATATAAATGCATAGTATTAAATTCTTAAGTCACAACATGAAGCCCAGTGACAAAAACTCTAGTGACTCTTGCTCCCTCGGCATAAGCAATTGATGCAGCACAAGGGTCTTTGGTTTGGTTTGGTTTTTGGTTTTGGTCCACACAGTCAATGTGTCAACAAGCAGTTTCTTATGGAGGAATATAAAAAGAGATATTTATTTCTGCAGACTAGCTTGCTTTGTTTTACATGTAGCAAAATGTGAATCCCCAGCTTCTGAGTCTCTACCTGTCATTTCCTAGCCAACATCTGTTTGTGTCCAGCTTTCAAACTCCCTGGAATATACACAAATCTAGTCCTTTCATGACTGACTTGTTTTCATCTGTGCTGTGATGTACTATCAGCATGTGGTAACTCTCAAGGCTTGGGTCAGATTCACCTTGGTTTCATCAGCTGTCTCTACGGAAGTGGACTGGATGGAGCTATACAGTGTGTAATCCTGCTACTCATGGAGGCTGTGACTGCAGTATGTTTTTAACAACAGAGTATGGCTAAGATGTTCCATGCAGCATTTTATAAAAATCTGATAGGAGATACGAAAATTAGTTTAATAAAATGATGTGGTAAACCCTACTAACGTTTTCCAATAAAGGCTGTTTTATAGACAGCTTTGTTTGGGTTTTGGCTTTTGGTGTCTCATTTGAAATCATGCTTATCCTGGTTCTACTTAAGATAAGTAGCAAACATCTTCAAGGCTGGAGGGAGTTCCCTATGCCCGTGAATTAGAATAAAACCAATCATCCCACTCTCCCTTTACCTCGAAAATAGTTCTTGCGAATTACTTTTCATTTGCTCAAACAAATTGACATTTTAAAATTCAATAATTTTAGTAGTCTCTTACAGAATATATAACCCTATAGTGACAGCATAAAGTTGACTGGGATTTTATTATCTCAGAAGTACCTCCAAGTACAGCCACTGGTAACCAGGAAGTAGAGAGTCAGTCAGAATGGACAAGACATATCTCTGATCTCATTTGATTTCTGTTGCTGGGATTAAATAAATTTAAAACCTCTGACCAAAAGCAACTTGGGGAGGAAAGTATTTATTTCAGTTTACAGGCTATAGTCCATCATTGACAGAACTCAAGGCAAGAATTTGAAGGAAGATCTGCTTATTACACCATACAACCTCATATCTGACCAAGGAACTCAAGTCAAAGAAGTGTCAGGAACCTTGCAAGAATACGGCTTACTGCCTTGCTCACGGTCTCATGCTTATCTGGATATTTTTATACAATTCAAAACCACCTGCCTAGGGAATGATGCCACCCACAATGGCCCTCTTATATCAATTAACAATCAATATAATCCCCCACAGACATGCCCACAGGACAATCGGACATGAGCGATCTCTTGAGACTCCCTAGGCTGTGTCTTATTAGCACGTAAAGCTGACTGGGACTACTCTTCTGTTGATTTCTACTTTCTCCATCCAGGTACCACAGTCCATTCAGCTATGAACTCATGAATGAATGATAAAGTTAAAACCCTTATGACCTAATCTCAAGGTCATGAGCTGGCAACCAATCCTTTATCACCTGGGCCTTCATAGAACATTTTTAGATTCAAACCACAGCAGTTCTTTAAGTATTATTTTTGACACAAAGAGCATTAGGTACACTACTGCCCCAACTCTGTCTTCAGTGACACCATAATAGCACCTGGCAACCAACCAGGGTGAGAGTACTTGCACCATGGAGCCTGCACATACAAACAACAGATAAAATCTCTGCTTACAGCTTTACTGACTATCTATATCGGGTATCCGCAAACTTCAGGCTACATGGTTTACATAATCAAGTCTTACTTAGTAACCTCATACTTCCCAAACCTACTTTTACCCTAATTGCAAATATAAGCAGACTACACACATGAATTTGGAGCATTCTGAGAGATAACAGGCCATTATTTTTGTTTATGGTAAAGTGTATTGTGGATTTTATTGCTTATTTAAATCAGTAAAATCTTCTTGTGGTAAAATTTCTAATAAATGTATTATTCAATAACATTCTAGTTAGCTTTAACTGTCAACTTGACACAGCCTCGGTCATCATCAAAGAAAGGAGTTTCAGTTGAGGGACTTCTCAGACTAGATTGGCCCGTGGGCATGTCGATGGAGGATTATCCTGCTTGCTAATTGAGGTAGGAGAGCCCTGCCCAGTGTGGCTGACACCATTCCCTGAGCAGGTAGTCATGGGCTGTGTAAGAAAGCTCACATGAACCTGTAAGCCAGCAGATAGCATTTCTCCACGGTTTCCGTTCTAAATTCATGCCTAAGTTCCAGCCCTGACTTCCCTCATAGACAGACTATAACCCATAAGCTGGAAAAAAAGCCTTCCCTCCCCTGAGTTGTTTTGGTCCTGATGCTAGTTGCAGGAACAGAAAGGAAATGAAAAGAAGTAATAATACGGTTTGGGTTTTGTTTGTTCTGTTTTTATAGTACTGGGTATTGAACCTAAGACTTCATACATGGTAGGCAGGCATCGTATCACTGAGCCATATCTCCATCCTTTAGCTTTTAATACTGCTAGAACTGTGATAGATGCACACGTTTTCAAAGTGTTGGTTGTTACAAATTCCTCAGTGTACCACTTCCTTCCTGCCAGCCATCCCAAGAGGGCCAGAGTAACACCAGCTGTGAGAAAGAATTGTGGCCCAGTTGTCTTCCTCTTTCCTATCTGACTCCCATTCAATGCAAAAATCTGAGTGGAGAAGGAGAAGGGGGAGGAAACAGAGATGTTTCTTCAGAGCACTGATGGCCTCCTTGTGTACGAATTTGGGTCCAGGGAAGAGTCACATAGGACAAGGTTATTTCATGAGGCATAAATTGGCATGTATTAGATGTTTTTGTCCAAAAACTTGAAAGTAATTAGAACACTTTGAATCTGCCCAAGATGTTATAAAACATCCAAAAAGACTAGAATGAGTATGAATCAAGACAAGAATAAGGAAAAAACAAAACAAAAAAAAAAGTACTTGACCCATACACATCCAGTTCAGACCACTCAATAAACTAGCTGAAAAAGTCTAGGAAGAAATAGCCATTTAGTCAAGGAAGTGAGAACAGTGCCATTATCACTGCATGATTCCCCATGCAGGACATTTCTCTTTAGTATTTGTCCCCCAGGCGCAAGGTTTGAAATAGAATGTAATAAATAAGCAAATAAGCAGCCCTCAGCCTAACCTAGCATTATCTCCAGCTTTACTTTTTAGAAGTCAAAATGACCTGTCACTTCACTGTGGAACCACCACATTCCAACTCAAGTTCCTCCTCCTGGCCTCTCAAACATTCTCCTGGGTCCCCGAATTCATCATCAGGAATCCCACATGTATCTTCAGGAGTAACCAAAACCCCTCAACCTGGAGCATGCTTGTTCCCTCCCCGATTGATACCAACTTACTCTCCCCATCCCCCGCTTGAATTTTCACCTCCTTAGTGAGACACCCTGACCTTCAAATTCATCTGGTTATATAAGATTTTCAGATGCAGTTCTTCAAGAGGAAACGGTGTCCCTCCTCATTTAATCTCCTTAAAGCATGATACAGTCAGACACACAGCAATAGCACAAAAACAAGGGGCGAAGACTGTGTGCTGCTAATCTGAATTTTTCAAAATGTATGAAGCAAAGTGTTCAGAAATATTTGCTAATCAAATCATTTTTTAAGCTGCCCATGGCCAGGTCTCTTGCTAGGATGTGAGTAAGCATGAAAGAGAGAAGCCAGTAAATGGGGCCAGAGACAAGGGAAGTACCAAGCAACGAACTAACATGTGCTGGTGACTTGCTGGTTAGCACACACTAAAGCAAGAGCACCAGCAGCCCCAGAGTCATTAGGCAGAAATTTAAACCGTGAAGGTTCCCACTTTTCTCTAAGGAGTTTCCAGTTTTCACAACAATTTCCCAAGCAAAGTCACATTGCATACCTATCAGTATTCTGAATTCTCTATCACCCTTCCCACTAATGAGAAAAAAGTTCAGGGGAATATGAAAAACCTGAACTCTGACTGCTACCATCATGTCTGTGCAGTACAGAAATCATAAATCTTGTTCTTCTAATGATACAAAAGTCTATTTTAATAATGAGCATTAATGGAGGAAAGCAGAGTTAAAACAATAGGCTGGTTGACAATCACAAAAATAGTTTCAAAGTCTGCCTCCTTCTTGCCTTCGATCTGCATCACTTGTTAATTTTTCAAAGACTGTAACAATATCCCTCTGACAGTATTAAGGTGCATATTAAATGAAACACCAGCTGTAAACCATTTATGATCCATGCCTGACACTCAATAAATACCACCCAAATGGGAAATATCCAAACGACCTCCTGAGCCTCCCCCACTGTGCCTGAGTTTTGTGTATTAATATCCACATAGCTACATTGTTACCGGTAATAACATAAACTCATAGCTACATGGTTACAGGTAATAACATAAATAACTAGTATGCTGTTCAGTAGAAAGGTATTGAGTAAATGCATTTTCTTCCCCCACAGAAAAGCACTTTTTCCAAAATGTAATTTCCATTAAGTGTAGTATGAATTAAACAGAGAATCTAAAACTAAAGACAGACCAAAAATCTTCCAGTAGACAGGAAGTTCATCCTCTAATAACATGGATAAATCAGGGGAACACCAAAATTTCCAGTGTCTGACCCTTACTGATGTATTAATCAGGGTTTTCTAGAAGAACAAACCTGATTTTAAAAAATGAATATGATTGTCTTTTTTTTTTAGGGTTTCTATTGCTGTATCAAACACCCTAACCAAAAAGCAAGTTGCAAAGGAAAGGGTTAAATTGGCTTATACTTCCACATCACTGTTTATCACTGAAGGAAGTCAGGACAGTAACTCAAACAGGAAAGAATCCTGGAGGCAGGGGGCTGCTTACTGGCTTGCTTCCCCTGGCTTCATCAACGTGCTTTCTTATAGAACGCAGGACCAACAGCCCAGGGATGGCACCATATAGTGATATTTTATTTGTACTGAAATGTGATTTTATTTGTATGTTAATAAATAAAGTTCCCTGGGGGTCAGAGCTAATAGCAAGCCATAGCAGAAGCCAGGCAATGGTGGCACACACCTTTAATTCTGATCACATGACAGACAGATCTCTGTGTGTTCAAGGATGAGCCAGCATGGAGACACACGCCTTTAATCTCAATACCAACCATAGAAGACCTGGAGGTCTGTATAGACAGGCAGTGATGAGGAGGTCATGTGGTTGGGTTTACAACCAATCAGAAGGCAGAACAGAAAGTCAATAAAAAGACAGATACACAGGAAGTAGGTCTCTTTCTGAGAAGGACAGCAGCGGCAGTAAAGGGTAAGAAAGGGTTTTTAGTATCAGCTCTTAGCTACTGCTCTGACCTCTTGGGCTTTTAACTCTGCATTTGGCTTTGTGTTTCTTATTTAATAAGACTGTTACATCTACAGCACTACCCATCATGGGCTGTGCCCTCCCCCATTGATCACTAGTTGAGAAAATGCCCTACAGGCTAGTCTTATATAGGCTCCTTGATCTCTGATGACTCTAACTTGTGTCAAGTTGATACACAAAACCAACCAGTACAACTGACCCCTAGTCAACCTGACACACAAACACATCACTATTAAGCTATGACTCTTTTTTATTCATCTCCAAGATCTCACATTAAAATCATAAGTAATTTTAAAAGTCCCACAGTCTTTACAAATTCAAAAACATTAAAATTTCAGTCTCTTTAAAATATTCAATCTCTTTTAAAAGTTCAAGTCTTTCATCTGTGGGCTCCTTTAAAATCAAAATTAAATACATTCAAGAGGGAAGAACCAGGGAACCATCACAATCTGAACCAAGCAAAACCAAACTCTAATAGTATAAATAACTCAATGTCCAATTATTTGGGATTCACTCACAATCTTTTGGACTCCTGCAAAGGGCTTGGGTCACTTCTCTGGCTCTGCCCAATGCAGCACACAATACCTTGTCTTCTAGGCTCCAGCTGGCTCCACTCCACTGCTGCTGCTGCTCCTGGTGGTCATGCCATGGTACTTGCATCTCCAAGATGCTGGGGTCTTCTGCTGCATTTCACCAATAGCCTCTCAAAGGCTTTCTTCATGGTGCCAAGCCTCAACTTCTCTGCATGACCCCTTCAGTCTTGGGCCTTCAACTGCCACTGAGGCTGCACCTTCTCCAATGGCCTCTCCTGGCCTCTCACAGTTCCAAGCCTCAGCTGCTGTCCAAGACACTTTCATGCCTTCAAAACCAGTACCACCTGGGTGACTCTTACACATAACCAAGTCCAGCTGCCAGCAGAAGGTACAACCTTGCCACTTCTGGAACACAGCTTCTCTGTGCCCTCAGGAAACACTTCCCAGAAGATTTCACCTTAGTGATGCTGGTTTCTTCTTAATCACCACTATTTTCTTAGCTCCAGCTGACCAACATCAAGTATCCCAGCAAAGCAAAGTTTTGCTTTAGTACTTCTGATATCTTGTTAATCACAGCTGGTTCTTCAGCTCCAGCTATCCAGAACCACAGAATCTTAATTCTAAATAACAAATGGATCTGATAGAGTCTTGAACTTCCCTCTGAAACTTCACAAGCCAAGCCTCCATCCTCTGCACTGCTCACAACATTCTTATTTTCCATGTTCCCACTGAACATCTCATGAGGCTCTTGACACTCAATAGTTCTTCTAGCCCCAAGTTCCGGTCTTTCCACAGTCCTCCCCAAAACATAGTCAGGTCTGTCACAGCAATACCCCACTACGCTGGTACCAATTTGTCTTAGTTAGTGTTCTATTACTGTGTCAAAATACCATAACCAAAAAGCAAGTAGTGCAGGAAAGGGTTTATTTGCCTTACACTTCCAGATCGTATTCCATCATTGGAGAAAGTCAGGACAGGAACCAAGCAGGGCTAGAACCTGGAGACAGGAGCTGACACAGAGGCCATGGAGGAGAGCTGCTTACTGGCTTGCTTCTCCTGGCTTGCTCAGCCTGTTTTCTTATAGACTCCAGGACCATCAGCCCAGGCATGGCACCACCTGTATGGGCTAGGCTCCCCCCGCCCCACTGAACCCCCCGCCCATTGATCACTAATTGAGAAAATGCCTTACAGCTGGATCTCATGGAGGTATTTCCTCAACTGAGGCTCCTTCCTCTGTGATGACTCTAGCTTGTGTCAAGTTGATCCACAAAACCAGCCAGTATGAGGATTTATTTGGATGGCTAATAGGCTAAGGTCCAGCTAGTCTAACAATGGCTCCCTACCAATAGAAAGTCCAAGAATCTAGTAGTTCTTCAGCCCATGGTGCTGGATGTCTCAGCTGGTCTTCAGTATATGCCAGAATCCAAAGAAGTAGAAGGAATGAACTCGCCAATGAGAGCAAGCACCCTTCTTCCATGATCTTTATACAGGCTGCCACCAGAACGTTTGGTCCAGATTAAAGGTGGATCTTCTCACCTCAAAAGATCTGGGTTAAATGTGTGTATTCCCATCTCAAAATATCCTGATTAAAACAGATCTTCCCACATCAACTGATTTAATTAAGAAAAAAATCCCTCACAGGTGCCCCCAGTCACTTGAGTTTTAGTTAATTCCAGATGTAGTCAAGCTGACAAACAAAAATAGCCATCACAGCTCACTGTTTCCTCTTGCCCCCACACAAGCTCTAGCTGATGGATAAGTTCTATAAACTCCAGATGGCCAAACAGGAATCACTGTCAATTGTGTTACTAGTCAGGGTAGTGCTAATAGTCCTAGCATGTGGGAGAAGGGACTCAGCTGTTCACTCTGAGGAAAAATAAATTTCAAGCCTTGGGACACAGTGGTGCCCCTGACCCTTCCCAAATCTGAGCCCAGACTGTGAGAAAGCAGCTCCAGAGACTACCCAGCAGCTAGGTGGCTGCTTGGAGAACACAGTAGTGGTGAGAATGAGCTAAGAGGCCAGAGGGTGGGAGAAAGCAAATTTTGAGATCCAAGATCCTGTAATGTCCTGCTGTCAGAACCCACTTCCCATCCCTGGCACTTTGATCCTTTCTGCTGTAAAACTACCTGATGAATTAGCTGCACCAGTGGCCTCCTACCAGGGGAGAAAGGAACCCTGGAATGGAAAGCAGCCATACCAGCTTTGATCACGGCATACATCTCAAGCTTGGCATACCTGTCCAGACATATCCCGCTATCCCAGAAATACTGGATGTGGTCTGCAACAGGATATGAACATAAAGAGTGGCATAAGAGACATCACAAACCTGTGATCCCAGAACCCCGAAGGATGATGAGGCAGGGGGATTTCAGGTTTGAGGCCAGCCTGAGCTACATCTCAAGAAGCAAAGGAAGAAGGGAGAAACAGACAAGAAGAAATGTAGGGAGGTAGGGAAGGGAGGAAGTGTGCTTGACAGTCCACCACATTCCAAGTTCTTCTAGGGATCATTGAAACAAGAGACTGTCTCCAAGGGCAGGGCCTGTCTCTGGAAACAATGACATGTGGTAAACAATTGAGTGATTTTCCTCCCATGCCTGTTTTTTCTCTCTCCCAAGCCCTCGTTTATAAAATATAATGAAAAAAAAAAAGAGAGAACTTGCTGGGCTTGAGTTAGTGTTGCTTTGGTCTGGGGTTTTCTCAGATCTGAAAAGTACTTTTAATTCAAGTAATTGAACTTCAAAAAGAAGAAAAAGATCCCAAATCCCAAGTCTCCTGTGAAGACACCACTTGAGCAGTCAGCCACAGCAAACAAAACAGGGCTTCACATTGGAGCCTCTACACTGTTCTTTTCTAGGAATCAAAAAATGAAGACATGTTTACAAAAGGTAGGTGATTCCTGCCAGCCAACTCTCATATTCACTTCCAGCAACCAGAAGAGAGACCATCTCCCCCAGAATTCCATAGCTCCCATCTGCTTTCACCTCTACTTGGGGGAAATGAGACCCTGACAGTCTAGGGAGCCACCCAGTGGTGAGAAACTGTTTCTGGGTCCTATGACAAAATTGTCCACAAATACGAGGGTTCTTGAGCTCAGGTCAGAAGATTCCGACCACCATCAAGCCCTGGCCCCCTCCTTTCTTCCCTCCTCCTTTTTTTTTCTCTGGAGGGAGAGAGAAAGGGAGAAAGGGAAAGAGAAAGGGAGGGAGGGAAATTTTTTAAACACTCAGTGTACCTAACATCATGGCAGCTCTTTCCTCATCTCATTCAGGTTTCAATTTTGCAATGAGGATTTGTCTGATATCGTCCCAGGTTGTTCCACCCAAATCCAAACACAGTCTCACTATTAACAGTTGAATGACTGTGCCAGCAATAGACTGCTTTTCAAATACCTATAGGATTTTGAAAACACCCTGGATCTCATTGCTGGCACTATGGTAAGGTGACATGCAAGTTTTATGCTTTTTTGTATAGAGATGCTTCTCACCTCATCAACACAGCTCAGACAAAGTTCCCGAAGCTGTGTAAAACATGTCCCATCACATTTGGAGACAATCAGAAAGCCCTGTCTTATTCAGGCAGCATTTTACCAGGCAGCATAAAATTTCATTTAAACTTGCCTACCCTCTCAGAAATTAGGAAGAGAAAACCTCAATCCACCAACTCAGAGCACTGTGAAATAATGAACTGGAGGTAGAGCCGCTGTCCAGTTTGAAGCCTTAGTCTACCAGCATGCTCTCTCAGCTACAGAGTTGACACAGATGCCCCATAGATCCACCCAGGCTTCCTGCCTGACCCTCCAGCTCCTTCCCTGGAAGAGGTGGGCAGGCAGGGCTGCTTGCCTTTCTATTCTCCGTCTGTCTACCAGGTGCCGTCATCACGAGGATGGACTCTGAGAATCCCAGTGCCATTGTACTCCAGGCTTCTGTGTCGCTTCCTAATGTTGAATTGTGGATTGTACTATCTGACATGTCTAAATTCTAATGGGCAACTCCAAATTCCCACTTTAGGCAAGAGACAAAACTGCTGTAGGTTGATGTCTTTGGAGATGTAATCAATACTACTTCCATTTCTTCAGACGTGGTACAGTGAGTGGCAAGTTGCTCCTAAATTAAATTCTTCATTGGGGCAAAGTTTTGCATGAATCAAGATTGAAACTCAAGAGGTAAAAAAAAAAAAAGACTGAAGGCATATACATAAGAAACTACCGAATCATTTAGAATGGTTATTATATACTGATAAAGTGGGAAATCTGGCCATTGTACTTGTTTGTCCAGTAGAGGCAATTAGCACCACACACACACACACACACACACACACACACACACACACACACACACACCATTGTAGAGTGATACAGTTAATTCCCTGTGTTTCAAAGATTTTAGTATATAAAGTGAAGAACAAAGTTAACTAATAAATTTATCAATGACAATGTGACTTCAAATTGAATATCAAAAGAAAGTTTACCTAAGTGATTATATCACAATCATTAAAAATAAAATGGTAACCTAAGCCATAATGAACTAAATGGTCCATTTCTGTTCCATACACATATACACACATACACACAAAAATAGATATATAGTTAGATAGATAGATGATAGATAAATGTGATTTTAAAAACTTTTGGCAAGAAGAAAGTAAGCAGAGAAATCATGGGATTGATGGAGTTTTCCTCAGAGACTAGACCTTTCTCCACTAAATGCCATTTAAGCTCACAATATTAAAGTATTTTATTTAAACAGTGTTGGATTTGTTAAACCATAATTCAAGCCCTGGGCTTAGTCAATGGAGCAGTTGTATGTATAAGTCTGATAACATGCTTCAAGTTCTTTTTTATTGATAAATACCGCTGAGCTGGACTGGACTGTATGCAAAGCCCAGTGGTAACAAATAAACCCACCATCAGCATCCCAGGGGAAAAAAAATAGAAAATGCTGTCAAATTAGCATTCTGATGGGCAAGTTTAATAAAGGAATTGTTTGACCGAATGTGGGAGGGAAAGATGATGTTGTACCCTGAAGCTGGTGGCAGCAGCCTGCCACTAACCTGTCTTTAGAAAAGGAATGGATATGGGAGCAGTTCCCAGAACACAGAAGAGAAGCATAGAAAGCCTGTAAGGGAGGATTGGAGAGTCTTTCTGGACTTCCCAGTGGCCAAACAAAATTGGACAAAGAACAAAGCAGCCCTTATGCTCCCTAATGCTCCTGGGAAGGTGAGAGTCAAGTGAAGATGCCTGGGATACAGGACGATTCCAATTAATTTACAAAAGAATTCTTATTCACACTTAAAGATCAGAAGATTGAGATTTAGAAAGATTTGCTGTGGATATTGTTCTGTATAAATAAAATGCTGATTGGCCAGTAGCCAGGCAGGAAGTATAGGCGGGACAAGCAGAGAAGAGAATTCTGGGAACAGGAAAGCTGAGTCAGAGAGATGCTGCCAGCCGCCGCCATGAGTACCAACATGTAAGATACTGGTTAGCCACGAGCCATGTGGCAAGGTATAGATTTATAGAACTGGGTTAATTTAAGATATAAGAACTAGATAACAAGAAGCCTACTGTGGCCATATAGTTTGTAAGGAATGTAAGTCTCTGTGTGTTTACTCAGTTGGGTCTGAACGGCTGCAGGGCTGGCAGGTGAGAGAGATTTGTCCTGACCATGGGCCAGGCAGGACTGAAGAAAATTCCAGCTACAGAGATTATGTAATTGAGTTAAGTCAAATCAAAATGGGTAAATAAAGGAATCAAGATTAGCATCCAGCTCTGTGTGGACATATGTTCAAAACTACTGGTGAAGAAATTTGCAAATAAATGGGTGAAACTAGACAAAACATCCTGAGTGAAGTAATCCAAACCCAGAAAGATAAATATGGTATGTATTCACTTATATATCAACATTAGCTCTGAAATCAATTATAACCAAGCACAGGGTTTAGGTATAAAGTAAGAGACTAGGAGGGACAGGTAGCTCTCCCTGGGAAAGGGAAATAGAATAGATAACTATGGATGGATGGAGCAAACTGGAACAGGAATACTGGGAGAGACCGCTAAAATTAAGGACCATTTGAAGGTTAGTATGGAAACCTAATAATACATATATGAAGGCAATCTAAATGAAATCACCAAATAATGGGAGAGACAGAGCCCCATCCAACCTTCTCTTGTCTCCAGATGAAGCTTCCTGTACTGGGAATGGATTACATCTAAATGAGCTGTTGGCCAAAGGGGCCCCATGGGAACTCCAATCAACCCAGGCTATTGCCAAGACTATAGTTTGCTCCCCACAAACTGACAACAAGGCCCTAGTGTTCATGACAACATCTACACAACTCATTGAACATAAAGAAGTCAAGCTGGTGCCGACGTAGAATGTTCATGGCTACCTCCTAGTGTCATTGGTACAGGAAGGTACTCTGCATGCAAGGAGAAGTATAAACACAACCCAACCACAAACCCTTTGATCTACAATGATGTCCTGCCTGCAGGGTATGCTAGTTAAATGATGGTACATAGCTTGTGGGAATAAACAACCATGATCTGGTTTGACTTAAGGCCCACTCCATGCGATGGAATTCATACTCAACAATGTTTGGGTGGCCAAGAACCTGAGACTACATAGCTTAGGGAACTAGGGGGAAATAAAAACAACTGTTCTACTAAAATAACATGGCAATAAAATGACTCCTAATGACATTCTGCTATAGTCATAGATCAGTGCCTTCCTCAGCCATCATCAAAGAAGATTACTCCTGCAATAGATGGGAACAAATACAGAGACCCACAGGTAAACAATTATTTAGAGAGTGAGAGACCTTGGAACACTCAGCCCTAAACAGGGTGCCCCCATCAAATCTCTCCCCTCAGGACTCAGAGAATCCTGAGAAAGAAGAGGCAGTAAGAGTGTAAGAGCCAGAGCGGATAGAGGACAAGGAAACAAGGAATTCTAAGTCAACAAGATAGATGAAGATATGAACTTACAATGACTAAGGCAGCATCACAGGGCATGTACAGGTCTGTGCCAGATGGAGTCCTAAAGCTGAAAAAGGAAGTGGGCACACGCCCTCATTCTTAACACAGACACTTTCTCCAAATAATAACCACTTGCAAATGAAAAATCTATCTTTTTCCACAAGAGATAAATTATCTCACATGAACAAAACCAAAAGAAGGGAAGGACACACACACACATGCACAAACACACACTACCACCACCACCATCAACAACAACAAACTAACAAGAGTCAACAGTCATTGGTCATTGATATCTCTCAGTATCAATGGTCTTAATTCCCCAATAAAAAGACACAGACTAATAGAATAGATGCAAAAAGAGGATCCATCCTTCTGCTGCATGCAAGAAACACACCCCACACAAAGGATAGATATTACCTCAGGGTAAAGGGTTGAAATAAGATATACCAAGTACCTCATGGAACCTTCTCTAAAACTGACTACTTACTCAGTCACAAAGCAAATCTCAACAGATAGGAAAAAAAAATTGGAATAACCTCCTGTATTCTATTGGACTAACATGGCTTAAAGTTAGAATTCAACAACATAAATTATAGAAGGCCTACAAACTCATGGAAACTGAATAGTGCTCAACTGAGTCACCACTGGCCAAGGAAGAAATAAAAAAAGAAATTAAAGACTTCCTAGAATTCAATGAAAATAAATGCACAACATACCAGTCCCTATAGGCCAAGCATTTAAACACATGAGTCTATAGGGGCCATAACTATTCAAACCACCATACCCTCCTATATAAAAATGGCAAACTGATTAAGGAAGAAATAAGAGAAACAACACCCTTCACAATAGCTTCAAATAATATAAAATATCTTGAAGTAACTCTAACCAAGCAAGTGAAAGACGTATATGACAAAAACTTTAAGTCTCTGGAGAACAAATTGAAGAAGACATCATAAGATGGAAAGATCTCCCATGCTCATGGATTGGTAGGACTAACAGAGTAAAAATGGTCATCCTACCAAAGCAATCTACAAATTTATGGCAATCCCCATCAAAACCCCAACACAATTCTTTACAGATCTTGAAAGGATGATCTTCAACTTCATATGGGAAAAACAAAAAAAACAGGATAGCTAAAACAATCTTGAACAATTAAAAAACTGCTGGAGGTATTCATAATTTCAAGTTGCACTACAGTGCAATAGAAATAAAAAAGCATAATATTGGCATAAAACCAGACACATTGATTAATGGAATCCAATTAAGACCTAGACATAAATCCACACACATATAAACACCTGATTTTTTTAATATAAAGAAGCCAGAAATATACACTGAATAAAAAAGACAACATCTCCATCAAATGGTTCCAGTCAACTAGACAGATGCATGCAGAAAAATGCAAATAGATCCATAACTATCACCCTGCACAAAACTCAATCCAAGTGGATCAAAGACCTCCACATGAATCTAGATACACTGAACCTAATAGAAGAAAACGTGGGGAATAGCCTTGAACACAGTAGATGACTTTCTGAATACAGCACTGATAGTGTAGGCACTAAGATTAACAGTTAGTGAATGGGACCTCATGATACTGAAAAGCTCCTGTAAGGCAAAGGACAACGGGTCAAAACTGTAGCCTACGGTATAGAAAAAGATTTTTGTTGTTGTTGCTTGGGGGCTTTTTTTTCTTTTTACCAAATCCACTTCTGATAGAGGACTAATATCCAAAATACATAAAGAACTCGAGAAATTAGATATAAAACAAATAATCTAATTAAAATGGGGTACAGATCTAAACAAAGAACTTTCAATAGAGGAATCTCAAATGACTGAGAAACACTTAAAGAACCATTCAACATCCTTAGCCATCAAGAGAATGAAAATCAACATTATTTTGAGATTCTAAGTTACACCTGTCATCATGGTTAAGATCAATAATACAAGTGACAGCTCATACTGGTGAGGATGTGGAACAAGGGGAACACTCCTTCATTGCTGGTGGGAGTGCAAACTTGCACAGCCACTATAGAAATCAATATGGTGGTTCCTCAGAAAACTGGGAATCAATCTACTTCAAGACCCAGCTATACTACTCTTGGGCATTTACTCAAAGGTTGTTCCATCTTACCACAAGGACATTTGCTCAACCATGTTCACTGCTGCTTTATTCATAATAGCCAGAAACTGGAAACAACCTACTTGTCCCTCAACAGAAGAATGGATAAAGAAAATGTGGTGTATTTACACAATGGAGTATTCCTCAGCTGTTAAAAAAAATGACAACGTGAAATTTGCAGACAACTGTGTGGAACTAGAAAAATTATCCTGAGTGATGTAATGCATACCAGAAAGACAAATATTATCTGCATTCCCTTATAAGTGGATATTATCCATTAAGTAAATGATAACCATGCTACAATCCATAGACCTAGAAAGGTTAGGCAAAGAGGAGGGGTCCAGCAGTGAACACATGGATCTCCATGGGAAGGGAAAATAGAATATATTTTAAAGGTGGAATGAGACAAGCAGGGATGGGAGCAGGAGGGATCATGGGGGAGGGAGATGGGATGAAGAGAGTGTGAAGAGAAAGAGCTGGAATTAGGGGGCATTTGGGAGGTGGTGTGGAAACCTAGTACAGTGGAAACTCCCTTGAATCTATAAGCATGATCCTAGTAAGGACTCCTTATATGGAATCTCAACTAACCATCTCTTCTAGCTAGGCAAAGTTTCCAGTGGAGGGACTGAGTTGCATTCCACTGAGTTATTGTCCAAGGAGTAGGAGTCCCATGAAGATCCCCAAACAACCCAGGCTGATGCTAGGAGAGGGGGTTGGTCTCCACAAATGGAGAGTGAAGTCCTATTCCCAAGGACAACATCCACACAGCTCATTGAACATGTAGGGGTTGAGTTGGTGCCTGCATAGAGTCTTCACCCCCATGTTCTAGTCTCTGGTGTGGGAAGGTACTCTGCAGGTTACCAACAGAGAAACGTGGACACCAACCCAGCTACAAAACCTTTGACTTACAATCTTTCCTGCCTGCAAAAACATGCTAGAAGAATGTAGAACTTGTGGGAGAATAGCCAATCAATGTCTGATTTGACTTAAGGCTCACTCCTAGAGAAAGAACCCATACCCAATACTCCTTAGGTAACCAAGAACCAGACCCCTAGATAGCTCAGAACCTAGGGTAAAACCAAACATGATTGGTCTAAAAAAAATAAAAATGGTTCCTAATGATATTCTACTATACTCATAGATCAATGCCTTACCCAGTCATCATCAGAGAGGCTTCCTCAGGCAGCAGATGGGAAGAGATGCAGAGATCCAAAGCCTGAAATTATTAGGAGAGAGTCTAAATGGAAGGTCTCTATCAAATCTCTCCCCTCAGAGCTCAGGGAAGCCCATGGAAGAGGAGGTGGAAAGATTGTAAGAGCCAGAGTGGATAGGGGACACCAGGAGAACAAGTCCCTCTGAATCAAGTAAGCAAGGAATATGAGTTCACAAAGACTGAAGCAGCAAGCACAGGGCCTACATGGGTCTGCACCAGGTCCTCTGCATATATATTATAGCTATTAGCTTAGTGTTTTTGTGAGACTCCTGACCGTGAGAACAAGTGGGTCTCTGACTCTTGTGTCTGCTCTTGGGATTCTTTTCCTCCTATTGGGTTGCCATGTCCAACTTTAATATGATAACTTTGCTTCATCTTATCATATTTTTATCTTATCATGTTTGGTTGTTGTCTCTTAGGAGTCTGTTCTTTTCTAATAAGAGAGAGAAAGGGAGTGAATCCAGAGGGGAGGGGAGGTGGGGAGGAACGGGGAGGAGTAGAGGGAGAGAAAACTATATTCCGGATATATTGGTTGAGAAAAGAACCCATTTTCAACTAAAAAAAAAAAGAAAGAAAGAGAGAGAGAGAAAAGAAAATTTAGGGTTTTTTTTTCCCAAGGGAGTCTCACTGGGGAAACAAACTTCTCTGAAGGGTAGACTGCACACCCAGCAGGAGATGGTCAACAGAAAACAAACTCAGGGACATCCTTGGAGTTTCCTTGCCTCATAATGTCTTGTCAGGGACTTTTTTTTAATCTTATTTTCTATTTTTATTTTATTTACACATATTTACCTTTCTTTTTACTCTACAGGTCCTTTGCATATATATTATAGCTTCTAGTCTAGCATTTTTTTATGGGATTTCTAAGTGTGTGAGCAAGTGGGTCTCTGTGTCTGTATCTGTTTCCTGTGCCTTTCCTTGGTCTCTTTTTCTTCTGTTTGTTTTGTCCTATTCCTATGTGTTTGTTTTTGTTTTATTTTAATTTATTTTATGTTATTTTATCTTATTATTACCCCCTTAGAAGCTTGCTTGTTTTCTAATAAGAGTCAGAAAGGGAGTGGATATGAATGGGAGGTGAGGTGGGGAGGAACTGGGAGGAGTAGAGGGGAGGGGAAAGCATTATCAAGATATATTATGTGAGAAAAAATCTATTTTCAATAAAAGAAAAAATACTGATGTGGTATGGATGCCTTATCAGTAAGAGTCTTTAAAAATATTCCTATTTCAAAAGCTGGATGTGATGGTGCATGACTTTAATCCCAGCTCTCAGGAGCCTGTAGCAAGTGGATCTCTGTGAGGTCAAGGCTAGCCTGGTCTACATAGTGAGTTCCAGAACAGCCACACAGTGAGATTTTGTTTCTAAAAATCAAAACAAAATAATGCTATTTCACTGTAACAATTCACTGACAAAATGGATAATAAAATGTTGGCCACAGAACAGAAAAAACTAGCATGTCTTTGGCACAATGCAGGCTATGTTTTAAAATTTGTTTTGATTTTCAATTTTAAACAAAACTCTCCAATCTGGGAAGAATTTCACAGATGAACAGAAAAGAAAAGAAAAGAAAAGAAAAGAAAAGAAAAGAAAAGAAAAGAAAAGAAAAGAAAAGAAAAGAAAAGAAAAGAAAAGAAAAGAAAAGACGAAAATCAAAACAAAACAAAACAAAAACAGCCATTAAGCATGTGGTTTAGGAATAAGGACTTCAAGTTTTTCAAATATTTCACAGCCATTTCTTACCACAGAGCTCCCCCACCTGGCAATGTTTGGAAATGCAGATGCAGTTTTACTTTTCTCTCAGTGAGGGCTTTAAACACTCCAGATGCTGAAGAAGTTGAATGTGCTAAATATCAATCAAAATAAATGACAGAAAATATGACATGATTAGCCAATGATGAACCATGCAGCATAGTTCACACAAAAATCCTTTCGTCTAGATCATTCAAAGCCAACCTGGTGCCAAATCCACGCCATGTTATAATGCAGCATGAGTGTAACTAACTCTTTAGTTCCCGTGGGCAACAAGTGTCTGCTTCATGAAAAAAAAAAAAAAAATCACGGTAAAAGCATAGGCTAATACTGTGGAAACACATCAAATATGCCTCAAAGCACAAACAGCTGGGGAAAAGATGTGTGCACATATGAAACAAAAAAACAAAGAATAATGGAACAAAAGATTGATATAAAGTTTAAGTTCTACACAGCTACAACAGTATACAAAAGGAACACTTAGAACATGGAGTGTGGGAGTGAGACTCTTAAACAGTGCTCATCTGCAGCACATATGTTGTTTCGTTCCTTTCTTACAAGGCAGAAACATAAACTTGCAAACGCTGGAGAGCATTATGCCAAAACCCTGGGTTTGCACTGCTGGTTGCCCCTTGCACATGCCACTCTAGATAACATGAGATGACATTTGCAAGATGCGTATCTTTCAGAATGCTTAAAGATACCCCAGACTCCAAGAAGTATTGGTTATCAGTAAACAAAACTAGGAGTAGGGTTGAAATTCAGAAAGACAAAAAGAGATGGCCTAAAATTGATTGAGCCATGTCTTCTAATTTCATAGATATGCATGGTGAGAGGTTTGCCTGGCCGATGACCAACAGTTCCAGCTCTCCCCCCGACACACACCACCACCACCCCACCCCCTGTGAGGACCCACTCATGAGGGAAGAAGTCGTCTCTCAAATGCACACCCCAGTTGAACCTCTCATGATGCCAGCCTACTCACCTCCTCCTTACAACTACAAGAAAGATTACATGAAAAATTTCCACAAAGCACAATCCACCCGTGGAACTGTGAGATAGAAATTTGTTGTTTTGAGCCGCCATATTTTGGAGTAGTATGCTGGGTAGTAGCATATAGCTGAAACAGTATGTATAGCTTTTAAGGACAGAGAACACAGCCTGCAACTGCATCCAATTATACTTTACCAAAAACAAAAACAAAGACATGGAAAGTTCAGTTTGGCCGAAGGGATTTAGAAAGATTTGCACAAAACATGACATTCCCCCATCTGAAATTTAGAGAATTTGAGAGCTAGTCCCTTGGCCATTAAATAGATTCCATGAATGCCCTCATCACCAGTCACTGACTGGTGGCTGTCACCATTAGCTGGCCCTCCCTGTAGGAGACCAGAATGAATTTGGTGGGATAAAAACTCAATAAGCCCATTTCTCTCAGTATTTGTGATACTCATGTTAATTGAACATGCCATGATGGCAAAATTACAAAGAACCATCAGATCTCCCACTGAAAACTGCTAGTGTCCTCAAGGGTTGGCACCATCAACTCTGGTATAAATAGCAACCAATGGAGTCCCTGCCGCACAGAAGATAGGGCTAGGATACCAATATCCATGTAACAAGTCAGTCATCCCACTCATACCTATAACCTCAGCTCCAACTGAGGCAGAGACAGGAGGATTCCTGAGATCTGCTGACCGCCAACATAGCTAACATCCAAATCTCAGGTTTAAATAGAGAAGCTGCCTCAAAAGAAATAGAGGATGACATCTGACACCCTCCATGGCGTAGACACATGAGCATACACTCACACACACAAGTAAATAAATAACTCATTAATATAGATTTATTTTATTTTTAATTATGTATATACTTGGGGCAAGTGACATGCACATGAGTGCAGTGTCCTCAGAGACCTAGAGAGGGCACCAGATCCCCTGGAGCTGCAGTTAGGAGCCCAATGTGGGTATTGGGAACTAAACTCTGTTCCTCTGTTTGTGTGGAAGAGCAGTAAGTGCTCTTAACCCACAAGCCATCTTTCCAGCCCCAAGAAAATCATTTTCAAAAGCCACCAAGATCTACTGCACAAATTTGCATTTCCAAAACAGGAGTTGTTTCATGTGTAAAAATAAATCTGGTCAATGACTCAAGCACTAGCTAACTCATCACAGGAGACCACAGAAGCTGGTGGTCTACTCTTGGTCCTGCTGTATTGGCTGGTAAAAAGAGAGATCACTAAGCATATGGAAACCTCAAGTTGCCTCAAAAGCTATAGGTACTCAGCAAAAAAGAAAAGAAAAACAAAAGGAAAAGAAAAAAAAGGGAAAGAATTAGAATATTACCATATTACCTATCCTCAACTCTAACGAAGCCACTCAGTAAAATCCTGACCTCACTTCTCTGACTGTTTCCTTTGTGGTTTGCTGCTGAGATTTGAGGAGTGGGGAGGGTAACTGTCGAAGGTTCTTCAAGAATAGTGTCACATTGCAATTTACGGAACTGTGAGCCTTTAATGCCACACAGAAAACTGAATAAAAAGGACCCAATTATTTCTAAAATTGGAGGGTTGTCAGCAAGACAAGTACTCTTAGTGCTTACCATCTCCAATCTGTGGCACCTCTGTGTGTGCTTGGTTTTAGAAAGGCTTGCAGAAATAACTAATTTGGGTTTCTTGACCATGGTAGGGGTTCACTATGTACACAACCATTAATTTGTAGAATTATAGGGATGTATGTGGTTTGTTATATTTAGTGGGTTATTATTTGCTTTGTAGGTTAACATGTCTTTTTTTTTTCAAGAATTAACTAAGCATTTCCACATGGTGTGAGGTTTAACTGGGAAAGTGAATCCATTTCAGTCAGTCACCCTGCACATCCCAGTAAGAGTGTCACGTTCAATCATTTCATCACCTGCTGACCTGATAGAAGTGACAGTCTGCCAGGAACTTGCAAAATCCCCATCAGCAAATTTAAGACATGTCTGGTTTTCTTTTCAACTATGAACCCTAAGAAGTGAATGAATCATCATCAGTTCAAAATTTCATATTGGTTTCAGAATCTGCCACAGAAATGACACATCAAAACATTTGGAAAACAGTATAGGACAGTCCAATTAGTCAAACCACCACACACGGCCATTCCCCCGCAGAGCCGACCCTGCCTGCACCACCATCTACACACCCCCAGGCCTACCTCAGGATATGCAGATTAAGTAACCAGATTTTCCTGGTGTGCCCATAAAACCTCAAGTTATAATGCTATTCCCATTCTCACAGGCATAGTTTTGGTCACCCAGCTCCTGCACTATCCTATCCTGAGGCAGGCTATAATCTCACATTAGATACATAACCAAGGAAAGAGGTTGGGATGCCTAGGTCATATCACAAAAAAAAAAAACACACAAACAATATGAAATACCAGGACAATATGTCCTCTCCAGACCCAGTAGTCCTATAAAAACACTCTCTAATAAGAATTGCCTAATCAAACTCCAGAAATCAGAATTTTAAAGAGCAATCTAAACTTTATCAAAAAATTCAAGGTGTTTAATGAAAACTTGAAAAAAAACACTTCAATTAATTAAAGAGACAAATAATAAATGTCTAAGTTATGTCCAAGAAAATAGAAATATATGGTTGATTGAAATGATAGAAAACAGTTCAGGATTTGAAAGCTGAATTCAGTAATAAAATGGAAATATTGAAGAAAACTCAAGCTAAAATTGAAAAGGAATTTTAAAACTCCATAACTCATTAGATTATTCAGAGGAAAGCCTCACAATTTAAATAAAATAAGTAGAAGATAGAACATCAGGACTTTAAGACAAAATAGAAGAATAGACCACACAAGCAAAGAATATGAGAAAAAATACATAAAAGGAACATGCAAGAACTATGGGATGCCATAAGAGATAAAATTCAAATATATGTGGAGAAAAAATACCAGGTCAATGGCCTAGACCAGATCTTCAACAAGATAATAGAAGAAAAGTTACTCAAATTAAGGAAGGACGTAACCATAGAGATGCAAGAAGCACACAGGACACCAAACAGCTGAGAACAGAAAAGAAATGCTCCACAAATTATAGTTAAAATATTAAATAAACAGAACAAAAAGGGGATAGTGAAAGTAGCAAGAGAAAAATCACAAATCATGTATGAAGGAAAAACCCATCAGAAGAATATTTGATTTCTCAATGAAAACTTTAAAGGCCAGAAAAGCTTATAACACTGTACTTTGAGCTCTTAACGACCACAGATGCCAATCTAGTACTCAGTAAAACAATCTGTCATCATTGGAAGAGGGAAAAAAAATCCATGGTATAAACAGGGTAGAATGATCTGTGTTCCACCAAACAAGTCCTACAGAAAATACCAAAAACAATACTCCAGACTGAAGAGAGAAATAAATATAATCAAAAGACTGTAGAGAGAACAGATGAAGCTATAATTGCTGAAACACAAAATAGGCATTAGAAGACAAACAGAAAAAAATTTAAAAAAAGACAGTAACCAATACTTTTAAATACTAGTGGCCCCAACTCTCCAATCTGAAGACACAGATAAGGTACATGTATTAAGAAACAAGATTCACCTCTCTGTTGTCAGCCAGAAACTCACTGTACCTTCAAAAATGGGAGCCATTTTACAGAGAAAGGATGGAAAGAATGTGTCAAGCAGATGGAATCATGAAGTAATCAGGCCTTGTTGGCCTATTATCTGGCAAAATAGGCTTCAAACCAAAACAAATCAGAATAAATAAAAAGGACACTTATTTCTAATCAAAGGAACTAAAAATTAACCAAGAAGACTTTACAATTCTAAACATATATACACCAAACTCTGGTGCACCCAACTTCATAAAGAGTGTACTAATGCACTTAAATACAGATTAAGTCCAATTAAGTAACAGTAGGTTAATTCAATACCCATGTGTTCCAGTAGACAGTACATCTGGACCAAAAAAAATCAACAGACAAACACCAGAATTAAATGAGATCATAGATCAAACAACCTAGAAGATATCTACAGAATACTCTACCCAAACACTAAAGAATATACATTCTACTCAGCAGCTCATGGAAATTTCTCTAAAATAGATGACATACTGGAACACAAAACATATCTTATTTTTAAGATTTACTTATTTAGTTATTTTATGTATATGAGTGCTCTAGCGACTTTATGCCAGAAGAGGGCATCAGATCCCACTATAAATGGTCGTGAGTCACCATGTAGTTACTGGGAATTGAACTCAGGACCTCTAGAAGAGCAGCCAGGGCTCTTAATCCCTAAGCCATCTATCTCTCCAGTCCCATCAAAGCATATCTTAACAAGTTCAAAAAAACTGAAACAACTGTGTATCCTGTTTGAGCATACTGCGATAAGACAAATTTTAAAGCAGACAAATCTGTAACAAGTGCACGAACATAGAAATTAGACAACAAACATATCACTTAATGATGAACCGGTCAAAGAAGAAATAAAAAAAAAAAACTGAAAAAAATATTTGGAATGACATCAAAATGAAAACACAACAAAATCTAGGATGCATTAAAAGTGGAAAATATTACAATGAAGCAATGAGGAAACCTAGACCCAGAAAGACAAACCCCTTATTTTCTCTCTCATTTGTGAATCATAGCTCCTAATCCTTCTATGTGAGTATATGACCAGCAGTAACTGCAGAAATCAGGAAAATGAAAAAGGACCATGGATGGAGGGCGGAGAAGCAGGAGCTCTAGAAAGAGAGATAGTCAGACACAGGTGCTATAAATGGGGAGATGGGAAAAGCGGGGAGACTGTAACTGGGTAGATGGGAGGCCAGTGCAGAAGTGCAGACGTGGGGGGGAAGAAGGATGGATAAATATCACTAAGCATGTTTGAAAATAAACCTATGGAGACATTATATTTAGTTAAAAGTACACATACAATATAGATGTGTGTGCACAAATGTACATAATTTAAATATAAATAAGTAACCACTCATGTAGTATTGGCTACATTATAATTATCACAGACTCCTCGGAAATAAAGTGTTCCTATCTAAACACAGTGGTCCTCATTGTTTGTAGTAGTTACTAGTCTGTGACGGCACCAGAAACACTGTGTTGGTGGATGATGAATCATAGCTTCTAGCAAAAGTACAAAACTAAATTTCTGCAGGCTTTTGGGCATGGTGCTTGCATTAGCTGGTTAATACGCACATAACCTTTGTAAAACTGTGTTTCTATTTCAAGATGCAGTGTGTGGTGTATTTAACACAGAGTATTCCTTTGTTGACATGAACTCAACACCAACAGGTATCTTGGGCCTGAGCGGGGGCTCATCTAACTTAAGTATTTTCTCCATCGGGGTCACCAGGCCTCCTGTGGGAAAGATTCTCTGCAGCACTTTAGAATGAGGCTTCAAAGCCATTTTAATGAGAAAAACTTCCTCACCTACAAAGCTGAGGAAGATGTGCCACTAGATAAGCTATGAGCAGGATGCCTGCTTGCCCTATTGGACTGAAACAAGAAAGGAGAAGGTTGCCTTACTTAATCTCAACTGAGAATAAGCACATCAAGCAAATGAAATGTTTGCATGTGGGCAAATGACAGTGAGAGCTGGGCAAATCCTGACTGTGGTGTTGTTGCAGTGTTCAGCAAAACCCTAAATTTTAAAAGTAGATAAACTCACAAATATGAGAGTAGAAAAGATTATATATGTGTTTTTAAGCCCTCAACTATGACTGTTAATTCATATCATACAGACATGCTTTTATGTATATATTCATAAGCTGCCTTTATAAGGTCAATCATAACAACACTACGCTGCAATAAAAATGGAAACAGTCTAAAGATCAGTTCTCTCCATGAATTATGATAAACTCACACAAAGGAATGGAGAACTGTGTAGTCCTACTCGGCATGCATTAAAGGGGCCTTTATGTTTTGTTTATAGAGCTGTAGTGAATGTCTGAGAAGACAGCCAAGTTCACAGACACAGTTTAAGAATAAGGAGCACTCACATTCTACTGTTCATTCTTACATACTGCTTGGGGAAAACTGAATTTATGCACATGGTATCTTCACCACACTAGAACTCCATCCTTTCTTCACCAAAGAGGAGAACTAAAAACTGCACTTTCAGTTTATCCGACAAAGCAGAAAAGAAAGGGGAAAAATTTTGTGTTTGCCAAAGCCAAGTGAGCAATGTGTGTCAGACTGGAGAGCTGTGATCAATTCTGGCAAGGGCTGCTGCGGAGTCAACTATGTTACAGACTGAAAATTAATCACTGCAGTCAGCAATGTGGAGTTGCTGATGCCCTTATACACAGCACAGTAATGGGGACCTGAAAACGTGCATTAGAATGGGTTTGTAGGAGAAAGGAAAGAGAATTGAAACAATGAAAACAGACAACCCTTTTCAATTTGCAGAGAGAAACAGAAGGATGTGGTAATAGCAGGCAGGAATAACAGGCTCGAGAGGAAGAGGTTTGTCCAAATAGGAGGGATTGCATTTATAAGCTGACCAGAACGATCCATGAAAACAAAAATCATGTAGGAATTTAGGACAAATACATAAGTCAGACAAGTTCTATAAGCAACCACAAGCCTTATTGCAATTTAGTGTGATCAATTTGCCTGTTCATTTAGTAGCAGTCCTTTTAAAAAAAAACAAATTTGAGGGATATAGGATCATTACCCAGGATCTCAGGAGTATGAAAACTCTTTGTTGACGTGCCAACAGAACTAGTAAAGTAGAGGAGTCTAGAAATATATTCTATAAGGTATGGCAACAATTCAAACAGAGATTTGAAAGGTCTGTGTGATGGTCTTGTCAGGTTGAGAGGGTATAGAATCATCCAGGAGACAGTCTCTGGGCATATCTATGAAGATGTCTCCAGAGAGGCTTAACTGAAATGGGAAGACTCACCATGAATGTTGATAGACCATCCCATGGGCTGGGGTCCCAGACTGAACAAAACAGGAGAAAGTTGATGGCGGACCACCATTCATCCGTCTCTGATTCCTTACAGTGAACACAATGTGACCAGTGGCCCCCATGCTCCTGCAGCTCCACTTTCCCTGCCACAATGGACTGCATCCTCAAGTCCTTCCTTAAGTTAATTTTGTCTGGTATTTTGTTGCAGCAATGAGAAAAGCCACCAACACAGTGTTTTTAGGCATTCTTAAATTACAAGAAAGACATGCATGACAATTTACCTCACATAGTAAAACTTATTGTAACTACAAAGGGAGAAGATGAGGTGGACAGCAAGTACTTTGGAAAGGCACAACTGGACCCTTAAAGGGCTGCGGTCTTTTCATGCCATACAAGGTCTGATGGCTTATCCAGATTCACGGCCACCTTGTTTATTATTTGCACTATGATACACCTGTGGCAGCTTCTCTCCCTCTCTCTCCTTTGATGGTCCAATATCTCACTCCTTCTTCTATCGTGTTAGGCAATCTCCATCCATTTCTTCTGTGTTTCCTCCTGTGGGTTGCTTTTACACGCTCACTTGATACCCTTTCTCTGTCTTGCCCCTCCCCATGTGTGTACAGCACCTGTGATTCAGACTTCAAAAAGGAAATGCAGTTGAGTAATCTTTTCATGGACACCTTCAGAAAGCATGAACCTGCTCACTGTAGAGACCATACCAAGTATATTGACGGCCGTGTTAGGGCTAAGTAAAAACCAAAAGAGAGAGAGAAAGAGAGAGCTATGACCAGGGTACTGAGGTCAAGTGTTGTTTTGACTTCAGCACAGTGGCTGCACCTCAATCTACTGCTATTTCAGCTAGCAATTGCAACTCCACAATTACCTGCCTGCTTCTCCTGCAGTAGCCCAGTTGCTCAGGCCACAGTCTGGTGGAAATTTTGTTCCCACGGGCACTGGCTCTGTCACTACTGCTAAAGTTAGCTTTAACTAAATCTCTGTCATTCTCCTTATGGATAAGACTCCAGATTCGAAGGCTGGGGTGAAAACCTGCTAGCTCAGAGAGGCTGGGTGGTAACTAGTTAATCTCCTCTCCTTGCCAGTGTCTCCAAAAAGACCCATGCTTCCACTCTGTCAAACCAGAAAAGGCTGTGCCACTCCAAATCCCTCCCTACTACTTCCTGTGTCTTTCTGTCTCTCCCAGATGTCCTCGGATCCTCTATGATTACTTCCTGTCAACTAGTTGCTAACTCAGCCTCCTGACCCAAGGTTAATTTTATTTCATCAACACAAATGCAAACTCAGGGTTCAAAGTGTGATCAACTATCCCCCAACAGTCAGATAGACAAAGAGAGGTAACCTATGGGTAAAGAGGGTGCGTACAGATGGTTTCTTAAGAAAAGAATCTGGTTCTGACAGATTGGGATCTAGAAGGTTAGATACTAACAACATCTGGAGACTTGCTATTAGGAAGAGCAGGATAAAGGACACAGCCTGCAGTTTCCTTCACTGTAACAGGCTGTGGGAGACACAATTACCAGCAGCTGCTGTGTTAGAGTCCTGGAGAGGAACAGAACAGATACAATCATACAGATTATGAGAGAAGGTTTATTAAATTTGCTTACATAACATGGATTTATCTAGCAATGGCTGTTTCATATTGGAGAGACTGAGAACCTGTAGCTGTTCAGTCCACCTGGCCAGAAGGCCTAGAAGATTCCTTGAAAGCCATTGGTCTTCAGTTCACACTGGAAAGCCAAACAAAATGAGTTCTGCTGCAGAGAATGGTGGTGACGGAAGTGGCAGCAGCAGCAGTGGGACAGACACACAGCAAGAAGCAAAGGCAAGCCAAGCAAGCTGCTCTTCTGCAGGCCTTTTTACATCTGGTCACCACTGGAAGGTGCCACCCACTCTGGGAAAGGTTCCTCCCACCACGCTCCCTCCACTTCAGTTAATCCTTCGTGGAAATAGCTTCCCAGATCTACCCAGAGGTGTGTCTTGTAGTTAAGTCTAGATCCAATCAAATCAACAATCAAGATTAGCCACTGCAATTACAGTTGCAGAACAGTTGCCTGGTTTTCTCTTTCAAAGCTAGCATTTCCTCTCAACAGTATCATCAGCTAAAATAAGAATAATGACAATAGCAGTTAGCATGCCAACATGGATGGGGAAAATTTCACAAGACTCTGTTTCTGAATGAAGAGCTACAGTCAACCAATGGCTGCTGCAGGAGAATCAGTTTTCTATGAATGACAGCTCCCTGACAGGTTGTCCAATCCCAAGTGGTCAGCCCTAAACACCTGTACACATGGGTAACATTAAACAGACTCAGCAGCCTTGTGCGTGTGTGTGCATGTATAAAACAATAGTAATTAAAAGAGTAAGTGTTCATAAATTTAAGAGAGAATGAAGGGGACTTGGAAGGAGTTGGAGGGGGAGAAGTAGGGATGGAAATGGTGTAGCTATAGTGCTCATGTATGAAATTCTCACAAATATAAAAAATTTAAAATTTAAAAAGTAGCATTTCCTTTGTGTCACACAGGCTCATTACATTCTAACTAGTTGAAGTAAGCTGTAGATGATTATTTACTTTATCTTTCTTCCTCTATGTGGTGATATATTGTGTACCCCAATAAAGCTTGCCTGGGGATCAGAGGACAAAGCCAGCCACTATATTAAACATAGAGGTCAGGTAGTGGTAGCACATTCCTTTAATCCTAGCATTTGGGAGGCAGAGATCCATCCAGATCTCTGTGAGTTCAAGGCCACACTGGAAACAGAGCCAGGCAGTGGTGGCACACACCTTTAATCCCAGTACTGGAAAGCACACATGCCTTTAATCCCAAGAAGTGATGTCTGGGCAGAGAAAGATATATAAGGCATGAGGAAACAGGAATCACACTCTTGAGGCTGAGGATTTCGTAGAGGTAAGAACTTGTGGCAGGCTTGTTCTGTTTCTCTGGTCTTTCAGCTTTCACCCCAATATCTGGCTCTGGGTTTTTTATTAATAAGATTGTTTAGCAATTTGTGTTATACCTCTATGTGTTTTTCATAAGCAATCTTAGTTTGGGAAATTGGAAAGAGAATAAAAAATATGACAATGATTGTGGTTCATACCTTCAGCAAGAAACAGCTACTAAGAATGCTTGTCCTTGGAGATAGAGAGGACGCTCAATGGTTAAGAACATTTGCTGCTTTTCCAAAAGTCTCAGGTTCAGTTCCCAATAGTGGCTCACAACCACTTATAACCCCAGTTCCAGGAGATCTGATGCCCTCTTCTGGCCTCCATGGGTTCCAGGAATGTATGTGGTACACATAAATGCCTTCAGGCTAAACATTCATACAAATAAAATAAAGTAAATTTTTTTTTTAAAAAGTGCTTATGTCTCTTTTAAATTTTAAGGCTCCCAGAATCAGCTTGGGTGAAGAGAATCCATGACCTGGTACCCAAAAAAGAAGAAAAATAATATTCAAATCTACTTTTTGGAAAAATAATCAGAATACAAAACATCAGAGCAGAGGCAGAAACAACTTCAGAGGCTTTCAAAAGAAAACAGAAATAGAAATGGAGGGAAGATAAGGCAAGGGTAAAGGAGGCAGGGGCTGAAAAGAGAATGATTAAACATCTGTTACAGCAGAAAACATTTAAAATACTAATAGCAGATAGTGGAGAGAAGCATGTGCACAGACCATTTGGGAATGTATAAACAAACAATCACTGACAGAAGATGTGGAAGCTCCACTCATTCACTAGACCAAAGACTTCCAGATATTTTAGAATCACCTACAGACCCTATGATTCAAATGATCCAAAAGTTTCTTTCTCATGCATTGGTCCAGGCTACCATAGCGGCTCTGCCCCAGGATATCCCAGATATCCAACTATTATAAGATAAGGGTTGATAGGAGCTTCTCATGTTGCAAGAAGCATGTGTATAAAGAAAAAGAATAAAGAGAGTATCAGCCATTCATACATCTTTGAAAGTTCCCCAAGGTTACAACCTGATGTCCTTCATCTGCTCATATAGCCATATCAAGATGCAATGAAGGCTGGGAAATGAGATTTTTATTTTGGGCAACTGTTACCAGTGGTTTGGACCAGGGCAGGTGCTTTTCAGGTTCTTGGCCTGCTGGGGATATCTTTCTGTATGCTGTGAATGTGTGCTGCTCTGATTTTGTTAATAAATAAAACGCTGATTGGCCAGTAGCCAGGCAGGAAGTGTAGGTGGGATAAGCAGAGAGGAGAATTCTGGGAACAGGAAGGCTGAGTCAGGAGTCACCAGCCAGACACAGAGGAAGCAAGATGACAAGGCAGAACTGAGAAAAGGTACCAAGCCATGTGGCTAAACATAATTAAGAATTATGGGTTAATTTAAGTGTAAGAGCTAGTCAATAGTTAGCCTGGGCTAATGGCAGAGCAGTTTTAATTAATATAAGCCTCTGTGTGTTTACTTGGGTCCAAGCAGCTGCAGGGCTGTGGGAGCCAAGCAGGACCAGGAAAACTTCAGCTACATTGACCTCTTATATAAGAATGAAAAAAAAAAAAGCTTACACTGATGTTCAAGGGAGCAAGAAAACTACTCAAAAACTATTCAAAGAAATGGTGAAGATTAGAAAGCAGGACAGTGTTCACAATAAGCAGGACAGATTCACAACACAACACATGAGAAGATGTATTCAGGAGATCAATTACTTCCTCTTATGGTGCTCAAAAGACAGAGAACTTTGGTTAACATCTTAGTCAGGGTTTCTGTTGCTGTGATGAAACACCATGACCAAAAAGCAAGTTAGAGAGGGAAGGGTTTATTTGGCTTGCACTTCCTTATCACTGTTCATCATCAAAGGAAGTCAGGACTGAAACTCTAACAGGGCAGGAACCTGGAGGCCGGAACTGATGCAGAGGCCATGGAGGGGTGCTGCATATTGCCTTGATCAGCCTGCTTCCTTCTAGAACACAGAACCACCAGCCCAGGGATGGTACCACCTACAATGGGCTGGACCCTCCCCCACTGATCTCTAATTAAGAGAATGCCTTGCAGTTGGATCTTATGGAGGCATTTTCTCAATTAAGGCTCCTTTCTCTAGCTTGTGTCAGGTTGACATAAAACCAGTCAGTACGGTTAAGGAGGGCACAATTTGAATGAGTCTCTATTTTGATGGGCAAGCTTAGATTACATAAACCCTTGTTCACTATACATGTCCCTTTCCATAATGCACCTGACTTAACCATATGCACACCTACTTCTGCATAAGGCTGTAAATAGAGAATCCTCCTTAAAAGTTCACTTGAGGACACGGTTTCACCTTAGCGTGAATACACCCAAAACCAGTCTAATCTGAATTGGTTCACTGTCCATAGTTCCCAGGTTCCAGGGAGTGTTGAACAGGAACAAAGCATTAACAATGGCTTCATAAAGAGGGTAACTTATTTCCAGTATTTAAAGCACATATATATATTCTTAATGATTTGCTTCTAAATTTAATTTAGGGCCACTGTGATGACCCAGGGGATAAGGAAACTTACCATCAATCCTGATGACCTGAATTCAATTCCAGAAGCCCACATGGTAGACAGAGAAAATGGACTCCCACAAGTTGCCTTCCAACATTCATACACATACCATACATGGCATGTACTCTATCTATCTATCTATCTATCTCTTAATAAAATAAAAATAAATAAAACTAAGTTTTAGCATGTTAAACTACCTTAAGTTTAGTCTCCAAACTTAATTTTTATAATTATAAAAAACAAAAATTGTATTAGCATGAAACCATCTTTGTTCCTAGAAGAGTGTGTCAGCCAGCTTTTATGACAATTTGACACAAGATAGAGTCACTAGAGAGGAGGAAGTCTCAGTTGAAAAGATGCCTCCATAAGATTTGGCTGTAGGCAAGCCTGTTGGGCATTTTCTTAATTAATGATTCATGTGGGAGGGCCCAATCCATTGTGGGTGGTGCCACTCCTGGGCTGGTGGTCCTGGGTTTCATAAGAAAGCAGGCTGAGTAAGCCACAAGGAGCAAGCCAGTAAGTAGCAATCCTCCATGGCCGCTGCACCAGTTCCTGCCTCCAGGTCCCTGCCTAGTTTGAGTTCCTGACTTGACTTTCCTCAACGGACTGTGACTCTGGATAAGTAAGACAAATAAACACTTTCCTCTCCAAGCTGCTTTCATTCATGATGTTTCACCACAGCAGTAGTAACCCTAACTAAGACAGAGAGTAATATAAAGGTCTGAATAAATATCATGAAATTGAACTTAGAATGTTTGGGGTTACAGAATTCAAAAAGCCTTGTAACAATCCTTTCAAGCTGAGTCTTCTTTAGATCTCTATGTAACGAGCTTTGTTTTCTCTTCAAACCAACGTAGTCACTAATAGCTAAGTGCATATATATTAAGAGCATACCAATCAACACCTCACAAAAGCCACTTACTGTGATGAGAATAGTCGGCATGCCAACATTACCTAATCTTTCTTGTTTTAGATGCATAGTGTGATTTAAAAATGTCAGCAGTTGGCACTTCATAACATCTTTCGTTGTTCTCCATAAAAGCTCTTCATAAATATTTATCCTATAGCATCCTTGTGACTTAACAAAACATTCTACTTTGCTTCTTACTTAGAGAAGTTGGGGATGCTGGTTCTAAGAGACAGCAAATAACCAAAGGCTATGCTCTTCTTTGTTGGTATCTGAGACAATAATTCCCATAGTTAATGACCAAACTGAATTCATTTACTTCTGAAGGCTTCCAGAGGAGGAATAACTGAGAAATTAGAAGGATTTGACAAAATCTCTTTGATTCTGTGGCCTCTTGTTGGTATTATTTTTACACTAAGTGAAGACTGTTGGGGTTTTTCTTGGCTTCTATATTTAAAACAAATGGCATTGCTCTCTGATAAGGGACATTTACAAAGAAAGGCCTTTAATAGTGCAAAGCTATTCCATGGTCCAATTTATTCTCACTGCAAGGATTTTAGTGAAATTTCTCTTTCAATGATTTTTTTAAATAAGTGACTCTCACAAAAGAAAACTTCTCCTTTCAAGGTGAATAGTACTAATATATCACTAAGTGGGAAATTATTTTCAGTTTTTGGTCATCCCTTTAAGGCAAGACAGGATCGAACTAGTTAGCATAAAGAAGGAAAGTAGGTCATTCTCTGGTTTGTCACGGTGACTTCGCAGAGCATTCACAAAAGCAAAGGTCACTCTTCCTTATCATGCATGGCAGTGTGCCCCAGGCCTACATAGGTCATAGATTGTCTCAACAGGCTTGATGCTGATAACAGAGGAAAAAAAATCATATTCTTTCCAACATGAAAGAAAGCGCTACAAACAGTTCATTAAAGAGATGGCCCCATTGTATTAGTTGGGATTCTCTAAAAGAAGAGAACTAATAGAGTGTGTGTGTGTGTGTGTGTGTGTGTGTGTGTGTGTGTGTGTGTGTGTGTGTGTGTGTATGTTCATATAAAGTTGTAGAGTAGAGCAGCTTACAGTCTGTGGTCTGACTAGTCCAACAATAGCTGTCTCCCTTCAGAAATGCCCAGAATCTGAGAGTTGTTCAGTCCACAAGACTGGAGGTCTCTCTCAGCAGTCCCAATCTGGTGCTGTAGTCCAGGGTAATTTCTAGAGAACTACTGGCCTTCAGTCTATGTTGTAATCCCAAAGAAGTAGATTCTAATACTAGCAAAGGAATAACTCAGGAACAGGATAGATGAACTTGCCAGTAAGAATGGGGACAGGCAGGCAAAAAGTGAAAGTTTCCTCCTTCCTTGTCTTTTTATGTGGGCTGCCACTGGAAGGTGTAGCTCAGATTTAGAGTGTTTCTTTCCAACTCAAATGGTCTAATCAAGAAAAGCCCTCATAGGTGTGTCCAGCAGTTTGAATTTTAGTTGATTCTAGGTGTAGCCAAGTTGACAACCAAGATTAGCCATCACATCAAAACATTGTTGTCTACAAGAAAATACAATGATATGACATGTGTTCATTGTGAAGGCCAGAAGGGTAATCTAAGGCCCATGTTACAAATCAGTGACATCTGATAAGAAATGCAATGTCATGCCCTCTGAAATTGATATTTTTAAAAATATTCTCTCACATACCTAGGAAAGACTCAGGATCATTAAATGTCTTCAGGAAGGACAACAAATAAAGGTATGATTTCTATAGTGTTCAAACATATACATTGTTGTTAAGAATGACACAAAACTTATGATAGAAATAGCTATATTTTAATGTACATAAAGCATAATTAGTATTAATCATTATAAATGTAAATGTTGGAAAATATAGTCTTTCAAACTTTGAAGTGCAAGCCCTTCTAGTTTCCAAAGTTTGAAAAGTTAGGAGTGATTCTGATCGACCTGCATTTGTATGTGATTTGGCCCTTCTCTTTCGCAGCTTTCAACAAAGGTTCTGTACAGTTAGCATTTTAATTATGACATAATGTGGGAATTTTCTTTACTTGGTCCTTTCTGTTTGGTGTTCTGTATGTCTCTTGTATCTGGATGGGATTCTCTTTCCCTAGATTTGGGAAATTTTCTTATATGATTTTATTAAAATGTTCTCTATGTATTTTGCATAAAATTTTTCATCCTCTTAAGAAATGAATTTTAGGAGCTGGAGGGGTGGCTCAGGAGTTAAAGAGCTCTTTTGTCTCTTGCAGAGGAGCCAAGTTCTGCTCTCATCCCCCATATGGCAGCTCACAACTGTGTGTAACTCCCATTCTAGGAGTTCCAAAGACCTCTTCTGGCCTCCACGAGTACTGCACATATCTGGCAGACATACATGCATGCAGGCAAGAAACTTAGACACATAAAATTTAAAAAAAAAAAAATAGATTCTCTACCTTGGAACCCACTGGCCATACCAACTGGTCAGTGAATCAGGTAGGTGATCTTCACTCCCTTCACGTCCTCCATTTATAGTTCTCCAGTCTCATCCCCAGCCCTGCAACTGGCACCTACAGGACCCTTTCTTCCTTCACAGCCTATATTCCCTGGGGACTCTGCAGATGACTGAGGGAATCTAGCCTTCCTTTCTCACCCATCCCTTTGTTTCAGCCACCAATACACAGATGCACTCTCTACCTGAGAACCCACTGGCCACATGAGCCTGGGAATCAATTAGGTGACCTTCACTTTCCTTCCTGTCCTCCATTTCTAACCCCCTAGTCTCCTCTCCCACCCTGTTGTAGACGACATAAAGGCCTATCCTTCCTCTCTGACTCAACTCTCTGGGAACTCTGTACATCCTCTTAGAAGGCCCAGCTTTCTTCCCTCCTGTGGACCATCTCAGGCCTCCCCACTTCTAGCCTTTCATCATTCCCTCATGTCAACCCCTATATTAGTCATAGAGAAACAGAAGTGATAGAATGAGGATACAGGTATAGATAGATAGATAGATGTAGATGTACAGATATAGCATAGAGATAGATAGAACTATATAGAGATATATAAATATATGATTATTAGAGTAGATTACCAGTTGTGGGCACCTTTTGGTGACAGCCTAGAAAGGACAGGGAAGAAGGAGGCTTTTGCCTTTGCCTTCTTGCCCTCACTCTGGCAAGTTTGTGTCTTCACTGGCATTTGAGCCTACTTCTTTGTGATTTCACATATATTGAAGACCAGCTGAGACATCCAGTCTCAGGGACTGAACAACTATAGGATTCTTGGACTTCTTGTTGGTAGACAGCCACTATTAGACCATAAAAGCCAGGAAACTGGAAAGGGGTCACTGCAGGGAGGGAAGAAAGATCTTAAGGGAGGGTATTATAGTTGATATTGATGTCAATTGGCCACAAATTAGAATCACTTGATAGGGAGCCTCACCTGAAGAAGTGTCCTGATTGCCTTGGTTGATGGTGGAGGACCCACCCAGATGTCAAGGGTAAGGAGGGGGATGGTGACCTGCCTTGTGTTGGCTTGGCCTTCCCTCTTACTGTGGGCTGATTTATCCTGTCTCTGCTGCTGATTCCTTCACCAATATCAGAACAAGTGTTTCCAGGAATCCATCCTGGACTCTGGATCAGTGACCCTCCAAGAAACTTCCAGGTTTTCTGTGACAGTTGGGACTTCTGAGGTACCAACCTTGTGGCCTGAGTAACTATAGGGTTGTTGTCCTGCCTAGTGAGAGACAACCATTGTGGGATGACCCTGACTGCTGAGGCATGACTCCTCAAGTATGAAGCAACCAGCAGGTTCTTAGCCTCTCAGCTGAGATTCAGCTGTTGATACTATTTCAATGTAAGCTGGTTTAATATATTATTCTATATATTATGCATATATTACAAATATACTTGTCCCATTGATTCTCTTCTTCTAGAGAACTTAGATGGACTGTGTCTGGAGGTTGACTTGCCAAACAAGTTCTTATCTATCATTGACTACCAGCCCTCAAAGAGCATCAATCCTGGAGAACTGTCTGGGTGGTGGGCTTTAGACAGTAGCCTTCTGTATCTCAGTGAGCCATGCATGCATGCATTACCTCTCTAGGAGGACTTTGATCTAGGTGTCTGAGAGCCAATAAAACCTGTAGGGTCACAGGTGAACCTGTTGTAAAATTATTTAACAATTTGTTGTAAATAAGCCAAATCAGGATGGGTCAATAGCAAATCATCCATATAATATACTAGGACAATATCCTTAGGAACATTAACTAGAACCTAAGCAACATATAATTGACATGTTGAGGGGCTGTTTTTCATTCCCTGAGGGAGAATTGCCCATTGATATTTTTTTGCTGCCTTGTACATGTTTGGCTCACAGACTGTAAAGGCAAAGTGGCCCCTATCTTGTTGTGCTAGGGGAATCTGGAAAAAGCAGTCCTTGATGTCTAATATTGTGACACAATGAGAATGAGGAATTGCACTGGGGTACAGGAGGCCTGGCTGCACTGAACCCATTTATTCTATCTGGTCATTGACTACACAAAGGTCTTGCAATAGACAATGCTTTCTTGACATTTTTGGAATAACAAATATTGGAGCATTATGCCTGCTGGTGGATGGTTCTATATGTCCAGCACACAACTGTTCTTCCACCAGGTGTTTTAATATTGATAATTTAGGCTCCATTTTGGTTAGAAAACCAATTGATTGGAACAGGATCTGGCTGTTTAGTAGCACTGGACTTTGGGGACAGTGGCCCTTAGAATTAGAGGTGCTGCTTCAGGTCTCAGCCAGTAAGGCCCATTTTTTCATGGACAACAATATCATCAAATAAGGCTCTATCATCTGTTGTAAGGACAGCCCCCATATCCTCCAAGATATCCCTGCCCTATGAGTTTCTAGGCACAATAGAGATGATATGGTAAATGGCTCCTCAGTTGCCATCAAGGTCCTTCCAATGGACCAGGCAGGTGGTTATCTTGGAATCTTGTTGACTTCCAACTCCACTAATTGGGGGGCCAACCTTAAATTTCCACTGTGGGAAATGAAGTGCTTCTGCCTCAGTTAAAATGGTGACATCCATACCCATATCCACCAGCCCTTTAACAAGCTACCCATCTAGGATGATGGTCAGCATAGAAGAGCGAGGAAATATGGGCAGTGTCCAAAAGATCTTCAGGTTTGTAGAGTCTCCTCTTGCTTGCAGGGTTGAGAATGCCGTGCCTGGAGTTTAAAGAAACCTTAGCCCCCTCCAGTGGGGAGTGGCAGTTCTTGGCCCAACCCTTTGTTACATTTTGGGCATCTAGTCTTAGGGTTAGCCTGGGGTCAGTCCCTCTTAAGATGATGAGGTCTGCCACATCCTTAGCATGTTCTATCAGTGGAGGCAGCTTGAGTCTCTTCCCTATTCTGTTTACCAGCAAAAGGGCTATTAAGGGAGCCTGTGGGGGCAGCAATTGGGCCACTGTTGGGATCAAGATCTCTAGTAGCTATTACCCATCTGTGAATATCCTCATTGAGGATGGCAGCTACTGCATTGAGGGTAGGGGCATTAAGCCCTTCCTATGTCAATTGTTTAGTCATCATCTACTGAGTAGGGCCAAGATGTGGGGTCTTTCCCCACTAGGAACTTAGATCACCTCTGAGGAGGTGGTCTGGAACCAAGGAAAGGTAAGTGTGACACTCACCCATTCCCCAGCCTTCCTCTTACCTGGAGACAGTCAAACACAGCAGGGAGTCGTGTCAAATAGGAACTCATTTATTATTAGGCAGTAAGCATCTTTTATAGCAGAAAGCCTCAGAACCCTAGGAGGGATGGAAGGAACCAACCAATCATTTCAAAGTTCACCCAATATTCATTCCTTTGTCTATGAGCTGTTTATGTACTGACATCATCCTGTCTGATTTTTGTATCTAATCTCAGTGTAAAAACAACTTGGGCTGCATCTGCTTAACTTCCTCTCAGCACCATCTTTTTGGCCCATGTCATCCTGTATGCCCCACACCAAGATCCATGCTCCACTCCACCATTTCATTAACCTGCATGAGGAAATCAGTAAACAACTCCCCTGGCTGCTGGATGAGGTTGTGAAAGTATGCAGATGGGTCACAAGGAGTGTAAGACTTAAGTGCGTTGAAGGCCAGTTCCAAGACCTGTTGGAAATAAGCGTGTTGTCCAATTTGGGCTTGTGTGACAGTGTTAACATATGGTTTTTGGCTCATGAGCATCTCAAGAGAAACAGCAATGTTGTACTGTATATTAAGACAAGCCTGAGCCTCAGCCTGGTCATCATAGGCAGCGTACCAGTTAAGGAAAACTGCAGGCTCCAACACAGCCTTCATCAAATGGTACCAGTCATCGTAAGTCTGTAAGTGCATTGCTCATTGCCGTAGGATTTGTTCAAAATACGGTGAGTCAGGACTTGATTCATTAGTGGCCTTATGGACCAAGGACAAGTCTGTAAGAGGGGTAGGTATCCATGGCTGGTTGGTCACATTGTGGCCAACATTAACTGGAAACACTATGGTGGGCATATATGGCACCATAGGTGGAATAGGCTGGGAGGTATCAGCTGGCTCAGCAGGTAAACATTGAGGCAAATCACTCCATGGATGCTGCAGTGATGGGGGGTAGCCACTTGAGACATGGGGGGAGCAGAGAGACGGGCTGCCAGTATAGGCTTGGGCATTGCCACAATCATTTCCTCTGTCTTTCCATCCTTTTCCTTTACTTTACACCTATTCTCATCTGTCTCCTTGTCAGCAGAGGCAGAGGAAATATAAGTCATGGATGGAATGAAGGTGATAGATAAGTTGGTATTACATTGTTCCTGGCAGTGCTTATTGTGGGCCTTAATTACTTCCTCAGTAGAGGAGGACTTTAAGCCAGCAATCATAGTTAATAAAATGGACATGAAAAACAATTGGAGGGTTATTCCTGAGGCCACTTCCCTTTTTCTGTCCAGGAACAAAAGTCTCATCCAAAGATCAGGTTCCCACATGTTCTCTGAAGAGATCCATGGAGCAAGCTCCACAGCCTCCAACCAAAACCTTTCTAGTTCTGATGTTGTAGCCCAGAGCCCCTGGCTGGTTAGGAGGGACTTGAGGGCTCCAATATGGTCTTCTTTACGGTGAGGAAGGAAGTTTTCCATAGTGGTAGAAGATGTGATAGACAACAGAGACCGTGGCTCTGTTTCCTGCAGGTCCAGCCCTTATATGGAAACACTAGGCAAGCCTGAACAAAAGTATGTGCCACCCTACTGTACAGACAGACTCACAAACAAGACAAACAACAAGAAGAAAGGGGGGGTCCCAGTACTTACCTGCCAAAGGAACCGAAAGCACACAATGTAGAGAGGCCTAATTACCAAAATACAACACTCAAGGGGTCGGTCAACTAGTGCCACACCTGAGGAAAGGAATACAACCAGAAGTGGCAGGGTCCTGTGCTGTTGGGGGAGGGGGCAAGTATGCACAGAGTCAACGAAACAGACTCTGGGAGGATGTTGAAACAAGCTCAGTTTATTCAGAAAGAGGCAAACCTTATATACCCTCCACCCCATCCCAGGGAAAGGTTTGATGAACATGCATCTGCTGGTTGTGACATGGCTGCCTCTCATTGGTCCATGTCATCTCCAATCATGTCTCAGTTGCTATTGCTAAGGCCCTTAGGTAGACTCAGGTTGGCTTTCAGGAAGTATCTTATTACCAGGTTTCTGCCAGCTGGCCCTCAGGCCTGTTAGGGCTGAGTCTTTCCACACTTACCTTCCTCTGCTGCAGAAATCTTGGCATCTAAGTTGGCCACTGCCACAAGATCTCAAGACCCAAGGCCTAGCTATACCATACCATTTCCAGCTTATTTTCTTCTACCTTATCAATGAGCTTTAAAGAGCTTAGTTACTGCCTTGTCCCTTTATTCCAGAATCCAGAATCACTACTGTATCATACCTCATAACTGTGGATCTGAAACCTTATCTTGTTGGCAACTAAGACTGATGTTGTAATAGAGTCCTGTTTTACCAACTGTGGGTCTCTGGAGTATCACAAACATGTGTGTGTGTGTGTGTGTGTGTGTGTGTGTGTGTGTGTGTGTGTGTGTGTGTGTGTGTGTGTATGTGTGATATGTGCTCTCCTGAGCCTTAAGAGTGAATATAAGCCTAAGTATTAGAGGCCATGGACCCTGAGCCCAAGACTTCCTCACTTCACAGAAACTCCAACCACACCTTCCCTAGCTGGAGTGATACTGTGGTTTCCTGAGGACTATATACCTGGATGCTTTCCAAATAGCCCTAACTTGAACTGAGTCTTCAAAGGCTCAATTACATTGTACTTAAAATCCTTTTCCTCTTTGTCTGAAATGTACTATCCATGTTCTTTATTAGAAGCAAGACCGAAGAAACCAACAATCACAAATGAAGGGCAAAGCCTTCCTAATTGATCTGGGATTTATAATACTAGATGAACAATTGAAAATGAAAATGGGAAGAGCAAAATGTGGTAGATATATGGGTAATTGGAATAATCTAGTCAATACGATGGTGGCTTTGGCCAAGGAGGTTTGACATGACCATAATTAGACCTAGGTAACAGAGTCCGCAAGATTATGCAGTAGATTACAGCTGATATTTAGAAGGCCAACCCGCCAGAGATATATATCTCTGAGGGAGGAGAAATTCACGAGGTAGGGTCTATGAGAAATACTGCCTTTTGAATAGCTGGCTGCTTCTACCTGTAATTCTCTTGTGTGATGCCATGGTCCCCTCTAAAACACCTATGGGACTTGTCCTACAACCTTAGCAGTGTATTCCTCACTTATCGGGCACCATTACTCCTATGTACTGATAGAAGGATTACTTCTCCCTACGCTGGGTAATTTTCATGAATAAAATAAGTCTCATAGTCAAGTCTTTGTTCCATATTACAATAAAAAACTTAGAAGCCTGTTCTATAATTACTTACTGACAGGACAATTTGGCCAGACAAGGTATCACTGTATTTAGATCACAAGTGGGACTTTCACAGATAACACTCAAGTGTGGAATTACACTACATCTGGGTTTGTTGAATTAAAGCTCTTCAGAGGTTAAAGAGAACAAAATTGCCCTGAGCTCATCCTGCCAGCCAATAACAGGCCATGCATCCCTGCTTTGACCCCAAAGCCTATTAGTATTTTGTATATACTTTCACCTCAGTTTATTGATGCAAAGTTTTAGACTCAGTAACTAACTGTTTATGTTTAAGCCCTAAGATTTGTGTGAGTAACAGGAACAAGCTGTTAGCTGACTAACCATGTCTGGAAAGAAAAGGCTTTCTCACCCAGTTACCATGGGAAGCAGACCCTGCAGATGGCCAGAGCATCAGGGAAGTGCCTGGCCTCAGCCTTGAAAAAAATAGTTACTAGGCCCCCTCTTTGTTCTGAAACCACGGATAGGGTAGAAGATATATTTCTAGGGCTGAAATGATTTTTTATGTCAGCTAACATTTGGCGAATATGCTGATGTGAATCAACACTGTAGACTTCCCCGTTGCCTTACACAGGTTGCCATGGTTACTGACTGATGCCACTTCCGAAGTGGGACTGCACTATCTGAGTCAGGAGAAAACAAGAAAATGGTGTTTTGCCTTTCCCTTTTTACTGATCACAAACTTTTAGCTTATAAATTTAGTTACACTTACGAAATGTAGAATAGTGCATGAATTCTTTGCTTCCTCCTAAGATTTCTCTTTGGTTTAGTTTCTCCTCTTTGTGACCTCTCTCTCTTTAAGAGATAAGCCAAAACTTCACAATCACAGCTGCATCCCTAGCCATAAAAAAAAAAAAACTCACAAGCTGTTGCTACATGTGTCTCTTATGGTATGTACAAAGGTTTTGTAACCCTGAGAAATAAATAGCCTTGTAACCTTTCTATTGCCAGCGAGCTGCTGTAGTATGTGTATATAATTGGTAGACATTTGAAACTAGAGCAAAATAATAAAGAGCATGACCAGAACAGCACATGTGTGAGTCTATTCTGTACCCCTCAGATAGAAAACCCTTAAGCTCAGTTTCACTATGCTGTGGACTTCTTCCTCTAACCCTGGATATAACCTCGAGAGCTGGTCTCTTAGGTTACGTTATTTGGGAATAAGGAATCACCAGAGCGCTGTGATGAGAGGCATGAACCACATTGCCTCACGTGGAAGAGGAACTCTCAGCTGAAGAATTGCCTCCATCATATTGGCCTATTCAAATGTGCATGGGGCATTTTATTGATAAATGTGTAGGAGGACCCAGACCACTGTGCTGAGTGCCATCCCTAGGAATGTGGTCCTGGGTTGTGTGAGAAAGCAGATTGGAACAAGTCCTGGAGAGCAAGTCAGTAAGCAGTCTCTACTCCAGTTCCTACCTTCACTTCCCTTGATGGCGGACTGTAACCTGCCAGTCAATTAAATCCTTTCCTCTCTCAGGTTGATTTGGTTAGCATTTAATCACATAAACAGAAACAGACTAAGACAATGTACAAATTACTCCTTCGGGCCTGTGACACCAAACTAAGTATCTTGACAATGGCTACTTATGCTAAAACACCTCTGCTATTGTATAACTTTTCCTGGGAAGAGATAAAGAAAAGTCTACCCCAAATAGGGAGCCAATGACAAATTAAAGAAGAGATTCTACCCATGTCTGGTTTAATGAGTCAGTGAGTTTATTAGGGTTTTATTAGAACTTTTTATTGCCCTCTGTCCTCCCCTTAAGTAGACAAGCACATGAGGATAGCTTAGCAACCTGGGCTCCTCTTGGTTTGGGTTTTACATACACTCCTCTTCTGATGGTGCACTGGGCAATCTAGGACCTTCGACTGCAGGTATTATGCGTGCAAATCTCCATTTTAAGACTGCACCTACCATCCTAGGACATTACCTACCCCTTGTTGTGCTGAATGTACACCCACTACAGACAATGGACAGGATTCTCTGTTCCAACAACCCACCCTTATCTAACCTTTTATGTCCAGTTTCTATTTAGATATGTCTGGGTGTAAGATTGAGGAGACTGATCATATGGTCAGCCTCACTTCCATATGTCAGCACCCATTGTAAGGATAAGACCAGTCTTCCTCAACTCATTTTTGGTTCTTTGGATCCCTATTCAAAGCATCTATTGTGTTACATGATTTTGAGGGGAGATAAAAACAAATGTCTACTCACCCCATCTGAACAACCATGACAGACCAAAGAAACAATGTCTTCCATGTCTAGCTCATGAATAAGTGAGGTTATTAGGGTGAAGGTTACTTACAGGAGCATTGATCCAACGACAGCTGCATCACTGAAAAGCCCACCCCAGCATGGCAATGATTCACCACAGCTGCAGCCATGGAGGCCCCTGCAGGATGTACAAGCACCTCAGCTGGTATGAACTGCATCCCCACCCACCCCCCCAAAATGCATACTACTTAGATAACCTTGAGGATAGCTTCATAAACCCTTTGAATTTCTGAGATCTGTGATTTTCTTTCTGAGTCTTATTTTAGTTTATATTTAAAATGCGTCTTGTTTGTGGCGTGCATGTTTACATGTGTGTGGGTATTTCAGACTTATGTTGGGCCTCCTCCTCGTTGGCTTTCTACCTTTGTCATTAAGGTGGGGTCTCTCAACTGAACCTAAAACTTGCAGGTATACACACTCTAGCTAGCCAGCTTGGTCCATGGTTCCACTGTCTCTATCTTCTGAGTGTAGAATTACAAGATAACTGCCACACCCACTCAACATTTATGTGGGTTCTGGAAATTGAGCTCTGGTCCTCAAATGTACATGCCAAGTGCTTTGTGCACTGAGCATAAAGTGCCCAGCTTCTGGAGTCTTTGTTAGGATGTTTTGATTAGGAGGAAGTAGCTACAAAACATCTATTCATATCTTTTGTGTATGTGTGTGTGTGTGTGCTTGTATATGTGTGTCTGTTTCTCTGTGTGTGTGTATGTATGTGTATTCAAGTGTGCATGTGAAGTTGAAAAACAGAGAGGAAAGAATGGGAGAAAGTAGAGAGTTGAAGAGGTATTGGTGATTGTCATGTTCTGACATATTAATACACATGACCCTTATGCTTAGGTTTTCTCATGGTGGTAATGGATTGGCCAGTGTAAAGAAAATACATTAGAGGAGGAATTTATCTGATGACTACCTGGTATTAACCATTTCATATTGCCACAGTCAGTGGCTGTGGATAGGTTGAGTTTGAACTAGTTTTTTCAATGTCTCTCTAAGGAGAACTTTGGCATCTTCAGTCACTGTGTCAAGGAAAATCCGTTGAAAGTAAAAGATTTTCTCAATGTCAGGATCTATAACAAGGAGCTTACCATTATACAGTTTCTCTAAATATTGGACAAACTTTTCTTCATGTCTTTCCCTATTCTTAGTTTCAAACAAATAAGGAGATTTAATGATTTTTTTCAGTTGTTCAACAGGCACTTGGGAATCCTTAGCAATGAATTCCAAGGATGTATCATCCACTCCAAAGAGGACTCGATAGTGGTTTAAACTTGCTTCCAGCTTCTCCTTGTCGCACTCCTTGCCTGGTATATGAAGAACAGTGAACAATTCAAGTAAGGAGGTTTGTAAATAGATAATCTGCTGCATAGACTTGTGCTTTCTGTCAATGGCTGCCTCCGTGATATTAGGCAAGGAAAGTATAAAATTGTGGCGCTTTTGATTAGGAAGATCCTGAATCAGGGTGCCCATCAGAACTGGAAAATCATAGTCAGATAAATTGTGGTTGGAAATCAAGAAAATCTGTGGTGCATCCATGTTATTGTCACAAAAAGAATTCACATAGGCGCTTCGGATCTGCCGCAGGATATTTTCTCTGTCAAAGGCACATGGTTTACATTTCTTTTCATTTTGTAAATCCATGTCCACCTTGGTTCTCACAAAGTAGTAATTCTTTTTCATGAATCTGATTGCTTTGGCAAGGTCTAGTTCAAGTTTTGTAAAACGTGTGGCAGAAACAATAACAAAGAAGTCATATTCTTGGAATTTCACTTTCTCCAGATAATCTTTTGGTGGAAATTTCATAGTTCCAATACCAGGCAGGTCCCATAAAGTCAAAGTTTTAATTTTGGGGTGTTTGTATGAGGTTTTCTTCATGGTTGTCTCTGTTACCCCAACTTCAGCTGCACCTTTCTCATCATCTCTAACCCCCCTCAGGGCATTGATGAAGCTGGACTTCCCTGCTCCAGACTCTCCTGTCACAGCAATGTTGATTGGGGTGTTATCAATATTTTTTAATGCATCACTGATTACAGAGTGTGCCTCCCGAATGTTTCCTCTTTTCAGATGAAATTCTATTAAATGAATGGTTTCCTGAGAAATAATCTTGTTTTCTGTCTTAATCTTCTTAAAATATTTAGTGAAGCTGGACTCCAAATCTCCACTGTCTTCATTCTTAGCTGTATTAGAGAATAACTGACCCATGGCTGTGTTGAAAAAGGGCCCTGAAAGAAGGAAGGGAGAGTGAGCTGCATGAGACTGAAGAGGCCTTTGTGCTTAGCACTGTGTTCTCTGTGCCGCAGCCTCAGTTATGTCCTGATGTTAACTAGTTCCCATATGTGTTGTGCTGATTACATTTGGTCAACAAGAGACGAACTAGCGTCCTTTTGGAGAAGAAAATCTCAGTTGAGGAATTGCCCCCCATCAGATTATACTGGGGAATGCTTGTGGGACATTTTCTTGATTGAGGATTGATGTAGGAGGTGGTTCTGGGTAGTTAAGAAAGCATGCTCAAACTATGGGGAGCAAGCCAGTGAGCAGCATTCTCCCATTGTTCCTGCCTTTACTCTTGTAGAGTTTCTGCCCTGACTTCCCTCAGTGATGGACTCTGAGCATAATGTGTTAGTCAAAAAAAAAAAAAAAAAAACACCTCTTTTCTTTTCAAAAAGCCTTTGGTCATGGTGTTTATAAAAGCAATAGAAAGCAAACTAGAACAAATTTCTACTAGCTCTCAATTAAAGCTTTAATTATGGAAAAATTAAAACGTAAGTAAGGGAAAATAATATAAAAATCTGCCTGAGTCCTTTAGCCAGCATTAACAACTATAAAAATATGAGCAACTGTGTTGCTTCTAGCCTGACTGGAGTATTCTGTTAAATCCAAGATATCTTGCTGTGGGATGGTCTGTATGTCAAATTGCTCTGATTGGTCAATAAATAAAACACTGATTGGCCAGTGGCTAGGCAGGAAGTATAGGTGGGACTAACAGAGAGGAGAAAAGAAAGAACAGGAAGGCAGAAGGAGTCACTGCCAGCTGCTGCCATGACAAGCAGCATGTGAAGATGCCGGTAAGTCACGAGCCACGTGGCAAGGTATAGATTTATGGAAATGGATTAATTTAAGCTATAAGAATAGTTAGCAAGAAGCCTGCCACGGCCATACAGTTTGTAAGCAATATAAGTCTCTGTGTTTACTTGGTTGGGTCTGAGCGGCTGCGGGACTGGCGGGTGACAAATATTTGTCCTGACTGTGGGCAAGGCAGGAAAACTCTAGCTACAATATCTAGTTTCTCAAGCTGAAAAATAAATAATAATGAATGATAATTGACATCAGTGTTTAATCAATACCAAATCTCTAATGATTATACAAATCTTTTTTGTCTGTTTACTTACTTACTTAGTTAGTTTTTTTTTTGTTCTTCAAGACATAGTTGCTCTGTGTAACAGTCCTAGCTCTCCTGGAACTTGATTTGTAAACCAGGCCAAGTGCTGGGAATAAAGGCGTGTGACATCCACCACCCTTTGTCTGTTTAATGTTTGTTTTCAAAAGATGTCAGTAAGTCCAGCTATTGTATTTGGTTGAAATAATTCTTAATTTGCTTAGGTTTACTTTCCTTCTGTCTTTTTCATTACTTGGAACTAATCTCCATAGGAATATGAACTTACAATAATCCAAAACTTTTTACTCTTAAAGTCTGTGTTAAAAATCCATTGATTCACTACAATATCTCAGTGTCCACAAGTCATCATTTAGATTCACTGTTTTCTTTTAAATCTTTTACTTTATGAAAGCAATCTAACTGTGCACTAGAGATGTAGGTCAATTGGTAGAGAGAGCTTTCCCATCATGAATAAGGTCTTGGGTTCAATCCCCAACACCTCATCACATGCAGATGCTTGTGGATCCCTGTAGTTCTGGTTTGCAGGGAGTAGAGATAAGAGGGACAATTACTTCCAGGTCATCCTTGAAACATAGTGAGTTAGAGGCTAGCCTACGCTACTTGAGACCCTGTTTCAAAAAAAAAAAAAAAAAGAATATCAACAGCAAATCCCCACTGTCACTCTGGAGCCTCCTCTTTCTGTCTCACCCATATCAAATCAATTGACAGACTTAATCTCTGTTTCCAAATCCAGTCACAATTATCATTCTTCATATATTATCTTCTTCAAGACCTCCTCAATTGCAACTTAGATTATGTCATCAACATTACTATATTTCCTATGATTGTTCTTGCAACAATATAAATTGTAGTGGTATTTGCTCTGCCCATGACCTTGGGCTATACGGCCCAAAGGTGGTGGTACTTCCTGTCTTTCCCTTTTAAAAAAATGGGTAACAGAATTTATTAAGATATAAATTGAGGAAATACACTCACAAAACAGAATGGAGTAGACAGCTAAAGTTGTCCTCTGATCTGACCAGGAGTGAATCCACCTCGCAGGCAGGAACAGGGAGAAGGGGCATGTGACCCTTCTCCAACTCCTTATAAGAGGTCACATACAATGGCAGGAAGCAACGCCTCCTTTGGGCTATATGATAAAAAAATAAATTGGAGCCGGGCGGTGGTGGCGCACGCCTTTAATCCCAGCACTCGGGAGGCAGAGCCAGGAGGATCTCTATGAGTTCGAGGCCAGCCTGGACTACCAAGTGAGTTCCAGGAAAGGCGCAAAGCTACACAGAGAAACCCTGTCTCGAAAAATCCAAAAAAAAAATAAAATAAAATAAAATAAATTGGATATGAAACTTTAGACTCACAAATATAAGATATATGATAGAATATTTTCTTTAATTTTGCCAAATAAAAGTAGACTAAATATTGTAACTGTAATTCGTGCTTGATAAGTGTTTGTTATATATAATTTTACTATATTAAAGCTAAAACTGCCAGGCGATGGTGGCGCATGCCTTTAATCCTTGCACTTGGGAGGCAGAGCCAGGTGGATCTCTGTGAGTTCGAGGCCAACCTGGGCTACAGAGTGAGCTCCAGGAAAGGCACAAAGCTACACAGAGAAACCCTGTCTCGAAAAACCAAAAAAAAAAAAAAAAAAAAAAAAAAGCTAAAACCTTTCTTTTTGATTAGATAGAAAAGGGGAAATGCTGGGGGATATCTTTCTGTACACTGTGAATAGATGTTGTTCCCATTAGTTAATAAATAAGCTGCTTTGGCCTATGGTAAAGCAGCTTAGAGGCAGGCAGGAAATCCAAGGAGAGAGACAGGAAAGAGAAAGGAGATGCCAGCCAGCTGCCAAAGGAGCAACATGTAATAGGACACAGATAAAGCCACTGAGCACGTGGCGATACATAGATTAATAGTTATGGGTTAATTTAAGTTATAAGAGCCAGCTAGTAAGAAGCCTGCCATAGGCCATACAGTTTGCAAATAGTATTAAATCTCTGAATAATTATTTTATAAGTGGCTGTAGGACTGTGGGGCCAGATGGGACCAGAGAAAACTTTCGACTGCAGTGAATGATCAGCCAGAGTTGTCCTATTGACACTGAAGCCATGTCATGTCAAGACAACTCCGAGAGGCACCAATAGGATCCCCAGTTCCCCCAGAGAAAGTTCATTACATACACAGTGTACATGCTCCATACAACATAGCTTTGAATATAGTTTTTTCACTTCTGGGCTCTCTCGTGTCTGAATCCCAGTCACGCTGGTTGTCTTCTCATCTCAGGACTTTGTACTTAGTGACTGCTTCCTTTCCTTGTTACTCTCCCCCAACAGCCAATTGGTAATTAACTTAATCACCTTTCTCTAGGTTCTGCTTCAGGTAGGCAGGATTCAGGATTTATATTCCCATTGGGATGTAAATTTGTTTCTGCCTCTACCACTGACCGTTCTTTCATTATGCATCAGTTTCTTCACAGCACTTGCTGCCACATAATGTGTATCTGTCTAGGGTCATTTGCTGTCAGCCTCCCACAGTATAATGAACCTCAGGCAGCAGAATGTGCCTTTGTCTTGCTCAGTTCTTCATCACCAGCACACGGGTGTACGGTGGGTTATCATCAGGCAATGAACGAAGGCTATGAGGGAAACACTAGATGTTTCTTCTGAACATTTGAGCCTGTTCTGTAGTTCTAACTGGTGTGTATGAAATTGAAATCCTACTAACTTAATAGCTGATGCTAAGAGTCGGACAAGAGCACAAAAACAGTCTAATACAAAACAGAAATATCCTAGAATCATACTGTGAGGAGCACAAGCACACACAGACGCACTGCATAGGCAGACCCTGTCCAATCCACAAGACAAATGGGGGCAGCTGTGTAGGAAACCAGAGCTGCAGAACACTGTTTAACTTGACTGCAGACACAGGCCAGGAAGGGGTGGGGAAAGAGGATGTCCTAAAAGGGAAGCTAGACCTGCTTAAATAAACACCATAGTCAGATTGAAGGGACAGTCACCCACAGGGCACAGGCAGACAGACGTCCCTGCAGCACACAGGCTGTTCTGTCTTTTCGGTTCCCTCTCATTCTTTCAGTTCTAGCTCCTGGATTTGTGGTGCAGACTCCAGTGTGATAGTTGTTTGCAAGGTCTGCTCACTGAATGTGAACATAGGAAATGAGTAGGGTGTAACACAGCCAATGTTACAAAAGGAAGCCTGCCTAAGTGACAGCTGTCACCACATCCTGACACAGCTCAAGTTCTCACAGATGGAGAGAAGATTCTTAGCACTCCTGCTTTACAATAAAGAAAACCAAAGTGAAGAAGATTCTTCAGGCACAGATTTCCACACCCAGCTACAGCAGAAACAGCATGCAGAGAGACCTCTTCTCCACAGAGCGGAGGCCTTGGGATGCAGGAACTAAATAACTGACCCTGAACTAGGCAGCAAGATGAGAGTGAGATATAGCAACCTCATGCACACTGCAGAGATATTCCATTACCTGAAGCCTCCACTGACAGCCATTTTAGGAAGAGGAATAAGAGGCAAGCCAAAACAATTGGATACGTTTACCAAAAACAATATTCAGATCATTTCCTTTAGGTCTATCTCAGCTTGAAGGATTGGCAAAGACCATCCACAGCCTGCCCAATCCAGCTCCCACCAAAACACTCCAGCATCCAAGCTGAGGATCCCTCTCTCAGAGCACCTTCCTAAGTGACTTGTTACCTATCAGCTCTTCAGAGAAAAGAGATGGTGAGGGTTAGAAGTTAAATATGAATGCTCCTGTCTACTTACCAGAAAATTCTGTGTCCAGTGTATGCACTCACTGCAGTTCAGCTGCAGGAACTACTGTCCACTGCGCTCCAGGCTCTTCACATGAACCCACCTCTGCTTCCTCTGTGGAAAGGAGCAGGTTCATGTCAGTTCAGCAAAACTTAACACACTCTTCCGGGCTCTGCCCCCTCCCCTCTCAGTGTGTTTTTGCCAATCATGGAGGACCATCTAGTTGCTTTTCAGAATCACTTGCATTTCCAAGAAGAGGAAAGTGAAATAAAATGAACAGCTGTTTTTCATTCTATCAACGCTTCATTTCTTGGCATAAAAAGCTGGGCGGTCCTAAAATAACAATGTGGAACAGGGCTTGGAAAAAAAAGGGGAACACAGAGAAGGAGCTTACTAGCTAGACTCAAATACAACCCTTGAAAGACAATTTTCCTGGTCCCTGACTCCACAAATGCAGTGTGAACTGAAGTCACACAACACATTGTCTGGGGTCCTGTGCAGATGCCAAATTAGTTTCACCCAAGACACAACCCATTTGACTCCCTCTGACTACAACCTTATTTCTTCACAATTGTGGATTCATGTTCCTTAATTCTTGTCCTTCTCAACTCCCCTCTTAATGCAGGGATTTGGTCTGGTTTGGAATTGACAGGTCCTATACATGTTGTCATAACCACTGTGAGTTTATGTGGAGCTGTCCTGCAGTGTCCAGAAGACACTGATTCCTTGTGATCATCCACCAGCTCTGGCTCCTACAGTCTTGTCACCCTTTCTTCCACAGCCATCCCTGTGCCTTTGGAAGTAGAAATATGTATATTCCATTTAGTTCTGGATATTTATCAGTGTCTTATCCTATGTATCTTGGCCAGTTGTGGATATCTGTTTTGATTATCATCTACTGCAAATATGAGCTTTAATGATAGGGGTTAAGCAATAGCCTAGCCTATGGGTGTAATGGAAAATCATTAAATATTATGTCCATTTAGCATAACCAGGGTAGTAGGTTCTCACTAGGGTGTATGACCCATATAGCCTTAGGCTATTGTCTAGATATGGTACCAAATATGGGTTTCATATTGTGGAGTAATATTAAATCCAATCAGGAAGTAGTTCATTACTACCATGACATTCTTCTCACTATAACAATGGTGGATATATCTTATCTGGTCAGTCATTATTATAACTCACAGAGTTCACACCTGGATTTCATAAATGTTTCATTTTCTCCTCTGCTACTGTGGCTAGAAACTTCCAGCACTATGAAAGATAACCACTATGGATGGATCCTCTGCCTCTGTATTAGTTTGATTTTTTCCATGTTCTATAACTCAGGAATGTGGTGTTTTCACTAACAGGATCCCACTATTAAGGGCACTGACAATGGCCTGTAATGACCAGGGTCATCACTGGCCAACAAGTCCAAAAAAATCTAAGTAATTCCTGTGTCTGTCTGGGAGCCCGCAGAGGTTTCCTAGTGAGATCTGAGCTTGCTTTACCAACAGAGCTGCATAAGAGGATGATTGGACCATGGGACTGGGTACCAGGTGTTTGGAAAGGTCTCCACTTGGTTGTATCTAGCAAAGGGGAGGTTTTTCACCTCATCCCTTGGCATTGTTATGAAAAGCCCTTTTGAGTAAAGTTCTGGGCCATTGGGTATTGACCAGGGTCCTCCCAAAGCTATCCTGTGTTTCTGTCTCTCTTCTTCTTTGCTAGGCCTATCATTCTATCTACAAGTTCCTTATTCCTATCTCTTCCTCACAGGAACTCTTTAAAAAGGTGGGAGCAAGCCTCCCACAAGCCTGGCCTTTTGATTTGTTACCTTGTGGTGCCTAGCAGAGACACTGTTGCCCCAGTAGAGGGCAACTCCATCTTCTTTTTTGTATGTGTACAGATATAATTTAGGAAGCCTCTACATTTGGAGGTTACATATGATATTTTGAAAATCCTTTAGTGTGGTATTGTATTCCCCAAATATTGTGCATGCTAATAAACTTATCTGGGGTCAGAGACAGAGCAGCCACAATATTAAACATAAAGGATAGGCAGTGGTAGCACATGCCTTTAATCCTAGCATTCCAGAGGCAGAAATCCACGTGTTCAAGGATACAGACAGGCATGGTGTCTCATCATGCCTTTAATCCCAGAAAGCAAGCCTTTAATCCCAGGGAGTGGTGGTAGAAAGCAGAAAGGTATATAAGGCGTGAGGACTAGAAACTAGAAGCATTTGGATGGGTAAGCATTTGGCTTGGTTAAGCTTCAGGCTTTCGAGCAGCAGTTCAGCTGAGAGCCATTGGGATGAGGACACAGAAGCTTCCAGTCTGAGGAAACAAGACTAGCTGAGAAGTTGGCCAGGTGAGGTTAGCTGTGGCTTGTTCTGTATCTCTGATCTTCCAGCTTCACCCTAATAGCTGGCTCACAGGTTTGATTTTATTAATAAGAACTTTTAAGAATCATGCTACACTTTAGTGTTATTTATCCCTTCTACTTTCACTCCCCTCCCCTATTCTCACCTCCCAGCCCAATTTAACCCTTCTTTGTCCATATTTCTCTTTTAAATCTCATTTTCCCTCTCTTGTAAGTCTCACTCCATGGCACCATAGTGTTTCAAAACCCCTGTGGGTATTCCAAATGAAACACACATATCTGAAAGGTTGAAGCTAAGGTCTACACATGAGAGGGATTAAATGATGTTTGTCTTTCTGAGTCTTTCTTACCTCACTCAGAATGATTGTATTCATCTCCAGCCAATTTCCCATAAATCTCATAGTTTCCATTTTGCTTAACAGATGAGTAATATTCCATTCTGTAAAGCTGCACTTTTTTTTACCCATTCATCAGTTGATGGGCATCTAGATTGTTTCCATTTCTTGGCCATTGTAAATAGAGCAGGAATGATGGAGGAGCAAGTAGCTCAAAAGTAGGAATAAAGGCATTTGGGAATATTCCCAGGAGTAGTACTGCTGGATCATGTAGTAAATCTATGTTCCCTTTTTTTTTGCAGCTTCCATACAATTTATCTTAGTAACTGCCCCAGTTGACCCTCCCACCATCAGGGACTGAGTGTTCTCTCCCCACAGCCACAGTAGCATTTGCTACTATTTGTATTTTTGTTTCTAGCCACTCTGACTGGGGTGAGGCGAAATCTCAAAGTAGTTTTGACTTGTGTGTCCTTGATGGATAAAATTGTTGAACACTGCGGGGCAATGATGGAATTCCCTTTAATCCCAGCACTTGCCAGGCAGATGCAGGTAGATCTCTGTGAGTTCAAGGCCAGCCTGATCTACAAAGCAAGTTCCAGGAGAACTAAAACTGTTACAGAGAGAAACCTGTCTCAAAAAAAAAAGAATGTTTATTTTTCAGGCATTTGCATGTCATCTTTTGAGAACTTTCTGTTTAGATTATGCTCCATTTTTAGATTGTATTGTTTGTTTTCTTGATGTTTAATATTTATTTACAGATTCCAAATACTAAGCCCCTGTCCAGAACATAGCTGGTAAACATTTTTCCCATTCTATAAGATTTCCTCCTCACTCAAGTGATAGTGTCCTTTAAAAATATTATGAGATCGCATCTTCCTTTGTATCTCATGTAGGTCCAGTATCCCTGTAGTACTATGTAGTCCACACTGGCCTTGAGCTCTGGGTGATTCTCCTGCCTCAGTCTCTTGACTGTTGAGATTATAGTTGTGAATCACCATGCCTTGACTGACTCGGAAACATACTTTTTGATCTTGTGAGCAAATCTACAGCTCATTGGCATTGTGTGTACATTAAACAGCCCCCTGTGGGTGGAAATTGAGAGGGTGTAAAGTGTCTAGTCTAACTCATTTCAATTTCTTTGAGTTCCCAAGAGAAATCATACAGAGCTCACGTATAGCAGCTGTTATTAGGAACTCCAGTTCATTCTAAGCATCTCTGCTGGGTGAACATTGAGTAGAATCTGGTCACGAGTGGCAGAGATCAGCCAATACCAATAAAGACACTTGGCATGGTCAATTTTGTCATCTGAGCCACTAGAGCTCATTTCCAGAGTTGTAATTTGATGTTGTTGATTAGGTGTTGATGATGATGTTCCTTTCCCTCGGGCTGGGTCAGAACCTGGAGCATTGTCTGCTCACAGTTCTTAGGGAAAAGTGAGAGCTGTTCTGACCTTGGAAGGAATGCAGGACTCCCAGTGGACTCTTTGCCAAAATAACAAGGATAGCTGCATTTCCAGTCATTTCCAGGAATGTGAAACTGAAACTCCTTCTCTATGCTGCTTGCTCGTCAGAAACGGTGCACACAGGGAATGTGGAAAGAAGTGGAAGCAACAGAGGGGAAGCTGTGGTTGAGCCTCCCCGCTCCATGTAGACCCTTCACTCTTCCTTCGCCCTGCCTTTCCCTTTCTCACCAGCACACCGTCCTTCAGCCCCATCACAGTACATTCACCCCCACATTTTGTATTTTTCAGCACGTTCTTATGCAGCCAGGCTGCCCTTGTATTTCAGTGGAACAGTTGATGACCTTGAATTTCTGTTTGTTTCATCTCCAGCTCCCCAGGGCTGGCATCACTGGTGTGATTTGGTAATGAGGGATAAATCCAGGACTTTCTGAAGTCTACCAACTGAACTACATCCCTAGTCTTACCCTTTGCTTCTTTTCAAATTTTTTTTAAAATAATGTTTGTTTATTTATTTATTTATTTATTTATTATTTATTTATTTATTTATTTATTTATTTACATATGGTGGTTATACAGGCATGTGCTACTTTGAAGGACCAATTATCTCTAAAAGTGAAATATTGAGGGTTGGAGTGTCGGCTCAGTGATAAAGCACTTGATGATTCAGTGTAAAGCATGAGGACCTCACTTTGGATTGTCACACCCACAAATGCCATGTATGTGAAGTGTGATCACTGTGCCATCTTCTACCCATCAATGATAATTAGGATCAATGAGAGACCCAATCTTAAAAAATAAGCTGGAGAGTGACAAAGAAACACACCATACATTGATCCCCAGCTACTATATGTACATGTATGGTTGAGTGTACACATGTATACACACACACACACACACACACACACACACACACACACACACACACACACACGAATATACACCACACGCACAAAAATCAAATTTGAATTTCTAAAAATGCTAAAACGTTTTTGTAAAATGTATTAAGAAGCAAAAAGCCATTTCTAGCCAATGACATGATCAGAAAATGATTCCCATCTTCTGAGTCTGATTTCAGCCTTGCCTAACTGATGGAAAATAATGATGCATATGCTCTTTACACTAATCTCATTTTATTGCTTGCTACAGATGTCCGTTACTTGAAATCATCTTATTTGTTGGATGACTTCAGTGTTGTGTGTTTATCGGTAAGAGCTGGAAACATAACCAGTGACAACCTCTGTAGGATTGTAGTGTCCTCAAAAGAGTACACTACATAGGATTAGCAGTTATGTTTCAGAAAGGCTTACTTGTTTAGTTGCCTCACTACCTTTTTGAGGGGTTTAAATGTCATCAGTTGATTATAAAAGGGCATCTGGTGTGGTGATATTTTATTTGGGCTGAAATGTGGTGATATTTTATTTGTGTGTTAATAAATAAAGTTTGCCCAGAGATCAGAGGACATAGATAGCCAGCCATAAACAAAAGTCAGGCAGTGGTAGCACGCACCTTTAATCAGATGACATGGCAGGCAGAGTCTCTGTGCATTTAAGGACACAGCCAAGCGTGGTGACACAAGCCTTTAATCCCAGTACCAACCATAGAGATCTGGAGGTCTGTACAGACAGGCAGTGGTGAGGAAGTGAGGTGGCTGGGCTAAGAGCCAATGAGAAGGCAGAACAGCAAGGCAATAAAGGTGCAGGTTACACAGGAAGAAGCTTGTTTGCTTGGGAAGTTACAGCGGCGTGGTGAGCTAAGGTTAGCTGGTGGCTATTCCTATTTCTCTGTCTATGGCTTTCACCCCTGTATTTGGTTCTGTGTTTCTTATTTAATAAGACTGTTTAGAAATTCGTCTACAATCTGGCCTCAGGACACATAAAAGCTTCATTAGCTTTTTGACACTGCAGTTCTAATCATGTATACAGGGAAATGCAATGGCTACACAGATCTCCCAACTAGCATCCATTGGGTTAGACTGAAAGGCCATGAAGAATTTCAAAAGAGACACACTGCCCTGCACCTCAATGGTCAGCAGGAAACAAAGCTGATTCTCCTGATTCTAGGCATAAGTGATTTTCGTGAATGACTTATAAAGCTGTACAATGTTAGTTGTGTGTGTTGGCATATTATGGAAATACACTGTGGAGATGTAGTGCTTAATGGGAAAGCACCTGTGGTTTCTGGCATAGATAATTTAAACCAAGGAAAGGAATCATAATTAATTAACTATATTGTCCAGGTCCATCACATCTTACACATGGTGAGATGCCATAGTTTAGTGACATTCCACAGTAGGTATAGACTGATGCAGAGATCAATCTCTCTAACTGTTATAAACAGGTGCACCTGTCTGTCAATTCTTCTATGGAGAATTCTGACTTGAACATGGGAGTAACTGCTTTCTCAATGTTATATGCCTGTGCTGGACAGATTGCTCAGTGGTTAAGAGCATACACTGCTCTGAAAGAGGACCAGAGTTTGTTACTGGCACCCATGTCAGGGGGACTCACAACTGCCTCTAATTCTAGCTCCAGAGATTTCCAATGCCTCTGACTGACCCTGCACTCACATGCACATACTTTGATCCTCATAGTACATATACATGATTAAAAATAAAGTGAATCTTTAAAAAGCTTATACTGCTGAATGTCAACCCCACTCCCCACAGGTATATATTTTTCTATTTTCCCATGTGTTTCTTTAGAAGAGTCTTCAAAACACCATTCAGTGGCAACGTGGAAATGGTGCTCACTCCTCTCAGGTATTGCTACTCCTCTTAGGAACACTGTCATTTTGTATTACCATTGAAGCAGGTGATAATATTTCTATGGATAAGCTGTCACACTATGCCATTTCTCAGCATTCAGTTGGAGAATGAGCATCTCTTAACTAATGCCATTAATATACTCCTTTATGTTTTTCCAAGTTTTTCCCACTACCCTTTTCTTCTGCATCCCTCCCCCCTGAAGTTCAGGTTCAGGATTAACTGACATAGTGGGTGCTATCTTAGTGTTTTGGCTTACAAGCTACCAACCTTTGGATTACATCCGTATCCAGAGCACTTGTCCTTTTGATGGCCTTCTCCAACATGGACGTCTGTATAGGATTATTAGAATGGCTTGCAAGCTGTGGCCCAGCTAGCCCAACAATGGCTGTCTACCAATGGAAGTTCCAAGAATGGTATCCAGTAGAATGTCTCAGCTGGTCTCCAGTATACACTGTAATCCCAGAGAATTAAGCTCTAATGACAGAAAAGGAACAGACTTGCCAGTGAGATGAGAGCAAGCAGGCAAAGAGCAGATATTTCCTTCTTCCATGTCCTTTATATTAGTGGAAGCAGGAGGTATGGCCCAGATTAAACATGTAATTTCCCACTTCAAAAGGTCTAGATTAAAAGTGGATCTTCAGGTTGGGGATTTAGTTCAGTGGTAGAGTGCTTGCCTAGCAAGCGCAAGGCCCTGGGTTCAATCCTCAGCTCAAAAAAAAAAAAAAAAAAAAAAAGCAGAATAAAAGTGGATCTTCACACTTCAAATAATTTAATTAATAAAAGAAATCCACCACTGGTATACCCAGCAACTTGGGTTTTAGTTAATTCCAGATGTAGTCAACTTGTCAACAAAGAATAGCCACCACAGATGGCCAGTCTCCTACAAATATAGTCATTTGAAGGAAGGGAAACAGAAAGTCAGCATGACCCCAGGTTAGCATATCCTGTATCTCTGACGTGGTAAGTGAATAAAGACTTTTGCACATTCCCCATGATACTTCTGAGAATGCACCCCACAAACCTCACACCTCAGAAAAGTTATAACCTGACTCAGAAGCCAGAGAGCACAAGTGTCTGCAAATTTCAATATCTTTCAGGAAAAAATTCTAATGCTAGCATTTCTTATTCTGAACAGGAAGAGAACCTCTGGCAGCCCTGACCTCGGTCCACTTTAGACTGTGAAAGCCACTTGCTGTAAACACAACACCCAGAATATCAGAGAAATGTGGTGTAAATATTGTTCCCTGGAGAAGAGATAAGGAGAGAAAACTGAGCCTGAAAACTCCATTTGTAACTCAATGCTTCACCCAGGCTTCAGTGGTTCTGGAGTTAGAGATTCATCTGCAGAAACAGAGGAGTTGGAAGGAAGACTTCACTCGATAAGGCAGTCTGGCACTCATACAATATTCCCTCAAACTTGCCTTGATAACCAAAGATTACCAAAAGCATAGAAAAGTCTCCCATTGTCATAGTGTTTCTAGATTGGAGGTAGGCTAGGGTGGAACTCCAAGGCTCCAAGAAAGGCTACTGTTATCATATCAACATAGAAATGTTTTAAAAAATAGATGAAATCCATGTTGTTGTGGGGTGTTCATCACAGATGAAAATTCAGACATGAGTTTAAGTCAATAGAAAGTCTTCATTTGTTGGCTGAGGACTACACCGAGTGTTCAGGATCCCAATGTAGTCCCAAGCCTTTCTCAGAGGTTTTTTTTTTATTATTTTTTATTTTTTTTTAACCACAAAACCCACATCCTGGGTTGACATACTTAGTTAACAAGAACAATTAGTCAGAAGTGGAACCACAGAAGCAATAAAGCAAGGTTAGCACATGTAAGGACGTTCCTAGCATTATGAATTTTGGTAAATCAGGCCCTTGTTTTCATTTTGGCATGAAATTGGTTGTGCTGCCTATGTGATAAGTTTTGTGGTCTGCGTGGTACTTCTGTAATGGCATCAGTCTGGGGACCTGCTACAAAGTTAAAATATATACAAAGATGGAGAATTTTAAAGACTTGGTGAAACAAATATAAATTATAGAAATATTGGCTGTAATTGTTCAAATGTGCACTAGAAATCTAGCAGTGAGCCTTGATGCTCTAATTAGAAATAGATGTTCCCCATATTACTTGAAAAGTACATGAAACAGTAGTTTTTAGACCTTAATTTTTCAGCCATATTTTACAAGTTTGAAATAGTCCTGTAGATTTCTTGTGTGTGTGGTGTGTGTGTCTGTGTGTCTGTATGTGTATATGTTGTATGAGTGAGGTGTATTGCATATGGCATATGTGAAAGTGTGTGTGTGTGTGTGTGTGTGTGTGTGTGTGTGTGTGTGTGTGTGTGTAAGTATGGGCGTGCCTGTTCATGTATAGAAGCCAAAGGAAGATGTCAGGTATCTTACGATTTCATACTATGCCTTATTCATTTGACGGAGGGTCTCTCACTGAATCTGGAGCTATGATCGTGGCCAGAACACCTTGGCATCTCCTGTCTTCACCCCTTCCCCAGTGTGGCCATGCCGGCCTTTAACCTCCTTGTAGTTAGTCTTTGAGCTCAGGTCCTCATTGTTTTGTGGCAGACACTCTAACCCACTGAGCCATTTCTCCAGCCCAGTTTCTGAGATTTCTGAGGGACATAAAAAGTGTTATTATCACCTCAGCCATAAGAGTGATTAGGATAACAATGAGGACAGTGACAAAATGAAGAGAGGGAGGCAAACGGGAAGCATGATGAGATGTAGTTGTGACAGGAAAGTCACCAGAAGGCTCAGGATTAAGACACCTGCCTCTATGCCTGATGTCTTGAGCCATAGCCCAGAAGCCACATGGTGGAAGAAGAGACCCAACTTGTTATGCATTCTTTTTATCTGCAAACAATGTTAGTGATGAGTGTGCGTTGTGAACCCGAGGACTATTTTGTAAATGTATAACTGAGAGATAATAAGCCAGAAATGGAAAATAGTATATCCTCATTTAATTAAAAATATGCAAGGAAAGGAGAACAGCCCCCCAAAAAAGAACAAGCAAGAAAACAGAAAACAGCAAATTGGCAGACATAAGTATAAACATATCAATACATATATAAAATGTAAATGGTTTAAGAAGTCCAATTAAAATGTCAACTTTGTTGAAATGTATTAAAGAAAAAAATCAGAACTGTTCTATTCCCAGTCTACAACAGAACCACTTTAAATACAAGTGTAGATCAGGCTAAAGTAAATATAGAACAAAAATACCACACAAATATAACAAATAAAAACGTAAAAAGATACCACTGCAGGTATAGAGTGTAATGGATCACAATTGATATGTGTGAAAATCACAATGAATTCCACTATGTTGAAGAATTAATGTGTATTAGTTTTCACTTACCATAAATGCAGCGAGTTCAAACAATGCAAGCTCATTTCTAGGCAGTTCTGGACGTAGAAGTCTGACTCAAGTGTCTCTAACGTCAAGTGTTGGCTGGATTCTCTCTCTTTTTAGACATTCTCTCTCAGGAGAATCCATTTGCTTGCTTTGCTACCTTTCAGAGATCATCAAGGTTTGGGGGTTTTTGCTTTTTTCCATCATCTTCAAACCGTGAGTGCTGTAACTGTGCAACCATTGTTTAGGATTCAGGCCCCACTCAGACCCCTTCTGTTTCCCTCTTCTACAGGTAGGGGGCATTCTATGGCTGGGGCTAAGGTATTCCCAAAGCAAATCCATTGCTCAGCAGCACGGTGCTGTTGGGACATGGTTGGACCTCTAAGTATTGGGACAAACTAAGATTTGGGATCATTTTGGGTATGCAGTTGAGGAGACACTGAGAGCTAGGCCTATTTCTCTTTCACTTCTATGGTCCTCACCCATGAGTGTGTGTGTGTGTGTGTGTGTGTGTGTGTGTGTGTGTGTGTGTGTGTGTGTGTGTGTGTGTCTGTGTTTCTGTGTGTGTGTGTGTGTGTGTGTGTGTGTGTGTGTGTGTGTGTGTGTGTGTGTGTGTGTTTTCCTTTCATGAGTTCTCCACACTAATGTACTACTGCAGGTTAATAGTAATGGGGCTATCTAATCAGAGACCACAAACACTGAAACTGTAAGCCAAAAGTAAACCTTTTTTCTTTGTGGGATGATTATCTCTCTGATATTTATTACAGTAACACTAAGTTGATTAACATGAGGCCTCTAGGTTTAGAGCATGATAATCCAGAAACTTCTGCTTATTTCAAGGCAATTGATTAACAAATGAAATCCCATGGTCACCTTAAAGGTTCTTTTTCGTTTGACAGAAAAGCTTTACTAGTTTCACAGATCAAAACTGTAGATGTACTTCTTTTAGCGTCCCTACCACAATAGGAAAATACAGGAAAATGTCCAGTTCACACCTGACAGTAAATTGGACAACTTCATTAAATCAGCAATTATTTGAGTGGTATCCGTTTTCAAAATGACTCTGGAGGAAATAGACTACTTAAGCAGCCTTTGGTATAATAAGCAGATTCATTAGTAAAACTCCAGGTCTAGAAATGTTTGCTCCTTAGAGATGTGTTTTAATGTTATATTATCTTGGTTTAATTTTGCTAAGTTATGTATCTAGAAGTTTCTCCATTTCCTTCCAGTTGTCCAGTTTTTGAAATGTAGGTTTCAAAGTACTCCTCAGTTACTCAGCTCTCTCTCTCCTTAGTACCTGTTGTAAAGTTCATCTTTTCATCTCTAATTTTACTAATTTCTATCTTCTCTTTTTCTTTTGATTAGTTTGGCTAAAAGATTGTCAATTTTGTTTATCACTCTGAAATACCAAATCTTTGTCTCCTAGGTGTCTCCAACATTTGGTAATATATGCTGACAAATAATTGTTACGTGTTTGTGACAAATTGTTGCTTTATTAACATACAGTAGCTTTCTTCATCTCTTCTGACTAGTTTTGGTTGTGAGTTAATTTTATCACGGAATATCTATGTCAGGTTATTTTCAGTTTCTGTTTGCTTCAATGTTTTGATTCTGAGTAGGTGGATATCTTAATCAGTTAGGTGTTTCTCAATGACAATAGGAAGTTTTTTAATTAACTGTAATTCTGTGGTCAACCTCAAGGCTTTCTTCCTATGTAACATACTTACAAGTTCCAAAGACTGAAATGTAGACAAACTTCTAATCTTATGCCCACCACATAAAAAAAAAAAAAAAGCTTGTTTCCATTTAGGATCTCTCCAGCAATCAGTATGGAGTGAAGAGTCTTCATAGCTAGTTATTTTTTTATGCACTGGCTGGTAGTAGTACACTTTGTTCCCTTCCTCTGTGCCCTCCACTGCAGGGCACTTCGTCAATTCTCTCGGTATCCATCACCTCCTCTGTGCTTGCCCAAGGTGTACAGTGGCATGGAAAGCTCTCTGTCCAGGCAGGTTGTCCTCAGTTCAGTGTTTGTTTCACAGTGTATGCTCCTGAAGGTCTTGCTTTTCTTTAGATTTAAACCCTAGAACAAGGGAGGAGTGGGGCAAAGGGAGTCTCCTTTCCCTACAACTTTCTGCAGGGTTCTGAACTGACATCTGCTGTTTCCTTATTAATCTAAGCAGTGGTTTCCAGAAAGGTTAGAATCACTCCTGTGTGGGAGGGAGACCCAAGAGGAGAGAATTTACACTACTGTATTGTAGGGATTTCGACAAAGCCTGGGGTCATTTCTGCTGAGATTGAATGATATTCTGGACTTATCCTGGGCTGAATAAATTAGGATGTGTCACATGCTACATAGATGGTCATGTGGTGTTCATTGATATTTGTCCAGTTAGGGGTGGACACATTTGAAGCTCCCTGATGTGACCTTGGCTCCTCTGCTGACCATTAGCCTGGCTTGTCCTGCTGCTCATCAAGCTTCCAAGTGTTGCTGATCTCAGACCTTGGCACCAGATGCTGGCCGTTCATGGCACTATGTTCTTTTTGCCTTCAGGTTATATGGCCAAATTGTAGTTTTAGCATGGGCCCTCTTTCCTTCACTGTCTGTGCGGAGTTAACTCTTATCACTGTTACCAAGACACAGCTGCAGTTTTCCTCAGTCACCTCAGAGTTAGCTCCTTCTCCGTGGGGTGGACTGTGGGTGACCTTTCTGGAGTAGGTGGAAGTTTTTTGAAAATTGTTCTTAATCAAAATTTAGTTAGTTACAATTACCTTCATTAGAAGGCAGACTTGGTGAGTGGACAGAGGTGCCTTGCCAATGTGTCTCATTGTTTGTGGCTTCGTGGGAGCCAGCCAAAGCCTGCCAAGATGGAAGGAGCTTTGCCTTTTTTTCTTTCTGGCCATCAGGGCAACTCGTGCCCAACTGCAAGCTCTTTTATTTTCCTCCCTAAGTGTTCCAGACCAGCCTTTTGGTCCAAACATTCCTGTCTTTACCATCAACACTTTCCTCTGCTTCCTGGTTCTGTTCCTCTTTGCTCTTAGCGGTCCCAGAACCCTCTTCTCCATCCCTAAAGTCCCTCTGTTTGTTCTTCTTTTGTCAGAGTGTAGCATATCCTGGATACCCTGACTCTTCATTCAGAGACACTGAGGAAATGATTCATCTGTTATACTATTCCTGAAGCCTAAATTGAAGTTTTAAATTAATTCAATTTATTTAGGTACAAGATTTATGCTTTTTTAATACATAAAGGATAAATAGAAGATATTGTGCTTCTCCGGTTTTAAAATTTGTCTTCCTGTTTTAAAACTCATCATGTGTGTGAGTGTGTGTGTGTGTGTGTGTGTGTGTGTGTGTGTGTGTGTGTGTGTGATGTGTATCCTTGTTTGAGCACATTGCACAGCACAGGTTTGGAAGTCAAGGACAACCATGGCTCCTGGTCCATAGGCTTTTTCTTGTTTGAGGCAGGGTCTCTTACTGCAAGGCTAGCTGGCCCACAAGCTTCTAGGAATTATTTTGTCTCTGCCTGCCATCCACTGCTGTGGCACTGGGTTTACAGAAATACAGTACCACATCTGACTTTACTTGGTATGATGGCTATTCTTGGTTGTCAGTGTCATCATATCTGGAATTAACTAAAACCCAAGCATCTAGTTCCATCTGCGAGGGATGTTTTGAAATTAAAGCATTTGAAGTTGGAAGACTCACACTAAATCTGGATCTCTTGAGGTGGGAAGATCCAGCTAATCTGGACCACACCTTCTACTAACAGCCAATGTAAAGGACATGGAAGAAGGAAGTTAATTGTTCTTTGCCTGGTTGTCCTCACTCTCACTGGCAAGTTACTTCCTTCACCAGCATTAGAGCCTAGTTCTTCAGAATTCCAGCCTATACTGAAGACCAGATGAGACTTTCAGCTTCGTGGACGGAGCAACTGCTGGATTCCTCTTCTTTCCATTGGTAGACAGCTATTTTGAACTAGCTGGGCCAGAATTTGTAAACCATTCTAATCTATATCTCTATCTCTATCTGTCTGTCTGTCTGTCTGTCTGTGTAAACTCACGTCTTCGTGCGTGCAGAGCAAATGTTTTGTCCATTAACCTCCCTAGTCCTACAGCATTTTGTAAAAGAAAGATCTCTACTTCACTGATGAATTTCTCATTATTCATACAATGAATTGTGTTAATAGTCTCAGTGTAATCATGCTATATATTCCCTTTATACTCAGTCAGTTTCCTTAGAATTACTCTTTTCTTTTTCTGGCATTTACTCAACTTCTCTTGCAGTATTCATTGACAGAAGGTTTTGTGTTTCCTTGGTTGTATCATTTTGCCTTGAGTTTCCATACTTCTTGATCCTCTTTGATACATCTGGTGCATCTAGTGTGCCAGTGTCTTATCAATTGGGCAGGAGAATTAATTAGGAAAATAGTTTCCCCTGAAGGTATTGGGTATTGTGTTAGAGGCAACATAGGTTTTGGTTTTGTTTGGATACCTATGGTGTCTCCACAAATTGCAACTGATGACTCTAAGGACTTAATGAGTGTGGTAACAAAGTCAAACACCCTAATCTGAACCAAGTCACACAGGTGATGGCATTCTAATAGCCAAAGAGGTACATGTAATTTGGGGTACAGTGATTGAAACACTCAAACAGCATTTGAGTGTGTGCCATACCAATGGAAATTGGTGTGAAGTGTGGATAGATTTGGTCTAAAAATGGCAGCACGCACCAATATCTGACATAGGGAGGGAGCTATGTAAATAGAGGTACCCATGTGGGACAGTGTGTACTCATTATAAGTCCTTGTGGAGCTCAAAACCATGGATGGCTACAGTATTGCCTTACAAAAAAATCCATGCCTCTGTGGTGCTGATATGGACAACTCAGGCTCTACTCTGTTCATTTTTGAGCTGTAAGAAGACTTATGACATGCAAACAAGCCCAGGCTGGGAATCCAGAGCACTCTATGCAAGGTGCGCTGTTATCTTCTTGACCTGACTATCTGGAGTCTCCATTCTTCATAACTCTCTTTCATGTTCCAGCATTCTCCAAACATTCTCAGCAAACATCATCTGCTTGTTCTTAGATTTTATTTCTTCAGTGGAGAAGGGGTTGTCTGGTGTCTCTAGTTAGTCATCTTTTGGTAAGTCTGCATCTCAATTTATGGTAAAAAAATAAAATAAAATAAAATACTTTGGAGTATTTGGTGTTGGTATTTGAGTGCCATACCTTCCATTAAGAAAGCAACTTAAGGGCTGGAGAGATGGCTCAGAGGTTAAGAGCACTGACTGTTCTTCCAGAGGCCCTGAGTTCAATTCCCAGCAACCACATGGTGGCTCACAACCATCTGTAATGAGATCTGGTGCCCTCTTCTGGCTTGCAGGAATACATGCAAGCAGAACACTGTTAACATAATAAACAACATAGTAAATTTAAAAAAAAAAAAAAAAAGAAGTAAAGAAAGCAACTTAAGTTTATGCATAATTTGCATAACCTGTTATAGACTGATTGTTTTTCCCTCCTGAAATCATATATTAATCGCCCAACCCCTCAGTGGGATCATGTTAGGAGGAAAGACTTTGGGAGGCATCTATGGTTAGACTAGGTTATGGAAATGGAGTCCAAATGATAGGATCGTGAGAAGAAGCGACAAGAGAATCATTCTCTGAACACATACACCATGGAAGGCCATATGAGGCATTACCAGGAAGAGTGCTTTCACTGAATGTCTGCCCACATTGGCATCTGAATCTCAGACATCAGTCACTAGAAGTGTAAGAACAAAATTCTATTGTTAACCCACATACTCTATAGGATTATAGCAGCCCAAACCTTAAGAAACCACTCCACCATGAATACTTTTCCCTTACCTCTATGTCTTTCTTTCAGTCTTAGAAACAAATGTAATGGTTATTTGAATTTTATTTCATGGAAGATAAAGTGTCAGCCAGGGAATGGACAATGAGATAATCATCCAAAAATAGTAATACAGTCATTGTGGAGCTATTATGGGTTCTTGGGAATATCAAGTAGCAACAAATGTCTATATTTTAACAAAAGAATTTATTAAATGGTTTTTATTGATATGGAGTAAATCAGTATTTTAGTAATCACAGCATTTAAAATCTATAAAGTAGAGGAATTTATTCATCTTCACTGGTTCTGGCACATAATTAGAGAGCTTCTTTAACATTTTCTCAAGCATTTTGATTAAATAGAATATTTAGTAATCTTAGGTATTATTAAGACTATTGCAATCTCTATGGTTATTGTTTCTCTTGTGCACATGTTAGCTCTTTATTTAAACATATATATTTAAATTTTGTTCTTTACTTACTTTTATTTTATGAATGTTTGCCTTGCATGTATATCTTTTAACACATCTGTGACTGGTCCCTGTTTAGGTTAGGAGAGGGTATCAGATCCCCTGGAACAGGAGATACAGTCTACTGTAGCTACTATGTGGGTCCTGTTATGTGGGAATTGAACCGGGGTCCTCTGCAGGAACAGCCAGTGTTCTTAACCTCGGAGCCATTTATCCACCCTCCTTTTACCCTTTCTCTGGAATGCTAGAGATTGAACCCGAGGTCTCAAGCATGTTAGGCAAGTATGATACCATTGAGCTACTGCCCCAAAACTTCCTTCTTCTGAAGAATAAACTTTTGGTTTGTGTGCATTTGCACGTGTGATTGCAGGCATGAACATGACATGGCATGTGTGCGGAGGTCAAAGGACAACCTTGGTGTTGACTTTTACCTTCACTTCCTTGTGTCAGGGTCTCTTATTCACTGCTGCATGTGGCAGGTGAGCTGGCCTCAGAGCTTCCAGGATTCTCTGTCTCTGCCTCCTATCTCACCACAGGAGTGTGTGATTACAGATGCTTAGCTGGCTCTATGTGAGCTCTAGAGATCTGAACAGAGGTATTCAGACTTGTAAGGTAAGTTCTTTATCTACCAAGCCATGTCTCCAGCCCAGTTATGGTTTTTCCTTGGGTACTGCTATCAAGAAAGGACACAAGTATCAAATTGAAGGTTACAGAGGCCATCATTACCAAGAATTCACAGCAGCAGCTGGAGGCGGCTAGTGCTACTCTACCCACAGTGAAAAAGCAGAGAGCAATGGATGAATGAAAGCATGCTGCTGATTAGCACCTCTCTCCACATAAACACTCAAAGATACACACTAGCTAGGGAATGATGCTATCCGTAGCATGCAGGGCTCCCGACATCAATTAACATAAGCAAAATAATTCCCCGAATCAAGTCCAGAGTTTCATCTCCCATGTGATCTAAAGTCTGTTCAAAACTATAACCATCACAATGTTAAACTTAAAAATGGATGCTGCTTTATAGTAAACTAATTTAAATAAGTGTGCAATTACTCCATCTGAGGGTTTATTCAAAGTGAGTAGATAGCTTTTAGATCTCAGCTTATTTACATACATCTGATTGATCCCCTTGCTACAGCTAATGTGGATATATGAACACTAAGTATGGATAAAGCCTGGATGGCATGAATAAACTAAGTATGTTGTTTTGCAATATCAGTGTCCTGTGTTTCTGTCATTGATTCTGATGTTTGACAGCTACAGGATTTCAGCCTAATCAGAAACCAAGTTGTTTCTTGAACATATCTCTTTGAGAAGAGCATTAGCATCATCTGTCACCATGTCAACGAAATATAACTTTAGGCAATATAATTCCTTAACATAAACATTCTTATTAAACAAATGCCCATTAGCCAAACAGAACTCCTCATAATATCTTGAAAGCCTTTCTTGTACTGTTTCTTTCTTTGTAGTTGTGAACACATTAGGAGATTTCATCTTTGCCTTGAGCTGATCCACTGACATTTGCCAGTCCTTAGCCAAACTCTGCAAGGATGCATCATCCACTCCAAACACAGTTCGATAGAAGTTCAGGCTTTTCTCAAGATTCTCCACATCACTGCTCATGAAGAGGGTCAGGGAAGGGATGATTCTCAGGAGGTCAGTTGTAAAGGCTTCCAGCCAAATCCTCTGTTTCAGGGATTGTTGCTTCTTTTCAATGGCTGCACCTGAAATATTAGGCAAGGAGAGCATAAAAACATGTCGTTTGTGTACAGGGAGAACACTCATAACCTTGTCCATCAGGATTGGGAAATCATAATCAGACAAATTTTTGTTAGAGATCAAGAAGATTGGTGGTTCTTCAATGTTATTCTCCTGAAACGTTTTCACACAATTGGTGCGGATCTGCTGCAGGACCTTTTCTCTGTTAAAGGTTCGTGGTTTGAATTCCTTTTCATTGTTTAAGTCAGAGTCCACCTTGGTTCTCACGAAGTAGAAATCCTTCTTCATCATGCTGATTGCTTTGGCGAGGTCTATATCATTTTGCTTAAAGCGTGTGGCAGAAACAATAATGAAGAAGTCATACTCATGGAACTTCATTTTCTCCAGATAATCTTTTGGTGGGAAATTTGTGGTTCCAATCCCAGGCAGGTCCCAAAAAACCACATTGGGAATATTGGGGTGATTGTATGGATGTCTCTCCATGGTTTTTTCCACCACTCCAATTTCAGCTGCGTCTTTCTCTTCATGCCCAATCCCTCTCAGGGCATTGATGAGGGCAGATTTCCCTGCTCCAGACTCCCCGGTCAAAGCAACATTGAGTGGGTTACTGTCAATTTTTTTTAATGCATCAGTGATTGAAGAGTTTGCTCCATGAATGTTTCCTTGTGTCAGGCTTAACTCAATTGAAGCTATGGTTTCCTGAGGAATGATTTTGTTTCCTGTTTTAAACTTCTTAAAATAGTCAGCAAAGCTGGAGGCCAAATCATTGTGGCGATCATCCTTAGATGAAGAGAACAGCTGACCCATGACTGTGTGCAAATAAAGGCCCTGAAAGAAAGAAAGTTGAGAGGATGTGTGTCAAATTGAAATTTTCATTTTAGTAAATTTCAAATATATTGCTACATCCCATCCTTAATGGTTGTAATTATACATTACATCTCCCACTGTGTTCATATTCACAATTGGGATTTTGTGTCCTTTGACTAACATCACTCTATTTCCTTCTCCCCACAGCTTTGCTCACCACCCTGTTTTCTACCTCTATGAATCTGGCTACTCTAGATTTCACCTGTAAGTGACGCAATAGGGTCATTCTCTCTGCAGGTAGCTGAGCCCTTCCCAGGAGATTTTAATGTTTTAGTCTCCATTGTCTCTTCACAGATCATCTTACCTTTTCGGCCTGCTCTGTGCCTCCCTGCTATGTAGACTACATATGCAAAGGTCCTTCACCTTCTAGCTTCCAGTATCATTCAGCTGTATGTAATCATGGCCTCGCCTTTGTCCTGCTTGGACTACATGTCTGACTGTGCCTGCACCCATCATTTTTTGTAATCAATACTATTTGGCCTTTCTGAACTGTTCAGTACTCCTGGTATTTTGAAGGAAAATATTTTCTTCTTATTATTTTTTCTGCTTAAATCTGGTAATGACCCCTCACACTCTCTGGTCTTGGGTTGTCATACAGTTCCCTATTTATCTGCTTGGCATATCCAACTCTCTGAATTTGTTCTTTTACTGAAGTTTCTTCATTTGAGTATTTATTGATTATTCCTTCCTGATGTGTAGTATATAACACTTTTGCAATAGAGAGTTGGATTCAAGGCCAATGGCCAAGTCTCTTTCTGAGGTGAAAAGGGACCAAACTTTGCAAAGTATAATGCATATTTATATGGGGTGTAGTGTTTGCCAGTCCAGTCACCAGTGCCACACAGATATGTCCTAGACCACTTTCCTTTAAAGACACTTAGTGTCCCTGAACAACTGAATCAACAGCCAAGCCAGATAAAGTACTGTTAGGACATCACCCATCCCAGTCGATGCTTGCTACACAGATGGTCCAAGAGGGCACCTGCAGCATTTCAAATGAACACAGACAACATGTGCAGGAGACAGGAGAAAGAGTAGTCAATAGGCTGAGTTGATATAGATAATAGTAATGTGGATTTGACAATCTGTATTGATACTTCTGTTATATCCATGGACTTGATATAGGTCATAAGTATGCTAGTATATATTTTTAGAAATGTTGAAGGAAAATTATTTGTAAATTAGTTTTGTTTTAAGATAGAGCATGGCTGTAGATTAAAAAAAGTATATGTGTATCTCTGAGTTAGCTATATCTAAAGGTTATTAAAATTTCTAAGGTCAAAGTTCACTACACTGATACAGTTCTAAAATCTGGTGTTATTTATATCAAGGAGGTTCTCTTAGGATACTGATCTGCTTTGGTAACATTTACAAAAGTAGACTTTAATTGAAATGATATTCATCAGAACCATAAGATGAAGGTTGTGCTAAGTTACAAAAAAACCTTATCCAACAGCAATTCGTGGCTAGTAGACATTACATTTTTATATAATGTTATGGTATTAGATATTTTAATACCTAAATTGGTATGTACATATTTTTGTAAAATTTTCTAAACCTTATGTTTCCTTCAGGTGAGTATTTCCGTTTCCTGGGGACAGCCTTTCTGCTGACAGGGACAGTCCCTGGGTCCCAGCACTGCCAGCAACAAAACAGAGAACCAAGAACAAAGGCCACAAAGCCCAAACCCTGCTCCCCATCCTCAGGAAAATGCTGATCTCAGAGGGTGTTGGGTTGCAGCTCAGCTTCTGGCCTACTGATTAGGCAATTCTTACTAAAATACCAGAGTTCCCTCTGAATTTTGTTACTTATCTTCCATGCTGGATAGACATCCAGGTTCAACTCTGTCAGCCTCACATAAACCTAACAGAGGAGGGGAGGCCAGACCTAAGCTTTTCTGATGGCTACTGAAATTAACTATTTAGTGATAAATTTGGCCAATCTCAAAAGCTGACTAGACCCTGATGAAAATGAAAATAGTTACATATATCAGGGCAACCATGAGCCTGGATCCACCGGATGTAGCCTGGTGAAAGTTATCAAGACAAAAGTTCATGGAATCTTTTTACAAAGCCTCCCATCCTTTTGATCCCCATCCCTTGTTCTAATTATACACACTGTAAAACTATCTTGGGCCAGCAAGATGCCTGAGCAGGTAAGGCCACTTGTCACTAAGCCAAATGATCTGAGTTCTAGTCCCAAGACTCACATAGTGATGAGAGAGAACTGACTTCCACAACTTGTCTTTTGACCTCCATATGCACGCTCTAGCATATGGGCACCAAGCCCCAGTATATGAGTACACAGAGAATGAATAAATAAATATAATCAAAATACAAATAAAACTCATTGTACAAAATTCTCAAACTACTAAAAGCAAGAAAAAAATAAGCAACTCTAAAACTTTGTCTTAAATGTCTTATACTGAGTATGAACACAACAAACTATAGTGATGTGAAATATCAGTCATTACAAATAGATACATTTCTTCATTAGAACTACAACTTTCTAATAAAAACCATGAAGCTAAAGAGGATTCCCTAATTAAATATGCCCACAGTTTCAACTATTGCTGTTTGATAAATAGTCATGCTGGCCAATTCCTTCTCAATACTTCTGATTACACCAGAGATTAGGGACACCTTACTCAGACAAGGAATTTGTTGATGTTGTTGCTGCTAAGTTCCCATTTGTTCTGTTTCTGCAGTGGGTAGTGTTTGAATGCACAGTCTCATAACTGGTCAAAGTGGTGAGAACACGTGACAGTTGAGTGCTCATTGCTAAATATAACAGGGACATCTTTATCAACCCCCACCCTAACCAGGTTCAGGAAACATCCTGGAAGAGCCAGAGGATGGGCAGGGGCAGTGGCCTGAAATAATGTCTTCTGAATATGACATGGCATTTGTATGTGTGAACTCGTGGTAACCAGGGATCCCTGCAGAGACTTCCAAAGATCTAGCCTGTCCACATTTCAGCATGAAGGAAATCAGGGTCAAATGAGGACTTAGCTGAGGAGATATTAGGATTAGTTACTGGTGGGGGAGAAAGAGTCACTGTTCTTTAACATGTGACCACTAGAAAGTTGCCCATGATCAAGTAAATAACCCCACACCAGAACACGAAAGTGATCCTTAGGAAAATTAGTGGAGTATTTAAAAACATAAAGACTAGAAATCATAGGGGCAACCACTGGGAAGAGGAAGGATCCCAGAGAGAATAAGAGTGGGAAAACAGAGAGGAATATTGGGTGAAGAGAATAAAAATGCTACATAGATGCATGAAATTGTCATAGTAAATAAAAATGTTTCAAACCAAACAGACCAATCCTAACATTGTCCCCAGCAGGTTGTAGCAGAGGCATCCTACAGGGGCGTCTTTCACCCCAGTCTAGCTTCCCCTGGAGTTTAGAATAAATATGCTGAGCTGATAGAAAGAGGCAAGAAAAGAGTACTAGGAAGTCACAGGATTGAGACACAGCAATTTTCATATATTTTGTATGAGCAGCCAGAGAGCCAGACAAGGGCCATGACAGGCTCTCCTAATAGTCCTGCCAGGGACCAGCCCTTAGCTTCAGTTTGGAGGAGCTGGTTGGAGCTTAGCAAATAGTTCTCAGGAAAAGCACAACTCATCTGTAACTAATCAGCAGGTGCTCCACAGCCTTCTGCTTGAAAAAGATAGCTTTCCCTACCCCACCTCTGGAAAGTCCCTAACCACTAGAGATACCTACCAATCCTATAAACTTTTTGTTTAAACCTACCAATCAGACCCCAGACTAAACTCTCCTCCCTGGAAGTTATCTAACCCTGATTAAAAGGAGCCTTCGAGCTTCTCTCCAGGTCACAATTTGCCATTTTTGCAGGTGATTAGACACAAATATGTTGGTAATTTTAATAATTGCTCTTGCTGATTGCATATGTGACTGGTGGTTTTTATGGAACTTCTCATGGACCTGAACATATGCTGCATTGGCCAGGAAGTCCCCCCAAAGACTCCTGACATGTTGAGCATTTGAACCAAGCTGGTAATTGAGCACTCTTTGTCTTGGTTGGTCATTATTCTGGCTGTCATTGTTTTGATCCATTTGTTGATGTTTCTGGGAAGCTTGAGCTAACTGAATCTGGAGGCCTGAGTGTTACCTGGTTGCACTATTAGCACTCACACCACATGGGCTCAGAGATGTCTCTGAACTACCTGGAAGAGACTGTGTCCCTTTGGTTGAACTGGGACAGAGGATTCCTTTGGTTGAATGGAAACCCAGGATGCTCCTGTCACAAAAACAGAACTTGCCCTCCCACACCACCCACACTCCACCCCCAGTGAGACAAGCTGTAAGCCCATTCCTGGTTTCTGTTTAATGTGCCCTACTGGTACAGTGTGCTCTGGTGCCCTCTTGTGTTTTTGTCTGAACACTACTCTTGTTCTCCTAGAAGGGATGTGGCAAATGGCTTCCACCACCACCACCACCACCACCACCACCACCACATCCCCTGAACATTTTCTTGGACCAGTTCAAGGACTCTCAGGCCCAAGCCAGTGACTTGGGGATCATTTTCTGAAAAGGGGGTGGTTGGATGCTCAATAAGGCATGGTATGGCAGGCAACAGGCTTCAGACCAACAGGATACACTCCCAGGGAGGGCCAGCAAAGAGAAACTTCCTGTGGTTGCTAAGCTGCTGAGGCCCTGTTGTGACACTGTAGATGGGGCCTGGGGCTGGGGCAGCTTGTAAGGGGAAGACAGACTGGGACAGGACTTCTAACACCAGACCAAGAACCTTGTGTTAATTATTAAGAACAGGGAAGCTGACCCTCTTTTTTGCAGGATGCTGATTGCCAGGCGGGCACTCTGCCCATAAGCTGCCCTTGTACATGTGGATCTCCCCTCCCTTCCTTCCTGAGCCAACTTCTTCACTGTGGAGCAAGGTCCTTGCCACAGCTGCTTTCTCTTAATCCCTTCCTGTCCTGACAGTAAGAAACTGCTGAATTGAACCAGCCTATAAAATACTATGTTTGGGGAAAAGTATGCCTCTGTTTCCACAGGAAAAAATATCTGGTTTTTGCTCATTCAGGTGCAATTGATTGATGGGAGAAGGCCCAGGCCCTTGTGGGTGATTCCATCCTTGGGATGGTGGTCTTGGGGTCTAAAAGGAAGCAGTTCAAGCAAGCCAGTCAGCAGCACCCCATCCATGGCCTCTACACCAGCAGCTGCTTCCAGGTTCCTGCCCTGTTTGAATTACAGTCCTGACTTCCTTCCCAGCTTGTTTTGTTGTTGTTGTTGTTGTTGTTGTTTGTTTTGTTTTGTTTTGTTTTGTTTTGTCATGGAGTTTCATCACAAAAATAGAAACCTTAAGACAAGATGGTAACAGGATCATGGAGTATTGTGAGAGATCTGACCATGTTGTTTTGAGAAGGATTGTGAAAGGACCTTGAAACTTTGGTCTAGAAAGCCATTAGGAGTTCAAAACTTAATAACCTTTTCTGTGGAAGCTTGGAAGATAAGAATGTTGAAAGTAAAGCAAATAATGGAGGCCTGGCTTGTGAAGTTCCAGAGGGAAGTTTGAGAGTCACTTAAAGACTAAAGATGAAAATCTGTGGTTATGGTTAGCTGGGGCTGAAGAATTAGTTGTAATTAACAAGAGAACAGAGATACTGAAGAAAGTCTTTGCTTTACTGGGAAACTAAATGCTGGCCAACTGGAGGTAAGAAATTAGCAGTGATTGAGAAGAGACCAACATCACCAAGGCAAACTCTTTTGGGAAGTGTTTCCTCAGGGTCAGTGCACAGAAGCTGTGTTCCCAGGCCACCAAGGTTTTACTTCTTCCTGGCAGTTGTACTTGGTAATGTCCAAGAGTCTCTCAGGTGGATTTGAAGACATGAAGGAGTGATGGAAAGAAGCTGAGGCTTGGCACTGTGAGAGGCCAGGATTTAGGCCATTAGAGAAGGTTCAGCCTCAGTATTGGTGGAAGCCCCAGGATTGAAGAGTTGAAGGTGAGAAAATGAGGCTTGCTTGGACCATGAAGAGAGCCCAGGAGTGGCTATTGGTGGCAGCCTCATTGCATCAAGGGACTTTATCATTTTTGGAGATGCCAGTGCCATGGAATGACCATCAAGGACAGCTGCAGCAGTAGAGTGGAGACAGTCCAAATCACTGTTGAGAGGTCAGAGCAAGAGAAGTGACCCAATCCCTTTGAGGAATCCTGAAGATTTCGAGTGGATCCCAGACATGGATACTGAATTAATTACACAGTTCGAATTTGTTTTTGCTTTGATATGATTGTGACAGTGCCCTGGCTCTTCCCTCTTGAAGTAAGAAAGTATTTAAATTATTTGTGATTTTATAGGAGACCACAGGTGAGAGACTGTGAAATAAAAGACTTTAGATTTAAAAAGAGACATTGAGGGCTTTTTTTAATGAGGTTGAATTTTAAAGTGTTTGAATTTGTAAAGAGGTGTGACTTTAATAGTTGTAAAATGTTTTATATTGTGATACTGATATTTGTAGTGGTTTAAATAAAAATGGCCTCCATAGGCTCTTAGGGAAAGGCACTATTAGGAGGTGTGGCCTTGTTGGAGGCTTTGGGATTTAAGATTCTCAGAACAGGCCCTGTGGCTCACTTTCTCTTCCTTCTGCCTATGGATACCGATATAGAACTCTCAGCTACCTATTCAAGGCCATGTCTGTCTGCATGCCACCCAACTTCCTGCCATGACAATAATGGACTAAACCTCTGAATTGTAAGCCAGCCCCAATTAAATGTTTCCTTATAAGAGTTGCTGTGGTCATGGTGTCTCTTCAAAGCAATAGAAATCATAACTAACACAGTATTAATTTGTGATATTGGAGATGAACAAGAAAGGAAAGGCTATGGCTAAAAAGTGATGTGTGTGTGTGTGTGTGTGTGTGTGTGTGTGTGTGTGTGTGTGTCAAGTTGACAAGGGGTCAATTGTACTATATAGTTTTTGTCAGTTTGACACAAGATAAAGTCATTTGAAAGGAAGGAACCTCAATTAAGAAAAAAACCTACATAATATTGGGCTTCAAGCAACCCTGTAGAATAATTAGTGATTGGTGGGGAGAGCCCACTCGATTGTGGGTGGTGCCATGCTTAGGTTGGTGGTCCTGGGGTCAATATAAGGAAGCAGGCTAGGAATCCAATAACCAATATCTCTCCATGATATCTACATCAGCTTCTGCCTCCTGATACCTGCCCTGTTTGAGTAGCTGTCCTGACTTCCTTTGATGATGAACAGTGATGTGGAAGTATAAGCCAAGCAAACCCTTTTCTTTCCAAATTACTGTTGGTCATAGTATTTCATCATAACAATAGCAACCTTATCTAAGACAGCCTCTGATTCCACAAAGCACATCTTCAGTTTAAGTCACACAGCATAATTCCTGTGTGACTGCCAGTTCCAATGTCACCTTAACACCTCCCCTTTTGGTCCTCTGACTCTAATCCTATTTCCTCAACTTTATGGCATAGTCATTTTCTTTAGTCCTTATCCCCACTGTAGCAGACTGATGGGAGAACTGGAAATGAGCTGTAGATGTTTAGGGTGAGAGGAAAATCAGAGTGGGAAAGTCCATGTTAAATCCCATTTATTCAATACAGCACTTCAGTGTCCTCAAGTCATCTTTTAGATTCACTGTTTTCTTTTAAGTATTTTATTTTATTTTATAAAGGAATTCTAACTGTGCTCTGGAGAAGGGGGTAGAGAATTTCCCAGCATGAATAAGGCCTCAGTTCAATCCCCAGCACCTCATCAAATGCAGGAGTTTGCGGCTCTCTGAAATTCTGGGACTCAGGGAGTAGAGGTAAGAGAATCAGCACTTCCAGGTCATCCTTGGTACATAGTGAGTTAGAGGCTAGCCTGGGCTACTTGACACCCTGTCTCAAAAAAAATGAATATCAAGTTCAGCAACATGGCTCAGCAGGTAAATACACTTGTTGTCAGACCTAAGAATCTGGGTTTGATTGTTGGGTAATTAATTACCTCAGATCCTATACTGCTACCCTTTATTCTCCACAAATGTGAACAAGATCTCCTGTGGCAGCACAGTGGACTTCACCATCAGTTAAGGAACCAGTAAACACCCACTGTCACCCCTGAGCCTCCTCTTCCTGCCTCACTCATGTCAAATCAATTCACAGACTTAATCTCTGTTTCCAAATCCAATCACACTTGACCATTCCTCCTACAATATCGTCTTCAAGACTTTCTCAATTCCAGCTTTGATTATGTCATTGACATCACTGTATTTCCTCTGAGTATTCTTGCGACCACATGGATGATAAAATGGTCAGAATTATCCTAAGGACACTGAAATCATGTCAAGTCAACTCTGAGATGCACCATAAGGATTCCTTTCCCCTCAGGGAAAGTTCATTAGGTATGCAGTGCACATGCTATGTACAACATAACTTTGAATATAATTATTACTCTTCTGGGGCCTCTGGGGTCTGAATCCCAGTCACTCTGCTATCTAAGGCTGTCTTCTCATCTCAGGACTTTATACTTAGTGACTGAATACTTTCCTTGTTGCTCTCCCCCAGCAGACACACGGCTGTTAACTTAATCGCCTTTCTCTAGGTTGTGCTTCAACTAGGCAGGCTTTAGCACTGACACCCCCATTGGGATATAAGATTGTACCGGCTTTAACATTCACCATGTTTTCATTATGTTTCAGTTTCTTCACAGCACTTGCTGCCACATAATGTGTATCTGTCTGGGTTCATTCGTTGTCAGCCTCCCACAGTATAATGAACCTCAGGTAGCAGAATGTGCCTTTGTCTTGCTCAGTTCTTCTTCATGAACACACTAGAATATGGTGGTTTATCATCAGGGAGTGAACGGGTGTATTGGAATGCATCTGGACTTTATTATGAACATTTGTGACTATTCTGTAGTTCTAACTGGTGTGTATGAAATTGAAGTCCCACTAAATTAATAGACAGTTGGGTCAAGAGTCTGAAGAGAGCACAAAAACAGTCTAATACAAACTGGATATCTTAGAATCATATTGTGTATGAGCACAAACATACATATACAGACTCACTGCACAGGCAGATCCTGTCCAATCCACAGGACAAATGGGAACAGCTGTGTAGGAAACCAGAGCTGCAGAACTTTGTTCAAACTGACTTCAGACATGAGCTTGGAAGAGGTGAGTAAAGAGGATGTCCAAAGGGGGATGCTAAGCCTGGTTAAATAAACACCACAGTCAGATTTCCTGTTGAGGGCCAGTCACCCACAGGGCACAGAGAGAATGTCCCTGAAGCACACAGACTGTTCTGTCTTTTCAGTTTTTCCCTCTCATTCTTTCAGTTCTACCTCCTGGATTTGTGATGCAGACTCCAGTGTGACAGTTGTCTGCAAGGTCTGTCCAGTGAACGTGAACACGGAATGAGAAGGCTGTGACACAGCAAACATTACAAAAGGAAACCTGCCTAAGTGACAGCTGCCACCACATCCTGACGCAGCCCATGTACCCTACAGAATAAGAAAACATCCTTAGCACTCCTGCTATACAATAAAGAAAAACACAGTGAACAAGATTCTTCAGGCACAGATTTCCACAGTCAGCTATAGTAGAAGCAGCATGCAGAGAGAAATCCTCTCCGCAGTCTAGAGCCTTGGGATGCAGGAATTAAATAACTGACCCTGAACTAGACAGCAAGATGAGAGTGAGATACAACAACCTCATGCACACTGCAGAGATATTCCATTACCTGAAGCATCTGTTGACAGTCATTATAGGGAGAGGAATAAGAGGCAAGTCACAACAATTGGATATGTTTACCAAAAACAATACGCATATCATTTCCTTTAGGTCTATCTCAGCTTGAAGGATTGGCAAAGACCATCCACAAGCCTGCCCAATCCAGAAACTATCAAAGCATCCTAGCTTTGAAACTGAGGATCCCCACTCTCAGGCATGTTCCTAAATATCTTGTTACCTATGTGTTCCTTAGAGAAAAGATGATGAGTCTCAGAAGTTAAATTTGAATGCTCCTGTCCTCTTACCAGAAAATCCCGTGTCCAGTATATGAGCTCACTGTAGGTCAGCTACAGGAACTGCTGTCCACCGTGCTACAGGCTCTTCACACGAACCCACCCCTGGTACCTCTGAGGAAAGCAGCAGGTTTATGTTAGTTTGGAAGAACTTCTACACTCTTCTGACTCTGCTCCTCCTGTCTCAGTGTGTGTTGGCCAATCACGGAGGAGCATTGATCAAGTGGCTTTTCAGAATTCCCTTCATTTCCAAGAAAAGGAAAGTGAAAACAAAGTGTTGTTTTTTCAATCTATAAACACTTCATTTCCTGGCAGAAAAGTTTGGACAGTCCCCAAATAAAAAAACGAGGCATTCTAGAGCTTGCAAGCTGAGGTACAACAGGCAGGATTTTAATAACTAGGGTAGAACAAACTGTTGAAAAATAATTTTTGTGATTCCTAACTCTACAAATATAGCCTGAAACTACAAACTGAAGTGGTACAGCACATTGTCTGGGGTTCTGTGCAGATGCCAGTTTTAGTCTCGCCCAAGACACAAAACATTTGACCCCCTCTGACTACAACCTTATTTCTTCACAATTGTGGATTCATGTCCTTAATTCTTGTCCTTCTCAACTTTCCTGTCAATGCAGAGATTTCCTCTGGTTCTGCTTGACAAATCTCACACATGATGCAACCATGGCCAATTTATCAGAATAACTGCCCTGCAGTGTCCAAAAGACACTCTTTCCTTGTAGTCATCCACAAATCTGACTCCTACAGTCTTTTCACCCTTTTTTCCATAACTATTCCTATTCCTTTGGAAGTAAAACTATGTATAACCCATTAGTTCTGAACATTTACCAATGTCTTATTCTATACATCTGGGACAGCTGTGGATATCTATATTGATTATAACCTCCTACAAATATGAGCTTCCATGAGAAGGATTAAGTAATGCCTTAATTTATGGCCATAACGGAAAATCATTAGGACATGCTTTAATATTATGTCCCTTTAGCATAATAGTAGTAGTAGATTCTGACTAGGGTGTATGTTCAATGTAGCCTTAGGTTATTGTCCAGATATGGTACCAAGTATGGGTTTCATATTGTGGAGTAATATTAAATCCAATCAGGAAGTAGTTCATTACTACCATCACATTCTTCTCACTATAACATTGGTGGTTATATCTTCTCTGATCAGACATTATTGTAGCTCACAGAGTTCACACCTGGATATGACCAACGTTTCATTTTCTCCTCTGCTAGTGTAGCTAGAACTTTCCAGCACTATGAAAGATAACCAGTAGGGGTGGATCTTCTGGGTCAGTATCAGCTTATTTTCTCCATGTTCTATAACTCAGGAATGTGGTGTTTTCACTAACATGATCCCAGCATCAAGTTCTGGAAGGTAATCAGGAGCACTGGCAGTGGCCTATAATGACCAGGGTCATCACTGGTCAACAAATCCAAAAAAGCTAAGTAATTCCTGTGTCTAGGCCTTTTATTTGTTACCCTGTAGTGTGCCTCAGGGACATTGTTGCCCAATAGAGGGAAAATCCATTTTCTTTTTGGTATGTGTATAGATATATTTTAGAAAGCCTCTGCATTTGGAGGTTACATATGACATTTTGGAAATCCTGTAGTGTTATTTACACCTTCTGCTTTCACTCCCCTCCCCTATTCTCACCTCTCAGCCCAATTTAACACCTCTTTATCCATATTTCTCTTTTAAATCCCATTTTCCCTCTCTTGTAAGTCTCACTTCATGGTCCCATAGTGTTTCAAAACCCATGTGGGTATCCCAAATAGAGCACACATATCTGAAGGGTGGAAGATAAGATCTAAACATAAGTGGGATTAAATGATGTTTGTCTTTCTGGGCCTCTCTTACCTTACTGAGAATGATTGTATCCTTCTCCATCCAATTCCCCATGAATTTCATAGTTTCCATTTTGTTTAAGAGATGAATAATATTCCATTCTGTAAAGTCACACATTTTCTTTATCCATTCATCAGCAGATGGGCATCCAGATTGTTTCCATTTCTTGGCTATTGTGAATAGAGCAGGAATGAAGGATGTGCAAGTAGCTGAACAGTAGGAGATGAAGCCATTTGGGAATATTTCCAGGAGTAATGCAGCTGGATCATGTAGTAAATCTATGTTCCTTTTTTTGTGGAGCTTCCACAAAATTACCCCAGTAACTGAAGGGTCCAGAGATATAAGATAGAAATATTGGAATGAGATAGGAATACAGGAATAAACATTTGTGAGATGAAGAGATGGAAGCCGACGGCCATCAGCTTTGCCAGCAAATGGGGATTAACCTTTCACTGGGCCCTTCCTTGTTTTATGATGGGCAGCTCTCTCAGCAACCCAAATGTTAGTGTTTTACTAAAGATTGCTCTCTGCAGCCACCTGCACTCACTATCAAAAGCCAAGGTTAACTTTTAATGAGTTCTATGTGATAACCTGCCTTGCATTGTTTCATATTCCTCCTTCTATGGGAACCCAGCTATGTCAGAAAGAGTTGCAGATTTGGGGCAAACATCAATTAGCTGTGTCAGGAAAGACTTCAGGGTTATACAAATATCAATCAGGTGAAACTCTGTAAAACCATGTTAATGGAAAATGGTTAATCCTTAAAAAGCAATTTGTCTTTAAAAGTTTAAATTAGGAATTGTGAAAAAAAAAATTTGTCCATGCTTGATGCTTTCTGCTTGCTATAAGAAGGAGATCATAACCCTATCCCCTCCAACTGCCATAGTTACAGATTCCCAAACTCTGGCTGTGGTATCTAGCTCATTAGCTTTTTGTGCCCGATGGTGATTTTTTTTTTGGAATAAAGTTTTTGCTTCTGATTTTAGACTGTGTTTGACCCCATTGTTTTGTGCATAATTGTGCAAATTGGCACTAACACAAGTGGGGAGTGAGTGTTATCGTTCCTCCACATCCACAGCAGCATTTGCTGCTATTTGTATTTTTGTTTCTAGCTATGCTGACTGAGGTGAGGTGAAATCTCAAAGCAGTTTTGACTTGTGTTTCCCTGATGGACAAGAATGTTGAGCATTAAAAAACATATATATTTCTCAGGCATTTGCACAACATTTTAAAGAACTCTCTGTTTAGCTTATACTCCATTTTCAGATTGGGTTACTTGTTTTCTTGATGTTTGAGATTTCTTTACAGATTCTAGATGCTAACCCCCTATGTACAAAACTGGTAAAGAGATTTCCCATTCTGTAAGACGCCTCATCACTCAACTGATGGTGTCTTTTAAAATTATTTGAGATAATGTCTTCCTTTGTCCAATGTAGATCTAGAATCCCTGTAGGACTATGAAGTCCAGACGGACCTGAAGCAGCTAGTGATTCTCCTTACTCAGCCTCTTGACTGTTGAGATTACAGCTCTGAATCACTGTGCCTTGATTGACTCAGGAACACACTTCTTGATTTTGTGAGCCAAATCCACAGATTATGGGCATTGTGTGTATATTAAACAGCCCTCTCTGGGTGACATTGAAAGCGTGTAGTGTCCAGCCTAACTCATTTCAATTTCTTTGAGTTCTCGTGAGAAATAATACAGAGCTCAGCTATAGCAGCTGTTTTTAGGAACTCAAGTTCATCCTAAGCATCTCTGCTGGGTGAACATTGAGTAGTACAGTGGGCTGCAAGAATATATTATAGAGATTCAGCTGTATATAATAAGCTATACTTTGACCAACCAAGGTGTCCTCCAGAGGAAGTCATTTATCAAGGAATACTTGGTGTTATTTAACTTATTAATATATATCAGCTGTCTTCTGCTATGAAATTCTTGTGTGCCCATATACTACTAGGCCATATGGCAAACAGTTAAGCTTCTCAGACCTTCTGATGATCCACTAGGTGGGACCCCTGCAGGGCCTAGGAAACAAGTGTGCTATAGATGCATAGCTTTGTTTCTTGTGCAAATGAAGCTCTGACCAACCTTCCCCTGACAGGGAAAACAGCACTGCAAAACAATTGACTCAGAACAAAGGACGTTTTTGCATACCCAGGTGAAGTAAAGGATGGGGCAGTATTCTTGGTCAAAGCAGAGTCATGTGGCCAAAAAGAAAGGATAAGGCAGTTTCTATAGATGGTAGATACAGGTGCATAGATGGAGAGAAGAGAGGAAGGCAGAGATTCTCAGAGCCAGGGGTAAGGAATAAGGAAGGAAACATGGAAGATGAAGGAACAGAGGATGAAAATGAGGTCAAAAGCATAGGAGCTTTGGTTAGTACTATTAGAGGAACATGATGAATAGGTACAGGGAGGAGCTGAATGTGAGGACTGTGCTTTATTTTATCATAGAGACAAAACAGACAAAAGAGCATGGTGTACATAGATTCTTTTCCCTCAGATAACCCCATGCCAGACATAGCATCTTCCCTAGCACCCTGAGAGTGATTTTCTCAGGTCAGGTCCTTGGGAAAATCCATTAGAGCAACACCTGGTCACAAGTGGCAGAGATCAGCCAACACCAGTGAAGACACCTGCCATGGTCAATGTCATCATCTGAGGAACTGGAGCTCATTTCCAGGATTGTAATTTAGTTAGGTGTTGATGATGTTGTTGTTTTCCCTCAGGCTGGGTCAGGCCCTGGAGCATTGTCTGCTCACAGTTCTTAGAGAAATGTGAGAGTTGTTCTGACCTTGGAAGGAATGCAGGACTCCCAGTGGACAAGGATAGCTGCATTTCCAGTCATTGCCAGGAATTCGAAACTGAAACTCCTTCTCTATGCTGCTTGCTGGTCATAAACAATGCACACTGGGAATGTGGGAAGAAGTGGAAGCAAGAGAGGGGAAGCTGTGGTTGAGCCTCCCCGCTCCATGGAGACTTCTTACTGTTCCTTCTCCCTGCCTTTCTGTTCCCCCTGCCTTTCCCTTTCTTACCAACCCACCATCCTTCAGCCTCACCACAGTACACTCACCACCATGTTTTTGTATTTTTCAACACGTTTTTATGAAGCCAGGCTGGCCTTGTTTTGCATTGGAACAGTTGATGAGCTTGAATTTGTTTGTTTCATCTCTAGCTCCCCAGGGCTGCCATCACAGGTGTATTGGTGTTGAGGGGTAAATCCAGTGCTTTCTGAAGTCTCCCAGCTGAACTACCACAATCTTACCCTTCATTTTTTTTCAAAAAAAAAATTAAATAATATATATTTATTTATATAAACAGACATGGTGGGATTACAGGCATGTGGTACTTTGTAGGACCACTTATCTCTAAAAGTGAAATATTGAGGGTTGGAGTGTTGGCTCAGTGGTAAAGCACTTGATGACTCAGTGTAAAGCATGACGACCTCACTTTGGATTGTCACACTCACAAAAGCCAAGTGTGGTTAAGTGGGATCACTGTGCAGTCTTCTACCCAGCAATGGTTACTAGGTTCAATAAAGATCCTGTCTTAAAAAATAAGGTGGAGAGTGATAGAAGAAGATACCATACATTGATAACCTTGCCTTCACATGTACATGCATGGTTGAATGTACACACAAACACACACACACACACACACACACACACACACACACACACACACACACGTCAAATTTGAATTTCTAAAAAATGCTAATAAAAGTTTTTGTAAAATGTAATGAGAAGTAAAAAGCCATTTCTAGCCAATGACATGATCAGGAAATGATTACCATCTTCTGAGTCTGATTTAAGCCTTGCCTAACTGATGAGAAATAATGATGCATATACTCTATACACTAATCTCATTTTATTGCTTGCTACAGATGTCAGTTACTTGAAATCATCTTATCTGTAGGACAAATTCAGTGTTGTATGTTTATCTGAAAGAGCTGGAAACAGAACCAATGACAACCTCTGAGTAGTGTACTCAAAAGAGAACTAACTAACTACCTTACATGGGTTTAGCAGTTTCAGAATGACATACTTGCTTAGTTTCTTCATTACCTTTTTGAGGGGTTTAAATGTCATCAGTTGATTATAAAAGAGTGTCTAGTCTCAGGACACACAATCAATCACTTCATTAGCTATTTGACCTTGCAATTATAATCATGTATAGAGAGAAATACTGTTGTACCCAGAGTCAGCCAAAGACCACCAAGAGACCGATCCGAATGCAAAACCGAAGAGTCGTTTTATTTATGAGTTTAAACCCAGGTCTCTCAATTCATCTGATGCAGCCACTGAGCAAGAAAGATGCCAAGTAGCAATCAAGCAGGGCTTTTGTAATGCTTAGGGTAGGGGATCTGGGGAAATTCCAATTCTAAATAGTTACAAGCTCAGGATTGGTGCTTACTTTAGGTGAGAGATGCTTGGTTTGAACTGATTGGAGAGTTGCAGCTATAAGAAAATAGCCATATCATCTAACAGTTTATGTCATTGCAGACTCATTTTCTCTGACAACTAGACGTTCTATTTCTTATCTGCAGGAAACTTGTTCCTTCTGACAGCTATAGTATACAATCTATCATATCCTTTATGTTATGGCAGAATATGTCTAGAGAGTGTTGTCTATGTGATTGTTAACTGTCTGGGTCTAGGGGCAACGCATCCTCTGATGAATTTCCCAGGGCCTGCTGCCCCCAGCCCAAACTTCTTATGGGTTCCCCAGGGCATAGGTGGTAGGGGCAGCACATCCTTTGGTGGGTTTCCCAGGGCTTGCTGCCCCCAGTCTGACCCTTAGAAGAGTGAAAGGCCATGAAGAGTTTCAAAAGAGACACACTACCCTTCACCTAACTGATGAGTAGGAAACAAAGATGATTCTCCTGATTCTAGACATAAATGATTGTAGTGAATGACTTACAAAGTTGTACAATGATAGTGTGTGTTAGCGTATTTTATAAATAAGCTGTGTAGATTTAGTGCTCAATGGGAAAACACCTGTGGTTTGTGTGGTAGATATTTTAAACCAAGGAGAAAATTGTAATTAACTATAATATATTGTCCAGGACCGTCACATCTTACACATGACGAGATGCTGCAGTAGAAAGTTAGTGCCATTCCACAGTAGATATAGACAGATGCAGAGATTGACCTCTCTATCTGTCATAAACAGATGCACCTGTCTATCAATTCTTCTATGGAAAAATCTGACTTGGACATAGGCATAGCTGCTTTCTCAACATTATATGCCCATGCTGGACAGATTACTCAGTGGTTAAGAGCATGCACTGCTCTGAAAGAGGACTGGAATTTGTTACTGGCACCCATGTCAGGGGGCTCCACTGCCTCTAATTCTAGCCCCAGGAATTTCCAATGCCTCTGACTGCCCCGGCACTTACATGCACATACTTTAATCCCCACAATACATATGCATGATTAAAAACAAAGTGAATCTTTAAAAGATTGCTGAATATCAAACCCACTTCACACAGGTATATATTTTTCTTTTTTTTTTTTTTTTTTTTTGGTGTTTCTGTAGAAGACTCTTCAAAACACCATTCAGTGGCAATGTGGAAATGGTGCTCACTCCTCTCAGGTATTGCCACTTCCTCTTAGGAACACTGTCATTTTGTATTACTACTGGGCAAGTGACAGTATTCCTATGGATAAGCTGTCACACTGCCATTTCGAAGCATTTAGTTGGAGAATGAGTACCTCTTAACTAATGCCATTAATTTCTTTATGTTTTTCCAATGTTTTCCCACTACCCTTTTCTTCTCTATTCCCCCCTTAAGTTCAGGTTCAGGATTAACTGACATAGTGGGTGCTATCAATCAACGAGTGTCTTGGCTTGTAAGATACATACCTTTGGATTACATCCGTATCCAGAGCACTTGTCCTTTTGACAGCCTTCTCCAAACATGGATGATATATAAGATTATTAGAATATCTTACAGGTGTGGTCCAGGTAGTCCAGCAATGGCTGTCTACCAATGGAGGGTCCAAGAATCCAGTTATATGTCTCAGCTGGTCTTGAGCATACACTGGAATCCCAAAGAAGTAGGCTTTCATGGCACAAAAAGAATGGACTTGACAGAGAGGTGAGAGCAAGCAGACAAAGAGTAGAAATTTCCTTCTTCCATGTCCTTTATATTAGCTGACAGCAGGAGGTGTGGCCCAGATTATAATTGTGTCTTCCCACTTGAAAAGGTCTAGGTTAAAATTACATCTTCACATTCAAGTGATTTGCATAATAATAAAATAATCCGTCATTGGTATACCCAGCCACTTGGATTTTAGTTAATTCCAAACATAGTCAACTTGTCAACCAAGAACAACAACAACAACAGATGGTCAATCTCCTACAAATAAAGTATTTTAAAGAAGCGAAACAGAAAGTCAGCATGACCCCACGTTAGCATATCCTGTATCTATGATGTGATATGTGAACAAAAACTCTTGAACATTCCCCATGATACTTCTGAGAACTGACCCCACAAACCTCACACCCCAAACCAGTAAGAACCTGACTCAGAAGTCAGAAAGCACAAGTGTCTGCAATTTTTTTTTCTTCTTTCAGGAAAAAATTCTAATGCTAGCATTTCTTGTTCTGAACAGGAAGAGAACCACTGGAAGTCATGACTCTGGTCATGATCACACAGAATATTAGGGAAACATGGTGGGAATATTGTTCCCCAGGAAAGGGACAAGGAGAGGAAACTGAGCCTGATAACTCATTTATAATCCAATGCTTCACCCAGGTTTCATTAGTCCTGGAATGGACGTCCAATACCCTCACTATCTACAGGAGCAGAAGGGTTGGAAGGAAGATTCACTCGGTAAGTCAGTCTGGCACCCAAAAATTCCCACAAATCTGTCTTGTCAACCAAAGATTACCAAAACCATAGAAAAGTCTGCCATTGTCAGAGTGTTTCTGGATTGGAGGCAGGCTAGGATGGAACTCCATGGCTCCAAGAAAAGCCTCTGTTAGCATATCAACTTAGAAATGTTTTTAAAAAATAAATGAAATTCATGTTGTTGTGGGATGTTTGCTGTGGGATGTTCTGTATGGCAAATGTGTTGCTCTGATTGGTCAATAAATAAATCACTGATTGGCCATTGGCTAGACAGGAAGTGTAGGCGGGACAGGGAGGAGAATAAAGCTGGGAAGTGGAAGGCTGAGTGAGAGAGACACTGTCAGCCACCATGATGAGAAACAGCATGTGAAGATGCCGGTAAGCCACGAGCCATGTGGCAAGGTATAGATTAATGAAAATGGGTTAATTTAAGCTATAAGAACAGTTAGCAAGAAGCCTGCCACGGCCATACAGTTTGTAACCAATATAATTCTCTGTATTTACTTGGTTAGGTCTGACGGCTGTGGGACTGGGGGGTGACAGAGATTTGTCCTGACTGGGCCAGGCAGGAAAACTCTAGCTACAAATGGCGTCCAAGGTGGTGGCAAGAGTTTCCACCTAAAAACTGAGAAAAAAAGATTCTAAAATGGAGCTAAAAACAGCTTCCTAATTGTCTCTCTCAAATGAGTGGCAGCTGCCAGTTTGAGCTATTTGTGGGTTCCTAGCGTGCATGCTTGACCTGCCGCTGTATGGTGGGAATGAGGCCTCTGCAAGTGGCACACTAAGCTGCATGGTGGATTTAGCCTCTGCTAGTAAAAAACAAAAAAAGAGGTTTCTGGGCTACACGCTGCTTGGTTAACAGCATAGACCCACGATAGCTCCCAGAGCTGGCAGTAAACTACCACCGCCATGTTGGGAAGCTGAGGTGGGTGGAGCCAGCAGCCACAGCTGCTGCATTTTAAAGCAATAGATTCACAATAAGACAGATTCAGATGTAATAGTTTACAATGTGTGTAAAATATTTGTAGGCTTGAAAGAGACAAAAAAAGGTGATATATACAGTTATATAAACAAATACATAGTTTTAAAAAATAAAGTCTTTAAAGAGACAGTAAAGTTAATAAAAAAATAAGCCACGTAAAGATGAATATTACACAGAGAATCTGGATTGTGTTGTCTTTGGGATTTTTAACTGCAGAAAAACATTTGATTGTAAAAGCTGTTGAGTTATGCCAAAATGTATATTTTAAGGGTACCTTGACTTCAAAATTTGAATATAAGGATATGTTGCTTTGGAAAGGAGACTCTGCTTTTGTTCCCACAGAAAGCCAGAGGCTATGGATTTGTTCCAGATTAAGATACATCAGGTTTGACCAGCCAAGACCCCCCTGAAAGGTCTCCGATGACACCATGGCAAAGATGATCCAACATCCAGAATGTTTTCAAGGCAACTGGCTCAGACGATACAGCCTCATGGACTATTCCATAATCCTAAAATTTTCTTTGTGTCCCCATAAGATACAGCGCCCCCCTCCAGCAGGAAGTAGTAAGAGAAGCTACGCCCAAATTCCCAAATTATATGTAATTTTACTTTGTTAAGGTTAAAACCTTCCTTTTTGAAAAAAAAAAAAGGGGGGGGAAGTGCTGTGGGATGTTCTGTATGGCAAATGTGTTGCTCTGATTGGTCAATAAATGAATCACTGATTGACCATTGGCTAGGCAGGAAGTGTAGGCAGGACAAGGAGGAAAATAAAGCTGGGAAGTGGAAGGCTAAGTTAGAGAGACACTGCCAGCCGCCATGATGACAAACAGCATGTGAAGATACCGGTAAGCCACGAGCCATGTGGCAAGGTATAGATTAATGGAAATGGATTAATTTAAGCTGTAAGAACAGTTAGCAAGAAGCCTGCCACGGCCATACAGTTTGTAACCAATATAATTCTCTGTGTTTACTTGGTTAGGTCTGACGGCTGTGGGACTGGCGGGTGACAGAGATTTGTCCTGACTGTGGGCCAGGCAGGAAAACTCTAGCTACAGATGTTCGTCAGAGACAACCATTCAGACATGGGTTTAAGCCAATAGAAAGTCTTTTATTAGCCTGCTGGCGACTACTCTGGGTATTCAATATCCCAATGCAGTCTGGACACTTCCTCAGAGTTCCTAATCACAAAACCCACATCTTGGGTTGACATACTTAGTTAACAAGAACAATTAACCAGAAGTGAAACCACAGAAGCAAAAAAAAAAAAAAAAAAAAAAGCAACGTTAGTACATAAGGACTTTCCTAGCACTATGGATTTTGGTAAATCAGGCCCTTGTTTTCCTTTTGGTATGAAATTTGTTTTGCTGCCTATGTGCAAAGTTGTGCGGCCTGAATGGTACTTCCATCATGGCGTCAGTTGTGCTAAGGTCTGGGGGCCTGTTACAATGTTAAAATATATATGAAGACAGAAGGGCTTTAAAGACTTGGTGAAGCAAATATAAATTATAGAAACGATATCTGTAACTGTTTAAATGTGCACTAGATATCTAGCAATGAGCCATGATACTCTAATTAGAAATGGATGTTCCCCATATTAGTTGAAAAGTACGTATGAATCTATGAACCGGTCATTTTTTAGGCCTTAATTTTTCAGCCAAATTTTACAAGTAAGTTTGAGATGGTCCTTGAGATTTCTTGTGTGTGGTGTGTATGCCTGTGTGGATGTATGTATGTATGTTGTATGAGTATGGTGTATTGTGTATGTCATATGTGCTAATGTGTGTGTGTGAGTGTGTGGGTGTGGGTGTGTGTGTGTGGGGGGTGTGTGTGTGTGTAAGTACGGGTGTGCCTGTTCATGTATAGAAGCCAAAGGAAGATGTCAGGTATCTTACTACTTCATACTATGCCTTATTCATTTGATGGAGGGTCTCTCACTGAATCTGGAGCTACGCTCATGGCCAGAACACCTTGGCACCTCCTGTCTTCACCCCTTCCCCAGTGTGGCCATGCCGGCCTTTCACCTCCTTGTAGTTCGTCTTTGAACTCAGGTCCTCATTGTTTTGTTGCAGACACTCTAACCCACTGAGCCATTTCTCCAGCCCAGTTTCTGAGTTTTCTGAGGGACATAAAAAGTGTTATTATCACCTCATCCCTAGGAGTGATTAGGAGAACAATGAGGACAGTGACAAAATGAAGAGAGGGAGGCAAACGGGAAGCATGATGAGGTGCAGTTGTGACAGGAAAGTCACCAGAAGGCTCAGGATTAAGACACCTGCCTCTATGCCTGATGTTTTGAGCCATAGCCCAGAAGCCACATGGTAGAAGAAGAGACCCAACTTGTTATGCATTCTTTTTATCCATAAACAATGTTAGTGATGAGTGTGTATTGTGAACCCAAGGACTATTTTGTAAACATATAGCTGAGAGATAATAAGCCAGAAATGGAAAATAGTTATATGACCCGTCCCGCGGGCCAGGTTATTGGGGAGACCCGAGGAGGCACCTCCTGAAAGATCAATGGGGGCAAGAGAGAAAGGAGACCAGGCGCATAAGGGAAGACAGAGTCAGTCTGAGTCGCATCAAGGTCTCATTTATTGACTGGGTATTGAGGCTTATAAGCAGGGCTTCAGGCAGGGAGGGGGAGCAGGGGAAGCAAAAGGAGAGAAGAATGGAAAATTCCTAAGGAAGGGTGAGGTCGCTTTGGTCCCAGGCCCCTGCAGCTGGCTGATTAGCACATACTCCAGGAAGTTGTAGAGCCCGCGGTTAGGCCAGGAACCTGTTTTTGCAAGGTTTGATAAAGTAAGGAAGGTCACACAAAATTCAAGACACAGCTGTCTGGAGTTGGGCCCCAACAGTTATATATTCCCTTTATACTCAGTCAATTTCCTTAGAATTACTCTTTTCTTTTTCTGGCATTTACTCAACTTCCCTTGCAGAGTTCGTTGATAGAAGGTTTTGTGTTTCCTTGGTTGCATCATTTTGCCTTGAATTTCCATACTTCTTGATCCTCTTTGATACATCTGGTACATCTGGTGTGCCAGTGTCTTACCAATTGGGCAGGAGTATTAATTAGGAAAATAGTTTCCCCTGAAGATATTGGGTATTATTTAGAGGCAACATAGTCTTTGGTTTTGTTTGGATACCTATGGTTTCTCCACAAATTGCAACTGATGACTCTAAGGACTTAATGAGTGTGGTAACAAAGTCAAACACCCTAATCTGAACCAAGTCACACAGGTGATGGCATTCTAATAGCCAAAGAGGTACATATAATTTGGTGTTAAGGTGATTGAAACACTCAAACAGCATTTGAGTGTGTGCCATACATAGAAGTTGGGGTGAAGTATGGATAGATTTGGTCTAAAAATGGCACCACACACCAATAGCTTGCATGGGGAGGGAGCTATGTAAATAGAGGTACCCATGTGGGACATTGTGTACTCATTATAAGTCCTTGTGGAGCTCAAAACCATGGGTGGCTACAGTATTGCCTTACAGAAAAATCCATGCCTCTGTGGTGCTGATATGGACAACTCAGGCTCTACTCTGTTCATTTTTGAGCTGTAAGAAGACTTATGACATGCAAACAAGCCCAGGCTGGGAATCCAGAGCACTCCATGCAAGGTGCGCTGTTATCTTCTTGACCTGACTATCTGGAGTCTCCACTCTTCATAACTCTCTTTCATGTTCCAGCATTCTCCAAACATTCTCAGCAAACATCATCTGCTTGTTCTTAGATTTTATTTCTTCAGTGGAGAAGGGGTTGTCTGGTGTCTCTAGTTAGTCATCTTTTTGGTAAGTCTGCATCTCAATTTACAGTAAAAACAAAAAATACTTTGGTGTATTTGGTGTTGGTATTTGAGTGGCATAGCTTCCATTAAGAAAGCAACTTAAGTTTATGCATAATTTGCATAACCTATTATACACTGATTGTTTTTCCCTCCTGAAATCATGTTAATATCCCAACCCCTCAGTGGGATCATGTTAGGAGGAAAGACTTTGGGAGGCATCTATGGTTAGACTAGGTCACAGAAATGGAGTCCAAATGATAGGATCGTGAGAAGAAGCGACAAGAGAATCATTCTCTGCACACATACACCATGGAAGGCCATATGAGGCATTACCAGGAAGAGTGCTTTCACTGAATGTCTGCCCACACTGGCATCTGAATCTCAGACATCAGTCACTAGAAGTGTAAGAACAAAATTCTATTGTTAACCCACACAGTATATAGGATTATAGCAGCCCAAACCTTAAGAAACCACTCCTCACCATGAATACTTTTCCCTTACCTCTGTATCTTTCTTTCAGTCTTAGTACCAAATGTAATGGTTATTTGAATTTTATTTCATGGAAGATAAAGTGTCAGCCAGGGAATGGGCAATGAGATAATCATCCAAAAACAGTAATACTAAGGACAGTCATTGTGGAGCTATTATGGGTTCTTGGGAATGTCAAGTAGCAACAAATGTCTATATTTTAACAAAAGAATTTATTAAATGGTTTTTATTGATATGGAGTAAATCAGTATTTTAGTAATCACAGCATTTAAAATCTATAAAGTAGAGGAATCTATTCATCTTCACTGGTTCTGGCACATAATTAGAGAGCTTCTTTAACATTTTCTCAAGAATTCTGATTAAAAAGTATATTTAGTAATCTTAGGTATTATTAAGATTATTGCAGTCTCTATGATTATTGTTTCTCATGCGCACATGTTAGCTCTTTATTTAAACATATATATATTTAAATTTTGTTCTTTACTTACTTTTATTTTATGAATGTTTGCCTTGCATATATATCTTTTAACACATCTGTGACTAGTCCCTGTTTAGGTTAGGAGAGGGTATTAGATCCCCTGGAACAGGAGATATAGTCTACTGTAGCTACTATGTGGGTCCTGTTATGTGGGAATTGAACCGGGGTCCTCTGCAGGAACAGCCAATGTTCTTAACCTCGGAGCCATTTATCCACCCTCCTTTTACCCTTCCTCAGGAATGCTAGGGATTGAACCTGAGGTCTCAAGCATGTTAGGCAAGTATGATACCATTGAGCTACTGCCCCGAAACTTCCTTCTTCTTCTAAAGAAAAAACTTTTGGTTTGTGTGCATTTGCACGTGTGATTGCAGGCATGAACATGACATGGCATGTGTGCAGAGGTCAAAGGACAACCTTGGTGTTGGCTTTTACTTTCACTTCCTTGTGTCAGGGTCTCTTATTCACTGCTGCATGTGGCAGGTTAGCTGGCCTCAGAGCTTCCAGGATTCTCTGTCTCTGCCTCCTATCTCACCACAGGAGTGTGTGATTACAGATGCTTAGCTGGCTCTATGTGGGCTCTAGAGATCTGAACAAAGGTTTTCAGACTTGCAAGGTAAGTTCTTTATCTACCGAGCCATGTCTCCAGTCAAGTTATGGTTTCTCCCTGGGTATCTCTATCTAAAGAGAAAACACAAGTATCAAATTCAAGGTTACAGAGGCCATCATTACCAAGAATTCACAGCAGCAGCTGGAGGCGGCTAGTGCTACTCCAACAAGTGAAAAAATAGAGAACAATTAATGAATGAAAGCATGCTGCTGATTATCCCCTCTCTCCACATAAACACCCAGAGATACACACTAGCTAGGGAATGATGCTACCCACAGCAGGCAGGGCTTCCCACCTCAATTCACATAAGCAAAGTAATTCCCCAAATCAAACCCAGAGGTTCATCTTCCATGTGATCTAGAGTCTGTCCAAAACTATAACCTTCACAATGTTAAGCCTAAAAATGGATGCTACTTTATAGTGAACTAATTCAATTAAATGTGCAATTACTCCATCTGAGGGTTTATTCAAAGTGAGTAGGTAGCTTTTAGATCTCAGCTTATTTACATACATCTGATTGATTCCCCTTGCTACAGCTAATGAGGATATATGATCACTAAGTATGGATAAAGCCTGGATGGCATGAATAAACTCAGTATGTTGTTTTGCAATATCAGTGTCCTATGTTTCTGTCATTGATTCTGATGTTTGACAGCTACAGGATTTCAGCCTAATCAGAAACCAAGTTGTTTCTTGAACATATCTCTTTGAGAAGAGCATTAGCATCATCTGTCACCATGTCAACGAAATATAATTTTAGGTAGTATAATTCCTTAACATAAACATTCTTATTAAACAAATGCCCATTAGCCAAACAGAACTCCTCATAATATCTTGAAAGCCTTTCTTGTACTGTTTCTTTCTTTGTAGTTTTGAACACATTAGGAGATTTCATCTTTGCCTTGAGCTGATCCACTGACATTTGCCAGTCCTTAGCCAAACTCTGCAAAGATGCATCATCTACTCCAAACACAGTTCGATAGAAGTTCAGGCTTTTCTCAAGATTCTCCACATCACTGTCCATGAAGAGGTGGGCCAGTGAAGGAATGGTACTCAGGAGGTCAGTTGTAAAGGCTTCTAGCCAAATCCTCTGCATCAGGAATTGTCGCTTCCTTTCAATGGCTGTACCTGTAATATTAGGCAAGGAAAGCATAAAAATGTGTCGTTTGTATACAGGGAGAGCATTCATAACCTTGTCCATCAGGATTGGGAAATCATAATCAGACAAATTTTTGTTAGAGATCAAGAAGATTGGTGGTTCATCAATGTTATTCTCCTGAAACGTTTTCACACAGCTGTTGAGGATCTGCTGCAGGACCTTTTCTCTGTTAAAGGTGTGTGGTTTGAATTCCTTTTCATTGTTTAAGTCAGAGTCCACCTTGGTTCTCACGAAGTAGAAATCCTTCTTCATCATGCTGATTGCTTTGGCAAGGTCTATATCATTTTTCTTAAAGCGTGTGGCAGAAACAATAATGAAGAAGTCATACTCATGGAATTTCATTTTCTCCAGATAATCTTTTGGTGGGAAATTTGTGGTTCCAATCCCAGGCAGGTCCCAAAAAACCACATTGGGAATATTGGGGTGTTTGTATGGATGTCTCTTCATGGTTGTTTCCACCACTCCGATTTCAGCTGCATCTTCGTCTTCATGCCCAAGCCCTCTCAGGGCATTGATCAGGGTAGATTTCCCTGCTCCAGACTCCCCAGTCACAGCAACATTGAGTGGGCTACTGTCATTTTTTTTTAATGCATCAGTGATTGAAGAGTTTGCCCCCTGTATGTTTCCTTGTGTTAGGCTTAACTCAATTGAAGCTATGGTTTCCTGAGGAATGATTTTGTTTCCTGTCTTAAAATTTTTAAAATATTCGGCAAAGCTGGAGGCCAAATCTTTGTAGTGTTCATCCTTAGATGAAGAGAACAGCTGACCCATGACTGTGAGCAAATAAAGGTCCTGAAAGAAAGAAGGAAAAGTCAGGAAGGTGTGTATCAAATTTAAAATCTACATTATAGCAAATTTCAAGTATATTGCTACATACCCTCCTTAATGGTTGTAATTATTCATTAGATCTCTCACTATGTTCCATTTTACACAATTGAGATTTTGTGTCCTTTGACTAACATCACTCTATTTCCTTCTCCCCACAGCTTTGCCCACCACCCTGATTTCTACCTCTATGAGTCTGGCTACTCTAGATTTCACCTGTAATGACGCAATAGGGTCATTCTCTCTGCAGGTAGCTGAGACCTTCCCAGGAGATTTTAATGGTTTATTCTCCATTGTCTCTTCACAGATCATCTCATCTTTTCAGCCTGCTCTGTGCATCCCTGCTATGTAGACTCCATGAGCAGAGGTCCCTCACCTTCTAGCCTCTAGTATCATTCAGCTGTATGTGATCATGGCCTCGCATTTTCCCTGCTTGGGCTGCATGTCTGACTGTGCCTGCACCTATCATTCTTCGTAATCAATACTATTTGGCCTTTCTGAACTGATCAGTACTCCTGGTATTTTGAAGGAAAATATTTTCTTTTTATTATTCCATCTGCTTAGATCTGGTAATGGCCCCTCACACTCTCTGGTCTTGGGTTGTCATACAGTTCCCTATTTATCTGCTTGGCATATCCAACTTTCTGAATTTGTTCTTTTACTGAAGTTTCTTCATTTGAGTATTTATTAATGACTCCTTCCTGATGCGTAGTATATAACACTTTTGCAATAGAGAGTTGAATTCCAGGCCAATGGCCAAGTCTCTTTCTAAGGTAAAAAGGGCCCAAACTTTGCAAAGTATAATGCATATTTATATGGGGTGTAGTGTCTGCCAGTCCAGTCACCAGTGCCACACAGATACGTCCTAGATCACTTTCCTTTAAAGACACTTAGTGTCCCTGAACAACTGAATCAACAGCCAGGCCAGATAAAGTACTGTTAGGACATCACCCATCCCAGTCGATGCTTGCTACATGGATGGTCCAAGTGCTGGCACCTGCAGCATTTCAAATGAACACAGACAACATGTGCAGGAGACAGGAGAAAGAGTAGTCACTAGGCTGAGTTGATATAGTTAATAGTAATGTGGATTTGACAATCTGTATTGATACTTCTGTTATATCCATGGGCTTGATATAGGTCATAAGTATGCTAATATATGTTTTTAGAAATGTTGAAGGAAAATTATTTGTAAATTAGTTTTGTTTTAAGATAGAGAATGGCTGTAGAGTAAAAAAAAAGTATATGTGTATCTCTGAGTTAGCTATATCTAAAGGTTATTAAAATTTCTAAGATCAAAGTTCACTACACTGATACAGTTGTAAAAATCTGGTGTTATTTATATCAAGGAGGCTCTCTTAAGATACTGATCTGCTTTGGTAACATTTACAAAAGTAGACTTTAAGTGAAATGACATTTATCAGAACCATAAGATGAAGGTTGTGCTAAGTTACAAAAAAAACCTTACCTACCAGCAATTCATGGCTAGTAGACATTACATTTTTATATAACGTTATGGGATTAGATATTTTAATACCTAAATTGGTATGTACATTTTTTATAAAATTTTCCAAACCTTATGTTTCCTTCAGGTAACTATTTCCATTTCCTGCTGATAGCCTGACTGCTGACAGGGACAGGACCTGGGTCCCAGCACTGCCAGCTACAGAACAGAGAACCAAGAACATAGGCCATGAAGCCCAAACTCTGCTCCCCATCCTCAGGAAAATGCTGACCCCACAGGGTGTTGGGGGTGTGACTCAGCTCCTGGCCTCCTGGTTAGGCAATTCCTACTAAAATACCAGGGTCCCCTCTGAATTTTGTTACTTGTGTCCCAAGTTGGACAGACATCCAGGTTCAACTCTGTCAGCATCACATGAACCTAATACAGGAACGGAGGTCAGACCTAAGCTTTTCTGAAAGCTGCTGAAATTCGTTATTTAGTGATAAATTTGGCCAATTGCAAAAGCTGTCTGGACCCTGACAAAAATGAAAATGAAAATAGTGACATCTCTCAGGAAAAACATGAGCCAGGATCCACTGGATTTATCCTGGTGAAAGTTATCAAGACAAAAGTTGTTGGGGATCTTTTCATAAAGCCTCCCATCCTTTGATCCCCATACCTTGTTCTAATTATACACATTGTAAAACTATCTTGGGCCAGCAAGATGCCTGAGCAGGTGAGGCTACTTGTCACTCAGCCAGATGATCTGAGTTCTAGTCCCAAGACTCACATAGTGATGAGAGAGAACTGACTTCTAGAACTTGTCTTTTGGCCTCCACATGCATGTGCTCATAGATGTGGGCACCTATCCCTAGTACATGAGTACATAGAATGAATAAATAAATGTAATCAAAATACAAATAAAATGTGTTGTACAAATTCCCAGAGAACTACAAAAAACAAGAGAAAGGAAAATAAGGAACAACAAACTTTGGCTTATATGTCTTGCACTGAGTATGAAAACACAATGATAGTGATATGAAACATCAATCATTACAATGGGATGCACATCTTCATTAGCACTACAACTTTCCAATAAAAACCATGAAGTTAAAGAGGATTCCTAGTTAAAAATGCCCCACAGCATCCACTACTACTGTTTTGATAAATGGGCCAATTTCCTTCGCAATACTTGTGATTATACCAGAGATTAGGGATACCTTGCTCAGACAAGGGATTTGTTGGTGTTGATGTTGCTTATTTCTCATTTTTCTGTTTCTCCAGTGGGTAGTGTTTGAATGCACAGTCTCATAACTGGTCAAAGTGGTGAGAACATGTGACAGTTGAGTGCTCATTCCTAAATATAACAGGGACATCTTTATCAACCCCCCACCCTACCCAGGTTCAGGAAACATCCTGGAAGAACCAGAGGATGGGCAGGGGCAGTGGCCTGAAATGATGTCTTCTGAATATGACATGGCATTTGCATGTGTGAACTCGTGGCAACTGGGGCTCCCTGCAGCGACTTCCAAAGATCTAGCCTGTCCACATTTCAGCATGAAGGAGATCAGGGGGCACATGAGGGCTTAGCTGAGGAGATATTAGGATCAGTGACTGGTGAGGTAGAGAGAGTCACTGTTCTTTAACATGTGACCACTAGAAAGTTGCCCATGATCAAGTAAATAACCCTACACCTGAACACACAAGAGATCCTTAGGAAAATTAGTGGGGTATTTAAAAACATAAAGACAAGAAAACATAGGGGCAACCATTGGGAAGAGGAAGGACCCCTGAGAGAATAAGAGTGGGAAAAGAGAGAGGAATAGTGTTTGAAGACGATAAAAGTGCTACATAGATGTATGAAATTGTCATACAGTATATGAAAATATTTTTAAAACAAAACAAACCTATCCTAAAAGTGTTTCCCAGCACGTTATAGGAGAAGCATTCTACAGAGGGCATCTTTCACCATAGTCTAGCTTCCCCTGGAGTTTAGAATAAACATGCTGAGCTGGGTAAAAGGAGGCAAGAAAAGAGTACTAGGAAGTTACAAGACTGAGACAAAACAATTTTCATATATTCTATAGTGATATTTCACAACACATATCCTAAAAGGCTAATTTTTTCATCAGTTCTTGGGATTAAATGTCCTCTAAACAAACAAATAAAAAATCCCAAACCAAAATAACTGCATACATTTTAAACATTTATTTGGTCTTTTACTTTAGGTCTATCTAAACTTGAATGACTACCTAAGAACATCGATAAGTAAGTCTTGCCTTTCTGTAATCAAAGCCCCTAGCTTCCAAACTGAGGATCCCAGCTCTGAGGATATGTCTCTAAATGTCTTTTTACACATAGGCTCCCTAGGAAAGAGACAGTGAGGGTGAGAGGTGAGATCTGAATGCCCAGTTACCGGACAATCCTGTGTCCAGGGGAGGCTCTCACTGCTCAGGACAGAGGAATAGCCCTCGGCTGTGCTCGAATTTCTTCACTGGAACTCCACCTCTGCTTCTTCAGCAGAAACAGGGAAGTTGGCCGGTACTTGTATACTCTCTTGGCTTTTATCCCACCTTCAGAATGTGCTAGCCAATCACAGAGGAGAATGCATCTGGTTTCATTCCAGAATCTTGTGCATTTCTAGGAACAGGAAAGTGAAACTAAACTCACTTTTTTTTCTTCAGGTGAGTTGAGAAGGACAAGAATTAAGGATATGAAACCACAATTGTGAAGAAATAAGGTTGAAGTCAGAGGGGGTCAAATGATTTGTGTCTTGGGCAAGACTAAAATTGGCATCTGCACAGGATCCCAGACAATGTGCTGTACCACTTCAGTTTAGGCTATATTTGTAGAGTCAGGAATCGTGAATATTATTTTTCAACAGTTTGTTCTACCCTAGTTATTTTTTCCCCTTTTCTATTTTAATAAAAAGGAAAAAAAAGAAAAAGATTATAACTAACAAAAGAAAAACTATATACAAAAGTACAATGACTATATACAATATATACAAGTAATAAATGTCTAAACAATGTCTAGTCCATTTGTATTTGACAAATTCAGAGAAAATAATTTCATTATCTATCCTATTTTGTTAAGTCCAAAATGTATCTAATTCACTTTCTATCTTAATTTATCTTCAACTATAACTAACTAACCTTCAACTATAACTACCTAATCTTCAACTCCCTCAGAGACCCAAGAAGGAAATAATATTAGCTAACAAAAATAAAAACAGAAAGTGCATGCAAGCAACTTCCAAAAAATTTGTGAGTTGACAGAAACAGCCAGCTGCCTGGACAGTCACCTGAGGTTTCTCAAAATGCTGGGGCATCATCTTCAGCCTATAGGCTTAGCATATCTGACAGACTCATTTGTGAAGTAGGATGTACACAAGGTCAACAGTTCAACCTCACATTGGGTGAGAGCAGTCCATGTACCAGAAACACCTGAATTCCACTAGTGTCATGTCATGATTCAGGATATTAAATTCTGGAATTTGTTGATGGTTTTTTAATTCAGCTGTCCATTCTTCTTGGCTGTGTATATATGGCTTCATCTCAGCATCCCGTTCTTCTCCACATCCCTCTGTCAAATGCCAGTTTACTATTGCGAGGCGTGAGCTTAGTTACTCTTCAAGAATAACGGTTTCAGTTGCTGTTCCATTGCATATCAGAAGCCATCGGCCCACTGCCTGTTCAGCTGCCTTCGAAGAAAAGGGCACTGGACCTTTTCCGAATTGCGAAGGCCACTTCAGGGATGGTGCCATATTGTCCTGGCCTCAGAAGATGCCTTTTGATAAAGCCATAACCACAAGAATCAGTAGTCCTTTGTTTCATGTCCTGTCTGTCCATTTTGTCAGCAGTTGATTCAAGGATACTTTGTTGTCCAGTGGCTAACTTTTGCCACAATGAAAGTTAACTCCATACACAGTTTCTTCAATGTCCATATTTTCCCTGAAGTAGATTGGTACTGCCAGGAGCCGACATGTCTCATAATCATAACAAAAAAGAAAAATTTTCTAAGTTATTAAAACATTTTAAATGCCATATTCTGTAGATCTCTGAAGGGTTTGAAGATGACCTGTCTAAAATATATCTGTTCAATTTTTAAAACATATCTAATATGACTACAAGTTCTATTGTAATGTCTAACTACTAACTTTCATTTCTTTATATCCTAATAGTTGGTAATAATAACATTCAAGGATCAGAAAATTGCATTGTTAAATGAACGGTATAAGTACAATTAGAGATATACATATAGCATTTTCTAACAATATCAATTTCAATATATATAATTTGTATACAATATAAAACAATCCAATCCAATGTAAAGTATTTAAAACTAGTAATTGTCTTTTTCTTCTTCTTTCTTTCTCTTTTTTTTTATTAATTTATTTTGCAATACAATTCAGTTCTACATATCAGCCACGGATTCCCTTGTTCTCCCCCCTCCCGTCCCCCTCCCCTTCCCTCCAACCCCCCCCCCCCATTCCCATCTCCTCCAGGGCAAAGCCTTCCCCACAGACTGAGGTCAACCTGGTAGACTCAGTCCAGGCAGGTCCAGTCCCCTCCTCCCAGGCCGAGCCAAACAATCCTGCATAGGCCCCAGGTTTCAAACAGCCAACTCATGCAATGAGCACAAGATCTGGTCCCACTGCCTGGATGCCTCCCAAACAGATCAAGCCAATCAACTGTCTCATCCATTCAGAGGGCCTGATCCAGTGGGGACCCCTCAGCCATTGGTTCATAGTTCATGTGTTTCCATTCATTTGGCTATTTGTCCCTGTGCTTTATCCAACCTTGGTCTCAACAATTCTCGCTCATATAAACCCTCCTCATTCTCGCTAATTGGACTCCCAGAGATCCACCCGGGGCCTAGTCATGGATCTCTGCATCCAGATCCCTCAGTAGTTGGATGAGGTTTCTAGCACGACAATTAGGGTGTTTGGCCATCCCATCACCAGAGTAGGTCAGTTCGGGCTGTCTCTCGACCACTGCCAGCAGTCTGTTGTGTGGGTATCTTTGTGGATTTCTGTGGGCCTCTCTAGCACTTTGCTTCTTCCTATTCTCATGTGGTCTTTATTTACCATGGTCTCCTATTCCTTGTTCTCCCTCTCTGTTGTTGATCCAGCTGGGATCTCCCGCTCCCCCAAGCTCTCTTTCCCTCAACCCTCGCCTTTCATTACCGCCACTCATGTCCAGGCTGTTCATGTAGATCTCATTCCATTTCTCTGTCATTGGGTGATCCCTGTGTCTTTCTTGGGGTCCTGTTTTCCAGGTAGCCTCCCTGGTGATGTGAGTAGCAGACAAGTCATCCTTGTTTCATGTCTAGTATCCTGCTATGAGTGAGTACATACCATGTTTGTCTTTCTGAGTCTGGGTTACCTCACTCAGGATGATTTTTTCTAGATCCATCCATTTGTCTGCAAACCTCATGATGCCATTGTTTTTCTCTGCTGAGTAGTATTCCATTGTGTATATGTACCACATTTTGTTTATCCATTCTTCAGTTGAAGGGCATCTGGGTTGTTTCCATGTTCTGGCTATTACAAACAATGCTGATATGAACATAACTGAACAAGTGCTCTTATGGTGTGGTTGAGCATTTCTTGGGTATATGCCCAAGAGTGGTATAGCTGGATCTTGGGGAAGATTGATTCCCAATTTTCTAAGAAAGCGCCATATTGATTTCCAAAGTGGTTGTACAAGCTTGCATTCCCACCAGCAGTGGAGGAGTGTTCCCCTAGCTCCACATCCTCTCCAGCATAAGGTGTCTTCAGTGTTTTTGATCTTAGCCATTCTGACAGGCGTAAGGTGGTATCTCAGAGTTGTTTTGATTTGCATTTCCCTGATGATTAGGGATGTTGAGCAGTTCCTTAAATGTCTTTCAGCCATTTGAGTTTCCTCTGTTGAGAATTCTCTGTTTAGTTCTATAGCCCATTTCTTAATTGGACTGTTGGGCATTTTGATGTCTAATTTCTTGAATTCCTTATATATTCTGGATATCAGTCCTCTGTCAGATGTGGGGTTGGTGAAGATCTTTTCCCATTCTGTAGGCTGTCGCTTTGCCTTGTTGACCGTATCCTTTGCTCTACAAAAGCTTCTCAGTTTCAAGAGGTCCCATTGATTGATTGTTTGTCTCAGAGTCTGTGCTACTGGTGTTCTATTTAGGAAGTAGTCTCCTATGCCAATGCGTTCAAGACTACTTCCTACTTTCTCTTCTAGCAGGTTCAGAGTAGCTGGATTTATGTTGAGGTCCTTGATCCACTTGGACTTAAGTTTTGTGCACGTCTACCCTAGTTATTAAAATCCTTCTTCATATTCTACCTCAGCTTGCAAGCTCTAGAATGCCTTGTTTTTTGTTTGGGGACTGTCCAAATTTTTCTGCCAGGAAATGAAGTGTTTATAGATTGAAAAAACAACACTTTGTTTTATTTTCACTTTTCTTGGAAATGAAGGGGATTCTGAAAAGCCACTTGATCAATGCTCCTCCGTGATTGGCCAACACACACTGAGACAGGAGGAGCAGAGTCAGAAGAGTGTAGAAGTTCTTCCAAACTAACATAAACCTGCTGCTTTCCACAGAGGGACCAGGGGTGGGTTCGTGTGAAGAGCCTGTAGCACAGTGGACAGCAGTTCCTGTAGCTGACCTACAGTGAGCCCATATACTGGACACAGGATTTTCTGGTAAGTGGACAGAAGCATTCATATTTAACTTCTGAGACTCATCATCTTTTCTCTAAGGAACACATAAGTAACAAGATATTTAGGGACATGCCTGAGAGTGGGGATCCTCAGTTTCAAAGCTAGGATGCTTTGATAGTTTCTGGATTGGGCAGGCTTGTGAATGGTCTTTGCCAATCCTTCAAGCTGAGATAGACCTAAAGGAAATGACATGGGTATTGTTTTTGGTAAACGTATCCAATTGTTGTGACTTGCCTCTTATTCCTCTCCCTATAATGACTGTCAACGGATGCTTCAGGTAATAGAATATCTCTGCAGTGTGCATGAGGTTGTTGTATCTCACTCTCATCTTGCTGTCTAGTTCAAGGTCAGTTATTTAATTCCTGCATTCCAAGGCCTCTGGTCTGTGGAAAAGAGGTCTCTCTGCATGCTGCTTCTGCTGTAACTGGCTGTGGAAATCTGTGCCTGAAGAATCTTGTTCACTGTGCTTTTCTTTATTGTAAAGATGTAAGGATGTTTTCTTATTCTGTAGGGTACATGAGCTCCGTCAGGATGTTGTGACAGCTGTCATTTAGGCAGGCTTCCTTTTGGAATGTTTGCTGTGTCACAGCCTTCTCATTCCCTGTGTTCACATTCAGTGGACAGACCTTGCAGGAAACTGTCACACTGGAGTCTGCATCACAAATCCAGGAGGTAGAACTGAAAGAATGAGAGGGAAAAACTGAAAAGACAGAACAGTCTGTGTGCTTCAGGGACATTCTCTCTGTGCCCTGTGGGTGACTGGCCCTCAACAGGAAATCTGACTGTGGTGTTTATTTAACCAGGCTTAGCATCCCCCTTTGGACATCCTCTTTACTCACCTCTTCCAAGCTCATGTCTGCAGTCGGTTTGAACAAAGTTCTGCAGCTCTGGTTTCCTACACAGCTGTTCCCATTTGTCCTGTGGATTGGACAGGGTCTGCCTGTGCAGCGAGTCTGTATATGTATGTTTGTGCTCATACACAATATGATTCTAAGATACCCAGTTTGTATTAGACTGTTTTTGTGCTCTCTTCAGACTCTTGAAACCAACTGCCTATCAATTTTGTAGGACTTCAATTTCATACACACCAGTTAGAACTACAGAATAGTCACAAATGTTCATAACAAAGTCCAGGTGCATTCCTCATATTTCCTAATCACTCCCTGATGATAAACCACCATATACCTGTGTGTTCATGATGAAGAACTGAGCAAGACAAAGGCACATTCTGCTACCTGAGGTTCATTATACTGTGGGAGGCTGACAGCGAATGAACCCAGACAGATACACATTATGTGGAGGTAAGTGATGTGAAGAAACTGAAACATAATGAAAGCATGGTGAATGTTAAAGCCGGTACATTCTTATATCCCAATGGGGGTGTCAGTGCTAAAGCCTGCCTAGTTGAAGCACAACATAGAGAAAGGCAATTAAGTTAATAGCTGTGTGGCTGCTGGGGGAGAGCAACAAGGATAGGATTCTATGGTGATATTGTGTTCCCCAATATATTGTACATTCTAATACACTTATCTGGGGTCAGAGAACAGAACAGAACAGTCACTAGATATAGAGGCCAGAAAATGGTGGCACTCACACCTTTCATCTTAGCTTTCCAAAGACAGAGATCGATCTGGATCTCTGTGAGTGCAAAGCCACACTGGAAACAGCCAGGCATGGTGACACACGCCTTTAATCCCAGGAAGTGATGGCAGGAAGCAGAAAGGTATATAAGACGTGAGGACCAGGAACTAGAGCCTGGTTAAGCTTTTAGGCTTTTGAGCAGCAGATCAGCTGAGATTCATTCTGGATGAGGACTCAGAGGCTTCCAGTCTGAGGTAACAGTATCGGCTGAGGAACTGGTGAGGCGAGGTTAGCTGTGGCCTGTTCTGTCTCTCTGAGCTTTCAGCATTCACCCCAATATCAGGCTCCTGTGTTTTTATTAATAAGACCTTTTGAGATTATTGCTACAGGATTCAGTCACTAAATACAAAATCCTGAGATGAGAAGACAGCCTGAGAGAGCAGAGTGACTGGGATTCAGACACCAGGGCCTCCAGAAGTGCAATAATTATATTCAAAGTTATGTTGTACACAGCATGTGCACCTCATACCTAATGAACTTTCCCTGAGGGGAAAGGAATCCTTATGGTGCATCTCAGAGTTGACTTGACATGACATGATTTCAGTGTCCATAAGATAACTCTGGCCATTTTATCATCCATGTGGTTGCAAGAATACTCAGAGGAAATACAGTGGTGTCAATGACATAATCAAAGCTCAATTGAGAAAGTCTTGAAGAAGATATTGTAGGAGGAATGGTCAAGTGTGATTGGATTTGGAAACAGAGATTAAGTCTGTGAATTGATTTGACATGAGTGAGACAGAAAGAGGAAGCTCCAGGGTGACAGTGGGTGTTTACTGGTTCCTTAACAGATGGTGAAGTCCATTGTGCTGCCACAGGAGATCTTGTTCACATTTGTGGAAAATAAAGGGCAACAATATGAGATCTGAGGTAATCAATTACCAAACAACCAAACCCAGATTCTTAGGTCTGGCATCAATTGTATTTGCCTGCTGAGCCGTCTTACTGAACTTGATACTCATTTTTTTTTGAGACAGGTGTCAAGTAGCCCAGGCTAGCCTCTAACTCACTATGTACCAAGGATGACCTGGAAGTGCTGATTCTCTTACCTCTACTCCCTGAGTCCCAGAATTTCAGAGAGCCGCAAACTCCTGCATTTGATGAGATGCTGGGCATTGAACTGAGGCCTTATTCATGCTGGGAAAGTTCTCTACCTCTCTCTCCAGTGCACAGTTAGAATTCTTTTATAAAATAAAATACTTAAAAGGAAACAGTGAATCTAAAAGATGACTTGAGGACACTGAAGTGCTGTATTGAATAAATGGGATTTAACATGGACTTTCTCACTCTGATTTTCCTCTCACCCCAAACATCTACAGCCCAGATCCAGTTCTCCCATCAGTCTGCTACAGTGGGGATAAGGACTAAAGAAAATGACTATGCCATAAAGTTGAGGAAATAAGATTAGAGTCAGAGGACCAAAAGGGGAGGTGTTAAGGTGACATTGGAACTGGCAGTCACACAGGAATTATGCTGTGTGACTTAAACTGAAGATGTGCTTTGTGGAATCAGAGGCTGTCTTAGTTAAGGTTGCTATTGTTATGATGAAACACTATGACCAGCAGCAATTTGGAAAGGAAAGGGTTTGCTTGGCTTATACTTCCACATCACTGTTCATCATCAGAGGAAGCCAGGACAGCCACTCAAACAGGGCAGGTATCAGGAGGCAGAAGCTGATGTAGATATCATGGAGATTATTGCTTACTGGGTTGCTCAGCCTGCTTTTTTATACACCCCAGGACCACCAACCCAAGCATGGTACCACCCACAATGGAGTGGTCCCTCCCCAGCAATCACTAATTTAAAAATATCCTACAGGCTTGCTTGAAGCCCAATATTATGTATGTATTTTCTTAATTGAGGTTCCTTCCTTTCAAATGACTTTAGCTTGTGTCAAATTGACATAAAACTAATGACACCTTGTGAACACGACACATGAACACATCACTGTTAAGCCATAGCCTTTCCTTTCTTGTTCATCTCCAATATCACAAATTAATATTGTGTTAGCTATAATTTCTATTGCTGTGAAGAGACACAATGATGACAGCAACTCTTATAAGGAAATGTTTAATTGGGGCTGGCTTACTATTCAAAGTTTAGTCCATTATTGTCATGGTAGGAAGCAGGGTGGCATGCAGACAGACATGTTAAAAAACAGTGACTCTCTCTCCCCCAACAGTAACTAATCCTAATATCTCCTCAGCTAAGCCTTCATGTGCCCCCGATTTCCTTCATGCTGAAATGTGGACAGGCTAGATCTTTAGAAGTCTCTGCAGGGAACCCCAGTTGTCACGAGTTCACACATGCAAATGCCATGTCATATTCAGAAGACATCATTTCAGGCCACTGCCCCTGCCCATCCTCTGGCTCTTTTATGATGTTTCCTGAACCTGGGTAGGGTGGGGGGTTCATAAAGCTGTCCCTGTTATATTTAGCAATGAACACTCAACAGTCACGTGTTCTCACCACTTTGACCAGTTATGAGACTGTGCATTCAAACACTACCCACTGCAGAAACAGAACAAATGGGAACTAAGCAGCAACAACATCAACAAATTCCTTGTCTGAGTAAGGTGTCCCTAATCTCTGGTGTAATCAGAAATATTGAGAAGGAAATTGGCCAGCATGGCCATTTCTCAAAACAGCAGTTGTAGATGCCGTGGGCGTTTTTAATTAGGGAATCCTCTTTAGCTTCATGGTTTTTATTGGAAAGTTGGAGTTCTAATGAAGAAATATATCTCTTTGTAATGATTGATATTTCATATCACTATAGTTTGTTGTGTTCATACTCAGTGCAAGACATTTAAGACAAAGTTTTGTTGTTGCTTATTTTTTCTTGTTTTTAGTAGTTCTTTGAAAAGTTTAACAATGCATTTTATTTGTATTTTGATTATATTTATTTATTCATTCTCTGTGTACTCATGTACTGGGCTAGGTGCCCACATGCTAGAGCGTGCATGTGGAGGTCAAAAGACAAGTTCTAGAAGTCAGTTCTCTCTCATCACTATGTGAGTCTTGGGACTAGAACTCAGATCATCTGGCTTAGTGACAAGTGGCCTTACCTGATCAGGCATCTTGCTGGCCCAAGACAGTTTTAGAGTGTGTATAATTAGAACAAGGGATGGGGATCAAAAGGATGGGAGACTTTTTAAAAAGGTTCCAGCAACTTTTCTCTTGATAACTTTCACCAGGCTACATCCAGTGGATCCAGGTTCATGGTTGCCCTGATCGACATAACTACTTTCATTTTCATCAGAATCCAAGCAGCTTTTGCAGTTAGCCAAATTTATCACTAAATAATAATGTTCAGTAGCTATCAGAAAAGCTTAGGTCTGACCTCCCTTCCTGTATTAGGTTTATGTGAGACTGACAGAGTTGAACCTGGATGTCTGTCCAGCTTGGGACACAAGTAACAAAATTCAAAGAGGTCCCTGGTATTTTAGTAGGAATTGCCTAACCAGGAGGCCAGGAGCTGAGCCACACCCCCAACACCCTGTGAGGTCAGCATTTTCCTGAGGATGGGGAGCAGGGTTTGAACTTTGTGGCCTTTGTTCTTGGTTCTCTGTTTTGTTGCTGGCAGTGCTGTGACCCAGGGCCTGTCCCTGTCAGCAGTCCGGCTATCAGCAGGAAGCAGAAATACTTACCTGAAGGAAACATAATGTTTAGAAAATTTTACCCAAAAAAATGTACATACCAATGTAGATATTAAAATATCTAATCCCATAACATTATATAAATATGTAATGTCTACTAGCCATGAAATGCTGTTGGATACAGTTTTTTGTAACTTAGCACAACCTTCATCTTATGGTTCTGATGAATGTTGTTTTAAATAAAATCTACTTTTGTAATGTTCCCAAAAGTAGATCAGTATTTTAAGAAAACTACCTTGGTATGAATAAGGCTGGATTTTAGATTTATATCAGTATAGTGAACTTTGACATTAGAAATTTCAATAACCTTTATCTGTAGTTAACTCAGTTATAACCATACACTTTTTTTACTCTATAATTATCCTCTATCTTAGAACAAAACCAATTTAAAAGTCCTTTTCCTTCAGCATTTCCAAAAACACATATCAGCATACTTATAACCTTTTAAACATTTTTCTCCTACTTAATGGATCCTTTTTTACTTTTTTTTAATATTGTGAGACATGACATAAATGAGCAACTTTTATGTAGAAAAAGTTTTTGTAGCCCTGATGAACTGGGACGGATATGAACTGATTGCTTTATCATAGAGTCATAAGCATAGTCAGAACAATTTGTCAAAACACGTAAAAATGAGGCTATGTCCTCCATTACAGCAATCAGAGCTCTGAAAGGGGACAGACCACAGAACACCTGGATACCTTAAGCCAGAGGCTACTCAGCTTGTACCGTACCCCAGGAACAAAACATAATACATATGTGCTTTTAAATTAGAAGGCAGCAAGGTTTTAACTAAAAGCATTTATTGACCTTGAGAAACAAAAACCAACCTATGGCAGCCATTCTGGCCAGGGGCTGTGCTCAGTTTCTAGTGTTAGTTAGGAAAGCAATGTTTATCTACTTAGGAAAGCAGAGAATATTGTAATATTTAACAGACAATTATTAACCAAGGCCAGGAGCCTGGGAGGAATACACATTAACAATTCTAGAGGTAAACTCACCTTTCACCAGAAAACCTAAGTTATTTGTCAAAGATCCATGTTTACCTTATGTGAACTAAAAGGAAGTTGGACAAATCTAACAGATTTAATTTAGTATTACAAGGCATTTTGGTACCAGGTAAGCAGTATATCAGCATAAGCATACATGTAGACATAACACAATATACACATACACATAAATATGCATCAAATACATTTCAAGGACGCCAAAAGAATATTTCTGTTAAATATACTCTGTCCATTTATTTATTTATTTGTTTGTTTGTTTGTTTGTTTATTTTGGTTTTTCGAGACAGGGTTTCTCTGTGTAGCTTTGCGCCTTTCCTGGAACTCACTTGGTCGCCCAGGCTATCCTCAAACTCACAGAGATCTGCCTGGCTCTGCCTCCTGAGTACTGGGATTGAAGGTGAGCGCCACCACCACCCAGCTCCATTTATTTTTTTAAAGTCTTCTACTGTGATTATTTTTTCCTTATCTCTAAGTGAGATTCAATCTCAAACCAGTTCTTTAAAATTTTTAATTTTTACTTGAAGCAAATTAGAAACCTTATATCTCAGTATGTAGTACCTTAAACAGGATGAATAAACACAATGTGGATGAAGCTGAAACACAAAAGATTAGTCAACAGGAAAACTATTTTCTTTACTCGGTTGAAATTTTGACTTTGGTGTTTACAGAACTAAGCTGCAAAATGACACATCTGGATACTCTAGAACATGAAAAGGAAATCATCCAATCAATAAAACAAACACAGACCCACCTTTCTTCCTGAAGTGCTTTAATGCTGATCTATAGGATGAGAAACTCAATCTCCATACCATTAGGAAAGATCCCAGGTCTGGGCTTCAAGAAGGACACTGGGGCAGATTGTTATTTGAGTAAGAGATTGGTTAAAAAAAAAAAAGGGTTGTGAATGCCAATGATGGACAGACAGACAGCATCATGGCAGAGGCTCTGAGATTGGACCCATGTGGCAGCATGAGGAATCCCGTCTTATGGGTGTCAGAGAGAGGACGTTCTGTGTGCCATGTGATTGGTGAGAGGACTATAGAATGTGCTTTCAGTCAAGCAGTCTATGGATGGGAGTGCAGAGGGAGGAGAAGAATCTAGGGGTAAAGGTGATTGTAGTCATGGAAACCAAAGCTCTATCATTTCTAAAATGATCACAGTCCAACCAAAGTGAGATTGCGTTACAAAACGAGGGAGGCCTGGCTAACAGGTTAGATTGAAGAAACTAGGCCCAGGATTTCTTCCAGTCCCTGAGACCTCTTTTGAAGAGCTGGCTCAAGGGTCCTACAACACTGGCCAGATAGGAAAAACTTCTAAAGATTCAGAGAGGCCGCAAAGCCTTCACAGGACCACCTGGCTATGGAAAAGCTGAAATCCAGGGCCCTGAAATGTGTCCATTCCCTACTTTATCTCTGGCAGTGGAGAGGGCTCCTTCATGAGACAGGGCCCTTTAGTTAACCAGCAATAAAATCCCAATGAACTAATTTCACATCTTAGTGAATTCGAAGACAAAAGAAACAAGCCAAACATAACACAGTGGAAAAATACTGATTACCTCAGCCAGGCAAAACTGACACTGGAGATATTTCCAAAGTGATGCTCTAACTCACTCCCCAATAAAAGAAGAATACCAATTTTATTCATGGGGTCCATACATGTTCATATAGGGGTAGTCCAACATTCTAGCATGTTTATTTTAGGATTACATTCCCTGAGCATGCTCATTTTAAAGTGATGGACAGAAATACCTCTGGGAATCCCCAGCTTTCACAATTACATTTTAGCTGACAATAAGGAAAAGGACAGTTTGAAGGTATTGAATGAAGGAATCTGCCCTTGAAGGTGCCAACCTTAATTAGTCAATAATAGATTGACACATGTTCCTGTCCAATCCGATCATCCATACATGGAGGCTGATCACACATGGCTGCACAGCATTCAGGGTACCCAAATGTTTTTATAGGCATGCCTGTGGCTTCACCTGTTTTCCATCTCATGATAGCTTATTGTATCCAGATTTTACATGAACCCAAGGAATAGAATCTAGTAGCACCAGAAGGTTGATAGTCCTCTTTGCTCATGGTCTCTGCTTCCTGGATCCAGGAATCTGTGGGCTAGGGAATGCTACATGAAGAAATTGCCAGGGTTCTTATTGCTGTAGAAATGAGTTATATATGTCCATCTACACCTGTTGTCCCAACAGTAGCAGACCTAGTACCTGCCAGTTCTTCTTTTCCCAATGGGCAATCCATAAGTCAAGACTCTGGATATAACCCAAGTGTCAATACAGATTGTCAAATCCAAGTTTCAAGAGTTACTGTGATCAATAGACTTGCAAAGATTAGTCCCATTTCACCTCAGAAAGAGGCTTGGCCATTGGCCTTCAATCCAAATCTTCAATGGAAAAGAGTTATATATTACAGATCAGGAAGGCTTCATCAATAAATATTGTATGAAGACACTTGAGTAAAATAACAAATTCAGAAAATCAGTTATGCCAAACAGATAAATAAGGGACTGCATGACAACCAGAGACCAGACAGTGTGAGGGGCCATTGCCAGATCTAAGCAAAGGGAATAAGAAGAAAATATTATCCTTAAAATTATCATGAGTACTGAACAAAGGGTAAAATATTGCATAGATTGCACAGAATGATGGGTGCATGCACAGTCAGACATGCAGCCCAAGCAGGGCAACAAGGAAGCCATGAGCAGATACAGTTGAATGATACTGCAAGCTAGAAGGTGAGGGACCTCTGCTCATGAAGTCTACATAGCACAGAGGCACAGAGCAGCTGAAAAGATGAGATGGATCTGTGAAGAGACAATGGAGAATAAATGATTAAAATCTCGTGAAAAGGTCTCAGCTACCTGCAGAAAGTATGATCCTATTGTGTCATTTACAAGTGAAATCTAGAGTAGTCAGACTCATAGAGGTAGAAATCAGGGTGTTGGGCAAATCTTTGGGGAGAAGGAAATAGAGTAATGTTAGTCAAAGACACAAAATCTCAATTGTGTAAAATAAACAGTGCATAGTGACAACCATTAAGGATGGGATGTGGCAATACACTTGAAAGTTGCTATAATGTAGATTTTCAATTTGATACACACCCTCCTGACTGTTCCTTCTTTCTTTCAGAGCCTTTATTTGCACACAGTCATGGGTCAGCTGTTCTCTTCATCTACGGATGATCACCACATAGATTTGGCCTTCAGCTTTGCCAAATATTATAAGAAGATTAAAACAGAAAACAAAATCATTCCTCAGGAAACCATAGCTTCAATTGAGTTAAGTCTGAAAAAAGGAAATATTCAGGGGGCAGAGTCTATGATCATTGATGCATTAAAAGAAATTGATAGTACCCCCACTCAATGTTGCTGTGACCAGGGAGTCTGGAGTAGGGAAATCTGCCCTCATCAATGCCCTGAGAGGGGTTGGACATGAAGACAAAGATGCAACTGAAATTGGAGTGGTGGAAATGACCATGGAGAGACATCCATACAAACATCCCAATATTCCCAATGTGGTTTTTTGGGACCTGCCTGGTATTGGAACCACAAATTTCCCACCAAAAGATTATCTGGAGAAAATGAAATTCCATGAGTATGACTTCTTCATTATTGTTTCTGCCACACGCTTTAAGAAAAATGATATAGACCTCGCCAAAGCAATTAGCATGATGAAGAAGGATTTCTACTTTGTGAGAACCAAGGTGGACCTTGACTTAAATAATGAAAAGGAATTCAAACCATGCACCTTTAACAGAGAAAAGGTCCTGCATCTGCTCCGCACCAGCTTTATGAAAACGTGTCAGAAGAATAACATTGATGAACCACCAATCTTCTTGATCTCTAACAGAAATTTGGCTGATTATGATTTCCCAATCCTGATGGACAAGGTTATGAATGCTCTCCCTGTATACAAACTATACAATTTTATGCTCTCCTTGCCTAGTATTAAAGGTGCAGCCATTGAAAGAAAGCAACAATTCCTGATGCAGAGGAATTGTCTAGAAGCCTGTACATCTGAACTCAGAAGTATCATCCATTCTCTGACTCTTCGAGGGTAGTGATGTGGAGAATCTTGAGAAAATCATGAACTTCTATCGAACCGTGTTTGGAGTAGATGATGCTTTCTTGCAGAGTTTTGCTAAGGAATGGGGAATGTCAGTGGATCAGGTCAAGGCAAAGATGAAATCTCCTAATGTGTTCGAAACTACAAAGAAAGAAACAGTACAAGAAAGGCTTTCAAGATATTATGAGGAGTTCTGTTTGGCAAATGGACATTTGTTTAATAAGAATGTTTATGTTAAGGAATTATATTATCTAAAATTATATTTTGTTGATATGGTGACAGATGATGCTAATGCTCTTCTCAAAGAGATATGTTCAAGAAACAACTTGATTTCTGATTAGGCTGAAATCCTGTAGCTGTCAAAAATCAGAATCAATGACAGAAACATAAGACACTGATATTGCAAAACAACATACTGAGTTTATTCATGCCATCCAGGCTTTATCCATACTTAGTGATCATATATCCTCATTAGCTGTAGCAAGGGGATCAATCAGATGTATGTAAATGAGCTGAGATCTAAAAGCTATCTACTCACTTTGAGTAAACCCTCAGGTGGATTAATTGCACATTTATTTGAATTAGTTTACTATAAAGCAGCATCCATTTTTAGGTTTAACATTGTGATGGTTATAGTTTTGGACAGACTCTAGATCACATTGGAGGTGAACATCTGGCTTGATTTAGGGAATTATTTTGCTTATGTAAATTGAGGTGGGAAGCCCTGCCTGCTGTGGGTAGCATCATTCCCTAGCTAGTGTGTATCTCTGGGTGTTTATGTAGAGAGAGGTGCTAATCAGTAGCATGCCTTCATTCATCCATTGCTCTCTGCTTTTTCACTGTAGGTGGAGAAGTACTAGCCGCCTCCAGCTGCTGCTGTGACTTCTTGGTAATGATGGCATCTGTAACTTGAATTTGACTTGTGTCCTCTCTTGATAGCAGTACCCAAGGAGAAACCATAACTGGGCTGGAGACATGGCTCAGTAGATAATGAACTTACCTTACAAGTCTGAAGACCTCTGTTCAGATCTCTAGAGCTCACATAGAGCCAGCTAAGCATCTGTAATCACACACTCCTGTGGTGAGATAGGAGGTAGAGATAGAGACTCATGGAAGCCCTGAGGTCACCAGCTAACCTGCCACATGCAGCAGTGAATAAGAGACCCTGACACAAGCAATGGGACTTTGACCTCTGTACACATGCCATGTCATGTTCATGTTTGCAATCACACGTGCAAACGCACACAAACAAAACGTTTACTCTTTAGAAGAAGAAGGAAAGTTTGGGGTAGAAGCTCAATGGTATAGTGCTTGCATCACATGCATGAGACCTCGGGTTCAATCCCTAGCACTCCTGAAAATGGGTAAAAGGAGGCTGGAGAGATAGCTCCGAGGTTAAGAACACTGGCTGATCTTGAAGAGGACCCAGGTTCAATTCCCACATAATATAACCCTCATAGTAGCTACAGTAGACTATAACTCCTGTTCCAGGGGATCTGATCCACTCTATTGACCTGAACCAGGCACACATGTGGTGAACAGATAAACATGTAAGGCAAACATTCAAAATATAAATGTTTAATCAAGAGCAAGAGAGAGAGAAACAATAACCAAAGAGATCACAATAGCCTTAATAATAGCTAAGAAATTCCTACAAATCCTAGCCAGCATCCTTGAGAAAATATTAAAGAAGCTCTCTAATTCTGTGCCAGAACCAGTGAAGATGAATAGACTTCTCTACTTCATAGGTTTTTGAATGTTGTGATTGCTAAATGACTGATTTACTCAATATTAATACCAAAAGCCATTTAATACATTCTTTCTGAAATAAAAAAGACATTTGTTGCTGCTTGATATTCCCAAGAACCCATAATAGCTTCACAGTGACTGTCCTTAGTATTCCTATTATTGGTTGATTATTGCCCATTCCCTGGCCGACTTTTTATCTTCCTTGAAATGAAATACAAGCAAATAGTACATGGGTTAGTAAGACTAAAAGAGAGACCCAGAGGAAAGGGGAAAATTTTTCATGGTGAGGAGTGGTTTCTTAAAGTTTGATCTGCAGGAATCCTATAGATTATGTGGATTAAACAATAGAATTTTGTTCTCACACTTCTAGAGACTGATGTCTGAGATCCAGGTACCAGTGTAGCCAAACCCTCAGTGAAAGTATTCTTCCTAATAATGCCTCACATGGCCTTCCTTGGTATATGTGTGCAGAGAATGATTCCCTCTTGCTTCTTCTCATGATCCTATCATTTGGACTCCATTTCCATGACCTACTCTAACCGTAGACACATCCCAAAGCCTTTCCTCCTAAAAGGATGCATCTGGCTCTGCTCAAAGAAATGTTTATTCCAGTGATTCTCAACCCGTGGGTCGTGACCCTAGTATGGGTCATCTAAGAACAATAGAAATCACAGATATTTACATTACAATTCATAAGAGTAGCAAAATTACAGTTATGAAGTAGAAATGAAAATAATTTTATGGCTGAGGGTTACCACTGTTCCACCTCATTGCTGGTCATCCCATGATACTGGAATCTCCAAAAATGATGGGGTCCCTTGATGCAATCAGGCTACCACCAATAGCCACTCCTGGGCTCTCTTCATGGTGCCAACCAAGCTTCAACTTCTCTCCATGAACCCTTCAATCCTTGGGCTTCCACTAATACTGAGGCTGAACCTTCTCCAATGGCCTAGCCTGGCCTCCCACAGTGCCAAGCCTCAGCTGCTCTCCATGTCCCCTTCACAACTTTAAAACCATTAAAAGAGAGACTCTTGGACAGTACCAAGTACGGGTGCCAGGGAGAAGTAAAACCTTGGTGGCCTGGGAACACAGCTTCTGTGCACTGACTCTGAGGAAACACTTCCCAAAAGAGTTTTCCTTGGTGATGTTGGTCTCTTCTCAATCACTGCTAATTTCTTACCTCCAGTTGGCCAGCATCTATTGTCCCAGTAAAGCAAAGACTTACTTCAGTAGCTCTGCTCTCTTGTTAAATACAGTTAATTCTTCAGCCCCAGCTAACCATAACCACAGACTTTCATCTTGAGTCTTTAAGTGACTCAAACTTCCCTCTGGAACTTCACAAGCCAGGCCTCCATTGATTGCTTTACTCTCAACATTCTTATCTTCTAAGCTTCTACAGAAAAGGTCATCAAGTTTAAACTCTTAATGGCTCTCTAGACCAAAGTTCCAAGGTCCTTTCACAATCCTTCTCAGAACAACATGGTGAGATCTCTCACAATACCCCATGATCCTGTTACCAACTTATCTTTAGATTTCTGTTTTTGTGATGAAGCATCATGACCTAAAAGCAGGTTGGAGAGGAATGGGTTTATTTGGTTTACAATTCCATTTCACTGTTCATCATCAAAAGAAGTCAGTACTGGATCTCAAATAGGCCAGGGACCTGGAGCAGCTGCTGATGTAGAGGCCATGGATGTGGTGCTGCTTACTGGCTTGCTCCCAATGGCTTGCTCAACCTGCCTCATTTTAGACCCTAAGACCACCAGCTAAAGGATGGCATCACCCACAAGAAGCTGGGCCCTTCCCCATCAATTTCTAATTTAAAAAATGCCCTACAGGCTTGCCTGCAGCTCAATCTTTTGAAGGCATGTTCTTAATTGAGGTTCCCTCCTCTCAGATGACTATCGCTTGTGTCAAGCTGACATAAAACTATCCAGCAGAAGGATCAAGAGAAAATAAACTCTAATGAGTCATGGAATATCTTCTAACCTAGTTAGTAAGTAGCTTCTGGAGCTCCTCTCACTTGCTAAGCGTTGGGTTAAAATGTTATGACAGGGCAATTTCCACTTCCTTGACTCCTGGAACCACTGAAGGAAAAAAAAAAGTGAGTTTAGTTTCACTTTCCTGTTCCTAGAAATGCACAAGATTCTGGAATGAAACCAGATGCATTCTCCTCTGTGATTGGCTAGCACATTCTGAAGGTGGGATAAAAGCCAAGAGAGTATACAAGTACCAGCCATCTTCCCTGTTTCTGCTGAAGAAGCAGAGGTGGAGTTCCAGTGAAGAAACTCGAGCACAGCCGAGGGCTATTCCTCTGTCCTGAGCAGTGAGAGCCTCCCCTGGACACAGGATTGTCTGGTAACTGGGCATTCAGATCTCACCTCTCACCCTCACTGTCTCTTTCTTAAGGAGCCTGTGGATAAAAAGACATTTAGGGACATATCCTCAGGGCTGGGAATCCTCAGTTTGGGAGCTTTTTGGAGACAGGTAGGACTTACAGATGTTCTTAGGTAATCATTCAAGTTTAGAATGACCTAAAGTAAAAGACCAAGTTAACGTTTAAAATTTACCCAGTTGTTCTGTTTGGGGGATTTTTGTTTGTGTGTTTGTTTTGAAGACCTTTATTCCCTAGAATAGAAAAAAATGAGTCTTTCAGCATATGTGTTGTGAAATATCACTATAGATTATATGAAAATTTTTGTGTCACAATCCTGTGACTTCCTAGTACTCTTTTCTTGCCTCTTTCTACCAGCTCAGCATATTTATTCTAAACTCCAGGGGAAGCTAGACTGGGGTGAATGACCCCCATGTAGGATGTTGGGTGACAATGTTAGGATCGGTTTGTTTGTTTTAAAATCCTCTTCACCCATTATTCCTCTCTCTTTTCTGACTCTTACTCTCTCAGGCATCCTTCCTCTTCCCAATGGTTTCCCCTATGTTTTCTTGTCTTTATGTTTTTAAATACTCCACTGATTTTAATCAGGATCACTTTCGTGTCCTGGTGTGGGGTTATTTACTTGATCATGGGCAACTTTCTAGTGGTCACATATTAAAGAAAAATGGCTCTCTCTCCCCCACCAGTAACTAATCCTAATATCTCCTCAGCTAAGCCTTCATGTGCCCCCGATTTCCTTCATGCTGAAATGTGGACAGGCTTGATCTTTGGAAGTCTCTGCTGGGAACCCCAGTTGTCACGAGTTCACACATGCAAATGCCATGTCATATTCAGAAGACATCATTTCAGGCCACTGCCCCTGCCCATCCTCTGGCTCTTCCAGGATGTTTCCTGAACCTGGGTAGGGTGGGGGATTGATAAAGATATCCCTGTTATATTTAGGAATGAGCACTCAACAGTCACATGTTCTCACCACTTTGACCAGTTATGAGACTGTGCATTCAAACACTACCCACTGCAGAAACAGAACAAATGGGAACTAAGCAGCAACAACACCAACAAATCCCTTGTCTGAGTAAGGTGTCACTAATCTCTGGTGTAATCAGAAGTATTGAGATGGAAATTGGCCAGCATGGCCATTTCTCAAAAAAGCAGTAGCAGATGCTGTGGGCATTTTTAGTTAAGAAATCCTCTTTAACTTCATGGTTTTTATTGGAAAGATGGGGTGCTAATGAAGAATTGCATCCTTTTGTAATGATTGATGTTTCATATCACTACAGTTTGTTGTGCTCATACACAGTGCAAGACATTAAAGACAAATTTTTTGTTGCTTATTTTCCACTTTATGTTTTCTTTTGTAGTTCTTTGGGAATTTTGTATAGTGTATTTTATTTGTTTTTTTATTACATTTATTTATTCATTCCCTTACTCATATACTGAGGCTTGGTGCCCTCATGCTAGCACATGTATGTGGAGGTCAAAAGACAAGTTGTGGAAGTCAGTTATCTCTCATCACTATGTGAGTCTTGGGACTAGAACTCAGATCATCTGGCTTAGTGACAAGTGGCCTTACCTGATCAGGCATCTTGCTGGCCCAAGACAGTTTTAGAGTGTGTACAATTAGAACAAGGGATGGGGACCACAAGGATGGGAGGCTATGTAAAAAGATTCCAGCAACTTTTGTCTTGATAACTTTCACCAGGCTAAATCCAGTGGATCCAGGCTCATGGCTGCCCTGACAGACATAACTAATTTCATTTCTACAGAGTTCAGTCAGCTTTTGTGATTGGCCAAATTTATTACCAAATAGTTAATTTCAGTAGCTATCAGAAAATCTTAGATCTGGTCTCCCCTCCTCTGATAGGTTTATGTGAGGCTGACAGTTGAACTTGGATGTCTGTCCAGCTTGGGAGAAGATTAACAAAATTCAGAGGGGACCCTGGTGTTTTAGTGGGAATTTCCTAACCAGGAGGCCAGGAGCTGAGCCGCACCCCCAACACCCTGTGGGGGGCCAGCATTTTCCTGAGGATGGGGAGCAGGGTTTGGGCTTTGTGGCCTTTGTTCTTGGTTTTCTGTTTTGTTGCTGGCAGTGCTGGGACCCAGGGCCTGTCCCTGTCAGCACTCAGGCTGTCAGCAGGAAACAGAAATACTTACCTGAAAGAAACATAAGGTTTAGAAAATTTTACCCAAAAAAATGTACATACAAAATTAGGTATTAAAATACCTAATCCTGTAACATTATATAAAAAAATATTGTCTACTAGCCCTGAATTGCTGTTGGATACAGTTTTTTGTAACTTACCACAACCTTCCTCTTATGGTTCTGATGAATGTTGTTTTAAATAAAATCTACTTTTGTAATGTTCCCAAAAGTAGATCAGTATTTTAAGAGAACCTCCTTGATATAAATAAGGCTAGATTTTAGATTTATATCAGTATAGTGAACTTTGACATTAGAAATTTTAATATCCTTTAACTGTAGCTAACTCAGTCATACCCATATACTTTTTTAACTCTATAACTATCCTCTATCTTAGAACAAAACCAATTTAAAAGTCTTTTCCCTTCAACATTTCCAAAAACACATATCAGCATACTTATAACCTTTTAAACATTTTTCTCCTAATTAATGAATCCATTTTACTTTTTTTTTAATACTGTGAGACATGATATAAATGAGCAACTTTTATGTAGAAAAAGTTTTTGTAGCCCTGATGAACTGGGAGGGATATGAACTGATTGCTTTATCATAGAGTCATAAGCATAGTCAGAACAATTTGTCAAAACAGGCAAAAATGAGGCTATGTCCCCCATTATAGTAGTCAGAGCTCTGAAAGGGGACAGACCACAGAACACCCGGATACCTTAAGCCAGAGGCTACTCAGCTTGTACTGAACCTCAGAAACAAAACACAATACATGTGTGCTTTTTAATTAGAAGGCAGCGAAGTTTTAACTCAAAGTATTTATTCACCCTAAGAAATGAAAACCAACCTGTGGCAGCTGTTATAGCCTGGGGCTGTGCTGAATTTCGAGTGTTCATTAAGAAAGCAAAGTTTATCTACTTAGGAAAGCAAAGAACATTGTAATATTTAACAGACAATTATTAACCAAGGCCAGGAGCCTGGGAGGAATACACATTAACAATTCTAGAGGTAAACTCACCTTTCACCAGATAATCTAAATTATTTGTCAAAGATTTATTTACCGTATATGAACTAAAAGGAAGTTGGACAAATCTAACAGTTTTAATTTAGTATTACAGGGCATTTTGGTGCCAGGTAAGCAGTATATGAGCATAAGCATATATGTAGACATAACACAATAGGCATATACACATAAATATACATCAAATACATTTTAAGGAAGCCAAAAGAATATTTTTGTTAAATTTACTCTGTCCAATTATTTTTTAAAGTCTTCTATTCTTATTATTTTTCCTTGTCTCTAAATGAGATTCAACCTTAAATAAGTTCTTTATAATTTTTAATTTTTACTTGAAGCAAATTAGAAAACTTATATCTCAATATGTAGTACCTTAAACAGGATGAATAAACACAATGTGGATGAAGCTGAAAAACAAAAGATTAGTCAACATGAAAACTATTTTCTTTACTCGGCTGAAATTTTAACTTTGGTGTTTACAGAACCAAGCTGCAAAATCACAGTTCTGGGTCTTCTATCACATACAAAGCAAATCATCCAATCAATAAAACAAACACAGGCCCACCTTTCTCCCTGAGGTGCCTTTATGCTGATCTATAGGATGAGAAACTCCATCTCCATACCATTAGGAAAGATCCCAGGTCTGGGGTTCAAGAAGGACACTGGGGCAGATTGTTATTTGAATAAGACATTGGTTTAAAAAAAAGGGTTGTGAATGCCAATGATGGACAGACAGGCAGCATCATGGCAGAGGCTCTGAGATTGGACCCATGTGGCAGCATGAGGAATCCCGTCTTATGGGTGTCAGAGAGAGGACGTTCTGTTGTGCCATGTGATTGGTGAGAGAACCATAGAGTGTGCTTTCAGTCAAGCAGTCTATGGATTTCTTCCTGTCCCTGAGACCTCTTTTGAAGAGCTGGCTCAAGGGTCCTACAACACTGGCCAGATAGGAAAAACTTCTGAAGATTCACAAAGTCTTCACAGGACCACCTGGCTGTGGAAGAGCTGAAATCCAGGGCCCTGAAATGTGTCCATTCCCTACTTTATCTCTGGCAGTGGAGAGGGCTCCTTCATGAGACAGGGCCCTTTAGTTAACCAGCAATAAAATCCCAATGCACTGATTTCACATCTTAATGAACTCAAAGACAAAATAAACAAGTCAAATATAACACAGTGGAAAAATAATGATTACCTCAGTCAGGCAAAATTGACACTGGAGATATTTCCAAAGTGATGCTCTAACTCACTCCCCAACTAAGGAAGAATACCAATTTTATTCATGGGGTCCATACTTGTTCATATAGGGGTAGTCCAACATTCAAGCATGCTCATTTTAGAATTACATTCCCTGAGCATGCTCATTTTAAAGTGATGGACAGAAATACCTCTGGGAATCCCCAGCTTTCACAATTATATTTTAGCTGACAATAAGGAAAAGGACAGTTTGAAGGTATTGAATGGAGGAATCTGCCTTTGAAGGTGTCAGCCTAAATTAGTCAATAATAGATTGACACATGTTCTTGTCCTATCTGATCATCCATACATGGACGCTGATTGCACATGGCTGCACAGCATTCAGGGTACCCAAATATTTTTATAGAAATGCCAGTGGCTTCACCTTTTTCCATCTCATGATAGCTTATTGTGTCCAGATTTCACATGAACCCAAGGAATAGAATCTAGTAGCACCAGAAGGTTGATAGTCCTCTTTGCTCATGGTCTCTGCTTCCTGGATCCAGGAATCTGTGGGCTAGGGAATGCTACATGAAGAAATTGCCAGGGTTCTTATTGCTGTAGAAATGAGTTATACATGTCCATCTACACCTGTTGTCCCAACAGTAGCAGACCTAGTACCTGCCAGTTCTTCTTTTCCCAATGGGCAATCCATAAGTCAAGACTCTGGATATAACCCAAGTGTCAATACAGATTGTCAAATCCAAGTTTCAAGAGTTACTGTGATCAATAGACTTGCAAAGATTGGTCCCATTTCACCTCAGAAAGAGGCTTGGCCATTGGCCTTCAATCCAAATCTTCATTGGAAAAGAGTTACACATTACAGATCAGGAAGTCTTCATCAATAAATATTGTATGAAGACACTTGAGTAAAATAACAAATTCAGAAAATCAGTTATGCCAAACAGATAAATAAGGGACTGCATGACAACCAGAGACCAGACAGTGTGAGGGGCCATTGCCAGATCTAAGCAAAGGGAACAAGAAGAAAATATTATCCTTAAAATTATCATGAGTACTGAACAAAGGGTAAAATATTGCATAGATTGCACAGAATGATGGGTGCATGCACAGTCAGACATGCAGCCCAAGCAGGGCACAAGGAAGCCATGAGCAGATACAGTTGAATGATACTGCAAGCTAGAAGGTGAGGGACCTTTGCTCATGAAGTCTACATAGCACAGAGGCACAGAGCAGCTGAAAAGATGAGATGGATCTGTGAAGAGACAATGGAGAATAAATGATTAAAATCTCGTGAAAAGGTCTCAGCTACCTGCAGAAAGTATGACCCTATTGTGTCATTTACAAGTGAAATCTAGAGTAGACAGACTCATAGAGGTAGAAATCAGGGTGTTGGGCAAAGCTTTGGGGAGAAGGAAATAGGGTGATATTAGTCAAAGACACAAAATCCCAATTGTGTAAAATAAGCACAATGGGAGATCCAATGCATAGTGACAACCATTAAGGATGGGATGTGGCAATACACTTGAAAGTTGCTACAATAGATTTTCAATTTGATACACACCCTCCTAAATTTTCCTTCTTTCTTTCAGGGCCTTTATTTGAACACAGTCATGGGTCAGCTGTTCTCTTCATCTAAGGATGATCACCACAGAGATTTGGCCTCCACCTTTACCGAATATTTTAAAAAGTTTAAGACAGGAAACAAAATCATTCCTCAGGAAACCATAGCGTCAATTGAGTTAAGCCTGAAAGAAGGAAACATTCAGGGGGCAAACTCTTCAATCACTGATGCATTAAAAAAAATTGATAGTACCCCACTCAATGTTGCTGTGACCGGGGAGTCTGGAGCAGGGAAATCTACCTTCATCAATGGCCTGAGAGGGGTTGGACATGAAGACGAAGATGCAGCTGAAATTGGAGTAGTGGAAACGACCATGGAGAGACATCCATACAAACACCCCAATATTCCCAATGTGGTTTTTTGGGACTTGCCTGGGATTGGAACCACAAATTTCCCACCAAAAGATTATCTGGAGAAAATGAAATTCCATGAGTATGACTTCTTCATTATTGTTTCTGCCACACGCTTTAAGCAAAATGATATAGACCTTGCCAAAGCAATCAGCATGATGAAGAAGGATTTCTACTTTGTAAGAACCAAGGTGGACTCTGACTTAAACAATGAAAAGGAATTCAAACCACGCACCTTTAACAAAGAAAAGGTCCTGCAGCAGATCCGCACCAATTGTGTGAAAACGTTTCAGGAGAATAACATTGATGAACCACCAATCTTCTTGATCTCTAACAAAAATTTGTCTGATTATGATTTCCCAATCCTGATGGACAACATTATGAGTGTTCTCCCTGTACATAAACGACATGTTTTTATGCTCTCCTTGCCTAATATTACAGGTACAACCATTGAAAAGAAGCGACAATCCCTGAAACAGAGGATTTGGCTAGAAGCCTTTACAACTGACCTCCTAAATATCATCCCTTCACTGACCCTATTCATGAGCAGTGATGTGGAGAACCTTGAGAAAAGCCTGAATTTCTATCGAACTGTGTTTGGAGTGGATGATGCATCCTTGCAGAGTTTGGCTGAGGACTGGCAAATGTCAGTGGATCAGCTCAAGGCAAAGATGAAATCTCCTAATGTGTTCACAACTACAAAGAAAGAAACAGTACAAGAAAGGCTTTCAAGATATTATGAGGAGTTCTGTTTGGCTAATGGGCATTTGTTTAATAAGAATGTTTATGTTAAGGAATTATACTACCTAAAATTATATTTCGTTGACATGGTGACAGATGATGCTAATGCTCTTCTCAAAGAGATATGTTCAAGAAACAACTTGGTTTCTGATTAGACTGAAATCATGTAGCTGTCAAAAATCAGAATCAATGACACAAACATAGGACACAGATATTGCAAAATAACATACTGAGTTTATTCATGCCATCCAGGCTTTATCCATACTTATTGATCATATCTCCACATTAGCTGTAGTAAGGGGATCAATCAGATGTATGTAAATAAGCTGAGATCTAAAAACTATCTACTCACTTTGAATAAACTCTCAGATGGAGTAATTGCACATTTATTTGAATTAGTTCACTATAAAGCAGCATCCATTTTTAGGTTTAACATTTTGATGGTTATAGTTTTGGACAGACTCTAGATCACATGGGAGATGCACCTCTGGGCTTGATTTGAGGAATTATTTTGCTTATGTTAATTAATGTCAGGAGCCCTGCATGCTGTGGGTAGCATCATTCCCTAGCTAGTGTGTATCTTTGAGTGTTTATGTGGAGAGAGGTGCTAATCAGCAGCATGCTTTTATTCATCCATTGCTGTCTGCTTTTTCACTGTGGGTAGAGGGGCACTAGCCGCCTCCAGCTGCTGCTGTGACTTCTTGGTAATGATGGCCTCTGTAACCTTGAATTTGATACTTGTGTCCTTTCTTGATAGCAGTACCCAGGGAGAAACCATAACTGGGCTGGAGACATGGCTCAGTAGATAAAGCATTTACCTTGCAAGTCTGAAGACCTCTGTTCAGATCCCTAGAGCTCACAAAGAGCCAGCTAAATATCTGTAATCACACACTCCTGTGGTGAGGTAGGAGGCAGAGACAGAGGATCCTGGAAGCCCTGAGGCCAGCTAACCTGCCACATGCAGCAGTTAATAAGAGACCCTGACACAAGCAATGGGACCTTTGACCTTTGTTCACATACCATGTCAGGTTCATGCCTGCAATCACACGTGCAAATGCACACAAACAAAACGTTTCTTTTTTAGAGGAAGAAGGAAGGATTGGGGTAGAAGCTCAATGGTATAGTGCTTGCATCACTTGCATGAGACTCGGCTTCAATCCCTAGCACTCCGGAAAATGGGTATAAGAAGGGTGGAGAGAGAGCTCTGAGGTTAAGAACACTGGCTGATCTTGAAGAGGACCCAGGTTCAATTCCTACATAATAGAACTCTCATAGTAGCCACAGTAGACTATAACTCTTGTTCCAGGGGATCTGATACACTTTACTGACCTCCACAGGAACCAGGCACACATGTGGTAAACAGATATACATGTAAGGCAAACATTCAAAATATAAATGTTTAATCAAGAGCAAGAGAGAGAGAAACAATAACCAAAGAGATCACAATAGCCTTAATAATAACTAAGAAATTCCTAAAAATCCTAGTCAACATCCTTGAGAAAATACTAAAAAAGCCTCTAATTCTGTGCCAGAACCAGTGAAGATGAATAGACTTCTCTACTTTATAGGTTTTTTAATGTTGTGATTGCTAAATGACTGATTTACTCAATATTAATACCAAAAGCCATTTAATACATTCATTCTGAAACAAAAAAGACATTTGTTGCTGCTTGATATTCCCAAGAACCCATAATAGCTTCACAGTGACTGTCCTTAGTATTGCTATTATTGGCTGATTATCTTATTGCCCATTCCCTGGCTGACATTTTATCTTCCTTGAAATGAAATACAAACAAATAGTACATGGGTTAATAAGACTGAAAGAGAGACCCAGCGGAAAGGGGAATATTGTTCATGGTGAGGAGTGGTTTCTTAAAGTTTGGGCTGCAGGAATCCTATAGATTATGTGGATTAAACAATAGAATTTTGTTCTCACACTTCTAGTGACTAATGTCTGAGATCCAGGTGCCAGTGTAGCCAAACCCTCAGTGAAAGCATTCTTCCTGGTAATACCTCACTTGGTCTTCCATGGTGTATGTGTGCAGAGAATGATTCCCTGTTGCTTCTTCTCATGATTCTATCATTTGAACTCCATTTCCATGACCTACTCTAACCATAGACGAATCCCAAAGCCTTTCCTCCTAAAAGGATGCATCTGGCTCTGCTCAAAGAAATGTTTATTCCAGTGATTCTCAACTCGTGGGTCGTGACCCTAGTAAGGGTTATCTAAGAACAATAGAAATCACAGATATTTATATTACAATTCATAAGAGTAGCAAAATTACAGTTATGAAGTAGAAATGAAAGTAATTTTATGGTTAAGGGTTACCACTGTTCCACCTCACAGCTCCTGTTCTTGTTGGCCATCCCATGATACTGGAATCTCCAAAAATGATGGGGTCCCTTGATGCAATCAGGCTACCACCAATAGCCATTCCTGGGCTCTCTTCATGGTGCCAACCAAGCTTCAACTTCTCTCCATGAACCCTTCAATCCTTGGGCTTCCACTAATACTGAGGCTGAACCTTCTCCAATGGCCTAGCCTGGCCTCCCACAGTGCCAAGCCTCAGCTGCTCTCCATGTCCCCTTCACAACTTTAAAACCATTAAAAGAGAGACTCTTGGACAGTACCAAGTACGGGTGCCAGTGAGAAGTAAAACCTTGGTGGCCTGGGAACACAGCTTCTGTGCACTGACTCTGAGGAAACACTTCCCAAAAGAGTTTTCCTTGGTGATGTTGGTCTCTTCTTAATCACTGCTAATTTCTTACCTCCAGTTGGCCAGCATCTATTGTCCCAGTAAAGCAAAGACTTACTTCAGTAGCTCTGTTGTCTTGTTAAATACAATTAATTCTTCAGCCCCAGCTAACCATAACCACAGACTTTCATCTTTAGTCTTTAAGTGACTCTCAAACTTCCCTCTGGAACTTCACAAGCCAGGCCTCCATTGATTGCTTTACTCTCAACATTCTTATCTTCCAAGCTTCTACAGAAAAGGTCATCAAGTTTAAACTCTTAATAGCTCTCTAGACCAAAGTTCCAAGGTCCTTTCACAATCCTTCTCAGAACAACATGGTGAGATCTCTCACAATACCCCATGATCCTGTTACCAACTTATCTTTAGGTTTCTGTTTTTGTGATGAAACATTATGACCTAAAAGTAGGTTGGAGAGGAATGGGTTTATTTGGTTTACAATTCCATTTCACTGTTCATCATCAAAAGAAGTCAGTACTGGATCTCAAATAGGCCAGGGACCTGGAGCAGCTGCTGATGTAGAGGCCATGGATATGGTGCTGCTTACTGGCTTGCTCCCAATGGCTTGTTCAACTTTCCTCATTTTAGACTCCAAGACCCCCAGCCAAAGGATGGCATCACCCACAAGAAGCTGGGCCCTTCCCCATCAATTTCTAATTTAAAAAATGCCCTACAGGCTTGCCTGCAGCTCAATCTTTTGAAGGCATGTTCTTAATTGAGGTTCCCTCCTCTCAGATGACTATCGCTTGTGTCAAGCTGACATAAAACTATCCAGCAGAAGGACCAAGGGAAAATAAACTCTAATGGGTCATGGAATATCTTCTAACCTAGTTAGTAAGTAGCTTCTGGAGCTCCTCTCACTTGCTAAGCGTTGGGTTAAAATGTTATGACAGGGCAATTTCCACTTCCTTGAATCCTGGAACCACTGAAGAAAAAAAAAAAAAAGTGAGTTTAGTTTCACTTTCCTGTTGCTGGAAATGCAGATAATTCTGGAATGAAATGGGATCCATTCTCCTTGTGATTAGCTAGCACATTCTGAAGGTGGGATAAAAGCCAAGAGAGTATACAAGTACCAGCCAACTTCCCTGTTTCTGCTGAAGAAGCAGAGGTGGAGTTCCAGTGAAGAAACTCGAGCACAGCCGAGGGCTATTCCTCTGTCCTGAGCAGTGAGAGCCTCCCCTGGACACAGGATTGTCTGGTAACTGGGCATTCAGATCTCACCTCTCACCCTCACTGTCTCTTTCCTAAGGAGCCTGTGGATAAAAAGACATTTAGGGACATATCCTCAGAGCTGGGAATCCTCAGTTTGGGAGCTTTTTGGAGACAGGTAAGACTTACAGATGTTCTTAGGTAATCATTCAAGTTTAGAATAGACCTAAAGTAAAGGACCAAGTTAATGTTTAAAATTTACCCAGTTGTTCTGTTTGGGGGATTTTTGTTTGTTTGTTTGTTTGTTTGTTTGTTTTGAAGACCTTTATTCCATAGAATAGATGAAAATGAGCCTTTTGGGTTATGTGTTGTGAAATATCACTATAGAATATTTGAAAATTGTTGTATCCCAGTCTTGTGACTTCCTAGTACTCTTTTCTTGCCTCTTTCTACCAGCTCAGCATACTTATTCTAAACTCCAGGGCAAGCTAGACCGGGGTGAAAGACGCCCCCTGTGGAATGCTTCTGCTACATTCTGCTAGGGGACAATTTACGGATTGGTTTGTCTTGTTTTAAAAATATTTTTATATACTGTATGACAATTTCATGCATCTATGTAGTATTTTTATCGTCTTCAACAACTGTTTCTCTCTCTTTACCCACTCTTGTTCTCTCTTCTTTTCTTGTCTTTATGTTTTTAAATACTCCACTGATTTTAATCAGGATCTCTTGTGTGTTCTTGTGTAGGCTTATTTACTTGATCATGGGCAACTTTCTAGTGGTCACATATTAAAGAAAAATGGCTCTCTCTCCCCCACCAGTAACTAATCCTAATATCTCCTCAGCTGAGTCCTCATGTGCCCCCAATTTCCTTCATGCTGAAATGTGGACAGGCTAGATCTTTGGAAGTATCTGCTGGGCACCCCAGTTGCCATGAGTTCACACATGCAAATGCCATGTCATATTCAGAAGACGTCATTTCAGGCCACTGCCCCTGCCCATCCTCTGGCTCTTCCATGATGTTTCCTGAACCTGGTTATGGTGGGGGTTGATAAAGATGTCCCTGTTATATTTAGGAATGAGCACTCAACAGTCACATGTTCTCACCACTTTGACCAGTTATGAGACTGTGCATTCAAACACTACCCACTGCAGAAACAGAACAAATGGGAACTAAGCAGCAACACCAACAAATCCCTTGTCTGAGCAAGGTATCCCTAATCTCTGGTATAATCAGAACTATTGAGAAGGAAATTGGCCCATTTCTCAGAAAAGCAGTAGTAGATGCTATGGGCATTTTTGGTTAAGGAATCCTCTTTAACTTCATGGTTTTTATTGCGAAGTTGGAGTAGTAATGAAGAAATGCATCCTTTTGTAATGACTGATGTTTCATATCACTAGAGTTTGTTGTGCTCATACACAGTGCAAGACGTTTACAACAAATTTTTGTTGTTGTTTATTTCTCTTGTCCTTGTTTTCTTTTGTAGTTTTTTGGGAATTTTGTATAACACATTTTATTTGTTTTTTGATTATATTTATTTATTCATTCTCTGTGTACTCATGTACTGGGGCTAGGTGCCCACATACGAGCACATGTATGTGGAGGTCAAAGGACAAGTTCTAGAAGTCAATTCTCTCTCATCACTATGTGAGTCTTGGGACTAGAACTCAGATCATCTGGCTTAGTGTCAAGTGGCCTTACCTGATCAGGCATCTTGCTGGTCCAAGACAGTTTTAGAGTGTGTATAATTAGAACAAGGGATGGGGATCAAAAGGATGGGAGGCTTTGTAAAAAAATTCCAGCAACTTTTGTCTTGATAACTTTCACCAGGCTAAATACAGTGGATCCAGGCTGATGGTTGCCCTGATAGACATAATTACTTTCATTTTCATCAGAATCCAATCAGCTTTTGTGATTGGTCAAATTTATTACCAAATAGCTAATTTCAGTAGCTATCAGAAAAGCTTAGGTCTGGCCTCTGCTCCTCTGTTAGGTTTATGTGAGGCTGACAGAGTTGAACTTGGATGTCTGTCCAGCTTGGGAGATGAGTAACAAAATTCAGAGGGAACCCTGGTATTTTAGTAGTAATTGCCTAACCAGGAGGCCAGAAGCTGAGCAGCACCCCCAACACCCTCTGAGATCAGCATTTTCCTGAGGATGGGGAGCAGGGTTTGAACTTTGTGGCCTTTGTTCTTGGTTCTCTGTTCTGTAGCTGGCAGTGCTGGGACCCAGGGCCTGTCCCTGTCAGCAGACAGGCTGTCAGCAGGAAACAGAAATACTTACCTGAAGGAAACATAAGGTTTAGAAAATTTTACCCAAAAAAATGTACATACCAAATTAGATATTAAAATACCTAATCCATAACATTATATAAAAATATGTTGTCTACTAGCCCTGAATTGCTGTTGGATACAGTTTTTTGTAACTTACCACAACCTTCATCTTATGCTTTTGATGAATGTTGTTTTAAATAAGATCTACTTTTGTAATGTTACCAAAAGCAGATCAGTATTTTAAGAGAACATCCTTGGTATAAATAAGGCTAGTTTTTAGATTTATATCAGTATAGTGAACTTTGACATTAGAAATGTTAATATCCTTTAACTGTCGCTAACTCAGTCATACCCATATACTTTTTTTACTCTATAATTATCCTCTATCTTAGAACAAAACCAATTTAAAAGTCCTTTCCCTTCAGCATTTCCAAAAACACATATCAGCATACTTATAACATTTTAAACATTTTTCTCCTACTTATTGGATCCTTTTTTACTTTTTTTAATATTGTGGGATATGATATAAATGAGCAACTTTTATGTAGGAAAAGTTTTTGTAGCCCTGACAAACTGGGAGGGATATGAACTGATTGCTTTATCATAGAGTGATAAGCATAGTCAGAACAATTTGTCAAAACAGGCAAAAATGAGGCTATGTCCCCCATTACAGAAGTAACTGCTCTGAAAGGGGACAGACAAAAGAAAACACAGATATCTTAAACCAGAGGCTACTCAGCTCGTACTGTAACCCAGGAACAAAACACAATACATCTGTGCTTTTAAATTAGAAGGCAGCAAAGCTTTACCTCAAAGCATTTATTGACCTTGAGGAAAAAAAAACCAACCTATGGCAGCCATTCTGGCCAGGGGTTGTGCTGAATTTCGAGTTTTTGTTAGGAAAGCAAAGTTTATCTACTTATGAAACAAAGAAAATTGTAATATTTAACAGACAATTATTAACCAAGGCCAGGAGCCTGGGAGGAATACACATTAACAATTCTAGAGGTAAACTCATCTTTCACCAGAAAATCTAAGTTATTTGTCAAAGATCTATTTACCCTGTGTGAACTAAAAGGAAGTTGGACAAATCTAACAGTTTTAATTTAGTATTATAAGGCATTTTGGTGCCAGGTAAGCAGTATATGAGCATAAGCATACATGTAGACATAACACAATATACACAACATAAATATACATCAAATACAATTTAAGGAATCCAAAAGAATACCTTAGTTAAATTTACTCTGTCCAATTATTTTTTAAAGTCTTCTACTCTGATTATTTTTCCTTATCTCTAAATGAGATTCAATCTTAAATCAGTTCTTTAAATTTTTTAATTTTTACTTGAAGCAAATTAGAAACCTTATATCTCAGTATGTAGTACCTTAAACAGGATGAATAAACACAATGTGGATGAAGCTGAAACACAAAAGATTAGTCAACAGGAAAACTATTTTCTTTACTCGGTTGAAATTTTGACTTTGGTGTTTATAGGACTAAGCTGCAAAATCACACATCTGGATCTTCTGTCACATGAAAAGCAAAATCATCCAATCAATAAAACAAACACAGGCCCACCTTTCTCCCTGAGGTGCCTTTATGATGATCTATAGGATGAGAAACTCCATCTCCATACCATTAGGAAAGATCCCAGATCTGGGGTTCAAGAAGGACACTGGGGCAGATTGTTATTTGAATAAGACATTGGTTAAAAGAAAAAAGGGTTGTGAATGCCAATGATGGACAGACAGACAGCATCATGGCAGAGGCTCTGAGATTGGACCCATGTGGCAGCATGAGGAATCCCTTCTTATGGGTGTCAGAGAGAGGACGTTCTGTTGTGCCATGTGATTGGTGAGAGAACCATAGAGTGTGCTTTCAGTCAAGCAGACTATGGACAGGAGTGTGGAGGGAGGAGAAGAATCAAGGGGTAAAGGTGATTTTAGTCATGGAAATCAAAGCTCTATCATTTCTAAAATGATCAGTCCAACCAAAGTGAGACTGCTTTACAAAACGAGGGAGGCCTGGCTAACAGGTTAGATTGAAGAAACTAGGCCCAGGATTTCTTCCTGTCCCTGAGACCTCTTTGGAAGAGCTGTCTCAAGGGTCCTACAACACTGGCCAGATAGGAAAACTTCTGAAGATTCACAAAGTCTTCACAGGACCACCTGGCTGTGGAAGAGCTGAAATCCAGGGCCCTGAAATGTGTCCATTCCCTACTTTATCTCTGGCAGTGGAGAGGGCTCCTTCATGAGACAGGGGCCTTTAGTATAACCAGCAATAAAATCCCAGTGTACTGATTTCAAATCTTAATGAGCTCAAAGACAAAATAAACAAGTGATACATAACACAGGGGAGAAATACTTATTACCTCAGTGAGGCAAAGCTGAACCTGGAGTTATTTCCAAAGTGATGCAATAACTCACTCCCCAACAAAGGAAGAATACCAATTTTATTCATGGGGTCCATACGTATTCATAGGGGTAGTCCAACTTAAGCATGTTTATTTTAGGATTACATTCCTTTAGCATGCTCATTTTAAAGTGATGGACAGGAATACCTCTGGGAATCCCCAGCTTTCACAATTACATTTCAGCTGACAATAAGGAAAAGGACAGTTTGAAGGTATTGAATGGAGGAATCTGCCCATGAAGGTGCCTGCCTTGCTTAGTCAATAATAGATTGACACATGTTCTTGTCCTATCTGATCATCCACACATGGGGGCTGATCAAACATGGCTGCATAGCATTCAGGATACCAAATATTTTCATAGGCATGCCAGTGGCTTTACCTGTTTTCCATCTCATGATAGCGTCTTGTGTCCAGATTTCACATGAACCCAAGGAATAGAATCTAGTAGCACTGGAAGGTTGATAGCCCACTTTGTTCATGGGCTCTGCTTCCTGGTTTCCAGGACTGCATGGGCTAGGGAATGGAAAATGAAAAAACTACCAGGGGTTCTTATTGCTGTAGAACTGAGTTATACATGTCCATCTACACCTGTTGTCCCCATAGTAGCAGACCTTAGTACCTGCCAGTTCTTCTTTTCCCACTGGGCTAACCAATAAGTCAAGACCTGAATATAACTTAAGTGTCAATACAGATTGTCAAGTCCAAGTTTCAAGAGTTCCTATGATCTATAGACTTGCAAAGATTGGTCCCATTTCACCTTGGAAAGAGGCTTGGCCCTTGGCCTTCAACCCAACTCTTTATTGGAAAAGAGTTACATATTACAGATCAGTAAGGATTCACCAATAAATATTCAAATGAAGGGACTTGAGTAAAAGAACAAATTCAGAAAATCAGTTATGCCAAACAGATAAATAAGGGACTGCATGACAATCAGAGGCCAGACAGTGTGAGGGGCCACTGCCAGATCTAAGCAAAAGGAATAAGAAGAAGAAAATATTTTCCTTAAAAATACCATGAGTACTGAACAAAGGCCAAATGTAGATGTAACAGTCTTAATAGATAAGAAACACAGAACCAAATGCAGAGTTAAAAGCCCAAGAGGTCAGAGCAGTAGCTAAGAGCTGAGACTTAAAACCACCTTCTTACCCTTCCTGCTGCTGCCATCCTTCCCCTCAGAAAGAGGCCTACTTCCTGTGTGTCTTTTTATTGATTTTCTGTTCTGCCTTCTCATTGGTTGTAAACCCAATCACATGATCTCCTCATCACTGCCTTTCTATACAGACCTCTAGGTCTCTATGGTTGGTATTGAGATTAAAGGCATGTGTCTCCATGCTGGCTGTATTCTTGAAAACACAGATATCTGCCTGTCATGTGATTGGGATTAAAGGTGTGCGCCACCACCACCCGGCTTCTGCTATGGTTTGCTATTAGCTCTGACCCCCAGGCAACTTTATTTATTAACATACAAATAAAATCACATTTCAATACAAATAAAATATCACCATATTTCCCCCTTTCTATTTTAATAAAAAGGAAAAAATTATAACTAATATAAGAAAAACTATATACAAAAGTACAGTAACTATATATCATGTATACAAGCAATAAATACCTAAACAATGTCTAGTCCATTTGTATTTGACAAATTCAGAGAAAATAATTCCATTATCTATCCTATTTTGGTAAGTCCAAAATGTACCTGATTCACTTTCTATCCTAACTTTATTACTAACAGAACTATCCTATAACGTCTTTCAAATTTATACACTTACTCTTTAGTGAGTTTCTTTTCTAAAATTCTTAACAAGGAAAACTATAACTATCTAAACTTTAACTATCTAATCTTCAACTCCCTCAGAGACCCAAGAAGGAAATATTACCTAACAAAAATAAAAACAGGAAGTGCACGTAAGCAGCTTCCAAAAAAAAAAATGTGAGTTGACAGAAACAGCCAGCTGCCTGGACAGTCACCTGAGGTTTCTCCGTAGTGTTGGGGCATCATCTTCAGCCTATAGGCTTAGCATATGTGACAGGCTCATTTGTGAAGTAGTATGTACACAAGGTCAGTAGTTCGACCTCACATTTGGTGAGAGCAGTCCATGTACCAAAAACACCTGAATTCCACTAGTGTCATGTCATGATTCAGGATTTTAAATTCTAGAAATTGTTAATGTTTCTTTAATTCAGCTGTCCATTCTTCTTGGTTGTGTGTGTGTGGCTTAATCTCAGCATCCCGTTCTTCTCCACATCCCTCTAATAATTGTCAGTCTACTATTGAGAGGTGTGAGCTTAGTTACTCTTCAAGAATAACTGTTTCAGCTACTGTCCCATTGCACATCAGAAGCCATCAGCCCACTGCCTGTTCTGCTGCCTTCGAAGAAAAGGGCACTGTACCTTTTCCAGATTGCAAAGGCCACTTCAGGGATGGTGCCATATTGTCCTGGCCTCAGAAGATGCCTTTTGTTAAAGCCACAACTGTAGATGTAACCAACCTTCTTATTAAATAAGAAACACAGAACCAATGCAAAGAAGAAAGCCAAGAGGTCAAAGCTAAGAGCTAAAACCTTACCCTTCCTCCTGCGGTGGTCCTACCTCTCCGAACCAGAGCTACCCCTGTGTTAAAGTCTTTATATAGAGTTCCTGTTCTGCCTTCTCATTGGTTGTAAACCCAACCACATGACTGCCTCCTCACAGCCTGTCTGTATAGGCCTCCAGGTTTTCCATGATTGGTATTGATTAAAGGCATGTGTATCCAATAATGGCTGTATCCCTGAACACACAGAGACTTACCCAGCTCTGCCTACCAAGTGCTGAGATTACAAGAGTACACCACCACTGCCCTGCTTTCCTATGGCTTGCTAATAGCTCTGACCCCCAGGCAACTTTATTCATTAACCTACAAATAACATTTTAATACAAATAAAATATCACCATACACAACCACACTTGTTTTGGCAAGAATCGGTAGTCCTTTGTTTCATGTCCTGTCTGTCCTGTTGGTCAGCAGTCAATTCGAGGATACTTTGTTGTTCAGTGACTAACTTTTGCCACAATGAAAAGTAATTCCATATGCAGTTTCTTCAATGCCCATATTTTCTCTGAAGTAGATTGGTATTGCCAGGAGCCGACATGTCTCATAGATATAACAAAAAAGAAAAATTTTCTAAGTTATTAAAACATTTTAAATGCAACATTCTGTAGATCTCTGAAGGGTTTGAAGATGACCTGTCTATCTAAAATATATCTGCTCAATCTTGAAAACATACCTAATATGACAAGTTCTATTGTAATGTCTAACTACTAACTTTCATTTCTTTTTATCCTAATAGTTGGTAATAACAACATTCAAGGATCAGCAAATTGCATTACATTATTAAATGAATGGTATAAGTACAATATCTTGAACAAGATTAGAAATATACATACAGCATTTTCTAACAACATCAATCTCAATATATTAATTTGTATACAATATAAAAAATCCAATCCAATGTAAATTATTTAAAACTCATAATTGTCTTTTAAAAGTAGATTCAATAATCTATCTTTTTATCTATTTCATATCTATATCTTCTCTTTATTTTTCCAAGAAGATTCAATAATCTATCCTCTATTCTATGATTTCTATGTATCTTTTTTTAAAACAAGAACCTTAAATCTAATCTCCTTTGCTTAGCCCTTTTCCTAGCCCTTAACAACAACTTGTAACCAAACCTCCTAAACAATGAAAATTATCCCAGACCCAAAACCCATTAAAAGACAAAAAAAAAAAAAACCACCTGCCCCACACCACCTCTTTGGGAATGTGGGTGTCATATTCTTAAAATTGCTTCCAGCTGGATATGGGCAAAGGTATCTTTATTCTGAAAAGAAAAATTTTGGGTTAATTGTCAAATTCTAGGAAAGGTAGCTATATCCTTTGTTGTCCAGTCTGTGTATAATGCCAAAGTTCAGGTTTTATCTCAAGTCCTAATTCAAGTAGTCTTTGAAACTGGATCATCTCAGCTAGCCCTCTCAAAATTGCTCTGAGCACTTTGTAGTCCAAAGCTGATCTCTCCTAAAAGACAAAAACAAAAAACTTTCCCCAAGACTAATTTTGGGGAGGTTTCCTTTTGGCAAGTTATATCTGATTAAATGAAAAGGCATGTGTTAATAGTCTAAGTTAGTTTAAATTGGATGGTCATACTGGTTGATGAACTATCATCTCTTCTCATTAAGAGGTCTCTCTTGTTCAAATTGAACCTTTATCAATTTTGATGGTATCCATCTTCTCCTGTAGAAACAAAAGCAAAACCTTGTCCCCAATGTAACACATATCCTGGTTTCCATTCTGAGGTCAGCACATCCTTAAAGTATATAGGCTGATTTAATTCTGTAGTTTTTTTTATTATCCAATGTCTCTCTGCAGCTATTGTTCCTTTCTCATTAGCATTGAGAAAATTCAAAGTTAATAGAGCATTATGCAGTCTATTTCTGGGGGGTTTTGTTACCCCTTTCTGTTTATTGAGCATATCCTTTAGAATTCTGTTTGATCTTTCTATAACTGCTTGACCTGTAGGATTATGTGGTATACCTGTAATATGCTTTATATTGTAATAAGCAAAAAAACTATTTCATTTTAACAGAGACATATGATGGAGCATTGTCAGTTTTAATTTGTGCAGGTATATCCATGATGGCCATAACTTAGAGCAAATGAGTGATTACAGAATCAGCTTTTTCAGAACTCAAAGCAGTTGCCCATTGAAATCCTGAGTAAGTATCAATAGTATGGTGTACATATTTCAATTTTCCAAATTCTGCAAAGTGAAAAACATCCATTTGCCAGATTTCATTCCTCTGAGTACCCTTTGGGTTACATCCTGCTAGTAATGGTGTCTGATTGTAAAAGGAACAAGTAGGACATTTCCTTACAATTTCCTTGGCTTGTTGCCAGGTTATGGAAAAATCCTTTTTTAAACCTTTACTATTGACATGATGTTTTTTATGAAATTCTGAAGCCTCCAGCACATTTCCTATCAATCATTTATCAATCTCATCATTGCCTTGTGCTAGGGGGCCTGGCAGACCAGTATGGGATCGAATGTGAGTTATATATAAAGGATGACTCCTTTTCCTGATTGTATCTTGTAACTGAATAAATACTGAAGTTAATTCTGACTCATCAGGGATAAATTCTGCAGTCTCAATATGTAATACCACTCTTTCAGCATACTGAGAGTCAGTTACTATGTTGAGAGGTTCTGAAAAATCCATTAATACCAACAGAATAGCATACAATTCCGATTTTTGAACTGAATTATAAAGACTTTGAACCACTTTACTTAAATTTTCTGATTTGTAACCTGCCTTTTCCTTGTTTGTTTGCATCTGTATAAAATGTACAAACTGCAGATATGGGTTTTTCCCATACAATTCAAGGTAAAATCCAATCAGCTCTCCTTATAAGATCAATTCTATCACTTTTGGGATATTTTCTGTTAATTTCTCCCAAAAAATTACTGCAAGGTCTTTGCCAAGGTTCACTTTCTGTCCATAATTTTTCAATGTCTTCCTTAGTTAAAGCTACAACAATTTCTGCTGGGTCTATTCCTGCTAATTGACAAAGTCTCAATTTTCCTTTCAAAATCAAGTCAGAGATTTTTTTCCACATAAGTTTTTAATTTTTTCTTTGGTTTAATTGGTAAAAATATCCATTCCAATATAATATCTTCCCTCTGCATTAATATTTTTGTAGGAGAATGCCTAGAAGGTAAAATAACCAAAATGCAATCCAGCTTTGGATCAATAAGATCCATGTGTCCTTTCTTTTCTATCAAGGCCAATTCTTTCTCAGCTTCAGGTGATAATTCTCTTGGACTATTTAAGTCCTTGTCACCTTCTAAGGTTTTGAACAAATTATTCAGTTCATCATTTTTTACCCCAACAATAGTTCGTAGATGAGAAATGTCTCCAAATAATCTTTGAAAGAGTCTGTAATTGATCTCTCCTAATTTGCACCTTTTGGGGTCTAATTTTTTGTAGCTCTACTTTATATCTTAAATAATTAATAGAGTCTCCTCTTTATATCTTTTCAGGAGCAATTTGTAATCCTTAGCAAGGCAAAATTTTCTTTACTTCTTCAAACATTCTTTCTAAAGTATCTGCATTTGAGTCAGCTAGTAAAATATCATCCATATAATGATAAATTATAGATTTAAAAAAAATTTTATGTATCACTTCCAATGGCTGTTGTACAAAATATTGGCACAGGGTTGGGCTATTCAACATTCCCTGTGGGAGGACCCTCCATTGATATCTCTTAACCGGCTGAGAATTATTGTAAGTAGGCACCATGAAGGCAAATCTCTCTCTGTCTTTTTCTTGTAAGGGTATTGAAAAGAAACAGTCTTTTAAATCAATAACTATAAGAGGCCATCCTTTTGGTAACAGAGTAGGCAAAGGAATTCCAGACTGTAGAGAACCCATTGGCTGAATTACTTTGTTAATTGCTCTAAAGTCTGTTACCATTCTCCATTTACCAAATTTCTTTTTAATAACAAATATAGGAGAATTCCAAGGGCTGGTTGATTCTTCAATATGCTGAGCATTTAACTGTTCTTCTACCAGCTCTTCTAAAGCCTGGAGTTTCTCTGTTGTTAAAGGCCATTGCTGAACCCATACAGGCTTTTCTGTTAACCATTTTAAAGGTAGAGTTGTTGGTGTCTTTGGAAGATCATCAGTTGTTGTGCCCTGTTCTTGTATAATATGGATGCCTGGTGACCACTCATTAGAATAATACCTTCTAATATTTCTCTCAGAAACATGTGCTAGTTTGTGATTTGTTTCTGAGGTTGGAGGGATGTTAATCTGAGTATTCCATTGTTGCAACAGGTCTTGACCCCACAGGTTCATAGCCATATTAGCCACATATGGTTTTAATTTTCCTCTCTGTCCTTCTGGACCTATACATTCAAGCCATCTTGCACTCTGTTTCACTTGAGATAATGTTCCAGTTCCTAAAAGCTGAACATTTACCTCTTGAAGAGGCCAAGTTGGATGTCAAAATTCTGGTGAAATTATGGTCACGTCAGCACCTGTGTCTACCAGACCAGATAACAAAACACCATTTATTCTTATTGTTAATTTTGGTCTTTGTTCATTTATAGAAGTTTGCCAAAAAAAATTTCTTTATGTTTTCTCCTGAATTTTCTATTCTCTCTGTCTCAGCTGTTTCATCACCCTGAACAGCCTGGCTTATTCCAATAGGCATTTGGTTATTTAATTCCTCTGAGTAGGGGTTTCTTCTATGACTGCAGGAAAGGTTTGAACTGGATTTGCTGTGGGGGCCTGCCTGAGGCCCCTCTGAGAGTTTTCCAAAGACCGAGGCAAAGTATTACCTTACCTGTCCCTTGTTGATCTACATTTGTTGGTCCAGTGTTTTCCCTTACCACACCTCCTGCATACTCTTGAAGGAAGGAGCATTCTATTGCCATTGTTCCTTGAAGAAACATTGTTTCTAGGAATTCCCTGTTTACAGCTCCTTTTCAAATGTTCTTGCTTTCCACATCCAAAACATCTGACATTCCTCAAAACTCTTGAAATTGCTTCTCCTAGCCACATATCATCATGATCATGAGCCTCAACATTAAACATGTCTCTAATCCAATCTTCCAAGGGTGCAGATCTTGCCTTTAATGGCCTGATTATTCTCTTGCATGCTCCATTCACATTCTCAAAGGCCAAAGATTCAATTATTATCTTACTAGCTTCTGAATTCGGGACCATTCTCTTTACTGCTGAAGTCAGTCTTTGTAAGAAATCCATGAAGGATTCTTTTGGGCCCTGTATAACCTTTGGAAATGACTCAGTTTTCTTTCCTGGTTCCTCAATTCTGTCACATGCATTCAAGGCTGCTATTCGACGTAGAATTAGGGTTTGGATGTCATATAAACTTTGTATTTGTATTGCAGCATATTGGCCTTCTCCAACAAGCTGATCCTGAGAGATTCTTTAGCCCTCCATTGATTTTCTATGTTTTTAGCTTCCTCTTTGAACCACATTTGCCACTGCATCTCTGCCCTGGGTTCCAGAACAGCGTTTACCAGCTCTCACCAGTCCTATGGTATAATCTTATTATAAATTGACCAGGAGTTTAACATTTGCTTTACAAATGGGAAATGCATGCCATAAGATACTATTTCCACCTTAAACTTTCATAAATCTAACATTTCAATTGGAGTCCAAATATTTTGTGCATTCACTTGACCAGGTAGCTGCTGTATGGTTACTAGATAAATTAAGGGTGATTGTGTGAAAACAGGCTTTCTTTCTGTAACCTTATAATCCAATCCTGAAACAATTTGACTGTTAATTTCTTCTATCTGAATCTGAATTTCTCTATAATCCATTTTAACAGGTTTAACAGGTTTTTCTAAAGCTTTTATCCTGGCACTTAAATGGACTATCTTTTTAATAGTAAAATAAGAATAAGGAAAGTAATAATGTGCATAATCCCATCAACATTAATCTTCTCATGTAGTTGTTCCATTTTCAGACTGCCTAAAATTTTATCAAACAAAGCCCAATTTTCTTCCAATGTACACATAATATCCATTTTTTTAATGTGGAAAAAAATTTAAATAGTTTTTTTCTTTAAAATATCTGATATCTTAATTGACTTACCAAGTCTGCGTAGAACAGTAGAAATCCGAGGGAATTTCAAAACAGCTACCTAGGTGGGAATCCAGAGAGAGAGAGAGAGAGAGAGAGAGAGAGAGAGAGAGAGAGAGAGAGAAAGAAAGAAAGAAAGAAAGAAAGAAAGAAAGAAAGAAAGAAAGAAAGAAAGAGTAGCCACAAGTTTTGGCTAAAAGCTTAAATCCAGCCACGTGTTCCCATGTGCGTTGGCCCGAAAGCAGCTCTATCTGCAGTTGCATGTAGCTATTGCAATTACAGTCAAGTGCAGATGACCGGTAGCTCCAGCAGGCCTGAGTTGTTCATAGCACCTGTTGCGGGAAACCACTTGTAGCTACAGGCAGTCGGGCCTGGGGCCTAGGCCAAGCTGGGCCCAGGCAGGGAGCCAGGCCCGCCGAGGCAGGGAGCCGGGCCAGGCCACCAAGTCAAGCCAGGCAAGCGGTTTTTAATGAATTCTTGCCACATTAGGCACCAAATGTAGATGTAACAGTCTTATTAAATAAGAAACACAGAGCCAAATGCAGAGTTAAAAGTCCAAGAGGTCAGAGCAGTATCTAAGAGCTGATACTAAAAAAAAACCTTTCTTACCCTTCGCTGCAGCTATTGTCCTTCCCCTCCAAAAGAGACTTACTTCCTGTGTATCTGCCTTTTTATTGACTTTCTGTTCTGCCTTCTTATTGGCTGTAAACCCAGTCACATAACCTCCTCATCACTGCCTGTCTATACAGACCTCTAGGTCTCTATGGCTGGTATTGAGATTAAAGGCATGTGTCTCCATGCTGGCTGTATCCTTGAACACACAAATATCTGCCTGTCATGTGATTGGGATTAAAGGTGTGTACCACCAAAGCCCAGCTTCTACTATGGCTTGCTATTAGCTCTGACCCCCAGGCAACTTTATTTATTAATATACAAATAAAATCACATTTCAGTACAAATAAAATATCACCATAGCCAAATAGCATAGATTGTAAAGAATGATGGGTACATGCACAGTCAGACATGCAGCCCAAGCAGAGCAAAAGCGAGGCCATGAACAGATACAGCTGAATGATACTGGAAGCTAGAAGGTTAGGGACTTCTGCTCATGGAGTCTACATAGCACAGAGGCACAGAGCAGGCTGCAAAGATAAGATGGATCTGTGAAGAGACAATGGAGAATAAACCATTAAAATCACGTGCAAAGGTCTCAGCTACCTGCAGAAAGAATGTCCTAGGGTGTCACTTACAGGTGAAATCTAGAGTAGCCAGATTCATAGAAGTAGAAAACAGTAGAAATGTGTTCGAAACTACCAAGAAAGAAACAGTCCTAGGGTGTCACTTACAGGTGAAATCTAGAGTAGCCAGATTCATAGAAGTAGAAAACAGGGTACTGAGAAGAGCTGTGGGGAGGGGGAAATAGAGTGATGTTAGTCAAAGGACACAAAATGCCCATTGTGTAAAATAAACAGAATGAGAGATCCAATACATAGTGACAACTGTTAAGGATGGGATGTGGCAATACACGTGAAAGTTGCTATAATATAGATTTTTCAATTTGATACACACCCTCCTGACTTTTCCTTCTTTCTTTCAGGGCCTTTATTTGCTCACAGTCATGGGTCAACAACAGTCCTCTTCGTCTAAGGATGAATGCCACAAATATTTGGCCTCCAGCTTTGCCGAATATTTTAAGAAGTTTAAAACAGAAAACAAAATCATTCCTCAGGAAACCATAGCTTCAACTGAGTTAAGCCTGAAAGAAGGAAACATTCAGGGGGCAAACTCTTCAATCACTGATGCATTAAAAACATTGACAGTACTCCACTCAATGTTGCTGTGACCGGGGAGTCTGGAGCAGGGAAATCTGCCCTCATCAATGCCCTGAGAGGGGTTGGGCATGAAGAGAAAGATGCAGCTGAAATTGGAGTGGTGGAAACAACCATGAAGAGACATCCATACAAACACCCCAATATTCCCAATGTGGTTTTTTGGGACCTGCCTGGGATTGGAACCACAAATTTCCCACCAAAAGATTATCTGGAGAAAATGAAATTCCATGAGTATGACTTCTTCATTATTGTTTCTGCCACATGCTTTAAGAAAAATGATATAGACCTTGCTAAAGCAATCAGCATGATGAAGAAGGACTTCTACTTTGTGAGAACCAAGGTGGACTCTGACTTAAACAATGAAAAGGAATACAAACCACACATCTTTAACAGAGAAAAGGTCCTGCAGCAGATCCGCAACAGCTGTGTGAAAAACTTTCAGGAGAATAAAATTGATGAACCACCAATCTTCTTGATCTCTAACAGAAATTTGTCTGATTATGATTTCCCAATCCTGATGGACAAGGTTATGAGTGTTCTCCCTGTATACAAACGACACATTTTTATGCTCTCCTTGCCTAGTATTACACGTGCAACCATTGAAAGGAAGCGACAATTCCTGAAGCAGAGGATTTGGCTAGAAACTGTTATAACTGACCTTCTGAGTACCATTCCTTCACTGGCCCACCTCCTCATGGGCAGTGATGTGGAGAACCTTGAAAAGAGCCTGAACTTCTATCGAACTGTGTTTGGAGTGGATGATGCATCCTTGCAGAGTTTGGCTAAGGACTGGCAAATGTCAGTGGATCAGCTCAAGGCAAATATGAAATCTGCTAATGTGTTCGAAACTACTAAGAAAGAAACAGTACAAGAAAGGCTTTCAAGATATTATGAGGAGTTCTGTTTGACTCATGGGCTTTTGGTAAATAAGAATGTTTATGCTAAAGAATTATTTTACCTAAAATTTTATTTCCTTGATATGGTGACAGATGATGCTAATGCTCTTCTCAGAGAGATATATTTAAGAAACAACTTGATTTCTGATTAGGCTGAAATCCTGTAGCTGTCAAACATCAGAATCAATGACAGAAAAATAGGATGCTGATATTGCAAAATAACACACTGGGTTTATTCAGGCCTTCCAGTGATACTTAGTGATCATATATCCACATTAGCTGTAGCAAGGGGATCAGATATGTGTAAATAAGCTGAGAGCTTAAAACTATCTACTCACTTTGAGTAAACCCTCAGGTGGATTAATTGCACTTTTATTTGAATTAGTTTACTATAAAGCAGCATCCATTTTTAGGTTTAACATTGTGATGGTTAGTGTTGTAGACAGACTTTAGAATCACATGGGAGATAAACCTCTGATCATGCCTTTGGGGAATTATTTTGCTTATGTTAATTGAGGTGGGAAGCCATGCCCACTGTGGGGGGCACCATTCCCTAGCTGGTGATCTCTGACTGTGTGTGTGGAGAGAGGGGCTAATCAACAGCTTATATGCATTCATCCATTGTTCTCTATTTTTTCACTGTGGGTGGAGTGGCACTAGCTGCCTCCAGCTGCTGCTTTGACTTCTTGGTAATGCTGGCCTCTATAACCTTGAATTTGATACTTGTGTCCTTTCTTGATAGAGATACCCAAGGAGAAACCATAACTGGGCTGGAGTCATGGCTCAGTAGATAAAGCACTTACCTGCAAGTCTGAAGACCTTTGTTCAGATCCCCAGAGCCTACATAGAGCCAGCTAAGCATCTGTAATCACACACTCCTGTGGTAAAATAAGAGGTAGAGATAGAGAATCATGGAAGCTCTGAGGCCAGCTAACCTGCCACATGCAGCAGTGAATAAGAGACCCTGACACAAGGAAGTGGAAGGTAAAAGACAACACCCAAGGTTGTCCTTTGACCTCTGCACACATGCCATGTCTTGTTCATGCCTGCAATCACATGTGCAAATGCACCCAACCAAACGTTTACTCTTTAGAAGAAAGAAGGTTCAGGGCAGTTGCTCAGTGGTATCATACTTGCCTCAAATGCATGAGACCTCAGGTTCAATCCCTAGCACTCTACAAAAAGGAGAAAGTGGGGAGCCTTGGAGAGTGGGCTCAGAGGTTAAGAACACAGGCTGTTCTAGCAGGGTATCCAGGTTCAATTCCCACATAATAGAACCCACATAGTAGCTACAGTAGCCTATGACTCCTGTTCCAGGGGATCTGATACTCTCCTGACCTCCACAGGAACCAGGCACACGTGTGGTGAACAGATATACATGTGAGGCAAACATTCAAAATATATATGTTCAAATAAAAGAAAGAGAGAAACAATGACCATAGAGATCACAATGGCCTTAATAATAACTAAGAAATTCCTAAAAATCCTAGTCAGCATCCTTGAGAAAATACTAAAGAAGCTCTCTAATTCTGTGCCAGAACCAGTGAAGATGGAGAGATTTCTCTACCTTTTATTGATAGGTTTTTGAATGTTGTGATTACTAAATGACTGATTTACTCAATATCAGTACCAAAAGCCATTTAATAAATTTTTTATTAAAAAGACATTTGTTGCTGCTTGACATTCCCAAGAACCCAGAATAACTTCACAGTGACTGTCCTTAGTATTGCTATTATTGGCTGATTATCTCATTGCCCATTCCCTGGCCTACTTTCTATCTTTCTTGAAATAAAATACAAGTAAATAGTACATGTGTTAGTAAGACTGAAAGAGAGACCCAGAGGAAAGGGAAGAATTATTCATGGTCAGGAGTGGTTTCTTAAAATTTGGGCTGCTATAATCCTATAAACTATGTGGGTTAAACAATAGAATTTTGTTCTCAAACTTCTAGTGACTTATGTCTTAGATCCAGGTACCAGTGTAGCCATACCCTCAGTGAAAGCATTCTTCTTGATAATGCCTCCTCGCATGGTCTGCCTTGGTGTATGTGTGTGGAGAATGATTACCTTTCACTTCATCTCACGATCCTATCATTTGGACTCCATTTCCATGACCTAGTCTAACCACAGATGCCTCCCAAAGCCTTTCCTCCTAACATGATCCCTTGAGGGGTTGGGCTATTAATATATGATTTCAGGAGGGAAAACAATCAGTCTATAACAGGTTATGCAAATTATGCATAAACTTAAGTTGCTTTCTTAATGGAAGCTATGGCACTCAAATACCAACACCAAATACTCCAAAGTATTTTTGCCATAAACTGAGATGCAGACTTCTCAAAAAAGAAAAATTGCTAAGGAGAGACACGAGACAACCCCTTCTCCTCTTAAGAAATAAAACCTAACAACAAGCAGACAATGTTTGCTGAGGATATTTGAGAATGTTGGAATACAGTGCACACGAAAGAGAATTATGGAAAATGGAGGCTCCAGGTGGCCAGGTCAAAAAGGAAACAAAGCACCTTGCATAAAGTCCTCTTGATTCCCAGCCTGCGCTTGTTTGAAAGTGGCAAGTTGTTGTGCCTGGGCGTGAGGCCCAGTGTAACTTCCTAAGCCTGGCTCGAGTTTGGCAACCTGTCCTGGGACATGACCTCTGCATAAGAGTGACTCAGCACTACCCGATCTAGAATCGCCTCTGCCTAGTAACTGCTGAGATGGCATCATCTCATTGGCCTGCTATCATCACCCCATCCCCCTACTACCCCAACCTATATAAGTTCACTCCTGATGCAATAAAGCAAGTTCCTGCTTCGAAAAGACGTCTGGTCCAGCGTGCTTCTCTCCGGGGGAATGGGGAGGCCTGGGCTATTCGACACTCATCATCCTGCTCAGTCCCAGGGAGAGACCACCTGGACGGGTCCTGCCTGCACCCTACCTATTGGTCAGACAGACAGCAAGTCCTCTTACAACTCAGAAATTGTACATAGTAGAGCCTGAATTATCCATATCAGCCCACAGAGGCATGGATTTTTCTGTAAAGCAATACTGCAGCAATCAACATTTCTGAGGACTACAATGGACTACACACCGTTGCACTATTCCACGTAGGTACCTATATTTACATAGCTCCCTCCCATATGTAAGCTTTCGTGTATGGTGCCATTTTAAGACCAAATCTAACCACACTTCACCCCAACTTCCATCTATGGTACACCCTCAAATACTGCTTGAGTGTCCCAATCGCTGTACCACAGATTATATGTACCTGTTTGGCTATTAGAATGTCATCACCGTGTGACCTGGTGCAGATCAGGGTCTCTGACTTTGTTACCACACTCATCAAGTCCTCAGTTATAGTTTGTGGAGACACCATTGGTATCCAAATGGAAACAAAGCCTATGCAGCCTCCAACATAATACCCAATACCTTCAGGGGAAAATATTTTCCTAATTAATTCTCCTGCCCAATTGGTAATATACTGGCACACCAGATGTATCAAAGAGGATCAAGAAGTATGAAAATGCAAGGCAAAATGATGCAACCAAGGAAACAAAATATTCTTTCAGTAAACACTGTGAAGGAATTTGGGGAAATGCTAGAAAAAGAATAGAGTAATTCTAAGGAAATTGACAGAGAATATAGCATCGTTACATTAAGAATATTAACACAATTCATTGTATGAATAATGAGAAGTTCATCAACGAAGTAGAGATCTTTCATTTAAAAAAAATGTTGAAGGGCTGGGGAGGTTAATGGGCAAAACATTTGCTCTGCATATATGAAGACCTGAGTTCAAATGCCCTGATCCCAAGTATATTAATTAGGTTCTCTAGAGAATCAGAAATGATTAGATACATAAATAGGTACATAGATGAGAGATAGATAGATAGATAGACAGACAGACATAGAGATACATACATATATACATACATACATGATAAATAGGTAGGTAGGTAGATGGATAGACAGACAGATAGATATATAGATAGAGATATAGATTAGAGTAGTTTACAGGTTGTGGTCCAACTAGTTCAACAATAGCTGTCTACCAATGGAAAGAGCAAGAATCCAGCAGTTGCTCAGTCCATGAGGCTGAAAGTCTCATCTGGTCTTCAGTATAGGCTGGAATCCTGAGGAACTCGGCTCTAATGCCAGTAAAGGAAGGAACTTGCCAGTGAGAGTGAGGACCACCAGGCAAAGAACAATAACTTCCTTCTTCCATGTCCTTTATATAGCTGTTAGCAGAAGGTGTGGCCCAGAGTAAAGGTGGATCTTCCCACCTCAATAGACCCAGATTTAGTGTGGGTCTTCCAACTTCAAATGGTTTAATTATAAAACATCCCTCACAAGTAGACCTAGATGCTTGGGTTTTAGTTAATTCCAGATATGATGACATTGACAACCAAGAATAACCATCATACCAAGTAAAGTCAGATGTGGTACTGTATTTCTGTAAACCCAGTGCCACAGCAGTGGATGGCAGGCAGAAACAAGAGAATTCCTGAAAGCTTGTGGGCCAGCTAGCCTTGCAGATGCAGTGCAAACAGTAAGAGACCCTGCCTCAAACAAGAAAAAGAAGAAGAAGAAGAAGAAGAAGAAGAAGAAGAAGAAGAAGAAGAAGAAGAAGAAGAAGAAGAAGAAGAAGAAGGAAGAAGAAGAAGAAGAAGGAAGAGGAGGAGTAGGAGGAGGAGGAGGAGGAGGAGGAGGAGGAGGAGGAGAGGGGGGGGGAGGGGGGAGGACCAGGAGCCAAGGTTGTCCTCTGACTTCTATACCTGTGCTGTGGCATGTGCTCAAAGAAGGATACACACCATATACACAAAGACACACACACACACACACACACACAAGCACACATACAGACTTGCACACACACACACACACACACACACACACACACACACACGGAGGGTTATGAAAAAAACAAGACAAAATTTGCCACCAGAGAAACACACTATCTTCTATTTATCCTTTAAATATTGAAAAAACAAAGGAAGAGCAAACAGATGGGCGTTAGAGATGGAGAAGCTGGTGCTGGATCTACTAAAAGCAAAGAGGTACAAAACCATGAATCCAAAAAAAGTGTTTATGGTAAAGACAGGAATGTTAGGGCCAAAAGGCTAGTCTGGAACACTTAGGAAGGAAAATAAAAGGGCTTGCAGTTGGGCATGAGTTCCCCAAGATGGCCAGAAAGAAAAAAAGGCAAAGCTTTGACTGTCTTGAGAAGCTCTGGCTGGCTCCCATGAAGCCACACACATTGAGAAGCACTGGCAAGGCACCTCTGCCCACTCACCAAGTCTGCCTGCCTTCTAATGCAGCTAATTGTAACAAACTAAATTTTTGAATAAGAACAATTTCCAAAAAAACAAAACAAAACAAAACAAAAAAAAAACCCACAACTCCCCTACTCCAGGAAGATCACCTGGAGCCCACCCCACAGACAAGGAGCTAACTGTGAGGTGACTGAGGAAAACTGCAGCTGTGTCTTGGTAACAGTGATAAGAGTTAGCTCTGCACAGAGAGTGAAGGAAAGAGGGCCCATGCTAAAACTACAATCTGGCCATGTAACCTAAAAGCAAAATATGTATAGTTCCATGGACGGCTAGTGTCCTGTGCCAAGGTCTGAGACCAGCAACACTTGGAAGCTTGATGAGCAGCAAGACAAGCCAGGCTAATGGCCAGCAGAGGAGCCAAGGTCACATCAGGGAGCTTCAAATGTGTCCACCCCTAACTGGACAAATATCTATGAATACCACATGACGGTCTATGTAGCATGTGACACATCCTAATTTATTCAGCCCAGGATAAGTGCAGAATATCAATCAACCTCAGTAGAAATGACCCCAGGCTTTGTCGAAATCCCTACAATACAGTGGTGTAAATTCTCTCCTCTTGGGTCTCCCTCCCACACAGGAGTGATTCTAACCTTTCTCTGGAAACCACTGCTTAGATTAAGGATGTCAGTTCAGAACCCTGCAGAAAGTTGTAGGGAAGGGAAACTCCCTCAGCTTCACTCCTCCCTTGTTCTAGGATTTAAATCTAAAGAAAAGCAAGACCTCCAGGAGCAAACACTGGGAAACAGAAAGTGAACCGAGGACAACCTGCCTGGACAGAGAGCCTTCCATGCCACTGTACACCTTGGGCAAGCACAGAGGAGGTGATGGATACAGTGCCCTGCAGTGGAGGGCACAGAGGAAGTGAACAAAGACCTGGAAGATCGTATGAACACCAAAGGGGAACTCATCTGCTCACAAACTCACAGAAGCAAACATACTTAGGCAAAAATATTAAGTTGCTGGTACCAAAGCAGCCCAAGCCAAAATAAGCTAGGCTTTCCAGCTGCCAAAGTCATTGCACACACATGCAATCCTCTCAAGCCCTCAGACAATGAAATTTGTGCCTGCAACCAGCCAGTACACAAAAAAACAACTAGCTGTTAAGAGACCTCCCCCTCCATGCTAATGGCTGGAGAGATCCTAACAGGAAACAAGCTTTTTTTTTTTTTTTTTTTTTTTTTTTTTTTTTTTTTTGGTACTATGCTTTCGTGGCAGGCAGATTATTAGAAGTTTGTCTACATTTTAGTCTGTGGAACTTATAAATATGTAATGTTACATGGAAAGGAGGTCTTGATATTGACCACAGAATTAAAATTAATTTTAAAACTTCCTATTGTCATCCAGAAACAACTTACTGGTAAAGATACCCACACAATCATAATCAAAAGGTGGGGGGGGGGGCGGGGGGCTGTCACTGAAGCAAACAGAAATTGAAAATAGATATTCCACTATGTGATAACATTAAATTCTAACCAAAATTAGTCAGAAGAGATGATGGAAGCTACTCTACATTAATAAAGCAACAATCCATCAAGAACATATAACAGTTGTAAACATGTCTTCACGAGGCAGTTGAGACAACAAAGAGACAAAGATTTTGTTTTTCATAGTGATGAACAAAATTGACAAACCTTTAGCCCAACAAACCAAAGGAAAACAGAGATTAATAAAATTAGAGGTGAAAAGACAAACCTTCCAACAGATACTAATGAGAGAGAGAGAGTTGAGTCATTGAGGAGTATTTTGAAACCTATATTCCCAAAACTGGAAAACTGGAAGGGAATGGGGAGACTTCTAGATACATAACTTACCACAATTAAACCAAGAGAACATTAAACAGTTCTCTAAGGAGCAAACATTTCTGGGCCTGGAGTTTTACTAATAAATCTTATTTTACAAAAGGCTGTTTAGGTAGTCTGTTTCCTCAGGAGTCATTTTGAAAATGCATACCACTCACAGAATTGAGATTTAATCAAGTTGTCCAATTTGCTGTCAGATGTGAACTGGACATTTTCCCGTATTATCCTATTGTGGTAGGGAACGCTAAAAGAAATACACCCACAGTCTTGATCTGTGAAACTAGTAAAGGCTTTCAGTCAAATGAAAAAGAACCTCTTAAAGTCACACATCTTTAATCCCAGTGCTAGGAAAGCTGAGACAGGAAAGGATATGGTGGGCAGAGAAAGGAATATAAGGTGTGAGGCAACGGGAACTAAAGTCTTTTGGGCTGAGGAGTCGGTGAGGTAAGAGGTGGCGGCTGCGGCTTGCTCTGCTTCTTTGATCTTTCCACTTTTGTCCCAATATCAGGCTCTGGGTTTTTTATTATAAGATCTTTAGAAATTTGAGTTACAGTATCTATTTACTTCTTCATTTGTTATATTTGTGCTATATCTGTTCTATATTTACTTTAGCCTGATCTACACTTGTATTTAAAGTGGTTCTGTTGTAGACTGGGAATAGAACAGTTTTGATTTTTTTTCTTTAATACATTTCAACAAAGTTAACATTTTAATTGGACCGCTTAAGCCATTTACATTTTATCTGTGTATTGATATGGTTATACTTATGTCTGCCAATTTGCTGTTTTCTATTTTCTTGCTTGTTCTTTTTTTTTGGGGGGGGGGGTTTCCTTCCCTCGTATATTTTTAATTAAATGTGGATATACTACTTTCCATTTCTGGCTTATTATCTCTCAGTTAGATGTTTACAAAATAGTCCTCGGGCTTAGAATGCACTCATCACTTCCACAGTCTGCTGGTAAAAAGAATGCAGACCAAGTTGGGTCACTTCTTCTACCATGTGGCTTCTGGGCTATGGCTCAGGGCCTCAGGCATAGAGGCAGGTGTCTTAATCCTGAGCCTTCTGGTGACTTTCCTGTCACAACTGCACCTCATCATGCTTCCCGTTTGCCTCCCTCTCTTCATTTTGTCACTGTCCTCATTGTTCTAATCACTCCTAGGGATGAGGCAATAATAACACTTTTTATGTCCCTCAGAAAACTCAGAAACTGGGCTGGAGAAATGGCTCAGTGGGTTAGAGTGTCTGCCACAAAACAATGAGGACCTGAGCTCAAAGACTAACTACAAGGAGGTGAAAGGCCGGCATGGCCACACTGCGGAAGGGGTGAAGACAGGAGGTGCCAAGACTTTCTGGCCACCAGTATAGCTCCAGATTCAGTGAGAGACCCTCCATCAAATGAATAAGGCATAGTATGAAATAGTAAGATACCTGACATCTTCCTTTGGCTTCTATACATAAAGAATCACTCCCATACTTACACACACATACACACATTTGCACATATGCCATACACAATTCACCACACTCATACAACATTCATACATACACACAGGCACACACACCACATACAAGAAATCTCAAGAACTATCTCAAACTTACTTGTAAAATCTGGCTGAAAAATTAAGGCCTAAAAATGACTGGTTCATAGATTCATATGGGGACATCCATTTCTAATTAGAGCATCATGGCTCACCGCTAGATTTCTAGTGCACATTATAACAGTTACAACTAATATTTCTACAGTTTACATTTGTTTCACCAAATCCTTAAAGCCTTCTGTCTTCATATATATTTTAACATTGTAACAGGCCCCCAGACCTTAGCACAAATGACGCCATGACGGAAGTACCGTTCTGGCCACACAACTTAGCACATAGGCATCACAACAAATTTCATACCGAAAGGAAAACAAGGGCCTGATTTACCAAAATCCATAGTGCTAGGAAAGTCCCAGCATACACTTACCTTATTCTTTTTGCTTCTGTGGTTCCATTTCTGGCTAATTGTTCTTGTTAACTAAGTATGTCAACCCAAGATGTGGGTTTTATGCTTATAAACTCTGAGGAAGGCTCGGGACTGCATTGGGATAGCAAACACCTAATATAGTCACCAGTCAGCTAATAAAAGACTTTCTTTTACTTTCTTTCTTTCTTTCTTTCTTTCTTTTATATATGTGTGTGTGTTTCTAATTTTCTTAAGGATTTATTTATTTATTGTGCATACAGTGTTCTGCCTGCATGTATTCCTGCAGGCCAGAAGAGGGCACCAGACCTCATTATAGATGATAGTGAGCCACCATGTGTTTGGGGAGAGAGAAACTCAAGATCTCTGGGAGAGCGGCCAGTACTCTTAATCTCTGAGCCATCTCTCCAGCCCTATAAAAGACATTCTATTGGCTTAAACCCATGTCTGAATGGTTGTCTCTGATGAACACCCCACAACAAAGTGGATTTCTTCTATTATTTTTAGAACATTTCTAAGTTGATATGCTAACAGTGGCTTTTCTTGGAGCCTGGGAGTTCCACTCTAGCCTACCTCCAATCCAGAAACACTTTGACAATGGCAGACTTTTCTATGGTGTTGATAATCTTTGGTTATCAAGGCAAGTTTGAGGGAATACTGTATGGGTGCCAGACTGCCTTATCAAGTGAAGTCTTCTTTCCAACTCTTCTGTTTCTGCAGATAGTGAGGCTACTAAACCTCTAACTCTAGGACCAATGAAGCCTGGGTGAAGCATTGGGCTACAAATGGAGTTTTCAGGCTCAGTTTCCTCTCCATGTCCCTTCTCTATGGAACAATATTCACATCATGTTTCTCTAATATTATGTAGTTTTCACAGTCTAAAGAGGACTGGGCTCATGGCTGCCAGATGTTCTCTTCCTGTTCAGACCCAGAAATGCTAGCATTAGAATTTTTTTCCTGAAAGATGGTGAAATTTGCAGACACTTGTGCTTTCTGACTTCTGAGTCAGGGTCTAACTGGTTTGAGGTGTGAGGTTTGTGGTGTGAGTTCTCAGAAGGATCATCAAGAATGCTCAAGAGTCTTTATTCACTTACAACATCAGAGATACAGAACATGCTAACCTGGGTTCATGCTGACTTTCTATTTCCCTTCCTTCAAATGACTATATTTGTAGGAGGTTGGCTGCTGTGGGATGTTCTGTATGGCAAATGTGTTGCTGATTAGTCAATAAATAAAACACTGATTGGCCATTGGCTAGGCAGGAAGTGTAGGTGGGACAAGGAGGAGAATAAAGCTGGGAAGTGGAAGGCTGAGTGAGAGAGACACTGCCAGCCACCATGATGACAAACAGCATGTGAAGATGCCGGTAAGCCACAAGCCATGTGGCAGGGTATAGATTCATGGAAATGTATTAATTTAAGCTGTAAGAACAGTTAGCAAAAAGCCTGCCACGGCCATACAGTTTGTAACCAATATAAGTCTCTGTGTTTACTTGGCTGGGTCTGAGAGGCTGTGGGACTGACAGGTGAGAGAGATTTGTCCTGACTATGGGTCAGGCAGGGAAACTCTAGCTACAAATGGCATCCAACATGGTGGCAAGAGTTTCCACCTAAAAACTGAGAAAAAAGATTCTAAAACGGAGCTAAAAACAGTTCCTAATTGTCTCTCTCAAATGAGCGGCAGCTGCTGGTTTGAGCTACTGGTGGGTTCCTGGTGTGTGTGCTTGACCTGCAGTATGGCGGGAATGAGGCCTCTGCAAGTGGCACATTAAGATGCGTGGTGGATTTAGCCTTTGCTAGTACAAAACAAAAAAAAAGAGGTTTCTGGGCTACACGCTGCTTGGATAAAAGCATAGAGACCCACGATAGCTCCCAGAGCTGATGGTAAACCACCACCATGTTGGGAAGCTGAGGTGGGCGGAGCCAGCAGCCACAGCTGCTGCAGTTTAAAGCAATAGATTCACAATAAGACAGATTCAGATGTAATAGTTTACAATGTGTGTAAAATATACGTAGGCTTGAAAGAGACAAAAAAGGTGATATATACAGTTATAGAAACAAATACATAGTTTTAAAAAATAAAGTCTTTAAAGAGACAGTAAAATTAATATAGAAAATAAGCCACGTAAAGATGAATATTACACAGAGAATCTGGATTGTGTTGTCTTTGGGATTCTTAACTTCAGAGAGATATTTGATTGTAAAGGAAACTGAGTTAAACCAATATGCATATTTTAAAGATATCTTGACTTCAAAATTTGAATATAAGGATATGTTGCTTTGGAAAGGAGACTCTACTTTTGTTCCCACAGAAAGCCAGAGGCTATGGATTTGTTCCAGATTAAGATACATCAGGTTTGACCAGCCAAGACCCCCTGAAAGGTCTCTGATGACACCATGGCCCAGATGATCCAACATCCAGAATGGTTTCAAGGCAACTGGCTCAGACAATACAGCCTCATGGACTATTCCATAATCCTAAAATTTTCTTTGTGTCCCCATAAGATACAGCGCCCCCCTCCAGCAGGAAGTAGTAAGAGAAGCTACGCCCAAATTCCCAAATTATATGTAATTTTACTTTGTTAAGGTTAAAACCTTCCTTTTTGAAAAAAGAAAAAATGGGGGAAGTACAGTTGGCCATCTGTGGTGGCTATTCTTGGTTGATAAGTTGACTACATCTGGAATTAACTAAAACCCAAATTGTGAAGTACACCAGTGAGGGATTTTTTTTTTTACTAGTTAAATTATTTGAAGTGTGAAAATCCACTTTTAATCTAGACCTTTTGAAGTGCGAAGACACATGTTTAATCTGGGCCACACCTCTTACAGCCAGCTAAGATAAAGGACATGGAAGAAGGAAATTTCTGCTCTTTGCCTGCTTGTTCTCACCTCTCTGGCAAGTCTGTTCCTTTTCTGGCATTAGAGCTTAATTCTCTGGGATTACAGTGTATACTGGAAACCAGCTGAGACATCCAACTGGATTATGGCAACTTTCACTGGTAGACTGTCATTGTTGGACTAGCTGGACCACAGCTTGTAAGACGTTCTAGTAATCCTATACAGACATCCATGTTGGAGAAGGCCATCAAAAGGACAAGCGCTCTGGATACAGATGTAATCCAAAGGTATGTAGTTTGCAAGCCAAGACACTCGTTGATTGACAGCACCCACTATGTCAGTTAATCCTGAACCTGAATTTAAGGGGGGATGGAGAAGAAAAGGGTAGTAGGGAAAACATTAAGAAATACTAATGCATTAGTTAAGAGAGACTCATTCTCCAACTGAATGCGTCGAAATGGCATAGTGTGATGGTTTATCCATAGAAATACTATCATCTCCCACCCGCCAAAGCCCCAGCAGCTGGTCAGCAGGTAAGACTCCTGTGGCCTGACCACTGCACCACTCCCACCATTCACTGGACACTCTGTAACCTACAAGTTCCAGCCTGCCCCCCAAACCCAGGGAACCTGTCATCCTCCCTCCCCACCAGAACCATCCCCTGTGGCATCAGAGTCCCCCAGAGGCACAAGATCCACCTGCACCAATTGGAGGAAGAGCTCCAGTAACCAGTCAGCAGCATCCTCCTCCCGCCATCCCCCAGAGTCCCCCTCCCCACCCTCATGCCTCACCCCCCCCACAACCATCTTCCACGGCATTAGTGGCCCTCGAAGGCACAGACATCACCTGCACCAACTGTAGGAAGAGTGACTCCCAGAGACCACAGGTATCACCTGCACCGATCAAACACAGATGGGTAGACAGCAGTGTAAGAATACATTCAACAACATAAAGAGCAATATGGCGCCACCAGAACCTAGTGGGTCTACAACAGCAAGATCTGAACATCCCAATGCAGATGAAACAAAATAAAACAGCCTTTAAAATAATGTTATGAAGATGATAGAGGCCTTTAAAGAGGAAATGAAAATTTTCCTTAAAGAAATGGAGGAATAGACAAACAAAAAATTGGAATAAATCAATAAATCCCTTAAAGAAATCCAAGAAAAAAGCAGTCAAATAAGTGAATGAAGCAGTTCAAGACTTAAAAATTGAAATAGAGGCAATAAAGAAAACACAAACCAAGGGAATTCTGGAAATGAAAAATCTGGATAAAGGAAGAGGAACTACAGATGCAAGCATAACCAACGGATTACAAGAGGTAGAAGAGAGAAAGAATCTCAGGCACTGAAAATACGATAGAGGAAATAGATTCATCAGTAAAAGAAAATGGTAAATCTAACAAATTCTTAACACAAAACATACAGGAAATCTGGGACATCATGAAAATACCAAACCTAAGAATAAGAGGGATAGAAGAAGGAGAAGAATTCCAGCTCAAAGGCACAGAAAATATATTCAAAAAACATTAGAAGAAAACTTTCCCAATAAAGAAGGACATGCCTATGAAGGTATAAGATACTTATAGATCACCAAATAGACTAGACCAAACAAAAAAAGTCCCCTGGCCACATAATAATCAAACCACTAAATATGAAGAATAAAGAAAGAATATTAAGAGCAGCAAAAGAAAAAGGCCAAGTAACATATAAAGGCAGACCTATCAGAATTACACCTGAAAGCAAGAAGGTCCTGGACAGACGTTTTTTTTTTTTTTTTTTTTTTTTTTTTTTTTTTTTTTTTTTTTTTTTTTTTAAAGATTTATTTATTTATTATGTATACAGCATGTATGACTGCAGGCCAGAAGAGGGCACCAGATCTCATTACAGATGGTTGTGAGCCACCATGTGGTTGCTGGGAATTGAACTCAGGACCTCTGGAAGAGCAGTCAGTGCTCTTAACCTCTGAGCCATCTCTCCAGCCCCTGGACAGACGTTTTGCAGACACTAAGAGACCACAGATGAAAGCCCAGACTACTATACCCAGCAAAACTTTCAATCACCATAGATGGAGAAAACAAGATATTTCATGACAAAACCAGATTTAAATAATATCTATCCACAAATCCAGCACTACAGAAAGTACTAGAAGAAAAACTCCAACCCAAAGAACTTAGATGTACCCAAGAAAACTCAGGCAGGAGATAATCCACACCAGAAAATCCCAAAGAAGAGAAACACGCACACACAACCACCAACAACAACAAAACCAAAAATTAACAAGAACTAACAATCACTGATCATTAATACCTCTAAATATCAATGGACTCAATTCACCTATAAAAAGACACAGCCTAAAAGAATGGGTACGAAACAGGATCTATCCTTCTGCTGCATACAAGAAACACATCTCAACTTCAAAGACAGACATTACCTTAGAGTAAAGGGTTGGGGAAAAAATTTCCAATCAAATGGACCAAAGAAACAAGCTGGTGTAGCTATCTTAATATCTAACAAAATAGACTTCTAACTAAAATTAATCAAAAGAGATTGAGAAGGACATTTTATATTCACCACAGGAAAAATCCATCAAGATGAAGTCTCAATTCTAAACATTTATGCCCCAAATACATGGGTTAACCACATTTGTAAAAGAAACATTACAAAAGATTAAATCACACATCAAACCCACACACTAATAGTGGGAGGCTTCAACACTCCACTCACAAATGGACAGGTCTGTCAGACAGAAACTTAACAGAGAAATAAGGGAACTGCCAGATGTTATGACACAAATGGACTTAACAGACATATGTAGAATATTTCACTCAAACACAAAAGAATATACGTTCTTCTTAGCACCTCATGGAACCTTCTCTAAAACTGAACACTTACTCAGTCACAAAGCAAACCTCAACAGTTACAAAAAAATTGGAATAACCCCTTGTGTATTATCAGATCACCATGGCTTAAAGTAAGAATTCAACAATAACACAAAATGCAGAAAGCCTACAAACAGATGGAAACTGAACAGTGTTCAACTGAATCACCACTGGGTCACGGAGAAAGAAAGAAAGAAATTAAAACTTTCTAGAATTCAATGAAAATGAATGCACAACACACACAAACATATAGGACATTATAAAAAGCAGTGCTAAAGAGGAAAGGTCACAGCACTAAGTGCCTACATAAAGAATTTGGAGAAACCTCACACTACCAACTTACCAGCACACCTGAAAGCTCTAGAGCAAAAAGAAACAAACTCACCCAAGCAGATGACAGGAAATAATCAAATTGAGGGCTGAAATCAATAAAATAGAAACAAAGAACATTACAAAGAATCAATGAAACAAAGAGTTGGTTCTTTGAGAAAATCAACAAGATAGAAAAATCCTTATCCTAACTAACCAAAAAGCAGAGAGAGAATATCTAAATTAACAAAATCAGAAATGAAAAGGGGAGGCATAATAACAGACACCGAGGAAATCCCGAGAATCATTAGGTAATACTTCAAAAAACCTGTACTGCACAAAATTGGAAAATCTAAAAGAAATGGACAATTTTCTGCATAAGTACTATATACCAAAATTAAATCAAGACCAGATAAACAACTAAAGTAGACCTATAACCCCTAAGGAAATAGAAGCAGTCATTAATAGTCTTTCAACCAAAAAAAAAAAAAAAAAAAAAAAGCACAGGTAGGACCAGATGGTGGTAGCACAGAACTCTACCAGACTTTCAAAGAAGAGCTAATACCAATACTCCTCAAACTGTTCCACACAATAATAACAGAAGAAACATTGTCAAACTCTTTTTATGAGGCTACAATTACCCTGATGCCCAAACCACACAAAGATGCAACAAAGAAAGAGAATTACAGACCAATCTTCCTCATGATCACTGATGCAAAAATACTCAATAAAATACTGGCAACTGAATCCAGGAACACATCAAAAAAATTATCCACCATGACCAAGTAGGCTTCATCCCAGGGATGCAGAGATGGTTCAATATACAGAAATCTGCCCGTGTAATCCACCAAATAAACAAACTGAAAGAAAAAAGCAACATGATCATCTCGTTAGATGCTGAAAAAGCCTTTGACAAAATTCAGCACCCCTTCATGATAAAGGTCTTGGAGAGATCAGGGATACAAGGAACATACCTAAACATAATAAAGGCAATATATAGCAAGCTGGCAGCCAACATTAAACTAAATGGAACTCAAAGCAATTTCACTAAAATCAGGAACAAGACAAGGTAATCCACTCTCTTTATTTAATTTATTTTATTTATTTAATATAGTACTTGAAGTTCTAGCTAGAGCAATAAGACAGCAAAAGGAGATCAAGGGGATACAAATTGGAAAGGAAAAAGTGAAACTTTCACTATTTGCAGCTGATATGATAGTCTACATAAGTGACCCCAAAAATTCTACCAGGGAACCCCTATAGCTGATAAACACCTTCAGTAATGTGGCAGGATACAAAATTAAATAAAAAAATCAGTAGCCCTCCTATATACAAATGATAAACAGCCTGAGAACAAAATCAGAGAAACATCACCCTTTCCAATAGCCACAAATAACATAAAATTATCTTGGGCAACTCTAACCAAACAAGCAGAATACCTGTATGCCAAGAACTTTAGGTGTTTGAAGAAAGAAATTGAAGAAGATATCATAAAATGGAAAGATCTCCCATGCTTTTTTATAGGTAGGATCAACATAGTTAAAATGGCAATCTAAGGGGCTGGAGAGATGTTTCAGAGGATAAGAGCACTGACTGCTCTTTCAGAAGACCCAGGTTCAATTCACAGCACCCACGTGGCAGCTCACAGCTGTCTGTAACTCTAGTTCCAGGGGACCTGACACCTCCACAGCAATACACATAAAATAAATTAAAAAATGAATTAAAAATAAAAATGGTACTCTTACCAAAAGCAATCTACTGATTCAATGCAATCCCCATTAAAATCCCAACACAATTCTTCACAGACCTCAAAAGAAAAATACTCAACTTTATATGGAAAAACAAAAAACCCAGAATAGCTAAAATGATCCTGTACAATAAAGGAAATTCTGGAAGCATCACCATCCCTGACTTCAAGCTCTACTACAGAGTTATAGTAGTGAAAAACAGCTTAGTATTGGCATAAAAACAGACATGTGGACCAATGGAATCAAATTGAAGACCCTGACATTAATCCACACACCTATGAACATACAATTTTTGACTAAGAAGCCAAAACTTTACAATGGAAAAAGGAAAGCATCTTCAACAAACGGTGCTGACATAACTGAATGTGGACATGTAGAAGATTGCAAATAGATCCATGTCTGTCACCATGCACAAAACTCAAGTCAAAGTGGGTCAAAGACTTCAACATAAATCCAGTTACACTGAACTTGATAGAAGAGAAAGTGGGAAATAGCCTCAATATTTGAAGACATCTGTCTCGGCTAATGGTGGCCTCCTTGGTTTAGGTCTTTACTTTTTAAAAGACTTTTACTTGCAATTTTATTTAATTGATGCAATTACTGAAGATGCCAAAGTTCTCCTTCAAGCGACATGCTCAAAAAACTAGTGCAAACTCAACTCACCCACAGCCACTGACCATGACAACATCAAATAGTTAATGCCAGGGAGTCATTGGATGAATTCCCTCTATGTTATCTTCTCTTTACACTGATCAACCCACTACCACCATGGGAAAACTAAGGGTTATGCGTGTTAATATGTCAGATCCTGACAATACCCAACTTCAACTCTCTACCTTCCTCTCTATCTTTCAACTCACATGCACACATGAACACACACATATACACACAAAAAAATACACAGTACATAAAGCATTTTCCATGCCAATGCAGATATAAGAAACAGAGCTCAAATTCCAGAATCCACATAAATGTTGAGTGTGTGCAGTGTTCACCTCATACTTCCATACTCAGAAGGCAGAGACAGTGGAACCATGGAGCAAGCTGGATACTAGAGAGTGTGTACATCTGCAAGCTCTGGGTTCAAATGAGAGACCCTGCCTTGATGAAAAACACAGAAAGCGATTGAGGCCTAACATGAGTCTTACATCTTGACACACATGTGAACATGCATGAGACATACATTTTAAATATAAAGTAAAAGAAGACTCATGAAGAAAAAAATCACAAATCTTAGAAAGTACAGAGACTTAAGCTCTCCTCAAGGTTATACAAGCAAAAAGCATTCTGTGGAAGTGGAGATTTCAGAGCAGCTGAGGTTCCTGCAAATCATGCAGGGGGCTCCATGGCTGAAGCTGTGGTGAATCATTGCCTTGCTAGGATGGGCTTTTCAGGGATGCAGCTGCCTCTGATTGGTCCGTGTTCCTGTAAGTAACCCTCACTCTAATAAACTCACACATTCACAAACTAGACTAGAAAGATGTTTCTTTGGTCTGTCGTGGGTACTTAGATGGGGTGAATAGACACTTGTTTGTGTCTCCCCTGGAAAATTCATACAACACAATTGATGCCTTGAACAGGGACAGAAGAACCAAGGATGAGTTGAAGAGGCCTGGTTGTCTTATCCTTACCATGGGTGCTGACATATGGAAGTGAGGCTGCCCATGTGATCAGCCTCCTCAATCCCATACCCAGACGTATCTAAATAGAAACCAGACACAAAAGGGTAGATCTGAATGAGTTATCGGGACAGAGAATCCTATGCATTGTCTGCAGTGGTGTATACATGCAGCCTAATTGGGGATGGGTGATATCCTAGGATGGTAGACGCAGTCTTAAAATGGGGATTTGCATGGATAATACCTGCAAGTGAAGGTCTTGGGTTGCCCAATGCATTGTCAGAAGAGGAGTGTATGTAAAACCCAAAGCAAGAGGAGCCCAGGTTGCTAAGCTATCTCATGTGCTTGCCCACCTGAAGGGGATGACAGAGGGCAATAAAAAGTACTAATAAAACCTTAATAAACTCACTGACTCATTAGACCTGACATGGGTGGAATCACTTCTTTAACTTGTCCTCAGTGCACTCCTGTGGTCTGAAGAGACATTTCTTCATCTCTTCCTGGGAAAAGCCATATAATAAGACAGATGTTTTGGCATAAATAGCCACTGTCCCAATTCAGAATTTGGTGTCACAGACCCTAAGAATAATTTTTACATTGTCTTAGTTTGTAGATTCAATTGATATCCCTCAGATTAGAATACCAGCCATTTGTAGCACCTCTTTTGGACTCTGGGAGAGATCTCTATGGGGCAGGTACCTGGAGTGGTTTTGTTAGGTGGGTATGGACTTTATGTGAAATATAATTGAGCTTTTGAAGACTCAGTGTAAGTCAGGGCTATTTGGAAATGTTCCAAGAATAATGTGGTCCACAGGAAACTACAGCATCACTTTGGCCTGTTTGGAAGCAGATGTGTTTGGAGCTGCAGTGAAGTGATGGTCCCGAGCTCAGGGTCCGTGGGTCCTAGCACTTAGGCTCATATTCACTCCTTAAGGCTCAGGAGAATATAGATCACAAACACACAGGTCTGTGACTCAGACATATGGCTCAGTAGCTCATTTCAGGAGAAGGGATGTGATAATAGCTTTGTCCTTGGGAAACAGAGCACAGCACTGATATGGCTCTAACAGAAAAGAGATGCTCCAGAGACTCACACTTGGTAGAACAGGATTCTATTCCAACATGAGTCACAGTTGTCAACAAGATAGCATTGTAGACCCCCAGTGATGAGGCAAGCTGCATTAATGACTCTGGACTCTGGGATAATAAGTCTGGCAATAACCAGGCTCTGTAAATCCAGGTGATAAAGTAAAAGAAAATTAAGCTGGAAATGACAGGGTACAGCTGGGCCTTGGGGCTTGATTTCATGAGGCAGTGGTCAATTTAGATGCCAAGGGTTCTGTAGAAGAGAAAGGTAATTGTTCTTCTCATGGGGACTCATCTTTGACCAAATCCTCAGTCAGGTAAGATTGACGATGACTGTTCTCCAGCAGCCTGCACAGCACTCTCCAATACTGGCCACAAAGCAGATCCGCCTGGCTCTGCCTCCCAAGAGCTGGGATTAAAGGCGTGTGCCACCACTGCCCAGCTTCTGCTATGGCTTGCTATTAGCTCTGACCCCCAGGCAACTTTATTTATTAACATACAAATAAAATCACATTTCAGTACAAGTAAAATGTCACCATAGGTTTCCTTTAGATGTGTAAAACATTGGCTGCTAAATTTGGTCAAATTTGGATGCATCATAGTAAATTACACTTCATGAATTAAATTAAATGTCATACATTATAGTGGTATTTTAAGTGTACCCAATTAGATAATTTTTAAATAATTCCATTTTAAGTGTTTGCATTTTAGAAAATACTATCATGTACTGCTCTGAAATATAAAAGCAGTAAATACTATAAATCCCAAAAGTGAAAATAAACATTCAAAGCACTTCAATAACAACATCTCCAGGATATGTTCACAGACACCTCTTTATACTTTCCTGCCTGGTCATGAACACTCACATACATGTTCACATGTGTTTTCTATGTATGAGACTTTCAATTCCCTAACACTACTATAGTTCTCCAACTATGACTATGGTTAACATTGATCTATAGTTTCTCACCTTTTGTTTTTATGGTTCAGTTTTCTCATCAGTTTACGTGATTTGATATTTTATGTGAATGAGCTGGAGAAATAGTTTGTTTTCAACTTCCTAACATTCTTTACTGTTACTTCCTATTTACTTGATATTGTCTGCTTATTTGTTTGTTTATTTGCTTGTTCTTGATACTTGGTCTCCCAGCCCTGAGGTCACAGGTGCACTTGGCCATGACTGGCTTCATTTTCATTGGACACTTGGGATTTGAACTCAGGTCCTTGTGCTTGCTCAGCAAGCAGTCCTATCCACTAAACCAAGTTCCTCCAGCCTTTATTCATAGTCCTTAAAGCCTCTAATTTGAGTAATTATTTAAAGCATAGCTCAGCAAGTAAAGGGATTTCAATTGGGTTTTTGTTTGCTAGTTTCTTTATTCTTGCTACATTGTGCTTATTGCTGTTCCCCCCACTTTTTTTTATATAAATCCAAGTTAAATTTCTTGCTGTATTTGTCTTCACGTTGTTTTGTTCTTTGAGTCTTCAGTTACATTTATAGAAAAAAATCCCGAGTCACATTGTTGATTGCCGGTGTCTGTGTTTCTAAGAGACTGCCTGACCCTTCTTCATCCTATTGTGCTCCAGTGTACACTTTACACTCATTCCCTAAGCTCACTGTGCTCCAGTGTACACTTTACACTCATTCCCTAAGCTCACTGTGCTCTAGTGTACACTTTACACTCATTCCCTAAGCTCACTGTGCTCCAGTGTACACTTTACACTCATTCCCTAAGCTCACTGTGCTCTAGTGTACACTTTACAATCATTCCCTAAGCTCACTGTGCTCCAGTGTACACTTTACACTCATACCCTAAGCTCACTGTGCTCTAGTGTACACTTTACACTCATTCCCTAAGCTCACTGTGCTCCAGTGTACACTTTACACTCATTCCCTAAGCTCACTGTGCTCCAGTGTACACTTTACACTCATTCCCTAAGCTCACTGTGCTCCAGTGTACACTTTACACTCATTCCCTAAGCTCACTGTGCTCCAGTGTACACTTTACACTCATTCCCTAAGCTCACTGTGCTCCAGTGTACACTTTACACTCATACCCTAAGCTCACTGTGCTCCAGTGTACACTTTACACTCATTCCCTAAGCTCACTGTGCTCCAGTGTACACTTTACACTCATTCCCTAAGCTCACTGTGCTCCAGTGTACACTTTACACTCATTCCCTAAGCTCACTGTGCTCCAGTGTACACTTTACACTCATTCCCTAAGCTCACTGTGCTCCAGTGTACACTTTACACTCATTCCCTAAGCTCACTGTGCTCCAGTGAACACTTTACACTCATTCCCTAAGCTCACTGTGCTCCAGTATACACTTTACACTCATTCCCTAAGCTCACTGTGCTCCAGTGTACACTTTACACTCATTCCCTAAGCTCACTGTGCTCCAGTGTACACTTTACACTCATACCCCAAGCTCACTGTGCTCCAGTGTACACTTTACACTCATTCCCTAAGCTCACTGTGCTCCAGTGTACACTTTACACTCATTCCCTAAGCTCACTGTGCTCCAGTGTACACTTTACACTCATTCCCTAAGCTCACTGTGCTCCAGTGTACACTTTACACTCATTCCCTAAGCTTACTGTGCTCCAGTGTACACTTTACACTCATTCCCTAAGCTCACTGTGCTCCAGTGTACACTTTACACTCATACCTTAAGCTCACTGTGCTCTAGTGTACACTTTACACTCATACCCTGAGCTCACTGTGCTCCAGTATACACACTCCCCTATTCCAGTGTTCTATATTTTCCTGTTAATATGTATACTTGTAACCAGTGCTGCATAGAACTCTAGATTGTTGGAGGTTTTATTTAATTTTTTCAGAATTCTATACATGAATTATTGATTTCCACCCCTCATTCTCTCCATTCCAACTCACCATATATCCTCCACTACTCCCTCTCAAATTTATAATCTCTCCTATTACCACACCCCCCCACACACACACACACACCATCCTACTGAATCCAATTAGTGCTGCTCATATGTACATGTGTTTAGGACTGACCACTAGGGATTGGATGACCTATCAGTAGACTTGTTGCTGGAGAAAACTGGTTCTCCCTTTCTCAGCAGCCATTGGCTTTGCCTGTAGCTATTCATCTAAAGATGAGACTTTGAGAAATTTCCTCCATCCACATTGATATGTCAGTTGATGTCATTATGCCCACCTTGCATAGGCAACCATATTCTTGAGATTTTATGGGTAGAGCATCCTTGCCATGTCTAAAAAAACACATTTGCAGCCGATGTCCTGGTTTTCTTACTCTTACAGTCTCTCCATCTCCTCTTCTGTGAGTTTCCCTGAGTCCTAGAGGTGATGGATGCACGGAAGATGTATCAGTTGGGGTTGGTTATCCCAGCGTCACTTGTTCCCTGTATTGTCACTTGTTCTCTGCATTGTGAATGGTCGTGGACCTCTGTACCACCCCTTGACATACACTCAAAGGAATCTATATCCTACTGAGGAGACACTTGCTCAGCCACGTTCATTGCCGATCTATTCACAATAGCTAGGAAATGTAAACAACCTAGATGTCCTTCGACTTATGAGTAGATCTTTTAAAAATGTGGTCCATATATAAATTGGAAATCTTTTCAGCTGTAAAGAAAAAAAAGAAATGATGAAATGCACCAGTATATGGATAGAATGGGGGACGACTACTGAGTGAGGTGACCAGACCTAGGAAGACAGACGCTATTTATTCTCTTAGCTGTGGGTTCTAGCTGAGAATCTTTAGATTTGAGTGTATAATCTGTGATAATTACAGAAACAATGAAAACAGACAGGGACCATAGGGAAGGAGGGAAAGACACTCTATAGACGAGGGTGATCGGACACACACGCTGTGAAGAAGGAAAGGGGGAAAGCAGGAGGGGCGTTAACTGGGGGCAGGGCATCGCAGAGGGAGAGGGAAGACTGAAGGAGAGATAACACTAAGGCCGTTTGAAAAGCCCTGGGGGAACATATTACTTTACAAGCCTACTTTAAAGTACATATGTAATGTATATCTATAAATAATGTGTATAAATGTAAATGCACATATTTTAATGGAAGCATGCAACATGGAGTGATAATGCTCCCCTCTAAGAACCAAAGACCATCTAAGGAAAATCCCAGTACGGGGCATGGGAAACCTTTCTTTGACTTGTCAATCAGAGGGTCCAGAAAACCACCAAAACAACCCAGGCCATTGCCATCGCCCTTGGGGGCCTCCCAGAACTTGGTGATAAGGCCCTATTACTGAAAACACCTTGGTCACAGGACTTGGAGGAATCCATCTGGAATTGACCTGGAAGCCTCCCCACTGAGACTAGCTCTCCCAGTATCAGATGCTATGCAAGGTGCCAAGGGGGAAAAGCAAGCAATGGGCCTAACCCCACTGGAGCATGATGAGAAGAAAAAGAAACTGACCTTTGGTGTCATTTACCCAAGAGTGAGCCTGATTTGTCAGAACAGATCTGCTGTCTCCTCTGACCTGATCCCTTGAACTAAGGCTATCATGTTTATTCATCAGCACAGTAAACATGGTACAATGGAGGAATGGGGGATAATCAATCTTTACAGCAGCCTCACAAGCTGGGGGAGAGTGTTCTTTGGCCCTATTAACTCAGAACAGCACACAATTTCACAATCAGATGTCATCAGTCTATACCCACATGTGGCTTTCAAGAATTTACTTGGAAGAGGGACACTTTTCAATACCCCACTGTTTTCAGCAAATGGGCTTAGGTCTAGCCACTGCACTTTAGGCATACTTACATTGTCCTGAATCAGGGATATGAATGGGTCACAAAGGAAAATCAGGGAACGAGTTCAGCATGGCATCCAAAACATAGTAAGACTGATTACAATGTTTTTCTTAAAAATCAGCTGGTTCTGACCCAGTAGAACACTCAGCATGTAAGAAGAATGAGTGCATACTCCTAAATGATCTCCAAGCACATTATTAACTTGGTTCCAGGTCAGGTGAAAGTTTGATTTGTAAAGACAACATTTCTCAGAAAAACCATTCCCGCACAGCTGTAAAGCCTAGAAACCACAATGACCAGCCCAGCAAGACGTCCCCAATGATGCAGTGGTGACGCTTTACATTATCAAAGATTTTAATTGGACTTCAGTCCCATTCTATAGAAAGGAATTTACGCCTGGTACTGTAAACCTAGACTACTATCCATAATTGGAGAGGTTACAGACACTAGAGAAGCACTTATTACTGCATTTTCCTAAATCATTATGGCATTAACTGTATTGGAAATTCTTGTCCTTATAACCACAGATAAAAGTAGCTCTCACTCTTCATCAACGAAGCCTCTTTTTAAATTTAAATTTATTTAGAATTTTATACATGAGCAATGTATTTATATCAATTCTATCCCTCCCTTCCCCCTTTCAAAGTCATCCCATGATCTCCCCAATTCATGACTTCTTTAATTATTGTTGTATATATAGACATAAGTATATGTACATATACAACCGACAATGAGTCCATTTAATGTTGCTTGTATGTAGATGTATTTAGGGGTGACCATTTGGGATTGGATTCATCCAGTGATGGATAAGTATACAGAATGTATATAGGACATGCTGTTTTAAACACAAATATATCAAATTCCATCCATAATGAGCAATTGAACAAAACAGACATTCCTCAAAAGAAGCAAAAATGTCCAATGAATATCTGACAATAACGTTCAAAATCTTTAGCCCAGAAAAATGCAAATCAAAAACTACACTGAGGAGCTGGAAAGATTTCTCAGTGGTTAACAGAGCTTGCTCCATAATTGTGATGACCAGAGTTCACATCCCAGCAAGCATATAACAAGTTGGGCAGACGACCAGGAAATGCCTGTAACACGAGCACTGAGTGGATCCAGAGACAAGAGGATTTCTTGGGGCTTGATTATTTCCAGCCTAGGAGAGAAGTGAGACCCAGATTCAGGGAAACCCTGTTCCCGAGTAATAGGCACCAAGTGGTGGCAGAGGAAGCCAATGACTACTTCTGGCTTCTGCACACACAGACACCCAGTGGCAAGCAATGCTATCCACCTCCCCCCGAAAATAAACACATAAATAAACACAGTAACTCTTAAAACACAAACTCCATTGAGATTCTGTCTCACTCTAGTTATTAATCAGCAAGGGTAAAATCACACAAATGTCAGAGAGGAGGGAGGCGAGAGGGAAGGAACACCCAAATGTTGCTGGTTTGGGGGGAGTGCAGGAATGTAAATATTAGTTCTACTCCCATGGACAATTATAATGGTGGTTTCCCAACAAAGTAAAAAGAGAAACAATTAGACACTTTTATATGAGACTATCTAGCTTTCCCAGATCATTTGCTGAAGAAACTATCTTTTCTCCTGTGTATATTTGTGATGCCTCTGTCAATATTCCATGGTTGCCTTTATTTCTGGTTCCTCTATCCAGTTCCTTGGCCTGCATTTCTGGGGGTGGGTTGGTTGCTTGTTTGTTTTCTCTGTAATACCAGGCTGCTTCTTGTCACTGTGGTTGCATTCTAGGCAGTTCACGGGTATTATGATGCATCCACGATTGCTCTTCATTCAGGATTGCTGTGGTTTTTTATAGGTCTTCTGTCCATCTGTGTGGATTTTAAGGTTGGTTTTTCTCTTCTATGAAGAATGGATGAGCTGGGTTTTTGGAGCCTAGTGCCTATGGTGGGACACTTTTTGCAGCCTTGGTGCAGGGAGGAGGGGCTTGGACCTGCCTCAACTGAATGTACCAGGCTCTGCTAACTCCCTATGGGAGACCTTGCCTTGGAGGAGATGGGAATGGGGGGTAGGTTGGGGAGGGGCTCGGGATGGGAGGAGAGAGGATAGGGAAATCTGTGGTTGATATGTAAAATGAATAGAAAATCTCTTAATAAAAAAAATGGAACTGGAATTTTCATGTGTTGCCTTGTACCCAAAGGTCAGGTTTAGTGATACAGTTATTTTCATAGAGCTAATTCTCCCACTTCATGAGCACAGAAGGCCTTTCCATCTTCTAGCGTCATCTTTAATTCCTTTCTTCAAGTTTTTATTGTGAAGGTCTTTGGTCTCCTTGATTATGCTTATGCCTGAGTGTTTGTATTTTAGTTAATTTGATGGGATAGTTAACTAATTTAGTTAATTTAGTTAATTCCACCCTGACTTATTTCTTAGGAAGTTTGTTACTGGCATGTAGAAGAACTACTGATTTTTGTGTTGATTTTGTATTCTGCTACTTTGCTAAAAGTGCTCATTGCTATGTTCTGTGTTAGTCTGCTTTTTAATACATAATCTTGGCTGCATATGGACCAACATGTAGATGAGTTTGTAAGATTTTATCTGTATGTGTGTCCACATCCAGCCAAGTTTATACAATATTGCAGATTGAACCCAGGGCCTTCTTCATTCTAGAAGCATTCTACAAACTGTGGAACTCTCCAGTGCACAGGTAGATGATTTTTATTAAAAAATAAAACAGAGCTAAATAATAGCTTGAGCACACTGAAATATTACATTGAGTAAATGAATTTTAATATGGACTTTAAGCATGAAGAAGCTTTGTATTATTATTGTAAGTTTTCATTACTCATGAAGATGGATTCTAAGTTATGGAAAAGAAAGAAGTAAAATAAATTAGTAATTATGTCAACTAAATAAAAATGGCTGAAAGTAAAAGTGTAAACTGAAGGTTTATGTGACTGTTGGAAAGATTTGACCTTGATTAACATAGATAACAGTTATTATCTGCTTCTCAGTTTGAGAAATTACACTTGTGGTGGTTAAAATTCCCCATACTTTGAAGACACATACTAAAGGAAGTATACATGAATGAAAGAATATCTTGGATTTGCCTGGAAGACTCCAGTCAGATTACATGCAACAGAGTTACTCTGGTTTCTAAAGTAGTTGAAGCAAGCTAAAGGGCTCATGCAGATGGTGTCATGAATGCTCTTACTTTGGTTGAGTTTTAAATTTTTCATCATAAAAGACTTAACTGAGAGCAAATAGAAATACATAAGAACCAGTCCCCATCAGAGCGTGACAGGCATCGATCTGGATGATGCAATGGTTTGGAGAGGACAAAGCACAAAGTTGTCTCTCTGACATCAGTCTCTAGCAACTTACTCTCCCTTCTTCCTTTCAGTGCCTTTATTTGCTTACGGTCATGAGTCAGCTCTTCTCCGACATTTAAGGATGAAGACATATGCTCCAGCTTCATTGGATATTTTAAGACAAATAAAGCTGAAAACGGGATCATTTCTCAGAAAACCATCACTTCAATTGAGTTACATCTGGCACAAGGAAACATTCAGAAGGCAAGTGCTGTAATTACTGATGCATTAAGAGAAATTAGCAGGACCCCACTCAATATTGCTGTAATAGGAGAGTCTGGAACTAGGAAGTCCAGTTTCATTAATGCCTTCAGGGGGGTTGGACATGAAGAGGAAGAATCAGCTCCAATTGGGGTGGTGGAGACAACCATGAGGAGAACTCCATACAGACACCCCGACATTCTGGATGTGGTTATATGGGACCTGCCTGGGATTGGAACCACAAATTTCCCACCCAAAGATTATCTGAAGAAAATGAAATTCAATGAGTATGACTTCTTCATTATTGTTTCTGCCACACACTTTAGGAAAAATGATATAGACCTCGCCAAAGCAGTCAGCATGATAAAGAAGGATTTCTACTTCATGAGAACCAAGGTGGACAGAGATTTAGAATTTGAGAAAGGATGCAAACATACCTTTAACAGAGTAAAGTTACTGCAGCATATCCGAAGCTACTATGAGAATAACTTTAAGGAAATCAACCTTGATGTACCACCGATTTTCTTGATCTCTAACAAAAATTTATCTATGATTTCCCAATCCTGAAAGACTTGCTGAAAAACAAACTTTCTACTCACATACTTCAAAACTTTATGAATTCCTTACCAAACATTACTGAGGCAGTCATTGACAGAAAGTACAAGGCTATGCAGCTGACGAATTGGTTGGAGGCTGTCAAGGCTGGAACTTCGGCTATTGTTCCTGTAGAGGGCATCCTCAAGGACAAGGATGTGGAGAGGCTGAAGGCAAGTTTAAACCACTTTCGAGTCCTCTTTGGAGTGGATGATGAATGCCTGGAATTCATGGCAAAGGCTTCCCAAGTGCCTGTTGAACAACTGAAAGAAATCATTAAATTTCCTTATTTGTTAGAAACTAAGAAAGAAAAAAACATTTGGAGAAAAATTTTTGAAATATTTAGAGAAATTTGCCTCAGCTAAGGGTGGGGCCCTTGCTACAGGTCTTTACTTTAGGAAAACTTTTTACTTTCAACTTTTTTTCCTTGACACGGTGACTGAAGACGCCAAAGTTCTCCTTAGAGAGACATATTCAAGAAACTAGTTCAGACAAGTACAGACCAGGCATGGTGGTGCACATCTTTTGCCTTTAACCCCATGTCTCCACTCAGGAGGCAGAGGCAGGCACGTGTCTGTGAGTTTGAAGCCAACCTGGTCTACATAGTGAATTCCTGCTAGAGCTACCTGGTGAGGCCTGGCCTCAAAAAACAAAAACACTAAAAACAAGGAACTAGATCAGACTCAATTCACCCACAGCTACTGACCATAACACCTAATGGTTAACACCAGAGAGTCTTTCTCCAATCTGTAACACCATGAGAAAACTTAAGGATAAGCCCACGGACCTGAGTTATAACAGAATCATCTCGCTCAGATTCTCTCTCCCTCCCTCCTTTCTGTATCTCAAATACAAATACAAACACACACATACACATATACACACTCACCTGAACTTTACCCCTTTCCTGCTCTCAACAAACCTGTTTATAAAAGGTCTGGAATGACTTATAGATTTTCTCAACAGGTAGACTTAAAACTAAAGTCAAAAGAAACCATAACTGTAGAGACCACAAGTTTGTTAATGAACAATCAATTCTTAAAACTCCTCATCAGAATCTTTCTAGCGATAGTAACTAAAGAACACTTATAATTCTGTGCCCGGGCCAGTGGAGAACCCTGAGATCCTCTTTTTGTCATTACTTATCTTGAAGAATTACTTTAATCTATCTGTGGCACCGTAAAATACTTAACAAACTGTTGATTAAAAAGGGCATTTAGCCGGGCGGTGGTGGCGCACGCCTTTAATCCCAGCACTCGGGAGGCAGAGCCAGGCGGATCTCTGTGAGTTCGAGGCCAGCCTGGGCTACCAAGTGAGTTCCAGGAAAGGCGCAAAGCTACACAGAGAAACCCTGTCTCGAAAAACCAAAAAAAAAAAAAAAAAAAAAAAAAAGGGCATTTGGCCGGGCGGTGGTGGCGCACGCCTTTAATCCCAGCACTTGGGAGGCAGAGCCAGGTAGATCTCTGTGAGTTCGAGGTCAGCCTGGGCTACCAAGTGAGTCCCAGGAAAGGTGCAAAGCTACACAGAGAAACCCTGTCTCGAAAAACCAAAAAAAAAGGGCATTTGATGTTGGTGTTTGACACTCCCAGTACACCCATGATATGATTGATCCTTTGGACTGCTGGCAGTGTCCCTTTTATTTGCTGAAAATCTCACATCTTGTTCCCAGGACTAACACTTTGTTTTTGTCTGGATGAAGTATGATGATCAGTACCTTAGTTAGAAGGGCTGGAAGAGAAACAGAAGAAGATAGTGGTGTAGTAGTTTAGGCTGCAGTAATAATATTGTAGAAGTATTACTCAAACTTCTGCACACTGGTCATCAGGTCCAGGTGCCACCACAGTCAGGCAGGTCCTTGGCGAGGTCAATCATCCTCATGGCCACACAGGACTTCACTTACTCATGTGCCACGTGTTCTTGCTCTCTCCATAAAACCATCTCTCCTGACATCATTGTGTCATCCTCATGACCTCTGCTAGCATCACAGCCTTCCCAAAACTCTTCCTCCAATGTCATTGATGGAGCTTGTTATTAATAAATTCATTTCACATAACAAGCCTATAATGCAAGTTATTGAACCTAAGACATTCATTTCAATAAAACAAACGACAACAACTCAAAGTATTTTTAAGTTTAACGGCGATAAAGTTTGAATATACCTGATGCAAAATGCATGGGCTGACAAAGCCTTAGTTTACCATCAACATACCCAAATACCTGGAATAATTAATCTCTCAAAAAACAACAAAAAAAAGGCAAGATTTTTGTTGGCTTATGGTCAAAGTTTCTGTGACAAAATTGGGCGTATCTATTGATTTAGGTGTTTCACAACGGTGCTGAATTACACCATCATGGTTGTTACAGTGTTGACACGGTGGTCAACATGTAACCAAGCAAACTGTTCACCCCACAGGTAGGAAGCAAAAGCAATAGAAAGGACAAGATCACACAAACCCCTTTAAGGACATTCACACAACATCGAAGCACCTACACTTGACCACATATACTAAAGGTTCTACCACTCACAGAGACTGGAGAGGTGGCTCAGCAGTTAAGATCACTGGCTGCTCTTCCAGAAGACCCACGTTCAAGTCCTGGAACCCACCAAGCAGCTCACAACCTTCTAAAATTCCAGTTCCAGTTTTCAGGCCTCTACACACACTCCATGTACATGGCATACTTACAGATATGCAGGCAATACACTCAAATACGTTTTTTTTTTTTTACTTTATAATACAAAAATACAACTTTTAAAAAGAAATAGATTATATAGAAGGAGAGAAAATATAGAAGAAAGGGGACACAAATTAATTGGCAGCAGGAAAGAAGAACAAGGATTAGCTTGGCATGAAAGGCCTCAGTACTGCAATCACAAGGACAGGATCAAACCTGAGTGTGCAGCTGAAAACCTCCTCTATTATCCTGCTAGCTGTCTATCTTGGCCATAGCTTCATTCTCTAAGTTAAATTTGTATCCAAATATAATATTGTCATATTGGTGACCATATAAAGAACATAACATACACTAAAATTTCAATAAGAAAAGGTATTTGGGGTCTGGTGAGATGGCTCAGTAGGTACGGGTGTGTTCTGCCAAAACTGAGAAATGTGAATTCAATCCCCAAAATTCACATTATACAATCTGATAATAAACTCCCACAAGTTGTTCTCAGGCCTCTACACACAAGCCCTGGCAAGTGTGAACTCTTCTACATACACAGAGAGACAGAAATAAAGAAACAAATGCAAAAACATAAATAAAGCCGGGCGGTGGTGGCACATGCCTTTAATCCCAGCACTCGGGAGGCAGAGCCAGGAGGATCTCTGTGAGTTCAAGGCCAGCCTGGTCTCCAAAGCGAGTTCCAGGAAAGGCGCAAAGCTACACAGAGAAACCCTGTCTCGAAAAACCAAAAAAAAAAAAAAAAAAAAAACATAAATAAATAAATTTCTATTTATATTTTTGAAATATAATTTTATATTTTATAAATTGCATTCTTGGAAGAGTGCATTTTGGGAAGATCAAGAAAGAAGGGGGAAAAGAAGATGAATTACATTCAACTGTGTCACAACTTAAGAATTTGTGAGTTCTCTGAAGGTGCTGGTGACTCATAGCATTGATCAAGATATGAGCAGTTGATGAGAGGGAGAAATGACTCATTGGTATAAACTGTTTGCTGCACAAGCATTAAAACTTCAGCTCAGATGGATAGCACCCATGAAGGATGCTGGATGGGGTGGCATGTACCTGTAATGCCATCACTGGGAGGGAGAAACAGTAGGCTCTCAAGAAAGCAGTGGCCAGCTAGTCTGGACAACTGATGAGCTCAAAACTCAGTAAGAAACCTTGTCTCAAAAAACAAGTTGGGGGCGGGGGAGGTGATCAAGGAAGGCAGCCAACGTCAACCTCTGGCCTCTACTACACATGCAAGCAGGAGTATAAGCACCCTCACACATACATGAACACACATGCATACAACACACACAAACACAAAGATAGGATTAGTTGCTGTGTAGCTGTTTCTCAATTAAAAATTGTCTCATTCCCAAGAGGAGGGCTGAAGGCAGGGCTCAGTGGATGAAGGGCTTGCTGTGCAGGCATGAACACTGGAGTTCAGATCCCTATAACCCACGTATAAGCTGAGTGGATGTGGGTAACTCCAGCACTCTCAATTAGAGACCAGGGATACTCAGTGCAAACTGGCTAAACTGGCTAACTAAACTGGCTTTATTGGCAAGCTCTGGGTTCAGTTATGAGCACCGTCCTCAAAGAATAAGGTCAAGAACAATGGAGAAAGAGTCTGAGCATCAACCTTGGATATGACACCTCCACATCTCTGACCTCAGGACAAGCAGATGAAAAGAAGATGAAAGGGAGGTGTTGTCTTCCTAGTTCACACAGCTGGCAGAATGCAGGGATCAAGTAGTACAAATTAGATCTGTGCTAAAGAGCGCTTCCTGGGATCCTAAAACTTGGAACCTGTGGGAAGAACTGGGGAGTAAGCAGGAAGAAAACAGGGTCAAAATGATAAAAGAGAGCTTTGAGGCCCAAACTTTTAATACACAGTAAGGGAAATTCCAGGATTCAGCTGGCAGCTGGGGACCTTAAGAACAGCCCAGGAGAGGAAACTGTGACAATCAAGGGACATCAGGAACAGAATTGCTCTAATTGGGACATTTTTTTTAATTTTTTCATTTTTTATTTTATCATATCAAGGTATAATTTATCATTAATATCAATTAAAAATAAAAATGTCTATTTTACTATTATAGTACAGATATTTTATTTTTTTCTTTCATTTTTCTTTATTAAGAAATTTTCTACTCACTCCACATACTATCTACAGATCCCCCTTCCTCCCTCCTCCCACCATCCATCCCTCTTTCCCAAGCCACCCCACATCGCCACAGTCCCCAAATCAAGGTCTCCCATGGGGAGTCAGCAGAATCCAGCACACTGAGCCTAGGCAGGTCCAAGCCCCTTCCCACTACACCAAGGCTGTGCAGGTGTCACATCATAGGCACTGGGTTCCAGAAGCCTGCCCATAGACCAAGGACAGATCCCGATCCCCCTGCCTGGGTGCCCTCCAAACAGTTCGAGCCAAACAACTGTCTTCCGTATCCAGAGGGCCTAGTCCAGTCCCATGGGACTTCCACAGCCACCAGTCCACAGTTCGTGGACTTCCACTAGTGTGGCCAGTCATCTCTGCACATCCTCCCATCATGATCTCGATATCCCTCGCCTGCAGTATCTCTCCTCTCTCTCATCAATTGGATTCCCGGAGCTCAGCCTGGTGTTTCGCCGTGGATCTCTGTATCTATCTCCATCAGTCACTGGACAAAGGCTCTATGATGACAGCTAGGTTATTTGCTAGGCTGGTCACTAGAGTAGACCACTCCAGGCACCCTCTGGACCACTGCCAACAGACCAAGGTGGGGTCAACCTTGTGGGTTCCTGAGAGCCTCCCCAGCACCCTGCCTCTTCCTATTCCCTTGATGTCCTCATCTATCATGGTATCTTCCTCCCTGGCCTCCCACTCTGTCCCTGTTCCAGTTTGACCCTCCTATTTCCCTATGTTCTCATCCCCCACTCCTCACCCTCTGCCACCCACCCACACCCAGTCCACTCATGTAGATCTCATCCACTTCTCCTTCACAGGGTCATCCATGTGTCCCTCCTCGGGTCTTTCCCTGTTAGCTAGCCTCTCTGGAGTTGTGGGTTGCAGTCTGGCCATCCCTTCCCTCACATTTAGTATCCACTTATGAGTGAGTACATACTATGTTTGTCCTTTTGAGTATGGGTTACCTCACTCAAGATGATATTTTCTAGTTCCATCCATTTGTCTGCAAATTTCATGATATCATTGTTTTTGACTGCTGAGTAGTACTCCATTGTGTATATGGGCCATATTTTCTTTATCCATTCTTCAGTTGAGGGGCATCTAGGTTGTTTCCAGGTTCTTGCTATTACAAATAATGCTGATATGAACAGAGTTGAGCATGTGTCCTTGTGGTAAGATTGAGCATTCCTTGGGTATATACCCAAGAGTGGTATAACTGGGTCTTGAGGAAGACTTATTCAAACTGGGACTTTTAAACAAACAATAGAAGAGACTCGCACAGCCTCGTTCATGGGGCTGAGGGATGGGCAGACGGAAGGAGCCTGAGGACACTGGGAGTGTACAGAGTGATGGAACTGCCTGTCCTCCTTAAGGGAGAGGTTACATAAACCAAGGCAATACAAGGGACATGTATCTCTGATGTGCTGCCTATTTTGTTCGGCCTTTTTTGTTCGGCCTTTTTTTTTTTTTTTTTTTTTGGTCTTTAAAAAAAAAAAAAGATAATCCAAATAGTGTTGGGACATGCCTTTAATCTCAGCACTTAGGAGGCAGAAGCAGACAGATCTCAGTGAGTTTGAGGCCAGCCTGGTCTACAAATTGAGTTCCAGCACAGTCAGGAATGTTTCACAGAGAAACCCTGTCTTGAAAAACAAACAAAGAAACAAACAAAAAGATTTATAGGCCTAGAAAGTAGGTTCAGTGGGTAAAGTGCTTCGTATGTAAGCATAAGGAAATAAGTTCAAATCCCACCACCCACATAAAAGCCATGCATCTGTAATCCCAGTGCTCGGTGGCTTGCTGGATTCCCAGTCTACCTGAAACATTATGATCAAGATTCATGAGAAACCCTGTCTCAAGTGAGTAAGTTAGAGAGCAATAAAGGACAGCATCTGACCTTGACTGAATGCCTGCTTGCATGGATACACACACAAGAGAAAAATATTTTACATATAGTATATTAAATAATGGATTTAAAAGAAAATAGTGAATCTAAATGATGACTTGAGGACAATGAAATACTATATTGAATAAATGGATTCTAACATGGACTTTAAGGGTAAAGAAGTTTTATATTATTGCAAGTTTATATTCCTTTTGAGATGAGTTCCAAGTCCCACAAGGCTGCATGTCTCAGCTGGCCTTCAGTATACACTGGAATGCCAAAGAAATAGACTTCAATGCCAGTGAAGGAAGGGATGTGCCTGCAAGGTGAGGGCAAGCAGGCAAAGAGCAAAAGCTTCCTTCTTCTATGTTCTTAAATATGCTTTCAGCAGAAAGTATGGCCCAAATTAAAGGTGACACTCCTTCAGGTGAGGCTCCATCTCAACTTTAAGCACACATAAAATGGTAGGATTCAGTACAGTGTTTTCTCAGACATCCTCAGTGATTCCTTCCCTTACTCCCCCCTCCTCTGCCCTACCCTCTAACCTCTTCCCCATTACTGACCTTTCCCTCTTCATACCACTTGTGTTCTACTAAGCCCCTCTGTATTAGTCAGGGTTCTGTAGAGGAAGATAATCAATGGAGTGAATATATTTGTAATATGTGCATAATATATAGACTCATGTATTAAGACAGTTTACATTGAAAAGTATCAACAGCTGACTCCCAACTGAGAGGCTGACAACCTGCTGATTGCTCCATACTTGAAGGGGAGTACATCAGCAGTTAGAGTAGTCCCACAATGGCTGTCTCTCATCCACTAGGCAGACCAGAAATCACATGGTTGCTCAGGCCACAAGGCAGGGTACCTCTGCAGCTCCAGTCTGGCACAGAAAACCCGGAAGCTTCCTGGAGAGTCACTGATCCCGAGTCCAGGACAGAATCCCGGAAATGCTTGTTGTGGTACCAGTGAAGGAATCAAGCAGCAGAGACAGTAAGAGGGAAGGCCAAGCCAGCACAAGGCAAGTCATCATCCCCCTCCTTACCCTTGGCATATGGGTGGGTCTTCCACCATCAATCAAAGCAATCAAGACACTTCTTCAGGTAAGGCTCCGTATCAATTCATTCTAATTTGTGGCCAGTTGACAGTAAAATCAACCACAATATCCTCCATTAAGTTTTTTCTTCACAATGAATTAAGAAAATGTGGTACATATACACAATGGAGTACTACTCAGCAGAGAAAAACAATGACATCATGAAATTTGTAGGCAAATGCATGGAACTCAAAAGTATCATCCTGAATGATGTAACCCAGACTCAAAGGACAAACATGGTATGTACTCACTCACAAGTGGATACTAGATGTAAAGCAAAAGATAACCAGACTACAACCCACAGCTCCAGAGAAGCAAGCTAACAATGAAGACCCAAAGAGGGATGCAAGGATCGCCCTGGAAAGGGAAAATCGATGAGATCTCCATGAGTAAACTGGAAATGATTGGTGGGCAATAGAGGGTAGGGGATAGGGGATGAGAACATAAGGGAACAGGATGGTTGAGCTGGAACAACAATGGAGTGGGAGAGCAATGATATAGATACCATGATAGAGAGAGACATCATGGGGATAGAGAGAAACCCGGTGCTAGGGAAGGTCCCATGAACCCCCAGGGATGACCCCAGCTTGGACTACTAGAAATAGTGGAGAGGGTGCTTGAACTGAAATGACTTGCCCCAGTTATCAGATCAGTGAATACCCTAACTGTCATCACAGAGCTTTTCTCCAATGACTGATGGAGGCAGATGCAGAGATCCACTGCCAAACACCAGGCAGAGCTCCAGGAGTCCAGTCAGGGAGAAAGAAGAGGGATTCTATGAGCAAGTGCATCAGGATCATGATGGGGAAACCTGAAGAGGTGACCAAACCAAACTAGTGGGAACTCATGAAAGTTGTATCAATGGCTGTAGAGCCTGCATGGGACTGGGTTGAGCCCTCTGCATGGGGAGACAGTTGTGTAGTTAGATCTGCTTGGGGCCCCTCTGGTGGTGGGAACAGAATCTATCCCTGGTTCATGAGCGGCCTTTATGGAGCCCACTACCTATGATGGAACACCTTGTGCAGCCTTGAGGCAGGGGGAGGGGCTTGGACTTGCCTCTACTGGATGTGCCTCCCCATGGGAGGTCTTGCCTTCTTGTGTGGGGGAGTGGGGGATGGGTTGGGAAGAGGAGGCTGTGGGAGAGGGACGGAGGAGGGACTAGGGGTTCTTTGATTGGTGCGTAAGATGAATGGAAAAATTTTTGTAATTAAAAAAAAAGATGTTTCTTCACTACTTGTGGAATCCTAACAATGAGAGTGGCTGGTATCGATGATTCTTTTGCCTGCACTTGGGTTACCTCATCTAGCATTGATATGAGGGGTTGTGCCTAGACTTATCATAATTTGTTATTCATGTTCAATTTAATATCCCTAAAAGGCCTGTTTTTTTGTTTTTTGTTTTTTTGCACTTGGAGAAGGAGAGGGAGAGGTAAAGCTCAAGAGTTAGCCTACCTCCTCCCTGGCCAGAGTCTCGTTTATTTTCTTTTAAACTTAGCCATTCTGGCTGGGGTTAGATTAAAATCTCAGAGAGTTTTAATTTGAAGTTTCCTGGTGACTAGGATGGTGAGCACTCTTTTCAATATTTCTACCCATTTGTGGTTCTCATTATGAGAATGCTCTGGTCAGTCCCATAATCAATTTTAATTGGGTTGACTGTTTTCTCGGTGGGTTTTTATTTTTATGTCCGCATCGTCTTGACAGTGGTCCTGAACTGATTTAATGCTGGTGAAGATTTTCTCACACTCTGGAAGCTGCTACACTAGAATAACAGTTTCTTTCACAGAATGGAAGCATTTTAGCTTCATAAAGCCACACTTCTTGATTGATGGCTGCATTTCCTGTGTGGAGAAGATTCTATACAGGAAGATCTTATCTGAACCTGTATCCTGAAAGGTACTCCTGATAATTTCCCATAGGAGTTTCAGAATTTCAGATAACCTTGAAGTCTTTGATTAATTTGAAACTGATTTCTGGACAAGGTGAATGGTAACATTCAAGTTTCATCTTCTTCATGTTAAATATCTAGTTTTCCCAACTCAGTTTCTTGGAGATGCTATATATTCGCCAGTATTTGTCTTTAACATAAATGTCAAAAATCAGGTGAGTGTAGGTATGTGGATTTATACCTAGGCCCCAGGTACTAGTTCATTGATTAATAAGTGCTTATGCGGTAGGATCATACTATTTTTACCACTATAACTTGAAATTAGTGTCTTAGATTTTTATCTTTGACTGTGAAGAGACACTATGAGCAAGGAAACATAGAAAAGAAAACATTTAATTGGGTGCTTGCTTAGAGAATCAGAGTCCATGTACATCATAACTACGGCAGCAAGCAGGCAATCAAAGTGCTGGAGCCACTGTACACGCCTCTCAACATCCATCCACAGAGGGCTATTTAATATGCACGTATTCTCAATAAGCTGTAGACTGACTCCAAAAATTAAAAAGGAGGCCGGGCGGTGGTGGCGCACGCCTTTAATCCCAGCACTCGGGAGGCAGAGTCAGGTGGATCTCTGTGAGTTCGAGGCCAGCCTGGGCTACCAAGTGAGTCCCAGGAAAGGCGCAAAGCTACACAGAGAAACCCTGTCTCGAAAAACGAAAAAAAAAAAAAAATTAAAGAGGATGTTTCTGAGCCCTGTGGATATGCGGAAAGGAGAACACTGAGTCCCTGATGGTAAAGAGGACAAACTGGTACAGCCACTAAGGTAATTTGTGAGGAAGCTCTACAGACAGCAAAAATAGATTTCCCACAAGATCCAGCTCTGTCACTCCAGGGCATCTCCCAAAGGACTTACATCCAACTACAGAGCTACTTGCTCATCCATGTTCATTCAGGCTAGTTCACTTTATCCAGGGAATGGAAACAGTCTGGACACCCATCAGCTGAGGAAAGGGTAATGAAAATGTGGCACCAGGACAGAATGGAATATCACTCAGCTGTTAAGCAAACTGAAACTTAAAACTCATGGGAAAATGGATGGAGCTGGAAGCATCCTTCTGAGTGAGGTAACACAGGCCCAGAAAGATAAACATCATTTCATTCCTCTCGTTTGTGGATGTTAGCTCCCACCATGCAAATATGTGTGATACATTTGGAATATCCACAGAGACTTTGAAATTACTATGTGGCCATTGGGTGGGACCATGAAGAGAGGAGAGATCGTATGCACTGGTAGAAAGGATTAAAAGAAAATGACAGTTCAAGAAAGGTTAAAGTGAGGGGAGGCAGATAAGATAGAGGAAGGTGTAGCTTGAGTTTTCCTGCCTGGCCCACAGTCAGGGCAAATCTCTCTCACCTGCTAGTCCCACAGCCACTCAGACCCGACCAAGTAAACACAGAGACTTATATTGCTTACAAACTGTATGGCCGTGGCAGGCTTCTTGCTAACTGTTCTTACAGCTTAAATTAATATATTTCTATTAATCTATACCTTGCCACATGGCTCGTGGCTTACCGGCATCTTCATATGCTGTTTCTCATCATGGCGGCTGGCAGTGTCTCTCTGACTCAGCCTTCCACTTCCCACCTTTATTCTCCTCCTTGTCCCACCTACACTTCCTGCCTAGCCAATGGCCAATCAGTGTTTTATTTATTGACTAATTAGCAACACATTTGCCATACAGAACATCCCACAGCACTTCCCCCTTTTTTTTTCAAAAAGGAAGGTTTTAACCTTAACAAAGTAAAATTACATATAATTTGGGAATTTGGGCGTAGCTTCTCTTACTACTTCCTGCTGGAGGGGGGCGCTGTATCTTATGGGGATACAAAGAAAATTTTAGGATTATGGAATAGTCCATGAGGCTGTATCATCTGAGCCAGTTGCCTTCAAACCATTCTGGATGTTGGATCATCTGGGCTATGGTGTCATCGGAGACCTTTCAGGCGGTCTTGGCTGGTCAAACCTGATGTATCTTAATCTTGAACAAATCCATAGCCTCTGGCTTTCTGTAGGAACAAAAGCAGAGTCTCCTTTCCAAAGTAACATATCCTTATATCCAAATTTTGAAGTCAAGGTATCTTTAAAATATACATTTTGGCATAACTCAACAGCTTTTACAATCAAATGTTTTTCTGCAGTTAAAAGTCCCAAAGACAACACAATGCAGATTCTCTGTGTAATATCCATTTTTACGTGGCTTATTTTTTATACTACCTTTACTGTCTCTTTAAAGACTTTATTTTTTAAAACGATGTATTTATTTCTATAACTCTATATATCATCTTTTTTGTCTCTTTCAAGCCTACGTATCTTTTACACACATTGTAAACTATTACATCTGAATCTGTCTTATTGTGAATCTATTGCCTTAAACTGCAGCAGCTGTGGCTGCTGGCTCCACCCACCTCAGCTTCCCAACATGGCTACGTTTACCACCAGCTCTGGGCGCTATCGTGGGTCTATGCTTTTATCCAAGCAGCGTGTAGCCCAGAAACCTCTTTTTTTTTTTTTGTTTTGTACTATCAAAGGCTAAATCCACCATGCAGCTTAATGTGCCATTTGCAGAGGACTCATTCCCGCCACAGTAACTCAAACCGGCAGCTGCCACTCATTTGAGAGAGACAATTAGGAACTGTTTTTAGCTCCGTTTTAGAAGATTTTTTTCTCAGTTTTTAGGTGGAAACTCTTGCCACCACGTTGGACGCCATTTGTTGCTTGAGTTTTCCTGCCTGGCCCACAGTCAGGGCAAATCTCTCTCACCTGCTAGTCCCACAGCCACTCAGACCCGACCAAGTAAACACAGAGACTTATATTGCTTACAAACTGTATGGCCATGGCAGGCTTCTTGCTAACTGTTCTTACAGCTTAAATTAATACATTTCTATTAATCTATACCTTGCCACATGGCTCGTGGCTTACCGGCATCTTCATATGCTGTTTCTCATCATGGCGGCTGGCAGTGTCTCTCTGACTCAGCCTTCCACTTCCCACCTTTATTCTCCTCCTTGTCCCGCCTACACTTCCTGCCTAGCCAATGGCCAATCAGTGTTTTATTTATTGACTAATTAGCAACACATTTGCCATACAGAACATCCCACAGCAGGAAGGAAAATGGAAGGGATAAAAAGCACTGAAGGATTTTTTTTCTTTTATTTTCTTTTTTTTTTTTCAGAGCTGAGGACCAAACCCAGGGCCTTGCACTTGCTAGGCAAGGGCTCTACCACTGAGCTAAATCCCCAACCCCAGCACTGAAGGATTTTAAACAAGTCATATGGAAACCTACTACTGCAGACATTTCCTAAAATAATCTATGCACATAAATAAAAGGAGTTAAGATGGAGTTGTCCTCTACTAGGACAAGTGTGTCCCTGCTAGACACCTCTGGGTAACAAATAAAACCCAGACCCAGGACATAGTTTGATTGTTTTTTTAGGTGGTTTCCAGTGAGCTCCCTGACCATAACAGATTATTGTCAGTGCCCTTGTCTAATTCCAGAACTTGATGGTAAGACCCTAAAAGTGAAGACACCATATACTTGAGTTAGAGAACATGGAGAGACCAAGACAAGATTGACCAGAAGCTTCATCGCTACAGGCTAGCTTTCATGGTGCTGGAAGGTTCTAGCCACAATATCAGGGGGGAAAGTAATTATTAATCATATGCAACTGTGAACTCTATGAGTTACAATAATGACTGGCCAGACAAGACATACCTACCAGTGTACTCATGGCAAAAATGTCTTGGCAGTAAGCAACTGCTTCCTGATTGGATTTAATAGCTTATCCACAAGATGAAACCTATATCTGGGGCAAGAACCTAAGGCTAGACAGATCATAGACCATAAGTGAGAATTATTATTATTATTCTGCTTAATGGAGATAATATTAAGTCACCTCCTAATGAGTTATCATTATACCCATAGACTAAGGCATCTCTCAAGCCTCATCATGGAAGCTTGCGGTTGCAGTAGATGATGATCAGTCCAGAGACCCACAACTGGCCAAGATTCGGAGAACAAAACACTGAGGAATATCCAGCCCTAAATGGAAGATGTTAATTCTACCTCCAAAGGCACAGGAATGGCTGTGGAAGAAGGGGTGAAAGGACTGTAAGAGCCAGAGTTGGTGGACGATGACAGGGAAATGGTGTCTTCTGGACACAGCAAGACAGCTCCTCATATGAACTCACCATGATCGTGACAGCATGTGTAAGACCTGTCAAGCTCAAGCTGGACTGAATACTAACATAAACAAGGGAGTTGAGAATGACAAGGATTAATGAACATGAATTTACAATCATGAGAAAACAAGGTTGTAGTCAGAGAGGAGAAAATGAGTTTTGTCTTGAATGAGATTAAAACTGACATCTGCACAGGACTATAGACAATGTTTTGTGTGATCAGTTCAGCCTGCATTTGTGGAGTCAGGGAGCAGAAAAGAATTATCTTTCAAGGGTTTATGTTCCTGTTTATTTGAACTCCTTCTCCATGTTCCCCCCTGTTTCCAAGCCCCACATTCTACTCCTTTATTGTTTTAAGACATTCCAGCATGTGCTGCCAAGGAATTAATACACAATGGAATGAAAAAAAGCTGATAGTTTCATTTTCTCTTTCTTCTTCTTGGAAATGCAAGAGATTCCCAAAAACAACAAGATCCGTGAGCTTTGACAATTGGCCAAAACACACTGAGCGGGAAGGGGCAGAAGTCAGCAGAGTGTATAAGTCCTGCAGAATTGCCTTAACCTGCTGCTTTCCATGGAAGAAGCAGAGGTGAGTGTCAAGTGAAGAGACTGGAGCACAGTGGAGCGTGGTTCCTGTAGCTAAACTACAGTGAGCAAATCCACTGGACACAGGATAATCTGGTAAGTGGAAAGCAGTGTTCAGATCTAACTTCTAACCCTCACCATATCTTTTCTCATAAGAGCTAATAGGTAACAAGACAGTGGGAACATGCCATGAGAGTGAGGGTTCTCAGTTTGGAAGCTAAGGAGCTTTGGTGGGAAGCAGACAGGACAGGCTTGTGGATAAAGTCTTAGCTAATTACTCAAGTTGAGGTAGACCTAAAGCCAATGACCTTGATATCGTTTTTTGGCAAAAACACAATCAGTTTTTCTGACTTGCCTCTTATTTTTTCTCCCTAAAATGGTTGTGGATAGATGATTCAGGTAATGGACTATTTCTGCAGTGTGTATGAGGGTTGTTGTATCTGAAACATAGTGAAAGGATGGTAAATAATAGAGGCAGGTACCTATTTACAATGTAAACATAAATCCTGAATCCTACCTGACTGACGCAGAACTTAGAGAAAGGTGATTAACAGCCATGTGGCTACTGGGTAGAGCACAAAGACATGGAAGCCATCACAAAGTACCAAGTCCTGAGATGAGAAGACAGTCTGAGATAACAGGGAGGCTGGAATTCAGACACCATCGGCTTCAAACATGTAATAATGGAGTTCAAAGGCGTGTTGTATGTAGTGAGTTCAAAGGTGTGTTGTATGTAGTGTGTACACTGTATACCTAGTGAATGATCCCTGACTGAAATAGGAATCCCTGTGGTGCCTCTCAGAATTGACTTGACATGGTATGACTTCAGTATCAATGGAATAACTGTGGCTGTTTGATCATCCATGTTGTTGCAAGAACAACCACAGGAAATATAGTAATGTTGGTGATATAATCAAATCTGAAATTGAGGAAGTCTTGAAGAAGATAATGTGGGAGGAATGATCAATTGTGATTGGATTTGGAAATAGACCTCTACTATACAAACTGATTTAATGTGGGTGAGACAGACAGAGGAGGCTCCATGGTGACAGTGAGGATTGTTGTTTTCTTTTTTCTGTTTTTTATTATTAAGAAATTTTCTATTCACTTTACATACCAACCACAGATCCCCCCATCTTCCCTCTTCCCATCCCCCAGCCTTACCCCAAGCCCCCCCCATCCCCACATTTCCCAAGTCAAGGTCTCCCATGGGGAGTCAGCAGAACCTGGCACACTCAGCTGAGGCAGGTCCAAGCCCTTCCCCGCTGTACCAAGGCTGTGCAAGATGTTTTCTTAACTGATGGTGAGGTCCATTGTGCTGCTATAGCAGATCTTGTAGGCAGGTTTGTGGAGAACAAAGGGCAGATATGTGAGAACTGAGCTAGTTAAATACCCAACAATCAAACTCAGGTCCTTAGGCCTCGCAGCAAGTGTATTTACCTACTGAGCCATCTTACTGGACTTGATATTCATTTTTTTTTGAGACAGGGTCTCAAGTAGCCCAGGCTAGCCTCTAACTCACTGTGTACCAAGAATGGCCTTGTAGTCCTTACCCTCTTACCTCTACTTCCTGAACACCAGAATTATGGGGATCTGCAAACACATGCATTTGATGAGGTGCTGGAGATTGAACCCAAGGCCTTATTCATGCTGGGAAAGCTCTCTCTACCAATTGACCAATATCTCCAATGCACAGTTAGATTGCTTTCATAATGTAAAATGTGTAACAGAAAACAGTGAATCTAAATGATGACTTGAGGACACCGAAATGTTGTATTGAAGAAATGGATTTTAATGTGACTTTAAGGGTAAAGATGTTCTTTTATTATTGCAAGTTTATATTCCTCTGGAGATGAGCTCCAAGTTATGAAAAAGACAGAAGGAAAGTAAATCTAGGAAAATTAAGAATCGTTTTATAAAAACACAATAGCTGTACTTACTGAAATCTTTTTGAAAACATAAATAAAATAGACAAAATAGATTTGTGTGATCATTAGAGATTTGACATTGATTAAACACTGATGTCAAGCACCATTCATTATTTTGATTTTTCAGCTTGAGAAACTAAATGTCTGTTCATTAAGTTTCCATTCTTTTGAAGGCACACACTGAAGGGAGTGTGCACAGATGGAGAAGACATTGAATTTCATATAAAATACTGCAGTCAGGTTAGATGCAACACAGTTGTTCATGTCTTTATAGTTGTTGATGCTGGCTAGAGGACTCTTGCAGTTTTTTTGCATTATTTTCCCTTACTTTACTTAAGTTTTAATTTTTCCATAATGAAGGCTTTAATTGAGAGCTAGTAGAAATTTGTTCTAGTTTCCTTTCTTTTTTTTCTATATTTTATTTTACATACCAACCAGAGATTCCCCTCACTCCTCTCCTCCAGTTCCCTACCCCCCTCCCTTCTACCAACCCCCCATCCACTCCTCCTCCCTCTCCATTCAGATGGGGTAAAGTCTCCCATGGGAATCAACAAAGCATGGCATATCAAGTTGCTGCAGGACTAAGCTCCCCCCCCCACCCCCGCTGCATCAAGACTGAACAAGGCCATAGGGAATAGGTCATGCATCAGGGACAGGTCCTGGGGGCCCCACAAAAGTCCAAGCTACATAACTGTCACCCAGATGCAGAGGGCCTAGGTCAATCCTATGCCAACTCCCTAGCTGTCTGTCCAGAGTCTGTGAGCTCCCACAAGTTCAGGTAAGCTGTCTCTGTGGGTTTTCCTGTCATGATCTTGATGCCCACTTGTTCATATAATCCACCCACCCTCTCTTCACCTGGACTCACAGAGCTTGGACCAGTGCTTGGCTGTGGATTTCTGCTTCTGCTTCCATCAGGTACTGGATGAAGGCCCTAAGATGACAATTAGGGTAGTCACCACTCTCATTACAGGGGAAGGCCAGTTCAGGCACCCTCTCCACTATTGCTAGGAGTCTTAGCTGGGGTCATCCTTGTGGTTTCCTGGGAGTTTGGCTGGCAACAGGCTCCTCCCGAATTCTATAATGGCCCCCTCAATCAAGATACCTTTTTTATTACTCTCCCCCTCCATTCGGCCCTAAACTAAACCATCCTGATCCCTCATGTTCCCATCTCCCCATCCACTCCCCTCTACCCCCCTTGCCCCCAGTTTACCCAGGACATCTTACCCATTTCCTCTGCACAGGAAAATCCATGTGTCCCTCTCAGGCTCCTTCTTGTCACCTATCTTCTCTGGGGCTGAGGATTGTAGTATGGTGATCCTTTGCTTTACATCTAGTATCCACTCATGAGTGACTACATACCATGTTTATCTTTCTGGTCTGGGTTACCTCACTCAGGATGATTTTTTTTCTAGTTCAATCCACCTGCCTGCAAATTTCATAATGTCATTTTTTCCCAATAAGTAATATTCCATTGTGTAGATATACCACATTTTCACTAATTTCCTTTCTATTGATTTTATGAACTCCATTATCAAAAGCATTTTGAAAAGAAAACAGTGTTTTAGGCTTACACACTCTGCTCACAGTCCATCACTGGGGGAAGTCAGGGCAGAAACTCTTCAGAAATACAGGCAGGAATAATGTAATATTATTGTTTACTGGCTTGCTCCCCATAGTTCAATGCTATGGAATGATCATTTTGTACACTTCAAAGATATGTCTTTGCAAGGCTGGTTTAATAAAAAGCTAAATAGCCACTATCTAAGCAGGAGAGATAGACAGGTCAGCCACATAGAGAACTCTGGGGGGAAGAAAGGCAGAGTCATCAGCAGATAAAAAGGAAGCAGCATGACAGTACAGAGTAAAGTTAACCAAGCCACACAAAAGAATGTAGACAAAAGATATGGGTTAATTTAAGTTGTGAGCTAGTTAGAAACAAGCCTAAGCTATCAGTCAAGCTTTTATAATTAATAATAAGTCTCCATGTCATAATTGGGGAGATGGCAGTCCCAACAAAAAAGTCCAACTACAGTTCATTAATGCTTTCTTAAATTACCCCGGACCACTGGCTTAGGGGTGTTCCACCCACAGTGAACTGGGACCACCCACATCAATCCTCAATATAGAAAATGCCCACATAGGCATGCCCCGAATTCACTCTAATGGAGGCACTTCCTCAAACGAGGTTTTCTCCTCCAAAAGGACAATGGTTTATATCTTGTTGACCAATAATAACTAGCACAACATAATTGGGAACTAGTCAACATCAGAACATAACTGAGGCTACAGCACAGAGAACACAGTGCTAAGCACAAAGGCGTCTTCAGTCTCATGCAACTCACTCTCCCTTCCTTCTTTCAGGGCCCATTTTCAACAAAGCCATGGGTCAGTTATTCTCTGATACATCTAAGGATGAAGACAGTGGAGATTTGGAGTCCAGCTTCATTGCATATTTTAAGAAGATTAAAACAGAAAACAAAATAATTTCTCAGGAAACCACCTGTTTAATACAATTTCATCTGAAAAGAGGAAACATTCAGGGGGCACACTCTGTAATCAGTGATGCATTAAAAAATATTGATAATGCCCCAATCAACATTGCTGTGACAGGAGAGTCTGGAGCAGGGAAGTCCAGCTTCATCAATACCCTGAGGGGGGTTGGACATGAAGAGGAAGATGCAGCTGAAGTTGGGGTAGTAGAGACAACTAAGTGGAGAACGCCATACAAACACCCCAAATTTAAAACTTTGACTTTATGGGACCTGCCTGGCATTGGAACTGTGAACTTTCCACCAAAAGATTATTTGGAGAAAGTGGAATTCCAAGAGTATGACTTCTTCATTATTGTTTCTGCCACACGTTTTACAAAACTTGAACTAGACCTTGCCAAAGCAATCAGATTCATGAAAAAGAATTACTACTTTGTGAGAACCAAGGTGGACACGGATTTAGACAATGAAAAGAAATCCAAACCACGGACCTTTGACAGAGAAAAGATCCTGCAGCAGATCAGAAGCTACTGTGTGAATACCTTTCATCAGAATAGCATGGAAGCACCAGAGATTTTCTTGATTTCTAACAACCATTTATCTGACTATGATTTTCCAGTTCTGATGGACACCCTGATAAAGGATCTTCCTGCTGAAAAGCGCCACAATTTTATGCTTTCTTTGCCTAATATCACGGAGGCAGCCATTGACAGAAAGCGCAACTCTATGCAGCAGACGATCTGGTTGGAAGCCTTCAAGTCTGGAATTTTGGCTACTGTTCCTGTAGTGGGCATCCTCAGGGATGATGTGGAGAGGCTGAAAGAGCAGTTAAACTACTATCAAGACCTCTTTGGAGTGGATGATGAATCCCTGAAATTCATGGCTAAGGAAGTGTCTGTTGAACAACTGAAAGAAATCATTAAATCTCCTTATTTGTTGGACACTAAGAAAGAAGAAACATTTGGAGAGACATTTTTGAAATATGTGGAGAAATTTGCCTCAGCTAATGGTGGGCTCCTTGCTACAGGTCTTTACTTTAGGAAAGCCTTTTACATGCACCTACTTTTCCTTGACACAGTGACTGAAGATGCCAAAGTTCTCCTTAGAGAGATGTTTAAAAAAAAGAACTAGTTAAAACTCAACTCACCCACAGCTACTAACCATGAAAACATCAAATGGTTAATACCAGGGAGTCATTAGATAAATTCCTGCTCCTGACATATTTTCTTTACACTACTCAATTGTTATAGACTATTATTTTAAGGTATGTTACTTTTGTTTATGTTGCATTTGTTTAACTCTGTGAAACTGTATTACTGTGCCTGTGTAAAATATCTGATGGTCTAATAAAGAACTGGCCAATAGCAAGGCAGGAGAAAGAATAGGCGGGGATGGAAGGCAGAGAGAATATATAGAAGGAGAAATCTGGGAGAGAGCTAGGAGACAGAGAAGGAGAAGGACTCCAGGGGCCTGCCACCCAGCAAGCCATGGAATAAGAGTAAGATTTACAGAAGTAAGAGAACGGGAAAAGCCCAGAGGAAAAAGGTAGATGGAATAAGTTAAGGAAAGCTGGCAAGAAAGAAGCCAAGCTAAGGCCAGCATTCATAAGTAAAAATAAGCCTCCATGTGTGATTTATTTGGGAGCTGCCCCCAAAAGAGAAAAAAACAACCAACAGCCAATCCACTCCCACCAGGGGAAAACACTTAAAGATAAGGGTCATGGGTCTTACTATGTTAGAACCTTACAATCCCCAATCTCTCTGGGTATGACCCCAGGCACTCACCTCTGGTCCAGATGGGCCGCCAGTTTGTATTTCTTGTAGAGAAGAGTTCCAAGTCATGAAAAAGACAAAAGGAAAGTAAAACTGGACAAATTAGAAATTATTTCAACCAAATATAATAGCTGGATTTACTGACATCTTTTGACAACAAAAATAAAACAGTCAAAGATTTATGTGATCATCAGAGCTTTGGCATTGATTAATCACTGATGTCAATTGTTCTTTATTTTTACTTATTTGCAGTTTGAGGAACTAGATGTATGTTGATTAATTTTCCATTCATTTGAAGGCACACACTAAAGGAAGTATTCACAGATGGAGAAGACATCTTGGATTTCATATAGAATACTCCAGCCAGGATAGATGAAACACAGTTGTTTATGTTTTGATAATTGCTAATGTTAGCTAAAAGACTTATGCAGATTTTTATATTACATTCCCTTTTTTAAGTCTTAATTTTTCCATAATTAAGGGTTTAGTTGAGAGCTAGCAGATACCTTTCCTGGTTTGCTTTCTATTGCTGTGATAAACAGCATGACCAAAAGGATTTTGGTAGAGAAGAGTTTTGGGGGCTTATACACTCTGATCTCAGCCCATCATGGAGGGAAGTTAGGGAAAAACACTCAAAAAGGAGTAGAGGCAGAAACAATGGAGAATGCTGCTTAATGGCTTGCTCTCCATAGTTGGGTCATTTGCTTTATTATACAACTCAGGACTACCTGCCCAGGAATGGTACCACTCACAGTGGCCTGAGACCAACCACATCAATCCTCAGTCAAGAAAATGGCCAATAGATTTGTCTGTGGTCAATCTGATGAAGGCAATTTCTCAACTGAGACTTCCTCTACCAAGAATAATCTAGTTGGTATCTTGTTGACAAAAAATAGCCACCACAACACCTATGGGAACTAGTCAACATCATAACATAACCGAGGCTACAGCATAGAGAACACAGAGCTAAGCAGAAAGGCATCTTATGTTGAGGTCCTTAGCTCACTTGAAGCAGATTTTTGTGCAGAGTGAGTGGTAAGAATCTAATTTGGTCTTCTACATGTAGCTATCCAGTTTCAGAGCACTGTTTGTTGAAGGTGCTCTTTTCTTTCAATTGATTTTTCTTTTGTGTCTTTGTGGAAAATCAGATGGTGGTAGTTTATGGCCTTGAAGCTGGGGTCTCTGCTCTATAGCATAGATGTATGAGTTTGTTTTTATGTCAGTACCATGCTGTTTTTATTACTATAACTCTGTAGTGTAACTTGAAATCAGGCATGGCAATACCTCCAACAATATGCTTCTTTCTCAGGATTGCTTTTGCTGTTGGGTTTCTCTTGTACTTCCATATGAATTTTAAGATGTTTTTCTAGTTCTATGAAGAAAGACATCAGAATTTTCACTGGAATTCCATTGACTCTGTAGGTAGCTTCCAATAAGACAGCCATTTTCACAATATTGCATCTTCTAATCCATGAGGATGAGAAATCTTTCCATCTCTCAGTGTCTCTTCAATGTCTTTCTTATATGCTTTGGTTTCATTGTAAGGTTTTTCATGGCCTTGGTTAGATTTATTCCATAGCACTTCTTTTTCTATATTTCTTTTTTAAAAAACTATGGTGAATGGGTTATTTCCCCAATTTCTTTTCCAGTTTGTTTGCAGTTGGTATATAGAAAGACTAGTATGCGTGTGTGTGTGTGTGTGTGTGTGTGTGTGTGTGTGTGTTAACCTCATATCCTGGCACTTTGCTGAAAGTTTCTCTGAGGGTGAATTTTGATGGAATCATTTTTTTCTGAAAAAAATAGTTTTTCATTGTTACCTTATGAGGAGGAGTAGACATTGCTTGGTCCACCCAAAAGGAGAAAATTGTAACAAAGCCATACACAAAAAAAGTAAAAATATTAGCCATACTTAAAGCTGTAGAGAAAAATCCCAACTCAAAAAGACAAATGTCAAAATTACATCAAATATCCTTAGCAACCATAAATGACAGAAAATGTGGAATGGTGTATTTCAAACCTGAAATCTAAACAATTGTCAGTTAATATCAATGTATCCACAAAGCTATCTTTTAAAATTGGCAGAAAAATAATAATGTTTTAATACAGGAGCAAATTCAGACAGTTATTATAAAGGGAAGGAGTCCTTGTGAAAGCACTAGAAAAACCAGGAGTATTATACAGGCAGGATTATTTCTTCAATGGAGAGATGTATACTGGTTTGTTACCCAGAAACCTGAGAATGGATATAGTTAATAGCCTGGTGATCTGGGCTATGTGTAGGGCCAGGTCACAATTTAAGCCCCCAGAATACTATGTTTGCTTATCTCAGACATTTCCTCCCTCAACTAAAGTGTGCCGTGGAGTCTATCTCCAAGGCTATACAAACAGGGTTCAGAGAAATGATCCACAGTGAAGTGAAGTAAGACTTAGGAATTTTTTTTTTTTTTTTTTTTTTTTTTGGTTTTTCGAGACAGGGTTTCTCTGTGTAGCTTTGCGCCTTTCCTGGAACTCGCTTTGGAGACCAGGCTGGCCTCGAACTCACAGAGATCCGCCTGGCTCTGCCTCCCGAGTGCTGGGATTAAAGGCGTGCGCCACCACCGCCCGGCTCAGGAATTTTTATCTGAGAGATATTTCTAGAACATCAAACTTTTGTCTGAAAGTTTTTAGAAATAAGTTTCTATCTCTCTGAGGGGGAAAAAATTCAGATATTTTCTGAGGGTAATTTTCTTTTTTTCTTCTTCAGCCCTAATTCTACAGCTTCTTTTCAGCTCTAATTTTTCTCAGTTCTAATACTTCTCAGCTCTCATCCTCTAACTCCTCCCTCCTCTCTCTCTCTCTCCCTCTCTGCTCTATCTACATTTTTAACAGCAGAGACTTTGCAATAATAAGAAAAGTTACAAAGTCCTCTCAAGGTCAATAGCACATTCCTTGAGAGACAATAAGGAGCAAACCCATTCACCATGGCAAGACGTAGGCGAGACATGGTGCATGGCACTTTCCCGGCTAGGAGCATCCACTGTTAGCTAGACATAAGGACTATTTCTCTTTCAACTTGATTAATTGATTAGCTGTTATTTGGAACCTAAATAACAAACAGTTACTTAATTGAAGCTTGAGTTTTATATCATAAACTGAGGTTAGAATGTTCATACCAAATATTAATTACTAAAGGGTCAGAACAGGTGAATGCTATGAGTCTTGTTATCAGCTGCTAGCAGGCGAAGCTCAGGGCAATTCAAGTCTCTGAAGGACTTTGATTCAACAAAGCCAGACACTTTGTAATTTCATCCTTGAGTCTAATCTGTGAAAGTCCTGCTTGTGATTTATCCACAGATAAATCTTTGTCTGGCCCAATTGCACTATCAGTAAGCTAATGATAGAGAACAGACTTCTAAGTTTCTCAGCATGATGTGAAACACTTGCTGAACTATGAGACCTTGTTTTATTTACCAGAATAACACAATGTGAGAAGTCATCCTCCTGACCATCCACAAATACATGTGCCCATAAGATTGAAATGTAATCCTGAGATTACAGGTACCCATTACATGAAAATGTGTGGCAATTGAGAGATACCATACCTGGTTTTGCACATGTGAAATTACAGACAGGAAAAGTGGTTTTCCAGGGTCCACATCCCTGCAGGTCCTGCCTGACAGGGTTCCTCCATCAGAGACCATTCTTCTAGTGTTTGACATCTGAACACTATTTGTCACCTGCTGTCCTTACATCATAGCCCATGACACCAGACCTTTACCTTGAGCACTGTTTTTAAGTCAATAAACATCCATTATTATGAGAGATGTCACATGTACTTTACAACACCCTAGGTAACTTCTGTCCTATCTGTAGGGCCAAGCTACTCCAGACTCCTACAGACTTTTATGTTTGTCTCAGCCTTTCTCCCTACACCCGTATCTTGAGCACTGTGTCTGAGTCAACAGAAACCATCTTTATAGAAGATGCCATATGCATTTTGTAAAGAGTTTCAATGTAAATATGACTTAAGTATTGTTGTACACATGGGACTGAGTTCATTATTCAGGACACTTTTTTCCAAACTTGTGCTGAGCTTAAATATGCCTAAAACACACTATCTGATGTCAGACTCTAGAAGGCTGAACCAACGCCAGCTACTGAGTCATGTTAAACCAGATTTCCTGCTTGCTTCACATGGACAATTACTCTGCCAGCCCTGCCTGGCCTTTGCAGTGACCTTCTACAAATTATGGCCATGAATATAGTATTGAAGAATATACCTAAATGAATACTATACACAGAGAAGAAAAGAACGGTCTCAGCCATGACAGCACACGGAAGAAAACAAGTCCATTACAGGAGCAGATGAACAAGAGAGACTTTCAGAGGAATGAATCATAGTGAACCAGCAAACAAAGTGGGGTGGCAGGGTTCATCTAACAAATTAGAGTAATAACCAAAAATAAAGAATTTAGCAAACCTCTCTCAATGGTTATCTTAAATGTATATTGCCTCAATTCACCAGTAACAGAATTAAGATTAGCTAACTGGATTAAAAAACAAAATCCAACTATCTTCCAGTTTCTAAGAAATACCTCAGTAACAAAGACACCTGCAGACTGAGGCTTACTTACACATCCATGTTTACTGATGCACCATTGTCATCAAAGACGCGTTAGATTCTGTAAACTTGTATGGTTCAAATGTTCCGTGAAACTTTAAACATTTAACAGTCAGTGTTCTTCTAACAAGTTGTATGAGATAGGAATACTTGCACTGTCTTACCCACTGAGTATACCTAAAACCCTGAAGAGATGCACAGAGCGGCTGACTGAGGCTCTGAAAGAAGGTACAGTGCAGTGTCCAGCCTTAGATAGAACATCTATTCCATACTCCTTCCACCCTCAAAGCTAAAGGAGCACAGCAAAGTAGAGAACAGGGAAGCTGTAAAAATCATCTTCCTTCCATGACAGGGCAGTTGTACTCTTGAGCTCATAGCATCTGTGGTTGCTGGAAAAAAAAATTAAAAACCCACACAAATTCAAACCAGTCAACACTCTGTCATGGTGATGCAAAGGGAAATGGAGCCCACTTTTAGCTATGGAGCCATAGGCAGTTGATAGATGCTGGGGGAGGGAGAATCAGTTTTCTTCAGTGGGAAGGCGCATAGTAGTCACCCTAGTCCCCATGAATGATACCTTCTTCACCCATGGGCACATGGGCAGCACTAGTTTGACTTAGTGGGCTATTGTCTCACTACCATGACTGCCCACAGGTGACCTGAGAAAGGATGATGGATAAACATGCCAAAATGAACAGGGAAAAGCCTGTGAGGACTCAACCCTACACAAAAAAATTATAGCCAAAATGAGGAAAACTGAGAGCAGGAGAGGTGGTCTTCCCCAGGGTAGAGCACACCTATTGGTTGTCCAGTATCAAATAGTCAGCCATGAAAACATACATACAGGTAAGATTATACAGACTGAACAGGTTACATTGGGAAATATATACATATATATGTACATATATGCATGCAATAACAATTAATTAAAGAAGAGACTATGAATTTGGGAGGTCTTAGAGGAAGAAAGAGGAAGAGAGAAATTTGAAACTAAATTATAATCTCAAAAAAAGAAAGAATAAAAGAAAGAAAGACCTGTACTAACAAGCCCATACCCACACACAAAGACAAATAATTTGAATATTATAAAAATAAATCTTTAATTGAATGGAAAGATGACTCAATAGTTAAAAGCACATACTTCCCATCCAGAGGTCGTGAATTCAGTTCCCAGCACCCACATGGTAGCTCACACTACCCATAGCTCCAGGACTTTAATCCCAGTCCTAGGAGGTATAGAAAGACAGTAGAATCTCAGGGCATCACTGGGAAGATAGTCTAGAAAATTGGCAAGCCCAAGGTTCACTGAGAAACTGCCTCTAAAATGGAGGGATGGAGTAGTGCCCCCCTGCTGAGCTCCTGGCCTGGTTCCAGAGAGCAGCAGCACCCAGCCCTCCTCCTTCCTGTGTTTAACCACACCTTTTGTTTCTCTTATTGCCCTATGTGAATCTTGTCTGAGAGTCAAGGATCAGAGAGTCCCCCAAGGATCAAAGGCCTATGCAAATCATATGCAACTGTGAACTCTATGAGCTAGAATAATGACTGGCCAGACAAGACATACCTACCAGTGTACTCATGGCAAAAATGTCTTGGGAGTAACCAACTGCTTCCTGATTGGATTTAATAGCTTAGCCACAAGATGAAACCTGTATCTGGGCTAGAACCTAAGGCTAGACAGATCATAGACCATGAGTGAGAATTATTATTATTACTCTGCTTAATGGACATAATATTAAGTCACCTCCTAATGAGTTATCATTATACCCATAGACTAAGGCATCTCTCAAGCCTCATCATGGAAGCTTGTGTTTGCAGTAGATGATGATCAGTCCAGAGACCCACAACTGGCCAAGATTCAGTGAACAAAACACTGAGGAATATCCAGCCCTAAATGGAAGATGTGAATTCTTCCTCAAAAGGCACAGGAATGGCTGTGGAAGAAGGGGTGAAAGGACTGTAAGAGCCAGAGTTGGTGGACGATGACAGGGAAATGGTGTCTTCTGGACACAGCAGGACAGCTCCTCGTATGAACTCACCATGATTGTGACAGCATGTGTAAGACCTGTTGAGCCCAAGCTGGACCAAAAGCCAGCATGGATAGGGTAGTTGAGATTGACAAGAATTAATGAACATGAATTTACAATCATGAGAAAATAAGGTTGTAGTCAGAAGGGAGAAAATGAGTATTGTCTTGAATGAGATTAAAACTGACATCTGCACAGGACTATAGACAATATTTTGTGTGATCAGTTCAACCTGCATTTGTGGAGTCAGGGATCAGAAAAATTATCTTTCAAGAGTTTGTGTTCCTGCTTATCTGTGATTCCCCCCCTGTTTCCAAGCCCCACATTCTACTCGTTTATTATCTTAGGACAGTCCACCATGTGCTGCCAAGGAACTAAGACATAAATAGAAAGAAAAACAGCCAATAGTTCCACTTTCTCTTTCTTCTTCTTGGAAAAGCAGGGATTCTGAAAAACAACATGATCCATAAGCTTTGATGATTGGCTGAAACACACTGAGGGGGAAGGGGCAGAAGGCAGAAGAGTGTATAAGTCCTGCAGAATTGCCTTAACCTGCTGCTTTCCATGGAAGAAGCAGAAGTGAGTGTCAAGTGAAGACTGGAGCACAGTGGAGCATGGTTCCTGTAGCTGAACTACAGTGAGCAAATCCACTGGACACAGTATAATCTGGTAAGTGGAAAGCAGTGTTCAGATCTAACTTCTAACCCTCACCATATCTTTTCTCATAAAAGCTAATAGGTAACAAGACAGTGGGAACATGCCCTGAGAGTGAGGGTTCTCAGTTTGGAAGCTAAGGAGCTTTGGTGGGAAGCAGACAGGACAGGCTTGTGGATAAAGTCTTAGCTAATTACTCAAGTTGAGGTAGACCTAAAGCCAATGATCTTGATATTGTTTTTTGGCAAACACATGATCAGTTTTTTTGACTTGCCTCTTATTTTTTTTTCCGCTAAAATGGTTGTGGATAGATGATTCAGGTAATGGACTATTTCTGCAGTGTGTATGAGGGTTGTTGTATCTGAAACATAGTGAAAGGATGGTGAATGATAGAGGCAGGTACATATTTACAATGTAAACATAAATCCTGAATCCTGCCTGACTGACGCAGAACTTAGAGAAAGGTGATTAACAGCCATGTGGCTACTGGGTAGAGCACAAAGACATGGAAGCCATCACAAAGTACCAAGTCCTGAGATGAGAAGACAGTCTGAGATAACAGGGAGGCTAGAACTCAGACACCATCGGCTTTAAACGTGTAATAATGGAGTTCAAAGGTGTGTTGTATGTAGTGTGTGCACTGGATACCTAGTGAATGATCCCTGACTGAAATAGGAATCCCTGTGGTGCCTCTCAGAATTGACTTGACATGGTATGACTTCAGTGTCAATGGGATAACTGTGGCTGTTTGATCATCCATGTTGTTGCAAGAACAGTCACAGGAAATATAGTAATGTCAATAACATAATCAAAGCTGGCATTGAGGAAGTCTTAAAGAAGATAATGTGGGAGGAATGATCAATTGTGATTGGATTTGGAAATAGACCTCTACTATACAAACTGATTTAATGTGGGTGAGACAGACAAAGGAGGCTCCATGGTGACAGTGGGGATTGCTGGGGTTTTTTTTCTTTTTTTATTATAAGAAATTTTCTATTCACTTTACATACCAACCACAGATCCCCCCATCTTCCCTCTTCCCATCCCCCAGCCTTACCCCAAGCCCCCCCCATCCCCACATTTCCCAAGTCAAGGTCTCCCATGGGGAGTCAGCAGAACCTGGCACACTCAGCTGAGGCAGGTCCAAGCCCTTCCCCGCTGTACCAAGGCTGTGCAAGATGTTTTCTTAACTGATGGTGAGGTCCATTGTGTTGCTATAGCAGGTCTTGTAGGTAGGTTTGTGGAGAACAAAGGGCAGATATGTGAGGACTGAGCTAGTTAAATACCCAACAATCAAACTCAGGTCCTTAGGCCTCGAAGCAAGTGTATTTACCTGCTGAGCCATCTTACTGGACTTGATATTCTTTTTTTTTTTTCTGAGACAGGGTCTCAAGTAGCCCAGGCTAGCATCTAACTCACTGTGTACCAAGAACGGCCTTGTAGTCCTTACCCTCTTACCTCTACTTCCTGAACACCAGAATTATGGGGATCTGCAAACACATGCATTTGATGAGGTGCTGGAGATTGAACCCAAGGCCTTATTCATGCTGGGAAAGCTCTCTCTACCAATTGACCAATATCTCCAGTGCACAGTTAGATTGCTTTCATAAAGTAAAATGTGTAACAGAAAACAGTGAATCTAAATGATGACTTGAGGACACTGAAATGTTGTATTGAAGAAATGGATTTTAATGTGGACTTTAAGGGTAAAGAAGGTTTTTATTATTGCTAGTTGATATTCCTCATGGAGAGGAGTTCCAAGTCATGAAAAAGACAGAAGGAAAGTAAATCTAGGAAAATTAAGAATCATTTCAAAAAAACACAATAGCTGTACTTACTGAAATCTTTTTTTCTTCTTTTTCTGAAATACTTTGAAAACATAAATAAAATAGACAAAATAGATTTATGTGATCATTAGAGATTTGGCATTGATTAAACACTGATGTCAAGTATCATTCATTATTTTGATTTTTCAGCTTGAGAAACTAGATGTCTGTTCATTAAGTTTCCATTCTTTTGAAGGCACACACTGAAGGAAATGTGCACAGATGGAGAAGACATTAAATTTCATATACAATACTGTAGTCAGGTTAGATGCAACACAGTTGTTCATGTCTTTATAGTTGTTGATGCTGGCTAGAGGACTCTTGCAGTTTTTTCCATTATTTTCTCTTACTTTACCCAAGTTTTAATTTTTCCATAATGAAGGGTTTAATTGAGAGCTAGTAGAAATTTGTTCTAGTTTCCTTTATTTTTTCTTTATTTTATTTTACATACCAACCAGAGTTTCTCCTCCCTCCTCTCCTCCTGTTCCCTCTCCCCCACCTCCTTTCTACCTCCCCCCCATCCACTCCTCCTCCCTCTCCATTCAGATGGGGTAAGGTCTCCCATTGGAATTAACAAAGCATGGCATATCAAGTTGCTGTAGGACTAAGCTCCTCCCCCTGCATCAAGGCTGAACAAGGCATCCCACCATAGGAAATAGGTCATGCATCAGGGACAGGTCCTGGTCCCACTGTTAGGGTCCCCACAAAAAACCAAGCTATACAACTGTCACCCAGATGCAGAGGGCCTAGGTCAGTCCTATGCGTCTGTCCAGTGTCTGTGAGCTCCCACAAATTCAGGTAAGCTGTCTCTGTGGGTTTTCATGTCATGATCTTGATGCCCACTTGCTCATATAATTCCTCCACCCTCTCTTCACCTGGACTCCCAGAACTTGGACCAGTGCTTGGCTATGGATTTCTGCTTCTGCTTCCATCAGGTATTGGGAATGAAGGTTCTATGATGACAATTAGGGTAGTCACCACTCTCATTACAGGGGAAGGCCAGTTCAGGCACCCTCTCCACTATTGCTAGGAGTCTTAGCTGGGGTCATCCTTGTGGTTTCCTGGGAGTTTTGCTGGCAACAAGCTTTTCCCTAATCCCATAATGGCCCCCTCAATCAAGATACCTTTTTTATCACTCTCCCCCTCCATCCTGCGTGCAACTCAACCATCCTGATCCCTCATGTTCCCATCTCCCCATCCACTCCCCTCTACCCTCCTCGTCCCCCGTTTACCCAGGACATCTTACCCATTTTCTCTTCCCAGGGAGATCCATGTGTCACTCTCAGGCTCCTCCTTGTTACCTAGTTTCTCTGGGGCTGAGGATTGTTGTCTGGTTATCCTTGCTTTACCTCTAATATCCACTTATGAGTGAGTACATACCATGTTTATCTTTCTGGTCTGGGTCCCTGCACTCAGGATGATTTTTTTTTCTAGTTCTATCCATTTGCCTGCAAATTTCATGATGTCATTGTTTTTAGCTGCTGAGTAATACTCCATTGTGTAGATATACCACATATTCACTAGTTTCCTTTCTATTGTTTTTATAAACTCCATTACCAAAATCAATTTGAAAAGAAAACAGTGTTTTGGGCTTACACACTCTGCTCACAGTCCATCACTGGGGGAAGTCAGGGCAGAAACTCTGCAGGAATACAGGCATGAACAATAGAAGAATATTGTTTACTGGCTTGCTCCCCATAGTTCAATGTTATGGAATAATCTTTTTGTACATTGTGAAGATGTGTCTTTGCAAGGCACCTTCTGATTAGTTTAATAAAAAGCTAAATGGCCACTATCTAAGCAGGAGAGATAGACAGGACAGCCAGACAGAGAACTCTGGGAGGAAGAAAGGCAGAGTCACCAGCACACAAAGAGGAAGCAGCATAACAGTACAGAGTAAAGGTAACCAAGTCATGCAAAAGAATGTAGACAAAAGATATGGGTTAGTTTAAGTTATGAGCTAGTTATAAACAAGCCTAAGCTATCAGCCAAGCTTTTATAATTAATAATAAGTCTCCATGTCATAATTGGGGAGATGGTGGTCCCAACAAAAAAGTCCAACTACAGTTAATTAATGCTTTCTTAAATTAGCCAGGACCACTGGCCCAGGGGTGTGCCACCCACAGTGGACTGGGACCATCCACATTGATCCTCAATATAGAAAATGTCGCCGGGCGGTGGTGGCGCACGCCTTTAATCCCAGCACTCGGGAGGCAGAGCCAGGCAGATCTCTGTGAGTTCGAGGCCAGCCTGGACTACCAAGTGAGTTCCAGGAAAGGCGCAAAGCTACACAGAGAAACCCTGTCTCGAAAAACCAAAAAAAAAAAAAAAAAAAAAGAAAATGCCCCCATAGGTGTGCCCCTAGTTCAATCTGATGGAGGCAGTTCCTCAAATGAGGTTTTCTCCTCCAATAAGACTATAGCTTCTATCTTGTTGACAAAAAACAAAAACAAAACAAAAAAAACACACACAAATACATGGAAACTAGTCAACATCAGAACATAACTGAGGCTGCAGCACAGAGAACACAGTGCTAAGCACAAAGGTATCTTCGGTCTCTTGCAACTCACTCTCCCTTTCTTCTTTCAGGGTCCTTTTTCAACACAGCCATGGGTCAGTTATTCTCTGATACATCTAAGGATGAAGACAGTGGAGATTTGGAGTCCAGCTTCATTGCATATTTTAAGAAGATTAAAACAGAAAACAAAATCATTCCTCAGGAAACCATCCGTTTAATAGAATTACATCTGAAAAAAGGAAACATTCAGGGGGCACACTCTGTAATCAATGATGCATTAAAAAATGTCAATAAAGTCCCAATCAACATTGCTGTGACAGGAGAGTCTGGAGCAGGGAAGTCCAGCTTCATCAATGCCCTGAGGGGGGTTGGACATGAAGAGGAAGATGCAGCTGAAATTGGAGTAATAGAGACAACTATGAAGAGAAAGCCATACAAACACCCACAAATTAAAACTTTGACTTTATGGGACCTGCCTGGCATTGGAACTATGAACTTTCCACCAAAAGATTATTTGGAGAAAGTGGAATTTCAAGAGTATGACTTCTTCATTATTGTTTCTGCCATACGTTTTACAAAACTTGAACTAGACCTTGCCAAAGCAATCAGATTTATGGGAAAGAATTACTACTTTGTGAGAACCAAGGTGGACACGGATTTAGACAATGAAAAGAAATCCAAACCACGGACCTTTGACAGAGAAAAGATCCTGCAGCAGATCAGAAGCTACTGTGTGAATACCTTTCGTCAGAATAACATGGAAGCACCAGAGATTTTCTTGATTTCTAACAACCATTTATCTGACTATGATTTTCCAGTTCTGATGGACACCCTGATAAAGGATCTTCCTGCTGAAAAGCGCCACAATTTTATGCTTTCTTTGCCTAATATCACGGAGGCAGCCATTGACGGAAAGCGCAACTCTATGCAGCAGTATATCTGGTTGGAAGCCTTCAAGTCTGGAATTTTGGCTACTGTTCCTGTAGTGGGCATCCTCAGAGATGATGTGGAGAAATTGAAGAAGAAGCTAAACTACTATCAAGACCTCTTTGGAGTGGATGATGAATCCCTGGAATTCATGGCTAAGGATTCCCAAGTGCCTCTTGAACGACTGAAAGAAATCATTAAATCTCCTTATTTGTTGGACACTAAGAAAGAAGAAACATTTGGAGAGACATTTTTGAAATATGTGGAGAAATTTGCCTCAGCTAATGGTGGGCTCCTTGCTACAGGTCTTTATTTTAGGAAAACCTTTTACATGCACCTTCTTTTCCTTGACACGGTGACTGAAGATGCCAAAGTTCTCCTTAGAGAGACGTTTAAAAAAAAGAACTAGTTAAAACTCAACTCACCCACAGTTACTAACCATGAAAACATCAAATGGTTAATACCAGGGAGTCATTAGATAAATTCCTGCTCCTGACATATTTTCTTTACACTACTCAATTGTTATAGACTATTATTTTAAGGTATGTTACTTTTGCTTATGCTGCATTTGTTTAACTCTGTGAAACTGTATTACTGTGCCTGTGTAAAATATCTGATGGTCTAATAAAGAACTGGCCAATAGCAAGGCAGGAGAAAGGATAGGTGAGGCTGGCAGGCAGAGAGAATAAATAGAAGGAGAAATCTGGGAGAGAGCTAGGAGACAGAGAAGGAGAAGGACTCCAGGGGCCTGCCACCCAGCAAGCCATGGAATAAGAGTAAGATTTACAGAAGTAAGAGAATGGGAAAAGCCCAGAGGAAAAAGGTAGATGGAATAAGTTAAGGAAAGCTGGCAAGAAAGAAGCTAAGCTAAGGCCAGCATTCATAAGTAAAAATAAGCCTCCATGTGTGATTTATTTGGGAGCTTCCCCAAAAAGAGAAAAAAACAACCAATAACAGCCAATTCACTACCACCATGGGAAAAACCTAAAGATAAGGGTCATAGGTCTTACTATGTCAGAACTTTAAAATCCCCAGTCTCTCAATTCTCTGCTTTCCTCTCTGACTTTCAATTCCACCTGCACACTTGAATACTCTCTCTCTCCCTCTCTCTCTCTCTTTCTCTCTCTCTCTCTCTCTCTCTCTCTCTCTCTCTCTCTCTCTCTCTCTCTCTTTCTCTCTCTCTCTCTCTCTCACACACACACAGACATACTCTCTCTCTCTCTTTCTCTCTCTCTCTCTCTCTCTCTCTCTCTCTCTCTCTCTCTCTCACACACACACACACACACACACACACACACACACACACACACACACAAAGATAGGAATAGGTGTTTTATAGCTATTTCCTCCTAATCAAAACATTCTAATGAAAACTCGGGAAGTTGGGGGCTCTGTGATCAGTGCATAAAACAGTTGCCATGCATGTATGAGGACCAGAGCTCAATTTCCAGAACCCACTTAAATGGTGAGTGGGTGTGGCATCCACCTTGTACTTCCACATTCAGAAGGCAGAGACAGTGGAACCATGAAGCAAGCTAGCTAGCTAGAGTGTGTATCTACAACCTCTTGGTTCAATTGAGACACCTGCCTTGATGAAAAAGACAGAAAGCAATTGAAGATGAGGTCCAACATAAGCCTCACATGCCCACACACAAGTGAGCATACACACCAGACAGACAAATTGAAAATATAAAATAAAATAATTCTTGGGAAGTAAATAAAAATCTCAAGACTTACAAAGTAAAGAAATATTTAAGATTCATGAAGTTCTCCTCAAGGTTATATAAGCAAGACGCATTCTGTGGGACTGGGGATTTCAAACCAGCTGAGGTGCCTGTAACTCATTGAAGGGGCTCCATGGATGCAGCTGTGGTGAATCACTGCCCTGCTGCTGGGGTGGGATTTTCAATGATGCAGCTGTCTTTAAGTGATCAATGTTTCTGTAAGCAACCCTCGCCCTAATAAAGTCACTCATTTGCTAAGCTGGACTCGGAAGACTTTTTTTGTTTTGTTTTGTTCTTATTCTGTCATGGGTGCCTATACAGGGTGAATAGAAATTTGTTGTTGTCTCTCCAAGAAAAGATCATACAAGACAATTGATGCCTTGAACAGGAACTAGAAGAACCAATGATGAGTTGATAGGACTGGTTGCATTGTCCTTAAGATGGGTGCTGATATATGAAAGTGAGACTGCCCACGTGATCACCCTCCTCAATCCTTGTGGTGGTTGGAAAGGAAATGCCCCCCACCCCCAACCCCCGCCACCGTAGACTCATAGGGAGTGGCACTATTAAGAGTTGTGGCTTTGTTGGAATAGGTGTGGCCTTGTTGGAGGAAGTGTGTCACTAGGGTTGGGCTTTGAGGTCTCAGATCTCAAGCCAGGCCTAGTATCTCACTCTCTTCCTGCTGCCTGCCAATCCAGATGAATAACTTTCAGCTACCTCTCATGCACCATGTCTGCCTGCATGCCTCGATGCTTCCCACCCTGATGATAATGAACTAAACCTCTGAACTCTAAGCCAGCCACAATTAAATGATTCCCTATAAGAGTTGCAATGTTCATGGCATCTATTCACAGCAGTAAAATCCTAATTATGACAACACTATACCCAGATATAGCTACATAGAAACTACAAAAAAAGGTAGATCTTGGTAAGTTGTTGGGACAGAGAATCCTGTCCATTGTCTGTAGTGGGGTGTACATGCAGCCCAACAGGGGGTAGGTAATGTTCTAGGATGGTAGGTGCTGTGGTAAGATTTGCAGTATAATGCATGCAGATGAAGGTCCTAGGTTGCCTAGTGCATTATCAGAAAAGGACTGTATGTTAAACGCAAACCAAGAGAAGCCCAGGTTGCTAAGCTATCCTCATGTGCTTGCCTGTCTGAAGGGGAGGACAGAGGGCAATAAAAAGTTCTAATACAACATTAATAAATTTACTGGCTCATTAGACCTGACATGGGTGGGATCACTTCTTTAGCTAGTCATTGTTCAGTTTCAAACCCAGGACAAGTGTTTAAGACACCTATTTAACATACCAAAGCTGAACCTGTCCACCAGGTTCTCCCAGGATCCCTCAGTCCCTACCTGTTAGAGGGTATGGCTCATATGCCCCACCCTCTACCCTGAACTCTCCAGCCCAAGGACTGGGCTGCCCTTCCGTCAAAGGCTCTTCCCTATTAATCCAGACATTTTGGTTATCCACCCCTTTTGGAACTTTGGCCTCCCAGCTTCTGTACCTGGTTTCCTCTCTCCCCTCTCCCTTCTCCTCTCTCTCTCCCGACATGGCCCAACTCAGTCTGGTCATGTCTGCTCTGGACTCTCCCAGATGTCTCTGCCTTTGACTGTGCCCTTCCTTTTATCTACAGTAAACTTTCTCCTCCACCATACCTAGGAGCAGTCATGGCCTTTGCTTTCCTTTCCTTTCCTTTCCTTTGTATTTCTTTTTTCCTTCAGTCATCAGTGTCCTATCTGATCTGAATAGACAATTCTTCATCTCTTCCCAGGAAAAGCCATATAATAGGAGAGATGGTTTGGCGTAAATAGACATTGTCACAATACTGAGTTTGCTGTCACAGGCCCTAGAAAGTAATCTGTACATTTTGTTTCTCTGTTGGGTGTGATGAAACACTAAACGTCAGAACACAGTCCATGAAGGAAGCTGTATGAAGAGATTTCTGAGAGCTTGTGAGAAAACTTCAAGTAAACAAGACAGGAGTCCTGTAACCTCCACTCCTCCATAGCATGGATCTGTTCTTGGGATGTGCTGTCATGCCCCTTTCAGGTGTAGTAAATGGGAGTGGGTTTACTTTAGATTACCCATCATCTGACCCATTATTATTCAGAATGATGTTTTCAAGCATGAGTTATCCTCCTGACTGTATAGAAACTAAACTCATGTGACCTTGCCTTTGTGGCTGTACATAACTTGAATGCAAGTGAACTTTGCTCACATGACCTTGCTTAACCACAGAATGCCCTCAGAATATAAACTGTCTCATGTCTTGAATAAAATTGGCTATTGTATGAGACTTTAGACTGCCTCATTTTTGGGGGGGTCACTATCCCAGGTTCTTGCTGCCAAATACAGCAGAAACATTAACCAAATCAACCTGAGAAAGGAAAAGATTCTTTTCCTGGCAGTTCACAGCCCATCATCGAGGGAAGACAACACAGGAACTGAAGGAGAAACTGTGAAGGAACACTGCTTACTGACCGGCTCTCCATGCCTTGCTCACCCTGCTTTCTCACACAACCCAGCACCACATTCCTAGGATGGCACTCACCACAGGGGGGCTGGGTCCTCCTACATCATTTATCAATCAAGAAAATGCCTCACAGACATTTGAACAAGCCAGTCTGATGGAAGGAATCCCTCAATTGAGAGTCCTTCTTCCAATGTGGTCCATGCACCTAATCACAGCACTCTGGTGATTCCCTATTACCAGGTATGATTATGTTCAGGTCAAAGCCTCCATCATATTTACTAGATTAATAGAGTTCCCCATATATCTACCACATTCTTCTCTTCCCATTTTCAATCATTCTTCTAGTATTGAAAGTTCCAGTACAACTGGGAAGGAACCTGCTACTACACAGGTTTGCCCGTCCTTTGGAATTGTTTGTTTGATTGTTTGGTGCTTATAGTAAAGAACATGGACAGTACATTTCAGAAAAAAAAAGAAAATTCTTATGAAACATTCTTAGAATGGGTGAATAAAGACTTTGTGTGCAATGGATTTCAGCTTTTGAAGATTCAGTCCAGGTCAGGGTTATTTGGAGAGGGTCCAGGTATAATATGGCCCACAGGAAGCCACGGCATCACTTTACCCTATTTGGAGGCAGAGATTGTTGGAGTTGCTGTGAGGTGACAGTCCTAAGCTCAGGGTCTCTGGCACCTAGGACTTAAGTTCATATAAACTCTTAAGACTCAGGAGAATATAGATAACATACACACAAGTCTGGGACTCAGACTTATTGCTCAGTAGCTCATTTCAAGACACAGAATGTGATAGGATCTTTGTCCCTGGGGAACAGAGCACAGCACTGGCATAGTTCTAACAGGAAAGGGATGCTCCAGAGACTCGTGCTCAGTAGAAGAGTACTCTATTCCAACATGAGTCATAGTTGCCAACAGATAGTATTTCAGGCCCCCAGTGATTAGGCATGATGCAGTAGTGACTCTGGACCCTGGGATAAAGGGACATGGCAGTCACTAGGCTCTTTAAAGCCAGTGGATAAAGTAGAAGAAAATAAGCTGGAAATGGCAGGTTATAGTTAGGCCTTGAGTCTGGGGGTTATGGGACAGTGGTCATAGTTTAGATGCCAAGATTTTTGCAGAAGAGGAAGGCAAGTGTTCTTCCCATGGGCACCTGGTCTTTGAACAAATCCTCAGTCAGTAAGACTGTTGATAACTCTTCTTCCTCAGCAGCCTGAGTAGCACCTTCCAATACTGTGAATGCTAGCTATAAAGCAAGAAGCTTTCTGGTCAGTAACAACTATTTCTATGTCCTGTGACCAAAGTATACGACATCTTCATTAACAGAATCTTAGCATCACATCCTGGTGTGGAATCAAGAATAACATCAGTAGCCTGTATTGTTTTTAGGCTTCTGGGAACTGCCTGATCAAACCTTTGGAGCAGGTATCACACTCCTGGCACTTTCTGTTTGATAACTCCAATAGCTATTCTTGATTGTCAGCTTGACCATGTCTGGAATGAACTACAATACAGAAATGAAGGGCACATCTGTGAGAGATTTTATGCTGGGGTTAAAGACGGAGAATTCACTTCTAAGAGAAAGACAAGCACCTTTAATCTGGGCCATACTTTCTGCTGAAAGTCTATATAAGGAAATAGAAGCTTTTGTTCTTTGTCTGCTTGATCTCCCCTTGCCAGCACATCCATTCCTTCACTGGCATTGAAGTCTATTTCTTTGGGATTCCAGCATATACAGAAGACCAGCTGAGACATTGAGCCTTGTGGACTGAGCAACTAGATTCTTGGACTTTCCATTCACAGCTAGCCATTGTTGAATTAGCTGGACAGCAGCCTCTATCATTCCAACAAATCCCCCTTTATATATGAAGAGAGAGATTAATTCTAAGTTCTGTGACTCTAGAGAACCCTGAGTAATACAATAAGCTATATCTTCTTGAATGAGCACTCTCCCCTCACTCCTGCACACAGTAATGCCAGTTGAACTCCTTAAGCACACATAAAATAGTAGGATTCAGTACAGTGTTTTCAAACATCCTCAGTTAGTGACTCCTTCCCCCCACTCCCTCCTCCTCTGCCCTGTCCTCTCACCCTTCTCCCTTTTTAAATTCATCTACATTATTCACCTCCCCCTCCTCATAACATTTGTGTTCTACCAACACCCTTGGTATTAGCTGTGGTTTTCTGGAGAAGCAGAATCAATGGAATTAATGTATGTATATTATATATACATAACATGTAATAATATAGTAAGGCAGCTTACACTGGAATAATATCAACACATGAATCACAGCTGAGAGGCTGAGAACCTGCTGGTGGCTCAATACTTGATGGGGGATGCCTCAGCAGTTAGAGCAGTCCCACAATGGCTATCTCTCACTAGACAGGCCAACAACCCTGTAGTTGTTCAGGACACAAGGCTGGATACCTCCACAGTCCCAATCTGGCACTGAAATTCTGGAAGCTTCCTGGAAAGTCACTGATCCAGAGTCCAGGATGGAAGCCTAAAAATGCTTGTTCTGATATCAGTGAAGGAATCAGCAGCAGAGACAGGGTAAATCAACCTGCAGTCAGAGGAAAGGCCAAGCCAGTATAAGGCAAGTGACCGTTCTCCCCTTGGCATCTGGGTGGGTCTTCCACCATCAACCAAGGCAATCAGGACACTTCTACAGGTGAGGCTCCATATTAAGTGATTCTAATTTGTGGCCAGTTGACATTAAAATCAACCACAATATTCTCCCTTAAGACTTTTCTTCCCTTCTTTCAGTAACCCTTTTCTAGTTTCCTGGAGTCTATTATTACAAGTGAATGACTCAAATCTAAAGATTCAAAGGTAGGATCTATATATGACAAAGAACACTCAGTGTTTCTTTCTCTAGGTCTGAGTTACATCACTCAATGTGTATTCAAGATGCATTCATTTACCTGAAATTTTCATAATTGTATTGTCATCAACCAGTGAATAATATTCTACTGTATGTATATATATATATATATATATATATATATATATATATATCATATTTTCGTTGCCCATCCATTAGTTGATGGACATCTAGACTCTTCATTACCCAGCTAGGGTGAATAGTGTCAGAATGAACATGAAGGAGCACACATCCCTCTGACAGGATATAGAGTCCTTCTTGTTGACAAAAAATAACCAGCACAAGATACATGGGACCTCTTCAACACCAGAAGATAACTGAGTCTGCAACATAGAGAACACAGTGCTAAGCACAAAGGCACCTGTGTTCTCTTGCAACTTACTCTCCGTTCTTCCTTTCCATGCCTTTATTCACTCACAGTCATGAGTCAGTTCTTCTCTGGTGCATCTAAGGATGAAGACCATGGAAATTAAAGTCCAGCTTCACTACATATTTTAAGAAGTTTAAGAAGAGAATAACCATTAGTTCAGCTGAGTTACACCTGACAAAAGGAAATAGTTGGGGGTGCTAAATCTGTATCAGTGATGCATAAAGAAAATATTGATAATATCCCATTAAACATTGCTGAGAGTATGGAGCAGGGATTTCCTGTTTATTCTCAATTATGTTTTTTACGCTAGTGTCTAGGCATTGGGATTGAGATGATTGTATTTGTACATGTTGCTGTCTGGTTTTGTCTTTGTTGGGTGAATATTTTGTTCCTTAGACTTTGTTGTCCTCTCTGGTTCTTAGGAGGTGTGGTGACTGTGTGTGTGCCTGGTAGGAAATTCTTCTAGGATCCTAATGGTGGTTACTGGGGATTACAGGTACAAAGTGTTTCTAGATATTGGCAGCTGACACTTAGGAACAGGGATGGGCTGTGACATAGGGCTTAGGGGGTCAACAGAAAGGAAGAAAGCAGAGTGCTACACCATGATCTGCTTAGGTTCATGGGAATGGGGACAGAGTGAGGAGAGGCTGAAGCGGGTGGTCAGCTGCAGATCCGGGCATGCGACTGGAACGTTGGATTTGGAGGAGAGGATAGAGACACGACGGTCTGCATTCACCTACCTGCTTCTCTGACCAAAGTCTTGTTTGCTTATTTGCTTTGTTTATTTATTTATTTATTATTTATTTATTTATTTATTATTTTTGTTAATATTTAGGCATACAATTCATTAAACTAGCTTACTTTGAAATAGTAACAACAGCTGAATCTCACCTGAGATGTCTACCCCACAGTTGAGACTGGGTACTGAGCAGATGGAGTAGTGGCTGTCTCACACCAGAGGGGCCATCAGTGCTGTAGCTGCTCAGTCCAAGCTCAACACTCTTTTCAGTATCTCTTAGTCATTTGCCTTTCCCCTTTAGAGAACTCTCTGTTCAGTTCCATAACCCATTTTTAATTGGATTGCTTGTTTTCTTGGTGTTTACTTTTTGGAGTTCTCCACATATTCTTTACACTAATCCTCTATCCGATGATGTACTGCTAGTGAAGGGTTTTTCCCATTCTGAATGAAGCCTACAGTAAAGTTTTGTTTTTGTTTTTGTTTTTGTTTGAAAGTATGGAAGTGAAAGGACCAAGGAGATGCCATAACAGGCTGCTTAGTCTTCTCTCAGAGATCAGGCCTCAATTTCAGTTTCCTGAGACTTGACCAAGCAGTTTCTGGGAGGGCCATGAACAAAAGACATAGTCCTTGCAGTAGCTCCCTTTCTGCACGTACTCTGACTGCTCAAGGTTCAGCTAGTTGTTTACTGTCTGGGACCCCTCACCAACTTAGAGCTACATGCATGGGTCAATGTGAAGGTGTGGGGCCAGCCAGCCTCCATGGCAGCTCAAGGACAAAGACTGGGACTTGTCCAGGCCTGCCCAAAAATGATAACTGTAACCCCCAACCAGTAAATTCAAAGATTACACACCCTCACCCAATCATATGACACAAAGACTTGTACCACCCCGCTTGCGGTTTTTCCCTTTAAAAACCCCTCACCCTGAGAGTTCACAGCCATCCTCCTCCACCCACTGTGTCGAGTGTTGGACATGGACCAAGCCCAGGTTTGCTTGTTGACACTTAAAACACACTTGAAAGTTCTAAAACAAAATAAAACAAACACACCACACTGAAAAGTTTCTGTAAGACAAAGGACACCTTCAATAGGACAAAACAGAAGCCTATTTAATGGTAAAAGATTTTTACCAACTCTGCATCTGACAGAGGCCTAATATCCAAAATATATAAAGAACTCAAGGAACTAGACATCAATAAACCAAATTATCCAGTTAAAAAATGGGGTACAGATCTAAACAGAGAATGCTCATCAGAAGAATCTCAAATGGCTGAGAAACACTTAAGGAGATGTGCAACATCCTTAGCCATCAGGGAAATGCAAATCAAAACAATTTGAAGATTCCATCTTATACCTGTCAGAGTGGCTAAGATCAAAAACACAAGCGACAGCTCATGCTGGCAAGGATGTGGAGCAAAGGGAAGACCCTTCCATTGCTGATGGGAGTGCAAACTTGTACAGCTATTTTGGAAATCAATATGACAGTTTCTAAGAAAAGTGGGAATTGACCTATTGCAAGCCCCAGATAAACCACCCCTGGACATATACCCAAAGGACACTCCATCCTATCACAAGGACAATTGCTCAACTATGTTCATGGCAGCTTTACTTATAATGGCCAGTAAGTGAAAACAACCTAGATGTCCCTCAACCAAAGAATGGATAAAGAAAATGTGGCATATTTACACAATGGAGTGTTACTCAACTGTTAAAAAAAAATGACATCATAAAATTTGCAGGTAAATGGATGGAACTAAAGAAAATAAATCATTCTGAGTGAGAAAGACAAACACGGTATATACTCATTCATAAGTGGATATTAGCTGTAAAGTGAAGGATAATCAAGATACAATCCACAGACCCAGAGAGGTTAAGTAACAAGGAGGGCTCAAGGGGGGACACAAGGATCTCCCTGGGAAGGGGAAAATAATAGATTTCTTGGGTAGACTGGGGGAATGGAACAGGAGGGATCAGGTGGGGGGATGGGGGAAGAGAGTACTGTGAGACATGACTGGAATTGGGAGACATTTTGGTGGTGAGGTAGAAACCAAGTACAATGGAAATTCCCTGGAATCTACGAGAGTGATTCTGGTGAACACTCCTAATAATGGAGGATACAGAGCCTGAACTGGTTATCTTCTGTAATCAGGCGAGACTTTCAGTGGAGGGATTGGGATACCAACCCAGCCACAAAAACTTCTTCCTGCAAGATGTGCTAGAGTAAAGGTGGCACAGAACTTGTGGAAGTGGCCAACCAATGACTGGTCTGACTAGAGATCCATTCCACAAGAGGAAGCCTATTGCCACCTGGGGGTGGGGGCAGCTTCCAGCAGTGCAGGGCGCAAAGGAAATCCTAGTAGTCCACATGCTGTGACTTTTTTATCTGAGGGGGTTAAGGGGAAAAGACACTCAAACACTCTTTATTCTTCTTCTGCATTCTTTATTTTTGTGTTCTTTATTCTCTTTTCTTATCTCTATACGGAAATGTCCCTTCTGTCTCTCTATTGATGTTTTCCTTCTAAATCAATGTTTGCCTCTTAATTCTCTCACTCTTGATGTTTTCCTTTTCTCTCTTTCTTTATTATTGATGTTTCCTTCTAATTCTATCTTTATTCTTCCTTATTCTCTTTCTTGATGTTTTCTTTCTCCTTTATCTTCATTCTTTCCCTTACAGCTTATTTACCCCAGCAAAATCTTTCAAGCAATATAAAAATTTCAATGTGGTTACATTCTATTTTTCAAATGAATGCTTACAATGACTTCAAGTAAAAAAAAAAAAACAGCATGTTTTCCATATCCCTTAACATGATTAAACATTTTACATATTAAAGGTGAAAAACAAATTATCCCAAGAACCCATGTTACGTCCATGCCCAAGCAACTTGTTATAGATTAACAGCGTAGGCAAGCAGGTGTTCTTTTACTGATAGGCTGCCTTTTGCAGTTAAAAAGAAAGGACCAATCACTTTATTACTTATCTTAAAAGGTAATCTTATAAGGAATCTTAAAGGAATCACAAACCTAAACCATTATATATGAAAAAGAACCAGTCAGCTCTACTTTAAATCTTTAGGGTGCATACCCACTCATCAATAGTTTATACACACACACACACACACACACACACACACACACACACACACACACACATATATATATATATATATATATATATATATATATAAAATCAGGAGATTGAGGGCAGAAATGGGTACAAGGAATTAATCACCACATTTGATCATCAACCAAACCTAGCAAGAAAGGCACATCAGCTAATGATAATTGGGCTGCTTTGTTCTTGTTCCCTGACCTTAAAGAGTTCCTCACTCAACTGTGTGCCTTTCTGAAACTTTAGATTGTCTTCTCTGTGGGAGACCAGCTCCCACCTTTTCAAGGGTTCTTAGGAGGAAAGAGAAAATATTAGAGAGAAAGAGAGACCAAGAAAGACAGAAACACAGGATAGCTTCAGGAGGACCTGGATCAATACCCAATGGCCACAAAGGTTTATTCAAAAGGCTTTTTATAACATGCCAAGGGGAGAGGCAAAAGACCTCCCCCTTGCAAGATCAAAGCAGACCGTACAGCCAAGTGTAGACCCTTCCAAACACCTGGTAAAGCCTGTGACTAAATCATCTCCTTATTCAGCCCTGCTGGGTAAAGCAAGCTCAGATTCTCTGACCCTGAGTTATTTGGGCCTCCACACTTCCTGGGTTTTTCACCTCAAAGCTGTTTAACAAAAAACATCTTAGTCTAACTTTAAGTTATTTTCAAAGCTTTGGTTCAGCTATGATGCATTCCAAAACCTGTGAACATATCTCCCAACATTAAGATTAGAAAAATTTAAACTAGCTGGGCTACTGGGACTCAACTGTTTTTTTTAATCATTAACCTAAGTCACAGTCTATATGGCTCCTCAATAAAAACTCATGTGTTCTAGCTGTGTAACACTTCTTTATTTTATCTTTTATTATCAAAAGTCTATTTAAACTAACATTATTATTATTATCAATTAGTACAGCTTAGGAAGAAATCATCTTCATAATAATCCACAGGTAAAAATGTCCAGTAGAAGGGGATATTTCCATGAGATAAACACACTACATTACAGGCAGTGGGGATCTCCCCACACCCATTCACACCATGCCAGATACCAGAGAAAGATGCAGCAGCAAACATGTAAAGGCACAGCAGAAGCAAAAGACATTCTGGAGTCTGTGGTCTCGGGGCCTTGCCCATCCAAGATTCATCCATCAGGGATTCACCTCCTGGTGGGCTGACACCTTGAACTTCAATTGCCACCTCCTGCTCCTCTGACATGGCCACTGGCAGGAGCCCATGCCAGACACTGCCTGAATGGCCAGGAACTAGAGGCTGGATAACCCAGAGACCTAAGATAGAACCAAACACAACTGGCAGGGGGAAAAGTCAATAAAATGATTCCCAGTAATATTCTGCTATACTCATAGACCAGAGCCTAGCATAATTGTCATCAGAGAGGCTTCATCCAGCAACTGATAGGAAGAGATGCAGAAAGCCACAGGAAAACATTAGGCAGAGCTCAGAGAATCCTGAGGTAGAAAGGGAGAAAGTATTGTAGGAGCCAGAGACGTCAAGGACACCACAAGAACATGGCTCACAGAATCAACTAACCAGGGCCCATAGGGACTTACAGAGACTGAAGGGACAATCTGGGAGCCTGTATGGGTCTGACCTAGGTCCTCTGCATATATGTTATGGTTGTGTAGCTTGGTGTTCTTGTGGAACTCCTAACAGTGGGAGCTGAGGCTGTCTCTGACTCTTGCCTGCTTCTGGGACCTTTTCCTCCTACTGGGTTGCCTCATCCAGCCTTGATATGAGATATGTGCCTAGGCTTATTGTAACCTGTTGTGCCATGTTTCGTTGATATCTCTGGGAGGCCTGCTCTTTTCTGAAGGGAAATGGAGGAGAGGATCTGGGGGAGAGGGGAAGGGGCTGGGAGGAGAGGAGGGAGGGTGTAGCTAGAGTTTTCCTGCCTGGCCCACAGTCAGGACAAATCTCTGACACCCGCCAGTCCCACAGCCACTCAGACCCAACCAAATAAACACTGAGACTTATATTGGTTACAAACTGTATGGCCGTGGCAGGCTTCTTGCTAACTGTTCTTATAGCTTAAATTAATCCATTTCTATTAATCTATACCTTGCCACATGGCTCGTGGCTTACCGGCATCTTCACATGTTGTTTGTCATCATGGCGGCTGGCAGTGTCTCTCTCACCCAGCTTCCTGTTCTCTCAATTCTCCTCTCTGTTAGTCCCACCTATACATCCTGCCTGGCCACTGGCCAATCAGTGATTTATTTATTGACCAATCAGCAACACATTTGACATACAGACCATCCCACAGCAGGAGAGGAAACTGTAGTCGGGATATAACATATGAGAGAATTGATTAATTTTTGAAATGATAGAAGAGAGCCCTGAGACCTGACCTTTTAGTGCCGAGGACAAGAAATTCCATGATTCTGCAGGCAGCTAGCAGCCTTATGACTAGCCCTGGACAGGACACTATGATAATCAATGAACACCAACAACTGAATTGACCAAATTGAGACTTTTAAACAAACAATAAAAGAGACTCCCACCTCCTAGTTCATGGGGCTGAGGGATGTGGGGACAACTGAATGAGCCTGAGGATAGAGGGAGTATATAGAGTAATAGAACCACTTGTCCTCCTTTAGGTTTATGTAATCCAAGGCAACACAAGGGACATGAATCTCTGATAGGAGCCATTAGGGAGCCTTGGTCACCACAGGATAGGGTCCCATGAATATCAGCAAGACCACAAAGGGCACACATTATAGAGAGAGCCAGTATTCAATGCCCAGCTTCTTAGGCAGATAGAACTGTATTCACAGAGAGCTAGGAGGGCACCATCAGCTATGAGCTTGCTATGCAAGCATGAGGACCTGCAGTTGGGATCTGCAGCACCCACACAGAACTCCAGGTGACACATTCCTGACACCCGGCCATGGGAGCGCGGAGAGAGGAAGATCCCTGGGGCTTGCTGGTGAGACCATCTAGCTGAGTCAGTGAGCCCCAGGTTCAGGGAGAGACCCTGTCTCAAAAATAAGATGGAGGAGCAACTGAAATGGAAAAAACATTTCAGAAAATGTTTCTCCATTTTTCCCTATTTCTATTTTTTAATGCTTATACTTTTGATAGAATATTTACTTGGTTGTACTTTAATGTTTTAATTTTATGTCTCCTCATTCGTTAGTTTAAGATGTATTTTATCATTTTAATCATGTGCATGTGTGTTTATCTATGTGGTATATACAATGTGTGGGGTTGCATAGACCAGAGGCATCAGATCTTGCAGAGCTGGAGTTACAGGTGGTATGAGGCACCTGATGTGGGTGCTTGGAAGCAAATCCTGCTCCTTGGAAAGAGCAATATATAATCCTAAACCCTGAGCCATCTCTCTAGTCCCACCCCCTCAAATGTTTATTTAATTTTGTTTACATTTCTTTTTTCATTATTGGACAATCTTTTTTTACTCTTGTGTCCCCCGACACACACAAATTTTCTTTCTGCTTTATTTTTAACTTTATCTTGTCTTTTTTTTCTTTTAAAACTGATGTTATAGGTCTAGAAAGATGGTTCAGTGGATAAAATATATGATAGGCAAGCTGAGTTCAAGTCCCAGCATCCACATAAAAGCCAAGCATGGTGGCATGCATCAGTAACCCCAGTGCTTGGTAGCTTGCTGGATACCCAGTCCATCTGAAACAGTAAGCTCAAGATTCCTGAGAGACCCGGTCTCAAAACAAGCTGGAAACCAATAAAGGACAAAATCTGACATTGACTGCTGGCCTCCACACATGCACACATGAGTGGGTGCACTCACAGAGACACAAGAAAATACTATTTTATGCACAGCACATTATATATTTAGGTGATAGTGTCCTTTTGTAAGCTTATATAGGAAAAGAATTGGGGAATAGTGAAAGGGCTCACACACATCTAGCTTGGGTGAACAACCAAAACCAATGGCAACAGCCTGTTTTGGAGTCTTATGATTTCATTGTCCATACATGCACAGTGTCTGTGTTCAAACCCCTACTTTTTAGTTAACTGTCTTACAAGTAGTGGGATTTCATAGAACAGTGGTTCCCAACCTGGGGGTTGAACAACCCTTTCACAGGGGTCACATATCAGATGCCCTGCATATCAGACATTTACATTATAATTCATAACAGTAGCAAAATTAGTTATGAAGTAGCAATGAAAATAACTTTATGATTGGGGGTCACCACATGAGGAACTGTATTAAAGGGTTGTAGCATTAGCAAAGTTGAGACCCACTACCATAGAGGTTTTTCACATATAGTTTTGGTTAACCCATCTCCACACCTTCTTCCTTAACCTTATATGAACCTGATATAAGCACTGGCTGCCCTTCCAAAAGACCTGGGTTTGGTTCCCAGCACCCACATGGCAGCTCATAACCATCTGTAACTCCAGTGCCAGGAAGATCTGATGTTCCCTTCTGACCTCTCTAAGCACTGCATGCAAATGGTACACAAACTTGGAGCAAAACACCTTCATGCACATGTAAAAATAAAAGTTCTGGCGGGCCGACAGGGTGAGCTCACCACTACAATGAGCACATATATGATGGAGAGATGGAAGAGAAAGACAAGAGGAATGGTGCACAGGCTGTGGAGGGAGGCAGAGCTGGAGAGGAGACAGAGGTGAGGAACAGGCTGATGTGAGGGGCCTGCACTACCACCTGAGGCCATGTGATGTCCGGGCCACATTTATCACAGAAGGCCATGTCTGTGTCCATGACCCTGCCACAGCTGAGGTCTGTGTTGATGTTCATGGCCAATGTTGCCACCAAGAGCCATGCAGATAGATGTCAGTGGTCTAGGCTGCCACCTAAGGCCATATTGATGTCTGAAGACCACGCTGATCTGGGTGGCTTCTGCTGCCACCTGGGGCGGTGGTGATGTCTAGGCCCGTGCTGTGGCTGAGGGCCATGTCTGTGGCCCAGGGCCATGTCTGTGGCCCATGTTAACCACCAAAAGCCATGAGGATGCCTGTGGTCTGGGCTGCCACCTCAAGTCATGTTGAGACCCAAGGGCAGCGCTGAGCTGACCCCACCCCTCACCTGCTGCCACACAGCAGCACCAGCAATGGTGTGGGCTTGGGAGAGCTGGCTGTGGTCGTGCAGGAGAGCTGGCCTTGATCATGTGGACTCCGGGAGATGGCGGAACCACACCCACAGGATCTCCGTGACTCAGGGCAACAGCTGGATATCCGAGAGGAATCTCGGTGAGGGTCCAGTACTGATGATGTATCAGATGCCAGGAGCCTTGAACCAGACCACTGACTCACTGCAATGAACATTTGCAAGTAAAGCTCTTTGAACAGAATACTGCGTGACACACCACAGCTCCCAGTGCCACTAAGAGGAATGAATATGTGATGGGGAGGCGGGAAAGACAGGGAAGTGGTAGGAGACAGCTGTGTTGAGTGTAAAAAGGCTGCAGCTAACAGAGGAGCAGGTCGTTGCCCTGAGGGGTCCTCAAGATGTTTTTTGTTTGTTTTTGTTTTGTTCTATTTGGGGGGTGAGGTTACAAGGGTGGAGGGCAGACATGGAAGGACTAGGAAATGAGCAGGATTGGGGGTACATGATGTGAAATTCCCAAAAAAAAGTCAATTAAAAAATGTGTTTAAAAAAAGAACAAGATAGTTGCAGAACGTGAGTTGTAAACAGATGTGGAGACCAGTCAGTCCCACAGGGTGAAAGGCCCGTCTCCAGCTTTACCCTGCTATGCAAATAAACGTGAGTTTTCTTTTCAAAATAATAATTGATAAATACTTTCAAATGAGTTTATTTTTATTTTACCTCCCTCTATGTATCTGATTTGGTTATGGGTTTTTCCACGGTTAGGAAATTTTTTAATTTTTCTTCTACTCTCCTTGCTCTTCTCTCTTCTCCTACATGACTTCTCCACTCTCTCCTTTGTCCCTTCATTTATTTAACTTTGTTTCTCAAAGTTTTCTTTTTCCTTGCTCCTCTCCTTTGTCGAAGGGGAAGGGAGAAAAATAAAAGCTTCTTGCTCGGTTTAAACCAAAGGTACTTCCTGTCCTGCTTTTTGGAGCTGGCAGTTGCTTTTGCTCCAAAAAAGCAGTGGCCAGGCAGCTGCACAGAGATCGCAAGCAGCATTTGTCGCCAACCACAGAACTGAGGGCAAGCATCGGACACCGGGGGTTTTCCCTCTCTCGTCCCCAGCGCCTGGTAACTGAGTCGGATGCTTAAGCCTTTTGTTTCTATTTCCAGAACCAGGAAGAAAGTGTTTGGGAATCAGCTATGGAAAAGGGCGCCGAAGGAAACAATTCCAGAGTTGTCCAGAGACAGCGGGGCTCAGCCCCAAGTTAAGATGAACCCGCTTTTTCCATAAACCGGATGTACATACCGGAAGCTTTGGAAAGTGGGGAAGAGGCGGCTGGCTGCCCTGGTATAAAGCTGTCCACTAGATGGAGCAAGGCTGAAACGGCTTCCACGAGGACGGGCAAGCTTAGGAAACTGTGATTCTGCTGGCACCAATAGAAAACGTCAGGCAGGGGAAAAAAAGGGCTGCCTTCACCACGTCCAAAAGAAATCAGCGTTCTCCGTAAAGGCATAATAATCAAACCCTCCAGAACACCATTCAAAACTGCCATTCACATGAAGAAAAAGCAAGGGCCCTCAGAACATCGCTCAGAGAAAAAGTTAATAGACCTATCAAAATTTGCTTTAAAAAAAAAGTTGATAAAATGAAAAAAAAAAAATGTTACTGACTTGGAGAAAATATTTGCAAATTAAGAATCAGACATTATGCACAACATATAAAGATTTCCTTAAATTCAATAGTAAGAAGACAAGCAACTCGATTTTGTAAACAGGGCTAAAACTTAAACAGACATATTAGCAGAAAGAAACACCCATGACAAATAGAACACACCAGCTAGAATGGGCAAGGATTCCAAATGTGATTTAAGACACTTAGCAAGCATAACCTCGCCTCATGCTGCTGGGAATGCGCCCATAGGAAATAGTTTGCCAGTCTTAGAAAATAGAAATTCCACATTAACCAGCATTGCTGATGCTAGGTACTTACCAAAGAAAAATAAAGCAGGGTTAGTGAGACGGCTCAGCCGGTAAAGGCGCTTGCGGCCAAACCTGACACCTCAGTTCAATCCCTGGGACCCACGTGCTCAGGAGAGAACTGATGTCAGCAAGTTGAACTCTCGCCTCCACCTACGTGTATAATACATATATGCATAAATTAATATGTAAAAAAATTAAGGACGAATGAAAGGCTGTGTTCATATAAAACTATACAAAGGGCTGGAGAGATGGCTCAGTGGATAACAGCATCCTGTGTAAGCATGAGGACTTGCGTTCAAATCTCAAGTGTGTGCTGGTAACCCCACTGGGGGTTGAGGGGAAGAAACAGGCAGAGCCCAGGAACTTGCTGGCCAGCCAGCCTGTCTAAAATGGAAAGCAGATCACTGAGAGACGCTGTCTCGGACAATAAGCAGGATGCAGCACAAGCCTGTGTAAAACAGAACCAAGTGGATACACAGATTAAGGTACTCCTGAAAGCATACGTTTTCAAAGAAACAAGCCTCGAAGACACACACACACCAGCATTGACCTAACATTCCAGAAAAGGGAAAAAACAAAACAAAACACCTACACTGTCAGAGAACGGATTGGTGGCCCTGAATCAGGAAGACAGGCAGGCGATTTTATGAACAGAAAGAACACACAGAGTCTTAGTGCTGCAGAACCGCTCTGTACACCGTTTGTGAATCCAGCTGTGCTCTCCGCTTCCTCATCGAAGCCACAAGAACAGCTGTTTCTGAAGGTCCCTCTACGACGTTTGGAACCAATTCCTCCATGCTTTCCCGATGATGAACTGAAACAGAGCCACAAGAAACCTTTCCTCCTTCCCGTGAGGTCAGGTGCTTCTGTGACAGTGGTGCAAGCCAACACCCAGCACAAGTGGACCGAGACACATTCCTTCTGCCAGCCTCCCCACGCCCCCTTAACTTTTGCCGCTTTACTACAGTGCTGTCCGTGGGAAGCTTGTTTGTTCGCTCTGCTTTGGCTTCCTGATAGCCTGCTCACTCCTTAGCCTGTGTGACTGGACCTTTCCTTCATACTGCATGGGCCTTTCAATCTCCTTGCTTCTGTCTTCTCCTTCTCTGCCCCTTACACTCCTACTTAGCATCCTCCGGGCTCTGGACTTAGCACCTCACTCCACAATGCGGACAGTGATCCTGTCCACTGAGAACCGGATGAGTCCGCATTCGATAGATGATACCTGCAGTGCCGGGCACAGAAACAGGGAGGTAGGTCATGATAACAGTGGTAGCCAGGATGATGAGGACAGGACCATTCTTCGTATCTTCCAAACCATAACTACAACTGCAAACTCGTTCCCAAGGAACTGAAGGAGACTGCCAACTGCATCCTGAAGGAAGGGCCCAGAGCTCTGTGGTAAAGCCATTGCCTAGCGTGAACACAGCCCTGAATTGACAGCAGAACTGAAAAAGCAAAACACAGTTGAGTTGAATCCTTTTATCTAAGTTCTGAGTTCAGGTAGGTGTTCTTTTTTTTAATATATATTTTTTATTAAGAGATTTCCTATTCATTTTACATACCAAGCACAGATTCTGCTGTCCTCCCTCCTCCCGTTCCCCAGCCTTTCCCCCAACACACCTCCTCCAAGGCAAAGTCTCCCATGGGGAGTCAGCAGAGCCTGGTACATTCAGTTGAGGCAGGTCCAAGCCCCTCCTTCCTGTACCAAGGCTGCACAAAGTGTCCCACCATAGTCACTAGGTTCCAAAAAGCCAGCTCATGCACTAGGGACAGGTCCCGATCCCACTGCCTGGGAGCCCCAGGTAGGTATTCTTAAAAGAAAAACTTTACACATGGTCAGTGCGGCACTTTATTGGAAATTGGATGCATACATCAATGAAGTAAGATCAAAGTCAGCATCATTTGACACAATCCTAATATCTATGCTATCTTCTTACATAACAATAGATCCCAAGATGCCCCTGACTTGAGTATCAAAGGGAAAGCTTTAATAGTCTAGAAATATCTCTATGTAAATATAAATCATAGCATCTAAAATAACCATCATTGTTTTGAGTCGGGTTCAAGAGTCCTGGGAAATCTCTTAAAATAATAAGTACTTTAGATGGCTGCTGGAGCTGGAAGGGCTTGTAACTCAATGACAGAACACGGCCCCGAGTTCTCCAGTGCCACAAACAAAAATGACTAAACAAAATCACGAAGATAGCGACAACAAAGTTCAGGCAGAGGGAAATTCTCTCCTGGGGGTCACACGAAGGGGCTAGAATGCTGGGCAGAAAACTCAGCCACCTTGCATTTCTAACACTGCTTGAGAGTCAAAGCTAACAGAGACATGAGACTCAGTGCAGAAAGCAAGTCACTGCACTAACACCTTGGGCACTGTTAAATTATGGCAAAGCTCTCCTTCGAGTCACACGGGGCAGAGATTGGCAGAGAAGTTTGTGAAACTTGTGCTCATCTCTCTCTCTCTGCCATATCAGCTCCTTCTCCCCAACAGAGAAAAATGGAAGAAGTTTCACAAATCAGAAGTTTGATTTGCTGAGGATGGGGTAGACTTCCATGGTTTGGTGCGAGGGGCCCTGGCCAAAGCTGCTCTTTCCCAGTCTCCCTCACCTCCTTTACCATCAGCAGCTTCAAGGATCTTTGGTTCTGCAAAGTTTCTCACTGCACGGCACACATCTGTGTGGCTTCACTGCTCACAAACAGCATTCACTTCCATGGTTCTCAACCCTGTGAAGCGGGAGGCAGGGACCATGACCCCTGGCTGAAAGCTAAGGAGCTTGGTACCCAGAGCGTTAGGTCCCTTGGTCAAATTCACACTGTCAGCCAGCTGCAGAATCAAAACTAAACTGCAAGTCCAACTCCTGCATCTTCTCCACTGTCTCTCTGAGAAGAGGCTGGGGGAGAGACCTGTGTTCTTATCACACGCCATCCCACTTTCAATGGTCTCAGACAGCCCCATTGAGAACCGGATGAGTCCGCATTCGATAGATGATGACTGCAGTGGCCGGGCACAGAAACAAGGAGGTCATGACGACGATGGTAGCCAGGATGATGAGGACAATGGCCCAGATATCCAGAATGTGCTTGGGAAGCAGGACATCCACAGGTGATTGGCTGATAGCATCCATTTCGGCCCTGGAATGGACAGGAAAGGAAAGTCAATTTCGAGCACCCTCTCCCTGCCACCCTCCTAGGAAGGAGATCTCCAGAAGTCAGAGTTGCTGTGATCATTAGTGGTGTGATGGCATCATTTGCCACAGTATCCTATTACCAAGAACATGCAAAACACTTTTTAATATTTCTTTTTATTATGTGTGTCCACACAAGTGCACATGTCTGCATTCATACGTGTTTCTGCAGAGACCAAAAGATTTCAGGTCCCCTGCAGTTGGAGTTATAAGTGGTTCTGAGCCGCCTGACCTGTGGGCTGTCTCCACTCCTCTGCAAAAGCAGCAAGTGCTCTTAACCACAGAGCCACCTCTCCTGCCCCTTATGCAAGGCACTTTATGACTACTAATTCATTCTATCCTCATATCAATTACCAATCCAATGATGAGGGACTTCAATAACTATTCGTGTTAGGTTTCTTAGCCTTTATCTTCAGTTATTCCCATGATTCCCATATTCCATTGATTGACAATGGAAATCAAAGCCATGTAGATGTCATGAATTTGGCCTAGGAAATAAACCCAGATAGATGAACTTTTCATGCTTATTGTTTAAACTACCAGTCTGTTTCCCTCATCCATAAAGTGATAGTTCACTGTTTTTGTTGTGTTCCATTGCTTTTTTAGGGGGGAAGGAGAATATGTGTGTACATATGCACATGAACATGTATGTTCTGTATATGGAAGATATAGGACAAGAACAACCTTGAATGTCATTCCTCAGGTATTATCTATCTTGCTTTGGGGTGTTTTTTTTTTTTTTTTAATAATAGCCGTATTTTTTTTTAATTAGGCAGGAAGTAGAAAAGAAAGCCCCTATACATATTCAAGGCATCTTTGGGTTTCACGGGGTTAAGGAAGACAAAGTGTTTGGAAAATCCAAGTGACCCCTGAATTTTATACTGTGGCCCCTCACAGCCCTCATCTCAGCAGAACCTAGTATTATGCACTGGAACCCTGGGGCAGGAAAAACACCACTTTCATTCCTCTTCTTAAAACTGCTGACAGCCACATGGTAACAGAGAAACACAAGCAAGAACAGTAGCACACAAAGCACTGTGGGAAAGCTGGCAGAGCGCATCTGTAACCATCCTAACTGGCCCCACTCAGCTCCAGCTACCATGCACAGCGTGGTTTCTGAGTCGGGGTCTCTCACTGGGACCTAGGGCTTGTAGATTCAGCTTGGCAGACTGCCAGCAAGCTCCAGGGATCTGCCTGCCTCTGGCTCCCTGGCTCTGGGATTAAAAGCATGCACTACCACACCCAGCTTTTTACACAGACACTGGGAATTGGACTTAGGTCCTGTTGTTTGTGGCAAGGATTGAGGCAACTTTCTTTTTTCTACAGAAAGCCTGCCTACTTATTCCTTGTGGGTTCCTTGGGACATCCACCAAGCACAAGGATGGAGATCTGACTTAGGCATAGCATAGAGAATCTCAATAACCACATTTGGGAATACCTTAGGGACTCAGACTGGTCCACCAAAGTCTTCTCCAGTACTTTTATGCCCAAGCTCTTGGGAAAGGGTCGGGGTGGCTAAATTGAAAGGCTGTATATCTGGAAAGGGTGGGGCTCTTTTGTTCACAGGTAGAGCGCCTGTCTTAGAGTTAAACACAGGTAGAGCCTTGGTAGCTCTCATCTGATATCACTCGACAGTGAGCACCTGAACCAAGCCACGTTTGATGCCGTTTGCAACCCTAGACATGCCAAACATACGAGCCAGCCAATAATTTCCAGGTTCTGTTTAAACCAATGTCCATTTGGTATCTAAAAAAGAAAGTTCAACATGCCTGTAACACAAGTGAGAAGATAAGGCAAAAAGATCAGGAGTTTGAGGCCAACCTGGGCTACAATGTAGCAAGACCTTGCCAAAAAATTAACTAAATTCAGATAGGTAAGACATTCTGTTTCACAATGTCTCAGTGTCTTGGTAGTTGTTCTCAAAGTACCTCAAGCCAAAGAAGTATCTTGCAACTCCGTGTACTAAGTAGTTAGGTTCAAACAATCTAGCAAGGATTTCTGTCCTAACAAGTTAGTATGCGTGTACCTGTTGACACTGTTGCGTGTGTGTGTGTGTGTGTGTGTGTGTGTGTGTGTGTGTGTGTGTGTGTGTGTGTAGGTACCCTCAGATACTAGAGGCGTGGATTCCCCCAGATGTTAGCTTTGGGAATCAAACTCTGGTCTTCTGGAAGATCAATAAATGCTATTAACTGCAGAGCCATCTCTCCAGCCCCTGTGAAATGTTTTAAACTTTGGGATATGACTAGACAATGCCATCTTCTTCTCCTAGTCTACATTAATTTTTGTCCAGATCTAACATATCAATAGCAACCATCAGAAACAGCTGCATGGAATACCACCTCCAAAAACAACATAGAAAGTTCAATGTTAAACAAACTGCCTTCTAAATAATTATGTTTATACCCATAAATTACTGCTGTTCTCAGAGAAGCTTCTTTTTATAGTAGACAGCACTAACTGCAGAGCCTCATAACTGGTCAAAGTGCAGAACATGACTATTGAATGTCGCCGTAAATAAAACATTTATGTCATGCCCTATAAAGGTTCGGGAAACACAACAGAAGAGGGGGGGCAGAAAGAACGGAAGAGCCAGAGGAAGCCTAAGACTGTGGTGGAATGCTGTCTTCTGGGTAGAACATGGCCACTGCACTCTTGATATCAAAGCAGCTGTCCTTACCTGCACAAGACCGCACGTCACTGGGCCCATCGATATCCTGCCATGGATGGGTGAGGGGTTCACAAAGTCTCCCCTTCCCGGAGGATCTATAGGCAGTCAATGGTTGTGGGGAAGACATTTTCTTCAGTGGTGTGGTCATCAGTGAGACACCTATGCTCCTGAAAATAATTTTCCACCCATGTTCCCATAAACAACCGCAATGAAACTGACTGGGTCACTGAAATATGGAGGGATATGGTGAGGTGGCTCAGCAGGTAAAGGAACTTGCTCTCCCTGACCATCTGAGTTCAATCCTTGAGATTCACACAGTGGAAGGAGAGAAATGAATCGCCCAAGTTGTCCTCTGACCTCCACATATGCACCACGGTGTCCTCAAGTGTGTGGTGTGCACACACACACACACACACACACACACACACACACACACACAAGTAAACATCTTTTTTTTTATTTTTCTTAAAGATATGAAAGTAGTAGTAGTAGTAGAAATAGGGGTTAGTTAGGAAAAGGATCAGAGGAATTAAGAGGGAAACAAGAGAGCAATAAGAATGTGATCAAAATAGATTATACACATATATGAGAATGTCATAATTAACCCTATTATGTATGATTATATATGTTAATAAAAACAAAATGAAGTCTGGCATGTGCAGAGAAAAATATATTAAGAACCTACAGCTCCCCTGTTTTCCCTTCAGTGAGTTGACTTTGGCTCCCCAGGTCACCTCACTGCACAGCTCGGGACGAACAATGCAGTGCACTCTCTGTCCAGACGACGTGAGGCTGGCATAACCTCCTACAGCCCGTCTAATCTAAGACCTCTAATTCTATGACTCCAGGTCCCAGCAAAATTCCCAATTCCACCCTTATTTCCTTTTTCCCTAACCACCAGCTTGTCTTTCCTAATGCCTCTGATTCAGTGCCCCTGTTACCACTCTCTGGTAGTACCCATCACACCCAGGACCAGTAGAGAACCCAACATATACATACTGTACAATGGATACAATTCAAGTGTCCACTAATAATAAGATTAAATGAGGAATATCCACATGCTATGGTTTAGATATAGACTGGATGTGTCCTTCATGGATCCCTGTGTTAATCTAATCTCCATTTCTAGAGATTCAGAAGGTAGAAAGTTAATTCAATGATAATGTTTTGAAGTGGAGCCCTTGAAAGCTGGGCATGTTAGCACAGGCCTGTAACTCAGTATTTCAGAGACAGACATAAGAGGAACTCAAGTTTGAAGCCAGCCTAAGCTACACAGAGATGTTATCTGAGGGGGAGGGTGAGAGAAAGGGAGAAATAAGGAAAGGAGGGGATAATCTGACATTGATGAACTCCAAAATATTTTTAAGATTTATTTTTTTAATTTATGTGTGTGAGTGTTTTTGGTTGCATGTACATCTGTGTACCACCTATGTGCAGTGCCCATGGAGGCCAGAAGACGAGTGGGATCCCTTGGAACTGGAGTTAGAGGCAGTTGTGAACTACCATGTGGGTGCTGTGGAAATCAAACCCAGGTCCTCTGCAAGAGCAACAAGTGCTCTTAACTGCTGCATCAATCCAGCTCCACCCACCCCACCTGCTGCCAATATTTTCTTAAAACAAAGTCTCATGTGACTAGGTTGGCCTTGAATCTACTATGTAGCCAAAGATGACCTCCACCTCCAGAGTGCTGGGCTCACCCGTGTGCATTATACTCAATTCACACAGTGCCAGAGAGCAAACACCTGACCTGCTGCGCTATATCCTCAGCCCCCACCTAAATAATTTAAGTGGAAAAAAAGGATAAATAAGGTACAAGATAATGTGTATAGGGTTTAGATTTTGTAAATTGAGTAGATGGGAAAGTAAGGACACAACCACGGAAAATAATTGTGAGAGTAAGCCATCCAAAGAAAGGGTTAATAGCGGTCACCTTCTGGTAGAGTTCACCAACAAGATGCTTTTGCTTTTCATTTTTTGTGGTATTAGGTCACTTGAATTTTCTAAACATGAGCATGTATTGTAATCTCTTTATCTTGACTGAATAGAGGGGAAAATAGAATTGGAGAGGAAGTTCTTCCTGGTTTTCTGTGCTGAAAGGATAAATACATGTATAATTTTTAAATAAAATTAAGACTTTAGACTAGATCAAGAGTCACCAAATGGTATAGACTATGGGAAGTAAGAATCACCTTAGGATACAACAACAACAAAAACACTGCTTTCTGGGCCTCAACCTTGACTTACTGAAAGATTAAAGGATGATGGGAGACTGTTTGGCCTGTCACCCAGGCGATCTGAATACACAGCCAGGTTTGGGAGGCCCTGGGGTCTCAGGCCTTTTCCAGCACTAAGATTTGAGAATTGGCCTGTGTGCCTCACAGCCAGGCTGCTCAGACTTGATGATCAGGGAGCCTCTGGCAGGAGGCCCAGTACCAGGACTGTCAGGCTGGGGCCTGCAGAGAAGGGAGAGGCACGGGCTGCTTGACTCAGTCACAGAGATGGAGTCACTTTCTCCAAAGTCGAAGACACAGAAGCTTGAGTCACAGGAGACACAAACTGTTCAAGACGCATGGGGGTGGAAGAAATCACTCTGTGGTCTCCTGATTGCATCAACAGTTAGCCTGCCTTGGGCCAGAGGAACCCCACAAAAGTCTTCCAGGAAGCCTATTAACATCAAACAGTCTCTGAAACTTCAAATGCCGGGAACACAACTTCCCTGACGGATCTTTCATAAGCAAAACCTGTCATTTACAGTAAAGCAGGCTTCAGGGCTCATCCACAATAAGAAATCATGGACTATGAAAGTGTGAGCCAGTCCTGTTTCAGAGGGTGTGAAGGGGAGGGCTTCAGCACTCCTAGCCCTTCTGAAGTAAGAATTAAATCCCACTCCACAGAAGAGAATCCATGCCTGGTATTGCACACTCAGTCAAACACATATTCTAATCATACCCCTGCTCCTACAAAACTAAGCAAGCAAGACACGTAAATAAATACTGTTTATAACCCACACTCAAGACTATACCAGCATTGCTCTGGTGCAAGTGAAGTGATGGGTTATGAGTTCTGTGTACATTTGAGTACATGTGCACACACACACATGTGTATGTGGGGGGCAGTGTGCATGAGTCACCAAGTGTGCATGGAGAAGCAAGAGGTCCATGTCATACGTCTTCTCTGTCAATCTCCAATTTATTTTTTGAAACAAGGACTTTCACTAAACTGGAGCTCACAGTTTAATTTTTACTAGACCATCTGGCCACCAGGCCCCCAGATCCTCCTGGCTCCACCTTCTGGCTCTGAGATTACAGGCATGCAATGCCACATCCACCTTTTTTACCTGGGTGCTAGGGATCTGAACTCAAGTCTTCCCCATTTTGTGGCAAGTGCTTTAACAGATGAACCATCTCCCCAGCACAAATGAAATTGTCTTTAAAACTCAAAGCGTGGGCGGGAGACAGAGATCCATTGAGGTGCTTACTCTGCATGAGCAAAGGATCCAGCATAAACTGGGCACAGAGGGGAATGCCTTTAGTCTCAACTTGTAGGAGGCGGAGACAGGAGGGTCAGAAGCTCCTGGTCATCTTACATGACAAGTGAGTTAGAAGCCTGGGTTACATGAAACACTGTCTCAAAACAAAAACAAAGAAAACCGAAGGGAGGAAACAGATAAGAGGAAATACTTCAGTAGAAGACAGAGAGAAGGATGGGCAGCTTGAGTTCCTGTCCTCTCTGAAGGGTTGAATAAATATCCTTGAGACCCTAACTAAGCACATAAGCACAATATAAATTATAAGTAATACCAACCAAGTGGTACTGGCACATGACTTTAATCCCAGTACTTGGGAGGCAGAGGCAGGAGGATCTCTGTAGAATATTATTTTAAGGTGTGTTAGTTTTGTTTAAGTTGCATTTGTTTAACTATGCGAAGCTGTGTTACTGTGCCTGTCTAAAACACCTGGTGGTCTAATAAAGAACAAAATGGCCAATAGCAAGGCAAGAGAAAAGATAGGCAGGGCTGGCAAACAGAAAGGATAAACAGAAGGAGAAATCTGGGAGGAGAAAAAAGGATGAAGTATCCAGAGAAGGAGCCAGCCACTCCAGGGGCCAGCCACCCAGCTACAAAGCAAGCCACAGAGTAGGAAAGAAAAGGAATACATAAATAAAGGTAAAAGCCCAGAGGCAAAAGACAGATGGAGATAATTTAGGTTAAGAAAAGATGGCAAGAAACAAGCCAAGCTAAGGCTGGACATTTATAAGAAAAAGCCTCTGTGTGTGATTTATTTGGGAGCTGGGTGATAGGCTCCCAAAAGAGTAAAGAGAAAAAATAAACAACAACAGATCTCTGTAAGTTCAAGCCCAGCCAGGTCTGCAGAGCAAGGTCCAGGACTGCCAGGGCTACACAAAGAAACCCTGTCCCAAAAACAAAACAACAACAACAACAAAAGCAGTACTAAAACAAAACGAAAAATTTACATAGTCTAAAATTAAATGTTTTTCTCCTAATAAAAACTGTCATGTTCTCCCTGAGCCTTTCCGTTTCCTGAGCTACTGTTGGAGGACTCTCAGGCATACGCATGGGCAGGCGCCAGCTCTATCTACATCTTACTCTTCTCTGTCCTTGAGCATGGGTCCTTCAGCATGCTGTTTCTCCCCAGGTAACAAGCTCCAAAACCAATGAAAGAATAAATTTGTCCCCAGAATAAGAACTAAACAAATCATGTTCTGTAGCTTTAACTGCATGCTAGAAAAACTTGAAGAACAGCAGGGCCCTCAGCCTCTGAGGCTGGCTCCTGTTTGACCTCATTTCAACATCCGGGTGTATCGGTCCCCTATCACTACATAAAAAACGTGTATCTTGGCACATCTAATGAATAGCAATAGATCAATTTCCTTATCACTTACTTCGCAGACAAACTGCTTGTAATTTCTGATTAATGGTTCATGTTGGAATTTGGCCCAAACCATTTACGTCATAAATTTAATCCTACCATTGATAAAAATATGAAGTTTCTATGACTACAGGCAGTAAACAGCAGTCAGTCTCAACTGCTGTCATTTTGAGCTAGCAGACTTGATTTATCTCATGAGTGAACAATAAACTTCAGCATGCATTCCAGAGATGTGCACTCAAGAAATGGCATTAACAGTCAGGCACAGTGGCACACAACCACAATGCCAGCACTTCAGAGGCTGGAGGATCAGAAGTTCAAAGTCAGCCTGTTTCAGAAACTCAGAAGCGGGTGAATCAGGCAAGAACAGACTAGTGCTGATGGGGACTCTGCACAAGCCACTCTTCGAATAGGTACTCGGCAGCCTGAGACCCTTGCCTGACCTTACTATGTACACACGCCCCTTTCCACAATGCACCTGGCAACCTGAATCAAGCTATACACGCACTGGACAGCGGAGTAAGTTTCTCCCTTAGTAATGATCAAATCTGGACAATTTGCATTCAAACATATTCCTAATACATCTAAGTAAGAAGGCAGGAGGAGTGATTCAGCCTGAACTGGTTTGGTGCATGTGCAATAAAATAAAGTAAATTGTGTCTTCTAAGAGAATTTTTAGAGAGAATTTCCCATTTACCATCTTATGCCCATGCTTAAGTAGTTAAAATTAAATGCATTGTGGGAAGGGACAAACAGAACAAAGAAATGGATTTAAAACTTATGAAGACAGCTGCAACACATTCCCATACCCAGGACTCAAGGAACATGCGGAAGAGGGAGCAGAAAGACTATAAGAGCCAGGGATCGGGGAGTTCACTGTGAAATTGTGCCTCCTAGTAACATCGGAAGCTACATCCATTGAGTCTCACTAACATGACTGCCCAAATGTGAGCTCAACAAGGAGAACACCAGTGGACATGCCAAACTGGACAGGGAAAGCCCACAGACCTCAACCATACACAGAGGACTACAGGCAACTGAGGAAAGCTGGGAAGGGAAGAGAACACCAATTGCATGTTCTGTGCCAAATGGTCAGCCCTGAAAACATACATACAGCTAGCATTAGCAGCATTATATGCACTCAACAGGTTATGTTTAGGAATACTGTGTGTGTGTGTGCAAGAACAATTAGTAAAAAGAGACCATGAATTTGAAGGCAATCCAGGAGGAGTATATAGGTGGATTTGGAGGGAGGAAGGGGAAGGGAGAAATGTTACAATTAAATTATAATCTCAGAAATAAAAAGTAAAACTTAAAACTGTCAATCAAAATTGAGAACTTCCTGCACCTTAGCAGCAACCTCCCTTGAGCCCCATAACAGGAAGCCCCAACACTAACCAGGGCCCTTGGATACCTCACTCACATGGCCACTGTCACCTTGACAGCATATTTGATCTATTCTCTGGTTTTGCTTTGAACAAAGTTTCCCTGTTACTTTTGCAAAGTTTTCCTTATTATTTTATGTCAATTCTTTGAATAAGAGACCAACAACCTGGAAACCCCTGTCCCAGACGCCATCCACAGGGGGGCTGGAGAGATGGGTCGGTAGCTAGAAGGGCTTGCTGTGCAAGCATGTGGACTGAGTTTGGATCCCAGCGCTCCCATAAAAGCCAAGCATGGCAATGTGCACACACCTATAACCCCAGGCTGCCGGGAGCAGACACGGGGAATTACAGGGACTTGCTGGCTGCCGTCCTAGCTCTAAATTCACTTAGAGACCCTGTCACACGGAAATAAGGTGAAGAGAAATAGAGCAGAAGACCCGGCATCCTCCTCTGGCCTCACACATGCACATGCATGTACATCACACACATGTACTATATACACTATCACACACAGACAGACAGACAGACAGACAGAGAGGAGGGAAGGGGAGAGAAAGGAGGAGGAGGGAATGGTAGGAGGGCTTAACTGATTTAGTCAATTTACTAGAAGTCAATAACTACTGAATTTTGTTTTCATTAACAAGAGCAAGTATACAGCTTTTTTAAAAAATGTAGTTTTTCTTGTTTATTTTGTACAGAGAGAAAGAAGGCATGGAGCAGGATGGGTGGAAGGCGGGGAGGATCTGGGAGGAGAGGAAGGAGGGGAAACAATGGTCAAAATATATTGTATGAAAAACATTCTTTTTTTTTTTTTTTTTTTTTTTTTTTTTTTTGGTTTTTCGAGACAGGATTTTACTGTGCAGGCCTGACTGTTCTAGAACTCACTCTGTAGACCAGGCTGGCCTCGAATTCACAGAAATCTGTCTGCTTCTGCGGAGTGCTGGGATTAAAGACGTTCACCACTACCATCCAGCGGAACTATTTTCGTAAGCAATCAAGTTCTTTGGCAAAAGTCAAAATTAATATACTCAACCAATATCATCACATAGCATATTTAAATGACCTAATTTTCATAAATTAAAATTTCTCATATGTTGGTTGTCAAATGGCTTTTTTCCTTTAGTTTAAAGTGGACAACAAGATAAAAACATTTTTTAAAAAATGGCTTTGGTTGTTTAAGCCCAGCCTGGTCTACAGAGTGAGATCCAGGACAGCCAAGGCTACACAGAGAAACCCTGTCTGGTGGGTGGGAAGTGAGGGAGTAGCCTTGTGGCTGGAGAGATGGCTTAGCTGTTAAGAGCACTGGCTGCTCTTGCAGAGGACTCAGGTTCAGTTCCCAGCATCCAACATGGCATCTCACAACCATCTGTAATTCCAGTTCAAGGGAAACTGATGCCCTCTTCTGGCCTCCACAGGCACCAAGCACAAATGTGGTGCACAGACATATGTACAAATAAAGCACAAACAATAAAATGTATTTTTAAACGCTGCCTCTGAACTAACTTAATTACCCTTTGTGACTCCCTCACCTCCATGAAGCAGAGGTGAGGCTTCCCTTCAGACTTCTCAAACGTACAATCATAAAACTTGCACTTGTATAACAAATTGTATTTGTTTAAAAAAGACTGTAGCAAGTTTATATAGTTTATATAGTGTTTGTATTTGCTTAGTGAATGCAAATATTAAGTTTTATCTAGCCTTGCCTCCTATGTTCACAAAAGCTTCCCAACAATCCTGCAAGGGATGTATTCGTTTCCTACTGTGGAAATGAGAAGTTAACCAGGCAGGGATCTTAAAGCTCTCAAGTACGAAGAAGGATTTTTGCTAAAATACCCAGAAGTTTCACAGTTAGCCTTTCTCCAGTCCTTCTCCAGAGGGACCTAGAGCCTTTCACAAGGCTAACTAACTGTACACTGGGAGAAAGGGAACAGCCAGACTTTCCAGGGTCTGTTGGATACTGGTTCAGAATTGACACTAATTCCAGGACACCCCAAGAAGCACTGTGGCCTTCCATTTGAAGTTGGAGATTAAGAAGATCAGGTGATTAACAGAGTTTTGACTGACATCTGACTCACTGTAGGTCCAGTGGGTCCCCAGACTCATTCTGGTGTGCAATTGGAATCAATATACTTGAAAGTTAGCAGAATCCCCACCCTGGTTCCCACTCCGGCACTCACCACCTCACCAAAGCTCCTTCCAGAATCCACAGAGCCCAGCACACAAGTTGGCAAGGCTCAGCGGCAGAAGCCAGAGCTGCCAGGCTTACCAGCTGACCCACGTTAGTCCCACCACTCTCTTCCCAGGGCAGGGCAGATTCTTACTGTTTCTGGCCAAAAGCCTTTGCAGATGTAGAGTTAAGATGGGTGTGACCTAAAACTATCAAGAGTTCCAGTTCTGATGATGGCAAAGCAAACAATGGATCAATCCTTTTTCTAAACACAACCAGAAAGGCAGGAAATGTCCTCAAAGATGTTAAAAAACGAACAAAATAATGAAGAGTTACCAGGAGACCATCTGGGAGAGGACAGAAAGCAAAGGAGAGCTTGGCAGTTAGGGGCAGCATTTTCCCTCATGGAAACCAGAGACTGAGCTGTGCCTCTGGCAGACTCGGGAGGGTAAGGGAGCGGGAGCCAAGACTGTCTAGATGGACGGGGCCGGCCTTGGAAATGGAACTAGAGCACTCAGTGCTACATGTGAGCTGGAAGTACACCAGGCCTGCCAGAAACCATGGCCTCTGTGAGTTAGCACAGTCCCCAAAATCAAATTCCTGTTCATCTGGATTTCAAGCATCACCAGGTACCTGGCCCAAGTGACTGCGTCTTCTTGGAGGCCAGAGCATCAAACATGCTGAGTTTCAGGTCGTCATGAACATACAATGTCCAGCATAAAACCAAACTGATCAGGAAGGCGAAAGAGACAGTATGGCAAGAACCAAACTATCAAAACAACAGAAAATATAGCTGGGTCAGGCATGGCGACTTGCCTATAACCCAGCACTTGAGAGACAAGGCAGAGAGTCAAGTGTTCAAGAGAGGCTTTACCTACATGTGTTCAGGCCAGCCTGGGCTCCTCCATGAGAACACTACCACTACTCATTACTATGTTTACAAAAAATTCAAGATTGTAAGTTTGCCAGAGAACATGAAAGAGAAAGAACATACTAGACTTTCTTTAAAAAAAAAAAAAAAGTACTAGAACTAATACATTGTTAGGAATGAAAAATCAATATAGGGCTTAGCAGCACTCATAGTTGAAGAGGTAACTGAAAGATGCACCACCAGGAAAATTACTTAAAATGAAACAGAATAAAATCAAAGAATGGATAACACCAAGCCAATAAGGGACCCAGGACACAATGACAAGATACAATGGATACAAAGCACAGGTAACTGGAGGTGGGAGGGGGTGGGCATGCAGAAACAAGGCTGGAATAAACAGGATGAGCAAAGACATCAATTCATACACGAAAGCCCCAGAGACCCCATGAAGATAAGCAAAATGAAGTGCATTATAAAGAATCTGTTAAGATTCAAAAATGAAGAGAAATAATAAGTTATCTTCAATTGAGAAACAACTGATTGCTAACTTTGTAACAGAAACACTTAAAAACAAAATGAGTCTTGAAACAGGTGACAAGAAATAACTCCTATGACTTATGGTGAAGCAGGATATCTCCAGATGAAAATGCAGAAATAAAATATTCAACAGCAATAGAAAACAGCAAAAGAAACCAAAGTAATGTACTTTGATTTTCTGACACTGTCTGGGAAAGAAAAAAAAAACAAAAAACAATAGTAGACTTGGCTTAATCAAAGATCAGTGTCACACTTGGAGCAGCCATTAAGTACATTGCGGGGGAGGGCAGAAACTACTTCATTTTTCTCTTTCCCAAACAAGTGTCAGAAAATCAAAGTGTATATGTATTATCAGACAAAGTAGACTTCCAGGCAAAAAGCAGGATGGCAAATACCGTAAAGATAAAATGATTTTTAATTTCTGTGTACATAATCTCAGAATTTTAAGGAGAAGTAGCCAAATTCATAGAGTGGGAGGTTACAACCCAGCTCTCTCAATCAATGATAAAACAAAGGAATTTTAAAATAACTCTGGGACACAGGTGTCTTAAGTTAATGGCTTTCTATAATGTATTATTGTGAACAGGGAAGTAAGGCTGGGACACTGCTCAGTGCAGAGTGGCTGGCCCGCATGAGCCGAGGTTCTATTCCTAGCACAGAAAGGGGAGGAGATGGGAAGGAAGAAGGCAGAAGAAAAGGTTGGGAAGGCAGGGAGGAAAAGGAAAATAGCTGAATAATTGCATTAGGATACAAGAAAACATAATATATACAACTATAAATAAATGTTGCTACAAGGTAATCGTCCCATAGAGAATTCTAAGTTGATCTCCGTGAATTCTGTCTCCTAAGAGTATCCCAATTATGCAGCCATGTGACCTAAGGTTCCATCAGCATCACGGATGTATGCAATCCTGTCCTTGCTATTTCAGCCCTTTGGCTTTAGTCCCAGATGCAAATAAAGTTAATGAAGACAATAAATAGGTAAACCTTGAAGGTTATTCATTCTCATTTAAGTAAGGCTCTAGAGGACTCAGGGCTAATAAGATTACCACAGTGAGCCTCATACTGTCAATAGGAAGCCCTTTCAATAGAGGATTTAGGAAAAGGGCCAGGAGGAGGCTCTCCTCTAGGGTCTATGACCTCCCCAGCCATGGATAATTGACTAAGATTACAGTACAAGGCACAAATTCCTTCCTAATGAGTGGTTCTTAATTCCAATTAGACACTGTTGGTTACCCCCAAGATAAGAGTGCCACTATTGCACCACCGGGGATGTACTTTTTTAGATTCATTTAATTTTATGTATATGTATGAGTACCATGTGCATGCCAAGTGCCCACAGAGACAAGAAGGTATCAGATCTCCTGGAACTGGAGCTACAGGCAGTTATAAGCTACCATGGAAGCGCTAGGAACAAAACTCAGGTCTCTAGAAGAGCAGCAAGAACTCTTAACTGCTGAGCCATCTCTCCAGCACACACCTCCCAGCATTCCCTGTGGATACAAGCACTGTGAAGTAGACATATCCACATTTCTTAACTTCACTTTTCAGCCATGGAAAGCACTGAGAGTTGACTGAGGCAAGCTACCTAAGGCACAGAGTCCCAGCAACTTAACAGACAGAAAGGAAGGAACATGGCTTACTAGGATCACATGCACATAAACCACAAACGAAACAAGAGAAATGCTGGGTCAGAAGCCCTGATGTTTGCAGTCCCATACTGGGCTCAGCCCTTTGGCTTAAGGCTCGAATACAAACGTACTAAGGTTACTTATTCCTCAATGAGGATAAGAACATCAGAAAAGAGAGGAAGAGACAAGAGAATCTGGCTGGGAGTGAGAAATTCCTCCAAGGGCACAGGGAGAGCCGGGCGGGCGAGTCAGTAGGTACAGAGACAAGACACTAGGAGGGAAATGCAGACAGCTTTGCTCTGTAGCACAGCTTCTCTACATCCCTCCACTCGGTAGATATTGAATAAACACTTTGAACTCAACAAAGCCACAAGATCTTCTATTTAGATGAAGCTATGGGAACTCTTCTAAGTACATGGAATACTTTAAAAGCCAAGGGGGATGTAGAAGGACCCTTTTCTTTACTTTAACATGCAGATGAATGTTAAAAACTCAGACTCTGAGGCTAGGCAGCTTGTGGTGAAACGCGGGCCCACTACCTTCTGGCTAAGCAACCTTAAGTAAGCTAATTGAACTTCCCCATGCTTCTGTTTACTCAGCTGAAAACAAAACCAAATATGGGAAAAAAGTATCTGCCTCGGGATTAAGAGAATTAGCTGAGATAATCACACACAGCACATAACACTGCTCTCACAGAGCAAGAGCTCTACAAATATTAATTCTTATCATGATTGGAAATTCTTGTCTGTAAAGAACCATTACCCTAAGCAAACATCCTCCCCTCCTTCAGCTAGAATCTGTTAGCATCCCAGACTTGGAAAGAACTTCCACTTTATTAACAAAGACGACAAATGGTGCTGTGGTTCAGATACAGTCTGCCTCCCAAGGTTCCTCAGTGGAACAGCACTGAGAGGTGGTACTGCCTGGGGGCAGGTTACAAATAAGGTCACGGGACACCACCTTTGAGTGCTTAGGCCAATCTTACAGAGTGGGCTTGTCACCATGAAACCAGGTTATTACATGGCAAGGCCATATCACATGCTAGCCTTTTGGTACACACATATCCCTTTCTCCTTTATGATGAGTTGTGTGCCACCATAAAGCCCTCATCAGAAGCCAGTGTCATGCCCTCAAACCTCTAGGACAGTGATCCAAATAAACCTCTTTTACAACCAATGCAGCCTCCAATATTTTGTTATATCAACATGAAGCCAACTCAGACAGAGGATAACCCAAACCAAAGATTTTTTTTTTTTAAATCAACCAACGCAGTTAATAAACTGACCTATTTCTCTGGTCCAAGTATGAAACTGATATAGTCAACCATTCAATCTAGTTGGATAAATAGAGATGGCACTGTGACTAATACCAGAGACCAAGGAGGCATAGACATACCCATAAATAAAATAGTTTTTGCCCTTAAGGAGATGAGGTATCAAGTTCGGCATATTTGACACACACCTTTGATTTCCAGTTAAAAGGAAGAGGTGGGTGAATCTCTGTCTCAAGCTAGACCCTGTCTCAAAAAAAAAAAAAAAAAAAAAGAAGTTCACTGTCAGACTGTGGTCAGTGGTAGAGCACTTGCCTAGCACGTGTGAGACCCTGGATTCAATCCCAGTACTGCAATTAAGAAAGAAAGCAGCTGAGGGACAGCTAAATAGGTAAAGGGCTTGCCTCAGAAGCATGAAGAAAGACCCAAGTTCAATCCCCGGTACTCACAGAACAAAAGCCAGGTGTGGTGGCACTTGTAATCCCAGTGCTGAGCAGATGGTGACAAGGGGCTGGCTCCAATCAGTCCCGCCCACTGGGAGAGCTCCAGGCCATGGAGAGATGCTGCCTTAAAATAAGATGGGGGTGGCAAGATGGCTAATCGGGTAGTCATTTGCCACACAAACCTGGTAACCCGAGTTCAATCCATGGAACCCACAGAAAGGTGGAAGAAGAGAAATGACAAAACGTTGTCCTCTGATCGCCACACATGCACACCCCATGGGAAACGCACATATGAGCATGTACACACGCGCATACACATATATACACATGCACTCGCATATGAACACATTATGCATACACACTATAATAATTTTTTTTTAAATAACAAGGTGATGGTGCCTGGGACGCGCTACTTCACGCCATCCTTTCATGATGATACAGCCAGGCCACATGGAGACTCCTAGAACAAACAAGTACTCAAAAAGACAGTGATCCTCACTCTCCCACTCTGCCTAAGAAAAAGAGGTCTACAAGGCAAGGGATTTTTATATGGTCCTAGGAGGACAAGTGCGGGTTCAAGAAGGAAAGAAGAGAGGTGGGCTGAGCAGAGCAGACCACAAAGCCCAGAAGTGATGAGCTGCAGGCTGTGCTGGGACATGTGGAGTCCTGGCAGCTTCGGCGAAGGCTTCGCCTCCCCCCAGCATCAGTCCCACTTGCGGAAGGGGCTGTGGTACAACACCTGTGGGTCAAATGAACTAACTAGTGGGCACAAAATAGTTTGCTGTGGGGTATTTGCTCACACTGTGTGAAAGGCACCTTCTGATTAGTTGAATAAAGAGCTGAATGGCCAATAGCTACAATAGCTAGGCAGGAGAGGTTAGGTGGGACTTCCAAGCAGAAAGAGAACCTCAAAACGCATCTAGGCACCCAGAGATGCCAGCAAGACATGGAGCAAGTCAGACGTACAGAATGGAAAAAAGGTTAAAAAAAAAAAAAAGTGGCAGAACATAGATTAATAGAAATAAGCTAATTTAAGTTATAAGAGCTAGTTGAGAACAAACCTAAAGCTAAAGGCCGAGCTTTCATAATAAGTCTCCGTGTCATAATTTGGGGGCTGGCAACCCAAAATAAAATCTGACGAGAAAGCTTGCTACAGTAGTTGAATATAAAATACCCAGGTGCCACTGAGAAGTGGTGGAAACATTAAGAGGTGGGGCCCAGTGAGAGGTCTTCCGGTGGTCTTTGGGGTAACGTCTCTGAGAGGACACAGTCCCCTCCCCAGACACCTCTCTTCCTCCCCTTTTTTTATTTTTTGTTTGTTTTTCAAGACAAAGTTTCTCTGTGTAGCCTTGGCTGTCCTGGAACTCATTCTGTAGACCAGGCTGGCCTCGAACTCACAGAGATCTGCCTGGCTCTGCCTCCCGAGTGCTGGGATTAAAGGTGTGCACCACCACCGCCCAACTCTTTCTCCCTTTCTTAAAATGTCTCCCACCTGCCACGAAGTGAGCAACTCAGTTCACCACACAATCCCTGCCACACTGCATCGCCTTGTCAGGGAGAGCTGACCATGGTGTAGAACTCCAAAACTATGAGCCAAAACCAATCTTTTCTTTTTATAGGTTGACTATCTCAGGTGTGACAGTATCAGACAGCCTAAGCACTTAGGGCAGTGCACAGGGTCATAGAACTGAACTGATCACATGAACACAGGAGGGGCAGTGGTAAGAGAGTCTCTAAAAAGAGCTCAGCGGTCCTGACAGTAGCTAGGAGGCAATGGTGGTCCAACTGATCTGAATCCAGCGGAGGCAACCACAGTGATGAGTTTGATAGCCTTTCATGTCTGCCCCAAGCTTCAACCTTCCTCTGAAGCAGCTCATCCTCAACATGGGAACTGAAGGGAAGAGTTAGCATTTGAGAGGTTGCCAGTGGTCATCCAACTGGTTTTACCACAAGGACCTATTGAGGAAGGAGGCAATAAAAGAAATGACTTCCTGCTAGCAGGCAACCTTAATTACCCCACAGCAAGAGAAAAGGCAGATAGAGGCAGGTGGCATCCTGCAGGTGTGGCCCTCATCCAGCTCTGCCAGAAGTCTGAGCAGAAAGCGAGGCAGTTGTTTCCTCTCTACCAGACACAGAGCAGAGAGGAGACAGCTCTGAGTCACTGGCACTGCGGGGGTCTGAAGATGTGTGACTCCAAATATCTTTCAGAAAGTGAATCATGGCCAGACATGGTGTCGCATGCCTTTAATCCCAGCACTTGGGAGGCAGGTGGATCTCTGTGAGTTTGAGGCTAACCTGGTCTATATAGTAAGTTCCAGGACAGCAAGGGCTATGGAGAGAGACCCTGTCTGGAAAGAAAACAAAAACACAACAAAACAGAAAGTGAACCATAGAGGCAGGGAACCAGGGAACCACTCAAGGTTTTGCCAGCATCGTGCCTTACAGGACCTCTAAGGCTCTATTCTCTGTCAAAGTTGAGACTGTCAAGGAAGAATGTGGTGTCTAACATAGAGAAAGCATCACAACTATCAAGAAGGGTCACCACCACTACGTTCAGCCTGAGGCCCCAGATGCCTGGGACCCACCAACTTATCCCACCTGCAGGTCTCACTTGCTCTTAGAAGATCAATCCTGGTTTCTACTGAAATGTTCCCAAGTTTTTCTAGACTTAATTTATTAAAATACCACTGACACCCACCAGCCATTCTTCTACCTCATTATGTTTTACTTTCTTCACACAACTTCTGGAGAGGTTCTTTGGTTGTTTAGTTGTTTTGTGTGTGCATGCACACACAAGCACACATAATGGAGTATGTTGCCATGGTGATCACAGGGAGACCAACAGACAAACTCTGTGGAGTCTGTTCTCTCCTTCCACCTTATGCAGGTTCCAGGAACTGAACTCAGACTGCAAGGCTTGCTCAATAAGCTCCTTTAACCAATGAACCATCCCAGCAGCCTTGTTTTGTTATTGTGAGAAAGGGTCTCATGTAGTCTGATCTTAGACTTACTGGCCTTTTTCAAGGTCATCCTTCTGCCTCTACCTCAGTGCAAGATTACAAACACTGCCACTATACCTAGTTTATGTGTTACTAGGGTGTCTTAGTTAGGGTTTCTATTGCTGCAACAAAACACCATGACCATAATGCAAGTTGGGGAGGGCTTACACTTCCACATGGCTGTTCATCATTGAAGGAATTCAGGACAAGAACTCAAACAGCAGGATCCTGAAGGCAGGAACTGATGCAGAGGCCATGGAGGGGTGCTGCTTACTGGCTTGCTTAGCCTGCTTTCTACAGAACCCAGGACCACCAGTCCAGATGGCACCACCTACAATGGGCTGAGCCCTCCCCCATTGATCACTAATGGAGAAAATGCCTTACAGCTGGATCTCATGGCGGCATTTCCTCAGCTGAGACTCCTTCCTCTCTGATGACTCTAGCTTGTGTCAAGTTGACACACAAAACCAGCCAGTACATGGGGATTGAACCCAGGGGTTGATGTATGGTAAACAGGCCCTCTACCAACTGATCTACATTCCTAGACCCTGCATACAGATTTCAGTCTAAAATAAGCTTGCTCAGCACTTGTTGATTTTTTTATTGGCTTTTACACCTAATCTCCTCAAATGAAGGCCGGTGAGAATGGAAGCCCTGTGTTTTGTCTATTACCACATCTTCAATATCTATCACAGGGCCCACCCAGCACATCACGGTACCAATACTGGAAGACCAGAGAGAGAACAGAAGGAGAAGGCTAGGCACGTCACATTTGGCCCCGATCCATGGAATTAGCAGAGGAGGTCCAGAAAGAACCCTGGCTCCTGCAGAAGTCTCAATAGCCATCAAAGTTGGACTGTGTCTCCAAAATAAAACTCACCCTCCGAGTTCACCATTTTCTGGCCTCTCCGTACATTTAAGGATCACGGGGGCTCCTTTCTTTCCCAGTCCACACTGTACCTAACATAGGACTGGCCTTTTAAAATCAAGTCCTCTAGGATTTCCTCCTGTTGACATGCTTGGACTGATGAACATAAATTCTAGTTTAAACCCCATTTACAACAGTAGGTAGGCATGGCTGGAGGGTGCCCACAGTGTGATCCTTTCTCTGCTCTCGGAAAAGGACAGGGAGGCTGGTTAAAGAGGAGGAGTTTCTGATGCCATGACCAGCATGAGGACATCCCAGTCACCCATTAAGTCTTAGAAATGGTAGCTCCTTCCCATTGTATAACAGCCTCAAACATCTGCCATCCTGGCATAACCATTTCACCAGGGAAATTTGTTCCAAATAAATGGGTCAAAAGAAGAAATGAACCGGGCACACAAAATATCAAAAACATGACATGAATCAAATCAGAAACCTTTCTCTAATGTCCCAAGATCCTAAAGGGGCACTCTGTTCTCATCTCACCCTGATTGATCTTACTTCCCCAAAATTCCTAATGGACTACAGACTTGTTCATTGCTTGAGTTTCTGCTCCTCTGTGGCTAGAAAATGGAAAAACACAGGCTATTTATTTCAGACATCAGAAAAGCAGCCAGAGGAGCCCTTTGAGACTGCATGTAGACTGCATTTGACCAGCCAATCACAGGGTTTCAGAAACCAACAGCAAGCCAGCAGAAGAGAAAACACAGGCCAAATCCACAGCATCCTGTTTAAGCCAGTACCGTCCGTCATTACTCAGCAGTGACTTGAACACTGCTGTGCTGGCTGACAAAGGAGACCCTCCATGGATGCAGGGACTCGGACAGCTGCAGAGCACAGAGTAGAGGGGCTAAGCCTCTGCCTCCCCGTGTGATACTACACCAGCCACTCTCCCAAAGATTGCTTCACATGTGTGGCCTGCAGAAAAATGACCCCAAGAGATGTCCATGCCTTGGTCCCCTTAGAAAGGAATTGTGACTTGCAGGGTGAGGCCATGAGAAGACAGGTAAAAGGGTTTGTGGATGTGGTTCATGTTAAGGGTGCTGTGACCGAGAGAGCACCCTGGAATATCCAGCTAGACCCAACCTATCACAGGAACCGCTAAAGTCACGTGGAAGGCTAGAGAAGGCTGCAACCCTTTAGTGCAGTCCCTCATAGTGCGGTGCCCTTACTACTATTATTTTCGTAGTTACTTCATATCTATATTTTCGCTACTGCTATGAACCATAAGGTAAATATCTGATAGTTCCGATGGTCTTAAACAACCAACCCCTGTGAAAGGGCCGGTCATCCTGTGCTTGAGACCCATAGGTTGAGAGCCACTGGGTTAGAAAGCTGTGGGAAGGACTGATTCATTGCTGGTTTGAATGAAGAAGGCAGCCGGTAGCCCAAGACTGCAGCAGCTGTCAGGAGCAGGGGGAGGCCCTCTGTTTACAGTCCAAAAGAAAATGGTGACCTTGGGCCACAACCAAAGGGAGTGAATTCTGCCAACAACTCCAAGAAGGAAACTACCCTACAGCCTCAAGAATGGCAACCCCACGATGTCTGACTTTACTCTCATGACACCCAGACAGATGCCGACCTATGGAGCTCTCCCAGAATAAGTGTTCAAAGCTGCCAAATTTAAGTCTGATAAATTGGGTCTGGAGGATGTGGGGGTTGTTGTTCTTGTTGTTGTTTGCAACTCAGTCTTTACATTTTTGTTCATTGTGAGGACAGGGAGGGAATGAGCATGCCACAGTACAGCACGTGTGTAGGTCAGAGGCAGCTTTGGGGAGTCTGTTCTCTCCTTCTACAGTGGATTCCTAGACTCAAACTCAAGTCACCAGACTTGCATGGCAACTGTTTTTACCAGCTGAACCATCTGGCCAGCCTTGTTTTCTATTTTTTTTTAATTTTGTGTATACATACACAGATTTGTAACTGTGCGTGCAAGCGTGTACACAGCAAGCCTCCAGGATCTGCCTGTCTCCACCTCCCCTTCCCTACCCACCCCACCCCATCCCCCAGTGCTGGAATCATAAGCACACAGCACCACACCCGAGTTTTTTCACATGGATTCTGGGAATCGAACTCAGGCCCTCAGGCTTGCCTGACAGACACTTCAGCCGTGAGCTATCTCCCCAGCTCTAAATACGGCAAGTTATTGACGTGCACAATTAGCTCCTAAGCAAATTCCTCTTTTTGCTTGCACCTCAGTTCTGGTATCAGTCACAACTAGGAATGAAGAACCAGATCAATTCTGAGGGTCTGGCCTGCTCTGGGAAACGGCTGGCTGTGCCTGCTGCTGCCATCCTACCACCCACACCGTTCTGCTCCACCCCGTTCCAGGATGGTCTACGGTTGAAGAACATTAATAAAAATACAGAAAAGAGTGAAATAACAAATAAAGTATGATACAACCGGAGATAATCATATTAAGTGAATTAATCCAACCTCGGAAGGACCAGGATCAGGGGCTAGAGACACAGTTCAGCAGTTGAGAGCACTTGCTGTTCTTGCAGAAGACCTGGCTGAGTTCAGTTCCCTGCACCCAAATCAGGATGCTCAAAACTACCTATAACTCGAGCTCCGAGACACCCACATACATGTGCACCGACACATATACAAACAAATAAAAATAAAATGCTTTAAAGACGAAAATTACATGTGTCCTCTCATCTGTGGACTGGACTTCATACATTACACGTGCACAGAGGATCTGAAAGTGGAAGCAAAGCTGCCCCAGAGAACAAAGGAAATGGGGGGGGGGCGTTAAGGAGAGGACAGTGAGTGTGGGAGACAATGCGCCATAATACAATATACACCTGCATGAAAATAGCCTTAGGTAACCCAATATAAATTTTTTAGTAATTTTCAAATTTTAAAAATAAAATTAAAAGACAAAGGGTAATCATTTCAAAAGTCCCGTGCTATCTTTGAAGGTGACAGATAGGGCTCTTGTTTTGTCACTTCTAACGTCCTTGATCATACCTCAGAGCAATTAAATGAAGTCTAGGAGACCAAGAAGGAAGCCTCAACACTGAGTTAAAGTTTGGGGACCTGAGAAGGTGAAGTGCAGCATGCTGATTAGCAATGTCTGCCTGGGGTAGGGGTCAAGAGGAACAACACAGGCCAGACACTTCTTATTGACTCAAACTAGTTCAGGAAGTATAATTTACTTTCCTCCTTTCTCCTCCTCCCTCTGCTACTCCATTTACCTTGATCCTGTATAGCAAGTCATATCCAGTCAGGCAACAGAATCCAAATCAATGGATAATGAAGCTCTATCTATAGACAACAAAAGTTGTAAGGGTATAGTTTGAATCAGGCTTGCTATTATCTAATGTGCAGGCAGTTCTAATTCTGATCTGGTCCCTGTCCTGGCTACCCTGCACTTAGCCTTTAATATCCTGGTCGTTCCTGAGGTTCACCTACCTCCAAAAAGAACTTTAAGGGATCTAGGGGTCCCTGGTGATCCACAAGTATTCTGGCAGATGAATTCTCACTTAATTTCTCCCATGTCATCCTGCAGTTAATGCAAGATTTGATCCCCATTTCTTCAGGGTTTGGAGAAGTTTGAAGGCTTGATATTGAAGCCAGATTGTCTGGTATCAGTATCACACTGTACCGTGCCACTGACTTCCTGTGTGACCGGAGCTCAGTTTGCTCACCTATTAAGTGGAAGGAATGACAGTCCTTCCCTAACAGGATCATAGCAGAGACTAAATGAAAGAGTATGTGGAAAAGCTGAGAATTATGCCTGTATCACAGTGAGCACCAATCAACGTCAAGTAGGCTTATCATTCCATCATTCAGAATATGTGGCTGGCTAGGGGGCTGCGGTATCACAAGGGCAGTGATGTCAGCATCTATGCTTGTCTTAGTCACTGTTCTATTGTTGGGAAGAGACTCCATGACCAAGGCAACTCTTATAAAACAAAAGAAAGCCTTTAACTGGGGGCTAGCTTACAGTTCCAGAGTCAATAGTCACTATGGTGGAAAGCAGGCAGGCATGCTGCTGGAGCAGTAGCTGAGAGAGAAAGAGACACTGGGCCTGTCCTTTTGCAACCTCAAAGCCCACTCCCAGTGACACACCTCCTCCAACAAGGCCACACCTACCCCAATCCTCTTAATCCTTCTAATCCTTCGCACACAGTTCCACTCCCTGGTGACAAGGTATTCAAATATGTGAGCCTATGGGGGCCATTCTATTTAAAACACCACACTCCTATAAACTATGGGAATGGGGAGTTTACTGGTGCCTATAATGTACTAGAAGTAAAACCAGTGTAAGGTCAAGCAAAACAAAGATCCTGTTTCCTTGGAGACACAGTTTGTATGCTTTAATCCATACGTAAGAAAGAGAAGCAGGTTTTTAAGATGAGATCACAGCAGAGCTGGAAAGCACCTGAGGTTGCCTTGGCCCCTTACCGCCTTGTCCTGTCACCCTCTGGGGTCCAGCATCTGACCCAGCCACCGGGTTTGCACTTTGGTTTGTCTCTCTGACACCTTGTTAGAGCTTTTCACAGAGTTCTCTAGCCACACCAAGGGAAGGAGGGGAAATCCCCAGACTTTCTGTGTAACAGAGCCCACAGTGAGGTTCTGAGGGGTCAGCTTCGGGGACTCCATATAGCACGACTTGTCACCCTACAGTGTGACTCACAACCCCAGGGTGGCTTTGTGACTTTTTCAGTTCTCACCACAGAAGTCTGTGACAGCCTCAAACTCAGCTGGGCTTTCTGTGTGCCTTCAGACAGTGGTGAGTATCTTACACAACCCAAAGAACACAGGCTCTGGTCACCACAGACAAATAGGCATCTGGCCCACTGACTTCCTCATTTGACATATGAGGAAGACTGGGTACAGAGAAGGGAAATGCTCCAGTCCTGGTGATTCTGAGATCTCCTGCTCCACAGAAAACTGCTCCTCCCATTCCACCCTAGGGGGGCTTTCTGTTCTCTCAGACTACCCACTGAGTGGCTCAGCAGATCGCAGAGGATGCTCTGGTGATCTTTCATAGGTGAGTGACAGCAGCTCTAGTAGCAGCCCTGGGCTTTGAGTAGTTTAGTATTCACTGTCTGCCCGCAGACCAGAGAACTGACAGCCACAGGATTCTGCTAGTCACGGAAACACACACACACACACACACACACACACACACACACACACACACACACACAGGGCTACATAAAAGCCCATCTAGACTAGTCGATCAGAAAACTTCCTGACATCTGCACAGATTTTGATGGCTCGTACCTTCTATCCTTTACTCAGTGAACTGTCTGGAGCACCTACTATCTAACAGGCCCCGTGCCAGGTCCTGGGCATGCCTCAGAATCGAGGACTGACGGACTGTCCCTACACTCAAAGAACTGGAGAGGGGCTGAGGGGTACGAAGGAACCAGTCAAACAGAAACTAAGTTCTAACATCAGAGAACCTGGAAGAGGGAGCTTGGAAGAAAGGTCCCTCTCAAAGATACTTTCACTGTGTTTTCATTTGCTTCTAGTCTGGAAGGATGTTTTCCCCATTCCACTGTGACTAAACAGTTCACTGAGACGATGATGAAGTAACCGGAGGCAGTACCTAGGCGAGAACCCAGCAGTCCTGAGGACCAACTGCCGGCTCCAGATATTCCGGACTCTGATGATCTGTTGTTTCTGGGGCTGCCCAAACCCTGCGCTGTGCTCAGGAGCACCGGGGCTCAGGCGCTGAGCTCGGACGCCCAGCCCGGGCAGCGAGCAGGAGCTGCGGTGTCTGGGGTAGAACGAAAAGGCAGGAGCAGGGAAACCCTTGAGTAGCCATCTGCGAGTGGGCAGGGTTCACCCACCCAAGCCACGGCCTGCTAAGAGGCCCAAGGCTGTGGGCAAAAGGTGGCTGGAACTTAGGACTGACAGCGGAGGTAAGGGACAAGGGTGGGGAAAAGAAACTCAGAAATACCGAGGCAGGAGAGAACACCCGGTAAGGGCTACGCTAGGGCAGTCTCCAATCGGGAGAGCCCCACAAAAGACACTCTTCAGTCTCACTCACCCTCGATCCGATCCCGATCCACACTTAGGCTTTACAAGCAGCAACCGGTGCTCTTCCAGGTCCCCAGGATCGCAGGGGATCAAGCAGCCTCAAGCTACCCCAGCTCTGGAACCTCAGCTCTGCTGGCGCCAGGAACATGCTCGGGCTCCCAAGTCCGGGAGCGCGCAACAGAGGCTGGGATGCGTGCTCAGAACTCCACGCGCCACACGGATGACTCTGGAATGCACCGCCGCTAGGGACCGCCCCGGAAAGACTGATCCCCCAGCCTCAGCGCAAAGCGAGCTCTGCTCCTCCCAGCCTCCCCAGGACCGCTGTGAAGAAAGGAACCTGGAGAGAGTCAAAACCGTGGGGCTCCCCGCCACAGTACACTCAGCCTGTAGCCTTAAACAAGTCACTTCGTTTCTCAGGGGGCTTCAGTCCTCTGTGTAGTAAACAGAGGGGCTAGCCTACAGCATGTCCCCAAGATCCTTTCCAACAGTAGTCTACTGTTGGATTCAGGCTGTACCATGTCCTGCATGTAAGATCTTAAGATCCCTTGCTTGCCTCTGTTCTGCTAAGCTGGGATAGCAGCATAGCCCTCTTATGACAACAGACTTAAAAGGACCAGTTGGTGGCCTGCCATAACACACCTCCATGTATTGTTTATTTTGTGATAACATGAAAGTCCAAGGTGATCAACACCCATTAGAATTCAGATCTGAGAGGCTGCCACTCCCTGTTTATTAGTGACCCACTTTAAACACAGGACAGTGCTAACTCCAAAGTCTCCTGCCTCACTCTATGATCCTGTGATCCATGGAATGAAGGGGGACTTCCATTCATCTTTCTTTTAATTTATTTATTTTTGAGACAGGGTCTCTCTAAACTTGCTGTCCTGGAACTTGCTATGTATACCAGCTGGCCTCAAACTAACAGAGATCTGACTGCCTCTGCCTGGGATTAAAGGCACATCAGATTTCCATCCATCTTTTTATTCTATAGCATTTCCTTCCATCTTACTCTTATGGAGGGTGGGGCACATAGGCAGAGGCCACCAATGCCTTAAAAAGTTGTGTTTCTTCCCTTTTTCTAACGCATATAGCAACCATGCTGAGTTGCCCAGGATGACATCTGATCTGGTATAAGCCTCGACTTTTATCTCCCCCCCCCCCCCACACACACACACACACTGTTTCCTCCCACTCAGAGATGAGGTCAGCAGCAATGACAAGTCATTACCAGAAGCTTTAGAGTGAGGGCCATGAGGACGAAGGGGATTAGCATGGAAAGTAACTGGAGGAAAATTCTAAGAGTCATTTTTGATCAACAGAGAAAATGTGTGGTCCTCAGAACAAGTGCAATCCACACGACGGTTGGCTTCACTCTTGAGACAATGCAAGACCCAGGGCTGGAGCCAGCAATCAGGTGGTGTCTTTTCCATTTAGCAGGGTATCAAGATCTTTAATATTTATTTGCTCTGAGACCCAAACAGGAGGTCAAAAAAGAAAAAGTCTTGAAGTCCCTACCAGAAGCACATGACACTGTCTGTTGCCCAGCTGGACTGTGCTGTGGGATGGTCTTTTTGTCAAATGTGTTGCTGATTAGTTATTAAATAAAACACTGATTGGCCATTGGCTAGGCAGGAAGTGTAGGCGGGACAAGAAGGAGAATAAAGCTGGGAAGTGGAAGGCTGAGTCAGAGAGACACTGCCAGCCGCCACGATGAGAAACAGCATGTGAAGATGCTGGTAAGCCACGAGCCATGTGGCAAGGTATAGATTTATGGAAATGGATTAATTTAAGCAGTAAGAACAGTTAGCAAGAAGCCTGCCACGGCCATACAGTTTGAAACCAATATAAGTCTCTGTGTTTACTTGGTCGGGTTTGAGAGGCTGTGGGACTGGCAGGTGAGAGAGATTTGTCCTGACTGTGGGCCAGGAAAACTTAAGCTACAGGACTGATGTTGAATCATATCTACATAACACTTTGTCTTTTCACTTATACACATATGAATATTCAACTGTGGGGGAAACAAGGTATACTGGGTTGGAAATTGGAAAACCCGATTTCTGAGACTGTAACAATTAGCTAAAGGATCATAATGTCTCGCTTTCTTCACTTATAAAGTAGTAAAAACGACCCATCCATCCTGCCTGATACAATTAGGAATAAAGGTTCCATTCATGTATCTTTTTACTTAAAATACTTGATTATCTCAACATTCTAGGCATAAAGAAGACAAACTCTTTACATATATATGTATATAGATGTATGTACATATATATTACTAACACCTAAGAAATAGGTCAAATGCAATCTCCACAACAGAATACTGTCCATAACTCTGTCATATCATCTGGTTTTATGTTCTTTGTGGTTTCACACACACACACACGCACACACATCTTTGTATACTATTTTTGTATGCTTGACAAATCTTTGAGATTTTTCCATGTATCTGTTCTATTTACCACCTTATAAAATGCAGAAGGAACATGTCACCATAGGAAGTTTTATTACAATTGTTTTTAACTTCTGCTGGCCAGCTAAATGCTTCCATATTTCATACTCATTGCTTGCCCAGAGTTAGCTCTGTGAGGAAACAGGAGGTAGAGACACTCGGTTTGTGCTTTATATGGATTATTGAGCCAAACTAAGAATGTAAACATGAATATTACATTTGTAAATGTGATGAGTATGATTTATCAATTAAATCATCAGTAATTTTGTCTGTGAAAATGCCAGAATGTGAACAATAAGTAAAAGACAAAAACTGAATAAGTGACTTGTGAAAAAGAAAGTTCTGTTCATGTTGGTTTACAGCCTGAGCTTGGTCACAAGATTCCACAGTAGAAGGAAAGAATCAACCCCCAAAAGTTGTCCTCTGACCTCTGCACAATGTCAAGTCACATGTATACAGAGACTCATACATACACATACAGAGAAAAGAGAGAGAGAGAGAGAGAGAGAGAGAGAGAGAGAGAGAGAGAGAGAGAGAATGAAGATAAATAAAAATTAATTTTTAATGAAATAAAATTTGAAAGTTCAAGTAAAATCATTTGGACAGAGTCAGACATTAACAAAATCTGAAAGGGAGGGAGCTCTACCCAAACGCCATCACTCAGATTAGCAGAGGGCAAAAGAGGCAGTTACTTTCAAGGATGACCACAGTTTGCTCTCCAGGTAGAGCCTAGTGCCCATCTTTGGGTTCAGCAGCAGAATCCATGTATCACAGAGCGTGAAGACTTCCTCATGGAGCTGCGCATCCATCCTTTCCGCCTCCACTCTCACTCCTTACAGAATATCACACTAACACTGGGGCTCCTACAGTCCCCCCTCTAAACCACCAACAGCTGCCTTTTTGAGTTTTTTGCAGGATTCCAAAAAAGCAGTATTCCCAGATTCTGCCAAAGCTTTCCCTTCTTCATAACTGATCACCCTTTCCATACACATGTCTCTAAAAAAAATATTTATTGTGCTTTCCCCACCACATCCAACAATTTGTCATAGGTAACATCCATTAATCACTTCAACAATCCACAAAAATATATTGATCAATAGCTATGAAGTATGTCTGAGGAAAATGGGGTATTCATCCTGCCCAACTGTCTGCAAGTTCAAAATGGTAACCTTGATCCATTTACTGTGATCAACTTTAGGGAAGCGCTTTCTATGATTGGATCATATGAGTCAACAACCGCCTTCCACAAACTGAACTGTCTATGATGACATCCCTGGCCTTGTTTCTTACAAAGAAAAAGAAGTCACTGAGGTTCCGAGAAGCCTTTTTCTTTCCTTCATTACTCTGGTCACCAGCAATTATCTAGAGTGCTTATCAACAGGCATCTCCTGAACAGGACTCACCTAGTGTCTTCATTACTTTTCTGTTGCCATGGTAAACACCATGACCAAAAGCAACTTTGGAAGGTAAGGATTTACTTGGCTTCCATGTCCCACTCACAGTTCATCATTCAGGCAAGCCAGGGCAGGAACTCAAGCAGGGCAGGAACCTGGAAGCAGAAACTGAAGCAGAAGACATGGAGGAATGTTGTTTACTGGCTTTCTCTCCATGGCTTGCTCAGTTTGCTTTCTTATAAAACCTAGGACCACCTGCCCAAGGCTGGTACCTCCTACAGTAAGCTGGGCCCTCCCACATCAATCCTTAACCAAGATAATACAGGCCTACAGGCCAACCTGATGGAGGTATTTTCTCAATTAAAAGTCCCTCTTTCCAAGCTATGTCTAGGTTTGTGTCAAACTGACTTGTAAAATAACTAACCAACCCACAAAAGTTTTTTTGGTGGGAAACTTGCCCTGCCAAACCTTCCACAGTCAAGTAGCCAGGACTGCAATCTTCCAGAACCTGAACTACAGCTTCTTGGCAGCCTCTTCAGCCTTGGCCCAAACACATCAGAGGCAGCAGGGCATCTCCTGCTGTGTTTAGGAGAGTGGCACAAAAAGCAGATTGGAGAGCGGCACCTGAAATTAGATATTTTTAATGACCTTGTTGCTGTGGAATAATCCTTCTGTACACTGTGTGATGATTGGTTTAATAAACAAGCTGACTGGCCAATAGCTGAACAGGATAAAGTTAGGCAGGAGAGCCAAACTGAGAATGATGGGATAAGGAAGGGTGGAGTCTGAGAAGTCACAAGCAGAAGCTGGGAGAAGCAAAATGGACATGTCATACTGAGAAAAAGTACCAAGCCAAGTGGCAAGGCATAGATAAAAAATATGGGTTAATTTAAATGTAAGAGGTTGTGATTGATAAAGCTTTCATGGGGATCAGAGAACAGAACAGCCACTAGATTAGACAAAGAGGTCAGGCAGTGGTGGCACACACCTTTAATCCCAGCACTTGAGATCCCATGTCTTTGCCTGGGAAGGACACATGTCTTTAATCCCAAGAAGTAATATGGCAAGACATAGAAAGGTATATAAGGCATGAAGAAACAGGAACTCGCGCTCTTGAGGCTGAGGACCAGGAACTAGAGGCTTTTAAGCAGTTAAACTAAGACCCTTTTGGGTGAGGACTCAGAGGCTTTCAGTGTGAGGAAACAGGAACTCACTCGCTCTTTTGATGGAGGATTTTGTAGGGGTAAGAACTAGTGGCTTGCTGCTCTGCCTCTCTGATCTTTCAACTTATACCCCAATATCTGGCTCTGAGTTTTTTATTATAAGACCTTTTAAGATTCGTGTTACAAGAGTTAGCTAGTAACAAGCCTGAGCTACTGGCTGAGCATTTATAAGTAATCTTAAGTCTCCATGTTGGTTATTTGGGAGCAGGTGCTCAGGACATGAAAACTCACTAAACAACCCCTCAGGATTGAGGAGTAATGTGTTTACTGAGTCCCTAGATATACTGCTGTCTGAATAAACTCAAAGATTCTGTTCTCTCTTTATCAGGATATAGTAGGTAAACTTATTTTATAATCAAAGCCTCCACAGACTTTTATACAGAACAAATGTCATTTCATTGGGTATTACCCTTAATCCCTAAGGAATAATTGTACTTCTAGTGCGGAAGCAAGGCTACAAAGCCCTCCAGGGAAATAACTCTGGTGTCTACTCTGAGACTTACATAAGGTCTCAACAGGCACTAACAGATAGCTGTGAAGTTCATTTGCTGAAGAGCCAGCAGTATTAGCAAATGGTGAGAACCCAGAGAAAAGAGGAATCCACTCACTTTAGAGACTTAATACAAGACTTAATGGAGATCAGTTTCCTGGCTTTAATATCCTAGTATTAGACTGGACATCAAAGAAGTGTTTTGAGGGTGGGAAATAGAACTCACGTGTCAGAGTGCTTGCTAGCATGCATAAAGCCCTTGGTTTAATCTCCAGTACGGCAACAATAACAACAACAATAATAGTAATAACAATAAGATGGTCAAGCATTACACTGAACAATATTCACTGGACACCACACCACGGCAGTGAGAGGAACAGAACAACAACAACAGCAACAGAAAACAAAGCTGATAAAAGCGAGTGCTGAAAAGACACCCCAGCTGACACAGTGGTTGATGTGCAGACCTGCGCATGTGAGTGTGAGCTTCAGAACCCACACTGAAAAAGCAATAAAAGCCAGGCATCAAGCTGTGCACTTGTAATTCCAAGTGTAGAACTACAGGGCTGCAGCACCACCCTGTGCTTACACAAGTCAAAACTGTACACTTTTCTACCAAACTGTTAAATAAGACAAAACTCCATTTTAAATAATTTTCTGAAGAAGGTACTTGGCTGAAATTCAAATTCTTCCAGGGTTAGCACTTCTTAAAATCAAATACGTGTTCAGTTTCACTTTCTGCTAAAATTTGCATTCCACTTAGGAACTACATCCCTTTAAATCAGCCAAGTGTGTAAGAATGGATGCCAAGACTATCCACTCAACATGAGGTCCAGAACCTCTTTGTATTATAAATAAGCTCCCCCCCCCCCAACCCCTGCAAAACCCCCTACTGTTTGTGCTCACCTGCTTGATTTGGCATGGCTATGTACCCTTTTGGAAAAGTAAGTAAAACTTTTTTTTAATCTTAGTCCCATTTCTTAAGGAAAAAATAATTTATTTATTTTATTTTTATGTCTATGGGTGTTTTGCCTGTATGCCTGTGTGCCTGGGGCCCCCAGAGGTCAGAAGAGAATGTCAGATTCCCAGGAAATGGAGTTACCCATGGTTGTGAACTACCATCTAGATGCTGGTAACTGATTCCCAGGTCATCTGCAAGAGCAACAAATGCTCTTAACCACAGAGCCATCTCTCCAGCTACCCAGACACCTTTCTTACATGCAGTGTGAGGAACTGAAAACAGAACTTCACACGTGCTTAGCGAGCAGGCTAGCAACTGAACTATCGCCAAAGCCCAGAAGACATTTCTTTGAAACAAAATCAATTAGCCTTTACAGGCATCGAACAAGAAAGACTCACATTGCTAAACATGCTTATGAAACAGAAGTCAGAAATGGAAGATGGAACCATATTACAGACCTTTTAGAAATGAAAAGAATTACAAGGGAAACTACTATGACTAACTCTTTTCTTCTAATTTAGATAAATGGACAAATTCCTAGAAAAAAGAAAACAGTAATTAGCAAAGCCAACTGTGGTGGTTTGAACAAGAAAGCCCACCCCCAATAGGCTCATATATTCGAATGCTTAGTCATCAGGGAGTGGAACTACTTGAGAAAGATTAGGAGGTGTGGCCTTGTTGGAGTAGGTGTGGCCTTGTTGGAGGAACTGTGTCACTGGGGGTGGGCTTTGAGGTTTCAAAAGCCCAAGATAGGCACAGTGGCTCTCTCTTCCAGCTGCCTGAGGATCTGGATATAGAACTCTCAGCTACTTCTCCAGTATCATGTTTGCATGCATGCTGCCATGCTCCCCTCCGTGATGATAATGAACTAAACCTCTGTGTAACACAAATTGCTAAACAGTCTTATTAATAAAAAACCCAGAGCCAGATATTTGGGCAAAAGCTGAAAGATCAGAAAAGCAGAGCAAGCCTGCCACTAGTTCTTACCTCTATGAAATCCTCAGTCTAAAGAGAGCAAGTTCCTGTTTCCTCACGCCTTATATACCTTTCTGTGTCCTGTCATATTACTTCCTGGGATTAAAGGTGTGTGTGCTTCCCAAGTAAAGGCATGAGATCTCAAGTAATGGGATTAAAGGTGTGTGCCACCACTGCCTGGCTCTGTTTCCAGTGTGGCTTTGAACTCACAGAGATCCAGAGGCTCTCTGCCTCCAGAGTGATAGGATTAAAAGTATGTGACACCACTGTCTGACCTCTATGTCTAATCTAGTGACTGTTTCTGTCCTCTGGTCCCCAGATAAGTTTATTAGTGATATATTATAATATATCACTATACCTCTGAAACTGTAAGCCAGCCCAATTAAATGCTTTATTATAAAGAGTTGACATGGTCATGGTGTCTCTTTATAGCAATAAAACAGTGACTAAGACACTGACTAAAGAAACAAAAAATCTGAATAAACCCCAAATAAAGCGACTAGATTAATAGTTAAAAACAAAAAAACACCCTCCATAAAAATCCTAGAACCAGAGTTCTCTAGAGAAACAGAACTGTAGTCAGAAGTTTTCCTGTGTCCTGCCTGGCCCGTGGTCAAGACAAATCTCTCCCACTCTCGTCCCCCAAGTAAACACACAGAGGCTTATATTAATTATAACTGCTCAGCCATTAGCTCAGGCTTATTACTGACTAGCTCTTACATTTAAACTCAGCCCATTTCTGTTAATCTATATGTCGCCACATGTTATGTGGCTTTACCTGTGTGCCATTACATGCTGTTCCCTGGACAGCAGGCTGGTGTCTCCTCACTCAGCCTTCCTCTTCCCAGAATTCTCCTTGTCTGCTTATCCCACCTATACTTCCTACCTGGCTACTGGCCAATCAAAGTTTTATTAAACCAGTGTACAAAAGCATTATCCCACAGCACATAAGTAATAGAATGAATGTGTGTGTGAGAGAATATGTGTGTGTGATATATATGAATACTATTAAATAATATATATGGGAGTTATTACAATGGCATGCAATGGTCCAGCTAGTCCAACAATGACTGTCTATCAACAGCAGCTGTTCAGTCTATGAGGCTGGATATCTCAACTGGCCTTCCGTATATTCCAGAATCCCAAAGAGGTATGCTCTAATGCCAGGGAAGAAATGAACTTGCCATCAAGAGTGAGGGCAAGCAGGCAAAGAGCAAGTACTTTCTTCTCCAGTGTCATTTATTAGGCTGCTACTAGAAGATGTGGCCCAGATTTAAGGTGGATTGTCCCACCTCAAAAGATCCAGATTTAGGGTGGATCTTCCCACTCCAAACAATTAAATCAAGAAAACTCTCTCACATGTGTCCCCAGCCTCTTGACACAGTCAAGTTGACAACCAAGAACAGGCATCACCCTGGCTAAGAGCACTCACAGATTTTGCAAGGACTCAAGTTCAGTTCCCAGCACCCAGATGGTGGCCCACAACCCCCTGTAATTCCAGTTCCAGGAGATCACTCTTCTGACTTCCTCAGGCTCCTGCACACACTTGGTGCAAATACATGCACCCAGGCACACACACTCAATCAAACATAAACATAAAAATAAATAAATTTGTTAAAAGCCCAGGACCAGATGACTTCATAGGCCAATTTAGTAAACGTTTGAAAAATTAGTATACTAAGTGACTCCTGGACATGCTTCATTCTTTCCCTCGGCCCTCTTGCATCCTATTAATCCCTCTGCTTAAAACCATATTAAAATGTCCCTTAATAAACTTCAACTCTGATTCCTATAAATATGTCAGTTTTTCCACAACACAGAAGTGAATAGTTAGGATTTCGTTACTTTTCTTACTGCTGTGACCTGACAATCTAAGGGCTCCTTTGGGCTCATTGCTTGAAGGTATCATCCAGCCCTGCAGGGAAGCACGGCAGGAAGAGCAGCTCCAGCTGTGGCTGCAGGGTCACCAGGCAGCTAGCCATGCTGCATCCACAGCCAGGAAACAGGAATGCTGGTGCCCAGCAGGCTTTCTTACACCTTTCTTCTTTTATTCAGTTCTAAGTTTGGCCATTTAACCTGAAAAATAATGGAAAAGGGTTCATCACTTCTATTGTAGGGTTCAATTTTACTGTATTTTAAAAATCCATTCTGTGTTTCCATTCATAGGGGTCCCCACTGGATCAGGCCCTCCGAATGAGTGAGACAGTTGATTGGCTTGATCTGTTTGGGAGGCATCCAGGCAGTGGGACCAGATCTTGTGCTCATTGCATGAGTTGGCTGTTTGAAACCTGGGGCCTATGCAGGATTGTTTGGCTCGGCCTGGGAGGAGGGGACTGGACCTACCTGGACTGAGTACCAGGTTGACCTCAGTCTGTGGGGAAGGCTTTGCCCTGGAGGAGATGGGAATGGGGGGGGCGGGGGAAGGTGAGGGGGACGGGAGGGGGGAGAACAAGGGAATCCATGGCTGATATGTAGAACTGAATTGTATTGCAAAATAAACTAAAATAAATTAAAAAAAATCCATTCTGTGTGCATGTGGTTTGTGTATAGGAGCAAGCATGCAAAGGCAGAGGTAGGCAGAGGGCAGCTTTTAGGAATCAGTTCTCTCCCACTCTGTGGGTCCTGGGGATTGAACTTTGGGTGTCAGACTTGACAGCAGGTGCTTTATATCCTGAGCCATCTCAAGGGCACTCTGTGATCATATTTTTAAAGATTGGCGACAGGGTCATATGAGACCAAGACTGTCCTTGAACTCTTCATCCCCCTACCACTACCTCTCAAGTGCTAGGATTACAGGCATGTACGGCCAGGTCTGGCTCACAAATAACTTTGGAAGTTTGTCATTATAGAAGTGTACCGATAAGAAAAAACATTGAGAAGTAAAGCAGAGGGTAACCAGCTGTCCCATCTACGTCATAGTACAGCATGTCATCAAGGCCACCTGACTCTAGGAAACAGCTGTTGCTTGGTTCACCATTTACTGTCAATTAAGAGTCAGACAATTGACAACCCCGTAGAGTTAGCTGCTAACTTGTGGACAGCTGGGTGCAGAACAAGTGGATTTTTGTCCGTTCTTTCCAGGAAAGATACAGATGATTTCTACCAAATAGCAAAAATAACTAAAGGTTATGTTTCTATTGCTCTGAACTCAGGTCATTCTTCACAAATGTCAAAAACTTCTAAGTAAATGCAAAATGAGGGTGTGGTTCAGAATTTTTGAAAAGTGATTTTGAATGCTTCTTCTGCATTTACCTCACTGCCATGGCCACATACTTAATGTCTGCGAGCCTCAGTTTTCCCTTCTGTAAAACGTTACATGCCGGGCGGTGGTGGCGCATGCCTTTAATCCCAGCACTCGGGAGGCAGAGCCAGGTGGATCTCTGTGAGTTCGAGGCCAGCCTGGTCTACAGAGTGAGTTCCAGGAAAGGCGCAAAGCTACACAGAGAAACCCTGTCTCGGGGGGAAAAAAAAAAAAACCTATTAAAATCAGAGTTCTTCAGGGAATCAGTTAGATAGATGTGTGTTTAGGAAGGGAGAAAGAGAGAGAAAGGAGTCGGGGGTTGCTTTTAAGGAACTGAAGAACTGGCTACCGTGAATATGGAGGCTGGCAGGACAGGCCAAGTAGACCAGAAACACAAAAGGAACTAATGTTGCGTTGGAATCCAAAGGCATCTGTTAGCAGAACCCCCTGATTCTTTTTCCTTAAGGCCCAGAGCTGACTGGCTAAGGCAGAACCAGACTTAAGAGGGTAATCTAGATTACTTAAAACCCATTTAAATCTTAATCTCATCTCAGAAATAACTTTCCCAACAATAGCTAGACATGTTTAACCAATATATTGAGTACTGTGGTCTAGCAAAATTAACACACAAAGTTACCTAAAACACTCTTTGTCTCCTCTGTCCACCCACCTGAAGAAAACCAGGACCAGTTAATGGTATGTCTAGAACACAAAGTGCCTTTACAATAAGAAGAAACAATACAGAACTGATAGAACTGCAAAGAAATGGGATGCGGGGTCTAAAGATGTGGGCAGGAGTCAGGTCAGCTTTTGAACCCTAAACAACCCTGTATGGTATGTTCTGAGCAGAAAGAGACAATTAGAACCAGAGGGGCAGATCGCTGGAAGAAAAAACTCTAGGACTACACCCTGAAAATGCAGAATGGGCTTTCCTGGGCTGCCATGGCTTCCCTGCCACGGAAGTCATACAAGCTGGTGATGTGGCAGAGGGATTCTGCTGTGACCATGGAGTGCTGGGGAGAACACTGGTACAATGTATGACACTAAACAGTACTGAACCTGACTCCTCTGTCCCTAGTCTGCTGTGACACTGACTAAATCTCTTCCCTTTTCTAAGTCTTTAGGCTCTAGCCATGAATAGAATGTGAAGTTGAATTAGATGATATTCTCTGGAGGAAGCTGCAACTCCGCAATTCCTTTAAAGTTAAGGCTCAAGGGTCTTAAGAACGCTACAATCTGAGTTTACCTTTTCAAAAATTAGTTTTTATTATGGGGGGCGGGGCTGCACGTCTGTCGGTGTACCACATGACTGCAGGACCAAAAGAGGGCATTAGATCCCCTGGGACTGGGGCTGTACATGGTTGTGAGCTGACGTTTGGTGCTGGGAATCAGACCCAGGGCCTCTGGAAGAGAAGCTTGTGCTGTGCTCTTAAGTGCTGAGCCACCCCTCCAGCCCTGGGTGTACCTTTCAAGGAACTTCTGTGAGAGATGACTCACCTTGTCCCACTAACCCTGTATTAGTGACTTTTCTACTACTCGTGTCTGAACCAGGACGGAGCCGCCATCCGTGCTGGAGGAAGTGTGTCACTGGGGGAGGGCCTGACAGTTGGAAGACTTGCAGTTCCCCCTTGCAGGCCCTTGAACAGCTGAACCTTCCAACAGCATTCTTCCAACAGGGTCAGAGAGCAGGTCTTAGAACTCCCAAGAGTCTCCCTCCCTTCCCATTTCATCCTGGACTTCCTCTGCTCCACAGACCCTTGGGCGAAATGTCCTCTTCTACAAAGAAGCAACACAGACTTGCTAACTCTCAAAAGACATAGCTTCTTGCCTGAAAGCGGCATGCAGAAATTTTTACTTTAACTAAAACTTTTTATTGTGGCTAAAATACTACATCCAATTAACAATTAGGAAGGAAGGGAGGGAAAATGAATTTGAGAGGAAACAAGATGCTGAAAAGGAAATGGGAAGATTCCATCTTCTAGGTTAAAAGTGGAGAGATAGTCACATGGTCTCATTAGTGTAATTACTTGAAAGCACTCCCATAGCTTAATTTCAAAGTGTTCAATTATATAGTTGTAGAGCTAGCAAAGCAGAAAGACTGTTACCAGCACATTGTCTGTTTGCCTTTCTAATTTTTCAAGAAAACTGTGACACCAAAATAAAAGGACTTCTATTTATTTTTTTTATAAAATATTCTTTGTTTCTTTGTTTGTGTTTGTTTTTGTTTTTTGAGACAGGGTTTCACTGTGTAGCCCTGGTTGTCCTGGAACTTACTGTAGACCAGGCTGGCCTCAAACTCACAGAAATGGGATTACAGACCTGTGCCACCATGCCTGGCTTTAAGGACACTTCTTAGCAGGGCATGGTGGCTCATACCTATAATCCTACTAGTCGAGAGACTGAACAAGATATAATATAAACTTTTTATTTCTTAATTTAACTTATCCAGGATCACCCAGCCTATAGGGACAGCACTTGTTTTTTGGCTGGCTGGTTGGTTGGTTGGTTGGTTGGCTGGTTTGCAGTAATGGAAATTGAACCCAGAGCCTTCCACATGCTAAAAAAGCACTCCACTACTGAGCTACACCCCCTCTTTTGACATTTTTAACACAGGCCCTCACTGAGCTGCCCAGGCAGCTCTTGAACTTGGAGACCTCTGTTTTACCCTCCCAAGTAGTTGGGCTTACAGGTCTGACTCTTAGAGCTGGCCGTAAGTGTCCTGTGCCCAACTGGCTTCTCCTGAGTCAGTCAGTACTCCTCTTGGTGCCTCTGCTTTTTGCTCTATGAAATGGGCTCCTTCCTGTCTGGCTAACGCACACCAGAAAACACATCAGAATGTGCAGCAAACAAGTACAATGCAGCTTCGACAGTTCAAAGCCCGGCGAAGGGAACAGGCAGAGGATGTTTCTGTGGGAATGAAGAGGAACAATCACTGTGAAGCCTAGCTAACGTTCAAGTACGGTTGTCAGCTCCACTTGTCAACTCCACATGCCCCTAACTTGGATCTGTATTTCCTCCTTGCTTTGAGGGTGGAAGGACTTCTGTGTTTACTACACCACTAGGCCCCAGAGAAGACTATCAGGGCTCCCTTGCAGGGCCTCACAGACTTCCAATTGCTAGCACCTTTGTGTCTATGGGTTTTCCCAGAGCCATAGGAAAGCAGTCTGTCAGTCAAAGTGTCCAGTAATTAACACTCTCTCCAAGTCTTCAGGGATATAAATATTCCCAACTCCCTATCAATTATAATTGGCAGAATAATTTCTGAGAAGCATGTTCTATTGCTTCCCAGAGTGTCTCTGTGGCCCTAGGTTACAGACTGGTAATCAGCTCACTCTCTCCCCTTCCAGGAGCACTCTCTACTGGCATACCCTGAACCCCTCAACTCCCCTAACTCTTGTCTCAAGACTCCTGTCTCATATTCTGCTTCAGATCACACATCTCCTTGGTGTCTGGCTTCTGTCAGGTTCAGCTCACAGAGAAGCTCCAGCAGGAGCTGAGGAGTTTTCATTCTACCCTCAGCCTCCCCACCATCCCCAGAGGTTCCGAATGGTAATGGCTGGCTCTGCAACTGATTCTTCCCCTGCAACTTCAGGTCTCAGGCTTCAAAAAGTACCCCACCTTTGCTAGCCAGGGAATACCAAAATGTTCCTTTAGATTCGCAGAAAGACACACACACTTTTGAACAACTCCCACAAGCAGCTTTTTCTCGAGTTATCAATTCTGGTTAGGTAACTAGTCAGATAGTACAGGCTTAAGGAAGGACCCCTGAGGGAGACCAGCTCCCTCTTATTCCCCCGGGGTACTCCTGAGCAGGGAGAAATGAGGAATTTGTAGATAGAAGGAGAGAGAAAGAAAGACGGAAAACACAGGATAGCCTGGAGAGGGCCTGGGTCCAAACCCACCAGCCCCTTCTGTCTCTACTAAAGGGCTTTTAAAGGAATGCTAAGGGGTGGAGCCAAAGACTTCCCCGCCTGCACAGGCAAGTGCAGATCATCCCAGACACCTGGTGACCATGTACATGGTCAAGCCATCCCCTAATGCAGCCCTGCTGTGTAAAGCAAGCTCAGATCTCACTAGGAAACCTTTGTGGGCTCCCACAGATTCCCACCTGCAGAATCAGTAGCTTGTAAAACCAGGAACTAAAACTACCAGACCCTAAGTGCTAGCCAAAAACAAAGAGATCTAGGCCCTGCGTAGAGACATATCATTCCAAACTGCCCAAAAGATCCTCCTGTTTACAGGGAGGCTTTCTGGTAAAGAATGAAGATACACATTATCCTTTTAAGAGTTAATCCAAACAGGCCTGTTAATGACCTGGACAGGGAAATGTCCCATTGGGGACGCTTTCTATTCTAGAGACACAAGAAACAGCAAAAAGCCTACCTGAAATACAAGAGGGCTCAATGGTCCCTTTAGCCAATGTCCACTCTTACAACTTGAGAGGATGCTCTACACACAATGCCCCTTTGGCCATCGGCCACTCTCACTCTTTGAAAGTGTTTCACTTGCCCCTGTAATAAACATGACCTATCTTCTACACCACACTCCGTAGGTCTTGTCTTAATTCTTTCGACAGACATCACAGGCACACTGGCCTCAGAGAGGGTAGCTGAGGAGGACATGAGGCAAAGAAAGGATAGTAGGAAAAGCAGGAGCACAAGGTGAAGTAGACAGGATGATAGGAGTGAGCCGCACCAGCGGTGGGAGCGAAGGGGTTGTGTTGGCTACAGGTGGGTCATAAAACATCCTAAAGGAAGTTCTTGCCTGGGTGGGTCAGGCTAGCATCTCCCAGGCAATCAAATGGAACCACTGTGCTGGGGATGTCTTTCTGTATGTTGTAAATGTATTGCTCTGATTGATTAATAAATAAAACGCTGATTGGCCAGTAGCCAGGCAGGAAGTATAGTATAGGCGGGATAAGCAGAGAGAATTCTGGGGAGTGGAAGGCTGAGTCAAGAGATGCTGCCAGCCACTGTCATGAGAAGCAAGATGTAAAGATACCGGTAAGCCACAAGCCACGTGGCAAGGATTAGATTTATAGAAATGGGTTAATTTAAGATGTAAGATCTAGCTAGCAAGAAGCCTGAGCCATTAGGCCATACAGTTTAATTAATAAAAGCCTCTGTGTGTGTTTACTTGGGTCTAAGAGGCTTCAGGACTGGCAGGTGAGAGAGATTAGTCCTGACCACGGGCCAGGTTAAACACAGGAAAACATCAACTACACCACTGTGCCCACATCCACTTCAGGTACACTTTTTGCTGTTTCTCAAGTCTCTAGAATAGACAGACAGCTTCCCCATGGGGCATTTCCCTGACCAGGTGATTGGCAGGCCCACCTGAATTAACTCAATACTGGAGTAGAGCTGGAGACTCCATTTTTAGCTTACTTGCTAGCTACCAGCCAGACATCAGCTTCTTTCCACACTAGGCCTCATTATATAGCTAGCTACTCATAAGATCCAGCTTGCAGGGGCGGGGGTGGGTGGGAGAGGTACGTTTATATTTTGGGATTTTTTTTTTTTAGTTGTTGTTTTGTTTTATTGTCTATAGCCCAAGCTGGTCTGAAAGTCAAGACAACTCTCCTGTCTCAGCCTCACAAGTACTAGGATTACAGGCAGAGGCCATAAGAGTAGCTTTAATTTTTTTTATATTTATTTCAAACTTAACTATTAAAAAAAAAATCACATACCAAAAACTAGAGCTCAGTTAACTTCTATACAGTGAGAGCAGTCTTTTGGACCAGAAGCTGGAGACCTGCACATTAGATTTTATACTTTTACCATCAAATACATTTTTATGCATTTGCCCATAATCAAAAATAAAAAAAAATCTATGAGTTAAAACTAGAAAACAATTATATCCTATTTCATAATTCATGTTCATTACTGAATTCAATCCTTCCTCATCCCCTAATATTCAGCTATTTTTGTTATCTTCATGTTTCTTCATGTTATACTATACCCCTATGTACATTTGTTTCCATCTACACATGTATTATGTTATTGGCTAGATGCTGCACATGAGAGAAAACGTGGTCTCACTTAATATTAAACATTCTAAGTCCATCCAATATCTTGCAAATTAACATTTCCATAATCATTTTGGAAGGGTCATTTCATCACTTCTATGGTATGCTCCTGGTTACCAGGCTATGAGTACTACTGAGTACCGACCACCAGAGAAAACCTGGAGACTGGTTTCAGAGACTGGCTCAGTAGTAACCAAACATCAGGCTGAACTTCCATGAGGCAGAAAGTTCCTCAGACATGAAGGGACTCTGGCCAGCCCAAGTGTGGCAAGCTTAGCTCTGGCAGCCTTACCCTTCTCCCCCAATCCCTCTGCCTTGTAAAAACCATTAGATTACATTCGTAAAGCTAGCCACCCAGGTCTATTCCCTTATTTGGCCACTTCCTCCTCCTGAGGCTGACCACCAAGGTCCAGCTATCAAAGTATTGAAGTCCAGCAATCAAAAGTCCCCTTTGGCTCACTAATTAACATGCCTAATTACAATTAAAGACCTCACCCTACCATGGAGTTTCCCCTTGTACGTTTAGAAACTGCCATCTTCCTATGTGCCATGTCTGTCTCCTCTCTATCCAGAGGCACTTCTTTGTCTTCCAGGACAAATACCCCTGCCCCCTCTCCCTTGTTCTCTTCCCCTTCTCCCTAGTCCTCTATGTCCTGTCTTTGTCTCTTATTCCCTGCTCTCTGGTCCCTCTGGGGCAAATAAATCTCCATGGTGTTAAGAACTTGGTCTTGGGGGTCCTGAGCCAATACATTTCCTTTCAAGAAAACAGTTCAAAGTCCAAAAGAACTTTCTAGAAATGAACAGTAAGAGACATCAAACTGAACAGATAGGAATATAGGCACCTGAGAAATGCCAATCATCCAAAGTAATCAAAGAAGTGAACATAATGTCCAAGAAGTAAGCTGGAGATGAGTCTAACTTCAGACAAGCACTTCCTCCCTCGGAACCTCCTTCTCTGGCAGCAAATGTGCTTCTCTGGAACACACTGGTAGCATGCTCTGTTCTTCCCAGTGTACTTCCCTGAACTCATCTTGCTCACATAGCAAGGAGCAAAGCTTATCTGGAAGAGCCTTTGGCACCATTACAAATGGACTCACACAGCAGCAGCAAATTCTCAACCCCAGCTGGAGCTCTGAAGATCTGATTAATGTGTTTAACAAGTGACTGGCTCTTTCCCGGGGCCTCTTGTGAAATATGCTTTCCTGTCTGGTAACCATCATGCTTTGTGGGTTGGAACAAAGTAAACCTGAGACTGAACAAGTCAGCTTCAACCATTCTCTTACAATTAAAAACTCTCATCCTTTCCTGGTCTTTTTATTTGAACCTCTGACAGTATTAATAGCGGTTTCTGAGGAAATAAACTCCCTGTGAGTGAATTCAGTCAAGTCATTAAACAATTCATCCCCTGGTCTAACCAGAGCCTCACTGCATGTTTCCAAGCTACACCCTTCATGTGATACTCATACTGCCTAAAGCTAACTCAAGAAACCCCACAGGCTCAACTTTCAAAATACGCCAGGATCCCCACCCCTGGCACTGTCACCTCTTCCCTAGACCACTGGAGCAATCTATTAGCTAGCTTCTGCTTCTCTCCTTTTCTGTCTGCATCCCAAACACTTCACATACAGAGTGACACGTAAAATGTAGGTCATCACCGCTCCTTTGGAAAACATGGCGGCCTACTAAGCTTTTTGTCAACCTGACACAAGATAGAGTCATCATGGTAAAGGAGCCTCAATTGAGAAAATACCTCCATCAGACTGGCCTGTAGGCAAGCCTGTAGGGCATTGTCTTGGTTGGTGATTGATGTGGGAAGACCTAGCACACTGGGAATGGTGCCATCCCTGGACAGGGAGTCCTGGCTTATAAAAGAAAGCAGTCTGGGCAAGCCCATAAAGACACATTACTCCATGGTCTCTCTTTCACTTCCTGCCTCCAGGTTCCTGCCCTGCTTGAGTTCCTGTCTTGGCTTCCTCTGATGATGGACTGTGACCCATAAGTCAAATCAATCCTTTCCTCCCCAGGTTGCTTTTGGTCGTGCTGTTTATCGCAGCAAGAGAAAGCCAATGAAGAAGACACATGCAATGGCCTCCATGTCCCATAGAGCAAAATCCGATCTCTTAAATGCTTTTCAGGATCCCACAAAGGCTGTCCTTGTTACTTCTGGTGCCTCAGTCCCAAGGACTCTCCAGCCATGTACCCTTTACCAGTTCCCTTACCTCTTTGCTATTGCTCCTCTGGACCTCTGAGATTTGGATCCGCCTCTGCCGAGAACACCCTTTCTCTACTATCTACTTGTTTCAACTTCCTATTTTCTTCCACCTGTGCTCAAATCTAACCTTTTCAGAAGGCCTATCTTGTCACTCCATGTAAAATTTTGAGGTTCCTGCCTTCCATTCCTTGCTCTACCTTCTACAAAAAAAAGAATTGCTTAAAGATGAAAAGAAATTATTTTTGCTGAGTCAGAGTCAGTGTGAAGTCACAGGCTGAATAGAACAGAGAATGTGTGTCAATGGGATGTCATATGAGATCCATCATTTGAGAAGCCAGGATCCTACCCTAAATTTAATTAGCTTTCAGAAAACAACTACCATGGTTAGCCTGAGGTCAAGGTGTGTATCCTCTACTTAAAGAGGATGCTGAGCCCACATTCCTGCTGCTGTGACAGAACAGAAGAAGCACTCTCCAAAGTGCCACAGAATTGGTACTGCGTTCATGTTAAGTCTAGCAGAAGCAGGAGCATGAGGGGAAAACACTTGGTGAGGCTGGAGGTGTGCTTGAGAAACTCCTGTTGAAGACAAGGTGGGGGTACTCTGGAACTGTGAAACTCATGTGCTCAGAGTGGGAATGAGGTCACTCAACAAATGTCCATGGCAAAATGAACAGGCTCTCTGCTATCGTTGGCTTTCTTTTACATTGGCTTGCTTTTTCTTTTTAAGTGTTAAAAGAGAAACTAGATTTTCACTCTGCTGCAGACATGTATTAGCTAATTTCAATAAACTGGGGAGTTGTGTTTATAGGATTAGAAAACAGAAACTGTAACAAGAAAAAACTATGGAAAACAAGTATGTCACGCAGCTCTAATACCAGCACTCCAGAGACAAAAAGATTATTAGGTTTGGGCCCAGCCTAGACTACAAGAAGAGACTCTCTCAAAAACAAATCAACCCATGCTCTGAGTCTTTTTATTTTCCATATGAAAATGCAGGGATGTGAACTAGAATCTTGGCAGTTCATGTTGATTCTTGGTTACATTCATCCTACCGTACCAGAAGACTAGAGTGGGCATCTACCAACTCCAACTTCAGAGACAATGCTACATCTGACTTGGTCTGTGCACCCTGAAAATAGCACTGAAGAAGCTGGCCCTAAAGGGCCTCTCACACCAAGTCAGGTGTCTTCGAGGTCTGTTTCTCCCTCTGCTTCTTTGCCTTGACCTGTGATTCACCGCTGACTGGGGCTCACGCTCGTTACCACCTAGACTTAGGGAATTCCACTATTGGCAACTGCAATGGAAACTCAGCCTGTCCAAATGGAGTCAGCCATGCACTACAGGCAAACAGGAGAGCATTGGGGAAAAAGCTGAGCTGACTCTCCCTTGAGGGGTTTTGTGTCTACAAACCTGTCAGGCAATGTTAGCAAATTCAGTAGCATGTGCACGTAATATGTTCAGATGCAAAAGTAATCAAATACAAATTATTGTACACCTACTATAACACGAATCTTAAAGGGGCTTGTTAATAAAAAAAAAAAAAAAGAGCCTGGAGCCAGGTATTGGGGTAAATGCAGCAAGATCAGAGAGAGAGAACAGCCACAGCTAACCTCATTTCACCAATTCCTCAGCTGATCTCGTTTCCTCAAACTGGAAGCCTCTGAGTCCTCATCCAAATGGATCTCAGCTGAACTGCTGCTAAAAGCCTAAAAGGTTAACAAACCTAAAAAGCCTCTTAGTGCCTGGTTTTCACGCCTTATATACCTTTCTGCTTCCTGCCATCACTTCCTGGGATTAAAGGCATGTGTCACCATGCCTGGCTGTTTCCAGTGTGGCTTTGGACTCACAGAGATCCAGATGGATCTCTGCCTTCAGAATGCTAGGATTAAAAGTGTGAGTGCCTCTGTATTTTCTGGCCTCTGTATCTAGTGGCTGTTCTGTTCTGTGACCCCAGATAAGTTTATTAGGGTGCACAATATTTTGGAGAACACAACATCACCACAACCTACTCTGGATTAACCCCTTTGTCAGGCCTCCACAGAGCCCATGCTTTAGAAAGAAGACATCTTTGTTTTAAAAATAAAGGCGATGCCAAATGCAAGTTGCTCTAACAGGTCACAGTTGTAGGAAAAAGGGAAGCATGGTCAGTTCCTCTACTTTAACGTTTGGCAGGTTTTCATAGAGGTTTTCATACCCTGCAACTAACAAGCAGACAGAAAGTTCCTAACTAAGGAAACTGCATTTTCAGAATCCCAGAGGGATAAGAGGACCCAGAATATCTTCATTCCTAGGTCAGAGCTAGAGATACATAGGACTTGGAAGCAGGATGAGGTTAGGGAAGATAAAGTCAGAAATGCAGGCAGGTCCCAGATCCTGAAAGGCTTATCCATTATTCTGAGAGTTTGGGGATTTGTCTTGTAGGTGACAGAGAGCCAATGAGGGACAATAAACAATAGAACATAAAATAAATAAATAGGATTGAAATGTGGTTTTTAAAAAGACTAGTCTAGCTTAATGTTTCTTTTGTTTTTGTTGTGTTTGTGGGATATTTGTACACTGTGAAAATGTATTGCTGTGATTGGTGTAATAAAAAGCTGAACACTCAATAGCTAGGCAGGAGGTATAGATAGGCGGGACTTCTGGCCACAGAGAGGAAGTAGAAGGAAATAATCCAGGCACAGAGAAATGTCAAATGTCAATGAGACATGGAGGGAACTGAACATACAGTAAGAAAGGAAAGGAAAAAGCCACAAGGCAAAACGTAGATGAATATAAATGGGTTAATTTAAGTTATAAGGGCTAGTGGGGCAAGCCTAAACCAAGGCCAAGCTTTCATAATTAATAAGAAGTCTCCTGTGTCATTATTTGTGAGCTAGTGGCCAACAACAAAGCTTGCTACTACGCAAGGTCTTACTATCTAGTTCTGGCTGGGCTGGAACTCAAAATACTGACCACACTCACAGAGATGCACCGCCTCTGCCTCCCCAGTACATCATCATGCCAGTCCAACCAGATCAGGTGGCTGCTGGGAGTAAGCAGTTAGCCCAGAAGGAAAACAATTCAACTCTGAATTAAGGCACTGAATGAGAGACACAAGTTAGAGGGACACAATGAAGAGGGACACAGTTAGAACTATTCAGAAAGTAAAATCAAAAAAGGAGCCATCAAGGAAGCGCCCAAGTTTTTGGCTAAGGCAGATAGGTGCTAGTCAAGATTCTATTACAATCCGAGGGGCAAGCATGTGAGGAACATCAGCTCTGAGAGAAACATTCACAGTTCAGGCTACGGAGAAGGTTTGCCAGGACAGCAGCAGCCTGAAGCCCTTTGCCATGTTTACGTTTGGGAAATAGGGTTTAGGCAGCAGCAGCAGCATATTTCCTGGGAGGGGCTCCCAGGAGGGCCAGGAAAGGATAGCTGTTGAGATGTGACTCTTTCTTTCCCTTCTGTGTACTTGCTGTGATGTTTTGATGAAACTGCAGACTCTAGGCAGGAAAGCCTGTGATTAGTGTAGTGTTCAAGCAGGAAACCCAAAGTGGGGAGAGCAGCCTTGGCAGATGGCCAGCCATGGTTGGCACAGTTCCTGGGGTCTCGGAAGTTGCTTGGGAGCTCACTGGGCTGTAGCCTAACTCCAGCTGAAGGATTTCTGAGAGGAAATCATAGTAGGATTTTCATACTTGGGGTTTAGGGACCTTTCTTTTATGTGCCTAGCACTTCAGAGTTTACAAAATGCTTTTACACTCATTGGTAACTTTTATTTTCACCAAGACATGTAGTATTTTTCCCAATCCATGTGTTTTCAAACAATACTTGGGAGTTTTAAGTGGTTTTTTTTCAAAAGCGCATAGCTAGAAAGTGCCAAAACCATTGACCTAGATTAGATATTTTATGTTGGCAAAACAATTGGGAAGTAAAGGTCTTATTCTGGGTGAGGATGCAAATTGAGCCGGCTTTTCACAACACATTGTCAGAATCTTTTAAATGTGGTTAGTCTTTCATCTGGCAGTTCTAATTCTGGGTCTGTGTGCCAACCTATGCTCACCTTAAAAAGCAAAGCTCGAAGTGAATCCAACATTAAAATGTGATCCCAGTGGCCTTAGGGAAGAGTGAAAAGGCAATACAAGGACACATTACCAAGCTGGTCACCATTGTGTGCAAAGAGGACCTGATCCTGCTGGAACTCTCTAAGGAACACAAAGAATTCTGAAAGGCAGAGGGGGAAATGTATTCACAGGCTCTCACCTACATTAGTTTCTCCACAGAATGTTAACTCATACTTTGTGGTTTACCAGATGGGTTCCCAGAAGTATCCCAAAATGTATTTACATATCGGCTTCGTAGTTAAAAATAAGGTTAGTGGGACTAACCTGGGACTGATGCTGGTGCTGTCATTGGAACACAGATCTCTGAAAAGTGCAATTTCGGAATCTGGAAGTTATAGTTCTATAGAACTGGAGTTAACAAGAACAGGATCCAGACCCTTGGAGGTTCAAGGGGAACCAATCAAGCAATTAACAAGGTTAATTCTCTGCCATGGGAGACTTTCCCTGTTCCATAGCACAATGACCTCATAATGCCAGATATTCTGTTGGGCAGTGCAACCAGAGGACAGCAGAGAAAAGGCTCTCTGTACCCAGTGTCAAACACAAATGATTATCAAAAATCCAGTTCTTCTCAACTGTAGTAGCTACAGGATTCACCTGGAAACCTGCTGTAAAGTTAAACTCCTGGGTCCCGCCTAGAAATTACAATTTGTGTCTACATAATAATCTACCTAAATAATCCTAGATTTCCCATTTTCAATCCCTCCAGCAATTCCTCTGTAGGTGATCCAGAAGCACACTTGATAAACACTGGCCTTGAACCTAGACTCTGAGTCCTGAGAGGGGAGAACTTGTGCCTATCCCTGGTTCTCTACAGAATACCCTATTTAATCCAGGGACCAGGTAATTGTTCACTGAATTGTTCAAACCAACCCTCTAAAAAAGTGTTTCAACATGCAGAGATGACCAAACCAAACTAGTGGGAAATCATGAAAGTTAGATCAACGGCTGTGGCGCCTACATGGGACTGGACTAGGCCCTCTGCATGGCTAGACAGTTGTGTAGTGTAATCTGCTTGGGGGGGCCCCTGATGGTAGGATCAGAATCCATCCCTGGTACATGAGAGGGCTTTTTGAAGCCCACTACCTATGATGGGACACCTTGTGCAGCCTTGAGGCAGGGGGAAGGGTTTGGACTTGCCTCTACTGGATGTGCCTCCCCATGGGAGGCCTTGCCTTCTTGTGGGTTGGAGTGGGAGGTGAGTTGGGAGAAGGGGGCTGGGGGGTGGGGGGGGGCAGAAGGAGGGAAGGGGGGATCTTTGATTGATGTGTAAAATGAATGAAAATTTTTTCTTAAAAAAATAAAAAAGTGTTTCAAATAGGGTCAGCTCAAATCTGTGGCCTCTCTGCATCGTTAGGCCATGGGACTCTATGGGAGTGGTCTAGAAAAGGGGATTCAAACTCACTAAAAGCTAAATGATAATCCATGAGACCAAATAATTCATTAACATGTAAAAAACAACTACAAACTATTTGAATAATATATTTTCTCTTAAGAACAAAACCCATCTATGAAACTAATCTAGTACCAGGTTGTTTGCCTGACAAGAGTAAAGGGCCCTTGAGCTCTCTAGCTCAGGCAGCCCACTAATCATCTTATCTACTTTTGCTTTCAGATAAAAACACTCCCTGCTTTAAAAAAATAAAATAAAAGAGTACATGTAATTTAATAAATGCTAGACTTAAACTATTAACAGGACAAAATTTATGAGGTAACATACAAAAGCATTATATAAAGTAAGTTATTACCATGTTGGAAAATACGCTGAAAACATTTCATTTGGGGGTAATATGTGCAAGATCTGGAGCCAAACACAAGAGAAAACAGGAAACAACCGCTGTGCTTCCCTAAGCCCAGGTTTTCTGTAACAGAAATAATGCTAGATTCTACCTTTGAAGTTTTGTGAGAATTCAGTCAATGTATGTGTTCCATTTCCTCTACTTCCATTCTCAATGTTAATAGATGGTTCCCTTTCTGCTCCCATCACGGGCTCTAATGTCACACAGAAAAATACAGACGGCCCTTAACAACTTGGTTCACTGATCTCCCGTCTTCAACCGTCGATACAAAATGCTCCCAACACGTAGACCTATCGCCTAACTCTTCAAACGTAGAAATGAACGGTACGGACAATGCACGGACCTTACTAAGGAGTGTCAATGTGGATGTTTCCTGAGGTCCGTGGCAAGACTGTCAGAAGAATGTGCTGCTGTAACTCTGCTTTCCAGTTAGGATGGAATAGTGGCCTGGAAGGAGGGGTAGGAAGGGGCCGTTGGGAGAAAACGAAACAGCAGCCTTACTTTCTGGAAGGATGCAAAGAAGAGCACTGAGCATGTCTGGATTTTGGACTAGGTCAGAGTGTCATGATGAGGGTCCCAGCAGCCAAGGCTCCCGGAAATGGGTGGGCCCGAACCCGAGAAGCGCACGCGCACTGAAGTCGCAAAGCCCCTCTGGGTCCGGTAGCTTACGTCAACGTCTACGTGAAAGACGTAAGGGATCTCGCGGGGAGGGGAAAACGCCGGGCCGAGTCACGTGACGGGCGCGCCGGGCGTTGGCTCCTCCCTCCCCAAGATGGCGTCCCTGCTGCAGTCGGAGAGGGTACTCTATCTCGTCCAAGGAGAAAAGAAGGTTCGGGCCCCGCTCTCTCAGCTCTACTTCTGCCGCTACTGCAGCGAGCTGCGATCGCTGGAATGTGTGTCGCACGAGGTAACTGGGCCGTTCCGCGGGGGGGCTGCGCGCCGGGGCGGGGGGTGCTCTTCCCAGTCACTGCGGCTGGCGGGAAGTTCCGCCGGGGAGAGGCGGGGAAATCGTGGGTCTAGCTTTCTGATTGGCCAAGTGCCCTATCACTCATCGGGGTGTGCCATTTCATTTGCTTGTAAATTGTCACTTGGAAAAGGGGCGGCCCCGGGTGGGGCTGAGCAGATCCTCTTGTTCCAGAGCTGCCTGTGTAGCTGGACAGATTTGCCCTGGACCCTGCGGTCGCCTGTGCGACTTGAGAATTGAGGGCTGGGAGATAGGTCGGGGGTTGTCTAGCTCGAGTCTCTGAAAGGCAGAGGAAGCTGTTTTCTCATCGTTAATGCCCCGACAGCCCCTCTCGCTCGTGGCCCTCTCCTCTGAGAAGTCCTGACCCTGCTTTAACCAGAAGCGGGGCCCTGTCCAAACAGCTTACCCCGTTTCCTAAGCCAGACCAAGGACTGAAGCAAGAAGACTTGTGTGATAGGTTGATTTGAGTAGCAAACGCATAGAGTAGTCTGCTAAAAAAAGAAGCTCAAGAGTTCTATTCACGGGCCCAGGTGGTCATTGGAATAGAATTGTTCACCTACTAGCAAAGTCCCAAACCTTTTGCTGCTTTTGACAGGACTTGTATTTCTACTGCGCTGCCGTTGTGAATCTCAACGGTCTGGTGGAAAAACTCATAGAAATAATGGCCGAGTTTATTCCGTATTTAACTGTGTGGCAAAGGCTTTGCATAATCTTTCCAGCTAATGAAGGTGGAGGCTTGGGTTTGGGAGATTTTGGATGGGGGTGGGGGGTGGGGTTGAGTCAGGGTTTCATGGAGCCCAAGCTAGCCTCAAACTTACTGTGTAGCCAGTGCTGGCTTTTAACTCCTGGTTTCCTGCCTTCACCTCCCAAGTGCCAGGATTATCAGTGTACACCACCATGTCCAGCTGTTGAAGGTGCGTGTTGTTGCAAGAAGGGGGGAAAAAAAAAAAGCTGTATTGCGGTGACTCAGGCCTATAATCCTAACACCCGGGAGCCTGAAGCAAGAGAGGAATGCTGTGAGTTCAAAGCAAGCATTAGCTGCATAGTAATTTCTAGGACAGGCCGCTACAGTGTGAAACGCTTTCTCAAGGCTCACACCCCACCCCCAAATGTACAGGTTAAGAAGCAAACCCAGAATGTTTCTGGTAGATCACAGAGTTGTTTAGAAGTTTGAAGGAAGATGTGAATCAGAGACTAGGATCCCTGGGGGGGGGGGGGGGGGGAATGCATGTGAAAACATGGCCTGTGGTGTTAACCATTTTACATGTTCTTTTATTAGGGATACTTTCCAAACTATTAAGAATGGTTAAACAGAGAGTATAAGAAATCCAAACCCAGTCGTGTTTATATATACTTACATATTTATATCATAGATGTGATTTTTCTTGGATTTCGCATTAGCACTTTGTGTGATAGCTAGAATTGTGTAATTATCAAATAAAACCTACTTACTACATACATACTTTTTTATAAAATCTTTTTTTTAAAAGAGTGGATCTAATATCTCGACTGTGTTTTGAGTAAAGTACAATAAGATGGTTGTTGTTCAGTTTGTTATTCAAAACGTCTCTGACTGGGGAACTGAAGAGATGGCTCAGCAGGCAAAGGCTCTTGCTGCCAAGCCTAACAGTCTGAGTTGGGTCCCCAGGACCTCCGTGGTGCAAGGAGAGAACCAGTTCCTGTGAGTTGTCCTTGTCATCCCCATATGCTATGAGCTGTAGTACCTACCTGTAGGCCACCTACCTCATCACATCAGCACAAAACAAATTTAAGATAAGTAGATGAAAATCTCTTGTTTGGGGGCTGAGGTGGTAGTTCAATTGGTAAAATGCTTACAAACATGCCAGGATCCCAGAACATATATACGTACAAGCTAGGCACGGTGGCACATAATCCTATTGCAGGCCAGCCAGCCTTATCTACTTGGTGAGCTCCGGGCCAATGAGAGGCCCTCTCTTATAAAAAAGGGAGGGGCAGGGGGCAGTGCTTGAGGTTGTAGCACCTGAGAGTTTCCTGAGACCTCCACACACATGCACACACAGAAAATTTTAAGAAATAGATCTCTAATTGGCTGGCTATAACTGTAAATTTTTATATATACTTAGTAAATATATTACATCACTAATGAGAAAACTTGATGCCTTCAAGAGCTACCTTTTTAAAAAAAAAAAAAAGATGTTATGATGAATGTTTTGCCTGCATGTATGTCTGTGCACCATGTACATGCCTGCTGCCTGTGGAGGTCAGAAGAAAGCACAGGATGGGCCACCCTGTGGGTGCTGCTGAGAATCTAACCCCAGTCCTGCAAGAGCAGCAGATGCCCTTAATCACAGGCCATCTCTCCAGACCCAACTTAATGTCTTTTAACAAAGGTATTGCTGAGTTCGTTGTAATGTAATCAGGCCAAACTAGATGGGAGGCTGATCACAGCTTTACACTTGCATTATTAATCAACTCATTAGACCATAGAGTTATTCATTTAGAAGCTTTGAAGTATCATGTAGACAAGTCTTGACGAAGCTCATGTGTAAAGCTTGATGATAGGGAACAGAACATAAGAGAAAGAAAAAGGATTAAAAGAGAAAATTCAAAACCAACAACAGAGAGGTAATTGCTTAGTTGGAAACAGTCCAGGCATTTTGTCTGTTTTTTCCCAGATCAGTAATGTCTTACCTTCTGGTGCGGTATAGCATATTTTAATAATGAATTTCTTTTTCCTCTGATTTTTTTTTTATTTCCTCATAGGTGGACTCACATTATTGTCCCAGCTGCTTAGAAAACATGCCATCAGCTGAAGCCAAATTAAAAAAGAATAGGTAAGAAGAGGACAAATTTTTCAGTTTTCCATTTGTTGTTGGTTTTGTGGGCACTGAGGCTGAACAGGGTCTTACTTTATAGATCAGATCTCAGATTTTGATTCCTCCAGCCTGCGTGCTAGGATTACAGCACAGTTGTTTTAAGTAGCGGGTAAGAAAACACACAGGATTAAAGTTTTTCCTGTTTGAGCATCATTGTTGCCTAAGATACCTTGTGTAGCCCAGGCTGGCCTCGAACTCACTCTGTAGCCCAGGCTGACCTCGAACTCAGAGATCCACCTGCCTCTGCCTCCCAAGTGCTGGGGTTAAAGGCATGCGACACCACTCCCTGGCTTTGATTTTATTTTTTAATACAGTGTCTTTATTAGGAAACTTCTAAGAATTATTTGAAAATAGTGCAGTCCTCCCGCTTCGTTAAGAAACAGTATTGATTTAGTTATGTCACCACAGGCTTCTTGTGGTTGGGACTGTTTCTTAGACTTTCTCTCTTGAGTTTAAAAGTATTGAGGGATCTCGGTGCAGTATCTATCAGATAGACTCAGTGTCTGTGATGTTTTTCTCACTAGACAGGAGAATGGGTCAGAATCGGGAGTTAGACTCCCCTCTCAAAGTCTAGCTACATAAATGTTTAGGGCTTTTTCCATAGTCTGCCTCTTTTCTCTATTTAATCATTACTCGTGAATATTTATTTTGTACATCAGGCTGTGATACTGATTTGTTTTGTTGGTTTTTCTCCCTTGCCTGTTCCATCTTTGGCCACTGGGAGCTCTTTTACTTTTCTCCTGGACCCCTGTAGCCTCGATCATTAGAAAAGAGAGAATGTTGTCATGTTCCTTTTATCTGAGCAATTTCTTACCAGTGTAGTACTGTACGGTATTTTAAGCTTACCTGGTCTACTTTCTGCCTCTAACTTAGAATTTATTATTTCTCAGAGAAGCTTGGTTCTTTTTACCGGAGGACATTAAGAACCAAGACCTGGCTGCTAGATGTAGTCTTTGCTCCTAGCTACTGCTGGGATTTTAGGTTGGTGTGAAAATTCCTGTTACCGGCCATATTCCTGTTCATTTGTGGTTGTGAGCCACTGTTACTTGTCTTTCTTGCTCCAGGAAATAGTTCCTGAGAATTAGATGCTGTATTGTATGCTTTCTATATGTTCATTTATCACTTAATTTTTCAAATGATTCTGTAAGGTAGGTGGTATTATAGACAGGAATCTGTAACAGATGATCGATATTGGACAAGACTACAGGTGAAATCTTGATAATCTCAGGCTGTGGGAGTTCTGAAAGCACTGGGTGTGGTTGCTCACAGCTATAATCCCAGCACTTAGAGCCACGGGCAGAAGGATCACAAATCCAAGGCCAGTCTGAGCTGAATAGACTTTGTTTCAAACAAACAGGGTCCAGGGTTCCCAAAGGGAAACGTTATCTGATGCATCTCAGGAGAGAACAGAAGCCCTTTGAGTGCCCCACTGACCACACCCCTTCCATGGTGGTGTCTGTTCTCTGCAAGTGCCCCACTGTGACCACGCCCCTTCCATGGTGCTGTGTTTCAGGTCTCTGGCACAGCAGTCAAACAGTAATTTTCCAAATCCAGTTTCACAGTTGCTTATGTTGTTGACCCTGAGTTTTCTGTCACACAGTACTCTATCCTCTAACAGCATAAACTATGACATTTGCTTTTTCCTTTAAAATCTCTGTGTCCTGTATAGCCATAAAAAAATAAATGTGGAATAGTAAACTCCACCTAGAAACAGTGATTTTTCTCTGTAGAGGAGATGGAGTTGGACTCTTAATTTGTCACAAGCTTTGGTGATAATTGTTTTGTTTTTAAGTGAGCTTATAACATATAGTGCTTTTGAAATGTTAAACTTGGTAAAAGTACCCAGAAAAAAAATTTTTTTCCCCTTTGAGAGTCTTTGAATTTCTAACATTTGGACCATAGTTTCCTAAATTGTGAATTGTGACCATGTATGGGTTCATGTAACTAGATGTGAGGACTTTAAGAAGTTGACAGAGGTAAAAGGTTTCTGAAACAAAATCTAATTCAGAGTCAAACATGTAACCAATGAGGTGTTTATGACGGGCGTGTCCATATTACACTGGACTACTTCATTACAGCCTTGGCTCTGAATGCAGCCTGTGGACTTGGAACTCCTGCTGCTGCAGTCAGTGCTGCCCGAAACGCCTCGGCTCCCAGTTGAGACTACTGTGGCTTATGAAGTGCAGGGGGTTTCAGCACATGCAAAGCTCTTTGCTATAATACAACCATTAGCTTGATCATAGAAAGCAAAGACAACATTTTCCTTCCATCATTCCTCAGCGTGTGTCAAATTACAGCTCTTTGGTTTGTATCAGATAAGAATGTTGGGGCGGGGGGTATTGTTGGTTTGTTGTTTTCCAGACAGGGTTTCTCTGTGTAGCTTTAAGCCTGCTCTGGAACTCGCTCTGTAGACTAGGCTGGTCTCGAACTCACAGAGATCCGCCTGCCTCTACCTCCCGAGTGCTGGGATAAAAGGTGTGCACCACTACCGCCTGGCTGTAAGAGAATGTTTGATTTTAAAAGTTGATTTGAGTTGCTGACTTAAGCAATATTATTATGATGATGATCATCATCATTATTTTAATTTTTAAATAGGGTTGGGGAAGAGTAGACAAAAACCAAGTATAAGGAAACCTGCCACTTTGCAGGCTCAAATTTGAAAACTTCATATACACACCAAAAAAATTCATCAAATGCATTTTGGCTTGGGATTAGGACAGAATTCTAACCATTTCTGATATGACCCTAAACACACTTGTGTCATTTTGTACTATGTATTTATATAAAGTATTGGCAGTTACAAAATCAAAATATCAACTCTGAAAAGCATTGAAGATCTCTATCCTGCATGCCCAACTATTTAGCAAAGATTTAATCATTATATAACAATAAACAAGCACACTTAGTGTGCAAATTTGCTTTTATCTTTACTAAATGGTAAAATTATATGTATAACAATAAATTGTTTTTAAATTTTTCTTGATTTATTAGCAGTAAATGTTTTATTTGTATACCTATTTTACAAAAATACATACTAGAGATTATGTGAAAAGCTTCTCCAGTGAAAGAGCTCAAAAGTAGAAAACGTTGTCGGGCGGTGGTGGCGCACGCCTTTAATCCCAGCACTCGGGAGGCAGAGCCAGGCGGATCTCTGTGAGTTCGAGGCCAGCCTGGGCTACCAAGTGAGTTCCAGGAAAAGGCACAAAGCTACACAGAGAAACCCTGTCTCGAAAAACCAAAAAAAAAAAAAAAAAAAAAAAAAGTAGAAAACGTTGAAGAGATCCTGAACTAAACCAATGTCTAGCACACAGTAGGTGCTTGTTAAGTATCGGCTGAATGAAGGTTGTCTGTCATGTCACAGATGTGCCAACTGCTTTGACTGTCCTGGATGCATGCACACTCTTTCCACCCGGGCAACAAGCATCTCCACACAGCTTCCAGATGACCCAGCCAAAACCACCATGAAGAAAGCCTACTACTTGGCCTGTGGATTTTGTCGATGGACTTCTAGAGATGTGGGCATGGCAGACAAATCTGTAGGTGAGTGAGGTGTACTTGAACGTGAGATTTTGTTCTGCTGTCAATGCATAATCCCCATAGACTATCAGCTCTGTATCTGGTGGGCTGTAGAACCTAAGTTCAGCACAGTTGTCAGTAAGTCTTCTGTATACCCAGAGCCTCACATTTATGGATCATGTTTCTTTGTTTTGTTTTTGTTTTTGTTTTTGTTTTTCAAGACAGAGGTTTCTCTGTGTAGTTTTGGTGCCTGTACTAGATCTCACTCTGTAGACCAGGCTGGCCTTGAACTCACAGAGATCTGCCTAGCTCTGCCTCCTGAGTGCTAGGATTAAAGGCATGCGCCACCACCGCCCAGCCCTTGGATCATAGTTTTTCTTTTTCTTTTTCTTTTCTTTTCTTTTTTTTTTAAAAAATGATTTATTTAACTTTATTTTATGTACATTGGTGTGAAGGTGTCAGATCCCCTGGAACTGTAATTACAGACATTTGTGAGTTGCCATGTGGGTGCTGGGAATTGAACCCAGGTACTCTGGAAGCACAGCCAGTGCTCTTAACTACTGAGCCATCTCTCCAGCCCCTGGATCATAGTTCTTCATCTCAGATAGAGTAATACTATTCAGTTTCTTAGAGTTGGTAAAGTAGCTTTTATGAATCTAATACTAGAATCAAACTTAACACCATTTATTATAAAAAAAATATTTATTGGGCTAGGGATATAGTTTATGAAGCCCTAGGTTCAAGTCCTAGCACTGCATAATTCAGGTGTACTTGCTCACACATGTAATCTCAGCATTTCGGTGGTAGAGGCAGGAAGATCAAAAATCCAGGGTCATTCTCAGCTGCATATGGAGCTCAAAGCCATCATGGACTATGTGACACCCTGCTTCAAAAAAAATTATTTTTTTTCAATCTAAAATTTAAACATCATGGACAAAATTAAAAGTGATAAACTTAGAAAAACAGACTAAAGATGACTAACGAAAATTGAAGGACCCTTATCAATCAATCAAGAGAATCAGAAGGAAAACAGCAAAGGATTTGGACAGCAGGTCTCATAAATGAACATAAAAGTGATCATCTTAAAAGGTGTTCATCTGGAGCTGGAGAGATGGCTCAGCGGTTAAGAGCACTGACTGCTCTTCCAGAGGTCCTGAGTTCAATTCCCAGCAACCACATGGTGGCTCACAACCATCTGTAATGAGATCTGGTGCCCTCTTCTGGCCTGCAGGGATACATGCAGACAGAACACTGTATACATAATAAATAAACAAATCTTTAAAAAAAAAAAAAAAAGGTGTTCATCTAACTGCAAATTAATGAAAATGCTATTCCTCAAATATTTTTTAAATCTGATTATCTCATGTTAGTCAGACACAGGATAATTCTCATATTACCATCTTGGAGAACAGTTTGATGACCCCTATTTACTTATTTTTATTTTTTTTTTTGTTTGTGTGTGCATGCCTGTTTAGAGGTCTGTTAGAGAATATTGTTTTAAGAAGGTGTGTTACTTTTGTTTATGTTGAATTTGTTTAACTCTGTGAAGCTGTGTTACTGTGCTTGTCTAAAACACCTGATGGTCTAATAAAGAGCTGAATGGCCAATAGTGAGGCAGGAGAGAGAAATAGGTGGGGCTGGCAGGCAGGAAGAATATATAGAAGGAGAAATCTGAGGGGAGAGAAGAAAAAAGAAGTAGCCAAAGAAGGAGGACAACATCAGGGCCCAGCCACCCAGCTACCCAGCCAGCCACAGAGTAAGATTTATGGAAGAGAACTGGAAGAGTCCAGAGGCAAAAGATAGGATAATGTAAGAAAAGCTGGCTAGCAACTAGCCAGGCTAAGGCTGGGCATTTATAATTAAGAATAAGTCTCCATGTGTGATTTATTTGGGAGCTGGGGAGCAGCCCCACCCCCACCCCCACCCCCCAAAAAAGGAAAAAAACAACCAACAGCAGAGGCCAGAGGACAACTCTCAGGAGTTGATGCTCTCCACTGTGTGGGTTCTGGGGTGGAACTCAGGTCCTCAGGCTTAGTGGCAAGTGCCTTTAGTTGCTGAACCATTCTGGCAACCTTGTTTATTTACTTTTTGAGTCATGTCTCACTCTGTCAGAAAGGCATTAGAGCCCCTGGAACTGGAGTCTAAGACAGTTGTGAGCCACCCTGTGGGTGCTGGGTGTCAGACCCGGGTGCTCTGGAAGAGCAAGCAGCCAGTGCTCCTAACTGCTGAGCCATCTCTCCAGCCCCTGTTTGTTTATATGTATGCATTTGGGTATTTTGCATGTGTCACATTCATGCAGTGGCCATGAAAGCCAAAAGAGGGTGTTAGATCTTCTAGAACTGGAGTTACAGTTGCCAGCCTCTACATGGGTGCTGGGAACTGAGCCCAGGTACTCTGCAAGAGCAACAAATGTTCTCAAGTGCTGAGCTACCTTTTAGTGTGTATTTTATTTTGTTTTTGTAACAGTTTCACTCTGTAGCCCAGACTGGTCTCAAACTCACAGAGATCCGCCTGCCTCTGCCTCCCAAGTGCTGGGATTAAAGGCATGTGCCACCACCGCCCGGCTACTCTGTACATTTTTTAATGGTCAAGGGTTTTGAGGTTTGTCTGGGTTTTGAGTTTGGGGGATTTTGTTTTGCATGTGCAGATCCAGTTGTTCAGAATTCGGACCATGCTACAGATGAGAGCAGGGTTCTCAGATCCTGCCTACTTCCAGAGTTGGATTCCTGGCTCCACCATTTACTACCCATATAACTTTAGATCTGTTAACTGTTTGGAGCTTTGGGTTTCTCATCTATAAAATGCGACCAATTAGAGTACCTTACCTCAGAACGTATTATGAGAACAGAAAAAAATGTGCTCCATTTGAGGTACCTGGTGCAGACACTGTGCATACATTATTGGTGGTGTTGGGCTTGATAGCCTAGGCCTGTGATCCTAGCTACTTGGGAAGCTGAGGTGGGAGGATTACAAATTCTGAGTTTGCCTGGGATACAGAGCGAGGCCAGCTTTGACAACTTAACAAGATTGTTCCCAAACATTTTAGAAACAAGATTGGTGAGATGGCTTAGTGGGTAAAAGCTCTTCTGTACAAACTGGACTGTCTGAGTTGTTTAAAGGGCTTGGAATATAGCTCAGTGGTAGAATATGGGCAGAGCCCTAGGTTCAGTCCCTAATACTGGAAAGAAAGAGGGAAAGAGAAGGGAGGGGTGTGTGTGTGTGTGTGTGTGTGTGTGTGTGTGTTGCTCTTCTGAGCATGCTAGTCCATAAGATTTCTAGTATTCTTTCTTAGAAATTCTATGGTGACATTTTATGAAAATAAAAAGGTAAAATTACTGTTTAATGTTTCTTTTCTAGCTAGTGGCGGTTGGCAAGAACCAGAAAATCCTCACACACAACGGGTAAGTACAAGAACTTAGGCCACAGAGGATGAAACAGAAAGGCAGTGGGTGTGGCCCATGCTGAGAAGTGCCTGTATTTGTGCTGTGGGGTCAGTTACTCACAGAGAGGCATTAAGTCAGTGCTCCTCCTCCTCTGTTAACTAATTCATGGAAAACAGTTGTACTTTTGGTTCTGTGTTCCAGTTTTGTTTCAACAAAGGAATGAAAACAGCTTGTATTGTTTTCTTCCTATGCCCAACAATGGCTAGACGTTTCATTTGCTATCAAATACTCTTGGAAGTACAAGCATGCAGCCCTTTCAGCCCTAGAGACACTGCTGATGTTGGAGGTTCCCTTGCAGCAGTAGTGATGCCCACAGCAGCATGGTGGGCATTCGGGCATTGTGCGCCGCCGTTGGTCTTTCCACCCTGCGTCAGAGCAGTGTGAAGAACTGATGAGCTGCTGTTGGCTGCACGCTACACTGTCAAACTAGAAACCAACAGATTTACGGTTTTCCACCTGTAACATCTGCAAAAATTAAAAATACTGACGGTGTCCAGGGTGAGAGTGTAGGGAAATGGTTTTCTCACATGTACCAGTGTGTAGTATAGGTTGATAGAGATCTCTTGAATTCTTTGCTGTGTGTACTTCGTAGATGCTCACCTACAGAAATGCATGAATGTATGAACAAGTACTTGTACATAGTCCTGTGTTTGTGTGTGTATGAAATCTTCAGCATGTCTGCTGGGAAAGGGAAAAAAGTTCTCTCCAGGTAAAGTAAAAACTATAGTAAGTCAAGTGAGGGAGAAATTGTGCCTTGTCAACATTTTTTAGAAATTTCAACTAATGAGATCAACATGTGAGCATTATGCTGCTGTGTGGAGATGCTAGACAGAGAGGAAAGACTTCCAGCAGGGGAACAGCCTGTAGGTGGAGGAAACAAAGTAAAGTATATAGTAATTCTTTTTTGGTTTTTCGAGACAGGGTTTCTCTGTGTAGCTTTTGGAGCCTGTCCTGGAACTCACTTTGTAGACCAAGCTGGCCTCGAACTCACAGAAATTCACCTGCCTCTGCCTCCTGAGTGCCTAGATTAAAGGTGTGTGCCACCACCGCCCAGCAGTATATGGTAACTCTAAGAAAGTGATTGAAGTGGAGTGTGATATCAGCAGATAGAGAAGGTTATTTGAGGCTTGACCTTGTAGACCAAGAAGTTTGAGAAGTCTTTAAATGTTTAAAAGCAAGGAGATGATGGGATCACATTAGTGTCTTTAAAAAAAAAAAAAAAAAAAAAAAAAAATTTGCATGGGCTGCAGAGGTGGCTTAGTGGTTGAGAGTACTGGGTAATCTTCCAGAGGACGTGGGTTCAATTCTCAGTACCTGCACGGCAGCTAATAACTCTCTTAGAATTCCAGTTCCAGGGTGTCTGGTTGGTGTCTATTGCTGTGAAAAGGCCATAAGCAAAAGCAGCTTGGGGAGGAAAGGGTTCATTTCAAACTCTCACTCCATCACTGAGGGAAGTCAAGGCAGGAGCTAAAGCAGAGGCCATGGAGGAGCACTGTTGACTTGCTTGCCCTGTGGCTTGCTCGTCTGCTTTCTTCTACACCCTGGGACCACTGCTCAAGGTACCAGAAGGCTGCTTGTGGTAGACAGTGAAGTATGGAGCGAATCGTCTCAGCCCCTCCATAGCCTTTGCATCCTCTGCTTAGATGTGAAGATTTCATTTCTGAAAACACTGTAATGAGGGAAAAAATGATATGGGCCCTCCCACATCAATCATTTATCAAGAAAATGCACTACAGTCTTGCCTACGGGCAATCTGATGGAGGCAATTCCTCAGTTGACATTTCTCTTCCAAGGTAACTCTAGCTTTTTTTTTTTTGTTTTTCGAGACAGGGTTTCTCTGTGTAGCTTTGCGCCTTTCCTGGAACTCGCTTGGTAGCCCAGGCTGGCCTCGAACTCACAGAGATCCGCCTGGCTCTGCCTCCCGAGTGCTGGGATTAAAGGCGTGCGCCACCACCGCCCGGCTGAAGAATGTTTTTTTTTTGTTTTGTTTTGTTTTTTGTTTTTTCGAGACAGGGTTTCTCTGTGTAGCTTTGCGCCTTTCCTGGAACTCACTTGGTAGTCCAGGCTGGCCTCGAACTCACAGAGATCCGCCTGGCTCTGCCTCCCGAGTGCTGGGATTAAAGGCGTGCGCCACCACCGCCCGGCGACTCTAGCTTTTATCAGGTTGACAAAACATATCCCAACCAGGACATAAGGGATCCACCACCCTCTTCTGGCCACCACAGGCACTACACATATATGGTACACAGACATTCGTGTAGTCAAAATAACCGTGTACATAAAGTAAATCTCTTCTAAAAAGAAAAAACAATTTTTTTTTTGCTGCTGAATTGAGAGGACAAGAATGACACCAGAAGACCATGTATGTCCTGTTGTAAGAAATGTTTAAATACCTTTTAGAACATTTGTTCTATGCAGTGAGGTCCAGCCTTTGAAAAGAATAAAATAGATGTGTTAGTAATGGTTAGAGAGATAGACCAGATGTATGAGAAGTCCATTATACTTGGAGTGAAAAAGAATAGATATTTTATTCCCTTTTACATGAAAAATAAAGTACTTTGTGGTACAGAGCAAGTTCTATATCTATACGTGGGTGTTTTAAAGTATACCATATGTTCCTAAAGTGTGTCAGAAAGACATAACTGGTAGAAGTGGGTACCTAATGAAAGGTTACATTGAGCGCAAAGGATGAGACAGAGGTGTGGTTTTTTTCGTTATGTTTGTATGTTTGAATTTTTATAATTAACATACTGCTTTATGATAAAAAAATTGAAATAAAAAGTGACAAGGCTGGGTGTGATAGATAGTGAAGTATGGACTCATCTTGACTCCTCCATAGCCCATGCATCCTGCGGTTGGATGTGAAGATTTCATTTCTCCTTACAGAAAAAAAGGGGAAAAAAAAACTTGCACACTTCATAACTTTCCCTGTTTCTTTATTCATTTTATTTCAATTCAGTACAGTTGATTGACTGTTAGTCTTTTCGTGAAATAAATAGAGTCTTGGATTTCTTACAGATGAATAAGTTGATTGAATATTACCAGCAGCTTGCTCAGAAGGAAAAGGTTGAACGAGATCGCAAGAAACTGGCACGGCGTAGAAACTATATGCCTTTGGCTTTCTCGGTGAGAATTTGGTAAAGACATTTTGCAAGGCCTGTAAGGCATCAGAGTAGCCGCCTTTCAGAAATGGCCAGGTTCTGGATTTCTGTAGTTGGGATCAAAAGCAGTTTCTCAAATACAGACATGTAAGCCCACAGCTGTGCTTTTGTATGTCATTAATTCTATTTAAATTCCTTGTATTTTAATAGAGACATCTATCTTTCTTCTTCCATCACTCCATTTCATTTTTATTCCTACCAAAAATTACTGCTTAATATTTTAGGCTATACAAAATTGTTTACTGCTTTTGAATCTTATAGAAAGATTGAAAAGAAGGTGGGCAAGCAGTAGATTTTATTCTCCCTACCATTGTGACATACCTCTGGCACCCTGGTTTCTCAGTTCTAGTCTTTTGTTTGTTTGTTTGTGTGTTTGTGTGTTTTTTGTTTTTATTTTGACACCTTCCCATCCTTTTTTTCAAGATAGAAATCACTGACACATGCACTGGTATTTGTGGTGGTGGTGGCGGCAGTGGTGGCACTATTACTGGGGATTGAACTTAGGAGCTCACCTCTGTAGGCAAGCACCCTCTCACTGACTACATCCTGAGCCTTGCACAGTACATTTGTGTGGTTAAATAAGCAGAGACGCCCAAGTGGAGTTGTTGGTAGAAATGATTTGTCGATGTCATTTTCTGCTAATTTATAACTACTAGACAGAAGGAAGGATGGGGATTTTGAGTTTTTCTTGTTGTCCTCTAAGTTTAATTTGTTCTTACAGAATAGTTTGTTTTCTTTGTACTTGTTTGAGCCCTAACATATTGACATTAAGAAATAATAACATTTATTAAATGGTGTGACATGTTGAGCACTGGGCTAAATATATATGTATGTCATTTTATTTAATCCCTACAACAGTCCTGTGAGGCTGATAGTATTTCCCCCATTGTACACTTGAGGAAATGAGATCTGGAAGGTTAAATAACTTGTCATACTGTATCTACTGGACAATTAGTTAAGCCACTAAAGACATAGTGATTGGTAAGGTCCATATAGAAAGAGATTTAAGTTTAAACATTAACTAAAGCACCTACACTTACCAAAGAAGTAAGTGAATGTTCCCAAATAGTCCAGTGGCCTCATCAGCATATCCACGCCTACATATTAGAACAGAACTTGGAACTAAACGCTCTATCCTTCAACCTTCCCTTATACCTGCCGGCTGTATGCATTTGCTTTTATCTTATGCTTCATTTTTTTTTTGTCTCTGTTGTAACCTGCTGCTATATGGGGGCGCTACAGCAACACACTATTCATGTAGTGGTAAGTTCTCCTTTATGATTCTTGCTAACCCTGAAGAAGTTAGCAGATGGTCTGGATGTGCCTTAGATACTTGACATAGTTCTGGCCTGACCCAGGGCTTGGGTGTTCTGAGGCTGGTGTTAAAGCTTGCGTGTAGTCCACTCTGACTGTGTGACTGTAGTTTTAGTCTCCGTGTTGCTTATTCTAGAAATAGCAGAGGAATGTGGGTTACAAATAAAGTGGATTCTAAGTAGCTTTTTTGCTTTATTAGTTTTGGTTTTGTTTTAGTTTCTGCTTTTCCCCCTGAGCTTCTCATGCAGTCCTCCCCTATTTCTTGCTTTCAATAGATAGGAGGTACAAACTGGCCTTTCTAATAGGAATTTCTGAACTTTGTTTAGGACAAGTACAGTCTCGGGACCAGGCTTCAGCGACCACGAGCTGGTGCATCCATTAGCACTCTTGCTGGACTTTCGTAAGTTTGGACATGAAATGATTGAAAACAGCAAATAACAAAATGCGTGTTTAAAGGAGCATCAAAGTATTTTTTTGAACTACCAATAGGAAAAAGATTCTTAGACTTAGAAAAGACCCAAACTGTAAGATACTCTATGTTAGAGGAATACTTCAGTCATTGATAAGGACTTTGAAGATAATCCAGTGGACCCTTGGGAAGTTACTGCCTCTCTTCTTTTAGCCTTAGAGAAGGAGAAGACCAGAAGGAGGTAAAGATTGAGCCAGCTCAGGCCGTTGCTGAAGTGGAACCTCTGCCTGAAGACTATTACACACGACCAGTGAACTTAACGGAAGGTAATTTCATGTGTTCTTCTGTTCCTGCTCCGTTCTCAGCTGTGTGTGGTTTGGCCCCTTGCATGCGTCGGGACTTGAGAGTCTTAATGGAATCAGTAGTAAATGATGTATTGAAAATCAAGTAGATGTACTCATTTAAAGAACTTTAAAGTGTCTGCCAATACTGTTCATTTTGGCATATTGCTTCTGGTAGCATATTTCTTTGCCCACGTACAAGTCTGATTTTTGAAAATGACTGTGAACTAAGCCTGCTTTCTGCCTTTCTTGCTAGTGACCACCCTTCAGCAGCGCCTCTTACAGCCTGACTTCCAGCCAGTCTCTGCTTCACAGCTCTATCCTCGACACAAGCACCTTCTGATCAAACGGTCCCTGCGCTGTCGGGTAAATACTCTGTGCTGTAGAGTTGCCACTTATACAAGAGAAAGGCAGAGGGTAGACATGACTGCTATCTGGCCACTGTAGTAAATACAGAAAGCTCGGGGAACACACCGGATGTTTGGACATTGTTTTAAAAAGTTTCAATATAAATTCAATCTTAATGACTCTGGAAGTAGCTACTATTGTTCTTGCTTCTCAGATATGGACCTGAGGTATCTGAAGGTTGAATGCATAATGTAAGCCCATAAAAGAATAGCAGAAGAATGTATGGGTTTTAGGCTTAACACACGGAAAACACTAATGCAAATTAAACAAATTAAGAAAAAGCAAGAAAGAAGAAAAACCACAATTTAACCTCTAGGAATGTACAGAACAAACAATAGTTTTGCGAGTAAATTGTAAAAGCAAAATAAAATGGAAGGAGGAAGTCTTTTAGATTACATCCTGTGATGCTGTGGACTCCATGATGATGAGCTCTAATATGCCTGAATGATACAGGGTGGTACCCACTGGTCACACATGGCAGCCAAGTTCTTGAAATGTGAAGTTAGCTGAGATACTGACTCCTAATTCATTTAAATATCCACATATGGCTAATGTTATCAAATAATGCATCTCAAGGTTGAAGCATTCAAAGGTATACCAGCCAAGCACAATTTGTACACTTTATGCAGATCCTGATCCAGACAAAACGTAGATATAAAACTTAGATAAAAAAGAGCCCCGGGAGGAAGGGAAGGAGGAGGAGGGGAGAAAACAAAAATTTATAAAATCTAAGAAATTTAAACATTACCAGGATTTCTTCTGTTATTAAAGTATTAGTCTTTTTTAGGGATACTATTTTTTGATATTCTCATCTTTTTGGAGATGCATGCTAAAACATTTATGGATGAATGGCATAATGTCCAATATTTATCACAAGAAATAAGAATGTAGACTGAACATATAGCAAAAGCTTATTATCCGGCTCAGATGGTTCATTGTGTGAAGCCACGTGCCATCAAGAATGATGACCTTTGATCCCCAGGACTCACATGGTAGAAGGAGAGGAGTGCCCACACTCGACTGATTAATTCATTAAATAAGGAAAAGGCTTACTTTTTACTAAATTGAATAAAGTAAATAAATTGAATAAACAGCTCATTTATATGCTGATTAGACACAACACAAGTACCAGAATTCAGAGTTAAAGGGCAGATAGAGCTGGACATGGTGGTACATGCCTATAACCAGCTCCCGGGCATCTGAGACAGGAGGATCTTCAGTTCAAGGCCAGCCTGAGCTATACAGCAATACCCTGTCTCAAAATGCCAAGGGCTCAGAGTAGAGCTCAGTATTAATTTAAGAGTACTTACCTAGCACACACAAGGTCCTGGATTTGAGTCTCAGCAAGAAAGAGGAAGGAGCAGTGGAGGCTATACAGACACTAATTATTTTTTTCTATTTTTCATTTTCAAGACAGGGTCTCACTATTTATCTCTGGCTGTCCTGGAACTTGTGTAGACCAGGCTAGCCTTAAACTCACAGAGATCTGCCTGCCTCTGCCTCCCAAGTGCTGGGATTAAAGGCATGTGGCTGAACAAACATTAATTTTTTTTTTAAGTATTTCACTTTTTTTTCATTTCCTTTGTTTTTGTTTTTTTGAGACAGGGTCTATATGTAGTCCTGACTGTCCTGGAACTCACCATGTCAATCAGGCAGGCCTCAAACTTACAGGGATCCCCCTGTGTCTGCTTCCCTAGTGCTGAGATATAAGGAGTACCCACTATGCCCAGCTCACAGACTGTATAACAGTTGAAATTTATAAATACCAAATAATAGACTCAAAGTACACAAAGCAGTGTTTGAGAAAATTACATAAATAGACATAATGGGGAATATGTTGACATATATTTGTCTTAGAAACAGAACAAACATAAAAATCAGTAAAGAAAGATTTGGCACCTTTTAACTAGCAAACCTGACAAATAGATGTGTATATAAAACATTACACCTAACGTCTGTACAATATACATTGACTGTATACTGGACTGTAAAGAAAATCTCGGGCTGGAAAGATGGCTCAGCAGTTAAGGGCGCTTACTGCTCTTACAGAGGAGTTCAGTTCCCAGAACCCCTATTAGGCAACTCAAAACCACCTGTAAGTCCAGCTACAGAGGATTCAGCACCTTCTTCTGGCCTCCATAGGGTACTTGCACTTACCTGCACATATCCAGACACTCACATACACATAATTAAAAATTAAATAAAAACAAATTTTAATACTTTGGAAAATTAAATTCTTTAAGTGTATCATTTGATCATAATGTAATTAAGTTATAAATTGATAATTCATACATAGCCATCCTTAGATATATAGATGTCTGTGTAGCTATTCAGAGTTACAGATATAGGAGCATTTACACATAAGAGAAGTTAAAACAGTATCTCAGCATCTATTTCCAGAAGTTATAAAAACAGCAGCAAAATTAATTGAGCAAAATAGAAGTAAAAGCAAATACTAACTCTATTAAGGAATTAAGAAACAATGCAGAATACAAGAGAAAACCAAAAGTTGATCCCTTAACAGACATTAATAGAAGTTAATATTAGTATGTACGTTAATACAGATTTGCATAGATGTTGGATATAGAATACACCATTAATACAGTAATAACTATCCAAAATAAATAAGTAGTTATTTTTCCTATCAAATTTACATATTATGTAATATTGATTATTCAAAGTAATATGCTAGCATGCTATATATTTTTAAACATAAAAGGCAGTAAATGGTAGTAGGTATGTACTTCTGTGTGAAAAGGAAGAAAACATTACATGTATATATAAACAAATCTAATTTTTATATATTTGTATATAATTGACTTATAAAAAAAGCAGAAATATCTATGCATGTAAAAATAGTTGATGTTAACCATGTTTAGTGTTACACACCTTTAATCCCAGCACTCTGGAGGCAGAGGCAGGTGGATCTCTGAAACTAGGCCAGCCTGGTCTACAGAGTGTGTTCCAAGACAACCAGGGCTACACAGAGAAACCTTGTCTCAAAAAAAAAAAAATTTTTTTTTAAAGTTGATGTTTGCAAATTATGGCATTGCAAATCGTTGGGGAAAGAATAAACTATTAAACTTTGCTGGGGGTTGGGTAGGCATGTGGTTCAGTTGATGGTGCACAGTTGATGGTGCACTTGCCTAATGTGCATGGGTTCAATCCCCAGTACCACATAAAACTGGATGTGGGCTGCATGCCTATAATTCCAGTATTCAGGAAGTAGAAACAGAAGGATCCTGAGTTCAGGGTCATCCTCAGCTACATAGTAAATTCAGGGCTAGCTCAGGTACATGAGACTTCATCTCAAAAAACAATTTTTTGGCTAGGAAAATTGGAAATCTAAAAGGCAAATAGGAGGAAAAAAATAGAATTATTCATATATGATTTCTGAGTAAGGGATTATTTCACAAACAAGGCAGACAACAAGTACAATTGGATCTTTTACCACAGCAACAGTGAAACTTCTGTTCCTATCCTACAGAAAATCTGTAAACAAATTAAAAGATGTACACAGGCTGAGAAGAGTCATTCATAAGGTGTATGAATATTGAAGGATCTATATTTAGACTGTATACCTGACTCTAGAACATAGCAAAGGGAGGTACAGTATAAAGCAGGGCACAGGACACATGCCTACGATTCTACCATTCTGGTTACAAAAGCAGGGAGTGGCACATTCCAAGACCCTCTGTCCAAAAGCAATATAAAAATAGAGAATGTGGCAGAGAAAATTTCTGTAGTTAGTGAGCATGAGAGATACTTGAACTTACAGGATGATCACAGCAATGTGTATTAAAACTGCTTCAATGGGGCTAGAGAGATGGCTCAGAGGTTAAGAGCACTGGTTGCTCTTCCAGAGGTCTTGAGTTCAATTCCCAGCAACCACATAGTGACTCATCTTCAATGAGATCTGGTGCCCTTTTCTGGCCTGCAGGCAGAACACTATATACATAATAAATAAATCTTTATTTTAAAAAAAAATGTTGCAAGATGCCACTTGATAGTCATCCGATAGCAGAAATTAACAGTTTGGGAGTATCTATCAAAGTAGTAAATGGCCTTCATTGGTCCACTCTTAGGAAATCGTCTTTCTGACACACTTATGCATTGGAAAGTGACTCGTGTCCAGTACTCATTGCTGCTTTACGTACAGTTACAAAGTGATGGGAATATTCTAATAACCAGTTGTCTGGTTAGTCATAGAAATCACTACAGTGGCACGTTAAAGATGAGGTTTCTGTGTGTGCTGAGATGGAATTCCAAGAGTAAGGTAAAATGGAAAGGGCAAGAGAGTGTATCGATTTCCCTTGTGTATTATTGTGAAGAAAGGAAGGTGAGATAAGCCTATACGTTAATGTGTCTGCCTGCCCTGTGCAGATTGGCCCTGCAAAGAGAAGCAAAGGACACATATAATAGAAAAAGCTTTGTACTACCTAAACATTTTAACCAGGTTATGTAGGTCATTGGGCTCATATCCTTGCATTCATACAGATCTCCAGAGTTATATAGATTATTTCCCCTTCTTGGTCCCATTTTCCACGTCTGTTCAGAGCAGTGTACCTTCTTCATCTAATGCAGTCAGTGTAGTGCTTGTCTTAAGTCAGAGTGTGCATTGTTCACACAGTGAGTGCTTGGTGTGTGCTAGCTATTTGGATACTTTCTAAGTACTACACGCTATGATATTTGTGATGACCCAAATGCTTCCTATAAATTTTGGTTATCAATACCATAAATTCTGTTCTAATCTTTGGGCAGGACAAAACATAAAATTCTAGTAACTACTTTCTGCATTTAATGGTTCTGTGGATCTTCTTTTTCTCTTACGTGTACTTTTCTTTTTAGAAATGTGAACATAACTTGAGCAAGCCAGAATTTAATCCAACATCTATCAAATTCAAAATCCAGTTGGTTGCTGTGTAAGTATTTTGGGTTGTTGATTGAGGTTTTATGAATCTTTTTCAATGTGGATTATCTTTTTAAAACATTTAAAAAGGGAAAGAAATTACATCAGGATAGTCTTTCTGTTTCTATTCTGGTTTTGAATTTAGTTGAATAGCATGAAGTCTCAAGTACATCTATAAATATAGACTCAAGGCCATGTGGCCTGAGACTGTGGCACATCTTGGAATCCTGGCTTCTGGGAAGACAGAAGCAGGAGTGTGTTTGTTTTGTGTTAGTGACTGTGTTCTGACATGGTCTCTGACAATATGGAATTATAAAATATCTAAGTTAAGACTTTTTTTTTTTTTTTTGGTTTTTCAAGACAGGGTTTCTCTCTGTAGTTTTGGTGCCTGTCCTGGATCTCGCTCTGTGGACCAGGCTGGCCTTGAACTCACAGAGATCTGCCTGGCTCTGCCTCCCGAGTGCTGGGATTAAAGGTGTGGGCCACCGCCGCCTGGCCAAGACTTTTTTTTTTTTTTTAATATAAAGTATAGCAAATTGAAGAGTACTCTGAAACTATGTTCAGTTTCCTTCCTGGTTCTGATAACATTTTACTGAATGGACTAAAAGTGATTAAGTTAGAGTTAACTCGCTGCAGGTTGTCAGTGGTTGGGGATTTAAAAAAAAAATTATTAGGCAGGCCTGTTGAGGGAGCCAGCACTCTGATACACACACACACATGCACAATAACAGTGTTGTGGGGTTTTTGTTTTTGTTTTTAATTTAGCTGGATTTAATGGTGCATGCCTTTAATCTCAACACTCAGGAAGCAGGGGCAGATAGATCTCTGAGTTTAAGGACAGCCTGGTCTACATAGCAAGTGTCAGGCTAGCCAGAGCTATGTAAGTTGTTTTTTAATTTAAAAACTGGTTTGTTGGTGCACACCTATAGTCTCAGCACTTGGGAAATGGCAGCTGATTCTTTTTGTTAGTTTGTTTTTTTGGTTTGTTTTGTTTTTTTTTCGAGACAGGGTTTTTCCTGGAACTCACTCTGTAGACCAGGCTGGCCTTGAACTCATAGAGATCCACCTGGCTCTGCCTCCCGAGTGCTTGGGATTAAAGGCATGTGCCACCACTGCCCGGCTATGGCAGCTGATTCTATTCTTTTGACCTCACCTCCCAAAAATATCACCTAACAACTAAGAAAAATATTTTGAAAATTAAGGATAAGTCTAACTTTGGTGTAAAAGATCCCTTTGTAGCAAGACGAGAATTCACTAAAGAAAATGAACACCCTTGACCTTGGCAGAAGGAATCATGAGTTGTAAAGGATAAAATTACCAATGTCCTGAGACAGGCGGTAGAACAGGTAGAAAAGTGCTTGGCATTTATGCCAACGCATAATGCTCTGTGTAGAATTCCCACCAACTGGAAACATAACAATTGAAAAGCAATGAGAATGGGCTGTGGGACAAAGAATTTGAACAGGCATCTTATTTAAGAGAAATTCCAAATGGCCAGCAGGTGTGTGAAGAGATGCTGAGGTTCCATAGGAAAAGTTAAGTAGCAGCCATCATCGATGAGTCTGTCAGTTAGGCAGGTACCTACATGAATTGTTGATAGGATTGTGATTTGCAAGAGTGTTTGTGGAGAGCAAGCCGGAAATAGCCAGACAAATTACCTTGATGGTTTACTTTGTTTGGTGTTTTTGAGACAGGGTCTCTCTCAACCCAGACTGTCCTTGAACTCACTATGTACAGAGTGATCTTAACTCCTGATTCTCCAGCCTCTACCTCTTGAGTGCTGGGATTACAGGTGTGTGACAGCACTCCATGCTACATAGACCTTTGACTCAGCAATACTATGGAAGGAATTTACTCTCCAGGCGCAAAAGCACCAACAAAGATACATTTGTGAGGATGTACATTACATCTTTTTCATGGAAAAGCTAAAAGCAGCTCTAACTGACTATTAACACGGAAATTACTGATTAAATGGACAGTCATTTCTACTGCAGAATATTATGCAGCTGTTTAAAAAGAAGCCATTTAAGTCAAAGGGTTAAAAAGTGCTGGTCTGGCAAGTTAGGATCTAGAGAGAAACAGGTGTTGGAACTACCACTTGACTGTGTTTCTCTAAGTTTATTTTCATCATCTCTAAAATTACTTTCTGCTCAAGATTATTGAGAAAAGAGCCCATAAGTTGTGATGGTTGTTATTACCATGTAATAATAAATCACCATAAAATGTGTTCACTCTCCTAACCACCATTGTGCAGTAACAGCTGACTGTTGAGAAGAGACAAAACTACCACAGTAGCACATGTGAACCACAGGATAAATTCCTCTTTATCAAGTTTTTAATATTACGTTTTCCAGGTAGTGGTAGCATATGCCTTTAATCCCAGCACTCAGAAGGCAGAGGCAGACAAATCCCTGAGTTTGAGGCCAGCCTGGTTTACAGAGCAAGTTCCAGGATAGCCAAGGCTACACAGAGAAATCCTGTCTGGAAAAGCAAAAACAAAACAAAAAAGGGACTGGCCTGAGAAATGGCTCAGCAGTTAAGAGCACTGGCTGCTTTCAGAGGACCCAGGTTCAGTTCCCAGTACCCACATGGCAGTTCACAACTGTCTATAAACTCCAGTTCAAGGGGATCTGACAGCCTCATGACACAGACATAACATGCAGGCAATGTACATAAAATAAAAATAAATTTTTTAAAAAAGAAATTATGTTCATAGGTGATAGAAATTAGCTAGCAATTTAGGGGGAAAAGACTCCAAAGAAAAATAAACGGTTTCTCCCTTAGCTAAATTGACAGAAATGTCCATGACAGAGGCAGGCCAGAAACAGCAGTAATGTTTGGAGGCTCTGATCCTTGATCTGGTTCCTAGATGATTTTAGGATTGCCTCTTCAGAGTAGGGGATGTTAGAGGAACAGTAAAGGCCCTTTAAGGAACAACCAACTCTGGTCAAGAGAACAGAATTTCAGTTGGGCCAAGTCAATCACCTGGCCAAGGGACCACCTTAAGGCAGGCCTACCTTAAATTATGCTAAAGAGATGGGTGGAGTAACTAGTCCTTTAATGAAATGTGCTTTCCTCCCCCAAATTCCTGGCCCTAGTGCAGTCCCTTCAAGCAGAGCAGCCATGAGGCTCTATACCTTTCCCTTCTTTCTATCTTTTTCAGGGGCTGGTGAGATCTAAAGATACTTTTTCTATATCTTGGGCTTCCTCACTCTCTGTAAAGCTGCTCTCCCTGCCATGTGACTGCTTGTCTGCCCTTTGTCTGACCTCCATCCCAGCTTAAACAGCACAACTATTGTGTCCTCCTCTCCATTCTCCTCCTCCAGGCAACTGCTGAGATTTACAGCTTGCCTGACCTGGGTTGTTTTCTCTTAAACTCTAACAGTAAAGGTATCCTCAAGTTTAAAAAGACATGCGCATGTTCATTACAGGCAGCTGGTGATATAGCTCAGTACTGGGCGGAGCACTCGCCTAGCTGTGAGGATCTAGCTTGACTGTAGTACAGGGTACAGAAATTGTGCTCACTACAGAAACCCTATCTGCTCAGTGTCATTTTCTTAAGCCTACTCTGTCGATTTTTCTGACAGCGTGGTAGAGTCAGGTGGCAGTGTTAATACAGATGCCCTGGCTGCACCTCAAACCTGCTGAATCCAAATCTCTGGCAATGTGGGATAGGGGCCATTGAATTCCGAAAATACCTAGTTTAAATACTGTGCAGCCTTGATTCTGAGATACTTTTTTTCCACTTCAGTGTTGTAGGCATGCTGTTAACTTATTCTCCATAATGGCCTCTGGGGGTGGGGCAGGGCAGCTCCCACATTTATTTACCCCAGGAACTCTTGAGGAGAGAGTGATAAGAGACTTAGATAGAAATATAGAGGGGAGAGAAACAGAAACACAGGATAGCCTCAGGTGGCCCTGGATCCTTACCCACTGGCCAGAACTTTATTCAAAAGGGCTTTTATAACAATGCCAAAGGGCAAAGCAAAAAAACCTCCCCCTGCTAGATACAGCCAAGAGTAGACCTTTCCAAACACCTGGCACCCAGGCCTGTGGTCCAATCATCTTCTTATGCAGTCCTGCTGGGTAAAGCCACTAGGAAACCTCGGGCTCCAACAGCCTCAGTAGGTAAATACTACATTAGTTATTTTTCTGTTGCTATGACAGATACCATGGCCAAGGCAACTTATAAAAGGAAGTATTTAGTTGGGTTTGTGGTCTCAGAGGGTCAGAGTCCATGATAGCAGGACAAAGGCACAACAGCAGGAACAGCTGGGATCTTACATCTTGAACAGCAAGCAAGAGGTAGCGAGAACATGAATGGCATGGTGCTGGAGCAGCAGCTGAGAACTTACACCCTCCTGGGGCGGGTGGGGTTTGAGGCAGGGTCTTTTTTTTTTTTTTTTTTTTGGTTTTTCGAGACAGGGTTTCTCTGTGTAGCTTTGAGCCTTTTCCTGGAACTCACTTGGTAGTCCAGGCTGGCCTCGAACTCACAGAGATCCGCCTGGCTCTGCCTCCCGAGTGCTGGGATTAAAGGCGTGCGCCACCACCGCCCTGCCATGAGGCAGGGTCTTATCCTGTAGCTCTGACTGTCCTGGAACTCACTAAGTAGACTAGGCGGAGACTCGAACTCATAGAAATCCATCTACCTCTGCCTCCTCAGTGCTGGGTTAAAGGCTTATGTCACCATACCCAGCTTGTGTGCTTACGTCCTTATCCACAGGTAAGAGTCAGAGAGCTAACTGGGAATGGTGTGGACTTGTGAAGCCTAACTGCCCTCCCCCAGTACAAACCTCCTCCAACAAAGCCATACTTTCTGATCCTTCCAAACAATTTCACCGTCTTCAGACCACACATTCAAACACGTGAGCCTGTGGGGGCGGGCGGGGACATTCTCATTCAAACCACCTTTATCACAAGGCAGCATCATGGTCTGTAAATACTGAACGGGCATTTGAACCGGGGCAGTTTTGAGCACCGACAAGCATTCATGCAGCTTGTGATTTTGAAGTCAAAGTTGCATATCGCTCAAGAGCTATGGATATTGTGGAGTTTCTGGATTTGAACCCTGGCACCACACCTGCCCATGCCCAGCATCTCCTTTTTTGTGATGAGGTAGCAGTCGTCGTCCCTCCACACACAGTTGGAGTGAACACTGGTACAACACTCAGATACTGCCTGGCATACGGCAAGCGCTGTGTGTGTGGTAGGAGTGAATTAGTGGTTATAGCCATGTAGAATGTTAGTTAATGATTGGATCTGTAACCAGCTACCTTGTAAGTGAGATTCCCTCAAATAAATTGATAAGGAAAACATATACTGCGCTACAACTATAAGCCCTAACCCAGCTCTCTATAGCCTAAAATTTCAGACAGAACTCGTTGCTAGTTTGGGTTCACATCTCTTCTCTTACTGTGGTGCTACAGGTCTTCGTATTCTTTTAATGTATTCTAGTTAACATTGTTTGTAGCACTAGTTTATGGGGGGCGGGGGGTTTAAGGTAAATAATCATTTCAAGAGACTTCAGTGAACATTAATACATGTTTTTATTTATCGGTAGCAACTATATTCCAGAAGTGAGAATCATGTCAATCCCCAACCTTCGCTACATGAAGGTTAGTACCATACTTATCGGCACACAGACTTAGTAGTCAGTGGCCTCTGCATGTCTGTATATGGGTGGCTGTGTGTGGAATGGGATGCTGTAGGGAAGGTTCAAGGAAAGGACAGAAATGATAAAGACATGGAGACTTGGTCTCTTTAAACTGGGATTCTTGCCAACAGCATGTTGGGGTGTAAGAAGCAGGTTGTACATTCTGTAAAGGTAGAAAGTGGGGAAAAGGAAGATGGCGATACTGGGTACCATAGGCAGCTTTCTGCTGTTGCCAGTAGGAGCTTCTCCATTGGCTCAGATGTGTGTGCATAGTGCCAAGAGCTGCCTAGGTTCTTTTCCACCGTGGCCCCTTTCTTCCACGGGCTTCTCTTCTGTGACTGATGAATGATTGACTCTTCGGCGGCAGCCTCTGGCTCTTTGCCGTCATGCTGCTCATGAAAAGATTTACAGCATCCTTTATTTACCAATCTCAAGAGCAGCAAATGACCATAGTATCAGGTTTGGGAAATCTTAAAAAAAGAGTTTGTAGTTTTAATGTGTCATTTTCCCCCTGCCCTTGGTAATACTTCTGGCTAGCCTATGGCTACAATGTTTTATTTTGGAATTTGGGGTTTTTTGATTTTTCTTTTTCATCCCCTAAGCATCAACTAGAGTGGACAAGAACTGCAAACTTTAAAATAATCATTTAGATAATAAATGTTTCTCAGACTTTCTAGGCCTAGTAACTAGAATCTGCCCAGCTTCTTTAGTGAGATAGCCACTCCAGAGTGTATGTTGCTAACACGGAAACATAAAGATCAGTAAACATTCTTAGGATGCTCTGGTGTAGAGGAACAGGAGTTGTTGCTCTGGAGAAAGGGGGTGATTTTGAGAATCATTTTGTGTAACACCTAAGAAGGTGGACCTCAGTGGGAGTGTGGCACATGTCTGAAAGATGCTTTTCTTATTCTCCAGGAGAGCCAGGTCCTCCTGACGCTTACAAATCCGGTAGAGAACCTTACCCATGTGACTCTGTTGGAGTGTGAAGAGGGGGACCCTGATAATATCAACAGCACTGCTAAGGTAAGGGCGTTTGTCCCTTTGGATAGACCCTGACATGGCCTTTAGTGGCTTCATTGGACATGGCTTAAAACAGTCCACACCGGCTCTCATTTCTGTGTGTGAGCCAGGGTCCTGATTCTACAGCCTTATTTTATGTAGCCCTCAAACACGCAGCCACTGCCTGTCAGGTCTCGGTGTTCTCACTTGGTCTCAGACAGGAACTCACTGCCTGACCTCGCTGTCTTTAGTACTCTCAGTACTTAGTACTCTCAGTACTTGGACTTCATCTCAGCCCACCCGTGTACCACCAGGCCGTTCGTCCTGCATTAGCTGCTCAGCCCTCTGACTAAAGGAGGAAGGCCACCTTCTTCGGCACAGCTTCTTGACGATGGCTGCTTCCTGTTCTTCCCAATTTAGCCTTTCCGGGTGCTGCTGTAGGGATGGCTGCACTGATGGCCGTCAGTGCCTGCTGGGGAGCTGCGTGTGCTGCTCAGTTGTACCCGAGCTCCTCCCTCCTGCTCTAGCTCCCCAGCACACACACCTTCCCATTCAGTTCAACACTCATTCTTGAGGACTCACCTCCTTCTAGAAGCTGGTGTCTCTCCTACATCCACTATTTATGTAGAGTACAAATAGCAGTGACTAAGTATTAAGATAATTTGACTGAATGAAATGTAGGGTTTTTTATAGTTTGCTACTGAGAGGTTGATGGATGTAGCACGAATCTTAAAGGGTCTTATTAATAAAAACAAACCTAAGGCCAGGTACTGGGGTGAATGCTGGAAGATCAGAGAAGCAGAACAAGCCACAGCCACCTCACCTTGCCAGTTCCTCAGCTGATCCTGTTTCCTCAGACTGGAAGCCTCTGAGTCCTCATCCAGAATGAATCTCAGCTGAACTGTGCTGCTCAAAAGCCTAAAAGCTTAACTAGCCTAAGTTCCTGGTCCTCACGCCTTAAATACCTTTCTGCTTTCTGCCATCACTTCCTGGGATTAAAGGCTCTTATTACCGCCTGACTGTTTCCAGTGTGACTTTGAACTCAGAGATCCAGAGGATTTCTGCCTCTGGAATGCTAGGATTAAAGGCGTGTGTGCCACCATTTTCTGGCCTCTATATCTAGTGACTGTTCTGTTCTCTGACCCCAGATAAGATTATTAGGGTGCACAATATTTTGGGGAACATAGTATCACCACAGATGGAATTTTTTAAATTTTGCAGGTGTGTATTGATTTGTGTATGTGCACGCTGTGTGCACATGGCACGTGCTTCAAGGTTAGAGTCAGTTCTCTGCTCTACCATAGGTCTAGAGGAACTAACTCAGGTCGCCGGGCTTGGTGGCCAGCACTTGACCCACTAAGCCATCCCACCAATCTAGTTGATGGACATTCTAAGAGAACTTTATGTAGTACTGACCCATAATTCAGTGTGATACTCACAGTGAGTATTTATAGAAGAAATGCCTGTGTCTCCAGCTGTTATCCAAAGAATATCACTAGAAAATTTCCTAGTGGGTTTTTCTTCTGCCTTTTAATGATTTCATTCACTAGCATCACCTCTAGAAAAAGATGACACATGTCCTTACATTTGTTTTTAAAAATAACAATAATAAGTAGGTGTGGTTGGGCTAAAAACGTAACAGCCTGGAATGTGGACACAGCATTCATCGATCAAGGCTTTATTGTGCCCTGCCACCGCCACCACCACCTACACACACACACACACACACACACACACACACACACACAGCACTGTAGCTATACTTAGTGGCTGATAGTTTCTGCTGGTCTCTGAGATAACAAGGTATAGACCAGTTACAACATAACAATCTAGCCTGTGCTCCACAAGCATAAATACACTCCCCCACCCCCAGTGTTCAGTGTCAGAAAGTCCTTGTGTTTGAGGGGGGATAAATTGTCTCAAATATGCCAGGAATTTTCTTAAAAATAATATAGCAAAGGGAATATGCACTCCTCTCCCCTTCAGAAGTAGCACAGTAAAAGAAGAAAAAGAGGAAAAGATGCAGTACGGCCCTGTGCCCTGGCCTGGTTAAATTCAGTAAGCTGTACTAGTCAGTTACTTTCTGTTGCTGCAACAGAATAACTGGTAACAACAGGTCTTGACAAAACAATCTAAGGAAGCTTATTTTGCCTGGCGGTCAGGGCAGTCATGATGCCTGGCCTCGAGTCAGTTGGTCACGGCTCTTCTTGGTATCTGTTGTGAAGTAGCGGATGACTGCGCTCAGCTTACTTTCTCCTTTTTATCCAGTCCACGAATGGTGCCACCACAGTTTAGGGTGGGTCTTCTTCCTACTCGGCCCAATCAGCCATGCCAGTAGGTTATCAGGTAAGCATTAGCCATCCTGCAGCCTGCAAATCCTCACTTGTTTCCATTCTTCATTCTCATGCTCAAGTTCCTCAGCGGTGTTTTAAGACTGTGTAAGGAGTATAAATGTGTCCAGGAACGCGATGCTCTCCTGTCTAGGCGGTGCTGCTGCAGTTGTCTCTTTTGCTCTCAGGTGGTGGTGCCTCCCAAAGAGCTTGTTTTAGCCGGCAAGGATGCAGCAGCAGAGTATGATGAGCTGGCGGAGCCCCAGGACTTCCAGGACGACCCTGAGTAAGTGGTCTTTCTGTGACCCTCAGAGCAGTCACCGGTCCAGGAGCCTGGACCCGTCCTTTGTGTTGCTGTGATCAGACGTGTGACAGGAGCGGCTGAGGAAGAAAAGCTTACTGAGCTCCAACTTCAGAGGGATTTTAGTCTATCATAGCAGGAGAGGCATGAAGGTAGGAGAGGCTTCGCCGATGCCTTTGACAGAGGCTGCCTGAGGTGAGGCCACAAGCTAGTCACAGTGTACAGAGAAAGCTCAAAACAGCTGGACTGGAAATGGGCGGATAACCTTCACATGTGTGCTTTATGTGGGCTGCTTTCCTCAGCTGGGGCCCACTACCTACCAGTTTCCTATAAGGGCTGGAGTGATGGCTAAGCAGTTAAGAATTTTCTCTGTTCTTCCAGAGGATCCAGATTCAATTCCCAGCACCTAGATGGTAGCTCACAACCATCTGTACTCCAGTTCTAGGGGATCGAATGCCCTTTTCTAGCCTCTGCAGGCACCAAGCATGTACATGATACAGAGACTTACAAGCAGGCACAACACCTATACATGTTAAATAAATGTTTTTAAAGGAAAATATAAATATCTCAGCTTCTTCTGAAGACACTCTTCTTTGATGGTCAGTAGGATGGTGATCGCAGCAGAGGTTCCCATGGAACCAGGAAATGACTAGGAGACTTGGTGATTCGGTTGACTTCTCATCTGCCTAATACTGTGCTTTTCTTTCCTTATAGCATCGTAGCTTTCCGAAAAGCCAACAAAGTGGGCATCTTCATCAAAGTCACCCCACAGCGTGAGGAAGGTGAAGTGACCGTGTGCTTCAAGATGAAACATGATTTTAAAAACCTGGCTGCCCCCATCCGCCCGATGGAAGAAAGTGACCAGGGCACAGAGGTCATCTGGCTTACTCAGCATGTGGAACTGAGCTTTGGCCCTCTTCTTCCTTAAAACAAAGTCACCTGGTGGGCAGATGTCCCCACAGCTGTGCCACCACAACTCTGTAACAGTGTGGAAGCTGCTGCTTCATTAGATGTGTTTATAAAGATGTACCCATCACTACTAAATCCTGTTCCTAGGAGTGGAGGCCAGGCCAGGATTGGGAGCACAGGGTCACTGCTGTTCCACTTGCTCTCTCTGTGGACACCAGGAAGTCTGTGTCTCCCGCACTGAGCCCTGCACGTTGAGTACCAGCCTAACTCCATCCCAGTAAAATGGGTGTTCCTCATTGGGGCGTTCGATTTACTCCCTGAGAAATGGGCCTTGTACCTGTCACAGTTTGACCGAAAAACCTTAGAATGGTAATCCAGAGAAGACCTGCTGTTCGTGCCGCAGCGTTGGTCTCTGTTCCAACTGCTTTCGGCATTCCATTAAGGATAACCTAGTAATTATAACCCTTCACTTGCCGTGGCTCTCACTTTGCCGTTGATTTCCATATGACAGAAGGATTGTCAGTGTCTCTAACTTTGTGATGACAGGACATGACTTTAAGGCACTCCATTTGTCTCCTGTGAAGGACTACAGTATACCTACCCGTTGCCCTTCATTTTCCTCAGTAGTACACGGGACTTCAAGGATTTGAGTTGCAAGCAATTACTATCATGAAGTTCCATTGTTTTAATATTACCCTAATATTCAGGGGCTAATGCTGCCACAGGGAGACAGCCTTTATAGATCTCGCTCTCTGCCCTTCTCTACTCTGGTTTTGTTTTGTTTTGGGGGGGGGGGTGGATTTTGTTTTTGTTTGGTTTTGTTGTTTGTTTTTTTTTTTTTTCTTTTCCATTTATTTTTTCACATAGGTTCCCTCCATGTAACTCTGGCCTGGAACTCCATATGTATACCAAGCTAACCTTGAACTCACCTGCTAGGAGTAAAAACACTTGTCACCACACCCAGCTCTCTGCTCTGTTGTGTAATTCAAGGAATGTTCTAATGTTGCGGGGTTTAGAAAGAGAGTCAAGACAGTTTAAATGGACATACTCAACTCTGGGATTCAGAGAACATTTTAAACTTTGCCTTTTTTAGCATGATATAAACTAACGTTTTTCCAGTGAGCTGAAGGAGAAGTTAACCATCAGTCTCTTAAATCCAAAACTGGATGTTAAAAAAGAGCCTTTCCCTTGGTGGGTATAAGACTTCTTGTGCTGGATCAAGTGAGACCGTTTTGATTGTAAGCCATAGCAGTTGAGCAAGGAGCCAGAGTGCTGGCCTAACCCAGACATGCCGTTTCTCTCAAGTTCTAACGTTGAGTTGCAACCCTTGATTTCTGGGATGTTTTCTAAAACGAGTTAAAAGTAGACCAGCTGCACCACTTTCCTTAAAGTGTTCCTAGCACATGGCCAACAGACCTTGGAAGAAGTTCCTGTTTACAAACCTCGCTTTGGTTTTCATTTTCTGTCTTTAGGAGCTTTGGTTTGGTTTGTTTTAAGGGATAGAGAATCTGGACTACAGATAGAAAATAGTCTTTGTTAGTTCCCCTTAAAAGAGGAAACTAGGAAGCTATTGAAAGACACTATCTTATTTAAGATCAAGCCAATTTTATGAAACAATATTCTCACAGAGTAATATATTTACCTCAGTATAAGAAAATATTGGTCTTTGATGTTATGGGAACAGTAAAGTTTAACCTCATAGAAGCTGGAACAGGAAGTTGGGTAATTACAAGTTTCAAACTACAGAAAGTGATTTTTTTTTTTATAACTTCACAAAGCCTCAAGTTCAAGCCTTCTGTGAAACCATTCCTCAGTGTCTTCTTGGGGTCGGGGGGGAATCAAAGTGCAGATGGCTTCCTAAGTCCACATATTGTGGAGACAGGCACAGTTGTCTGCATGCCTTTATGCAGTGAAACTGATACTCCCCAGAAAATGTTGACGTATGGGTCTACTCCTGGGTGATAAACACAAAAACACTTTTGAACATACAATTTCTGTTTAAGAAGTCAAGTTAACTTACAAATAACCGCTGTTGGCTATTTCAAGGTGAGTTTAGTGTAAGCTGGTCTTGTGTTCTTAGAAAAGGTTCAACACCTGCAGCTGGTGAATTAGGAGTTGCGCCGATCACTCTTCTGGTATTAGATCAGGTGCAGCTGTAGCTGGTGAATTAGAAATTGTGTCTGTGGCCCTTCTGATACTAGGTCAGTGCAGGGTTTTTATTACTAGTCAGTGTGCACCAGGACACAAGAGTTGGGAGTCCTTAGCACTTGAAACTACAATTTGGAAACTTAAAGCTAAGTTACTTTGGGTTTGTGAATTAATTTATACACCAAAATTTTCTTTTGTTCCAAATATATGCTATAGGCATACTGCACTAAATGTCACTGCATCTTTGTAATAAGCATCCTTCTTGGCTCCTTTTGGGGATGAGAGGCACTCCTTGACTTATGAATAGCAAGTTACTGTTTTGCCTTATTGCTTAATGTAGTGAAATAAAGCGACAAAACTTGAGTGTGTCTCCTGTTTGATTTCACAAATACTGGTTAGAAACTACACAACTCAGGGCCTAAAGATCAGTTCATAGATACAACTCTGTGGTAGGCACCCTTCCATTTTCTCTCTCTCTCTCTCTCTCTCTCTCTCTCTCTCTCTCTCTCTCTCTCTCTCAAATTGTTTTTATTTGGGGGAACATAGGCCAAAAGAGGGAAGCAGATCCTTTGGCGCTAGAGTTACAGGTGGTTCTGAGCCGCCTGCTGGGAACTGAACTGTCGTCTGCAAATGTTCTTGACTGCTGAACGGTCTCTCCTGCCCCTCCCTTCATTTCCTTATGTGAATTAACTTGATAGAGTAATTCACCAAGCCCTGCTTCGTGGTGGTGCATGCCTTTAATGCTGGTGGCACTAGAGAGGCAGAGGCAGGCAGATCTCTTGTGAGTTCAAGGCCAGCCTAGCCTATATAGTGAATTCTAGGACTCTGTATAAAGACCCTATCTCAAAAAAAAGAAAAGAAGTAGTTCCCTGGAACATACGGTGGATGTTGCTTGAGCTTATGCACATGTTTTCAGATGCATTGGTTGTGTGTTAGCTATGTACCAGCTTTCATCTCCTGGTTCATTATTTGCAAAGGTATCCTTTAAAATATACAAAATGGAGGATCTCTTAGCTTTCCCCATTGTGAGTAGCCAGCATTAAAGAACCTGATTACTCAAGTCTGTTTTTAGTGCATTTCTCTACTGAAGCCGGAAAGGATCTCCGTCACTTACAACATAGGATGTGAACAAACTCCTGGTGCTTGAGAGGTGAGCTAACATGGACTCCTTCATGGAGAGCTCTTTCTAGCCACTCAGCATCCTCCCACCCACTCCTGACGGGGCCTTTGCCCTACTAGTGTCCTGCTGGCCCTTCCAGGGACCCCCGTTGCCTGGATTCTGACTCTCCCCAACAGCAACTTGGAAAACAAGGACCTGGAAGTTGAAGTATGGTTAAAGGAGATCCAGGTGACATCTTTTGAACATAGGTGTTGTTCAAATCTTAAAAGGTCTTAACAAAAGACCCAGAGCCAGATGTCAGGGTGAAAGCTGATCAGAGAAGCAGAGCAAGCCACAGCCACCACCTGTAGATGTAACCAACCATCTTTTTAAATGAGAAACACAGAACCAATGCAAAGAGGTCAGAGCTAAGAGCTAAAACCTTACCCTTCCTCTGGGGTGGTCCTACCTCTCCGAACCGGAGCTACTTTCTGTGTTAAAGTCTTTATATAGTGTTTCTCCTTTGCCTTCTCATTGGTTGTAAACCCAACCACATGACCGCCTCATCACGGCCTGTCTGTATAGACCTCCAGGTTTTCTATGATTGGTATTGAGATTAAAGGCATGTGTATCCAATACTGGCTGTATCCCTGAACACACAGAGACTTACCTAGCTCTGCCTACCGAGTGCTGGGATTACAAGCGTACGCCACCACTGCCCTGCTTTCCTATGGCTTGCTAATAGCTCTGACCCCAGGCAACTTTATTTATTAACATACAAATAACATTTTAATACAAATAAAATATCACCATAACCACCTCTTATCTCACCAATTCCACGAATCCTCTGACTGAAATCCTCTTGAGTCTTCACCCGAAAGGGTCTCAGCTGAGACTGCTTTAGTTTCAGTTTCCTCATGCCTTATATATTTTCTCTGCCCTGCCGTCACTTCCTGGGATTAAAGGCATGTGTGCTTTCCAGTACTGAGATTAAAGGTGTGTGCCACCACTGCCTGGCTCTGTTTCCAGTGTGGCCTTGAACTTCACTGAGATCCAGATGGATCACTGCCTCCGGAGTGATAGGATTAAAGGTGTGTGCCACCACTGCCTGACCTCTATGTCTAATCTAGTGACTGGCACTATCCTCTGATCACTACACATAGGGAAAGTTAAATGAGATCCAAGTGGTATCGTGGTGTTGGGTTTATTTGATTTACGCTTCCAAATCACTGTTCATCACTGAAGGAAGCTAGGATAGGAACTCAAACAGAGCAGGATCCTGGGGGCAGGAGCTGATGTAGAGGTCATGGAGGAGTGCTGCTTACTGACTTGCCCATGGCGTGCTTGCTCAGCCTGCTTTCTTAGAGAACCCAGAACCACCAACCATGCCATGTTCCCACCCACAGTGGGTTGGGTCCTCTCACGTGAGTCACTAGTTAAGAATATGCCCTACAGGCTTGCCTACAGCTTAATCTTATGGATGCTGACCAGACTGGCCTTAAATTCAGAAATCAGCCTCATCTGCCTTCCAAGTGCTGGGATTAAAGGTGTCACTATGCCCGGCCGTGTGTGTGTGTGTGTGTGTGTGTGTGTGTGTGTGTGTGTTCGAACTGTCCTCTGCAAATCTTAACTGCTGAACTGTCTTCTGCCCCTCCCTTCATTTCTTTATGTGAATTAACTTGATAGAGTAACTCACCAAGCCCTGCTCCGTGGAATGTTAGGCCACAGGGAGGGGCAGCCCCCATAGAGGGATCAGCCACACTTCATATCCTATCTACGACCTTCCTTAAGCTGCTAAGCTCCTAGCATGAAGCAGCCCAGTGGTGGGGTTGGACAACAGGATTAACTCCCTGAATTACATATATCCTTAAATCCTATCTAGTACTGTCATTGATCTGCTAAGCTGAGAGAGCCCTGCCCTCTAAAGTCTATAAATACAAGGAATTCCTGTGTTCTGCACGTTGCTATTGGCTCTGTCCCAGATTTCTGGGCTACCAGTGGCCAGCATGATTAAAGGGCCTGACTGCCTGAAATAATAAATGATAGGAAACGATGCAGCTTCTAAAGTGGCTCCCCATCCAGTGCCCCTTTACCTGCGCCCACAGTTGTTCTTTTCCTCCTGTTGCTGTAGGTGAACTGTTTGTTCCCCGTCAAGCCAGCAGCCCCACCTCTTGCCCATTCTAGGACGTCAGTTCATCAGCCCCCTCACCTGCACTCTCTCTATCAGCATATGCATATGAGGTCCTATGTAGCCTATGGCTCATACCCTCACCACAGTTGGCTCTTTCCTCAAATGTTCCCTGACTGCCCATGTAATGTCCACTGCCTTCCCTATGTCCCTTCTTGCTGCATCTCCCCCGGACCCCCATCCCCAGCAAGAGTCACCAACAGACTGCCCACTGGTTCCTTTCCTGCCTCACTATCCCAGAGCCGTTAAGGCAGGGATTATTTTTATACTTGTATTTCCAAAGCCTACAACAAAGTTTGCCAAATAGTAGGCATCCCTATCTTTACTGAATTAATGTAAATGGATGTTCTCCCTGCATGTATGTCTGTACATGTGTGCGGTACCCATGGAGGCCAGAAGAGGGTGTCAGATACCCTGGAACAGGAGTTTCACACAGTTGTGAGTTGTCATATGGGTGCTCTGAAAGAACAGTCAGTGCTCTTAACCACTGAGCCATCTCTCCAGCCCATTTTGTCATTTTGTATTCTATCAGGTGTTTTTATCAAATGTTTTGTGCTTTCTTATGTTGTCTTCTCAATTTAGAATATTCTTCTCTCTCTTTCTGCATGTTAGGATTACTTCTCCCATCTAAATGTAATTTTAGCCAGGCAGTGGTGGTGCACACCTTTAGTCCCAGCATGCGGGAGGCAGAGGCAGGTGGATCTCTGTGGGTTCCAGGCCAGCCTGGTCTACAGAGCGAGTTCCAGGACAGAAACCTTGTCTTGAAAAACCAAAATAAATAAATAAATTTAATTTTAACCCACAATACTGACCTCTCCAAGGCAGGTACATCTTTCTTTCTTGCACTGTGGGTTTTTTTATATGCATATAGCTCTTCTAATGGGTTGCAAACTCCCTGAGAATCAATTCTAGGTCCGTTGTGTTAGGTCTCAGTGCACACATCCAGAAATGATACACTTGGCTTAGTTCAAGGATTTCTGTCTATTAGATTAAAAAACGAGCATTCCTCAAGAACTTGTGAAATGGATTCCCTTCCACAAAAGGAATCGTCTCCCTTGCCTCTGGCAGAAGGGATATATGGCTCTCCATTGACATACACCTGTGGCTGCATATCCCTCAGTCCCTGCTCACACATACCTGTTATGCATCTCAAGGCCTCACTAGCCTCCTGGCCCCTTAGACCTCCTCAAGTCCTACCCACTGCGACATAACCCCTTATAACCGACAGGACTCTCCCACCACTTCTGCTGTCATCTCGGCTGTCCTGGCCCTGGCCATGTCCAGCTGTTTCTTTTTCTCTCAGTTCTGAACTTTTCAAGATGCCTATGGATGTTCTCACTCTCTCTTATTTACAGTATAAACCTTCCCACAAATAATGGAGCAGCCATTTCAGTGCCTTGTTTACTGTGCCCCTCGAATACACATTGATCATCTGTTTCTTCTACACTCCATTCAAAGAGCAACCTAGAGCAAACTCCAACCCTCAGGCAATTGCATTTCAGCCTTGCTTCATATATGATTTTCTGTAACCATAAATGCGGTGATTTCAAGAATGCACCAGCCAGGACTGAAGAGATGAGTCGGGAGTTACAAGTCATGGCTGCGTCCAGAAGACCTGTGTTTGATTCCCAGAACCCACGTGGCAGTTCACAACTGTCAGGTCCAAATTCTGGCTGTTAGACAAATGTAGTCAGGATTTTCTTTGGACCACCAACCAGCTCCCAATTAAAGACACAGAGACTTATCATTAATTATGAATGCTTGGCCTTAGGTTAGGCTTGTCCCATTAGCTCTTTTAACTTAATTTAACCTGTTTCTGTTCATCTACATTTTGCCTCAGGGCTTTTTACCTTTCTTTCATTCTGTATGTCCTATTTTCCTGTTTCCTCTGTGTCTGGCTCGCCCACCCCTGGTGTCTCTTTTTCTTTCTTTCTCTGAGCCTAAATTCCTCCTCCTACTTACTCTTCCTGCCCAGAAGTCCTGCCTATACCTCCTCCCTCTCTATTGGCCATTCAGCTTTTTTTTTTTAAAGATTTATTTATTCTGTATACAGAATAGATAGGGTGCCAGATCTCATTACAGATGGTTGTGAGCCACCATGTGGGTGCTGGGAATTGAACTCAGGACCTCTGGAAGAGCAGTCGGTGCTCTTAACCTCTGAGCCATCTCTCCAGCCCGCCATTCAGCTTTTTATTAGATCAATCGGGTGCCTTAGGCAGGCAAGGTAATACAGCAACACATCTGTACATACTTAAACAAATAGTCTGCAACAGACAAAAAGCCAGCATTCCTCAGGAACTTGTGAAGCTGGTTCCCCTCTACCAAAAGGAGCCATTTCCTTATCATCAGCAGAAGGGACAAATGGCCATCTGAGGTGCCTATTAACACACCAAAGTGCATGCTGGCCTCCAGGCTCCTTCAGTATCACAAGTTCCCGTTACACATTTCAGAGTCTATGCTGGCATCCTGGCTTTTCTCACCCCTTACCCTAAACTTCTCCAGCTCAAGGGCCTCCCTCCCCTCGGCCACTCACTTCCTCCAGCTACTCATTTCTCCTTCTCATATTTCGGCTATGTGCTCTCTTGATCTTCTTGTCCTCTCTTGGTCCTCTCTTCTGTCTTTCTTTCTTGCTCTCTCCCTCTCTCCTCTCTTGGCCAGGTCCAGTCTAGTGACCATTTTCAGTCGACTACTTTTTCTGTCTGCTCTAGACTCTTCCAGATGCCTCTGGCTGTTCTCTCCCTCATATCTACAATTAAAGCCTGCTTAACCATACCTTGGAGCAGCCACATCTTCAGTTTATACAACAACCATGTGTAACTCCAGTATCAAGGGAACTGACACCCTCTTCTGGCCTCCATGGGCACTGCACACACATGGTGCACAAACACACATTAAAAAAAAAAAAAAAGTTAAGACCAATATCCATTTCACGCCTAAAAGTCAACACTCTATACTCTCCCTACCTTAACTCTTGCCTTCTTTCTATCATTGTTCTTGTTTGTGTGTGTGTTTATTTTGTTTTGTTTTTAAGGCATGTTCTTACTATGTAGCTCTGGCGGTCCTAGAACTCACTATGTAGACCAGGCTGGCCTTAAAAGAGATCCACCTGCCTCTGCCTCCCAAGTTCTGGGATTAAAGACATATGCCACTATGCCTGGCCTGGTTGGTTGGTTGGTTGGTTTTCTTTTTTTTTTTTTCAATAAAGATTTTTTTATTGTGATTTTTCTATGCTGGCCTGTTGTTTTTAAGGCTACATATTTAATTAAAATGATTTGACTGCAGAAGCTTCTGCCTATGGTATAGGTATGTGTAAAGAGTGTCACCTCTACTCAAAAACACAGTGGAGGATCTGGAGAGGTTGTTCAGCAGCTAAGAGTGTGGACTGCTCTTACAAAGGACCTAAGTTAGATTCCCAGAACCCACTAAGTTGCTCACAACCCCCTATAATCCCAGCTACAAGGGGACCTGATGCCTCTGGCTCTGTGGGCACCTACACTCATGTGCACATATCCACACAGAGACACATAATTTAGAATTTTTAAGTGAATGTTCAAAAATCATAAATGTTCTTATATGAGAGCTGAAGTGGCAGGGCAGTCCAACAATCTAGATTCTGAGAAGGGACATAATTCTCTAAGACAGAGGACACGCAGTGTATGAGTTCCTTTTCTATCACTGTGACAAAACACTGTAACCAAGACGACTTATAAAAGAACATGTTTATTTGGGCCTACAGCTCCAGAGGGTCAGAGTCCATGATGGTGGAGCAAAGGCATGGGAGCAGGAACAGCTGGGAGCTCACAGCTCAAAATGCAAGCAGGAGGCTGAGAGTTCAGTAGAGCTAGGACGCTTCTGAAGTTTCAAAGCCTGCCCCCTCCCTATGATGCACTTCCTCCAAGGCCATGCCTCCTAATCATTCCCAAACCGAGGTCCAAGTATTAAAACATATGAACCTATGGAAGTCATTCTTATTCAAACCACTGCATATAGCACATATGGATAGGAGTGAGGAAATCAACCAAAATTCTAAGGAATTGCTAATGGCCAAATAGGAGCCAATATGATACCATGTAACTGTAATCCTAAGACTTGAAGAGAACTAACTTGTGTGCACTCACAAGCTCTAAAACCTCCAGAGGTGGCAAGTTTGGCAGAGTGTTGCTTGATTTAGGGGAATATAGCAGGTGTGCTATAGGAGAGACATAAACTTTGCCTCCCTCCCCAAGCTCTTATCAAAACAAACAAACAAAAAAAAACCACAAAAAAAAAAAAAACAGAAAGCCTAAACCGCTGGAAAAGAAAAATCTGTCTCCCCAGATAAAGGCACATTTCTGCTGAAGCATAGATAGATAGATAGATAGATAGATAGATAGATAGATAGATAGATAGATAGATAGATAGATACAGACAGACAGACAGACAGACAGACAGTGTCCCTGGGAAAGACAAGATTCAGTTCTGAGACAACTCTATACCAACACCCTCTGTCCACCACTGTAGGAAGGGCAGAAACTTCCTCCTGCTTTAGGAGACAATGTAGGTTCAATATAAATAAGCCAAAGTGAGATATGAAGCCTAAAGCCAAATAGTACCAACATGGAAGCTAAACACAGAAGATGTCAGGACCAAGTAAAAGAACCGTGCCCTGGATAATTACCATCTCCGCTAGATTCAGACTGGCTACTCTGAGATATTTGGTATTTTTCCACAGTGGAGAAATGTCTATCTTGATTAACTGTTATTAAAAAGTTTTAATTATCTTTTTAACTTCTAGGAATTAAGAGTAGTAAATATTCAGAAACTGTTCGCTGAGGTGAAATAAATATAAAGGAAGGAAGAAGAAAAGAAGAAAGAAGAGAAGGGGGAGGAAGCTGAGAAAGGATTTCTAAGACCCAGTCAAAAAGCCTACTAAACACAAACTGAATTGTAAGAAGGGACAGAACTCCTTTATCTCTGTACTACCAATCTAGCAAACAGGAACATGCTTCAGTTTCTGGAAGCTTGGCAAGGGTACGAAAGGACATCTCTACTGTGCAGACATAAGCTGAAGGATGAAGCATGGACATTTGAGAAACCTAAAGAACAATGACAGAGGATAGGAAAGCCATGATACACTGACAGGAACCATCAAAACAACACAATCCAGACCCAGTTCAGTTGACTAGATCGTTCAAACTCTACACCATGGGGCTCAATAGGACATAATCCATCTTAAATCCAGGAGGATCAAGCCGGGCGGTGGTGGCGCACGCCTTTAATCCCAGCACTCGGGAGGCAGAGCCAAGCGGATCTCTGTGAGTTCGAGGCCAGCCTGGGCTACCAAGTGAGTTCCAGGAAAAGGCGCAAAGCTACACAGAGAAACCCTGTCTCGAAAAACCAAAAAAAAAAGAAAAAAATTAAATCCAGGAGGATCAGTATGGGGACAGAACATAAATCAGTCATTACTGTAGGCTGAATGTGGGGCTCAGTTGACTGCCTACAAGCACATCAGAACTTTGGGATGATGAAAGTGTATGGTGAATGTATGTAAAAAAAAAAAGTCATAACTGAAAATCTTTGAGCAGTTTGGTGATTGATTAGGTCAAATATTAAATGATCAGGCCTGGTGGCACAGACCTATAATCCCAGCTACATGGGAGACTGAGGAAAGAATATTACAAACTCAGATAGGGCCTTCCTGGGCTACAGAGGTAGTTCAAGGCCGGAGAGCAACTTAGTGAGACCCAGCCCCAAGATAAAAAAGAAATAATAGAAAGGGACATGATAGTGTATGCCTTTAACCTCAGCACTCAGGAGGCAGAGGAAAGTGGATCTGTAGTTCCAGGCCAGCCTAGTCTACATAGGAAGTTCAAGACTCCATATTGTGACCCACTCTCAAAATATTTGTAGAATGGTTGAGAGTTTAAAAACTCGAAAGCGCTGACTTATAAGACCTGTTTCATGTCGGAAGTTAGAAAAACTAATGCCTTGGGATCTGTGGATTCATCGGTTTTTAGCTCCAGGACCTTAAAAAATAAATACATAAAAGGTTAATTCATCTTAATCTCAATTTCCTTTTTTATAAAAGAGGAATCAGCATCCTAGCCATAATGGTAAGGTGGCAACATAAGATACAGGATTATCTAGCTACATACATGTGATTTCCTGATAAGGAATCCGCTTCTAGCATAAAGGAATGCCAAGAGATTCGTTGTCGTCTACAGTACACTTACTAGACGTTCTGTGCTTTTGGGTGCTAAATATAACAACGGAAGGGCCACTGGGAACATGAGAGGCGCAGGCGTCAGCGCCTGGCTGCGACTAACCGCGTCTCGACCCCAGCCTCGGCCGGTGGCCCCCGATCCGTCGCTTTATTCGTCGGCAGCCGGGACGCGCGCCGGGCAGCCGGGCGGAAGCGCCGTGGACCGCCGCGCTCTGACGCGAGGCCCCGCCCCGCGGCCGCCCTAGGCGCGCAGATTAGACGTAGCGCGGCGCCCGCCCGCCCGGAGCCTGCCGGGATTGTGGCGGTCGGTCTCCCGAATCGGAAGCCGGCGCTGCCTCGGGACTCCCGATATGGCGACCTCTCTGGGTTCCAACACCTACAACAGGCAGAACTGGGAGGACGCGGTGAGTGCGCGCCGGAGAAGGACGCGGGGGCGGCGAGGCCGGGCGGGATGGGAGACTATGCCCCGGGCTGCGGCGGGATCGGCCAGAGCCGCGCTGCGGCCTAGCTCGGCGGGGCAGCCGGGAGGAGAGCCCTCGTGCGGCGGACCAGGGTCCCGGGACTGGCGCTGTCCGCCCGGCGACTCCACACTTCCCAGATGCTTTCTTCTTTTCCGCTTGCCGGAAGTGCAGACAGCGCCCCTTCCCGCTCCGCGGCCAGTGCCGGGAGCTGGGGCTTCTGCCAACCTTGCACCCTTCCCCGCCCCAGAAAGTGACTGAGGGAACAGGGTCTTCGGGACTTGCTCTTCAATCAGATTTCCCATTTTCTCCAGGACTTCCCTATACTGTGTCAGACGTGTCTTGGAGAAAACCCTTATATACGAATGGTGAGTGCTTGCCTGTGCAGCGGGAGTGAACTGTACATTATATCGTGGTCCTTGCACGCCGATTGTAAAGTATTTCTCTTGACCATTAGAAGAATTGATGCTCTTTTACTAACCCAAAGTACGGGACAACTTGCAAGGTAATGCCATGCGTACTTCCTCTCCTAGACACTGAGCAATAATTCTGTAATGTAGGAGACGTAACATAACAGCTAATACTTGTTGAGCATCTACATGGAAAGTAGGTCTGTTGACGGGAAAGTATGTCTTTATGTAGTTCTGCTTCCTGACTCCTAGTCGTGTGCCTTTCAGCCACTGCACCTGGTAGTCTATCTAGTTTAAGATACACTTTGTCGTTTTCCAAAAGGGTTTAAAAAACAAACAAACAAAAGAGTCAACATGATTATCTTAGGATTATATGTTGTGATCAGCCTCAGAGATGCTAACTGGATGGTTTATGGGAACAGAATGTAGGATATATACGGTGCATCGGCACAGGAGAGGCCAGCACAGTTACCTTCTGAGCAAACTGTAGAAACTTGGCTCTGACTTCCTCCTACTTGATTTGGGCACTGGGGAAACCATTAGGAATTTTGGTTTTCACGCCAAAAGAATTTGATATTCAACCCGTCAGTTAACACATATGAGAGATCAAATTGCATGTCCATGTTCTAATGTAAAATCATAGTTCTTGCCGGGCGGTGGTGGCGCACGCCTTTAATCCCAGCACTTGGGAGGCAGAGGCAGGCGGATCTCTGTGAGTTCGAGGCCATCCTGGTCTCCAAAGCGAGTTCCAGGAAAGGGGCAAAGCTACACAGGGAAACCCTGTCTCGAAAAAACCAAAAAAAAAAAAAAAGAAGTAAAAAATCATAGTTCTTACATTGACTCTAATAATTTTTTTTTATTGATAGACATAATTGGTTGTAAAACAAAGATTCCTAAACTGGCCATGAATGAGGATTCTTGCCTTTGATCCCAGCCTTTCGGCAAGTGGATCTCTGTGAGTTCAAGGCCATTCAGGTCTGCAAATCAAGTTCCAGGCTATCCGCTATCCAGGGCTGTGTATTGAGACCTTGTCTTTTTCCTAAAGCACCATTCTCCCCCACTGTCTACCTCCTTCAAACCAGTGGCCTAGAGAACTATGCTGGAAAAAAAGCTGCCAACCAAAGTTCAGGAGTAGATGCTTTGGGAAGCCATTCCAGCTCTAGGTGCCGCCATCTCCAGGCTTGATTCTCCTCGACCATGCCAGCCCCACCAAGCACATAAGGTCTACCAGCCAGGTGGATGGAAGGTGTTTAAACCAGTTTCCTCAAAGAGTGGTCAAAGGGAAACATGTGCTGGAAATTGGAAGTTTTCACCTAGAAAACAAAATAGCCCTTGAAATAGCCACCTCCCAGAACTGATTTTTATTTTTTAGGTTAGTGTACAGAGTAATGGGTTTCATTTTGTCATTTTTTCATACATTTGTTTTCAGTAATTCCCTCTTCCACTGCCCTCCACCTTTCTTCCTGCCCCTTACTGGCTAGTTTTCTGGCTTCCCTCAGTTTACCCTTCTTTCTTTTTTGGGGGGATGGGGTTGGGAAGTTCAAGACAGGGTTTCTCTGTATATCCCTGGCTGTCCTGGAACTCACTCTGTAGGCTGGCCTCGAACTCACAGAGATTCTCCTGCTCCTGCCTCCCAAGTGCTGGGATTAAAGTCTTTCGTCACAATGCCCAGCTGCCCTTCTTTCTAATACCTGTTTTGTTGTTGTTATTGTTTTTGGGGTTTTTTTTTTTTTGATTTTTCGAGACAGGGTTTCTCTGTGTAGCTTTGAGCCTTTTCCTGGAACTCACTTGGTAGCCCAGGCTGGCCTCGAACTCACAGAGATCCGCCTGGCTCTGCCTCCCGAGTGCTGGGATTAAAGGCGTGCGCCACCACCGCCCAGCTCTAATACCTGTTTTATTATCCAGCTTCCAAACACACACACACTCTTCCCATCCAGGATCCCTTTTCTAGTTCATGATCTACACATACACAAGAACAATTTGAAATCTAGGTTCCACGTGTAAGAGAAAACATATGGTGTTTCCATTAGAAATTTTAGTTCTTGAGAGGCAGAAGTAAATGTAAGAGTTGTAGCTCCAAAGACACTTTCTTGGTATTAGTTCCATGTACTCTTGGGAGAATATGACCTTGTTGGTATATCTGTCTTAATTTCACTTCTCTTACTGTGATAAAATACCCTGACAAAAACAACTTGGGCGGGGGCAGTTATTTTGCCTTACAGCCCATCATTGTGGGGCAGTCAGGGCAACAGGAACTTGAAGCAGCTGGTTACATCACATTCAAGTCAAGAGCAAAGAATGAATGCATGTGTGCATGCTGGTGCTGAGCCCCTTCTTCACGTACAGGATCCAGGGTCCAAACTCTTGGAATGGTGCAGCCCACGATCAGGCTGGCTCTTCCACATCAGTTAAAGAAAGCAAGACACACCCCCATAGACATGCCCACCGGCTGATGTGGTCTAGACAGTCCACCATCAGGACTCTTCCCTGCTCATTCTAGGTTATGTCAAGTTGACAATTAGATTTAACCTTCCAGAATCCCTTACCATACCCCAACTAAAGGATGACTTAGGTTTGGTTTGATTATCTTTATTCACAATGCCAGTAATCTCCAGACGCATCATGTTTTGTACTTGGGGCGGGGGTAAAAAACAGATACCTGGGTTAGTTTTGTTTGTCTGTTTTTTCTTCTGTAATTCCAGTTCTTTTCTGTTTCAGACCAAAGAAAAGTATGGCAAAGAATGCAAAGTAAGTATGTCTATTAAGAAGTGACTGTTTCATTTTCTTGATCCCTTTTCTTCCCTGTATTCTACCAAAGTGGCTTTGTACTTACTAACTTTTGAGGTTCTTTGGTCAGAGTTCACGCTCACAGCTTTCATGTGTCATTGAATATATTCAGTGGCTGACAACTAGTATTGGAAATAAGAAAAGGATCCTTTTAATGTAGATTCATAAACAGGTGTCTGAATCTGCACTGATGACCATGAGTTAGTGTCCCAGGTGTTGTTTGACTGCTACACAGAAGCATTTCAGCTGAAGAGGGGGGTTGGGACTGTCACAACAGTCTCAAAGAGATAATATTTCCTGCTTCGCTTTCCCTGTTCCCCACCAAAAACAGAGAGTCAGATTCTTAATGTTTGCCGCTAGGTGGTAGGGCTTTGACTTTCTGGATATTTATTTCTGTACTTTGTGAGCTTTTTAACTGCTAGAAAAGAGAAAGTAAATGGAGTTGAGGGTTAGCTGGCATATAGTTTAGGTGGTTGCTAAGGTCAACTCCCCATACCTAGTAAATCTGGATTGAGTCCAGGTCAGGACCATTAACATTCTATTCTATGGCTCTTGGTGTGTGTTCAGATCTGTGCCAGACCATTCACAGTGTTTCGCTGGTGCCCTGGGGTCCGCATGCGCTTCAAGAAGACTGAAGTGTGCCAAACCTGCAGTAAATTGAAGAATGTTTGTCAGACCTGCCTGTTAGACCTAGAGTATGGTATGTTTGCCACATCCGCTAGACCTGGAAGTGTACACGTGCCCTGAACAAGACACCAGCCTGATGCCTCCCACTTCTCCCCATCACTGGTTCTGATCCCGCTGTAATCTGCTTTTCCCAGGCGTAAACTCACAGTTAGGCTTCTGTGGAGTCCTTCTGAACAATAGTAGGAACTTCAGGAGCCATTGGGAAGAAATCAGAACTGGCCTACACCTCCGTCTCTATAGCTAGTTGGGGTAAAAGGCATTGTTCCTATGATAGGCTATTTCTTTGCCTAGGCCTTTTTCTTGATCTAAAACTTTCCTCACAGTCCCAACCAGAATTTCCTGGGCTAATTATGCTCTGGACATTGACACTTTCCTTTTCAAAAAAAGTAGTCTACCAGCAAGGGAAAGTGTGCACACGTCTGTGTGTCTGTGTGTTTATGTTTATGTGTGCTAATCAGTTCTGGCTATATATTGTTTAATATTGATTCATGTTTGTCGGGAGCATTCAGACCTGGAGTACAGTGACCCCTTAACATAACTGGCTATCCATAGGGCCTTCAAGACCAATCTAACAATAAACCATTGTGTTATGTGTATTTGAAATAAATTTGTTAAAGCTAGATACATTATTAACTTAATTTGCCGTGGCTAAAGTATTCTTTGAAGCAATTTTGTAAAGCATTCACCTCACCAAATTCCATGACAGCACAGGAATTTGGACAATTTCTTAGGATGCTCTGTAGCAGTTGTTAGCCTGATGGTGCTAAACAGTTTGATTTAAAATATTGTAAACTGTCACCATTTTAAAAATCAAATTGTTTTTAATTATGTGTATATGTGGGGTGTACATGTGAGTGCAGGGCTGAGTCCAGTAAAGGGTGTCATCTTCTGACGCTGGAGTTACAGTGAGCCACCCTGCATGTTAGAAGGAACTCCACTCTGGCCCTCTGCAAGAACAGTATGTACTCTTAACCACTGGACCATTTCTCTAGCCCCCACCAAGTAAGAAAGAGAAGGGAAGGATGATATTGTAGTTTATGTACATATTCAGTATGAATGTGTTTTCAAATCTATATGATGTTTTTTCCTCCATTTCTTTGTACCAGGCCTACCCATCCAAGTTCGCGATGCAGGATTGTCATTTAAAGATGACATGCCCAAATCAGATGTCAACAAAGAATATTACACACAAAATATGGAAAGAGAAGTATGTTTTTTATTTTAATTAAAATCTAATTGTATCACTTCTTCTCTCCAACCCCTCTAACCCCTTCCAACACCCCCATTGATGGCCTCTTTGATTATTATTGGTTTTGTGTGCGCATGAGCAAACATGTAAATACAACCTGCTGAGTCCATTTAATGTGGCTTATATGTATATGATTTTGAGGCTGACCACTTTGTATTGGATAACTAGTTAAGGAGCTCATCCCCAGAAGAGACTAATTCTCTATCAGCAGTCATTAGTTGCCTGTAGTTCTTTGTCTAGGAATGGGATCCATGAGATTTCCCCTTTTTTAATTAGTATATCTAGAACTTTTTTTTTTTCCTTTTTTTCTTTTTTTTTCAGACAGGGTTTATCTGTAGCCCTATCTGTCCTGGAACTCACTCTGTAGACCAGGGTGGTCTTGAACTCAGAAAGCCTGCCTCTTCCCAAATACTGGGGTTAAAGCCATACGCCACCACACCATCAAGTTAGTATATCTATTGTTCCTGTCTTTATTTAGGCAGCTGTATTGTTGGGATATCATGGTGTAGCTTCCCTGTCATTTCTAGGAAACACAATCTCCCACCAGACTTCCTGGTCCTCTGGCCACTTTCTTGATGTCATTGTTTGTCTGGGGGGATATATTGTTTATGTGTGGTGCTGGGAATTGAATCCAGGGCCTTGTGATTGATGTAGTTTTGTATTTGATAGAAGTCCTAATGAATTGACAGCCAATAAAATTGTCCTCTTCGTGCAGATTTCTAACTCTGATGGAACACGACCAGTTGGCATGCTGGGAAAAGCTACATCCACCAGTGACATGCTGCTCAAATTGGCCCGGACCACACCGTACTACAAACGGAATCGGCCCCACATTTGTTCCTTCTGGGTGAAAGGAGAGTGTAAGAGAGGAGAGGAGTGTCCCTACAGGTAAGAGCTGAGCCTTGCTTTCTGTATTTGCTTTCAGACAACTGATTAGTGGGAAATTCCAGCTTAAACTCATGCTTTAGCATCTAAAGCTCTTACAGTCTGTTTACATGTAGAGTATCTCGTGCAATAAAATAAAGCTTATTATATTTACAGGAGCCTAGCTAAATTATGTTTTCTACTTAACTACGAGAAATTGCTCTATCATATAATATACATGCTGACCGAAGTTTCTAAGATAATTTAGTGCCATCATTTAAATGGTTTGAATAGCAAAGTATAGTTGAAGTCAAAATAAGACCAGACTTCTGCAGGCTACTTTTGTTTCAGCTGAGACTGCCAAGCATCAGAATTAGGGGTTCCAGCTAATGATTTGTCAACTGTAACATGCACCCCCATATATATGCCCTTTTTCTGAGGTGAAATCCATAGCTTTAATCAGATTCTATTCCAGCAGCGTAAGTGGATTACTTAGAGGATCGGGAAGTCTTTACGTGGTATAGTAATCCCTTGCCATTTGCTCTCTTACTAAACAGTATTTTTGTATAGACGTGGTTTCTAGTCTGAAAGGCAGTTGAGGACTCTATCATGTAGCTACTGTAGAGTGATCTTTTCCCTTTGGTTCACTTTGTGCTGTTTTCATTGGTGAATCTTAGACACGAGAAGCCTACCGATCCAGATGACCCCCTTGCCGATCAGAATATAAAAGACCGGTACTATGGAATTAATGACCCTGTAGCCGATAAGCTTCTAAAGCGAGCTTCAACCATGCCTCGTCTAGACCCACCAGAGGATAAGACCATTACCACACTATATGTGGGTGGTCTGGGAGACACCATTACTGAAACAGATCTCAGGTTTGTGGGCGTCATTTCAAAATTCTCTTTGCTTTTAACTGCGTTGGAATAGTTTGCAAAAACACCACCAAGCATGATAATTCTAAATCAAGTTCATTTTTTTTTTTAGCCAGCCTATCATTTGATACAAATGCTGACTGAAAATTTCATAAAATTCTTTTTTGTGATGCCAGTGTAGCTGCATTTCTCATGAGTGCTTTTTCGTGTTATGGGCCTAGTGGTCAACTTGGATTCTTTTAATTACTGCGTATGGGCGTGATGTGTGTGTGTGCTTGTGCAAGTGGCTGTGAGCACCCCGAGAGGCCATAGGTGTTAGAGCCTCCTAGAGCTGGAGTTCCAGCAGTGAGCCACTCGGCATGGGTGCTAGAAGTCACACTTAGTCCTTTGCAAGAGCAGCGTGTGCTCTGAACCTCTCAGTCATCTCTCCAGCCTCTAATTTGACTTCTTTTTTGGGGGGTGTTGTTTTTTGTTTTGTTTTGGTTTTCGAGACAGGGTTTCTCCATGTAGTTTTGGTGCCTGTCCTGGATCTCACTCTGTAGACCAGGCTGGCCTCGAACTCACAGAGATCTACCTGGCCCTGCCTCCCGAGTGCTGGGATTAAAGGTGTGCGCCACCAAGGCCTGGCCTAGTTTGAATTCTACACACACACACACACACACACACACACACACACACGCACGCACGCACGCACGCACGCGCGCACACACACACACACATACATATCTGATTATTTATGGAGGGTAGCAAGCCCTGTGACTCTAAAACTTTTTTATTTAAATTAGTGCCTTTTTAGCAGAGATTCTGATTTAATTTGTATTTCTGGCTTATTCTGTGCTTGACTAGATGAGATATCTCTCTCAGTGAGATGAAGTGGAGAAGAAACTCCTGCCCTTGGTGGCCTGTCTCCATCAAACCCCATCTCATTGAGCTAGTGATCTCCAGGGGCCAGCTAACTTTTTATAAAAGGGCTAGAGAAAATACTTTGGGCTCCATGGAGCACATGTGATCTCTTCTGGATAGTGCTCCCTTTTTTGTTTGTTTGGGGGTTTGATACAGAGTTTCCTACAGCTCAGGCTAGCCTGGAGAACTCATATGACCGTAACTCCTGACCCGCTTGCCTCCCCCTCGTGGGTACTGCAGTGATAGGTGTTAGCCACGGGACCTGACTTGTCGTGTTTATTTGTCTGTTCGTTTATTTATTTGTTTTCGTTGTTTTGAGACAGGGTCTTGTCATGTAGCTTAGCCTGGCCTGGAACTCACTATTTTCCCCACTCTCTAGTACTAGGGTCTGTACGTGGGTCACCACACTTGGCTTTCTCCTTTGTCTTCCACTTTCTTCCTTCTCTTCAGTTTTAAACATTTTTTTTATTTCATTGATTATTTTGTATTTATTTATTTTTCCAGTGCTAAGAATTGAACTGAGGGCCTCATGCATCCCAGACAAGTATTCTCTGCCATTGAGCTACACAGTCCTCTTAAACTTTTTTTTTTTTTTTTTTTTTGGTTTTTTTTTTTTGGTTTTTTTCGAGACAGGGTTTCTCTGTGTAGCTTTGTGCCTGTCCTGGAACTCACTCTGTAGCCCAGGCTGGCCTCAAACTCACAGAGATCCACCTGCCTCTGCCTCCCGAGTGCCGGGATTAAAGGCTTGTGCTACCACTGCCTGGCCTCTTAAACATTCTTGAAGCATTCTTGACGATGGCTGGGCATGGTAGTGTTTGCTTGCAGTCCCAGCTGAGGCAGGAAGGTCACCTGACCCTGTGAGTTCAGAACTAACCTGTGTACCGTAACAAGGCTCAATCTCAAATGCAAACAATCTTGGCTCATGGACCATAAGAGCTGTAGTTTGCCAGTGCCTTATACTAAGAAAGTATGGCTCTTGAGTAACCAAGTAAAGCACCTCCTCTCCTCCACAAGAAAAATCCAGAGATACATGAGAACTCTTCTTAAGTTTCCTTTTATCTCCAATAAGTAGCACCTACATTAGGGCCAGGTACAAGGAAAACCAAAAGACAGGCCTATGTCCCTGGGGCCAGCTGTCTAGTGGTGGATCAGAACATTCTAAGTTCATAGCCCGTCTCCATTTTCCAAGGCAGCATCTGGGTTGCTAACCTGTTCTCCTCGGCCTGTGTTCCTTCAGAAACCACTTCTACCAGTTTGGGGAGATCCGCACAATCACGGTTGTGCAGAGGCAGCAGTGTGCCTTCATCCAGTTTGCCACCAGGCAGGCTGCTGAGGTGGCTGCAGAGAAGTCCTTTAACAAGCTGATCGTGAATGGCCGCAGACTCAATGTCAAGTGGGGAAGGTATGAAGACTGTTCTCAACTGTGTTCTACTGGAGACTTGTGTAAACAGCTCTGTTGGGGCCTTTAAAAGTCCCTAGACGATCCTTCTCTAGTATTTTATTTTAGTGACTTTATGTGTGTGCATGTTTGGCACACATGTGTCTGTGCACCACTTGTGGGCTTGGTGCCAGAAGAGGGTGTTGGATCCCCCGGGACTGGAGTTACAGACAGTTAGGAGCCACCACGTGGGTGCTGGGAACTGAGCCAGTGTCCTCTGAAAGGCACCCAGGGCTCTTAACAGCAGAGCCATCCCTCCAGCCGCTTCTGTAGTGTTTGGTCGCTGTGGCTGTTGGAAGCATCTTAACTTTAGAACTGTATTCATGGTCTTGCTCCAGTAACCTGCTCCTTTGAAGGTCTTCATGTTTTACAGCCACTGTGAGCCAAGCATAATGCCAGGTTGCCAGAGGTAGATGTTGAGGGTTTCGGTTGCATCAGAGGCTGAGTGCTGGGGAAGTGGGGAAAGGGATAAACAGAAGAATATCTGTTTTGAGTTTGAAATTGACTGCGTAAGAGAGATAAATAACATTCCCTAAATTTCGAAGGGGATTCTGTGTCCCTCTTGGAAGCAGAGAGGAGGTTGACAGCAGCTCCCTTGGTGGAATGCTCTCTCTATGCTGAGCACTTGCTGCCCACATGGATGTTGTCTTCTCTAATGATGATAGTGGTTTGGGTTTGGGTTGTTTGAGACAGGATCTCTCTGTGCAGCCCAGAATGTTTCGGACACACTCTGTAGACCAGGCTGTCCTAGAACTCATAGAGATCTGCCTGCCTCTATCTCCTAGGTGCTGGGATTAAAGGCGAGGGCCACCACACCTGGCCAATGATTGTAGCTTTGAACCCAGACCTTCCCACCATCAAAAACCTTGCTTTTAGTTAACACCCTACACTTTGTCAATGTGGGAGAAGAGTGTTTGCTAAAAAGGGCAGGAGTGATGGAACTCCATTTTCCTGGGGAATGAGTTAAGCAGGCGTGTGAAAGAAAGCCGGACAGGGTGCTGATGTCCTGTGCATGTATGTCTCCAGATCCCAAGCAGCCAGAGGGAAAGAAAAGGAGAAGGACGGAACCACAGACTCTGGGATCAAGCTAGAGCCTGTACCAGGACTCCCTGGAGGTGAGTGTGGACTTCTTGCTGATGCAAACTCAGTCCGCTGGCGTTTCTCTGTTAGGAGAGACTGGGCTTGACTCTGTCAGCTGTGCAGCAAACCAGGACATAAACAGTAGGAATGTGGTGTTGATTGTCTGCCCTTCTAAGTGTCTGCTATCTCCTCTCCAGCTCTACCTCCTCCTCCTGCAGCAGAAGAGGAGGCATCTGCCAACTACTTCAACCTGCCCCCAAGTGGCCCTCCAGCAGTGGTGAACATTGCCCTACCCCCACCCCCTGGGATCGCCCCACCCCCACCCCCAGGTAACTGCCTTCTTCCTTTCTGGCCCAGAAAAGTTCTTGTAAAAGTCCTGCACCTGAGTTGAGTCTGAGGCAGCTAGGTCCTTTGTGCTTGCTCTGTAGAAGTCTCCAGGCAAAGCTGGTAGGTGGAGAGTCCTGATTCTTTCCTCTTCTCCTGGACTCGTAGGAGAGGAAAGGTACCACTCTATAAATCTGAGCATAGGTATCGTGGGTAGGAGTTACAGCATGATGGCCATCTGCCACCAGTCTGTTCCTCATTGTAAATTTTGTCCTTGCTGTCCACAGCAAGATGTGGGCCTTGTATCAGGATGGGAATCAGTAAAACTACTGCTTCTGTTAGAAAAACTTGCTACAAAGAGACTGTCATGTGAATACATGGAGTTGGTTATGGAATTGAGTTACATTTGGGCTCATATTCTTTATCCTGTCAGTGGCCACTAATAAACAGTTGAAGCAGTAGCACCCTGTGTGAATGTCCATGACATTGTGAATAATGTAGGAGACAGTGGTGGCTAATAATGTTGTTTTGATGGTGAGCCTGTATGTTTGAAGAAAGTCTTTCCATTCTGGAATGGAGCATTGAGACCAGTGATGGCAGAAAGGATCTTAACATGAGCCTAGTTTCTTTCTGGTCTCCCACATCCTGATTGACTCCTGTCTGGTAGGATTTTCGATGTTTGATTAGTAGCAGACAGCTGGGTGACATACTAACAGGTGCATGGGTCTGAAGGTTTGGGGGCTGAGGGGAAACCAAGGAATATAGGTAGATACTTCTAAGCAGGTCTTGTGCACTGACATTTACTTAACATTATGTCAGCCTTGATTTATGTGTAGGTGGTTTTGATCTTAGAAAGATTCACAGGTTTGGAAGGTTGTCAAGGGAACTGCAAGCCTAATTTTTTCTCTTCCACATCAGGTTTTGGACCACATATGTTCCACCCAATGGGACCCGCCTCCGCCTTTCATGAGGGCTCCAGGACCAATCCACTACCCCTCTCAGGACCCTCAGAGAATGGGAGCTCATGCTGGAAAACACAGCAGCCCCTAGCACAGCATCACCACTCGGGCTCTGAGGAAGAAAGGGCGCTCTAAAATCCCAGTAAATGAATCCTGGGATAAGTATAATTTTCCTTGCTTTGTAGTTTCCATGGTAGCTGAATGTGTTCAGATGTGGGCAGCCAGAGAACACAGCTATGCTTCCCCACATGTATCAGAGGATCAGTGGGCCCAAAACAAGCTGCCATGAACACAGCTGCTTACTACTCTAGCAGTACTAAGACAGCCTTATGTGTGTTCGTTCCTTTTCTACTTAGTGGGGAACGTACACATGGGTGAATCGGAATAACTAATGGAGTTACTATCCCAATATGTTCATTTTGTATCTTTTTGGGCGGGAGGCAAAAATTGACCTGCGATTTGGAAAAAAAAAAAACTTTTGACCATTTTTATGTCTATTTGGTATTTTCTTTTATATCATCTAAAAAAATTTAGTACTAATCATTGTAGTGTCGTAAATGTGATTTAACCAATTTGAAGTCACACCCTCAGAGACAAGCAGAGACCAGAACCCAGCACAGCCGATATTTTCTTTGCTTTTAAAACTTCATGTTACTAAAGGAGTCAACTGATAATTTGACTTCTCCACACTGTCAGAAAAAGACAAAAGTAAAAACTTGCTTTTTATTCCTATTGGGTGGAAACCCAAATTTTATGGCGCTGCATATCATTGATGAAACCTGGTACCTGAGATGAGATGGTTTGAAAGAACTTCCTGTGAAACACCTTAATAAACTGAAAGGAAGAGCCTTGGCGTGTGTTTGCCTGGAGACTGTCCGCCTGCAGCCGGAACTTGGATCCTCAGCGTTCACCCGTGTGTCTTCAGCGGCTCACCATTCGCTGCCTCTGGGCAGGAGACTGTTCAGTCTTAGGATGTTTGGATTTAACTCAATTGTAGATGGTAAGGGAAATTTGATGTTGTATTGTATTTTTTGTTTTTAAATAATTAAAACGGGTCAATTTTCCAAATGTTTCTGGATTTCTGTTTCTTTTACCCTTTGATATTGAATTTGAAATTGGTAAAAGAAACAAGTTATACATGTGAATTTTTTAATCTTCAGACTTGACTCTTTTTTTTTTTTTTTTTTTTTTTTTTTTGGTGGCAGTGGGCTGTAGCTTGAGTTTTCCTGCCTGGCCCACAGTCAGGGCAAATCTCTCTCACCTGCCAGTCCCACAGCCATTCAGACCCGACCAAGTAAACACAGAGACTTGGCCGGGTGGTGGTGGCGCACGCCTTTAATCCCAGCACTCGGGAGGAGAGCCAGGTGGATCTCTGTGAGTTCGAGGCCAGCCTGGTCTCCAAAGCGAGTTCCAGGAAAGGCGCAAAGCTACACAGAGAAACCCTGTCTCGAAAAACCAAAAAAAAAAAAAAAAAACACAGAGACTTATATTGGTTACAAACTGTGTGGCCGTGGCAGGCTTCTTGTTAACTGTTCTTACAGCTTAAATTAATCCATTTCTGTTCATCTATATCTTGCCACATGGCTTGTGGCTTACCGGCATCTTCACATGCTGTTTCTCATCGTGGCGGCTGGCAGTGTCTCTCTGACTCAGCCTTCAACTTCCCAGCTTTATTCTCCTCCTTGTCCCGCCTACACTTCCTGCCTAGCCACTGGCCAATCAGTGTTTTATTTATTGACTAATCAGCAACACATTTGCCATACAGAACATCCCACAGCAGTGGGCAGCATGCAGTTTGAGATGAAATCTCCATATACAGCTCAGGTTAGTCTTTCTTATAAGCCCCTTGAGTACTAGGATCACAGACCTGTGTGTTACAACATGTAAGTGTTTTTTTTTTTTTTCCATTCCATGATGGTAAAAATACCCAGCCTTTTTAGTACTAAGAAGCTGGTAGTAGGGTTGAAATAAGAGCGGACAGAAAGCTGAGTGTGGTGGCACACGCCTTTAATCTCAGCACTCAGGAGGCAGAAGCAGGCAGATCTCTCTGAGTTTGAGGCCAGCTAGCGCTACATAGTGAGTTCCAAGACATGGTAAGACCTTGTCTAAAAATAAAAACAAAACAACAACAAGAGCAAAAAAAAAGGAAGAGCATTCATAGTCTTGTCTGTGGCTTTTGATAGTAGTCTTAAGTGCTGTTCTTACACAGGCCATTGTAAGGAACCAGCAGATCTAAAGGGTTTGATGTATCTAAGATCTGTAGAGCTTACGTGTGTAACTTGGAAAACAAGAATTAGGCCATTTCCCCCTTTTCCAGTCACCCACATTATAGATAGGTCTTCACTTAGCTCACTGACCCGCACCCAGACTTCTCTGGAAACCCTCACAGGCACACCCAGATGCATCCACCTGGTGCCGTGTGCGTCCCTCAGTGGCCACACTGGCGGATGAGCCAGTGCGTGACCTGTCTGCCAGCTTAGCTAGACAGGGTTGCTGGTCAGCTCTGAGCTGCTTTTCATTCTCTATGTCTTCTCATACTCCCATCTTTTTCCTCTGGGATACATGTGGGATGGAATGAATTTATCTGTAATAGGGAGTTATTTAGCTTTTTGAAATTTTTGGTGGTTCTGGGGACTGAACGTAACTTTTTTTAAAAAAGGGATCATTTTAATGGAATGTAAACAGAAAGGTACATAAAACACAGATGTACAACCAACTTAGACTATTTTAAAGTCGACATCTGTGTAGCAGTCAGCCAGGTCTAGAAATAGAGAACCTGCAGTCCTCCCAGAGAAGTTCATGTCCCAGTCCCTCACATCCACACACCCTTCCCTCCGGACTCACCACTGTTCTATGTTGTGTCTTTGCATAGTAACCACACAGGAGTTTGTTCGGCTTGCCTTATCACCACTCTGCTGCTGAGAGGTACCGTGTGGCTACATCTAACTAGTTCATGATCACTGCTGCCAGCTCCATGAGGCTTCTCAGTGTTTTGTTGGCTAGTCTTAGTACTTTATGTAAAGAAAAGGAGACAAAATTAGAAGTTTGTATGAAGGACTTGCTAGGTTCCCAAGTTACATGAGATGTTTATTTGCTTTTTCAGGATCCAAAATGTCCTTGTTGAATAACAAACAGCACACATAGTATTCACTAAAGACCAGTAGTTTACCTGTGGTCTGCAGGGATGGAGCCGAGTGCAGGGTAGGAAGGCACAAGGGTGTGCATGGGAGGGGCCGTGCTGCACAGACATGGTCATATTTTATTAGTAGCAAAAATCACGTCAGAAGAAGGAATGAGGACCTGCTTTAGGGTACAGGACCCCACCCTCCCAGGCTCTCTTCTGCACTCTCAGAGCTTCATAAACAATCCAAGTCCTCCTACTTGCCAGATGGTGTTCGTTTATAGATTATGGAAATTTGTCTTTGAAAGACAGTCCCAAATCTAAGAGAAACATCAACTGTAAGGAATCCCAAGATTCAGGCTAGTGGTTCCCTGGAACCAGGAAAAGGACTAAAACTCCACAGAGCAAAAGAAAAATACAGCCACTGTGTCGTCCAGCCTGACTAGGGATTCCTGTCAAAGGAAACCCTTATATCACCAGCTTCACACAGACCTGGAATCCTGCATCCTCACAGCCTGCTTTATAAATGGCATCCATGTCAGATCGATTCCAGCAGGAGGGGCGGAGCCCGGGGACTGTCCTGTCCTGTGTTCCCAAGCCCTGCAGAAGACCAGCACTTGTCTTCGCCTTGCAGGTAAAGAAGCAGAGGCCCAGCAGGAAATGGCTTCCCCAAGTTCACGCCACTCAGAGTAAACCAAATCCCATCTAGTGGGGTGCCCCTGGTCCCCACAATCAGTTAAACTCTAAATCATAAGACATGACACTGCTCCACTATTCCGGAGTGAGGCGGCGTCAACTCAGCCGGTGAAATGATTCCTCTGAGTCCTCCATTCTGACTCTGCTCCGGACACCTCATTTCCTTTTAGAGATGGGATAGCCACAGCTATAGAACAGGGTTTGGAGAGAACCACCACCAAGATACTGTCACACCTCACTGTCAGGAGTGGCATCCTCATCACTTGAATGGAGGATGGGAAGGTGTAAGCGTTCCACCTTGTACCTGTTCTGGAAAGGGCCTCACAGGCTGACCCCCACTTTTTCCTCCCCTCCTGTCCCAGGCCTTGCCCCTTGTGGACTTCCTGATCTCCAGCATTGCTCCTGGGCCCCACACAGCAACCACTGAGGCCATGGTTCACTTCTTCCTCCTTTACCCAGTAGAGCCTCGGTCTCACTCCACCTCAGCACATGCCAAACATGCCCTCTCGTCACCCCCTCTTTCCTTGACAAGCTCCCATCCCTTCTAAGGTCTGGTTCAAGTCCTCTGGGAAGTTTCTGAAACCCCACCACCCCACCCAGGGTTCTTCTGTTCCATGTCACTTGGCTCTCAGTTGTCAGCATCCAACTGCTTTACAGATCTCTTCCCTATCGTTTCCTCTCGAGACCTCGGCCTGGCACTGTCTAGCACACAGCAGGTGTCAGAAACACTGAGAGCATGTGCAGATGAGAGCTGGCTGTGTCTCAGTAAGTGGGAAGTCATGGGGTGCACATCTGTTCATCAGCACTTGGGAGCGGGAGGCAGAAGGATCAGGAGTTCAAGATGGTCCTCAGCTACAGTTCATAGCCAGTCTGAGTTACAACTTCTTTTTTCCTTCCTTTTTTTTTTTTCTGGTAACGATAAGAGTCTTATGTAGCCCAGGTTGGCCTTAAATTCACTGTCTAGTCAAGGATGACCTCAGACTTTCAGTCCTTCTGTCTCTATCTCCCAGGGGCTGGGATTTTAGGCATACCCACTCTGCCTAGTTTACGTGGTGCTAGGACTCGAACCCAGGGCTTTGTGCTCGTTAGGTAAACATTCTACAAAAAGCTGCAAGCAGAGTTAAGAGAAGCATGATGTTTCTTGAGCCCCGAAGCCCAAGGATTGGAGCTTCCAGTTGAGGCTACAGCTCCTCAGACTCAGGGAGCTTCCGGACCCAGCCCTGAGCAACTCTGTTGAAACTGGGTCTGAGCCGGAGGAGTTCCAAGCCACTGAAGGGCTCTGGGACAAAGGGGGTGCCTGCTTGGAAAATGGTCTCCCCGACACGGGGTCCTCCAAATGGCACTGGGGTCCTGGAAAAGAGAAACAGGAGAGATGGGCTGTGTAAAAGAGGTAACAGACATAGGTGCACGTGTGCTCACACCCAGCCTCTCTCGAGGCCTCAGTTTCCCCTTCTAGGCAGCAAAGATCTATACTATCATTAGTTGGTCCTTAGTCCTGCCTTATCCAAATCTGTTCCCTGTTGAAGTAACAAGGAGGTTTCGAGTTAGAAGTGGCCTAGGCAAAGTTCTAGGCTCCCCTCCAGTCAATGCCAGAAGAGAACAACACTGGAAAGTGGATTTCTCTTTCTTTTTCCCACTTTCCCTTACAACAAAATACCCACAACCCGGAGGACAGAGGACTTGGAGGAGCACCAAGAATGAGAAATTGCCAAGTGACAAGCAGAGCCCACCACTTCCCCCCCACGTAAGGCGGGGACAAAGCTTCACTCATCATCTGCTGCTTTGGTTTGTGGATAAATCGGTGCTTTTACCTCAGAGGGCAAATTAGCAGAATCGCTTTCAACCTGGAAACGTGTAAACTGTCACCCAGCAACTCTGTTTCTAAGCATATGGCTGGGGGAGGCTCCTGCGTGCTTGCGTGGAGAAGCAGACAGCAGAGCGTTACCAAGCGGGAAGTAGCCCCACACCCTCGGAGGTAGGTAAGGGCGGACAAGCCAGAGACACAGAAACTCAAGGGAAAGGGAAACATCTGTGTCAGAGTGGTGGGTTTCAAAAGCACAAAGCTGAGTGAAAAAAGGAAGCTACAAAATGAAACAAAGTGTCCGTACACACACACACACACACACACACACACACACACACACACACACACAGCAATCACCCTCTGGTTGGCAATGGCGGGTACAAACCGTCTGTGATCATAGGGCATCCTGGCAACCTTGTTACCACTGCAAAGGAAACGCAACGTTGGAGAGTGGCCAACAAAGGGATCCTGTCTTTACTTCAGGGTCGTGTTCACTCTGGATTCTCCTGCTCCCTGCCTCTGGTTATGCTTTCCCACATATCAACAGTAAATTCTCTACCATACCTAGGAGCAGTCATGTCCCTTTCCTTTCCTTTTGGTTTTTTTTGAGACAGGGTTTCTCTTGTGTAGCTTTGGAGCCTTTCCTGGAACTCACTCTGTAGCCCAGGCTGGCCTCGAACTCACAGAGATCTGCCTGCCTCTGCCTCCTGAGTGCTGGGATTAAAGGCGTGCGCCACCACTGCCCGGCTTCCTTTCTTTTTTTACTTCTTTTTTTCATTCACAGTTGACTAATGCTGTATGTGATTTTAAGCCTTTTGCTGGGAGAGAGCAGTGCTGGGCATTGATCATGGGTCTCACGTGTGCTAGGCAAGTGCTCAGTCCCTCAGTTGTATTCACAGTCCTTTTTATTTTAACCAATACATGCCAGGCAGTGGTGACACACACCTTTAATCCCACCATTTGGGAGGTACAGACAGGTGGATCTCTGTAGTTTGAGGCCACCATGGTCTACAGAGTGAGTTCCAGCACAGCCAGGGGCACACTAAGAAACCCTATCTCAAAAAACCAAAAGAAAAGAAAAGAAAGAAAGAAGGGAGGGAGGGAGGGAGGAAGGAAGGAAGGAAGAAAAAGAAAGGAAGAATACAGAAAGCAATATTCCTAGAATTCCCCTGCCGTGGGGACTAGTGGAAAGGGGTTTGCCTCTGGGTGGAATTGCAAACCTTGGCCAGGGTCTGGGATCCTGCCAGGGCAGTACTGGCTCCCCCAGCTTTGCCAGCAACAGCTGAACCCTTCAAGAGCAGGCTGGGCAGTGTCTGAGGCCAGCAGGCCTCACAGCCAGGACTGGGAATCCAGAGTCCCCGCTGGGCCCTGCTTGTCCACCAGAGAGCTATTCCTCCTCTGCCACCTCAGTTGTTCCTTCTGTCCCAGAAGGGGCCTCCCTAGGACCCTTCTGCCGCTAGGAGAGTACCTCAGCTGCCATTCTGAGACGCAGGAGTGAGGAATGCCTCCACCTCAGCCAGGCAGGAAGCCAGCTGCCAAGACTGAGCCTGCCTGCTGTGGGGTTGAATAGGTGGTCAGGCGTCCGGTGAGGGCCTTGGAGAGACAGCAATTCTGCCTGGTGGAGAATTTCAGGCTCTCACAGACTCTTCCGCCCAGTCCTTCCTACCGGCGCCCTCCTCGCCCAGTCAGCTGTTTAGAATAACCAAGTCCCTCTCTACTGTGTATTCTCAAGGACCCTATCCTTACAGCATTTCTCTTCGGGCCTGGCCAGGCCCTCCCACACAGTGCCTGCCTCTCAGACGATCTCCGATGTGTGTGGTCTCAGCAGGTACCAAGCCGGCTAGCGGGCAGCCTTCTTCTCTCTGAACCCTCTTGTTCTCACTCACGGCAGCCCAAACCAGAGGGAACATGTTCAGAAACAGCCTCAGGACAACAACAACAACAACAAAAGACAACTGCAGTGGAAACACCCCCAGCTGGGGCCCCTCGGCCGATCCACCTCCTTCTGGAACTCCGGCTGTGCTTCCAGGCTCCCAGAGAAGCGCTACCCCTGTTTCTGCCCCATTAGCCCATCCACTTTCCCCGTCATTTCTGCCTATAAGCGGCAATCGCAGTAGCAGCCCTAGACCTAGAAGCAGCTAGCTTATTGTCTGACAGAAGCTTCACCTAGGACTTCTCACATCATCTCCACAGCAGCCTTGTGTACTTGAGAATGCTGCATTTTACAGGTGGAGTGACAGGCGCAGAGAGTTTAAGTTCCTTGTCCAGGGCCACACAGCTCGGTCTGGAGTCTGCATAAATGCATTAAAGCCATGCACTAAATCAGTACAGGCCACTCCTTCAGCAGGCCCCCCACCTCTGGTGCTATTTCCTGCTTTCCACAGCCCCGAAGCCACCTTCCAGGCCCTTTCCATACTACTGGTGAAAGAAAAGGCAGGGTGAGCCTAGAACTGGTGAGATCTGGAGGTGTCCCCAGAGGAGGACAGAGTTTTGATGTCCGTCCCAGAGCTGAATGGAGAGCAAGGCAACCCGGACTTCTGGGACTTGAAGCCCAGGGCTGCCCCCTCCTCCGGGTTCTGTGACTGAGCAGGGTGTTCATATGCCTGAGCGTCGTCTCTTCCTTTGTAGAATGAGGGGAATCTGGTACTTGCAATATGTGATGGAGGTGTATCATGTTCACCTTACACATACACACACACACACACACACACACACACACACACACAATTTATTGAACATGTAATAGGTGTGAGGCACTGCTCTAGCAAGGTCTCAGTAAACATCTACAGAGGGCTGGGGCTACAGCTAGCAAGCAGAAAGAACGCAGGCCTCCCCACCCTGTGCGTCCCATGCAGCCTGGCTTTACTTGTTGAAGTTGCGATAGTCGCGGAGAACGGGGGTGCGACTTCCGCCGCCACTGGGGTAGTCTCGGTAGCTGACGAACTCCTGCCACGGACACCGGTAGCCTTTGGGGATGGCGGTGTGGTTGAACTTCTCGGGCGGGATGCCCTTTAGCGGCTCCGCATAGCCTGGGGGTGGAGTGGCGCTGGTGACAGGCACTGCCTGGGCTCTACCATCCCACCCCGCGGGCGGGCGAGCATAGCCAGGGTGGGGGAGAAGCGTCAAGAGAGCGGAAGTATAGGGGTCGGGTATGTGAGCACAAGGCAGCCTCCCGATCCCAGGAGGTCTGCAACAGGGGGTTCCAGCCTGCGCTGAGACACAGATTCGCTGTGACTAACCCGGGACACTGGCGGCGACTCTTTAAGCCATCGGTGCCCCAGGACACAGGGCGGCCTCTCACCTGGCGCCAGGGCGCTTGGACTACGGACCGACTCGACCCCAGCCACTCCCGGATGGGCGATCCTGGGGTCCCCCGGTGGCCCCTGGAACACGTGGAGCTCAGAGCGGTGGTTCTGCTCCTCTGGGCCATTGGGAACCTGAGTACAGGGGCGAGCATTCAGAGGCGATGGCCAGCCGCTCTTTAGCGGCCCGTCCCTTCCCATAGCTGTCCCTGGAGGAAGGGGTCCCTCCTCACCGTCCCCAGCGCCGCTCTGTCAGCCGCTTTTCCTCGGGCACTTCCCGCCAGGATCTGTGGGGGGAAATAATCAGGCAGGGACGCTCAGAGAAGCAAGAGGCCAGGATTTCATCACCACCTCCTAAGGGATGTGGAGGGAGAATGTAGGAGGCGGGGGAAGCCTGGGAATGTAGATGGTTTACAGGGGTGAGCCAGTGCCTGTGATGGAGAAATATCAATAGCAGTCTTTGCTACTGTAAATCTAGTCAGAATAAGACACTTCTTGAGCCTCAATTCCCTTCTTGGGGTGGTGGTGGTGGTGGTGGTGGTGGTGGTGGTGGTGGTGGTGGTGGTGGTGGTGGTGGTGGTGGGTATACTGATGGTATGATAATGCTGACATATCCACCTCCTACATGTGGAGCCCCTAGCAAACACTGTCTCAGGCACGTAGTCAACAGGGCCACGTGCCATCTCTCTCCTCCCGACTCTTCCCCACTCCAGTAAGGCCCAGAACTTGAGTGGTAAAGGGAGAAATGCCCCGGACTTCGTTAGATTTTCCAAAATTACCTGCCACCAGCAAACCATTATTTCGTTGTATTTTGAGGCAGGATTATTTATGTAGCCCAGGCTGGATTTGAACTTGCTCTGTAGCCAAGGACAACCTTGAAACCCTAATCTCTCCGCTTCCACCTCTCAGATGCCAGGATTACAAGTGTGTAGCACCACACTGGTTTTGTGTGTGTCTGGGGGTGGAACCCAGACCTGCTTGCATGCTAGGCAAGCACTCACGCAGCTGAGCCACACCATGCCCCCATTCTTAACTTTGTCTCTATGTCAGCCAGTTCTTCTACAGTCTTCTCCTTCTCCATTCCCTACCTAAGACCAAGTGAAGTCTGAACCGCATCTGTCATGATGTAAACAGCCCAAAGCATAATCTAATGTGGACACGCAGAACACCCCACTCCACCCACCCTCCACCCTCCACCCTCCACAGACATCCTCAGTCTGGCTCCCTGGCTTTAGACTAACCACTGGCTCCCTCTTGCCCCTTGATTTCCCCCCAAGAGCACATGATGGCTTACTCACACCCTGCAAACTTTCTGAAAGCTCAAAGGTAAACTTCTGCACCCGGCGCTGCCTCTTCTGAAAGAGGAGGGATCCCGGGTTGTTGCGGAGGGACAGCTCCTCGATCATCAGGTCCTGAGGCACACTCAGCTTCTTCCCCAGGTCCAGCGAAGGGACTGTGGGAGAGGTCAGAGAGGGCTCTTACTGTCTGACCTCAAAGCAGCCCTGTCACTACTCCTGGGCAGCCCCAAGCCTCACACTTGCCATCACTAGACACCATCATTCCTTGGAACGTTTGCCATCTGAGGGTTTAGAAAGGCACCTCAGAGATTGGTGGGCACATGCTCAGTGATGCTGAATGCTGTTTCAGAGGCATTTATACTTACTCCGTGAATTTCCTTCGCACTTCTTTGCCTATAGTGGTGGTGAGAAAGGATCAGACGCTGAGGTTTTTGTTTTGTTTTGCTGTTGTTAAGGGAAGCCACAATAAGAGATAGAGAAGGGGAAGACTTCTGACCAGAGCCTCTGGGAGGGTGGAGCCGCCATTCACCAAGATGGAGATGAAGGAAGAGATGGTTTGGGGGAAGATGAGGAGTAAGGCTTGAGGCACATTCTTTTACTTCTTTACTTATTTATTTATATTCATTTTTGGTTTTTGAGACAGGGTCTCAGGTAACCCAGGCTGGCTTCAAACTTGCTATTTAGGTGAGGATGACCTTGAACTCAGATCTTCCTACCTCCCCTCTTGAGTGCTGACATTACAGACATATACCTATACTGGCAAGTCCAACTTTGTCTTTGTTATTTTAAAAATTGTCTTTTAACATTATTTAAACAGCATAACTGTCTTAAAAAGTTATAAAGTACAGATATAAGGAAAGAAGAAAAATAACATTATCTGCCACCCAGAGATGTACACCCCAGTGTACACCCTTTCCTAACCTTTCAATCACTATATAGTTTTATAAGATTCAGTGAAATCATAGCAAAAAATACTTTGTGATGTGATTTATCAAAGAGTTTCCTTTTTCCAAGTGAATATATTTGTGCTGCTGGGTTGTTTTGTCAACCTGACACAAAACAGAGTCATCTGGGAAGAGGAAACCTCAACTGAAAAAATTTCTACATCAGATTAGCCTTAGAAAAATTTGTGGGACATTTTCTTGGTTGATGTGGTAGGGCCCAGCCCACTGTGGGTGATCCCAACCGTGGGCAGGTGGCCCTGGGTAGTATAAGAAAGCAGTCTGAGCAAGTCCTGGAGTGTAAGGGTGGTTGTCTGTGCTTTACCCTGAAGCACTGCCCCTAGTAGGCAGCAGGTAACTGCAAGATACCTGCCCCTGCCCGAGGTGTGGCAGAGAAAGGGACCCCTTAAGACCTGAGATGCATATGTGCTCATGCTCTCTCTTGGCTGCCTAATGATCCTGGATGCTGGATGCTGGATGTGGGACTGCAGACCAAGCCAGAGTTCTCCAGAGAACCGCATTGGACTGTGCCCCACCACTCCTGGATCCCGTATCCGACCCCTTTGCTTGCTGTAAGTTTATGCAAAATAAACCTCTTTTGACTATCAGATAAACTATGTGGAATTGCCTCATTAATTTCCACTATACTGGAAGCAAGCCAGTAAACAGCATCCCTCCATGGGTCTCCAGTTCCTGCCTCCACATTCCTGCCGATTTAGTTCCTGCCCTGATTTCCATCCATGATGGACTGTGATCAAGACATATAAACAAGTAAACCCTCCTCTCCCCAAGTTGCTTCTGGTCAAGGTGTCTTTGTCACAGCAGCAGAAAGTAAACAAAGACAACATTTTGGCTTTACCTACTTTTATTCAAACACTCCCAATGATTTGATAACTTGGGACTATTCTTGGGGGCTAATGAGAAAGGACTGTGTTCAGGCAGGCTGGGCTACATTGTAAGTGCCTGTAAAAACAAACAAGTAACAGAAGCAACAGCAAAGACACCTTTCCAGCCCGAGGAGTCTTACAGACATTCAAGTGGAAACGCCAAGGAGGGACTTGAGCGTCTAATGCCAGTGTTCAAAGGAAAAGATCAAAATTTGAGGCATCATGATCTTATTATAAAAGATACTTGTTGGTGCTGTTGTTTTCAGGTTTCTTTCCATTTTTCTCCTTTTTGTTGTTTTTATTATACTCATCTATTTATTTAGTAAATTATAGGGGGTGGGGTGTGTCATAGCACACCTGTGGCTGCCAGAGAACAACATGCAGGAGTCGGCTCTCTTACTCCACCATGTGGGACCCGGGGATAGATCTCAGGTCATCAGACTCAGCAGCAAGTGTCCTTACCCTCTGTGTTTGGACACAGTCTTGTGTGGCCCAGCCTGTCCTTGAACTTGCCGTGTAGCTGAGGATTACCATGATCAAGTATGCACCCTCCGGCCTGTCTCGTGTTGCTTGTCAATGAAGAGCATTATATTTACCTCTCTTCTTGTGGTTAGAATCAGTCATTATCCCCACTTAGAGGATTTTCGGGGCTGCTGACTGTCCTTAAGTGTTTGAGTCCCGTCCCTGTGGCCTGTACTTCCATGAGAGCAAAAGGCATAAGTATATATTTAATCAGCAAAGGACACCTCCTGGGAGACACAGTGATGGCGTGCTAAGGTGGGAGAGGGTTCTGTAGGGGCAGCTTAGCTAATATTGTCAGTCTTCAACATCTGATACAGGCGGTGCTGTTCAGTGGCAGAGCACTTGCCTAGCATGTGCAGAGAACCCTGATGCCAATCTCTCCAGCACAGAAATATATAAATATTATATATATACATATATATACATACATACATACATACATACATACATACATACACAATAAAATCAGACACAGAGCCTCTTGTGTCAGGTGAATAAATGACATTTTAAGCTGGGAGGCTGGATGAGGTCAGGGAGAAAGCAAAACAGATCCAGAGAGCCAACAACTTAGCCCTATTTCAGCCGAGTAGGAAAACGCCCTTGAAACCTAGAGGGGCCAGCAAGGAGAAAAGTGCGGATGAGGGGGCACCTGGAAACCAACTCCTGAAAGACTTCGGAGACAGACAGCCCAAGGAGTCAAATTCTGCTGACGTGTCAAACCAGATGAGACCCGAAGACTGACCGTCAGAGCTACCAAGTTGGGGTCAGTGGTAATCTCCACTAAAGCGTGTCCCTAGAGCATTTGGCCGTGAAAGTGTGACTGGGGAGGGCTCGAGAGAGAAGGACAGTGGAACAAGGGGGTAATGAGCCAGAAACAGGATGTAGGATGTTCAGGGAGTGCAGCTGTGCAGCTGTCTAGTTTCTTCAAACAAGAGGAGACGGAAAAAGAAAGAAAGAAAAGGAGAGAGGCTGTTTTGGATTACATGACATTTAAGAGACATCGCAACCAAATAAGAACCATGTGCCTCCCTTGGGTTCTACACATCGGGGCTGGAGGGATGGCCCAGCATTTAAGAACACTAGCTGCTCTTCAGAGGACCCAGGTTCAATTCCCAGCATCCTCAAGGCAGCTCACAACTGTAATTCCAGTTCCGAGGCAGGGAGTAGGGGTGGGAGGCGTCTAACACCTTCTTCTGGCCATGCAAGAACTGCATGAATATGCTACAGATACATGCAGGCAAAAACACCCATACACATAAAATATAAATAAATACATCTTTAAAAAATTTTGGAAACTCAATCTGGAGACCACACTGGCCTCAAAGTCAGAGATCTGTTTGCCTCTGCCTCCCAAGGACTGGGATTAAAGGCATGTGCCACCACCGCCAACTTAAAAACTTTAAAAAACCATTCAGTGTAAGAAATCTGAATACAGACTAGTTCTTAGATAGCACTAAATCATTACTGCTGATTCTGTTCAATGTGCTAATATTTTGTGACAAATAGGGAATGTTACTTTTCTTCTGGTTGTAGGAATTGGAGATGGAGGAGGGGACATGCTCTTCAGGGGAAGACTCTCCTGCCTCCTGATACTGTGTGGACCCTCCTGTCTCTGCCTCCTGATGCTATGGTTACAGACACCTGCAGCCATGCTCATTGAATTTTCCATAGGTGCTGGGGGTTGAGACTCGGGTCTCCATGCTTGCGTGGCAAATGCTTTTGACCCACTGAACCATACGCCTGCCCCCATTGCCACTGTCAACAAGGAATCAGCCTACAGCTAAGCTATCCCCAGTCAGCCCTCTGCACAAGAGCACCCAGACTCTTCTTTCAAGGATCCCACGTAAGGCAAGCTTTGGGACCACCATCACGAATTGGTTGGATAAATATGACAGGTTCCCCCCCAACAGTGATGTGCTAAGGAAGCAGTCAGAGGGGGCTGCAGAAAGAGAAATCATGTCAGGATGGAAAGACAACTGGAGGACATAATCCATGTATATGTGTTCATATAAAAAATGTTGAGCAGAAGAATCCACACCAGTATGCTGACAGTGGTTAGCATATTCTAATTGTTTCATTATGACGAACTTCCAAAGCCATTCATGTGGATTTTGTTTGAATTTTTCAAAAACCATTTTTTTTGTGTGTTTGGATGTTTTGCCTGAATGTATGCCTGTGTGCCACATGCATACAAAGCCAGAAGAGAGTGTCAGATCCCCTAGACTTGGTGTTATAAACAGTTGTGAGCCCCCAAATGGATTCTGGGAACTGAACCCCAGTCCTCTGGAAGAGCCACCAGTGCTTGGAACCATTGAACCATCTCTCTGGCCACTTGTATTTTCATCAGATGTGTTATTTACAAAACCATAGTAGAAGCAGCAGCTCTGGGGACAGAGAGACCAGCAGTCAAATCCTGGCTTTGCTACCTACCAATCAGGGACACCCGGCCCCTCTGAGCCCTGTTTCTGGTCTGCAGAACCGGGATGGTAATATGTAACTTAAAGCTGTTATGAGGTTCAGATGGCTTAATGCATAAAAGCTTCTAAGACAGTGTCTGCCCCATAACACCCAGAAATAATGGTAAGCGTTTTGATTGCTATTGCTTTTGGGGGGGGGTCGAGATAGGGTTTCCTTGTATGTAGCCCTGGCTGTCTTGGAACTTGCTCTGTAGACCAGGCTGGCCTCGAACTCAGAAATCTGTCTGCCTCTGCCTTCTGAGTGCTGAGATTAAAGAGGTATGCTGCCACAGCCCAGCAATTGCTATTGCTTTCCAACGGCTACCTTGAATCTGAAAATGTCATTAGTGTCTGTGATGGTTTATGAAAAATGTCCCCCGTAAGTTCAGGATTAAAATTAAATATTCGATCCCTAGGCACCGTTTAGGAAGGTTATGAAATCTTGAGGAGATAGGGCTTGCTGAAGAAAGTATGTTACTTGAGGGCTGGCTTCGAGAGATTGTAACATGACCCCGCTACGAGTACTTTCTCTCTGCTTTTTGCTTGATGTGGAAGATGTGGTCTCTCAGCTTCCGGCTCCAGCTGCCTGCTGCCATGCCTCCCGTTCCATCATGGCTTCTCCCTCTGGAACTGTAAGTCACGACAAACTGTTCCTTCTGCAAGCTGCCTTTGTCATGGATTTTTATCACAGCAACAAAAGATGACTAATACATGTCATAACAATAATCATGTCTAGTGTAAATCATGTGTGTCAATATTTGGGGGTCTGTACTTAACTACATGGGTAAGAGACATAAAATTCACTGCATGACTCTGTCAGCTGAAGCATCAATACTCCACAGCTCCCATATATGAGCAGGCAAAGTCTCGGAAGATACAGGCTGGGAGTGTGACTCAGTGGTAGAGTGATTTTCTAGCATACATGAAGCCCTGGATTTGATCTTTAGCATCCAAAAGTGGGGGGGGGGGGTCATAAAAACATGACAACAAAAAGAGGTAAGAACACACAGCGTAGGCTAAAAGAATAACTCCCACATAAATCCATACAAGGCAGAGGCTGCAGTTCAGTTGTTAGTGTTTGCCTAAAATGCACTAGGCTCCGAGTTTGAGTCCCAGAGCCACATGAAACCAGCCTGGAGGCTGGAGAGATGGCTCAATGGGTATGAGCATGTGTAAGCATGAGGCTCTGAGTTTAAATCCAAGCACCCATGTGAAGAACTGCACTCCTAAAATCCCAGCACTGCTGGAGGGCAGAGACCAAGGGTCCTGTGGGCCTGCTGGCTATTCAGTCGAGCTCTAGGTTCAGTGGGAGACCCTGGGTTCAAGGAATAAGGTTGAAAATAATAGAGCAGGACATTCAACGTCATTCCCTGCGCGCGTGCGCACACACACACACACACACACATTCACATACCCACTCATCCACCTGCTCCTGCCCACCCCCACCACATTACACTCTCAAAAGTCATTGTCAGCTATATAGCAAGTTTGAGACCAACCTGAGATATATGGGACCCTGTCTCAAAAAAATTATTTCTAAAAATAAAATTTTAAGCCACGCAACACAATTGTTGAGTCCTTCAGTCTCTGGCCAAGACAAAACAGCAAAGGAGCTCAGGCTCCTTTATTTATCAGTGTCTCTGTTGCCATCTGTGCCAGTCACCTGGGCATTAGTCCAAAAGACAATGAATGATGTGGGCCCCACCCCAAACCATGGTCCCAATGCTGTGGGTGTGGATTTTAACCAGCAACACAGAGCCATTGAGGTCACATGAAGGCTTGAAACTCCCAACTTAGCTGGATTAATTTTTAGAGTAATTGACGTGCTCTAATAAATTCCAAGATTATAATGGGAGTTCTCAAAGGGGCCTTATAAAATTGCCGAGCATGGATTTGGGGTGATTTGTTCACAAAGTTAAGCCATGTTTTAGTAAAATGGTTTCAGGCCAGCCGAGCCACCTTCTCTCCCGCCCCCCCCCCACACACACACCCTCTGCCCCACGCCCTACCATACACACACTCCTATTTCCAGAAATGGGGTGGGGCTACCTGTCCTGCCCCCAGGTCTCTCCATGAGACTCACGGTTGGGCTGAATCTGGAACCAGAGGGAGTCCTTGAAGTTCAGTTTGGCCTTAGAGAGGGCTGGGAACAGGGTGGTCTTGGAACCAAGGACCAGTCTGGGGTACCCAGCTGTCGTGGAGAAGGATACGTTCCCACAAACACCTCACAAAGTATCCTAGCCCAGGGGCATACTCCACAGATCTGTCTAGAGACTGCTGTGGAACCCTCACTTGCTTCCCCGAGCCCTGGGGCCGGCCGGCCTGAATGGCCCTGACCTGAGATCAAGAGGAGTTTGTGGAACGTAAAGAGCTGGGTCCACCTTACCTGGTTCAGCAAGATCTCCCGTGACAGCCATCACTGGCTCCTTCTGCTCCTTGGGGATCATCCTGTGGAGAAGAAATGCCCACAAATGGCCCAGGAAGCCTCCTTTTCCCCCCAAACCTCCTCTAAGTCCTTGTCCCCCAGCCCCAGCCCTGAGCCGACCGTAGTCACAAACAAAGGCTAGAGGAGTTGAAGAGCCTGTGAGGTCTCTACAGGAAGGAGGCTGTGGACTAGGAGGCCACACAAGGCAGAGGCCAGTCTACTGGGAAATCACTCTCTTTAAGGGCTTCTCTCTAGGGTCCTGTCCCCATGCCTTCAGGCACAATTGTCATCTACTGACCTAAGAGCGCTAACTGGAGGCTGGAAGAAGTTGGGGGGATCGTGAATCAGGCCAGGGCTACCCTGGACTCTACACACTGGTACTTGGTCCTGAGGCTAGCCCAATAATATGGGCAAAACCATCACGTCCTCCCCTGTCTCTCCACCTTTGAGCTACTTCCATGGCAGCAGAGTTATCTCTGGTAAACGCCAATATAACCACCCAACTCTACCAGCTCCCTCGCTCCAGTCCCCTTTGTAACATTCTCCTTTTGGAAATATGGCCCCTGCCCACCTAACTCAGTTCCCAGCACCACCTCAAGGCCCCAGCCCTCAGCTGTCCCTTCCTGTCATCCCTTCTCTTTCTCTTCCTTCACCCCTCTCTTGCTTTCCAGGAATCTTGAGGCAGATTCACAAATCCAAGCCCCGGAGAACCCGTGTGAGTTCCCAACCCAGTTTCCCTAACATGGGTCAGAAAAGGAAACCTTGAGTCCCTCATCCCTGCCCGTCCCTGTCAGTGCCCCTCTTCTTGGCTTCCAGGTCTTTCTATGCTCCGTCCGTGTCCCCATACACAATAGGACCCTGGTGGACACTGACTGAGCTGAGTCCAGGAGGCTCCCTTGACTTTCTCTGCAAGTATGAGCAAGTAATCACCAGCTCTGTGCCTCAGTTTCCCCCCTCTGTAATTTAACAGCACTGGTTAGACTAAACCATAGGAATGGGCTTCCAGATATCCATGGACCTCTAAAACTGAATGCAAATCGGAGCATGTCTGCACACAATGGAGGGTTAGGGTCACAAGACAATTGACTGTGGCTTATCTGAGTTAGGACACTATAGTCCTCAGATCTGTCCCCAGATAAACATTCACAGGATCTGAACAGGGCCCCTAATTTACAGTCAGGCACTTGTCTCTCTGCAGTGCCTAATGATCCTGAAGACAGCAGAGCGGTTACCTCTCCATCACCTTTAACCCCAGCCTTCCCATCTGATGTCCAGGACCCTGGGAACTTCTAGTTCTCTTCCTCCTAATGCAGACCCTAGGGCTCTGTGAGGCCCAGACTCCCCAGATCCCCTGCAAGGCCCTGAAAAATGACCTCATCTCCTCTGCCCACTCCCCCTAGGTCCCAAGAGCTCCCAAAGATGAGAGGATAATGCCTGTACCTGATGGGGCCACAGTAGGTGGGAAGGAATGTCAGGCACTCAAGACTAACACCTCGGTCGGGGGAGCTGGAGTTGTATGGTCAGCGCCTATTGCGGTCTCCCTGGTCAGCGGTCAGTGAGCAGGGTGTGCCCTACAGCCAGTGCCGGCTTCAGCTGACAAGAATCACTCTCGCCTTGTCCGTGGGTCAGCCTTATTTCGGGCTGCAACAGGAGCTGGGGCCAGATGCTAAAGGCGCTGGGCTCTGGGGAAGGAAGACAGGTGCCCCGGCAGCAGGCCCTTGCAAACAGAAGGGCTTGCACCCCCTGGCTGCACACACGTTCACATTAGAACTCTTCGGTCACCTGGGAATGCTGGAGATTGGCTGTGTTCGTGGAAGCTTGGTAACTGCTCTATCCCTAGTGTCTAGAGTAATGCCTAATAGGGAGTCAATAGATGTTTGCTGGGTGAATGAACTGGATGGATGGAGGAATAAATGAATGAATTGGTCCCCAATATCTTTTCTTGATTTTTCCTCCCTCCCTCCCTCCTCCTTTCCTTCCTCTGGCCTTCCTTCCCTCCCTTTCTCCTTCTCTCCCTCCCTACTATCTTCTCATATTCCCTGAGCCTCTATCCATGGGCTAAAAACAAACGTGCCAGGATTCTATCTTCAAGGAGCTTAGCTAGCTTAGACCAGCCTTTGGGCTACTGTATCTCTAGCATTGCTTCTGAAGGAGCTCAAGGAGCAAGGAACACAGCGCCAGCTCAGTGTGGAGCCTTGGGAAGGCCTCCCAGAAGAGGAGACGTTGGCACTGGATCTTGGAGGATGCAGCTCACCAGGCAGAGGGGCCAGGGACCCTGCTGGTGGAGGATAGATCTCTTCTCGCAAAGACTGTGGAGGGTTGGCCTGCAGGGGCAGAGATAGGAGCTGAGGGTGGTGCTGGGAGTTGAGACCAGACAGGGGGGCAGGGGCCAGATTTCCAAAAGGAAATTGTGTTACAAAGGGCTGATGAAGAAATTAAGCCGGCGGAGTGTGGTGATGAGATTGACATTTTCCAGAGACACAGCTGCTGAACACATACAGGGTTGAAGGGGGCCAGACTAGAGGCAGGGAGATTGTGCGGTAGCCAAGAGAGAGATAGGGGGGTAGCTGGCTCAGGGTGGAGACAGAAAGGGCAGGGAGGAGGAGGAGGTATTGAGGGGCACTTGAATAATGCCCACATCTTGGAGGTGGTCTGGAAATGGGAGGTGTGGGAAGGAAGGAGTGGGAGGTGGAGGGAGGGGAGTCAGATTGTGAGCTCATTCCATCATGGATGAAATAGTTTGAGGCACTGAACACTGGACAAGAGGTAAGGGAGTGAAGCCACCAGTCGGCAGTCAGATACTGACTGTACTCAGGACAGATTCCAGCAGAAGTTATGACCTGGTAGAGGCACACAAGTCAATCCCAGGGAAGGGTGGGCACAGCAAGAGCTCCCTGGAAACAGGGTGGCAAGCACCTGAGTCTGTCACTGCAGATGGCCCCAGTGGACCTTTCTGACACCCATTTGAGACAGCATCCTGGGCTCTGCTCTGAACTCAACTTTCTGCCCCTTGGGTTGCTCAGCCCAGTCTCTGCTGGGCCTGAATCTAGAGGGTAGGACTAAGGGATGCCCTCATCTATTAGCAGGAACACAATCACTCTCTCTGAGCCAAGGCTGGCCCATGGGAATTGGGCCCGATGACCCTGGTCTCACTATAGTTGCCTGTACTCACATAAAACCTCCCCTAGAGACTCTTGTCCCATCCTGGAACCCTGATTTCAATGAAGTAGTAGCCGAGGACTGGACCCTGCCCCAGCTTGGCTCTGCCCACTTCAGCAACAGCATCCTGTAACAGTACTACTCCAAGACACCGCTTAGATCAACTGTCCCATCACTCAGATGGGGAAGCTGAGACATGGGGAAGGAATGGTGTCCTCAGATCCACCTAGCTAATCAATGACAGAACCCAGGCTTCAATCCAAGGACTTCTGTGGTCCCAAGTTTTTCCACCCGGTCTTATGACTTCCAAACTCTGAGACCATGAGTCTCAGATATTCTGTGGACTGATGTATGTTCGGGAGGAAGAGAAAGCCTTCCTGAAAGGCAAAAATGACACAGGAGGCAGAGGAATGCAGAAAGCATTTATTGCTCTGAATTCTACAAGAGGCATGAGGCAGGATACAGGCAAGTTCTAGTGTGTTAGACAACATAAGGCAGAAGGCAGTCACTATGACAGAACAGCAGATCAGAACTGTCGTTTCTCAAAGCTGCCTCCTGCTGGTTCTCTGAGGAAATGCAGGTAGAAGCCGATCTATGCCACAGCATCAGCTAGATGTCTAAAAGTATCTTTTCTCTGGAAGGCATCCTTAGCCTGGGACTCCTTAGTTAGCTACAAGGGATGCTGCAGCAGGTAAGAGCTTTGGTAAATGTGTTCATTTATTATTGACTGACCTCAGTACCCTCTCATCTTCCCAGTAGGGCCTGGTTCCCAACCCATGGCCATTACGAACCTGCCAAGATCACCCCTTTATCCCAAAACACTCCATCCCAACCCTGACTTTATTCCATCCTGACCCTAGCTTCCCCTAGCCTTACTCAGGGGCTCTAGATCACCCTAATGTGTGGGAAAATCTACCAATTACCCCAAATCACATCATCCCTTGCCTTTAACAACATCCTGGGTTTTTTTTCACCTACATATATTTGTACCTCGTTGAACTCCAGCACCTGTACCCCAGGTTCTGAATTCTGATATTCTGAACCTCAAGGGGTACCATCAGCCAACGATGAAAATCACAGACCTCAGCTACATTCTCCCCAATGTCATTCTTGGGGATTGGAATCAGAGTCACTCAAGTTTAGGGGACAGGCTCCTCAAGGCCACTGGGTACAGGCACGAGCTAGGCCAGAGTGAGATGTGAAGAAAAATGAACATAACAGTGCCCATTCTTCTGGGCATGGTATAGACACTAGGCCGAGGCCTGAGACTGAAGGAAGGAGACATTCACTTGGTGGCCAGAAACACAGGCCTATACTGGCATACCTCTTTACTTCCGCCCAGGTTTATTTGTCTCTGAATTCAGGCCCTGTGGTCTTCCACCCTCATCCCCACTTTCTCATACTATGGGATGCACTCCAGGGTGAGACTCCTCAGCGGTCAGGAGCCAACTCTATCCAAAACTGGAGTCTCCTCTGTGCATCCTGGCCATGACTTACATATTCTGTTAACAAGGACCTCTTTCCAAATAGGTAAGACAGACTGGGGGCAGCCACGTAAGGCTGCCATCTCTTCTCTCCCCAGCTTTGAAAAACCCAAAATTTGCCATGAACAGGCCAAGAAGGGCAGAGGTCTGAGACCCATAGCCCCAGGGAACACTGCTCTGCCCTGGCCATAAGATACCCTGGCCACCCTGAGCTGCGGTAGAGAAGGCAGCATGGCAGAGCCTGGGGAGGATCTTCCAGCTCCTTCTCCCCAGAGGGGCCCAGCAGGGCACCTTGAGCTTGCCTGGGAGATCTCTCTAAAGGTCACCAGATAAAAATAGAGCTAGTCTGAGAAGAGATGGAAAACAGCTGTTCTGGCCTAGGACTTGGTGCCAGGAGCTGGTGGTCAAGCCAGGGCCTGGGCATGGGTCATGGCCCAGGTTCTTTTCAACACACACTTCATTTGCCAGGCTGACGGAGGACAGAGTAAGGGAGGAACATGGAAGCCTGGCATGCTGCAGGTCGAGGGGCAGGGAGCCTAGCTGCCTTCCCCAAGGCACGAGTGTGTGGATGGAAGGGGAAGATGTCTGGAGACTGCATCGGCCAAATCTGAGGGTCAGAGGCAGGAGGAGGCTCTTGCTCAGGGTCACACAAATGAATGATAGAGCCAAGGGCTAGAGCCCACGTTTGAGTCACTAGCTACTCGGCCCCCAGGCCCAGAGCTCTCCTTCCCGACCCCTTTCTCTGGAGCTGTCCAATGAGGTCAGACCCTTTGAGGTCCCGGGGCTGGGGTACCCCAAGCTTGGTGCCTCCTCTGGCTCGGCCCTCCCGGGGTGGGAAACCTTAGGTGGTGCAGGAGGCCTCGGTGGGGAGACTACCACGCTTGAGCCTCAGGCTGCCATTCCAACCTCGAGGGCAGATGTTGTAGCCGAGGATGCCGGGCGACTTAAGCCCGGAGTCCTCAGAGTCGAGGGACACGTCGGAGTCTGTGGGCGAGCGGCGGTAGGGAAAAGGCCTGGACGGCGTGGCCTGGGGACTCCGGGGACTAGCGCAGGTCGGAGGCCCGGCGGGCAGCGGGCTCCGCGGGATGGGGGCGAAGGCGGCTCCGCGGAAGGTGCCCGCGGGGCGGGCGGGCTGCGGCGAGCGCATGCGCAACGGCGGCTGCGGCGGCGGTCCCCGCGGCGGGGAGAAGGGCCGCAGGGTCTCGGCGGCCGCTGGCCGCGGGGAGGCGCTCTTGCGCCGGGCCGCGTTGATGATGTTGCGCGCCAGGAGCGCTTGCAGCTGGCGGCTGGGGGGCCGCGCGTCGGCCTCCGGTCGCAGCGGGGAGACCGAGCGCTCGCTCCACGAGGGGGACATGGGTGGCGGCGGCGGCGGCAGCGGCGGAGGGCTGCTCATGCTGCTCCCGCGACCCGGCTCCCACGGTCCCGGGCTCACCCAGCCGTCCAGGCTGCTGGGGGGCCGGGAAGCGCCCGGCGTCCAGGGCGGGGACGTGGGCAGGCTCTCGGGGCGGTCCTGGGGAGAGAGCAGAGAGGGCCAATGGGGAAGGTTTAGTGCCAGGTCTTCCAGAATCAGGGTTTTGGAAAAGATCGAGTATGGTTGTTCATCATTCGGAGATAGGAAAGATACCCAACCAAGTCAGGTAGTGCCTGATGTAAAAACTCAGGTGGCTCTACTCAGTGCAGAAGCTTTAAAAGCCTTTGCTGTCTGGGGTCAGCCCCTGCTTGCTTTGGAGACGAGCTGCCTCACTTAGTGGGAGGGAATGGGCACGCAATCGTCCAGCCATCTAGCCTTCAGCTTCCTCCTCTGTAAAATGGGGGTGTCCACGAAGCTGCGAGGAAGGAACAACTCATGTGAAGGAACGTAGCGTGCGTTAGCACGTTCCTTGGAGGGGACTGCTAAACAGAAACTACTGTAGGAGAGATGGGGAAGACACACACGAAAAGGTTAAGGCATGGGGGCTGGCAGGCACACCGCACACAGCCACAGGGGGTGGGAACAAGTCTTTTTAAGTTACTATTTTCTATGTATGTTTAGAGTTTTGAACCATAAAGTTGTTTTATCTACTCAAAAATGTAACTTTAAATATATATTGGTTTTTCAAGACCGGGCTTCTCTGTTTAGACCTTGCTGTCCTGGAACTCACTCTGTAGCTAGACCAGGCTGGCCTCGAACTGAACTCAGAGATGCGCCTGGCTCTGCCTCCCGAGTGCTGGAATTAAAGGCGTGCGCCACCATTGCTAGGCAAATTTCATACTTCTATATACAAAAACATTTCTGAGAGAGGATTTTATGCAGCCCAGGCTGGCCTCAAACTCATTATGTAGCTGAGGATGACTTTGAACTTCTGATCCTGCCTCTACCTCTTTTGAGGGCTGGAATAATTACAGGCATGTACCTCACTGTGTTCTGAAGTCACCTCCTCACTTCTTTTCCTTGGGTGCCCGGCAGAGGAAGTTCCTCCCGGCAGATGGAAACACAAAAGGAAACCAAGCCACTCACCTCTGGGTCAGTGTTCTCCCCGTCCCTGCACTTCTTGCCAATAGGGGCAGCGAGACTAGCTCTGGGCAAAGCGGGTGGTGAGCATCTCTGAGGTTAAAAAGCACTGCACTGCTGTGGTGGCAAACCCATCTCCTACCTAGTTGGGTACTTATCCATCTACACGCGCCATCCTCATCCATCACCTCTCACTTCTTCTAGTTAGGTCAGACTGGCTAGGAAGCTGGTGTTATCACATTCATTTTCCAAGCGATGAAAATGAAGCCAAGAGGTGTAAATACCGGCCCACTGTGTTCTCCCCCACCAGTGTGTGTGTGTGTGTGTGTGTGTGTGTGTGTGTGTGTGTGTGTGTTTCAAAGCTACACCATGCTTAAACAGTGCTAAGGGAGTTGAAAGTGGAGGGCTTGAGAATATAGGCTATACCCACATACCTTAAACTATCCAGCTGTTCACCCATATTCCAGAAATAAGCAGTCTACTTGGGCTTTTAGTTGAGTCCATGTTCACTAGCAATCATCCATTCATCTCAGTCCCAAGCTATCGGGTGGAGTCAGTGACGTCACCCCAATCAAAATCTATAATCACCCACAAGATCCATTCTTTCACCCAGTTCAGTAATCTGTCAGTCATCCTTTCAACCAACCGAGAATTTAGTCCCTCCCAATCAGAAAAAAAAAAAAAACCAATAGAGGCAGGTGGTATATATTCTCCAATCACACGGCAGCAGCTGCACATGGGTTCAACCTCAGGGCCCTTTCACTAAAAAGGAGGACATTTTTGGTGGGATGTAATGCTGCAGTGACCTGTGGAGGCTTTTCCAGGATAGCCAAGCTCATCGAGGGAGCAACTCAAGGCCTCCTCCCCCTTTTATTCCCAGGGTCAGGGTTGTATGTGCCTATACAAGCCAGAGTCCCTGAGAGCTGTTCTCCGTGTGTGACACATGCCAGCTTGCAGCCAGGTCACCGGTGGGAGGCATACCACAGACCTGTGGAGAAGAGCTTCAAGGGAGGTCCCTGCCCCTGGTGAGACAGGAAGGACCAATGTCTCAGAGCCAAAAGCCAGTCAAAGGTGCTCAGGCATGCTCCATTATCTAATGAGTGCCACCCTGAGCTCATGGCCCAAGCCAGTCAGCAAATGTTTTGTTGTTGTTGTCTTAGACAGGGTCTCTCTATGTGGCCCTGGCTGTCCTAGAGCTCCCATTGTAGACCAGGCTGGCCTCAACTCACAGAGACCCACCTGCCTCTGCCTCCTGAGTGCTGGGATCAAAGACGTGCGCCACCACCACCACCACCACCACCATACCCGGCCCCAGTCAACAATGTTAAGGCAGAACCAGAAGAGGCTGAAGGAGCTGTGAGAACTGTCCAAAAGTCTCTAAAGTTTTGTTTCTGCCTTTCCTGGACATAGGGGATGGCTGGATCCACCAAGTAGAAGGAAGTCATCAAATCCAGCCAGGACTATGAAGTGACATGGTTCAGGCACGGGCCGAAATGTGGCAATGAGCCAGGCCTGACCTCGTGTTAACTGCCATGTCTCAGGACTGACCATGTGGGGGCAGAGGGGGCACCGTAAGGAAAGGGAGAAGGAAGCAGAACTGCTCGCTTTCTGCCAAAGGGCCCAGTGCACTGTGTCTACCAAGCTCTTTGAAAATGCAATGGGTGGAAATTCAGAAAGCAGCAACCAGCCACCCCAGCCTCTCAGCGGGGCCTTTGCATGGAGGGGGTGGAGGCAAAAGCTGAGCAGTGAGCACAGTACTGCCAGAGACCAGGGGACTCCCAGGCTACCTCCTGCAGCCCAGTCATTGCATTTGGAAGAACCAGGGCCAGAGACAGGCAGGGGCTATGCAAAGTCACATAGGAACCAGGTACCGATCCCACAGCGTTTTCTTCTCCACCAGGGGAGCCAGGCAGGATTGGTGATGGATGTGGGAAACAGTCCAATTTAGATAAAAAGGAGGGGCGGGGGAACTGGAGAGTAAATGGAATTGTCTGGTGGAAGACATTTCAGTCATACACACATACACACACACACACACACACACACACACACACACACACACACACACCTCAAACAGACCCAGCCATATCAGAACTAGGCATATGGATGCACACCTTTCATCCCAGTCCTTGGGAGACATAAGCAGGTGAATCTCTGTGAGTTCAAGGCCAGCCTGGTCTATCCAGCAAGTTCCAGGCCAGCCAGAGATACACAGTGAGACCTTGTCTCAAAAAAACAAAACAAAACAACAATAAAAAAAATATCCAGTAAACAACAACAGAACTAGGCACAGAAGCTCATGATTATAGTCCTAGCACTCAGAAGGCTGAGGCAGGAGGATCATCATGAGCGTGAGTTCAAGGCCAGCCTCTGCTATAGATTCTATCTTTTAAAAAAAAAGGAACTCCAAACCAATTTGGGCCATAGGGCAGTGTGTTTTCTCTATCCTCAACACAATCTGGGCTAGCCTCGGGATAGGAACAAAGGAGAGAAAGCACCCTCCGTTCCTAGGCAGCACATGGCTGACACCAGCAGATCCAGACACACTGTTGGCACAGTAGCACACAGGGACACAACCTCACTTCCACGCGCACACAGCTGCTGAGCAGTTCCACTTCACTTCCGGGCCGAGTCAGGGAGGAGAGAGGGGAGCCCCAAGCCGCCACCGCCGCCGCAACAGCGCAGAAGGAAGAAGCGAGACAGATTTGAGACAGAGTGTATTGAGAACAGGAGACAGAGCCAAGTGGCAGAGAGCTCAGCCCAGCGGCAAGAGCGACAGGCTGGAGGACCGGCTCCTCCACGGCCACCCCTAAGCCCACCCCAGGTGCAAAAGAGCGGGGTCTCCTAGAGGCTCCTGGGAAGACCTGGCCTGAAGGAGCCAAGCTCACTCACAGCTCCCACGTGCATCCCCCTCTTCGGTGCGGGTGAGCTCACTGACAAGCCACCCCTGTTCCCATGGAGACAAGCCCAAAGCTCATGAAAACTGCGCACTCAGCCCGGCACGGGCACCGCCTCCACCACCCCTGCCCCTCTGGGATCCCAGAAATAGGGATGCGAAAGAGGAAGTGGGTGGTCCTAGCCCCAAGTCTTGGGACAATTCCATGTAAATGTGTCTTCTTGTGTCTGTATGCTCTCACCCCCAACAAAGACTAGTTCCGGGGCGGGGAGGGATGGGGGTGTTGTGCCACTTCAAAGGAGGGCATGGAGTGGAGATCTCAGGCTACCTGACTCTACACCCTCTGTGTGAACGGGGAAACTGAGACCCGAGGTGCACATTCAGTCTGTCAGAACTCACGTCGAAGTCCAAGGTTTTTCCTCCAAGCTATTCTGTCCCTCTCTCCTGAGCTACTGTACCATGTTCCTGCTGTCACCAGCTGATCCCAAGCTTAAGCTGACCCAGCCCAGGCTTCTGACTGTGGCCTGCTGCAGCAGCAGCTCATTCCAATGGTACCTCACCAGGCCACTCTCATGGAAAGCTAACTCCTGTGTCTCTCAGCAACAGCCCATCCTTTCTACTTTCTTTCTATATCACAGTCCCCTTGCCTCTACGCCAGCCTATTCTCACAATCTTCAATGATTATCACAACTAGAAGACCCTATGTCCATGGGGGAAACTAAGGAAAAGTGAAAAGTGAATTGGCCAAAGTCACCCAGCAAATGGGAGGTGCGAGTGAGTCTAGAATGCTCCTCCATTGCCTCTTCCTGGCCTCATGCTGTTGCACTGAGGTGGCTTATTTTGGTCAGGGAGACCTTGACTGAGGTCACTATATCACTAAAGGGTCACTCTCCTAACAACATACTCCTATCTGCACAGCCCTCTAAAGGGCATTCTTCTCAGGGATACCCTGGGATGTCCCCTCACCCCGGAACAGTGAGGGCAAGGCAGTTGGAAGCAGGACTGAGGTCTGGGCCCAGGAGTTTCCCTCCCTGTGTAGACTCAGGTCCTGGAGAGGGCATGGAGGCAGCCGAGTCCCAGAGAGCAGGAAGACAAGCATCAGAAAACAGTGATATGCTAAGTCCACAGGCAGCAGAGGACTCAGGAGAGGAGGTGGAGCCAGGCAAAGCTCTCTGAGGCAGTAGACAGGAAATGTCCAGAAGGCAGAGGGGAAGAAACACCCTGTGAAGGTGAGAATCCAGAAGCAGGAAGCCAGATGCCAGGAGCCTGAGCCCTATGAGTAAGGCACACCCAGTACTTGCCGATTCACAGGTGCCAGAAAGGCTCTGTCTGTTCCAGAAGTCCCCATGAGGACCCCTCTGGGCCTTCTCCCAGCAAGACACTGTCATCAGACTCCCATCCCTGAAGCTTGCAAGACCAGGGAAAGACTCTCTGCTTATCAGGACCCTCAGGGGGTATTCTTTCTCCATGACCCTCCTTACCACCCAGACATGGAGTCTAAACCCCTTTGTCTACAGCTCGGAGAGGGGAGATGATCCACCCGTGGTCTGTTGGCATCGCCAGACCTTGATCCATGGATGCCTATCTTCCTCACTAAGCCCTGAGCCACATACTGCCACATCTTCTCACTGGCCCTCCGAGAAGGGGGCAAGACAGGCAGGCACTGGGCTGCGTTACTTGAAGCAGAAAGAAGGCTTCCACACCTGGGCCTCGATTCCAGCATTCCGGGTGGAGAAGGAAGGCCTGGGGGCCTGCTTGGCTCGAGGAGACCACGCCCTGGAGGGAGACACCGGGGAGATGTCACTGCTGTAGGTGGGGCTCACAGCAGTGGGCTGGAGGCTGTCCTGGATGGGGGCAGTGTAGAGGCCTGGGGAGGAGCGGGAATGCCGAGGCAGAGCAGGAGATGGCGGGAGGCCTGCCCTAGGCAGGTTGGGCACCAGGTCCAGGGAGCTAGGTTTGGCTGGGGAGGCAGCACGAGGTGAGACGGTGCGTGATGGAGTGCGTGGTGAGGTGGTGCGAGATGAGGCCTTGGCAGGTTCCTTGACAGGAGACAGAGCGTAGAGAGAAGGCCTCATCTGGTACGGCTGCTGCTTGGCAGGCTCTGGGCGCAGGACCCCGTTCTCCGGCAGGTAGCCATGGTAGAGGGAGGCAGGCGGAGTCCGCGCTGGGCTTAGGGATGCCACTCGGAAGCCGCCAGGGGCATTAGTGGAATACTTCCAGGATGAGGGCAGGGACATCGTCGGTGAAGGGCAGCGGGCCAATTCAGCATGGCCCGAAGACTCTATGACGTATTTCTCCATCCGCGACTGGCGGCGGGCATAGAGCTCAGCCCCCTTCCCTGAGGCCTCCGAGAGGTTCTGGTTGGGTTTGGGCTTCGGCTTGGCCTGGATGCGGGGTGACTTGAGGCAGGAGGCCCACTCAGGCACGGTGTCCTCAGGGGCCGCAGGGCTGGCCCTGTCCCGAGCTACTGGCTCCTGCTGGAAGTTGGAGGCCTCAGCTCCCAGGGCAAAGGGCTCTTCTTCCATGCCCACCTCCCCGTGGTCTCTCTGCCTCCGCTTCTCATCGGCTGTCTGCACTAGATCCAGCAAGTCTGGGTTTGGGGTAACCTTGGGCTTCTCCACGAAAGTGAACATCGATTTCCGGCTGCCTCGGCGGGCCATCGACTCTTCCAAAATGCCTGTCTTGTTGGCAGGGGCTACCTGGCTCTTCACGTGAGGCAGCTTAGGGTCGGAGCTGGGGTACAGAGTTGAGTAAGAGGGAGGAGACCTAACCCGGGAAGCCACAGGGGCTGTTGACAAAGTCTCGGCATAAGTGGGGGGTGGGGTGAAGCTTCCTAAGGGGCGCCTCTCCAGGACTGGGCTTCGCTGCCCAACCAGCCTCCTTTCTACCATGGGGCTGCGGGACATCATGTGCCTTTGCGGCTGGGGACTCCTATCCACCATGGTGGGAGCCGGGGGAGCCCAGGCCTTCTCTCCAAAATGCCGTCTTCCCATCATGGGGCTGTACTCCATCTGGCTGGTACTCCCTGGTGCCTGGATCCCAAAAGGCCTGGCCGTCCTGTTGACCACCGAGGCGGGCTTGGCTAGTGTGAGATGTACTTCGCTGTACACCTTAGTGGGCGTGGTGACAGCTGCCCGTCCAGACATCTCTTGCTCTGCTGATGCCACTAGGTTGCTAGGCTGCATATCAATGAGCAGGGAGCTGGACGCGAGATCTGTGGCTGGCGGCCCACAGCTGGAGAGGGGAGTGGCTTCCCTAGAGAAGGGGCTGGCGGCAGATGACGGAGCCGACACCTTATCGATCAGGAGAATGCTGGATCGCACCTCCTCTGCTGGCACCGGGGGCTGCCCATCAGCACAGGGAGTGCCACAGGGTTTGGAATCAGGTGTGCCATTTGGGGGACACTGTGCCTCAGATGAATTCTGTTGGACAGGGGTGACAGTCGCTGGGGGATTCTGATTCACATCGGTGGTGGGCTGGTTGTGGTGGCTGTTGGACGCCGCTGTGGTGACTGTGGCATTGGGCGCGGAAGGGTTCTGGTTGATATCTGCCGCTGGACTGTGCACCTCAGTTGATGGAGGGTTTGGTGAGGGCTGTTGGGGCTCGCGGCTCTGGGACAGGTGTAGCCCATTAGCTGTTAGCAAGGCTGCATTCTCCTTTAAATAAACGACCAGTGGCACTTCTTCCTCCTCACTGGCAACCTTCTCCAGGTGCCGCAGCAGACTGGCTTCTTCTGAGTACTCCTCCATGATGTGGCCAGGGATCCCTCTGCTGGGGCTTCTTCGGGGGCTGGGGTGCTTTGGAGGGCCTGGCTTGGATGGAGAGGTAGGACTCAGACTGAGCCCTGGGGCATGGCCTGTGGGGCTCGAGGGATGCCCTGCCGGGAGGGCCTCTTGGCTGGGCTTTGGTGGCCTCTGGCCACGGCTCTCCAAGGTGAACTCGTTCACCCTCTGCCGGCGCCTGTTGAAGAGCTGGACCCCTCGGGAGTTGGAGCTGGGAGGGGTGGTCAGCTGGGCTGCAATCTGCTGGCTCCACGCCTTGGCCTCCTTCAGATCCTTTTCAGTGAAGCTAGTGCTCCGGCCCAATGCTGCAGAGAGTACACAGGCCTGGTTAGCGAACGGGTGGACAGACAGACAGTCACCATGCCCTCCGACATCTGACCATTTCTTTGAAATCTGATCTTTATTCCGTTTCCTAGAATCAGCTGTCATGAAGATTCAAGGATGATGCTGACCCGCTGTTCAGGATGGTCTGACCATTGCACTGGACTACCCTGGAAGGGTTGCTAATACAGTACTTCTGCAAACTGAGTCACCCCCACTAACTACATCTCCCATGATTCCCCTGGCCACTGGCCACTCTCACCCCTTGAGAGTGTTTCATATCATCTCTGCCTCCGTTCTATACTAAAGAAGGGGGAGAGGAAGAAGAAAGACAAGCCATGGCCAAGGAAGGCCTTGGACGTGCTGGGGACATCCTTTCGCCTGACAACACGCTCTCCCTGGATGGGCCTTCCTGTCTCCTGTCATACCTCTGCTCTTCCTCAGCAGCATTCACTCTTGAAACTAAAGTGTTTGAATATCCCCTGATGTATCTTCTCACCTCAAGCCCAGCTTTGAGGGCCTCTACTTGTCATGATTACCTCTCTGACCCCAACCCCGAGAACAGTGTTCTAAAGATTCCTGAATGTGCAAAGCAACCCCAGAACACCTTACATATTCCTTTCTGGGGGTCCTTTATACTTTCAAATTCAGAGTATGGTCATTTGCTTGATATTCTACACAAGATGCTACTAAGATTTATTTTTTTAAGGTATTTTGAGCTTATCATTGTGGGGAAGCACGTACCACGCTGCACGTGTGGAGGTCAGAGGGTAACGGGTGGAGTCAGGTCTCTTCTACCTTTACGTGGGTTCTGGGGATCGAGGTCAGTCTCCAGGCTGGCACAGCAAGTACCTCTGCCTGTTGAGACATCTCACCTGCCCCTAAGACTTCTTTTTAAAAATAGGTTAACATGCCAGGCATGGTGGCACACACCTTTAATCCCAGCACTCGGGAGGCAGAGGCAGGTGGATCTCTGTGAGTTCGAGGACAGCCTGGTCTACAGAGTGAGTTCCAGGACAGTCAGGGCTGTACCGAGAAACCCTGTCTTTAAAAAAAAAAAAAAAAAAACAGGAAAGGTTAACACATTCACATAAAAAAAAAAGTGACCCCTTTAATCCCAGCACTCAGGAGACAGATCTCTGTGAGTTCGATTCCAGCCTGGGTTACAGAGCAAGATTCAGGACAGGCACCAAAACTACACAAAGAAACCCTGTTTCAAAAAACCAAAAAAAAAGTAACCCTGATTATACCACATCAAATCAAGAAACCACTCAGTCAGTTTCTTCCCCAATTTTCCTACATTTTTATTAAGATAATTATTTAAAAATCCATACATTCTAACATAAGCCAAGTGAAACCCTGGGCTGATGTCAACCGTGGCCACACTGGCCCACTGTGTTCTTTTCTCTTGCTCCCCCAAGGGCCCTGGGTGTCAGCCATTGTGCGCCCATAGCGCAGAAGAGAAAAACTTCTGTGAGGAAGTTCCGAGATTCCTGACAGGCACAAGGCCGCCACCCAGCTACAGGTGGCAAAGACCGAGTCAGTCCATAGCTGTGTTCAGGGTCTTTCTCGGGGAGGGGGGGTGGGGGGCAAGCCTGTAGGAAACAGCGAAGACGGAGGAGGTCACGGGTCGGCCGCCTATTAACTGAGGTCACCATTTCTCTTTCTGTCCACGGCGCCCAGCTGGCACACACTCGGTGCCCAATGCCGTTGAACAATGAATAAACAAAGAAAGATGCCTGGACAGATGAGTCACAGGCAGCTGGAGGGATCAGCCTATGACCAGGGTCATAGCTTACCCAGTGGCTGAGAAAACCCCTCCCCCACTGTGGGAAGCTAATTAGCTCTTGAGGAATCTGACCTTGCCCTCCCTCCTTAACTCACCCTAATCAGCCCTGGGCCTGACAGGCTGATGGGTCTCCAGGGACAGTCTTTCTAGGCATCTTGCCAGCCTGGCTCAGAGTTCGTGGACTCTGAGAGAGGCAAGTGCCTTGATAGAGGAGATAGGTGGTTCACCACTATCCCATTTTATAGATTGGGAAACTGAGATCCAGAGAGTATCCCAGGGCAAAGCTCCCACTCCCCTATGCTGGAGTCAGCAGAGAGGTCCATGGAGGCCAGGTACAATCCGTGCCTCCTGGCTTTCTGGCTCCATCCTTCTGTCCATCTGCTACACCTGTAGCTTCCCTTCATGCCACAGCGACAGCACACAGCCTACCCCAACTGTGGTATTCCTCTTCTGCCCCAGTTACCCACTCTGTAAAGCATGAAGTGTTTAGCCAGACCAGTCTCCTGGGACAGCCGAAGACGAGGCTTCCACACATGGGAAAGTCTGGGATGTTTGGACCATACAGTGTCTGCCTCCTCTGCTCTGCTTGGAAGCAGGTCTCCTGGCTCAAAGCCAAGTTCTTTGGCGGGGGCCATCCCTATGTTCTCGGCAAGCTCCTCCCAGAGCCATAGGCTCCTTAGCTGAGAAACATTTGGGGGCCACCCTGAGATCACAAGTACAAGGGGTCTGTCATCATCAAATCCAGGGCAAAGGGTAAAGAAGGCTCATGCTACCCCAGGAACAGCTGGCCACTGTGACCCCACTCGGCTCATGGGGACAGACAGTATCTGATCTTTTTCCAGCAAAGCACATTCATAGCATAGATCAGGATCCCGAAGGACACACACCAGGGGACTCTGGGATTATGGAGAAGCACCACAGAGTCTCAGCATCTCAGAGAGGGCTGTCACAGCACAATTCTCCACCCAGTCCTTGCATCCCTAAAGCCACACCCCTGCGTGTGCAAAACTTGTTTACACACCAGCTAGCACGGGCTCATGACTCCGTGGTGTGCCTCCCACTGGTACAGGTCTCTCAACCATAAATTCCTTCAGTGGCTTCCACATCTTGGTGTGTTTCTGCCCACCCCACCCCACCCCACCCCCCAGTGAACAGCTTTACTTTGCAGCCTGACGGTCCCGCAGAGATTCACAGGTGCAAACCCATCCCGTGTGACGCAGGATACAGAGCCTACCAACGTTGCTCATGACACACTTGCAGCAGCTGCAGCTGACACTGATTGGGCACACACTACATGCACTTTGCATGCATTGTTGGATCCTCGCACAATTCCAGCACAAACTGCTACTGTGTGCTTTGTGCTGACGAGGAAACCCCAAGAGCAGAACAGTAAGGTGAGCCGTCCAATGTTACAGAGCGACCTTTACACCTGTCACTGCAGAGCACCAGGATCCTGCCTGGCAGAATCCCACAGGGTAAGGCAGATAGAAAGTGATGTGGTGTTTGAACATCCAGGCCACTCCATGTCCCTGAACACCGCCACTCACTCCTTCCATTCCTGCTTCGGGACCTGTCCTGTACCCGCCCCCCACAACCCCTCACATCCACCCAGTACTCCCCAACCCCCTGACTTCCAACGTCAAAGGCCCTTGGGGAGAAGCCAGCTTGGGAGGCTCAGGAAGAGGAAGGGTCACAGAGAAAAGGTGACAGGAGGCTGCTGACTCCCAGCCAGGCTCATCATAGCCCGCCCTGCCCTGAATGACCTCCCTTCCTGTGAGTTTGGAGCTGCCCCTAAGCTCCGAGAGGGGAATGAGTCTCCTTCTTAGTGGAGCTTTGCCCCCAAGGCCAGCTGCAGTGATGTCACAAAAAAGGAATTTGACAGGAGGTTTGGTGCCAGCCCAGCCAACAAGCCTGGCAATTTTTCTGTCACCCTGCACAAACATGGGTGTGGGGTAGGGCAGGATTTGACCAGTCAATGGTACCCTAGAGTCCCTTGTTACAAGCCAACTAAAGTCTCCTAGGGCAATGTCACCTCTGGCAATGGCAAACTTGTGTGAGACTGTGCTTCTTGGCTTTAGAGAGATCAGAGGTGAGCCCCGGCCACAGGGACCCGCAGTCCTCCCTGCCTGTGGCACAGGCCATGATGCCCTTTCTTCTAGCCGAGATCTCGGGAGGTCTATAGAGCTCTGGACAGCAGCCCTGAATACAGGCCTTCGGCAGAAGAAGGCTGGAGGGTAGACAAAGAGAATAGCTGCCTGGAGTCAGGGCGAGACCGGGCAGATCCAGAGCGGAGGAGAGGCTCAAAGACAGAGCATTGCCTCAGGGAGGTGGGGATGCCATGACACAGGCCTCGCACGGCCCAAGAGTACAGCACTCCATGCTTATCGCTCTGTTCATCTAAAAGGCGGCGATCCCAAAAGATGATACGGTTGCTATTCCCATTTGGTAGATGACAGCCAGGCTCGGAGATGCCCACTCAGTGTCAAACAACTCGAAGTGGAAGAGCTGGGATGCAGAACTCAGAAAGTCTGACGGGTTTTCTAGCTCAGAGCTTCCGCGGGAGGGGCATCCAGGGAGCTTCAAGGTTCCTGGAGGATAGTCTACAGACCCCCGTCTCCCCATCCCACCAATGCCCCTCCACTGCTTCCTATCACTTCTTCCTTTCAGGGGAAGAGCTGATGAACTTATTCCCAATAAGACAGACATGAATGATAGGTGGAATGGGAGGATCCTAAGGCTAGGAGTCAGTAAACTCCTAGGTCTAGTTTTGTTCTAGCAGGAAAAAGCCTTCTTCTCTCCAGCTCCCGGTCCTTATCGCCTTCTGTAGGCAGCCCCCCTGTTCTGCCCATGACTTTGCCTGTCTGAACCAAAGGAAGGGATTTGAGGCAGGGGAAGAGAGGCCAGAGCAGAAGGTCAGGACATTGAGAATTCAAGGAAATGTTTCTCCACACGACTGCCGTCAATGGGAGTGTCCAGGCAAGGCCAGCGGTGGGTAGGATGGGAGCCAGAGGTGGGAACACAGAGGTTGGCGTGAGGCAGCCCATTGTAGCGGCCTGGGAGCCTTGGCAACCGGACCGGTAAACAGGCTTGGTAAACTGCCCCCCTGTTGGGGTCAGGAAGGACCCAATGTCCCAGCCACAATACAACCCCTGGCCTGGCTGGGGCAGGAAGATGAGGAGGTCTGAGTAATAACCTAGCCACTTTGCCAGCCCAGTCTCACATCCTCCCTGCAAAGAGGGAAATGACACAGACCCCAAAGGATGCACCCATGCCAGAAGCCTGGTGAGTGCATTCTGACAGTGGACACAGACCCACACGTCTCCCTGTAGAGTAACCCACACTTGGGGGAGAAGGCCTGCCAGCTAAGGGGCACACAGGAATAGGAGTGGGGATCCCTAGGGCCAGCTCCAGCCTTGCCACTAACGGGGCTGGCAGAAGTTCCCATTTGCCTCTTTCCTGGTACTGGGAGAGAAAATAGGCCAGACAGGGGATGCCACATACCCTGAGTCACACCCCAAACCCCAAAGGCCCCTCTGAATGCTCAGCTTACTCACTCTGACTGGGTCTTCCCTGCAGCCCAGCTTCCCCAGGATGCTCCGCCGCTGGCCTCTGTTCTCAAAGCCTTTGGAACAGGCAGCCAAGTTCCCGGCTGATGAAGAGAGGAAAATCCCACCTTGACAGTACCCGGAGGAGCTAGATATGACTTCTCTCCTCCAGAGATGACTCAGCCCAGCTCTTTATCAGGAAAACGATTCTGCAACTGCCTTTTAAATGGCCTCTCCACCCCCAGTCTCTCCCCCGCCAATCAACCCACCCCACGCAGCCAGAATCACCAGATTCACTTGTCCTGCCTCCCAGCCCCATGCTTCTCTTCTGCTCAGAACCCCTAGCCCTGGGAAATCCAGAAGGGTCCTCCTCATCCCGGCATTCAGGGGTCCGGATAGCAAAGCTTGCCTGTACAAGCACGCGCTTTCTCTCTGTGTGTCCCTGGCAATGGCTGAGAGTACAGTAGCTCCTGTACACACATCCACCTCCCCTTGAGTTCCTGCCTGGAAACAGGGTCACAAGCCTCTCCACTAGAAGCCCTTCTACTTCCCATCCTTTCCATGCGTCCCACACCCCCAGCCTGTCACCCAATTTGAATGTGATCAGCCCCTTCCAAAAGCCTTCCCTGCCTGTCAGCGTTTGAATTGCACAGCCCAGGGCATCATCACTTGTGGAGCAGCCTCACTTCAGGGAGAGCTTGCTGTTTAACAGGAACTATGACAGGACCTTGCCTCACTCTCATCACAGCAGCCCTGAGGCTAGCACTGACCTCACCTCTGCCTCAGAGGAGACATGCCTCGCAGAGGTGCCGTGACTCGGAACAAGTCATGTGACTAGCTGGAGCTGTGGATCACACTCACGGGGTCCCTCCCAATGTTTCTTTCATGACATCCAGGGTCTGGGTCTTCTGTCCCCCATAGACTGAAGGAGCCTGAGGGCAGGGCCACACATGCTCCACTCCCGCACCCCTCCCTGCCTACATCCTCGGTGAGGATGACAACTGCCGATCTTCGCCTGCTTGAGTTCCAGATGCTACAAACAAAGGCTCAAGGCTTCCTTCAAATCCTCACAGCAATTCTCAAAGGATGGCTTCTGATGGCCAGTTTAGAAATGAGGAGAGAGAAGCACTGAAGACTAGCTAATGCGTCCCAGTTCTTGCTCGGCAAGGGAGAGAGCAGAATATATCACTCAGCAAGGGAGAGAGCAGAATATATCACTCAGCAAGGGAGAGAGCAGAATATACGCAGAGCAGAGAAGCTGCTTCCCAAGCCTGCAATGTTTCCCTCAGTGGAACTCCATCTGCAGAAAGTACACACATCCACCTCCCGAATCAGCTGCCGCTTCATCCAGGAAGTCCTGCTCAATCCTCCCTAACTTCCAAGCAGGAGAAACAGGACTCACAGGACGCAGCAGACATCAAGAGGATGTGGGCTCTTTCCCCCTGCTGCCAAAGGGGCATCAGACAGGCACAGACAGAAGAGGGAAGACTCCAGGCGGTGGCGCACACCTTTAATCCCAGCACTTGGGAGGCAGAGCCAGGCGGATCTCTGTGAGTTCGAGGCCAGCCTGCTCTACGAGAGCGAGTTCCAGGACAGCCAAGGCTACACAGAGAAACCCTGTCTTGAAAAAAGAGGAGGAGGAGGAGGAGGAGGAGGAGGAGGAGGAGGAGGAGGAGGGAAGACAGGCTTAGCCCATTTAGCAGCTATCTCTGCAGGTAAAAGACAGACTGCTGGCTGACCAGGGCCTTGCTGGGAGGTCCTGCAGGACCTGGCTGCAATAGCATGTCTCTTGCCTGTTCTACTGGCTAAATCACTAATGTATAATGGGCAGATTCCAGAATCTTAGAAACGGTCGTCAGAGGGCTGGGGATACAGATCAGTGTGGAGCGCTTGCCCAGCCTACACAAAGGTCGTGTATTCCTTCCCTAGCCCTATGTGAAACAAGGTATGGAGGCACATGCCTTCATCTCAGCATCCGAGGTGGAGGCAGGAGGGTAAGAAGTCCAATGTTTGGCTATACAGCAGTTTCAGGCCTGCTGGGTTACATAAGACTCCGTCTAAAACAAAACAAAACAAACAACACCAAAAATCCAGCCAGTCCGGTGGCACACGCCTTTGATCCCAGCACTAGGGAGGCAGAGACAGGTGGAACTCTGTGAGTTTCAGGCCAGTCAAGGCTACGAAGTAATACCTTGTGTCAAGAAAATTAACCAATTATTAAGGGGGGAAAGAAACAGGAGAGGCCAACAGGGCTTGATGCTCTTGCAGAGGGCCCAGACTCAGTTCCCAGCACCCACATGGTAGCTCACAACCATCTATAGCTCCCATTTCAGAAGATCCAACACCCTCTTCTGGCCTCCATGGGCACTGCACACACATGGCACACGAACATACATGCAGGCAAAACACCCACACACATACAATAAAAGTTTATAAATTTAAAAACTGAAACAGGGCAGGCACGGTGGCACACACCTTTAATCAATCCCACCCCTACGGAGGCTGAGGAGATCAGATGTCTGGGAGTTCCAGGCTAGCCAGGGTGACACAGTTGAGACCCTATCTGAAAGAAGAAGAAGAAGAAAAAAAAGACAAAACCCAAAATGGTAACTAGAGACAGGTAAGTTCAGGCCTAGGGGGACAAGAACCTATAAGAGAGGTCAGGCTGGCCTGCAGGCTATAAGGTCTTTCAGAAGAGTCAGGAGCACAGGACAGACCACACATATAAGCCTGGAGACACAAAGGTCCGGAGTCACCAAGGTGGCAAGCCAGGATAGGAAAGAGAATGTTCCCTCATTTGTGCTCATCAGGGCCTGCCGCGCTCCGGGCCCTACACAAAGGTGAGGTCTCCCTCCAACCCCCCAGCTCTGGGCCAAGGCCTGCCTCTAGCATCTCTACATGCCTCAGCCCAGGCAGAACTATCAGTTAGGGAGCTCAGTACGAGTGGACTGAAGGTTCGGCACCCCGCATCCAAGGCTTCTGTGGCTTTACATTTGCTCCATCGCTCAGCCCTGGAGCCAAATTCCAGATTCTTCTGGATTCTAGACTGGAGAGTGGTTCTTTAGTGGGTGAGGGGAGACCGAAAAAAGAAGATCAGCAAGACTGTGGGTGGAATTGGGAGATGGAACCCCAAGTCGCTGTGTCAAACCTGAGAAGAAGCCTATTGCATGAAGTGCCAGGAGAACACAGAGCCTGGGAGAGAGAAATCAGGATAAAGCGATCCAAAAGCTTCCTTGGAGAGGACCACACTTGCCTTAGGTTTTTGTTAGTGGAGATGGAAGGATGCTCCAAGCAATAGGGAGAGTTTTCAGACACTAGAAGACTCAGGGTAGTCTGGCCACGTCCGCCCCCATGGCCCAAAGCAAGAGAGAGAGAAGAAACCTTTGAGGAAAAAAAAAAATAATGACAGCAGGCTTGCCTGGAGTCCTGTGTGCATGCAGGGAGCCGGGTATCATTTCACAGGAGCCCCGGAACGTCCAGGCTCTGCCCTGGGCTACGCGCACTGTGGGATCTGCCTTGGGCCTCTGGGTGGTTATACAACACACACCGCAGCGCAGTCCCACAGTCAGCCAGGACCCTCTGCCTCCTCCACTCTGCCATCTGTCCCTCTGCCGCTTCCTTCATATAGAAGAGGCTGCTGCCGTGCAGCCGGAAAAAAAAAAAAAAAAAAAAACCATGAAGGCCAGCCCTGTGGTAAATTCCCCACATTCCTTCCTCTCAGAAAAATAAATAACCCGGGAGAAAAAAACACAGGAGGAATGATAATGACGGCACAAGCCCGCTGGCACTCAAGCTACGCACTGGGGGAGACAGCATGGGAACCCAGCACCGCCTCGTGCCTGTCCTGGGACGGGCAGGGCCTGTGGCCGCCTCTCACAGTGGGTATAAGACCCAACTGGGGCTCAGACTTGCTCATAGCTGCCAGAGGTGCTCGGAGTCCCTGTGGTGTGGCAGCTACAAGGAGTCACCCCAGCAAACCTGTCAGGGGCTAGGTGCGCTTGTTCCTCAGCTAGCCGCCCACCCAGCACATCCAATGCACCAGGTCCTTCCTCCTTTATGTGGAATCATTCTTTCAATATTTTACTTTATCCTCGTGGACTCTAAGTATGCTTATCTCCGTTCTAAAGACAAAGAAACCGAAGCTGTGAAAGATTTGAGGATCCCCTACAGCATTAGGCTAAGGAGTCAACTGTGGGTCTCCAGCACCTGCCTACATTCCCATCCTGTCAGCTGGTGCCCCCCCCAGGTAGCCTGCCCTTCCACCTCCTGGGCAACAGGTCGCCCATCACCCACCCTGAGTAAATCACTGTGTCTCCGAGTCTCAACTTCCTCCTCAATAAAACAAGGATAAGCAGCTGAGAGGTGGCGGCACACACCTCAAATCCCAACACTCCAGAGGCCGAGGCAGGTGGATCTCTGTGAGTTCGATGCCAGCCAGGGCTATGCATAGTGAGACCCTGTCTCAATAAACAACAAACAAACAAACAAAGACAGACAGTCTACTTCATAGTTACCGCTCAGCAAGGGAGGTGCAGAGATGGTTATAAGGTTAAAAGCCCTGATCATTCCTGCAGGGGTTAACTCCAACCTTTACCACCTCTGGAGAGCTTTCCAAGGCTCAGGCTCGTGGTCTCTCACTCCCTCTGCCTCTCTTCCCCAGGTAGCCTCTGCTCTGTCCATAACCAAGCCTAGTTCCACCCCATTTCTGCTGCCCAGGGGACCCCCAGAGGCAACCTCTAGTCAAAATGCTACAGCAGAAAAGAAGAGTTCACCTGCCAGGCCCACCAGGGGCATGCCCCAGGTCCAAGGTCCCAGTAGGGAAGGAGCAGCTATATAGGTTCTGGCTGGATATGCCACCCAAGAGGGCACCAAGACTCCGGGGAGCTGGAAGATGCTAACCCTACCACATCTACTTCAATGCTGCTCATCAATTTCCAGGCCTAACTGTCCCCTGGACCCACCAGGAATCCTGCCAGAGAGGATCCTGCCAAATGAGCCAATCCTGCCTTCCCATTTTCCTAAAACTACAAAAGAACACAGGAGGTCAGGACATTTGACTCTGGTCTCTGTCCTGTTGTGTTTGGGTGGCCTTGAGCTAATTCTTAAACCTCTTTGGACCTAATTTTACCATCTCTTCAAAGCAGGTGGGGGTGGGGGATGGGGGTGGGGGTGGTTGCACTGGGACCACTGCTTGCCAGAGAATTGGTACCTCCCACCCAAGGGTTTTGGGTGCAACTCTGGTCCTTAACATCTTTTTTTTTTTTTAAAGAAATTTTTTATTCATTTTACATACCAACCACAGATCCCCCTCTCATCCCTCCTCCCACTCCCCCCCCCAGCCTCCCCCCACCCCCACCCTGCCCCCATCCCCTCCTCCAAAAGGATAAGGGCTCTTTCTGGAGTCCATTCCCTAGGGTGGGACACCTTGTTCAGCCTTGATGCAGCGGGGAGGGGCTTGGTCCTGCCTCAACTGAATGTACCAGGCTTTGGCTGGTCCTTAACATCTTCAAAGCTATGCAAGTTTCAAATGTGTCCCGGAAAACGCACGCCAAGCCTGTGCACAGCCTCCGGTGTGTCACATCTTAGGGAGAGGATAACCAGTCAATTGAGAGAAAATGAGGCTAAGTGGAGGCACGCTCCTGAGTTCAGCCAGTATTTATTGCACAAACTAAGGGTCGAGCACTGTTCACGGCCATAAAGAGAAAGAGCACAAAAATGTGCGAATTTTAGTAAGGGGGCGAGATGATAAATAAACACATAAGTCTGCGGAGAGTGACGTGCAAAGTCAATTATGTCAATCAAGGTCATCTTCACAGAGGAAGCGCTTCTGAGCGAGGCCGTGAGGAAGGGGTGGGGGGCTCAGGAGGCATAGGCCTGTGCAGAGAAAGAGCGGCTTGGCACTTGTTCTGAGATCCTGAGGCAGGCTCCACCACACACAAGCAAGGAAAGTGTCTTTTCCAACAGCCTTCTACCCTCTTCTCCCTGGGATCTCTTTCCCTAACGCTGGACCGACTCCAGCGGGTGGCAGCACATACATCTTCCTTTGCACACAGGCCCCCACACGGAGGCTTCAAGTATGCGGGACACACAACAGAGCCCGCCCCGGGCGTGCGCACACACTAAACAGAGTGGGCAGGACAGACACGTGAGCACCTGCAGGCATACACATGGAAGTACACTGTGCTCGTGCAGGAGGCCAGCATGGGCACACCCGAAACAGGTATACACTCTGTGGGAGGGTATGTGTCCCTTCAGGCTACCTACCTAGTCTCCAGGTAATGGAGTTACCAAACAGTTCTTGCCACAGACACACGCTGCTGGAGAGGGTCAGTGACCCAATGGTAGGTAGGCTTTGAAATCCATGATTCTGCACCTCAGTCAGAGCCGAATGCGTCTCTTCGGGAACGCATTAAAATCTACCACCTGATGCTTGAGTGTCCCAGGGGGTGACATTGTTCCAGAGAATGTCCCCCCCGCTTCCACTCCTACAACAACTAAGCCCTGTGAAGTACCCGAGCAGTACTGAGTGTGTCGGCCACCACCATGGGCATCTGTCAGCTGTCACCAGAGATTCCCAGCCTCTTTCCTGTGCAGTGATCAGGGCAGCTGAGGAGCAGGAGAAAAAGACCAGCCCCAGCCTGAGGCCTCAGCAAGTTCGTTTTTTCTCTCTTGCCCAGAACAGAACTTGCAGGTGGCCCACACGCCAATTCCTGGGCTCCAGTCTAGTCCTATGGGTCCACCTGAGGGACTCCGGTACACAGCCAGGTTAGCGACTCGATGGGCCCATCAACCCCTAAGTTAAGTGTATAGCTAGCGAACAGACAGACAGATGCCTGGACTGTGGTCTGGCATATAACATGAACTCCTTAAATGTTAACGCAAAACACATTTAATAACATTGAACTACGTGGGGAAAAAAATTATGTGGGATGGGTGCGAGCAATGTTCATTGACATGTACCTGCACATAGAGCCGTGTATGATAATGCCGTGATGAAATCTGGTTATTCTGTGTGCAAAGTGGAAAACCTAATAAAAAGGACAGTGAATACAAACCATCCTTTAAGTACTCACAACCCTTGGTCGTTTCCATAACACTTTTCATTTATCAGAAATACAGGCAGAGGAGGGATTGCTACATCACTCTACAGACTGGGAAACTGAAGCAGAGGCTGGGCATTTAGAAAGAAGAGGTAGGAGGATTGCCATAAATCTGAAGCCAGCCAGGGCTACATAGCAAGACCTTGCCTCAATAAATGAATGAATGAATGAATGAACAAAGAGCAAGAGGCAGGGAGGCAAATAAATAAATAAATAGCAAGAGGTGGGGAGGGGACCCAGAGAAGGCCATTCTACCTCCCAGGATTTCATAGCATGCAGCCTTTGGCTTCCAGCCAGAGGCTCTGTCACCTCAGGCCTGACATTCATCCCTTATAATTTGGTTCTAGCCTCGGGGTAACTGGCCTTTATTCCAGGTTCATGACAACTCTGGCACACATGTGACTTCCTCGGCAACTCAAGGCTCCCCAGCAATGGGACCAGCTGATCGGCCAGCACGGTCGTGTCTCCCTCCCTGGGCCATGCACAGAGTCCCCAGAGCCCTCCCACTGCGTGCTAGCATTAGATCTAAAACCATCATTCCGTCCTAACTAACCTGAGCGTGAGCTATGATGACCATTAGCAAGCCTCCCATCTGCCGAGTCCCTGCAACAGTCTCCAAAGCCCACCCTGCTGAGTGCTTGCAAGGGTTGGTAACACACAGGCAAAGTACCCATCGATAGGCCTGTGGCTCATGCATGCGCCAGCAATGGTGGTGTGTGGGGGCTCTGACTAACACACTCACTTCCAGGAGCAGAGAATCTTGTTTCATTTGTCAGTGCCCATACACACACACCGCATCCATGTAACTGCAGAGATGTCTTTCGTAACTCAGGCCGGCCTCACACCTGTTGTGTAGCGGAGGATGACTTTGAACTCCTGATCCTGCTACATCTACTTCCCAAGTGCTGGGATTATAGGTGTGTACCACCACACCCGGGCTTCTGTGGTACTGAGGACTGAACCCAGGGCTTCAGGCGTGCTTGGTCGGCATTCTACCCATTGAGCCACACACATCCCAGGTTCCTGACCATTACCAGCATGAGGTTTACAGGCCTAAGTGGGGTGCCAGGCAAGAAGACTTCACCTCTGTAGCACCACACAATCTCACTCAACAAGAGTCATTACTTGGGAACGGGGTTTTCAAGATGACCAAGGTCAGGTCTTCCTGGGGGCTCAGTGGCCTTTGCAGATCATGTCCCTTCTTGATGTGGGTTCCCCAAAACTTCTTTTGCCAAATTTGGGGTCCTGGGAAACTGCTTTCCTCTCTACCTGGTGCCAAGCACTTTTCTCACCTCAGGGCTACATAGTAGATGTGTTCGTCACAACAGTGACGAAGGCCATGCCGGAAAGGCCATGTCCTGGGAGCCCTGAATGTAATCCTGTTGATGAAGAGGCATAAATAATGTACCAGGATGTTCTCTCCTCCCCACCCTGACCTGCTAAGAATAGTACCAGCTACCCTTTCAGGGATCCCAAAGGGAAGAGGGCAGGACACCCAAATGCGAACAGGCAAGAAAAATGTCACAGGGCTGTGGCCTGCCAACTGCCCTCCCTGTTAGTCCACATTTCCAGACTCTCAAGACAGGGAACCCCAGAGAATTAAGGGTGCTTAGAGGCCAGTGACCAAGTTCTTAAGGAGTAAAAGAGAGGCCTGGGAAGATTATATGTAAAACCTTGGAGAAGGAGGAAACATGTGAGGACTTTAACTCTTTCTAAATTTGAAAATGGCTGGTCTATCACAGTCCTCAGGCTCTGAAGCATAGAGGAACTATGCAGGGCACCTGTTAGAATGGACACTGTCACTCGAGGGGTTGGGGGGACAGGCCACAGGGGGAGAGGCACAAGAACCTGCATTTCCAGTGATGCTGCCACTTCAACCACATGCCCCCCTTGGAGAACAGAAAAAACAAACAAACCCATTCTCTAGGACACAGATTGGGAAACTGAGTCCGAAGAAAGGGGTAGAGCACTGGCAACTGAACTACCATCCCAGGGCCTTGGCTTCAGGAGACTGCCCAAGGCCATGTGGCTGCTGGACTGCCATGCCCTGCTCAGAGCAGTCCGTTCAGATGCAAGCACAGCGATCCAGGCAGAGAGGGGCGGCTCCAGATGCTCTGTGAGCAACCATCTATGACAATGCTGAGTGTGGGGCCCACTGACAGCACCCATCCCAAGAAAGAGGACGCAGGTAGCCTTTGGCACAGCTCCAGAGGGATCTCTCCTTCCCAGAGTCCTCCTCAAATCCTTTTGGGCCTCCAGTCCTGGACAACTATCTCCACGGCCCCATGACGCACCTCTCTTTGGGATGCCTCATCCTCCTAACACTCCAGCTTCACTGGCCTTCCTTCAAAGGCTCTTTGGAGGTATACCATGCCCTTTCTCACCTCAGGCCCTTTGCCCCGCTGCTCCCACTGCCTTGAGCCCTTCCCGCCCTGGTCCCGGCAGCTGTGCCTTTCTGACCACACTTTCCTTTCTTCAGGGTGCACGCAGGTGGGAGTGACATTCTCACCATAGCATCCTCAGAATATTCTCCGACCTCATCAGATTCCATGCCTGTTTGTTTTAATATCAGTCCGCTCCACCCTGGCAGGGCAGAGACACCGGCTATGACCTCCCGTGCCTAGACTGCCGTTGGGGCCGGACCAACCTTTGTCGACGACAAGGAGGAAAGAACAGAGCAGCGGACTGTTCACACCCCTGCTGCAAAACCTTGACCTCCCTGACACCCTGCAGTCTCACTCAACCAGAGAAGCTGTTAAAGAAGGGTACTTTCAAGGTGACTGGGGGTGAGACCTCGGCCCCTGCGGCCTGGCTGCTCTCTGAGGCGCCGTGGCCTTAACAGGCCATGTCACCTCTTGGTGTGGGGTCCCCAGCACTGTTTGCCAGGTTTTCGTGGGAGAAGGAGCCTGGGTGAGACTTCTAAAGCTGCAAAGAAAGGACTTTCACTAATCCCATTCCTCTATCATTGCTTAATGCGCAGAGAGGGACGGGGGGGGGGGGGGGGGGGTGTCACCCGATGAGGCCACACAACCAGTGCACGGGGACACCAGACTTCCTTGGCACAGCTAGGAGCCAACAGCTGAGCTTCAGGCCCACCCAAGCTCAAGGAGAGCACCGTCTGCCTGGAGGCTAGGAGGAATGCAGAAGGGAGAGAAGAGAGAGGAAAGTAGCTGTGACTGAGCGCATGTGGATTCAGGCCCAGAGCCAGGGGAGATGGATGGAGCTCTCAGCAGGAGGCCTGAGGAGAGCCTGGCAGCTGGCTCCCTGGAAGCCAAATGGCCAGAGGCTGGGTGGTGGCATGTCTGGCCCTCATGCACATGACAGTCTATTTTTTAATCAGTACCCTCCCCATCCCCCAATTCCATGTATGCTCTCAAAGGACCCTGTGTCCTATCTCTCCACGGCGCCCAAAAGTCCTAAGTAGCCCCGAGGGCAATACAAGAGGCCAAGGATGAAGAGTGTCCAACTGTGTGGGTGGTGTGGGACCAGTCTGTAGACTCTTTGACCTCAGTTTCCTTATCTGTCCAGAGCTGGGCCATACCAGACTGCATGGGTTGTTGCAGCTCAGGCACTGGATTTGCAAGCTCTCCAGCATTAACCACACTCACTCCGGCAGGGCTACCCCTGCCCGTTGTACCCACGGTGCACATTTTATCATCCTTTACCCACCCCCAAGGAAGAAGGGCAGGAAAGAAAGGAAAAGGAACTGGCTCGTATGCCAGTGTCAGAGGCTTGGGCCCCAAATCCCATGAGGTTTCTCTTGTCAGGGCCTGAGTGTTAGAGATAGGGAAAATCAGGAGACACTCTGTGATCTGGAGAAGGTGGCTTGGCCTCTCTGGACTACGCCATTCAGGAGTAAAGCTTGAGGTCTTTGGGGTCAGTCATTGGGGCTCACTGAACTAGCCACTCTGTGCCTCGGGTTCCCACTCATAAAACAGTGAGGCTGGTTTCATAGAGCTCTTGGAACACAGTAACAAAAAAAAAATACTTTTCAAAAACTGTTTTTTATTTTATCTCTTCCATTCCTGCTCATTCCTTATAGCTGAAACCTGAGGCCTGAAGGAAGCAAAGGGCTGCTTAAAACCACTATCCCGTGAGCTCCCCCTGAAGCTCAATCCAGGTCTTATCCACTATGCTGGCTCATCCTGCCACCTCCCAAACACCCTGGTCCAACTCCAAGAAGAAATTGACACGGTGATATGAGGCGCCTTGGGCAAGAGGCCATCTGCTCAAGGGCTTGCTATTTTAATGGAGATCAAAACATGGGAGTACTATTAATAAGTAGTAGCTCATTTTTTAAGCATCCTTCATCAACTCACTCCATTTTCCTAACACTACAAGGCCGAGCATTGTCTCTGTTTCGTGGGATAAGGAAACAAGAGTCCAGAGGGGTTACATAATGTGCTTATGAACTCAGACGGCCAGGGATGAAACCCCCAAGTCTGACCACAACACGCACGTGCCAGCCACTCGGGAAGCAGGTGACACAGAGACAGGCTGTGGCATCCAGGGAGGTGGACAGGGCAGGGCAGGGCAGGGCAGGGTCAGCCTTACTGAATGGAAAAGATGAACCCAGGGTGATGGAATGTCAGCAGCAGCCAGTCGGTGAAGAGTTCATTCCAGAACAAGGGCTTTGGGTAAGCCTCTGGAATCACAGGGCCTGGGGGCTGTTGTCATGTAGACGTCTTCTCCAGTCACACTGAGTAGCAACTGAGCCCCAGTGTCCACGGATAGATAGTTCACAAAGGGCTCTATACACACACTGGCCTAACTCACAGAGCCTCCCCAGAGGCCATCTGCCCTCCCTCTGGCCAGATCTCAAGCCCAACTCTTAACGCCCTGCAATTTAAAGACCAGGGGGTGTGTGGTGGTGGTGGGGGGGTGTAACCTGCAGCCAACACATACCACCCACACCCAGCTTTAAGAGTGAGCCACTCGCCGGGCGGTGGTGGCGCACGCCTTTAATCCCAGCACTCGGGAGGCAGAGCCAGGCGGATCTCTGTGAGTTCGAGGCCAGCCTGGACTACCAAGTGAGTTCCAGGAAAGGCGCAAAGCTACACAGAGAAACCCTGTCTCGAAAAACCAAAAAAAAAAAAAAAAAAAAAAAAAAGAGTGAGCCACTCACCACCCTCTACAGCACCCTCCCAGGCCCAGACTAGTACCTTCAAAGACTCTGGGTCCCATTCCAGACATGCTTCCTCCAAGATGCCCTGACCACCCTTCAAATATCATTCAGACCTCTACGCCACAGTGGTCCCCGATAAGCCTTCCCTGGCCACAAAGGGGCTGTCCCTCTGCTGGCTCTCCATCTCAACAGTGGGCTTCTTTCCATGCTATACCCACCCCCCACGCCCAACTCTGAAATTATCTTGTTGATTTACTCATTTCTTTTTTTTTTTTCCTTGTCTTATTCTCTCAATTAAAACACAAGTGTCTATGGTGAGATGGTACATCAGATAAAGGTGTTTGTCACCAAGCCTGACGACCTGAGTACGATCCCTGGGACCCACATGATGGTAGGAGAGAACCGACTACTACTGACCTCCACACACATACCATGTGCGTGTGCACACACATACATGATGTGTCCCCCCACACACACACACATACACACACATACAAGTAAATAAATGTAATTCAAAAATCTAGACAAAGCTGCTAGCTTCTAGCCAGGTAAGGCAGCACATGCCTATTGTAATCTCAGCACACAGAAGATGGAAAGAGATCGATCATGAGTTTGGTGCTCATCTGAGCTATATAGCAAGTTCCAAACCAGCATGAGCTACATAGGGGGACTCTGTCTCGAAAAACAAAACAAAAAGCCCAACCCTATGCGTATGTGTACACGCATGCACACTGTATATATACACATGTATGTACAAACACAAATATATAGCAAGCTCCCTGAGGGCAGAATCTGACTGGCCTGTTTTCTACTATAACCTAGTTCCGAAGCACCTTTCCCCTCATTGCTAGCCAGGGCTACTGAGGTTTTCCAAAGCACCCTTTCCCTCATTGCTAGCCAGGGCTCCCGAGGTCCTAGGAAGGCAAGGGATTTAACCAAGGTCACTTGGTAAGCCAGCAGGTAGCAGAGATCAGCCTGGTACTAGAGCCGGGGCATTCAGCCTGGTTCCCATCCTCTCCCTGCTGACCCACCCCGGCCTGTTTTGACCCTGCTTCCTCATCACAATGGGACAGAGCTGGAAAGTCTTCGACACCAGTGCCCACTCCTCAGAGCCCATGGTGTGCCGATCTGGGCAGCCCGGACTGTTTCCCCTCAGTCCCTCCCTTCCTGGCATCCACTGTTCCGATGAGCTCATGTCTGGAAGCCTAGGAGCTGCCCTGAAGGAAAAGGTGCCTCCCAGGCCAGGCCCGTGGGCTGGAGGTGTGTTCAGCCTCGTGGGAAGGCAGCCTTAGTAGGTAGGGCACGTGCCGAGTGTGAACGTCCCACCTAGCAGGCCTCTGGGAATCAGCTCTGAAGACTGTAGAGAAGAGGATGGGAAAGGCCCCCTGTGTTTCTTTCCTTCTGCCAGATGCCCTAGGGTGCTATGCCCCTCCCACTTATTAAAGTGTCATTTTTTTTTTCCTTCTGCCTACAACTAAACTGTCCATTAAAAGGAACCTGTCGCCTGGCGGTGGTGGCGCACGCCTTTAATCCCAGCACTCGGGAGGCAGAGCCAGACCGATCTCTGTGAGTTCGAGGCCAGCCTGGTCTACAGAGCGAGTTCCAGGACAGGCTCCAAAGCTACACAGAGAAACCCTGTCTCAGAAAAAAAAAAAAAAAAAAAAAAAAAGTGTTGATCTTACCCTTCCCGGGAGTGTAGAACAACAGCTGTGAGGGAGGGAAAGAGTTAAAGACCTTATTTTCACTGTGCAAATACTGACTCAGTCCTAACGTAGTTAAAAGGGGTGCAGGAGATTGGGTGTGGCTTGCAAAGCGAGGGCAGGCTAGAAATTAGGGCCGAAAGAAAGCCTTGGTGGCCCAGCAGCAAATATTTGCTGTTAGCTCTTCCGGTATCAAAACCTGAATGATGCTGGAACTAGCCAGAAGCAGGTCAGCTCTGGACAGGGATTTCGGGCTCCTGCTGGGGGACCGTCATCAGCTTCAGTTTATGCCTCAGCACCCCCCTCCCCGCAACATGGCTAGGGGTCAGGTCTGGGTCAGTGACAGGGCAGACCGGCTGCAGGCAAGGCCCCCCACAGTACCCTCTTCCTCATGACAAGCATCAGATTTCATCCCTCACTTTCCAAAGCAATAAGAGTGGGACACCCTGATGGGCCACCGTGGTACTTGGGTTTGTAGCACAGTTGCGCCCTCAGGGTCCACCTTCCTACCTCTCTGGGATCTGGAGAAGGGAGGGGGGATGCCAACATCCTACAACAACAAGGCGGTTCACTGCAGGGTCACTTGCCACTCAGGACCTGTGGGAGTGGGGGTTAGGATACATGCCACCTGCGGCTTCTCGCTCAGCTGTTTACCCAACTTCTAAAACACCCAGATGGGCAGCACAGGGGTCCCTATCTCCACCTAGAGTTAGACCCAGAACTTGGGGTTGAGGGAGGACGTGGAGACCTTTCCCCTAGATTCCTCAGAGGTCTTTCCAGGGCCCTAGGCGGGATCTTTCCCCTCGCCTCATTCCACAGTGTGGTGTCAGAAAAGAGCCGGCCCTTTCTGGTAATTAAGGGAAAGGTGGAGCTGTGAGACTCAGGAGTCCCTTGGGGGCACTTTATAAAGGTCTTGATTTCCCCAGGTAGAACTGGGCTGGGCCCTGGAGGTCCCAGCTGTGTAGCGGTGTGGCTACCCTGCGCACCACTGCAGCTCCCTCGGCCCGACCGCTCCGCCCGCGGGAAATGGAGGTGCCCGCCGGCACAGTTGGTCCTGCTGCCCCCGCAGGCGCCCACGTCCGTTCAGCCTCAGGCTCCTGGGTCTTGCAGCCGGATCTCCCAGAGCCGGCAGGGACTCAGAGCTAGGGCTAGTGCCCATGCCCGAGTCAGGGGGTTGCATGTCTCCCCTACCCCACATCGACAGGCTTGCGGAGAGGGACACACAGCTGAAGCTCACACAGCCCGGGGAGACAGCGCCCCGGGACAGGGCGTCCTCCGGTTTCCGAGCTGCTGGAGAGCCCTGAGATCTCTCCAACCTGCACTGCACAGATGGGGAAACTGAGGCTCGGTGTAGAAGCAACTTGGCAAAGCTCACCCTGAATGCAGGGACTGGAGCTGAGATGTGCCACCTCCCTCCTCTGGGGGAGGTACGAGCAGCTGCGCAGGTGGCAAGGGCAAGGCTCACTGGGCGCCTCGCCAGCCCCGAGCCCCCCCACTCACCTCCAGCAGCGGTGTGCGCTCCCTGAGCTCCCGGGCGCCGCCGCCTTAGCTCACCTGGCTACGTCCATGCGTGAGCCCCGCCCCGAGATCCCTGCACCCCGCCCAGCGGCGGCGCCCGCTCAGCGCCCGAAGCCAGGTCCTGGCCGCTGGAAGCTGATGGGGACCCGAGCGGGAGCCGCGGGCGCAGGGCGGGCGCCGCTCTCCCGCTGTGCGCTCCCCCGGGCCCTAGCGCCGCCCCTCCCGCGCCCCGCCCAGCCCCCGGGGTGCGACACCCCCTCCCCCCCCCCACTGTGGCCAAGGCCTCATCTCCAGCCGGTCCCGCTCTCTCCTCGCGTCCTCACTTATGCATCTCACTTGCGGATGCCCCTGTCCCTCCGTCTCCTCATCTTACTGTGTATCTCTGGGTCTGCGGTCCTGCCCTTAAATTCTTTCTCACTCGGTTTCTCCCAGCGCCGCCATCTCTCTGCCCCTTTCTCTTCCTACTACCCTCCTTTAAAACCTGTCTTTGAGATTCTGTCCCCTCAAGTGATAACCACGACACCCCCTCGCCCCACACAGCCCAGGAACCAGAGTAACTATCTTCCTTCGTAGGGCTTAAGCAAAGAGGCTGGGGAGGGCTGTCGTCAGCCCGTTGTCCTCCCCTGACTTAATTAGCTATCAGCAACAAGGGCAGAGATGCTGTGAGGCTTTGATTCCCCCAACTTCTGCAGAACACCGTTATGGTTGAGCTCAGCAGAGGCCATGGCAATTGTCACTCTGCTCCAGTGGGAACATCACACACCACACACACACACACACACACACACACACACACACACACACACACACACACACACACACACAGCTGTTAAAAGTCCATATTCCCACATTCCAGTGCAGCTCCCATGGGGAGTTGTTGGTGGGCTTGGAAACATAACTGGTTAACAAGCACCTCCATATCCCCAGCAGTTCTGAAGGAGGACCACACTGGTTGATCACTCCTTCAGTCAGAGTGGCTCCAGTGTCACTGGTCCCCAAGAAACCGTGTTTCGGTTTCTGATAAAGGAACTTAGAAACATGCTGACGTCCACCCACCCTGCCCAAGGTCCTCTAAAACACAGACTCAAAGATGTTCAGGTTTCAGACTCTCCCTGTCCCCAGCGGGTAGGCTCTGAGAGCAGGAGGTCAGGTGACTGGGGAGACAAATCCACGCTGGCCCCTTCCATCCCTCTGTCTGGCTGGCTTTGTGGGCTTCAGGGAATTCCTCGGGCCTGTGGTCACTCTTGTCCTGGTGGACGGGGTGGGGGACAAGAAGATACCCTGGAGATGGCACCAGGCAAGAGATTGCTCTCTCCTTGTGCATGCGCTGGGGAGGTGGCTGCAGCCTAGCCTGTGGAAATCCAGGAAACAGTGCGTGGGTGAGAGGAAGAGAGAGAGAGAGAGAGAGAGGCTAGGATTACTGTGTGGGTGGCTGTGAAAGAGAAAGAGATGGGGGAAAGAAAGGCGGAGAGAAAGTGGTTCCGTCTGCATGTGGGTGTGTGACGGTCGGTCGATGTGCAAGAGCGGCTGTGCCTGGAAGACAGACCAGGAGTGTGTAGCAAAAGAAAGGAAGCGCAGGACATGGCTTAATCCTTGTCTACAGGAAACTGTGTACTCGTGTGCGAACACTTACATGTATGTGTCTGCGTGACCTGTCGTGGGATGGGGGCTATGTAAACAAACCTGAGACACTTGCCTGCATGTTCCATGATATGATGGACGAGAAGCTGTTTGGGAGGGGTGTATGCCAGTGTCTGCCCATTGCACATGGGTGTGCCAGGGTGTGATGGCATTCACACATGTATCAACTGAAAAGGGTCACAGGAGAATGTCTGGGAATGTGGCATGTCTACATGGTGGGGTACACATGTGTTCATGGGTGGCTATGGTATGTATGTTTGATCGAACCGCACAGGAAGGTATACGAGAACCTGGAGCAGTGCTCTTCACAGTCATCTTCCTGTTAAAGTCACCAGGGTGTGGGGCTCCCTGCCCAGCCTCCTCTGCCATCTGCTCTTTCCCAGAAGCCTAAGGGACAGGAGCCTTGACCCTGGCTCCTTGACCTTAACCAGACTCTGTCAGCTCTCTCCCTAATAAAACAGATGTAGTTCATTTCCCTCTGTTTAATCAAGATGGAGGTGGCCAGGGCAGGCTTACCTTACAATCTGTACCCATACCCCTATCCTCCTACCCATCTGAGGCTCAAGGCAGTGTCTGTTAGAGTGGCAAAGGCCCCAGAATCCTCTGGATAACCTTCACCATCGAGTGGCCGCTGGCAAGGGAGAAGCTGGGTCAGCAGTGGCTCACAGGTCTCCCCGTTACATCTGAAGAAGAGGAATGTGGCTTGGCTGGGTCCCCCACCCACTCTCAGAGCCTGAACAACCATTTTCCAGCCCCAGGTGGGTGGAAGAACACAGCCTGCTTCCTTGTTGCCATGGAAACAAAGCAGCAGAAAGAGGATTTAGAAGCATGGGCCCCAAGACCTCTCAGGGTTCAAATCTCAGCTCCTCCACCTACAGGCCGTTGGACTTCAATGTGACAATTCTCTGAAATTCTGTGTGCCTAGTTTCCTCATCTGTAAGACAGAGATGAGGGAAGAACGAACTGGGTTTGGGAGGCACACCCGTAACCCCAGCATCCAAGAGGCCACAGTTCAAAGTCAGCCCAGATTTCCTCAGCAAATCTCAGGCCTTAGGGAGACTGCACAGCAAGACTGTCTCAACATAAAAAGGAGAAGAGGAGGAGGAGGAGGAGGAGGAGGAGGAGTAGGAGGAAGAGGAGACGGCAGTGGCAAGTCTGAACTTCCTAAGGCTATTCAGAGGATGCATTGAAGCACTCTGTATAAAACATTCCACACGGAGCAGAGCATCTGAAAAGAGAAGCAGCCCGGGGTTCCAGCCTTCGATTTTGCTACCAATTTACTGGGTGACTTTGCATGTCTATCGTTTCCTGTTTCTCTCCCTCTGTGGCCACTGGCACAGCAGACTCAGTCCCCTGCCAGGTACAATCAGCTTGAGACTCTGTGGCGAGGATGGCTACAGGGTAGAGCTCTTTCTTGGCCAACTGCGGACCATCTGATCACATCCTCTACCAGACTTCCCTCAGCCCCTGGTGACATCGAACTCAAGTCTGCAGTCCCTTCTTGCCTGCCAAAGGCCCTCTTCTGCCCAGCTCGGCTGGTACCAGCATCCGCTGACCCCAAAGAAAGGTCTGTAAGGTGCCCGAGGCAGAAGATGAATAGCTTGGGCTTCAGTCTGCCAGGCAGCACTCCAGAAAGCCAGGTTTAATAGCGGAAGGATGGGTGTGATTGTCTGAAGATGCTTATGATCCTCTCTGTAATGAGAGGAAGCTTGGAGAGGAAGCCCTAAGCCGCTAATAACCTGGCAGCTCCCCAGGTTCCTTCCCTCCAGCTCTCCAAGCAGAGGGAAGGGACCTGCCACTACCCATCCCCAGGGAGCAGAAAGGCCATTGAGACTTAGATCCAAGACCACCCAGATTTCCACTCCTTAGCAAGTCCCAGCTTCCTTTGAGAGGTCTCACCTCTCCCTTCTCTCCTCCTGAGGCCGCCTCTGCCTCTCTGTCCCTAGAATGCTCGGGCCAACTGGATGGACAGTAAAGAGACAAATGAATTGGGCTGCTCATGAAAAGGATGCACTGAGTCTCCGAGCTGACAATGACTGCATGCCTTGGACAGGTGACTTGAATCTCTGAGTCTTCATCATCTCACCTGTCCTTCCTGGGAAAACTACAGTGAGATCCCATCAAATGACCCACGGGGTGTGAGATGCCAACAAAGTAACTAAAGGTGATCTTTTCTCCTCTCCACCTCTGCCACAGTTGCTACCTTTCCAGGGTATCTGCAGAAAGCGCCATTTCAGTGTAGAGTCCTCGCTCACAGCATGAGGCTCATTAGTCAATCAACCATCCATAGCCGGACATGCTAGTCACATCCTGGACAAGTCACTTACTTGTCCTGAGCCTCCATCTTTCATCTGTGGAATGGGCTCTGCTGTGAGACCGCATGAAGCCATACAGAGAAGCTGTTTGCACAGCAGTCTCTGCACACAGCTCAACCAACAGCAGTTGTGTGGTTCAGCCAGTAATGATCGTTTCCATTTCGCTTTACACAGCTACCTAGAGCATTGTAAATTTTCCAAAACAGCCACAGCTAAGATCATGGCACCCTTTCAACGGCTCCTGTTTTTATTCTGTTTTCACAGATTGAAAAAAAAAAAATGAGCTCACCAAAGGGACTTGCTAGGGCTTGACGACTGAGTACTGGGCTTGATACCCATCATCCCTGCCTCCTGACCTAGCTGTGGCCCAGGTAAGGGCAGGGAGCGAGTCACAACTGTCCTCAGGTGCCCGAGGACCCATATTCAAGCTGACTCTGGGATCCTCCTCCTTGTTTAGAGGCTCTGAAGGCCCCCTCACTGCTCCTGCCCAGCTCTCTATCTAGCCCGTGCCTGGGCAGGGACTGTGACCCAAGGAGATGATCAGAGCCTGGAGAGAATTACTGCAGAGAGCAGAGTGGGTGAGAAGGCTGGTGAGGTGCCAGCTCTGGCGTCAGCAACGCCTGCAGAGAAATGAAGTGTTCCTTCACTCTCTTGACGCACAAGCCCTCCCAGGACTGTCTCCCCCCCCCCCCCCCACACACACACACACACACTCTGCACCCTGGGGACTTGCTGGTGGCTGCTCTCCTGCCTGGGCAGATGGCGGCTCAGCTCACAGCCAGCCCCACCTCCAGTGTGAACCCACTGCAGCGCTTTCCACCGCCCCTGGCCAGCGGTGGAGGCAGTGAGGCAGCAGTAGGTTGGTTCCCTCGCCTCACCCTGCCTGCCTCGGAGGACTCCAGCGCTTGCGGGCCCCAGGAGAACGCGGTCCTCCTCCTCCTCCCTCCACAAGCTGTCATCAGATCTTGCTGCAATCCAGGTGACAAGGCTTCTGCCTTTGTCATTCATCTCTGACAGATGGAGAACCAAGGCCCGAGTGAGGACCCTTGGCCTAGCTCAGCCATCAATACGCGCGGAGGGTCCCGGATGAGCACTCTCCTATTCTTGAGTCTCAGTTTCCCCATTGAGGTCAGCTTACATAAAAGGCTTCAGTCTCTGCCCTGTCAGCACCTGTGAGGCAGTAGCCTCCCTGTCGGGGTGTTTGTTTGTCTAGAGCTGCCACTGAGCTCTGTAGGTTTAATGAGGGGGTTCTGCCCAGGTCAGTTGCTTAGGACTTCACAGTCCCTTGCTACCAGTAATGGCTAAAGGGTAGGTGATGGGGGGAGTGGGTTTTTTTGTCAACCAAGTGAGATATGGGCTTTCTACCGATGCCTTCTCCTTGACAAACAGCTGGAACTACACATACTGCCCAGGTGCCCATCTCCCACAGCTGGAGATCTGGACACGCTGGAAGACTTGTGATCATTGTTAATCATCCTAGGAAAACGTGCTTTTAGAGTCCCTGATTAAGAACATGTGGGGTTTTCTATGGCCCTAGGGAGAAGGGATACAAGCTTACCTGGCTTCTGGGCCACCCTGGGTCCAGGACTGGTGCTGCCACTGGTTGTCATCACTTTTCGGGCCTGTACCACATCCCAGTCGTGGCTGGCCCTGTCACTGGGCTGGAACCCACCTCGTGCCTCCCTGGAACAGCTGGATGGCTGGATTATGCCTGGGGCTCTGGATAGCTGTGCAGTCCCATGGCTGGCTCTGCTTCTGCTGGCCACCTCTTCTTCCAGCTCCACAAGCCTCACCTCTCCCTGGAGGCCATCTTCACTGCTGCTCTCCTCAGCTTCCAGAGCCAGGCACCTGTAGCTGCCATCCGGGATCTGGAAGGGGCAAGGGGCAGGCCTCCCCTCGCTGGGCCCAAGGGGTAGGGTTGGGAAGTGAGGGCCCAGCATTGTGGTCCTCTCCTCTGTAAGACAAAGCAGCGGCCTCCTGGTGCAGGGTAGGTGACCCGTGTGAGTACTGCTCCTCACTCCTCTCGAGGCCTCCTTGGGTTCTCTGCAAAGTCACCTTCTGCTGCTACACAGGGCTGAAGTGAGGTCCAGCTGAGGGGTGAGACAAGTCCTTTCTGGGCTGGGTGAAGATGTAGTCCTCTAACACTTGTCCTTACCCTCCTGGGCTCTGCTCTGTAGGGCCCTCCCGAGAGATCTATCTGCATAGGAAGAGAAGATGCCACACATCAGAGAGCTCACTGAATGTTCTGAAGGGAATCACTGGGACCTCTCCACCCCTGGGTAGCCTCAAGAGCTGGCTGGGATCTGGGGTACAGTTCCCACTCCTCCACAGGGAAGTGTTTCCTTGTAGCATGCTGTTCATACCCTATCCCTAGGCTACCTGACACTTATTTACTTAATGTTTCCCTTCAATCCACTTTAAATAACATGACTTCTATTACTTTAGACTTATCTTGAGCAATAATTGCAGGAAAACCACAAGCAAATCGGGCCAAGTCACCCCCTTCCCTGTGCACATTAAATAAATATCTACTTAGTTTAAAACACTCATGAGCACCATGTAAAAAGAATTCTTTCACGTCCCACCAAAGGTACACACACCACAAGAACCACAGGGACAGTGGGGTGCGGGGTACACAATTAGGGTACACAGCCGGTTATAAGAGACAACACAATGGCGTGCTCACAGGTGCCCAGACTTTGAGCCAGGATCCGACTCTGCCACTTGTGTGCTGGCCTCTGAGTCTCCCCTCCCCTATCTGTGAAATGGACATTGTGATCTAGCGTGAGCACCCCAGTATCTGAAAACCCCAAACCCAGAACCTTCTGAGCACCATCACGTAGCCACCTGTGCGAATCTCATCCCTGGACTTGGGGACTAAGTCACAGTAAACATAAGGCGCAGCTTAAAAAAAAAAAAAGCCTCGTGTAAAATGGTCTTCAGGCTGGGTATAAGATATGTATGAAACAGAAATTAAACTTAATTTTAGACTTAGCTTCGCATCCCCAAAGCTATCCTCATTATGCATATGCAAATTTTTCAAAAATCTAAAAAAGTCTAAAATCTGAAACACTAAAATCTGGACCCAAGCACTTTAGATGACGGATCAACTCCAATTTAATTGTGGAAAGGGTTCTATGAAAAAATGCATGCAGAGTGTTGAGCACACTTTCTGAGCCATCGCTTAGCTTATGTGGGTTACTCTTTCATCCCACAAAAAGTTATCAGGCCCCCATTCTACTTCAGATATCGTAAGAAACATGGAGTGTAGATGAAGGTATGGTGCTCTAGTTCATGAAGTTTTGACATCTGTTAGAGCAGTGGTTCTCAGCCTTAAAGGCTGCAATCCCTTAATCCAGTTCCTCATGCTGTGGTGACCCCCAATCATAAAATTATTTCATTGCTACTTCATAACTATAATTTTGCCACTGTTATGAATCATAATGTAAATGTCTATGTTTTCCGATGGTCTTAGGTGACCCTCGTGAAAGGGTCATTCAACCACCAAAGGGGTTGCGACCCACAGGTTGAGAACCTCTGCATTAGGGAGAGCTGTGAATGATAATGAGAAAATAGTGATCATAGTAGAATTATTTGTAAATGTTACGAATGATGATAATCAGGAGAGGGCAGGAGCTTTCTCTAAGGGCTGAGGAGGAGGGGATGAATGGAGGGTATTCGGGCGGATGAGCTTGGCAGATGGAGAGTGGGTATAGAGAAGGGGGAGGAATGTGGGGTACCACACAGGTCCCTGGCTCTGAGGACACATGACTGTGTTTGTGGAGGTTGGAAACAAACAGGAAGGGGCAGGTGTCCAGTGGAACGAGGAGGTGCCTGATGTTTAGATTTCCAGGGGAGTTGTGCAGTGTGCAGGTCCATGGGAGAGTCCCAGAGAGCAGGAGAGAGTCCCACAGTGGGGACAAAAGTTTGGAAGTCATTTGAGGAGACACAGAGTCTGACATGAACAGTTGAGCTGGTAGCCCTTAAGGCAGGGCACACCGGTCATGCTTGGAGGCACCCTTGTGGTGACTAGATCTTGTTGAAAGACTCCATTCTACCAGTGCTTAGCCATGCGAACTCTATTAGGAGACAGATAGAGGACTCATGCGTGCGCATACTCATGTTCTGGCTGCGCCTGGCTGGGGAGAATTCATTAACGTCTACTGGCTTGATGACAGTGAAGCCAAGCCTGACCACCCGTGGCCCTGAGGCCCCTAGCCCAGGAAGGGGCCAGTCATCCCAACTGCAGTAGTCTGGGTTGAGGTCCTGGCCTCTGGCTGGGACTGTGCCTGGAGACACTGGCAAGCGGACTGGGAGATGAGCGCATAACTAGACCCTCTGGTAGCTCAGAGTCAACCAGGAGAAGGCAAACATGAGTCCTCATCAGAGAGAGAACCAAGCACCTATTAGCAGGACCCGGGAAGAAGGGAGCCCCCAGGACTGAACACACACTCCCTCCTGGGCGTTCACTTAGGCAAGCACCCTGAGTACCAGACAGATGTTTTCATAACTCATCCTAGGGGGAGGGAAAGTGGGAATCCACTCAACGAAGTGACCCAGCTATTGAGTCACACCCTGCTCTGACACCTTGACCACGAGGCTGGACCTCAAGCCTGATGGAGGTGGCCTCAGGTCTTCACTCCTTCCCCAGGATCTCGCTCGTTTACCAGCAGATGCCGGGCTCCTGCCGCTGGAGTCTCAAAGGACTTTGACTCTCATGGAGGGGGACCCTAGCTTCTGCATGAGCCTGGCCAGGTGCCTCCTGCCCTCTGGAGTCGGTTGTCCCCAAGGGCACAATGCAACTCAAGCAGCCAGTGCTGGAAGGGCCACAGGACTCTGGCATCCCAGAGCCACGATCTTCGGTACTCAGAGCCACCCACCCCTACCCTGTCACAGAACCAGATGGCAGGAGGCAGGAGGAGTGGGTGAAGGGCGGGGGCAGAGCTCGCTGACTCCCTGTGGGGGCCTCGCCTGCTCCATCCCTGCTTCTGTTTTGCTGTATTTGACAGTGGCCACGGTTTCCAGGAAAGAAGAGAGAGGCGGAAAAGTTAACTTTCCGCCACCCACACAAATATTTTTGGCCCGCTTTGTCTTCAGGCTGCCAAGCCGGGAGGGAGGGATTGGCAGGAGCACTCCAATTCAGAGATCCCTCCCAAGGAGGCAGGATTTCCAATCCAGGCAGGGACTCAGCAGGGGTCCTTGCAGGCCTGCCTCTGAAATACCCGGGATGCTCCAGAGCCCCATGGACTCATAGCCACAATAGCCGGCCCTGCCTCCTAAGTGTCTACTAGGTACTGGTCTGAGACCTTTACCCATAGTTCTCCAGGAAGGTGGTGGAGTGTGTGGTCTGGGGATGAAGACCCTGAAGCTTGATACCGTGTCTAGAGTTTGGGGCAAGAAGGTTAAGAGGGTGGGAACCAAGGCTGTCAGAGTCAGTGCTCTTAGCTACCACTTTTAGCAGCTACAAACTGTGGCTCCAGGGACTACAGAACAGCCCCTGGAGATGCTGAGCCCATGTGGCTGCCCATCTGTGTGGGCAGGAGAAGGACGGTCCTGCTTAGCAGAGATGGAAAGGGCCCCTCCCAAGCTTGAAATGCATTTTCATGCACACACTGCCCCTATCTTACTACCAGCTCTGAGCTCTGACCTACAGAGCCCACTCCTCCCCACCCACCCCACAGAGGGAGCCTGGAGCCCAGGTGAGGGAGCAGGTCCTAACTGAACTCAGGCACCTGAATGCTCCAACCTCAGCCCCACAACCCAGCTGGGCATCAGATGCCCTGCAGTCCCAGCGCCTGACCAGACATCCCAGGCTCTTTCTGCTGCCAGCTTCTGAAAACAGAGTCCAGCATCTGTGACCCGGGGATCTCATGTCCTTTATGCTGCTCTCTGCATGGTGGGGGAAGGGTGCTGGCTTGGAGTCAGACCCTAGTTCAAATTCTCTCTATCTCTCTCTGTCTCTGTCTCCATCTGTCTCTGTCTCTCTGTCTCTGTCGCTGTTTCTCTCTGTCTCTTTGTCTCCATCTCTGTCACACACACACACACACACACACACACACACACACACACACACACACACACACAAGCTGAGCTGCCTGGCTTGAGCCAGCCTCCTGTGCTTCCCAGGGTGGTTGTAGGGATTTGTAGACAGAGTGCAAGCTCACTGCTTTCAGCCACCGGCTGCTCTCCGTGGATGCTTGCAGGCCAGACATACAGGGCCAGTGACTGCCATTCACAGGCTACAGGACTGGAAGACCAGAAGAACCTACTATCAAGGAAGTGAGGGAGCAAGGGCTGCTGGAGGTTCACAGTGGGTCACACCAAGAGGTGCACAATGGAGTCCAGGCATGGGGTCCTCGTCCTCACTCTCCAGAGTCATCCCAGGCTCTGGGCTTCTCTTTTTGCTTCTTTCCTTCCTTTTCTTTTTCCTATTTATATCCCCCTTCTCTCTCTTCTCTTTCTTTTTGACAGACTCTCTAGCCCACACAGGCCTCAAGCTGGTTATGTAGCCAAGGATAACCTTGATCTTACGATTCTCCTGTCTCTACCTCCTAGGTATGTACCACCAAGCTGTTTATATGGTGTTGAGGGTTACACCAAAGACCTTATACATAGCAGGCAAGCGCTCTACCAAGTGAGCCACGTCTTTAGCCCCTTTCTTCTTTTTTAAATCTTTTATCTGTATGAGTGTTTTACTGCATGTATATATGTCCACCACGTGCATGCCTTGTGCCCACAGAAGCCAGAAGAAGGTGTTGGATTCCCCTTAGTGGGAATTATGGATGGCTGTGACCCATCATGTGGGTTCTAAGAACTGAACCTGGGGCTGGGCGGTGGTGGCGCAAGCCTTTAATCCCAGCACTCGGGAGGCAGAGGCAGGCGATCTCTGTGAGTTCGAGGCCAGCCTGGTCTACAGAGCAAGTTCCAGGAAAGGCACAAAACTGCACAGAGAAACCTTGTCTCAAAAAACCAAAAAAAGCCGGGCGGTGGTGGCGCACGCCTTTAATCCCAGCACTCGGGAGGCAGAGCCAGGCGGATCTCTGTGAGTTCGAGGCCAGCCTGGGCTACCAAGTGAGTTCCAGGAGAGGCGCAAAGCTACACAGAGAAACCCTGTCTCGAAAAACAAAAAAAACAACAACAAAAAAAAAACCAAAAAAAAAAAAAAAAAAAAAAAAGAACTGAACCTGGGTCCTCTGCAAAAGCAACAAATGTTCTTAACCACTGAGCCATCTCCCCAGCCACTCCTACCCCCTGGTTTTCTTATGGCACAGTCTCACTCTATAGCCCTGGTTAGCCTCCAACTCATATCCTCCTGCCTCTCCCCTACCCCCACCCGGGTGCTGAGATTCTGCAGAGGACAAAATTAAGCTGAGAAGGAATTAGTAGCCCAAGAAGATAAGACCCTCATTCCCCAAATGTCCTTCTCCCTAGCTGACCCCATGCTCCCCTGCAGTCTATTTCTGCCTCTGTACTCTGTAGGATCTGATCCATGGTTCTTGGCTTCCTAAGAGAGGTGATCCATCAAGGCCCCACGAAGACGAGAGCGAGAGACCACTGGAGAGAGACAGATCTGGAAACCCATGCGGGTTTAGATAAGCCGAGATTGAGCACGTTGGGAAAGGCCTAGGCAGGGGAGGCTCTGAGAGGGCCAGGCTGTGGCAGGCCTCAATTGCCAGGACCCCTTCTGCTAACAGTGTGGAAGCAACCCTGTAGGACTGCTGCTGGGCCGGTCCTGTGGAATGGGGCTGAGGGCAGCGTAGCTGGAGCAGAAGGCAGAGACCGCACCAGGACTGGCATTCAGGGGTCCCTGGACTAGGAAATGTTTCGGAGCGGCTTCCTCAGCTCGTGGCACAGTGCCAGGCACATAAAAACAGTATAGGTGACAAGAGATGACGGTTGCGTAGTCTCTATGTCAGGTTTTATTCCAAGCACCTCACTCATCTGACCCTCCTCAGGAGAAGGGCGAGGAGTTATTATTAACCCCATTCCATAGATAAGGAAGTTGGGCTTCCACGACCTGCCAAGTGCACACAGCCAGCCTGGTAGCTACATCAGGTTCCGATCCCCAAAGTCTCACTCTAGACATCAAGGCTCGTCCACGAGGCTGCACTCCCTCAGCGGTGTGAATGAATGAACTAATGGGTGGATGAAGGGGAAGATGACAGGATGGGAGGTTCCCTCCAGTGCCTGCTACATCACCTGGCACACTGTAGTCCCTTTAACACATGAATATGGGGTAACCAAGGGATTAACTATATGTGTAGCTGATGCTAAAAATGGGGTAGCCCAGGGAAAGGGGCTACTCAGAATCTGCCCAGCCCACTCCTATCTGGCACTACCCTCAGCTTCAGAGCAGATAAACAGGTGTCTGGCCCGTTTAGAGCTGAGGTCTTCCTGCCATTAAGCAGAGGGCCTCTACTGTCCCCAAGCATCTGAGCTAAGAAGATGCTCTGTCTGCCTCTCTCCTGGGTACCAAGGCAGGGACATCAAAGCAGTCCCATGCTTTTGCAACCTCCAGACTGGCTGGGGCGCTTGTCACTGCTCTGTCCTGCATTCTTGGAGAAGTTAACTTCCTTTCCCTGGGCCTCAATTTCTCCAGCTGATGAAAGGTCCTGGGTAGTGTGGTTGGTGGAGCAGAAGCAGTGGGGTGACACTGCATGGACCTCTTCACTGAACTTCCCCTGTCCCATTGTCTTTGGGGGGTGTGGAATATGACCGCCCCTTTCCCAGCCCTCCTCCTAGGCCCTGAAGAAAAGACAAGGACTCTGGCCTCCTCCGTCTCTGTCCCACCAGCCGAGTCAAGAGACCCGCCCTGCTATGGCTTCTCCTTCTTCCTTGATACTCTTTTCCTTCCCTCCATTCCCACCTGTCCCTCGGGGAGAAGGAGCCTGGGTTGAGTGGGCACGGTGTGAGGCTAGGAGAAACCAGAAGCATCAGGAAATCCCTGGCATGAGAGGGCAGTGAGGGACCAGGGGGTCCTCGGGGAGGTGAGTGCTAGCCCAGCCTCGAGACTGCAAATAACCTCAGATGAGTCACGTTGCCTCTCTGAATCCCTGGTGCCCTCTTGGCAGGGCGGAGGCTCAGCCATTCATTTCTCTGTTCTTTCACTCAACACGCATTCACGAATGCCTGCTATTTTCAGCTCTGGTGGCACACAGTGAACAAGAGGGAGAGAAACCCTACCCACGTGGAGCTCACATGTTGGCTGGGGTGGACAGATAATAAATAAATAAATAAGCGAGCGAATCAGATGGTGCTAAATGGGATGGAATCATAATTAGGCAGGAAAGAGAGCCAGGGAGTGTTGTGCAGAGTCGAGATAGAGCAAGCAGAGAGAAACCTCCACAGATGCTATTCTGGGTTTTGGGTGGCATATGTATTTCAAGTTCATGATGGTGTTAGATTTTCATATGCAATTATTTTTTTTAAAAAAAGCATAAAAATCAACATTAAATGGCAGAAGCCCTGGGAGGCGCAGTTCTCATGCTATTGTGCTGATGACTCAGTTACTCACTGTTTTAGAACCTGCTCATCCCCCTACGACTGACTATGACTACCGTTTAGGACAGAATATTTTTCCGCAATCTGTATCTAAACCTTTGATTTCATGTATTAGTATTATTTCATCTGAGAACACAGTGTTTCGAGGTTCTGAAATTGATAGGCTGCCTCCTCCTCCTCCTCCTCCTCCTGGAAAAACAGATACTGTGGAGTGAGTCTGGGAATAATGGCGGTGATTCTGGATAGTCCTTGGCAGGATTGAATAAGGCAACCTGTGAAGGAGTTCTCTGAGGTGCTTCTCTTGCCACTGTAACTACTGTTTTGTGAGAGGATGCCTGCGGGTGTCATAAGAACCAGAGCCGCCATCTGCTGAGCACTGACTCTGTGCAGGGCCTATCCTGGCCACTGTGTCCACTGAGGCCAGCACCCGCTACTCCTCCAAGTACCTGCTACTCCTTCTTCCCAGTTAATACAAGAAAGCAGAGGCCCAGCAAAGAGGAGTCTCTGCCCATGGTTCCTGAGTAGAGGGATGGCCAAGCTGGGACCTGACAGGTCCCTGGGACATGAAGTCGTCACTAGGGTCCTCTGAGGGATCCAAGGGGTGGGGGGAATGTGCCATCCAGCATAAAAGGTATTCATTCTGGTCCTGGCTTAACCACAGCTCTCCATTCTGGTCCTCAGTGACCCCCTAAGCTTGAGCCTCAAAGCCCATTTCCAGCTCCGGATTGCCTGCGGCACCTGGCAACTCAGGGCCCTAGGTGCCAAGTCTGTTCTAAATGGACTTGCAAATCCAGGCTGCACCAAACCAGCTAAGCCCCCCTGCACGTCACACCTATTTCTGCCATGCTGGGTTGACAAGTACACGGGCCAAGGAACCAGCTCTGACGAAACTGGAGAGACTGAAGTCATGGCTATAAATATAGGGCTATGGCTGGCCGGATCAGACCAGCCTGGGAAGCCACAGGTCCCCCTCCTGGCCACAAGAGGAGGTGAAGACCAAGAAGGGAAGGAACGTCCCCGAGGCCCTGTGGTCATGGAGGGCCCAGAGTAGACCAGAGCACCAGGCGTTTGGCCCTAAAGCTGTTCTTTCTGGCCACCCTAGCCTTGCTCTGGGGACTCAACAGGACAAGTCCAGACTGAACAAAACTAGTGTGGGATGATTTCAGTTTGTGAAAGAAGCTAAAAACTCAGAGCATACCTATCCATTTCCCTCCCATTCATGGGCCCCCCTCTTCCCCGAGAGTCTTGGTCAGGACATGAGGTGTCCTATCACTCTCCATTTTATTCCTTTGAGGCAGGGTCTCTCGTTGAACCTGGCACTAGGCTGATGGCCAAAAAACCCCAGTGATCCTTCTGTCTCTGCCCACAGCACTGGAGTCACAAGCACAGCCACACACCTGCACGCTTATGCAGCAAGCACTCTTACCCCCGGACTCCCCCCCCATCTCCCCAGCCAGAAATGGGCACATCTCTTGCCACCTCTGCACCCTTACAGGGGAGAATTGATAGCTTGAAGTGGACTGTGGTGGGAGCGGCGACAACATGGACATGGGATGATGTTACAAACCAGGGTCCTTCCCCCTGTAGAGCAGCCCACTCTTTAGCACTGACCACCCCGGAACTGGTTAAAGGCACAGCCGGCGAATTCCGCTACACCACGTTTCCTCAATCATGGTGAGCCTCCGCTTTCCCTGAAACCACGCCTGTGCCATGACCACTGGTGAGGGCTGCTTGGGCACAGGCCCTGAGCACAGGCCTCCAAGAGGAAGTACCTGGTTTCCAAGCTTGCCCCTACATTAGAACCACCTGAGAATGTTCCACACATTCCAAATCCCTGGCCGAAGCCCTGATGGATGACATATGTGTCTGTGAGTAGGATCGGAGCATCTGAAAGTTTTTATCTTTCCCAGTGATTCCTGTGTGCAGAGAGTTTGGGGATACTGCACTCATTTAGCTGTTCTCAGACAATAGCAGAAAGGGAGCAGGGCCGACGACCCCTATTCCTGTTCCACTTAATAATTCATGGGGTTTCATGAAAAGCGTGTGTGAAGGATAATGAGTTTTAGTTGTTGGCTTACAACCCTCGCAGCTGAAAGCACACAGGAACCTGGGAGGCAGAATTTCCTTTGCCTTCTCTTTTACAACCCAGCCACTTACAACGTCCTGAGCAGATGGGCCACAGGCTTATCAACCCTCAGGAGGCCTCGCTTCATGTGGTACCCAGCTGGCCAGCCAGGAAGATGGAGGGTTCTCAGCCAGCTCCTTCTCCTCTCCAAGCTGCCACTTCCTAACCTACAGGCCAAAGGTTCACAAAGGTGGCCCCTCCTGGGAGACATCAAGCTTCAGGCTCAGAAGGCTGGTAATAGAGACATCAGGGTGCAGCTTATGCCAAAGGTTTGTGGTTTCATTCCAGCCTCTTCTTGGACAAACAACAGCTAATGATAAAAATGATCATGGCTAGAGTCCAATGGTTATGGGTTTCTTCCTGTGACCCAGAGATACCACTGTAAGCCCTTACAAGGCTGTGCTAACCAAATCGGCTACCACTAGACACATACGCTTCCGAGTAGTTGTGATGTGGCACTCAGAGGGACACATACTCTAAGCAAAATAAATAAACAAATTAATTAATTAATTAATTAAAAAAATACAGACTATTCCCAAGATGATGCAAAACAAAATACACAACGTCTCAAAATAACTCTACCTGGTTTGTAAGTAAGTTATTAGAAATAACTCCACTGGCATCTTTCTTGCACCAGTGTTTGAGTTTTTTTTTTTTCTTTCTTTCTTTCAGTGTGACTGCAGACATTATAAAATGACACATGTGTTTCTCTGATCAGCCCTAGCCTAAGTCTGGAAAGGCATGGCCTCTACCGCCGCACCTCTGAACTTCAGACTGCATTCTGCATCCTACCACTTTACCAACTCAGAGACTTTGGGCAAATTATGTATCTGTCTCTCAATTTCCTCACCTGTCAACTGGGAAAATATTAGCCAGTCTCCTGGTGGTGCGTACCTGGAATCTCAACGCCTAAAAGGTCACACGGCAGGAGGATTGAGAGTTGGAGGCCTGCCTGGACAACATAGTGAATTCCAGGCCAGCTTGGGCTACAGAGTGAGACCCTGTCTTAAAGGAAAAGAGAAACCCAGCAGCCTGGGATAAGAATAGTATGTGAGTAGCTGGGCGTGGTGGCGCACACCTTTAGTCCCAGGACTTGGGAGGCAGAGACAGGTGGATCTCTGAGTTCCGGGCCAGCCTGGTCTACAGAGTGAGTTCCAGGACAGCCAGGGCTACACAGAGAAACTCTTTCTCTGGGGGAATAGTATGTGCTTCTCACGGCCATGGTGGGCGTTTGAGCAAGTCCTGCACAGAGAAATTTCCCAGTGAAGAGTAGCCGAGCTGGGGAAATTCAGCTCTGGATTAAGTGGCTCTTTGGATATCAGATGCTTCAGGAGATGTGGAGATTCCCACCAGTGGTAGGGAGCCAAGGGGTCTGGGAAGCTCTTTAGCAGGCCTCTCCAGAAGGAGTATAAACAACCGCAGATGAGGGAGCCCTCGGGAAAAGGGCTGAGAGGTGTGCACCCTTCCCTTCCCCAGTTTTCAGTCAGCCCAGCTGGACCCAGAGGGGCCCCTGGACTTGGTCCCACAGAACACTTGGTCCCCAGGAGGACACGGGGAAGGCAGCAGGAGTCAAGAGTAAGAGGCAGGAGCTTGAGTGCCATACAGGGTGGGAGACGACAAGGGATAGAAGCGGCTGAGTCTCTTAGCCTCAGTTTGACGACCTGTGAAATAGGGCCAAGGACAGGGCCTCCTGGGCACTGTGGTGGGGTTGAAATGAGGGACACAGGAGGGACACTCAGTCACCATGCCAGATGCAGGGCCTGGCTCAGGAAGGGTTCTGGTTAGTAGTCCTCACACCGGAGCTTTGACAGCTCTTCTCACTGTGTAGTCACTTTGCGTGGTTTGTTTCTTTGGGGTTGGGGGAGAATAAATTGTTCTATTTTCTTTTTTTTCTCTTTCTCTTTTCTTCTTTTTCTTTCTTTCCTTTTTTTTTTTTTTTTTAGACAAGGGCTCATTACATAGCCAATAACCATGGCTAGCCTTCAAATTACTACATAGCCCAGGCTAGCCTAACAACAGTCTAACTCCCTCAGACTCTTAAATGCTAGGATTATAAGTATCAGCCACCACCTAGTTTCCCCCACCCCCGTCTCTCTCGTTTTGTTTCGACAGTCTTTCTATACAGCCCCGGCTGGTCTGGAACTGACTGTGTAGACCAGGCTGCCTTGTAATGATCCTCCTGCCTCTGTGTCCAGTGTCCTGGGACTGCAGGCAGGGGCCACCGTGGTGGTTTGAATGAAAATGGCCCCCACAGGCTCATAGGGAGTGACACTTTTAAGAGGTGTGGCTTTGCTGGAGTAGGTGTGGCCTTGTTGGAGGCAGTGTGTCACTGAGGGTGGGCTTTGAGGTTTCAGATGCTCAAGCCAGGCCCGGTGTCTCTCTCTCTTCCTGCTGCCTTCAGATCTGATTATAGAACTCCCAGCTACCTCTCCAGCACCATGCCTTTCTGTATGCCGCCATGCTTCCTGCCATGAGGATAATGGACTAAATCTCTGAAATTGTAAGCCAGCCCCAATTAAATGTTTTCTTTATGAGAGTTGCTGTGGTCATGGTGTCTCTTCGCAGCGACAGAAACCCTAATTAAGGCAGCCACCATGCTTCTGACATGCAGCTCCTGCACACACACTGTACATCAAGCTTGCCCTAAGGACTAGGAGTCAAGCAGGGACTCTCCTGGGTTTGAGAGTGAGGTTAGAAGAGCAGAGGGGGGAAAGCAATGAGAAAACATGCCAGGGAATTTCAGGAAATGGAAAGTGCTCTGTAGGGGACAAGTCGGAAGGAGATGGTCGTTCCTTCCTTTTGTATATTTGCCGTCAAATCTCTTGACCTACTGTAATGGATGCCATCTACAGGGCCTAAGTAAGTGCACACAAACATATCCCAAGCCAGAAGTACCATGGGTTGTGGTGAAGGGCATGCAGGCTCCTCCAGGAGGCCTGCTCTGATAGGAACATTTTTAGTCCATCACTGGCCTGGCAGGCTGGAGACGTAGGAGCGTAGGGCTGGAAACACATTTGAGCTAGAACTATTATCCACCACCTCCTATGATTCCACTGACTTCAGACTAGAGAAGTGCATTCGGGTTGATATAGTTGTAGACAGCCCACTGACTTCACACATGTTGTCCTCGTTTGCCTCAGTTTACCTCTCCACTAAGTGAGAAGGTTGCTCCAGGTGCTTGCCAATGGTTCCCTCAACTCTGGTAGGTCTGTGCCCCTCCACCTAAGACACCATGTCCTGGAAGGAGTGGGATTGAAGATGAGGCTGTACCAGCACGCAGTGCCCAGAGCAGGTAGGACATGTCCAGGTCTCCTCCGAGGGACCCTCTTCTTTAGCACCTAGTACAGTAACAGCAATGTCTAATTTGAGTAGTCAAATGTTGGCCCTGAGGGGACTAACCTCTCTGTGATTTCTGGAATCCTTACATATTTTTTAATTGTACTTACTTCTTTTTATGTGTGCAGGTGTTTTGTCTGCATGTGAACCACACAGTCCATACCTGGGACCCATAGAGGCCAGAAGAGGACATCAGGTCACTGAGACTGAAGTTACAGATGGTTGTGAGCTGCCATATGAGTGTTGGGAATTGAACCTGGATCCTCTGGAAGAACAGCCAATGCTCTTAACCACTGAGCCATCTCTCCAACCCATCTCTATGATTTCCGAATCCCCTTTCACTAGGCACCCAGCCTCAGCTGGTACCTCCAAGGTGTCAGGGTGTGTTTCCTTCAAAGCCAGTGCATTCTTAATCTTCAGAACTCTTCTCCTATAGAACTGAGACCTCCCTTCTGGTACCTCAAACCACCGCTGCTGCCACCACCGATCTCTGTCCTCCGGGGATGCCCACCTTTGTATACAACTAATCTTCATGCAGACCTGCAAGAACACACAGACCCTTTCCCATCCTGCCCACTCTCCCCGCTGTGAGCCCGTTCTATCATTTCTCAGAAGTGGAAAACGAGACCCAGACCCATCAGGAACACGGAAAGTCCATGCCTCACCACTCTAGGCATCCTACCTACATCAGTAAAGAGGAACATTAGACCGGGGTGGTGATGTTTTTCTTTCAACAGGTGCTTAGTCTTATGCTGACTGTCCACAAAGACCTCACTGTCTACCTGTTTATATCCCATGTCCTACATTTCATACCTGCACAGCTGTTACTCTAAGCCCGATAGATGACGAAATTATAAATATTTTAGTTGGTTTGACACACACACACACACGAACTTTTGGAGGCAGGGTAGAAGCAAGACTTAAGCCTATTAAAAGAAGATAACATGCCGGGCGGTTGTGGTGCATGCCTTTAATCCCAGCACTCAGGAGGCAGAGCCAGACGGATCTCTGTGAGTTCAAGGCCAGCCTGGGCTACCAAGTAAGTTCCAGGAAAGGCACAAAGCTACACAGAGAAACCCTGTCTCGAAAAACCAAAAAAGAAGAAGAAGAAGAAGAAGAAGAAGAAGAAGAAGAAGAAGAAGAAGAAGAAGAAGAAGAAGAAGAAGAAGAAGAAGAAGAAGAAAACAGCCTCCTCCCCCATCATGCATGCAGGCTGACATAGAATAATAGAAGGGAAATAGAAATAGCTGCCCAAAGCTTTAGTCAGGAAGCGTGGAACATGCTTGCCGAGGCAGTGGCTGAGAGATAGAGAGGTATGGGGTGGGCCAAGGAAAAGGGAGTGACGGAAGATGCTCAAGAGTCAGGAGTGTGCTGATCTAGCCTCACCGCTTCTGCTCCTCATCAACGCCTGAGCTAGACACACGCAGAGAGACCCAGCCTGTTTCTTCTAGTCTGAGACAGGAGCGTGGCATTCCTTGCCTAGGCTTGCAAAGGGGCCAACTCCCCTGGCTGCCTCCCTGGGCCTGGCCATGGTGGGGGTGCAGAGCTAAGCCCCCATACCCGGGCCATGGTAAGACCTTAGCGGCTCGGACATGCTTGGGGAGCTGACAGCTGAAGCTCTGCACTCTGGTGGTCTGCTTTGGAATAGCTACTAGACAAACCGCAACCTCCAGCAAGCTGTTCTTCCTCTCGGAGACTGGACTTCTCCATAGGCAAATCGGGACTAAGGACAGTGCCTATCTCTCAGGGCGCTGTGAGGGCTGAACATGGTCTGGCTTCATACATGGCCAGAGAGACTAACATTGCAGAGAGGGCAGAGGAGAGGCAGGAGGTTGATCCCAGCACCTGCCCTCCAGGTTGGAGTTTCCCTGCTCTGTGTGTGTGTGTGTGTGTGTGTGTGTGTGTGTGTGTGTGTGTGTGTGTGTGTGTGTGTTTCTGTATGTCCATATGCCTCTGTGTATCTGCATGCTGACAGGCAGCTGTATGCTTGTTTCCTCATGTGAGATACACCCCCATTGATGTATGGATCTCTGTGCGTGATCATTTGCTCCTGTGGTGAGAGTGTCCTGCAGACCCGGGGAGTGGTCTGCGAGGCTGCTCAGCCAGACCTAAACCACCCCATCTCAGTGCTCCAGGCTTTCTCCTGAATATGTTTCCTCCGCTTTCTTGTTCTTTCAACCCTGTCCTGGTTCCGGGGGAGCTCAAAGGCAGCGTGGTCTAGGCTCGCCTGGTTCTTTCTCCTTTCCTGCACTTCCCCCATACCTACCCAGCCCAGCCCTTTCCCTCTCAAAGCCTCCGCTCCCAAGTGAGTCCCACTTAGTATTCTTCAGGTGTGAAACCACCCCACTGTCCTTACCCCACCGCTGACCACAGCCATCCTGTGAGTCTGGAGGGAGACGTCCCAAGAGCTACCTTGGGTATTGTTCACGGCAAAGTCTAAGATGAACCTTGGGGCAAGGTACCTGAAGCCGCTGGCCAGTAAGCCAAGTGACTATGTGGGCTGTCACCTGACAGAGCAGGAGAGGACTGTAGGAGGGGAGTCATCTGAGGTGCGAGGCATCTAGGCCCCCATCATCCGAGTACTTACTGTGTACCAGGAGCTTGAAGAGCTGAGGGGGTCCTAGAGCCACCACGAGGAGGACACTGTGCTTGCATCTGTTTCATGTGACAAAATGAGACCCAGCGGAGTTCAATGACCTGCTTGAAGTCACAGAGCCACAGGCTAGGACTAGAACCCAGCTCGGGGAAGAATTGGTGCTGGTCCTACACCTCAGGGCCCCAGACTCAGTGTCCTGTCTTCTCGATGACACCCCCTCCCTAGGTCAGCAGAGTTATGGAACTATAACGTCTTTAGTGCCCGCTGTGGTGTGTTCATGGCCGTCTGTCCTGGTGACAGTGCCACTTTCTGATGACCCATCTTACAGATCAGGGAAGTGGATCCCAGATTCTCACAAAGATCTAGCGACCCCAGCAGGAGCCGCAGGAATGATCCACGCAGGCTGCCCGGCTTTGTCCTTCATTTCCTAACCCAGCTGTGGCCCTCCGTTTCCCCTTGCCTGAGGCTGAAATTGTCACCAGCAGCTCAGGTGCGACACAACAGATAAACTCCTTTGCCCGCTTCCATGCCGCTTCTAACAAACCCAGAATAAGGACTCAAGAAAGCCGAAGGAGGTGGCGAGCCCGGGCATGGCTGCCACCGGGAGCTCAGCGGAGCGCTAATCCTATGCCTCCGTCACTGACCGCCCGCAACAGAAGCAGGTCTGTTCTCTAAATGAGGACATTTCTTTGGGGGAAAGCTGGTCTTGCAGCTCACATCCTGCCCGCTGAGCAGAGCCTCAGTCAAGCTGATCCCCATGACTCCCAGGAGCAGCCCAGGGCAGGTCTGTTTGGCCTTGGCAGTGGAGTAGCTGTGAGTATTCAGCAGGCCTCACAAGGCCACTGCAGGCCTGTTAGATGTGCTGAGTTTCACAGGCAGGAACTATGCCCCTGATCCTGGCCAGCTGCTTCCTCAGGGTTTGAAAAGGCTACCACCAGCACCAAAGAAACCTGGGCCTGCCTGCAGAAGGTGAATGGCTCCACCCAGCCAGCCTGCTGGAGGGAGCCATCCACATTCTGCAGGGGAAGCTCCCTGCTAGAAGAGCAAGAACATTCTAGAAGTGGGTTGCTGCTCTATCACAGGGTATTAGGTCCAGCCAAAGACAATGATTCCTTGGGTTAGAGGAGAGAAAGAGAATGGAAGGAGCTAGTTCATGGTCACGCAACATCTTAGTAAATTTATAAGGAACTCAGCCTTCAGCTCCTTCCTCTACCTGCTGCCTCCTCAAGAAGGGGTCATGAATTCCTCCCTACCCAAGGATGCTCTCCACCAGTGTGCCAAAGGTCAGTGCCCTGTGCTCCGTAAAGGATGTGACAAGAAAGAATGGTCCCAGAAGTTGCTGTTCTACAACAGAGCAGAATAAGGCTTTCCCAAGAGCTGGTGATAGGAAAGTACCCAGGGAAGCCCACGTATGAGCAATGGTCAAGCTACAGCAGCGGCCACAGGAGGTGCGCATGTCCTCAAGGATGCCATCTTAGACCAGCTCAGCCTAGAGAAGTGACGAGGATGCTGTTAAGGCTCCCCCAAACCCCAGCAAGTCCCCCCAACACTCCCTACCTGGGGTAAGTCCTGGTTCAGCATTTAAATCACAGCCAAGTGGTTTGGAGCTAAGACTGAATGACAGGAAAGGCGTGAGCCACGGTGGCCTCTGGACAGCTCCACCCAGCCCTCTCAGCAATTCAAAGGAAGGCTGAGGCCAGAGGAAGCACTTGAAATGCCACTCAGGGGACATTCTTTTTCCCAAGACCCTGCCTTTGACCTTGGACACCAAACTCACATTAAGAGTGAGCTGGTCCCAGCCTGGTCTACAGAGTGAGTTTCAGGACAGCCAGGACTGTTACATAGAGAAATCCTATCTCAAAAAAAAAAAAAAAAAAAAAAAAAAGAAGAATGAGCTGGTCTTTCCCCCTCTGCCCATGCTGGCCCTTGCTTTCATACACACACACACACACACACACACACACACACACACACACTCACGAGGTAGCAACTAGACTTTCTCCTCTGAAATCATGGAATGGTAGTGCTGCTCATTTGTGGGACCAAAAGATGGTCTCCACAGCAGATCGCATCTGGCTCTCAACAGCTGGAATGACACTCTTTCTTTGTGTAAGACAGGGTCTCATGTATCCCATACTGGCCTCAAGCGATATGTATTGGAGGATGACCTCCACCTCCTGGCTCCTGGGATTACAGGCATGCACCACCATTCCTGGCTTATACAGTAATAAGGATCAAACCCAGGGCCTTGTAAGTGTAGACAAGCACCCTACTAACTGAGCTACCTACTCGGTCTGAGAACCGACACTCTTGAGAGCAGTTTCAATGCTATAAGCATAAAAAGAGACACGGCTCAAAAGGACAGGACCTAAAGGATTTTTTTTCCTGAGTCCTAATTTTCATTCATTTTAGAAGAGTAAATCTCCTCACAGTTTGAGATGCTGTTTGTATGTTTTCCCCAGTATGAGTAAGACTAACCCACACTCTTTGTTAAGATGCATGGCGGTACTCAGGGCACTGTGACATGAGCTGTCAGTGGTATGCATGTTGATCTTTGGAAGCACCGCCCTGGCCCAACCATGTCACTGTACACAAGAAGACCGAGGCCAGGTGATAGGTGGGGCCCTGTGCGGCAAGGCCTGCTGATATAGGAAGCTAGGTCCCTGCGAGGCTCATTCTTCAGGGAGAAATGGCCTTGGACTCAGGTTACCTGGCCCTCAGAAATGATCCCACTGGCCAAAGAATGGAAAAGGGAGGCCCTGTCTTTTCCCAAGCCTAAGTCTTCACCCCAGCCAATCCATACCGTCTGCCAGAGTCTGGACAGCCCATACCCCAGTCCTCCCAATGTCCATGGACAAGCCAGCTCCTGGTTGGTTTCGTGACCTTCCAGGGCTATGGGGACAATGCCAAGCTCCTAAAGGCTAGGGAAGACTATGAAGAACAGGAAACAGATGGGAAAGGGGACTGCTGTCACCCTCCCTGTCTTCAGCTGTTTCATCTGGGAGATGGGAAGAGGTCCCACAAGTAAGAGAAGGTGAAATGTGGCTGCAGGAAATGCAGAATAGAGGGCAGTGGGCAGAACGGAGCCCAGGAAAGTAAGGATGCCCACTGGGCCAGGAGGGAGGCCGTGTGAGCCCTGTGAGTCAACACACTCCAACTGGGAGACGGGCACACACCCATTCATGCATGCACATGACACACACACAGAATCTTGACATCCTCTTGCACTCTGACGGCCCCCAACACACACACACACACACACACACACACACACACACACACACACACACACACACACACACCCGTGCCTTCCTGCATAGCCTTTCACCTACCCTGGAGCACACTGCAGTTCAGTCTATGTCTTTTCTCTCCCAGTCCCAAGCCTCAGGCCAGGCGATGTCCTTGTCCCGCTGCCTGGGAGGCACATGTGGTTTCAGTTAGCAGCAGAGCGGGCATTTCCGTCCCAGACAGTGGGGACCCTACCAGGGCCCCAGCTCCATGGGAGCCCACAAAAAAAGGGCCACCTCAGCTCCCACTCCCCACTGGACATCCCAGGGGCCTTTTGCCTCTGGAGAACTCTGCAGTCCTTTCCCATGATGACCGCCTCACCTGGAACTGGACTCTGCACACACGGGAGAAGAATCCGGCTGTGCCCAACCTCTGTCCACAGCAGCTCGCTGCCCACCGCCTACCCGCCTGCCTCCTCTCTCTCTGCTGTCGTCTCTAGCAGGCTGAACGAACGGGGTGGGAGGAGGGCAGGGTGTCAGGGGGCGGGCGGGAGGGAGGGGAGGGGGCGTGTGGAAATGAAACTTTAATAACAGAGTCCCTTTTGTTTCCGAGCATATGGGATATTTCATACATACTGAAGACATTAGCCGTCTATATTTTTAAGGGCTCAGGCGAAAGGATGAATAAATACAGCCCATGTTCTACTCAACAAACACACACACACATGCAGAGCGCTGACTTCTGGAGCATTTCAAACCCCCAAAGAAACGGCCCTCCGGTGACACCAGACACTTCAGAATAAACACGTTTCCAAGTCTTGGGGCTTGCCTGGCCCCCTCTTGCAGCCACCTGAAGCCTTGGGGCTCCGTTTCGCCTGCACCACCCATCCTTGCGTCTCCATACCTTGTACTCTAGAGGGGGGAGGTGGGTCCCTGGAATCCAGCCCCATCCTGTCCCCTTTCCCAGGAGCGCCCCCCCCCCCAGCCCCCAGCCAGATCTCAAGTGTCAGAGTTCCAAAAGAACTTGGAAATCTCTGCCTTCCTCACTGTACCAACCGGAGCCAAGGCCCAGAAATGGGCAGGGACTTGCCTGAGGTCACACAGCAAACACATCGGAATCCCGGGCCAAGGGGCAGAGCGGCTTCCTTCAACAGGCCGGGTGCCCTATTTCCTCACCTCAGGGCTAAAGGTGGGGAGACCCCAGGACCTGGAGGCCGGGCCAGCGTGTGGACTGGGAGTGTGCCCGCCTCTTTTTCCCACTGGAACGCGGCTCTCTGAGCACTGCCCCCCGACACACACACACACCAATTCTGGGCACCCATCCAAGGGCACCGTCAGCAGCGCTAGGAACAGGGCCCGCCCCAGGAAATCCCCTTCAGGCCGGCAGATCCCAACAGGCCTGGAGGCTTCAGGTGCGAGAAAGCCTCCCTCTATGGAGGCTCAGCTCCCACTCCTCAAGCGCCTTCTTTCTGCCCTCCAGGAAGAGAAATAGGCCCAGAGAGGGCCAGGCCTTGGAGGAGGTGAAGCAAGATGGTGGGCAGGCCGGGAAATAGAAGCTTGACTTCTGGAGCTTGGGTTTGCTGCATGACTGTGCAATTGAACAGGCCTTCTGCTCCCTTCAGGCAAGCCCTTGCCCGGTGCCACACAGGGATCCCACAGTGCTCAGTTGCCTCTATCCCTGTTAGAGCCCAGGCTCTTCCTACCAGCTGTCTACTCATCCATTTAGCTAAGTAGTTAGCATAAGGCACGACACTAAGAGCCCATAATGAACACACATAATTATGAGGTCGTCTGAATCCTTCAGTGGGCTCCATCCATGGCCATGCCTCTGCAGGAGCCATGCACACTCGGTACAGAGAGGTCTCAGCCTCCAAGTATCGGCTCAGAGACCCTTCAAAGATATGCTTTGCAGTAGACTCCACCACTCATCTCTGTTGGCAATCACTCGGGCTCAGGAATTCTGCTCCTTCCCTGGGTCACATGGGTGGTCAGTGCAAGCCTGGGCCTCCAACCAGAGTCTCCTGACTTCAGACCTGGCTGCTGTGACTCTAACGTCACTCACTCGTCATTTATCCCCAGCTGAGACTGCAGAGCCATCACCACAGTACTGAGAATCTCTTCATTTAATAAAGTCTGTGTGGGCTTGTCCGCATAAGGTGTCTGTGGGAAAAGGACACCAGCCTAAGGACGGGAGATCTTACTTTTTAACCTCATCCTGCCATCAGTGACCTGCAAGAATCCCTCTGGGGACATTTTTTTCCCTCCTGAACGAAGTAGACAGAACCATCTCACTGAGTGACCAAGATTATATGATAGAGGGTATGAGAGGGACTCTCACCTACGTGGTGGTTTCCCTCTCTGGAATTTCACGCTGTGCCTGGATCCTGGCATTAAATTCTGTCTGGGTTCCAACAGGCCCTAACTGGTCTCTTTGCACCTGGGTGGTCCTCAATGTAACCTTCGGCCATCACAGAGTCGGTCGAGTCGACTGAAGGAACCATTCTACCTTTACATCCCAGCAGTGAGCACACAGCAGCTCTCCTCACGCCAGATGCATGGATGGACTTGAGGAGGTGGATTTGAGATCCCACCTCAGTTCCCTCCTTCTTTCCCACTCAGACCCTCCAACCCCAAGCTGCTTGCCCCTTTGGTCTCCAGGATGCCCACCATCCCACCGTCCCTTCTACTCCTGTCCACAGCTCTCTGGTGTGAGGAGCCTACGAGCTCTGGACACAGGCACAGAAAGAACCCTGTTGGAGTTCAGAGCCCTTTTTTTGAAAGAGGCTTCCTGTGAGTTCTGGGGCTGTGCTGCTCTGCATTAGGACATTTTCTAGGTGAGGAGCAATTGTCTTGATTACAGTCATTTCACACAATAATAATAATCCTGCCATGAGCAGAGCCCCGCCGCCGCCGGCTGGCACTGTGGGAAGGGTTTTGTGAGCACTGTCCCTTTCCTGGAAGCTTTTTTTGAAGCTGGGATGAGGCTAAGCTTCAAGCCTAATGGCCCCAGCTTATCCCTTTCAGGGCAGGTATACAAGCATGGCCACCAGCTTCAGCCTTGGCTCTTCACTATTACATCAACTGACCCCAGCTCCTCTGACATGCGAGCCCCTTGGGCAGGGAGCTGTGGCCTCAGACTTCTCTTTCTCTAGGCAGCAGAACTGAGCACGGACTTTGATCATGAGAACATGCCTAGCTTTCCACTCGACTGACGTTGAGTAGGTCCTCAGGGGCAGGGCAGAGTGCAGTTAGTGTGGCCCATGGGGAACCTGTAATAACCCTGCGGCCTATCTCACCCAGAGGGCTGTGATCTTCACAGGCGTGATGCCGCTACTGATGAGCATGAGTGATCTTACCTGCTGTTTCTTATCCAAGCCTGTTCATCTTCCCTTAGGCAACCTGGTGGTCCCTCGCTAGGAGGTCGTGACAGTGATGACAAATTTAATGGAGCCCCTAATTTGCATGGTGCACTGTGTCCAGAACTCCTGAGCTCAGATCTTGTTGGATGTGTCGGTAGAGGTGGAGAAAGAGGCGGGGGGTGGGGTGGGGGTGGTAGGATGACCAGGAAAGTAGCCTTGGGCCATAGGCTCTGCACAAGGGTCTCCAGTGGAGAGTTTGAGCAACAGGAAGCTCCAGAGCCCACTGATCCCACTAAACTTGGCAAAATCCACTAGAAGACAGTAGGAATTATCTTGATTCCCTAAAGAGGGATCCTAAGACATAGCCCAGTGTCCTTAAAGCCTCACTGTCACAGCTTTGCAAATACCAGCTTAGCCATCAAGGTCCCCTAGCAGGGTTCAGGATGTGAACAGAGACAAGGAGAATCCCATTTGTGCTGGTTCGTAGGCATGAGCCATGAACCAACTTCCACTTCCCTCCAGCTTCTACATCCTTACCTCGTTTGGGGATGGGGTACCTGAGCCAGGGCAGAAAGGACAAGCCTTGCTGGGTCTTTGTTATTTGCTCAGTAGGACACTGCTCTCCAGACCTGATCTCCCCCAGAGACCTCAAGAAAGCACTAGAGCTGTGAGAGCTAAGAGCCCTCACCCCTGCCGAACAGCCTGCACCAGGCCCCCTCTGACACATGAGCTGTCCTGATCCCATCACAGCCATGGAGTTGCTTTGGGGGTAAATTCCATCCAGATGTGTGGAGGGTGGGGTGACTTCCTGAGCAGAGTAGGGTGGTGTACTGATATGGGGAGGCCACGCAGCCCGCTTGCCAGTGCCCAGGAAGCCCAAGGTAGCGCATTGTTTTCTGCAAAAATCAAGGGAGGGATTTCAAGGCCAGGTTCTCTGTGTCTAACCCTGGTGGGCAAAGGAAACCGAAGCCTGGAGAGGTAAGGGACTGATCCAGGTGACGGGTGGATTTGGTGGGTCAGGACCCCAGATCTCTCCGGCAGGAACTCTTATGTCTGGGGAGTTTTAGATGGAAGCTGGCCGGATAGTCTCCTCCCCCACAAAGTCCCCAAGGAGCCTTGGATTAGGAGGGCAGGAGTGGGGGTCAGGAAGTGGAGACTTTGTGGTTAGGGGAGCTCTAATCACCTCCAGCTTGAACCTCCAAACCAGAGAATACTCTGCAAGGGTTACAGGGATCGCATGAAGGAGAAGGCTTCAGGGTCGAGGCTGTAAAGGACATACCCTCTCCCTTTATCCACTGCTGTGGGTAGTTAGGGGGAGCCTGTGGCCCAGCCCTTTCTTCAGGGGGGACTCGGGGACTCTATGTGTCTCTCCTTTGACTTCCGCTGGGCCACATACCTTCCTGACTCCTTTGGGCTGACTTACTGGAAGACAGGAAGAAGCCAGTCAGCTGGGGGTGGGGGGGGCAAGTGCTGGGGGGAGCATGAGAACTTGGAGAGAATGAAAGGAAACAAGGGGGAGTGGGTAAGGGGGATCGAGAAGGGAATTTTTTGCCTCCTGCCTCATGTTTTGGCTGCCTTAGTGTGAACATGTCTAGGCGCCTTATCGTGAAGGCCGGCACAGTCTGCACAAGAAAGAAAATAGTGTCTGCAGCAGGGAAAAAATACATCTTGATTAAACATCCCTTTGGAATGGCACTGGGGGTCTCTTATCAGCAGGCAGCTGGGCCCCACATACCTCTGTCTGCCTGCCTGTCCCAAGGCTCCCACCCTCACTCTGCCCCCCCACCCCACCCCCATCCCCTACATCACGCCTCCCCAACAAGCAGACTGTGTAGAAACTGTTAGCAAAGCAGAGACTCACCTTCTCGTCCTGCCACTGTCCTTGACGCTGAATGACCCAGGCCAAATTTTTTTCCCCTGTCTGGGTCTCAGTTTTTCTTCATTAAAAGTCAGGAAGGGAGGGATGGAGCAGATGGTGTCTAGAGACCTTTCCAGCATTAACACTTTGTGATTCTGACATTTTTGTAGTTTGTCATTCTGTGTGTTTTTGAGGTTTTCCAGCCTCTACCCCAATCCTGATAGACTAAATGTCTACAGTCTAAAACTTTCAAGTCCCTATCTCTCCCATGAGACCCTTGAAGCACTTACTTAAGCTCTGCTGAAGGCTCTGAGCTCTGAGCTGGTGTGACTCACTAGAGGGTCCTTGTCAGCTCCTGTGAGAAATCCTGCAGCAGCAAAGGGCCAGCAACATCTTTTAGGCGCAAGTATTTTTTTCCTCAAGATAGATTTTCCATGAGCATCCATACAGGCAATTGAAACACAGCGCCTACCCTGGCTATCCGCTCCTCAGTACATTCTGTCTTTTAGGCCCCCTGGCTCTCCTCTGTAGCCTCCAGGGACCCACTGATGTCCCTTGAAGACTTCAGATGCAGTGGACAGAGATGAGGCCAGAAGGCATCTACAAACTGGATAGTACCTTTTTCTCTGAGCTGTGATGTTATCACCCGAGGGCTGAGCTCACCAGGCTCCCCTCCCCAAGTTGCTGGGGGATCTGTAGGAAAAATCTCTAGGGACATACTTAGAGGATAGGGTTGCTGATAGCATTGAACTTCAAACTCCACATCGGTGGAAGAGAGGCCTGTGAATGTACCTAACACAATGCAATGATAAATGTTTGAGACATGGATAAGCTAATTACCCTGTCTGATCATATCCACCCACTGAAATATTGTCCTTTACCTTATAAATACGTGTAATTATTGTGTCAATTAGAGGGGGGAAATAGAAAGTACTCTGCAATCCTGGGAGCACAATGGTGGTGTTTATGGAGAGCCTGGAGTCTGTAAATATGAGACTAAGGAAGCTCTCTGCTGGCCATTTGTGAAATTCTGCCTCATATAATCAGGAAAACTCGGGCTGGAGGTGAGGGCGGGGCACTGGGCAAAGGTCAGCAGCAGAAGCAGGGTCAGGGCAAGGGCCATCTGTCAGAAAAGCCTATGGACGGGTGGGGGAGGGGCTGGCCAGCATTTAGGGAGTCCACACAGCTTAGAGGTTCATGACGACCCTCTTGAGATACTTAGAGGCTCTCTGCTCCCCTTGCCCAGGCTCCTGGCCCTGAGACCCAGGAATGAGGAGAAAGCCCCTTTATGTGGCAGCGAGGCCCAGCTCTGAGCCATGATAAACACCTTTCTGTCCTCGCTCCCCCCAGCCCGGCCGGCCAACCGTCTGCTGCAGGCCACAAGTCTCAGCCTGCGCACAGCACTCCACAGAGCGCCTGTGTCTTCCAGCTGTCTGAGTGACTCGTGTGTGAGGGTGCCCAGGATGGCAGAAGGCAAGGCCAGAAGCGGCAAAGGCAGAGTCTGCTCTGCCTCTGACTTGAGTAACAACTCCCCGCCCTGCCAACCCTGGAGTGCCCTCCCCTCCCCTCTTCTCCTCTCCCCTTTTCGCCCCTTCCCTCTCCTCCTGGCACCCATTTCGGCCCCCGGTCACCATTCACTGGCCACCCTGCCTGTTTTCTCTCTGAACTCAGACACTGCTTAGGATGGTTTCCCATCCCTGAACTCCAAGCAGTACTAACTCGTTAGAACTGACATATTCAGAAAGATCAGCCAGGACACTCAGAGAACGTTAAAAAAGAGAGGCAGAAGAGTGAGAAACCGGGGACTGAGCAACCACAGAACCAGGACTCCATGGCTCTGCCTGCAACTGCCACAGCCTGTACATCACAAGATAGGCTGTTCCCTCCCTGGCATGGCCTCTTCTAGAAGCACATCAGCCTCTTCTTGCGCCCCACATCACATGCTGCAGGGCTGCTCCAGGCCATGCCCCAGATCCCATCCCAAAACCGAATCGTAAGGATGGTTGGTACAGGAGCTGAATGAGTACAGTGCTCAGTGAATCTAGAGTAAATGACTTCTGCGTAGTCCAAGAAGAACTTTCCCACAGTGAAGATGCCCCCCTCGAAGAGAAACCTCCAGAGAGGATGAGCTCCATGGCTGGAGACAAGACCCCAACCCCAAAGGGGTGCACAAGGCAGAGCAGAGATATTCAAGGAAACAGCCTCAAAGGTCTTTTCTATCTTGGGAGGAGCCTCTGTGTGGGGCAAATATTTAACACTCAGACACAAGGCCTCTGTCCTCTGAAAGCTGGGTCAAGCCATCTTCCCTGAGGCTGTCCTCTGTCCACAGGCCAGCTGACCTCCAGAGCAGCCCCAGTGTCGCCTGGTCCCCCACAGGCCTGTCAGAAACTCCCCCAGCTGGAATCCTACCTTCAAATCCTCACAGCTGCATGCGGTGGTCTAACGCAGCCTTGACTCAGAACAGGCGTTCTCAAAACTGTTTTTGATGACATAAAAACACCACATGGAAACATCTAACTTCTCAGCCGTGAGAAAGTTGTTCCTTTAAACACTTTATTATTGGGGCTAGAGAGATGGCTCAGTGATTTAGCGCACGTGTTGCTCTTCCAGAGGACCCTGGTTTGATTCCCACATGGTGGTTTCACAACCATCTATAACTCCAGTTCCAGGAGATCCAACACCTCCTCTGGCTTCTAAAGGCACCAGGCACACATATGGCACACATACATATTTGCAAGCAGAACACTCATACATAAAATAAATAAATCTAAAAAATAATTTTTAAAACTTTATTGCATTCACTGAGGGTGGAGTTGCCAGACTTAGCAAGTAAAAATGCAGCTGCCCCATTAAGTCTGAAATGAGACAATTTTTTTTCAGTGTATGATCATACATTATCTGAAATGTACTTATACAATAAAATTACTTGTTATTGGGCTTGGAGTATAGTTCCGTTGTAGAATGGCTTGCCTAGAAGGCCCAGGTAAAGTTTGATCTCTAACACCACCAACAATGAAAAATGAATCATTGTCCCTTAATGATGGGATCTGGTCTCCAGCAACAGAGCTCACCATCTCTGGAGGCTTCTCTGTGCCTGATTAATAAAAATTCATCATGTTCTAGTATTCAAGTTTAATACATAGCTTGCATTTTTACCTGGCAGGTATAATGGAGAGGATTCTCAGTCTTTAACAGCCTTCATGTGTATTGATCTCCCTGTTTTCAACCAGAGTGGAAGGAATCTCAGGCACTAGCACTTAACAGCATTGTTCCATTTTTATTATATCTTACCTATGTAATTGCCAGGTTCTGGGAGCCTAGAGCATTCCGTTTACAGCAGCAATAGAATGTTTCTTTTGAAATAAGTGTATTCGAGGTGTTTTAAGTAACTCAATCTAAAGGAAAATGTTACATAAGTAACGTCACAGGCTAAGCAAGGATAAAGCAAAGCGGAATGATGACGAAGCCCAAGAGACCAAGGCTTCTGTAAAGGTGCTTCTCTGGGAGGCAGGGACCCTGGTCTTCTGGCTCCAGTGAACATTCAGGCTATAGGTCTGGGAGGCCTGCAGGAAGTGCCAGAGCCTGCAGGGGCGAGGAGGTCCCAGCCTACTCTCCATCCTCAAGTCCCTGGAGCCCCTTTATACAAAACAGCCCTCCCTGGCCAGCTTGACTTCAGAGACTGTTTTTGGAGGAGGCAGCCACCAGGCACTTCTCACAGTGTTTCCAAGTCAAATCCAAACTTTTCAGCTTTGCCAGGAACCACCCCACCCCACCCCCTTTCTACTCCGGCTGCCTCTAAGAGTCAGGGCTGCAGGCTTCCAGATGCTGCCCCCACCTAACCAGGCCCCTTCCGGCCCAGACAGAGCCTGCCCCCCACCCCTGCCTGGCACCTTCTCCTTCTCGTTCCCCACCCCCTCCAAGCCTGGGGCTCCGAGCAGAGAGCTGTGGAATTAGAGGCAGGAGGCGAGGAGGAGGGCCAGAGAAGGAGTTAACTCTCCTTTTGCACCAAAGGCCCCAGGGAGTCCTCAGACCATGCCAGTGGGGAGGCAGTTAGGTAGCTTTTTCTCAGAACCCCCTTCGCCATCATCAAGGGTCACAAGCTGCTCTGTTTGAGTCTATTCACACACCAGACACTTGCAGAAGTTCATCCCACCATCTCCCTATTTCTCCATGACAGAAATGCTCAAGATGGGGATGGCCATTTTCTTTAAAAAAATAAAAAAGTCTGGGGCTGACCTAGTGTGTTAATTATTTTCCCTAGGCCATCTAGCTATATACAAGGGACAGAAATCGGGGTTTGGACCTAGGTAGGGTGACTGTCTCGACACCCACAGATAACCACCACCCTCAAGCTACAGGGCATCAGTGCTCAGAGTTCCAGGAAGTGATGTAAGGAAATGGAGAGATTGAAGGTAATAAAAGCTGCCAGGCTCATATGATACTGGCAGTTTCATGTTCTTCCTGTTCATACCTAGGACATCCCCTTGCCTTTCCTGGGCTCTACTTCCCATGCTAGGCTCTATCATAGGGCCTCTCAACTCAGCCAGGAGCCCACAGTTTCCCCACAGGAGTGGATCCTGGAGAAGACATGGGGGGAAAGGGCTGGGGACCATCTCGAGCTGCGTACCCCTCTTGATCCTCAACAAGATGCGTCTCCCCCAGGCGGAGGCAGGCAGGCTCGGCCCAGACATCAAAGGGCCTGTGCGGCTGGTGCTTTGAAGAGAGCCTTGAAGAGTAATAGGAAACATGAGGATGACACTGTGACCCAGCCCAAAGCGCAAGACTTGGAAAAATGAAAAGAAGGAACTGCTGGCAGTCCTCCGTGTGGGCTTTGGCTGAACTCAGCCCCTCGCAGCTGCTGGCAGTCTGTCCTCTCCCCCTGGATGATGTGGGTCCTTGCATAGCCCAGGGGCGGGGACTTCTCCAAGCGCAGAGGAACTCTATCCACTGGACTCCTCTCTTGCTGCTGCAGAAAGCGTTACAGACAGCACCAGAGCTCAGGACTTGGAAAGGGTTAATGGGGACTCAGAAAAAACTCACTTGAAGATCCTCGAGCCCATTGAGACTTTGGGGCTCAGAACTTGACACTCCCTGCCAAAGGTATTAGCAGTAATTAACTAGCCCATGCAGGTGACAATCTGCTGGTGTCTACTGAAGTCCATGCACGCCCCTCCTGGTCTGCCATAGCAGTTCTAGGAAGTTATCTGGCATATGGACGGAGCCATATGCTCCAAGATGGTTGCACCAGCGGGTATCCACAGCAGGACCATTTGTGGAAGGAAGCGAAAGACCAAAAATATTACCAATTCACTTGCACGATGCCTGTGCTAGGCAAGCACCCGACCACTGAGCTCCACCCCTCCACTTTGCAAGCAGTAGCATATTATACACACCATTTTGCCTAGCATGTGCTTTCACGATTACTTCCAACCAGCACCTACAATCCGCGTTTTACCTTCATGCACTCAGCTGTACCATCGGGTTTATTTTCCTTCTACAATGGTTATGCAATACCGAATTTGCTAATGTCAGAAGCACATGAAAGCTTTTTATAGAAACATCATTCTCTCCTTTGTGGAGGATAAAGTCCAGAGGGCAGCCTGGCTTTATGGCCTTGCGAGCACCACCCTACCTCTCCTTCTCTCCCTGCCTGCACCCCGGTCTCGCATAGCTGTCATGTGGCTCCTCAGTCCCAACATGGTCAGCAGAAAATCCCCTTTCCAGCCAGACTCCACAGTCCTCTGCGTTTGGAGTCAGAAACATTTTTTGTTTTCTTTCTTTCTTTCTTTCTTTCTTTCTTTCTTTCTTTCTTTCTTTCTTTCTTTCTTTCTTTCTTTCTTTTTTTTGAGACAGGGTTTCTCTGTGCAACAGCCCTAGCTGTCCTGGATCTCCCTCTGTAGCCCAGGCTGGCCTTGAACTCACAGAGATCCTCCTGCCTCTGCCTCCCGAGTGCTGGGATTAAAGGCGTTGCGCCACCACACTGCACTTAGAAACATCTTAAGGCCTACTTGTTTGCACAGCCGCCACAGAGACCCCTTCCTTACCTACGCTCCAGCCTTTCCCTCACCCTGGCTGGGAGAGGCATCCCAGGGGTGGAGGGCTGCAGGAGTCCAGGGCACTGAGCATGTTCTAAGTATGGCATGTGGAGCCAGAAACCCACTAAGGGGCCTTTCACAACGTAGCATCTGGGATGTTCCTAAGATGGAGATACAGGAGGTGGCCAGGCTGGCTCCAGAGACAGATTAAGGCTGCTGCTCCCACTCTAGACCTTAATTCACCCCAGGGTTTGGATCCACCTTGTTAGCTCCCTGGGTCTTTGTGAAAGGAGTGGGAAAGGGTCACTGAAACAAGTCTAACACACCCAACAAGGTAGGACTTCTCAAGAAGCAAAAGAAATGCTGGATTTGGGCCCCGGTAGAGTTCCAACATTTTCTTTCACAGGAAAAGTAGAATCCAAATGGATTGTCCCCAGTCACCCAGAAACTCAGAAGAGACCAGCTGAGACTAGAACTTTGACCCTGTTCCCGGAGGCCTTTTTGCAGGTGGTGAGGAAGCGGCGGGATCACCTAATTTGCTGTGTGAGCTCGGGCTAACCTACTCTACGTCTCAGAGCATACGGGAGTTGAGGTCCGTAAATGTCCCTTCTGATAACGGTGCTGACCTGTGCTTTACTTCAGCAGTTCCGTAAAGAAACATCTGATTCTTGCTAAATTTCATGCTTAGTAGTGGCTGCGCGTCTAATGTCCTTGATCTCCTCTCTCATAACTCTCTGCTACCTTCCCGTTTCCCCACCCACCTTTCCAGCATCCATTGTGTGTGTCCATCTTTTTACTTAACCAGCTGCCAGCCTCCCACACATTTGGCTTCCTACTCACTCACTTACTTATCCATCATCTACCCACATCCATCTACGCATCAACCAGGCCTTTGTTTGTCAAGTATTTCTTGGGTTCTTATCATACTCCAAGGCCTGCGGATACTCTAGGGAACACAAAAGACACATCCGTCTTCCCAGAACTTTTAACCACAAGGGATGCAAAATCAATCTAAGCATACCACAGCTCAGGGTCCAGTTAGAAATTGAGTTCATAAGAAGCCCAAGCGGTAGAAAGGCTATTGAGGAGGTGGCCTGTGTCTATGAAGAAGGAGAACAGATATGGTGGAAGGCTTGCCAGAGCAGGCAGTCATGGGTTGGACACTTTAAAGAAGAGGATCAGGATGCTTCTGCCTGAATTATCTACTGATTCTGGGGGTTTAAGAGAGCACATCACAGTACCGGACTCTCAGGCTCCACCCTCCGAAGACAACTGGTAACCACGAGGTTTCCCTCCTCCCGTACCATTTTCCAGTCCACAGTCCCCTCAGCCCACCATAGCCAAGGGCAATCTTGCCTAAACTCACCTCTGCAGGCCTGGAGCACTGGCCAGCAGCCATCACATATGCCAAGGACCGTGATGCTGACGTGTGCCGAGGACCTTCAGAGTGGGATAGCCACGGAGGCTCTCGTGGCTCCTCCTTCCATGTGGGCCGGTTTATGATGCTAAAGAGACCTTTGCCCAGCTTAGAGTCTCTGAAGCCACTAGCAAGAGTCTAATGAGCTCCCAGACCTGGGGACACAGAACCAGACTGACCTGCTGGAACCTCTTTTGAAAAGAAAGGAATTTGGGGATGCACAGGTCCTTGGCTGGTACCAGAATTCCCCAGGCATTTTTTTTTTTTTTGGCCTCTCTACATCTGCCTCAAACAAGGTCCACCATCCAGAATGCTCCCCTCTCCTCCCACCCTCTTCAAGGCCTACTCTCTCCTAGCTACTTGCCAAAGCCCTCCTCCAACAAGGCAGACCAGCCTAGAGGGAGAGTTTGGGTTTGGTAGCACAGATTCAAGTCTCAGTGGCCGACTGTGACCCTTCTGTGGCTACAAAATAACCAAAGAGAATAATCGTGTCACACCAGCTTGTTGGGTTATTGGGGTGATAATCGAGAGAATGCGTAGAAAGTGCCTGAGGCTTCGGAGCCTTGGCCAATGTCAGGGCTGCTTTGAACTCGGTCTCCCGGGTCTCAGCCTTGGAACTAGAGGGCAGCAGATGCCACCTTGGGTCACTGGTTCTCCTGCTGAGCTCCCAGACAGAGCACTGACCTGGGCAGAGGGAGCTTTCACTGTTTTGTCTGGCTCTGTCACTCGGTCCTTGTGTGACCTTGAACAAACCCCTTCTCTCTGCGCCTCCTATGATTGGATGAGCTAGTGGGTTCCCGGGTCCAGGAGACTGGCTTCCCATCCTCTCCACAGCCCAGTGCCAACCCTAGTGCCAGGCACACAGAAGACAGGCCCTTGAGGTTGGCTTGAGAGGGCAGAGGAGGACAGGGCCGGGTCAGGAAGAGAAAAGACTCAGCAGCCTGTGGCAGCAGCCTCTGCCTCCTTCCAGTTAAGCTCAGAGCTGGGAAATAAATAAATAAATAAATAAATAAGCTCTCTGTCTACACAAGAAACTAAGAAGGTGGTTTATAGCCTGGATTTACTGCGTCTCCAGCTGCCTGGATGTGGACAAGCCAGTTCTGTTCAGCTATGTACCAAGGGCCGGGCGAGGCATGAGGGGCGGTGTGTGTGGCGAGCACGCAGCCTGAACTGAATAGGAAGGAGGCAAGTAAGGAGACCAAGGGGGCAGGGTGTGTCTGAGTGGACGAGAGGTGGTGTGTATGTAGGGTGGGGCTCCCTCGTTCCCCACTTCTGTGACCTTAGCCAAGCCAGTTCACCCGAGCTCACAATGGGAGCTGCAAACAAAGCCTCGGAGAGGTCCGGCACTCAGCAAGTGCACAATACACCGAGGAATGTGCCACTCAAAGTGGGGTTCCTATTGTGCTGCCTGAGTGTGGTGACGTGTGCAATGAGGCAAGGCGAGTGCGTGTGCGTGCGTATATGCAGGGCAGAGAAGCTGCTGACAATGGTTGATTTGTGTGCAGATAAAGGAGAGTGTGTGCAGGCAAACGTCATCGCGAAGGAACTGGCTCTGCACAGTTCTCAGGATCCTTGAGTTCCGAGGAGCTTTGAACCATCAATCTCCCTGTCCGAGTCCCACCTCCAACCTCCTCCCAGTGGCACAGCTCACGCTGCTTTGTCCTACATCCGTCTCCCCAAAGAGGGGCATCCAGTCTTCCTTAGTCACCTACTCCCTAGGCTAAGCTAGGTTGCACTTACCTTGGCCAAGGCTTCCTGGGTCTATGGCAGAAAGCTGGCCTGCCCCTGCATAAGCCTGGGCCTAGGGTAAGGTATTCGTGATATGAACATTTTTGCCTTGTGCCTGCCGCAATCCCTAAGTGCTTGCAGAGTCCCTGCAGACCAGGCCAGACTGTCAAGGAACCCCTGTCATTCAGGCTGTGTGAACAGAACAGTGACCCGGGCTCCCCAGCTCCCCAAAGGGAAAACATAAACCAAAATGACTCATAGTATCTCCAGTCCTCAGGACTTCCCCACCCTGTGGGCTCCTCTAGAACCGTGGGAGGCATGTGTTTCTGGGCCCCCAGGTGGGGTTTTGACACCTCAGCCACCAGCCACCCTCCTCCAGAGGTGGGGCTGGGACATGGTGGGCATTGAATGAAGCAGCCGCTGAGCCGAGGACGGAGGTCTGCACACATGAGCTCGGCTGGTTTGGTTTGGCAGCTTTGCTTTGTGGGATCTGTCATACGGAAGCAATGCAGGTATGTGCAAAGGCGCATGCTCAGGATCAGGGCCGCCCATCTACATCGGCATGGTTTCGAAGGCACCCACGCCCATGCACACAAGGAAAGCCCTGAACCAGGAGGTGCAGATTTGCATCTCTTTACACCAACAGACGTTCACAGCATACTGCGGAGTAGACAGGAAGTTCACAAGGATAGGCAGCAAAGATGAACCTATTTTTTATGCACACCTAAACATTTACATGTATAGGACTGAATATAAGAATTTGTGGCCCGGCGGTGGTGGCGCATGCCTTTAATCCCAGCACTCGGGAGGCAGAGCCAGGTGGATCTCTGTGAGTTCGAGGCCAGCCTGGTCTACAAAGTGAGATCCAGGACAGGCACCAAAACACAGAGAAATCCTGTCTCGAAAAAAAAAAAAAGAAAAAAAAGGAAAAGAATTTGTACTGGCCTGCTGGCAGTAAATTATGCTATGCCAGGGATTTTTGTTATTGTTTTGGTTTTGCTTTTGCTTTTGGTTTTTTTGTTTGTTTGTTTTGAGACAGAGTCTCCTATAGTGCAGTTGACCTTGAACTTACTAGGTAGCCAAGGATGACCTTGAACTCCTGATTTTCCTGTCTCTCAAATGCTGGGGTTACAGATATGAGGCATTACATCTGGCTTCTGTGGTGCTGAGGACTCTGAAAATTCTAGACCGTCACTCTATCTGCTAAGTCACAACCCCAGCCCTGAATTCTGCTCTTAGTTGGGTTTACTGGAAGTTGAACCTAAGCCCTCAAAAATGCTAGGCACATTACTATTGAGCTACCTCCTTAGTCATATGTGATAACTCCAGGTGATGCTTAGTTCTTTTGTTCTCTGTCTCTCTCTCTCTCTCTCTGTCTCTCTCTGTCTGTCTGTCTCTCTGTCTCTCTCCATGTCTATCTGTCTGTCTCTGTCTCTCTCTCCATGTCTACCTGTCTCTATGTCTATCCGTCAGTCTGTCTCTCTCTGTGTGTCTCTGTGTGTGTGTCTCTGTGTGTCTGTGTATATACACATATGCTTTCTTCTAGTTATTGTTTGTTCAACACTAAAACCACAGCAAAGACCAGAGATGGATCTTGGTGCTTAAGACGAGATTATGGAGCCATACACTCTGGTCTCCCATGGTACCGCTGAACATTCTGGAATCTGCCTTTAGATTTATACTCCAACTAACAAATCCAGGGGCCTCAGCTGGGTCAGCCCATTCCCAAAAGTCTCAGGCCCTGATCACAGTTTCCCTTGTGGCTCCGGCCAGAACAACTCAAGAATTTGGGGCAGTCAGATTCTCCCTGGTGCGGAGAGCTCTTTCCTGAGCAGCTATGCGCCTTGACCAGGACAGGGTGAGTAAGGACTACCCTCCCCAGGGTGACGCGGCCACTGACCGAAACCAGCCACAGAACCAAAGCTCCCTCAGCCCAGAAGAGACAGAGAAGCCCAACATCTGGGCAGCTGCCCTTCGGCTCACTGTTGGCCTGCCCTGCCCCCACCTTAGTTCCCCAAAGGCTGGGAACATCTGGCTGCTGGCCTTGCTCCAGGAGGGGTGAGCAAGGGGCTTCCTTCCACCAGGCCCGGAGGCTGCCGTGGTGTAAGACACATCAATCAAAGGCTACAGCGCTAGCTGGTGCTGGAAGAGAAGCCGACTCCTTTCCCACCCCCTCCCTAGACATTCCTGTGTAATGGACTCTCCTTTCCTGTTCATTTATTATCAGCCCACAGAGCTCTGCCAAGCCCAGTCTGCAGACTCAAACTCTATCAGGCCTGCCTTCCCCCTGGGGAGCTGGAAGAGCATCGCTAATGCTCACTTGTGTGTCCTGACCAGGCTTCCCTACCCTACCCACAGATCTGCCCCAGGGGCCAGCTCTGTTAAACTGTTTACATAGGCATCTTGCAGGTCGCTGCTCATGAACTGAGTGTCCTCTCACTGCCTGTGTGTTAACAGATGAGAAACTCAGCTTGGAGGCACTAGGTCACTGGTTTGGGAAGTACTGTCATTTTAACTGGGGTAATGTGTCTTCCAGCCCATGCACAGATGGTATTTTCCACCTACATATAGGTATTTCTTTCCAAAGCTTTATAGCTTTATAAGTTTTGAGCTTCTTCTGTTAAGTTATGTCTATGTATTTTGTTCTTCTTTAATTTCACTGTGACTAATTGTTTTCTTAATCTTGGATTGTTCTTTGTGACCATGCAGAAAATACAACTCATTTTCTATGTTCATCTTGTACCAGATTAAACTTATTCTTTTTTGTTTGTTTTTGGTTTTTCAAGGCAGAGTTACTCTGAGTAGCCCTGGCTGTCCTGGACCTCGATTTGTAGACCAGGCTGGCCTTAAACTCAGAGATCCACATGCCTCTGCCTCCCAAATGCTGGGATTAAAGGTGTGCGCCACTACTGTTCAGCTTAAAACTTATTCTTTATAAGATTTATTTGTTTATGAGAGGGACAGACAGACAGACTGGGTACATGGGTGCCATGACGTGTATACAGGGATCAGAGGACAACTTTTGAGGCGTGGGTTCTCTCTTCCCACCTTGTTTTTGACGTAGGGTCTTCGGCTTCCACCACCACACTGTGCATTTGCACTTTGGTCCATTTCCTGTATCTGTCACCCACTCACCATGGGAAGGCTGTGATTTCGGACTCAAGCCTCAGCATCCAGCCTTTTCATGTGGGTTCCAGGGATCCACCTCAGGTCATCGGGTTGGCTTGCTCATCTCTCACCGGCTGAGCCCTCTTGTTGAACTCAACTATTCCAGTCGCTGTTTAGCGGCTGCCTTGGGACTTTCTGCAGATAAGATCAGGTCAGACTAGGGATGCAGCTCAGTGGTTGAGCACTTGCTTAGCATGTACAAAATCTTGGGTTCAATCCTCAGCACTTCATAAAAAGTCTAAAGCACACACTTTTTATATAAAGGTAGAGCCTCGAGCCAGGCGATGGCGGCGCACGCCTTTAATCCCAGCACTCGGGAGGCAGAGCCAGGTGGATCTCTGTGAGTTTGAGGCCAGCCTGGTCTACAGAGCGAGATCCAGGACCAAAAAAAAAAAAAAATGTAGAACCTTTCCATCTGTGGAAAGGCTTTTTTTCCCCCTCCTTGCTTAGTTGCCCTGAGTAGAATCACCTCTGGAATGTGATGGGTAGAAGGGTTAAGAGTAGACATCTTTGTCCCCGCCCTTTGCTTCCTGTCCTACATCTTTCCACTCGCTTTCTTATGCTTCCGATCTTTCTCCCCTGACCCTGCCCACCCAGGACAGGGGAAGGTGTTAGAAGAGAGGAGTGAATTTTCACAGTGGGTGACAAAGAAAAGAAGAAATGCTGAATGCTGATGCATGCCTGTAATCCAAACACTTAGGAGGCAGAGGCAGGAGGATTCCCACATGTTTTAAGCCAGCCAGATCTCCACAGGGAATTCCAAGCCAACCGGGGCTACATAGTAAGACTTTCAAACAACCACCAGGACTAGCGAGATGTTCCAGTCAGGGAAGTGCTGGCCTTATAACCACAAAGACGTGAGTTGGATCCCCAGAGCCCATGGAAGAGCCAGGTGTGGTGGCATCTGGATCCCCAGAGCCCATGGAAGAGCCAGGTGTGGTGGCATCTGGATCCCCAGAGCCCATGGAAGAGCCAGGTGTGGTGGCATCTGGATCCCCAGAGCCCATGGAAGAGCCAGGTGTGGTGGCATCTGGATCCCCAGAGCCCATGGAAGAGCCAGGTGTGGTGGCATCTGGATCCCCAGAGCCCATGGAAGAGCCAGGTGTGGTGGCACCCACTTGTTATTCCAGCAGTGGAGAGATGGGAGGTGGAGACAGGCAGCTCCTCAGAGTCCACGGGTCAGATCCTTTCACTGGCTGCTCTTGGAGAGTTCCCAGCACCCACATGGTGGCTCACAGCCATCTGTAATTCCAGTTCCAGATGCCCTCTTCTGGCCCCTGGGAGCACCAGGCACGCATACACTACATATTTACACATGCAGGCAAACACTCACACATACAGAATAAAAACAAAGAATTTTTTTGAAACATTAAAAATTAGTTTTAAGACGCTCATAACATAGAAAGTGGAGGCCAAGGAAGAAAACCACAATGATTGATATCTGTCACGTACCTACTCCCATGTACTGAGAATACAAAGATGACCAGATATGCAATAGTCAAAGCTGTGGGCTGGAGAGATGGCTCAGCAGTTAAAAGTGCAGAGGACCCACGTTCAATTCAGTTCAGTTCCCAGCGCCTACATCAGGTGGCTCACGACTGTGACTCCTCCATCTCAGTTTTCTCTGGTCTGCTTGGCTGCTCACACTAATGGGCAGGTACCCAAACACAGATGGATCACATACATACATGTAATTAAAATAAAATAAAAACCAAGGGCTGGAAAGATGGCTCAGGGGTTAAGAGCACCAGAGGACCCAGGTTCAATTCCCAGCACCCACATGGTAGCTCACAACTATCTGTAATTCCAGTGCCAGGGGACGCAACACCCATGGCAAAACACCAATGTGCATAAAATAAAAATAGATTTTAAAAAAATAGAAAAAATAAAAATAAAAATAAAAAAATAAAAACCAAATCTTTCTAAAAGAGTCAAAGCTGGAATTCACACTGAGATCAAAGCTCAAGCAGACCCACATTCAATCTTTCCTTTTTTTATTACCACTACCAGGGCTTAAACCTAGGATCCTGTGCACACTGGTCAAGCGCTCTACCACTGAGTTACATCCCTCCATGGCCCAAACTTCATCTGGTAAAGAGGGAAAATCTAGACTGAACCCATCATGCCGCTCAAAACCCTCCTCCATTGTCTACAAGCAGCTGACCCACAGTTGTGCAACCTGGTTCCGATGGAGGTTGCAGCACTCCAATTCCTAGTTGTGGGCTTCTGAGTTTCCCTGCTAACTCTGTCCTTCTTTGAAATGAGGAAAAACGGTAGCAACCTCAGAGGGCTATTGTGAGGACCAAGTTAGTTCATTGGTAGAAGGCTTGCATGCAATGGAGCTTTGTGAGTGGTTCCTCTTCTGCACATGTGGTACCCAGAGAAAAAAGCCTACCTGCCAGAAGTACATCTGGTTGTAGCATCTCAGAGGGGGCTAGCTGCCTGGACCCTTTTGGAGTTGTGGAAAACTTGCCATGACTTATATTCCTTATAAGACAGGTCTCTTTGGTGTTTGTCAATGGTGGGCTGTGTGCAGACCCATGGCTGGAAATTCACAACGATAATAATCTAAGTGATGGTCAATCTGCCTACAGCTTACTATGTGCCAGTCAGAGCTCAGCCAGAGAAACCCAACCAAGAAGGGGCATCTTCTAGGCTACTTAATGCTAGGACGTGACCTTCACAGTTGTAGGGACTAGATGGGTGTCTTAGGGTCTCTATTGCTGTGATAAACCATCATGACCAAAAGCAACTCAGGGAGGGAAGGGTGTATTTTGCTTACACTTCCAAAGCACAGCCCATCATCAGAGGAAGTCAGGATAGGATCCTGGAGGCCATGGAGGAATGCTGCTTACTGGCTCGCTCACCCTTACTTTCTGATACCATCCAGGACCACCTGCCCAGGGACGGCACAGCCCGCAGTGGGTAAAGCTCGTCCACATCAATCATTAATAAAAAAAAAAATGACTTACACACTTGCCTATGGCCAATCTTATGGAGGCATTTTCTCAGTTATGACTTCCTCTTTCCAGGTATATCTAAGTTCACAACAAGTTGACAAAACCAACCATCACATAGGCAAATCCGAAATCCACAAGTGGGATGGTTAATGTCACCACACGTCAAAAGAGTGATGCATGGTGAACAGTGCCTTGGGGAACTGTGAGAGCGGCTCCAGGAAAAAAAAGGCAGAGGGCCTTTGACCTCAGGTGCGTTTAGTTTCCTGGGTTGCTCTTGGATGTGATTTTGTGACAAACATTTACATTCAATTTATAAGACGTTTATTCTTGTTGGATGTCAGAACATAGCTATAGAACCTAATCAGATCAGTATACCCTGAACCTGGGGTGTGATCTTCTGCCCTTGATTTCATGGCAGATATAATCTATATACATGTCAGGCAATGGTGTTTGTAAATTGGTCTGACCTGAGAAAGTTCTGGGAAAGGGCTGCTCTGTTAGTATTTATTATGTGCTTACTGACCTTTATTTACATGTTTTTCTGATCATATTTTTCCGACCATGTTCTTCTGAACTCAAACAACCTTCCTTGGATCATTGTTTTCTTTGTTACATTTATGTATAAAAGTACACCAAAAAGAAAGTAAGACCGTCTACAGCATTAGACTGTAGTCCGCCCTGTTCTTTCAGGTCCTCAGTTCCCAGGTCCAGCAGGCAAGATCCACACAGGTCAGCTAAAAAATCCAGAGTTATTTTATAGGCCAACTTGACCGGGCTAAGGAGCGCCTGGATGTTTTGGTAAATAATATTCTTCTACAGGAGGCTGTTGTTGGATGGGATTGAATTCGAATCAATGAGATGACTAAAGCCTCACCACCGGGGGTGGGGGGCTTCATCTAACCAGTCAGATACAGAAAGAGGAAAAAGACTCCCTCCCAGGAGTAAGGGAGCATTCTTCCTGCCCAGCTGCCTTGGAATTGTGTTATCTGCTTTTTCAGATTTGAGCCAAAATATTGTCTATCTAGGTCTCCAGCTTGCTGATCTGGGGGAATGGTCAGTCTCCATAAGCCCAAGAGGCGGTTTCTTGTAAGAAATCCTTTCCTATGTATACAAATACACAAACATACACACACAGACACACTCACATGTGCACACATGGACACACTCACATGTGTGCAGAAATGCTCATACATAGCCTGCTGGTTCTGTCTCTGGGAAAGTCCACCGAACAGAGGAACAGGCCCTGAGGAAGGGCAGACTGGGACTGCTGGGAACACCACAGGCTGAAGCTGGCACATACAAGTCAACTGTCTTCTTGAAGGAAACCTCAGCTTTGCAGATAGATGAAGACAGCCCTGTGCCTATCATCTGGAATCACCTCTCTTACCTAGCGCAAATACAACATTCTGGATTTTAATCACATCCATGAAGTATCCTCACAGATCATCTGTATCCCTGTCTGACCCAACACCTGGGTCCACAACCTGGCCAGAAACATACCATCATAACACATAACATATGTGTGAGCACGGTGCCAAGCCCAGAGCAACTGCTCTGTTTTTCCCAACAACCCCACAAGGAAGGTTTATCCGGCTCTTTGTTCTGGAAGACTCTGACTCATCCAGGGTCACACAGCTATTGTGGAGAAGAGCTAGATAAGAACCCAGGTCCTCCAGGGCACCCTCTTAAACCACAGCTGGCTCTGTGCCACTGACTCATTTTCCCATCACACCACCCTCTGTGGCAGGATGCTCTCGCTGGCTTTAGAGGATATGGAGTCTTGGAGAGGGTAGGTGGTCACCCCGGTTATTCAGCAGGGAGGAGTCCAGTCCACCCCTGTTCCTGCCTCCCCAGAGCCCTCTGCCTTCTACCTCACCTCAGCAGTTCATCACACCGGAAAACACCACACAAGCTCTCTCCCCTGCATGGCACAGCGCTGCCTTTCCTCCAGACTCAGCCTTGCCCTGTGTAAAGAAGGGCACCTCTCTGCTGGGTTTAACATTGAAGGGCCTGTCTGGCTTGGGAACACAGTATAGCATGAGAGATCCCTTGTCCCAGAGAGCTCCTGTTGTGGACCTAGTCCCACCCACAGAAGGTGCTGATCCTGCTTGGTCTGGATCCAAAATCACTGTGTGTGCCTAGCCTCAGGCTGCAAGATCACTTAGAACAGGATCTGCATGCCTGAGACACCAGGGCAATTTCTGGGGCTAAGCTCTCAACTGGAAGGGTCTAGGTGCGGCCAGGCCTGTGGTCAGGGCAGGCTGTGGTCTGGCTTAACCACCCACCCCTTCCGGTGGGAGCCTCAGCACCAGGGGAGGCCGCCCCGTGAACAAATGTCTCACTGTGTTCTTGGCTAATTCAGCTACACCTTACACCACTCCCTACTCACCCCCACAAATCACATGGGCTCCCAAGCAACCTCTGAGCTCCCTGCCACAACACAGAGGTCAGGACAGGGGTCCTGAGTCTGGAGATGAGGGCTGGCGTGTCAGCAGAGCTGGCTGCAAGCATCCATCTAACCTTCTCCTCATCCACCTTGGTTCAGCCACTTCGAACAGGTCCCAGTCATGGTGTGGGGAATGATGAGAGAGGGCTGGGAGAAGATGAGCAGCTTGCCTTTTGTCAAACAGCCTGGGAGCAACCCAAGCAGAAACAAGGCCAGGTCCGTGTGTACCCAAAGCCCACGGCATTATCCACTGCACCCGAACGCCGTTTAAAGTCCTGAAGAAATCATAAAGTCAAGGGCTCCTGGGGTGCTGTGTGGCGATCTCAACATACACATACACACCCATTCCTGGGAACCAGAGCTTGCCCACAGTCTGCCTTTTCCAGACAGCTTTGGAGAGGCCCCTGCAAGGTCCTGAGGTATTCTAAACCCAGGGCTCCACCTTCACCTGGAGAGCGCCCCTGTCTCCCACAACCCAGCCTGACCCCAAGAGCCCAGCTCAGGGTCCCATTGGTATGCATCAGGGGGTAGGAGTTCCAGTCCTGTACCAGTGCATTCTCAGCCTGATAGGACCGTGGGTCACCAGCCCCTTCCCCCAGCCCTCAGAGCCCCAGGCCCCAGGCCAGGCCTGGTTTCCGGAGCTGCCGCCAGCAGGGCCAGCCATACCACACATGGTTTCAATCAGTAGCCTGCCTGAATGAATAGTGCCTTGTGCAAACGCCACGGGGCTCACCTCCAGGGCAGGGCAGGCCAGGTAGGCAGCCTCGGGGAGGAGGGTGGAGTGCGAGGAGACCTCAGCTGAGGAAGGGAGGGAGGGTGGCATTGGAGGCAAAGTTACTGTGCGGCACAAGAGTTACGCGCCAGAGCCTGTGTTCAGACAGAGGGGTGAAGTTCCGGCCCTGCCACCCACAGTCTGGGTCTAGGCAGCTCAGGAAACCTCTGAGCCTCGGCCCCACCCTGGTACCCAGGACTGAAGAGAGCGCCTGGCAGGGCTGTAAGAACTGTGAGAAGTGACTCATGGCACAGAGCAAGCACTTCACACCTGGAGTCCAGGCCAACATGTTGGGGGACAGGGGTCGGGGACTCACAGGCTTGCTTTACTATGGGAAGTGCTGCTTAGAGCAAGGTCAGGGAGGTAGAGCAGCATTTGTGAGCAGAGGGGCTCCAGCTACCTCTACGGTTCCACTGCCCCCCCACCCCCCCCACCCCTCCACCCCCGTCCCTGAAGCTCCCTGCTCACTTCCAAAGCCTGGTGAAAAGTGACCTCAGTCAGTGACAGGCCAGCTACCCTTCTCTGCTGCAGCCAGAGCTTAAGTGACAGGAGCTAATGTCTGTGACTGCTTCCTGGGTGCAGTATTTTCACTCATGCTATCCTGCTGGTTAGTCTTTTGTCAGCTTGACGTGGCTGAAGTTACCTAAGAAGAGAAACTTCAATTAAGAAAACACTTCCGTCAGACTGGCCTATAAGCAAGCCTGTGCAGCATTTTCTTGATTAATGATTGATGTGCCAGGGCCCCGCCCACCATGGGCGGTGCCACCCCTAGGCAGGTGGTCCTAGGTTATATTAAAAAAAAAAAAAAAAAAAAAAGCAAACGGAGCAAACCATGGGGACTAAGGTGGTAATATTCCTTTGATCCTCCTATGTGGCATCTGTTTCGGTTCCTGCCTCCAGGTCCTTGCCTTGAGTTCCTGCCTTGGCATCCCTCAGTGGACTGCAACCTGGGATATCTAAATGAAATAAACCCTTTCTTCCCGGTGTCACATTTGGTCATGACATTTTATCGCACTAGAAAGTGAACTAAGACCCACGTTAGGCCCTTGTCTCGGGTCACCTTACATCTTTGACCATCGGCTCTTCTTGCATATGATAAAGCAGAAAAAGGTAAGCAACTTGGTCACAGCCTGGATGATAGCTCCAGAGCACCACCCACCCGTCAGGGAGCATCAAATCTGCACCTCCACCCCCACACACAGGGATAGTATAGAATGCCTTTTCTGTGGACCTCCAATGGCAGACTGTTTACTCACTGAGACCCCTGCCTAACCCCCTTTCTGTGCACAGGGCTTCCCATGGAAAGGCCAAGGGCCGTGGATTTGTACCTTTCTTCCCATCTCACCCTAGCACCCCACAGCCTGGTAGAGAAGGGAGTCCTGGGCATTTAAAAAGGGAGTAGGGGAGTGGGAAGGGAAAGGCTCTGGAAGATTCAAACCTCACGGCATCACTCCTTACTGGGCCAGGGTTGGAAGAGGACGTACAGGCTCTGTGCCCCCCACACCCCACAGGCTCAGCAAGTCCCCAGCTCCTCGTGTCCCTCTCTGCCTTCCCATAGTTACCACTGTGTGGCTAAGCCGTGATGCTGAGCTCACACCTCCAGCTTGGCTCAGTGGGCCCCACTAGCTCCCCCTCCGCCCTTGCTAACTGTCCTTTGAGGCCCAGCCAAGCACCTCATGCAATGTGATTCCTGATGGTCAAGGTTGTGGAATACTGCTGTAGGACATGCTACATTTGTTTACGTTGTGGAACATGTGCTTTAATGATGCAAAGATGTGTTGCGTTCTTTTATGTTGCAGTTGTTTAACTCTGTGAAGCTGTGTTACTTTGCCTGTCTAAAACACCTGATTGGTCTAATGAAGAGCTGAATGGCCAATAGCAAGGCAGGAGAAAGGATAGGCGGGGCTGGCAGGCGAAGAGAATAAATAGGAGAAAAAGGAGGTTTGAGGAGCAAGAGCGAGAGAAGGAAAGAGGGCATCAGGGGCCAGCCACCCAGCTACACAGCAAGCCATGGGGTAAGAAGTAAAGAAAAGATATACAGAAATAGAGAAAGTTAACAGCCCAGAGGTAAAAGGTAGATGGGATAATTTAAGAAAAGCTGGCTAGAAATAAGCCAAGCTAAGGCGGGGCATTCATAAGAATAAGCCTCCATGTGTTTATTTGAGAGCTGGGTGGCAGGCCCCCCAAAGAGTAAAGAGCAAAGAGTAAAATAAACAACCAACTACACTGTTCTGACCGGGTGAAGCCCCTCTGTGTTCCATAGGTTTCTCTTTCTGGTAGCAGAGCCTGAGGCTCCTCGGAGCTCCCCGAATTCAGAATCCATTTCTGCACAAGCAGGAACTGTTCTTCCATCCAGTAGTGAAGAGATGCCACCTTTACAGAGTGGCCGCTCTTGTACCTGTTCTGACCCAGCAGCAGCCAAGCTGGGGGTGACATGGCCATGTCCCTTGAGTGTCAGCTAGGTCTTAGGCTCTCAGGGGTCTCCAAGCTCAGTGAGAAACTAAAGAATAAAGTGTGGCACTCTCTTCTACATGATTTGGACATCCCTCTGGTCATAGTGGCCCTGTACGAAATGGGCACATACAGCTCTTCTGGGGCCCCAGAGTCACCCCCAAGTTGCCTGGCTCTTGATGCGATGGGTCAGTGAAAGCCAGGGAAGAAAGCATCTCTGGAAATAGCTGCAGACACACACACTCAAGGGCTTGACCACAAGAATGTTCAACATGCCTTTGTTTACAATCCAGAAAAATCTAAATTCACCCACACAGTCAATGGTTAAAGTCTGGTGCCTTCACAAAACCTAATCCCACAAAAAGGGTGTTACATGACACCAAGAGATGGTCGCAATGTGTCTCCAAGTGTGTGTGTGTGGGGGGGAGGGTTTAAGAATATAAAGTTCATGGGAAAAGCTGACTCCAGGCGATTCTGTAAAGGAAGCAAAGGGTGAAGAGAGGGGTGAGAGGGGGTTGGGGGGGCGGAATGGAGGCCACAGGCAGATCCCCCACCTCACGGCCAGGGACTCTGGGAGATCTACCAGAGGCAAAAGTCCAGGGACTGCCTGCACCATGGGGAGAGAGCAAATGCCTGGTTGGTGCGTGCACACCAGCCACAATGAGCAGTGTGGGAGGCATGAACTAACCCAATTTGCACACCAGTGTGAGCAGCTCTGATCCCACACGGTGGGTCATTTTTGTCTCCTTGTGTTTGTGTCCTTGGACTTCCAGAATTATCTGCAGTGAAGGTGGAGCACTTTTATATAAACTGTGTTTATGTATGTGCACCTTTTGTGACTACATGTGAACATGTGTGTACAGACTACAGGTTGACAACAGGTGTCCCCCTCAATCACTCTCCACCTTTTGTTTTTGTTTGATTTTTTTTTTTAAACATTGTCTCTAACTGATACTGGGATTCACCAGTTCCAGCAAGCCCCGGGGGGATCCGGGGGATCCGTCTGTTTTCTCTGGGATTCCGGGTGCATACAGCCATGCCTAGCTCTTACCTCAGCGGTCATGGGTGGTGGGGATCCAAGCGAGCCTTCATGCTATGCAGCAAGCGAGACATCTCTCCAGCCCTCTTATACTTGAGATTTAGAACTGACGTAGTTCTTTTACAAGCTTGTATTACAATGAGATGGGAATAATATCATTTGATGAGGTAGAAAAAAATATTTAATGCTATGTAAAGATTTAGACAAGTATTCTGATTAAAGGGAAGCTTGCAAAACACAATGGGTGGGCCAGTGAGAAGAAGGCTCGGCAGGTAAGTAAAGGCACCTGAGTTTCGTCCCTGGCACCAACATGATGGAAGGTAGAACCAGCTCCTGCAAGCTGTCCTGTTACCTCCACGTGCACACGACAGCACACTCATTCACACACATAACATAAACAAATGAATAAACGTGTTATCTTAAAAAAGCTTTATTTAGGAGCGAGAGAGACGGCTCAGTGGTTAAGAGCACATCCTGCTCTTGCAGAAGACCCGAGTTTAAGTTCCCAGTACCCATGTCAGATGGCTTACAACCAACCACCTGTAACTCCAGCTCCAGAGGATCCAATCCCCTTTTCTGGCCTCCTCAGGCACCAGCACACACGTGGGCATATGCACACACAGAGAAATAAATAATGATAAGCAATGTTTTTAAAAGTTTTATTTAAAAAAAAAATACAGTGTATGTTCTCTTACAGAAACAACTCTCTGCCCCCGAGCAAAAGGCAGAGAACAGCGGTCATCTCAGGGCAGGAGGATCTGGACATTAACGTGGTCTTATTTGTCTGTATGTTTTACGTTTTCTACAACGGATATTTATAACTTTGGGGATTAACATGTACATATGTGAGCATGTATATTCTTAAAAGGAAGGAGTTGGCTCAAGTTTTTGCCTGGGCTAAAAGCGCCTCAGTTATGGCAGACTGCATTTCCAGGTTCCTCCTTGCCTCCATGCTCTCGCTCACATATGTTCACACCTGCTTTCAATTTACGCCATCTTGCTGCCCTTCCCAAGTCCTTATAAAAGATCTGAAGTCCGTGTTGGAACCAGACAAACAGGCCTTGAGCCCAATCCACCGTTCCTATCCAGTGGGCGCCCACCACCCCACATGGCCTCCTGGGATACTGTTCCAATTACTGGAGACTCAAAGCAGATCCAAAGACAGAACTATAAACACACAGGCAGAGGCCCATAAACATCTGGGTAAGTAACTCCAGCTGTGCAGATGGGCCCTGGCCCTCATTCACACTGGGACCAGAGGGAATTGGCTGGTCATGACAAATGCCCTTTGCCTCCCTCTTAGACCATGAACTACCAAGAGTCACAGACTTGGAGGGCTAAACTAGGTGAAATCACATCCAAGAGAGAAGTATGGAGACCATAATTTGAGCTGCATTACCTATGTACTGGGGCCACAATTTACCTGTCTATAAAATGGGGAAGCAAGGACGTAACAGACTAGACGATCATGAGCTCTAGTACATTATGAATAATTCATAAGTCAATGACCTAGGCATAAATGCTCACAATTTCTTTGTCCATACTATACTAAGTATATATAAAAATTTGGCAACATAAACACATGCTATCTGTTTAAAATAAATTATTTAAAAAAATTTTTGAGACAGCATCTCTACCTCCCAAGTGCTGCAGTTATGGGCATGCAGCATCACAGCCCGGCTTACTCTTATTATTTTTCTATGTTGATATAATAAGCATCTCCACGTATGTGATGGAAGGGTATGTACAGACAAGCCAGGAGGACTTCCTGTAGGAAGGGAGATATAAGGCCTATGAGTGACAGGCAGATAAAACCTTCAAGAGCTCCTAGTGTCAGGTAACAGAGATCTAAGGGTTAGAGTTTTCCTAGGACTCTTTGGGAGAGATTCATCAAGCGCCCTGGACTAAAATGACCTTGACTCACCAGCCCTGGGAACTCCTAATCTTGCCTACACAACAGAACCCTTGGGGAGTGAGGTAAAAACCTAACTCACTGCATGCAACCTGGAACATCTGAGCCCAGCCAGCAGGACCTGAATTTCTGACTGTGTAGCAGTCGCCTGCTGGGTTCTGAGGAGAGATGTCTGGCATGGTGGGCATTTGGGAACCTCTGATCTGTGGATGGCTTGTGGAGTAGAGGGCTACCCATGATTCCTGCCCAAGTCAGATCCTCTGACCTCAGGGAACAGCGAATGCCAGGCAGCTGGAAACTGTCCCATGTTTGGGGCCTGAGGGAGCTGGGAGCCCCTGGGAAGCTCACTAGGTAACCAGGGTTCCAGGACAGCCTTCTGAGTTCAGTGCTAGAGGCTGGAAGTTTCTCAGCAGTGCAGCCCAAGAGTGGGTACAGAGCAATGAAATGGCAGCTGGGGGCCCAGGCAGAGCTCACAGATTCAGTGTTTGCCTAGAAGCACAAGGCCCTGCATTCCATCCTCAGCCGTAAAATCAAATAGCACCAGCCAGGCAGTGGTGGTGCACACCAGCACTCGGGAGGCAGAAGCAAAAGGATTTCTGTGAGTTTGAGGCCAGCCTCGTCTACAGAGTGAGTTCCAGGACAGGCTCTAGAGCTACACAGAGAAATTCTGTTTCGAAAAACCAAAAACAAACAAAACCAAAACAAACAAACAAACAAACAAAAAAAGAGGGGGGGTTTCTACTGTCTCTGGCTTCCAAGCACTGTGATTAAAGATATGTGCGACCATGTCTGGCAAAAAAACAAAACGAAACAAAACTTTATTTTAAAAACTATATTAAGGCCGGGCGGTGGTGGCGCACGTCTTTAATCCCAGCACTCGGGAGGCAGAGCCAGGCGGATCTCTGTGAGTTCGAGGCCAGCCTGGGCTACCAAGTGAGTCCCAGGAAAGGCGCAAAGCTACACAGAGAAACCCTGTCTCGAAAAACCAAAAAAAAAAAAAAAAAAAAAAAAAACTATATTAAAATGAGATTTTGGTAGATGCTACAAAATAAATGAACTTTAAAAACACCATGGGTGTTTGCCATGCAAGCCTGATGACTTCAGTTCGATCCGTGGAACCTAAGGAAGGAGAGGACCAACTTCACAAAGTTGTACCGTGATCGCCACATACATGTGGTGGCATGCCTGTGCCTGCACTTAAACATACATCATGCACACACAAAGTAAGTTTAAAAACTAAAAACTTAAAAAAAAAAAAAAAAAAAAAAAACTTAAAAAAAATATGCTAAGTGAAAGAAACCAGACAGGCACAAAAGCCACATCAGATAGAATTCCACTCAAGTGAAAGGTCCAGTGTCAACAACCCCCACACACACAGCAAGTGCTGGCCATGGTGGTACACTCCTGTCTCAGTTCTCTGGAGGCAGAAGAATCCCAAGTTCAAAGTCCACCTGGGCTCCATGGACAGACCCTGTCTCCAGAAGGAAGAAAACGAGGAAGGAAAGAGGAAGGAGGGGTGTGTGGGGGAGTGTGGAAGGGAGGGCGGAGGGAAGGAATAATTTCATGTTGGGAGGAGAGAACAGACATGGAATTAGAGATGATGGGACGCGCGTGCGCGCGGCTCTTAGCACATGCTGGAGAAGCACTCTAATAACTGCGCTCCATTCCCAGCCCCACGAGTTTCTGTCTGGCCTTACTATTAAACGGTGCTGACCTCGGGGCATGAGTCCGTTCCTGTTCCTACCGCTTCCATCTTTTTCTAAGTGTTTGGCAGGGATCGGTACTGCTGCCTCCTCGGACGCTGGGGAGAATCCGAGGTGACTGTCACCTTAGCATCAGTGTCTCTTTGCTGGGAGGCTTTAGGATGTTTTGATTTGCTGGGTTTGAGGGTGAACTGGGGATGGAACTCCGCTGGTAGAGCCCTCTGGAGCATGAAGCCCTGGGTTCAATTCCTTAGCACGGCAAAGTCCAAGTGAGATGGGGCACACCGGCAATCGCAGAACTTGAGAGGTGGAGGTAGGTAGATCAGAGGGACGAGGTCATCCTAAGATAGACGGCTTAAGGACAGCGAGAATCGTGAGACTCTATCTAAAAGAAACAATCTCTTCTCCGCCTTCTGGCCAAGACCAAGTGTTTGTCTGGTTGGTTGGTCAGCTGGCCAGCTGGATGGATAACAGATTTAGGGGGAGAGGGACAAGGTCTTGCTATCTAGCCCAAGTGGGCCTCAAACTCATGGGAATTTTCCTGCCTCTGTTTCCGGGGTATATGCCAGCGTGCCTGGCTCCGGCTGGGAGTATTTTGATCTCTGGTTCTCTTTCCTGGCTCCGTCTACTGGTTGACCCACTGCTTCTGGGCATCTCTAGGAATCTGTCCCCTTCACCTGAGTCCTCCAGTGCGTTGGTGAGCAGCTGTCGTGTTCGTGCAGACTCCCAAGTTCCTTTTCGATGTCTGTGCTGGTCAGCAGCTGCATCTGTATCTTAAGGATTATTCTCAGAGGCCCAGATCACCAAACCCTTCCATTCCAAGGGCCTTTGGGGAAAGCAGTCAAATGTGGTGTTCCTGTGCAGGATGGGCTCTCGGGACAAAAGTGGCAGTCTGCTTCAGGCTCAGACATGGGGCTGTGTGGACTGGACACCAAGAACTAGAAAAGGCTCGCTGGCACACTTCCTACACGGCAGGCTTCTACAATGAGTTCTTCAGGTTCAGAAGCCTCACCCCTCCCAGAAGGCTATTTCAGCTTCTCTTACCCAAGACACATTTTACAAATGGGGAGGACCAAGTCACCTGCCCTAAGCCACGTGGCCAACATCTGCCCAGATTTGAGATCAGATCTACCCTCCTGGAATGTTTTGATGGCTACGCTAGAAGCTTACCCTCCACAGGATTGAGTAGCATCCCCTAAACGGGGCAAAGGCTCGGGAGGGCAGGTTCCAGCTTCTCCATGCTCCTAAAGGTGGAGAGAGCAGGGCCTTCCTGGGTACCTTCAGTACAGGAGCCCCTCCACCTGCCTCCATGCCGGGCAGCAGACTGCCCTGCACTCGTGCCCAGGGGCTCCGTGAAAAAGAATGGAAAAATAGCACCAAGAACACAAACCAGTGGGGGATGTCTGTTTACTTCGCTCTTCCCACGTGCCAAATAATTCTGGAAAGATCTACAAAAGCCAGGAGTGGTGGGCTTGCACTGAAGCAGGGGTCTGGGGGTGAGGATTAGTACATCCTGCTAAGCTTTTGGTGGTTTTATTTTAGGCTCCAGAATGTATATACTTTTAAGGACCCGAGGTGGCCAGCCCATCCCAGGACTGTCTGGCCAGCCCTGGGAGGAACAGAGCCAAGCACAGGGAATTGTTCCACTCTGTCCCAAGGACACTGCACAGCACTGTTTCCCAGCCTCAGCCCCAGGAGGCAGGACCAGAGGGGACTCCGTCCTGTTAGCCATCCTCAGATTTTGGATCTGCCATAGAAAGGTGAGAACATCCTCCCCAAGGCCTCGTTACTGAGAGGATAGCTCCCAGGAGCAGAGTGCCTGGCCAGCAATCGGGAAGCATCTTTTCTTATTTTCCTACTTGCTTAATGTCATGTCGGCCTTAGTGTCATGCTGCTTCGACTCACCTTAACCACAAGCCCCGTCTGGTGAGGAGCGCAAAACAGTCTTCAAGAAACTGAGCTGAGAGTGCCCCCTGGTGGGTATATTATAGACTGCACCCTACATGTATCAAAATTCAGCCTGCTTTCTTCCTGTTACTCCTAAATGCGAAATATTTCAGTGTGTACTTACTATGTAGCCCAGGCCGGCCTCAAACTCACGACAATCCTCCTGCCTCAGCTCCCAGGTGCAGGTGTGACAGATACGAATCACCACGCCCAGCTTCAGTGTGTACTCTTAACAATGACCAACTCCTGAATACCAGTATAAGAGCCAAACTCAAGAGAGCTTAACTTAACTTTGAGAGACCACTGTTCCCTTGAGTGCACAGTCCAGACTCACAAATTCTCCTTCATAGCTAATTATCTAATGGTCCCGGTTCATTTCTGGGGTCGTCTGTGGCATCTGAACGCCAGGTCAGTTTCCCTGAGTCCCCGAGCCATTACTCAGCCTTGCCATGATTAGAGTTTCAGATAGTTACTTGGCAAAATGTCTTGATAAGGACCTATCTCTGGTTTCCTCTTGGAATCCACAACGCTGACTTCACAGGTGGATAGGCAGGTCCCCAGGGCAGCTCACCAGGAAACCACACAATGTCAGCCTTTTCAGTGTTGGTGACTCTAACGCCCCTGTGAGAGTGGGGCCAACGCCAAGGGGAGCTGGCTTGCCTGCACTCAGTCAGGCTCTTAGCCTAGGGGGTCTCGGCGAGTGTTCAGGACCAATGATTGAAGTCCTCCACCAGCACTCTGGGCCTGCTCAGAACCTTCCTAGAAGGAGCCTGAGGGCCAGCGCACCATCCCCAGTCAAGCTGTCTCAAGCCCCTTTTCCTGCTTCTGCTGGGGTTTTGATTCTGCAAGTGACATCTCGTCAGAAGCTAAAGTCCCCTTAGAAAATGCTCCTCTCCCAAGTTTACTCTCCCTCTTCCAGAAGCAGCCACTGTGGTTGTCTCGGTAGGGGACACATTTAATATTCCCAGGAAAAACACTCTTGACACTCGTGTCACATCAACGGTCACGAAGAAATTGCCCAAGACTTGGGGCTGAGGCAGCTCGTGTGCACGTGTGCCAATGCGTATGCAGATGCGTGTGTATGGTGACCAGACACACTACCGGTGTTCTCCAGCTGCGTGCCACCCTGTCTTTGGGGGAGTCTCTCATTAGTCTCATGGCCAAATAGGCGAGAACAGCTGGTCTGCAAGCCCCTGGGACCCGCCTGTCTGTGTCCCCATCACTGGGACCGCAAGCATATGCCACCATGAGCAGGTGGTCTTCTTGTTGTTTTGTTCGCTTTAAATCGTGGGTTCTGAGGATCAATCTCGGGTCCCAGCGCTTGCCTGTCACATCATACGGATCCTCTATCAAGGACTGTTCCTCATATGCTCTTATGAAACACACTACCTGTGCTGTTAGCTTTTTGTCAATTTGACACAAGCTAGAGTTATCTAAGGACAAGAACCTCTTTTTTTTTTTTTTTTTTTTTTTGAGAGAGACTTTGGGTCTTTTAAAGAGACTGAACTTTTTTTTTTTTTTTGGTTTTTCGAGACAGGGTTTCTCTGTGTAGCTTTGTGCCTTTCCTGGAACTCACTTGGTAGTCCAGGCTGGCCTCGAACTCACAGAGATCCGCCTGGCTCTGCCTCCCGAGTGCTGGGATTAAAGGCGTGCGCCACCACCGCCCGGCCGAGACTGAACTTTTAAAGACTCTGGGACTTTTAAACGTTGAAACGTTTTTATACTGTGGTATGAATATTAACATGACATCTTCGGGACAAGAAAGGAAAGGCTATGACTGAACAGGGATGTGTCTGTGTGTCAAGTTTTCAAGGGGTCAGCTGTGTTGGTTGGCTAGCTCTTTTGCCAACTTGACACAAACCAGAATCATCTGGGAAAAGGGAACCGCAACTGAGAAAGTGCCCCTCTGTGGGACGTTTTCTTCATTGACGTTCGATGTGGAAGGGCCTCGCCTGCTGTGGGTACTGCCCCTAGGCCAGTGGTCCTGGGCGTGTACGTAGATCGAGCAAGCCCAGAAGACCACTCCTCTATCATCTCCACTTTACTTCTTGCCCTGCTTCCCTCAGCCTTCGACTATAAGGTGTGCTGACACGAACCCTTCCCTTCAAAGTTGCTTTTGGTCACAGGGTTTATCAAAGCAAAGAAACCAAACTAGAAGGCTTTTCTTTTTTTGGTTTTTCAAGACAGGGTTTCTCTGTGTAGCTTCGCGCCTTTCCTGGAACTCGCTCTGGAGACCAGGCTGGCCTCGAACTCACAGAGATCCGCCTGCCTCTGCCTCCCGAGTGCTGGGATTAAAGGCGTGCGCCACCACCGCCTGGCCCCAAAGGCTTTTCTAAGGACTTGTGTCCTGTAGAAGCTTGGGGCACCTGGTTAACTGGTATCCCGAATGGATGCCTCACAGTCAAGGGTAGAGGATCTGAGGGACTTCCACTCACTGGGCTGTTGGTATTGTACAACTCTTGGTTACTCTGCCAACAGCTGGGCAAGGTTTTTCTATTTCAAGGGATCTTAGAATTCCAGAATAACATGAGGAGGAGCCGAGCTGCTCAGAATCAACCTCACCCTTGCTCCCAGCAGGGCACACCTGCCTTCAGCCGCCTCCATCTGCACCATCCCTTCTGGGTGTGCTCCTGGTAGCACAGACTCCAGCAGTTCCGGACCGTGGTGTCTCATGGCCCAGGCTACGCTTGCTGCTGGCCAACCCAAGGAGTTTCTACAGGTTGGAGCTTGATGTGCTCACCTGGGACCTGGGCTCCCTTCTCCCCACAAGTGTGCCCAGAACATCTGTCCTCTTTTCAAGGTGTGTGGGGGGGACAGGGAGGCCTCTGGCATACACTTGAGAGCTTGAATTAATGTTCCCAAAGCTTTCTGAGCATCAGAGAGTTTCTTTTTTTTTTTTTTTTTTTAATTTTCCGAGACAGGGTTTCTCTGTGTAGTTTTGGTGCCTTTCCTGGAACTCACTTTGTAGACCAGGCTGGCCTCGAACTCACAGAGATCCGCCTGCCTCTGCCTCCCAAGTGCTGGGATTAAAGGTGTGCGCCACCACCACCCCCCGGCCCCAGAGAGTTTCTTGAATACACACTGCTTGATCTTACTCCTGGAACTTCTGGGTGCGTGGTTTGGACAAGGTACCTGGAATGCCCACTTCCCAAAAGGATTCTGAGATTGGGTCTAGACTTCTGCCTTGCAGACATCAAGACAAAATCTCTCTGCTAGTTAGACTTTGGTCCTCACTAGGATGTTCTCAAGGCATGTTCTTAGTAAGCTGGTAGGGGTTACGTGGTGGTGGGGGGGGGGGGGCTTGACAGTTTGACAATAAGTCACTCATTTTACCTAGGGTTTTCTTGGATAGTGAGAAACTTATGAAACCTGTCTGAGCCTGAATCCCTAGAAGAGTTTGCTCAAAATGCCCTGTCCATACCTGTTGGAGGTCAATCTCTAAAGCCAGGGCCTGGGAATCTGCATTCCAAACACATTCTCTAGGTAAGGCCACTAAGTCCAACTCATTTCACATCCTAAAAGACAAGGGAACTGCCAATCAAAAAGTCAGAGTGGCGTGTCCCCAGTCATGAAAGCAATGAATGGCAGAAACATCTCTAGCCTCGGAGGGTCCTTTGGGGACAGTGCCACACCTAGCACTCTGACAACCCTGTGCCCAAAGGCTCTTGGTCATCTGAGACAGCCCAGGGCTGCCCTGGGGCAGGCCTCCACAGCACTGAAAAGACTTCACTCTAGAATGCCGGGGAAATGGTCTGTCTTGACCAGACCAGGATGCAAACTGAGCAAATCTGGGCCATGATGAAAGCCTCCCTATCTCCACCTTCCCTAGCAGGCAAAGGTGAGACACAAACACAGCACCAATACGTACAAACAGAACCCCATTTTATTAGCAGTTAGTTCGAGATTGTACATTAATGGAGGAAAGTTCCCACATTTAACACAACCCAAAACGGCTGGTTCAAGAGCCCTCTTCAGGTGGGCTGGGTAGCATGCCCTCTGCAACCCCTTCCCACCCCCGCAGGGAAGGAAACCTCTGCCTGCTTCCCAAACGTGCCCCCCACCCCACTCAGTCGGCCCTCTTCTCTCCCCGGGAAAGAACATGAATTTCATGCACAAATTATAAAAGAGCCCTCTCGCCCATAAGAAAAGCTAGCTCAGTCATAGAAAACCCCTTCCTCTGGTGGCCTCCTCCGGGCCAGGGAGAGAAGAGGGAGGAGAAGTGAACTTCTTACGCAGAAACACTGTGGGGAGTCTCCCCTGGCCTTCACACTGGCCCTCAGCAGAGTCGACACACACAGTCAGTACCCAGCCTGCTCAGCGCTGGCAAAGGGCAAGCCCAGAGCCAGACAACCTTGACCCCAGCACTGCATGGAAGGCCTGGGGGTGAGGGACAAACTCCTAACCTCATTTCGCACAGAGTACAGTTGATTCTTGCATGGACATGCGGAAACCCCTGCTGGAGCCTCCATCTCCCCGTGCTATGGAAGAGGAAGCTGAGGCCTGGGGAGGAAGACGGTCACATGACCACCCGCTGTACCCCGTGCTCCTCACCCCGCAGCCTAGAGGAGGCACTTCTCCGTCTTCCCGTCATAGCCTGAGGTCTTATTTCTGCTCCAGTGCACACGGACCATCTGAAAAGTGAAGACCCCAGAACCACAGAACAGAAGCAGGGAAGCCAGAACGAAGACAGAAGGAAAGAGGTGGAGAAACATGGATGCTGTGTTTGGCACGGGGCAGCCTAGCTCCTCGAAGCTGTATACACTCATTCTGACAACTCCATGGCCAGCCTGGCCTCCCTGGGGCAGTTCAACGGTCCACTCCACCCCGTAGTACCCTCAGATCCTCCCAATGGGATGCTGCCTCTTCAGGGAGCCCTCTCCCTTCCTCCAGGCTGGTCTGGCCCTTGCTTCAGGTGGTAGTGGAAGGAGCCACACCTTAGGCAGAGGGAAATGCCACATGAGCACAAAAAGCACAATCAGCCTTGAGGAAACAACTGGATCTGGAATGTGGGACTTCTATATGACAACAGACCCTCTGGCCTTAAAAATAATACCTTTTGGGGGCTGGGAGTGGTGGCGCACACCTCCAATCCCAGCACTTGGGAGGCAGAGCCAGGTGGATCTCTGAGTTCAAAGCCAGGCTGGTTCATACAGCAATTTCCAGAACAGCCAGAGTTACATGGTGAGACTCTGTCTCAATAAAACAAACAAAATACTATTTTGGACTGGACCTGGTAAGTGCACACATTTAATCTCAGCTCTTGAGAGTCAAGTGGATCTCTATGAGTTCCAGGGCTAGCCTGGTCTACACAGAAAATTCCAGGCTAGCCGAGACTACATAATGAGACCTTGTCTCAAACAAACAAAAACCAAACATTAAAAAAAAAAAAATCAAATGGGCAAAGGGAAACCTTTTTAGCATTCAAAGGAACTTTGTAATAAAATACAATGTTCTTGCCCTGACTGGGTCCAATACTAAAAGCAGGTATAATTGCCAGGAGGTTGGGGGTGGGGGGTGGGAACCTTTGGGTACAGACTAGACAGCAGCTGTTAGTGGCTGTGTCGGCTGTGGCACTGGCTGGTCTGGCAGAAGGCCTTTACCTTTCAGTGCAACAGTAGGGATCAACAGTCCCATGATACCTGCCACTTACAGGTTTTACAACACGTCCACGCACAGAGAACGAAGACAAGCTGGCAAATGCTGACCTCCTTCAGTCCTGATGGAGGGCGGCTGGCACTCACAGGCCAACGCTGGGTGAGACGGTTCTGAACCCGCTCTTCCCACTGACATATCCCTGGGGCTCCAGGGTGGGACAGGCCAGCAGTTTTCCTCCGCTGGCCATCAGCAGACTCAGAAGCATTCACTGCTCATCCATCAGGCTGTGAAAAGGTCCATTTTAACCTCATGCTCTTGGAGGTGCCTGCCCCATAGAAAGCTCTAGAACCAGGAATGACTGAGGCAGTTGTAGATGATCTGCACCCATAAGGCAAAGGCTTCTGGTAGAGACTGCAGAACGGACAGGGGAGTGGCCTAAACAATTGAAGCGAATTCCCTCAACCTTCTTTTGATTTTCCAAATGCTTCCAGTCATTCTAGTTGAGAGATCCTAGGACAAACAGCTACTTTCCAAGACCCAGGATCTGCAAGCTAGGCCAGAGTCTGGGTCCAGTAACAAGAAGGGACAGAGTAGCAGCAATAACCTACAGGCTTAGAACAGATGGCAGCCCCCAGGGTCTTAGAAGGAAACAGACCCCAGAGTATCTCCTGTCTGCTAGGGTCTCCAACCTGCCTGCTTCCACCGGAGGCCAGAGGCAGAGGCTAACGGAGTTGCATGCTGTACCACTCCAACCACCCTAACTCAGCTCTCACAGGGTCTCATATAGGAAGCAACTTTCAGAATACAAGAGCCACCCTCATGACAGGTGGGAAGTGAGGCTAAGGACACACACTCGGACCAACTCTGAGTCTGGTTACAGCTTGCTGGCAAGACGTTTGAGCATACCCAACCCTGTCCTCAGGTACTCCACAGGCTCCAAGACCCCAATGAGAAACATGACATGACATGGCTTTGCGCACCGAAACCACGCATGCAGGCTCCCCTGAGCACTCAACACTCTCCACAACAGTGGAGAACTCAAGGAGAGGCCAGCTCAGAATGAAGACAGCCCTAGCCACCAGGATGAATGAAGCAAGAGAACACAGCAGGAAAAGCGGCGTGCAGGTCTCGGAAGGGGGGGAAGGCTCAAAGGCACCTGGCTGGGAAAGAGTGGTTTGTCCCCATGTCCTGGAATGACCACAGCTGTGACTGAGGGAAAGACAGGAACCTGAGCCACTGGAGGGTCCTGAGGACGGGCTCCGAGGCAGTGTGGTATTGGAAGAGCACAGGGCTCGGAATCAGGGGCCTGAACTTAGCTCTCGGTACTGTTTCCAATGGCTCGGTGACATTGACCAAGGCCATCTCCCATTCCTGGACCCACTTTGTGCCCATCTTGGGACCCTTCCAAGCCCAGAATGCCAGAATGTCCTGGACGCCTGGTGGACACTGAATTGGCAGTTGGGGGGCGGGGCAGAGAAAGGCAACCCAACCTCAGTCACTTCACATTGTTAAAAGGGGGGCAGGAACAGAAACCAAGCAGAAAACAGCCAGAGACCCTGTGTCTGCAAGGACTGGAGACAATTCTGTGGGTCCCTGTGGGCGTCCCACTCCAAGGCAGCTCCCAACCTAGCACCATGTGACGGGGGGAGGGCAGCCCAGGGGTCTCCCACCCTAGCCCAGCTTTTCCCTGTGGCCCAAACACCCCAGGGCCACTAGGCTTGTAAACCCAGACTTCCTGGAGAGAGTCGCTCTTCCTTCTCATCTTACCGTCTCTGTTCCCTCTGTGGGACAAGCCATCTCCCTGAGGCCTAGACTCTTACCGGAAACACTTGCCTTCCCTCCCAACTCCTTCTCTAGCATTAAGATATGACACCCTTTGAGGTTAGGGCTTGCCACCATTGTGTATGACTGAATTAAAAACAAACCCAACCAAAAAAAATATAATATATATATACACATTATATATATATATATAAAACACAGTGCGACCCCAGCACCCAGGGTATAAACTCTGGCACCAAGAAAAAAAACACAAAATATTAAAATACTTTAGCTTCTTAGTATTTGGGAGGTTAAGGGGTCTCTGGGGACCCTCGGCCACAGGTTGCTGGGCAAAGCAGTGGACAGCAGTCTTGCTAACTCTGCCATGTCTGCTGGGCCGAGGCAGTGGCTGTAAAACGATGTATGTACATGGGAGCATGGACACTGGCAGACTCCTGACTCGCCTCAGCCGTTACCACAGGAAACACCACAGTCACATCCAGGTGAATAGGACAGGGCTAAGGCCCATATCTCTAGGCCCAGTGGCATGGCAGTGGCCCAGGGCCTACAAGAGACCATGAGCACTAGGTGGATACTATAGGGACCAGAGAGTCTCTCCCCCAAAGGAGAGATGAGATGTGATAATATTAACCCAAATACAGAGGTCATAAGTTCTCTCAAGATGGCCACCCTCACCTCCAACCCAATGAGTGCATCCGAGTGCCCAGCTAAACCCTGGCAGAGCCTGGCTCAAAACCCTCACGGACATGCCCAGTCTTTCTCCCTAGTTGGGCGAAAGGCCCAGCTGCACTCTTCTCCCTTACTGTCTGGAGGACAGGGAAATATGGCAGCTAATACTGAGGGGACGCCCTGTTGGAGCAGGGGGCAGCGGTGTGACAGAGGGAAGGGCAGGAGTGGGCAGAACACAGTGAGGGACAGGAGAGAGTCTCCAGGACTCCTCCCACCAGGGAATGACCTTCCACCAACAGGAAGTGGTCTCCCCAGGCAGGGAAGCTGCGAACGGAATGGACCTCCGGTATCAGAGAGGTCCCATAGGCCACACATCCAGCGGCGGATGCTCTGAGGCGCTTGCAGACCTGCCTGGGCTTCCGGCCCCACGGGCCTTCGCAGAGTATTGCTCGTTGCTTTTGGCTGGCCGGGCCCAGCACCCTTCTAGGCAGGTCAGTCTGGCTCAGTGTGAGGCAGGACATCCCTGCTAACACAAGCGTTCTGTCTGGCTGTGGTAGCCGCGGCTACCTGGTGTTCTGGAGGTCCTCCCGCAGCCAGGTGGGCAGTGTCTGGCCCATCTTATACAGCAGCTTAGAGAGCTCGATGTTGTGGTCCCGGTAGTAATCCTTTAGGAAGGCTCGGGACTGCAACAGCAAGAAAGCTCAGGTCAGGGGTGACGTGCCAGCATGAGCGTGACCCCCTCCATAACACCAGACTCTTTCTTATCCCAATGATCTTCTAAAAAGAAGCCTCCAGAGAAAATGCTCCCGGAGGAGGAGCACCAAAACACAGTACCCAAGGTCAAAATCCATGAGAGAGAAGAGAGCATTTGTCAAAACTAAAGGCAAAAAGGAAGAGGAGAACAAGGACATGGCAGCTGTGGCCGTCCCGAACGTGCGTTCGTACAGGGTTCTCCCTGCAGGGTGGTCTACTTCTCCCTTTCACAGGTTTGGATCCTGGGGCATGGCCCCCAACTCTACGCCCTCTATCCCACAACCACACCCCTTGTGTCAGCACCCCTACCTTGGACTCTGCTTCCTGTGTGTGGAGGCCATGCACAGCATCTGCTTTACCCATGGAACCCATAGTGCGCCCCTTGCGAAAAGGTGATAAACACTTACTTGACTAAAGCGATGCTGACCTCCAGGCCCAACCTCTATTTTCCTCTCTAGAGAACGACTACTGTGCAAGAGGTCCCAAAACCAGTGCCATCGTCAAGAGGAAAGGTTTGAAGGCCTCCCCTGAGAGGGACCCCTCCCACTTGGCCCACTGTCATGGGAATAGATGCCCCACTTACATCCAAGTCCATCTCTGGGTATTTCCGTCCCTTGCTTTTGCCCAGACACTTGGTTTTTCCGCCTTCAAGCAGTTGGCACCAAAATCCTTTCTTTGGGTCAAACCTGAAGAGGTTGGAAGGCCGCGGGTGAGTGGTCTGGCCTCCTTCCTCAAGGTCATGTCCTTGTCCTAGCGTGCAGGGAGTCTCCTCCACTCACACAGTGGGAATATGCAAGCTGACACTTGCCATCTGTAGCTCAAGTGTTGCCTTGAGTACACTGCCTTTCTCCCAGAAAAGGCACCTCCATGTTCTAAGTTCCTGGTCCAGGCTGAGCAGTTCCAGTTCCTCCCAAAATCCCTGTGGACTCTTTCCAGTCCCACATAATCCTGCAAGACATTTTCTGAGCAATCCCTAATGATGTAGAATAGGGTTTTCTGTTTTGTTTTGTGTTGAACCCAAGATTTCTTTAACCCCCAAATTTCAAGATGGTAGCAGCCACACAGAAAACACATGCTCCACCCCAAGAACGAAGCCCAGAGCATCACACAGTTTCTCGTTCAATCCATCAATCTTAGGAGGCAGGAGTAATCCTCTCTATCTCCACCCTAGAATTACAAGTGGAGGCTCCAAGACCCAGAGGACTTATCAAGTCACAGAACTCAGAGATGAAGAAAACAAAACAAGATGGTCCTACTTGGTCCTAAGCAAACACCAGTGATCAAGCAGCCTATGCTCAGGAGTGTTGTGTTCTCTGCTCCATCTCCAATATCCTTGACAGTAAGGAGGGAATACTCCCAAGAAAACAGCCAGTGAGGACACGTTTATTCCTCCTACTCTCGGGACGCTGGGACTGAACCCGCCACCTGTGTGTGTCCCAGCGCTGGAAGGCAGCCTCTGCAGTCCCAAGTCCCCGCAACCCAGGCTGGCGCTTACTGTGGGAGCTCCCTCATGTAGACAAGAGCCAAGACTGCACTGAGGAGACCCCTCCAAGGCGGGCTGCGCAGAGGAGATCCATCACTCCCTTTTCCTAAGGCCGAAGCGTCTGATAGGACTGAAACCTTTAACCTTAGCTTTCTGCCAGAGTCACCGTCAGGGAAGAGCTGCATGCTTTCTGACTGACTTGAATCAACCCTACGTCTGTCCGAGTCATTCAAGCCTTTGTTTCCCTGGCCCAGAATCTGGCCAAAAACCTAGACAACACTTACGCCAAGGTTTTGTGGTAGTCAACAGTGCTGGTCACCCCGAGGAATTTCTGCACCGTGTCCATCACTTTGGCAGGTTCTGTTCGCAGCAGTTTGCCATCCAAGACCAGGATCTGAAGACAAGAAAGGAAAACAAGGCTGTCTGGACTTGCTTTCATCCCAGTGGCGAACTGTCCATGCCCACTGCAGCAGGAATGGCCTGGCTGTAAGCACAGGGCCCTGAGCACCCAGAGTTCACCCCCTACTCCTCTACCAAAGGTATCCCTGCTCAATCCCTGCTCGCGGCCTGCTCCCCATCTTATGCTCTCCCAGAGTTTAAGCTATCAGAAAGATGACATCCCTGCTCCTCACATCCCTACAGCGTACCTACTGCAGCCTCCTGTAAAGCCTCCAGCCCACACTGTTGTGCTCCAGTCAAGGCTTCTCTAAAAGACACCCTGTGATCTAACCCTGCTGACCCTCCATGCAGGCTTCCTCTCCACCACCACACCCTGGCTCCCCCTCCTTCCTCGTCCCTCACATGACCTTCCAGGTCCCCTTAAACTACAGCCACTCCTTTCTCCGAGAGGCAGGGCGGATAGCTACCTGGTTGGCATGGAAGGCGCTGAGCCAGCGTTCAATGTGAGTGGCATACCAGCCAGGGACCAGGCAACGGTTCTGGAGGGCACGCAGCTTTGAGGACGCATCAGGGCCGGCTGTGATCACCTCATGGAAGGTGTACTTTAGGGCCACTGGGTCATCATGGGCTCGCTGGTGCTGTGGCGAGGGAAGAGGATGGGTACATCACGGGGGGAAGAGAAGCGAGTGGGGGGCCTAGGCTGATGTCCTGCTTCTGCCTCATCGCTTTAGCCTCAAAGAGGCATCAACTCCAGAGCCCTAGGTTCCACATCTCTGGAAGGTAGGGTACACTACACCAGCTTTTCAAATGCTCTTCATTGGCACAGTCTCTGAGACTCCTGACACTCCAGGGACCTGCTAGCCAGCAAGTGCCAACATCAATGTGGCTTTCTTCACACTGACTGCCATTTCCTGAGACACAGTCTCATATAATCCAGGCTGGCCTCAAATTCACTATGTACAGTGGAGGATGGCCTTGTGACCTTGAACTTGTGATTCTCCTATCTCTACATTCTAAGCACTAAGATTACAGGCATGTGTCACCACATCTAGATTTGTGCAGTGCAGAGATCAAACCCAGAGCCTTGTGCATGCTAGCCAAGCATTCTACAACTGAGCTCGACCCCAGCCCTCATTTTTCCCTTTTTACAACAATTTCCTAAAACTCAAACAACAAGAAAACCGATTATATCACCTTTATAAAATGGAAAACCTGAATCGGCTACTACATAGAGATAATGACTGTTGATAAATAAAATAAAAATGCCAGCTAGATGGAAATACCTGCTCTAAGCCCTGCATTCAAAGCCCTGTCCTTGCTGAAAGAGTGTTACCTACTAGAAAGGACATGAGCATCTCTTCTACCAAAAGCAACACTGTCCTTGATAGACACTGGATGGACTGACAGAAATCACAGAGGAGGAAATGTCAGGTTGACCAACCTGTAATGCCATAAGCCACCAGCAGATCTCAGAGGTCAGAGGCCAGGGACGTGCCCATGCTAACTGACCCTGCTCATCACTGAGGATCATGCATCGCTCAGGCCAGGGCAGGCAGGGCAGTAATGTATATAAATGTATAGGACAATCTCTGCTCCTCCTGACTTTTTGAAGACAGCCCAGCTCCCTTCTTCTCTTCCCAGTACCTTCTTAAATCCTCCTGAAATAAAGCAGCCTTTCTCCTTATGGCACCGACTCCCCTGACCATGGACAGGACAAAGAATAAGGCCTTGGGTTTGTAAGACCTGAATTCAAAATGCCACGTGTGATGGTGAGCCTTAGCTGTCAACTTGACTGTAATCTGTAATCAACTAACAGGCAAGGCGCAAGGAATACCCAAGAGGGATCTCCTTGATCAGGTTATCTGAAGTGGGGAGACCCACCCTAAATGTGGACAGCACCCCCCAGCGGCAGCCGTGATAAAGAGAGGTGGAAGAACCAAGCTTGGCTTTTGCCTGTTTTTCACTCTCATTGCCAAGTTCATCTACGCTGCTGCTGCTGCTGCTGCTGCTGCTGCTGCTGCTGCTGCTGCTGCTGCTGCTTTCCTTCCCTTAGATCAGAATTAACTTCTTCTGGCTTCCAAATGGGAACTGAAGACTAGCAGCTCTCCAGGAACCCGCAGGCCTTCAGGGACAGACTGGGACTGCAAGAGCTCTCAGCCTCTCCAGTGTGCAACCGTCATTATTAGACGACTCAGACTCTACTGTGTAGCCAATCCAATAAACCCTGTATATGCATATTCATTCTATAGGTTCTGTCCCTTTAGAGAACTCCATTACACCACATGAAACCTGTGTAAAGGAGACACACACAGACACACACACACCCTTGTCTGCTTTCTAGAAAACTGTTGTGCAGTTCAAGAGATGACTACCAGACAGGACTGACTCAACTCCCAAGAGCATCCTCAGCCCCTGCATGTCCCCACATGAGAGCAGTCCTCTGGCCATCCATGCTTTGCTGGAGCAGGTGTACCCAGAGGAGAGAGACACTGCCTGCTGCACTCTGGGCTTCCCATAAAGATGGAGCCCCTGGGACGGCAGGACAAGGTATAAACCAGCATCCTACAGAACAAGAGAAAGGGCTCCTTCCACTGCAGGCTCAAGGTGAGAGTCCTAAGGGAGCAGAGAAAGGAGGAACCCTGCACATTACACAAGACTCAGCGAGGCCCCAGGAAGCAGCCACAGCACCATTAGGTGAGGAGGTTCAGAAGGTGGCAAAGAGCCACGCAAAGTGGCTAGTCCTCCCAGGCTGGGACAGTATGTACTTCTCAGGTAACCTAAGGCTGAGGACTAGCTGTCCCACAGCATGAAGGTCAGACCCAGTCTGATGGCTTGATGCAGGCAGCCAGAAAAGTAGCCTCATGCACCAAGACCACTCAGACACAGTGCTTGCAGCATGGCATACTCCCAAGAAGGACCAGAAGACAGGAGAGGAAAGCCCTCCTAGCCCAGGCCAGGGTGAGAAGCACTCCCACGAGCACAGACACGCAGAAGTCAAGTCAGGCCCAGAAAACCAGGAAGCCCTGGAGCACTGCACAACTGCAACAGCAACAGGAAGGTCTCTATCTGCAGCTCATGCTGCAGTCGGGTGGGAGCTGCAACAGCAACAGGAAGGTCTCTACCTGCAGCTCTTGCTGCAGTCAGGTGGGAGCCGCCTTCTTAGATCCTTGCAGGAGGGTCTCCTCCTGCCTGAGTCCCTGCTGCCAGCTACCTCTCACGGGAAGGAGACCATAGCAAGATAACCCAGATGGCTGCTTTGGGAATCTAGGCTCTCTCTAAGTCCACTCCGAGTCTGCCTCTTATGGCTATCAGAGTCCAAGGCAGGACCCATGTGAAGCCTCGAGTGGGCAGGTACATAGAAGATGACATTCTGCCTGTCACCACCACCATGCCAGAAGTGCCACAGAGCCAAGACTACTCTCAGCCATCACACACCAGGCGACGAGCCCAGGGGCAAACACAGTGGTGCTTGGTCAGTGCTGGTTGAGTAAATGTCATACAGATCCACACCCTACTCACCTGGTACCAGGAGTAAGCTCGGTCGGCTGGATTGATGAGGATGGTGAGGATCTTGGCCTTGGGCAACAGGGTAGCTGCCCGCCTTGGTGCCACTTCTGAATCAAAGTAGTTGGCACTTTTCTCAAAGTAGAAGTCAGAGGTGGTGTTGGAGGGAATAGGGAAGAACTCCATGTACCTGTAGGAAGCCCAAAGGCAGGGCTCAAGGCCAAATCTCATAAGCCAGAGGCCCCAGGAATGCAGTGTGACAGGCTGGGGGTCCCTGGAGGTGTACTGCCCCAACCAGCAAGGACTCGCCTCCGATGGGGATTCGGGGAGGAACTGCCACCTGGCAGACTCCTACTCCAAAGTCCTCCTTCCTGGTGGGCATGATAGAATCAAAAACCTGGAGAGTCTTAGGAGTGTGCTGTGGGTTGTGGGGCCTGGGGAGGGGACTGTGTGGCTCCACAGATAACCTGCTGGCCCTGACCTCTGTCTCTGGGGACAAGCCAAGCTCAGAGTGACTCCCATTCAAAAAGGACAAGTCCAAGGAGATGGATGTCCACACCTCTGGACCTGGGGTAGTGTTCTCCAGTCACCTTCTGCCACTCAGACCCCCTCCCTAGACTGCTGTGGGTGAGCCCTGCCCCACCTCCCACCCAACAGAGCAGATCCCCTTAGAGACAGTGAAAGGAAACAAAGTACACCCTAACTCAAAGTTTCTTCAGTGGTCCCAATGACCTTTAAACAGAATCCCCTAGGACCTATCAAACCTTCACACCCCACCTCAGACCTACATAAAACCAAAGTCACGCCAGGCAGTGGTGGTGCACGCCTTTAATTCCAGCACTCGGGAGGCAGAGGCAGGCGGATCTCTGTGAGTTCGAGGCCAGCCTGGTCTACAAAGCGAGTTCCAGGAAAGGCGCAAAGCTACACAGAGAAACTCTATCTCAAAAAACCGAAAAAGGGCTGGAGAGATGGCTGAGAGGTTAAGAGCACTGGCTGTTCTTCCAGAGGACCTGAGTTCAATTCCCAGCACCCACATGGCAGCCCTCAACCACCTAATGAAATCTGGCTCCCTCTTCTGGTGTGTAGGCAGAACAAGGTATATATAATAAATGAATAAAAAATAAAATAAAAGAGTGTTTGTTACTTTAAAAAAAACCAAAAACCCAAAGTCTTGGGAATGGTGCCAAGAAATCAGCCTCTCTCACTTGAGACCGACTTTCTCCATCTGTAATACCTGAGCTGAGGAAGCTCAGAAAACTTGTTTCCTAAGCTTGGAGTGTCCAGCAACCAACTCCTTAACCTTCCTGGCAAAAGTATCCCCACAGCTGCCCGCTACCCACATGTGCAGCGGGGCACCCTGAAACCCTGGCAGAAGGGGGTGTACTGCTACAGGGACAGCTCATCCACATGTCCTTTCTAAAATCCCAAACACACTGGCTTGCACTAAGACATCTGGCCACAAGGGGTGTTAGGTAAGAGGATATAGACTGAACGATGGAGAGACATGGACAGATGATATACGGCAAGTGAAAGAAAACAATGTGAAGACACAGCAATCGGCAAACACAGAGGCCCATAACCTCTGTACCCGGGGAATCCACTAATGAATAATGCATAATGGTAGAACATGCTCACACAGGTTTATAAAGGTAGGAAAGATACAAATGGAAAAACTGAGGGTAACAGCAGCCCAGGCTAGCCCCCTATACGGTGCCCTCTTGGGAAAATTCTGGTGGGAAGTATGATTCTACCGCCCCCCAGAGAGCTCTCCCTGCAGATGGCCATGGACCGAGGAAAAGCCAGTCAGAGCATGCTGCTGTCACTGGCGATTGTCACGGGGTGCAACCCTCGCTCCTTGAGGACTCTATGAGTCTGTGGAGTCAGGGAGGGGCTGGATGCCCACTCCAGCTAGCTCTGACCCTGGGCAAAGGGCTTCCTCATCCAGTGTCCTGTTTGTCACAACACTGTTACGACATGACTCAACAGTCACTGCGCCTTGTCCCTGTTTACAGGAATTTCAGCTGCGGTTGAGCAAGCACCAGCTGCTTCCTGCTGCGGCCACAATGGCCACCCCAGCCGGCTCCACACTGGCCTTCCTGCCCTCCTGGAGACAGAAGGCTACTTACCAGTCGATGCCTTTGTGATAGTTGTGACCATTAAAAAACTGGATCTCCTCAAAAGTCTCGGAGCTGGGGTAGTTGCTGCTGAGGTCCGGGTGCATGCCCAGGAACAGGTAGAGGGCCGTGGTACCTACGAGAGTGGGAGCAGCTGAGACCTCAGCCCAGCCCCCAACAACAAGACAAGAATACATTCTGAGCCTGTCTTCCCTAGTCATTGGGAGGGGCTGGGAAAAATCTCTTCCCTTCTGGAGTCTTAGTTCCCTCACGAGTATATTAAAGATGCACTAAATGCAGACCATAAGGTCTACACACGACCATTGGTTCCTGTAACCCTTCCAGATACCATGTATCTTATCACAGCCTTCTTCGTGATTAGACAAGGACTGGACCTCAGAGGCTTTCTTGCCACCACACTACCAGCCCAGTTACCTGCTGTCTCCTCAGAGTCTCAGAACTAGGCGCTTCCTGCCCCTCTTTTCTAGCTCTGGGCCTCTGTCCAAATGGGAACCTGGGAACAGCCCAGGGATAAGGGAGCGCGGACCCTCCAGGTCCGTTCACGGGAAAGGGAAATTCTCGTTCTCTTCGCTTCTTTTTACTGCTGTCCTGTGTTGGATTGCTCTGCTTTTTGACAGTGTCCTGACATGTAGCGCAGGCTACTTCAAACTCTTCCTGAGTGCTGGGATTTACAGGCGTGTAACACGTGCAGCCCGTATGAAACTCTCCAGGAGCCAGGAAGCCCAGGCCCACCAGCTCTCCTTGCTGGTGCCTCCCTGTCGTGGTCCTTCCTCCTCTTTGAGGGGATCTTTTGCTCATTCTCGAGTGCTCTCTGTACAACAGCACACCCAGGGAGACTGTAACATTCGGTGACTGTGAGGCTTCAGGGTCGCAGGTCAGGTCTCCAGACCTGGAACTATCACTTCCCAACTATGTTGCCGAAAGTCACTTAACTTCCCTGACCCTCTGTTCTTGGCTATAAAAAGGAACACCTACCGATCCTTATAGAACTGAGTGGATGGCAAATGTTTAGCAATCCCGCCCGTGCATCTTCCTGACAGACATGACTAATTGATCACAGACCTCTTTGTGCTGATCCAGTTTTGCCTGGCTCTGCTCAAATTTGCCAAGTAAGTGATCTAGACATCCTTCCTGCCTTGTCTCGGAGACTCCCAGGAGGGTGTCGGGGTGTTCTCTGAGGCTATGGTTCAAAATAAATGCCACTTCTCCCTCTGCTTTCCACCCCCACAGTGACAGGCAATTCCTATTGGTTCCTATGTCGCTCCCACTTCTGGTAAAAGGAGATAGAATATTTAAGACTGAGACCTGATCAAGATGGTCCCCAGAATTCTGTGGCTGAGATAACAGGCAGTGGGGGAAGCTGGGTCAAGGGTCAAGAGACCTGCCTGTTTTCTGGGGGCCAATGATGAGAAGCTTTGGAAAGCGGTCACATGTCTTCTCCTTAGACCAGATGTCTTTGTGGCGTTTGTCCTCACAAGGATCCTAAAACAGCAATGGAAAGGATGTGAGGGAGGCCTAAGATGCATGAGTGAACTCCCTCCATATGTGGCTATGTCTGTTTGTTAGTTCGTTTGTTTTAAACCAGGGTCTCACTGGCTGGCCTGAAAGTCACTATGTAAACTGGGCTGGTGTCGAACTCACAGAGATCTACCTGACTCTGCTCCCAGGTGTTGAGCTAAAGGCACGCGCCACCACGCCCATCAGTTACCTGGCTCTTAACCACTGTGCTCTTGCTGCATCCTCACCTCCCAACACCACTCTGTGACAGATAGGGACCATTTCCGGTTAGTGTTATAATCCCATCGAGCCTGGCAAACGGCCAGCTCTGTGCTCATCACTAATAGGAACTCACAAGGACTTGTTGACTTTAACTGCACAAGCTACGCCTGAATCCAGAGTTCAGCAAACTTCCCCCGTGGCGCAAGAGAACCCTCTTGGGAAATGTTAGTAAACACTGGAGGCTTACAGTACTCTCTGGTCTCTGCTGCAGTCATACCAACGTGGCCCAGACAGATACACAAGAAGCGTGACTGGGTGCCAACAAAACTCTCTTTACAAAGACGGACCACATGCCAGACTTGGCCCAGGAGTAAGTGTGTGGATCTCTGGCCTGAGTCTAGCTTCTACCTCCGGTTTTTAGTAGTCCCGGTATAGATTTTCCCAAAGACTGCCCTAAACCTTCCCTCAGCCCCTTTACCAGTAGCTCAGAGCCTGCTGCAGGTGAAGGGAATGGCATGAGCAGCCACTAGGCAGGGCAGACACTCTCTATACTTTGCCTCCACTAGTCTTACCCCAAGTTTTTTGTTTGGTGTTTTTTTTTTTTTTAATTTGTATTGGTGTTTTGCCAGTATATATATATATCTGTATGAGGGTGCCAGGTTCTCTGGAACTGGAGTCACAGACAGTTGTGAGCTGCCATGTGGATACTGAGAATTGAACCTGGGTCCTCTGGAAGAGTAGCCAGTGCTCTTAACCACTGAGCCATCTCTCCAGCCTTACCCACAGTTTCTAAAGCTCTTTTCCAAGGCTGTGTATGAGTGTGCATGCACACAAGTTTATGGGTAGGGGTAGGGACATATACAGCGTATACATATACTGCACCTATGCATGCCCAGGAGTGTCCCCACACTGGCGAGGGAATGTGACGTGTAACGGCTGAGCCTGGAGCCCATGCCTGAGAAGAGAAAGCACATTGCTGTAGCAAGGCACATGCCACTCTGCCCACCTGCCAAAGTGGGTCCTTCTCCTCAGAGAAGATCTGGAAGTACTTCTGGGCCAGCTGCACAGGGGGCAGTGTCTGCAGCCTCAGGTTGGTCCAAGAGTGCAGAAAGCGCACCAGGTGCTTGAAGGTGTACAGCCCCAGGCGGTCATTTCCATAGTTGGACAAGTGCGTCATGAAGATGCTGATCTGTTCCAGGGAAGGGAGAGGGAGGTGAGGCTGGGTCAGCTTCTGGGTCACCTGATCCCCACCTGTTACTGGCCACTGACACCCAGGGCAAGGTACACTGGGACTATCAACAAACTGGGTGACCTTGGGCTGTGTTCAGCCAAGGAAAACCCAGGTCTAACTGACTGCTAACATTACAGGCCTAGAGTAGGAAGCTGGCCTGAGCAGAAGCTATTTGCATTGTTTATAAATTAGGGCAGGGAGTGTACACAGAATATGAGGAGTATGCAGTTCACAAGGCTGAGAATAACATGCATGCTGCTCATTTTATAATGTTAGAATAGCTGGTTCCACCTTACAAACAAGAAAAGAGAGACCCAGAAAGGTTCAAGTGAAATGTGTGTGGTGCACACGTGAATGTGCACGTATACACACACGAAGACTAGAAAGAGAACATAAACAAGAAGTGCTAACATGTCTATACAGAAGTGCACAATTAGAAAGAGAAAATACCACTGCTTTTGTCCGGGTCACACAGTCGAGGAGGCCAGTGCCACAAGTGGACAGTTGACCTCCCAGTTTCCAGGCCCCCATGCCAACCTGTCCACTCTTCCCCAGCTCAGGAAGCCTCCTCGGTTACGGACAGGCTGTCAGCACCCCTCCTCATACCAGCCCTGGGATGCAGAGCACTCACAGGATTGAGGAGCACGGTGAGGAAGAGCTCTCCCCCATTGATGATCTTGTCCAGCTCACTGGAGCCTCCAGGGTATTCGTTGTAGAAGATGGTGTGTGTGAAGAGGCCACAGGTCTGCCGAGGGAGGACCTGGGAGGGAGCAGGAGAGGGGCCATGGCATCTCCAGCCGTGGTCCAGAAAGGAAGGCCACTTCCTCAGGAGAAGGGCTGGGACCTCCTCGGAAAGACGCTCCCCTAGGAGGTCCCACAGCCCCCACTCCCGGGAGTCCTTCCCAAGGGCTCTGCAGCCACAGTGCTCCCCAGGGGAATCACTGCCCTCGTCCTGCACTTCACTGCTCTTCCCTACACAAAATAAACAGGTCCAAGAGTAGCACGGGAGTTTCTAGCCACGTGTGCCATTTGCAGTGAGCGTCCCTGACCCTCTAACACAGCACTGCAATGTCAGAGCCTCAGCTCGTCGTACCCGTAGTCATGAACTCATGGAACCGCGTGTTGTCTGTCTTCCTTCTGGAAACCAGGCTCTAGGAACGGGGAATGGGCATGTCTCATGACTACCTCATGCCCAGAGTTAACATGAATCCCAGGGCCAGCCTGGGCTATGAGACCCTGTCTCAAAATAAATAAATAAATAAAAGGAGGGAGAGAGGGGAAGGAGGGGAGGGAGGGAGGGAGGGAGGGAGGGAGGGAGGGAGGGAGGGAGGGAGGGAGGGAGGGAGGGAGAGGCAGCAAGAAGCCTCAGCAGGTAAGTTACTGGTCACCAACCTGACGACCTCAGTCAGTCCTCCTGGTGGAGGGAGAGAAGTGACTCTTACAAGTTGTCCTCTGATCTACACACACACACACACACACACACACACACACACACACACACACACACACACAAATAAAAATAAACAAATGTAAAAAAACATAATAAAAAAGAGTCCCAGGTACTAAAGAGGCGGGTAGGGAAGCGTGTGGGTAGGCAAATGGCTGGGCGGAAGGACAGACAGCAAAGTGCAAACCTTGCCTGTACCATCACAGCTGGTGACAATACATCCTTCTAGTGCCTCAAGCCATGAAGCCGCATCACCCCCAGCCTCTCTCCTCTCTCCTAGACACTGTATCTAGTTCAGCTCGACCTTCCAAGTCCAGCATGTGACCATGTGCTAACCTTGTGCTGTGCCCAAGGTGCCCCCACTCTCACGTGGAGACGTGCCATCCGTCCCTTGCTGGTCTGCCTGCTGCCACTTTTGGACCCTACACTCTGCTCCGCACCACAGGCAGATTGAACGGACCAGACCGTGCTCCACCCAACGCCTTTCCATCTCGGCTTAAAGCTCCAGTCCGTCACGGCCAGCCTCCCACCTGGCCGTGACCTCTCTGACAACCACTGCCATCTGCCCTGCTTGGTCCTCAGTCACACCCTACCCTCGGGCCTCCGCACCCACTGCTTTCCCAGCCTCAAGTCCTGCAAGTTCAACCTCGGAAGATTATTGCTAACTGCACCCCTTTCCTGCTGGGTTCTCTCCAGGGTGCTCTCACCAGTTTCCACTGTAAGCTTCACATACTCGTGACCACCTTGTCCGTCTCTCCTACAGAATGTCAGGTCCACAAGGTCAGGGACCTGTCTGGGTTTTTCACTTCTGTGTCTCCTAGCCCCCACAGCAGAGATTCAAACATGCAAACGAGTGGGATAGAGCCCTGTCCCGTATCTTCATCTAACTCTCTAAATAATACTCTCCATGGCTGGAAGGAGGATGGCTCAGTGGTGAGGAGCATTTACTGCTCTGCCAGAGGACCTGCACTTGATTCCCAGCACCCACATCAGATACCTCACAACAACCTGTAACTCCAGCACCAGGAGGATCTGATACCTTGGACCTCTGCAGGTACCTGCACCCTTGGGGGGAGGAGGGCGCACTCACTCACAAATGCGCGCGCACACACACACACACACACACACACATACACACACAGTGAAAATACATTTTAAAAAAGAAAGAAAGCTTTCCTGATCCTGTCACCAAAGCTAAGAAGGACGGCCAATCTGCCCTCCCTATGATGGAGTCTCAGAGGCAGAACAGCAGCAGAAAGTGGCCAACCCCTCAGTCGGCCGCCTGCAGTCACGCCTCCTAGCAGCGTGTGCAGCCCCATGACAACGCCCACCATGCCCCTCGCAGCCACTTGCCATGATGCCATTGTGGATGAAGCCACGGCGGTAGCGGGCAGGCTTCAGATGGGGGTACTCCTCTGTGCTGGTCACACGGATGTTCCACACCTGCTTCCAGGCCTCGTACAGCTGCACATGCACAGGGTACACACCGGAGTGGTGGGGCGCCACTGCGTACCCCATGTCTGTGGGAATGCCGTGCTCCTGGAGAGAGGATGACCCAGGCAGGATGAGAACGGGGTCTTTCCCTTTGGACCCTGTTTCTCTTTTTTAGAACACAAGACAAAAAACAAAGGCTAGAATGGTAGGGCATGTGGTCTAAGCCCATAGGTGCAGATGGGGAAACTGAGGCCTGGAACAGAAAGGGAGGAGGGACTCAGAATCTCAAAGCAAGTGACTAGTAGAAACGAGTAGAACTAGTCTCCCAACTCTCCTTCAGTCCACATGCCTGGCACCAAGCTCAGAGGACTCACATCCCTGCTCTCTCCTGCTTGGCTAGTGTGTCCACACTGGGCTTTTGTGTATCTCTCTCTTAAGTACCTCTGCCAGCTCTCCAGAGGTTCTACCCTGCCTGAAGGTAAGAGTTTGGGCCCAGGAAATGAACAGGCCTCAGCATGAGTCCTTAGGTGACCTCCTGAGTCTCAGTGTCTTTAATTTGGGGTTTTGGTTTTTGTCGTTTTGAGACAGGGTCTCATGTAGCCCAGGCTGGCTGCAACTTATCCTCCAGCCTTTGCCCCCCAAAGGCTGGAACTCCAGGCATGTACCACCAGGCCCAGTGAGCTTTCGTTTTTGTCTGTACAGAGGGACAGCCCTCTTGAGGAGACAGTGGCTATCAAGGCAGCTCACCCCAGGCCCTAGCCCAGAAACAGATCTATCAGATGAAGCCCATCTATCAGTGAAGCCCAGCCCAGCCCCTGACACCCCCCCAACCCCGCCCAGTTCTGTCCCATGGGGAATCTTACTCACGACAGCGAACTTCTTGTTCAGGGCCATCTGCTCAGCCAGCACAGACTGGTTGTGGAATAGGTGGGGCTGCATGTGGCTCCACATGTGGGGGAACCACCAGAACTCTTTCACGTAGGACAGCAACAGATCATCCCCAGCATCCTCAGCGTCGGTACCTACGGCAGCGGCAGAGAGTTCGGCACAGCTGGCTGGCCACGCAGCCCTCCTTCCAGCCTGGCCTGACTACAGATGGAATATTCAGCCACGGGCCACCTAGCTGCGTGGAAGAGTCAACCGAACTTTGGCCCAGAGAGACCCAAGTCTAGTCTGGACTGCCCTTGCCTCAATAAGTGGCTTGGCCACACCATCTCCTCTGCGGGCTCTTGGTGTTTGAAGTCAACAACCCCAAGTGTTCTGCCACCTCTCACATGCTTACTCTTGTCCAATTCCACTGATCCAAACTGGGTCATATGCCCTTTTGCCCACTAGCCTGCAGAAGTTCTGGGTGGATTCAGGGCACTCAAACCTCTGTCTCAGAGGTACGACTACAGCCACCTCCAGATCTGCTAAGGGCTAAGGACACAAAATGCAGACACCATCACCAGCACTCTCGGGTACCTTTGGGCCATCTTGCACATTCTCAACCTCAACCTATTGCTGACACGGTGGCCCTGCCTAGAACTCCAGAAGCCATCCTCACCAAGGACTGCGGCCCCCAATTCAGGGCTGGTTCCCTTTCACTTGCCCAGCATGTGAGGAACGTGGAAGAACCCTCAACCTCATCCCTGCTACTGCAGACAAAACACAGGACAGTGGTGGCCGTGGTGGGGAGGGACGGTCATTTGTGCTGTCACTTTCTATGCTGTGTGCTTCTATAACAGTCTTAAAACTCAGCCCATTTCTGAAATAGCTCAGCAACAAAATGGCCAAGCCTGAGAACCTGAGTTCAATCCCCGGGACCCACACAGGGGAAGCAGAAAACCACCCCCAAGTTGTCCTCTGGCCTCCACACACACATTATGGCATATGAACACAAGCATGTATACACACAGTAATAAAAACCTTTTTTTTTTTTGGTTTTACCACCACCTACCTGTGTGGAAGAATTTCCCTGAGTAGCCCAGGTTGAAGGTGAAGTTTGGGATGTGTGTGCGAAGCTCATTCTGTGTATCAAACAGGGCCTAGGGCAGGCAGAGGAGAGGCAGCAGTGAGGGGAGGTCAGGTCAGACTCCTCCCACTGAGCATCTGAGGGGGTGTCCTGCTATAACAAGACCAGCTACAAAACTCTCAGGGCCTGATACAAGGCTGGCAGTGTGGGTCTAGGATGAAGCATCTGCCGCACACCTGAGGCCCGGTTCCATCTCCAGCACAGCGCCCCAAGATGCAAATGTTGGGCCCTTACTCCAATGCTAGCAACATCAAGCAGATGCCAGCAGGGCTCGGCCACATAGAGACTATCTCAGCATAAGGTCTGGGAGGCAGCCCAGGCTGCACCTAAGAAGCCAGCCCCCTGCCACCTCCTACACCAGATTCTCTCTGGCTTGAAAAGCCCTGAGTTCCAGCTCAGCTCAGCAAGGCATGCCTGAGAAGCTTCCGAATTTCTCTAGGCCTTAACTGCAAAAGGGGACCAGAAGATCTCTGTCCTCGTGGAGCTCTTCAGACAAGTGAGACTCAGTCTAAAACTACCTGACTGTGGTAGAAGAGTGACGAAGAATGGGACCTATAGTCACGTCCGCAGTCACTGACACCACAAGCACCAATGTCTTCCCGTGGAGGATTTTTCCTCCTGGGGGAATGCAAGATTAGATCAAAGGATCCTGGCCCTGCCAAGGATGTCCTCTGTGCCCTGTGTGCCAGTGTTGCTGTGTGAACACATCTAGCACCCATGGAAGTCCAGGGAAGGGGCTAGCCCCTGGGTTAGGACTGCACTGCTCACAAGGCTTTGAGGAAAGATCCAGAAGGCCCCCTTTCAGGCAGTACGTCACCTCGGGCAGCTAAGCAAGTCTAATCAATGCCTGACAGACACATGATCCAGCCATGTGGCCTCAGGCAAGCTGTTCCATCTCTCCGGGCCACAGTGGCCTCCTCTGTAGAAGAGGACTCCTACCTCTTCACCAGCTGCTCTGAAGACCAGTGAGATAACACACAGAGACTGCTGAGCACAGAGCTAGCACTCACCAACCCAGATGTGCAGACTCTGTTGGACTACGGGAAGTGTACTGCATGGCCAGAATGACACATGCCAACGAGGTGACAGTCACGGCTCTGAAGGACAGTCAGTTGACAGCCATGCTTCGTACTAAAGCGGACACTGCTTCCCTTTTCCCCGGCTCAGGGCAAGGAAGGAGGACTGCCAAAGAAGCACCCGCACTCTGCCCCGAGCTGATGCATGGAAGACAGGGGGGGCCTTGATTTGTTTCCCACAGGCAGGGCTCTTTGCGGCTGCACTGCCTCTTCTTCAGAAACAGGGAAGAGGAGTCAGGCCTGGTAACACATGTCTATAACCCCAGCATTCAGGAAGGGATGGAGGATCAAGAGTTCAAGGCCAACCTGGGCTACATGAGACTATACCCAAAAGAAAACAAAAAGGGGGGATGGTAAAAGCTAGGCACAGTATTCAGGAGGCTGAGGATAATGAAGCTCGGACTAGCCTGGGCTACAGGATGCAACCCCAGATCAATGGCTCACAAAGGGTATGGTGAGCCTGGGTAGCTAGAGGCCTCGCCTTGGACCACAGTCTCTCAGGCATTCCCTTGCTCATGCAGTGAGGACCTAGACTACGAAGGACAGAAGCTTGGGCCACTGGAAGAGTGACCAAGCAAGCAACAGGGTCATCTGTTTTGCTGGGGTGGGTCACAGCACTGCATGAAGATGTTGGCGGGAAGGCTCAACTTGGAGTGGGCTTAAAATCTTCAACAGAGGGCCGGGCGGTGGTGGCGCACGCCTTTAATCCCAGCACTCGGGAGGCAGAGCCAGGCGGATCTCTGTGAGTTCGAGGCCAGCCTGGGCTACCAAGTGAGTTCCAGGAAAGGCGCAAAGCTACACAGAGAAACCCTGTCTCGAAAAACCAAAAAAAAAAAAAAAAAAAAAAATCTTCAACAGAGGAACGTTTGAAAACGCAAGTGTCAGGAGTAGCATTGTACATAAAAGCGGATCAACACTGCCTAGGTCTGCTATGGCAAGCAGGGAGGGAGGAGCCTGACCACGTGGACATGCGCTTCCCACCCCAGGCAGGCACCACTGTGTATGCCTAGCAAACAGCCGAGTCCCTCCCTGGCACTCCCCCTTCCTTCGGGCTCAGGGATGGGATGAGACTTCCCCAAATCACCTAGTCAGAGTCACCATTCCCTGTGCTCCTCTCTGCAGAGTTCACTTCTGAGCAGGACAAGGCCACAACCCCGTGGAGCCTTCCTTCTAGACCTTGGGCCAGTCCTGCCAGAGGTTTCAAGTTCAGGAAGACAACGCCAATGTGTCTGCACCGCTCAGGGAAGAGTGCCTGCCACAGTCTAAAGCCTCCTGCAGCATCAAAGAGGTCTGTGTCTGGTGCTAATACATCTCTAGCCCTGTTAATCTCCAGAGAGAGGATACCCAGTCAGCAGGCAGCAGCTCTGGGGACTTAATCCCCTGTTTTGTCTCCATCTGCCTTATTGTTGTGTTGGCCCTCTGTGGTGGCAACCCACACTGATGCCCTCGTTCCAGCACGCTGGCTCCTCTGCAGAGGCTCCAGTGACCGATGACTAATGGACAACTGCATCGTAAGGCTGTCCTCTGGCAGGCTTCTTTCTTGACAGCTCACGTGTGGATGCAACCCCGTGTTTGCAAGGAGCTTCCACAAACAATTCGGTAAATGGTTTCAGAATTCAACGTAAGCATCCTACTATCCATACACAGCTGTTAAAGCATGCTGTGTATGTGACTTGGGATCTTATTCTGAAGAATCTTTGGGAGCTCTGATAATGACAAACATTTTCAAAGAGTTAAAATCACATCTAGGTTAAGAGGCAGATTACAACCCTGGCCAGATCCTTTTTATTTCTGCCTGGGTCTCTTCCTTCTGAGCTCCAGAACACACATGCAAAATCTCTCCATATTTAACACTTCATAGATGCCTCTTGCACACAGCAAGACAGCAAATGGCTGAAGGGGGGTCAATGGGTCTGCAGATACCAGCGCAGGAGACACAGATGGGGTGTGGCCTGATGAGGAATTCCGAGACTCTCCTTACCTTCACATCCTCCACCTTCATGCGTGTGCCCTCCTTGCCCACAAAAATGTCATCGATATCCACCAGGATGTATCGGTCCAAAGGCAGTGAGAGGCGCTTCCCTGTGAGGAAGGACACAGCATCCACGAAGACCAGCTTATGCAGCCAAAAGTTGAGGTTGTTGCCAAACAGCACACGCTGGATGCCGTCGTGGAGGCCCAGGTCCTGCACCACAGTAGCATGCAGTGCGGCATGCAGGCCTGCATCCGCACCCAGGTGTGGGATGGACTCGGAGGAGCGTGTCTTGGCCAGCAGTACTGGTTCATAGGTAGAGTGGTTGGACTGGAAGACAGTCCAATCCTCGCCGGGCAGCACGCCCTTCTCCACCTCACTGGGCCGTGTCACATAGAGCAGTGGGGACTTGGGGTTGATGCTGCAGTCCTTCAGGCCCAGGTTCGAATGCAGGAAAAGAGGGAAGCCTTTGAGCTGAGCACTCAGCAGGCTGTTCTCATTGGCCTACAGCAGTGTGGGGTAGGAGAACAGCTGTCAGGTACAGTCGAGAACAGTAACGTCAACAACATTTACAGCTTCACAAGAGCTGCCGCATCCCTCACTGAATACACACACACACACACACACACACACACATACACACACACAACACGTGTGTACACATGCAACTATACACAGGCACAGATCCACATAGACACAAACACATGTTCACAAACATGCACATACAGACAGACATATACAGACAGTCGCACACATACAGACAGACACACGTACATACACACAGAGACAGACAGACACACACACACACACACACACATACACACACACCACCCTCCTACACAGAAAGGCAGCTCTCTTGCCCACTAGCCACCACTGACAGGGATACAATCTTTACCTCCCCCCCCCACTTGCTGCTGCCCCCATTCCCTGTACTCATCTCCTCCTCCCTGGTCTCCCCACTCTGCCATGCTCTCCCTCCTCCCTGGTCTCCCCACTCTGCCATGCTCCCTCCTCCCTGGTCTCCCCACTCTGCCATGCTCTCCCTCCTCCCTGGTCTCCCCACTCTGCCATGCTCTCCCTCCTCCCTGGTCTCCCCACTCTGTCATGCTCCCTCCTCCCTGGTCTCTCCACTCTGCCATGCTCTCCCTCCTCCCTGGTCTCTCCACTCTGCCATGCTCTCCCTCCTCCCTGGTCTCTCCACTCTGCCATGACCCCCTCCTCCCTGGTCTCCCCACTCTGCCATGCTCTCCCTCCTCCCTGGTCTCCCCACTCTGCCATGCTCTCCCTCCTCCCTGGTCTCCCCACTCTGCCATGCTCTCCCTCCTCCCTGGTCTCCCCACTCTGCCATGACCCCCTCCTCCCTGGTCTCCCCACTCTGCCATGCTCTCCCTCCTCCCTGGTCTCTCCACTCTGCCATGACCCCCTCCTCCCTGGTCTCCCCACTCTGCCATGCTCTCCCTCCTCCCTGGTCTCCCCACTCTGCCATGCTCTCCCTCCTCCCTGGTCTCCCCACTCTGCCATGCTCTCCCTCCTCCCTGGTCTCCCCACTCTGCCATGCTCTCCCTCCTCCCTGGTCTCCCCACTCTGCCATGCTCTCCCTCCTCCCTGGTCTCCCCACTCTGCCATGCTCTCCCTCCTCCCTGGTCTCTCCACTCTGCCATGACCCCCTCCTCCCTGGTCTCCCCACTCTGCCATGCTCTCCCTCCTCCCTGGTCTCTCCACTCTGCCATGCTCTCCCTCCTCCCTGGTCTCCCCACTCTGCCATGCTCTCCCTCCTCCCTGGTCTCTCCACTCTGCCATGCTCTCCCTCCTCCCTGGTCTCCCCACTCTGCCATGACCCCCTCCTCCCTGGTCTCCCCACTCTGTCATGTTCTCCCTCCTCCCTGGTCTCCCCACTCTGCCATGCTCTCCCTCCTCCCTGGTCTCCCCACTCTGCCATGCTCTCCCTCCTCCCTGGTCTCCCCACTCTGCCATGCTCTCCCTCCTCCCTGGTCTCCCCACTCTGTCATGCTCTCCCTCCTCCCTGGTCTCCCCACTCTGTCATGTTCTCCCTCCTCCCTGGTCTCCCCACTCTGCCATGCTCTCCCCTCACACTTCCAGACATCTGGCTCTAGATATAGTACATTTGTCCTTGTTCTTACACTGGTTCTATCATCTCTTCTGGGACTGGTAAACTCCTGTTCATCCTTCCAAACCAAACACATATACCAGCTTCTGGCAATGGCCTCCCTGGGATCCTGGCAAAGCCTCAGGGCTGCACTGGGTTCAGAGCCTCCCTCCTCCCAGCCTGGGCCTACTTGAAAACAAGGCTATATTTCTTACTTTGGATCCCTGACACCCAGCAGGGACACACATTCATTTGATGAGTAACTATTTTTAAGAATGAAAGAGGAACAGATAGCTGTTGGTACCTAGCACCTGATAGCTGTGGGTCCCAGGGCTAATTTATCAGTCTGCAGCGACTCACTGTACCAGACATTATAGTAAGTATTTAATGAGATATAGTGAGAAAAAGACAGACAGGGAACTGTGTAAAGTGAGAAAAGCAGATATGACCCTCCTCTTGAGTTAAGCAGGAAGGAGAGACAGCCATCAAAACCACATAAGAACAAAACATGGTACACCTACATGGGAAAGGTCACAGCTGTAGACCAGCACATGCTGGGCAGTCAGCTGCCTCAGGAGGCTCCTGGAGAAAGGGCCTTTGGAGCTTGTTACAGAATGAGTGATCAACTAGGAGAAGGCAGAGGTCAAGTCCTAAGAATAGCCAGTGAAAAGGCCCGGAGGCAGGAGAGAGCACAGCGTGACCGAGAAAGAGCAAGGAGCCAGAGAACGATCAAGAACGGACAAGAGGCAGAAAGGCCATTGGGGGCCAGACCCACAGGTCCCTGGAGCTGTCAAAGACTCTACCCAAGGATTCGGAATGAGGGCACAGGTTCCGGTTTGCATCTGGAAAAGCAAGGAGGGTCACCCACAGGATACCTGTGGGGCTGCCCTGGTGAGCACCATGCCTGGGCACGTGCTGAACAGAAAGCAGATGGTAGGTTTTAGTCCAAGCTCTGCCAGGTGCAGAGCTGAGCCTGCCCAGAGGAAGCTGTTTACTAATCTTAACAGTCGGGCCTTTTCTCCTTCCCACAAAGCCTCTGCAGGGGCCTGGCTTTGTAAACTGTGATAAGGAGCCACTCTGGATCTCCAAATGCAGGGAGTGCCTGCCAAGACCCTATCCTGAGCCAGCCTCAATGCTGAGGTGCAAGAGACTGAGACCCATCTTCAGAGACACCCTCCTTAGGCTCCCTGCTCCCCACCACCCTAAGTCAGCACTGACACAGAGTGTGACCTATGAAGGGACCCACAACACATCAGGCCCTGTCTACCACTGCTGAGGCCTGGAAACCCACTAGGCACTGGAGCTCAGGGATCCCATTTCAAAGTCCTGGCCCTGAGCTTGCTGTGAGGTGCTGGTAGCTTGTCCAGACACAGCACCGCTGAGGAAGAAGTCAGGCCAGGATAGCTGCTATCACAGGCAGCCATGGAAAGGTTTAGCCAGGGAAGGGAACAGAGGGCCTTGGCACTGGAGACGCTAGCCCTGTCACAGGGTCCTTCTTCCTACTCCTCAGCACCAAGGAGACAGGGGTCACCCTGACTTAAGGAAGAGCCTGAGCAAGGACTGGGATATGGAGGCCTAGCACAGACTTCCTTATGAACGGTCAAGCCGCCCTGAGAAACCCTACATCCCTTCTGTGGGGCTCTAGTCAGTTTGTTCCTATGCGGTCTTCAGAGGTCATCCAGTTAGAAGCAATACGCCAGGTTGTCAAATCTTGGCTGGGTGGCATACTATGTCACTCTGGTAAAGCCACTTGATTTTTGAGTCACGTTATCTGAAAACAAAGTGCCTACTCTATGTGTCAGAGCACGCAATGCAACATGCTGGGCCCTGGAAAGTCAGGTGGCCTTCGCCGGCCCTCCGAGTGTATTCAGACGCAGACTCTGCAAGGCTGAGGTGGGATAGTGTTAGGAATGGTACAGGTGAGGACCCGACCCCACCTCAAGGACTTCTCAGGGGCACAGCGTCAGAGCCACAGACCAAGTACAACTGCTGTGTTTGCTGAGCTTGGAGTGGACATGCCACCCCAGTTGCCACTGATGGAGTGACTCCAGGTGCTGGCCTGGTCCTTGTATGTCTCTCAACTGTCACACTTCTAGCATGGTCTAGAGGCAGGAACTGTAACTAGTCTCACTGGTTGAACATCCTGGCCAAGGTCACATTGCTTCTAAGTTTCATAAAGATTTGACCCAGGGTCTGGACTTTTCAGCTCGTGACCTCACCCTGCCTTGACAATCTGAAAGGGGCGGAACTTGAGCCCTGGCACGGGCACTTGAGTCGGCCAAGTCCAAGGCACGGCACAGAAAGGCAGCCTTTGCAGAAGAGCAGTGGCGTGCCTCAACCACCAGGAGGCGGCATTCTAACCGAACAGTCACAAGCCTCAGCTCAGATCCAGGAGGAGTCTTGACTTATGCAACAGTGTAGGGAGAGCTGAGTTCGCCACTGACCCCAGAGAGACCGTAAGCATGTCCCTGTTCTTAACGGGCTTCATGTTCACTGTACGCAAGGAGCTGAGGTTACACAGGACCCGAGCTCTGATGTTTTAACTAAGCTTAACGTCCATGCCCCAGGCCTAGAGGAGTCTAGTACACACACAGGACTTGACACTGACGTTCATTAAGTAAAGAACAGTCAGCTCGTAGACTCCTCAAACCTTAGAAAGACCATGCCTATGGCTCAGGGCTTTCTGGACTTGAATCCTGGATGATACTTGGTAGAGGTGTGAGCTTGGAAACATTTCTTTTTGTTGTTGTTGTCTTGTTTGTTTCTTGTTTTTTTTCAAGAAGGGGTTTCTGTGTATAGCCCTGGCTTGTCCTGGAACTCACTTTGTGATCAGCCTGCCCTTGAACTCAGAGATCCACCTGGTTCTGTCTCCCGAGTGCCGAGATTAAAGGCATGCGCCACTACTACCAGGCATTGGATACATTTCTTAACCTCTCTCTGCCTCAGTTTCCCCTCTCTTAAATCACCATACCCTCTGCCTGCCTTGGAAAATGACTTATTAGTGTGAAGTAAGTTAATTTGTGAAGCAGGCAGGCAGCACCCGCACTGAAGGAGCGCTCAATAAACGTCAGCCGTTCTGATGATTCTCAGGCCTGGGGCTCTGAATCTACCTTAATGAAGTTCATGCCAGGAAAGGGTAGAGAGTAGAGGAGAAAAGAAAAAAGCACAGAGACAATGGAGCCAGCCTAACTTTCTGCTTCTGTGAAGCCATAAACCAGGCCAGTGTTCCCCAGAGGGTGCTCTGTGAAAGAGATCAAGCTGGCTGAGAAACAAATCATACTGGGCCGCCCCGCCGCAGGATTTCTAAGGGCCTTTGGTTTTTTGACTCACTCTCCCTTCTCAGTGGCAGAGCCTCCTGCTGTATTAGTGCATGAAAGAGCAGGCTGTGGGAAGCCTGGGCTAAAGCAGCCCCGCGCAGCCCCTCCCAGCGCCGAACAAAGGAACAATGTGCGCAGAGGCTTGGGACACAGCACCTTCTTGTTCTATGCAGTAGCCCTGCGCCCTCCTCAGCCCCCTCAGGCCACTCACAGGCGAAAACTTTCCTGGCTGACCACAGAGTCCAGGACTGGCCCCACACCCACTCTCGAATACCCGTCTCTGCTCCCCTTCATTTTACATTTCTCACAGCCGCCACTGCCTCTGTTTCCAGTGGCCCACTCCATCCCCACTGTGCTAAAATGTCAGCTCTGTGAGAGCAGGGACTTGTCGGTTCCACTACTCTATGCACTGGTACTTAGCAAGGGCCCAGGACACTGGAAGCATCCAATAAACAAATATCCCCCAAGCCCCCAAGTCAAGTCCCCAGCTGGGGCCTGCATTCATCTTTCATGACCACATATCCATTGTCCCTGCCCCCTCCTCAAGGGCAGACCTTCCATAACAAGCTTTAAGCAACGACTCCCCACCCCCATCCCAGGGGTGGTTCTGGGAACTCCACAAAGCCCGGAGCAGCTCCCCACCTGCAAACTGGGATTTCTTTCTCCTTTCTTCTAGCGCAAAATGGCTCTGGTTTGGGAAGCCAAACTTCACCCCCCACTATCGATCTCCAGGAGGAAGACAATGGAAAGCCAACCTGCTTCAGATGAGTAACAACCCTCTTGGTTTTGTTTTGTTTGTTTTTTGGTTTTTTTGGTTTTTCGAGACAGGGTTTCTCTGTGTAGCTTTGTGCCTTTCCTGGAACTGACTCTGTAGCCCAGGCTGGCCTCGAACTCAGAGATCCGCCTGGCTCTGCCTCCCGAGTGCTGGGATTAAAGGCCTAACCCTCTTGCGCCTGCACTTGCTCATCTGAGATGACTGCCGTGGCAGGGTTCAGAGTCCCTAGCAGATGCCTTTTCCTACCCTGCACCCACCCCCAAGGCTCCTTCAGGCAAGTGCCTGCTGTGCACTGAGCCCCATGTGGAGTAGACAACACCTCCCAATAGTTATTAAGCATTCGCCAGCGAGAAGCAGGAACCCACTTAACCTTCACCGGAAGCCTGGGAGCTTAGGGCTACCACTGCACTCATTTTACAATGCCAACTGGTAGGTGCTTGGCTAACAAGTATAGAAACCTGCTCCCTGAATACCTTGAAGAAGCCAATGATGCCCACGCCGTAGGCCACGCAGTACTTGTCCAGCAGCTCCCGGTTCCAGGCATCCAGGTTGACATACTTGAGGATGTTCTCATAGATGATGAGGGCAAAGCGGCCACGGCCCTTGTCAGTGAGTGTGGGCATGTCCCCCTTTCCGGGTGCAATCTCTGTTCTGTACTTGAAGCGGCTAGATTCCAGGATTGCCACTACCTCCTGGCCCAGCTGCGAATAGAGGCTCTCCACAAAGACCAGCACCAGGGGGTCTGTTCGGGAAGGGGCAACTGCCTGCACAGGCTTGATCGGCAGGAGACGGCTGGGGGGCCACGGGTGGAGGGTCCCCACAGTCAGACTCCGAGGCATCTGCTGAGGGCTCAAGGCTCCGCTTCCAACCGTATAGGTAGTAGGCAGAGACAAAGACGCTGAACAGGCAGAAGGCGAACAGCAGGAAAAGGACAGCCTGGGGGGACATGTGCCGACACAGCCTCCGGAGGCACGCCAGGGCAGGCATCCTGGCCCCCAAGACCTCAACCCGCAGAGGCCCAGCCTGGCCTGGCCCCCGCAAGGCCTCACACAGGAGGCCCAAGAGCTGTCCACTGACTGAGAAATTCAGACACTTAGAAGTAAGACGTTCAAAGGGCAGCGGAGAGAAGGATCCGGGCCCCTGGCCCTCTCCCAGCCAGGGGCACAGTCTACAGGCTGGTCTTGCTCCTTCCTTCCTCTACACCCCTTTATGTCACCATGGCAAACCCCAGCGTGGTCCTGTGCAGAGCGGAAGTGCCCCAGGGCGTCAGGGCCTCCTGGGGGTGGTCAACAGCAGGTCAGAAGATGGTGGGCCAGCCAGGGGGTGCCGCATGCCGCTCTCTTGAGTTGCACCCGCAGGGTGAAGGCTGGGGAGCTGGGGAGAAAAGCAGAGAGTCAGAGGAGAGCTTTGAGAGCCAGCTGACCACAGAAACACGGGTCCTGACAAGGTGGGTTCATGTTGAAGAGCTGCCACCCAACCTGACACTCTTTTATCTCTGTGAGCCTCAGTCTCCCCGTGTGTGAAATGATGCAGACAGCAAAGGTAACCACACCGTAAGGAGCTGGAAAATGAGGGCCAACAATGTACAGAAATCACTAGGAGTGTACTTAAAGAAGCATCCACCAACGGTAGCTGCTAGTTTTCATTATTAGTAAGCCAAGCTAGGCCAAGAAAAATCCAGAAGCAGAGCTGGAGAGATGGCTCAGAATAACTTCAGTACTCAGGTTAAAAGTATTGGCTGTTCTTGCAGAGTACCTGGATTCAGTTCCCACCACCTACATGGAGGCTCACCATTACCTACAGCTCCAGTTCCAGGGAATTCAGTGACTTCCACAGGCACCAGGCATGTTCACGGTACACATACATACATGCAGGCAAAACACCCCATACACACACACACACACACACACACACACACACACACACACACACACACACACACACACACAAATACATTATCTTAAAAAAAAAAATCCAGAAACAAAATGTGACACGGAACAGTGGCGAGGCCTGGGAGGAAGAGAGAGTATCTGAATCAGGACCAAACAGCACATCCTCCTGTCCACTCCCCTCCTGCCTCCTACCTTCTGCTTTTCCTTCCCTCTGCCAGCCTTTCCTCTAAGTGACCCCAGCAATCCCAGTCACGAACAGAAGCAGCCAGAGCAGGACTCCAACCCAGAGCTGTGTACAGAAGCCTGCGGGAAGTCACTGCCGCTGAAGCATCAGTGAACTCACCCTGTGAGGTTCCTTCCACGCTGGGCTGTGGTGAGTGAGGATTGATGGAACAAATGTGTCTGAGGGGTATGATGCAGGGACACTCAGAAACAGGGATGGTGAGCATCTCCCCAGATGCAACCACGAATCTCACTTCCTCAGGTACCTGCTTGGCAACCTTGGGTACCAGGTGACCAAATGGGGCAGGTAAGGACTTCCTCTACACTGGGCCTTATCCACCCAGACTGACAGAACTCTAGATTCTAGCTCTTTCCCCAGCCTGAGCCCCACCAGGGGACCCAAGCCAGAATACCCGTCTCTGTCTGGAAAGGGTAAGCAGAGACCACACATACAGTACAAAGGCTCCAATTCCCATGTGCCCATAGCAGTCTACACACCACCCTCCAGCCCCCGTTACATGAGTGAAAACCACCAAACCAAGAAGCACCTTCCCACAGGGCACCCTGCAGACTAGAAAGCTCTCCATGTGGGTCAGCAGTCTCGGAAGTGAGACAGACTGGGCTGAGGCACCAGATGGAGAACTGGGAATCTGGGGGTTGGCCTTATGGGTAAAGATCGCTAATCTCCTCCTAGGCCCAAGACTCTCTGATGTGCTCAGCATGGGGACCATATGACAGACAGCAAGATGTGATCACTGCAGAAGCATTAAAGATGTCCCCATGGAAGAAGCAAGATGGAGTGGGAAGAAGCAAGATGGGGGAAGGAAAAGGAGGACAAATAAAATAAGTACAAGGGCTGGAGAGATGGCTGGGTGCCCTGGCTGCTCTCCCAGAGGACCGGTGTTCTAGTCCCAGCACCCACACGGCAGCTCACAACCATCTGTAACTTCAGTTCCAGGGGTCCAATGCCCTCCTCTTGCCTCTCTGTGGGCACCAGGTATGCATGTGGTACAAAGGCATACATACAGGCAAAATGCCCACATGCATAATAAATTTAAAAATTAAATAAATCATGTACAATTTTTTCAAGAATAGAATCTAATATACAGATATATGAAACCCATATTTTGTATACACACTTAAAAGTCCTATGAAAGGACTGGGGAAATGGCTCAGTGGGTCAAAGTGCTTGATAACCGAGCCTGATCCCAGCACTCCTACACTGAGGGAGGGGGCTGTGGCAGTAGGGGCCCCAAGAAGCTGTGTGCCTAGAGTGTGCTGCGAAACAACAGCAACAACCAGACACCTGCCTCAAGGAAAGAAAGCAAGATGGAAGATGAGAACCAACTCCAGAAAGTTCTCTGACCTCCACATACATGCTCTGGCATGCACAAGCCTGCTTTCCCACACACTAGCATCCACACACACCATTATACAAACACAGAATGGCTTTTTAAAATTTTGTTTTGTTTTTGTTTTTCGAGACAGGGTTCCTCTATGTATCCTTGGCTGTCCTGGATCTCGCTCTGTAGCCCAGGCTGGCCTTGAACTCACAGAGATCCGCCTGCCTCTGCCTCCCGAGTGCTGGGATTAAAGGTGTGAGCCACCACTGTCCGGCTAAATAAATATTTTTAAAAAAAGATTTCTCTATAGGAATCCAAATCCCAGTGCAGCTTATAAAGGCAAGTGCCCTACATGGGGGTATTCTCTATACATGGGAGTATTCTCTAGAAATCGCGATGCAAGCCAGGCATGGTGGCACATGCAGTCTTAGCACCCAAGAGAATGGGGCAGGATGACCACAAGTTTGAGACCAACCTTCTGTGTGCAGTGAGGTCAAGGCAGGCAGAGCTACACAGCTAGGCCCTGTCTCCAAACAAACCAGAACGCCTAATGTGATGATGGGATCTGAGACAAACATAACACATGAAGGATATTGACAGACATCTGCCTGTGTGTGTGTGTGTGTGTGTGTGTGTGTGTGTGTGTGTGTGTGTAAAAGCCAGCGGACCTCAGGTGTCATTCTCCAGATACTGTCTACCTTTTTCTGAGATAAAGATCTCTTACTGGGCTGGAACTCACCAAGCAGTCTGTGCTGTCTGGCCTGTGAACCCAAGGACGTACCTGTTTCCACCTCCCCAGTGCTGGGATTTAAAGCACACACACACACACACACACACACACACACACACACACACACACACACCCCTGTGTGGTATTTTACTTATACTGAAATGTGATTTTAATTGTATGTTAATAAATAAAGTTGTCTGGGGGTCAGAGCTATTAGAGTCATAGCAAGTGCGTGGCGGCGGTGGCGCACGCCTTTAAGGACATGGAGGGCGGTACATTCAGGCAGTGACGAGGCAGTCACATGTTTGGGTTTACAACCAATGAGAAGGCAGAACAGGAAGACTTTAAAGACAGACACACAGGAAGTAGGTCCTTTTCGGAGAGCTCTCTTGGCTGGAGAAGATCCCTGAATCAGGAAGGGTGAGGCTCTTAGCTCTGACCTCTTGGCTTTCTTTTCTGAATTGGCTCTGTGTTTCTTATTTTATAAGACCGTTGGTTACATCTACACACCCCCACCGCCCATGTATCATTAGGAGGGAACTCAGATACTCATGCTTACAAGGCTTACTTCACTGGCTGAGCTATCTCCCCAGCCCCTGACCACATATACTATTGAAACAATCTGTACGAATGTCTTTTTTTTTTTTTTTTCCAGAGCTGAGGACTGAACCCAGGGCCTTGCGCTTGCTAGGCAAGCGCTCTACCACTGAGCTAAATCCCCAACCCCATTTGTCTTTATTTTTGCTAAATATTTTTATGTACAGGATAGAAACTGATACTAAACACAAACACACAAACAATGTTAACACTGGTATCACTGGTGATTTTCATGTTCTGCTTTTCTGTCATGAGTAGAGGAGTTGGTCCCCTCTGTGCTATGATGCACCGTGATCCTGAGCTTATACCTTGTCCCTCTCTGGGTTTCCTGCCTGTTAGAGGAGGCTTGGGGGCTCTTCTATCTTTGATATTCTGTACTACATGCAGCTGGGAAAGAGGCTGCCCATCCAAAGCAGACCTCTGCAATGCCAGGGAGTAAGCAAGTGTAGGTGGTGGAGAAGGAACATGGTATCTGGAAGAGGTTAGAGGCATTTACTTTGTAGACAGACTGGGAGGATGGAGGAAGGCTTCCTGGGGCTAGTGGTACTTGAGCAGGCTAGAGCAAGAAGGACTAGCCAAGAATGGGAGAAAGAACAGCATGTGCAGCCACCTGGAGATAAGAAGTGTGATGCTTTCCAAGACTCCCTGAGTTCTAGAGAGCAGAACAAGAAAGGGCAGGTGTCCTGGCAGAGGCAGGAAGGCTAGAGTGACCAGCATCTCACTTACCAGCGATAGGCGCTATCTACAGCCCCAGCCATGGCCAGGCCTGACCCCACACCATGCCAACAGGAGCACAAAGCTGGGGGGTGGAGTCTGCCCTGATGGTCCCTGCCCACACCATCCATCTGGCCCCACAGAAGGGGAAGTGTCAAGCTCCGGTGTGTGGCACTATCTATCCCAGGAACAGCCTTTCTGCTTGTTAATAATGCAGTTCATGGTCTCAAGCATCTCAGGGTCAAGGGACCTGGAGAGAATCTGACAACATTTTTCAGATATAAAAACCACACACTTTAAATCAGGGCTCCACACAGGCTCCTCAGCTGAAACACCGCACTACTCTAGTAGGGGTCATCGATAATGGGGGAGACTGTGTGGACAGTAGGGAACACTATTTTCCTATCAGTTTTACTGTGAAAGCAAAAATGTCCTTTAAATAAAGGAGAGCCAGTTCAGCAGTTAAAAGCTCTTCCAGAGGACCTGAATTCAGTCCCCTCCACCCATGTTAGGTAGCTCACAACATCCTGTAACTCCAGCTCCTGGGAATCCAACACTCTCTTCTAGACCCCAGTGGCACTCCCACACACTCAAATACAAAATAAAAATCATTTTAACTTTGAAAAATACATACATGTACATATATTGTAAATTTAATAGTTCCAGAGAACTTAGACCAGGTGCCCAAGTCCAAGCAAGGACCCAGAGTCCTATATCAAGGAACTTTCTGATTGTACACACAACTGTCTGTGCCAGGTGGCATTATATACAATCGAGCCCCACCATCTAGGAGCTGGGAAGTCTTGGACAATTAACTACTCGGGGCCTCAGTTACCTCATCTGTAAGCCAAGCGAGCACTTCCACACCATGTCTCGGGTTTGCGGAAATGGAGGAGCTCAGAAGCACGCTTGGCACGCTGCGCTGAGCTGTCCGCTGCTGTTAGTACTCGCTCTTGCTGCCTCTTAACATGCTCACAACGATCCCTCACAGCATGGACAACAGCTTAGTTCACACGGCACTGCAGAGCTCATCTCTCTGGCAGCCCTGGAATCTAGCCGGGGCGAGCCCTGATTTCACAGAGGGAGAGCAAGTGCAGAAGTGGGGTGTCTGTTCCATGCAGTAGGGGGCCTGGCCTAGTCCAATGGCCTCCTCCTCTTCCTCCTCCTCCTCCTCCAAGAATTCCCATCTGTGGAGTCTGTGGCTTTTCCCAGGCCAGAGAGGGCAAAATAACTGACTCCCTTGTAAACAAAGCACTGACTTCCCAGCACCCTGGAAGGGAGCGTCTGCACAGACTATGCACAGTCACCGCACAGTCACCCGCCAGTACCTACTGAAAGCCCTTCTCACCTTCTGCATTAGAGGGCACCAGTGGCCCAAGGGACTAAGAACTGGGGAACATCTACTCTCTCTAGACTCACCAAGGCTTCAGGACAGCTGAGGCAATCTGGGCTCTTTCCCATAAACCACAGCCTTGCCCAGCCAGTCACCATATTAGTCAGGTAGCTCATGATGTTCCCATCCCCAGAAATGCCTCCCCCAACCTCTTGAGACACTTAATCATCCTTCACATGCCAATTCCAATGTCATGGCCTCTCTGAAGTCATTTCCAACCACCCCATTCTCACCCCAGGCCTATCCCTTAACATTCCCACCCCTTGCTAGAGGGTGGGAAATACAGCTCTGGAACCAGAGAGTAGATGTGTGTTCTCTGGTTTCTCTTTCATTTAGGAAATTCCCTCTAATGGTTGGAACCTTCATAACTTCTCTTTTAAAAGAGAAGGGACAGGAAGATGGATCAGTGGGTAAGGCACTTGTCACGTGAGCATGACATAAGTGCCTACACAAATGTCAGGTGGCCGTGGCAGCCCACCTGTAATCCCAGTGCTCGGGAGGCAAAGACGGTAGAATCCCCACAAGTCTTTCTAGGTTGACTAGCCAACTAGGGAGTTCTGGGTTCAGGTGAGAGACCTTGCTTCAGTATGGAAGGTAGAAAGTTAACTAGGAAAGAAACCAGACATCAGCCTCTGGCCTGCACACCCAACATGAGCACTCACCCGTATGTGCCCATCCACATGCCTACATATCTATACCCACACCACAACACGGGGGGCAGGGGGGAGAAGAGAGGAGAGAGCATGTTCTAGTAACAATTAGGTGCATATCCCTACATCTGCCATCCATCCGCTGAGACCCTGTCCACCTGGCTGACTTCTAAGAACCCTAGAAAATAAACTTTGCTTCCTTTCATCTCCCCAAGCCCTGGGTGTCACATAAAGGTGAGGACCAGGTACTAGCCATCATGGAAGCTCCCACTTCTTCTCAGATCCTGATGTTTCCAGATACGATAAATAGCTCCCAGGCAAGGTTCTTTAACAGTCACTCGAAAATCACTAAATCTTGATTCAAAACTGCTTCTTCCTGACTTTGAGTTTGTCTTTCATTCCTTCAGAAGCCCAGAGGTTCCCCTAATAAAATCATGACAGTTACAATTATAATCATCACCATAACTGGTACTGACACTACTCGTGAAGTGTTTACTATGAGCATCACACTGTGCTTAGCACCTTTTATACCTTATCTCATGTAATCCTTACATTATATGCCAATATCCTCATTTACAATTGAGAAAAATGAGGCTTAGAGACTGTCATTTTCCAAAAATCCACACAGCTAGTCCATTGCACAACTGAGATTTGAACTCAGATCCCAAGAAAAGGAGTGCTCCAGAGCCACAGGAGACACTTAGCTGTGGAGTTTGAGAAGGACCACAGCCACAGAAGCCTCTAGTCCTTAGCCTGACTTTCACTGCACTCTCCCAGTCCCAGCCTTAGCTTTCCCTGCCAAGGTGCTGGAGATAATGAATGAGATGCTCTGGTCGTCATAGAGACACCATGGCAACCCAGCACTTTCGGGAAATACCACGGTAACTGTGGCCACTGCTCTAGAGTTGAAAGTCACTCTCTACCCTACCTCAAAGTGCTTCTCCTCCACAACCCTGGGACCCAGAGGAAATGGAAGATTTCTTAGGGAGCAAGCTGTTCAGTGCATGGCAGCAGGAGAAGGGGCGAGCAACTTGGCTCGGATGAAAGGGTGGGCTCCAGGACTGAGACTGAGAGCTTCCAGAACAAACGAGGACCGGGTGAGCTGTACACTGGCGGGTGAAGTGTGTCACTGTGTGCCAGCAGGTCCTGAAAAGCACTGTGTGCTCATCTTCCTTTACCCAAACACCATCAGAAACAGAAGCGAGCCAAGTGGCTGCTAGCCGCAGTCAAGGCTCGGGCTGAAGGCAGTTTGCCAAGCTGGAGCCTTGGCTTCATTGTTTACCAGCCTGTGACCTTTATATAAATCTCTCAACTTCTCTGAACCTCAGTTTCCCTTCCTCTGCTGGGAAAACAAAATGTAGTTGTGTTATATTCTTCTCTATGATATGGATGGCTGGGTGGAGTGACTTTGATTTATACCTGTGATTTCAGCACACAAGAGACTGAAGCAGGAGGATTGCTGAGAGTTTGAGTCTAGCTTGAGCTACAGAGAGACTTTTGTTTTGTTCTGTTTTGTTTTTTCAAGACAGGGTTTACTCTGTGTAACGGTCCTTGGCTGTCCTGGAACTCACTCTGTAGACCAGACTGGCCTTGAACTCAGAGACCCACCTGCCTCTGCCTCTCAAGTGCTGGGATTAAACTCTTGAGTGCTGTTATTAAAGGGGTGCACCACCACCACCTGGCTCAAGACTTTTTTTTTTAAGTTGCACCAGCACACACACAGGTGTGTGTTTTGTATAGTTTATGGGTATGTGCACATGTCAATGCTCACAATCAAGATGTGAAAAGGACAGAAGATGCTGGTTATTCTCCTCTATAACTCTCCACCTTATTCCCTTGAGACGGTCCCTCACTGAACCGGAAATCTGCCGTTTTTCAACTAGGCTGACAGCCAGCAAGCCCCAGCTCTCCTCCTGTTTCTGCCCCACCCACTCTCCAACGGAGCTATGCCTGGCTACTGGCCACGCCTACCTTTCGACATGGGTGCTGGGGCTCCAAATTCCCTTACCCTGCTGAGCCATCTCTCCAGCCCCAGACCTTATCTTAAAAATAAAGAGCAAAATAAAGAAATAAATAAATGAAAAAAACTCTCACAAGCAAGATTATGAACCATATCACAGTCATCAAAACATACATCTTAACTTTCCTGTGAACTTTGCAAAGGATTCTTTTGATCCATCTTTTTTTTTTTTTTTTTTTTTTTTGGTTTTTTTTTTCGAGACAGGCTTTCTCTGTGTAGCTTTGCGCCTTTTCCTGGAACTCACTTGGTAGCCCAGGCTGGCCTCGAACTCACAGAGATCCGCCTGGCTCTGCCTCCCGAGTGCTGGGATTAAAGGCGTGAGCCACCACCGCCCGGCTTGATCCATCTTTTTAACCGATGTTTTTAATATTAGCCTATAAACCTACACAACACATTAAAAAAAAAAAAAGGGGCTGGAAAGATGGCTCAACAGTTAAAAGCACTGGCTGCTCTTCCAGAGGATTCGGGTTCAGGTCCCAGCAACCACCTGGCAGCTCACAGCTGTCTGTTACTTAGTTCCAGAGCCTCTGATGTCCTCTCTGGACTCCACAGACACCAGCCATGCACTTGGTGCACAGACATTCATGCAGCAGAACACTCATTCACATAAATTTAAAAATTAATAATAGAATTATCAAAAATTAATTGATTAATTAAATTTTAAAATAACTCCAAATTAGCTTTTAAAAAAAAAAAAAATGAAGCCAGGCACAGTAGCACACACCTTTAATCCAAGCATTCAGGAGGCAGAGGCAGAGGCAGGTGGATCTCTGCAAATTCCAGGCCAGACTGATCTATAATAAACTTCAAGCTAGCAAGGGCAACACACTGATACTTTGTCTCAAAATAAAACAAATCAGGATCTGTGGTCTAGAAGATGCCGGACAAGAGAATGAAGCCAGAAGGGAGAAGCAGGGACAGAGCTTTCAGGAAAGAGCAGCAGTTTGATATCACCCTCGGAGCTGGAAGCATGCAGACGACCTGTCTTCTCCCTCAGTCTGTCTGTCACATACCATGAGGTGCCAGGCACAGCACCAGGCACGGATGAGGCAGTGGTGACCCAGAGCTTCAGCGAAGGTTTCTGGGAGCTTCAGAAATCGTGGTTTTTAGTCTCCAGTGTAATGTCACTTCAGGGTGAGTGAGAGAGGGTCCCCACAGCCCAGCACCTATTTTATTTCCTATCTGAGACATTCCTGCTAACACTGGGGCACCCACCTTCCAATACACACATTCGAGCTCCCGTGTACCTGGATGTGTCGGCGCACTCACACACACAGGCATGCTAAAAGGAGCACTGTGGGCATCCAGGCCACACAGATGCTGAGAGCTGAGGAGGAGGTCTGCATGGTACGACTTAGCCAAGGACTGGGGAGGGCAGGGTGGTGGCAGCTGTAGGCCTAGACACTAGTCCCACATGCATCCAGGGCCATGCCCCACAGCTGGCCCAGCTCCTCCCAGCCATTACACCCTCAACCCAGTCACACTACCACCCACCACCCAGACACACCCTGCAGCTGCGACACACCCCACCGCCACCCAGCCTGGCCGGCCCCACCCTCCAGAGCCAAAGCAGAAAGAAAGTCCTCACATTTGCTCTCCAGCTGTGGGGAGCCTTGTTCCATATTCTAAGTCCTCCCCAAGACGGGAGCAATCCCTTCCTGGTGGAATCTGCAGCACTCCCATCCCCCAGGATCCCAGAGTGCTGATTGGCCTGTGGCCAAGCGGCTGCCTATCAGTCACCTCACCATTATCAGTCACTACTAGCCAGAGACTATGCGTGGTTTAGACTGGACTCACAGGGCCACGAGGGCAGAGTCCACCTGCAGTGAGTACACAGGGCACCGAGGACCAGAGAGGGGAAAGGAAGGGATTCTTTGAATTGTACCAACCAGGAGTGCCCTGTCCCCACCTACTCTGACCCCTTTTCTCATCCTGCCCACCCTCCTACAAAGCCAGGTCCTGCTAGGAGTCCGACTCGGCTGCTGCTGCGGGGTTTGCAAGCACTTGATGGGTGCTCCTCTACTTGGCTTCCTCTCCAGTCTGTGGCAGGCGTCTCAAGCCAGCTACATCAATTACAGCCACTTCCCTTTCCTGGACACCACATGGTGAGATTACCCCACGGCAACTGTACTGGTGGCCTCTCTTCCCGAGACGTCCAGATGAGGAGCTGAAGCCCCAGAGGCTCTCAGTCCGTGGAGCCGGCTGGGAATGTCAGCACCAAGCCTAGGCTCTTCTTCGGCAGCTTAATTCACCTGGGGCAGCTGCTGTTTGCCTAGTGCCCGACACAGTGTGCATCTCCACTCTTTCTGCTGCATTAACCACTGTGTTTCACATGCAGGGACCCCCCTCTCTAGAAGGAGCCCCACAAACCCTCCCTCCATCAGCAAGCACACCAAACAGCCCTGCTCACCCTGCTTCTTAGCCTGGAAACTTGTTCTAGGTCCCCTCCTGGCAGGCAAAGGCAGGCCCAAGACTGTGGGTGGCTAATGCCTTACTTCCAGCCGGGCCTGAGTTGAAAATTTATCTCTGTACCAGCTCTGAAAAAAGGTTTACCAAGCAAGCAAACAGCAGGTGGGGGATGGGCACTGTGGATAACAAGCCAAGGCAGGACCAGCTATGCAGGACTAGGGCTCCCTTCCCCAAAACAGGGCTCTCTGCTCACCCCAACATTCCTAAGACCATCAAAGCCATCGCAGTTATTTTCCTTAGGCTCTGATCACAGACACTCAAAGGAAAAGGACATTTCCGCACAAGAACAGGCTCCCCTGCTGACATCCACTAACTGAGGGAGCTCCTGGAAGCTCACTGGAGCTGTGCTGAATATCCCTGCTGTGTCCCCACACTGGGTAGGGTCACTGGGGTTCTCTTCACAGAAAGGAAGTGCAGATTCAGAGAAGGCAAGTGACTGAGTGGACATGGAGCTAGAATGACCCTTCCCAGCCCACTATGGTGTCCACTCATAAGCTCCTTAGAGTGCACTGCTCAGCATTCCATACCATTCCTCAGCCAGGTCCACAGCCAGAGGAACCTTATCTTTCCCCATCCCCGTAAGAGCCCTACTAAGAAACATGAAATTCGCAGGGCAGGCGTGGTGGCGCCCGCCTTTAATCCCAGCACTTGGGAGGCAGAGGCTGGAGAATCTCTGAGTTTGAGGCCAGTCTGGTCTACAAAGTGAGTTCCAGGACAGCCAGAGCTACACAGAGAAACCCTGTCTCGGAAAAAAAAAAAAAAAAGAAGGAGGAGGAGGAGGAGGAGGAGAAGAGGAGGAGGAGGAAGAAAGGAAGAAACAAGGAATCCATGCACACCCTAGTCAGAGGCCTCCTGCTAAAGAACAGAGGGAAGAAGGGTTCAGGTCAAAGCAGGGCCATCTGTCACTTGTTCCCAGTGGAAATCAGGCTGGGCCTTGAACTTCTCGGGTCTGCCTTCCTTTTGAGAAAGAAGGAAGTGCCACCCCTTCTACATTTCCACTCCAGGCTGCTAAACATTCCCCTGTAGTTTTGAGACAGAGGCTCACACACTGATGTGTGAGCCACATCAGCACCCAGCCCTCCCCAGGTGTTAAACTTGGGGGGTAAGAGGGCAGGGTCCCCTCCACCAACTAGAAGGTCAGGAACAACAACAGCAAGGCAGGAAGAGATCTGGACAGTCCCCCTGCTGAGCCCGCTGCCCCAGCTGCACACCATGACATGGTGTGTGCACCAGAGCAGACGCAGTCTGCTAACGACAGTCGCTAGCAGACTCTCACCAGATCCTCAACTTCACGGTGGTCACGACCAGGGCCCACCAAAAGCCAAGTTAAGAGCTGGGAGCTCCAGGGGCCTTGTCTTTGGCATGCCCCAGTGTGGTGGACTAGATAAGAATGTCCCCCATGCCGGCGGTGGTGGCGCACGCCTTTAATCCCAGCACTCAGGAGGCAGAGCCAGGCGGATCTCTTTGAGTTCAAGGCCAGCCTGGGCTACAGAGTGAGATCCAGGAAAGGCGCAAAGCTACACAGAGAAACCCTGTCTCGAAAACACAAAAAAAAAAAACAAGCAAACAAAAAAAGAATGTCCCCCATAGGCTCACATACTTGTTAGTTACCAGGCTGTGGAACTGTTTGAGAGGATTAGAAGTATTAGGAGGTGTGGCCTTGCTGGAGGAGGTGTGGCCTTGCTGAAGGAAGTGTCACTAGGTGTAGGCTTTGAGGATTCAAAAGCCCACACCAAGCCGGGCGGTGGTGGTGCACGCCTTTAATCCCAGCACTCGGGAGGCAGAGGCAGGTGGATCTCTGTGAGTTCGAGGCCAGCCTGGGCTACCAAGTGAGTCCCAGGAAAGGCGCAAAGCTACAGAGAAACCCTGTCTTGAAAAACCAAAAAAAAAAAAAAAAAAAAAAAAAAAAGCCCACACCAGGACCAGTGTGTCCCTGTCTGTCTGTCTGTCTGTCTGCTATCCATGGATCAGGATATAAAGTTCTCACCTACTTCTCCAGAGTCATGCGTGCCACCATGCTCCCCACCGTAATAATAATGGACTAAGCTCCGAAACTGTAAGCCAACCAATTAAATGTTTTCCTTTACTGATCACGGTGTTTCTTCCCAGCAACAGAGCAGTGACTAAGTCACCTAGCTCTTATGGTTTGACAGAACTAAAGCCACATATCTAACAACTGAGTGACCTTAGAGATCACCATTCCAGGGTCCCCACTGCCCTGAAGGAAACCTTCAGCTCCTCAGTCTGCCTGCCTCAGGTGTTGCCTCCCCTAGCTATTCCAGGAAGCTGCGGGAGAACTAAACCCTTCCCCCTCACACCCTCAACCACCATCTCCTCCCACTCCTCTATCTCCTCCACCTCAACAATCCACCAGGACAGTCTTGACCATGTTGCCAGGACACACATGGAACCTGCATCTCCTCCTGACTGTTGATAGTCAGAACCCCATGCCAGTCTCAGGAGCCTGCTGCACACCCAGGCCCCAGCTGTGTGGCTCTACACACAGACACACAGACACACACACACACACACACACACACACACACACACACACACTGCACATTAACACACATTCAGACTGGACAGGGCAGGGGACTGAGGACAATAGTCAAGAGGACCATGAAGGCCAGCACAGACAGGGGAACCAGGGAGGAAAAGACAGGACCCACCAGAGCTTCAGGAGTTCAGCCAGTGGCTGCTCTGAGGCTCTGCATCTGGCTGCACCTCTCGAGGGTGCCACACTCACTTCACACAGCTGCACCTAACCCCAGAGCCAGGACAAATGGCATTCCTGTCTGCCTAGTTCCCTTCTGGAAAGGAGGGAAGGAACGAAGGAGAGAGATGGCCCTAGGGCACCCAGGGCCAACAACCCTGTTCCAGGAAGGCTCCTGCTCTCACTACCTCCCTCACAAGGCAGCCAGCCTGGACTCCTGGACCTCCAGGAGCTACCTGGAAGTACCCTCCATACGAGAAAAAAAGCATGTCCCCAACTCTAGGAGAGTCTGGCTTCTCTGGTCGCTCTCAGAAGGGTGGCAGTGGGCAGTGGAAAGAGTCCTTGCAAGCAACAAGTATAAAACAGGTCCCAGCTGTCCTTGACTTCCCATGTGACCTCCCCAGCCAGCCTCAGTTTTCTTACCTGTCCTGAGAAAAGGAGGAAAGATTGATATTTCCTCTTGGTACCATCTGGAAGTCAAAGTATCCATGACGTTGGCTTTTCGCTCCTGACCCCGCCCTAGCTGAGCTGACAGGCCCTTCCCATTGTCCCGCCCCACAGAGGAGGAAGAAAGGTGACTGGGAGAAGTGTGGAGGGTGACAGTCCCTGTGAGTGTCCACATGCTGGAGCAGCAAAGCTTGCACACAGCCACGGCCCAGAGAGAAACAGCAACTTGGCTCTGGTCACACAGTAAGCTGGGAAAGGTCAGGCCAGCTGGGGATAGCTTCGTGGCAGCCAACACTCAGAAGTGTCCACTAGAAAAGGGACTTGGATGTGGCTTCTGAAAGGACACCAAAAAAGTACAAAGCACTTCACTAACGGCAGAAGCTCAGGCCCAAGACCATCAGTGGAACCAAAAAGATGGTGTGCTACACTTGTGGGGCCCCAGGATGGACACTGGGCTAAACTTCCGGCCCCAGGATGGACACAGCACAGAACAACAGGGGTCCTGCCAGCTACAGGTAAATCCTAGAAACCCCTACAAGCAATGAACAGAATTAGCCACCTCTTAAGAAGGGAGGATGAGGGAAGAGGATGGAGAGCTGGATTTCAGCGTGAGTTACAGACACACACCTGGGCAGCAATGACAGAATTGCCAGAGGAGTCTCCTAAAACCAGCCAGCCCAAAGGACGTCAAAGCCCTGGCTGGGGATGCTGAAAAGCCTGCAGGCCCTAAAACCAGCACAGAGGAAAGCCAGTGGCTAGAACGACTCTGGACAGATGAGAAAAGCTGGGAGACGGGGAGCCACAGAAGCCTCTAATCTCCCAAAGGCCTGGTGGGCACAACCCAGGCCTGCTGAGACAAAGGGTGTTTCCTGAAGGCCCACATGAAAGCAGTCTGTCCCTTCAGACTTGCTGGAGCTTGTCACCATGACAGGAGCCTGCTGCCAATACACCTGGGGCCTGAGGGGGCTCAGTGCAGTCACTGGGAGTCAAAGCTGGCGAGAGGGTGGGGAGGCGCTGGCGAAGGAGGACATGGCTTCTCTGGAGAGCAGAGACCAGAGCAAAGGGTACACCCAACCTACTTCAGACAGGATCCATTTGAAGGGGTTTAAGGGCACTCTAGACGGGGTCACCAGGTACCCCAAAAGGCTCCTGGTAAATACACCACACACTACTCCCAGGGCTCTGCTCAGGGAAGCAGGCAAGGTGTGGGGACAGTTGAAAGACGGCACAGGCGTGGGTGAGGGCGGCTCCTCAGTACCTCACTGGAGGCCCAGCTTCAGAATAACTAGCCTGGGACCTCAGGCAAGCACCTCCTCTTTCTAGGCTTTCTCTTCCATCTGTAAAGGAAATGTTACTAGATGGTCTCATGGACTCTCTTGACCCCTGACTGTGAGATTCAAGAGGCACAACTGACATCCACCTCATCTCCCTAAAGGTACAATGACCCGGCTCACCACAGCCCAGAATTCCCCTGCCTCCCCTATGCCAACAGCTGAGCCTCTGCATCTTCAGGGCCTGACTTCGCAAACGAGGAAACTTTGGTTCACGAAGGTTAAGCTAACTGCTCAAACTCCCAGTGGGGAAATACTTAGCTGACATTCAAACCAGCGCCTGTCTTGGCTCTTAATTCCTTCCTGGCTCTGAGGCATTGGCCCCAGGTAACCCCAACCCCACAAAGTCCTGGGAAACGCTGTGGGATCTTCGCGCCTCCCACGTTTCCTGGTACACAACGCTGAAACCAAAGTGCAAGGTGACTGAGAACAGGCAGGTGGAGAGGGGAACCCATGTGGGCACTGGAAACCCAGCAGACTGGCCAGCCTGCCACTCAGCCAGCTGCCTACCACTATAGTTAACGTCCTCCTTGCCACCAGCCAACACCTGCCATTTTTTGAACCATACACACAAAGGCAACCCTTCCTCACACCATTGCTTTAGTATCACATGACAGCTTTGGGAAAATATAATAAAGAGTTTTTCCTCCATCCTCAGAAGAAGGAAATTGGACTCTCAAGGACATACAACTTCCCCTAAAGGCACACAGGAGATGGCCAACTCAAAGCCCACTCCTCGTGCAGAGTTGAGTCCACCACACCCCCAACTTGCCCAGCCAACCAGCCAACCGGCCTGGCCTTCGTGATAGCCGCGAACACATGTGAGAGCTTAAGTCTTGCTGGCACGCCACCTGTTGTCTCAGCTGCCCATCCCCCAGCAACCCTGCACGCTAAGGCCGCTGCTGATCTTACTGCGTAGACAGAATGCCGAGGCTTCCAGGGGGCCATTTTGCCCACTATCCCGATGCTACATACAAAGAAAAGAGCTGCATGGCTCAAACCCAGGCTGCACGGCTCGAGAGCCTGAGGCCTGGAGCTCACAGCTCTGCACAGCTCTGTCTAGCAGGCTCCACCACAAGCAGACACGAGAAGGGAACAGGGGGTGAGACGTATCAAGCAGGGTGAGTGCCCGGCAGGACATGGCAAAATTATGATAACAGGACAAACAAAGCTGGTGGGGAGCTACACGAGGGAGGCTGAAATAAACGTCGGTCTGGGCACCAGGCCAGGAGTCTGAGCAAGGGACACAGGACAGAAGGAGGTGACAGACACGAGGGGAGGCCATGTGAGGTCTCGGTCAAGTGTCTTGCTTTCTCTGGACTCCAATTTACCCAGATGCTAAGGAAAGTTGCTGGAGTACCTCCAGACCCTTTCCTAAAGACCCTTGGACCCTGAGAAAACAAGCACTGCCCAGTGTCGCCCCAGGGACTTTGAAATGTCCTTGGCTGTCCTGGCGCAACCCAACTGCTGGAAAAGGCCTACAGAGCAAAGGGCTTGACTAGCATGCCTAGGCCAGTGAAGTGTGTGTGGGTCCTTGGGGGGCCGCATTCCATTCATTATCAACCTCTCCATGGCTCCACTGAAGCAGGCACCACCCTGCCTGGACCCAGACCAGGAGCTAAGGCCACATCCAAGTGCACAGAGGAATGCCACTCCAGCCCAGCCTGCCCCACAACCAGGCCTGTTTACAGCCCTAACTGGTTGGTTTGTTTTAGTCAAGGTCTTAGTATGTAGCCCAGGTGGGCCTCAAATGCTGTGGTGCCCACACTTGGACTCCTGGGATCAAGTGATCCTCCTGCCTCAACCTCTAGAGTACTTAGCACTGCAGGTATGCACCGCCACACCTAACTCGATGTCTGGAATGTCCCTTAAGTCCCTGCAATGTCACCTGCCCTTCAAGCCTCTCACTCACACTTCCCTAAGGTTGACCACTGAACGGTAGAGACAAGGAGTTCCCAGGAAAAGGAAAAGTACCACCCTCCGCCCTGAGACCTGTGCCGCCATGCCCAGCAACAAAGACCCTCAGCTAGGGAAGGAACAGAGCCAAGGACCTGTCACCGGGCCAGCCCTGTTCTCACTCTGCGGCAGATGTTAGCAGGGGCTTGCTAAGATTCTGAGCTTAGGAACTAAAGGAGGTGGCACATAGGGCCCCTTCCAAGACTCTGCTTAAGCATCTTGCCTCCCCATACCATAATTCACTCAGCTACAAAGGGAATCCCTGGAACAATCAGAGCCCCACTACTCCAAACCTCAACAACTACAGCTGCCCCCCACCAAACCACAAGTACATGTGTCCTTGCTCGAAAACCCGACACGGCTCTCATAACCTACTAGGCAAAATCTCTTTCTTACCCTGATGGATCACGCAGGTCACTCACTGGTACTAACAGCTTCTTCTAAATAGTGAATGTCAGATCCTGGCTTAGTGTTTTCTGCATATCTCTCATTAACTTTCAAAGAAACCCCATGAAGCAGGTGTTAGGATTGGCCTGTTTTACATGGAGGACAAAATAGAGGATCAGAGATGTTCTTTCATTTGCCCAAATCTCACAGCCAGGCAGCAGAGGGAAGACTCACCGTCCACCTGCCTGACTCTAAGCCCAAATTCTTAATCACTGTTCTGTGTGTGCTATCTCCTCCAATGCTCCTGCTGCTACCCTCGGAACTCAAACCAAAACAGAGAGCTGTGGAGCAGAGTCAGAGCCCGAGCCTCCTCCTAGCTCCCCTAGGCTCACCAAAACCAAAACTCCTTCCCGTGGGGCATGCCACACAAAGGGTCTGGGACCTCCCCAGGACCTACTGTCCTCTCAGTCAGGAGGAAGGGGAAGGCAGGTTTGCAGACAGAACTGAGGGAGCTAAGGCATTTGTCTCAGGCAGACTCTTGGAGCAGGGGAGGACAAGGCACACCTCACATCCCGACAGCACTCAGGCCCCCAGGTACTTTCCATCAGTGTGTGCCGCACTCCAACACAACTGACCAGAAATCACCATCTCTCTCTCTGAGCCTGCATGTCCTCAGCCTTCCCCCGTCTGTTAGTGTCAACAATGTCCTTCCGGTTCCTCCAGCCAGCAACACTCTCCTCTCACACCCACATCTAATCCCTCAGCAAATCTGTCAGCTCATCTATAAGATAAATCCCCGAGGCCACTCCTGGTGCCCCCACCCTCCCTGCCACTGAGCCATGACCGTTTTCATCTGGAGGCTGTGGTCACCTCCTGACATCATCTTGCATACCCCTGACCTTCCCGTTTCCTCCCCAGGAAGTAGCCACGTGATCCTTCTCAGGAAGGGTTAAACAGGCCAGTCCTCTGCCCCAAGCCTTCCAGCAGCTTCCCCTTTACTCAGACCTAAACAGTGAAGTCCTCCCTCCTAAGGGACAAGAAGCCCTTCCCCACCCACCCACCCCCCTTCTGCCTGCCCAGGCACCTTGCTGCTCCTCCTATGTGCCCAAGCCTAACCCCCAGACTTGGCGCTCCCTCTGCCAGGCATGCTCCTCTCCAAACTTGTACCAGCATCCTGCCTCCCTCCTGAGACACCCTCCTGCCATGGCATAGCCAGGCCCTTCAGTCACACCTGCTAGCCCCAGACCAGCTTGACTCCTCTCCTAGGGACTTCTTACCACTTGGCACAAACAACATTTGTATTGATTTGCTGGCTCTGCCCCACTGGTGGCGTGAGAGGAAAACAGAGTCCTGGCCTATTCTGGGCACTATTGTATCAGTTCCTAGAAAAGGGCCCAAATGAAGCAGGTGCTTTGTAAAAATGTGTTGACTGTGACTACTACCTCCCTCAGAGACCTGAAGGGTGGTACCACACCTGGGCCTTAACGAAACCTCTAGGGTTTCATGTGACCGGTTCTGGCCAAATTCCCGATGGTGACCACTGGATACAACATTCCCTTTCTCTCTGCCTATTGCCTTTTGGCCCCTGGGGAGAAGCTCTAGGTCCTGACACTTGGGCTACCAGAAGCAGCCTTGACACGGCTACCGCTGGCCTTCCCAACAGCCCACAAATGCTCCCAGCAGGTGGAGGGGGAAGCCAGGGCCTCGCCTGCCTGTCTCTGTCAGCAGGAAGACCGTCAGAAATTAGCTTTGTTCTCAGAAGAAAGAGCACAAAGCCAGTGCCAGGCAGAAGTGGGCACAGAGACAGCTGGCCCATCGAAGACAGTGCGAGGGAAAACCAAGCAACAGGATGCAGGATGTGTAAGGGGGCACTCACATACCCAGCCTATTTCATGCCTCCAGGGTGCTGTTGCTCTGCTCAGGCTTCAGGCCCCAACCTTCTTCCCCTCAGACAATCCCTTGATTGTCCCCACTGGGTTGTCTGCCACGGGCTGTACAGAGGGAGCTGAGGACAGAGAGGCAAAGCCTAGCTTAGAGTACTGCGAAGATCTGAGGCTGCAGCCCCACTCCTCATATACTCATGGCTAACATTGGAGAGCCTCCTCCCTTCAGAACCTCAGTTCACTCAGCTGGAAATGGCTTGTTCAGTCTTGTACTTAATGTCTCAGCCTATGTGCCACAGGCCCTCAGCAGACCAGTCATTTCTTATAAGGCCTGAGAGCAGAGGCCTAGCACCTACCTGCTAAGGGCCAGACTTCCAGCTTCTTTCGCTTCTGGATCAGACAGAACACACCTCTCTCAGCGTACCCTTCTCCTGAGCTGCCAGCCCGTGTGAAGTGAAACCCTCTGGGCCTGGCCAAGGCAGGAACAGGACTCTACCCCACCCCACAAAGCTGCCTAATGTGCTATCCTCGAAGACTTGCTCAAGAAGCATGAAAAGCCATGACGAGAGGGAGGAGCCCTGAGTGCTGGCCCAGAGGGTGAGAGAGAGGCCAGGGTGGGGCAGGGGAGGTGTTCCTGTTAAAGTCACTCTGGGGTCCTCTGCTAGCCCTGGACCCTAAGACACAGTGTAGTGCTCAAAGTGTGGCCTGAAGCCCTCCGTGTCTGGATATTCTAGAGAGGAAAAGCCTAGAACAGAGGCACGGGACAGAAACCTTTAGGCAATTTTTCTAAGTTTCCCAGAGTTTTCTTGCCTACAGGCTAATTGTGATCTATCGGCAAAGGTGCCAATATTCATTTTGAAGGTGCCATATTCATTGGCATGGAAGTCCACATCTTTAATCCCATTTCTCAGGAGCAGAGACAAGTGGATTTCTGTTGAGTTTAAGGTCAGCTTGATCTACATAGCAAGTCCCAGGCTATCCAGGGCTAAACAGTAAGAACTTTTCTCAAAAAACAAAAACAAAAACAAAAACAAAAAACAAGGGGCTGGAGAGATGGCTCAATGGTTAAGAGCACTGACTGCTCTTCTAGAAGACCTGGGTTCAGTTCCCAGCACCCACATGGCGGCTCACAACTGTCTGTAATTCCAAGATCTGACACCCTCACACAGACACACAGGCAGGCAAAACACCAATGCACATAAAATAAAAAGTATTAAAAAAATCAGCGGGGCGGTGGTGGCGCACGCCTTTAATCCCAGCACTCGGGAGGCAGAGCCAGGCGGATCTCTGTGAGTTCGAGGCCAGCCTGGTCTCCAAAGCGAGTTCCAGGAAAGGCGCAAAGCTATACAGAGAAACCCTGTCTCGAAAAACCCAAAAAAAAAAAAATCATAAAAACAAGTCCAATAAACCTTGAATGGACAGAGAGCTGGACAAGGGGCTGCAGGCTCAATAAAATAGCATACTCAGCCAGAGCACGGGGCGACCAGGAGAGCCTAGCATAACAGATACCAGAACTGTGTACACTGGCTTCCACCCTCCCCTCTGCCCCAGGATGCATACGGACAGACCTATACCTGGTACTGCTGAGAACTGCTGAGCCCCACGGGCTTCTGTGGGCATGTGATGGACCACTGTTAGGAAAAGGTACCCACTGTGGGCTGTGACCGGTGAAGTAGCACTCTCAGAGGCTGCTCCCTGCATCAGAGAGCCAGACACGATGGTTCATGCTTATAACCGGCACTGAGAAGGCCTGTCAAGAAGCTCACTCTGAGTTCCGGGACAGCCTGGTTATTGAAAACAAGCATCAGCTGCAGCCTGTCTGGAGGGAGGACCCCAGGGCCCAAGGCAGGCTGACTCACAGCTGGCAAAAGGATAGCGTCTACCACTCCTTCAGTCCCACAGGGCATATTTATTATGCTCCTGCTGTATGCACAGTCCTGAGCCTAAGCTCATTTCCAGGACACAGATAAGAACAGATAATACACCCTCACTGCCCATAAAGAGCCACAGGAGACAGGCCGGTAGCGCTCTGCTGAGCAGGAGAGAAAGCAGCCCCTGCCTTAAGGACAGGGTGGCAAGATTAGGAGGCACATGAAATGACAGGCAGGGTCAGTGAAGAGCACAGGCCTCCTCCCCAGCCTGAGCCACTGGAGAATGCAGGCCTGAGGTTTTCAATCTTCTAATGGGGACCAGGGGAAGCTGTGAGACAGTCTCATATAACCAAGGCTGGCTCAACTCCTGATCCTCCTACCTCTACCTCCCAAATTCCGGGATTAATAGCATATATCACCATGCCCAGCCTGCTGTTCCAGTTTTTGCAGTAAAGCAAGAAGTATGATTTTTTTTTTAATGTAAAATGTTCTATTGACTACTGGCTCAATATTTGGCATGGACCAAACAAAATCTGCCCATAGGGCATATGTGGCCTGCCAGCTTATAACCTCTGTTCTCTTAAAAAGGACAGAAAACACAATGTTGAGTTCACTGTAGAGTTCAGCAAAGGAGTTGTGACTAGCACTGTGGAGGCCAGTCAGAAAGGCCAATTCTCTGTACCAGGAAGGCTGCCTGGGAGAGGTGTTGGGCTGAAAAGTGAGGTGGGGGATGTTTAGAGAGGGAGTGAACACAGAACTGGGACCACAGGAAACATGAGCCTTTGGCCTTATGGGCTGGCAGGTCACACCTGGGGCCCATGCCACCTAGGAGCCAATGTTTCCTCCAAAATCCAAGGTGCCTGCCAGTCTCCAAAGCAAGCACAGGCCCTGGACAGTGAAAGGAGGGGCTGCCAGCCTCCCAAACCTGCAGACGAAATCAATCAGACTAAATCAATTGCTAGAAGAACAGCAGGGCTCCGATTTCAGACCTGCAGCTTGAGGAAGCCGGCTAACAACAGCTCCGTGGGGGAAGGGACAGGAAGAGACAATAGAGGGACAAAATGAGGTTGAGAATCCTGTCCTGCCAGGCCAGGCCAGGTTGTTACATAAGCCTGCCTCAGGACAAAGGGTGGGAGCGCCTGGGCTGGGAGTCCCAGAATGCGGAGAAGGCTACCCTCACTGCCTACCCCTGTAACTCTACAAGCCTGCCCTGTGGCCCGGGTGCCAGGTGAGCCCAGGGATAGGGAGGAGACCCAGACCTGGGGCAGGCATTTGGAAGGCCAAACCACAGAACTGCAGCAAGGACAGCCAGGTACCAAAGTCTTCTCAAATGACAGTTCTGTATCAGGCACTGGGGGAGTCCCCCCCAATGCACATTCTGATTAGACAGATAAGCATCCTTGCATTGTCATTTTATATAGGTGGAAGCTGAAACACCAAGTCACCAAGGTCATACAGATCCTAACTGGAGAAGCTGGCTTCAGACCTGACAGCGACCTCTGTGACCACAGTTGAAACATCAGGGTGACATGTCCCCTTCTCTTCAGCCTATAGTGCATGTGGCCCTTGCTCATCACCGAATACCTTAGCCCTCTGCCAATCTGCCAAAACCGACAGGACTCTTTCTTAAACACAGTACAGAGGGCTGGAGATGGCTCAGCACTTTAGAGCCCTTGGCCAGTCTTTCAGAAGTCTTGAGTTCAATTCCCAGCACTCACATGGTGGCTCAAAACCACTTGTAACTGTAGTATCATGGGATGAGATGACCTCTTCTGGTGTACAGATAGATGTATATGTAGACAAAATATCCATATAAAGTTTTTTAAGAACAGTACAGGGGCTAGAGAGAAGCTTAGATGTTAAAAGCACTTGCTTAAGGGGACCCAAATTCAGTTCCTAGCACCCACATGGTGGCTCACAACTATCCCTAACTTCAGTTCCAGGGAATCTGACACCCTCTTCTGCATTCCACAAATACCAGGCATGCATGTGGTGCTTAGACATACATTCAAGCAAAACACCCATACACATAAAATAGGTTTAAAAAATTTATGTTAAAAAAAAAAAGATAAAAACAGTATACAGAAATGCTTCAAAATGCCACATCAGATTTCAGGGACTCACAAACCCCTGTACTGGGGAGAACAGGTGGGTCATGCCCACAGAGTACCCTGCAGACAGGAGACCAGGAGCAGAAGGAAAGGATGCTCACAGCTCTTTGAGGTCTCTCATATCTGTAGGCACTGAGATAATAATAATCCCCTTCACCCACAGTTATTGGCACAATCAGGGCCAGGGAGGGCCTAGTCATTCCTGAAGAACTGGGAGATGAGAATAAATCAGGATACACAATGGCCTGTGACTCTGTACCCCACTGTGACTCAGAATCCCTAGCTGCTGGGTAGGCGGTGCACAGCTAGGCCCAGCATCTGGACAGGGTGGTCTCAGCCAGTACTCCATCCAGCCTTCTGCCCACCACCTCGCTGCAGACCAGCATGGCTTTCTCCAACCCCAGTAGCGATGAGTTTCCAAAGCCCACCCCCCATGTCCTTTGCCATCGCCAACACATCAGAGATCTGAGGGTGGCAAGGCCAAGAAGACCCCATTCTGGCCCGAGTTCTTTGCTGCCTCCCGCTGGGCGACTTCTGAGAGCCCCTCCCACTTCTCAATCTGCCAGTCAGATGGGAAGGCTCCCTAATGGAAGTCTTGCCCAGCTCCAAGGGCCTGAATCTATAAACAACAGGCCTGACAGCTTCACAGAGCTCTGGATCTTGCCTTTGGGAAATTACATAAACATCCTCCAGAGAAACAAAAGTCAAACCTACAGACTCAACTTTTTTTTTAAAGGATATCAAGAAACCTTTTTCCAGCCCAGCCTCCCCCATCCTACCGCCATTGTTCCAAATATCCTCTCAGGACCTAGAAAATACACTTGGTTTCCGCCTGGGGTTTGGGCTTCTTGGGGATCTTCCTCATGGAAACCGCCCCACCCCTTCTTGGCAGCTGCCTTCCAGGGCACCCCCATCTCTCTTCCCAGAATTGCCCCAGGCCACCCTGAGGATATGGCCACATAGCCTGCCAAGGACTAGGCGGTGGGACTGTTTAAAGGAGAAGCCTCCCTTCCCTGGTTAGGAAGGACAGCGGCAGTTCTGAGCTCCGGTCCCCACAGTGACTCTGACATCTTAGGCAGCCCGAGTGAGCCCCTGCTCCTGGTTGAGGCTTAGTCCTTCAACTGTGAGACCAAAGGTTCCTATGCCGTCAGGGAAAACCTGGGGCTCCTAGAAAGTGCATTGGGGACACAGGCAGGGAAAAACAGGTAGACGGACTTTTAAACTTTATTTTATATGTGTGTGTGTGTGTGCGCGTGCGTGCATGTGTACGTACGTGCATGTGTGCGTGTGTGTGTTCCCTTGCAGAGACCAGAAGCAGACTTCAGACCCTTTGGAGCTGAGTGTGTGTGTGTGTGTGTGTATGTGTGTGTGTGACCCTTTGGAGCTGAGTGTGTGTGTGTGTGTGTGTGTGTGTGTGTGTATGTGTGTGTGTGACCCTTTGGAGCTGAGTGTGTGTGTTCCCTTGTAGAGACCAGAAGCAGACTTCAGACCCTTTGGAGCTGAAGTTACAGGTGTTTGCAAGGGTGCTGAGATCTAGTCCTCTAAAAGAACAGTCTCTCCAGCCCCTAGTAGACTGATCTGACCCCTCCCACTTCTCCAATCAAAACCAAAGGAAACCCACTAAAGCCCTCAAATTTCACTTCTGGCCTACTCTGGGGCCTTGAGCTCAGGCAGTTAGCTCATGGACAGATCAGAGTAACAGTGTCTGTAGTAGAGGGCCCTGCTTGGAAGCAGAGGCAGGAGGATCTCTGTGAGTTCCAGGCCAGCCAGGGATACACAGTGAGACTCTGTTTCAATGAATAAACAAACAAACATTTCTAAATCTAGTCCTCCTGGCTATGCACGGCCTAGGTACTTCCATCTATAAAACACAAGTGACTACAGCACCTAATTTAGAGGGATATTCTGAAGATTCCTTCTGAGATGACATGGAAATATCTAGCAAGCATTGATAAACTGTCAATAGATGTGAGTAGCGATTATGATCATCAGAATTATTGAGATGCTGAAAACCACGGACTGGTGACAACTACGGCTTCTCAGACCCGTATCTGGCCACTGAATCACACACAGGATGTGCCCACACACCCCTAACACACACCGTTCTCTACAGCAGAACCCACACTTTCTGACCCCGGGCAGGGAACACAGCTGCCTTGTTCCTGACACCCATTTGTTTGTTTGTTTGTTTGTTTTCTGAGACAGTGTCTCTCTGTGTCATTCTAGTGGTCCTGGAACTCGCTCTGGAGACCAGGCTGGCCTCAAACTCACAGAGATCCTCCTGCCTCTGCCTCCCAAGTACTGGGATTAAAGGCATGCCACTCTGCCCAGCCTCTTGACACCCACTCCAGTCAACACAGTCTCCCTCACTCTTCCTACTCCCAACTCTGTCTTCCTCAAATTGTCCCAATATTCCTTCCTACACTCACAGGGTTCCGCTGAACCCCAAGGGTCTTACGAGATTGTTTCTTGGGGTAAGAGGCACTCGTCCAAAATGGTAGCTCCTTCAAAACATGGTAGACAGTGGGCACAGTAGTGCATGCCTTTAATCACAGCACTCAGGAGGCAAGAGGGGTGGATCTCTGTACATTCAAGGTCAGCCTGGTCTACAGAGTATCAGACTAGCCAGCGTTACACAGTGAGAGTGAGACACCCCCTCCCCCACCTCCCCAACCCCCCAACCCCCACTTGAAAGAAGAAAAGAAAGAGAAAGAGAGAAAGTGAGTAAGTGGAGAGAGACTAGGCTTTCCATGGATGCCCCCACAGTTGTTCCATGTCTGAATATGCTGAAAACAGAGTCCAAGGAAAGAAGCATCTGTTGTTGGTTTTTTTTTTTTTTTGGTTTTTTTTTTTTTTTGGTTTTTCGAGACAGGGTTTCTCTGTGCAGCTTTGTGACTTTCCTGGAACTCGCTTGGTAGCCCAGGCTGGCCTCGAACTCACAGAGATCCGCCTGGCTCTGCCTCCCGAGTGCTGGGATTAAAGGCGTGTGCCACCACTGCCCGGCGCATCTGTTGTTTTAAATGACCTAGCCCAGGGGTCATTGAAAACATAGAAAGGAAGTGGGCTTTCCTGGGTTCCTCTGGGTGCTGGGAAGCTGAGTAACTGAAAACAGAATAGAGGCACTGATCTTTGTGTGACCTAATCAGTGGTTCTTGAACATCAGAACCTGGAGAGCAACTGAACAGAGACTGCTGGGCCCCAACCACCCCAGCATCTGACTCAGTAGGTCTGGATAGGGAGCCATCACCTGTACATTTCACGAGTTCCCAAGGGACACAGATGCCAATGGTCCAACTTCGAGAGAACCGCTGACTGAAACCTGCAGGGGGAGGCAGGGAGAGCACCTCACGGCTTCCACTCCTGTAACAGCATGAGCAGGATGCCACAGGGTCAGGAGGAAGGGCATGCAGGCAGAGGGACACAACCTGAGTACAGGGCCTGCTACGACAACATTCACTTCTCACAGGCATCTGCCCGGGCAGGTAGCTATGTGCAAGCAAAGAAGAGGGTACAAACCAGAGGTGTCTGCCACTGAGCAGGGACTACAACAAAGCTCCACCCTCTGCCACCTGGAGACCTGTCTAGACAAGCCAGTCCTTGGCCAGCCTGAGGGTGCTGAGAACCCAGGCTTTTCCTCACGGAGCCAAACCTCAGGCCTGAAAGACCAGAATCCCCACCATATTTTAATCACATGAGCTCTGGGTTGTTTTTGTTTTGTTTTAAGATTTTACCAATTTTTATTTTATGTGCATGAGTGCTTGCCTGAATGTAGGTCTGTATACTACTTATGCACAACACCCATGAAGGCTAGGAGATGGCAACAGATTCCCCTGGGGCTGGAATTATAGTTGTGGGCCATCATGTGGATGCTGGAGATTGACCCTGGGTCCTCTGGAAGAGCAGCCAGTGCTCTTACCTGCTGAGCCATCTCTTCAGCCCTGAGCTGCACTCCCAGAAATATGGAGCTTTCTCCCTCCAGAAACAAATACTGCCATCTCGGCCTGCTGTGGTATGTTGCTTTCTTATTAGATAGTTGAGATCAGTCCCCTCTGGTATATCTACCATTCAGCCTATCAGTGCTTCACAAGGAGCTAGCCAGAGGAGCCCTTCAGAAATCAGCAAACACTGGCTGTGGTCCTGAGTCTAAGCTCCAGGTGGAGCCACTGGTCCCTCTAAACCTTGGCTGCCCTATCTGCTTAAAGAAGGTGATACTTGCCAGGTGGTGGTGGCGCACGCCTTTAATCCCAGCACTCGGGAGGCAGAGGCAGGTGGATCTCTGTGAGTTCAAGGCCAGCCTAGGCTACCGAGTGAGATCCAGGAAAGGCGCAAAGCTACACAGAGAAACCCTGTCTCGAAAAACCAAAAAAAAAAAAAAAAAAAAAAAAGAAGAAGGTGGTGATACTAGCCAGGTGGCAGTGGCACACAGGGCGCACAGCACTCGGGAGGCAGAGCCAGGTTGGGGTCCAGCAGTTCGAGGCCAGCCTGGTCTACAGGGCAAGATCCAGGACAGGCACCAAAACTATACGGAGAAACCCTGTCTCGAAAAACTCCCCCCCCCCAAAAAAAAAGGTGATACTGACTCCATTCCCCACTGCTGTCATAAGAATGAAGCAAGCATCTCAGTCAAGAATAAGCATCAAGCTAGGCTTAGTGGTGCACACCTTTAACCCAGCACGTGGGAGGCAGAGCAGGAAGCCAGCAGGGCCTATATAATGAGTTATAGGCCAGCCAGGCAACACAGTAAGACCCTGTCTCACCAACAACAATAACTATTACCAGGCAGCGGTGGCACACACCTTTAATCCCAGCACTCGAGGCAGAGGCAGGCAGATCTCTGAGTTGTAAGCCACCCTGGTCTACAGAGCGAGTTCCAGGACAGCCAGGGCTACACAGAGAAACCCTGTCTCAAAAAAGTAAAAAGTCAGTGATGGTGGTGGCGCAAGCTGGAGGCCAGCCTGGTCTAGAGAGTGAATTCCAGAACATCCAGGACTATTACACAAAGAAACAGTCTCAAAAAACCCAAAAAATAAATAAATGGATGAATGAATAAATAAATAACAATGCCAGTCTCAATAATCATAAGTAACCAAAACTGACCCCGCACTGAGTTAAAATGCTTCAAGGTAAAGACAACTGCAGTCCCTTTGCACAGATGAAGAACTAAACCTCTCGCCCAGGTTCCAAAAACAGAAGTGACAGCAGGGACCTCCTGTCTGCCACCCGGTCTTGCTTTTAGCCTTGACTTGATCTGGACCTCACGACTCCCTTAAGGTTAAGTCCCCTTAAGATGTGCCCATCACCTCTCCCTGGCACCATCCATTCCTCCTTCCCTCCTGGAAGCTCCAAGCCCACAGCCCAGGTCCTAAGAGATGGGTCATGAAAGTAGCCATCGGGCCACCTGCCCAAGCCACCTGGTGCAAGCTTTAGACACTACTCAGTATGGTCACCAGGGAGGAGACTGGGCCTGTGGGACTTGAGTCCCTTAACCTGGATGACAGGAAGGAAGGAAGGAAGGAAGGAAGGAAGGAAGGAAGGAAGGAAGGGAGGGAGGGAGGGAGGGAGGGAGGGAGGGAGGGAGGGAGGAAGGAAGGGAGGAAGGAAGGAGGGCAGAAAGCAGAGGTATCAACAACGGGAGGAAATCCTGTCCAGTTTTCAAGAAACAGCCACAGCTACCGCAGGCCATGAACTGTCCCACTGCCCTAGGACTCGGTCTCCTCAGCCTGCTACTCTGAACGGGCTCCTGCCTGCTGGGTTCTAGAAGCCTGCTGGGTGCTGTGTATCAACCATCTTTTCCAAAATAGGAGTCTGGGGTTTGTGTGTTTGTTTTTACATGTAGAATGTGTGAGATCTCAGTGTGAGAGTGAGTGTGTTTGTGGGCAAGTGTGCAGGTCAGCTGACAACCTGAAAGACTCAGTTTTGGAACTCACCATGAGTACCAGGGTGACCGTGAACTCACAGAGACACCCAGCTTCACCTACTGTGTGCTAGGAGAAGGAGAGAACCAACTCCTGCAGGCCAGGCTCTGGTTTGCTCCAGAGGTAACGGTCTGTAACTCTCATCCCAGAAGATCCAACACACACATGATGTACAGCCATACATGATGTACAGCCATACATGCAGGCAGAACACTCAGACACATGAAATAAAAACAGAGATCAGAAAACATTTTTTAAAAGAAAGGAAGAAAAGAAAATCAGTATTACTGGCAGGAGGCTGGGCTGGGAGGGGGTGTCCTCAGAGCTCAGGGACTCGAGGAGGAGCTGGGCAGGCCACCGGGTATGAGGACTTCCTGAGGCCCACAGGAAACGCCACTTCAAGAGCTATGAGAACAGTGGGGCTGGAAGTGGACTGAGCACTACCCCACTTCTGAGTTCTCAGGCAAAAAGGGAACTGAGAGCAGTCACCCAAACCTGACCCTGCGGTTACATTCTCCCACAACCTCACCAGACTCTCCGGCACTTAGCAAGGAGGTCTTCCCCTTGCTTCTTCCCAGGTTAAATGCCCCGGGTCTACTGCTGTCTTTGACCTCAAAAAACCCTACGGGACCAGCCTGTGGCATCTGCCCCTGGGGAGCTTTCCAAGGATTCAAAAGCAGCGATTTTGCTGAGGTCCTTCCCCAAACCTGGGCCAGTCCCCATGGCAGCTACAAGCTCCTGCAGCCCCTCTCCGGCCATCAGCCTCCGCCTGAGTCTGCCTGAGCTGACCAGGTCGGCTCCGCTGGATCATGATCAATGAGTTTTCTGGTCTCAACCCTGTCACTCCCGTCCATCTTTGGCCAAAACGACCCTGAGCACAACAACTTGGTGGTGGTACACAAACAGATCAAACCCTGGCACTGTTAAGTGACTCTACCCCTCTGGGCCGCCATTTCCCCCACCCAGAAATAGGGCAGGGTGGGGTGGCCAGCAGCAGCGTCTCTGCAGGGTATTGTGAGAAGTCAATGGGTGTCTGTGAGGAGGCTGGCACAAAGCACAGTCACAGGCACCGTCAACAAGCAGCTTACAGCCTTGTCTTCCCGGCTACTCCTCAGGAGCAGGATGCTGGGAGCCCCCACAATGCCGTCTGCTGCCCACCACCCCGTCGGACGGCCTGACCCCTCAGATACTTCCCGCGCTAGGAACCCTCGCTGACCTTACCAACCAGGGAGCTCTTCCTTCCGCTGTCCTTAGGGCATCCTCTACCGCTGGTCACCCTATCACACCCTGCTTCACCGCCATCCCTCCTCTGGTCCCGGTCTGCCCTCTCTAGTCAAAATCCAGCAGGCGCTTCGGCCCACTTCGTGTCCCCTGCCACCACCCCCTGGCCACAGAAATTTTCCATATGAATTTGAAAAATTACCCAACTTCACATCTCAAGCAAGGAATGTCCTCCAAATAGGCCTGTTATTTCAAGCCATACTCAAAACAAATTCCAACCTAGTAGAAGTCTGCGCAAGCCCTAGAGATTTCTAAGTCTGGCTCTGGTTCTGAAGTACAGACACATGGGCCCAGGACACAGGCAAAGCGGGTCCCTAAGGCCGGGGAAGAGAGAGCTCTGGGCTGCTGAGACCATCTCTCACATTCTCTGTTGGCTCCTGTCCTTTTTCTCCCTGGCCACATCTCTCAAGCTGAAGACTCTCCCTTGCATACCCCCTGTGACAGGAGGCTCTCCCTCTCCATCTCTCTCGCTGACTTTCTTCCTTTACCTGTTGACTTTCCCAGAGGCCTCTCTGCTCTGATCACAAGGGCAAACGAGGGAGTATGACCATACAACAAGAGACATCCCCCCCGCCAGCCCCCAGGACCCTTTCCAGGCCTTCCAACCCTCTACTTAATCCCTCGCTTTTCAGAGCTAAGTGCTGGAATTTCCACTCTTGTTCCTACAAGCTGACAGTGATGTCAGCCCGGGAGAGCTCTCTATTCCCAGGGCCCAAGGAAAGCCTACAAATCCTTGGGAATCCCACACTCTGTGCTAGAGGGCCTTGGAGCAGTTGGAGCTGTACGCACAAACCTCCCTCCCCCAAGAGCCCACCACACCCACCACACCAGCCCTCAGTCCAAGGTTTTTAAGATGTCATGAATTAGCAATTTGTATTCCATCTTTTAAGTAATTGCTCAAAACCCCCCATCAGAGCTTGATTGGTAATCACCTCTCTCCCCACCCTACCCACACACACACCCCCAAAAGATCGGGCCCACCGAGCACATGAAAACACCAGTGGGAATCTTCATAGTCACTGGTGGGGTCTTTCCTGAGGGACGACAAGGTGCCCTGTACTGGGCTTGCTGGACTCTAGAACACACCAAGACAGGCATCTCCTTGAGGATTCTGCAGTCCTGCTGGCTCAAAGTTCATCCTTCATACTAGCTCCAAGGACCTTTCAGGCTAGGGTGTCAAGGCCTGCCTCTTAGTTTGGCAATGACGACCCTGTGGCTAAGACACTTGGGACATAAATCCTTGGCCTTAGGTCCCTGACCTGCCCAAGGGTTCTACTCTTGAACCCAGCCTCCTACCCCGTGTTGACCTGAAAGTGACAGGTCTAAAGGGAGACACAAAGCTCTGCAGGTCTCCTGGGTGCTGGGGAAAAGTCTGTTGACAAAGCCACCAGCTGTCCCCAGTTGGAGCCAGGGAGACAGACTCCTCCCTGAACCACCCCACCCACACTGGGTGGGAGAGCGTTCCTAGCAGGACCCAGCCAGCCACGGAGGGAACTTGGACCACCATCACGAAGCTCCGATCACAGGCTCCAACTGACCTTCTCCCCCCTCCAGCACCAGCTGCCACCCTCACGAGGGCAAGGGCACAAGACCTCACCCAGGCAAGTGCCAGGTGGAAGGGTGTCTCACCTGGGGAAGGGTGACGGGGCAGGGAGGCAGCCCGTATGATTCAACTGAAAATGAAACTATAAACCCAGTCGCATCAAAAGGCCTAGCAGGGATATGTAGTTGATAATACAGGGCTGAGAGAGGGGGCAAATCCCAGCTCCCACTTCCTACCTTCATGTCCTTTTTCCATTCTGTGCCTCAGTTTCCCCCTCTGTAAAAATGCGCCTAACAGTCATGCGGGAGTATTTTTGTCCACGAAACCGTGGAAAGCAGGGAATTAGCCCAGTGCCCGGCACACAGCAACATGCACGGAACACTTGTTGAATATAAGCATGCCAACATTCTCCGAGGTCCCGCACCCTGGCTCCATACACCCATTTTACAGGTGAGGAAACAGAGGCTGGGAAAGGTGAAGAACCCGCTCAAGGTCACACAGCTGGGAAGTGACAAACACCCAGGTCTGTCTAACCCTCAGCCCAGAGGGTACTATTGCCCCAGAATGTCGCCCCCCCCACCCCAAGCCAGGAGGGAAGACCAACCGTGGGATGCAGGGTCTGTAGGGATCCTGGCACATACAAGCCAGGTGATGGATGAGTCCTCGGATTCCTGGCAGCTCCCAGACCCCCCCGCGTCCTACAGGCGTCCCCTCCTCAGGCTGGTCAAATGCTAGGAGTCCCAGCTCCCCGAGAACCTGAGGGAGGAGGGGAGTTAGGGACCAGGCCCTAACCAGGGCCCCCGGAGAAAACCGGTCCGGCCGCCTTCCCCCCCCCCCCCCCCCCCGTTCCCGAAGCTGGGACCCAGCCTCGAGCCCCCTCCCAGGCTAGACAAAAGTTTCCCCTGTTCGGGAGCCGGGGAGGGGGGAGGGGGGGCATTCCTCGTGGGTGACATTATCCGTGACCTACCAGCTGCCGCGCCGCCCGGCCCCGCACCCCGGCCCGCCCGCCGGGCCCCGCGAGGCCCCCCACCCCTTTGTCCTCCCACCGCCCGCCCGGCGCCCGCGCGCACCAAACTTGCGCCGGGGCCGCTCGGGCCCCCCGCGGCGGCCTGCACGCCGGGCCGGGCTTTCGGACGCTCGGCCCGGGACGCCGGCCGCCCCGGCCGCCCCGGCCGCCCCGCCACCCGGCCGCCCGGCCCTCCGGCCCTCCAGCCGGCCTCTTACCTGCCTCGGCCGGGGCGCCAGAGCGCGGGGGGCGGGGGGGGGGGAAGCGGCGCGGGTGGCCGCGCGGCCGCCGGCCCCGGGCGTGCGCGAGGCGGGCTGCGGGGCCGGCTTAACCCCTTGCTGGCCGCGCCGCGCCGCGCCCGCGCCCGCGCCCCCCGCCCGTGGGGAGCGCGCACAGGGCCGCCGGGCCGCCCGCCCGCCCGCCCGCTCCCTCCCTCGGCCCGCGCCTACCTCTCCAAGCCGTGGGCCGTGCGCGGGGCTCGATCCGGCGGCGCGGGGCGCGCACGCTGCGGGGGCCCGGCCGGCGCCGGGGCGGGACCGGGCGCCGCGAGCCGGGCTGGATTTTCTCGCTGCCACCCCCGATTCTCCCTCGGCTCTCCCGGCCGATTCGGTGCTGCTCGGCGACCACGTGACGCGGGCTGCCTTTGACCCCGGTCTCGGAGCGGGTAGGGGGCGGGGGCCCGAACCCGAGCCTGAGCGCGGGGGGGGGGGGGGGGGGGGGAGTGGGGGGGGGGGGGTGTCAAGACGCGGGACCCGCGAGGGCCATGCTCCCCGGCCAGGGGCCCGGAGGCGATGACCCCGAGCAGACAAAGCCCTGGGGGAAACCAACAAGTTATTTGGGGTCAGAGAGGGACTGGCGCTGGGGGTCGGTCGAGGCGGCGGAGGGAAGGAGGGGGACAAAGAGGCGCTCGCGCCGCGACTTCGGGGCCTGGAATCGCTGGCTGGGCCCCGGGGCTGCGGGTTCTGCCCCCCCCCCCCCCCCCCCCCCCGCGCGGGCCTGTGACAACCCTCCAGGGCCTCCTCAGACAGGTTCTCTCGACAACAGGTACCTGTCAGTATGACCCCTCCAGGGCAGGACTTCACACCTAAATCCACCCGCCATCTCTCTGACCGAAGCACGCTTGTAATTCCCCTTACTGGGAGGATCTGATTCATGGACTGATTTCATTGTTTACTAGGGTGTCATCTCCCTCAACAAGTTGTTCCCAGCTTCATCAGTCAGTCCTCTCTGTGGCTTGTAGCAGGCCCACTAAGAGGTATATGGCCACGCGCGCCAAAGTTTCTCCCACCTGGCCTGTTCTCCACCCTCAGCAGTTCCCACCCATCTCAAAGGTCCTGCAGGTTGGACGAGGTTCCTCCCGTTAAGCAGACGGAAACACTGAGTCTTCTATCCTCTACTCAGAGCCCTTAACAGCTGGTGCTAAAATTTATTCTCAGCCCAAAGAGATCAGCCATCCCTCAGCCAGCCAGTAAACCTGCAAGGGAGAGGAAGTGGGGTCAGGTGGAAGGATAGGTATTAACAACCCTTAAAAGGTCCTTGCAGATTACCAGGCAGACAGACTGAGACCACTGAGGCAAACACACGGGGCAACAGCCTGGACTCTCAAGCACCATCAGAGGTTCGGGACTGTTAACTGTAGGAACAAAACTGAAAAACAAAAACAATAAAAAACAAAAAACGTGAGAACAATTGGAGCAGAGTGGAAAGTTCAGAGAAGGCAGCTGGCACTGGGAGGCAGGACAGGCCCACAGGATTTCCCCAATGGGATCAGGTGTCCTCGCTGGTCAGCAGCCTACTTGGGTCTCCCCAGGGGGTGGGGATATTGAGGCCTAAACACAGAGAGATGCTGCTGGTCTGGAGCTGAGAACTACCAGGCTTCTGCTTCCTGTAGGTGCCCAGGTTACACCTTTGGAAGGAGTGTAGTCAAACAGGACCAGACCCGAAGACAGGGCCACAGCCCACAACTGCCGGCCACGTGTGGACAGGATGTGACTTCCAAGTACATACTACAGCCGCCACCAGTTGGACCGGGGAAAACAGCCTAGACCAGCAAATTCTTGGCAATCTGAGTTTCCACACTGGGCAGTGTAAAGTCCTTGAGAAATGGGCTGAGGCTTGAGCAGGTCAAGCCCCCGGTCGGCAGTTTAGAAGGTCCATTCCGTCAGCCCTGTGAACAGGATCTGTATTCTAGACACCGTGGGAGGGGCGGAGTTGAAAAGGACAGGCGTTCATGCTCAAGCTATGAGCCGAGGATGTTGCCCAATTGGTGGAGGGCTTGCCGAGCATGCAGGATGCCCTGGGTTCAATCCCCTGCACTGCATAGATGTGCATGCCTATAATTCCACAGCACAGCGCTCAGAAGGCAGTAGGAACAAGGTGTTTAAAGAGTTCAAGTGGGCATGAGTTCCCCCCCCCCATCCCTTTATTCTGGCCAAAGTGAGCCAGGAGAGAGGTAAGGGGGCAAGATGGCTCTCAAGATTGAAGGAGCAAGGGAAGGAGGGCTTCCAGGGTGTCAGCCGGTAAGCTGGATCAGATGAACAGTTAGGGTGGGTTTGGGAAAGGAAGATGGACGGACTTTCTGGCACAAGGAACAATCCACCAGGACCATGTGGAAGTGGTTCTGGAAAAGCTGCATGGAGCATGGCAGAGGAAGCAGGAAGGAAAGGCTGAGTCAGAAAAGACTGAAGGGTGTCGGGCGCTGAGGCTAGCCTCCAGAGCAGCTGAATCCCAGCCTGGACCGAACCTAATCCTGAGGGGCCTCCTGGAGAGAGAAGTCTTCTCGTGGGTAAAGAGATGGCAGGGAGCCAGTCAGGTCAAGGGCATGTCCAACGCAGCAGACTCAGAGGGTCAGCCTGGGAGTTAGGTAACCAACCCCATGTCTATGACAGCATTTCCTACCTCGGAGTCTTCAAAACCGGCTTCATAAGCTGGGCCTTCCGGCTTGTGAGGGTCTATGTGGCGGGCAGGGAAGCCCAGCCAGGGCGGAGATGGGCCGGAGGACCTATGTTCTACCCCTCCTCCCTCCCCTCATGACCACTCCCCAGGCCCCTTCTTAGGGCCCAGTGACCTCTTGAGACCATCGTGAGACTTCCTTGCTACCCCATCATCTCATCTGCTCCGTCTTAGCAAGGCAGAGGCTGAGCTCATCACTCCCCATCTTCCTCAAGCCCACATGGTCCAGTCTCTCTGTCCCATATGTCATCCATGAGCCCTCCCATTGCTCCTGCCTCCAAGCTGTTTTCTTTCTCTCTCAACTCCTTTTCTCCTTCATCAGTGCCGATGCGTAGCTTCTCAGCTTGCCTTTTTTGGGGTGGGGGGTGTTTTGAGACAGGGTCTCTCTGTGTAACAGCACTAGCTACCCTGGAACTCACCAGGCTGGCCTTGAACTCACAGAGATCCACCCTCCTCTGCCTCCCAGGTGCTGAGATTACCACCACCACCACCACCACCACCACCACCACCACCACCACTACCACCACCACCCAGCCTCTCTCATCTTTTAATGAAACTTCATCATGCCCATTTCCTGTTGAAAGTTACCAGCAACTTGGTTTCCCACCCTCCTAGGAGAAGTGTCTTGCCTGGGTGTCTGTCTGTTACCTACTTTTCCTCAGTGGACAGATCTTCACCTTCCACTTTGCCTGTCCATTTATTTATTTTCAGACTGAGTCTCACGATGGAGCCCTGGCTGGCCTGGAATGTGCTCTGTAGACCAGGCTGGCCTACGTCTCCAGAATGCTGGGATCAAAGGCCTGAGCCGTAAAGCCTAGCCCCAGGCTGCTGATTTTTGTTAAAGGAATGTACCAAAGCCTGTCTTTCTGGGCTCTGCCGTATCTAAACTATGTGGCCATGGTCATCATCTTCTCAACCTGTCTGTGCTCTTATCTCTGCGGTGTGGGCAATAATTGTGTGTGCTTCTGAGCGCTCCGTGGGAATTAAATATGTAAAGCCCTTCCTTCATGTGGGAGCTCAATGATGGCAATCCTTGTTTTGTGTTTGTGTTTTGGGTTTCTTTTTTTTTTTCCTCTCTGTATCCCTGGCTGTCCTGGAACTTGATCTGTAGATCAGGCTGGCCTTGAACTCACATAGCTCCACACCTGCCTCTGCCTCCTGAGTGTTGGGATTAGAGGCATGTGCCACCACTGCCCCACTATGAGAGTGATCCTTTAGGCCTCGAGGTTAAACTTTATGTTCTCTTGGGCTTTTCCTGAACTCCTGACACAGCCTAGGCCTTATGGTATACACTCCCCATCTCCCTCCTCACTACCCTCCCAGTGCCTGCCAGCTACCCAGCTCTGCTCTCTCGTCCAAGGTCATTGGAGGTCTTTGTCTGGAACCCTGCTGAGCCCCGTGCCCTGCATAGTACTTAGCACATGGCTGGTACTGTCTACTGACAAAGTGCCCACCCACTGGCACTCCTTTTTTTTTTTTTTTTTTTTTTTGAGACAGCTTTGGTTCCTGTCCGGCCTCGAACTCACAGAGATCCGCCTGGCTCTGCCTCCTGAGTCCTGGGATTAAAGGCGTGTGCCACCACCACGGCCCAGCATTGGCACTCCATTCTTTCGTTCATTTAGACATCTATCAGTGCTTCCTTTAAAGTCTTCCTCACACAGTACTGGCAGGCAAGGCGGGGTGAGCAGGAAAGGTAAGGCCTCGGTGCAGTATGCCGTGTTAGCTACTGCAGAGCGAGCGAGGCATGTAAGCACATAGGAAGAGACACTGCAATGCCTGCGTGTTTTAGTGGTCTGTGGGCTGGGCTAGGTCCTTGAAATGATGTCAATAAAACAAACTCACATAAGCAGGCAAACACCCGAGCCTTTTCGCCAGCCAGCTTCCCCAGTTCCTAAGCTGGGTATCTTTAAAGCAGCAAAGTAGGTCCTGTCCAGAGCAGACTCGGACCTCCCTCCTTTCTTTTTTTTTTTTTTTTTTTTTTGGTTTTTCGAGACAGGGTTTCTCTGTGTAGCTTTGCGCCTCTCCTGGAACTCACTTGGTAGCCCAGGCTGGCCTCGAACTCACAGAGATCCGCCTGGCTCTGCCTCCCGAGTGCTGGGATTAAAGGCATGCGCCACCACCGCCCGGCCCTCCCTCCTTTCTGCCTGCCAACCTCCTATTCAGCCTTCAAAACCTACCGTCCACAGCACCTCATCCAGGAGGCCTCGCTCTGCCTAGAGGTCTGTGCAGGCCCTGATCACAGTTTTAATGATTTTCTATGAAGACGGTGGGATAATCCAAATTCCATGTCATCTGCTTTTTGAAAGGAAGTTTCAGGTGATTTGATGAATGTATAACGACATATGATTTCATGTTTGGACTGCAGTGGAGGTAGAAAATAGCCCATGTCCGACCATGTGACCTGATCTGTGGTTTGGGGAACATGGTCATGGTAATTACAGCATTTGACCACATGGTGTAACAGTTCCCTCCCCCACCTCCACCCGAGAGTGGTGGGGGGGAGAAAGAGAGGGAAGGAGGGAGGGAGGGAAAGAGGGAGGCAGGCAGGTTGTTCCGTGACAAGGACTAGAAAACTTGGTACCTGCTAAGCACACGGAGACAACCTGTGAAGTGGGCAGTCTGTCCCGTGGCAAGTAGATATAAAACGGGATGTTTGGGAAACTGAAGTTTGTTTCGAGATGGAAGATGAGTAGGAGGGAGGGAAAACCGGAGCAGCATCAAGCCAGCAAGAAAGCGTGGCTTCCGCAAATCCGCTAATTCCCCCGTTAACAGTGCCATTGTTATGCTCCAATTACACTCTGACAAAGACAAAGGAAAACATTCTCAGGGGCCAGAGGTTTCTAAGTGAGTGTTATCAGCAAGTGGCTTGAGGTTCCCTGAGGACAGGGCCAGGTGGAGGAGCCCAGCCAATAGACCGCAGACCCTGGAGCAACCAGAGCAGACGACTTTTTTTTTTTTTTTTTTTTTTTAAGGCAGGGCCTCAAGTAGTCGAGGCTGGTCTCAAACCAGCTGTGTGGTCTAGAATAACTTTGGATTCTCCTTCTTCTACCTCTTAAGTGCTAACATAGAGGCCTGTGCCACCACATCTGTTTTTATGGAGTGCTGGGGGATCAAATCCCCGGGAACCCAGGGCTTTATGCTTCCAACTGAGTTAGCCTCCCAGCCAGCCCTCAGAGCTCATTTTCTCATTTCGTTGTACAGTGGGTGCTAGCCATGGAACACCAGGCCTCCTCACACATACCAGACAAGCTCGCTGTCACTAAGCCACACCCCCATCCCAGCACGTATCATTGATCTGCATTATTCCCCTTGATGCCATTGGCATCTGAGTTTCTGACTTCTGAACTACTCCAAGTCTCCTGAAAGAAATGGAGAGGGCTGGAGAGACAGCTCTGCTGTTAAGAGCACTTGCTGCTGTTACAGAGCTCTGGACTTCAGCTCTGCACCCATGGGTCGTCCACCCACCCTCTTCCGGTTGCCATGGGCACTAGGCATGCACATGGTGCACATAGATGCATGCAAGCAAAACATGCATAATGTAAAACAAACGTTTTGTTTGCTTGCTTTTTGAGACAGCGGTGTCACTGTGTGTGTAGTCCTGGTTGTCCTGGAACTCACTCTGTAGACCAGGCTGGCCTGGATCTCGCTCTGTAGACCAGACTGGCCTGGAACACAGAGATCCACCTGCCTCTGCCTCCTGAGTGCTGGGATTAAAGGCGTGAGCCACCACTACCTGACAACTTTTAAGAAAAAAGAAATAGAGAAACTAAGACCCAGGGAGGGTAGGAATCTGTCAGAGCACCATTGCATGGCAGAGCCGGGACCAGAGCAGGACCTCAGCTGGCAGATTTTCTGATTACCTGTTCTATGTGAATGGGACACTGGCACGCAGGGGCCGGGGCTGGGTGCGGGGTAACCTATTGAACATAGATCCCCCAGGAACAAGCCTAGACACTATTCCTGGGTCCTTGAAGAGGTACCATATAGGAAGAGAAGCACTCTGGACCCCGATGAGAAGTTGGCTCTGGAACCAGCAATATGGTTAGCCCTCTGTTTTAGCCTACCTGCTTCAAGGTGAACAATCTTATCATTCCAAGATCCTCTACAGGACCATGTCAGCATTCAGGCATCTGTACTGGCCTGCCCTTAGGGTCCTGACAGGATATATCCTCAGCTGCAGCCACTAAAAGCACCTCTTGTGCGCATGTGCTACATTTCCTTATAAAAGGTGGGCCTTGCCCACCTCTCCTCTGTTTCTCTTTCTCTTCCTTTGCTCTTGTCTTTAGGGACTAGTCTCTTCCCCCTTCTCTGCCCCTTCTCTCCCCTCCCCTAAATAAACCCCCCACGTGGGCCCTGTTGTATGGTGTGACTCCCGCCGTTTTTAAAATACAACAGTCCTCCTGTCTGGCTTGGATGTGAGATGGAGTAAGAGTTGGGAACCAGATACGGGAAAGTGAGGGACGTGCCAGGGGTGTCCACAGAGCCCTCAAGCACATGAAGTCACATTCAAGGTACATAGGACCGGCAGCTCTCAACCCTTTCCCTGCAAACTGCCTTCCAGCTAGTGCTTAGCTTTGCGGACCAAATGGTCCTCTTGGAATCTAGAGTCGGCCCTCACCTACGCGTCATTTGCCTTGGTTCCTACTGTTTATCCGTAAAGGAGCAAAGATGACTTCCTTCTTAGCATACTGTGACGATTAAGTGAGCTATTAGGAAACTGCTTAGCAACTTGTCCAGCATAGCTATCCTCATTACTATTATCTTTACCCAATATCACCTGTCTTCGCATGCCTTCCTGGAGCTGGCGGCCAGTAAGCTCTAGAGATTCCAAAGGGCCAACCGGCTATCCAGGTGAAAAAAAAAAAAAATGAGACCATCAGTGAAGAGGCCTGAAGGACCCCAACCCCTCCCTGGCATCCCAGGACCAGTTCAGCTGAGGAAAGAAAGGCAGAGAGGGTCATGAGAAGCAGAAGGTCCCAGGGGGAGCGCTGGGGGAGCGCTGAAGTCCACCATTGGGGACACGTGTTGAGAGATGCCCTGCAGCCTGGCTTCCGTAGGGAGGAACAGGCGGGACTCTGTCCTTCCTAGAGAGGAGGTCAACTGGGCTGGTGAGTGGCAGGCATGAAGTGCCTAAGCCTCAGTCTGATGTAAAGATTTGGAAACCTACCTCTAAAATTCTGTCATCTTAAGTTCCAGAATACATTGCTTCTCGGCCCTTTGGCCGTGGCCCCATGAGAAGTTCTGAAATGCCGTGTCTTTGTGAGTCTTGGGTTCCACCACGGGATCCTCAGGGTCTAAAACTGCCCTGTCATTAGAAACATAATGCAGCCTGGAATACAGCTCTGAGGTAGAGTGCTAGCCTAGCACTTGTGAGGCCCTGGATTCAATTCTCAGCCCTGGGTGGTGGGGGGAGTGGGCAGGGGAGAAATAGAAGAGAAAAGGGAGCTGGGGAGATGACCCAGTGGGTAAAGTCCTTGCTTTGCAAGCATGAGAACCTGAGTTCAGATCCCAGCACCCACGTAAAAAGCCTGTAATCCCAGTGCAGGTTGGGGTGGAGTTGAGGGGACAGACACAGGAGGTTCCCAGGAGTTTGCCTGACCAGCCATTCTAACCAATAGATAAACTACAGGTTTAATGAAAGACCTTATCTCAAAAAAAAAGTTTGACATATGTGTCACCCACACACAAATATACACACCTGCACACTTACAAACGAATAAATATAATGCAGGCGGACCACCTATAAACTCTTTTAATGATTTGTTTATTTTTAGTTCATGTGCTTTGATGTTTTGCTTGCATATATGTCTGTGTGGGGGTGTTAGATTCCTGGAGGTGGAATTATAGACAGTTGTGAGCTGCCATGTGGATGCTGGGAATTGAACCCAGGTCCTCTGGAAGAGAAGCCAGTGCTCTTAACTGCTGAACCATCTCTCCAGCCCCCACATACAAATTTTTACATTCTCAAAGTTGTCTGGTAATCACTTTATTTGTTTGTTTGTTTCTGAAACAAGGTCTCTCTTTTTAGGCTGTCCTGGAACTTGCTATGTAGACCAGGCTGACCTTCAGTTCAGAGAGATCCACCTGCCTCTACCTCCTGAGCCTTGAGATTAAAGATGTGTGCTACCACTGCCCAGTAACCACATTTTTAAGCATAAAGAGAAATGCGTAAAATTAATGTTGTAAACCCATTGTATTTTACCCAACATACTCAAAATAGCATCAGCTTGAAATGTAATTAATATAAAGAAATTATAAACTGACTGTGATGGCCCAGACCTGTGATCCTGTACCCCAGAGGTGGAAACCCCAGGAGGATCATAAATTCAAAGTCATCATTGGCTGATAGTTTAAGGCCTACAGGAGATACTTTTTGTTGTTGATTTTTGTTTGTTTTCAAGACAGGGTTTCTCTGTGTTGGCCCTGGCCACCCTGGAACTCTCTGTAGACCAGGCTGGCTTCCAGCTCAGAGATCTGCCTGCCTCTGCCTCCTGAGTGCTGGGAATAAAGAAGAGACAGACACCACCACCAGACAAGATCCTTTTTTAAAATCAGAGAGGAGGAAGGGAGGAGGGGGGAAGGGAGGGAGAGAGAGAGAGAACCAATGAGCTGTTTTAAAATCTTTCCTTTGTATAAAGCCTTCAAAATCCTGTGTGTTCTACACTTTATAACACATGGGCTAGTCACATTCCAAATGTTCTGGAGCCACATGTGCCTAGTGGCTACAGTGTTGGAGAGCATCCTTTCAAAACCTAAAATCCTGTGACTCACTTTTCTAACATTCCAAGATGCTGGGCCTCTGAGATTCTAGACTCTTGCAGCCTGCTAAAGGCTCCTTAATGCTACCACTGTGGTTCTATTGGAGTAAAACGTTTCCTGAGCCCCAGGACTGCTTGTGAAGAAGGCTTTCCTCCACATATCTCTCCCATGGAAATAAATCCCGTTCCCTACAGAGCCAGTAGGGAAGGTGGGAGCAAAGAGCCTCCCCTCAGCTGCCTGCACCATCTGGCCCAGCCTGTGGAAGAGGGAGTGAGTGTGCCTCTCCACGTGGGGGACCCTGCTCCTCTGCCAACCTTGGAGTTCTTCATCTCTCCATCCTTATTCAGAAGTCTGCAAGTGAGACCCTGGCCCCGAGTCTTTGTGGCGAACAGGCATCCCCTGCCCTCCCTCCTTTGGTTCCTCCCGAGTCAGGATAGCATCTGGGGGCTGTTAAGCCCAGATAGAATTCCCAACAGAGAGATAGGCTTCCATTTGCTCAAGGCTGGAGTCTGGGGGCCTGGGAGGACAGAAGTCAGGGGCCAGTGCCTTGGCGCTTGGAGAGTCAGAAGTCTCTGAGGGTCACAGGATCTGTGTCTTTCACTCGGCAGATGGGAAGCATACACCTAACTTTCTAAGTTAGGCTTGAGGTGAGTGTCGCACGGTGCCCAAAGGAACATCTGCTTAGCTGCTCTTCTGCCCCCCAGCTCCCAGTCCCAATCACCACCTTCCTGTGGGGGAGGACAAGGAGCGATCTGGGCAAGGCTGGATGTCAAGGATGCTGGGGGAGGCCACACACACTGCTGTCTGTTAGTGCTTCCTTGGCTTTGGGATGTTTCTTTGTCTGGGCTGCCAGAGCAAATCTCATGGATGGAGGGGCTTGTGAACTACAGAAGTCTGTCTACCAATTCTAGAGGCTGGGAAACCTAAGAGCAAGTCTGTAGCAGATTCTGAATCTCAGGCAAACCACCTCCAGTTCATAGATGACTCTCTGCCCTTCCACAAATGGCAGAAAAGACAAATGAGTTCCTTTGGCCTATTTTATAAGGGCGCTGACTCCTGTTGTGAGGACTCAGTCTTCAAGACCTACCCATCTCCCACTTCCTAAAACCATCGGCTTGGAGGTAGGATTCCAACATATGAATTTGGGGACCACACAGACATTCAATCACACACAGGATACTCAGGTCAGGTTCAGAAATGTCCTGATGAAAACTGGTTCCACAGGAAGAGAGGAAGTTCAAGGCCAACCTGAACTGCAGAACCACATTGAGGCCAAGTTGGGCAAGTTAGGGAAATTCTGCCTCAAAATAAAGTTTGTTTGTTTTTTTTTCTTTTAAATTTGTTTTAAGTGAGGGCAGTGGTGACGCATAGCTTGAATCCCAGCAGTTGGGAAGCAGAGGCAAGTGGATCTCTGAGTTTGAGGCCAGCCTGGTCTACAGAGTGAGTTTTAGGACAGAGAGGGCTACACAGAGAAACCATCTCACAAAAACAAACAAACAAACCAAGAACCAAAAGGATTGTTTTGCTTTCCTGTGTATGAGTGTTTTGTTTTAAGTGTATGTCTGTGCATGACTTGTGTGCCTGGTGCCCATGGAGGCCAGAAGAGGGCCTTGAATCACCCTGGAATTAGAGTTACAGATGGTTGTAAGCAGCCATGTAGGTGCTGGAAATCGAACCTGCTCTCTCTGAAAGAGTAGCCAGTGCCCTTCGCCACTGAGTCATCTCTCCAGCTCCTCAAAGTTTATAAAGGGTTGGGAATGTAGCTCGGTTGGCAGAGTGTTGGCCAAGTATGTGTGATGACCTGGATTCAGTTCCCAACATGGCATACATTGGGTATGGTGGCACATACTTGTAAACCTGGCTCTGGGGAAGTAGAGACAAGGAGATCATGAATTCAAGGTCATCTGTGCCTACACATCAAGTTTAAGGCTAGCCTGGGAGACATGAGACTGTTAAAAAGAAGGCGAAGGAGGAAAGAAAGTCCTTACCTAATGTTTTGAGGCCCTATGTCAAAAAAAAAAAAAAAAAAAAAAGATGAGGTGTGATAGTTTAGTACATAAAGGTACTTGCCTCTAAGCCCAATGACCTGAGTTCTATTCCCAGCACCCATGTAGTAAGAAATTACTGACTCCAAGAGTTGTCTGTCCTCTGATCTACATGTACATGCATACACACCCCCACACACTAAATGAATACATGTTTGTTTTTAAAGTCTTGATCTAGGCTCTTCTTGAGCTCAGAGCCCAGTTTCAACAGGCCTTGGGCACCAGCCTGGAGGAGGCACAAAGCTAGAGCTGGCTACTAACACAGGAGAGTCTCTGCCAACAGTGACCAGCTTCTCCATCTGCCCCCTTCTCCAGCTCTGGGGCCCAAGGCCTTTCCTAGCCACAGTCCCATTATATCCATATATGAGCCCAAGAGGAGAGGCAGGCAGGCCAACTTTCATCTGCAGATAAACTCCCAGCCTGAGGGCCAGCTCTAGAGGCAGGGGAAACTGAGCCCCACAAAGGGCGTGTTTCAGCTCCCAAAACCAGAGGGAGACTGTGGTCTAGGACCCTAGAAGACCTTGGCTTGGCACCCATCCCAAGAAATTCACCACTCTACCCCCAGGCACCCTGTGCTCTGCTGCTAAGGAGATAAATGCCCAGAGGGGCCCAAAGCTGCATTCTCCATGGACTGCCTCCAGGTTGGGCTTCCCCATGCAAGGAAAACCCCAGGATGGTTCTTTGTGGTCAAGAGAATCAGGGAGGAAATGACCAAGATCCTGTGGGGGGCACCGGAAAACAGCTCAGCTTGGGGCTTCAGAGGATCTGGTTCTGACCAAGCGGGGGTAAGAGAGAGCTGGGGGTCCAGCAGGAAGGCAGCCTCGAAATCTAGATTTGGAGCACAAACCTGCCGGAGGGGAGCCTGGCATGAAGGACTCAGAACGTGTGTGCAGAGCTGTGTGGCCTGGGGTGCGCACTCGCCTGGCTCCCTCCCCTAAGTGCAGTGTTTGTGCCGAGGGTAGCAAGAGTCTGGGCACCCAGAGCTAGGCCCACAGATAGCAAGTGTGAGTGACTTGTTCATGATTATATATCCACAATTAGAGACAGAAGCTAATGTTTGCCGAGGGCTGCAGAAACTGTAAGCTAACAATAGCTATTGTTCTAAGGTCTTACATAGCCCAAGCTGGCTTTAAACTCAGTTTGCAGTGAAGAATGACCCTGAGCTTCTGATGCCCTTCCAGGAGCCTTTCAGGGACCATCTGCCACACTATGCTGCTATATACTGCCTACATGCATATTAAATTTAAAAAATGCATACATGCATGCATGAGTGCTGCAAGACAGAACTGAAGGAAAAAAAAAATAGAAAGTCTTTGACCTAGTACATAAGATGTGGCAGACTCCATCCTAACTTGCTAGACAGCATCTTTTGCAAGAACATGATACTAAGTCACCTTCCTACAGCACTTATTGCGCACCAGGCCTTGCTGAGCCCCGAGAACACCCAGTTCTTCCTACAGCACTATGAGAAGGCATGACTATCGTCCCCATGCTTCAGATGGTGAAACTGAGGCGCAGAGAGTAACCCTGAGGTCTTACTGCAGCCTAAATCACACTTGAGTCAGCCTGATTCCAAAGCTAATGTTTCCCACTCTGGGCTGGCTCTGAAGAGCCTGTGAGCCCTGCCCAACAAGGCTCATGGTGGGCACTACTCAGCGTTCAAGAGTTTTCGAGGCTGCTGCAGATCCACCTCTGGGGAGCAGATGTGGGAGACAAAGTAGGCCCTTTGTCAGACTAATTCTCTGCAGCTTTCCAGCTTCCTGCCCCAAAGCGAGGCGGGAAGAGAGCCATGGGGATTTTTGGCTCCAGCTCTTTGTCTTCCCTTTTCATCCTCCCACTGCCCCAGCTTCGGGACCTTCCTCTCTCTTGCCCAGCTATGAACTTGGAGCTTGAGGCTCACTCCCAGGCACATTTTTCAGAGTGAGGGAGTGAGTTCTAGATGCTGACAGGAAATGCAATTTTCTTTCTGAGTGGGAAGACCTGGAAAAGGCCGGTCCCAAAACGGAGAGGTGGAGGTTGATCATATGAGAAACTTATGTATGTTCCCAATTTGTAGACGTTTCATAGTGAGGATGTTAGATCATCCGGCCACACAGACGTGGGTTAGATTGTGATAACCTTGATTTAATGGAAGAGGAAAGCAAGGTTTGAGGACTAAGGGACTTATTCATAATTACATAGACACTTAACAGGAAACATTAATGTTTTCCCAGGTCTCCAGAAACAATAACTGGGTTTTTTGTTTGTTTGTTTGGGGTTTTATTTTGTTTGTGTTGTTTTATTTTGACCCTGAACTCCTGCAGATCCTCCTGCTTCCTCTTTCCCAGCGCTGGGAGTATAGACCTGTGCCACCACACTAGGGTTGGTTGGTTGGTTGGTTTGTTTGGGGGGTCCTCTAATTCAGGGCTATTGCATGCTAGGGAAGCTCTCTGTCAACTGAGCTGCATTCTGGCAAGAATCTCATTACTGTCAAATCTTTGCCAGGCTCTCAATGCAAGCGCTTTCCTTTTGTTACTTCCCCATTTCACAGATGAGAAATAAAGGCTTAGAGAAGTAATTCACCTATACAGTGTCTACCTAGGCATCTAATCATCCACTCAGAGTGTCAAAGTCAGATTTTAAACTCCTGATTGCTTAGCTCCAAAGTCTCAGACCTCTTAGGCAAGATACGGCCACCACCATCATGGTGAGGGGTTACCCTGCTTCTCAGACAAGGCACTGCTTCAGGATGGGGCCACGGTCCTGGGAGCCCACAGCAGACCCTGAAAGATGTAACAAGTGTCGCAGACTTCAGGAGCCACTGAACAGGGGCAGTGTCTGTGGGGAAGGTCTCAACAGAGTAGCATCCTCTGGTCTATGTGGCTCGATCTGACAGCCTCATAGATAAGCCTCTCATGTAATCATACACCCACTTATTCACTCATTCATTCATCAAACACCAGCCAACTGGCCCACACACTTCCATGCATGGACACCCACGTCTTTTGCCAGCTTCTCTTACTATGGGCAGCTACATAATTTGCAGAGCCCAGTTCAAGCCAGGAACTGTAATCAGGTTTGTAATCCCAAGCATGACAAGGTAGGAGGATCACATCAAGCTCAAGGCTAGCCTGGGCTACCTGGAGAGACCCTGACTCAAAATCATCAGTCCTGAAAAATAAAGGGAAAGGGCTTTTTCTTAGTTTAAACAAACAAAAAAAAAAATTAAGTTTAGAACCAACACAACTGTCTATAACTCCAGCTCCAGGGAGATCCAATGTGTGTAGCTTCCACAGACACGTAATTTAAAAAGAAATCTTTAAAACATAAAAAGAAAGTTATTATTATTATTATTATTATTATTATTATTATTATTATGTGTGTGTGTGCATATGTTCAGGTACCTAATCAGCCAGAAGGGGGCACCACCACATCCCTGGAGCCAAAGTTACAGGCGATTTCGAAATGCCCAGTGTGGGTTCTTGGGAACCAGACTCTGTCCTCTGCAAGAACAGTGCTTGCTCTTAGCTACTGAGCCATCTCTCCCGCCCTTATCCTTCGTTTACACCAGTGGTTCTCACCCTGTGGGTCTCGACCCCTTTGTGGTTGAATGACTTTTCACAGGGGTCACTTAAGACCATCAGGAAACACAGATGTTTATATTACGATGCATAACAGTAGCAAAAGTTACAGTTACAAAGTAGCAACACGAATAATTTCCCGGTGGGGTCAGCACAACATGAGGAGCTGCACTGAAGGGATGCAGCCCGAGGAAGGTTGAGAACCCCCGTTTGACCCCTCATGCTGAGCGCATGCCTACCTCAGGACTTCTGCAAGGGCTAGTCTCCCTGACTGGAATGCTTTTTCCCAATTTTCCCCCATAACTGATCTTTCTTATCATTCAAGTCTCTGTCTAAATGTCACCGACATGGCTCCCTAATTTAAAGTCGCCGCCCACATCGCTCTCCTCAGAATTTCTATTTAGAGCCTGGAGTTTGGCTGGGTATTAGAGCACTTACCTAACGTTCACTCAAGACCTTGAGTTCAAGTCCCAGCACTGAAAAAAAAAAAAAAATCAAACCAAACCACAGAAGCGCGCACTCTCCACTCCTTTCACAGAGTGCATTGTGATCTAAGACACCATTTGTGTCTGCCACTTCCTGTTTATTGCCCCCCCCTCCCGACTAGAATGTTGTTGACTTGTGACAGCAGACTCCCCTGGTGCCCAACTGAGGACTTGGCATACTACGAGTTTAATGACTTTGTCAATGAGCCTGTTGTCACACGCCTGTGATCCCGGCACTGAGGAGGCAGAGGCAGGAAAATTGGGCAAGTTCGAGGCCAGCCTCGGTTTGCCTTGAGAGCCCTGGTCAGGATCACATAGCAAGGCTGTGTCTCACATAAGTTCTGTGTAACGGTGAGTGAAAGAACACAGATACCCAAAAACATGGTCCCTTCTGCCCCACGTCTCCTTATGCTGGTGTTGTCTCTACCAGCCAGACTAGCATAGGGATGCTCCCCATAGGTCCTAGCACACCCCAGCACTGATGAGACCAAGAGCCGGCGGCGCCCCAGGCCTTGAAACAGAAACAGAACAGAGCGAGTGAGGTGTTGCGGAAAACGAAAGGGACACGGGGGAGGGGCAACAGGAAGGAGAAGAGGCAAAGACAGGAGGTACTGAGCTTGGTGATAATCCCACTTCTTCGCTTTATTAGTGAAACTAATAATTATTATTAATGCCTGGCCTCTGCTTGGCCCTTTCATCCGGCCTGGTGGGGAGGTTTTGAAGATGAAACACACTGTGTGGGGACTTTCAGGTGCAGGTTCCAACACCTCACTACCACTAATTAAACTTGGCAGTCCCCTTCAATCACCCCCCCCCCCCCCCCCGCCTTGTCCCTAGGGATGCTGGGCCACCCGACTCAACGCCTTTCCAGGTGGGAGTCAGCAGGTGGCACCCACTGGGCCTGGCCCTCCTTGGAGAGAGAAAGAGAAGCTTGGGGGCAGGGGGGAAGGGGAGTCTCACAGCCCAGATAGTCACATGAGAGATGCTGGAAAGAACATGAAACAGAAGGCTGAAATGCAGGAGCCTTGCCTCCAGCTGAAATTACAGCCCCATCCCTGAGGCTGCCCCATCTCCCTCTCTTCCCCAGAATCTGTGAGCAGCTGGGACCTGCCATATGGCAATGGGGGAGGGTGCCATCGAAAAAGGAGGATCTAAGCAGACAAAGAGCTAGAGTTCAGTATGGCCAGCTCCTCCACTTTGGCCCAGAGTCACGGGGTTCCTGACATTCTTTGGGTGGCTTCCTTCCACTTCTAGTCTGGGAAGCTTCCTCCCTCCAGCAGCCTTGACCAACATCAGCCAGCCTCTCCCACTTACTTACAGTAATGGCCCTCACTGCTCTTACCCCTTGGCTATCTAGATTATAGGATGTTTGAAGAGGTCTCCTACACACACACACACACACACACACACACACACACACACACACACACACACACACACACCATATGGAGTGTCATCTAGAGGCTGCTGAAGTCATGTTGGCACCCTCAATCTTTCTGGTAACCTCTAACTGCTTGGCCATTGTCTTTCTACTAGGGTGTCGCAGAGGTGATTCCAAGCACGGCAGGGCCTCGCTTAATGCACCCCTTCACCCAAGGAACACCTCCCCCCGGCCTCCTCACCTTGGCACATGGTTTTAGCTTTACCCATCACTCAAGGCTGAATCATTCTCAGCCCTGGGCCCAAGGAATCTTAAAAGGTTAGAGTCTGCTTCCAAAATGAATCTCAAATGTGGATATTGCCCCGGGGGTGTAGCTTGTTGGTAGAACACTTGCCTGTGAGGCTCTGGGTGTGCGCCAAGCGCTGCCTCGCCTCTAACTCCCCCAAAAATCTGTGTGTTGTTCCTTTTCATAGCTGTCATGGTCTGAGCCACTGTGATCTCTCATTACACAACCATCTTCTTCTGTCTCCTTCAACTGATACTGATTCTCCGCTATCCATCTATCCATCTGTCTATCTATCTATCTATCTATCTATCTATCTATCTATCTATCTATCTGTTTTTGAGGTAGGATTTCATATAGCCCATGCTACCCTCAAATTTACTATGTAGCTAAGGATGGCCTTGAACTTTAGACCCTCCTGCCTCTACCACCCAAGTGCTGAGATACAGCCCTGCACCAACAAGGCTGGATTATGTGTCGCTTGAGATTGATCTCAAGGTTTTGTATGTTCTAGATAGGCACTCTACCGACTGAACTACATATCCAGCCTCCAGAGCGGACTTTATAAAGACACTGACTAGGGCTGGAGAGATGGCTCAGTTGTTAAGAGCACTTGTTTCTCTTGTGGAGGACCTGGGTTTGGTTCCCAGAATTCTCACTATCATCCATCGTAGCTATCCCTCCCCTGACTCACTCCTCCTCCTTGTCACGTTTTTGACAAGGCTTTCCTGGCCTTGACAGTCCTTGCCCACTTCTAGCATAGTGGTCCACTCCTGTCCGGTCACCTTCCTTCCCAGCACTTACCGCAATCCGTAAGGACAGGATCCTGGCTAGTCTCTGTGCACAATGCCCTATCATCACTCACATTAGCTAGCTCTTTCCACGGGAAAGAGACTTAGAGCTTCCTTATTCACTGCCTTGTCACTCATCACATGATGAGGGTTCCCTGAATGTACAGATTGAATACATGGCCTAGGCTATATACTCCAGTACAGACAACCCAGTGGGTGTGGTTCTTCCCACTGAGAGAGCACAGAAGGGTGGGTCCTCTGGGAGTTAGCCTGGGACTCGGCAGAGGACGCAAAGGTATGAACACAAAAGGTCTCCACTTGCTCAGCTCTGAAGCAGGTAAATAGCACTGGGTACTGCCCCGACTTTCTCCTGTTTCAGCTTCTCTATAGCCCTGGTGGCATCACAGCTATGTCAAGAGTGAGACGTCCTGGCTGGAGTGTGTACCATTCCCTGATGGATAAACTCCAGAGCTGAGACCAATATTGGGTCCATCATGGAGCCAGGCGCCATCTAGTGGGTTCTTGGGCAAGAACAGGCATTTCCTACCCTGGTGTCCAAACCCACACAACAGCAAGAGTCACTGCCAGAGTTTCCGTGCTCAATACTCAGAGCTGCAGCTAAGGGCCCTGCAAGAAGCCCTGCTCCTGTGTCTTCCAGGCCCAGCCTTCAGTCTTTGTTCTCACATCTTCAGACACTGAAAGATCTGATCCTGGTGCCCAAGTTACAGTTACTTGTATTTTGTTTTCCTTTGTTTTATTTATTTTATTTTATTTTATTTGTGTGTGTGTGTGTGTGCGCCTCTCATTTATTTAGCACATGGTTATTAAGTGCTAAGAGCTACAATTTACGTTTTAGTAGTGGGATGTTAGTCTCCCAAAAGTGACCTCTCAAAGTATCACAGGGCAAGACGCAGTAGGTGTCTCAGGTAGGTCGGGGTGGAGGCTGACCAAGAGTCTAAGAGGAAGGAGAGCAGGATCAGAGGACTTAGAGGTTGTTCTACAACCTGTGGGTCACTGCCCCCTTGACAAACCTCTTTCTCCAAAAAGTTTTACATTCCGATTCAGAACAGTAGCAAAATTGCAGTTATGAAGTAGCAACGGGAGTAATTTTATGGCGGGGGTCACCACAACACGAACTATTAAAGGGCTGCAGCATTAGAAAGGTTGAGAACCACTGGCCTAGAGATTTAAGAAAGGGCAAATACTTTACAAACAGAAGGGAGAGGGATCTTGGTTTGCATGGCCAGTCCATGGCTATACTGTATACAGCAAGGGAGGGCAAAAGGAATTTGAACCAAAAGGGACATTAAGAGCAACAGTGTTCTCATTCTCTGTGGAACCCTGGTAATTGACAACCTGGGCTAGCCTATCGTGGCATGAGTAAGGGTAGCTTGCACTCTTTCCCGTGGGGGTTTTCTGCCTAGCACACAGCAGCTGCTCACTCAGTAGGTTATATTCCCTTGTCCATCGGAGTTGCAGGGTAGGGAGGACGAGTTTACTCGGTCTGGATTGGAGGACGCTGATTCTGACGCTGCTCCTGGGCACAAACGCTAGGCGGGCTCCTCGGCGCTGGCAGCCTCACCGTTACCTAAAGCTGAGTTGCTTGCGCCCCCTGGTGTTTCCGACGCGAGCAACCTCTTTGGGAGGAGGTGTGGGGGTGCACCAACCTCAGCCACCCAGAGCAACGTGCCCTGTGGCCAGGAGGGGGCGCTACATCAGAGCCGCCCGCAGGCAGAGCCGTGCCATTCAGTTGACAGCCTCCTTGGGGACCAGTCCCTCGCTGGGTAGCAGTTTCTTTTCTCAGTTCTACCTTCACATCTTGCTTCCTCTGTGTCTGGCTGGCGACTCCTGTTTTGCTTTGTTTGTATGGTGGTTAAGTTTAATCATCAACCTGATACAACCCAGAGTCACCTGGGAGAAGGGCCTCTGGGAGTGGCTGTGGAGGAGTATCTTAACGATACTACATAACATACGAATACTCATCAGCTATGGGCGGCACCATTCCCTGGGCTTGGGGGGTTCTGGGTGTTGTGCCCAGAGTCCCCCAAAGACCACCAATGACTGAATCCGATGCAAAAGCAAAGAGTCTTTTTACTACGAGTTAACTCGGGACTCTCCGTCCATCTGACGCAGCAGCAGAGCAGGAGAGACCCCGAGTAGCCAGGGGGCGGGGTGTTTATAGGGAGTAGAGCAGCGGGGAGTGGGGGGTGGGGGTGGGGGGGTGAAGCAAGGGGAGTTTGGGGTCTATTGGCTACATAGGAGCAGACTCAGGTTTGATGTTTTCTCCCATTCAGAGGTGCTGCCCTTGATCAGTTTGCAGCTGCAAGAAAACTATTATCTCTCTTAGCAGTTGTTGTGGCGACTACATATTTCCTTTATCCTGACCTTGCTTGCTGTAACTTTTAATTGGCATCGTGACTCCGCTTCCTGTAACTTTTAATTGGCATCTTTTACCATATGAGGACATCTGGCGGGGTTTTCCTGTGACTAGAGCTAGGCTCAAGGTTGGGGCCTCAAGGGCATATCGTGCTGTACCAGGGGCCTACATTCTGTTGGGTATTTTCCACAGCCTGTCATGGCTGCAGAACTGTCAAGGCCAGGGTCCGGGCAGGAGCTTGGGTTCCTCACTGGGTTGTGTAGTGTAAAGAAGGGGCTGAGCACTAGCATGCACATATTCACTGTCCTCTGTTTCCTGCTGTAGATGCGATGTGATCAATTACTTCAGACTTCTGCTTTCCTAGTATCCCCACCACAAGGGACCACGCCTTGAACTGTGAGAAGAAATAAGTCCTTTCTCCCTTAAGGCGCTTTGGCTGGGGTATTTTAATTACGGCAACAAGAAAAGAAACTAAGACAGAAATTGGTACTAGCAGTGGGTGCTGGGATAAACCTGAGCATAGGGCTTTGAGGCCTTTGGAGCTGTTTTGGGGAGGAATGAGGAGCAGTTTGGAACACTGGACTAGAAAAGCAATTGATGCTAGAAGCAGAGATTAATTGGCCATTCTGGTGGGAGCCTGGAAGGTAAGAATGCTGACAGAGGCCGGGCGGTGGTAGTCACGACTTTAATCCCAGCACTCAGGAGGCAGAGGCAGGTGGATCTCTGTGAGTTCAAGCCCAGCCTGGTCTACAGAGGGAGATCCAGGACAGGCACCAAAATCTGCACAGAGAAACCTTGTCTTAAAAAACAAACAAACAAAAAGCACTGGCTGCTCTTCCAGAGGACCCAATCTCAACATCTACATGGCAGTTCACAACTCTCTGTAACGGCAGTTACACCCTCATACAGATATACATGCAGGCAAAACACCAATACACATTTAAAAAAAGGGGGGGGGGGCTGGAGAGATGGCTCAAAGGTTAAGAGCACTGCTTGTTCTTCCAGAGGTCCTGAGTTCAATTCCCAGCAACCGCATGGTGGCTCACAGCCATCTGTAATGAGATCTGGCGCCATCTTCTGACCCCGCAGGCATACATGTAGGCAGAACACTGTATGCATAATAAAATAAATCTTTAAAAAAAATGTTGACATACGCCGGGCGGTGGTAGCTCACACCTTTAATCCCAGCACTCGGGAGGCAGAGCCAGGTGGATCTCTGTGAGTTCGAGGCCAGCCTGGGCTACCAAGTGAGTTCCAGGAGAGGCGCAAAGCTACACAGAGAAACCCTGTCTCGAAAAAAAAAAAAAAAATGTTGACATAAATTTGGATGGTGGGTTCCTGGTTCACTTTCAGAGAAGAACAGGGATGGTATCAGGAACCAAGTAAGAGGCAATATTGTGTGATGTTTTAGCAAAGAATCTGACTTCCTTTTGCCCATGTCATGAGAAACTGAGTGAAACTGAATACAAAGATAATGAACTGCCGGGTAGTGGTGGCACACCCCTTTAATCCCAACGGGCAGGCAGATCTCTGAGTTCAAGGCCAGTCTGGTCTACAGATCAAGCTCCAGGACACCTAGGGCTACACAGACCTGTCTCAAAATCCTGTCTCAAAAATCCAAATACATAAATATAATGAACGAATTTGTTCAACCAAAGGAGGGTGTAGGCAAGTTCAAAGTTTCAGACAAGGAAAATGGAGACAACAAAACAGCTGTAACTATTAAATAGAAAATTAGCTGAGCATGGTGGCGCACGCCTTTAATTCCAGCACTTGAGAGGCAGAGACAGGTGGATTTCTGTGAGTTTGAGGCCAGCCTGGTCTACAGAGTGAGTTCCAGGACAGCCAGGGCTACATCGTAAGTGTCTGTCTCAAAGAGGGGTGAGGAAAGAGAGAGGGAGATTAGCAACATCAAAGAGAAATCTAGGGCTGGCGGGACAGCTCAGTGGGTAAGGCCAAAGCCAGACGATCTTAATTCAGTTCCTGAGACCCACATGGTGAAAAGAGAGAAGTAAACCAGCACCTCTGTCCTCTAATCACCACATATGTATGACAATATCTACATGCACATGCACACACGCGTGCACACACATATCAATGTAATGTCATTGTTTTTAGATAGGGTCTCTCTGTGTAGTACTGGCTGTCCTTGAGCTTGTTATCAAGACCAGGCTGGAGGAGAGAGATGGCTCAGTGGTTAAGAACACCGACTGATGTTCCTAGAGGAATCTGGTTCAATTCCCAGGCTGTTTGGTATCCAGTCATGCCAGGTTAATAAAAAGGAGCTAGGGGGGGAAGGGGGTTGGGGATTTAGCTCAGTGGTAGCGTGCTTGCCTAGCAAGCTGAAGGCCCTGGGTTCGAAAATCGGCTCAAAAAAAAAAAAAAGAAGGAAGAAGACCAGGCTGGCCTCAAACTCACAGAGATCCTTCTGCCCCTGCCTCTGCTTCCCGAGAATCGGGATTAAAGGTGTGTGTCACTATGCCCATCCTCTATGTAATTTTTTTTAAATACCTGGTACTCTGTACTGGGATAAGAAAGTGTTTCTGTGGGGTCAGCTATGGTCCAAGGGGACTGTGCTAGACCTGATGTCCAGGTGTTCCTGGTTTTGAAGGCAAGATTTGGGGGTGAGTATTGAGGCTCTGGTGAGAGGCCTTAAGAAGCTATTGGGGGAAACTGTCAAGGTGAAGGCTAAAGCCGCAGCAGCAACCCTACAATATTAGAGATGCCAGGACCACTGGACCACACACTGAGAGCTGCATGTGATGGCCCTAACCCGGGAGAGAATCTATGTGTAAAGTAGATGAAGGGCGAGACAATGCAAGTCTTTTTGGAGCCCAGATGATTATATTCCAAGCCCCAGATCCAGAAGACAGAGTTTCAGGACTTGGCATCTGCCTCATAGACTCTGGGTTTGCTCTGGTGTGATCATTCCCTCCTACATCCTGGTTCTTCTGCTGTGGAGCAGGAATTTGTACTCTGTGCCATTCCATGTTGGAAGGGTGAAACTTGTATTTTATTTTATAGGAACTCAAGAGACTTTGGACTTTTAAAGTGTTGATACTTTTAATGACTGTGGTATTGAACTTCAAAAGTTTGCCTAGTGTACTTTGGATTATAAGGTGACCATGAGCTTATGGGGGCAACAGGCTATATTTTAAAGTGATGTGTGTGTGTGTGTGTGTGTGTGTGTGTGTGTGTTTGATAAGGGGTGGAGTTAGGGTAGCTAATTTTAATCATCAATTTGACACCACCTAGAATCACCTGAGAAAGGCCTCTGAGTGTGTCTGTTAAGGATTTCTTTCCTTTTAAAGACAGGCTCTCACTATGTAGCTCTAGCTGACCTAAAACTCATCATGTAGACCAGGCTGGCCTTGAACTGTCAGAGATCTGTCTGCTGTAGATGTAACCAACGGTCTTATTAAATAAGAAACACAGAGCCAATTCAGAGAAGAAAGTCAAGAGGTCAGAGCTAAGAGCCTCACCCTTCCTGATTCAGGGATCCTCTTCAGCCAAGAGAGCTCTCCGAAAAAAGGGACCTACTTCCTGTGTGTATGACTTTATATACTCTAGCTGTTCTGCCTTCTCATTGGTTGTAAACCCAAACATGTGACTGCCTCATCACTGCCTGAATGTCCTTAAAGGCGTGCGCCACCGCCGCCACACACTTGCTATGGCTCTAATAGCTCTGACCCCCAGACAACTTTATTTATTAACATACAATTAAAATCACATTTCAGTACAAGTAAAATACCACCACATTTCCCCTTTTCTATTTTAATAAAAAGGAAAAAAAAGAAAAAGGTTATAACTAACAAAAGAAAAACTATATACAAAAGTACAATGACTATATACAATATATACAAGTAATAAATGTCTAAACAATGTCTAGTCCATTTGTATTTGACAAATTCAGAGAAAATAATTTCATTATCTATCCTATTTTGTTAAGTCCAAAATGTATCTAATTCACTTTCTATCCTAATTAATCTTCAACTATAACTAACTAACCTTCAACTATAACTAACTAATCTTCAACTCCCTCAGAGACCCAAGAAGGAAATAACATTAGCTAACAAAAATAAAAACAGAAAGTGCATACAAGCAACTTCCAAAAAAAATTTGTGAGTTGACAGAAACAGCCAGCTGTCTGGACAGTCACCTGAGGTTTCTCCGCAGTGCTGGGGCATATCTTCAGTCTATAGGCTTGGCATATCTGACAGACTCATTTGTGAAGTAGGATGTACACAAGGTCAACAGTTCAACCTCACATTGGGTGAGAGCAGTCCATGTACCAGAAACACCTGAATTCCACTAGTGTCATGTCATGATTCAGGATTTTAAATTCTGGAAATTGTTGATGGTTTTTTAATTCAACTGTCCATTCTTCTTGGCTGTGTATATATGGCTTCATCTCAGCATCCCGTTCTTCTCCACATCCCTCTGTCAAATGCCAGTTTACTATTGAGAGGCGTGAGCTTAGTTACTCTTCAAGAATAACTGTTTCAGCTGCTGTTCCATTGCACATCAGAAGCCATCAGCCCACTGCCTATTCAGCTGCCTTTGAAGAAAGGGGCACTGTACCTTTTCCGAATTGTGAAGGCCATTTCAGGGATGGTGCCATATTGTCCTGGCCTCCGAAGATGCCTTTTGATAAAGCCATAACCACACTTGTTTTGGCAAGAATCAGTAGTCCTTTGTTTCATGTCCTGTCTGTTCATTTTGTCAGCAGTTGATTCGAGGATACTTTGTTGTCCAGTGGCTAACTTTTGCCACAATGAAAGTTAACTCCATATGCAGTTTCTTCATTGCCCATATTTTCTCTGAAGTAGATTGGTACTGCCAGGAGCCGACATGTCTCATAATCATAACAAAAAAGAAAAATTTTCTAAGTTATTAAAACATTTTAAATGCCATATTCTGTAGATCTCTGAAGGGTTTGAAGATGACCTGTCTAAAATATATCTGCTCAATTTTTAAAACATACCTAATATGACTACAAGTTCTATTGTAATGTCTAACTACTAACTTTCATTTCTTTATATCCTAATAGTTGGTAATAATAACATTCAAGGATCAGAAAATTGCATTGTTAAATGAACGGTATAAGTACAATTAGGAATATACATATAGCATTTTCTAACAATATCAATTTCAATATATATATAATTTGTATACAATATAAAACAATCCAATCCAATGTAAAGTATTTAAAACTAGTAATTGTCTTTTTCTTCTTCTTTCTTTCTCTTTTTTTTTTAAACAAGAACCTTAAATCTAATCTCTTTTGCTTAGCCTTTTTCCTAACCCTTGACAACAACTTGTAACCAACCCCCTAAACAATGAAAATTATCCCAGACCCAAAACCCATTAAAAAGACCAAAAAACCACCCGCCCCACACCACCTCTTTGGGAATGTGGGCGTCGTATTCTTAAAATTGCTTCCTGCTGGGTATGGGCGAAGGTATCTTTATCCTGAAAGAAAAATTTTAGGTTAATTGTCAAATTCTAGGAAAGGTAACTATGTCCTTCATTATCCAGTCTGTGTATAATGCCAAAATTCAGGGTTTATCTCAAGTCTTTATTCAAGTAGTCTTTGAGATTGGATCATCTCAGCTAGTCATCTCAAAATTGCTCTGAGCACCTTGTAGTTCAAAGCTGATCTGTAGATGATGTTTGTCAGCTTAGTATTGGTGATATTATTATTGTCCACGTGGAATTGTTGTTGTTGTGGGGCCCCAACTTCTTCCTGGAGACTTCAGTTGATGTTAGGCCTGACCGTGATTTCCTGCAGAAAACTGTTAAGAGACTCGAACACAAAGACATATATATGCAGCTAATTGAAGCCTTTTTTTCTAGAATTAATTAGTACTCTATATGACCATTCATATCTTAACAAAGTTTAAAATGTATATATAACTATATATCTATATATATTAATCTTGTAAATTTTGATATGAAATTTATACTTTAAAAGTTTTAAAGAATCAGAATAGAATCAAAGAGTTGAGATTAGTAATAGAATAGTCCCTTACTTAATTTGGCTTTTCTCCTGTCCCATAGCAGAAGATGGCTCTTTTATTCTGGCATGATACAGGGAGTTTGCATTTTCCTTTTAACAACATGCTTGAGTTTAAAGAAGGAGAGAGCCATTCTCCAACTCTAAAGTCAGCTTTAAATTTTAATTGAACTGGGACTATTAGAAGACCAATAGTGTTAAATTTTTAGAGAAAAGCAGAAACAAACATTTAGGAAGACATAAAATTTTTTAGATAATATATACCCATACGCCGTTTCACTCTGTTTCCTGGGATAGATGATTTGTCCCTTTTCTTCAGTTGTCTCATTTGTCCAGTGTTCTTCAGATTCCTTAACCTTCATTCTCCTAAAAAACAAAAACAAAAACCTTTCCCCAAGACTAATTTTGGGGATGTTCCTTTTTGGCAAGTTATTATCTGATTAAATGAAAAGACATGTTTTACTGGTATAAGTTAGTTTTAATTGGATGTTCATGCTGGTTGAAGAACTATCACCTCCTCTAATTAAGAGGTTTCTCTTGTTCAAACCTTTTGAAATTGCTTCTCCTACCCACGTATCATCATGCTCATGAGCTTCAACATTAACTGTATCTCTAATCCAATCTTCCAAAGGTGCAGATCTTGCCTTTAACGGCCTGATTATTGTTTTGCATGCTGCATTCGCATTCTCAAAGGCCAAAGATTCAATTATTATCTTACTAGCTTCTGAATCCGGGACCATTCTCTTTACTGCTGAAGCCAGTCTTTGTAAAAAATCTGTGAAAGATTCTTTTGGGCCTTGTACAACCTTTGTAAATGACTCAGTTTTTTTTCCTGGTTCCTCAACTCTGTCCCATGCATTCAAGGCTGCTGTTCGACATAAAATTAGGGTTTGGACATCATATAAACATTGTGCTTGTGCTGAAGCATATTGACCTTCTCCAATAAGCTGATCCTGGCAGACTTGTATTCCTTTATCCCTCCACTGTTTTTCTATGTTTTTAGCTTCATCCTTGAACCAAGTTAGCCACTGAAGCCTTTGACTGGGTTCAAGAACAGCTTGTGCCAGCTCCCGCCAGTCCTGTGGTACAATCCTATTATATGTTGACCAAGAGTTTAACATTTGCTTTACATATGGGGAATGCATGCCATAAGATACTATTGCCTCCTTAAACCTTCGTAAATCTAACATTTCAATTGGAGCCCAAATATTTTGTGTAGTCATTTGATCAGGCAACTGCTGTAAGGTTACTGGACAAACTAAGGGTGACTGTGTGAAAACAGGCTTTCTTTCTGTAACCCTATGATCCAATCTTGAAGCAACTTCACTGTTAGTTTCTTCTGTCTGAGTTTTTACAGGTTTATCAAGTTTTTCTAAAGCTGTCATCCTGGCACTTAAATTGACTATCTTTTTAAATAATAAAATGAGAATAAGCATAGTAATAAAATGCATAATTCCGTCAACATTAATCTTCTCATATAACTGTTCCATTGTCAGACTGTCTAAAATTACAAACAAAGCCCAATTTTCTTCCAATGAACACAGAAAACCCATTTTTTTTAAATGTGGAAAAAAATTTCTCTTTTAAATAGTTTCCTTTAAAATATTTGATATGTTAAGTGACTTACCAAGTCCTCGTAGAACAGTACCAATCCGAGGGAATTTCAAAACAGCCTCCTAGTGTCCGAGGTGTGAATCCAGAGAGAAAGAGAAAAGAGAGAGAGAGAGAGAGAGAGAGAGAGAGAGAGAGAGAGAACACGCAAGAACCGTAGCCACAAGTTCTGCCTAAGAATTTGAATCCAGCCACGTGTTCCCGCTTGAGCCTAGTCAAGCCTTGGCTCTGGCTACCTTAAGCTCCAACCACGTGTGTTGGCTTTACAGGCAGGGGCCCTGTTTGGCAGGGCAGGCCTGAACTGTCTGTAGCACCGGCTTTAAGCAAGTAGTTCAAAGTTAGTCCGGCCTGAGGCCAAGCCGACCTGGGCCCGGGCTAGGGAGCCGGCCGCCCTGGCGGGAGACCGGACCTGCCGGCCGCCCTGGTGGGAAACCGGACCTGCCGCCAAGCCAAGTTAAGCGGTTTTTAATGGATTCTTGTCACGTTGGGCGCCAAATGTAGATGTAACCAACGGTCTTATTAAATAAGAAACACAGAGCCAATTCAGAGAAGAAAGTCAAGAGGTCAGAGCTAAGAGCCTCACCCTTCCTGATTCAGGGATCCTCTTCAGCCAAGAGAGCTCTCCGAAAAGGACCTATTTCCTGTGTGTATGTCTTTATATACTCTAGCTGTTCTGCCTTCTCATTGGTTGTAAACCCAAACATGTGACTGCCTCGTCACTGCCTGAATGTACCGCCCTCCAGGTCCTTAAAGGCGTGCGCCACCGCCGCCACGCACTTGCTATGGCTCTAATAGCTCTGACCCCCAGACAACTTTATTTATTAACATACAATTAAAATCACATTTCAGTATAAGTAAAATACCACCACAGTCTGCCTCTCCCAAGTGCTGGAATTAAAGGCCTGTATCACCAGACCTGGCTATGAAAGATTTCTTTTTTTGTTTGTTTGGTTTTTTTGTTTTGTTTTGTTTTGTTTTTGTTTTTCGAGACAGGGTTTACAGCCTGTCCTAGAACTCACTCTTTAGACCAGGCTGGCTTAGAACTCACAGAGATCCCCCAGCCTCTGCCTCCCGAGGGCTGGGACTAAATGTGTGAGCCACCGCCCGGCTATAAGAGATGTCTTAATCACATTAATTGTGAAGACCTTCTCACTGGGTGTCACTATTCTCTGGGCTTGGGGACCTTGGGCTGGATCAGTACAGAGGGCTGCTGAGCAGTAACATGCATTCATTTATTGCTCTCTGCTTCCTGATATAGATGTGATGTGGCCAGGGGCTTCAAGTTCCTGTGGCTGTGACTTCCACACCTCTGTGGACTAGACCTTGGACAGTAGACTAACATAAACCCTTCCTCCTCAAGTTGCTTCTGTCAGGGTATTTAATCACAGCAGCACACAGAGAAGCTAGGACACTTGTTTTTTTATTGTTCTGACAGGGTCTTGCTGTGTTGTTCTGACTAGCCTGGAGCTTACGATGTAGACTAGGCTGGCCTCAGACTTGAAGCGATTCTCTTCCTTCAGCCTTCCAAGTACTTGGACCAAAAGCCTGTGCCACAACAGCGTTGAAGCATTTTATTTGTTCCTTAGTTTGCGAAATGAGGGAAATAAAAACCCCTGCCTCATCTGGACACTGGGAAAGCTGAGTTAGATGAGTCACTGGGCATGATGAGGGTTCGACAGCCCCCACTGCTACCCACTGGACACACCCACTAGTCTCATGGCACCTTTACCTTCCCACATTAGTTCCGGGGGGTGGGGGAGTGGGTGCTGGAGGCCCCTCTGCAGTCTCTGCCCCCTCAGACCTCTCCTCAACTGCGGAGATGTTAGACGCTGTGATTTTTCTCAAGAGGAGACAAGGGAACAGAAAGCGAGAGTAAAGAATGGTGGTAGTGACTGAGCATGTCCTTGAAGCTGGACAGCTGGAGGAATGTCCACAGCATGAAGGACAGCATGGAGATGGTGGGAGCGATTAATTAAGCGTTCAGATGGAATATTCACCAAGGGATGGTTAAAGTCCACACGCCGCCTGTTGCTTTTGATCAGGGTCTAGGGCCTGAGACTGAGACGGTGGCTGGGGAGACTCACAGGTCCTGGTAACAACATGTGAGCAGGGCAGCCTCAGTAGGGAAGATGGGAAGATGGTTGGGTAAGAGGTTAAGGGCCAAGCATAGTGGTGCATGCATGTAATCCCAGCTCTCAGGAAGCTGAGGCATCAGGCCAGAGAGCAGGAGGCCAGCTTGGGTGACTGTGTAGGTTGCCTTCAGCCCTGCTCCCTCCACGGAGCCTTTCCTCCCAGAGGTTTACAGCATTGTTCATACAGTCTGGACTCGAAGCAGGAACTCACTTCATAGCTCTCATCTCTGGTAATATACTCCCTCTACTGAGCAACATACTACCCGAGAACAAGAAAGTCCTAATCTTTAAAGAATATAAGCAGTTCATGGAAAAGATGCAAACAGACAAACCCATCCTTAAAGAGAGGTCTCAGCTACACAAGGTAGCACATACCTGTAATTACAACACTTGGAGCCAGACGAAGGATGATGGGGAGTTCAGGACCAGCTCCCCCTACTTAAGACCTTGTCTCAAACAAACATACGAACAAGCAAAACCAAGGGCTGACTCCCGAGAAGCCACACACATACTGGCTGTGTTCTATTTTCCTTGTTTCTTGCTTTCTATTAACTTCATTTAAGTCTATGTTAAAATTCTCAGGCTTGGGGACTGGAGAGATGCTCAGTGGTTAAGAGCACTTACTGCAATTGCTCTTACTCTGGCTCCAGCAGAGGACCCGGTTCAGTTCCCAGTGCCCAGATGTTGGCTCACAGCCATTCATAACTCCAGTTCCACGGGCTCTGCCACCCCCTTCTGACTTTCACAGGCACCAGGCACACCACTAAGACCTTCAGTGCTTCTCATACATATGCAGACACACACATTTTAAAATTCCTCTTTAGGGGCTGGAGAGATGGCTCAGAGGTTAACAGCAATGGCTGCTCTTCCTGAGGTCCTGAGTTCAATTCCCAGCAACCACAGGGTGGCTCACAACCATCTGTAATGAGATCTGGTGCCCTCTTCTGGCCTGCAGGGATATGTGCAGGCAGAACACTATGTACATAATAAATAAATAAATAAATAAATAAATAAATAAATAAATAAATAAATAAATAAATAAGTTCTTTAGATTTTATTTACTTTTATTTTATGTGTATGAGTATTTATCTGCAAGTGTACCTGTGCACCACACGCATGCAGTGCCCGAGGAGGGCTAAAGAGGGCGTCAGATCTCTTGGGAATGGTGTTACAGATTGTTGTGAGTTGTCATGTGAGTGCTGGGAATCAAATCTGTGTCCTCTGGAAGAGAAGTTGGTACCCTTAACCACTGAGCCATCTCTCCAAGCCCCCTTATTTTTTATTTTTTTTTTTTTAGGCAGGATCTCACTATATAGCCCTGGTTGGCCTGGAACTCTGGAACTCACTGTAAACTAGGTTGATCTTGAATTCACAAACCTCCACCTGCCTCAGTCTCCAAATATTAGGGTAAAAGGTTTGCATCACCACTCCCAGCTTCTCTACCTATTTTTTGTTTAGTGTGAATTGTCTACCATAAACACGGCTTTTTTAAAGCACCCTGCTGGGTGTGGCAACATACACCTGTAATACCAGAAGTCTGAAAGTAGAAGCAGGAAGATCAGGAGTTCAAGGGCAGTCTGAGCTACACACCAAGTTCCATACCAGTCTAGACTACATGAGATCCTGTCTTAAAAAACAAACAAAAAACAAAAACAAGAAAGAAAGGAGAAAAAAAAGCCATGCATGATGGTATGTATCTATAATCCCAGCACTCAGGAGGCAGAAGCAAGAGTCAGGAGTTCAAGGTTACCCTCAGCAATACAGGCAGTTCAAGGCCAGCTTGGGGTACAAGAGATCTTGTCTACCTCCCCTAGGCCCTTTCCCATATGTATATCCCTAAGTAATACTGGGAAAGACAACATGCTAAATGTAAGAATGTAAGATTAGTGGGGAGGTCTGTTTCTTTCTTTCTTTTCTTTCTTACTTTTCTTTTTCTTTTTTTTTTTTTTTGAGGGGGAGGGCTTGTTTGTTTTTTGAGACAGGGATTTTCTGTGTAGCTTTCAGAGCCTATCCTGGAATTGGCTCTGTAGACCAGGCTGGCCTGGAACTCACAGAGATCCACCTGGCTCTGCCTCCCCAGTGCTGGGATTAAAGGGGTGCACCGCCACTACCCGGCGACACACACCTTTGATCCTAGTGGTCTGGAGCAGAGACAGGTGGATCTCTGTGAGTTCCAGGCCAGCCTGATCTACACAGCGAGTTCCAGGTGACACAGTGAGACCCTGTCTCAGAAGAATAAAAATTTCCCTAAATGTAGCTGAAGTCTTTCAGAATGGTATCAATTCCAGTACACAGAGAACTATATGCAATATATAAATTTTATTATTTAGCCAGGCGGTGGTGGCACATGCCTTTAATCCCAGCACTGGGGAGGCAGAGGCAGGCGGATCTCTGTGAGTTCGAGGCCAGCCTGGGCTACCAAGTGATAGTTCCAGGAAAGTCGCAAAGCTACACTGAGAAACCCTGTCTCGAAAAACAACAACAAAAAATTATTCTTTAGCTATATGTATCTGTGTCTCTGTATATGTAGCGCTACTGTTTGCCATGCTCTGTAATATGACTCTATGGATGTATGTACAGCCAGCGTATGTGTGTGTGTATATTGTATCCATGTTTTTCAAGTTGTTTTTTTTTTTAGATTTATTTATTTGTATGTATACAGTATTCTGCCTGCATGTGTCCCTGCAGGCCAGAAGAGGGCACCAGATCTCATTACAGATGGTTGTGAGCCACCATGTGGTTGCTAGGAATTGAACTCAGGACCTCTGGAAGAGCAGCCAGTGCTCTTAACCTCTGAGCCATCTCTCCAGCCCGTTTTTCAAGTTTTACAAGGAACATTTCTCCGCCCTTCTCCTCATTTCCATCGACAAATCTCCCAATTCGTCAAGATTCTGCAATACTCTTATTAGAGGGATATATGAAAATGACTATTAAACATGGGGCTTTTATGTCATAATCCCCAAATCAACCACATACGTGGTCTCAGTTCATACACCTATCTGTACAATGGAAATCAAAAGTATCTAGTTTGTGTCGAGAGAATTAACTGAAACACCGAATATAAGATGCTTTAGTGCAGGGTAGCATGTAAGTGCTCTCTGTACTGTGCAAAATGGGCCAAAGCGGCATTACAAGGCTGTTCTGTGGTTGCTGTTATTCTCCTCCGTACCACGAGGCGCGCTGTCGCTTCCAGGCCGCCTGGCCTGAGGTCCTGATGGCGGAAGTCCGTCTAGCTGCGGCCACCGCGACCTGGAGCCTAGCCCGCCTCTTCTCCCGCGCGTGTCCCGCTCCGCGCCGTCTCCTAGGCAGATCGGGTCGCAGCGACACGCAGCACCCGGCGTCCTTAATAAGCCATCTTCCTCGCTGGCAGCTTTAGCCTCCTTGGAAACAGTGATTACAGGCTTCTTCCGGGGAGCCGGCGTCGCTCCGTGACCCCAGCGGTACACTTCCGGAACACGGTAGTGACCCGTCTGCCCGCCCCTTCCGCCTCTCTCTTTCCGGTGGAGGAGTCGGGAGACGACGTTCAGGTAGGAGGCCCGGCCGCCGAGAATCGTGCGGCATCCTCCGGCCCGGGGCATCTGCGGGGTCGGGGCCGGGGTCTGTGCGCGGTAGCCGAGCCCGGTGCGTGGGAGAGACGGGCGGCCATCCCGCCGCCGCGACCCACGGGGCCCTGGGCTGCGCCGTGTCCCGGAGGCGGCCTTCTGGCCTGAGATCGGGAAGTCGGCAGTGGGTGCGGGTCCTGCCCTGGGCCTCCCGGGAAAAACACGAGTAGGAGTCGTACCGGGCCCCTCTGTAAATCGAAGAGTAAAAGGGAAAGTCAGAAAACCCCGTCCCTGTGCGGAGTGCTGCTAATCCACGGTGGTTAACCCCCCCTGAGTCGGGCACATTGCCTGTCGGGGTGCTCCCTAACCCCTGAGTCGGACACATTGCCTGTCGGGGTGCTCCCTAACCCCCCTGAGTCGGACACATTGCTTGTCGGGGTGCTCCCTAACCCCCCTGAGTCGGGCACATTGCCTGTCGGGGTGCTCCCTAACCCCCCTGAGTCGGGCACATTGCCTGTCGGGGTGCTCCCTAGTAGAGTAGGACCGATGCCATATGTTTACATTTTCCTGGATAATCATCCTCTAAAATCTCCACTGAGGACGGCAAAGCTACATTGAGTAGACATGAAGCTGGAGCGATTAGTACCCTACCGGATCGTGTTTGTTAGCCTAGTTTGGGGGTAAGGGCAGGTGACGGTACCTCCTAGACCTGCCCTTGTGCGTTTGATTAATAGGCCACAGATAGTCCATGAGGAAGGCGCTGGAGAGATCCCAGGAGTAGTTGAAACCGACTTTAAGGCCTGGGGGTGGGGCAGTTTGTGGAGTAGGGGCTTCTTGGTTCTAGGAAGAGAATAAAAGACAGGCTTTGACACTGCCTCGTCCTGGACAGACCCTCCTATTTGCTGGGATATGGCCTGATTTTCATGAGTGCTGCTCAGTACTAGTTTCTTCTGAAAGTGTTGGTTGGTTGTTCTGGTCCTTAGCCTCAGATTGGTCAAAGGCCTGCCTGCAACTTTTGGCAAAAAACCAACCTCCTTGTTTGTATCTTTTCCCTAAGTCCTGTGACTGCACTTACATTCTAGGCTAGAGCAGCGGTTGTCAACCTGCTAGGAACATGACTCTATACAGGGGTTGCGTGTCTGATGTATTTACAGTTCGTAAAAATAGCAAAAGCAAAATTAAGCGTGGCCTCTGCTATTCGGCTGCCTGGCAGTGACTTCAGTTGTGTCAACATGGACAAACAAACCTCCAAGCTTGAGGAAGGGGAGAGGGGAGTTGGGAGTGGAACTTGGGCCCCAGACCCGAGTTCTGTGTTGTCAATTTTAGATAGTTGCTTGTGAAAGAGATGCTTGTGGTCCGTTGCTGGAACCATAGACTGATCCTAAAAATGCTTTGAGCTTTTGTTGAGAAATTGTCTCTTCTCTTGGCACCTCCTTTTAGTTATAACTCAATAACCCTCCAGGTACAAAGAGGTAGGATATTAGGGAGCCAAAGGAGCAACGCTTGGGTTTTCCTTTAGTAGGTAAAGAAAAATGTTCTGGAACCCTTTTGTCTGTTGTTAACTTTGAGGTTCTCTTTCCACTTAGAAATGGCACCTCGCAAGGGGAAGGAAAAGAAGGAAGAACAGGTCATCAGCCTTGGGCCTCAAGTGGCTGAAGGAGAGAATGTATTTGGTGTCTGCCACATCTTCGCATCCTTCAATGACACCTTTGTCCATGTTACCGATCTTTCTGGCAAGTAAGTACTTGAGTAGGGAGGCATAAAACCAAGCTCAAAGGGGCTGAGGCGGGGGGAATGGGTATAGGAGTTTATGGGATTCACTCTAAAGAATTACCGTTTGACTTAATTTCCCATGAGTTATAAGAGAAAACACTTTCATATAGCTGAGGATAAACTTGACTTTCTGATCCTCCTGCCTCCACTACCTCTTTGCTGTAGTTTTATGTGGTTTTGGAGGTTGAATCTAGGGCTTTGCTTTGTGGGCATCCAGTACCAACTAAGCTACATTTCCAGCCATGTATGTTAAAGATTATACACACGTGTTACATTGTGGAAGTGATTATGAAGATAAAAATGCAAAACTATTATTATATTAATAAGGAGTTTGGCTACATAGGGTCTTTGGACCCCTATAAATACAACTATCAGGATGTATGCTCAAGTTAACCAGCCTGTCATACCTAAATTGTTAGGACTGTGCCCATTGGGGTTCAGTAAGTGTTCCATGTATCCTTGTTGGGAAATGAAGACATGGCTCTGCTTCTGTCCCCAGGGAAACCATCTGCCGGGTGACTGGTGGAATGAAGGTAAAGGCTGACAGAGATGAGTCCTCTCCTTACGCAGCCATGTTGGCTGCCCAGGATGTGGCCCAGAGGTGCAAGGAGCTGGGCATCACTGCCCTGCATATTAAACTCCGTGCCACAGGAGGAAACAGGTATGGAAGACTGGGGCTGGGCCGTTAAGTTCACTGGGCGTGGATTTGAGATTTGATTCTCCGTTACGTCTGAGAGCAAGCTGTTTTAGGCATGTGTGTTTATGTATGTTCCTAGTTAGGCATGGTGGCTGATACCTGTCATTCTAGCACTCAGGAACCAATGGAGGAGGATCTAGAGTTTGGGGTTAACCTGGGCTATCCAGTGAGCTTCTGCCTCAAAAAAAAAAAAGTGTTGTTCCTTTGTTTGTCCTTACTGTAGAGTGCTTTTTTAGTATACATGAGACTGACCCTTCGTTTCCCAGCACCAGTTAGACTGAGTGTGATCGTACACGCCTGTTGTCCCAGAAAGTGGAGGCAAGGGGGTCAAGAGTTTCCAGTTGGTTATTGGTTGCCTAATGAGTTTGAGGCCAGCTTGAGCTAAACACTGATGCTTAAATGATGAGCCAGGGGTGCGTAGTCCAGATAGACAACTACAAGAGAAATTTCTTGAGGTGGGAAAGAAGTTAGGCATTAAAGGAATGATTGGCATGAGGTGTGCTCCAAGAAGCAGGGATGGAGCCTCATGGGTCTTATGTCTTATGGAGCAGAGAGCAAGGACTTGGGCATGAAAACTAGAATAGGCAGCTGCTGAGTGGAAAGATGCTGCATAGGAAGCTGTTTGGGTAGTCCCATGAAGACATTGCATCTTGGATGCGGGAGCTGGAAAGTAGGAATGGCAGCAAGGGGGCGGGGGCAGCAGAGAGCTTAGCCAGGCTGAGTGCAGAGCAGGACAGCCGCAGGCCAAGTGGCTGTGTGCGGTGAGGGGCGTTTCTTGTGCCCCCCCCCCCTTAAGGATTTGCAGGCATGGTGGCATACACCTTTAATCCCAGCATATCTCTGTCCTGCCACACACACACAGCCAAAAAAGGTGGGAAAAAATGACATGAGTGTGTTGCCTGTGTGTGTGTACCACTAGTTTCCCTGTGGAGGCCAGAAGAGGACCGTGAATCTCTTGGAACTGGTGTTTTAGGTGGTTGTAAGCTGCCGTGTAGGTAATGGAGAACAGAACCAGGTCCTCTGCTAGAACGGTGGTGCTCTTCTGCTGAGCCATCTCCAGCCCTCATTTAGCACTTTTGAAAGGTTTAGTTTTGTTGTGAGATGATGTAATAGGAAAATCAGAGTGACCCACAAAGTAAAATTTTATATGCTTCCCTCACAGTGTGCAGATCTTTAACTGCCCCCCCCCCCCCCATTCAGAAGTATATTAGAACCATATGAGTTTTAGGAACATTCCCACTGACTTGGCCAACAATCCTTCATTTTCTATTTTCTAGGACCAAGACCCCTGGACCTGGAGCCCAGTCAGCCCTCAGAGCTCTCGCTCGCTCAGGGATGAAGATCGGGCGGATTGGTAAGTGCCCCCTCTAGCTAACATTTGCATTTGTTTGAAAGCATTGACCCCTTCCAAACCATGTGATGTGCATAATGGTTCAAAGCTGGTCTGGTGACTGGTGGCGGTTACTTTTGTTATAAGAGCCTGTAAAAGACACTGTGAGAGTTCATCTCCATAAATACCCCTGTATCTGTTATATCATGTGTTTTCCCATCTGTGTTGGGAACGCTTAGAAACACTTGTGGGTCTGATTTCGGCACCCTTTGTCTCCTTACTAAATGTTAGAGCCTGCCCCCTGGGACAGTCCAGATGAGGAAGAGTTGCACACAGAGTCTAAAGAGCAAACGGCCACAGTTGCTGGTGTAGGGCCACTTGGTATTAGAGTCGGTAGGCTCTAGGTAGGAACGAGAATGTGTCCTCCTCTGGTGTTTGTGTGCCTTCGCAGAGCCTGTGTCCCCCCCAACATGAGTTGGGATGAGGAAATGGCAGGTGAGGTGGGCCGTTGTAAAAAATCTGCTAGTCTCAGGGCTGGGGAGGCCTGTGTCTTCATGTAGCTACATGCAGTGACATTTTTTTTCTTCTCACAGAGGATGTCACCCCCATCCCCTCTGACAGCACCCGAAGGAAGGGTGGTCGTCGCGGTCGCCGTCTGTGAACAGGACTTCTCAAATTATTTTCTGTTAATAAATTGCTTTGTAAAAGCTATTTTGGTTCTAATTTTCTTTGTTTTCAGGCAGGGTGTCTCCATAGTCCTGGCTATCCTTAAACGCACTGTGTAGATGAGTCTGGCCTCAAACTCGAGATCTGCTTGCCTCGGCCTCCCGAGTGCTAGGATTAAAGGTGTGGACCATCACACCTCTGTCGCTTCAGGACCTTCCAGGGCCACACCAAGGCAGTGCATTGTTTGGTGTGAAGACTGCATACGGGAACTCACGCGGGAGCTTCAAGGTTGTAGGTTGGGCAAGCCTGGGTTTGCAGACTGGTTTTCTGAGAATGGGAAAGCGAGAGGAGATGCTGAGGCTGCCCTTCTGGCATTAATTTGTCAGCCAGTGCTGTTTTGAAAGTGGAACTATTTATATATAGCTCAGGCATTGGAGGGACTACCTCTAACCCCAGCAGGGGATCACAAGTTGGCATCCAGTACCTAGAGAGTTCCAGGCCAGCCAGGGTTACATAGCAAGATTTACAAGACAGCAAAGAAGTGGAGCTGTGTGGGTTGTCTAAACATGGACCGATTCTTGAGGTGGGTTTCACTGTAGTCCAGGCTGGCCTCAAATTTGTGTCAATTTTCTTGACTTGTCCTCCTTTGGTGCTGGGATTCCAAGTGGGAATGAACACAGCCAGTTCGGTTCTTTTTAGATTTTCAGCAGTCTCATCCTGAAACTAGCTCTGTAGACCAGGCTGGCCTCTGCCTCTTAGTGCTGGGATTGAAGACTCACCTTTAACCCCCCACCCCCTGGCTTCCAGTTTGGTTCTTCAAGGGCCAGAGCAGGGCGCAACTGTTGATCGATCAAGTGTAGCCCAACCAGAAGAGGAGCCGTCAAGACCTGAGCCATATATAAACGTGTGTGGGTGTGTTTCTCCCCTACCCCACACACCGGCTGTGCAAGACGGATAGCTTGCACTTGCCTTGCTTTCCTTGGCACTTGGAGGTTGTTCCACATTGGTACATAAAGTACCTAAGAATCAGTCACCCCACAAATAGACACCAAGTCCTATTTTCATCAGCAATAAAACAGATAACGGTTTCTGCTTTCCGGAAGCTGGCATCTAGCTCCAAGGACACAGTGGTGTTCAGATGGTACTAAGTGTTCTGGAAGGGTTTGCTTTTTTTCTTGCTTTGAGACAGGGTCTCTATGTAAGCCTGGCTGAACGGTATTCATAGCTTCCCAACTGCCTCTGCCTTCAGAGTTCTGGGATTAAAGGCATGTCCGCACACTGAGTCTTTTAGGTGCTCCTATTCCTGTAACAGCTAAGAAAGCCAGTGTGAAAAGTAACTTATCAGAACTGCTCTTGGTGGCACATCTGTAATCCTAGCAAAATTAGGGTACTGTGCAATTGGGGCTCTACTGGGTTACAATTTGAAACCCCTCAAAGAAAGCCAGGTATAGAAGCATCCTTTAACCCCAGCACTCTGGGAGGCAGAGGCAGACAGGGCTAGAGCTCTGTATTCAGGTCCACATGGTGAGACCTTGTTTCAAATAAAAGCCCCTAGAACATTGGCAAAGGTGTTGTGTTTGGTTGGTTGGTTTGCTTGTTTTTAGTTTGTGTGTGTGTGTGTGTGTGTGTGTGTGTGTGTGTGTGTGTGTGTGTGTGTCTATAAGCATCTGCTGTGTGTTGGGATGGGGAAGGTTGCTAGACTCTTGGAGCTGGAGCTTTGGTTGGTTGTGAGCCACCTGATCTGAAGGCTGGGGGCTTGACTCCGGTCCCCTGGAAGACAGTAAGCACTCTGAACTGCTGAGTTCTCTCAAGCACATTGCCACACGTTTGATTCCTGAGTTGTACTGTTTTGATTTGGGGGGACAGGACTCCCTATTAGCCCAGGCTGACCTGGATTCTCCTGCTAGGCCTCATGAGTGCTGGGATTACTGGAGTGCCCTGCCATATCCAGGATATAGGGGTTTTTGTTTTGTTTTTCCAAAAAGATTTTAATTTTTTTAAAAAACGGTTTATTTATTTTCATTTTATATGCATTGGTGCTTTGCCTGCATGTGTGTGTGAGGGTATCAGATCCCCTGAAACTGGAACTACAGACAGTAGTGAGCTGCCATGTAGGTGCTGAGATGGCTCAGCAGTTAAGAGCACTGGCTGCTCTTCCAGGGGATGCGATGCCTCTTCTGGCCTCAGAGGACACTGCACAGACATAAACTAAGGCAAAACACCTGAACTTTTACCTACACATAACATTTTTAAAAATAAAGGTTGAGCCGGGCAGTGGTGGCACGCACCTTTAATCCCGACACTTGGGAGGCAGAGCCAGCTGGATCTCAGTAAGTTCAAGGCCAGCCTGGTCTACAGAGCAAGATCCAGGACAGGCACCAAAACAACACAGAGAAACCCCGTCTGGAAAAACCAAAAAATAAATAAAAAATAAAGGTTGGTTAGGGTGCATGATGTGAAATTCCCAAAGAATCAATAATTTTTTTTTTTTTTTTTTAAAGAAAAAGGTTGAGAAAATAAGCAGTATAGAGATAGATGGTTCAGGTTAAGAACACTTGCTGTTTCTGCAGAGGACCAGCGTTCACAGTACCCATAGGGTGTTGGGGACTCAGCTGCCTTTCTGCCTTTTACTCCAGCTCTAGAGTCTGATGCCTTCATATACATGTGCATACAGACACAAAAAGGAAAATATTTGAAATTGGGGGATGTTTTGGGGAGCTGGGTTTTGGGGTGTTTGGCGCTTGCTCTTGCAAAGGGCCCAGCCAGGTATAATTCTCAGCACCCACATGGCAGGTCACAATGTTCCTAACTGCAGTTTCAGGGAGTCTTGAACCCTCTTCTGGTGTCCATGGATGGTGTACTCATGTGGTATACATACCTATAAGCAGGCACATACATGAAAATAAAAATGAATCATTAAAAGTTTAAAAATGTTAAATGTGTATTGGCAAGATGGCTCAGCAACTAAAAGCATTTGCTTCCAAGCCTGATGACTTGAATCCAGTCCCTGGGACTCACATGGTGGAAAGAGAGCGCAACTCCTACAAGTTGTCCTCTGGCCTCCAAAAAAGCCCTGTGGAACATGTGCACTCCCACACATACATGAATAAATGTAATAGCACACTTAAAAATAATGTGTGGCTAAACCCCGGTCATAAATCCATGCTGAACTTAATTTTTAAAAGTAGGGGTGGGTGGCCACAGATCTTCCTTAATTAAAGAATTGTAAGTAATTTAAGATCAGTTCACTGAGCTGACCTCCCTCCCTCTAATAGTAGGCTCTGCTGGGTGACTCACTTCCCAGTGAATAGAATATGGCCGAGGGAAAAGAGAAGTAACCAAGAAAGCCCATAGCACCTCTGAAATCATGTCATGCACAGGCCCTCTGGTCATGGCAAGAGCACCTCACCACAGAATTCTTCCAGAAGACTCATAGCCTCAACCTAAACAAGAGAAACCTGGGACTGAATTAGATCTACAAAAAACAAAACTCCTTAAATTGTCATATTCATGAATGTCAAAGACAAGACCGGAGGAGACTGAGGATATGTACCAGTGTCATTTCTTTTGACAAATATATCACAGCAGCGGCAGATAGCAAGGGACACCGGGTATGTAGTAGATGAGAACATGTACGTTATCTTTAACTTACTATCAGATGAAATTGCTGCAGGGGTGTGATTTCCTCCCGTGGGTCTGGTTTCTAGGTGAGTGTGGCACACAGGAGGAGGCCATTCCACAGCTTCCGTCTGCCATGTTGGGACTGCAGCGCAGCCTTTTAGTGCGGACCGCTGTGGTGCTGTGCCTCGGAGGGGATCACAGGATGAAGTGTTTAGCCAGACAAGCTGCTGCTATTCTTAAGCCTGTTCAGCTCTTGTGCCAAGTGTATAAAGGACAGCTGGCTGGAACCCTGATGCAAGCATGCTGGCAGGGGCTTGGAGCAGTCCCCTCGTTTCCTGTGAAGGAACATTGCAACTTGTCCTGTTCCCTGGTAACCGGGGATGCAGTCAGCTGGGTCACTCGAAGTCCTTTCAGGGTTGATTGGTTTTTGGATTGGTGGTTTTTTCTTTTTTTGGTTTTTTTCAAGACAGGGTTTCTCTGTGTAGCTTTGGAGCCTGTCCTGGATCTCACTTTGTAGACCAGGCAGGACTCGAACTCAGAGATTCGCCTGACTCTGCCTCCTGAGTGCTGGGATTAAAGGCGTGCACCACCACCACCCGGCTTTTTTTTTTTTTTTTTTTTTTTTTTTTAAGGACGGCTAAGTTGTGGTCATCTTGGACTCTAGCAGTCTATGGGCCTCTGAGGCAGACAGTGCAAGACATACACTGTTACCTACCTGACCTCTACAGAGCTTGGGAACCCAGCCTCAGCAGGTAAGCAGGAAGCTGGCAACCCTATCGTCCCTCTGGAGATGGCTGCCACCCAACACTGCCCTGCTCCTGGCTACCCACTCACTGGACTTCGTGGAATGGTTTTTCTCCCACTTAGTCACCCCATTTTTCCTGTAGCCCGTGGACACTAAATTGAGGGACTGGGGGTGCTCAGTGGAGGTTTTAATATCTCAGGCCCGGGGTCATCTCCCAGCTCTGCATAGTAAACCGTTCTGTCCCATTTAGTTACACCTTTCTCCTTTTCTCCAGCACAGAACCTAGTCTCTTCATGGAATCTCCTCAGCCTTTGGGCTAGCATGCTCACACCCTGGGCCCTCTCCCTCTGCCCAAGCCAAGCCTAACACCTTTCGTTTCTCTTTTTCCACTCCAGCCTTCCCCCACGCTCCCTGCTCTTCCCCTCTGGGCCTCAACTACTTTCTACTCATCTGTTAGAGAGTGTTTTTTCTTACAAAGCTAGCTTCTAGAGAACTGGTTCTCAACCTGTGGGTCACAGCCCTTTGGGGAGGGTTGAATGATCCTTTCACAGAAGTCACCTATCAGATATCGTGTATATCAGATGTTTGCATCACGATCCATAACAGTAGCAAAATAACAGGTATGAAATAGCAACAAAAATAATTTTTGGTTGGGGGTCACTACAACATTATTAAACTGTATTGAAGGGTCACAGCATTAGGAAGGCTGAGAACCACTGGTCTAGAGGCTTCTTCTCACGGTGTTCCTCCCTTGAATTCTCATAGCACCTTTTTGTTCCTGAGGGGTACCACTGGCCAGCTATTTATTGCAATATCCCATTCCTCCACTCCTGTGTTGTCTCTGACAGGGAACAGTCCCTGCTCTGCACCTGCTACTGCTGCTCCCAGCCCGGCCTGCAAAAGTAGGGATTCGACAGAGACTGATAAACCACGGAAAGAAGAGATGAAGGGACTCCCTCCTGCCTCTGTACTCATCCAAGTCAGTACTTTGAAGCACTTACCTAGATCCTGAGTAAATCGAAAAACAAAACAACAAATAAACAAACAACATACATTCCACAGCTCCAGAGAAGTAAAGTGAATCTTGGGCAAGCGCTTACAAGAAATCTAAGAAAAAGAACATCCAAACACACCTTTAATCCCAGCACTCAGGAGGCAGAGGCAGATGGATCATTGAGTTTGAAGCCAGCCTGGTCTACAGAGTGAGTTCCAGGACAGCCAGGACTGCACAGAGAAACCCTGTCTCGAAAAACCAGAGAGAGAGACAGAGACAGAGACCAAATGGATTAGGGGAGAGAAAGCTGCCAGCCTACAGCTGTCGGACAGCAAATACTGGAGCTAATTCATGGTCAGGGGAGTAAGGCTGGCCATGTCTTCTTGTCTTTTCCCAATTAAACCTGAGGGAGCTAAACCTGACATTCACATCAAGTAAGAAATAGATTTCTTAGCTAATGCGGCCCAGCTCCTGGCAGAAGAAAAAGCGAACTTTCACCGTTGAAGGCTTTCCTCAACTGGGGCCCCCAGTTCCCCACAGACAACATAAAACCAAATATAAGTTCATATGAAATCAGTATACCTGGAAACCAGTCACCAGAAGGGCTAGCACAAAGATGGAACAGATTGTAGATACCCCTAAAGACTTCAGATACTAGAGTCTGAAATGACTATATATGAAGTGCTTAACAAATACACCATGTAAGCCGGGCGGTGGTGGCGCACGCCTTTAATCCCAGCACTCAGGAGGCAGAGCCAGGCGGATCTCTGTGAGTTCGAGGCCAGCCTGGGCTACCAAGTGAGTTCCAGGAAAGGCACAAAGCTACACAGAGAAACCCTGTCTCGGAAAAAAAAAAAAAAAAAAAAGTCGTGCGCCACCACTGCCCGGCTGAGACAATCTCTTTAATCGTTCTCTCTCCCTCTCTCCCTCCTTCCTTCCTTCCTTCCTCCCTTCCTTCCCCTTTAGTTTTTTGCAGCCCTGTCTGTCCCAGAACTCACTATAGAGACCAGACTGGCTTTGATGCATAGAGATCCACCTACCTCTGTCTCCATCTCTGGGATTAAAGGAGCAAGCCACCATGCCTGGCAGGATTTTAAATCTCGATTTTAAACTGGTCTATGACTAATCCAAAAAGGCTGTAGGTTGGGGTGGAACTCAGTGATACGGCACAGGGTTTGATCACATGCTTCTCTCCTCTGAAAGCCAAAGTCTAAAGACCACAGTCCTCAACCTCTCCAAGCAGCTGGGTCAAGCAGCTAGGTATTGCTCGTATGCTATAAGTCATTGTTGGACTAGGGAGATGGATACAGTGCTTATTGCACAAGCATGAAGACTTAAGTTCAAATCTCCAGCACCCATGTAAAAAGTTGGGCGTGGCTATGAACAGCTATAAACCCAGCATGCATAGGACAGAGAGAGAAGACTGAGATTTGCTCGCCACCAGCCTAGCTCTGGGTTCAGTGAGAGATCCTGTTTCAAGAGACTAAGGCAGAGAGTGGCAGCGCAGGACACCTGATGTCCTCCACCTACACATGCCCACCCGGTCGGTGCATGCGTGCACACACACCTTGCTTTTCAGATCTCTTCTGGAACTAGTAATTTTATCAGACATCTCCCTGACCATCACACCAGGCCATCATTAATGTCCTATGGCATCATTCCTAAGCCATTTACCCATTATCTTGCCTGTGGATAGTGTTTAACTCCATCCAATACATGTGTCTCTCTCACCAAGCCCAGAGTTTCTGAGACAGGAGCATATCTGCAATCCAGATCTCAGGGCCTCTGCTTCCAGGGTGCTGTGGGATATTCTGTATGTTAAATGTGTTGCTCTGATGGGTTAATAAATAAAACACTGATTGGCCAGCGGCCCGGCAGGAAGTATAGGCGGGACAAGCAGAGAGGAGAATGCTGGGAGGTGGAAGGCTGAGGCAGAGAGATGCTGCCAGCCGCCGCCATGACAAGTGAGATGTAAGGTACCAGTAAGCCACGAACTATGTGGCAACTTACAGACTAATAGTAATGGGTTAATTTAAGATATAAGAACTAGATAACAAGAAGCCTGCTGCGGCCATACAGTTTGTAAGCAATATCAGTCTCTGTGTGTTTACTTGGTTGGGGACTGGCGGGTGAGAGAGATTTGTTCTGACTGTGGGCCAGGCAGGACTGGAGAAAACTTCAGCTACACCAGGGCTCTGGGGAAAAGGCTTGATGATTTGCCTTTTTGTTTGTTTGTTTGTTTGTTTGTTTGTTTGTTTTTCAAGACAGGGTTTCTCTGTGTAGCCCTGGCCATCCTGGAACTTGCTCTATAAACTAGGCTGGCCTCGAACTCACCAAGATCATCCTGCCTCTACCTCCAGAGTGCTGGGATTAAAGGCGTGCGTCACCATCACCCGGTTCAAAGATCTGCCTTTCTAGTAAGTTCCCTGGCGACGCTGGGTTGATGATCCAGAGACCTCACTTGGAGACCACTGGCCTTGGTGACTCTGGGACTCCTGTGTTTAGGTCACTGCTGTATCCTAGCACCTAGAACATCACATACCTGGTGTGCTATAAATGCTTGTCCACTCAGTGTCTCATTCAACTACCTTGAGAAAAGCACTGTTACTACCCAACTACCCATGCCTTACAGGAGGGTAAACAGTGTTAGAGAGGTTAAGCAGCTTGCCTCAGTGTACACAACTATGGAAAGTAATATGATCAATCCAGGCGGTGGTGGTGGCGGTGGTGGTGGTGGTGGTGGTGGTGGTGGTGGTGGTACACGCCTTTAATCCCAGCACTTGGGAGGCAGAGGCCAGCCTGGGCTACAGAGTGAGTTCCAGGAAAGGCTCCAAAGCTACACAGATAAGCCCTGTCTCAAAAAACAAAACAAAACAAAACAAAAAGAAAGAAAGTAATATCATCAATAGAAATGGGCTGAACCAGGGCTGGAGAGATGGCTCAGAGGTTAAGAGCACTGGCTGTTCTCTCTTCCAGAGGTCCTAAGTTCAATTCCCAGCAACCACATGGTGGCTCACAACCATCTGTATGGGGTCTGATGCCCTCTTCTGTAATGCAGGCATACGTGCAGACAGAGCACTCATACATAAAAATAAATGAATGAATAAGTAAGTAGATATTTAAAAAAGAAAAAAAAAAATGGGCTGAACCACGGCTCAAACCTCTGTGTCCATAGCCATGAATTACACCCTTCATCACGTCACACCAGCTCATCTCTAGCAGGCTGGGGTTCAGTGAAGACAGGCTGCCGTGGAATTAATGGGAGAGGAAGGCTTTTGGTGACCCAGCATCTGCAGGGGGTGCGGAAGTAGATGGTAGTGAAGGGGTCTGAAGGCACCCCAGTTGCTATGAGCGTGTCCCGTCTGCTATGGATGACCACCAGGTGGCAGCATTGTCATAACACGAAGCAGCCTGCGTGCGGGTTCTGGAGTTCTGATTCTGCAGCTCACGGCCATTTCTCCAGACATCCAGTTTCTCCTCTTTTCAGAGAGGAGGTTGGAGTTGTGTAATACCCAAAGAGCCCTTTCAGCTCAGCTGTAGAAGCATCAAGAAGGGTTTGGAGAGATGCGTCAGGGGTTAGGAGCACTTGCTGCTCTTGCACAGGACTGGTTCTGCGCCTAGAACCATGTGGCAATTCACAGCTGTCCATAACCCAGTGCTAGAGAATCCAACGTCCCCTTCTGACTTCCACAGGCACCAGGGACGCCGTGTGGTGCCCACACAGACAAAACACTCATACACATAATGTAAAGATGAGATCTTGCCTGGCGGTGGTGGCACACGTCTTTTTTTTTTTTTTTTTTTTTTTTCCACTCTCTGCTTCATTCTCTACTGGGCAGCTGCTGAGATTTATAGATTGTGGCACACGTCTTTACTCCTGGCATTTGGGAGGTGTGTGTGTGTGTATGTATGTGTGTGTGTGTGTGTGTATATATATATATATATATATATATATATATATATATATATATATATATAACAAAACAAAATATACATATATATACATATAAAGTATATTTATTTATTTTAAGGGGGGCCGGAGAGACGATGACTCAGTGGTCAAGAGCACTTGTTCTTGCAGAAGACCTGGGTTTGGTTCCCAGCACCCACATGGTGGCTCACAGTCATTTGGAATCCAACCCCATCTCTTGACCTCCGAGGGCATCGGGCACACATGTGGTGCACAGACATACATGCAGGCAAGACATTCATACACATACAATAAAATAAATAAATCTTTTTAAAAATCTAAGAGAGGGCTACAAGAAACAGAGGAAGTCAGTGGAATTCAAACCTTTCTTCTCTCGGACTGAAAAAACAGCAAACCCCACTAGAATTAGTACCGAAAGAAACATAACGCATGGGTAGCAAGATGGCTTAGTGGATAAAAGCTCTTGCCTCACACTTGACAGTCTGGGTTTGATCTCCAGAACCCGCAGCAGAAGGGAAGAACTGACTCCCAAGAGTTACCGTCTGGCCTCTTTCAACACACGCACAGGGCACATGTGAGCCTTGAACTCATACAATGCAATAAAATAAAAATAAATAAAAACACTCAAAACTGCAAGTATGAAAGTAAAGAAGTATGTGCCTGTAATCCCGGCTCAGTAAGCAGAGGCTGGAGGACAGAAGTCGAGGCTAATCCCAGCTGCACAGTATACCCAAGGATAGACCCTGTTTTACAAAGGCCTAAGGGCTGCAGGGATAGCTCAGCGGCCAAGGGTGTTTCCCACCATGTCCACAACCTGAGTTCAATCCCTGGGAACCACGTGGTGGAAAGAAAGAACCAACTCCCGCAAGCTGTCCCCTGACTTTCACAAGTGCACTGTGGCATCCACACCCCTACATCCACAATAAATAAATTAAATAAATAAATACGTTATAAAACAATTTTAAATCCGAAACAAAACACAAAAGTGACATTAATTTTAAATATATATTTATGCCAACATATAAGCAATATAATTTATCGTTTTGTTTAAAATTGTGTGTTTTTGAGATGGGGCTCTATTATAATCCCGGCTGTCCTACAACTTTCTATGTAGAACAGACTGGACTCAAACTCACAGCTACCTTCCTGCCTCCGCCTCCCAAGTGCTGGGATTAAATGCGTGCGCCACCACCGCCCAGCTGGGTTTTAAAATTTTCACTTCATTTTATTTATTATCTTTCTAGCATCGTCTTGCCCTGACAGTAGGAGCTTAGGATATGCAGTCAGCAGGGCCCGCTGGCAGGGATTCCAAGCAGGGACTGCAGGAGCCGGGAACAGACAGGCGGGCTTGTGGGGGCAGGAAGGAGGCCCTGAAGTTGCCCTTCTCCTCCTCATCTATCTGGCAAAGTTGAGCTTGCCTGGCAGAGAACCAGAGACTCTGTAAGGAAGAAATCATGATCTTAGGGAAATCATGTTTGTGTAATAAATAACAGCTTAAGGGCTGGGGAGATAGCTCGGTGTGGAAACTGTTTGCCTTGTAAGCTTGAAGACGGTTTTCATCAGAACCCACACAGAGAAGCTGTGTGTTTCACTTGGGCAGCCTCTGTCTCCACCATGTTCCTCAGAAGCCGGGTGTCCTCTGCGGTGGGGGTCTCCGTCTCCGTGGAGCATGCAGTGGCGGAGGAGCTCGGGACATAGAGACTGAGAGGGGAAGGAATGGCCAAATGATGAGAGCCATTTCAAAGACTCGGGGGCCTACTTGCTTCATTCTCCCTCCCAAGTATCTCCCCGACTCTAAATGGGTCTCAGAGAGGGCTGGCTGGAGAGGTGGCTCCATGGCTGCTTGCTGGCTGATCTCCCAGAGGTCGCAGGTACATGGAGGCTCACAACCATCTGTAACTTTGAATTCCTACACTTCCTATCTTCCATGACAGCCCTCCCCCAGACCTCTCCATCTCCACCTGAATCCAGCACTCATCTCTAAACCCTGGCTCCCTCTCTAGCCCTCCTGGGACCTAAATGTCACCATACATCTACTCCAACAGGAAGTGGACCCAGTCAGTACCTTCCCGACCAGTACCTCCTCTAGCTAGTATTGTTTTTTGAAATAATCCGGCAGGGACTCAAGGCTCTCCCTTCCAAAACCTCTCCCTTCTTCCCCTTGGGTGGCTTGCTGCACTCAGACACACGGAACTTCTTTCTGTTCCTCAAATGTGACAAGGACATCATACTTTTATAAACAACATCACCTTCTTCATTACCCAAGCAAGAAAACTCAGCGGGGCGTAGATCCCACTTTCTAGCTGTTGTCAGACAAGGTGGCACCCACTTGACCTGGCCCTCTCCCTCGCCCCTTCCTTACTCCATCAGAGCCTTTCACCTTCAAAGCCCTTCTAGTAGTTTCCTAGCTTCGACAAGCCACAGACTGACTTCTGATCTCCAGGTCCGTTTCCAGCCCCTGGAACCTGGGCCAGAGCCAGTACCCGATGCCTGCACAGACTCAACTGTCACCCCACCAGAACCCCTATAACTCCAAGGGCCTCTGGGGCCTCCTGGCCCTGCTTCTGCTCCATTTCAGTGTAGAACTGCTGCTTCACCAGGACTATCGGATGAATGAATCCCAGAGCAGAGATTCAGGAATTGTCCAGAGGATTAAACCCTCTTCCTACCTGCCAGATGGCACCTCCCACTGGGAAAAAAAAGTTGGGGAGCCCCAGGTTGTAAATTGCTTGTGGAGAATATAGCTCTGAGAAAATCCTAACTGTGGCCTGGACTCAGCAGCCCCTTCAGCTGGACGGGAATGAACAGCTTTTGCTGCAGGACCTCCCTCGCCATCCTTTCAAGAGTCTAAGGGCCCAGCCTAGGAGAAGGCAGGCATCTCAGGAAGTCACTCAAACTATCTCACGAGTGACAGACAGCACAGGACCAGACTCCAGGAAGGTCCAGAGAAGAAGAGGACGGTCCCCTCTTTCTCTGTTGAACAGTGCCAAATAGTATGTCAGGTCCCACGGTCAGACTGAACAAATTTCCTGGAAAAAAATTACGCTGGACGGTGGTGGCGCACGCCTTTAATCCCAGCACTCAAGAAGCAGAGCCAGGCGGATCTACAGAGCGAGATCCAGGACAAGCACCAAAAACTACATAGAGAAACCCTGTCTTGAAACCAAAAAAAAACTGTATCACTGAGCAGACTAAGACTTAGGGCATGCTTTCTCCAACTCAGTGAGACAGGTCTGACCATGCCCATCTTACAGGTGGGGAAACCAAGGCACGGAGGGGTTGGCTAACCTGTTCCAAATCCCACACCTATCAGTGGTAGAGTTGAGGCTGTTTCTTGCCAAAAGAAAAACTGATAGTCACTGAGAATTTCTGAGAGGATTAAAATGGGAAGAGTCCCCATCTCACATCTCAATACAACAATGATGTGGGTGTGGTAACACATCTTAAATTCCAGCACTGAGGAGAGAGAGGCAGGCAGATTTCCATGAGTCTAAGGCCAGTCTGGTCCACATAGCGCTCCAGGCCAGCCAGAGTTATGTAGGAAGACTTTGCTAATAAATTAAAATTGCTATTTAGCTGAGGATGGTTTTGAACTTCTGAGCCTCCTGTCTCTACCCCCGGAATGCTGGGATTTCAGGCATGTGCCAGCACGTCGATCTTATGGAGTGCTGGGGTCAAACGTTGCAGAGCTTCATGCACACTAGATACATACTTCGCTAGCTGAGCTCCATTCCCAGGCCCTCACATTCCACCTTTTCCTCTGCTTCCTTGTCTCCAGAAAGAGCTTTCCCTGGTCAGCTGGAATGGCGCCATAACTGTCTACAGAGGCAGGCAAATTATTCTACTGGGGTATGGCTTTGTTCTGTATGTGGCTGGTCCTGCGTCCTTTGGATAAGTCCCAGGAGCTTGAGCATTTGGGGGTTTGTGGCGGAAAGAGATGCAGCGGAGTCACCTGCTTTTTCTCTTTTCCAGCCCATTCTGACTGACTCAGGCCCTCTGCCAGGGCTCCTGAGTTCTTTCCACTCCACACTGTGGGGGCCAGTTCCTGCTCCATGGATCTCGCTGTGTGAGAGGAGTCAGTTCCCCTTTCTTTTTACGTCAGACTCTTTCCTACAACGTTGGAGAACTGGATTCTACCTTACCCATCTCCCCATGAGGGTGTGACATCCAAATCTTCCTGCTCCTGGGAACTCCATGCAGGCAGGAGCCCCGAAGCAGGGATCCCTCACTGGGCAGTGAGTCTGTATGACACCTGGTGGGACTGTGACCTCTCATCCTGCTAGGAGTCTTGAGGGGGACTATTGTCCAGCCCACCCTGGGTGTTGGGACCCATCCTCCTGACTGGAGTCAAGGAAAGGATGACCTTGGGGTCAAAGTTACGTCACAGGGAGAAGGGTTTGTGCTCCATTTTATCAGGATCAGCTCAGAATCAGTCCACTTTGAAATATTTTTTCTTTATTTTAAATTTAGTTTTACTTTGTATCAAAGTTACAAATTCAGCTAGTTTAAAGAGTCAAATATTTCCACAAGGCTAAGGTTTTCTGTGAAAAATAGCAGGCCCTCCCTCACCGCCCTTTTCATAACACAGCCTTCCAACTTTAGGCACCTCCTTTTGGTACTTTACTTCTGTATCTCTGAAAACTTTCTGGTACTCTTCTCTCCTGAAGTTTTCACTTTAGACATTTTCTGCATAGCTCTTTGTTGTTGTTGTTTTGTTTTGTTTTTTGGGGGGTTTTTTTGGTTGGGTTTTTTTTTGTTGTTTTTTTTTTTGTTTTTTGTTTTGTTTTGGTTTTGGTTTTGGTTTTGAGACAGGGTTTCTCTGTGTGGCTTTGGAGCCATAGCTCTCTGAGCAGATGAAGATAGGTCTCTCCTGTATCCCAGAATCTAATCAATATTTGCATGTATAATTCAGCTATTATTTTGGCTTAAAAGGGTTTATTGGGAAATGTCATCATTTATACTATTTTCTACAGAGAAAATATTTTACTGTTTAAATAACCCTGGACTTTTAAATTATAACTTGTTTTTATGTTCAAAAAAAATTTTTTTTGATAAGGGACAGGTTCAAAGTTCAGGGGCAATAAGGTCTATGGGTGGTTTGATTTATGTTGGACTTGTATCCCAATAAAAGCACCAGAAGTTGAAAATAGGCAAGCTGCAAATTTACCGGGAAGCAAATAAAATCAAAGATTGTGCTACAAAAAAAAAAAAAGAAAAAGAAAAAGAAAAAGAAAAAGAAATAAAATGTCACCAGTGCAGTTGAAACTGACATGTCAAAAAAACCCAAATTTTATTTGATGTATGTGAGTGTTTTGTGGGCGTGTACGAATGTGTACCATGCGTTTGCAGTGCACATGGAGGCCAGAGAAGAGCATCGGACCTCCTGGAACTAAAGTTACAGGCTGTGGTGCAAGGCCATGTGGACGCTGAAAATTGAGCAGGTCCTCTGGAAGAGCAGTCAGTGCTTTCAACGGCTGAGCCCCCTCTCCAGACCCCACTCCTAATTTTCGGTCAACTGTTCTTTTTTATTTTTTGAAGTTAAAACATAATTACATCACTTTGCCCCTTCCCTTTCCTCCTGACACCCTTCTCATGTGTCCTCTTCCCTTGCTCTCCCTCAAATTCATGGTCTCTAATTCTTCAGCTGTATGCATTATGTGATATGTAAATTATATATATGTATATATATCTTAAATATATAAACACGATCTGCTCTGTCTGTATAATGTTACTGTATGTATATGATTTAGGGCTAACTACTTGGTATTGGATAACCAACTGAGGAGCTCTTTCCTGGGGAAGGCTATTCCTTATTTGCCTGTACTTCTTTGTTAACCCTCCCTTTTCTGAGCCAGAGTCTCACTATGTAGCTCTGGCTAGCCTGGAATTCACTACGAAGACCAGGCTGGCCTTGAACTCACAGAGATACCAGGCCTTCCCTACTGTGTGCTGAGTGGTGGGTTGAAAAGTGAGCGACTAAACCAGGCTCTCTTTGCTTCTTGTTTGTTTGGTTTTTTGAGAAAAGGTTTCTCTGTGTAGTCCTGGCTGTCCTGGAGCTCACTCTGTAGCCCAGGCTGGCTTTGAACTCGCAGAGACCCGCCTGCCTCTGCCTCCCGAGTGCTGGCATTAAAGGTCTGCGCCACCACCGCTTGGCTATCTCTCCCTGCTTCTTGACAGCAGATGCAAAGTCACCAGCTGCTTCATACTCCTGTAATAGAGCCTTCCCGCCGTGATGGAGCCGAAACTGTGAGCCTAGGTAGGCTCTTCTTTCCCCTGTCAGTTACTCTTCTCATCGATGTGATAGGACACCTGACGGAGTCCAGTGAGAAAGGAGGCACTGGTTTTTGGGTCCCAGTTTGCTGGGCAGTCGTCCTTCACAGTGGTGTCATGGTGCCAGGAGGCTGAGGCGCTTGTTGGTCACACTATATCCACGGTACGGAAGCGCAGCGCCATGAATGCCACCACTTAGCTCCTTTCTCCTTTTTATTCTGTCTGGGTCCCCAGCCCATGGAAAGGTGTCATCTACATTTAGTGTGAATCGCCTCCCCTCGATTCATCTAATCTGGAAATGCCTGCACAGACCTGCCTGGAGATTTGTTTCCATGGTGATTCTAAGTCCTGTCAAGTTGACAAAATCAATCATTAACATTTTCTTTCTTTTCTTTTTTCTTTTTTTTTTTTTTTTTTTGGTTTTTTGAGACAGGGTTTCTCTGTGTGTAACTTTGGAGCCTGTCCTGAAACTCACTCTGTAGCCCAGGCTGGCCTCAAACTCATACCTGCCTCTGCCTCCGCCTCCCAAGTGCTGGGATTAAAGGAGTGTACCACCACCACCCGGAAATACTTTCTTTTTTTATACAATATATTTATTTTTATTTTACGTGCATTGATGTTTTACCTGCATCTACGCTTGTGTGAAGGTGTCAAATCTCCTGAAACTGGAGTTACAGACAGTTGTGAGCTGCCATGTGGGTGCTGGGAATTGAACTCAGGTCCTCTGGAAGAACAGCCAGTGCTCTTAACCTCTGAACCATCTCTCTAGCCCTGGCATTTTCTTAAGTTACTCTCATCAGAAATTTTTGTCACTGTAATGAGAAGCTACTACACATCCCTGTGATGATTTGTCTCAGGGAAGATTTTAGGATGGAAATGATTTCCCCACAGGATTTTGAAGGCTTTACTCTATCATCTGTGGTTTCCAGAGTCATAATGAAGAAGCTTAAAGGCATTTTGAGGCTGGGCAGTGGTGGCGCACACCTTTAATCCCAGCGCTTGGGAGGCAGAGGCAGGAGGATCTCTGTGAGTTCGAGGGCAGTCTGGTCTATAAAGTGAGTTTCAGGACAGCCAGAACTGTTACACAGAGAGAAACCCTGGGTACTCACTGGGTCCTTTCAGTTTGGAAATTTACGTCCTTGACTTCTGGGAATTGTATTGAATTACTTCACTGGTAATTTATTCCCACTCTTTTTTTTTTTTTTTTTTTTTTTTTTTCTGTTCCTTGTTTCTAGAACTCTGGCATTTGGCTATTGACCTTCCTAGACTGGTCATTAAATTTTTTTTTTTTTTTTTTTTTTTTTTTTTTTTTTTTTTTTTTTTTTTGTCTTTCGAGACAGGATTTCTCTGTGTAGCTTTGGCTGTCCTACTCACTCTGTAGACTAGGCCACCACAGCCTGCCTTCTATTTTTAAGCTTTTTTTTTTTTTTTTTGGTTTTTTGAGACAGGGTTTCCCTGTGTACTTTTGGTGCCTGTCCTGGATCGCGCTCTGTAGACCAGGCTGGCCTCGAACTCACAGAGATCTGCCTGCCTCTGTCTCCCGAGTGCCGGGATTAAAGGTATGCGCCACCACCACCCAGCTTACTTTTAAGTTTTAAGAGGTCCTTTTAACCTTCTGTAGCACTCACACTTGGCTAGCATCCTCTTAATCCTAGGTGCAGCTCCATCCTTTGCCGCACTGGAAGGTTAATGAGTTTATTTCTTCCTTGTACTCTCCCTACCTGACTGTTTTCCTTGCTCCCTTTTTACACTGGTGCATTTCTTTTTCTCTCTTTCTTCTTCTTCTACTTCTTCTTCTTCTTTTTTTTTTTGCATTTCTTTCAATGTCTCATGACCCTTGAGTTTTCTGAAGCGGAGGCTGTGGCCGGTGAGTGGGGCTTGGCTTGTTCAGACAGAGCCGGCATAGTTATCTGCCTGGGTTGTCCTTTTGGGGAACCATTCCACACTCTTCAAATGTTCTCCCCTGGGATAGTCATGGCCCCCAAAGAAGCTTCCTTCAGTCTATGGCCTGGAGGAAGAAAGTGTAACTTCTGGCATTCTGACCACAGGAGAAGATGATGCTCTGCATCAGGGTGAGCTTGTAACCTTCTGTGTCCGGGGACTAGACTTCCAGTCTTCTTTATGGGACGGCTGAGTTAGTCACTTCTGGGTCACTGAGACTAAATAACCAACAGAAGGAAAGCTTTATTTTGGTTGATGGTCGAAGAATTGTAGTTCACCATAACAGGGAAGGTAAGACCCCGTGGCTCGGGCATGACAGTCGGAGTTGGGGACAGTGGCTATTCACATCAGATTAAGAAGCACAGAGAGCAGGAACAATTAGGGGCTTGTATAACCTTCAAAAGCCACCCCCTAGTATCCAATTTCTGTCAGCCAGGCCCCAATTTCTAAAAGTCCCAGGCCTTCCGAATAGTGTCACAGCCCAGGGGCCAAGCATTCAAACAAGAGCCTACGGGGAACAATTCAGATTCAAACTGTGTCTTAATTACTGTTCTATTGCTGTGAAGTAGCATCTTAGAAGAGACAACTCTTAAAAAAGGAAGTATTTAATTGGAGGCTTGCTTACAGTTTTAGAGGATGAGTCTATGATCATCATGGCAGAAAGCAGATGGGCATGGTGCTGAGAGCTTTGTATCCTAATCTGAAGACAGCAGAGAGAGACTGGACCTGGTGTGGGCTTTTAAAACCTCAAAGCTCACCTCCAGTGAACACCTACTACAAGGCCACACCTCCTAATCCTTCTCAAACAGTTCCACTCTCCAGTGACTAAACATTCAAATATATGAGCCAATGGGGGGCCATTCTCTCCCATCACTCATTCAGACCATCACAGGCCATAAAAGGGGCACTCGGGGAAACGTTCTGTTTACCAGTTTATCCTAAGAGGGCCAGATGAAGAGGTAAGAGGTACATGGCACGAGGTATGTGAGGTGGGTCCCCGGCACAGGAACATGTGTTGTAGTGTTGGATGTGTCACTCTCTTGAAGTATGGAAGCTATTCAGACCCTGTCCATTGGGTTTTTATGGAAGTTCTGTTTCTGAAGGTATGATTAAGTTATCTGCCTATGTGATTTGCTCAATCTTCATCCCTCTCCCCTCTGAAAAGATTTCAAGTTCTCATCCTCTTATCAAATGGTTGGTTCCTCTGGCAGCAAGCCTCCATCCTAACATATAAAGATATACTCTTGGGCTGGGGATGTAGATCAGAGTGTTTATCTATCATGCAAGAAGCCCCGGGTTCAATTGTTGTGGGAATCTTTCTGGAACAAGCACTCTGACACTAACGAGAGTGGAAGAGAGGAGATGTCACAGAGGACCGAAGCCAGGAGAGCTCCTGGAAGCCTTTGATACCGGGTCCAGTTTGTGTTCGCATTTTATGCTCTAAAACCACAAGGTGGGGTGGGCAAGCGAGTGAGATCTTAACAGAAGCGTACATGACAGTCAACAGGTTGCTAGGGGCAATGGCCCATTGTTTCCAGGTCTTTCGTTTCAGGTAGCAAGGGAAGTCACTCTTGGCACATAGGCAGTACAGTCAGTCAGTGCTTTACATAAATCACTAAATAAATCAATAAATTCGACAGGGCTGGAGAGATGGCTCAGCGGTTAAGAGCATTGACTGCTTTTCCAGAGGACCTGGGTTCAATTCCCAGCACCCACATGGCAGCTTACACAACTGTAACTCCAGAATCCAACACCCTCACACAGACATACATGCAGGCAAAACACCAATACATACAAAATAAAAAAAAAAACAATAAATTCGGATCTAACAATAATAACTGGCCTTTTCTACCTAATTCCTTTTTTTTTTTTTTTTTTCCAGAGCTGAGGACCAAACCCAGGACCTTGCGCTTGCTAGGCAAGCACTCCACCACTGAGCTAAATCCCCAACCCCTCTCTACCTTTTTCCACTTCACAGTCTTCAGCATTGCATACACTCGGTGTGGTGGTACACATGTGTAATCCCAGCACTCAGGAGGTGGAGGCAGGAGGATCAGAAGTTCAAAGTCATCTTTAGCTACACAGTGAGTTTGACGCCAGACTGGCCTGCATAAGACTCTATCGAAAATAACAAAATGCCCTTAGCACTCTAGATCCCGAGGCCTTAGTGGTTCTTTTGACAGAGACCAAGAGCAGAGGCTAAAGACCTTGCCTACTCTGTACTTACAGTGTAGGCACAGGTGTGGTTGATAAAACCTTGTCTGTACAGGCAAGTCTTCACGACACCCCTTTCTAGCCCCTCTTTCTCTACCCCCCGTCACATGACACATACAATCTGAGCATAGGGAAGCAGAAGAGAGTGGCCAACATTCTGGGCTCCATCCGTCCTCGCCTGCATGTATGAGCCTAGGCACACACAGCCTCTCTACGCCGCAGTCTCCACCTGAAACACGGGTGATGGAACACTCCTCTAAGACACTGGAAAGATCCTCTAAAACATGACCAGTTATGATCTGATCACAGTACCTCACCAAGATGGCTTAGTCAGGGAGGCAAGTGTCAGCTGAGAGCTTTCACACCAGTCCAACCTTCGTCTCCAACTTGGAGATGGACATGCAGATCAGAGAGAAGAGGACTTGTCTAAGCCCCTTTCTTCCCTCATTTATCATGGATAAGGGGGGTAGACAAAGGCACTTTCTGCTTCAAAATGACTTCTTATCTAGGGAGACTGCCTATTTCTAGAAACATCCAAAGAGCCTTATGAAGCCAGAGGTCTGCCTAGAAACCAGTGATGAGAGCCCTGGCCAGCCAATGGGATCATGCAGGCCTTCTACCTGCTTAGGGAACTCCCCCTTATCCTGCCCAGGGAGAGCAGCTTTGAGTGAGTGGGGTATTTCCAGATTTGTGGCTTTCACTTCCACATCTACCAAGTGGGCGGAGTGACCTGCTGTGGACGAATCAGATTCCTCTCTGCACCAGCTTCAAGAGGTGAACCCGGGGCTCAAGGGTCCCAGACACCCAGCAGCAGGAGCAGCAGCAGCAGCAGCAGCGCCTGTGGAGAAGACTAGAGACCGGAACCATGGACGACCAGCGCGACCTCATCTCTAACCATGAGCAGGTGCCCATACTGGGCCAGCGTCCTAGAGCCCCGGAAAGGTATGTGTGAGTACCAGCAGAGAGCCCTCAGTTCCGGAGGGCACAGAATGCAGGCCTGGGAAGGGACACTGCATTGAGTTGCAGGAAGGCTGCCTTGAGCACTGACTTTCTGAGTGCTTTTTTTTTTTTTTTAGCCAGGGTCTCTCTATACAGCCCTGGCTTTCTACGTAATGAAACTCACTCTGTAGACCAGGCTGGCCTCGAACTCACAGAGCTCCTCCTGCCTCTGCCTCCCAAGTGCTGGGATTAAAGGAGTGCACCATCACGCCTGGCTCTGAGTAATCTTGAACCCCTGCCCCCCACCCCCACCTGCTAAGGGTATGGGCTTCCCTTTCTGTAAACCGAGGGGCTCCTTTAGGATGTGTAAGTGTTAAGAGGGCCCCGGGTTCACTCCTCAGAGTTTCACAATGTAAGGGACTTCACGGACCCGCTGAAGCTGGGCCGTGACTGAAGACCATAGTGTTCCTCCCTCGGATGAGCTCTCAACTTTTCCTCAATAAGTCTGCTTGCTCTCCTAGCCTCAGATCTGGAAAAGGTTCCGATGCCAGTGGAGAAACCATTTCTGAGGACAGTAGAAGCAACCCAGTCTTTCCTTAACTGCCAGAGGACCGGTATGAGCCTAGATAAGCATGTCCCCGCCATACCGGAGTCCACACCTGAATCAGGATTAGCCTTTCTCTGTGGGTAGGAGCTGGCTGCCATCCTAGCAGCTGCTCAGAGAGAAGGGGCTCCTGTTACATCAGTGGAAGGGGCTCAGCTCTGCCTTGGGTCAGACCCATCTACGAACCTCTTTTTTGCAACAAGAGGCTGCCCCAGCCCTCCAGATAGCCCCAGGCTCCTCTCCCAGCCCCCAAAGGACCTCAGCCTTGTGCCCTCCACCCCAAAAACCCCAAACAGGACTAGAATTCACCTGCCTTCTTGCCCTCCCTCCCCCACCGCAAGCTCCCACAGACCCGATTTGCTGCCTACGGGGATTAAAACCAGATGTGACGTCAGCTGTTTCCAGGCAGAAAGGGATTTGAGAGAGACTCTGAGATATCTTGTGCAGAGGAATTGTGTTCTGGAAAGACGGTAACCAGATATAGATTAGTAGAGCAGTGGGGAATTCCAAGGCAACTTTACTGCTGTTGTCGGTGACCACAGAAAAATCACAAGCCCCTTTCTGGGTCCCAGCTTAATGGCAATAGCTATAGGAACAGTCCACCTAGCATTTACTTTTCACCAGTCCTCAGATACTGTTGACTGTTATTGTAGTAATAACCAAGCGACAGACTCTATCTTAATTCTTACAGTTACTGTAGCTAGGAGTTGGACATTTTTATTATCTCCCTTATCCTTGCCCTTGTCTTTTTTTTTTAAAGACTGGTTTCACTGGCTGGAACTCATTGTGTAGCCCAGGCTGGCCTTGAGCTAATAGATATTTGCTTACCTCTCTCTGCCTCCCGAGTGTTGGGATTAAAGGTGTGTGCCACTATGCATTTTCCCCATCATGCATTTCCCCCATTTTCACGCAAAAGGAATCTGAGCTTATCTTGGTGAGCAACTTCCAGGTTGTCTCAGCTGGTGAGTGTTGGACACAGCATTTGAACCCTGACTAGTCTGAGTTTGTTCTCCTTTGTGGGTCCTTTAGAGGCCTCCTTTGTGGTGGGGGGAGCTGGGAGCCCCCTGACCTCAGGCCACTCAGGGAGGGCTGTGTTCAGAGATGGTTCCTTAAGCTCTCAGGCCATTCCAGACAGGGTTTGATTTGGGGCATTTCTCGTGAACACTTCTGCCTGGCAACATCTGTGTCATGATTCCCGATAGTTCTGATTGGCTTCTGACTTTAGCCAGTTACCTTTTTTTTTTTTTTTTTTTTTTTTTTTGCTGTTTAATTATAAAAGGGGGAAGTAGAAAGGAGGAAGTAAAACCAGGAGGTGACAAGAGTTAGCACTCAATCAGAACCAAGGGCCAGACAATCTAGAGACGGAAGAGGCTGGGTGTGACTGTGCATGCCTATAATCCCAGCATTTGGGAAGTGGAGGCAGGAAGATCAGGGGTTCAAGGTCAGCCTCATCTGCATGAGACCATCTCAGAAAAACAAAATAGCAGTAAATTTAATACAAGAGGAAGGAGAGCAGATGCTAGATCTGACATCTAGCCTCCCGAGAGCAGTATTATTGATAGAGAAAGATGTGTTACACGTTGGGGTGTTTCATTTCTACATTATTTTTATTTATTTAGGTTTTTTTGAGACAGGTTTTTCTCTTTGTAGCTCTGGCTGTCCTGGAACTCACTCTGCAGACCAAGCTGGCCTCGAACTCTGGGATCCTCCTTACTCTGCCTCCCAAGTGCTGGGTTTAAAGGCGTGCACCACCACCACTACCACCACCACCACCACCACCACCACCACCGCCCCCTCCATCTCTGTGTTATTTAACAACCTCTCATTCCAAGCTCTTGCCCATTTCACAAGCAGAAGTGTTGACTTGCTCACGCTCCCAGAGTTAGGCAAGCAGAAGAGCCTGGATGTTAATTATGGCTAGCTGCTCTCATCTTCAATACAAACCCGAGTTTTTCGGCCTTCTGAAAAACTGAAGTTCAGAACGGGGAGGGATGAAGCTTCCCCAAGGTCATGTGATGAGAGGTAGAGCTGGGACTAGATCTGAGTATGGGGTGGTAGAGGGGTTCAGGGGTTCCATGAGTTACCCAAGTAGATAATAAAGCAGAGGACCCTGAGCCCAAGCTACATCTTCCTTCAGAAGGCCAGGAAGTTGAACTTATTCCCCCTCCTGGTCTGGTCTCCCTTCCCCAACAAAGAGTTTTTGCTTTCTCCTTCCAAAATAACTCTTCTTGGGTCAGCCGTGGGCTTAAGGAAATACAGAGGGTTGGCAGGCATAGAGCCAATGAAAATTAGCGGTGTCTGTGACATCGTAAGTCACTAGGCAGACAGGTCTTCTGGAGTTTCCTAAATCTCCCTTCCTGGTTGCTGGAGTAGGCAGGACGAAGACTCCTCATGGGAATTTCTAATGGAGTCTGTCTTAGTCTGAGTTACTATAATATACTGTGCATACATATTATACATATAATATATACTGTATACTCTATCCTCCTTACAAGGGTGCCTAACTCCATTCACTAAAACACTAGACCTTTAAAGGGGACATGTTCAAACATCAGCAGAGAACTGATAGTTCTTCCCACCCAAGGGCTAAGTGGGGGAAGAAGGGACAGGAACTCTCAGGGTCTCGAGTCAGGATCCTTATGTTCTATACGGTAACACGTGCATGCACCCCCAAACCAGTATTCAAAGCCCCAAACTGCAAGCAGTCACTGAGGTCTGAGGGTCTGGCCACCCAAGAGCACGAGACATTCATCCAGGCCTAGCCTTTTATGTTGCTGTTGAATTCCCCCCACTTGGCTATCACTACGAGGTGCTTCTATGGCCACAGTCAGAGCTTGTTTCAAAGAAAACTGTGCAGGGGAGATGGCCCAGTTGATACACAGGCACGAGCACCTGAGTGTGAGTCTCAAACACCCATTTGAAAAACAAGCACTAATCCTAGTGTTGGGGAGGCAGAGACAAGAGGATCCCTGGGTTTGTTGGCGAGACAGTCTAGCTGAATCGTTGAGTTCCAGGTTCAGTGAGAGACCCTGCCCCGAAAAATAAAGTGGAGAGCAACTGAGGAAGACACTTGAAGTAGACCTCTGGTCTCCACACACATGTACACGAGCACCCATACATACATGCACATGTAGCACACCACACACACACACACACACACACACACACACACACACACACACACACACACACACACACACAAACTGGGGAAGAACCAAGATTTAGAATTGCTGGGGTAAGAGTTACTCATGTGACACGTGACAGAAGCTGGGAGACTGGGGAAGATTTGTCCAAAGATTCCCAGAGACTGGTACAGAGGCTGCATCTCTGGAGTGGGTGGCATCTGGCCCTGCTCCAGCCTGATAATGTCCCCCCTCCCCAAATGTCTAGGCTCCACTTCTCTTTTTCAGGTATGCATGTTCTTTGCTGTCCCTGTCGCATTTCCTTCCCTTTTCTCTTTAAACCTGACGTCACTGCAGGGATTGGGGATAACGCAGGGGATGGAAACCCTACTTTCTCTTACATAGTAAAAGCAACTGCCAACCAAATAAAACAAACAAACAAACAAACAAACAAACAAATAAATAAATAAATAATTAAGACCGAATCCTTTTCTCCTGAGGGCAGCTCTGCTCCAGATCTCCAGAGGGTAAAGAGGGAGGACACGCCACTTTATCCCGTCACTACATGGATGGGACACCAAAACCCAGAGTAGGCAAGGGATTTGGCTCATTCTTCCCCATCGAACTTGGGCTCCAAGTGGATCTGATTTCTTCCTAGGAAGGACACTGGTGGTCAGCTGGGGTGGGATGGGGGATGGGGACGTTCCACACACACCTCTCTTATAGCCAGGTTATTGGGAGGGCATGACATTAGTCTGAGGGGACATGGGTGGGGGCGTAAGTCCCCTCTCCCAGCCAGCCTCCCACTCTGGACCATTCTCTTACTCCCTCCTCACAACAGGTGCAGCCGTGGAGCCCTGTACACAGGCTTTTCTGTCCTGGTGGCTCTGCTCTTGGCTGGGCAGGCCACCACTGCATACTTCCTGTACCAGCAGCAGGGCCGTCTAGACAAGCTGACCGTCACCTCCCAGAACCTGCAACTGGAGAGCCTTCGCATGAAGCTTCCTAAATGTGAGCGTTCCACCTGTCCTGACCACCTCACGGGCCCCACCCGTTTCTCCATCTAGCGCTTCCCATCCCCCATCCCTGGGTTTCAGATCTCAACCCCTGGTGCCCTATTCCCTTGGACCTGGACTCAGGCTGTCTTGTCTTCCCTGCCCCACAGCTGCCAAACCTGTCAGCCAGATGCGGATGGCTACCCCCTTGCTGATGCGGCCACTGCCCATGGAAAACATGCTCCAGGGGGTAAGGAAGGCGGCAGGGAGGAAACGCCAGCTGGTCTAGGCAGCAGGCAGGTGCCGAAGGGCAAAGGTTGACAAGTGACAAGCAGGCAAGGTCTTAACTGCTGGGAAGGAGCAGGGTCCACCTCAGAGAGGCTTGTCAAGGTGGCGGAGGCCAGAACTCTTGGGGCTACCCTGATGGGGAGAAGACAAGTCCCAGAGCTTCTCACCTTCCATAGCATCCTCTAGTCCTTCACCTCCTCCAAGCCTCTGAGAGCAATAATGTTATTCACAAAACTACTACTGGTACCTTCCCCAGGGAAGAGCACACCGATTGGTTGTCCAGGGCCAAATGGCCAGCCCTGAAAACATACATACAGGTAGCATTATACGGACCGAACAGATTTTATTTAGGAATATATAGTATATAAATAAACACACATGCAAGCAATAGCAATGAATGATAAAAAGAGGTCATGAATTTGAAGGAGAGCAGGGAAGGGCGTATGGGAGGGCTTGGAGAGAGAAAAGAGAAGGGAGAAATGTAGTAATTAAATTATAATCTTAAAAAAAAATAAAGCAAAAACTGCTATTGGCAAGGCCATGAAGAGCTTATGCCAGCCTGACCAGAGTGAGGATATGGAGGCAGAAAGGGAATAGCTGGAGCCTTAGGAGGTAGCAGAGCTGAGCCGGCGAGTGCATGGACCTGACTCTCACTAGACGCCAGCTGCTGCCCCCCAGCTGCTGTCCTCACCCCCCGCTCCCAGGTCCCTCCTACTTCTCAACTAGCACTGGTATCTCTGTTCTCCTTTCCACAGCCTGTGCGGAATGCTACCAAGTACGGCAACATGACCCAGGACCACGTGATGCACCTCCTCCTGGTGAGTGTCAGAGCCAGTGAGCAGCCCCCTGGTCCACATGGGATCCTAACCCTCACTCACATGCCAGGCTCACTGTAAACTCAACACCTGCTCACCCCAAGAAATATAAGGTGGCCCTTAAATATTTCACGTAGTCCAGCCCCCTTCCCTCACCTTGAGATAAGTATCTACGTAGTCCTGCAACTGGTTATACTATGTAGACCAGGTTGACCTTGCACTTAGGAGATCTGCCTGCCTCTGCCTCCTAAGTGCTGGGACTAAAGGCGTGCATCATGACACCAGGCTCTAGCCTCTTCACTTTTGAGTTTGAAAAATTAAGGTCCAAGTCTTGGATGTGACTTGGTCATGATACCCCATTCTCCTTCCAAAATTAACCTCACAAGCCTGCTCTGTACCAGGCACTACTCTGTTCTTGGCCTACAGCAGGGAAGCAACTTGAATATACCAGTGACCAGGTGATGAGGGACGCACAGCTGGCTGTGAGGACAGGCAGAGGACCCAGTCTAGCTATTGGTGGTCAGAAAGTCTTCAGAGATGAGACCTGCAAGACAGGCAGACATCCGTAGGGAGCAAACGAGTGCTGTAAAGCTGGTGTGGACCCTGACAGGAGCTACATAGCTGGGTGGCCCTCACCCCTTCACCCCTGCTCTCTGTCACTGAAGCCAGGGTCCAGGCTTGCTGTGGCTAACATCCATTCCTCAGAATGAAGACCTGGGAACATGGGGTGTACATTTCCCCTTGCTATCATGGAGTTCTTTAACTTCCTCTCGCCCTGCTACTCTGCAGAGGTCTGGACCCCTGGAGTACCCACAGCTGAAGGGGAGCTTTCCAGAGAACCTGAAACACCTTAAGAACTCTATGGATGGTCTGAACTGGAAGGTGAGAAGCTTCTGTTGACTCTCCTCTTTCCACAGTAGCCTCAGGACTAGACAGTGGCAAGGGGCGGGCTAGGGGAGCTGTTCTACAGCTGGGCTACAGAGGGTCTTCTAACATCCACAAAAAACTTGTGGGTCTTTAAGAGGTACCCGGGCTGCAGCTGGACTCCAGATGCTGGGCCTGTCGGATCCTCCAAGAGTGTTGTCAAGGTAGGGTGTTGACTCCTGACCCTGATGACCTGCCTCTATTCTCAGGTCTTTGAGAGCTGGATGAAACAGTGGCTTTTGTTTGAAATGAGCAAGAACTCTCTGGAGGAGAAGCCTACTGAAGCTCCGCCTAAAGGTAGCAGGATGGGAACTTCAGGGTGCCAGGGCTCCCTGGAGCTGCTGAAGCCTCCAGCAGCTTCAGCGAAGCTAACAGCAGCACCCCATCCTCTCAGCTCACTGTCTCTTCTTGCCTGTTCCTTCAGGGTTTGGAAACGCTGACATCCTGTCTGTGGGTCTGTTCTTTCACACACACATCCAGAGTATAGAGGCCTCTTATCCTTGTCTTGGAGCAAAACCAACTCAACACATACCAGGCAGGAGTCCTCGGAAGGACACCTCCCCAGCACTCACTGCCTCAACACATGAGGCAGAGGGCCACTGAGTCAGCGAATGCCCAGAGCCCTAGGCACTTCTCACTCACCAGCCATGCCAGCACACAGGAGGCTTGAGACCTAACGCATTGGGGAATGCCTTGCTTGTACCTTGGTGCTGTCTCTAATTTGCTGTGCAGAGCCTGACAAGCCTGTCCCACAAACGGAGGGCTAATGGCCCGAACTGCCCTTGGAACTCCGTTTCTCGGATACATACATAGAAGACAGCTTGCATGCGATCTCAACCAACTTCTAGCTGATTTTTGAATCCCCTCTCCAGCATCCCCAACAAATGGCAGCCCCTCTTTCTACTTGGGTTATCCCAGTAACAGGAAGGTCAGGCTCCCAAAGGTGTCCCCATTACTGTCCCTCCAGAAACCAGAATCACAGGAGTAATTACTAACTGTAATAGAATCTGAGTGCTAGAAGAAATATTTTGAGGCAAATGACTCCAGCCACGCTTTTCCTCTTTTTGGACCTTACTGGTTTCAGTCTTGGGCCTCAGTTTTCCCATCGGTACCATGGGAGGAATGAGGAAAGCGACTTGGAGAGGCATTAGGCCCACGGCAGTGGTGTGTGGGTCTCTGCTCTGCTGAGACCCCGGCCCAGAGCCCACTCACTCACTGTCTTCATCATGCCTGTAGCGTCAGTGCTGACCAAGTGCCAGGAAGAGGTCAGCCACGTCCCTGACGTCCATCCGGGTGCGTTCCGTCCCAAGTGCGATGAGAACGGTAACTATTTGCCACTCCAGTGCCACGGGAGCACTGGCTACTGCTGGTGTGTGTTCCCCAACGGCACCGAGGTCCCTCACACCAAGAGCCGCGGGCGCCATAATTGCAGTGGTAAGCAGGGGCCACCATGCCAGTAATCTAAAGGATTAGGGAGCACTAGGAAGGTGAGGGTCCCGAGGGCCCTCCTAGTAAACATGGGGTCAGGACATGGGTTGGCTGTGCCCTGAGGACAGCCGCTGTCAGTCATGCATCTGGCCCTTCATCTACCTGCGCACTCCTGCGTGTCCCTCTAACCTTATCTCCTCTCACATTCTCCACACGCTGTCCCACACCAGAGTCCCCCCCATCTCACCACACCCACTAACCACACTATACACCATGGTGCCTCATTTCCCAGGCTCAAGGACATACCTGACTGGGAAATAAGCCTTTGGGCCCAATGGCAACCAAGTGTGTGTGGCGAGGTTAAGAATAGCATGATGGTTCCTTTGCAGAGCCACTGGACATGGAGGACCTGTCTTCCGGCCTGGGTGTGACCAAGCAGGATCTGGGTAAGGGGGTCACCCACACTCACACTCACGTGGTACAGCATGACACTGGGCTGGCTTTTACAGAATGGGCTGGTTGCTGGAGGCAGAGGACCCAAGCTCAGTAGGGGAGCAATGGGGGCGGGAGCTGACTGCTCCCAAGTTCCAAGAGGCTGGGAAGAGGCAGAGGCAACAGGCCAGGCAACAACACCGACTTCTGCTTCCCTTCCAGTTATGTGAAGGCAGAGGCCAGCTCTGCACAGCAGCAGCTTTCCTGTCCTCCTGTGCCCCAGCCTTTCTGCCTTCCCTGACGTCACATCCCACTTCCTGCCGCCTTGCACCTTGGGGCTTGAGGCTGGTGTCCGCTTCCTCATCCCTGGACACGACCAATACAACCAGAAGAGAATGAGGGTGCTGGAGGGCCCCGCTGCCCACCCCTATCGAAAGGAACAGAAAGCTCAGAGTGGGCAATGCTAGGTGGACCCCCATTTCTGACCCATTAGCAGTCTCCAACAACGTGAGGCGTTGAGATGTAGGCCCACAGACAGGGATAAGGGGTGCTCCACCCTTAACCTACACTGGACACATCTGCTGTCTTCTCCTCAAGGAAGAACCCAGGCCCTCCTTCCAGAAACTCTTCCTCACTTCCTGCCAAAATCCCCAGGTCCCTTGCTCAGCCAAGCTTGTCAGCAGCCTATAGGATCATGGTTCATGTGACAATAAAAGGTAGTAAGTAGAACGTTCTTGCTCCTGGCTCTTCTGTTGGGATCCAATTAGTTTACCCTAAGACGGTCAATGAAAACCTCAACCTGGTCACCTAGGTACCCAGGGCCGGTGGAGCCTGGGGTGATGGCCGCAGACACTCAGTACCTGCTTTACATTCAGAAACAGGCTCTTGCGCAGTTTTAAAAGCATAGCTGCCCCAGCTTCCATTCCTCATGTCCCGGATTCCATTTCTGTACTAACAGCATAAGTGTGATGACAGATGGCAGTGGACACAGGGGCCTAGTGTCAGGAATGGATGGGAATGGGGGCTGCCACCAGATGGGTGTCTGCAGGACCCAGGGCTACTCAGCTCCAGTCCACTGTCACCGGGAAAGGGAGCAGATCCCTTACCACCCAGGAGTCAGAAACGAACGTTAGCGAGATTGGTCCGTTTTGCAGTTTAACTACTGTGCGTCAGCACAGCCAATGAGACCCTTCTCTGCAGACCCTTCTCTGACACCAACATGGAATGACGGGAATGGCCGTCCCCCAGGGCGCTATGCTGAGGTGGCTTCTGGATGTTTCTGCAGAGGCAGCAAAGGCGTGCTGCCACCCTTTTCCCTCAGTCTACCCCAGTGATGCCCCAACACATACGTGGGCTTTGTTCACTTCCAGCCTTCCCCAGCACCGAACTATTCCCTGGAGAGGGGGCGACTCAGGGCCCAGTCTACTGGCTCTTCCCACACCGGCCACCGACGTTTTCCACCACATCATCCTAACTCTCAAACATCCAAAGGCCCCTCGGTCACCTGTGCCACCTACTCTGGTATCTGACCAACCTTCAACTCTCCTCAAGCTCGGAGGCCATCTCCTCCGGGGAGCCCTCCCTACATGGGCCCCTGGGGAGCTTCACCAAGGCTCTGTCTTTAGCAAACTGTCCTACCCACAGTACGGTAGGACACTGGTGTGCAGGCAGGCAGGAGCCCCGAGTGCTGGCCTGTGCTCTTCCACGGTCGCCACACTGTCTTCCCTAAGCAGTCAGTAGCAGGATGAGTCCAGATGCACAGGGAACCTTTACATTTCAAGTCTTTTATTTTGAGTTCTTAAAAAAAAAAAAAAACCAAACCCAAAAGAGCTGGAAAACTGATAGGACAAGGCCTTGGGGTAAGCCAGGGATCCAGGCAATGGGATGAACTGCAAGCAGAACCTGGCTGGGTCTGCAGAGCAGAGGGAGGTCGGTCCTGAGGCCTTTGGGCATGTTGGATTTCAAGGGGGAGAGGCAGGTCACTTAAAAAAATATATATACTGTACACATCTTATGCAGCACTCAGAGGGGGTGGGTGTGTCTCATCTCACTTCCTCCTGGGACTGCCGTCTCCTCGCAGGCTCACTGGCTTGGCCAGCAGCACGAGCTGGAGACGGCCATCATCTTCTGTTGAGGGAGGGTAAGTTAAAAAGTCCAGTCCCAACTCACACTGGCCAGGTCAGAGGTCTGAGGACGGCCACACTCTGACAAGACGCTAGGAGAAGAAAACAAACCAGGTCAGATTTCCTGAACTTTATATCCACGGAGGAAAACAGAAAGCCAAGGGAGGGCACCAGATCTGCTCGGGCTCCACACCTGCTAACAAGGCCCCTCAGTCCCTCTGACCCTGGGGGAGAGAGTCGCTGCCTCTCGAGCTCCCTCCCTTTGGGCCTACCCAGCTGCCCAGGAAAGCTACAAAGAGTCAGGTACCTGGTTTTTGTGCTGGGCCTCACACGGCAGGCTGGGCTGTCTTCTTCTGTGAGGAGAGAAGGGCAACAAGGTCTCAGTCTGCGGGCCCTCACCACTGCCGTCCCACCTGCACGGGGCAGGACTCCCTGGAGGCAGGGGTGGTACCTCACCGGCTGTCTCAGCAGCCACACCCCTGCAGCTTCCACTGCTAGGCTATCCTGTGCTACCAGCCCTGGGCCAAGCAGCCTTTGACCTCATGAAATGGATGGTTGTTCCTTCAGTGGGCATCCCCACTGGCCAGGACATGTAGGCCAGGCTCTTCCTCCTACCCTTTCTCACCTGGAAGCTGGTTGTAGCTTACCCAGTTGTCTGCCCATGGGGGTCTCTCTTATCCCCCCTCCCCTGCTCTTCCTCACAAGGTCCATTAGATTGGAAGGGTGACATAGAACAGGTCTAGGTGTTGGAAGGGGAAGGGGAAGGGGAAGGGGAAGGGAAAGGAAAAGGGCAATGGGAGTGGGAGGGGAAGAGGAAGGGTTTGAATTTCTGGCCCAAGAGCTCCCAGGAACTCAATCTACCTTTTTCTTCTTTTTCTTCTTGACTAGCGAGTCAGGGTCTTTGACTGAGGTCTTTTTTCCTTTCTTCTTTTCCTTTTTTTCCTTGTCTTTTTTTTCTGAGGGAAGAAAGCGAGCTTCCTGAGCAACAGATACTGACACTGAGTGAGTCAGGGTCAGGAGGCTCATGACAGCTCCCCGCTCCTACACCATGGGGAAACAGGCCCCAGTGGGGCCAGGACACCCTTCAGGTGCCAGGGCTCCCTTCTTCCTGTCTGTGGACCACACAATCTAGGGCCTCAAGACCAGCTATGCGAGTTCTTTACCAGTCTTGAATGAACTCACTTTAAGAACATCTCCCCCCATATTTATTTTTATAAAGATAGCCAGGTGGTGGTGGTGGCGGCGGCGGCGGCGGCGGCACACGCCTTTAATCCCAGCACTCGGGAGGCAGAGCCAGGTGGATCTTTGTGAGTTCAAGGCCAGCCTGGTCTACAGAGCGAGATCCAGGACAGGCACCAAAAGTACACAGGGAAACCCTGTCTCGAAAAACAAAAAAACAAAAACAAACACAGGACCCCCATAGGTTCTGGACATCGAGGGGCAGCAGGTCCTTATGTAGGAGGATCAGATGACCAGATACCTCTTCTCCCCCACTCCTGCCACAGATGGGCAGGCAGAACTCAGGGGGATTTCCTTGCTGGGCGTGGTGGTGCACCCTTTTAATCTTAGTGTCCGGGAGGCAGAGGCAGGTGGATTTCTGTGAGTTCGGAGGCCAGCCTGGTCTACATAATACGTTTCAAGGTGGCTAGGCTACATAGTGAAACCCTGTTTCAAAACAAAGCAAGAGGGGACTGCCCAGCAAAAGTGTCCTTTTCTTCTCAGAGTCTGTTTTCCACTTAGAAAAGGAAAGCAAGACTCCCCACCGCCCAGGGTCGGCAGGACAACTCAAAAGGCCCACTGGGTGAGGGTTCCAGTCTAGAGGGCAATTAAGCAGCTGCTTTCCCTGAGGAACTGAATTCCAGAGGAAAGGGGCTCTGGAGGAGGATGCAGGCACACTCCGCACCCCAGGGACCGGCAGTGGACCTCTGGTGTCCCTTAGGTTGGAGTGGAGTGCTCCTGTTCTCCATCGTGTGAAGCTGGAGTTGGGGCTAACGTGGGTGGAACTGCTGGGCACTGTAAGGACCCTGGGCTGTGGGGAGGACGGGATGAAGTACTGGCCCATGAGCTCACAATCTACTTTTGGCTTTGCCCCCAGGCCCCCGTCACTCTGGACAAACCACTTCCCAGCTTCCACTGTCCCGCACCGCAGCACACGCCCGGGAAAGGAGTCACTTACTCTTACTGGATTTCTTCTTTTCCTTCTTGCTCTTTGCGTCACCCTGCTCTCCACTCTCAACCTTTAACCCCAGCTCACTTTCCGGCTTCTCCTTGGCCCCTCGGGAGCCAGGTGACTCCTTCCCCTTGCCATCGGCATCCGCTCTGTCTGGCTTTGCCTTTGCCTTGGAAGTCCTGGAGGTCTTTTCTGGGGTAGTAGCACCTGCCCCAGCCACCAGCTGCTTCTTCTTCTTGCTCTTTGGGGTCCCAGCTGCCAGCTGGTCCCCCAAGAGCTTCCGCTTCTGGCCCTTCTTCCCACTCTCCTGGATGGCCTCCGTGGCCTTCTGCCTCTCCTGCTCCAGCAGTTCCGTTAAGACCTTTATCACAGAGGCCTGCACCTGCGCCTCGCTCAGGGGCCACGGCTGCTCCCGGAGGCGCTGGGTGATGCTGTTCTGCAGATCCTGTGTGGGTGCTGCTGAGGTCTGGGTGCTTTTCTTGGCCTTCTTGGGCTTCTGAGGTGTGGCACCTGGGGAGGCCTCTTTCCTACCTGTGAATCACAGGTCTCGGAGGTCACAGGTCTGGAAAGCTGAGGGACAGATCTTACACAATACATGAGGACTGAGGGAGTGCATCTCCTTACAACTGTATGGATGGGAAACTGAGGCCCCGGGGTCACTCTGCCCCATCTGTCTCCTATGCTCATGCCTTAAACAGGAATCTCACCTCTAACTTCCAGCTCTGTTTTATGTCCTCACATCAGAAACTCTACCCAATTACAGTTGGGGATGGACAGTGATCTCAGAATGTTAATGAGAGGGCCTGAAGTCTGCCAGCGAGACAGAGGGGACACCAGGTGGGACACAAGTGACTCAGGTTCTAGGTCTGCCTTTATCAACACACCGTAAGGCTTTGGCCAGGTCACAGTCCCTCAAGGCCTGTTTCCCACTGTACAACAAGAAGCTATAGTGTCTTCTGCCATGAGCTGTAGATTCATAACACAAGGGAAGGTCCTGAGGACTGAAACTCAGCTCCTGTCTGTGGACAGACAATGGGTCCTTGGCCCATGAAGGCTGGGGCAAGAGGCAGATTGGGGCGGGGGGAACTCTGGGTGTGCTTGCTGTGTATGCATGTGGCGGCTGACTAAGCAGGTTTACTGCCTGCCAGAGTGACTTCTGGTGCAGCCTTTGTTTAGAATTTTCCACGCCTCTGCTTGCCTTTGATAATTGTGTGCTGACTACACGTGTAAAAAAAACCTTCCACAGCCCCCTCGAAAATGTCTCCCTGTCACACCCGCCTCTCACACCGACAAGAACACTGGAGAAGAAAGTGAGCAACAACCCCGCCTCTGACCCAGCGCAGGAAAGCTGGGGCTACAAGCCCAGAGCTATCGCTCCCATCTCTATCCACTTCGCACCTCCCAGGTCGCCCGGGCAAGTCTCTACCGCTCTGTGCAGCAGCAGCAGCCGCAGCCGCAGCCGCAGCCGCAGCACAGACTTCCTACATTTTGAGCTCAGGGGTTGGACCCTAGCAGTGTTTGCCTCAAGGAAAAGCTGACTGGAATGGAGTGGGGAGGTGGGATGTACTGTTCTGTGTTATGTAAGGCACTCCTGACAGTCCCCTCCCCTGGGTCCCACCAAATGTCATGTGACAATTTTCTGTGTGTTATACTTTTGACAGTACGTGGTGGCATTGCTCTTGCCTTGCATGGTTAAGACACAGGGGCCCAGGAGCTTTGGCTACGGAGTGAGTCAGAGCACCCCAGGGACCAGTCCATCACCTAGGGTCTCCTCTATATACTGAGTCCTCCATAGAGGGCTGCCGGCCAAGTCTGAGTCATTCCGAGTCCCTCTACCCAATACCCTGGCCCACTAACTAAGGAAATAAGAAAGTCAGTAGGGACAGCTGGGGAGCCAAGGCCTCCTCCACAAGCCCATAGAAGTTGCTACAGCTTCGCCAGCTCCAGAGGGGCGGATACACCCGCTCCCAGGGTGCCCAGAGCTGGAAACCCGGGCCTGGCCCCCAGCTGTGTTCCCACAGAGGACCCCGTAGGCTTGCATTGGAGACTCTGATGGAACCCAGGCCAACAGTGGTGAGATGACGGCTTCCGACGGCAAGCAGGGACCAGCAGCCTGGCCCTCCACATCCCGACATCCCCTACTCACCAGTTTTAGGGAGCGTGGTGTCTGCTGCGTTCTGGGATTTTGCTTTCTGCTTGCCATCTGGGTTATCTTTGGTGGCCGGAGCAGAGGAAACCAAGGGGTTGGAGTCTTGCCTGGGAGTGGCTTTTGAAGCCTGGGAACCGGCCACCGTCACCCCAGGAGTCACATAACCTGAGAGGAGAGACTGAAGAGGCCCAGTGTGAAAGACGCAGTGCGCCCCTCCCCTTACCCCAGAGTCAAGGCCTGCTGAGGAGATCAGCGCAGTGCCCCAAGACCAGGCTAATCTAGTCAGGCAGCAAAGTGGCACTGAGCCCACAGAGCCCACAGGCCCTCGGTGTGTGCTTCTAAACTATGTGAATCGATGTATATTTATGGCCCATTAAAAGGAGGATTTCTTACTGCCAATGGACCACTACCATGACAGAACAGCACTAGCATTTGGGGCTGCTAAGATGGCCGTACAAGCCCAAAAGCCTGGGTTCAATCCAGTAACCCACATAAGAGGGGAAGGAGACAACAACAGACTCCACAAAGTCGTTTTCTGATCCCCACACACTCCCCACAAATGAGGAAATCTTCAGTGTCTGTCCTGTACAGAAGGGCCTTTTTTTCCCTTTCCTTTCCTTTCCTTTTTTAAATGGCACTGGTGTTTTGCCTGCATGTATGTCTGTGATGTTGTCAGATCCCCTGGAACTGGAGTTACAGACAGTTGTGAGCTGCCATGTGAATTGAACCCAGGTCCTCTGCAAGAACAGCCAATGCTCTTAACCATCGAGCCACCTCTCCAGCCCGAGGAGAGCCTTAAGAGAGACCTAAGGAGTGGCTTTATCTGGGCATGTCTTGGAATCCATCTGAATCCCTTCCCTCGACCCCAGGGCAGCAGGTGAGGCTCTATTCTGTTGATTAAGGGCATCCCACAGGCAGGACCTTACCAGGGCCCTGGGAATGGGATCTAGACACTTGATCCAAGGAGTGGCTGGAGTCTAAAGCTGCAGCTCCAAGCTCTAGCCCTTACCCTGGCAGTTACCTGTGAGGGGGCCACCAACTCATCTTCGCTGGATTCATCAGGGGTCTCCTCCACCACAATCTCCTTCTGGGAAGGGTCCGGATCTAGTGCAGAAGCAAAGGTTTCGTGTTGGGTGTGGGTCCCTGGTGGCCCTGTTAATCAGGCTAGGCAGAGCTCCTCAGGAAGGCTGCAAAGCCTGGGTCTCTGTTCCTCCTGCACAAGGCCTCCCATTTTTCACCCACTGATGTTATCCAAAGCACCCTGCCTGACACATCTGAATGCCAGGTTTCCTTTCTGGTTCCTGAGGCTCCCATTTCTCTGCTTTCCCCTGTAAGGGAAGCCAAGTCCCGAGACTTGGGGCATTCAATAATGGGAGCCTGATACCAAGAAGCTGCCAGAAGTCAAACAGGACTCAGGTCTTTTAAGTTGTGGAGTTATTCCACTAGTGGATAAACAGGCCCAGGGTGGGGTGAGAAGGCCAGAGCCCACAGCTCTCCCGGGCTGTGTCTCATCCCCTGCCCTCCCTCCTGGAATCCTCACCCAGTCTGGGGGCTGCCTTGGCCATCTGGGGTCTCTTGGCATCCGCCTCGCTCTCTGAAGAGGTATCACTGCTGTTACTTGAGCTCCTGGAGGGTCTGGGGTAGCTTGGGGGAGGCTGCTGCTTCTCAGCGAGTTTGGGTTTTCTGAGCTTATTGGTTGCTCTGGACTGGACAGGTGTACTCTGGGGGGGCATCACGGAGGGCGTCTCCACGGCACTGCTGATCTAATTCGGAACAGGAAGAGTACAAGAGAAGGTACAGAGAGGGACGTAATAGGGCCAGGCCCCATGTGGGAAGCACCGCATGAGCCTTCCCATGATCTGCCCCACAGCTCTCGGGTGGGCACTGCAGCTTCTTATTATGTACAGGACACTGAGGCCCAGGCAGGTAGAGTAAGGGCTGGTGTAGGACACACAACCATGCTGGGCTCTCACTGAGGCACGGCAGAGAGAACCTGGCCACATGTGTGGGAGGAGAGTGGGGTTAAAGTGGTCTACACAGCTCCCCAAACACAAAGCACTTGAAGGCTGGGTCCTAGCCGGGTCTCACTGGCACTCACGTGGCATGCACATGCACAAGTACGTACATGCACGCACGCATGCACTTCAAGCACACCCATGCTCACACTGACTCTCCAAGTAAAATTCAGGTGGTGTTCGCAGGAAGCCATCCACCTTCTCCACGTCTCTCCATGTGACCTGGGGCACACCAATTAGACCAGGCTGGCTGGCTAGTGTGCCCCCAGGGATTGACACGTCTCAGGCACCCCAGCATTGGCATTACAAACCCCTGCCACCATGCCTGGCTTTTTCCTGTGGGTACTGGAGAATGAACTCAGCGCCTCATGCTTGCATGGCAACACTTTATCCACAGAACCGTCTCCCCAGCCTGCTTACCAGCTTTTTGTTTGTTTTTCGAGACACCACAGTCTCTCTGCGTAACCACTCTGGCTGTCCTAGAACTCACTTCACAGACCAGGCTGGCCTCAAACTCATAGCGATCCGCCCGCCTCTGCCTTCCGAGTGCTGGGATTAAAGGCGTGTGCCTGGCTGACAACTAATTTATCTTGCTTTCCCTGTTTAATGGCTGTCTCTGTGCTGACTCGGGAGCCCCAGGAGAGCCTTGTACCTGCTGTGGCCTCAGTGCCCAGCAGGGCAGATGTCCAGTACCATCTGCTGAGATGACCACTGCCTATTAGTTCTCACAGCCACACGCTTCAGAAGCCCTTCTGGCACTACAGCGTGTAACGCACCAGTAATGGGGTGGCACAGTAGCCCCTCAAGCAGGGGATACCCAATGCTTTAGCACAGCTCTCTCTCTCCTGCCCTCAGGAGGTTGGGTGTGCAGTGGACTCCTCTCTCTCCACATGAGAGTTAACAAACCCCACTGGGCCCACAGAGCAATGAACTTGGGAGTTGGAAGACCCAGGTTCTGGCCTGGACTGACCCTGGTGGGGTGTGCCCTTAGTTTTAGTTGAACAGTGTCCACTAACCTTGTCCTACTAGTTAACGATGCACTGAGACTGGGGATGGCTAGGAAAAAATGCTCTAAGATCATGTCCATTCTGAATACTAAGAAAGGCGAGGTGAGCAACTCCTATCTACAGCGTTTCAAAACTAGTCGACAGAAAACGAATTCAGAGTCCACCAAGCTGGGAAGAGGAGGGATTCCACTTGCCTTTGGACACCTAGCCTGCTCTTCCTGACAACATCATGGGGATTTGGGAGCCAAGGCTTGAATGACACTGCCAGGGTGCTGGGAGCAAGCCACCGACTGCCATGCAACCTAATAGCACACACCGAGGCGGCAGTGACCCTCCCACAGCCCTCTCTTACCCGACAGTACCTGAGAGGATGCTGCCTTGGGTTTCTTGCCTTTCGGCACCCGACTAGACTGCTCACTCTTGCTGGGTTGGGGGGCTGTCCGTGGGAGGGATGTGGGCACAGTCACACTGGTTTTAATGGCTGAAATGGAGAAGAGGGGGCAGGCACATCAGGGTACGGAAGCCGCATGACTCTCCAGCAAGGCATTCCCCAATTCCCAGTCATTCCCATGGACCCGGTGCTGGAATTAGGGATCGTAAAGTGGAAGCTAGCTTCCTCTCCTCCCCAAGCCTTCCAGGCAGCTCTCATCACGTCATTTGACAAGGCTCAGCGCCTTCAAATGGCTACAGGGGCACACTCCAAGCCTCAGCCTCATCTTTTTCCTTTTGAGCAACAAGTTAGATCATGGTGCCAGAGACTCCTCGCAGTTAGGAATCAGCGGGGGAGCTGCTGGGTGCTGAGGAAGACATGCCCATCACAGCCCAACAAGGTCGTATGTCCCCATTATGTACTAGCCAAATACACAGCACCATTCTGCTGCCAGTAGGAATCGTACTGTCTGTACTCAATGACAGAAATGTCACAGCGTCCTAATATGCAACTGAAGATGGCTGAGCTTCCAGAGGGCCTTGCCACACACAAATACACTAGTCTATCTTAGGTCTGGGGACGAGACCAAGTATAAAATGTTACCCATCTTCTTTTTCTGTGCTACAGGGGATGGGAGCTCACTGCCGGGCTGATAGCCCACTCCACAGCTAGCTGGCTATAGCAGAGCTCTGTCTTAGACTAGCCTGCTGGTCCCTTTCAGCCACCAAAATGCTCAGGCTTTCTTTCAGGCTTGGAGACGACACACAGACGCCTTGAATAGAATTCCTTCAAAACAAGGCAAATGAGCTACCCTCAAGGTAACAATGCAGGGTCCAAGGCTGAGCCCCCAGTCCTCCTGGCCAATGCCTCTGCTAGGCCACTTGGTTACTGTCTGGTTCCTTCTGGTCTCAATGGGGAAGGCATGCAGGGCAGCAGCCCCCTCTAGCTGAGCAGCACATGCAGCAGCACTCACCATGAGTGGTGGGTTGGGTGGCAGGAATCATGTCTTCATCCTCACTCTCAGAGGAGGAGCTCTGGGCTGTGGTGCCTGAGGCCTGGGCCTTCCTTGGGGTGTTCACAGCCTGGACTTGTGCAGGGGTAGCAGCTGGGCCAGCTGGACTACGATTAGGGTCGACAGAAATCAGAGGGGATTTAATCACCTTGAAAAACAAAAACAAAACACACACACCCAGTGATTAAAGGCTTGGCCGGGGAAGGGAATGGGAAATGGGTGAGGGAGGGTTGTTTTTGTTTGTTTCTTTCTTTTTTGAGACAGGGTTTCTCTGTGTAGTTTTGGTGCCTGTCCTGGATCTCACTCTGTAGACCAGGCTGTACACAGAGATCTGCCTGGCTCTGCCTCCGAGTGCTGGGATTAAAGGCGTGCGGCAAGGGAGGGTTTTATAAGTAAGGCAAGAAGTTCAAGGAGCTTGGGCATTTGCAGCCCACTCCCACCCCATACCAACTAACACCCAGCATAGCACTTCACAGCTCTCATAGGAGCCCAGCTGACCTTCACAGTGACCCCCAAGGTAAGCAGTATGCATGCCACTGGACACATGGGAAAGCCTTAAGTCCAGAGAAGAAAAGAGGAGGGCCTGGGCCACACAGCCAGATCGGAAGCAAGGCGCGAGCTAGAATGTCTAATTTAACATCTTTCTTCTGATGATCTCAGATGTCCAGCCACCTGCTAAGTGGGAAGTTCTAAAAAGCATTTCCTAAAGGAGCCTGGCTATAAGATATGATTTCCCTGAAGTCTCATTGTCCCCTTCCCCAGAGACCCTGATACAGGTGTGTGGCCCAGCATGCAGCCCCCAGCTATACTGATCCAGTTTCTTTAGTACACAAACATCCCTGGGTAACAGGGTCGATGGGTAGTGGAAAAACCAACAGAGTAAGAAAGGGTTCAAGAACATAATGTAGTGTGTGTGGCCTTATCTGAGACAGGTTTTGCTCTGCAGACCAGTCACTGCACCACCACACACTAACCTTATTTGGATCCTAAAATAGGACAAGCATAAAAAAAGTCATTCATCAGCTACTTTGGAGAAAACAGGCACCCTGCCTGCTGGTCAACTTTCTAGCTGTCACACTGTCTTGTGGTTGTGCTGAAAAGGAAAAGGAAACCCTTCTCCTTTTGAGCTGCACACTGAAATCCTGATGGATGAGATGACGGCCCGAGACCAGCGGGCATTGGAAAGCAAGCAGAGTGTGCATACAGCCAACCCGCTCAGGACTGGGGCTGCTGAGGGTTAGGAGAGTGTGGAGGGTCATCATTTTACTTCACTTTGTTTTTTTAAATCCTGAGACAGGGTCTCGCTGTGAGGCCCACCAGGTTGGCCTCTCGACCCTCCTGCCTCGTCTCCTAAACGCTGGGATTACAGACATGTTCTTGCAGCCCTGATTCATCATTTCACCTCTGGGTCTGCTTTGCAGTTCACCGAGGTGGTAAAGCAGCAGCAGATCCTAGTACTGGGAAGGCCACTTTGGCAGTGAACTACAGACTCCCAAATGTGTCACCACACACCGGGGGACTCTCGGTCTATTTCCTTCCAAAGCCCCAGCTGATGAAGGCACAGGGTGAGGAGCCAGGGAACTGAATTCTACTTTCTACTCTCCAGATGTCAGGGCTGGGTCAAGGCTGTTTGTGTTTGGCCAGTGGAGGGCGGCCTGAGGCCCACAGAGGGACAGTCAGGTCCACTACCACACTCTGCCCACCTGCTGCGCTTCATCGGGCTCCCCCTACTCCAGGGGCCGTGAGACAGCGACCAGCTTAGCGCTGTGGTACCCACCAAGAGCCGCAACGCTGCTGCACTCAGGCCCTTCCTACCCTGCCAAACAGCCTCCCCCGCGGCCGCTCTGATCTGCCACTTCCAGAGCCTTCCTTCCCACGTGATGAAAAGGAGAAGCATGGAAAGTGGGAGAAGGCTTGTGGTGGAGGGAGGGGGATCTATATATATGTGAGAAGACAGGAGAACAGATTGTTGGGGACCAAGAGAGGCAGCAAACCCACTGAGGCGAACAATAGCGTCTTGGGAAGTTAAAAGCAGCTCCACGGTGGCGGAGGCACAGCCTCCTCCAGCTCCACCTGCCCACACCGCCTCATCCCAGTGCAGGGAGGGCAGGAGAGGGAGGTGGGCGTGGCCTGGCTGCAGAGGGCAGGCTAAGCACAGGGGGCGGTGTTTCGGTCTGCGGCAGCTGTCCCCCACTCTGTCATCCAGGTGCCCATCTGTGGAAGGGCTGCGACCAGCCCCCACCTGGGTGTGCCCACCTCGAGGAACGCACAAGCCCAGCAGATGTGGACTGTGCTTTGATCAAGGAACTGGACAGAGGAAAAACAGTGAAAGAGGACTTCACCTTCACCAGGGCATCTCACTGCTGCCCGTGGGTGCTGGGAGCAGAGTAGGGCAGGGGGATGCCCTTCCCATTTGCAGGAATGATGCTCACAGAAGCAAACAAGGGGTGCTTTGGGCAGCGCCCACTGCCTGCTGTCTCAGCTGGGCTTGTACCTACTGTGCCCTTATTCCAGTAAATCTGGGGCAAAGTGGGGGTGGGGTGGGGCTGGAGGGGCAGTTCAGCAGCAGGGTGTGTCCTCAGCACTTATGAGGTCCTGGGTCCCACCCTAGAACCACCAAAGAAAGAAAAATAGAAAACAAAACAAAACAAAAAACCCTATGGAGGGACTTGGAAATGACACTTCTGGGGCTGCAGCTAGGAGACTTGAGGTTTGTAAGCCCCAACCTCACCCCAGGAGCTGAGGTTGATGATCAGAGATGGCAAGCACCTCAGCCAGGAAGACCAGCAAACTGGCTTCAGATCCAGGATTGGAAGACAGCTGTCCAGGGACCAGGCAGGAGTTCCTTCTAGACCTAATCACGCAAGCCTAATTAAATAACACAATTCAGATTTTTACAAGTTCCCTGTTCTGACTCAGGACAGGGCCTATGCCTTTGTTTTGGCAAAATGACAGATGAAGTAGCCTTTAAAATAATTTCAGAGAGCTGGAGAGATGGCTCAGAGGTTAGAGGACTTCAGTTTGATTCCTAGCCCTCAAATGGCAATTCACAACCGGCTATAAATCCAGTTCCAGGGGATCTGACGCCCTCTTCTGGTCTCCACAGGCACCAGGCACAAATGTGGCAATCACTCCTACATTTAGAACTAATTTAAGTGGGCGGTAAAAACTATGGTGTATGATGTGCTGTGATACAAGGCTACAACACAGAATGGATCATCCATGCTACTTAATGTCGGCATCACCTCACATGTTCACGTTCTAATTTGGTACCCACCCCAGGTTCCAGCCAGTCTCGGGGTTTACACACCACACAACAGGGGTGAACTGCAGGAAGGGACCTGGGGTCAACACTGATCTGGAGCTGGGCAACTGCCCTGGTACCCGGCCTTTTTCCCCATTGACAGGCTAATTAAAACCAAACACACACATACACACACACACACACACACACACACACACACACACACACACACACACCCCAGTTTGGGAGGGTGAGGCAGGAGCAGTTCTAGTTATCAATAGAGAAGTGTTCCATAAATGCCCAATAATGACAGCAATCACATGTAAGCTAGGACTCTCCCAGAGGGGCAAAATGATGGCTTCCCAGGCTGTGCCTACTTCCCTGAATCCTTCTGGGAACCCGGAAACTCCAGGCTTTGTTTTTTCAAAACAGAGACTGCAGATCTTCAAGATTAATGCACTGATTTAACAGTTCAGTTTCAGCATAATGCCATTTTCATTGTGCTAGTCCACTCACACAGAGAAAATCAAGGCAGCCTTCCCTCCGAGCTGGGTGGTGTCCCTTAGGAGTGAGGGAGGTGCCGCAGAAAGACTGCACAGCAGCACACTGAAATCCTGAGGGATGAGATGACGGGCCTGAGACCAGCAGGTGCTGGGACACAAGTGCAGTGTGACAAAGCCAACCCGCTCAGGACTGGGACCGCTGAGGGTTGGGAGAGTGTGAAAGCGGACTATAGGGACAGCCGGGCAGGGGGAAGCGCAGACCACCAGGATTTAAACACCATTCCCAGAGCTCTTTCTGAGCTACAGTCCCTCTCCTTCAAACAGCATGTAGCGCGTACCATCTTGCTGGCTATACTGGGCCTCTGAAGCCAGAGAAGGTGTCCTGGGCCTCACACGGGGACAAGGCCAGGCAGGAACAGGCAACAGCAGAAAATGAGGTGCAATAGGTTGCCCAGGCTTGTTCTGGGGTGAGGCCCACAGACTACAACCAGGCTTGCAGGCAAGGCTCTAGGTCCCCAACAGTACACGGACCAAAGGGGCTTGGGGAGCAGGGCTGGCTTCTTTTAGCCTCTTTATGAGAAGATAAGGGATCCTAATCCCTGGCCTGCCAAACAGGCAGCCGGGATGACTGCCTTCCTAACAGTGATCAGGCATCCCTACTCAGGCAGGGGACTCAGTCAAGGACCCGGACCACCTGTATCGTACACAGTGAGCATACCAGCTCCATTTTCACAAAATACCCGAATCATAAGAGGATCCAGGCCCAGCAGGTGGGGCTGGGGGTGTGAAGCCACCTGGGGGTGTGAAGCCCACGTCCTACCATGCCCTGTGGACTATCCCCATCAGAGGGGTGTATCGGAAGACAGACAAGAGCCCAGAGGCTGGGAAGTGCTGCCTGCATGTGGTGAGGCTTGCCCTGTGGGAAAGATGGACCCTCTTCCCAGAGAGTGACGGCCTGGCTTGGCCAGTGGAGCCTTTAGAGGAGTCACAACCTACCTGGGCAGACGGCAGCTCCTCATCACTGCTCTCTGAGGACTCTTCTACGTTCTTCTCTGGGGGTGCGGGCGCTGAGGCTTTGCTTTTGGCAGGTTGGGAGGGACCATCCTTTGGAGGGGATAAGACTTGAATAAGCATGTGACAGGGAAGGGTGGCCAGCTGAGGAAGAAACATGGCACCTCTTGTGCTGAGTCTCCAAGGACAGTGTGGCCTTTTTTTTGTTTGGTTTTTTGAGACAGGGTTTCTATGTAGTCCTGGCTGTCTTAGAACTTGCTCCATAAACCAGGCTGGCCTCGAACACACAGAGATCTGCCTGCCTCTGCCTCCAGAGTGTCGGGATTAAAGGCAGGTGCCACCACTGCCCAGCGGACAGTGTGACCTCCTGCATGAGCCATTTAAGAGTAGGCTTTGGCTGGGCGGTGGTGGCGCACGCCTTTAATCCCAGCACTCAGGAGCCAGAGGCAGGCGGAACTCTAAGTTTGAGGTCAGTCTGGGCTATAGAGTGAGTTCCAGGAAAGGCTCTAAAGCTACACAGAGAAACCCTGTCTCAAAAAAACAAAAAACAACAACAACAACAAAAAACAACCAAAAAAAAAAAAAACAACAAAAAAAAAAACCAAACAAACAAAAAGAACAGGCTTCATGGACCATGTGGTCCCAAGTCATGGAACTGTCAATCAGTGAGGAAGAGCTGGTGGTGATGCCAACTCAGGGGAGGCCCAGGAGGGGCTCTATTCTCCCAGCACGGATGGGACTGTACTCACTCAGCAAATAACACCTAGGCCGCCAGTTTCTCAAGAGAAGCTAGAATATCTCAACTTGTACGTGACACTTCCTACTTTCTATAAGGTCATGACTGGCGGAAACTGACAGGGACCATTTCTTCTGATGATCTCTGCTGCCACCGTCCTAAGGTGCCACATCAGATGCCATCGCCTATCAGGTCTACCAGGCTGCATCAACAATGCCCGAGCTCAAACTAGACCCATCACCTGAACAGAGCCAGCCTCACCGCCCTCTGTAACCAGGACGAGACTGGACAACGGTCTGGGTAAGTAAGAGGCGGCTTCTCTTTCTTCCCCATTCCCTGGGCCCAGGCTTCACTGAGCCAGACAGGCCCTCCTTGGACAGAGATTGGCCTCGTAGCTCTCCGATAGGGGTATCTTTGCAGGCCGGCCTCACACACCTTGGCAGGACCTTCCTCAGCTTGCATGGACTGCTGTGGCCAGTGCTGTGGAGGCCCTGCATGTTACAGGAGTAACCTAGGATGTCCTACACTAGAGTGGCCTTGGTTTGAGACTTCCAGCACATTTCATCCAGGAACATGGGGGACACCTGGGGTAAGGGATCCTGGAGTTAGAACTTCTACCCGCTCTTCCCAACCACCAGGCCACGGTCAGTTTGTGACTAAGGAGTTGGTGACAGTGACTCTCAGGCCTGGCAGACCTCACCTGGGCTGGGATGACGGCTGACGGCATCTCCCCGTCACTGTTGGACTCCTCACTACTGCTCTCCGAGTCCTCCATCTTCCTTTTCTGGGCCTGGGTAGCTGCAGGTCCTGTCTTCTTGGTGGCTCCCGGATGGGCTCCTTTTCTAGGGGATGCCTTGGCAGGGGCTGAGGCAGCTCTGACCTGAGAGCTTTTCCCCACAGGTTTTATCTGGAGAAGCAGTTAGGGGAAAGAGCTGGAGAAGCCAGGGAGACGCTGAGGCATACAAAGCTGTGCCTACACGCCCGGGCCGAAACACCACCGTAACCCCCGCTCTGCCTGGGTACCTGGGCCGGGGCCGCCTCCTCGCTGTCAGACTCTTCACTGCTGCTCTCCGAGTCCTTCCCCGCTCCAGCCACCGGCCCCTTCTGTGCTTGGGTCTTCTGTGCTTGGGTCGCTGGAGACCCCGCTTTTCTCGCGGCTGCAACAGACCACTGGCCCCTTGCAGAGACAGCACTGTGCTGACCAGCACTCACGGGTGCTTTTCCCTGAATCGAGAGGTGAGAATGGTATTGGAGGAGGAAGGGGACAGGTAGGTCCTTCCTGGTCACGCTTCTATAGTGTGTGGCTATGGGTACCCTACTTGTGCAGAGTGTGATCGATGCTAGGTCACAGCCGGACCCCCTTTTAGACTTAGCCCAACTTGTTTCGTGGCTTGTGGGCCCAACTTGCCTTGGATAGGGTCTCCTGCTTTGCTGGAGCAACTACAGTGCTCACTTTTCCTGATGCAGACGCTGGCCCTTTGGCTGGAGACGCCTTAGTGGGAGGGGGGTTGGCTTTGGCCTGAGGAAGTTTCCCCAAGGGCTTGGCCTGGAAGGAAGGAATGGAATTAGTAAGGTTGAAGAGGACCTGCCATAGAGCAATAACAAAGAACACTGTGCAGATGCTCTTCCCAACTAACAGCAATGTGAACTTAAGAAGTCACTCAAGCCAGGCATGGTGGTGCACGCCTTTATTCCCAGCACTCAGGAGGCGGACGCAGGCAGATCTCTGTGAGTGTAAGGCCAGCCTGGTCTACAGAGTGAATTCTAGGACAGCCAGGGCTACATAGTGAGACATGTCTACAAAAACAAGACAAAACAAAACCACAAACAAAAGAGAAATCACATAAGTTTACTCGGCCTCACTTTCACCTCTATAAAAGGAGTATATAATAAAACACACCCGTGAGATTTTTGCAAAAATTAAATAGGAGATTGCATGTTTAACACAGTGCGCGTCACTAACAAACACTCAAATCCCACACTGTAAAGCCAGTACGTACAATCCTACCCAGACAAAACTGTTTCTTAGGTTCCCTTTCAGCTAAGGCGCCACGTCATTAAATTCTACTTAATGGCAGTTGAGTACTGTATAAAGAAGACTGTGTCTTCTCCCTGGAATACAGATGGAGCTGGAGCTCAAGCATCCGCCTCAGGCCATGAAGTAGGAACCGAGGAGGAGGCAACAGAACAAGACATTGCTTCGGGTTTTTTCTTTCTCTCTTTCTCTCTTTTTAAAAAAAAAATTATTATGTTTTTAATTTTGTTTTCAAACTTATATATACTCCGGGAGGAGCTCAAGCCTAGGGGTTTTTCTGTTTAACCTCATCCTTTTTCCTCTGAAAGGTTTTTTTAGATGCAGATGAGTGTTTGCCTATGCATCTGTCTATGTATCACCTTCATGCCTGATGCCCATGGACGTCAGAAGAGGGGTCAGATTCCCTGAATCTGAGCCAGTAAGGCAGGTCCCTGGGCAGTAGATGGGCAGGTGAGGTCCTACCGATACCCACAAGGGTGGATTTCTGACAGAAGGGTAGCCAAGGCCCCAGAAATAGCACCATTCACCAGGCTGTACAGCTGGACCTGAATGTTGTGGATTATTTTAAGGTGTGTTATTTTTGTTTATATTGTATTTGTTTAACTCTGTGAAGCTGTGTTACTGCTGTGCCTGTCTAAAACACCTGATGGTCTAATAAAGAGCTGAATGGCTGATAGCAAGGCAGGAGAAAGGAAAGGCAGGGCTGGCAGGCAGAGAGAATATATAGAAGGAGAAATCTGGGAGAAAAAGAAAAAGAGAAGCCAGAGAAGGAGGAGGACTCCAGGAGCCAGTCACCCAGCTACACAGCCAGCCATGGAGTAAGAGTAAGGTTTACAGAAGTAAGAGACTGGGAAAAGCCCAGAGGCAAAACTAGATGGGATAATTAAAGTTAAGGGAAGCTGGCAAGAAACAAGCCAAGCTAAGGCTGGGTATTCATAATTAATAAGCTTCATGTGTGATTTATATGGGAGCTGGGTGGTGGGCCCCCGGAAAAGAGCAAAAGCAAACACCACCACCTGAACTCAGGTAACCCGCCCCTGGCCTCTGCCACCCACCCTGCTTGTGGTGCTACAAAAGCCAGCTCTTTGCTTCTGTTCAGCTGCTTCTCTAGCTGAAGAGCCGCCCCTCTGCTTCACCAGGTGACTTTCAGTTCCTCACTGATATGCCATTCCTCTTAAAATATCTGAGGTGCCACGCTTGGCTAGTCCTACTGCAAAACACTGCCAAACAGCCCCACCTCATCCTGCTGGAATAGTGTGCACAGTATCACACCCTGTCTAGGTGGGACCTCCCTGAAGGCCAAAGCCACAGAACGCCTGCCTAGAACGGCAGTAGGCAGAGTGCATGGGACACAGCCAGATCTGTGGGAACCTAGAGCCGGGGGCTCAGGAAACAGAGGGCAGGGGAACCTGAAGCCCAGTTGTGTCTGAGCCCCAGGATGCTGTGCTCCCTGGGCCAAGAGCAGCCTCAGGTGAGCCATCCTCAGTCTTGGTCCAGGCTAGCTCCTCCCTACCTCACCTGTGCTGTGGGGGTCTCATTCTCATCCTCACTGCTGGATTCCTCCTCGCTGTCCCCCGAGTCTTCCTGAGCTGTAGCCCTGACCTGGGCAACTGTAGTCCCTGTCCTCCCAGGGTGCACTGGGGCCATCCCTTGTCCCGAAGCAGCTTTCCCCTGGAGGCCCTTCCCCACAGACGTCCCCTAGAATGACAAGGGGGTGAAAGGGTTTCACAGGGGCCTGAGATGCCCCTTGGGGAAGAGCAGTGAGCCACCCAGGCAAATGCGGGCCTCACCTGTACCCTCGTGGCGCCAGGAGCAGCTTTTGACTCAGACTCACTAGAGGATGAGGTGCTCACTAGCACAGGGGCAACTGTGGCCGATGTGGGGGTGCCTTTCCTCGGGGAAGCCTTTGCCTGCTTTTCCAGAGCTGGTTTGGCCTGTGGAGAGAGCACAGAGGAAGGCTGGAGAAGACCCCTTGATTCACAGGCCACATCTGTTCTGGGATGCAGCTCCTCCTGGCCTCCCTGCCAACCAGAACCCACATAACTCTGAGAGGAGGTGTACCGGCCAGGCCCCCTCTCTGCTCCTCGGGCTCCCCACCTGAGACGGAGCGGAAGCTGCTGGTACCGCCGCCTCCTCCTCATCGCTGTCCGTCGACTCCTCGCTGCTCTCCGAGTCCTCTTTACACCCTTCACTCTTGACCTGGGTGGCCACAGGTGCCGCCTTCTGAGGGAGTGCAGTAGGGGGAGCCCTCCCCCTGACAGCCTTTGCCTGGAGGGAGACACACGAGATCAGTGGGGAGCCCCAGGAAGGACACATGCAGCAACTGGAGACGGAGACAGGGACGCCTGGAGGGAAGGGTCTGGAGCGTGCGGCCACACGGGCTCACCTTGGCTGGGGTCAGAGCCCCATCGTCGCTGTCAGACTCCTCGCTGCTGCTCCCCGAGTCCTCTTCTGCCTCTCCCGTTTGGACCTTGAGAGCTGCTGACCCGGCTTTCCCGGGGCAGGGTGGCTGGGCGCCTTTTCCGGAGGACCCCAGGCTCACAGCGGAAGCAGGTCTGACCTGAGGGCTTTTCCCCAAAGGTTTCATCTGTGAGTGACAGAGGGCGAGATCAGGGGAAGATGGCCTGGTTTTGAAGGGTGAGGAGTACAGCCAGAAGGCCTTTCTGGGCAGGGCACAGGGCTCCTGGCCTCACCTGGGCAGGACTTGTGCTCAGGGTCGCAGCGGCTAGTGTCTTCCCGGTGTCGCTCCCGGACTCCTCACTGCTGCTGTCCGAGTCCTCCGGCTTCCCTGCCTGGGCCTGGGCTGCCACAGGCCCTGCCTTTCCAGGGGCGACTGGAGGAGCCCCTTTCTGGGGGGACCCCTTGGCAGGAGCTGAAGTACTCCTGACCTGAGGGTTCTTCCCGGAAGTCTTCGCCTGGTGTGAGAAAGTGAGGAGTGAATCAGAAGGTAGGTAGGTGCAAAGCTCTGACAGAGCAGGTGGGCTGGGACGCGCTGAGTGGACAGGTCCAGCAGCCTGCTGGGTCTAGGCTGGGATGTCCCCCCCCAGGCTTCACCTGAGGGGTGGAGACATCCACTGGCGGCTCCTCCTCCTCCTCACTGTCAGAATCGTCCTCACTGCTGCTCTCTGTGTCCTTCTCTGGCCTTCCTGCCTTGGCCTGGGCGGCTGTGGGCCCAGTCTTCTCTGGTGGTGCTGAGATGGGCCCTTTTCCAGAGCTCTTGGCAGAAACCGAGGCAGCTGCGGCCTGAGGAGCTTTCCCAGGGGCCTTTACCTGTGAAAGACAAACCAATTCACTCTTCTAAGTTCCTCTGGTGATGCCATCAGGAAAAAGCCCAGAGGTTCCCGAGACACCAATTTCCCTTCTCACCTTCACCGGAGTCCTAGCTACCCTGGCCCTCTGGTTCCTTGGCAATGACCAGCTCCGTATCCTTTTAGCACCAGAGACCTGACCCATTTCACCTGGCCACTACATCCTTAGCCCCCAGTGACACCGGTATGGACAGCCCCTGCACGTAAGTGGTTAGATCCTTAGCTGGAAAAGTCCGCTCTGTGGGTACAGGCACTGGCCTCTGAGTCTGGACAGTTCATGAACAGCTGGCAGGGCTCAGGGCAGAGACGGGGTATGCAAAGGTAGTTGGTAAGGGATATCCTGAACACAGGAAAGTAAAGCTTCCTTGGGCTTCCTGTGGTAGACAGCAACAGGACCCCAGAAAGCCTGTCCTCAGCCTCCTAGATCCAGTTCCCACATGGCCTCCTCTTTATCCACTCTCCCTACTGTTCTCAGCCAAAGGCTCGCCACTGCCTCTAGGTTGTGGCAGGGCGGCCACAGGCCTTGTCTTCTCATGAAGGTCTTGTCCACCCTGTCCCAAATTTCCTGGAAAGTGGCTCTGGACCTTCTAAGACCTTCTGTGAGGAGCAGTGACTCCTCACAAGTTGCATTCAGCTTGTCTCTACAGATCTGAACCAGCACCCACAATGTAGCCCCGAGCAGGGTGGGTCTGTACACCTGTAACTTACCCCAGAGCCTCAACGCCCAACTATTTCCCCTGCCCCCTTCAACTTCAGGTCCTTGGCTATAGCTCTCCTTCTGGGGCCTTCCCTGGCCACTTCACATCGTCAACCAGCTTGTCTTTAACATTTTCACAATTGCACGCACGCTTTCCCCACCCCCAGTCCTAGATGTGGACTGCCCTACTTGTTCCTCCTTGCTCTAAATGTAAAGGCTTTCTAGACCTTTTTGCTCATCCCAGGGTGTGTTCAGGGTCATGAGATTGCTAACGGAACTACACTCCACGGGAAAGCCTCCCACCCCACCCCACCCAACAGGAACAGAAGAGATTCTCTCCAGTGTTTGACTGCTCAGGGTCTGGTTTGGCGAGAAAAGCCGAGAGAAGACCTTCAAACTTCTCAAGACTCCCCGGGCACGTGTGGTGGTCTGAAGGAGGATGGCCCCCACAGGCTCCCAGGTTTGAATACTCGGTCCCCTACTGATGGAACTGTTTGGAAGGATTAGAAGGTGGGGCCTTGTTCGAGGCGTGTCACTGGCTTTGAGGTTTCCCAGTTAGCTTTCTGCTTGTGGATCAGATCTAAGCTCTCAGCTGCTGCTCCAGCTCCACGCCTGGTTGCTGCCCTGCTCTCCCCCATGATGGTCATGGACTCTAATCCTCGAACTGTGGGCACCCAGTTGAATTTTCTCTTTTACAAGCTGCCTTTGTGATGGTGTCTCATCATAGTACATGCCTGGAACCCCAGAATGTGGGAGGCTGAGACAGTAAGGGCGTGAGTTAGAGACCCAGCAGGGCCAGCTATGCTGAGGACAGTTGTACACTCGCCACTATGGAAACCAAGGCAAATAATGTAATCACCGGAGTGTAGGACCTGCCCCCCAGGAGTCAGCCATTCTGGCTGCAGTGTGGGCCCAAGGGGCCATTTCCACAGGACTGAAGGCCCCTGGCTGTTTTTTAACTCGCCCCCACTCTTCTCCATGAACTCTGGCCCTCTTTACACAGTGGCTTTGCCAGCATCGGGAGCCCTAGGCAGTGGGCCAAGGGACAGCCCTCCCTGGGCTCACCTGGCTGGGCATCCCAGCAGGGGGCTCATCCTCACTCTCGGAGTCCTCCTCACTGCTCTCCGACTCTTCCTTGTCTGCAGTCCTCCCTGGTGCAGCCGGTGTGCCTTCTTGGAGCCGGGGCGTCACACTCCCTAACTTGGTAGGGCCTGGGGCTGTTCTTGCTGGTGGCTCCTTGGCCGGGGCTGGGGACACTTTGGCCTGGGCTGGTTTTACCGAAGGTTTCACCTAGAAGCAGGAGACAGAAGCAGCAGAAGAAAACCATTTCCCCTTTGCTGTCAAGCTCTGTGGCAACAGGAATGAGAAGGGCACCCTGAGGTTCATGTTTGAGTACTGGGTTCCCAACTGGTGGAACTGTTTGAGAAGGATCGGGGTAGGCTTAGGTTTCCAAAGACTCGTGTTATTCCTGGTGTTCCCTCTCAGCCTCCTGCTTTTGAATCACACTGTGAGCTCCCAGCTGTTCCTGCTGCCATGCCTTTGCGCCACCATCATGGACTCTGACCCTCTGAAACTGTAAGTCCAATTAAACTCTTATAACTTGCCTTGGTGTCTCAGTCACTGTTCTATTGCTATGAAGAGACACCATGACCAAGGCAACACTCGTAACAGAAAGCATTTAATTGGGGGCTGGCTTACAGTTTCAGAGTGTGGTAGTTTGGATGTAATTGGCTCCCATAAGCTCATAGGGAGTGGGAGTGGCACTATTAGAAGGTGTGGCCTTGTTGGAGTAGGTGTGGTCTTACTGGAGGAAGTGTGTCACTGTGGAGGCGGGCTTTGAGGTCTCATATATGCTCAAGCCATGCCCAGTGTCTCAGACCACTTCCTGTTGCCTACAAGTCAAGATGTAGGACATTCAGCTACTTCTCTAGCACCACATCTGCCTGCATGCCACCTTGTTGCACCATGATGATAATGGACCAAACCTCTGAAACTGTAAGCCACCCCAATTAAATGTTTTTCCTTTATAAGAGTTGCCGTGGTCAGGATGTCTCTTTATAGCAATAGAAATCCTAACTAAGACATAACGGTTTAGTCCATTATCACCACAGCAGGGAGCATGGTACTAGAGAAGTAGTTGAGAGCTACATCCTAATCCACAGGCAGAGAAATGGAGTCTGGCATGGGTTTTTGAAACTTTTGAAACCTCAAAGCTCACCCCTAGTGGTGACACACTTCCTCCAACAAGGCTATAACTCCTAATCCTTATAATCCTTTCAAACAGCTCCACTCCCTGGTGACCAAGCATCCAAATGTATGAGCCTATAAGGGGCCACTCTCAGCAACAGAAAAGTAACCACTACAAGCCCCTTCCTAAAAGCACATGCTCTCCCAGAGGCAGGCAGAACTTACTCCCTGTTTCCAAAAAGGCACAGATTGTTCAAGGGCAGCACAAAGGCTTATAGGACCCCTGGCTACCTTTCAGGCAGAACTCAGCCACCATGCCCATTGACACACAACACGGTCCATCCTGAGGGGACCCTCAAACTAAAAAGCATCTGCCTGTGGTAGCTATCCAGGGAGAGGCGCCTGGTATCTGCACTGGCATGAGCTTCTTCCTGGGAATTCCTCAGTGTCCCAAAATACTGACAGCCTAAGGTTACTGGTACGTTAGTCAGCCCCTGCTCTACTTGTGCATCCCATGCCCCACACGACCTTTCAGTATCCTGTTCTTCCCAAACAGCTCACTGCTGCCAGAGATCCACACTGGTTTCTGGTCCAATGTGGTATACTTAGGTGCTAGACCTCCAGGAGCAAGGCCTGGAGTGAGGGGATCCAGAGGTGTCCTTATGCCTTATGATACTCAGGGCCCAACAGCAAGAGAGAAGGTAAGGAGCAGCCTGTGGCCACATCTTGGATAGATGGGGATGCTCAGCCTTCACAGGGTCACTGCGTTTGGTGGAGCAGCACCCTAGGCACTGTATCAATCTATCCCTGGCTCCTGCTGGTCCTCCGTCTAAACTGTCCAACCATTTGACATTATGATACAACACTGTAATTTACAAAGTTCATGCCCAGGATCCAACAACCGAAATAAAAACACCCTCATGTTTTATATAAGATGATGGCTTTGTATCGGGCTGCGGGTTGGCTACACCTGCTAACAGTTATTTCTAAATGGGACACCTTGTCACTGTTATGTCAGCCCTCCAGTGGTCCTCACTACCTCAGTTTTGTGTTTGAAACCCTGTGACGGCCCCTCAGTGACCCTACAGATAACCCCGAACACCTACACTGGCCTGCTAGCTCAGACAGCGAACTGAGGCTCTGCCTTGTCTAACTTCCTCTCGAGCCACATTCCCCTCACGCAAGAAACTGCAGATCCATGTGCTTCAGACACACAAGCCCCCTCCACTTGTCTCTGCTGGTGCGGTGACTTCTGCCACATCTGCTCACCGGGTGTCAGGCGGACCCCTATGGCTTTCTGTTTTCCTTCCCCACGAAGGTAGGAAGTCCGCCTACCCAGCTCACTTTGTAGACTCAAGTTCTGGTGTTAAGTATTCAAAATTCAGAGACGGGGCTGCAGACCAAGGGTCCTGCCAAATTCTAGCCCAGCACCTACATTCTCCATTAGGCTCAGAGTCCTCTTGGCAGCCTTACCCCTGACCCTGTCAGTTACATTCCTGATCCCATGTCTTCCTCTCCCAGCATTCCATGCCTACCACCCAGGAGGGTGTCTCCCTCTCATCACACTGGACCCTGATGCTCAGCACATCCTGAGCAGTACCATGTTCTTCATCCCACAACTGCTCAGCCTCGGCTGTAACCTTTTCAGCTGCTGACATGACTGCTGAGCGGATAACTGGGATCTGAACACCAGCAAGGTTTCTGGGAGGGTCGGAGGCCGCAAGACAGCATTGCCTGGGGATGGGTGCCAATTACCTCTACATCTGTCTCATCACTTGAGCTGGAGGTATCTTCACTGGAACTGCTGGCTTGGCCCGTTGACAACATTCCTGAGGATGGACACAGGGGACTGAGTACCCTTTCCACATTCACCTCCCTTCCCAGAACCCCCATGCCAGCTGCTAGTCAAATCTAGGTGCCAAACACTTTCTCACCTGTACAGAGTTAGCTATCTGCTCTGACCCAGCCCCCAGCTGGGGTGGGGACCCTCACTACCCATTTTTACATCTCTCGAGGCCTCTCTAGCAGCACTCGATGGTTAATCAAGTCACTCTTGGCTATCACACTGGGGCATGGGGGACAGACTGGGCACATACCTATTCTGCCTAAGAAATGCAAACAGGCCTATGCCTTTCCATTTAGTTTCTAAGTGGCCACAGTGGTCCCTGTAACCCACCCGAGAGAGAAGGCAGGAAATGCCACCCTCTGAAAAGCCCGTCTTGTCTGAGCAGCAGACCTAGGAGGTCAGGAACGGGGGAAATGGTTGTCGGTGCAGACCCTGACTGTCACTGAGACAAACCTGCGCTCAGAATGTCTCAAACAGCACACCAGTGCTTAGGCCTGCCTCCCTGTCCCAGGCTCTGGGGGCCTCTCACCAGGCTTGGCAGTGGCACCGAGGGCTTGGACACTGCCCTCCTCCTCAGTTTCTGAGGCCAAGACAGTGTTAGCCGAGGGCTCTGCTGACTTCTTGGGTGACTTCCCAGAGAGCAGGTGGACCACTGCCTTTCCTGATGCAGGATGCAACACAGAGTTGACCATCTTGTTGGCTGTCTTGGTCTTTGCCTACAGAGTACGAGAGGGATGAGCACTCTGTCATGACAGAACACGTGAGAAACAGAGCCCGCCCACCCCCACCCCCCTTACATGTGGGCCCAACATGGCCACTTCCCACCTCCTTCCCTAGTCTAAGGGCAGTCAGCTCTGGCCTGGAACAGCCAAGTGACTTGTCACCTTGTCTTTATAGTGGATGAAGATGCCTTTCTCAGGCGTTAAGTGCATTACCATTCCTGGGTCACAGTAGCTCCTGCTCTGCATTAAGCAATAGTTCATTGTGATATCTTTATTTCATCATTACATTTACAGATTATTGCTATGTTCTGGTTTCGGTGACATAATCATTTCTGTAACTGCAACAATGTTTGCAGATTACTGACAAATGACATTTTCTAAGTACTTTCTGCTTTAGAAAATGTGTAGAGGGTACAAACACAGAAATCTTATTTATGATGGCACTCCACTGCCTAGCAGAGCCCACAACACACGAGGTACTGGAGAAGAGCTACTCAGGAAGCAGGTGAGTGTAGCAGGAGGAAGGAAACGCCCATGTGCCATGTGGCTCGAGGTAACGAGGATCACTTCTAGTTCACAGAAGAGGCACCTACCCGAGGCCCAGATAGGTGAAGACACAGACTGAGCCTTACCACCCTATCCTGACACTGGAAACTAAGCTCTACTGGATGTAACTCCCACAGGCAACAAATAACTCGGAAACAACTCACCTGGGCCTTTTCCTTCATGCTTGACGGCAAAGCTGCAGCCATGGCTGAGGAATTGACAGATGTCAGTCTTGGGGCTGGAAGACACAAACGCTGTGAGCAAGGCGGCCTCTTCTCATCTGGGAAAGATGAGCAGAGTCCACCCCATCTCCAGTCCTACTGGTACTGCTGCTTAGTGCTAGTATGAGGACCCGAGGCCTAGCCCAGAACCATGAGAGAGCTCTGTGATGCATCAGCTTGCTTACCAGGTCGGCACCCCTGAGGGACTCCCAGCTGCTCCATGGCATGAGACTCGGAGGCCCCCAGGGAAAGGACAGGCTTACATTCCTACCACCTACTACCACAAAAGACGCCTGACTCTGGCCAGCGCTCTCTGCACAGGGTGCCAACCCTCAGTCCTGATAATCCTGGCAGGCAGGGCAGTGATCAGGCGGCCAGCCCCAGGTGACAGAGAAAGCTCTGTGGAAGGTAAGTGGTTTCCTGGTGGAAATGGTGCTGACCCAGGAGCTGGGCCTGGTTGGAGATACTGAGATTCAGACTATGGACGGTTTTAGGGAACGGTCACCTTAGATCTCAGGTACAGGGGATGTTATCATTAAAGGGACAATTGTCGAAACGGACAGCACGACTGAATTAGTTCCTGGCACTTCATAGAAGTATACAAAAAAAAAAAAAAAACCACATAGCTCTGGCCTTTATTGTGACTTCCTATCAACTTGTGGCCAATCTTAGTCACATACCGCCCCATGTTCCCCCTCCACATCACACATTATTTTGAAGAAAATGCTTGACATCCTGTCATGTCACCCACAAATACTTCAAAGAGGACTCTTTGGCCAGATGTGGTGGCACATGCCTATAATGCTAGTACTCAGAAAGCCGAGGCAGGATGTTCCTCAGTTTGAGGCCAGCCTGGACTACATAACAAGACCTTGTCTCAAGAAGAACTAAGGAAAAACAACAAAAACCCAAACCAAAAAACAAAAACCCAAAATGTAAAAAGTCAACTACAAGTCCATCACCACAGTTCTAAAAATTGATTACTGGCAAAAGGGATTGCAGAGCAGGGTGGGGGGTGGCACATATGGGACGGGACCTACTACTGTTGTTTTGATGTCAAATTGCCCGAGTGTGTGTGTGTGTGTGTGTGTGTGTGTGTATTCACCTTTCTACAGCGGGCAGCAATGCAGAGACCCCATAACTTGTCAAAGTTGAGAGTAAGTGTCGACTGAGCTCTCAGTCCTAAACGGGACGCAGATCAAGCCTCCAAGGCTCAGGGAACATTACAGAAGAGCAGGCAGAAAGGATGCAAGAGCTGGTGAAGTGCTGTCATGTGGACATGACAAGGTCGTTCTCATGACCTCACTGTTGCTAGAGTTAACTACACAAGACTGGTCAACATTCAAGCAGGCGGCACTAATTGGACTCAGTGGATTGATCACAACAAAACAAACATGAAAAAGAAAAAGAGGATATTAGGTGGGAGGGCATATTGGGGGCGTCCTGGGGGAGTCGGGTATGGGTACGATCATCAACATATATTGTACACATGTATGAAATTGTCAGAGAATAAATAAAAGATATTGTTTAAAAATTGATTACTAGCCGGGCGGTGGTGGCACACGCCTTTAATCCCAGCACTTGGGAGGCAGAGCCAGGTGGATCTCTGTGAGTTCGAGGACAGCCTGGGCTACCAAGTGAGTTCCAGGAAAGGCACAAAGCTACACAGAGAAACCCTGTCTCAGGGGAAAAAAAAAAAAAAAAATTGATTACTATTAAATACCCAGGCAGTACAAACATTTGCCATTTCTGTTTGAAGCAGGATTCTGTCCACATGCACATAGGTGGACACCTGTTTGACTGGAAGAAACAGGGCAGGCTTATAGGCTGCCCACCAAGGGGCATGGGCAGGACATGATGGGGATGAGGGCAGGAAAGCCTGCATTTTTCCTCTGTATGCTTTTTATATACACACTGGACCTGCTCTGCATTTATCATTTAAGATCAAGATATAAAATATATATCCAGTATCCTCTCAAACATCTGGCACACAAAAGAAAAATAAATTAAAGACAAGACTGCAGAATTGGAGGTGTGTCACTAGGGCTGTGCTCTGAGGTTTCAAAAGCCCACACTGGCTCTTTGCCTGCAGACCAGGATGTAAAGCTCTCAAGTACTGCCATGCCTGCCTGCCTGCCACCGTGATGATCATGGACTAACCCTCTGAAATTGTAAACAAGTCCCCCAGTTAAATGCTTCCTTTTATATAAACTGCCTTGCTCATGGTGTCTCTTCACAGCAATAGAACAGTAACTAAAACAACCAGCAACTCTTGAAGCAGCCCCAAGGCCACTCATAAGAGGGAACCGTCAACACCTTCTGAAGTGGTCCCAACACTTGCACAAATGTGGTCTCCTTCCCATCTTTAGCAGTAGCATTGAAAAACGGCTCCTGGGGAGTGAACCGAACAGCTGTGTGGACCTTTTTTTTTTTTTTTTTCTTTTTTGAGACAGGGTTGTAGTCCTTGCTGGACTGGAATTTACTACGCAGACCAGGCTGGCCTCAAACTCACAGAGTTTCATTTGTCTCTGTGTTGGGATTATATGTGTGTACCACTGTTGCACGAATCCTAATTGGTCTTATAATAAAAACCCAGAGCCAGATATTGGGGTAAATGCTGAATGATCAGAGGAAACAAGCCACAGCCACTTCTCACCTCGCCAACTCCTCAGCTGAAAGGGGAAGATCCTGTCTCCACAAATCCTCAGACTAAATGCCCATGAGCCCGCAGCCAAAAGGGCACCAAACTCCTGTCTCCTCCCGCCTTACATTCCTTTCTCTGCTCAGCCATATCACTTCCTGTCTCAACCTTCCTAGTGCTGGGGTTAAAGGTGTGTGCCTCCACTGTCTAGCTCTGTTTCTCTTTTAGACTGGATTAATCTCATGTAGTCCAGGGCGGCTTTGAACTCACAGAGATCCAGATAGGTCTCTGCCTCCCAAGTGCTAGGATTAAAGGTGTGTGCCACCACTGCCTGGCCTCTATGTTTAATCTAGTGGCTGGCTCTGTCCTCCGATCTTCAGGCAAATTTTGTTAGAGTACAAAGTATCACCACACACCACCACATCTAGCCTTCTGGGATCTTATGATTCTCCTTTGGATCCTCAGAATTTGGGGTCACAATGTCTGCCACAAAGGAAGGGCTCCCTGGAACTTTCTAACTTCCCTCTGAAAAGCCCCATTTTTTTCTGGGCTTACACTAAAGAATGATTCGGAGGGGAACACTGCTGTGGAGCAGACTGGCACTCCACAGTGGTTCCAGGGGCAGGCCCAAACCCCACACAACACCTGGCAGGAAGGGTTCTTACTGGCTTTGGCAGCTTCAGGTTCTGCCTCTTCCTCCTCCGAGCTCTCTGAGCTACTAATGGGGTCTGACACCCGGAACTTCTTGGCCTGCAGGGCCACATCATCTTTTGCCTTCTGCTTCTGGCCAAGCTCCGAGGTCCTGCAGGACAGAGAAGACAGGACATATCCATGAGATTTGGGAAGCCAGACTCCTCATCTACTCAGCCTTCAGAGAGTTTAGCGACACCAGCACAGTGTGGAATTGTCTGTGCTCACCCACTTCCTAAGGTACTGTTCTCAGTGTCACAGGCAGCCAACAGCGCGACAGAACAGCAGCAGCTAACAACCACCAGGTGCCTGGCGACAGCCCATGGGGCACCGGACAGAACCATCCAGGTTCTTCTCACCCTAGAACTGTGTCCTCCTCTTGTGCTGGGGTCCTTGATCTTCCCTTCCTGAACTTGAGTGTGGTGCAAAGTGTCTCTGCTAACTAACACCCCTCCCCCACAGCACTCTGCACGGCCATCCAGTTTCATTTCCTTCTCGGTCTTCTGCAGACTGCTTGCTGGATGAGTCCCCCACCCTGTACGAACGGGCGCCAGAGAGGAGGACAGCAACTCACTACAGTCCCCCAGAGCCTGGTGTATACCTGGAGAAAGGATCCATTATGGAACTGGCCTGGGTCAAGGAGGAAGCAGGGTGGGGTGGGGAGTGTGTGTGTGTGTGTGGTGTAAGACAGCTTAGGCCCCTGAACTTTGACCTCCCCCTCCCCGCTGCAGGAAGCCACTGTCCAAGCCCCCTTCTTCCCAGCTGGGTTTGACACTGCTCTGTCAGTCTGGGATGTGCTGTCAAGGTCCCTTCTTCTTAGGAGGCCACTTGTCAGGAAGCTGCTTTTATTACATGTATCAATTTGTTCCACCCCTCTCCTCCCAACAGAACGTGAGTTTCACAAGAATAGAGATTTTCCCATCTTCTTTCTCATTCTCCGATTTATCAAGAATGGTATCTGAGGAGAGTATCGGGCAGGGTTTCCACTGGCCAGTTCTGGGATTTCACTAAACAGACCACCGTGTTTGAGCTTCACAATGCAATGAGATAACAATGTTCACTTTGCAGATCAGGTGCTCACAGAAGTTGCTCAAGGTCATTCGGCTAATGTCTGGGTTTGACTTTACAGGTAATCACCGGTCCAGGCTGGATCTGGCAAGTGAGATCTTTGGTCCACTCTGTGCCCCTCACCCACAGGGGGAGCCAGAGGCAGGAAATAGTGTGTGGCGCAGCTCAGGGAAGGAAGTACCGTAAGTAGCATCTGCACACCTGGGCAAGATGGTGAGTGCCCTGTGCTCGCCAAGCAGCAGAGGAGTGTTAAATATGGATAGGAGGGGGACCTTAGCTCCCCCCAGAGCCTGGCATCCCCTGCCTTCAGAGCTGTCATGAGGGAGCACTCAGATTAAGTGCTCATGTCCGGTGCCAGGCACCCACCTTCACTTGCCCTTACTACCGCCATGGCCTCCTTTGACTCCTGCCTGCCTCCCCGATTACAATGTGAGTGACCAGAAAGAAGAAACCAGCCGGTCGGTGGTGGCCCACACCTGTAATCCCAGCACTTGGGAGGCAGGTGGATCTCTGAATTTGAGGCCATGCTGGTCAACAGCCAGGGATACATAGGAAACTCTATTTCAAAAAAACCAGAAAGTCCAAACAAACAAAAAGAAAACAAAACAAAGAAAAAGAAACCAGCTCTCTCAATTCTTTTTTGTTTGTTTTTCTATGGCAGGATCTCACTATGTGAGGACCAGGCTAGCCCTGAACCCTCTGCCTCCCAATGCTGAGATTAAAGAAGGCCTGAGCCACCACAAGCTTTTATTCTTAAGAGCTCTAGCTTTCACTGGGCGTGGTTCAGCATGCCTTTAGTCCCAGAACTGGAGCCAGCCTGGTCTCATAGTGAGATCCTGTCTCAAAAACAAAATAAAACAAATATAAAAAAAGAAAGAAAAGAGTTGAACATCCAGCTCTGAATGTCTCCCCTATGACAAACTACACACAGAGAAATCCCCATACATGTGATGTCACCCGCCTTCTGAAGGGGGTAAGTATGTCCACAGTGGGCTATCAGGTCTCATCTTAGGCCGCGTGAGTACACTGGCTTGTTGCAAAGACAACAGTTGGGGAGACCCTGCTCCATCCCTTCCACCAGACTTACTGCTGCCAGTGTGTATAGATGTCCAGGAGGGTGATGGGCTGAGTCAGGAAACTCTTCTGTAGAGAAATAATAAATAGCTTCAATAAGGACCCAATCCAATAGGTCTGCACCCTCCCTGGGCCTGCAACAGGTACCTCAAAAATGGTCTGTTTGCTCTTAGATATCTACTTGGAGTTACCAGCACCATTCAAAAGCTTCCAGAGTCAAGAAGGGCAAACAGTTCCAGTTACAAACCTTTCAATATGACACAATGGTAAGAGGTACTTTTGAGGGCTGGGCACGTGAACAGTCCAAACTAGCATTACTCGGCATCCCTAGCACAGTCCGGGGATGGAAGCCAGACGGCAGAGCTTTCCCTACCTAACCTCTTAGATGGTTTTCAAAGGCTTGGCTAGTCAATCTCCCCCAAACACAAGACAGCCCAAATCCTGAAGGCTTCCAGGTGACATACTGGAGCCTACTGGATGTCTGGAAAGAGACTTAGCCCAAATAGTGCAAGGGTCTCTTTTTCCCCCTGAGACAGGGTTTCTCTGTGTAGTTTTGGTGCCTGTCGTGGAACTCACTCTGTAGACCAGGTTGGCCTCGAACTCACAGAGAGATCCACCTGCCTCTGCCTGCTGAGTGCTGGGATCAAAGGCGAGCGCCACCACCGCCTGGTGGGTGCAAAGGTCTTAGTTAAAACAGAGGAAAACAGATACCAGGCCTAGGCTGAGAACACACTTGTGTGAACGTCGAGAGCAAACAGCCGAAGTGCTCCAATGGGAGTCAAAAGAGCCACATGCAGAGGAAAAACAAAAACACATGGCCGCACCCTTTGCCATTCTTGTTACCATCTCCTCATTTCCTTCTAGTCCACTCCAATGTCATCCTCTCCACAAGACTTCTCTGACCACCTTAGTTGTAACTGGAGCCTGACATCCCATAGCCTCCCTGTGGCCAGCAGCTGCCACAATCCAGATAGGCTAATCCACAAGCTTATTTTTATGTGTCTGCTCTGTGAGAGCAGGACACTCTTGCTTGGGCACACAAACCATGACCATGGATGGGCACTATGTCTCACTCGCCCTATCGGTTAAGTTATATAGTTGGAGTTACGAATGGGAAGGGAACCAAGGTCCAGAAAAGCCAGAGATAACATCTTAGGGCCTAGCAACCTTCTTCGGTTTTGAGTTAGTTTGGTTTTTGTTTTGTTTTGTTTTGTTGGTTTTTCGAGACAGGGTTTCTCTTTCTAGCTTTGCGCCTTTCCTGGGACTCACTTGGTAGCCCAGGCTGGCCTCGAACTCACAGAGATCCGCCTGGCTCTGCCTCCCGAGTGCTGGGATTAAAGGCGTGCGCCACCACTGCCCGGCTGAGTTAGTTTGTTTTTGAGACAGGGTCTCACAATGTAGCCGCTGGCTGGCCTTGAACACACTATGCAGACCAGGTTAGCCATGAGTTCACAACAGATCTACCCACCTCCTGCTCTAGAGTGCTGGGATTAAAGGCAAGGACCACCACACCCGGTGCCCCTGCAGTTTTCACTGTAGCTAAAGTGGTAGTGACTAACCAGGTCAATATCCATCTCACCACTGATTACCACTGTTTTTCTGCGAATTACCTACCCATCATGGATCATTCCAACCTGTCTGCTTTGCCTCCAACTCTCTGGGAGACTCTACAGTCGTGTATTTCAAACTTCAGGCACAGCAAATTTTCTGGAGGCGAGGACACTCAGAAGCTCCACTCCAACCTCAGGGTATCAGCGCCTCTAACTACCTTGAGCTCTCAAATTAACTACATCCTCAGGGAAGCAGTCCTGGATATTCCCCACCCAGATTCGACCACCCATGTTTTAGTATCTCAAATCTCCCATTCTACAGCTTAACACAATGCTAATCATACAGTCACTTTTGTGATTCTTTTTGTACCCTCTACTAGGCTGTGAGATTGGGTAGAGGGGCCTGAGACTGGCGCTCCCCATATCATCATCTGCACCTCAGGGCCAAATTGAAAGTTGCCAAGTGAAAAGAACTTTGAAATTCCTGCACCAGGAGTTCGAGTCTTGTCATAACCAAAGACAGTCACGGGCCTGCACGCCTTCGTTCGTTCGGCGTTCCCAACAAGAGTGGTGACAATCCACCCCAAGACCAGCGGCTAGCTGGGTGCCCTAGGAAAACTGCATAGAGCCACGTGGCCTGAGACTAGGGAAACTTAAACCTGCGGCTACCGGGGAAACCGCGGGGCGGGAATTACGAAGCTGCATGCCTCGGATCAGAGGTTCCTGCCCGCCCACTGTACTGAGGAGGAAACTGAGCCCCGGGAGGTGGCTGGAAGTCGCAGGGGCTAGGGCAGAGCTCAATGCTCCTCCTGCACCCCTGGCCCGCATCTCAGACCCGCTCTGGCCGGGTCTCCTGGGAGGGGCGCGGGCTCCTGCTCTCTAGGACTTGCACTCGGCCCTCAGCCGCTTACCTGGCCGCTCTGCTCCTTCACTTCCCGCGCCGCACGGACGAAGCCAGCCTGCAGCAGATGATGGTAGATGAGGGGAAGCAGCTCCCGCCGCTTCCTGGCCTCGGCCATGCCAGAGATCCCGCCAGCCTATTCACGTGCACGCCCCCTCGCCCCCCGCCAGCCTCTTCCCTCGCGCCCTAGGACCTCATGTTCCTCACTTCCGGCTCTGCGTCACTCAGCCGAGCGGCGCGCTGGGAAGTGTAGTCTTGTAGCTGGAATGGGCCAATCTGTGCGAGTGGGCGGAGCCACGAAGGCTAATCAGCTCTGCCATTGGCTAGGAGGCGTGGCCTGATTGGAACCTGCCCTCGGGACGGCCATGAAACCTTCATCTTAATTTTTTTGGTTTACTCCTTTAAGGGGTTTACTGTCCTGGTCTTATGATAGCTGCGACGTCTTTATTCATCTTCGAACTTCCCGATCACTGGCCCCAGCTTCCAATTACTCATTCATTTCACACAGTGTTTAGGACCCGTGAACCAGGCATCAGTTGTCATTAGTGTGTTGAATCGCTAAATAAATCCTTACCTGAGCCCCATACGCTAACACCCAGCTAGGCTGGGGACATGGAAAGAGAAACAAAACAAGCAGTTGACCTAAGGGTCACCCAGGCAGGAAGGAGATTCAATGAATAACCTGACGATTACAGTCCAGATGTCTGGTGCACCTTGTCTAGATAAGGCAGAGCCCATGGAAGCATGGAGGAGGCGCAGCTAACCCCAAAGAGACATCTAAGTGTAGACTCAAACACAGCTGAAAAATATTTTTAATCTTTTTCTTTTTTTTGAGACAGGGTTTCTTTGTATAGCCCTGGCTGTCCTAGAACTTGAGCTATAGACCAGGCTGGCCTCCAACTCACAGAAATCTGCCTGCCTCTGCCTCCTGAGTGCTGGGATTAAAGGCGTATGCTATCTCTGTCCAGCGACAGCAGAAACTTTTGAGCACAGAGGAGAGGAGAGGCTGCAGGTACTGCATAAGTCAGAATGTGAGGAACCTCTTTTGGTGCTTGGTAAGGGAACCCCAAACAGAATTCTATCCTGCTATGCTGTGGAGTTATGAAAAAGAGGGTCCCGAACACTGGAGGATAGAGAATCAGGCTTTTAGTATCTTTCTCCCAGCAGAGTTCTGACATGCTCCAAGAGAATATAAAAATAGATGCTGGCAGGTGGATCATTCATTCTCCCTCCACCTCCCCAGACAGGTTTTCTCTATGTAGCAGCCATGGCTTTCCTGGAACTCACTCTGTAGACCAGGCTGGCCTTGAACTCACAGAGATCCACCTGCCTCTGCCTCCGGAGTGCTGGGATTAAAGGCGTGTGCCACCACTGCTTGCTTACCTAGCACTTGGGAGGCAGATCTCTGAGTTGGAGGCCAGCCTGGTCTACAGATCGAGTTCCAGAACAGCCAGGAGAAACCCTGTCTCAAACAAGCAAACAAACAAGGAACTCCAGTGTGGGCTGCTGTGTTTGATGAGGGGACACTGACAAGGAGAGAATGGGAGTGGCCTGGGCAGATTTGAGGCAGCTGTTCTTAATTTCATGGACTGTTTGGAAATCTGCTGCTAGCTTTCACGCTAGGAATGTTATATGTGTCGACATACATTTCCACTCAAAATCAGAACCCACGTAAGCATGTACAATGATGACTCTTCAGTGGTGACTGGACTTTAGAATCACCTAAGAAGATACTCCAGTGGGCATGTCTGGTAAGGCGTGTCTGGGTAGGGCATCCTGTCCGAAAGCCTAACAAAGGCCTGCCTGCATTTTACCTGGTCTGCTGACATGTAACTGAAATCCCTGCCGCCATACCTTTCCCACCATGGTGGGCTGTGCCGGAATAAACCTTTCCGATTTAAGTTGCTTCTTGCCGGATATTTGGTTACAGGAACAAAAAAAGTGGCAAATGCACAGTCTAGGGAGAAGCAGAGAGGACCAGGTCACCAGAGTGAATGTAGCGTGTGAGGAAACAGACTGGTCTATTCAGACATTGAGCAAATATTGAATACCTAGTTGGAAACCAGATGGTCTGTACTCCCGCAGAGCTTACAAGGCTAATGAGGCGGGCACATGCTAAACAAATAGCCATAGCATACACTGAAGGGTGGGAGAGCCTTTTCTTGGGGGGAATGGTATAGTGTCTGAAAGCCACACAGAAGTCACACTATCTGGGTTTAAAAATTTGGCTTTGTTTCTTAGTAAGTGGGCTTGAAAGTTCTATAACTTCTCTGTGCCTTAGTTTATCTGTGAAGTGGAGATAATTACCATTTCTACCTCCAGTGGTTGTCATGAGGGGGAATAGAATTCTAAGCAGAAATGTTTAGAAAGGCCCTTAACAAGCCAGGCAGTGGTGGCGCACGCCTTTAATCCCAGCACTCAGGAGGCAGAGCCAGGCGGATCTCTGTGAGTTGGAGGCCAGCCTGGTCTACAGAGTGAGTTCCAGGAAAGGCTCCAAAGCTACACAGAGAAACCCTGTCTCAAAGAACAAAAGCAAAAACAAAACAAAACAAAAAAGGCCCTTAACAATAGTGAGGAGTTTCAATAATGTGAAATGGTGGGGAGTGCCCTGAGATGCCAGAGGAGATGGACATGGATCACACTTGGTCAGATTAGCATCATGGAAGACTGACTTGGGAAGTTTTGTGTGGAGGGGAGAAAAGAAGTGTGTATGTGTGTGTGTGTGTGTGTGTGTGTGTGTGTGTGTGTGTGTGTGTGTGTATTTGAGGAGGTGTGTTTTGAGTTGGAAGAGACCTAAGCTGGTTTAAAAACTGATGCAGACCCAAGGGAGAGAGATGAGGGCGGCATTTTTGGTGGAAAAGCTGGGGAAAGAACTGGGAAGTGATGTTTGAGGGCGTGTGGGAGGGAGGGATCAGGCTGTGGGTGGAGGGCTGGTCTGAGAGAGGGGGAGGCAGGACTTCAATAGAACCCCAAAGGGGGAGCCTGGAGAGAATGGGTGCACATGTGGATGTAGGTTTGCAGTGGGATGTTAAGGGAGATCTCATCTTGAACTTCTATTTTTCTCTTGGAAGTGGGAGGCAAGGTCTGCCGAGAGTGAAGAGGAGGTGGTGAGGAGTTGGAAGGAGGGAGAGTAATCATTCAGAGCATCAAGCAACTTACCCACAAGATCCTGGGTAGCCTGCTGGATTTGATGACCCCATTGGGCTGATAGAGGCCAGCGTGCTGTGTCCTAACCCGTCTTGCCGAACAATTTCTGTGGCCAGGGCTCAGCTGTCCAGACTCAGGCGAGGAACGGACTCAGAGGGTGTATCCAGGGCTAGGGTTTTGTCAAATGGCCAGAAAACAAAAGGGTGTGGACGTCTAAGGTGTTCCCAAAAGACCAGAGTGCCGTAAGAACTAAGCTGACGAAGGAGGGAGGGATGGGAAGGGCCAGTTTTTAGGAATTCAGCCTTTAGAGACTGGGGCCACCTTAGGTCTGGGGAACTAGAGACCAGGACCTAAGAAAGCTGACAGCTGGGTGAATGATGCCCGGGGAGTCTGCTTGCTTGCACAGCTGGGTGCATGATGAGCGTGAAGGATGAGCAGACAAGATTCAAAGACCTGTACTACCCTCTCCTCACAGGTTTCTCCTCCTCCAGGGCATTCTCACCCCAAATGATAAAGAAAACACCCTTAAAAGGGCCTTGTGATGCTGTCCCACCACAAGGACCTGCCCCCCACCCCAGCTGGGTGGCTGCGCACAGTATGTTCTGGTCAGTCGTGGCATGTGCCTTGAGAAGAGGTCAGGGTGCCTTTTACCAGCAGGAGTGTGAGCAGAGAAGGAGCCGAGTGTGTATCCCCAGCTGACCCTGGAAGGAATGGAGAGCTAGTATTAAATTAAAACAAACCAAACCTACACTAAACCAGGACGCTCTAATACCTCAGTCTGGTGGCAGGTTGTTTTGTTTTGTCCAAATAAAATTCATTGTCAGATGCCTCTTCGGAGGACAACTTCTTTATTTCCCGGATTTTCTAAATCATATCCTTCAGTGAGTTGCCCGAGGACCCAGGCACAAAATTAAAACCCATAATACATAACATGGCAACGGTTAAGGCAAAAGCAAACAAAGATGTGCATTAAAAGCATTTGCCTTGGAGCGTTTCTCTACCAGTTAGGAAAAGTTGACTTTGTTCACGGAAGAAGCTAGAAGCTTCCAGAGCACTCAACTTAAGTGTCCTTGGGCAAAGCAGCCTGCCTTAGTCACCTCAGGTTCCCAGGCAGGTCAGGAAAAGAAGGAAAACTGGACTGGAGGGATGGATGGCTTAGTGGCTAAGAGCACTCACTGGTCTTGCAGGGGACCTGGGTTTGAGTCACAGCACCGACATCAGGTGGCTCATCACTGCCTGTAATTTCAGCTCAGGGAAGCCAGTAGCCTCTTCTGGCCTCCTTGGGCACCTCCACTCGTGGGCACATACCCAATACATATATACATAATTTAAAATAACAGTAATCGTTTAATTTTTAATTAATTAATTTGAGACAAGGTCTCACTATGTAGCACTGGCTGTCCTGGAACTCACGATGTAGACCAGGCTAGCCTCAAACTCACAGAGATCTGCCTGCCTCTTCATCCAAGTGCTGAGATTAAAAGTGTGCACCCCTATGCCCAGCATAATAATATTTTTTTTAAGAAGAGAAAAACAAGAGAAAGGGGTTGGGGGTTTAGCTCAGTGGTAGAGTGCTTGCCTAGCAAGTGCAAGGCCCTGGGTTCGGTCCTCAGCTCTGGAAAAAAAAAACAAGAGAAAGAAAGAAAGTTCATTCAGCAGGTGGGGCTCTCTATCCTGTTCCCAGCAGGAATGTTTCTGTGGCACAGAGGAGAGGTAGCAGGACCAGGGACCACTAAAGAGCTTTTATGACCAAATTCTGCTGTGGGGCCTTAGGCCAGTCTCTTGTCCTCTCTGGTCCTCCAAAACGACCTTGTGTTAAATGGATCTGTGAACAAAGGCTGTTGTGCTGAACTCCCTAGAGGGGCCTATCTGAGAAGGTTGTGCCTGTCATTAGGCCAACTCAAAAGACAGCCCCCTTTCTCCGTCCTCCAGGTTCTCCCTGCCTCGCATCACTTTGGCACGTAGTTTTCCCAGCTCCTTCTCTCACAGGACAGCAATTTCTGTTTGTTGGTTTTCAATCCAGAGAAAGCTTTTGAAGGTCATTAAGTTGTTACTAAAGTAGCAGGTTAAGCAACTCCAAAAAGTATCCAAGACAGTTAACCGCCTCTGCCAACACCCCCACCCTCCGAGGGCGGGCCCTGCCTCACACTGCAGTCCTTCCGGTCCAGCACATCCCTGCTCTGTTCCCACAAATACAGCCTCCCTTTGACTCGAGTCCTGTTCTTTCTCTCCCTCTGTCCCTCCTTTCCTTCTTTTATTACTTAGGATGTTCACAGTATACACAGAACCCTGTGACCCTCTGTTTTACATAATAATATGTCAGATCCCATTTCTCCTGACACTGAGGTCTGCATAGGCTCAGAAGTGGACTCAAAGGGGGCTCATTTTTGTGAAGCACATTCGGTGAGCCAGAGCTAGACCTCCAGGCTGATAAGCACTCATCAGTTTAGCACCATAGAAAACATCTGAACTGGTTACCACCCTGCTAGCTGATGAAGAAGTGAGAGGTGGAGGCCTTGGCCACTGCTGGTGGTACATAGCAGGATTTGGGCAGCTGCCAGCTGCCATGGCCTGTTAACCTGACCCAGGTTGGACCATAGACACAGATAATGAAGTGGGACATAGGCTGTATGATTAACCTAAAAATGAAGAGCAAGAAATACATACTTATAGACTGAAGTTTTTGGGTTTTTTTCCCCCGAGACATGGTTTCTCCATGTAGCTCTGACTGCCCAGGAACTCACTCTGTAGACCAGTCTGGCCTCGAACTCAGAACTCATAGAGATCCACCTGCCTCTGCCTCTCCTGGGATTAAAGGCATGTGCCACCATTGCCAGGCTTGGACTGAAGTCTTAATTCTGCAGATGTAATCACTGGGCAACAGGTAGACACATATTCTATTTTAATAGGTTGAACCAATTTAATTGCCCAAAGCGAGGTCTCCTCAGCATGATTTCTTTCTTTCTTTTTTTTTTTTTTTTTTTTTTTGTGTGTGTGTGTGTGTGGTTTTCTTTTGAAGGTAATTAGAAAGGGTCTATGGAGAGCACCTAGCTAGCTCCATCCTTTTATGGTTAAGTAACCAGGCCTAGTGATGGAAAGTGATTGGGCAAGGTCCTTGGCAGGTAAGGAGCAGAGGTAGACCAGTTGGCCTTTTCCCTTGGGCGCTTGTCTTCTCTTCTCCTTTCTTGCTGCTTTTCTTCCTCTTCCCTTCCCTCCTCCACACAAATGGCCTCACAGCACATCTCTGCTTATCAGACTTCCCCATCAGAGCTATTGGCCACAGGCTCAGGTCACAGCTGCTGGGTTTTTTTTTTTTTTTTTTTTAGAGACAGGGTCTCATGGAGCTCAAACTTGATGTGCAGCCAAGGATAATCTTGGGCTTCTTATTCTCCTGCTTTTATCTCCTAAGTGCTGGGATTAGAAGCATGGGCCAACTTATTTAGTGTGTGTGTGTGTGTGTGTGTGTATGTGTGTGTGTGTGTGTGTGTGTGTGTGAGAGAGAGAGAGAGAGAGAGAGAGAGAGCGAGCCTTATGTGTATGTTAAAGGACAGCTACTTTTGAGTTGATACTATCCTTCCACCATGTAGTGAAAGACTCCCGAAGGTAGTCTTCCCTCTGGAGAGACCCTCGCCCAGAGATCACACCGAGACCACAAGTCAGATGCAAACAGCAAGAGGCTTTATTCCGGAACACGGGTACCCGGGGCAACACAGTCCCTCCAGAGACTGAAGAGACTGGCCACCGACGGGCTGGAGTGGAGGGTTTTTATAGGGTCGGGCAGCAGAAGGGCGGGTACAGAAGCAAGAAGCATATTTTACAGGGTTCTGATTGGACGACTCATATGAGGCCATGTTTTACAGGGTTCTGATTGGACGACTCATATGAGGCCATGGTTTACAGGGTTCTGATTGGACGACTCATATGAGGCCAGGTTCAAACTCAGGACAGCTCGTGGTTTTTCCCGAGCTCGACAGGCCTGCTGACTTGGCTCTTATCTAGGGTACAAACTGTCCCTCCGACCCTCCAGTTCCCTGTTCTGGGGCCAGGTGGCCAACCGCAGACACCCCGCTCGTTCCTGCGCCCATGTCCTCCAACTGAACCCTCCCCGTACTCCTCAGGCCCTGCTCAAGATGGCGTCAGGCGCAGCAAGCATGCTGGGGCCCCTCCGCACCACCCCAGAAGAGTCCCGGGGTCCCGGCCTGCACCTCCCTGCAGGGCTCCCCAGTCCTCAGGCCGCGCCACCCCCACAGGGTCCCCAAGTCCTTAAGCGGCGCCACCCCGGGGGCACCCGGGCCCCAGTCTGCACCGCCCGGAGGGTCCCCGGCCCTTGGCCTGCTCCATCCCGCAGGGCCCCGGGCGCCCGGGTCGCGGCCCGCACCACCCTCGCCGGCGGCGGCACCGGGCGCTGGCGCCGGGCAGCGGCGCCGATCGGGCTCGAGGACACGGCGGGCCCGGGCTGGGAGCCTGCGGTCTCCGCCCGCCGCGCTACGACGCGGGGCCCGGGCGCGCGGGCGGCTGCGGGGCGCGCATGGCGGGCGCGGGCGGCTGGCGCGGGGACGGGGATGCGGCCCGGCCTGCGCTGCCCGCGGCTCCGCTCCTGGCGGCCTTTCAGTAGGTTCTGGGTATAAAACTCCGGTTCTCAGGCCGGGCGGTGGTGGGGCACGCCTTTAATCCCAGCACTCAGGAGGTAGAGCCAGGTGGATCTCTGTGAGTTCGAGGCCAGCCTGGGCTACCAAGTGAGTTCCAGGAAAAGGCGCAAAGCTACACAGAGAAACCCTGTCTTGAAAAACCAAAAAAACAAAACAAAACAAAACAAAAAACAAACAAACAAACAAAAAAAAACTCCGGTTCTCAAGCTTGGCAGTAAATGCCCTTACCTGCTGAGCCATATTGTCGGCCCAAAGTCCCAGCTGCTGCTGCTTCTCTTCCTCCTCCCCCCTTCCTCCCCTCTGCTACTTCCTCCCCTTCTTCCTTCTCCCTCCTCCCCCTCCTCCTTTTCCTCCTCCTTCTTCTGATTTTTGATTATGTACATAGGTGTGCGTGGTCTGTTTGTTCACATTGGTGCAGTGCCCAAGGAGGCCAGGAGAGGGCGTCAGATCCCACTAGAGCTAGGGTTATAGGCAGTTGGGAGCTGCAGGATGTGAGTGCAGGGAGCTAAACTCAGGCCCCCTGTAAGAGCAATACATGCTCTTAACCACTGAGCCATCTCATCCCTGCAGCTGGGTCTCAGCTTCTTAACAGTCACTCTCTGGTGTGTGTCTTCCCAACTGCACCAGCACCCAGATCCTGAGAACAGGTTGTGTTCAGAACATCTCACTCCCTTCATCCCATTTGGGTAGAACTGCCATTTTCCTCCTTGAAGTTGCACTGTTTCTTCTTTCCACTTCGAAGCCAAATGTAAGTGTCACTTCTTCCACAGCGTTTTCTCTGAGGCCCCAAGCTTCCCACCTTGGCCCTGTCTGTCATCTCTGCTTGGTCAGGAGAGGAAGCCCCCTTCCTCCTGGCGCTCCTTTCCAGACACATGCTATCAAAGGACTAGCCAGGAGGGGGCAGTACACAACCAAAGAAAGGTCTCTGAAAGGTCAAGGTCACTAGGGTCTGTCTAGTCCTCTCTCCAACACGGATGGCTGCGGATATACAAGGTTCAACCCCAAGGCCATGACCTCTGGTAAACTGGGTCTCTTCCCTGGGACCTTGGTTTGTTTGCATCTCTAAGCAGTGACTGGGTTGGGCTAGTTCAGTGTTTCTGAAAGCTTGGTAATACACAATGCGGATTCAGGAGAGAAATAGATGGACACATTTAAATGGAAGTCATTATGTATTTATTTTAATGCGTATTAGACAAAAAAGAACCAGCACATCAAACCTGTTATTTTGCAGATATTATTGCTTAGGATGGGGCTAAATAGGCATTCAAATAAAAAAAAAAAAGAAAACCCAGTGATTCAATATAAAAGAAAGTACCAATTAAATGATAGTGCAGATGGAAAGCCAGCAGTGAATGGCTGCGATCATCATGGGTCTGCCTTCAGCTTCTGGATGCTGTGATCCTCAGGGACTGATCTGCAGGGATGTCTGCCTTTGGTGGGAGTGGAAGAGCAGGGAGGAGCTGTCTGAGGAGCTAGGATGCTGGCCCTGGTGCAGAAGGGCAGGAGCTTAGCAGCTGTACCTGCTGCGCCCCCACCCCAGACCCTCCTCCACCTGTGTGCGTGGAGGGCTGAGTGCTGATTCCCCTCCGCCTTCTTTCTCAGCTTCCCTGCGGTTACCAGGGAGTGGGAGGCTCAAAGGGGCTGCATTCTGGAAGCTCATCTGCTCCCTCATTCTCACTCAGCACCCTGCTTGGCATAAGCTATTCAGGGTGATGATGAACAGAGCCGCGGAGAAGCACTGGGGCTGAGGAGAGGAAGCAGGTAGACAGTGTTTTCCTGAACGCAGGCGCATCCAACCTGGAACGACTGTCTAATGATTCCCAGGCTTGGCTGTTGTGTGGAATCGCCGAGCCACCCAGGGGAAATGCAATTTCGAAGTTCCACCGCAGCGATTCCCATCCCGGGCCCCCCTGCATCTGTATTTTTAGCAGCCCCCTAGGCAATCTGGAGGCTTCTGGGTTTGGAACCACTGCGATCATCAGCATATCTCTCCCATGGACAAGAAGAAGATCAGAGAGGTTGTGTCATTTATTGAACCCAGCAAGTCAATAGCAGTTACCCAGACACAGAGCGTTCCTCTGGCAAATGGGGTTTATTTCCATTTTTCTGGCATCTGGGTTGGTCAAGGACTTTCTCAGCCATCTGCTGAAGAGGCCAGAGGGGTAGTGAGAAGTGGTGATGGGAAAAGGGGTCTTTGGGGGTGCCAGTGGAGACAGTGGCTAAAAGGTATAGCTTCCTCATAGTGACTGCCAGCCTACCAAAGACAAGGGTCAGTGTATCAGTGTATGTAGACCACTCAGACTGGGGTTCACATGGGATTTTTACAGTACAGAATCCAGACTAAGAAATAGGTGGCAGATTCTAGGAGGAACTAACTTCCTTCCTTCCTTCCTTCCTTCCTTCCTTCCTTCCTTCCTTCCTTCCCTTTTTCTCTTTTTTATTAGTTGTTTTTGTTTTGCTTTGTTTGTTTGAGACAGGGCCTCACTATGTAGCTCTGGCTGTCCTGGAACTGACTATGTAGACCAGGCTGGCCTGATTCACCAGCCTCTGCCTCCGGAGCGCTGGGAGAAAAGGTGTGAGCTACTACGGCCAGCACCGGGGGAACTTTCTAACAATGATCAGTGGCCCTGAAGTCAGTTAACCTTAAGACAACTGTCCTGCTCCCGGCTGCATTTTAAATCATGAGATACTTGACATATTTTGAATAAAACAATAGTAACAGCGAGGCAGCTGACAGATCCCCATGGTCCAGATTACGAAACAAGATGTTAAAGGTAACCAGGACCTTCTTGCTCATTCCCTTCTCTCCTGCCCAGAGAGGCTCACTGACTCCTTTCTCTGAGAGTGAAGGAATCATTCCTGTAGGTGGATTCACACTCATGCTGCTTATGGGTGTGCTCATGAAACAGAGACAGTATTGCTTTCAGATTCTTTTCAATTTTTTGGTAAATGTTATAATACATACAGTCCTCTCATTTTCACCCCACATTATGTTTGAAATTTATCTGTGGTGATGTGCAGAGCTCCGGCAAATTATTTATTCCCAGTATCCAGTTGATTGCATTGTGTGTGAGACACGGTTTACTAATCCATCCTTCTGTGCGTAAGCATTGAAGTCATTTTTAATTTCCCACAATAAAAACCACCCCACTGTGACTACTCCCTACATGTGTCTTTTATGGACCTGGAGAGGACTTGTGTGGCCCAGCTGCTTCTGCTGGCATTTGACAGGTTTCAAACTGTTTGACACTCTGATGAGGCCAAATGATTATGATTCTTGTGGATTTTTTTTTTTTTTGAAACAGGGTTTCATGTGGTTCAGGCTGGGCTTTGAAATCCCTACCTCTACCTTCCAAGTGTTGAGATGACAGATGTGGTTCTCATCCACTCAAGTTTTTGTTGTTGTTTGTTTGTTTGTTTTTTGTTTGTTTGTTTGGTTGGTTTTTTGAGACAGAGTTTCTCCATGTAACAGTTCTGGCTGTCCTAGAACTCATTCTGTAGAGCAGGCTGGCCTCGAACTCAGAGATCCACCTGCCTTTGCCTTCCAAGTGCTGAGATTAAAGGCATGCACCACTATGAATGTCTGAGTGGTGCACACCTTTAATCCCAGCACTCGGAAGGCAGAGGCAGGCAGATCTCTGTGAGTTCAAGGCCAACCTGGACTATGTAGGGAGTTCTAGGACAGTCAGGGCTATGTAGAGAGACCCTGTCTCACCATAAATAAATGAATGAATGGAAGAAAGAAAGAAAGAAAGAAAGAAAGAAAGAAAGAAAGAAAGAAAGAAAGGAAGGAAGGAAGGAAGGAAGGAAGGAAGGAAGACTAGTAACAAGACAGGCATGGGGATGCAATTCAAAAACAGAAGTGCAAGGCCAGACTGGGTTACATAAGACCTCATCTTCCTTCCTTCCTTCCTTCCTTCCTTCCTTCCTTCCTTCCTTCCTTCCTTTCTTCTTTCCTTTCTTTCTTTTCTTTTTTCTTTTGGTTTTTCAAGACACAGTTTCTTTGTGTAGACCTAGCTGTTCTAGAACTCACTCTGTAGATCACACTGGCCTCAAACTCAGAGATCCTGCCTACCTCTGCCTGCCTCTGCCTCCTGAGTGCTGGGATTAAAGGGGTGTGCCACCACTGTCCAGCTATTGCTTGTTTTTATGCACAAAGCATTAGCGTCTTCTTTAAAAAAAATATAAGGGTTTTTGTCTGCATGTATGTATGTCTGTACACTACATGTATGCCTGGTACCTCAGAAGCCAGAAGAGGGTGTCAGATACCCTGGAACGAGAGGTGTAGATTGTTGTGACTTGCTTTGTGGCTTCTGGGAATTGAACCTAGGTCCTCTGGAAGAGCAGCCCGTGTTCTTAATTACTGAGCCTTCTCTTCAGCCCCATGAATGTCCTCGTGTGAGATATTGTGATCCTCATGAAGCTGAGGCCGGTCGACAGCAGCATGGTATGGTGAGGGGTGAAGCTGAGTGAGTTACAGGCAAGGGAGCTTGGATGAGTTGTATCCCCCCGGGCTTCAGCTTCCTGACTAATGGGCCAGAGACAGGTACAGCCTCCAGCTCCCAAGGATGTTAAGAGGCTGTAAAAGGGAGGTCGAGGGAACTCTGACACCTCCACAGAAAGCAGGACTTACACAAAGCCTTGAGAGAAGCTGCTACTCTTGAGAGAGCCATCTGGTGCAACATCCCCATCCTGACGGGCCCTGCTAGGTCCATGGGTCCCTTCTGAACTCAGCTCAGGAGACACAGACCTGTTTGGACAGGCATTGCTGACCTCTCTGGAAAGCAAGCTAGGAGGAAGGGTGTGCTCATAACCTCTACAGAACCCACATGCTCAAACTGCTTGGTCACCTGCGGTGGCACACTTGAGACAGTATCGGGTGGCTCCAAGGAAAATATTTGTCTGGGGAAAGAAAAGCGCACACATGCTCAGTCACTTTCATTCCTATCCAGGCTAGCCCTCACAAACCTCTGTCACCTCTGAAGTAGTTCATTCTGGGCACAGCGCACACCATATTGGGGATAGGGTAGACAGAAGCCTCTAGGGTCAGCAGCCTCTTGGACAATGTTACAGATTCTGTGGTCAATAGGTTTACTGTCCCCAAATCAGCCTGCTGCCACCACCTCTAAGTGGTCAGCCTACTCAAAGGAACCAGAACGCTTCACGGTAGTGAGGAAAGTTGTTTAAAATGGAAGCTTGTGTCATAATACCTATGCATAAGTGGGTGCAGAGAAAAGTGACCTCCTGCCTCTCATGTTGGCCCCCAGCTCCCCAGCAGGAAGCAGTGTTGCCAGAGATTTTATACATGTACATCTATAACATCGATGGGGAGCATTATAGATCCATGGTAAACCTTGCTTATTTTTTCCCCTCTTGTCTTTTCTGAATTTAGTAACTTGAATACAATAGGCATCAGAAAATGACGACTGGATGAGTGGATGGGTGGTGGACGGGGCGCCTGATGCCCACCCAGGTTTAAGCTTTTATATTCTGTGTTTCTCGACTCATCCCTGGCCTCCAGAGTTTCTTCCTCTTTCAGCATGTCAGTGTAGATGGATAAATCCAGGCCTTCTTGACCCTGGCATGGAGCCATAATGGGGGAACTCGGAGAACCAGGCAGCTGAACAGCTTCATTGTCATTTCCACCAGCGATGGTTACCAGGGAAACTTGAAAACTGTTGGGTTGAGGAGGGGCTTGGGGCAATGTGAAGCTGCAAGACAGAATCTCAGCATGGGGAGGGGGAGCTCCCCACAAGTTCTTCAAGATTTTAATTTTTAAATTTCCTTCAGTGATAATCTGGAACAATTAGGTATCATATTTTTGGATCACTTTGACAATCTACCTTATATATAAAACATCCCTTGGTCATGTGATATGGAAATCGTGTTGGTGTTTCTATTACAATCATATTAGCACCAGAGTCTGACATTGATAGACCCCTCCCCACAGTGAAGTGGAGTGAATTTTTTTTTTGGTTTTTTTGTTTTTGTTTTTGTTTTTGTTTTTTAAAAGGAGATTTTTTTAAAGATTTATTTATTTATTATGTATACAGAAGCGGGTGCCAAATCTCATTACAGATGGTTGTGAACCACCATGTGGGTGCTGGGAATTGAACTCAGGACCTCTGGAAGAGCAGTTGGTGCTCTTAACCTCTGAGCCATCTCTCCAGCCCTTTTTTTGGTTTTTTGAGACAAGGTTTCTCTGTGTAGTTTTGGTGCCTGTCCTGGATCTTGCTCTGTAGACCAGGCTGGCCTCAAACTCACAGAGATCTGCCTCCTAAGTGCTGGGATTAAAGGCATGCACCACTACACCTGGCATAAATTGAGATTTTGATGCTAATCAAATTGAGCAAGTGTGTGTGTATGTGTGTGTGTGTGTGTGTGTGTGTGTGTGTGTGTTACTGTATGTATGTGAGTGTGTGTATGTGTGTGCATATGTGTGTATGAGTGTGTGTGACTGTATGTGTGTGTGAGTGAGAGTGTATGTGAGTGTATGAGTGTGTATGTGAGTATGTGTGAGTGTATGAGTGTGTGAGTGTGTGTGTAGTTTATGTGCATATGTGTATGCATCTGCTAATGCTAATGTGTGCAGAGGCCAGAGGTTATTTATTGTTCTTCACCTTACTTCTTTGAGGGAGTGTCTCTCCCTGAACCTGGGGCTGCCTCTTTGTTTTGTTTTGTCCCCAGACAGGTTTGCAGCCAGCAAGCTCCACTGATGGTTCTGTCTCTGCGCCTCACAGAGATGCAAGACCATGCAGGGTTGGTACCTGGGTGCTAGAGTCCAAACCCAGCACAGTTGCATGACAACCCACAGTGCTACCTACGCCTCCAGCCAGGTTCTTCCTTTGAATGGATACATAACAAGGTAAAATTATTCATACTAATGGGTACTATGTCACACAGAGTAGGTACTCAGATTTGGGTCTGAGATCTTTAAGATCCCTGAACATGCTCTGAGAGAACTCTTCAAAGAGAGCTCTAAGGTACATTATTCAAGTTGAGAAATCCCAGGGAGGACAAGAGGCTGGATTACAGTCCTTCCTCTTCCTTCTTTTCCTTGGCTCACTGGGACTCCACTGTCTTTTCTGCTTTTCCTTACCAAGAAAATAGGGCTAGCTAAGTGGCATACACCTTTAACCCCAGCACTTGGGAGGCAGAGATAGGCAGATTTCTGTGAGTTTTAGGACAGCCTGGTCTACATAGTGAGACCCTGTAGGCTCATAAATTTGAATTCGTAGTGACCAGGGAATGGAACTGTTTGAACGATTAGAAGGATTAGGAGTGCAGTCTTGTTGGAGGAAATGTCATTCAGGGGTGGACTTTGAGGTTTTAAAAACCCATACCAGGCCCAGGCTCTCTCTGTCTGTGGATCATGATGTAGCTTTCAGCTACTCCCCCAGCACCATGAGTACTGCCACGCTCCACATCAGGATAACCGACTAACCCTCTGAAACTGCAAGCAATTAAGTGTTTTCTTTTATAAGAGTTGCCTTGGTCATGGTGTCTCTTCACCACAATAGAACAGTGACTCAGACACCCTGCTTCAGCAGCAACAACAACAAAACCCAACCAAACAAAAAAAGAAAACAGGACTCCAATTACCTTCAGCCCAGGATATCACAAATGTCAAAAGAGACAGTGGATGCGGAAGTCATCTTTATCAGCACGTTCAGCTCCCTCGTTTTTTTAAATGTGGAGAAGGAGCCTTGAGGAGGGGAACTGACGTTTCCACCATCATCCCTCAGCCTTCTTGTCCTCTGCTACCAGGGGCAGTGGGTCACTAGCAGTCATGCTGGCTTCTAATTCTGGAAAATATAAGAATAACAACTCAGGAAGAGCCTGTCGGCATTTGGGCAAACATATTACATTTTTATTTGTTAAAGAGATTAAATTAGCAAAGCCAAACAAATAAAGGAGCGCACTGCACTTCCCACAGCCATACCTCTCTTCTAAGAGCAAAAATAAATTTGTTCTCAGGTGAAAGGTCAAGTAAGGGGCACACAGTGTCAAGACACCCAAGTCCTTCAGTGCTGAGTATCTGGGCTCCATTTTGCTACATGGAAGAGCCACTTTCTTGCAGTGTACAGTTCCTTGGGAATGTGGCTTCATGGTGGGGGTCACCTAGCGTAAGATGAGGGCTCCAGAAAGCAGGGACCATGTCTGGTCACTGTCATTTCTCACAAGCTTACCTCTGTGCTTCACAAATACATCTGAACCAAGAACAAAAGGGAAAATTAACGAAGACACATTCTTTGCGTTTAAATATTTAGAATAGTGAAGCATTTAAGAGACCAAGGCAGGAGGATTATGAGTTTGAGGCCAGCCGAGTCTACACAGTAAATCCTAGGTCATCCTGGGCTCCGTAGCAAGGCCCTGTCAGAAAACAACAAACAGATTTGGGGGGATCTCAATGAAGGTGCATTTCTCACATCCAGGTTCATGTCGGGGAACAAAGGAACTTGGAGCCAAAGTGACGCCTGGTCCAGACTTCAGGGATCAGGGCCTGATTTATTGGATCTTTCTTCCATGGGTCAGACTCTGTGCTACATGCTGGGGTCCCAAGCAAAAACAGTCCTGAACCCTAAGAACTCACAGTGGTGAAGAAGAGCTTAGGCTCTCGAGTCAACAGATCAAGTCCCAGCTCAACATGTGGCCTTGGGCATGTCCTGTCTTCTCCTCTCCTCAAAGCAACACCAGGAGTAGTTAACTGCTAAGCCAAGTGACAAATTAAGATGTAACCCTACGGCACATAGCACCAGCCCAGAGAGAGCTCTTAGGACTTTTTGTTCAGCCTGGGACTGGGGGCCCCCTGAAAGACGGACTGCTGCCTTCCATCTGCCCTGAATCCCAAAAGAGCATGTGTAAGCTGACAGCAGGAAGCAGCTGGGGCCCATGTCTCCCATCCGAAGAAGGCAGGTTATTTATAATGGTTTGGCTATTGTGGTTGTTGGAGCTGCTTCTGGGGAAAACATCAATGCTATGACTAACCTTGTGCACTTCTTCTCTTGTGCATGTGAGTCAGGGTTCCTCCAGGGTGAACGTAACAACAAACAGTAGGAAGTAGGGGATCCAGGCAACCAGGTAATAACTATAGCCGTGTGTGTGTGTGTGTGTGTGTGTGTGTGTGTGTGTGTGTGTGTGTGTGTGCGCACATGCACGCCTGTGCACAAATGCTTTCTGAGGTCATATTAGTCTTATAGAGGTTGGACCAAGGGGATGTTGGGAGGATCCCCAGAGAAGGGGCTGAGGCAGCATGTAGTAGTAACCAGGAGTGAAGGAGACTTGAGACAGTAGTGCTTTGGCAAGTGGCACTGATACATTTCAAAGTCGAAAACTTCAGCATTGTTAAAATCATGAGCACTAAGCCAGGTGGCAGTGGTGCACACCTTTAATCCCAGCACTCAGGAGGCAGAGCCAGGCGGATCTCTGTGAGTTGGAGGCCAGCCTGGTCTGCAGAGCGAGATCCAGGACAGGCACCAAAACAACACAGAGAAGCCCTATCTCGAAAAACAAAACAAAACAAACAAAAATCATGAGCTCTGATGCGTGCATGCCGGAGATGCATGTATATTATCTGGGAAAGGAGTTGCTATGTGTTAGGAAAGAGCCGCAAGTCTACAAGATAATACTGAATTGTTTTCCAAGTTACTTATTCCTTCCCATATCCCTCCCAGCACTGACTAAACATCTGCTGAGCTATAGCCCTGCCAGCACTTGGTATTATCTGGTTCCTCACTCTCTTGCCAACCTAGTGGGTGTAAAATGATATTTCATAATTATCTTAATCTTCATCTCCCTGAATCTTAATAGGGCTGAACATCTTGAGCCAGCCTCGCTAACACAGGCTCCTGTAACCCCAACATTTGGAAGGTGGAGACAGGAAGAGCAACAGTTCAAAGCCAGCCTGTGCTGTATAAGGGGGAAACAAGATGGCTCAGTGGTTAGGAGCACTTGCTGCTGAGGACCCAGGTGTGCCTCCCAGCACCCACATGGCAGCTCACAGCTGTCTATACTGTAACTCCAGTTCTAGGGGATCTGACATCCTCCTCTGGATTCCAAGGGCTCTGCATGTATGCACATCGTGCTCATGCATAGGTGTTGGGTACTGCACATAGGGTGTGCACATACGTACTAGCAAAGTACCCCTACACATAAAATAAAAATAAAATATTAAAAAAGCTCAAGTCAGCTGGGCGGTGGTGGCACATGCCTTTATCCCAGCACTCGGGAGGCAGTGGCAGGCAGACAAATCTCTGAGTTCAAACCCAGCCTGGTCTACAGAGAGAGTTCCAGGACAGCCAGGGCCACACAGAGAAACTTGGTCTCAACAAACAAACAACAGAGAAAAACAAACCCTCCAAAGCGCAAGTCTTTTACTGTACAGAACATTCTGCTGCATGTTGTAGAACTGTAGCGCCACAGAACATGGGGTGGAGAGCAAAGAAACGAGGTTTTAACCACAGTGCAGTCAGACCCTCACTCTGTGGCCTTACTCAGGCATCTTCTTTATTACTATCTTTTTTTTCTTTTTTCTTTTTGGTTTTCCGAGACAGGGTTTCTCTGTGTAGTTTTGGTGCCTGTCCTGAAACTCACTCTGTAGCCCAGGATGGCCTTGAACTCACAGAGCTCTGCCTGGCTCTGCCTCCCTGAGTGCTGGGATTAAAGGCATGCGCCACCACCGCCCCCAGGCATCTTTTTTGAGTCTACCATTGAGGATCCAAGTTGAGCACAGTGGTAGTCTGTTCACAGGGAGGGTGTCTAAGGCATCGTGAGATAATGCAAGTCAAGAATAGTGTTCCCCCTCTAAAGACAACTTATGCTGGGTGTGATGATTCATACCTGTAAATCAGTGCTCAGGAGGCTGTGGCAAGATTGTCATGTGTTTGAGGTCAGCCTTGGCTACATAGTAGGACCCAGGATACCCAGGGCTATAGAGTGGGACCCTGTCTCAAGTAAATACAAAAATTAAATTAATAAATGGATGGGGCTGGAGAGATGGCTTAGTGGATAAAGGGCCTGCTGGGGTAAGCATGAGGACCTAAGTTAGTATCCCAGGGGCACATGGAAAAGCTGGCCATGGTGGTGTAGACTTAGAACCCCAGCACTGAGGTCAGGGGCAGAGACAGGCAGGTCCTGGGAGCTCACTGGCCAGCCAGTCTATCCAAAACCACGAACTCTAGATTCGGTGACAGACCCTGTCTCAAGGGATAAAGTGGAGAGTAATAGATGAAGAGAACAAATGTCAATTTCTGGCTTCTACATGTACACTCAAGTGAGTACACCCATAAGCACATATGTGCACGGCGGACACCACCAACATACATAAACGAATAAAAACATAGGACCAAATGAAATAGATGGCTTATCAGATAAAGGCACTTGCCACCAAGCCCGATGACTTGAATCATGGTAGATGGATAGAATGGATCCCTGCAAGCTGTTCTCTGGCAAGCAAGCTATGGCGTGTGCATGCCTTCCCCTTATAGACACACAAATAAACAAATAGGGAATTGAGAGATGGTTCATCAGTTAAGAGCACCTGCTATGCTTCCAGAGGACCAGGGTTTGGTTCCCAGCACCCCCATGGTGGCTCACAACCATCTGTAACTCCAGTTCTAGGGGATCTGATCTCTTTTGACCTCTGAGGGCATCATTCCCTCACATGGTTCACATACATACATGCAAACAAAACACACTCAAACATATAAAATAATTCTTTCAAAAAAAAAAAAACAAAGACAGTAGGGCTGGAGAGATGGCTCAGTGGTTAAGAGCACTGACTGTTCTTCCAGAGGACCTGAGTTCAATTCCCAGCAACCACATGGTGGCTCCCAACCATCTGTAATGAGATCTGGCGCCCTCTTCTGGCCTGCAGGCAGAACACTGTATACAAAATAAATAAATCTTTTTTTATATATAATTTAATTTAATTTTACATATCAGCCACGGATTCCCTTGTTATCCCCCTCCCACCCACCCCCCGCCTTCCCCCCGGCCCACCCCCCATTCCCATCTCCTCCAGGGCATAGACTCCCCTGAGGATTGAGTTCAACCTGGTAGATTCAGTAAAGCAGGTCCAGTCCCCTCCTCCCAGGCTGAGCCAAGTGTCCCTGTATAAGCCCCAGGTTCCAAACAGCCAGCACATGCACTGAGGACAGGACCCGGTCCCACTGCCTGTATGCCTCCCAAACAGATCAAGCTAATCAACTGCCTCACTTATCCAGAGGGCCTGATCCAGTTGGGGGCTCCTCAGCTATTGGTTCATAGTTCATGTGTTTCCATTCATTTGGCTATTTGTCCCTGTGCTTTATCCAACCTTGGTCTCAACAATTCTCGCTCATACAAACCCTCCTCTTTCTCGACAAATGGACTCCTGGAGCTCCACCTGGGGCCTGGCCGTGGATTTCTGCATCCGGTTCCCTCAGTTATTGGATGAGGTTTCTAGCACGACAATTAGGGTGTTTGGCCATCCTATCACCAGAGTAGGTCAGTTCGGGCTTTCTCTTGACCATTGCCAATAGTCTATTATGGAGGTATCTTTGTGGATTTCTGTGGGCCTGTCTAGCACTTTGCTTCTTCCTATTCTCATGTGGTCTTCATTTATCATGGTCTCTTATTCTTTGTTTTCCATCTCTGTTCTTGATCCAGATGGGATCTCCCGCTCCCCTAAGCTCTCTTTCCCTTGACCCTTGCCAGAATATATAAAGAACTCAAGAAATTAGACATCAAAATGCCCAACAGTCCAATTAAGAAATGGGCTATAGAACTAAACAGAGAATTCTCAACAGAGGAAACTCAAATGGCTGAAAGACATTTAAGTAATTGCTCAACATCCCTAATTATCAGGGAAATGCAAATCAAAACGACTCAGAGATACTACCTTACGCCTGTCAGAATGGCTAAGATCAAAAACACTGAAGACACCTTATGTTGGAGAGGATGTGGAGCTAGGGGAACTCTCCTCCACTGCTGGTGGGAATGCAAGCTTGTACAACCACTTTGGAAATCAATATGGCGCTTTCTTAGAAAATTGGGAATCCATCTCCCCCAAGATCCAGCTATACCACTCTTGGGCATATACCCAAGGAATGCTCAATCATACCACAAGGGCACTTGCTCAGCTATGTTCATATCAGCATTGTTTGTAATAGCCAGAACCTGGAAACAACCTAGATGCCCTTCAACTAAAGAATGGATAAATAAAATGTGGTACATATACACAATGGAATACTACTCAGCAGAGAAAAACAATGACATCATGAGGTTTGCAGGCAAATGGATGAATCTAGAAAAAAATCATCCTGAGTGAGGTAACCCAGACTCAGAAAGACAAACATGGTATGTACTTACTCATAGGAGGATACTAGATGTAAAACAAAGATGACTAGACTGCTACTCACAACCCCAGGGAGGCTACCTAGAAAACAGGACCCCAAGAAAGACACAGGGATCACCCAATGACAGAGAAATGGGTGAGATCTACATGAACAACATGGACGTGAGTGGGGGTAATGAAAATAAATAAATCTTTAAAAACGAAAAACAAAAAAAAACCAAAGAGTTAAAGAAGGCTGTGGTGAGTAGGAACAGCCAATTGACATCCTGGAGGCAGAGAGCATCAACTTCTAGCTAGAGTGAATGCTTTCCTCCTTCATCATCTCCCCTCAAGTACCTCTCCACTCATCAGGCAGAGCTGGACCCAGTCAGCTTCTTACTGATGTTTGTATGCCTTAGCTTCCCCCAACAGTTACTGGAAACCCAAATTCATGCCCCTGTAGCTCTAAGGTGAAGATGGCAAGTGCTCTAGCTTGGGATTTCCCCTAGGAGGCCTGCCACTGTAGCTGCTGGACCAGTATGTGGCTGTGGGCTGGGCTGTTCTGGTCCAGCCATGGTGCCTAATGCTCAGGGTCTCTGCTCTCCTCTCTGTACCTCTAGCCTTACAGTCTGCTCCTGCTCCAAGGAGGAAGGAGGTTAGCCTGCACAGTATTTCCCTAAGCATATGCTATGAGAAGTTTGCTCCATGCTAGTGGTGGAATAGAATCTTGTCTGTCAGACATTGGACTGTGTGTTTTACAGACAGGATCCCTTGACTTCCTCTAGTAGCTGTGAAACAGGAGCTGACTCTTTCTCACAGGTAAGGAGACTAAGGCTTTGTGAGCTTAGGTCTGTTACCCAAGATCCCTCAACTGGCAAGTGGCAGATTCATCTTCAAATCCAGGCAGCATGTCTACAGAGCCATGTTTGTGACCAGCTGCATGAGCAGTGCTGGTGACTGGTGTCACTCGTGGGGTCTGGGAAAAAAGAAGGAAGCAGTCCGACTCTTTTTTTTTTTTTTTTTTTTTTTTTTAAATTTGGTTTTTCGAGACAGGGTTTCTCGGTGTAAGCTTTGCGCCTTTCCTGGAACTCAGTAGCCCAGGCGGGCCTCGAACTCACAGAGATCTGCCTGACTCTGCCTCCTGAGTGCTGGGATTAAAGGAGTGTGCCACCACCACGTGGCTTTTTTTTTTTTTTGAGACAGGGTCTTACTTTGTAGTCATGAATGCTTAGATCTTACTTTGTAGACCAGCCTAGCCTTGAACTCTCAGAGATCAGCCTGTGTCTTCCTGCTTCTGCCTCCTACAAGCTGGAATTGAAGGCATGTGCCACCACACCCAGTCAGTCCCTCTGTGATTCAGCTCAGTGCGAACTTGTGTCCTGACAGCTGGTGGAGGATTGGAATGAAGTAAAAGAACCTCTGCCGTTCCAGAAGGAACTTTAGATGAGGATTCACTGCGGTTTAGTGGATGGTGATGCACACCGAGATGGGCTAGCGAGACCAGGCTTTCTAGAATGTCCTTCAAGAGAAGCCTTAGGGCACCTGGAGACAAGGCAAGGAGCACAGAGCAGAGGAAGCAGTGTGGTGGCACACAGGGCCACAGTCACGGTGGATGGAGAAGTCAGAACACGGGAGGTGAGGCCGGACGTGAGTACGGTCAGTTACCCACGTCGTCAACGTTTAGGTCTCTGGGTGGGTGGGACAAAAGACAGATGTCAAGAAAATAAATGCCAAGATCCTGATACGGTGGTGCACACTTTTAACCCCAGCACTTGAGAGGCAGAGGTAGGCAATCTCTGGCCACTATGGTCGACATAGTGATTCCGGAACAGCCAGAACTAACACAGTGAGACCCTGTCTCAAAGGAACAAAACAAAACAAAAAAAAGCCAGAGACCAGTGGGGACACTGGCTGAAACTGGATGGGGGACGAAAGGAGGTAGGTGTGTGAAAGCAAAGGGTGGTCATGATGAGCTTGTCTTTGGTCTCCCCAGTGTCGGGGGTACTGATGAGTGCTGACCTCCTCAACTTCCCTGGAATGAAGGCATATCTTGCTGCAGCCCCTCCGCCCCCAAATATCCCGGGCAGGATGGAGCAGGATCTGATTTGTCAATTGCAGCTTGCAATAAAGACTCTCATCCAGAGAAGCAAGCAGCTGCTTGACTATTAATAGGCAGGGGCCTGAGCTGATGCCTGCTGGGAGGGCTTCGTGCAGTTTCACAAAGGTGAATCTCTCCTTCTGCCTGTCTGAGTCTTACTCCCTGTGGTGGGGCAATTGGTCTATTGCTTATCTCTCAGAAGGTCAGTAGTCCCCCCAGGTTTCTCACAGGGCAGCTACATGACCTTGCCCTGCTGGAATGATGCTTTCTCCCCGACACTAAGTGTAGCTGGAAGCGAAGGGAGCATCTCCCCGAGCCTGGCCAGAGACACAGGCACTCCTGACCGGAATGGGGATGTCTGGTTGGGGTTATCACAGCTGTGCTGAGTGACAAGTCAGGCATTGCCCTCATGGGAGATCAGAACTGGGGCACAGTCTAGAAATGGGATGGCTGGGCTTGGTGTACCACACCTTTAATCTCAGCACTTGGAAGACAGAGGCAGGTGGATTTCTGAGTTTGAGACCAGTCTGGTCTACACAGTGAGTTTCAGGACCGCCAGAACTACGTAGAGAGAGCCTGTCTGAAAAATAAAAGGGGGGCGTTTATTGCAGAAACAGGACAGCCTGTGGTCAGGGCAAGACAAGGGCCGTGGGGCATTCTTGTACCAGAATAGGGCTGTGGGGAGCCTGGTAGGCCAGACCTGAGAGTGAGGTCTGGGGAGGTCCACAGTCTCCTCTTGGTGCTGCCCTCATTACATATGGCCTTACCGGCCAATCTGATTGCCCATCTGAAGGAGCCTGTGGAGAGTGGGAGCAAGTTAATGGAAACCCACCGGGGGCCCTGGGCCACACCCAGGCCAACTCCTGCTGTGCCGAGAGCCCATGGCTCCTGCCCAGGCAGTTGCCAAGATTACAGGCTGGCATTGTTACCTGCTTTCTCAGGTGGTGGCTTCAGATGGTGGCCACTTCAAAGAAGTCCCATTTAAAGCAGGGCCTCCCTCAAGTTTCCTAAGGGCCTTGTCCGGGCTAATGAGATCATTTAGAGCCTCCTCGTTAAGTGGGTTTAAATAGAGTTTGCCTGTAAAGGCTCGTGGTTGGGCCTTGGCTCTGGCTGCTGTGTATTTAATGTGTGGTGTGTGCATTTGTAATTCGTGTGCACTCAGCTGGCTGGAGAGTGCACGCTCTGGCTCACACTGCCCAAGGTCCCAGCCTCAGGTAGCATGCCTTCAAGCTGTTACCTAGCTATGCCTCTGTGCCTCAGTTTCCAAACCTGTAAAAGTAGGGTCATTACTGCTGAAATGTACTACAGAGTCCTTCCACATCTTCTCAAGGCAGTCAGAATAATGCTCAAGTTTCTTAGAACATAGATTTCTGTGGCCTGCTCTGGAACGTTCACCATCCCATTTCTCACACTCGTCTCTGGGCATATGAATTCCTCCTCTTGACTATCTTTTTTGTTTTTGGTTTTTTTGAGACAGAGTTTCCCTGTGTAGCCCTGGCTGTCCTGGAACTCGCTCTGTAGATCAGGCTGGCCTTGAACTCAGAGATCTGCCTGCCTCTGCCTCCAGAGTGCTGGAATTAAAGGCGTGCGCCACCGTGTTCAGCTATGTCCACTTGACTTCCACACATGCTTTACCCTGGACTCTGACCCCTCTTAACCTCTCTTCAGGCCTCAGCTACAGTGTCCGTCCTGGCGAGCCCTTGCTGGGCTTCATTCCCGTTCTGGTCTGCCAGAACAGCGAAAACACCACAACAGTGCCTAGCACACACAGGGTACTGCTGTGCCAACTTGTCGGCAGTCTAGGCTAGACTGTAAATCGCATGAGGCCAGGGATTATGCCAGCTTCTCACTGCATCCCTAATGCTGCTTGGCAAAGTTTCTTCGTAAATTTTGTGGCTGGCTTTCAGTGAAGTTTAAGGTTGAGGCTGCCTCTGTGCCTCTGTGTCTCCTTCTTCTACGTGTTTTTTCCTTCAAGTTACTCTATTGCCACTTCTCATCTTCCCACTGACCTTGACACAGAGTCCTGCTCTCTCAAACACTGTCCCAAGAGCAGGGCAGAGGAGACCCGGGTCCAGATGCTCTGAGCTCACTGATGTGGCCTTTCCCTGGGTGGGATAAGATGTAGATTTGCAGCTGTCTGAATCTTTGGTGGATTCCCCAGATTTTCAGGACTAGGAATGTTCATGTCCCTAGACGTTGGACTGATGGTGTTAAATGGACCTGGTGGGCAGACATGTAGGGAGGTCTAGAGGTAGTGTAGAGCTCCCTGGTGTGTGTGTGTGTGTGTGTGTGTGTGTGTGTGTGTGTGTGTGTGTGTGTGTGTGATCAGCAGGCTTCCTGGCCAGCAGGAGTTGAGCCAGAGCATTTCCCAGTAGTACTATAGAGGAAAGGGTAGGAGGAATGGGAGGCAGAGTGGGGAAGTCAAGCTGGAGGCAAGGCCATGGGGAGAGGACCACAACCAGCTCTCAGAAGAAAGTGGAGGCCAGCAATTCAGGATCAAGGGTGTAAGCAGAATGAACAGTCTGCCTGCCCTGTGCTATTTGGGGAGAGTCTGATGGCTCAGAGGGGCCACCCGGGACAAACATACACCTCTCCCCACTAAACCAGCTCCTTACAGGGAGTAATGTATATACTCTTCATATCTGTATCCTCTGGATTGAAGAATGAATCCCAAACTCTTTCAGCAGTCAGCCCTCAGCAGAAGGGGTCTATCCCCTGGGTGCCTGCAACTGATGATACTTTGCTACTGCTAATAAAAATAGATATCATTTGTGGAGCAATTCCATGTACCAGGCACTGTGCTAAACACTTCACATCCATCATTTCAAAGACTGTCAGATCCACAAGAGCAGGAATGGGGCCTGTTTTGTCTCACTGTTACATCCCCAGGGCCTAACACAAGGCTGATACAGTAGATACCTACTGCATATTTATTGCCTAAACAAACAATCTTGCCTATTATCCATGTTTTATAGACAAGGAGCTGAGTCTAAGACAAGCTAAGTAATTTAGGTTACTCACCCATTGGGATGGGAAGGCAGACTTTAGGCCCAGGCCTGATTCCAAAGATTAGCTATGCTCTGCGCTGTCGTGACTCTTGCTGTGTGGTCTGGTAAGCAGCGTTATTGACATCACCTGGGACATGCAGGCTGTCAGATCTATGGACTCTGCATCCACACAGCAACAAGGTGACTCAGATATACATTAAAGTGTGAGAAGTGCTGACTCCCCGGCCATTCCACCCCCACAGGCTCCCAGGGAGTCTGTCCTTGGCAGCCAAGCAGCCTCAATGCCTCAATCAAGCTGTACTTGATCATTGGGGCCTCTGTCCTTTGCCACAGACTGCTGAGTGTAATTGTAGTGCTGGCAGCTTTGACTTTGACCTTTAAAATGATTACATTTAAGGATCAAAAATGCATTTTTACCTTTTCTTTCTTCTTCTTCTTCTTCTTTTTTTTTTTTTTTCTTGAGACAGAGTTTCTCTGTGTAGCCCTGGCTGTCCTAGAACTCACTTTGTAGAGCAGGCTGATCCTCAGACTCAGAGATTCACCTGCCTCTGCCTCCCGAGTGCTGGAATTAAAGGCGTGCACCACCACCGCCCGGCTTATTTTCATCTTTCCAATCATGCATGTCTATCAGGTTTCTATCACCCCCAGGCACATATTCCCAGGAGTAGAAGCAGAGTTTTCTAGCTGGTGGTCTTGTCTATGCACTGGACCACCTCAGTGTGAGATCCTGGGGCGTGGGGGAGATGACTAATCTCTCAAGAGGCCTGTTCTGATTCTCCCTTCTTCTGCATCCAATTACAGAAGGTGTGGGGGTCTCAGTTCCACATTCTGTTTATTGTGAGCAGATTATTTAATCCAGTGATTATATTCAGGAACAATTCCCCTGATGATTTAAGAGGCTTTGCTTGCTTGTGTTTTACAGCTTATGGGTTTTAGTCTTTCAAAACATTGTAAAGAACTGCTTGTCTAGCAAAAGGAGTCTAGAAGGTGGTTTATTTTACTCAAGTTCCCTTCAGCTTCCTCTATCTCTGAACAGGTCCCCAGGCTGTTGACCTCAATGTGTCACTGTGGCCGTTGCATCTCTAGTCTCTTGTTGGAGAATTCAAGTCCCGCACTGCTCCAGATGTGCTGGACTTCCGTGTATGAGTGTACCTAAGTCAGCTGTCGGCGACCTTAAGCATGCAGAGGTTGTGTTTCAGACGTGGTTCATTTTGTGTGGAGGGAGGTCAATAATTTCTGCAGACTCTTGTGAGGTTTCTGGTTACTGAAAGACAGTCTCACCTGTCTCGGAGCCTCCACAGTTGCCTGTTTCTCTCGTGGGATCTGAGTTCACTTGGACTTACGTTCTGCACTGGACAGACCTGTGTTTGAGTCAGGGAGCTCACGACAGACATTCTGCTCTTGGAAGCATGAGATCCTTTTGCACAGAGCATAGCAAAGAGCTTCTTCATACCAACAAATTAGGACATCACTGTCATTTTGTGTGTCATTTGCAGACAGTGCACGATGCCTGCCCTGTTTTCTAGACCTCTTAAAATGCTCAGGCCCCACTTGTTCTAGGAATCTGCAGCTCACAGGCCTGACAAGATCATCAGATAAGACCCTAGGTAACAAGAGAAGCTGCATCCGTGGAGATGATTAAGTCTCCACTCTCCATTTCATTGGCGAGGACCTTAGGCTTACAGAAGAGAAGTGACGGGCCCAAGGTGACACCGTCAGCACTGGGACTGTACGGCAAGTGCCACAGCCTCTCTGTAGCCTCAGCTTTACAGACAGTTCTAGAAGTGTTTGTGGAGCCAGAGAGCAGGCAGGGCAAACAGCTGAGAAGGCCCAAGGAGGCTTTGGATCTGAAACTTGCTTTAGTAACCAAAAGAAAATAAGAAAACCCTGTCCTCTCTCCTTATGAGTATGTTTCTCTGTCTCTGTCTTCCCCCCAACCCTGTTTTCAACCATGTTGATGTCACAGTTTGAGCCTGAAAAGGCAGAGGACTTTTCTTCTTGGGGCATAAGGCTAATGAGCATTGATTTGATTGCATTTGACCACAACCTCAAACAGTAATAAGGAAATTTCTCAACCCACCACTAAAGCATGCATGAATTCATTTGTCATTTATTTATTTATTAAGATTCATTTATTTTTATTGTATATGTATGGGTGTTTTGCCTGCATGTGTGTTTTGTACCACATGCACGCAGTGCTCATGGGAGCCAGAAGAGGGCATTGGATCCTCTTGGAACTGGAATTCCAGATAGTTGCTGGCCAGCATGTGGGTGCTAGGAATTGAACCTGGGTCCTCTGGAAGAGCATTCAGTGTTTTTAAGCCCTGAGCCAGCCTTCTGGCCCACTGGCAATTATTTAGTGAGCAGTGCTTATGTGTCAGCACTGAACTCGGCTGAGGAGTGAGCATCAGTATATATAAGATGACTCTGTTCTCTGGCTACCCCACAGTCTACGAGGCAAAGGCTATACCTGCCTCACAGGTGGTGGAGCCCCCTGCCTCTATTCTCCCAATGGCAAGTCTGGTAGGGTCTTCACTGAGCCAAAGCAGCCAGCATGGCTCCCCTCTATACAATGATCTTAGAGGTGGTGGGCATGGGTACACTCACTGTTCCCAGTCCCAGCGCTGGAAGGAATTTAGAAGTCATGCTCGTCAATCTATTTACTCATTTATGTACCTATGAAATGTTAAAGTTTCAAGGCCCAAAGAAGCCAAGGGAATGACCCAAAGTCATCAGTGTATCGGAAGCCCAAGTAGGATTGTCACCTGGGTCTCATGTTGATCTTCAGAGCCGCATCAGAAAGGGGAGGGGTGGGCAGAATGAAAGATTGGAGGATGGGGCAGGTGCAAGGTGGCCCTGGTTTGCTATGGAGTCAAAGAGAGGCTGCCTTGGATGGAAGGCTGAGGTTACTGTCATGGAGAGGTCATGAAGCCAGGTCCTGAAACTGAGCCAAGGCCATGCCTGATGCCTGGTCTGATTTCTTGCAGAAAGGAAAAAGAAACACGGTTGGTGAATTTATGGAGTGCTTCTGTGTCTCTCTCAGACACCACCAGGCATCCTCCCTTCCGTGGGAAAATGGCTGCACGTCCTGCCCTTCCTTGCAGAATCACCAGATCAAACAGCAACTGCTGCTGTTGTAATGATCAAGCAGATGCCGTCTGAGAAACGCACTGAAGAGAGCCAGGCACCAGACTCAGCTCTTGCCGGGGACACAGCACCATGTGTGTCCTTGAAGAGACACTGAGGAAACTGGGTCACAAACCGAGGTCATGCAAAGGGCCAGGGCTGGGTGGGATTAGAACCGGGGTCTTCCTGCCCAGAAAGCAGGGTCTGTCCTAACACCATCCTCACTCTGGCTCTGCAGCCAGCCCTCTGAGGCCACACACACAGCCTGGGACCTCTCACCTTGGACTGGGTAAGCATACACTGTTTCCATAGCACTCCATGCTCATGCCTTGCAGGGGTCGGCCCCCTAGGGCTCTCTTTCCTCACAGGCAAAGGCGTCAAACACAGACCCAGGTGTCTTCTGACCTGGAGCTGACCCAGGTGCATCCTTCTCCCCGAGCCCTGTGGCGTCTTCAGGGTCACTGCAGTCTCTCCAGTCTCCGGGGATTTGGCTTTGAAGGTTTGTAGCTTCCTACTGCAGGTTAATGTCGATTAACCCCCAAATCAACAGACCGGTTATACCATCGTTCAAAGAAGGGGAGAAACCAGTTGTGGTCTCAGGAGGATGTTTGAGAGACCAGGTTCCTTTGCCTAGACAGCTGCGAGGCACTTTTTGCCTGGTAGAGGAATATAGTGTGTGGTGAACACGAACATGAGCGATGTCAGGGATGGTGTTGAGAAACACGAAATCACTTCACGAGAGAGATGAAAGGTTTAACTCAGTTTTCGGGTCTTTTTGTAGTGTTTCCATTTGATTGAATGTGTATAAACACACACGCATATATGCACACATATACATACTTTTTTTTTTTTTTTTAAAGAGCAAGCCTTGGGCTTGGAGTCTTTGGCAAGCCACAGTATCCAGTTAGAATTTAATGGCATTGTTTTATTGTATTTATTTTTACCTTTACTCCTATTTATGGCAGGTGAGACGGGTTTTCCATTTGCAACACTGACATAAACTTTCCATTTTAAAGACATTTACTCGAGTTGAAAAGAACCTATTTAAAGAAAAACCCTAAATGAACAATAATACAGGTGCCATGCAGACATACCTACAAGGTACAGAAATGAGCAGAATTTGGGAAACGTGGACACAGGCGAGAATGGAACAAAAAAGTCATGTATTCTCTGAATCAAAGACCATTGAATTTTAGAAGCCCGGGATTCTAGAACCCTGGGACACAAAAATCTTAGCACCATAAACCCTAAAATAAACCAAATAATATGTGAGATACTATAAAACAGTCTCACACAAAATGTTAGCATGTGGGGGAGAGAGTCTTGGCACCATCTGTCAGTTCAATGCCCACATCTTGATGTGGAGAAACTGAGGCCCTAAGAGACTAAGAATAGAATAATGAATTAACACGTGGAAAAGAGCCTGTGAAACAAGCCATGTTCTTTCAATATTAGATAATTTATAAAGCTTCCCCGCCCCCAAAGTCATAGGGTTTCCATCAGAGAATTATGACTGAAATGAGGCTCCTTGACCTCTGGACTTCTGTTCTTGTGGCCGCCGCAGGCTCCCTCAGCTACGACAAAGTTCTTGAAGCTCTTGTGTGCTTGGCCTGGCCATCACTGGGACCAGCACTAACCTGTGGAGTGGTCAGCCTGCTGAGCTCCCACCAGAAATGGCTGTAGAGGGAGGAGAGGCCTCGCTTGGGGGTCCTGGGCAGAGGGACTAAGGGCTCATTTAGTCTGCCGTCACTGAGCTTAGAGTCCTTGTTGCAAAACCAGTGTAAGTCAGGAAGTTTCCAGGGGAATCTAGTCTATGACTTGAACTCGGCTCTCTTTTGGGGACCTCAGATTCTCCTTCTGTACGATAGTCAGACACATAAATAAACAAATCTTTTTTTTTTTTCCCTGCCCTGTGGAGCTACAAGCTGATTTCCAGGGTCTCTTTTATAAAGAGCGGGTGGTGGTGGGTGGGGCTTCATTTCACTGGAGTCTTAGTCTCTGTCAGGACCATGAGGCAAGGCAAAGGTTTGAGGGCTGTCGATGTGATGAAGGAAAACGCAGCACATCTTGTTGGCAAAACATCACCTAGCTCCTTCAGGAGTGAACTTCACATCTCCGTAGACCTGGAACATACGGCTATTCTTGGTCAGCAACAAACGGCCTGGAAAACTGGGTCTCCAGGGTAGGCACCCAGCTGGGCCACGTGGTCATTCTGTTTCGGTACTTCTACCTACTCAGCTTTTAGAACTGCCCATCTATCCACAGGCACAAACAGGGCCCCATAGGGGGCTCAGCCCTCATGAGTCTGTCGTGAGAGAGGGTCGTCTGTCTGATCAAAGGCAGGCTGGACCAACAGTTGCCACTGACCTCACTCCGTATAGTCTCTTTCTCCTGATGATCATACTTGGACCTCATCAAGATCTAAAGGAGGCCCAAGGCCCCAGTGTTGCCCCCTTTCTCATGGTCAGCGTCTTGTCTGCCAGGCCCAAGTTTTCACACTCACTTCTGCCGTGGGTGTGCCCTCCCTCTCCCCCACTAACCATTTCATGTGGTGCTGGGAAGGGAAATACCACGGGCAGTCGCTCCTCTGTAGCTGCCTGGCTGAGGTTGCCCGCAGCCTGTCTCCACGGCTGCCGAGGGCCCTCGGCCTTCCACCGTGTGGATTCCTGCACAGGTTCCAGGTGGCCTGCAGACATGCTGACCCTTCCCTGCCCACCATCCCCCAGACAGGCGCCTAGGGAGGAGGAAAGAAAGGACCATTTCTCCTCCACCAGGCCTCTAAAGCATCTCAACCATTCTCTCCACATTAATCATGGAAAAGACAGCATTCCCTAGCCAGGGAGGGAAAAAGCACCCTTTTCATCTGCCCTGCTACACAGTCCCAAAATACAAGCTCAGCTGCCCCCACCAAGCTCTGATCTTACCAGTTATCCCACCATCTCAGACCCTCATAGACGCTACTCCTTTTGCCCATAATCCTGAGGGACTAAGGACTAAGCTGATGCCACTTTTCTGAGAAAATGACCCATGGCCTGTCTTGCTCCCTGTACTTCATGGAAGCTAGCTAATGACTCCTTGGCACAGTACCCAACTTCCCACCCACCCTACCTGGCATCACCCTGGACTGGACTTAAAACTGTTAAGTATTTCCTCATTAAAGCCCTGGCAGCTGGGCGCAGGCCTGCAAGCCAACATCAATAGTTCCCACCGCCCAGGAATGTTTGGACAGATTTCTGCTGTTACGAGTTATGAAAGTTGAAAAGATTTTTTATGGCAGGGGACCATGTTGGTGTTAGGGAGCCCATTTCTCCAGGGGCTCGAGTCCGCCTTAAGATCCTGGCAGCAGGAAGTGGAAAGGAAAGGCCCAGAAAGAGAAGCTGGAGGCCAACCAAGAAACGACTAATCAAGTTCGGCCCAGTTGCTTGGTCTGCTGTGTTAGAGACTGAGCTGTGCAAGGAAAGGGGGACCAAGGGGGCAGTTGAGGCCCAGGTGAGAAAACATAAGCTTCACAAGCACTAACACCAAATTCAGAGAACCCTTTAAAGTCAAAGGAACAGCTGTTTGATCTTCGTTGTTTTCTGTTTCCCAAGCTGACAAGCTCAGAGCAAGATCAAGGGCTCTGGAGCGGGCTTCAGGGAACGGAGACTCTGTCTAAATGATGCAAAATGGGCTTCACGGTGCAGAAGGCCCCTAAGTCGCAGTCAGGTTGGGAGGCATTTGTGCCCAGCAGTATTGAAACTATTACTCCGTGTGTTGATAGGCAAACTGAGGCCCGTTCATTCACTCACTCATGTTCTCGTTCGTCAAACGGACATTGACTGTCCACGAAATAAGGATCTTCTGGGGAGTCAGACATGAGGCTCCCCTGCACAATGCAGATGGTTATGGGGCTCGGGAGTAAGCATGGCAATGAGTAAAGAGGGACCAAGCTGATGGCAAGGTGTTCTGGGCAGGGGCTGGCATGGGCTGGTGGGCAGAGACTGTGGCTGAGGAGAGTGTGACATTTCAGAATCCGAGAGGGCAGCCGGCAGAAGGTCGGGGGAAGAAAGTTTTCCATAAAGGCTCAGCCAGTGCAAAGACCCCAGAGGGAGCAAGCTTGGGGGCCAGGCAGGAAGACCAGAATGGCAGATGGAGTATGAGCAAGATGCAGAGACAGGAGCAGGTGCGGGGCCAACAGGGTAAATCGTATCTGGCCATGGGGGAGGAACGGGGGATCTATTCTGGGTCAGCTGGGAGCAAGGGAGAGTGTGCTGCAGACGTGGCTGATGTAAGAGGTCCTAAGAGGACCAGATAGGGCTCGCCAGAGCATCTCTTCCCACTCTACTGAACGGCGTCTTTCCTGCCTGTGTGCCTTCACCCCATCTCGGTTATTCGCCGAAACACAGGAAAGGATTGGTGTGAATTGTGAAGACAGCCACACCTCCTTGGCTGTGGAATTAATGGGGTTGTAGATTGATTGCAGTGTATAACAGGACTTTATGAGGCATCAGGGCCCAGAGAGGGAAGGGCCTGCCCAACGTCATAGAGCACATATATTCAAGGAGAAACAGGGACCAGTCTCAGCTTTCCTCCAGGCTGTTGTCTTCTGGCTGGTTGACATGATCTGATTGCTCATCGCACGTGGTGACCTTCACCAAAGCCTGTCTGGCACACCGAGCAGGGTGAGCAGGAGCACAGAGCAGAGGAGATGGTAAGCAAAAAGAGCCAAGTGGCCTTGCTATGGAAACCAGGAGCATGGCCAGGAGTCCCTGCCGTTGCTCACTGTCAGACAGATACCAACAAGCACCTGCTTTTCTATTTCAGAGAAATCTCAACTTGGCTGGGCACAGCGGCCTATGTCTATAATCGCAGCACCTGGGAGGCTGAGGCAGGGAGATTGTCATGAGTTAGGAGACCATCATCCTGGGCTACAGAGTAAGACTCTGTCTCAGAGAGAGAGAGGATGGGGTGGTGGGGGCACCATTATCTATATTCAAAATTGTTCCGTAGAGAAGTAGAAGACAATTCACCTATGCCTCACCCTCCCAAACGCAGTCATGGCTGAGCGTTTGGTGTAGCACAGCTGTAACAGACCAAACCTGAGCATGGCCTAGCTTTCACCAAAGCCATTGTTTTAGGTTTGGCTTTCTCTCTAAGGAGAAACAGGGACAGATAAAGGGAGGAGTTGACCTCCAGGCTAGCAGCAGGTCTAAGTCCCGAATAAGTGGCCCAGCAGTTGCAATGGGACCCCATGCTCAGCGAGGTTTAAATTTCTGTATAATTTGTGAACAAGCGTGTGCTTTCCCTTTGCACTGGGCCTGCGAATTATGTAAGTGGCCTTCCCAGTAGCATGTGTGAGAACTGTGAGCTCTTGCATGTAACTTTAATCTCTCTGGGCCTCAGTTTCTTGGGGTGTCGGATGGAGGTAACTAGAGCATGCTCCTTGCAGGGTCATAGGGACAAGCGGATGAGATGGGCTTCTCAGGAGGCCTCAGATAAGCATGTGTCCGCTTGGGTCATTGCTGCCTCTTCCTCCCCTGCTTGGCTTTCTCCTCTCCAAGAAGCTCTCCTTCATTCTGGTTAGGAGAGCTCCTAGTACCCATGTCCCCGTACCTTCCCCTGCGCTCTGGCGTGTTTACAAGACCTCGCTTCCACTTCAGCTTGTGATACGGAGGTCCAAAAAAATCAAGAGCCGAGAGACTGAGATCGGAATGACCACTACCGTCTTTGGGTGAAGACACCGTTTCTAAGTTCTTGTAGAGGGCTGGGAGGTGGTTCGGTTGGTAGAGTACTTGTTTCACAGTCCTGAGTACCTGAGCTCAGGTCTTCAGCACTCACAAAAAACCTGAGACACTGGGGACAAGGGAACCCGTGAGGCTTTACCGGCCTGCCTGTCTAGCTGAATCGACGTGTTCCAGGTCCAGTGAGAAACCACATTTCATGAATAAGGTGGAGAATGATTGGGGAAGGAACTCAATGTCAACCCCTGGCCTCTATATTCTTCATGTGCACCCATACACGCACACAGAGCTATGATAGCTGGGCAAGACGTATGCCTGTCACCCTAGCACTTGGAAGACAGATCAGGAGTTCAAGACTAGCTTTGACTATATAGTGAGTTTGAGGCCAGCTTGGACTACACGAGACCCTACCACAAATAAACAATCACCACCCCCAAACTCAAAATACTCCTGTGAGCTAGGAAAGGTGATATATGCCAATAGTCTCAATCATTCATTCAGGAGACTGGGGCAGGAGGATCCTTTGAGCTCAGGAGTTTAAGACCAGACTGGACAACATGGCAAGATCCTACCTCTGAATAAACAAACACACGGACAGCTGTTGTTTAGTAGAGTCATAATTTCCTCAGTGGACTTTTTGACATCAAACAAGTCCAGAAGGGCACAATCCTGAGTGAGCTGCATTTAGCCGGACGAGAGGAGTCATGCAAAGCATCGCTGCTCCTGTTGTCTGGGTTTGAGTGGCCAGCACATGCACAGCCTAAGGAAACTCTACTCAGCTCCCTGCCCTGGTAGGAATTTTTCCCTCAACAGCTGTGATTTTTCAGGGTGTTTCTGTTTTGTTTCGTTTTTTAATTTTAAATTTCACCATGGAAGAACAGCAGCATCCACGGGTTCCAAAAACTTATTAATCCTTACCAAACTTCCATGTTCCAACCAACATGTGGCATGCTTCTCGATGTTTGTAATGCTGCCATGTCCCTCTCAGAGGACTTCAAAGGCTGTTTATTTGCTGAAATAAACATGGACTGGATGAAGCAGAGAGAAGTGGGGGCCTGTGGAGTGGAAAAGAAAAATCACATTTTTCTTCTCAAAGGATCCAGGCCAGTTACTGTACAAATGGTTTCTGGTCTGAAGCACAAATATTTCAAAGGTTGGGGATAATGGCTGGGGTTGTGTAGCGGAGGTGTTGACTGCTCCCTGCACCCCTGTGTGTTCCAGGGCTAGCATCCGGATGGTGTGTGGACAGGTCTGTGTTATTGAGTAGGAAAGGCTGTGTCCATATGGCTGAGCTAGCCCAGGGACTGACTGGGTCCAACTGCAGCTTCGTCAGGAAGTAGCTGTGTAGATAAGGTTCTCTCCGATGCCTCAGTCTCCTTACCTGTAAAGTAGGGGGAACGGTTGATGAGGAGTAAGCCAGTCAACACAGGCTCAGTTGCTCAGAACAGCAGCTGACACATACACAAGCCGTAGGTAGCAGCTGCAGTAGTCATTTATGAAAACACATGAAGGACAGCACCCCCACCCCCATCAAATCCCCTTCCCCAAGGCCTCACCAAACTAGACAAGTTCTATCATCTGGTCCTTCCATTTGGGAAAATATTCTCTGGAAAGAAAGGAAGCCCTTGGTTCAGGCAAGGCCTTCAGGAGTGAGGGACAGATGGGCTCTGTGTGGCCTACTCCTCAGAATAGAAGATGTAGGTGAAGAGTTGCAGTGTCTTCGTTAGGGTTTCTGATGATGTGATAAAACATCATGACCAAATGCAACTTGGGGAGGAAAAGGTTTATTTCATTTTACATTCACAGGTAACAGTCTGTCACTGAGGGAGGTCAGGGCAGGAACCTGGAGGCAGGAACTGAAGCAGAGGCCGTGGAGGAGCGCTGCTTACTGACTTGCTCAGCCTGTTTTCTTACAGCACCCTGGGCCACCAGCCCAGGAGCGGCACCATCCACAGTGAGCTGGGCCCTCCCCCAACAATCGTCAATCAAGAAAATGCACCACGGGCTTGCCTCCATGCCAGTCTGGTAGGGAAATTTTCCCAACTGAGACTCCCTCCTATCACAAGACTCCAGCTTGTGTCAAGTTGACATGAACTAGCCAGCACACACAGAGAGCGCCACACCCCCCTCCTCCAGCTTGGAGCTCCTGGTTAGCCTCTAATTAGATAAGCATCCCAGGCCTCCATGTGCAAAGTGGGAAAAAAGAAGGCGTCTTCAGTAGGAATATGATTTGTACCAAGTGAAATCCTCCTGAAAATGGCCCCCTTAGGAAAATGTCCTGCAACATCTCCTGGTAGGTTTATGCCAAGGGCTCAAGCTGAAGGAAAAGGTGAATGAGGAGAGCGTGGCCAGGGTCAGGCGAGGGCGATCCTGGGGTTGTTAGGGGGAAGCTTTAGAGTCTGGGAGCTGGGGCAGAGCAGAGGTCAGGAGGGACTGCAGAGCTGAGCCCACCGCTGAGGGGTGGACAGAAGGGGCTCCCCAGGGAGGGGCCAGGCAGCCAGGAATCAGCAACAAGGCAGGGAAGGGACAACTCCCAGAGCGAATCTGTGCAGACATGCACAGACATCATGCAGACATGAGGTGGGTCATGCTTTAGTTGTTGTGGTCCCCTGGCAACTGGCAAAGAAGCGTTTTTTTTTTGTGAAAACAGGCAGAGAAGGCCAGGCTGAGGGGGTTCAGCCCTATTCCTGGACTTTCATGGTCCTTACTAAAACAACTCAGGACCCGTATCACTCCCTAGGAGTGGCGGGCAGGCGCTCCCCAGCTCCTCCCTGCCCTACTTATCTCCTGATCTTCATTTGCGGGCTGCTGACTGCAGAGCTGGCTTACTCTGTGTGTGCTGCTTGTTAACTCTGGCCTGCCTCAGAAGATGCAACATCTGGGGAAGAAGCCTGCGGCATCAGGGTCACACACATAGACACAGTGCCATGCCTCCTCAGAACTGGCTGCAGCAATTATTGTACAGATTGATACAAGCAAAATCGAGCGCAGTGGTGATGGTGAAAGGGAGGGGGGGGGGGAAGGTGTTTTTAGTAACCACAGGTTCAATTCATACATGTTGACACAGTTTCCCTACTCCCTTCTAAAATATACCAAGCATGGAAGCAAGCCAGACATGGTGGTACATGTGTGTAACCTGTGAACGCAGGAGGTAGAGGCTGGAAAAGCAGGAGTTCAAGGTCATCCTTGATACATAGCAAGTTTGAGGTCAATCTGGGCTATATGAGACTCTGTCTCAAAAGCAAAAATAAATGTAAGTAAGCAAAATTTAAAAGGCACACATCAAAAACCAAGCCAAACAAAATACACCAGGTACTTGATAAGTACTCCTACCTCAGGCACAGGGGCAGCACCCTGAACAAGGCAGAGAAGACACGTGACATTATGGGTTTGTGTTCTACTGGGAGAGCCCGGAGAAAAGGTAAACCACAAATGCATGTTTATCCTGGATATTCAAGGGGAAGAAAGCGCCAGGACTGTAGATCCACAAATGGTGTTAGGTGGGTGGAAAGGGATGGCCTTGCTGAGTGTGGAGGGCCTGAGTAGGCTGAGAAATTCATCCTGTGGACTCTGAGGGCCGTGCTCTTGCTAGAGAGCAGTGTGTGCATGGGTCAGCTGGGAACCTTGACTAGGGTAGGTCAAGGGTCACCGTGGCACGTTCCCAAGGAACTGGCTGTGGAGAAGTGAGTTGGAAGGACTTGCATCCCAGCCAGGTTCTGCTGTAGATTAGAAGCGCCGAGTCTGGAAAGGGAGGAAATTGCCCCAGCTTGTTAAAAGGCAGAGCAGGAGACAGACCCAGGGTCCTGGCATTCGTTCATCGCCTGTCACTTGTCCTGTCTGGTCAGGAGCCCGAAGCATTCTAAAAGGCAGCTCCTCAGAGAGATGGTTCAGGCTAAAGGCCCCTTACTATGCAAAGTTGGGGCTGGGCAAGCACTGAACATCAGTGATTCAGGGATGCTGGCTAATGCACACAGGAGGACCAGGGATGGGAAGTGAGATGGCCCCGAGGTACTACGGCTGTCTGACTCCTTGGGGACCATACTTGCTTTCCTACCAAATCGGGACTGATGAAGACTTAACCAAGCTTGCCGGGCGTCAGCCACATCCTGAATTAACACTCTGTTTCCAAGTTTCATCTTTGCAGGCTAGGGAGATGGCTCAGTGGGTAAAGCGTCCTCTGTGTAACCATCAATAGCAAAGCTCAGCTCTTCAGCACCCCTTTAAAAGCTGTGAGCTGCGTGCATCTGTTACCCAGTGCTGGTGGGGGCTTGGAGGGGGGTTGGGTTGGATGGACGGGTGAATCCCTGGAGTGCTGGCCAACCAACTTAGCTGAACTGATGAGCTGCAGGTTCAGTGAGACACCCTGTCACAAAAAAATTAAGGTGGAGAGTGGTTGAGAAGACATCCGACGTCAACTCTGGCCTCCACACACATGTGCACATTCTTTCTTTCTTTCTTTCTTTCTTTCTTTCTTTCTTTCTTTCTTTCTCTCTCTCTTTCTTTTTTTGTAAGATTGATTTATTTATTATGTACACAGTGTTCTGTCTGCATGTATGCCAGATCTCATTACGGATGGTTGTGAGCCACCATGTGGTTGCTGGGAATTGAACTCAGGACCTCTGGAAGAACAGCTAGTGCTCTTAACCGCTGAGCCGTCTCTCCAGCCCCATGTGCACATACTTTTATGAACACATGTGCACACACACATACACACATATCAAAAAATGAACTCATCCTTGCAACAACCACATGGAGTGGCAACCACTCTATCATTTTACGGAGGAGGTAACTTAGACTTGGGGTACTAAGCCACCCCATTAAGGGAGAGCAGGAGAAGAGGTGAGTTTATAGAGAAATTCAGGCCCCGCTGGGAGGGCTGAGGGTACAGCCTGGGTGAGTTTAAGTAGTATAGCTGTGCAGAGCCAGACCACATGCGCAGTGACTCAGCCCATCTTTCTCAGAAGCATGAGGGATGGGCGGCTGGTCTGCTGCTGGCAGGAGTCCTTAGCTGTGTCTGCCTTCCCCTGCAAAGCCTCTTCACATTCCCTGGCTCATGTGGATCTCCCAGGAATATAGCTGCTGTTAAAGTGCGTGTGTGCATGTATGTGTGTGTGTGTGCGCGCGCACGCGCGCGCGCGCGCGCGCGCATGCACAGACTCTTTTCATTTTGTCGGTAGAAGGACTAAAGCTTAGGAGAAGGGAGGTCCCTATGACCATGGTGGGAGCTGAAGGCTGAGCCCTGGTGGCCTCGTTCCTGGGCTGCCGCTCTCCCTTGCCCTCTCCCTCTGAAGCTTCCACAGAGAAAGTCTGAAGTCAGTGGCCTGTGTCTTCTGACTCCTGGGGTTATGGGTTGGTTACATTGAGTGTCCTGTTGCAAGAATTTCTCCCTGGGGAGATGTAAACAGCACCTGCCCCCTCTTCCTAAGGTGCCAACAGAAACCAATGTATGATTCTACCAGAATTCACCCAGGGGAACTAACGAGTTGGCTGGGCTTGCTTACATGGGCGAGGACTGCTTACTGGAGCATGGGCAACCCCAAAGCACCTGCACTGGATAGTCTTGACGCAGGATGGATGATGGCTTCCCCATAGATGGAGTTCCCCTTGGTTAACTTTCCCCAAGCCTAATTTTTGAACCTCCAGATGCCCCGAGGCCATGTATAATTAGGACAGAATTGCATGCAAATGACTAGGAGGAGTGGATGGAATTTCAGGTTGAGGGTCCTTCTCTGAAGGAACGACAGAACCACTGGTGAGGGTCTCTTGCAAGTAGGCACAGCTGGTCTGATAAAGATGGTGGCTGTTTTGCTTCGAGGACTGCATCCTGTACGTCTCTCCCAAACATGTGCGTGGTAGTGCCAACTCTAGCAGTGTCTGTAAACCGAAGATTATCTGGAAATGATGGAGTCTGGCCTTCGAAATGAAGATCCTGTTGTATCGGATTGGTGGCGGCAGGGGCTAATCCAGCATGACTAGTGTGATTATTGTCTTTACAGAAGAGTAAAACTGGGATGTTAGGACATGGTCACCCAGGAAGGAGGCCACACCACAGCAGAGGCAGAGGCAGGCTGAGGAGAGGCTGAAAGAATACCTTCCTTCTGTGTTGAGATAGCCCATTTGCAGAACCTTGTGATGGCAGCCCACTAATACACCTGTGTGAAGGTTAATAATCGACTGTCAGCCTGACGGGATCCGGACTCCCCTAAGAGACAAACGGGCATGTCTACAAGGGAGTTTCTAGACTGGGATAACCGAGGTGGGAAGAGCTACCTGGAATGTGGGCAGCATCGTCCCGTCCTGTGAGCTGCTGGCTTCAGATTGAATAAAGGAGAAAGGGGCTGAGCACCCGCACTCGTTCGCTGCTCTGTTTCATGACTGTGGATGTGATGTGACCAGCTGCTTCAAGCCTCTGCCACCATCCCTTTCCTGAAGACCATAACTTCAAACCAGGAGCCAAGACAAACCCTTGCTTTGGCTGACTAGTTTGTATGAAAAGGGTAACTAACATGGCCTGGTACCTGGTCCCTGGCGTCTTGGCACCTGGCTTTTCCAACTGGTGACCAATGTGAATGGCCAGGTGTTAGGGAGAAGGTCACAGGCCATGATGCACAGAGGTCAGGAGATTCCTGCCCCCAGGCAAAACCAAGACCCAGATGCCTCATTCCTTATTTAGTCCCACTGTGTGCAAGGCCCCGACTAGCAACATGTGCAGTGGGAGGCAGGAGATCAGGACAGTGAAGACACCGCTCTGCTCACACCAGATGATGGCCACACTGTGTAACGTGCGCAGAGAGGAAGTAGAAAGTGCCGCTGTTGGAGAAGGGGCTGTGGGAGGCCTCATGGAGATATGAACAGAGCTCCAAAAGGTGGGCAGGGCTTCACTAAGCAAAGATAATGCGGGATAGTTAAATGTGTGATACCTCACTGTGCGTTTCCCATTTGCTGCTCGCGGTACCCTTGCCATAGCTCTGTGTGCAGTTGAATCCCACTTCTGCTTCCATTCTCCAGCTGAGGAAACAAGCCCAGAGAGGCTAAGGGCTGGCCCTGGAGAGCAGAGCTGGTTAAGGCTCTGATTCCGGTACAGGAAGTCTTCTCATTATAACCCCGGGTCTGGCAGAGAGGGAAGTGCGTGTGGTTCCTGGCAGGTGGGAGCGCAGGAGTGGAGTGAAGAAGTATCAAGGGCATTTGGGGGAGGTGGGTAGTTTTCCAAGGCAGTGGGTTTGGGGGAAGGAGACAAAGGAGAAGCGAGCATTCTCCAAGGAGCAGGAAGGCTCTGCTGCAGTCCTGGCTTGGCGGGTGTTTCGTGTTCTGGCACAGTACGGTAATTAAGACCGTGGGCTGTGCTGAGGGGGGCTGTATCTTCAGTGTGATTCTGGATGGCATGCTGCATTCAGCAGAAGAGCTTCCATTATGCTGCAGTAAATAAGCATCCGAACTTCTTAACGGCCCTAACATCCAGGCTTATGCCTCTCTGGGGTTACATAACCAGCGTGGCTCAGCCCAGGGCTCTCTCTCCCCTGCACTGGCCTCCCTGGGACCCAGTGCCTGGGAAAGGAAAGTGCTGGACATTCTCACGTTATGAATTACACGTTCTAACAGTTGAGGAAGGTCTGGAACTTATCATATGACCTTACCAGTCAGGAAAAAAAAAAAAAAAAAAGCTGGAAATGGTGCCTTTCCAGGAGCTACTGAGTCAGAGAGCCAGAGGCGTCCATGGAATAGTATTAGTGGTGTCCAAGCGGCTCCGATATAGAAACCAAGAAGCATACAGTAAAACTTCATCTTACCCCAGCTGATTTTTTTTTTCCGGAAGACTCAGTTCATCACTCCTGGGCCACCAACCCTCTCACACCCGTGCATGTGTGCATGCATATGGAGGGTGGGGCTCCTCAGGCGACAGCTGCTTTGTGTTTTGAGACAGGGTCTCTCACTGGCCTGGAGGTCACCATGTGAAGAGAAGCTGGCCATCTCTCTTTCCTCAGCGCTGGGATCGCCATCAGATCCCTTGGACTTACAAAGCAGACAGTCTCCCCAGATTCCATTTGTCTCTTTCTTGGTAGTCTTGAGAGAGCAGCTCACAACTTAGTTCTCAGGATGGCAGCAGCTGCTAGCCGGTGGTTACCGGCATAATTTGGTTCTTGTTGTTTTTACTGTCAAGCTTCATCTGCTAAGGGGTTGTGTTCACAATAATAATAAGTAACTTCTTTTGACCAAGGGGGTTTAATGTAGTCAGGCAGTTGTAGTGGGTGGTTGTCTGTGACATGCCCTGAAGCACTGACCCCAGTGAGGCAGCAGGTAGCTAGCTGCTAGATACCTGCTCCTTGGGCATGGATGCCAGGGACCTGGGATGCACGTATGTGCGCTCCCCTCTTCTCTCTGCTACCTCCTGGTCTTGGATGCTGGTGCCGGTGAAGACAGAGCTCTCCTGAGAACCACGTTGGACCGTGCCCCACCCCTCCAGGATTCCACAGCCAACTCCTTTATTCTGGTTGTGAGTTACCCCCCCCCCCCGAATAAATTCCTCTGATCATCAAAGAGACTCTGTGGATTTATCCCATTAGGCAGTGGTGGCACACGCCTTTACTCTCAGCACTCGGGAGGCAGAGGCAGGTGGATCTCTGAGTTGGAGGCCAGCCTGGTCTACCGAGTGAGTTCCAGGACGGCCAAGGTTACCCAGAGAAAACCTGTTTCGAAAACCCAAAACCAAACAAATAAACAAATAAAAATAAAGTGGGCTTTAGTTAGAAGGCCTAGATTTAAATCCTGACTCCTGGCCTTGGGTATATAATTGAAACTCAGCTGGGCAGGGCTTAGCTACCTCCACAATGGAGCCATGTCCTGTGCAGACTGCTGTGTCCCCCAGTCCTCACAGCCCCAGCAGGGCCTTACGAGCAACAGAGACCATGCCAAGGCTGCCCTGTGCCTCACTCTTTCATGCAGGGCCCTCAGCTGCATGCCAGGAGCCAAACTTGAATCTTCAGTTTCCTATTTGTAAAAATGCCAGTCACCAGAGTAACCATACTATAGGGTGGTTGGGAAATGCTGGTTCATGTTTTACCAGATGGCTTTGACCCATTAAATTCTCAGGTGGGAGGACCCACCCCTCCCTGGCCTCAGTCTCCAGCTCTGAAGTGGGTTCATTGGATGATCTATGGTAGTCTCTAACTAGGGTTTCTCCATATAGTTTTGGTGCCTGTCCTGGATCTCACTCTGTAGACCAGGCTGGCCTTGAACTCACAGAGATCTGCCTGGCCCTGCTTCCCGAGTGCTGGGATTAAAGGCGTGCGCCCCCACCGCCCAGCGATCTATGGTAGTCTTAGTCATAGATACAGTAGATTCAGACCCTTGAAGGCTGGGATAATTGGACTCTAGGCAGAAAGAGGGTCCCAGAGAACCTGGGGATCCCTCCCTCCTGTGTCCCGTGAGTCCCTGCAGGTGCTGGCCTGAGCTCTGTCTCTCAGCTGTGTTTGCTCTGTCTAGTAAAAGCCTTAATCATAAGCGGGAAGGAGAAAGGGGTAACTCCTGAAAGCCTTATCCTCAAGGTCTAGCAAGAAAAGGCTCCTTGTGTCCGGGTGGGGTGAGCTAAGCATTCCTCAGCTCCATCTGCTTGACAGATTGGCTCCTGGCATGCAACTGAGGGCCCTGCATGAAAGAGTGAGGCACAGGGCAGCCTTGGCATGGTCTCTGTTCCTCATAAGGCCCGGCTGGGGCTGTGAGGACTGGGGGACACAGCAGTCTGCACAGGACACGACTCCATCTTGGGAGGTAGCTAAGCCCTGCCCAGCTTAGTCCTGCCTCCGGTGTTTAGGGACTTGCTCCAGCACCTCGTGCTACAGAGGCATGGACTTACATTTAGGAAGAAGAACGAGCATTTTGCCCTTGCCTTCCTTGCCCTTATTCCTCTACTCTTCCCTTACCCCAGCCCCTGACCCTCTAGAGCAGTGGTTCTCAACCTTCCTAATGCTGCAACCCTTTAATCCAGTTCCTCTTGCTGTGGTGACCCCCCCAACCATAAAAGTATTTCCCTTGCTACTTCATAACTGTAATTTCGACACTGTTTTTGCCTCCCAGTCACAGTTGCTAGAAACTTGTGCCTGGTCCACTCTCACAGAGAGCGTGCGAGGTTAACAACAAACATCTAGACAGCAGAGGTGGCTGGGGTCTCTGAGTTATGGAACCCTTATGACCTCACAGGTCAGCTCCCAGGCCTTCGGGCCATGACCTCAATCCACTCATCGGGCTAGTGCTTTCAACTCAGCTAGCTAGAGGACACTCCAGGCTTACCAAGACTTACAGGAAGAGCCCGAGGCTGAACGACAGAGCTCCCGGCTACCAGGAATGCTGCTGACTCATTTAGCAGCCCCTCTGTGACTCAGAGGCTGCAGACATAGGCTCAGGTCCTCTGGAAGGGACAGGGGAGGGTCTCAGTCCAGTACCAGACATGCCCACTGGACTATACACATCAGCAGTCCATATGGCCTAGCTCAGAGACAGCAGGCACCTTTTCCTCTCCAGGCCTTCATTTCTCTGTCTGCGCACAGGACACGTACATGCGGAAGATGAGCCCCAGAGTGCTGGTATCCTTGACTAAGGTGATAAATAGAATTGGTGAGAGACAGGCAAGGCAGGGCCTCAAAAACCAGAATCAAGTCTGGATTTTGTGGGTGCCAAATCTCTGGGTTGAGAGTCGCAGTTTCTAGTCCCATGCCTGACACCCATTTACTGTGAGACCTGGTGCCTGGGTGGGACGAGCTATGCAGTCCTCGGGTTCATCTGCTTGACAGATTGGCTCCTGGCATGCAGCTGAGGGCCCTTAGGAACCAGTGAGGCACAGGGCAGCCTTGGTGTGGTCTCTGTTGCTCATAAGGCCCTGCTGGGCCTGTGAGGGATGGGGGACACAGTAGCCTGTGCAGGACTGTGATACCATGTCATCTTTAGCTCACCTACCCCCCACCCCACTCCTGCATCTATGAAGGCCAGCTTCTAGTGGACAGGATGCTGTGTCACCGCCTGGACTCTCCCCACACTGTGTTCTCTGCTGAGCAGGCCCTGGTCCCCGTCCTTGTCTCCTGATTGTTCAAGGGCTTGTGCAATGCCACACATCACTTCCAAGCCTTTCCGAAGCTTCCGTTCAGAATTCATCTCCCACAGATATTAAAATGATGGCAAGAATCTACAGCTGATGACATAAGAAATGTCTGAAATACATTGCAAAAAAAAAATCAGGAGACAGAATAAAATGCATTTCTCTCCATATATACCTCTCTATAAGTAGAAACGCATAGGGAACAAAGTCTAGTGGGATATGTATATATACATGCATGTTAATTATGATAATCTCTGAGTCATGAAAATCATGTTGATCTTTCCTTTTTTTTGAGGTTTTAAAATTTGCTTGCAACAGGAACGTTGCTTCTATAAACAAATAATCGAGCTTCTTTTCAATGAAGAACTTTGCTGTCCTTCTTGGACGCTGAGATCTCAGTTGGTCTCATTGCCCCCAAACTGCTGCCTGTGTTTAGTTAGATTAAGTCCCTCCCTCTCTCTTCATGGCTGTGACAAAACACCAGAGGACACTGACTCGAAGAATGACAGATTCCTCTTAGCTCAGAGTCCATGGTCACCTGACTCTATTGCTCCTGGGCCTCAGTGAGGCAGTCCATCAGGGCCGAGTAAAGCCACCCACTTCCTAGTGGCCAGAGGCAGAGAGAACAAGCTGCATCCTCCCAAGGCAAGTCCTTCACTTCCTCCCACCAGGCCACACCACCTGACAGCCCATTCAACAGGAACTCACGGTGCTTTCATGGTCTGGTCACCTCTCAGTCACACCCTCAGCTGGAGATCAGGGTTTTGTGGGAACACTTCATATGTCAACCATCAACCCTAACCCTCTATCTGGAAAACAAAAGAGCCATGCTCTGAAATGTCTGAGTCAACATTCCTCCTGGTAGACCTTTTTTTTTTTACAGCTTTGGGCTGGCCAGATAGCTCAGTGGGTACCTCCCCCAAGTCTGACAACCTTAGCTTTATCCTCAGGGCCTGCAAAATGGAATGAGAGACCCAACTCCCAGACCTTCCCATAGGCACCACGGCATTTTCGCACCTGTACATGAATCCGCAATAAATTTTTAAAATGAGCAAATAAATGTTTTTAAAAGCTAAAAGAAAAGTTATACATCTTTGATGCCCAGTAAGGGACTACCAGTTCTTACAAGTGCATCAGCACCATTTAGGAACCACCACTTAGGAAGGAAAGGATCTAAATCTAAATGGTCACAGGTAGCCAGAGCTGTTGATGGAGTGCTGCGAAGCTCTCTACTCTGATAGTTCATCGACCCATCTTATCTATAGAACTCAAGTTTCAATATCTTTAGGAATGCGTTTCCTCTGAGCCATCTACCTTCAATGGGAACTGTCATTTCGTCGCTAAGTCCCACCCCTAGGCTGTGTTCATTGGTCAGGATGGACACTTGACCCCCAATTTAGCCAATCAAAGTTCCTCTCTGGGGATTTAAATTTTTATGTGGTAAAATGGATATAACCTAAAACTAAACATTCTAAGGCAAATAATTCAAGGGCATTTGGTGCATTTATAGCATACGGCTATCATGCTGACCTAATTCCAAAACCTTTCTGCCATCTCAGAGAGAAAACCTGCCTAGCCCTGCTTCCTCCAGCCCTTGGCAATCAGTGATCCACATTCTATCTCTATGAATTTACAGACTCTCTATAGTTCACACACTATGTGAACTTTTGTTTGTGGTTTCTTTTACTCAATGTAGTGTTTTGGACACTTATCTGTGTTGTAGGTACATAAAGACTTAATTTCTTTTTATAGCCAAGTAATATTCCATTGTATGTATTTACTAATTTGTAGATTCATCCACTGAAAAGATGTTTGTGTTCTTTTTCACCTTGGGGCTATTATAAATAGCACTGCTATGAATATTCATATAAATGTATCTATTTAAGTACCTGTTTTCAATTATTTTGGGTGTTTACCTAGGAAGGGTGTTGCAGGGTCCTCTGTTTACCTTTGGGAAAGACTGTCAAATGGTTAAGCACAGTGGCTGCCCTATTTTTTGTTTGTTTGTTTTGTTTTTCAAGACAGGGTTTCTCCGTGTAGTTTTGGTGCCTGTCCTGGATCTCGCTCTATAGACCAGGCTGGCCTTGAACTCACAGAGATCCGCCTGGCTCTGCCTCCTGAGTGCTGGGATTAAAGGCGTGTGCCACTGCCGCCTGGCTCTGGCTGCCCTATGTTACATCCTCACCGGCAGTGGGGCATTTGAACTTGGGCCTTCCTGGCACTCTTGAGGGCCATTTACATGAAAGAGTGGAAATTATTCCCAGAGTTGTAAAGGCAAAAGATGAGCAAGTCCCAGGCACCCCTGAAGCTTGGCTTTGACCTGTGTCTTGGTTACACAGTTAGAGAAGTCCTCTGTTTACCTGCTTGCTGGTTGGGTTTTGTTCCTCCAAGAGTCCTGATGGACTCCTTGGTGTCAAGAGATCTCAATGGCTCAGGTCATGCCTGAGGGCATCCTGGGGAGAACACAGCACACTGTTGGCTGTGGCGTCTTCGTGAAGACCCCCACAGCTGGAGTTTTTTCCTTTTTTTTTACTTCTCCCCAGGTCTGGAGACAGGACCCCGGGCAGAACCTAGCCGCAAACTTGAGCCCTGGCAGTCCATATGACTGGAAGGATGGCGGAAGAGGCTTGTGGTTAAGGTGGGCAGGAGGTAGGTTGTGTGGGAGATGACTGGGGTTCCCCTGAGGACAAGGTGGAACAAGGAAATCAGAAGGGAGGCCAGAGGCCAGGCAGGGGTGTGGTGGGGGTGGAAAGGAAAACCCAGCAGGACCGCCAATGTTTAGATGGCCTTTCCGGAGGTAATTGAGACAGCTTGTCTGTGGCCAAACACTGGGCCATGTTCTCCAGGTTCTGAGGCGAAGTAAGTCTAGTTTCATTTTCTGGGTGGAGGAAAGGAATGCAGAGTGATGGAGAAGGGCAGTGGTGGAGGTAGAGACCAGGCCACTCCACCCCAAGATTCTCCAGTCTTACATCTGACCTTCAGCCCCATCCCTTGTCTGTCAGTAATAGACCGTGGCAAGCACAGAGCCCCAGGAGAAGGGTCCTCCGAATCTGTGAAGGAATCTATGAGGAAAAAGCCTAAAGGGGAGAAGCAACCAGTGTCTGGAGAAGGAGGAGGAGGAGGAGGAGGAGGAGGAGGAGGAGGAGCCGCAGGTGTATGTTGGACATGCCTTTGGTAGGCAGCGACTTCAGAATTATCACCTACAAAGAGAAGAGCAAGATAATCTACCCTTTCCCCTTGCATGGTGAATTGAAGTTCTCTCTAGTATTTTTTTGTTTCTTTTTTTTTTTGTTTTGGTTTTTTGAGACAGGGTTTCTCTGTGTAGCTTTGCGCCTTTCCTGGATCTCGCTCTGTAGACCAGGCTGGCCTCGAACTCACAGAGATCCACCTGGCTCTGCCTCCCGAGTGCTAGTGCTGGGATTAAAGGCGTGCGCCACCACCGCCCGGCTTTCTCTCTAGTATTTTTAAACTCTGTGTGTGTGTGTGTGTGTGTGTGTGTGTGTGTGTGTGTGTGTGTGTGTGTGTGTGTGTGTGTAAAGGACAACTTACCAGACTTGGTTCTTTCTTTCTACCATGTGGGTCCAGGAGATTGAACTCAGGAGTCAGGCTTGGCAACAAGTACCTTTACCACCTTTAGACACACACACACACACACACACACACACACACACACACACACACACAACACACCCCACGAGCCACCTTGCAGGTCCTCTTTTTAGTTTTGTGAGCCGGAATGCAGAAAGCTGGGTTTCATGTGGGCCATACTACGTGGTCTCTCTCATTCACCCTAGTTTTCTAGAACTGCCTTCACAAAGTACCTCAAATTGGGTGCTTGACACCACAGAAGTGTGCAGCCCCACGGTTCTGTGGACAGAGTCAGAGGTGAAGACATCTATCCAAGGGGTTGAGTCCCTCTCAGAGCTGAGTGGGCCTGGTCCCTGCCGCTGTCTTGGCTCCTGGCAGTCTTCAAGTGTTCCTTAGCTTGCAGAATCCTCACTCCAACCTCTGCCTCTATCATCATGTGGCAGTCTCCCTCAGCCTGTCTGCCTCTGTGTTTCAATTCCCCGTTTTTAGAAGGACATCAGTCACAGCGGACCAAGGATCCATCCTGAAGACCTTTTTAAACCTGGTTACCTCTGTAAAATCCTTGCTTGCTAATAAGGTCATGTTTTTAAGGACTTCAGGTCCAACATGTCTCTATGCAGTGCTGGCTGTCCTGGAACTCACTCTGGAGACCAGGCAGGGCTTGAACTCAGAGATCCACCTACCTCTGCTTCCAGAGTGCTGGGATTAAAGGCATGCACCACCACCACCTAACATATCTTTTTTAAAAACTGATTTATTAATAATTTACTTTTATTTAATGCTCACTGGTGTTTTGCCTGCATATATGTTTGTATGAAGGTGTGGGATCCCCTGGAACTGGAGTTACAGATAGGTGTGAGCTGCCATGTGGAGGTGCTGGGAATTGAACCCGGGACCTCTAGACGAGCAGTCAGTACTCTTAACTGCTGAGCCATCTCTCCAGTGACACCCCCAACATATCTTTTATAAGGAAATACAATTTAACCTATAGCATGATACTTACTGTACAACACTATCCTCCAAGCAGAATGGCAGCTGTTTTCGTGAGACCAGCTGTGTCTGCTTACAAAGCATCACAGACCTGCCAACAAAACAAACAATGACCACAGTTGGGGCTCGTTGACTTCCGACACTGATATTCCCTCATAGAAGGAGAGAGCGGGGAGGGTCATCGGATCCTCGACTGGATATCCAGCCACTCTGTCACGGCTAGTTGCTTGCAGTTCAGTCCTAATTGTGCATGCTCTTGGGGGTCTCAGGGAGGGTCTGGAGCATACAGGCTGGGAGAGACCAAGGAAAGGGGGCTCTATCCATGCATCCCTTGGGAAGCCATCACCCATGCTGGGTGCAGACTGTCCGGTGCATCTGCCTTAGGGTCACCCATGCTCCTGTCCGTGACCCCTCACCCACGCTCTGTAAGTCAGTCGAATCAACTCATTGGTTCCCTGGGGTGAGCTTTGGTAGAACCAAACTTTGATCTGTCATCGGGATATTTTGGAGAGGATGTGAGCATCACATCGTCTCTCTCCAGGGAGAAAACTCTCGAAATCCCATCAGAAAAGAAAAAAAAAGCAGTTATGGCACATTCGTAACTGTATTAGAGAGACTCTTTCTGATGGGAAACAGTTCCCATTTTGTCTAAGTATCTCTGAGCACTGAGCCTTCTGCTCCCAATGTTTACAGGTCTGATAATTGGAAGAATTTTTCCACAGCCTTGTGTCTGGTTCCTCTGATTTCATTTCTTTTCTATTAATGTGATGGGGCAAGACAGGGTAAAAGTTCCTCCATTTTGGATTCTTGCTGAGGCTGTTTACAGGTTTAGCTAGAATCTGATCTCCTTGATGGAGAATTCCGTAGAAAACTACCCAGTTCTGTTCTAGGAACCAAAAAGGTCAGAATGTCCTAGCTCACTTATTTTAGCTTCTGTTACAACTGCTCGTTTCAAACTGCTTGCTCTGCAAAGCCCCCACTGAGGCTGCTGAGTGAGATGCCTGGATGAGGTCTCTGCCTTTAAAAACCCTGTGTTCTGGACACTGGGGGCCACATGTAGGTCCCTGAACACTTGAGTGTGGTCCCATCCAGCTGGAATAAAGATTTTCAGTTGGCTATACACTGTGTCTGAATGGTCATCTCTGATGGGCTACCCGTAACCTTTGAAGGTTCTACCAAGATCCCAGAGACTGGATCCAAACATCACGGGTAGCCCACCAGAGATGACCATTCAGACAACATATAGCCAACTGAAAGTCTTTGTTCTAGCAGTCTGGGACCACACTCAAGTGTTTGGGGTGGAGGTGGGGGCAGCTAGCTGGAATAAAAACTTTCAGTTGTCTATACACTATGTCTGAGTGGTCATTTCTGGAGAGCTCCCTGTAACATCACTTCTGTTGCCAGGCACAGGAGGATACACTGGCATCACCATCCCAGCTCAGAGCCTGCATCTTTGGGTTGCTGTACAAATTGTAGTGGGTAGCTGTTCCAGCTTTGACCTGGAAGTACCACCCCCATTGAGGCTTCAGTAACTGTCACACTTACAAGGCGGGACCGAGACAGGAGCCCTTAAGACCCAAGATCCGGATGTGCCAGCTCTCTTGGTTCCTGAATCCTGGACGCTGGAGGTAGATTGAGCCGAGTTCTCCAGAGAACACCTCTGGATACCCTTCCCGGACCCTGTAACCTATCCCTTCACTTGTAAGTTACCTCACAAAATAAACCTCCCTTTTAACTACGTGGAGTGGCCTTAATACTACAACCAATAGTAAATCATCTTATTGGGCATCAAGAGTCCTGAGAGGACTGGAGAGCTGGCTCAGTGGTTAAGAGCACTGACTTCTCTTCCAGAAGACCCAGGTTCAATCCCCACCACCAACATGGCAGCTCACAATTGTCTCTAACTCCAGTTCCAGGGGATCTGACACCTTCACACAAATATACATGCAGGCAAAACACGAATGCACAGGGAACAAAATAAAGTTAGAAAGACAAAACAAAACTTAAAAAGTCCCGAGAGACAAGAATCAAGACTTAAGCATACACGGGTGTATTAGTCAAGGTTCTAAAGGAACAGAACTGATTATATTATAATTATAATATGGGACTTATTATTCAACCATGTCTCCTGACAAAGGCCAGGGATCGTTTATTCAGTCCATGAGACTGGATACCTCACTCACCCAATCTGGTGCTGGAGTCCCAGAGAGTTCCTAGAGAGCTGCCAGTTTTCAGGCCATGTTGGAACCCTGAAGAAGTAGATTCCAACACCAGCAAAGGAATGCCATAGCTTTAAGGCTGCCTGGGCTACTTATCCAGACCCTCTCTCAAAATAAGAAGGAAAAAGAAGACTGGAATGAAATTCAGTAGTAGAGTCCTTGCCCCAGGCCCTGGGTTCAGTTCCCAGCATCACAAAAATGAGTAAGTCAATTACTTAAAACACTTTCAAATGAAAACCCAAAATTGAGTCCCTTTGGGCAAATGTTGGGTCCTTTTTTTTTTTTTAAACTACCATTCCTGAATTAGTCACTGGGGCTGCAAGGATACTCTGATGGTCAAAGCCTCTTCCTAGAGTTGACCCACCAGTGAGACTGGAGTAGTTTATCAAGGAAACTCTCCACTCTGTCACCAGGAAAAAGGAAATGGTTGTGACGGACAACAGATCTCGCATACTGTTGGACAAAAGTCTTAAGGACTGGGCCGACCTTCCGAGCCTAGGCCTCCCATGTGTCACTGATGCTTGGTGACACTAACCACGGGCAGCCCACCCTTGCTTCCTTGTAGGAGCAGCTGTGAGGTCCTAGGGAGATCGAGAGTCATAGTAGGAGGCATTGGCAGGCAGGCCCTGCGGGAAGTAAAGCCTTTACATCTTTATTTTCATTTTTACAGCCATCCATCCTGCTGATAAAAGGCAGTCTGGGAGAGGTTACAAGCCTTGAACACTGTCACAGGGCCAGGAAGGGTGGAGCTGGCGTTGAAAGCAGTGGCCTTAAGCACGAAGCTATATATAAACTGTAAATAATTTTACAGGCATAAGGGATTATTAGTAACGGCCTGTGCTGTTAAGAATAGTAATTTTTTTAAAAAACCCTGAAAGGGAAATTCAAATAAATTCAAACAAATGTTTGTTTAGCACCTACTATGGGCTCACCAGGGGCTCCGAAGGAGACACATAACCAACTGTGAAACAGGCCCACTCTGATCTGTAGAACCATAAACAGGCCCCAGGGGGTGTGGAAAGGGAAGGCCAGGAGGGCTTGGAAGGCTCTCTTGGAAGAGGAGGCATTTGAACTGAGCTTTAAACTTTAAAGGGATTCAACAAAGTGTGTGTGTGTGTGTGTGTATGTGCGTGTGTGTGTGTGTGTGTGTGTGTGTGTGTGTGTGTGTGTGTGTGTGTGTAGGGAGGGGGTACCTAGACTGATCTGCAGAGTTCTTGGATGAGGGTTCGGTATTTCTATGCAAAACAACTTTCACACCAGCAGGAGCTTCAAAAGTGATTGACTAAGTTGAGAGCAGCAGTTACCATGGGAACAGAGGCATGCTTCATCCCTGTCATTAGTGAGCATCCCTGGCTTCTGGCTGTGGAGCCAAGGCCCGGAGGCAGTGGGGTGAGGAGAGGTGGGGTTGCAGTGTCTCTTAGAAGAGAAGCTTGGCAAGATTGCTGCCCTGGGGGTGTGAGTCTTTAACAGGGAGGCAGGGCTGACACCTGGGCCTGGGAAGATAGCAAGAGGAAGCCTCTGCCTCCTTCATGGAGGAACCCTAGCAGGCCGTGGGAACTCAGGGAGGGACTGGGAAGGACAGGATCAAGAGCAGCTTCCAGGTGAGCACCTGTTCACCATGGATGTCAGTGTGCAGGGTAGCTTCCCTGGGCCACTCAGTCCTCCCTCCAAGGTCCCAGAAGGGGTGTTGGTTTGTCATCCTTCACATGCAGAGGGGACACTGTAAGTGAAACCTCGGTGGACAGGCCTGGGAACAGGAGGCCACTGTGAGACCTCTAACAAAGCAGGCACTGGGGTTGAGTGAGGCCCAGGTTCAAACGCTAGTTTTGACATCAGCTAGCTGTTTGAGTTTGGACAAACTGCCTTCCTTTTTTTCTGTGTTGCTTGGTTTGTTTTTCTGTGGGATACAGGTGATAGGAATTCTGCCTAGTTCATAGAACTGTGTGAGATTTAAGTGAGATTGCCGATTTATAAAGAGTCATGAAGATTTTCAGTACCTGGAACATAGATATCCAATAAATGTGAGCTATTAAATTACTATTGGGTTTGTGTGTGTGTGTGTGTGTGTGTGTGTGTGTGTGTGTGTGTGTGTGCATACATGTTTGTGTGAGTACTTAAAATCTGAATTGCTGTGCTTTTAAGTACACATGTGTACTTGTACACGTGTGTACCCGTGGACGTGGAGGTCAGGAGACAGCCTCAGGTCTTGTTCTCAGGCATCATCCTTTATGTATGTATATCTTTATGTATGTATGTTTGTATGTATTCTTGATAGGCTTTTTCACTGGAAGTTACCAAGTAGACCACCTGGCCAAGGGGCCCCCCAGGAATCCACGTGTCTCTGCTTCTCTGGTGCTGGGATTCTAAGCATGCACCACTATGCTGGGTTTTTCTTTTCTTTTCTTTTTTTTTTCTCTTTTAACATGGGTTCTGGAGATCCAGCTCAGGTCCCAGTACTTGCAAGACAACCGTTATACTGACTGAGCTATCACCCCAGCCGATCCTATTGCTTCTGGATATCAACTTGGTATGAATTCAGAGTCCCCTGCCCTTTGCAGGACCTCCTTAGAGTTTGTGCTGACAGCCTGTTTCAAGTAAGGTAGATGATGATGATGATGAAGGAAACAGAGATGATGCTGGGACCCGTTTGCCTTCCGTGTGCCCGAGAACTGCTCTCCAGGAGGGACATGGTTTGTATTGAAGGGCAACCTGGAACACTTCGAGATAGGCAGTTTGGCCCACTGAAAATTTCGGAGGAGGAAAACAAGGGTACCTTGGCAGCGTGATACCTTAGTATTCTCTCTGTGTGTACGCGTGTGCTTATTATGTACACAGGTCTCTGCATACGGAGGTCACTGGTCAGCATCCGATGTTTTGTTCAAATACTTTCTCCCTCATTTTTTGAGACAAGTTCTGTCACTGAGAACGTAGAGCTCAACAATTCAGTCAGGCGAGCTGGCTGGTGAGACCCACAGATCCTCTTGTCTCTCTGCCTTGCCGGCACCAAGATCACAGAACGTGCTGTCATGCCAGTTTTAATTTTTTAAAATTATTTTAAATTTTTATTTTTATTTTTTAAGCAGGTTATTATCTAGTGAACTCAGGTTCTCACGCTTTATAGACTGAGCCATCTCCCCCGCCTGACATTCTTTTTACTTCTCTGAAAGTGTGAAGCTCTTGGGTTGGGGACTGGGGGACTGAGGGACTAGAGGGCAGCCTATCAACCTCTCTTTTGGGGAGCCTTCAATTTGTCTTAATAATCCCACTCTGTTTCTCTGGGATTTTACCTTTTTCTTTGAGAGAGAGTGTGTGTGTGTGTATGTATGTGTGTGTGTGTGGCGGGGGGGGGGGTGCAGAAGAAAACTTTGGCTGACCATTGAGGATGGTGGCTTCCAGACATCAAAGTGGGCAGAGCCCCGGATGGATGGGCTGGAGGCAGGCCTGAGTCCCCTTAGGCTTTCCTTCCGAAGCTGGCAGAGGCCCTGGCGGGAACTTCTAAGAGCCCAGAGAACAAGTCCTTTCATGTGGCCTCCCTTTGAGCTGGCCCCTGGGTGGGGTTGGGGTCGGTGGGTGGAGGGTGGGGTACGTGTGGAGAGGTGAGGCCACAGGCAGGTTGGGAAAACAGACTGGGCAGCGGCTGTGAGTACAGGGCGCCCATTGTGCAGCGAACTCTTGCTTTCAATAACTGGTTCTGAAGAATGTTTCATTGAATACCAGAGAAAGGAGCCATTGAAATGCCCGGGGCTGGGCTCCATGAAGGGTTAAAGACAGGGGCTAAGCATCTGGGGTTCTTACTGCTCCTGGCTTAGATAGATGCTCCATACAGGGATCCTGACCATTCAGACAGGACTCAGGGAGATCACTCGGAGGGTAGAGAGCAAAGGTAAAAGGAATGTGTGAATTCCCCCAGAAACGCTAATGGATGTCTCCATATAAAGGAAGAAGCCCCCTTTCTTCCATGGAACCACACTGTCCAAGCAATATTTAGTAAGCAACAGGTCCCCAAGATGCCCTGTGGGCCTGCCTTCTGGGGACAGTGACACACACACACACACACACACACACACACACACACACACACACACACACACGGGGTACGCCTATCTCTCCAGGACTTTCTGAGAGACACTTACTAGGTACTCCACCATGCTCTCTCTCCATGGCACAGCCATCATGGCTCTCTTAACCCATCCTTCACCTTTCTAATGATCATTAACTATTGTAATTACCACTGTCCTCCTAGAGAGCCTGGGCAGTCTGGTAAGAACAGCTGTTAATAACCAGGTGACTGAGGACACCTGGGGCATTTCCTCTTTGCGGGGGGGGGGGGGGGGGTGTCTTTCTCCAAAAGGAGCTGCTGGTTAGGAGGTCGTGGCTGGGCTGTCAGAGGGCACCAGAAGTGGGGTGCAGTACCCTTATACTCAGGACAACATGCATTGTTTCCAGTGTGTGGCTACCTTTGAGATGCAGGTACCTGTGTGGAGGCTACAAAGGACGGGAAGAATGTGGATGACTGTGCTGGCCTGCTGTGAACAGTGCCGCAGTGGTGCAGCTTCTTGGTTGCCACAGAACCCCCAGAGGACGTAACTGTCTCTAGAGAAAGGGAACTTCCTCTGTACACTTTCATATCATTCTGGATGAAAACCTTAAAAAAAAAAAAACAGATCAGGGTCCTGGGAGATGGCTTGCTTGGCAAAAGTTCTTGCCATGCAAACATGAGGATCTGAATTGGATCTCCAGGACCCATGTTAAAAAGCTGGGCATGGTGGTACACTTGCGATCTGCTGGGAGGCAGAGCCAGCAGGATCCCTGAGGCTCACAGGTCAGCTGCTTCAAAGAACATGGTGGATGGTGTCCTGAGGAATGAGACGCTCACCTTTGAGGTCGCATGCGAGCGTACACACACACACACACACACACACACACACACACACACACACACACACGATGAGTCATTTCTTGGCTTTCTTATAAACAGTCTCTAGAATAGGATTCAAATCCCGCATCACTTCCTCTGTGCTGGGTAAGGCCCCTGGCTCTGTTACATGGGTCTCTGCTACAGCATCATGTGCTCCCAAATTCCTAGGCTTCTGGATTTTGGAATTATCTGTTTGATTTTGTTTATTCCTGTATTTCTCTCTAATGCTTTTTCTGTGTGCCTATGTTATTATAAGATAGACAATTGCCTCCAGCCACCTTTACATGTGTCCTCTGAGCTGTGTATGATACTCAGGAACTGGGAATAAAAATGACATCCTTGCAAGAATCGTGTACAAAGTAAGAGGCAGAGGCTTAGAATGAGGAAGGCTTGAGGAGCTCCCTTCCTAGGTAAGGGATTGAATTCTGTGACATTGCTGACTGTCAGAGGCCTGTTGTCAATCTTGTAAGTCTCTGTATAGAGTCCAGTCCAGACAAATGCCCTTCAGTGAGACAATGTCGGCACGCACGATTGGTAGGTAGGGTCTTTGCCAAGGACTATAACCAGAAGGCTCTATCTAGCTATATATAAAATAAGATCACTTTAGTTAAAGATGACTAAATATACATATATCTCTCTACTCACACGCATGCATGCTGTGTGTGTGCATGTGTACACACACACATGCACAGATATGGCAGTGACAGAGTCACTAAACAGACTCATCCAGTTTTTCACTTCACTCTCTTTGCACCCTAAGAAGCTGCCTTGGAGGCGAATGATTAGAAGAATGACACCTTTAAGTACGAAAGACCTTTCAAAGTCCTTTCACATAGCTTTCCATTTGGATTCAGGAACCTCACTTCTAGACGGGTGGGCATCTTACTCCTTTCTTGACTAGATCTGGGAATGGGGGAAACTCTCTTTTTTTCTGAGTCTAACTTCATGGGTGGAAATGAAATCTCTGACAGCTAGGAAGTAACAGAGCTACACCCCTGCCAGGTCTGATCTGCATTTCGTGGGAAGATGTTAAGTTTCTTGCAGTGTTTTGATGTGGATGTCTTGTGGGGGGTAAGGGATAAGAACACACTTATGTGAATGGGAGGCTGCTATCACCTGAGAGAGGTGGGCATCCATGATGGCAATCATTTAGGAAGCAGCCAGGTCTGGAGGCATGAGAAAGTCCAAAGTCTGGCCGGATGGTGGTGGCGCATGCCTTTAATCCCAGCACTTGGGAGGCAGAGGCAGATGGATCTCTGAATTCCAGGCCAGCCTGGTCTACAAAGTGAGTTCTAGGATAGCCAGAGCTATTACACAGAGAAATTCTGTCTTGAAAAAACAACAAACGCCGGGCGGTGGTGGCGTACGCCTTTAATCCCAGCACTCGGGAGGCAGAGCCAGGCAGATCTCTGTGAGTTTGAGGCCAGCCTGGGCTACCAAGTGAGTTCCAGGAAAGGCGCAAAGCTACACAGAGAAACCCTGTCTCGAAAAACCAAAAAAAACAAAAAAAAAAAAAAACCAACAAACAAACAACAACAAAAGAATGTGTAAAGTCTGATTTAATCACTCAGAGAGTGGCCGCAGACTTGAGATACCTTAAAATTGTGTGTGTGTGTGTGTGTGTGTGTGTGTGTGTGTGTGTGTGTGTGTGTGTATGAGAGAGAGAGAGAGAGAGAGAGAGAGAGAGAGAGAGAGAGAGAGAGAGAGAGAGAGAGAGAGGAGCGCCGATGGACTTCGTCTCAGGAAAGAGGGCAAGTACCCTGGGAAAGACATAAAAGATAACCAGCTCATCCTGAAAGCCACATGACCTGGATCTGCATTTCACTGTGTGTTTATTTCCACCCTGTGGTCTCTGAGCCTTTGGAAAAGTCTGCCTGAAATATTCCAGCCTGGCAGCTGTAATGGTATTTTAAGAAGGAGACTTGGGTCTGCCTTTATTTCTCTAGAGCTTTGATGGGGAACGATGACTTCTGAGACACACTCTGGGTTTCCATTCTAGGTTTTAGGGATTACCAAAAGACTCCTAAAAGAAGTAGGAATATTGGGAAACAAGAGCTGGGTCCCCGCAGTGCTCCACCCACCTCTCTTCACTGGTCATTCACCCGCCGCGGATGTCCTTTTGTTAAGCAAGCTGCCAGAATGCTTACAAAAGTAATCCCTTACATTGGCCTGGAATTTGTCTGCCTGTGACTTTAACCCACAAGAGTCAGTTCTCAAAAGGAGGAAGCAGAGCAATTAACCATCCACAGCCAGTGAGTGCTGACTCTGAGCAGGACACTTCACGGACCGTGTTAGTGGATCTCATTTCCCATTTCTCATTATCCCATTTCACAGATGGAGAAGTAGATAGGGAGGAAAATAAAATAACTTGTCAAAGCCAGACTCTAAATAAGTGGCGGGATTTGAACTTAAACAGGCTCATGTTATAGCCACGATCTTGTCCCTTAAAATATCGTCTGTGCAGCCCCGTGGAGATATGCAGCCTGTGATCCTATGCTCTCAGACTGTTTTGAGGGGACAGACTAAAAACTCCAGCCTGTTCACCTTACCATCTCTCTTTTTGTATGAGCAAGAGGAAGGCCACCTTGGCCAGTGGTCTGGGACAAATGTAGAGGTCCCCGTGACCTCTAGTGACTTGTCCGCCTCACCTTGTCACCCAGGACAACCTTGCTGAAGCCTCCAGAAGCACCATTTTAGCAACCCACCCCTCAGGAGGCTGTACTTTTCCTGTCTGTCCTCAACATGTCTGTCGCCAGAACAACAGGCCGCTTTCCCTTCTGATAAATCTGGTCACCCTAAATATGGGGCTTGGAGCAAACGGGAGCACTGGCCCCACGCAGCCCTCATTTCCAAATGCAGATTCAAATTGGGCTGCTATTTTGGAGGTCTGGTTTCCTTCCACACACAGTGGTTTTCAGTAAGAGAGGAGGAATCTTGGCAGGGAAAAGGTGCGAGGAGGGGAAGACGTACCTGGGAGTCTTTGTTCCTAAGATCCTGATACCCTCAAGAAGAGCATGTCATTGTCACACAGTAGAGGGCAGTTTGCCCTCGCTCATCCCCTTTGGTGGCCAGCGGGGGTCCTGCGAACAAAGAAGCAGCCGAAAGGCCAGCAGGATGGCTCAGCAGGGAAAGGCACTTGCCACCAAGCTACAAGTCTGATGACCCAAGTTTGACCCCACGTTGTCTTCTGTCCTCCATGCGAGGGTCATGGCAGTCTCACACCCACCCACATACACACACACACACATGGAGAACAAACTAAATAAATACAGCTTAATAAAAAATGGAAACTTAGGTAGAGCCACATTAGGGTCCCACTCCCCCCATAAGAGCACCGCGGTTATGTCCAGAATGACCGTCTGTGGTTAGCTCAGGCTGGAGGCTGACGGGGAAACGAGAAGGATTGCTGGAGGAGACAAACGCCTACTCTCAGCATTCGTCAGAAACCTGTGAAATGGGTTTTTTGTCTGCCAGGAAGAGCCACTTCCCTATCTCCCGGGCCTGTGGCGAATGGGGCATCTGGTTCTCTATTGGCATATGCCTGCGGTACATATCAAAACCCATGCTAACCTCCAGGGTCCTTTGGTCCCTGTTGACACGTACCGTCATGCATCTCAAAGCCACTGGGCTCTTCTGGCCCACAAGCCCCCCTCCTGGCTCCTCTTACCCCCTCCACTATGCAAACTCCCAGGCTGTTCCAGGCTACAGGCTCGAGCCCCCCTCCCCCATCCCAGCAGGTTTCCTTCACAACCAGTAAGGTTTCTCTCTGCACCTGAGATAGCCCTGGCAGTCACCAGCCTCCCCCCACCCTCAACCCTGTAGCCACGCGGCTCTGGACTCACCACCCCACTCCCTCACCAATCCCCACCCCCCCACCCCACCCCCACCCCGCCCCAAATGTCTCTGGCTATCCTTTCTGTACAACCTGAGAGATAGGCACACAGCAGTTTCATAGTTACAATAAACCTTTCTTCTTTGTATCCATGGAGTGGTCCAGTTCAGTAGTTTCGCTGCACCCTCAGGGGCGCTTATAACCCAACGTTGCAAATGGGCACTTGGTGCTCAGCTAGGTTTGCTGTGGCCTAAATGGTACTTAAAGTTGGTTGCAAACACTTAACCATTGGAACAGCTGCCCCTGTCTTACCATAACACTTGGCTTGACCCTGCCAGCTTACCTTCTGGGAGGGGAGTTGGCCTGGGTGATCTTGGAAGCCCATTTATCCATTCACTCATTGCATTCATTCATGCAACACACAGGGTTGAGCTCCCACTGTAACATGGAGGGAGCCCGTAGATAAAAGATGTATACAACACCTCTGCCGTCTAGACCGGGGCGTGCACCCTAGTAAGTACCCTACGGACTAGCTGAGAAGTGGTGTGAGAAAGGCGAGAAGTGGAGGGAAGGGAAGCTGCCAGAGCCAGAAGGGAGCTGCCACTCAAGCAGAACCTTGCTTGCTCTGAGACCCAGCCGAGTGAGCTCCTTGTCATCTCAGGACCTCGGTCTCTCCATCTCTAGAAATGACCTAGTTGGCTTGGAAAATGACTCCTCTAGGGCTGGCATTCATATGCTAAGACTCCATGATCAAGGAATGTCTGGCCGGACCATTCCGGAATTGTTCCACTGAATTCCAAGCAATCCCCCTCCCTTCTCTGGCTAGTCCTGGCCAGGAGCAGGCCTTAGAGCTGGCGGCCGCACGGGGCCTGGGCTCCCTGCCCGTGGGGCGGGGCCCTTTTCGGCATCCAACCCCTTCACCTGGGGCTCAGCTCGGCAGATGTCACAACTTTTTCGCCCTCTCTTGGACTGTGTCCCTTCCCAGACCCGCCCAGCCCCTGTCTCCCTCCCCTTCCCCTGTGGGGTCCTGCCCACCTCCCTGCAGGGAGCATTGCTTTGCGGTGACTCCGGGCGGGGTCAGAAGCTCAGCTGGGGGGAATTGGGGGTCGGGGAGGGAGGAGAAAGGGGAAGCAGAAGCGAGAGAAATTAAGAGGCGGGAGGGATCGGGGTAAAAAGACAGAGGGAAGTCCCGGGATGGTGGAGAGCACTTTTGGGAAGCCGCCACTCCGCGACTCGGGCTGGCCAGGCTGAGCTGGGGAAGAGGGAGCGGGGGCTGCGGGAGGCTGCTTGGCGCGAGCCCGGCCTTCCCGGGGCGCCCTGCTGTTCCGCCGCGGGTGCCGGACGAGACCCCCCGGGGGCCTCTCACTGCATCCCGGAGGGCGGACGGGCCGGCGGTGCGTCCCTGGCGCGGGAGGCTCTGAGGCCCTGGGAGCCCCGCGCCCGGCTCGGCGTCGCGATGCACGCCCTCTCTGGATTCTCCCTGGTCAGCCTGCTCAGCTTGGGCTACCTGTCCTGGGATTGGGCCAAGCCGGGCCTCGTGGCTGATGGGCCTGCGGAGGCCGGCGATCAGCCTTCAGCGGCTCCACCGCAGCCTCCTCACATTATCTTCATCCTCACCGACGACCAAGGGTACCACGACGTGGGCTACCACGGCTCAGATATCGAGACCCCAACTCTGGACCGGCTGGCAGCTGAGGGCGTCAAGCTGGAGAATTACTACATCCAGCCCATATGTACGCCTTCTCGGAGCCAACTCCTCACTGGCAGGTAGGCACAGCCCAGACCCTAGGGACTGGGTGTCCAAATCCCCAAAGCACCCGGTTGGTAGGCTGCAGACCCTGCGGAATAGCCCTGTGCAGGGACCCCAGAAGCACGTGTTGTGGGACCAGCTTTGCCTGTGACGTCCATTAGATCATCGGTAAGTCCCTTGCCTGTTTTGGGCCTCAGTTTCCCAACCCTCATATTCAGTGCTTCTGATCGTCTTGGAGTCCTACTCTGCAGTTCTAGGATACTCACGTTCCACACGTCTGTTCCCTTCTTCATCAGAGGAACCGTTTACTCTTATTTTGAGTTCTGTGTATATTGACAGATGTGGAGTCCGTTGGAAAAGTCACTGAACTTTCAGTTTCCTTGTCCATAAAATGGAGCTAAGGACAGTTTCTATCTTGAGAAGGAGTGGTGGGAGGGGGATGGTCTATATGGAACCTTCCTGACTCTCAATAAATGGCAGCCTCTGAATTTATTACTGGAAAGATTCTGGTCCCATGACGTTCATGGCTCCATTGGGAGAAGACCAAGGAACTGGTGAGATGGGACCTTAAGCTAAGGCTGGTGGCTTCCCTTCTCCAAGTCCCCAAGTTTCTCATGGAAGATTCCTCCGCAGCGTTGCATCCTCTTGCAATGAGCTGTTCCCTGGCGGTGCTGGGGATTCCAATTGTATAAGAGTTGGGAAGCAGGAGCGGGGCTGTGGGAGGCAAACTCCCTTCCCTTAGAAGAAAATCCTTGGACTGAGCTGGAGCTAATTCTTCCCGGAAGGGAAGCTGTGGCGAGCTTTGGCATCACTACTGAGATCTCAGGGCCTGAGCCCATCTCTCCCTGTTTCCTGGGTGGGACAATGAGGCATGGAATCAGGGAAAAGCCAGCTTGGTGCCTCTGCCCACTTTCAGGTGAGAGGGTTGCGACGTCAGTAGCTGATGTCATGGGGCTGGACATCAAATGGTGGTGCCTTTCCTCTTCCCATCAGTATCCTGCCTTTAGATCCAGGGACTGAAGAAGAGCCGGAAGAGGGAGAGGGGAGGGAGGTTTGTGTCGCAGGTGTGGCGTTGGACCCTGGCAGGGGACAGTGACTCACCCCCTGAAGAGGGAGGAGAATCTGCATTCAGAGTTTTAGCGTTGTGTCTCTCTCTCCCCCAGCAGCATAACTCTGGTAAGCAGCTGAATGGGTAGCCAGGGCAGCGCTCCAGGCTCTTATTGGTAAAGTTAGCAGAGCGTTACAGGGCCAGCCGGGGACTCCCAGCCGCCCTCTGCAGCTGCCTCTATCTGACCAGATGCTTACTTACTCCGTGACTTCTGCAGTCCTGTTCAGTGGAACTGGAGAGAGCCAACGTTTCTCATGTTACTCACTGACAAATGGACTTTGGCAAGGCTTAGCTGGCCCACCCACATTACAAATCGATGCTTCAGGCACCCCGCCCTTATACTGAGACTCTCAGCTGGGAGTCTGGGCCCTAGGTTGCTTCTCCTGTCAAAGCCAATCATTTCTCAGTGTGCCTGAGGCCTGGAGAAGCTGTATCACACATTTTGAGCATGAGTTGGGTAGATCTGGGTTTAAAACAGTTCTGTTTGCCAGCTGTCTGACTTTGGGTCACATGTTACACTTGCGGGGGGAGGTTCAGTTTCATTATTTGTAGACTGGGGATTGTGATAATGTTCCGCATGTATTTCACAAAAGAGGTTTAGGTTGGTGAGATGGCTCAGCAGGTACAGGTGCTTGCTGTATAAGCCTGGCGACCTGAGTTCAATTCCTGGAACCCACTGTGGAAAGAGAGCTGACTCTGGAAAGGTGTCCTCTGACTTGACATGTGCATGCCTTGGCATGAGTAGGCCCCAGCCATGCATGCACATCACACACAAAGTGCACACGCACACACACACGCATGCACGCACATCACACACAAAGGGCACACACACACACACACACACACACACACACACACACACGGTCAGGGGGAGAATTAAATGAATGTGTGGCACAAAGTCTTAAGAATGGCCTTAAGATAAGGAAAAGCTGGTGTCAAATATCAAGTACTCAGGCACTGGCTAACTCAGCTGCCTAGGGGTCAGGAAAGGTGTGGGATTCTAACTCCCTTGTGACATTCCAGTTGGCTTATTTACTTGCAACTTTTAAGACATCTTAAGCAGATCACACGGGTCTCTGACCACAGCAGCGGAAGATGGGATACGAGTGAATAAAGGAACTCCAGGATGCTGCGAGGCGGTTTACTGATGCATTGGCCTGGGTGCAGGGTGCCCCTTTAAAGTCATAAAGCCTGGAGTGGGGTGCTTCTCAGGGATTTCCCATCCCAGCCAGCTCACTCATACTTGTAAACTGGTCCCCCTTGTGAGGAGGTGGGCACACTGCTGCTCAGACTGCTTGGACTCAAGTCTCAGCACTGGCCCTGACTGCTGAGTGACCTTGAGCAAAGCCTTCCTCTGGATCTTGGTTGTTGCTTTTTAAAGCAAATTATTTAGTTTTATTTTATGTGCATTGGTGTTTTGCCTGCATGCATGTCTGTGTAAGGATGTCAGATCTTGGAGTTACAGACAGTTGTGAGCTGTCATGTGGGTGCTGGGAATTGAACTCAGGTCCTTTGGAAGAGCAGCCAGTGCTCTTAACCACTGAGCCATCTCTCCAGCCCCTGTTGTTGCTTTTTTTTTTTTTTTTTTTTTTTTTTGGTTTTTCGAGACAGGGTTTCTCTGTGTAGCTTTGCGCCCCTGGAACTCGCTTTGGAGACCAGGCTGGCCTCGAACTCACAGAGATCCGCCTGGCTCTGCCTCCCGAGTGCTGGGATTAAAGGCGTGCGCCACCACCGCCCGGCGCTTTTTTTTTTTTTTTTTTTTTTAAAGTAGATGAAAAACCTAGAAGAGCCCTTAGTTCACTTCTGACTCCCATACTGTCTGAGTTCGTTCATTCACTTGCCTGCCCATCCGTCCATCCATCCATCCATCCATCCATCCATCCATCCATCCATCCACCCCAAAAGTAACTGAGTGAGCTTTACGTATCACTGGGGTGCTAGGAATACAAAGACAACCCTGTCGTGTGTCATTGGGCCCAAGAGCATACACAATTGTAGTTCCAGGGCCAAGTAGACAGTGACAGTGTGAACCAAATCCCTGGTGCAGGGAGGAAGGGGAGCCAGAAATAAACTAACTCGTCCTTTGAGTGAGTTGTAAGAAACTTCAGGGAATGAGCTTCCAAGGAGTAGGGGTTTGCCTGGGAGACCAGGACTTGGTGTACCCAGGCTGTGTTCTAAGTTTAGAGCCTAGAGCTCAGGGACTCGGGTCTGGAGCCTCTGCTGGGATACTCAGCCTACTCTTTGTACTAGTCATGTGAATCGAATCATCCAGCTTCAGCTTCCTTATTTGGGAGGTGGGAATAACAATAATGTGTACTTCCTAGTTTGTGGCGAGGATTTTGGTGAGCGAGATTCCAAGGGCGGTGTGATGCTGAACCACATGGCCAGAACTGGGTGTTAGCTCTTACTGTTGTGGTTAGCAAGCCTGGCTCAACTCCTAATGCACTAACTTCCTGGCTGGGTGGTCCCGGGTAGCCCCTCAACTGTTCTGAGCGGCCATTATTGTGTCTCGTCAATAAGCTGGCATACCTACTTCATTGATGTGATGACTGGAGATAATGAACGTGTGTAGGCGCTTAGGCCTTTGGCAGTATCTGGTGCTTTTGTTGCTGTTCTTGTTGGTGGCACTGGACCAGGGGACCATCTCCGGTTGCTACTGTGGGTTGGTGATTGGGAGTGGTGGTCTGTTGCTCACTTGCATTTCCCATGTATCCACCCCCCACCCCCAGGTACCAGATCCACACAGGATTGCAACACTCCATCATCCGCCCACGGCAACCCAACTGTCTGCCTCTGGACCAGGTGACGCTGCCCCAGAAGTTGCAGGAAGCAGGGTACTCCACCCACATGGTGGGCAAGTGGCATCTGGGCTTCTACAGGAAGGAGTGCTTGCCTACCCGCAGGGGCTTTGACACCTTCCTGGGCTCCCTCACAGGCAATGTGGACTACTATACCTATGACAACTGTGACGGCCCAGGGGTTTGTGGTTTCGACCTGCATGAGGGTGAGAGTGTGGCTTGGGGTCTCAGCGGCCAGTACTCCACTAAGCTCTATGCTCAGCGTGCCAGCCACATCCTTGCCAGCCACAGCCCTCAGAACCCCCTGTTCCTCTACGTGGCCTTCCAGGCGGTACACACACCCTTACAGTCACCCCGGGAGTACCTGTACCGCTATCGCACGATGGGCAATGTAGCTCGGCGCAAGTACGCAGCCATGGTGACCTGCATGGACGAGGCTGTTCGCAACATCACCTGGGCCCTCAAGCGCTATGGTTTCTATAACAACAGCGTCATTATCTTCTCCAGTGACAATGGTGGCCAGACTTTCTCAGGAGGTAGCAACTGGCCCCTTCGAGGACGCAAGGGCACGTACTGGGAAGGTGGTGTGAGGGGCCTGGGTTTTGTCCACAGCCCCCTGCTCAAGAAAAAGAGACGGACCAGTCGGGCCCTGGTGCATATCACGGACTGGTACCCAACACTGGTGGGTCTGGCCGGTGGTACTACATCAGCAGCTGATGGACTGGATGGCTACGATGTCTGGCCAGCCATTAGTGAGGGCCGGGCCTCACCACGCACAGAGATCCTACACAACATCGACCCCCTCTACAACCATGCCCGGCATGGCTCCTTGGAGGGTGGCTTTGGCATCTGGAATACAGCTGTTCAGGCTGCTATCCGGGTGGGAGAGTGGAAGCTGCTCACCGGAGACCCCGGCTATGGTGACTGGATTCCACCGCAGACGCTGGCCTCCTTCCCCGGCAGCTGGTGGAACCTGGAGCGGATGGCCAGCATCCGCCAGGCTGTGTGGCTCTTTAACATCAGTGCTGACCCTTATGAACGAGAGGACCTGGCTGGCCAGCGACCTGATGTAGTCCGCACCCTGCTGGCTCGCCTTGCTGATTATAACCGGACCGCCATCCCCGTGCGTTACCCAGCTGCGAACCCTCGGGCCCATCCTGACTTTAATGGGGGCGCTTGGGGGCCCTGGGCCAGTGATGAGGATGAGGATGATGATGAGGAGGAGGAGGAAGGCAGGGCTCGAAGTTTCTCCCGGGGCCGCCGCAAGAAGAAATGCAAGATTTGCAAGCTTCGATCTTTTTTCCGTAAACTCAACACCAGGCTGATGTCCCATCGGATCTGACGGCTGGGGGTGGCAGGGAATCTCAGTTCCCCCTCAGATACTGTCCCCAATGCTGCTTCTCAGGGAGAAGGCCAAGGTCAAGTCTCATCTGCAGGCATGTCTGGGGAGAGCACAGAAGCCCTTAGCTGAATAGTGTGGGACTTGGGGGTGGGCACCGAGCAGGCTGGGATGCCTGGGTCCGGGTCCTGCCTCTCTCCTGATATGTTTGTTCCGTGACCTCAGGTTACCTACAGCAGCCTTCTGCCTCAGTCTCCTCACCTCTAAGATGAGCTCTGGTGACTTTATGACTCCAGTGTGTGCCTGTGACTGGGGCCATGGCAGAGTTCCTTGTTGACCTTGCCACCTTCCAGATGACATGAGGCCGTGACCCTCTTTCCAGGTCTCTGTGGTGCTCTTGGATATCAGCTGGAGCATGGCCAGCTGGCTGCTCTGTTAAAGGAACTCAATGAAAATGGGCAGTAGAGGGTATGAGAACCTTTACATTCCTGGAGCCGCAAGATGTGGCAACCTAGTGGAACGTGCCTCTGTTTTGTCCCCAGCATCCAGGGGAACCTGGCTGGGCCCTGAGCAGCTGCATAGTGAGGGTGGGAGAGACAGCTGTGAAAAAAAGTCTTTGAACCAATCATCTCCTTTGGCCTTGGGCACAGTCCTTTTCCCTCAGGGCCTTGATTTCCCTACTTGCAAAGGGACAGGGAAATACTAGCCCTGGCTCGGCCTACCTCACAGTGCTGTAGAAAACTGACCAAGCTAGTGTTTGCAGGGGAGCCTGTGAACTTGATTAAAGTGCCATTACCCACAGGCAAGAGATGCTGGTCTATGTGTATGCACATGTGTGTGTGTCCTGGGGGCCCTGTGTGAGCTCACGGTTAGCCAAGGGAAACAGGGAAGGGAGCCCCTGTCACAGGTTCACTGTGTGGCTGTATGCAAACCCCTGACCCTCTCTGGGCCTAAGTGTACAGTGGATGATCCCAGAGTCTTTACCTCTGGTCCTTCTGAGCACCACTGTGCACATTTGCATCTGGGGGACGCAGGCTCGGTGTGTGGCGAGGAGGGGGTGGTGTTTGTAAAGCCTGCTTGCTGCATCACACCGCTCCATCCGCACACTGCGTTCTGCATATCTCCCTTCAGGTTCCAGTCGGCGCAGTGTGTGTAGGCGAAGGCCCTGCTGTGAAATTTGAAAATAGTTATTTTTGTCACTGGCAAAGGAGGCCTGTTAGGACTCGTCAGCTTGTGGATGAGCGGGATGGGTGGGGTGGGGTGGGGTGGGGTGGGGTGAGTGCAGTGCGGTGGGGGTTTGGGTGCCGGTTGCAGGACTGCATCACCACGGCAGTGGCCGAATCCTGCACGAGGACCTGGCCTGAGCTGCAGGGAGGAGGTGACCATTGCGTTCTGGGAGCTTCCTTGCAGCCCTGTACTTTTTTTTTCCCCTTAAGACTTATTTTTAATGATGTGTAGATGCGTGTGTTTGTGTGTGGGTATGTGCACGTGAGTAAAGTGCCCACAGAGGCTAGAGGCCTCAGATTCTCCTCGAGCTGGAGTTCCAGGAGGTGTGAGTGGTCCCACACGGGTGCTGGAAACAGAACGCCGTATGCCCTCCGGGAAAGCAATGTGTGCTCTTCGAGGCCGAGCCATCTTTCCAGCTCCAGCCCTGTCCTTTGTGCCCTTTTTCTCATCTCCCCTACCTGTCTGTTTTGCCCTTCCGTGGTAATGTTGCTGCCCAGATGGTAGGCGGGGCCCAGGCCTGGCAGAGGTCTCTGGGCTTCTGTGACTGTGGCATTTGTACCTGCTCAGGGGGGATGCTCTGAAGAAGATGCTTCCTAAGGTGGTGTCTTAGCCTAGTGTATCCCAGAGAGGCTATTCATAGTCTGCCCACTGCCCAGGACACTCCAGGCCTGCTGGGGTCTGTTTTAGCCATGCCTGTTGGCTTGCCACACCAGCACACAGCCCAGCCTTCCCTGTGGATCCAGGCTTTGGAGAACTGTTATGGATGCTTCTCTGAGGACTACTGAAGGGCCGCCGCCTGGCAGGGTTTTCCACCTTCCAGCCCCATCATCGACTAACCTTCTGAGGATCCCTTTGGGGCCACAGGAGCAGGACCATCCATGGTGCTTCCTGTTCTCTCCCGGGCCCCCCAAGCTCTATTCCCTGCCGTCAGTCTGGCCCCGAAATATAAGGAATAATTGGTGCTACGGCCGGTGTCTGTTTCTGAAGTCTTGAAGAGCGGGCTTGGCTCAAGCCTCCCTCTGTTCAGTCTTACACTCAATGCAGAGCTCAACAAACTCTGGCTTCTCCTCAACCGAGACACCAGTGTAGCCCAGGAATCATTCGTGCTTCCGTCTGCAAACTGGTCCCCAGGAACCCGTGGGCCACGAGTGCCTGAGGTTGATGGTCTTTGGGGTATGGTACTGAGAGGCCCAGCATAGCGGTCAGCGTGACTTACTACCTGTTCTCTGCTGTGGTCCGGGTTCCCCACTCACCTGAGTCTATGCTCTATGCCAGTTCCCAGTTGACTTGCTGTCTTAGAGTTACTATTGCTGTGGTGAAACACCATGACCAAAAGCAACCTGGGGAAGAAGGAGCTCATGTTTCACTCACAGTTCCTCGTAACGGTTCATCACTAAAAGCAGTGAGGGCAGCAAGTCAAGCAGGGCAGGAGCCTGGAGGCCAAAGCTGATGCAAAGGCCATGGAGGGGTGCTGCTTACTGGCTTGCTCCTTGTGGCTTGCTCAGCCTGCTTTCTTATAGAACCCAGGACCACCAGCCCAGGGTTGGCACCACCCACAATGGGCTGGGCCCTCCCCCGTCAATCACTAATGAGAAAATGCCCTACAGCCTGGTCTTATGGGGGCCTTTTCTCAACAGAGGTTCCTTCCTTTCAGATAACTCTAGCTTGTGTCAAGTTGACTTAAAACTAGCCAACACAGTACCTCTAGGCCTTTGCTTACGTCACCCAAGTCCATTTGGAGAGGACAGAGTGGAAGGGCCCCCAGAGGCAGCCCATAGGTCACAGGTCTTCTCTGAGGCCTCTGTTTCTCCCTGGGCTGGATTAGATGGAGCAGACCCGTTAGCTGGAGAAGTGAAGTTCCAGGTAAGAACCTGCTATTTAGCTGGAACCTGGCTATGGAGTCCTCGCTTCTAATGACCAGCTCCCTAGCATAGCCAGGAGGAGCCTTACATCTACCTGCCTGGGCCAGGGCTGTATCTCCTCTTCCTCCAGACACTTCTGGCTTCCCTGGGACACAGGCTAGCATCTTGGCAATGCCAGGAAGGGGCAGCACTCAGGGAGCCAGAAACTCCAGGCTGTTGCCCTAACTGCCACTAACCTGTGTACCCGTGAGAGGGTAGCCTCTACTCTCTGTACCTTGGTTCCTAGCTCTAAGGGATTTGTGGCCCCAACGGTCTTCTCAGCTCTCTATGGGGCCTAATAATGCAGGGCAGGCGTGGTGTAGTCACACAGACCTGGAATGATTCCTGAGTGTGCAGTAAGTAGTGTGTCATGGCTCTGCAGAATGGGACCGTTATACCTGTATTTATCACATTGCCGCAAGGTCCAAACAGTGTCATGGAAAAAAAAAATGCTTAGCTCTGGGGCTTGGCTCTGATGTAGGAGTAACTGCTTCCTGTCTTTGGGGTCTAAGAATGAGTGTTTTGTCCCTGACCTTCCCAGGAGGAAATGAGACTCCTGGGAAAGCTCTGTTTCCAGCTGTCCTAGCATAGGAATTGGGACCTTTGACTGCAGAGTGTGCACCACTGCCTGCTCAGGGAGGGCCTCTGCATGGGACACCTCAGGGCACAGCGCTGCTTCCTTCCCGTTCTCTCAGGCCTGGCGTTACTCGACAGACGGCCCTACCTCAGTTCCCCTCTTCTCAGACCCTCGCAGCATCCCTTCCCTCCTGGCCCACTTTTTACGGAGCCTGCCCCTCACTTTCCGGGGCCCTTAGTGGGACAGGCCCCACGGGATCACTCAGATGGCACGTTTTTTTTCCTGTGGTGCGTGTTCAGGCCCCGCAAGACCCTGTGACATTTAGCATCTGTGTAAGAGCACCTGGAGAGGCTGTCACAGTGTGCCCCTAGTGCTGTAAGCCTCCCTCGCATCACTCCTGGAACTCAGCCCAGCCGCCTTCTGTTCCTCCCTCCCGTTGACACAAGGCACCGTCTACGGGCACGGCCAATCTCTTTCTGGCGTCGCCATGCTGGCTCAACAAACTTCAGGGTTCCCACCCCTGGCCACCAGCCCACGACACACAGGCCTGTGCTCGAGGACCGCACACGTGTTGCAGATGGGGTGCACGTGCTGCACTGTTATGCCTACTGTGGCCCCGGGGAGTGGAAAGTCTGGCAGAACCAATCCCCCCCCACCACCACCCCTGGTGCGATCATCAGCCTAGCCTCGTTGCCACACAGGCATGGCTGAGTCCTTGGTGCCCGCTGCCACTAGGCACGGCTGCCAGTTTTGTGGGCACAGAGGATGTGGTGAATTAGTGGTCATGCCTCCTCAGCGGAGTGACAGTTGCATTCGGTATGCAGGTGCCCATCAAAGCCGGTGCCTGCACCCCTAAACTCGTCTCTAGACGGTCCCAAGAGGTATGCACACGTGCAGGTTTAAGACAGACCTCCACGGCCTGCTTCTTCTGTCCAGCTAGGTCTCCTGCATCAGGTGGGCCCAAGGTCCGGGGACCTGCCTGTCCCCTAGTCCTACATGCACAGGAGAGTAAGGCATCAGCGAGAGAGAAGGGGCAGGGAAGGGAGGGTACCAGGGAGGAGGGCATGAGGGAGAAAGGCAGGGAAGGGAGCTGGAAGTGGAAGGACAAACAGACACGCTGACCACAACGCTGTTAGGACCCCATGGTCCCTGTCAGAGGCAGGCAGGTATCAGGCTGGCCAGTGCCTTCACATGCTCCCTTGAGCCCCCGGGGTTCTTCTGAATGCTTTGCTGGCCCCTGAGTCAAGCAAGCATTGCATTTCATCCGAGAGGAGAAACAGGAGCAGCGGCCAGGCCAGCACTGGTCTGAGAGGATGGCCACCTCTGTTCACAGGGTTACATTTCCATGGTTACAGCCTTAGCGATTCCCTTTAGTGTTTTACTGATTTTCAAGCAGTTGCCATGCCCTTGGGCCCTAATAAGTGAGGGTCCCAGCGACCTCTTTTTCGGTCCTTGACGTTTGTTTTGCAGGAATTATTGCAAATAAGGCCAATGCCAGGCCAATGTCTACCATGAGCTAAACCCCAGCAAGGTCTCCGAGAACAGTGCCCCAAAGTGCTTCCACGGTCCAGGGAGGATTTCTAATTCCTTAATGATAATTCCTTCTGTATCAGCCGCTGGGTTCATCTCATTTCAGCCACAAAACAGCCTTACAGGTGAGGAGCATCATTTACCCAATTTTGCACTTGAAGAGGTCCAGAGAAGTCAGGACACTGACTCAAAATCACAGCCTGTAAGTCATTTAGCCACTAATAATTGTTCAACACTGTTTCCCCTGAGCAGTGGCTGGGTGGTCCCGGGAATTCTCCTGGTAACAGGCTGGAACAGTGGTTCTCAACCCCTTGGGTCACGACTCCTTTGGGGGACCAAATGACCTTTTCACAAGAGTTGCCTAAGATCATCAGAAATCACAGATATTTACATTATGACCCATAACGGCAGCAAAATTACAGTTCTGAAGTGGCAATGAAAATAATTTTATGGTTGGGAGGGGCTCACCACAGCGTGAAGAACTGTATTAAAGGATCGCAGCATTAGGAAGGCTGAGACCCGCTGGGCTGGAGGGTCTGAGGCAGGAGGATGGAAGCTCTCCCCCACCTCTGCCTTCCTCCGGTGCCGCTCGCCTTGGCCATGGTGTTCTGTGCCTGCTTGCTACCCACCAGCTGTGCAGCCCTGCGAGCGCGGGCCTCTCTGCTCTGCCTCTGAATTGCCACGTTGGCGGCAGAAGCGGGAAGCGTATTGTGTGCAGAAACAAAACTGAGCGGGTTTTTCCTTTTCTGAAGGTGGTAATGGCGCAATTAGTGGCTAAGCCATTACCCCCTCCTCCCTGGCTCGCCTCCCTCCCTCCCCTCCACCTCCCCCCTCTTTTTTTTCTTTCCTGAGAAAAGTGGCTGAATTGAACAGCTCTCCCTCAATCTTCCACTGACTCTCAGGAAGAGGGATAGAGTCCCCCCCCCCCCCCCCCCCCCATGTCTCCAGGGTCCCCTTCCCCCAGTTGGGTCAGACACTTGTTGGCATTGGAGAATCATCGAAGGTACTACTATGTCCACAAGTGAGGTGAGCAATACAGTGATGAATGGATTCTGAGGGGCAAGTTGGAAACTGAGCGAATTTGCAATTCCAGGTCCTTTTATCTGTCCCTTGCTCACTGGGGACAAATGCTGGCATGAGACCTCTGCACAGCCACCTGTGAAACACACTGAGGCCCCCTTTTTTTTTCCCCTGACTGGAAGGGATGGGGAGTTCAAGACCAGGTTGCATTGTAGGAGTGGCCATGGACTCACTTTCAAGCTTCCTTTTTTGCTTTCTGGAAATTGAGAACCGTTCGGGTTTGCCTACTTCCCAGAGCCCATTTATGGCCTTAGGCCATTGCATCTTTATGGGCATTTTCTGCAAGGATGACTTCCTTCCTGTTTTCTAGAAAAGGATATGGGGACTCAGAGAGCTTCCTCAGCGCCTTGCCCAGGGTCACAGAGCTAGGAAGTGCCAGGGCTGGAACTCGAACTCAGATCACTAGTTTTAAACTCTCTGCCTTGGGGCATGATTTGCGGCTGCCGGTGTGGTTGATGCACTGAACAGGTGAGCTCATCGGGAAAAATGACTAGAGTTCGGGAGAGAAGACTCCAGGGCAGGCCACATCCACGCCACTGGCCCAGCCCTGGGTGAGCCAGGCCATGCTCACCTCATTAGAGTTGCCTCTCTCCCATTCTACCTTGACATGAAGCACAAGCAGAAACTGGGACAGGAGCCCCAGGAGACCAAATCTGCAAGGTCCCTCTAGGGGCATGGGTGGGGAGGGCTGGCGGAAGAGGCCTCAGGAGGGGCCCAGCTGCACAGCGGTGACAGGTAGGGGTGAAAAGGCAGCCAGAGCCAGAGTCCTGGGTCTGCTCTGTACTTCTTCCCCGAGCTGGAGTGACAGTGTGATACACACAGTGGCTAAAAAGCAGGAAGAGCAGGAGCAAAATAAGGACAGAGGCAGAGGCCAAGTCAACCAGACCAGTTCCCAGAGGGAACAGAGGGACGGCAGAGACTACCGGGGGAAGGGAAGGGGAGAGAGATGAATTAGCCATCACTCCCCTGTAAACCTTAGAACCCAGCTGTTGCCAGGGCAACGGGGCAATACCTGTCTCTCTAGAGGAGATGAAGTTGCCAGGGTAACTACATCCTGTCTTTCTCAAGGACCATCCCAGAATGTGGCACCCACTAGCCGTTACCATAGCAACTGCCTCTTTGCCCCACTTAATCCCATCCCGTCTGTTTAAAAGGGCCCTATAGTTGGAGGTGGGGGAGGTAGGAAGAGAGAAGATCACTTGCGGACTAAGTTTGTTCTCTTCCCTTTCTCCATCCCCCTCAGCACATCACCCTGGGAAAACGGGGTCCACTTGCTCCTGAGCCCACACAGTCCTGCAGTATTGTGTATAGGGGGGCGCGGGGGGGGGAGCCAGGGCAACACAGGAGCAGGTTTTGAAGTGGAAGGCAGGCAGGTGTTGGGGAGGCAGTTACCGGGGCAACGGGAACAGGGCGTTTCGGAGGTGGTTGCCATGGGGACCTGGATGCTGACGAAGGCTCGCGAGGCTGTGAGCAGCCACAGTGCCCTGCTCAGAAGCCCCAAGCTCGTCAGTCAAGCCGGTTCTCCGTTCGCACTCAGGAGCACGGGCAGGCGAGCGGGCCCCTAGTTCTGGGAGCAGAGCAGCAGCATCCCAGTCCTAGTTCTCAGCCTAACGCCTCGCCTGCCTGCCTGCCCAGTGCAAGGATGGCCACCATCACCTGCACCCGATTCACAGAAGAGTACCAGCTCTTTGAAGAACTAGGAAAGTGAGTCACACCTCAGGGAGTCTTGGAGGGCATGGGGGATCAGCCTCTCGGGCAGGGGGCGTGTGCCTGTGTGACTGGAGCTCTCTGGTGCATGCAGAGGGAGGTGTTTTGCATGATTTGGGGGCACTGTGTGTGCACAGAGTGTCCAGAGTCAGGCGTTGACACATTTATGTTGACATAGCCTGGTTTTGTGTGTGTGTGTGTGTGTGTGTGTGTGTGTGTGTGTGTGTGTGTGTGTGTGTGTGTGTTTAAAGGGTAACAGATTGACGGTATATGCACACAACTATGTACATAAGTACACATGACCTGGGTGCCCAAAGATTCTTAGAAACTTGGGATTTAAAAGGGATTTTTCCCACTTGGCTGGGTCCAGACTGGAATCTTTTCTGTAGTTGAACTTAGATGCCTGTCGTGACAGAGAGTTCACCACCACCCACCTGGAGGCCCTGACTTCAGACACTGTGCAGAGTGGCACATCCCTTCCCCCTTCCCAAGTTCCCTACCAGGAGCAAGGGCTCCGGTACCGAAGGGGTTAACGTGAAAGCGATCGTGGTGTTGGGAGGAGGGGAGGAACTATCAGCAAGCTGGGGCAGGGGGATGCCACTGTGGCAGCAGGCTGTGCACTAGAAACGGTGGTCCTTTGGCAAAGTTACCCATCGTGTTGTGCCCGATGTTGAGAGAAGGGTGGGGAAGCAGACAAGAGAAAGGTTCCCTGGGGTAGATCAGCAGGCTACAGATATAAGGGAAGGTTTCTAGATGTTCCCGGCGGGGCTTGTGGGGGTCCTGGATGCATCAGGAGTTGGGGAGCAGTTTGGCAGAGTGCCCCAGGGACGCAGAAGTACCGGTACCAGCCCTGTTCGGGCCCTGTTGTAGCAGTAGGGATATGAGACAAGGGGCCCTGTGAACAGATGTGTGCCAGTGTGAGATGCGGAGATGCATGTACCAGTGAACATTTTTGAGGAGAAGCTATATATGACTTCCATGGGGAGCAGATGGAGTTGTATAAGAACTGACGCTGGGCACAGTGTGAACTGAAAAGGCATGCAAATACTGGTGCAAGTAAACCACGAAGAGATGTGCAAGTGTGTCATTTGTGTGGAAAGCCTAAAAATGTCAGTGTGCCCTGCAAGGATGTGTGTGTGTGTGTGCACAGTTATGCAAGGGATGCTCCTGGTTAGATTGCAGCGAAAGTATGGACATGCATCTGTGTGCACATGTGTGGCAGGGCAGAGCTGTGTGAATATCAGTGAACATGAGTGTGTATATAAAGTGTATAAGGTCACAGATAAGAAATATGGACAGAATGTTCTTGAGTGTGCATGTATCTTGAGGAATATGTACAGGAAGTGTGTGTGTGTGTGTGTGTGTGTGTGTGTGTGTGTGTGTGTGTGTGTGTGTGCATGCCTGTGTGAGGCCTGCCTGGACTCATGGGCTCATGTGGGTGTGTGGGCATGTGTGAGCTTATGCTGGTGTCTACATATGTGTGGGAGGTAGACCTATGGCTGTGTCTAAGCATAGCCCCTGAATAATACACACACACACACACACACACACACACACACACTTAGATTATTCAGACACCTACACATAGCCTGGCTCCCTTGTGCAAATGTGTGTTCACGTCTGTCTCCAGACTTCCTGCTGTTCTGCGTGTCTTTGTGTTGGGGGGCAGGAATACAATGTTTAAGGCTGCTCTGGAGGAATGCCTCTTAACTTTATCTGGGACCCCTTTTCCAGAGTATGTCTAGTGTGCACCTGAAACCTAAGGATTTCCTGAATAGACAGGAGCTACCTTTCAGGAGCCACTCCAGCTGTTTCTGGCAGGGACTGCGTCACAGAGCACAATGAAATGGAGTTGAGATGTGATTCCAGGGATCAGAGTAACGCAAAGTGCTCTTTTGCTCTGAGAAGAGATGGGGGATCATTAGTACTGAGCTCATGTGCCTGATTGGCCTTCTCAGTCCCTCTGCCTGCCTGGATGCTAAGAGGTGCTAGGGTAGGGGCAGAATTTTAAGGGACCAGGAACAGTGGTACGGCCATGGCAGGAAAACCAAGAGTGGCAGGGATGCCCAGGCCTTGTCCAATCAATTTCAGACCTCTTCCTTGCAGAACTATTGGTGCTCTTAACCTTTTTTTTAGGTCATTTATTCCTCCAGGAATCTGGTGAAAGCCTAAATAGATATTCCCTAGAAAAATGCATAAACCTACAAAATGTTGCATGCAGGGTCAGAGCATGTGGGACCTTAGGAGACTGTGCATGGACCTGCACTTGTGCCACGGGGAAGGGGTTGTGTTGGGCCAGCTTTGTGGCTGTTTGAGTAACACAGGCCAGGGTACCCCATGGAGGGCGCGTCCGATGGCGTTTGCTCTGCACCTTAGCCTTAGTCTGAACTGAGGTGTGGATGTTCAGGGAGGGGCTGCCCCACGTGACCCTTAGCTCTGTGACATTGGGTGGGCTGCCACTCTTTCTGACCTGCAAGCTGGAGCTGTAAAGGGCTGTGAAGATTGTACAGATGGTGTGTGAAGACATAGCCGCAAGCCTGGCTGACACACAGTGGGCCTCTGGCAGGATAACTCGGGTGGCTGTTATCCTCCAGGATTGGGCGAGCCTAGAGGAGGAGGCAGAGCCTTCTCAATGTTCAACCTTTGTGTAGACGGTATCCTGTTGAGGGGGAAATGTTGGTCAAGGTCTTCTCGGGCTCTTCTTCCGTGACGGAAGCAATGAAGAAGTCTGTCTGCAGAGTTCATCCTTTAGTTGGTGATCCTGTGCCTTCTAGCTAGGACACTGTGTGGCTACCCAGAACCCCCACCCAGAACTCTGTCCACACAACCAGCTGGTTACCTAAAAAGAGACTTTGGTTAACCCCTATCAGGGCTTGGATTGCCACAGCATGGAAGAGGGTTAGCACTCCACGAAGACTTCCTGGCATTCTGCCCAGGGAAGACTGGCTTGTCACCAGTGGCCTTCGAGGAGCCTAGGGTGTAAGCAGAGATTCCCTCTCCTGCCTGGATAAAGCCTTGAATAGGGGTTTCTGGAACTTCTAGATGCTGCCAGACTGAAGATCCCCTCTATACCCGGGCACTGAAGCACATAAATTCAGAGAAGCTAAGAAGTTGATTCTGGGTCCTCTAACGGGTTAAGATGGGGCTGTTTCTAGGGACCCAGAGATGAGCTCACTCCCTTCTTCCTCCCTGGGATGGAAGCCCTTGCTTGGAGTGGGCAGCAGTACCAGCTGCAGGGCCAGGGTGGGCCAGGGTAGCCCCCAGAGTTCCCTTCCACTCACTCAGCCTCCTCTGACATCCAGAATCAATAGAAAGGCAGGAAGGGGGATAGTGATGGTGTGTGGGGGGGTAGAGACGGGCAAGGAAGGAATGCCCTAGAGAGCTTAGGCAGACCCCGAGGTAGGAAGCCTCCTCTAGCCAGGCCTTCCCAGGCCTCCATCTGCCCTGACCTGCAGAGGTTAGCGAGGCAGAGCCTTGCTCTGAGAGTCTTACAATTGCTGCTCTGGACAGAAAGAACCTCAGGAGGAGATTTTACTTGAGAGAGAGAGAGAGAGAGAGAGAGAGAGAGAGAGAGAGAGAGAGAGAGGAGAGAGAGGAGGGAGGAGAGAGCTCAGCCCACTCTTTTCTCTCTAGAAACAGGGATCTGAAGTTGACTCAGGCAGTGCAGGGGAGAGGAGGCTGGTGGGAGTGTGGGTGGCCACAGGTTGACAGGGACTTGGGGGCTGGCCCCTGAGCCCAAAGCCCTTTCTCCATGGCTTTTCATCCTGTACCATGCTCGGGTGGACCGACCCGTGGGTGGTGGCCTGGCTTGGAGGCAGCTCCCTGCATCGGGTTTCTAGGTGCTGGATGCACAAGGTCTCTTTGGGACTCAAGCTCTAACGCCCTGTAGCGTGTGCTCGGCCATTTTCCCTTTCCCTGCAGAGCTGGAAAAAAAAAATGGGCACTGTCATGGTGAGAGGACACTAAGACACCAGAGCCCCACCTAGAGTCAGGGTCATTCTGCACCCAAGTCCTTCTCCCAGCCTCGCTGGGTCTCATGGTACCTTCCTGTCCATTAGCTTATGCCCGAGCGAAGTGGGCAGGGCTTATGGATCCATTTTACAGATGAGCAGACTGAGGCTAAAGGAGGTGGCAGGAAAGCTCTAGGGACTGTGGCCTGGTCCATGGAAGGTTGCTGAGCAAGGCTCCATCGGGTTGCTGTATCTGTGAAAGAGCTTTCCTCTTGCCCATGCGCCAGGGGCAAAGGGCAGTGTGGTCTTGGTGGTGGTGGCAGGGGACAGTGAGGGGGATAATGATGAGCTGGTGTTCATTTTCTGGCCGCAATTCGGCCTTGAGTTTACTGGGCTACCTTGGGTGAATCACTTGTCCTTTGTGCGCGCTCTAACTTTACCGTCAGTAAAATGGGGGTCCTGTCTCTGGAGATGTCTGAAACGCCCTCGGTGGCCTCCTCCCTCAGATCCTGTGCTCCCACACTGGGTGGGCTGTGGAGACTGTCTGTGCACTGTACAGATGGAGACGCCTCCTGGAGGGTGGTGATCTGTCCGAGGCTGCAACGAGAGGGGCTGGAGGCCAAAGGATGGGCGACGGGGAGACAGGTCCTGGACGGCAGGGAGAGAGGGGTGCAAGGACAGGAGAAGGGACAGCCTTCCCCGGCTTCTCCGCAACATCAGAGCAGCAAGCAGGCACATGTTCTGGTGCATGCCGCAGCCCTCCACCCCCACACCAGCGCCCCCACACAGGCTGAGACACACTGACACTCTCCAAGCCTCCTCCCTCCCTCCTGCCTCCCTCCAAAGCACAGCGACTCTGCTGTCAGCAGCCCCTGCAGCCTGGAGCTGCAACCCTCTGTGTGGTGTGAGGGCAGCCCTCTGGGCTAATGCACGTGAGTGTGTGTGCACGCGCATGTACACACACACACACACACACACACACACACACACACACACACACTCGTGTGTATGTGCTTGGGCTGGCACAGAACATATAGTATGGATTCACCTTCCAGGGCAGGAACAGCCAGATGGCACCGGGTGGGCTTCAGGACTCTGTCTCACCACATATCTCTTTCCATTTCTCTGGTCCATTTCTTTCTCTCCCACTTCCTGTCTCTGGACAAACCTTCTGCCCTAGCTCACAGGGTTCCTGGATGCACACTGCCCAAGGCCTGCTGTCTTATGATCATTTCCATGAACTGTTAGGAAAAGCCCACTTCAGGCAAGCCAAGTGCCGCCCACCCCGCTGAGCCCCAGCCCTGGTGCTCTAGATCCTTGGTGTACATGGCTACACATAGTATCAGGTGGTGCTGTAAGGCCCCCGGGACTTACGGAGCCATAGAATATTGAGGGCCTTGATACCTTGGGGTCATATAAAGGAGGGATTTATCTGTGATTCTTGTGGCCATTTCCACACGTCTGTTTCTGCCCCCCAACTTGGGTTGTGCTCATCATGTGTCAACATGCAGGACTCACGTGGTCTCTGCCCTCATGGGGTGCACAATCTGACACAAAGCCAGAGCTAAATCTCTTCTGGACTGATTATTTAGACAGGTGCTGGCTGTGGTGGCACATGGCGGTAATCCCAGCACTCGGAAGACAGAGGCAGGTGGATCTCTATGAGTTCGAGCCAACTTGACCTACATAATGAGTTCCAGATCAGCCAAGGCTACACAGTGACACCTTGTCTCGAAATACCAAACAACAACGAAGACAAAGGGATAGTTACCCCAACCTCCAGTCCTTAAAATGCAGCTGAATAAGGGCTAGGAGCACAAACAGGACCCACGAGACTTGAGGCTCTGCCTGTGAGGGCCAGAGGTACTGGAGAGGATGCCCTGAGGAGGTGGCACTGGGGGCTGGAGGTTGAATGAAAACTCTTCAGAAGGAAGAGGGCATGAATATGCTCCCAATCACAGTGCAGCTCAGGTAAGGTCTGTGAGGAGAGTCAGTGGTACACATCCTCCTCAGGGGGCACATGGGGTCCCACTCTTCTCTGATCTGCAGAGCTCATTCCCCAACTTCCAGATGCTAGGTCCTACAAGGACCTGTGTCCGTAGAGGGGGAGGCTGGCAGGGTGGGGGAGTCTGGAAGCCAAGTCAAGTACTGAGTTGTGGGGGAACTTGAACAGGTCACAGAGCCCTCTTTAGGACTCGGCTTCTCTTCCTGGCTAGTGAGGGACTTAGGGGTCACAGAGGACAGAGTGTCGGAATGTGCAGAGAAAGACAGGCAGATTTGATCTTAACACCAGAGAGAACTTTCCAAGGATCAGAACTGCACCTGGTGCCAACAGTCTCTGGAGATGGCACTAAGGCAGATAGGCAAGCCCCTGTTCACAGCCCTTGGCCTCCCTGTCACCTTCCTAACCAGCACCCCTGCCCTCACTTAGAAACATGCTTGTAAGAATGATCTGGGGGACCGCGGCGGCGGCGGCGGCGGCGGGGCTGGGATACTCTCCATTTTGTTGAGACTAACCCAGCGCCTGGTGCTGTTGCTCTGTGGATAGGAACTATGGCCCAGAAGGCCAGTGACTCACAGAACTGGGCCTTCCAGCCTCGTCTTACCCCAGGGCATGGCTCTCTGCTCCCAGAGCCTCTCTTGACACTGGAGCAAGTCTTTGGAGGTGTATATCATGGCAAGGGAAGACCAAGTCAGAAGAGGTAGTGGACAAGGATGGCTCTTTGCCTTTCCCCCGCTTTGTCCAATTCTGGCTTGGCCCCTAGGCACTGACTATACACACACACACACACACACACACACACACACACACACACACACACACATATATATATTTTTTCTATTTTTCCTTTTTGTAACCCATTCAAGAAAAGGCATGTGCAACCAAAACAGGGAATATGTTGGAACTTCTGTTGATTCAATGTTCTCTTCAACAAACAGAATCTTCCGGTTCTGAGGCCTTCTGTGTCCTCCAAGAGACTTCTGCTGGGTTGGCGCTGGAGCTGGGGGGGTGCGGGACAGTTCGCCCCCACAGCATCTTCTGGAGCCCGGGAGTGGGCGGTGCACCACCGCCGGGGACAGGAGGAGGGAGGCGAGGTTTCGGTAGCAGGTCCTGGGATGTTCTGGTTGTATGATGCTGTGGCATGTGGCCGTCTGTTCACAGAGGTGCCATGGAGACAGGAAGCCGAGGGCATCCTGGGCCCAGCCCTACCTCCCCTCAGCGGTTTGCCTCGCATCTGGAACTGGCATAGCTCAGTTTTGCTCGCTTATTATTAAGAAAGGACAGCATTGCCTGAAAAGAACGAAAAGAAAAAGAGGGCTCGGGCATCACTTCATCCACCATCAGTGTCACCGACAGGAAGGATCTGCTTAAGATGGCCCAGGGCTGAGAGCTGTGAAAACACCTCATCTAAGATTTCCCTTTTGCTTCCAAACGGACTCTGCTGGCCACAGCTTTCTAATGATCTTGAGAGCTGGGGGATGCTTGTCTAAGCCATGGCCACCCTCCCTGCACACTGCTCTCTTTTTCTCACACATGGAATCTTGCCCATTTCTCACAGAATTAAAGCACAGCTGTGGATCTAAAGCGGGTGCTCTCTCCCACCCCAACCGTGTGGAGTATTGAAAAGCAATGGCCAGAGTCAGAGGCCTGGTCCAAGTTTTCTCTACCTTGTTTCTTCCTTTCTTTCTTTTTTTTGTTTTTGTTTTTGTTTTTTTAATTTTGTTTTGTTTTTGTTTTTTTGAGACAGGGTTTCTCTGTGTAGCTTTGGAGCCTATCCTGGAACTCGCTTTGCAGACCAGGCTGGCCTGGAACTCACAGAGATCCACCTGCCTCTGCTTCCCGAGTTCTGGGATTAAAGGCATGTGCCACCACCTGCTCCTGGTTGGCCTCAGTTTCTTTATCTATTGACCTTTGTAGTAAGATATACTGGGCATGCCAGCTCCCCCGATAGCCACGTGGGTCCCACACTGTGGTCTAACAGGTAACACTGCTCAGGTGGCCGACCTTAGCTCTTTGTCATCCTGTAGATGTTTTAACCACACCTGCTCTGAGTTCCACATCCTGGGCAGTCAGATCAAATAGCCTAGGAGAACAATAGGACCAGGTTCAAATCCTACCCCAGACAGCAGGTCCATCTGTACTGGGTCAGGATCCTTCTGAGATCACCTAGGCTTGACCCAGAGAGGCAGAAGGGTCGAAGATCTTAACAGAGGGAGGTTTGGGGGAGGGACCGGTTGGAAGACACTTGCCACATAGCTAGCATCCAAGCCGGAGAATGAGGAGCTCAAAGGATGAGACTAGGATTCTAACGGCAGGAGGAGCCTATGTGTACAGATCTCGGGGTGATGGCTAGAGTGGATCCAACTCTTTGCGGGAGTCACAGGCTCCTTTGTGAAGTTAAAGAAGAAAGCAGTCTTGGCCTAGAGCATCACAGACACAGAATCATTTTAATGACATTGTAAATGGGCTCATCAAAGCCTAGAGCCTTCCTGGCGGCCCAGCTAATAGCCCTGCAGGACCGGAGAGGAAGTAACAAGAGGACAGATGCAGAGGGAACAGAGGGAGTGGCCGTTGGCAGGCCATGGGCAGCAGGAGGGTCGTAGTTGAGGATGAACCACAAAGCTGTGCGTTCAGGGTATCAAGTCCCCATAGGGTGAGGCAGGCGAGGCAGATTTGGCCTAGGGGGTGCTGCCAGGGCTGGGGGAAGGGGAGGCACTGGGTGGGCGAGCCTGGCATACGCATTTCTTCCCTGGAGCCTTGGGGGCGGTGACCAGATTGCGGTGGGTTCCCGGAGTGTGGGAGGTGGGAAGACGAGGCAGCGGATGTCGGACATTTGTTCTGGAAGTTTGGCAGCATGAAGGAAGGGGGAATCAGGCAACCAGGCTGCTGAGTTGAGAGGACGGTTGTTTTACTTTGTTGGGGGAGGGGTATTTATGAAAGCAGGCAATGGAGGGAAGGCCTGAGGACTGGAAGGATGCCAGACGAGCAGACTCCAAAGGTGCAGAGTGCAGGGCAAGTTCGTGAGTAGTTCATACCCAGAAAGTCCCCACACAGAAATACTCCTCTCTGCTGAGACCCTGAGAAGCTCTGAAGGCAGGTGAAGTGACCTGTCTTGGGGTGTCCAGGAGGAAGTAGGGTTAGGATTCATCATACCCCTCTTTCACATAGGGAAACCGAGGCCCACCAGGATAAGCCAGCTTGTAACCAAGCTGGGCGAGGATTCTGGACTTCTCATTTCCCATCTAGTGCCCTTGGTGCTGGCCCCCCCCCCGGCTGCCATGGCAACACTTCAAGGGGTTCCAGGCCAGAGATGATTATGGGCACCTGTAGCTGGCAGCCAGCCACACCCAGGACACCAGGGCACCAGCTCTGCTAGTCAGCCAGAAAACAATTTCCCAGTGAAGAGTCGCTCTTCACAGCCCATTAGCACGTTCCCACATTCTCAGCGGTGGACCCACTTTGCTCCGTCCTCATGCTGTCTGCATGGTGCTGGGTGGGGCCTCCTTGCCTGCTCACATTCACTCCTGGTGCAGACACTCAGGAGAGACTCCTTAGCCCTAGGGAGAGGCCCCTTCCCCCTTTGCCAGGCCCCCTCCCCTCCTTTTCCCCAAGCTCAGCTGACAGGGTCCATTTTGTTTCCCCGACACGCCTGTTTTTATCCTCTTGAATGTAATGATGCCCATACAAGGCATCCTTTCTTGAGCATTTACTATACTCCAGGGACTCTGCCGAACACATTGTCTGCCTCATTATCGAATTGAATCCTTGAAGCAACTGCTCAGGGTGGGGATTCTATTGTCCACAGTTTATGGGGGAGGAGGCAGGCAGACCAAGATGACATCACTTGTTAGTCAGGGGCTGAACAACGGTGGTAATTTGAACTCGGGTTGGACCGCTCTTACTCAGGACTGCGTTTGCCAACAGGACAGGCAGGAGCCATTGACTAGGCTACAGTCCTGAAGTCAGACAGGCCTCTGTGCCATTGAGCCTCAGTCTTTCCTCAGCCTCATGTTGCCAGTGAGGAAGCGGAAGCCCGTGGGGCCCACCCCTGCCTAAGTTCTCCGAGAATGGCTGAGATCTGAAAGTCCCTGCTGAGATCAGATGCCTGCTCTCTCTGTGTCTCATACACATCCCTCTCCCCAACTTTATCTCTTGATTACATGGGTACATTCTGAGGGTGACACACCTGTGCTGTCTCATACCTAGGACCTCATGGTATCACAGACCCAGCTAGAGCCAGGTGATTATTAGCATCTGTCCCCCTGGACCTGGGAGCAACATTCCACTTTTCCCCCTTTGCACCCAGGAGCACTGACTACACCCACACCCACAACAGTCTTGTCCTTGGGCTAAGGAAACACCCTCCCCCCAATCAGAAACACTTTCACAGGTATTCTCAAGTCCTCCCCGCCACCCCACTCCAGCATCCCCTCTTCCTCCCCTGGGGTCACTTCTTCCCCCTCCCTTCTCCATCTTGGCCTTCTCGATGCTCCCGTTCTGCCTATCTTTCCATTGCTAGGCCTTGGCTGGCCTACTCACCTGCTGGCCTCCGCTCCGCTCAGCGCCCTGCCTGGGAGGAGTGGGTGGGTTGGCTCCTCCATTGGCCAAGGCTTCCGGGCTGCGGTCGTTTCTCGTGCAGGTCGAGAATGAACAAACATGCTTTTTCTAAGCCAAAGATGAAAGCTGCAGCAGCCGCAGAGAGAGCTGCAGCCAGGCTGCCTCCCTCACTCTCGGTTTGGCTCCCTGACTCTCGTCTCGTCTGTCTGTCTGTCTGATTCCCCCATCGTGACAGGAAGGGAGCCTTCCTCTGTGCAGACCCCATTCATCCTCTACTGTGCTCTGTGCTCTGTGGTCCGAGTCCTGGGCTACATGTTCTGAGTACCCAGAGTGGGGTTGCCCCTGCTCTCCTTAGGGGAGAAAGAGAATCAGAGGCTAAGTTCCGAGTCACATGGTCAGGAGGGGCCAGCCTGGAGGGAACCTCTGTGAGCTAGAGGCCCAGCTCTTGAAGACTCCACTCCCCTGCCTTTAATGGAACCAGGAGGAAAGGCTGAAGTGCCCTGAGTTCTCTTCACTGCCTCCCTAGAAACATTCCTTCTCACTTGGGGCTGCAGTTTCTGGATCTGTGAAGTGTGGCTCTGATTTCTTCAGGTTGCTGTGGGATCAAAAGGACTCCAGCAGTACCTGGGCTTGAGAGTATCTGTAGCCTGGGGTCAGGAGCTGGGTCCTGACTCAGGAAGTGCCTCCTCTGAGTACCCGAGGAAGGCTGTGCATCTCTGCCCATGGGTGGTGTGCTCAGGATGTCCTTCGGGGGCTCAGTGTCCCCGAGTAGCAACCCCCAGCTCATAGGAAAGCTGTGCTGTTCCCGTTCAGTGAGAGAGAGACTGGTCTGGTTCAGTAGAGGTAGCTCCTAGGCCCCTGCTCCTTGGGTTCCGTGAAGCTTCCTGCAGAGTCCATTCAGTGGCCCCATCAATGCTGATTTCATATCCATGAAATAGGATAGGAAATAACTGCCTGCAGAGGAGAGAGTTAATCTCTCTCTCTCTCTCTCTCTCTCTCTCTCTCTCTCTCTCTCTCTCTCTCTCTCTCTGTGTGTGTGTGTGTGTGTGTGTGTGTGTGTGTGTGTGTGTGTGTGTGTGAATGTCGCAATTGAATTGATTGCATCCACCCGACTCACACTAAGAAGGTCTAGCTGTGAACCCACCGTGGGCCTGGTACCGGTGAACAAGGCTAGGCCCTACCGTCTCTAGGCTGCTCCTTCCCAGATGAGGCCACTGAAAGACTTCCCCTTTAAGGCATCATGGAAATCAAGGCCTATAGCTGGGCAGGAACCTAGTAATGGCTTTCAGGCCCGTTCCCCTACCTAGGTAAGATGGATGCCTCTGAAATATCAGTTGTCTCTTTGTCTTCAAATGCCTATTTCTGTCCCCAACGCTCCTGACTGAAATCCTCCTTCCTGCCTCATTTCTGCTCCCTTCCCTGTTGTTTAAAATCACTATCTGATCTTGCGTGTTCTGTTTATGGAGGTGCTAGTTAGTGGTACTTGACACTGGGTTCCAAGTGCTAGATGCTAGGTTCCAGATGCTGAGTGTTGGGTACGAAGTACTAGGTACCAAGTGCTAGTCATAGGAAATCACTAGTTGGGTGGGGGAGACAAGAAAGTGGGTAAGCAGCCCCCACAAGGGTCAGGTGGGACTGATAGAATATGATACACTTTCAGGTCTTCTTATCTGGCTTTTGGTGCAGGGCTCCTAAAACTCTTGCATTTTCCTGAGTAATAGGGGCGACTGGAGCAATTTTTGTTCTCATATTTGATCTCTGATCCCAGTTCCTGACACAAAAACTCTTAATTCCCCTGGGATTTCCAGGTGCTAGAAGCATCTTTGGCTCTTATGGGGTGACTCATTGTGGGTTTCTGTATGGAGGAGGCCATCAGAAAAATCGAGCGCTAATTGGACGCTTGGAACCTTCAGCCTCATTCTTCACTCTCCAGGGAGATGAGAGGACTGGAAATCAAGTTAGTGACTGGTCACAGTTACATGATGAAGTCTCTACAAAGACCCTACAGGCAGGGGTAAGGTCACATCTGGGACAGCGAACACATCCAAGTGGCAGCAGAGTGTCACATCTCAGCTCCAGGGGGCGTAGAGCTGTGCTCAAATCCCCCAGGCTTTGGCCTCTGTTCCTCTACAGCTGCTCATCTGTATTCTTCACCATGTCTGATATTGTATAACAAACTAGCAAACGTGTTTTCCTGAGTTCTCTGAGCTATCATAGAAAATCCTCCAAATTGAGAACAGCAGTAAGAACTTCCAATTGTTAGCAAAGTTGTACAGGAGTATGGGCAGCCTGGGGAACCACTTCCTACAGCTGGCATCTGAAGGAAGGGCATGGTGTTGCAGAATGGAGCCCTTAACCTGTAGACCTGCCCTAACTCTAGATAGCATCATAACTGACTTGTCAGATATTTGGCGAAGGTTGGCATAAAAGAAACCACCTTTATTTGGTGGCCAGTATTGTGGGGGATGGCTAATAGCAAGTGAACTTTCCCTATATGGGGCCTTCATGGAGTATAGTGGAGATCCTGTAGTAGAAGTAGTGTCTCAAGGAAGTGACTGGGGTCTCTCTCCTTTCTTACTGGTAAAGAATAGGTAGAGCTCGACATCCCAGGGAAGACCTATTACTGTGTGAGGCCCTCAGTATACACATGATTCTAGCCATTCCTTTCTTCCTTGTCCTTCTCTGCCAGTTCCCACCCACTTACTTTTCGCTGCCCTGTGTTGAGCTGGCTAGAGTGTGCTCATCTGGGGTCTATGCCGGACTGAAGGCTTCCTTGGGGTCTACTAGCAATTGCTCCTGCTTCACATGTTAATGGCAAGAAGAGAGATTATGACTCAGCTTTCCAGATAATAGGGTTCACAGCAGTCATCTAATCATCTTGTGGCATGGGCATGCTCATCATCTTAGGTGTGGGGGTGGAGGTTTGGAGGCTATTGGGAGCTGAGCATGGTCAATAGGAAGTTTGAAGGGTACTCAGTGTAGGCGTCAAAAACCCACAAGTGCAAATGTTTGGGGCCCGGATGCAGCTCTGCTTGTAATGTGCAGTGTGAACTTGAGCAATCTACATGGAGCTGAGCACTGGAGCTCAGCATCTTGATCTCCACTCCACACAGGAGGCCTCTGAACTATGGTTTTGCACTGTGTCTGGATGATTCATATGATAGTAGCACACTTGCATCTAAGAAGTCTTCCTAGGCTCTCTGTTCTGGTCACTCGTGTGAGGACAGGGATGATGGTGACACCCCTTACAAGTCTCTTCTGTGGTGTGAGTGTGGTTGACAAGATGGTCTTCACGAAGTGCCATGAAAAATGGCAGCTCAAGCTCAGATCCAGCCCTCAAACTAGTTTTCTTTGGTTCTCTGCTCAAACTCTTTTGAAACAAGGAGCCAAACGCTGATGCACGTGCTTTTACTCCCAGCACTGGGGGTTGGGGGGCACAGAAGCAGGAGGATCCTGAGAATTTGATGGACAGCCAGCGTAGCTGAGTGGCCACTTCCCAATTCAGTGAAAGACCGTGTCTCAAGGCAACAAGGCAAAGATTTTAGCGCTTGCACAAGCACATGGCTCAGCACACTCATGTGCACGCAGCACACACATACAAAACTGAATCGGCACCAAATAGGCATTTCCTACCCCTCCTACTGGCAAATACAAAAAAGCTTGGTAACACACCATATTAACAAAGGCAGAGAAAATTGGTCCCCACATACATACATACACACACACACACATATATACGTGTATATATACTATATTAGTGATTTTTTTTGTATGTCTGTGGTGAAATTACCTGACAGAAGCAACTTCAGGGAGAAAGATTCACCTTGGCTTTCGGTTTGAGAGGGTTTCAGTGCTTTGACAACGGAGAGTGGCTTAGTTCGTGGAAGTAGCAGCACATGATAGTCTGTTCACATCATGACAGATCAAGAAGCAGAGAACAGCCAGGATGGGTGGAACATACCTTTGATCCCAGCACTAGGGAGGCAGAGGCTGATGGATCTCTGTGGGTTCAAGGCCAGCCTGATCTTCAGAGTGACTGAGTTCCAGGACAGACTGTTATAAAAAGAAACCCTGTCTCAAAAAAAAACAAAAAGAAGAAGAAGAAGAAGAAGAAGAAGAAGAAGAAGAAGAAGAAGAAGAAGAAGAAGAGGAAGAGAACAAGGCTGCATCCAAAGCTAGGTGGGCCCTCCAAAGACTGGGCCCTAGAGACCTAATTCTGCTAACCACACCTAACTTTCCAACAGTTCCACAGCCTTCCCAAACAGTGCCAGCAGCTGGGAAACAGGAATCAAGACACAGATCTGTGGGGACATTTCAGATTCAACCCATAACACATACTATTGGGAAAATAAGTTCATACAGCTTCATTATCAACCAAAAAACACCAGTACATAGGGCTTATCCCATAGACTCAGGCATGCATAGGAAATGCAATGTTTTTTGGTTTGTTTTTGTTTTTTTGACACAGGGTCTCTCTATGTAGCCCTGGCTGTCCTGGAATACACTAGGTATATCAAGCTGGCCTTGAACTCAGAGAGAGAGAGAGAGAGAGAGAGAGAGAGAGAGAGAGAGAGAGAGAAAGAGAGAGAGAGAGAGAGACCTCTGCTTGCTTCTGTCTTCAGGGTGCTAGGATTAACTCAATTCTAATGCACACATACAGGGTCATTGGGTTGTTGTTTCTAATAGCTAGAGACTGACCCTAACCCAGCTGCCTTTCAATAGGGGACTTCAGTGAGAAAACTGTCCAAGCCACTAGGCTATAGGACAGTCATATAATTATGTATTATGTAATGAAGAGCCATTTATGAAAGAGGGCCTTCAAAATACATTAACTCCATTGAGTGTGGTGACGCATGACTTTAATCCCAGCACTTGGGAGGCAGAGGAAGGTGGATCTGAGTTCTTGGCCAGCCTGGTCTACATGGTCAGACCCTGTCTCAAAGGAAAACCAAAGTTAACTGCAGAAAGGAGAAAACAGCATGGTGTCCCTACCTGGTGCTGTGTGAGAGGAGGGTCTGCAAGGAGGGACTCCAGGCCCCAGCAACAGAGGCCCTGGTGAAGAGGACCCTGCACAGGCTGGGACCTGGGCGTGGAGGCTGGACATTTCAGGGTCTACATATTTACTTCTTTTGAACTCGGAGCTATGTGATGTATTACTTGCTCAAAGAACAAAGCTCTGAAGATTCTCGGAGACCTAGATTCTGTGGTTCTCACTCCAGGCGTCTAATGTTTTATAACTTGGTGACCTAACTTTTATAGAGCTGGAAGGCTCATCTTGCATGAGGCCAAGGATCTGGGCCCCTCTCTGGATCTTCCTGACCAATGCTACCTTAAGCCAGGTCCTCAGCTCTTGTGACATAGGTGGGTCCCTTCCTGTATGGTACAGCAGTACCATATAGGCACGGGAGTACCATATAGGCACGGGAGTACCATATAGGCACGGGAGTGCCATATAGGTCCAGGAGTACCATATAGGTCCAGGAGCTCTTGGTAGTCCGGGGATACAGCTCTCAGGCTCCCTCACTGTATGGTGGTGTTCTCTGTCCTCCAGGGGAGCTTTCTCCGTGGTGCGCAGGTGTGTGAAGGTGCTGGCTGGCCAGGAGTATGCTGCCAAGATTATCAACACCAAGAAGCTCTCAGCCAGAGGTAGGTTCTGTGCTGCCCGCCCACTGTCAGCTTCCCTACTCTGCCATCGTCCTTGCCCTAGACCCGAACTCCAAGCTTGACCTCTGGGAGACCCTGCTGGCAGGCTGGGAGGCTCTTCCTTCTGAGAGTGTGATGAGAATAGACCCTTTGCTTTCCTTCCTCGGGGAATCCAGGCTAGAGGTTACAGGGTCTCCCAGGTAGGTCGAGCCCTCAGGGGTACTCCCTCCCCCTTCTCCTCTGCCATGCCCTTCATGGCTTGTCTCCCAGCCTTTGTCTTTGCTGTATCTCTGCCCGAGTGTTTAGCTTGGCTCCTTTTATGGGCAGCCCTTTTTTCCTCCTTCCAGATCTCTACTCAGGGTCACGTCCTCGGAGCAGTCTCCTTGCCTTCTCCTCAGTCTCCATTTTTTTCTCTTGCTACTATTTCTTATTTCCACGGAGCCTTCCCCTGGCTCACTTCATTCCGTTTCACCACTTTGGCTCCTTGTTCAGTCCCTGGGCCGTGGTGACGGTGAGTCCCGACGGAGTGGCCAGGACTCAGCCACTGCTCTGTGCTCAGCACCCAGGACAGCACCCTCGCCAGGCCTCTGTGCTGGCAGAGCACTGTCTGTGGCTCTGCTCCTCCCCCCACACTGGTGTTTGAATAGGTGCTCTGAGGTGTGGCCTGCTTTTGAAAAGGACATCCAGCCAATTCTAGCTTCAGAAGCTTTCAGGACTTTAGCGCCCACCCCCAACCTTAAAATGATCCCAGCCAGTCGCCGCCACAGCAGGCTTTCCTGGGAAATGGCCCCCCATTCAGGCCCCACACAGTCAAACTTGCACCTTAATAAGATGCCCGGGGGCACTGGAGTTTAAGAACTCTGCCCAGAAGACTCCTGGTTATTCCTGTGTGTTTAGGACAGTGGTGGGTGATGGCAAGCCAGCATCCACCCCAAACAGATGCCTTGAAGACTGGTGTGAGGAGAATTCCGTTGGGGGAGATGCGCGCGGAATCGCTGGAGAGAGAAGTAAAGCATCTAAGTGTTTGATAGACCGCGGCTGAGTCTGGACGAGGGCCCAGCAGGTGCACGGCTTAGGAAGGTTCTGTGAATGCTGTACAGGGCGTTCATGCTGCTCTCCGTGGGCCTCCCAGCAAGCCCCGGACTGGCCTGTGGTTGCTACCTTTTGTCTCCAGCTCTGCTGTCTGGCCCACAATGCTCTATTTACTTACTCCTCTGCATCTTGCAAGGAGGAGAGGCTCTCAGGGTCCCCAGCTGGGGTGCCTAGTGTAAAAAGGCCAGACCTGCGGAAGGTCTGGAGTCAGAGCCGGAGGCGAGGAACCAGGGGGGCGTGAAGTCCGTCTAGAGTGCTGCCTCCTGCTGACAGGCCTGGAGCAGCCTTCTGTTTCTATGGGCCTAGTTGTACCTCAGTTCCCGAGAGAGCCTGGAGATAGAGACAGGGCAGTGGTTCTCAACCTTCCTACTGCTGAGACCCTTTAATACAGCTGCTCATGTTGTGGTGACCCCCATCCATAGTTACTGACGTTGCTACTTCATCACCGTAATTTTGCTGCTGTTATGAATCGCAATGTAAATACCTATGTTTTCTGATAGTCCTGGGCGACCCCCAGGAAAGGGTCATTCTAACCCCAGAGGGGTCGCGACCCCCAGGTCGAGAGCCCTGGGTTAGGGTCCTGCCACGTCAAGTTTTGTCCTCAAGAGGAGCATCGGGAAGGAAGATGAGAAGGGAGCATCACCTTGGATGCTGCCGGTTCTTGGATCGGTTCACCACCCACCGTCTCAGGGGACATGCATAGAGAGACAGAGGCCATCACTCCTGTTCCGGAAGGTGGTGACTAAGCATTCCTGGACAGGGAAGCCTCTCCCTGTTTGTGTCAGGCAGCTACTACCTAGGCCTTCTCTTTCTGACCGTCTGTGGAGACCTTGACCTCCTGGCAGGAGGAAAGTAACCCTGCCTCGGAGGCTAGGCGCAGGGAGCGGTATGAGGTAACTCTCTCCACGCCTGCTGCCGCCTGCCAGCCCTCTCCCCGAGCAGGAAGGGGAGCAGACTCCTTTAGCAGGTCTCGGTGTGTCACTCGCCTCCACAGGGGGCTCTAAAGCTGTCACAGATGACACTATTCTCTAAACGTCTCCTGCTGACTCTTTGGGATGACTTCCTGCTGCTCCCAGCAGGGAGCTGGACCCACCCAGGGCTTCTATCCGCTCCTCCCAGCAAGCTCTGCTTCCCCCTAGCACGCCCCGTGCACATGGCCTCTTCTAGCAAGTAGTTCCCAACTCCGGGAGATATTTTTATATGTATTTTAAAATTAGTTCTTAGGAACAAAACCTTCGTGGTGTCATTCAAAGAAACCACAAGCAAATAAAATGAAACATAAAAATGCTGCCTGTTCACATGCCCGCTGGTCCCCAGTGCCAGTCTTAAAAACAAAATGTAACTGCCTGAGCTTGCACCCCCCTGGGGTTGAATTGTCTCGTCCAGGCTCCTGGACCCCAAACATCCTGGCAGAGTAGATGGCAGCCCTGTGCTCTGGGTCAGAGCCTACCAGGTGCTCTATGGACCTACCTCCTAGGGACTCTGGGCACAAAGGTGTGGTTGGTGCAGTGGTCAGGGGTTGGTCTTCTCAGGCTCGAGGCTCAGACTCACCGCACAGGCTCGCCAGCCATCATCTCTGAGCTTCATTGAGACGCCTACTACAGAGCCCTCTGGAGGCTTTGGGGTCCCATGAGTCTGTCTTACCCACACACTCTCTCTCCAGGCACCTCTGCTCTTCTGATTATTTCTCTCATATCTCAGGATGGGGAGGGGCCTTTTCTGCTCCCAGCACCCTCCCCCATTCTTCATCCCTCCTGCCACAAACTCGTGTTCACCTGTTGGCAGGAGCCCAGCCTCTCTAAGGCAAAGCCCTGTGTTCTGTGTGCTTGGATGACTCTGGCCCTGTCTGGCCCTGCTGGGACTGTCTAGCTCCTGGAACTAGTCTGTCTCCAATTTGGCCTCACTACCCTGAGGATGACCCAACCAAGGTGGGATGAAGGTCCCCAAAGGTGTCATTGTGGGTATTAGGGGCCATGTACTCAGGTACACGGCAGGGTGTGTTCCTTGGATGTCTCATCATTGTGGGCTGGGACTGAGTCATGTGCTAATTGATGATCAGTGCAGTTACTAGCAGGAACTGACATGCAGCTCCGCCGCTTGCCTGTGCTAGGAGCTTGGACAAGCCTCTCAGAAGCCCCAGGTTAGGCCCCTGGAACTTGGCAGTAACCAGTGGACAAGGCTGTGTTCCCACTAGGCCTGTTTTCTTGGGAATGAGACATGAAACACACCTACAAACTAGGTAGAGTGAAGAACTGAGGAGTGTTACCAAGAAAATCAGACGGGTATGGTGGCACACGTTCGAGACCAGCCTGGTATGGTGGCACACGATCGAGACCAGCCTGGTCTATATAGTGAGTTCTAGGACAGCCAGAGATATAGCATAGAGAGACTCTGTCTAAAAGGAAGGTCAGACCTGGTGATGGAGAAGTGACAGGCAGAGGGACACTCTAAGAAACGGCAGCTGGGGAAGCTCTCTGAGGAAGCGACTTTGGGCTGGGATCTGTCAGGGGAGGGAGGAAAGCAGTAGAAGAAAGCCCAGGGAGGACACTCTGGGACGGGAGCACAGCGAGTCAAAGGTCCTAAGAAGCACGGTAGAGCCGGGCGGTGGTGGCGCACACCTTTAATCCCAGCACTCGGGAGGCAGAGGCAGGTGGATCTCTGTGAGTTCGAGGCCAGCCTGGTCTACAGAGTGAGATCCAGGACAGCTAGAGCTGTTACACAGAGAAACCCTGTTTTGAAAAACAAACAAACAAACAAACAAAACAAACAAAAAGAAGCATGGTGTATGCCAGGCCAGAAAGAAAGAAGTCAGTGTGACTGGGCTTCGTGGCTAAGATGATAGCTAGGGCCTCGGGTTGGATCGTAAGCACGTTGGGAAGCTATTAGTTTGTTGGACACCCAGGAACAGCAGGGTCTTATTTATACCAAAAAAAAAAAAAAAAAAAAAAAAAAAAAAAAAAAAAAAAAGCCCTTGACTGCCAGAGTGAGGTCCTCAGAGCTCTAAGTTCTGAAAGGGCTTGGCTGTCCTGATCAGTGACGTTGAAGAAAGGACTACCCCTTTATCACCAGGCCTCACTTTCTCTTCCTACCCAGCAGAGCAAGAACAGCCCAGAGAACATGGCCCAATAGCACCTGAGCGTCTCAGTGCTTTAGCAAACGAAAACTTTGCAAACAGGGCTAGGAAATCCTGCACACCATTCTGTTCCTACGCAGCAGATGGGTGTGGCTAACGGGGAAAGTCACCAGGCAGGGCAGCTGTATTATGCCTGCAGCTGGCATCAGAGTCTTAAAAACAAGGATTTGGCAGTTCCAGCAAGGAGGTCTGGTAACCAGGAAGAGTTGATGGGTTTGTGACCAGTGTTTTGCCGCACACTCCCCCGCCCCCCATATAGTTTGCCAGTGGGTCTGCATTCCTGGGTCATCTCATGCACAATTCCAGATTTAGACTTGCACCCTCTCCCTCTGAATGCCTGGGCCAGAAGATTCCATTCCTTCTGATAGTCTGGACCTTCCCTCTGAAGATCTTTGGTTCTGCTGTGGGAGAAGGTGAAATGCACATGGAGCAGGGGACTGGTTGGGGTCCCCTCCTCTGCCGAGGAATCAGCATTCCGTGCCTCAGGGTGTTGAAAGAGGCTGGGAGGGAGGGAGCAGAGGGTATGTGGAGCTAGTCTGGCTTTGTACCCCATCCCCAGTCCCTGCAGCCTGCAGCAGGTTTTCAGCTGGGGAGCTGAGCCTATCAACCAGAATTGAACTTAATTGCTTTGCTGATGGTAAAGCCACATTGTAGCATTGATCTTGGCTTCTGCAGCCCACAGAGGGCAGCCAGCAATTGATCTAGTGGAGGGAGCTGAGGAAAGAAGGACTTTCTCCATCCTCACCACACCTGTTCTGGAGGGGCCATCCTGTGGTCAGGTTATAGCCCTGGGTCAGCCTTGGACTGTAATTTGAGTGTCCTTCTATGGGCCCCAACTTCCCATCGGGGCACAGGCAGGCGGAATTGGTAGTTCTGAGTCGGGTTCCAGAGAGCAGTACAACATAGCGTTTAAAATCCAACTCCAGTCACACTGGGTCCTTAGCTCCTCCTTCCTCTGTGAAGTCAGAAAAATGACAGGATGGCCTAAAGATTGCTTGAAAGGGGCACAAATGCTCTGCCCTGTGCCTGGCGTCAAGTAAACACAGGTTGAGAGTCTCCAACTAGAAAACCCAAACTCTGAGGATGGATGTCATCCAGTAAGTCGAACATTCCACACCAGGAAAAACTGGGTTTTATGCACACCACCCTGAAAAAATGTCATATAAAATTACCTTTAGGTGCCAACTTTGGCAGCACATGTACTGAAGTCAAATTACCCTTAGAGTATATGTATGTATGCTTCACATGCATAAACATACTTACACTCTGTGGTTAGACTGTGATCCCTTTTCCAAGACAACTCGTTATGTATATGCAGACATCCCCAAACTCCAAATCTTGAACACTTTTGGTCCCTGGTTCTAAGCGTTTTGGACAAGAGATGCTAAACCTCCATTCCACATTTGCTAGCAATTTCCCTTTAAATATTTAACTCAAGCATTAACTACTGAAGTGTGGAAGAAGAGCACAAAGGGAATTGAAGAATGTACAAGGGCCACTGCAGGCCCAAGACTGCCACCAGCTTGGGCCAGGTGTCCTTATCTGTGAAATGGGCACTGACTAGGTGGTGGCTACGATTGTTCCCAGCAGCCTGAGGTAGAAACCACACAAGCTGCAGAGCTTCTACAAAGCTTCTACAGAGCTCTTGCAGGTGTCTGGGAGACAGGGGGTCTTGGACAGAGGTCTTGGCAGGCAGATGAGCAGCTCTGGGCCAGCCACAAGGGAGAGACACACCAAATTCCACCCTATAAGTCTTTGGAGATGTCTGTCCCTGGTTCTAGTGTCCTATGAAATGGAGGGGCTGCTGGGGTACAGCTCTTCTGAAGAAAACTACCATAGGAAACTTGTGTCATTCATCCATCCACCCACCCACCCACCCACCCACCCATCCATCCATCCACCCACCCACCAAGCCACCCATCCATCTACCCACTCATCCATCTACCCACTCATCCATCCACACATCCATCTACCCACCCACCCATCCATCCATCCACCCATCCATCCACCCACCCACCCACCTATCCACCCACTCATCCATCCATCCATCCATCCATCCACCCACCCACCCATCCATCCATCTATCCATCCACTCACCCACCCACCCATCCATCAATCTATACATCCACCCACCTACTTATCCATCCATCCATCCATCCATCCATCCATCCATCCATCCATCCATCCATCCATCCATCCATTTGGTGATTTCTTGAATAACTAACATGTACCAGGCATTCAAGTAGTTGCAGGTGGTACAACAGAGACCCTGCCCAAGGATGTAGGTTCTATAAGACATGAAGATGTTGCCTCTCCCTCTGGAGCCCAGAGGAGGGTCCCTATAGGCTTCTATAGTCAGGGTGGGCTTCTAGAAACCAATGACGTTAAAGGGAGGTAGGATCGAGCAATGGCTGGTGATACGGTGTCCCTGCCAGTGGACTGGTGGTTCCCAGAGGGGAACTAGGAAGGGAAAATTCTGAAGTTCATCTGCCTGGAGCTAGGGTTTGAGGGCAGGCCTGGAGGAGCAACAGGGAGTTGGATCGGGGCTCCAGACCTCCGGGTGATTGGGCCTCGCCATACAAGAGGGGGCTGGAGAAGGCTGTCCTTGAGGAGTCCTGGATACTGAGGCCTAGAGAGGGAGAGAGACTCATCTAGGTCCCTATCACCACCCACTTGCCCTTTATGGGAACTCAGAAGCCCTGATACATAGGCCACCTTTTCCAGTGCCTGGGGCCACCCTGGGAGGTAAGAATAACAGACACAGGGTGGGAGTCTAACTTCTCTGGGATTGACGTGGGAATCTGTATTTCAGATCACCAGAAGCTGGAGCGTGAGGCCCGCATCTGCCGCTTGCTGAAGCACCCCAATATCGGTGAGCCCTGGGAGTGTGAGGGGGTCCTGGAGCAGTGTGGGGTGGTAGGGAGCAGTCACTTTCTTCCCTGGGGATGGAGGCTGTGGAGGGAGATGGGGAAGGGGGCGTCTTGCTCAGGACCAGCTTGCTTTGGGGGAAGGTGAAAAAAAAAAAAGGACCCTTCCTCCCTCCCACGCTGCCAGCAGCCTCCTTCGGAAAAGCTGTTTCAGGAAAGCTCTTGAAGCTGAAAAAGAAAGATGAAAATAGGCCAGGGGGAAGCTTGGCCTTGACCATCAAGGCCCACGCCCCCACCCACCCCATGCGGTGTCAGCCTGGATCTGTGGCCCCGTCCTTGCTTCTGAGTCCTGCTCCTCCTCCGCCTGCCTCTCGCCTTTCCAGGAGCTCGGCCTCTGCCCCAGAGTTAGACTGAGAGCAATCTTCTGGAGATGCTTGGTCCATGGAGGCAGGACCACAGGGAAGGTCCCGAAACACACTTCATTGTCTCTCGCGGCCCCTTTCCCCTCCTGTGCATCTGGCTTGCACATCTGGCTGGGCCAGTCAGGGAGGAGCGGGGCTGTTAGGTCCTGTTCTGTCAGGGAATAGCTGTGAGACCTTAGTGGGGAAGTCGCCCTCTCTGAGGCACTCCCCTCATCTCCACTAGCGCTTGCCCTTGTCTGCTCACCGGGGGGCGTCTTGTGTCATGGCAGCTTCTGCTTCGGTGGGTGGGCTGAGGTGTCCGAAGTTCTCGCAGCTTCTCACAGAGGGGAAGCTAAGCTGCTGGTTCCCAGGGCTTGTTTTCAGGTGAGCTGCCTCTGAGTTCTCTGAGGAAGCTCCAGCTCCGACGGCCTTACCTTCTCCCACAGAGCAGGAAGGGTTAACTCTCCCCAGGGAGAATGCTCCATCTGCTATTTATACCAGAGGCCCCGCCCCTCTGCATAGCAGCCAGGCTGGCCAGTAGCAAAGAGGCAAAGGCCGCGCAGCTGGAGGAGGCCCCTAGCTGGACCATGCTCCGCTCACCTGGGTTCTCCACCCCTCGCTGCTGATGGATGGTTTCGGTCAGTGAGCTCTGACAGAAACCCCATGTCCTCAAGGGGGCTGCCAGCTTGGGAGGAGGACAGTGGTATACATGTGCTGGTGTGTGTGTGTGTGTGTGTGTGTGTGTGTGTGTGTGTGTGTGTGTGTATGTTTGTAATATCGCTGTGTTTGTGCATGTGTCTGTGTCTCTGTATGAGTGTCTGTGTGTGTGTGTGTGTCTTTGTAGGTGTAGTGTCTCTTGCGTATGTTTCTATATGTGTGTCTCTTTGTGTATGTGTGTCTCTGAGTGTTTGTGTGTGCGTGTGTTATGTCTGTGTGTGTATGTTATGTCTCTGTGTGTGTGTGTGTGTGTGTGTGGTATCTGTGTGTATGTATGTCTATGTGTGGTATCTCTCTGTACATGTGTGGTGTCTGTATGTGATATCTGTGTATGGGTGTGATGTGCACACCCATACACATGTATCTAGATGGGTTCGGGCATTGCAGCTGACCTGTCTGAACTCAGTGCTCCAGGCTACATCTCTCTCCCTCCCGTTCCCATCTGTAATGGGAGTACGTGGGCCGTGGGGTAACAACCTGCAGCTCAAACACCGCTTTGTTCCTGTGTGACCGACCCTACACACATTGCCTCACCACTCTGAAATTCAGACTTTCCTGGAAATGCAGAATTAGCCTTTCCTGGCTGGGTATGGTAATTCAATAGAGCATAATGCCATGACAGAGTGAATGTGCTTTACACTGCTCAGCCGCCCCAGACCCCAGTCTGCCATTTTTTGGCGTGATCCCCCCAGCAGACAAGTTTTACCTGTGACCCCACACAACCACCATTGCTCTGCCCCATCGACATGGGGAGACACCTTGACACGCTGAGGTGCAAGAACCCAGAAATGAGTTACCACCTTTCTCCCTGTCTCCATGGTGCTGTTTACTCCTCATTCACACAATGTCAAGTTCGCTGGAGGTTCTACCATATGTCCAGACCTCTTCTAGGCACTGAGGCTGTCGGGAGAAATAAGGGCGGAAGTAAACATGGCTACTTGTGGGGAGCAGAGCTGAGCATGTAGCCAGAAGAATTTCAGAGGAGCAGAAGCCATGAGCTACTGCTGGGGAGCTGGAAAGGCCCTGGCCCCTGCCCAACAGTTCACTTTAAGCTCTTGTGATCTTGCAAGAGAAACCTAACATGGGATAGATGTGGTGTAGAAGCCCAGAGGGCATCATGCCCGGAGAAATCTCATGAGATCTTAGCCTGCTTGGCAAATCCAAGGCAAGGTGGATGGGCTCTTATCTGCTTGTGTCCACTGCCCTGTCCAAGGGCATGGGAGTGGGGAATCTCAGCACAGCCTGATCCAGCTGCGTCTGCAGACCTTTTATCCCTCTTTTCCTGCCTGGGTGAGGGCGGTGCCGTCACTACTTGTGATAGACAGACCCCAGAAGTCCATGCCCATGCCAGAGGATGGGAAACCTTGTTGGGGCTATTCATAACCTGAGAGTTCAATGAATAGTTTGAGACAGGGAAGAGAAGCTGAATTCATGAAGAAGATATTCATGTATCATGCTCTATAGCCCGTTCATCTGTGCACTCCTCAATGGAAGCATATGTCGAATGAGTGAGGTTAGTGTCCCCGTGACCCAGCCACTCCCCAGAGCACTGCTTACTGCAGAGCAAGTCTTTAACACATGAGCCTTCTTGGGAGACACTTCATACCCAAAGCCGTAACAGCTTATCAGCGTTTAAGAATGCTTTCACAAGCTGGCGAGATGGCTCAGCAATTAAGAGAGCCCTTACTGCTCTTGCAGAGGAACTGACTCGGGTTCCCAACACAGCCACCTGAAACTCCAGTTCCAGGGGACCTGAGGCCTTCTGGACTCTGCCGGTGCCTGCACTGATGGGCGCATACACACACAGACGCAGAAATACAAACAAAAATAAAATTCTCAAAGAGAACGCACGTTTCACATTTGGCTTAACGTTTCAGGCACATGACATGCTTGTAATCCCAGTGTTTGGGAGGCAGGAGGACTGAGAATTTGAGGCTAGCCTGACGCTAGCTGCACAAGGGGACCCTCTCTAAAAACAAGCAAATAATAAAAAGCAACAACAGCAACAGACCAAGGTCTGGGGATGCAGCTCAGTGGTAGAGCACATCCTTTGCTCTGTTTAATCCCAGCAATATAAAAAGGGAAAGGGTCTTAACATTTTCATTTATGTCTGTGCAAACCACACCCCATCCCATCATCTTATATCTCTGGTGGCTATCTCCTGTCCCTTGGGGCATCCATTCAGGAATTACCTCTCAGCACACCAAGTTTATGTACGAGTCTGAGGGCCATGAGCCACTCAAGGGCTCCATACTGAGTTGTAGCTCAAGGCCATTGGCACACACCCAGTGATGCTAGCTATGGTTTCCAGTGAGAAGGGGGCCTATAACCCAGTTGTCCGCTTCTCTACATCTTCCTAGACAGACTTGCACCAAACCTAAGCTCAAACATCTTCTTAGAAAGAACCCCACAGCTTTACACTTTCCTTTTCCACCAAATGACAGAGTTTGGAGAAGGTTCCAAACCAGCAGGTGAACCGCCGAGTCATTCCAACAGCTGTGTGACTTCCATCGTGCAGGAGGATCCTAATTGTCCCAGCCAGCCCCCCCTACCCCCCCAATTACACAGATGGTCTATGACACAGAGAAGGACGGGCCCCTAGCTTGTGAGACCTGGTCCTTGGCTGACAGCACAGAGCTTCCAGAGTCAGTCCTAGGCCGCAGGCCCTTCTTTTAAAAGCTGAGCAATTTAGGGAGCTCTGGGCTCCTGGGAGCCTTGCCTCTGTTCCTGGTAAATGAGGTGTGAAGAGATGACAAATTGGCAGCCATCAGAGTTCAGGAACCAACTGCTGTCTCTCTCACTCCAGCCCCGGGAACACCATTGTCTCTCAGACTGCGAGCAGAGCAGGGATGTCAATCCAGGGCCAGCACCAAGTGGGTATGGCTGTGCACCTCATGGGACTCATGTAACGAGCTAGCAAAGTCTAAATAAGGAGAAAAGAGGCTCAGAGAGGCATAGCAACTTGCCCACCCACCGTCACACAGCCAGTCTCTGGCGGAGACTGGCACGCACAGAGACTGGCACGCAGGGCTCTTTTATGAAACCGAGGGTTAGGACAGGGAGAGGGACCAAGCCGACCCACGGAGGTCTTCAGTCTTTACGCCTGGTCCCCTTTCAGTAATGCTGGAGGTCTTGGTGTGGTGAGTCCATTCCACTTGCTTTTGTCAAAGCTGGTTGGTGCTCAGGGACTGAGGGTTGAGGTGGTAACCCCAGGAGCCCGACAGGGGGCGAGCGGGTGGAGAGCAGTGAACCACTGTGTAACCAGCTGCCTTGGCCCTGCCCACAGTCCGGCTCCATGACAGCATCTCCGAAGAGGGACACCACTACCTGATCTTCGATCTGTAAGTCTTTTTTTTTTTACACACACCCTAATGGGCCATGGGAGAAGGGTGCCTAGGCAGGGATGACCCTTACGGACTCTTTGGTCTGAGGGATCCTGCATGCTCTCAGGCTGCCCAGAGTTCCCCTACATGCAGTAGGGCCGCTCCCCAAGCCGTGCAAGCTGGTCTTCCTGTTTAGAACACCAGACACATTCAACTAGCATCATCGGTTTATTTTTTGCGTCTCTATTTGTGGCCGGTGATGCTGCCTTGCCGTTCACGGTGGTGATCTCAAGTTTCATTTTGAAATCGAGTTTGTCAAAGCAGGAGCAAAATGACAGGCCTCGTCTGTTCTTGGGTTGGCCAGCGGCAATCCGTGAGGATGCTGGCCTGGTCCATAAAACACAGTGATGTTGAGGAAGGGCGGGGGGGGGGGGGGGAGCGGCACATGTTGGGGATAGGAGCACATGAGAAATCGCCTCCATAGCTTCCACTCCATTAAAAAAAAATGATTTAAGGCCGGGCGGTGGTGGCGCACGCCTTTAATCCCAGCACTCGGGAGGCAGAGCCAGGCGGATCTCTGTGAGTTCGAGGCCAGCCTGGGCTACCAAGTGAGTCCCAGGAAAGGCGCAAAGCTACACAGAGAAACCCTGTCTCGAAAAAACCAAAAAAAAAAAAAAAATGATTTAAAAACAAATAGAAAAGTGAACCAAGTAAGCTAAACGAAACCAAATGGCCCATGGGCCTCCAGGAGCCTCGTGGACCCAGTGACTGCTTCTGAGCTACTGTCCCCATCAGTGGAGACCCAATGAGAGGAGGGAGAGGTGTCAGGGAAAGTGGGCTGTGTCAGAAGACAGGAAGGGAGCGGCAGCAGGGACATTCACGATCCAGTTCCTCCTTTGGGGGCTGAGATCCTAAGGTCCCTCGCCCTGCCCTTCTCAGATGATTTCCAGAAGGTTCCTCCAGGTCAGGTGGCCCCTGGAGTCTCAGTGGAAGGGTGACTCCATGCCTGTCTCCCCAGGGTCACTGGTGGGGAGTTGTTCGAGGACATTGTGGCCCGGGAGTATTACAGCGAGGCCGATGCCAGGTGAGTATCAGGGGCAGCCTGGCAGAGGCTCCCGGAGGGAGTGTATCCTTGCTTCCAGTCAGCTTCCCGAGGGGCCTGACCTCCCCCTCCCCTTTCTCTCCAGTCACTGTATCCAGCAGATCCTGGAGGCTGTGCTGCACTGTCACCAGATGGGGGTGGTGCACCGAGACCTGAAGGTGAGTAGCCCTAGAGAAGCCAAGACTCCTGGCCTCCGCACTCCCCTCCAGCCCCCTGCGCAAGCACCGCCCAAATTCCTTCCGCCGCCGCCGCCGCCGCCGCCGGGGGCCTGGGGAAGGAACTCCGTTAATGCAGCCCAGGCCCTCAGCTCTGCATTCCCCAAATTCCTTTACTTTCCTCACCTTGAGGTGGGTGGCTGTGTTTTCCAGTTGTCAAGGCTGTCGGGTCAGGAAATGGAGTTCAGGGAGGTAGGACTGCTAGGTCCAGGCCCCATGCCTTTTGTGCCAGGAGGTGAGGGTGAGGTGCATGGAACTGGGACTGCCCAGTGGGCTGGGAAGGAAGCTGATCTCAGTCTGCTGCCTGGCAGCTAGCTACTGGGCTTTTTTTTTTTTTTTAAACATGTAGGAGTGCATGTGTATATGTGCATCACATGTGTGTGTGTGCCTATGTACACCACATGCCTGATGACTATGGAGACCAGAAGAGGACATCGGGCCCCCTAGAACTGGAGTTATTTAGACAGTTTGTACGCCTTCATGTGGACTCAAACCCTGGTCCTCTGGAAGAGCAGCCTGTGCTCTTAACCATTGAGCCATCTTTCCAACCCCTTGGCTGGAGTACCTTGCAGGTGACTCAGCTTCCCTACAGAGGGGTTGTCATGGCAACCTCTGCCCCATTGATGAGTCTGTCAAATGAAAGCACGACATCCCTGGGATACAGACATCCTGTTACTCTTGCTCCTGAGTCTCTGTCAGGCAGAGGAGAAGAAAACAGGGCTTGGGGATCCTCTGTGCCCCCTTTCGCCCACCTGAAGGAAAGGGATAGCACTGAGAAGTCTAGCATTGTCATGGGCTGCATGGCCTTGCCCAATAAGTATGGACCTCATGGATCTCCTCTGTCTGCCTTATGGCATCAGTAGTCAGTAACTCATAGAACCCTCATTTTACAAAACAGGAAACAAACCAAGAGAATCCAAGGGCTTTGTCGAGGGTATGCTTTTCAGCGGAGTCTGAGCAGGGCACAAGGATCCCTGGCTTGCATTCACCCCAGAGTCTGTGACCCCTCCCCCACAGCGTAGGTCCAGAAAGCTGCTTAATCCAATTCAGCTTCTGCAGCAGCCGCTCTGGGACAGACAAACGTTCCGGGTGTCCAGGAACCTTGGTCATCAGCAACTGTTCGGACATCCTGTGGGGTAGCCCTGGCAGGAACACTCCTGCTTACACTCACTGTGGATACTGCCTGCAGCCCCAGTTTGGAATGCCAAAGGACTTGGGAGCCCCAGAGGCATCGAGGAATCCTCTTCAGGCTTCCCAGAGCAGCAATGCCCATTCCCATCAGGATAGCCCTCCCTGGTCAGCAACCAGCCAATCTCCAGCCTTCTTCAGGGCACAGCGCTCTGAAAAGGTTCCCTAGCTCGCTCTTATTACCTCAGGCTCTCCTTGAGGTCTCAGCTGTGCCCCAGCGGAGTTCCTTCTACCTTGGTGACAAAAAGGTGGACTCAGGAACAAGGTCTCAGTCCGAGGAGGGCAGAGTGGCTTTCCCCAAGGGTCTGTTCTCGGAACAGACCATGCTCGGGAAAGAGGAAGCAGGAGAGCTGAGAAGCGGCCCAGATTTAGGCCACTCCGGAATCGCTAATTAAGGGTACATTTGTCAAATCAGGGCAGGACACTACTAAGACACAGGACATGTTGGGAACACAGCCCCTGAGGACGAAGGAGGCCTCACCAAGCCAGGTGGAAGGGCCTCATTTCTTTGCACCATGCTAGCTTTGGACTGTGAAAGGTCTGGTGCGGTCCCTGGAAGTCCTGCTGGGGGGAGAGTGAGAGCCAGAGCAGACACCAGCTGTCTCTACAGAGTGCTTCAGCCCCGCCCCCAGCAGGAAGTGCGAGCACTGGGGCCTGGTGTTCACAAAGCAGAACGGCTGTTTATACACCTAGACACGGTGCTACAAGACAGGCATCTGTCCCTTTTCTCTGAAAGGAAGCCAGCCATCAGAGAAGGGAACTCACTTGGCCGGGTTCCATCACAGCCGTGGCAGCACTGGAAAGAGAAGACAAAAGCGTGGAATCCATACTCCTAGCTCCCCTTTGTCCAGAGTCTCAAGGTGGCAGGAAGATGCAAGAAGTGGAAAAATCTGGGTACCTGAGCCAGAGGCAGCAGCCTTGCTGCCCCAGGTGTCAGCTGTGGGCATCCTCCATGTCAACCGTGGTCCCACATCCAAGCCCCGCTGTCTTTAGGATGGAGTCAGCCTTTGCCTTGATTCTGACACCCATCATTTAACAGCTGTGATAAATCACACAATCCCTCAGAGCCCCGCTTTCTCCATTTTATACACATGATAACACATAGTTAACAAAAGGAGCTGGGGGGGGGGGGGTACTGGTGAGAGAGAGCTCTTTGGAAGGCTGACATGAGTCTGAGAGTAAGACAGAGATATTTGGGAGGAGAACAAGCCATGTAGGGAGTACAGGCAATACAAAGGCCCTAAGCTGGGGACTAGAGGACTGTTTTGAGGGGTGAAAGTGGTCATTGGGGGAAGCAAGGACTAGTACATGTCCTGAGGTCTCTGGGGTGACTGGTGGGAGGTTGATGGTGGACCACAATACTGTGCTGGTACTAAAAGATGCTGCTGTTCTCTTAATGAGGCTGGGCTGTGCCACCCTAGTCTGTCTCAGCTCTTTTCAGCCTCAGCTCTCAACCCTGGGGATGCTGTGGGAGGAAGAATCATTCCGTTGCAAAAGCTGAGGGTCTTGCCATCGTCCCCCTCTTGGGCCCAGGGACTCAGGATCCTGGATCTGGAGGTGTGGGAGGGGGTGGGATCCTGGGCCATTCAGCCAGGATCTTCTTGTGTGCCCAGGCTGCAGGTGAGATTCCAAACCTACTGACTATCTCTTGGCCCCTCTTTGTATCTCTCCCTTCTTGGTCCTGGGAAGCCTGAGAATCTGTTGCTGGCCTCGAAGCTCAAGGGTGCTGCTGTGAAGCTGGCAGACTTTGGCCTGGCCATAGAGGTTGAGGGGGAGCAGCAGGCATGGTTTGGTGAGTGGGGTGTGGAGTGGCCGGGAGGGGAGGGGCATACTTTGGGCGACCTGTGTGCCCCTGGGAACCTTCTGCTCAGGATGAGATGAGATGGCTGTTTGACCATCTAGGGTTGTACCCAGCCAGCCTCTGGGCCAGTGGGCAGTGCCTTCCTCACTCAGGACTAGGTATGGGCACAGGGCCGTCACTAACCAGGTGGTACATCTTGGTTGTGAGAGCATGCACTTCTAGGTTGGCAGGAGCTCTGCGGGGTGCCCCTGACCCCTGGATGCTGGGTGTCACTGAGAATGGACAGGTTAAGCAGCTTGGGAACGGTCAGGAGAACTTGACAGGTGTAGAGCCCTGGTGTTTAAGTATAGACAACCCAGCATGCTTCAGGATTGGAAATGATGGGGCATGCATGTTTCCTCCTTCTGGGTTCTTCTTAGTGAGCAATACTGACCAGTGTCTAAGACCCAGAACGCTTAAGCTGGGTGTGGTGGCACCTGTCTCTAATTCCGGCAAATCAACAGGAGTTCAAGGCTAGCCTGGGCTACATATATGAGACCCTGCCTTAAAACAAAACAAAAACAAATAAGAACCAGAGTTCTGGGTTCAAATCCTGACTTTACTACTTACAAGGTGTGTGGTTTTAACCAAGTCTTGTTTTCTTCGTCTCTTAGAAGAGGATAGTAGCATGTCCCCCAGGGAATCCAAGACGGTAACTAAGAGCAGGCATGTGAAGTGACCAGCCCAATGCTTAGCACACATCTGCAGCAACTAGTAACTACTCCTGAGAGGACTAGTTAAGATATCTAGTTAAGATATCTTGGTGTTCATGTTCCAATAATCTTCTCAGTATTGAGAAGTATTAAAGGTAAGACCATCTAATCGTTTATTTGATAGATTAGGAAACTAAGGCCTAGAAGGTAAATACACATGCTCGTACATGTGTGCACATACATACACACACACTCCACACATACCACATACACCAACACCACACACACACACACACACACACACACACACACACACACACACGCACCCCACATATTCCACACACCCACACCACACCCACACCACACCCACACACACACAGACACACACACACACACACACCCCACATATAACACACACACACACACACACACACACACACACACACACACACACACCACATATACCACACACCCACACCACACACCACACCACACACACACACACACACACACAATTTAGCCAGAGTTAGGACCAAATCTCTGTCACCTCATGAACAGCCCTTGAACAGAGTATAGGGTATGGGCAATGGATCAGCTCTTAAAGGCCACCAGCAAGTGGTAGGTGATGGCTACAGGGAAGGTTGGGACCCATAGAGAAAGGAGCTCTGTGATTGATTACTGTTGTCTACCTGAGGCTCTGGATGGGGAGTAGAAGGCAGGGATGCTATCTACCTGTCTGGTCCAGTCTGGTGCACAGGCCTCATCAGCTTACCAAGACCCCTGGGTTTGCACAGTACAACCCCAGCTTTGGGGCAGGGCTGTGTTCTCCAGCTCCAGGGCTATCCTCGTCCCCTCTCCTGCAGGGTCTTGCTCCAGGCTACTCACGTGCCAACCTCTGTGTGTGTGTCTGCCTGTCTGTGTGTCTGGGGAGCAGGGTTCGCAGGGACACCTGGATACCTCTCCCCAGAAGTGCTGCGGAAGGACCCGTACGGGAAGCCTGTGGACCTGTGGGCCTGCGGTAAGTCCATCTGAAGGCCTAACTGTCACCCGGGCCTGTAGGTCCCTCTCCACTTTCCTCACTCTCCTGCCTCATCTCTCCTCTCCTGCTCCTCTCCCCAGGGGTCATCCTGTACATCTTGCTGGTTGGGTACCCCCCGTTCTGGGACGAGGACCAGCACCGCCTGTACCAGCAGATCAAAGCTGGTGCCTATGATGTGAGTGTTGCTCCCCTCTCCAGCTGATGCTCCCTTCTGATGGGAACCAGTAGCCTAGGAGGTCAGAGATCTGGGGACACACCACTGCTCTCTACTGCTCAGTCAGGGTTGCTCCAAGACTGACCTGCTGAGTCAGGCTATGGCCACGTGGTGCCTAGTGATTTAGGGTCTAAAAGTCATAGAATTTATTCCATGGAGCACTGGAAGGTAGAGACAAGGAACAAGCCCCAAGCATTTTTACTTAGGTATTTATAATTAATGAATTAATTAATTGAAAAAAGATAATGTCTCATGAGACCAGGGTAGTCTGAGAGTCACTATGTAGCCAAGGCCTCCTTATTCTCCTATCCCAACTCCCAAGTGCTGTCTCCCGTCATACCTGACTCTGAGACATGCTTTTTTTTTTCCCTCCTTATATTAAAATAACTGAGCACTTCTGTCTCACTCCTCTGAATATTTTCCATGTATTATCACATGGAACCATCATCCCAGTCATAATCTATTACCCTTCATTATACACACAGAGAGGTTGAGGACAAAGAGACTTCAGTGACTGGGACTAGAGTTCGCAGTAGGGTCTGGCGCCCATGCTTCTAAGTGTCTCGTGGATGTCTGAGTGGTTGAGCATGAGAACCCCTGCCTGCTCCCCTGCCAGTCAGGGGCTGGAGAATCGCAGGGGTGGCCTGGGGCAGGCTAGGCAAACCTGGCCCCTCTGCCCCTTCCAGTTCCCATCACCGGAATGGGACACCGTCACCCCGGAAGCCAAGGATCTCATCAATAAGATGCTGACCATCAACCCGTCCAAGCGCATCACGGCCGCCGAGGCTCTCAAGCACCCCTGGATCTCGGTGAGACTTTTTCAGCCCAGCCCAGGCAGGGAGGCCTGGTCCCTCAGGGTCTTGTCCTTCACCCCACGGCCTCAGTGTAGGCTTGAGGGGGTATTGGTGAAATTATTAAGGCCACTCCACGTAGTTAAAAGGGAGGTTTATTTTGTGGGGCAACTTACAAGTGAAGGAATAGGTAGGTTACAGGGTCTGGGGAAGACGTAGCGCAGTCTGGCGGTGTTCTCTGGAGAACTCTGCTTGGTCTACCTCCAGCGTCCAGGGTCCAGGAACCAAGAGGGCCAGTGCATCCGGATCTCAGGTCTTCAGGGTCCTCTCTCGGCCCTGCCTTGTAGGCGTGACAGTTACCGAAGCCTGAATAGGGGTTGGAACTTCCAGATCAAAGCTGGAATGGCTACCCACTACAAGGGGGCTTTATCCAAGAATCTCTGGCTCGCTGTGGGTCTCAGGGGCAATATAGAAATGAGGGATATTCCGGGTTGGCATCATCTTGGGGCATGTCACTGGCATTGGCTGACTGGTGCCAGGATCCTAACCACCCCATCCCATGTGGCAGGGTGAAGGACTGGGTTGGTCTGTCCTCCCACAGGCCTTCTGCTCACACAGTTCTCATCCTCTCTCCAGCACCGCTCCACCGTGGCCTCCTGCATGCACAGACAGGAGACCGTGGACTGCCTGAAGAAGTTCAATGCCCGGAGGAAACTGAAGGTAACCGGTCCTGATCCTTGGCGTCCCTGGACCCACTAGCTCCTCCCCTTTCCTGTGTGTTTACCGGACACTCTTGCACCCTGGCCACCAAGGGTTTGGGGGAGCAAGCAGCCAGTCTGACCCCACCCCACCCTGTCTGCACTCTGACTGAGGGGTCAGATAAGCAGGACTCTGCTGGGGCATGGTGAGTACTGTGCCCAACGGTGGGTAACACAGCAGGGGGATGGAGTTCCCTGGTCTGGAGGATTCTGGGAAGGATTTCAAGAGCCCTTCCTGGAGGCAGTGGCGTTTGAGTTGACTCTTCAGGACAAAGAGGTGTAGAGTGACAAGGGCGGGGGGGGGGGGGGGGGGGGGGGGGGGGGGGGCGTGTTCCAGACAGCATGGCCTGTACAGATGTCTGCAAGCGTGAGCACTATTCTCTAGGGAACCAGGAATGGTTTAAGAGAGTTTTTTTTGGGGGGGGAGGGGGGGCGCAACATGTGACCAGACATGAAACCACAGTTGAGAGAGAGAGAGAGAATCTCAGTTGTTGAACATGGAGGAAGAATGAATGAGTCCGTCAGAGATAGGTTGGGGGGGGGGGGGGGGTCCTGAGAAAGTCACTATGGAATCAAGGTGGGTCCTGAGCTGAGTCTTCTCAGCAGGTCCTGCACTGGGCAGGCTAAGAAGGCTTCTCTAGGACAGCTAGCCGTCAGCGTGCTTGATGGGGACACTGACGGTGGCCGATGTGGAGGCCTTGGCTCACTGGGACCTCCCTTACCTGCTGCTCCCGGACCTGGGACGGAGGCTCAGGATGGGGACTTGAACCTACAGGGTGACGACTGGCACTATGCCAGATAAACTGAGTCCCCACTCCCACCCACCGTGGGAGGTGTCCCAGAAGAAGGAAGATTCCCAGTGTGGGAATCTGGGATTCTTAACTTGAGGGGCTGTTGGATCTGGAGGTGGTCTGAGTCAGGTCTTAATGAGACCCATTGGGCCCTGGTTTCCAGCCCCTCACCCACAGGGGGCACTTCTCCAAGTTGATATTCTCCAGGCTATGGTCCAGGGGCCGTGGAGGGAAGGACTGATTCCAGAGCCAGGTCCCCCAAGCCTAGAGCAGCCCGAGCCCAGTTGGCCTTCCCGACCTAGGCAGGAAACTTCTGTAGCCGTTAGGAGCCCCTGCTCGAGTGTTTTGGAGTCTACTCGTTTGGGCCAGACCGCGGGAACTATTAACGTCTGCTCCTGTCTCAAGACCTGTGCCTGCCAAAGCTACTCCTCCAGGGGAGGGCGGATGGGCTCTGGGCTAGAGGGTGGGGTGGGGGTCAAATGGAGGGGGCAGGGGCAGAGGCTTTGGCTTGTCTCTGAAGAGCACACTGCCCTGCTCTTCCCCGTGCCCTTCTGTTCCTTCTACGCTCCCCCCCTCACCTGTACCTCTTCTTGGGCCCCCATCTTGTCTGTTGCAGGGAGCCATCCTCACCACTATGCTGGCCACCAGGAACTTCTCCGGTAGGTGGCGGGCTGGAGTCCCCGGTACGGGATGGACTTCCTGTACCGGTCTGCTGGATGCCATTGCACTGTTGGGTAGTCAGGTGTCCCCCAGAAGGGTTGCAGAGGATACATGATCCAGGCTCAGCTCACCTATCACAGTCGGCACGGAGAAAGGAAAGAAGAGATTAAAAGTCAGCAAACCAAGGCCTTGTTAGAGTTCAGTCTGACTTCCCAGTCCTCAGCAGCACTGGGGTTTTCAGGCCAGGCCAGCTAGAGGGGCAGACAGTTATTGTGGTCTCGTCCAACAGGAAGGGTCAGACTTTAGAGCCATAAACCAACAGGCACTTAGCTTCAGCTCAGGTTGCTTCACAACAAGCAGTGGGGTGACACTTCCCCCCCTTTTTCCAGGTGGGATGATAAAAGCTTAAGAGAGTATTCTCTGTCTCCTCCCAGGTCCCAGAACTCAAGAGAGGCAGAACCTGTCTTCAGCACAGGTCTGACCAACTCAGAGCAGGTGCTTTTATCTAGGCTGGGTTACCCAGGAGCCCAGGGCAGGAGACTCCCAGGCAGGGAGTGGCCAAGGACTTGGGCATGTAGCTCCAAACAGGAGGGAAAGGGATTATTGTCAGAGCTTAGCAACTCCTCTTGGCACAAGGGTCAGTGACGGGCCAGTGCCGCTTCAGGCCTCTCCCTAGGGAGTCCTGGGTGCTGACGGCGCAGCAGAGCAGATATAATAGTGGAAGCGACAGAGCTCACTGGAAGGGCCCTGGCACCGGGGCTGGGCCAGCACAGACAGCTGCATGTACAGACAGGCCAACTGCAGCCAGGGGTCACTTCTGAGCAGAGGGCAGGCCTGGCCCCCTAGGAGGGTCTGCCTATATGATGGCCCAGCAGAAGGTCCAGCTTCAGAAGGGGCTGCATCCACAGTGAACTCTCCTCAGTCATGGATCTGGCCATTCCTTTCACTGAACACAGAAAGTTGAGCTACATAGAGTTTGTTTCGTTTTGTTGTTTTACAATTATAGCACCCCGGAGAATACCAGTCTCAAGCCCACAGAACAGGGGCCCATGGCTTGGTAAGCCAGGGCTGTGAGGAGAAGTGTTTTTTGTTTTTGTTTTGTTTTTATTTATTTTTACCTGACAGTGGCAGAGGGAAAGCTAGAGAGATGGCTCAGCAGTTAGGAGCATTTATTGCTCTTGCATAGGACCCAAGGCTTGGTCCCCAGAATCTACATGGAGGCTCACAACTGCCTGTAACTCCAATTCTGGGGGATCTAATACTCTCTTCTGGCGTCCATGAGGTTCCGTACAGTGTGGTGCA